>NC_092333.1:419785000-422342500 GCF_046630445.1 Rutidosis leptorrhynchoides
TATATATATATCTTTATTTAGGAATTCAATTTATATATATAATTGAAATATTTATTCAGTTTTTAGAACCAGTTATCTTTCAAAGTTCGTTATATATAATTTAAACTCGTTTAAATAATAGAAGTTATTATATTAAATAATGTGTTTAATAATATGAAAACTAGATAATTAATTTACCAAGGGACACGAGGAAAACACTGTAAAGCACGCTTTTGAAATTTAAACGGGAATCTTTACTAACTTTGGACTAACCCTCGTTAATGACACATTTGTTCTTACTTGTACCACTTTACCATTTTTTGAATATTGTTAAAATGGAAAGATTTCTCAGATCTATGTGGACCTCACAACCGAGACTTGTAATCATACAATGTATATCTGATAAATCAATCATTTGATATTATCTTCTAAATCCATCGATAAACATATTGAAACAAATACGTTCATATAAAGTATTATACATTTAATACTTGTTAACATTTTCAAGTTATAATATATACACATATACATATATAATCATATCCATTTATATATAATGGTTCTTGAATCATCAGAATTTGGTCGAGGTTAAATGGATGTATGAACACAGTTTAAAATTCTTGAGATTTAATTTAACAAAGTTTGCTTATCGTGTCGGAAACATTGAATCATATAAAGATTAAGTTTAAATTTGGTCGGAAATTTCCTGGTCATCACAATATTGAATGCGAATATATGAGAGTGTAATTTCATTTTGATGATAATTAATGGCCACAAAACACATATTTGAAGTCACTACATTTACCACAAAATCGGCTAAAATTATGTGGAGAATTTTTCAAAAAATTTTCAATTGCATATTAGAACCATTTTCGAAAGATAACTAGAAAACGGCGCTACGAGCAAGACATCCTTAAGGCTTTCCTCCGTTGGAACCAGTTTAGATGCCGAAAATGACATTTTACTACTTTTAAAGGTGAATTTTACACTTCTAGATCGTACGATAAGTAATACCTTCACATGTGAACTGTTGTGTCTGTTTAAATATCACTATGATACTTGTTTTTATTTAATATTATAATTAGGTACATCGAGAACCATGTTGGGGCTACTATTTCACCAATTGCTACAAAATGTTGATGATGCTTTTATAACGTCTTGGTTTTATTTTTTAAGTATTTTTAGCATCTTTTTTATTTCTCTAGATACATAACCTTTTTTTTTTTTTTGTTTTTGTTTCTAATTTTCATGTTGAATTCAAATAATGAGAGTGTAGTTTCGTTTTGATGATAATTAATGGTCGCAGAACACATATTTGAAGTCTCTACATTCCCCACAAAATTGGGCAAAATTTTGTGAAGAATTTTCTGAAAAATTTTCAATTACAGATTAGTCCCATTTTCGCAAGATAACTAGAAAACGCTGCTACGAGCAAGACTTCCTTAAGTCTTTCCCCCGTTCGAAGCAGTTTAGATTTCGAAAATGACATTTTACTATTTTTAAAAGTTAACTTTGCACTTTTAGATATTAGGATACGTAATACCTTCACATGTAAATTGTTGTGTCTGTTTTAATACCACTATGATACTTGTTTTTATTTAATATTTTATTTAGGTACATCGAAAATCATGTTGGGGATACGTTCTCACCACTAGCTATAAAACGTTGATGCTTTTATAAAGTCTTGGTTTTATTGTTCTAGTATTTTTAGCCGCTTTTTTATTTTTCTATATTAATAACCATATTTTTTTTGTTTCTAAATTTCATATTGACTGCGAATATATGAGAGTATAGTTTCATTTTGATGATAAATAATGGTCGTAAAACACATATTTGAAGTCACTGCATTCCACACAAAATCGGGCAAAAATTTTTGGAGAATTTTTCGAAAAATTTTCAATTGCAAATTAGGCCTTTTTCGCAAGATAACTAGAAAACGACGCTACGAGTAAGACATCCTTAAGGCTTTCCCTTGTTCGTAGCAGTTTAGATGCCGAAAATGACATTTTATTTTTTTAAAGGTGAATTTTACACTTTTAGATCTTACGATAAGTAATACCTTCACATGTGACATGTTGTGCCTGTTTAAATACCACTATGATACTTATTTTTATTTAATATTGTATTTAGGTACATCGAGAATCATATTGGGGCTACAATCTCAGCACTAGCTACAAAACGTTGTTCCTTTTATAAAGTCTTGGTTTTATTGTTCGAGTATTTTTATCCGCTTTTTTATTTCCCTAGATTAATAACCTTTTTTTTAATTTTGTTTTCAAATTTCATATTGAATGCGAATATATGAGAGTTTAGTTTCATTTTTATGATAATTAATGGCCACAAAACACATATTTGAAATCACTACATTCACCACAAAATCGGCTAAAATTATGTGGAGAATTTTTCAAAAAATTTTCAATTGCAGATTAGAACCATTTTCGAAAGATAACTAGAAAACGGTGCTACGAGCAAGACATCCTTAAGGCTTTCCTCCGTTGGAAGCAGTTTAGATGCCGAAAATGACATTTTACTATTTTTAAAGGTGAATTTTACACTTTTAGATCGTACGATAAGTAATACCTTCACATGTGAACTGTTGTGTCAATTTAAATATCACTATGATACTTGTTTTTATTTAATATTGTAATTAGGTACATCGAGAATCAAGTTGAGGCTGCTATTTAACCACTAGCTACAAAACGTTGATGATGCTTTTATAACGTTTTGGTTTTATTTTTTGAGTATTTTTAGCATCTTTTTTATTTCTCTAGGGTATATAACCTTTTTTTTGTTTTTGTATTTAATTTTCATATTGAATGCAAATAATGAGAGTGTAGTTTCGTTTTGATTATAATTAATGGTCGCAGAACACATATTTGAAGTCACTACATTCCCCACAAAATCGGGCAAAATTTTGTGGAGAATTTCCTAAAAAATTTCAATTAAAGATTAGGTCCATTTTCTCAAGATAACTAGAAAATGGCGCTAAGAGCAAGACTTTCTTAAGTCTTTCCCCCGTTCGAAGCGGTTTAGATTTTGAAAATGACATTTTCCTATTTTTAAAAGTTAATTTTGCACTTTTAGATATTAGGATAAGTAATACCTTCACATGTGAGTTGTTGTGTCTGTTTTAATATCACTATGATAGTTGTTTTTATTTAATATTGTATTTAGGTACATCGAAAATCATGTTGGGGATACGTTCTCACCACTAGCTACAAAACGTTGCTGCTTTTATAAAGTCTTGGTTTTATTGTTCGAGTATTTTTAACCGCTTTTTTACTTTTCTATATTCATAACCATATTCTTTTTTGTTTCTAAATTTCATATTGACTGCGAATATATGAGAGTATAGTTTCATTTTGATGATAATTAATGGTCGTAAAACACATATTTGAAGTCACTACATTCCCCACAAAATCGGCAAAATTTTGTGGAGAATTTTTTGAAAAATTTTCAATTGCAGATTAGGCCATTTTCGCAAGATAACTAGAAAACGACGCTACGAGCAAGATATCCTTAAGGCTTTCCCCCGTTCGTAGCAGTTTAGATGCCGAAAATGACATTTTATTTTTTTTAAAGGTGAATTTTACACTTTTAGATCTTACGATTAGTAATACCTTCACGTGTGACATGTTGTGCCTGTTAAAATACCACTATGATACTTGTTTTTATTTAATATTGTACTTGGGCACATCGAGAATCATGTTGGGGCTATTATCTCACCACTAGCTACAAAACGTTGTTCCTTTTATAAAGTCTTGGTTTTATTGTTCGAGTATTTTTAGCCGCTTTTTTATTTCCCTAGATTAATAACCTTTTTTAACTTTGTTTTCAAATTTCATATTGAATGCAAATATATGAGAGTGTAGTTTCGTTTTGATGATAATTAATGGCCACAAAGCACATATTTGAAGTCACTACATTCACCACAAAATCGGCTAAAATTATGTGGAGAATTTTTCGAAAAATTTTCAATTGCAGATTAGAACCATTTTTGCAAGATAACTAGAAAACGGTGCTACGAGCAAGACATCCTTAAGGTTTTCTCCAGTTTGAAGCAGTTTAGATGCCGAAAATGACATTTCACTATTTTTAAAGGTAAATTTTACACTTTTAGATCTTACGAAAAGTAATACCTTCACATGAGAACTGTTGTGTCTGTTTAAATATCACTATGATACTTGTTTTTTTAAATATTGTGTTTAGGTATATCGAGAATTATGTTGGGGCTACTAGCTCACCACTAGCTACAAAACGTTGATCCTTTTATAACGTCTTGGTTTTATTGTTTGAGTATATTTAGCAGCTTTTTTTATTTCTATAGATTCATAACCTTATTTTTGTTTTTGTTTCTAAATTTCATATTGAATTTGAATATATGAGAGTGTAGTTTCGTTTTGATAATAATTAATGGCCGCGGAACACAAATTTGAAGTCACTACATTTTCCACAAAATCGGTGAAAATTTTGCGGAGAATTTTTTGAAAACTTTTCAATTGCAAGATAACTTGAAAACGACGCTACGATCAAGATTTCCTTAAGGCTTTTCCCCGTTCGAAGCAGTTTAGATTCCGAAAAAGACATTTTACTATTTTTAAAGGTAAATTTTGCACTTTTAGATCTTTGGATAAGTAATACCTTCACATATGAATTGTTGTGTCTGTTTAAATACCACTATAATACTTGTTTTTATTTAATATTGTATTTAGGTACATCAATAATCATGTTGGGACTACTATCTCACCACTAGCTACAAAACGTTGTTCTTTTTATAACGTCTTTCTTTATTGTTCGAGTATTTTTAGCTGCTTTTTTTTCCAAGATTCATAACCATATTTTTATTTATGTTTCCAAATTTCATATTGAATGCGAATATATGAGAGTGTAGTTTCATTTTGATGATAATTAATGGCCACAAAACACATATTTGAAGTCACTACATTCACCACAAAATCGGCTAATATTATGTGGAGAATTTGTCGAAAAATTTTCAATTGCAGATTAGAACCATTTTGGCAAGATAACTAGAAAACGGTGCAACGAGCAAGAAATCCTTAAGGTTTTCTCCCGTTCGAAGCAGTTTAGATGCCGAAAATGATATTTTACTATTTTTAAAGGTGAATTTTACACTTTTAGATCTTACGATAAGTAATACCTTCACATGTAAACTGTTGTGCCTGTTTAAATATCACTATGATACTTGTTTTTATTTAATATTGTATTTAGGTACATCGAGAATCATGTTGGGGCTACTATCTCACCACTAGCTACAAACGTTGATGCTTTTATAACGACTTAGTTTTATTGTTTGAGTATTTTTAGCAGCTTCTTTATTTCTCTAGATACATAACCATTTTTTTGTTTTTTGTTTCTAATTTTCATATTGAATGCAAATATATGAGAGTGTAGTTTCATTTTAATGATAATTAATAGCCGCAAAACATGTATTTGAAGTCACTACATTCCTCACAAAATCGGGCAAAATTTTGTGAAGAATTTCTCGAAAAATTTTCAATTGCATATTAGGAACATTTTCGCAAGATAACTAGAAAACAGCGCTATGAGAAAGACTTTCTTAAGTCTTTCCCCCGTTCGAAACATTTTAGATTCTGAAAATGTCATTTTACTATTTTTAAAGGTGAATTTTGCACTTTTAGATCTTAGGATAAGTAATACCTTCACAGTTAATTGTTGTGTCTGTTTAAATACCACTATGATACTTATTTTAATTAATATGGTCTTTAGGTACATCAAGAATAATGATGGGGTTTACTATCTCACCACTAGCTACAAAACGTTTTTGCTTTTATAACGTCTTGGTTTTATTGTTCAAGTATTTTTACCCACTTTTTTATTTCTCTAGATTCATAACCTTATTTTTTTTGTTTTTAAATTTCATATTGAATGTAAGTATATGAGAGTGCAGTTTCATTTTGATGATATTAATGGCCACAAAACACATATTTGAAGTCACTACATTCACCACAAAATCGTGCAAAATTTTGTGGCGAATTTCCGAAAAATTTTCATATGCAGATTAGGCCAATTATAGCAAGATAACAAGAAAACGGCGTAACGAGCAAGACTTCTTTAAGGCTTTCCCCCGTTCGAAGCAGTTTAGATGCCAAAAATAACATCTGACTATTTTTAAAGGAGAATTTTGCGCTTTTAGATCTTACGATAAGTAATACCTTCACATGTAAATTGTTGTGTCTGTATAAATACCACTATGATACTTGTATAATTTAATATTGTATTTAGGTAACTCGAGAATCATGTTGGGACTGCTATCTCACCTCTAACTACAAAACATTGCTGCTTTTATAACGTTTTGGTTTTATTGTTCTAGGGTTTATACCCACTTTTTTATTTCTCTAGATTCATAACCTTATTTTTTTTGTTTCTAAATTTCATATTTTTGCGAGTATATGCGAGTACAGTTTTGTTTTAATGATAATTAATGGCCGCAAAACTCATATTTGAAGTCACTATATTCCCCACCAATCGGGCAAAATTTTGTGGAGAATTGTCCGAAAAATTTTCAATTGCAGATTAGACCCGTTATCGAAAGATAACTAGAAAATGGCGGTACGAGCAAGACTGCCTTAAGGATTTCTCCCGTTCGAAGCAGTTTAGATAACGAAAATGATATTTTACTATTTTTAAAGGTGAATTTTGTACTTTTAGATCTTACGATAAGTAATACCTTCACATGTAAATTGTTGTGCCTGTTTAAATACCGAAATGATACTTGTATTATTTAATATTGTATTTATGTACATCGAGAATCATGTTGGATCTACTATCTCACCACTAGCTACAAAATGTTGTTGCTTTTATAACGTCTTGGTTTTATTATTCGAGCATTTTTAGCCGCTTTTTTATTTCTCTAGATTCATAACATTAATTTTGTATTTGTTTCTAAATTTCACATTGAATGAGAATATATGAGAGTACAGTTTCGTTTTGATGATAATTAATAGCCGCAAAACACATATTTGAAGTCAATACATTCCCCACAAAATGGGGCAAAATTTTGTGGAGGATTTTCCGAAAAAATTTCAATTGCAGATTAGTCCCATTTTCGCAAGATAACTAGAAAACGACACTTCGAGCAAGACTTCCTTAAGGTTTACCCTCGTTCGAAGCAGGCTAGATTCCGAAAATGTTATTTTACTATTTTTAAAGGTGAATTTTGCACTTTTAAATCTTACGTTATGTAATACCTTTACATGTAAATTGTTTTGCATGTTTAAATACCACTATGATACTTGTTTTTATTTAATATTGTATTTAGGTATATCGAGAATCATGTTGGGGATACTTATCACCACTAGCTACAAAACTTTGCTGCTTTTATAACGTCTTAGTTTTATTATTCGAGTATTTTTAGCCTCTTTTTTTTTACTCTAGATTCGTAACATTAGTTTTGTTTTTATTTCTAAATTTCACATTGAATGTGAATATATGAGAGTGCAGTTTCGTTTTGATGATAATTAATGGCCGTAAAACACATATTTAAATTCACTACATTCCCCAAAAAATCGTGGCAAAATTTTGTGGAGAATTGTTCGAAAAATTTTCAATTGCAGATTAGGCCATTTTTCGCAAGATAACTAGAATATGGCGCTACGAGAAAGACTTCCTTAAGTGCTTCCTTCGTTCAAAACTGTTTAGATTCCGAAAATGACATTTTACTATTTTTAAAGGTTAATTTTGCACTTTTAGATCTTAGGATAAGTAATACCTTCAAATGTGAATTGTTTTGTCTGTTTAAATATCACTATGATACTTGTTTTTATTTAATATTATATTTAAGTACATCGAGAATCATGTTGGGACTTCTATCTCACCACTATCTATAGAACGTTGCTACTTTTATAATGTCTTGGTTTTATTGTTCGAGTATTTTTACCCACTTTTTTATTTCTCTAGATGCATAACCTTATTTTTTTTGTTTCTAAATTTCATATTGAATGCGAGTATATGAGATTGCAGTTTCATTTCGATGATTAATATTTGTCACAAAACACATATTTGAAGTCACTACATTCCCCACAAAATCTGGCAAAATTTTGTGGAGAATTTTTCGAAAATTTTTACTATTTTTAAAGGTGAATGCAGATTAGGCCCATTTTCACAAGATAACTAGAAAACAGCGCTACGAGCAAGACTTCCTTAAGGCTTTCCCCCGTTTGGAGCAGTTTAGATGCCGAAAATGATATTTTACTATTTTTAAAGGTGAATTTTGCACTTTTTGATCTTACGATAAGTAATACCTTCACATGTTAATTGTTGTGTCTGTTTAAATACCACTATGATACTTGTTTTTATTTAATATATTGTATTTAGGTATATCGAGAATCATTTTGGGGCTACTATTTCACCACTACCTACAAAACATGTGATGAAATTCTTAAGATCACCCTAAAAGAGAACTAGGATCAAGACTCCCTGAAGGTATTTTACCATTAGAGTTCTTCTAGGTGACGAAAATGATATTTTATTCATATTAATATTCCTTTTAAACGTTTTGAATTTCTATCATATTATTATTTTTGTTAAATCATGACTGATCATGGTATAAATAGTTTTAAGGCCTATTATTTCTCTCACATTGTAATTATGTAGAACGCATATAAATTTGAAACTAATATCACTTCACGAAGTACAGATTTTAACTCATTAATATGTGTCGCCAAATGTAGTATTATTTGGCGGCATATAATTTTCGGTTTTAGATTGTGTTGAAATTCCTAAGATCACCCTAAAAGACAACAAGGAGCAAGACTCCCTAAAGGTGTTTTGCCGTTAGAGTTCGTCTAGATAATGAAAATGATAAATAATTCATTTTAATGTTCTTTTTAAACGTTTTAAATTTCTATCATATTATCAAATTTTGTTAAAGCATGACTTAGCATGGTATAAATAGTTTTAAGGCCAATTATTTCTCTCACATTATAATTATGTATGACGCATGATATGGCCAAAACGGACGATTTTATTTATGCGGTGTCGTTAGGTCACAACACATCAGATTTGACTATCAGAAGAGAGTAATGGTTTTATTATTTATATTTAGCTGTGGTTTCCTAGATATAACTCACCTGTTTGTCTTCCTTTTAACGAGTAAGTGGTAAATATAACTCGGATTCGTATTTTTGTATGTTTGTTCAGTAATGTGGGACAAAAGTGTCTATATAGTTAACCCTAGTGACAAGTGGTGATAGATTAAGATTTACTACTAATATATTAATGTGAGTATAAGGATAAAGATATATAAGTATGAAGAATAGAATTCTGATGAGGAACTATCACAAGAGTTTAACTTTTTAGAATATACACTAAACCTCAATCAACTTGGCTATGAACCTAACTGATTTGTCACTAAGAGTTTAGGCCTTGAAGATTCTGGCTAAGACGGATATCCCTACTCCCAACGTTAACCTAGAGGGTTTAAACGACCTTGTGGATAGAATCCTAGGTACATGAACAAAGTGGTATATCCCTAAAGGAAAGTCTCAGCTTTTCTTAATCCTAGTCGGTCTAACTAAAGTAATATTTGTTAGGACCCCGAAGTTGTATAGTGTTAATGTGAAATAAGCTTAAATGATGGTTCCTTAGAAGAGGGCTATATAAGAAACCTAAGTAGTCCTAATTAGATAGCCATTGCATTGTAACTGAGTTCTAGAAGCTGTGGAATGTAAATCTTATTGATTCCCTCTCATACCGAGTCTCCTCCACACTTACTGAATCTCATTCTAACTTGTATTTTCTTCTAATCTCAACATGATCTGACCTATCATTTGATATCAGAGCTTCCAGGGAGTGAGAAAACATCACTAGATCGATCCAGAGATTGAAGATTACAGAATCTGAGCACTCTCAGTATATTGAATCAGATTCGGCATAATCGAATCTGATAATCTGACGTTCAGATTCTTGTGATAAGTTCAGCGAAGGTTTGTTAGGTTAACTAGAAAGAGTTTCAATCATCATTACAGCTTTTTAACATCAATTATGGAGAATCAAGTTGATTTTTAGAGTTCGTGGCTAAAACTCTCGTTATTCATCAATTCCAGCTTGATTCTATAGTTAAGTAAAGGTTTGAGGTTTCAGTTGTGATCGTGAGGTGTTTAATCACATTTCTGACGGTTTAATTTCATCAATTCTTCAAGTTTTGAAGATTTGATCTACATTCGGTATCGTAACTGCCATACCGAGTCTGCTTCAAAGCTATTAATTCTTAATCAGTATTGCAGATTGTGGTGTGTTTGTGATTCTATCACATTCGGTTTGGTCATACGCAGCTAATTGGTGTGATTTGAGAAAGGATTCGTTTGAATTCTAAGTTTTCGTACTTAGACTCGGTATTGTCAACTGCTACAATTGACATTCGGTATCCTATACATTCGGTATCTTTGATATTTTGTGTGATACTAACTTATTTCCTTGTGCAGCAAGGTTACAGAATCTAATTCAAAGGAATTGAATTGTGTTTGAATTCAAATTCATACAGAATCTGACTACCGAGTCAGATACTAAATCAGAATCTCGGTATCACTTAATTCATTGGTTTTAAGTGTTCTCAGGCTACAAATCTTGTGGTTACTGAATCTGGGTGTGTTACTTGTATTTCTGATCAGTTTCTGATACAGAATCTGGTTTACCGAATCTGCTACAGTATAGACTCTGTATCGAATCTGCTACAGTACCGAATCTGATATTTCTGTTAGATTGTTGTGATTTTTCATCCTAGATTTGTGTAATACCGAATCTACCTCATTTTCAAGATGTCTATGTGACAACCCGGAAATTTTGACCAAATTTAAACTTGATCTTTATATGTTTCCGACATGATAAGCTAAATCTGTAATGTTGAATCTCAAAATTTTGGAACTACATTCATGTAATCAATTACCCTTTGACCATGCCCGACGATTCACGAACAATTACGTGTGAATAGATATGTATATATATATATATATATATATATATATATATATATATATATATATATATATATATATATATATATATATATATGTGTGTGTGTGTGTGTATGTGTGTGTGTGTGTGTGTGTGTGTGTGTATATTAAATTGTGATATATTAATAAAACATTAAACAGTTTGGTTGATATGAAAATAAGTTATGAAATCTATTATATAACTTGAAAACGTTAACAAGGTATTAAACGTATAATGTTATACTTATTCGTTTTAGGTAAACATCTACGGAGTAAACGTGTTATGTGAAACGTGTGTGGATATATATATATATATATATATATATATATATATATATATATATATATATATATATATATATATATATATATAGACAAAATATATTAAAGCTTACATATATATTGTTTCAAAAACATAAAACGTACTACTATATATTTCGAAAGATTAGTACATTTTACAACATGTCAAGAAGTAGATTATTAAAGTTATTATCATTATATTTTATAAATTTTAAAAATTATAAATGATTAGAGTGTCACGTCTTCTTTAAAAAGAATATAACTTTATAAATATTTGGAACCACTTTTGACAAATTGTTACCGAACCATTTTAATAAGGATAAAAGGTTTTAACATTATCTTAAAATTTAGAATCTTTCTAGAAACCTTTTGACAAATTATAGATAATAATGGTCCGTGATTTAATTAAATATAAATATATAAATAACTCTCAACGTGTATTTAAAACATGTTTATAAATATTGAATATATATATGATTTCTATACATAATTGATAATTATCTGTATATTGTATTATATTAAAATAAATAAATATTCAAATACATTATTATATAATATAAGTATTGCATAATTAATAATATGTAAGGTTAATATATTAAATTTAATTACAAGATTAAAATATAACTATTATATCAATATTATGATTATTCTCATTATTTAATTAATATTAATATTAAATTAGTATTATTAATATTATTACTGTTATTGCTATGATTTATAAATAATAAAATTCTAATAATTTTAGAGTTATAGTATTCAAAATAAAGATTTAAATATAAATATTATTATAAAATAATTAAAATTATAAATTAGTTGTGACTTAAATACTATTAATTATTATTATTATTATTATTATCAAAAATTATCATTTTTATTATTATTATCATTATTTTTACTTTTATCTTTATTATTATTTTTATTATTAGTATTATTTGATATTATTAATTACTTTTATCATTAATATTAGTATTATTTCTATTATTACTATTATTATTAGTATTATTATTATTATTATTATTATTATTAATATTATCAGATGTATTATTATTAATACATTTATAAATTATTAATATTTATTAAATATAATTTATAAACACAGATAGTTACAAAATCGATATCAATATCAAGATTTAAATTTTTCCTTTATCTGTTATTCCTTCCACTCATGTCGACTGAATTATCACTAGAAAACAATTCTTGATCAAATCATGTTGCTGTTCTAGTTATTCGATTTTCATCCTTAAGTACTGCTATACTCGCATTTATGAAAATTAAAAAAAAAAAATTAAGAAATAAAGCTCGATACCCTGTTCTTGAGCTGTGGAAAGCAAAAGCTCGATTCCAAATCAATTGTAAAAATCTAATAATGCAAAAGTGTTAGGAATCCTCTAGTCAAACTTTTTGTGAAGTTTCAACTTTTAATTCCTTCTATCGAGTCTGAATTTCGAAGTCAAAGTTTTCAAATAAAAAGTCAACCGGTATGTTTATCATGAAATTCGAATTCGTTTTGATATTTCCAGATAAATTAATGATTTACAAAGTTTCTATGAATGAATTACTACATATTTCATGTAGTAATTTTTATCTAAAAGTGTCCGGAATTAAAAATCAAGGTTTGGTTCATCTAGTTCATCACGAGTCTGTTGCTGCTACTATTACGATCTATATATATATATATATATATATATATATATATATATATATATATATATATATATATATATATATATATATATATATATATATATATATATATATATATATATATATATATATATATATATATATATATATATATATATTTCTTCTCTTCCTGCTATAGCTGTCACCCAAACAACCCAAACCGGTACCTTGTTAGTCTCCTGCAACCTCTGTTGCCATTGCTGCAATTGCTTGTTGTTGTTCCTGTCCAAACAGCCGAAAACCGAATACGTCTACTACTGTTATCGTCACCTTGTTGCAGCCGGAAAAACCACTTCACAGCCTTCTGTCATTATTGTTATTCAGTTTCCTGATTACTGATACGTACCTGTTGACTACCAAATACTCAAAACCAAAACCCTTCCTTATTACGGTTTATCTCATTTACTGCAAATCGAAATTTGACCTGGGCCATCAAGATTAGATAACGAGCAAGATTATTTTTAGCACTTGGGCTTACAGATTGTATATCAAAGCATATGGATTGTGATATGGGCCTTTTCAACCGAAACCCAATTTCCTTTGGGCTGAGAAGATAGATAAGATTATGTAATATATAAACATTTCGGGTAGAAAATATTTGAGAAAGCAATAAATAGATCAATGGTTAGTTGAATGGGAGGGCATGGGTTCGAGCCTGGACATTGGTGTTTTATTTTTTTTAAAGCTTCTTTCTTCAAAGGTTGTACACTCTTATTATTATTATTATTATTATTATTATTATTATTATTATTATTATTATTATTATTATTATTATTATTATTATTATTATTATTATTATTATTATTATTATTATTATTATTAGAGTTAGAATTATCATTATGAATATTATATAAATATTAATACTAAAACTATCATTGTTATTATTAAAATTATCCAAAGTATCATTTTTATTATTACTATTATTATTATTATTATTTTAATTATTATTATTATTATTATCAATATTATTATCATTATAAGTATTATAATGTAAAATAAATATTAATAAAATTATATATATAAGAATATTAATCTTAATACATAAAATAATCTGTATACACTTGTTTTATTACGATTATTTGTTTTAATATATATAATTAATATAGGTTCGTGAATCCGAGGCCAACCCTGCATTGTTCAATGTCGTTATATGTATTTTTACTACAAAATACAGTATTGTGAGTTTCATTTCCTCCCTTTTTAAATGCTTTTGCAATATATATTTTTGGGACTGAGAATACATGCGCTGCTTTTATAAATGTTTTACGAAATAGACACAAGTAATCGAAACTACATTATTTGGTTGAATGATCGAAGCCGAATATGCCCCTTTTGCTTGGTAGCCTAAGAATTAGTAAACCGATCTACTAATTGACGTGAATGCTAAAGATAGATCTATTGGGCCAAACACACCCCATCCAAAGTACCGGATACTTTAGTACTTTGAATTCCTTGTTATCATGTCCGATGGATGTCTCGGAATGATAGGGGATATTCTTATATGCATCTTGTTAATGTCAGTTACCAGGTGTTCAATCCATATGAATGATTTTTATCTCTATGCATGGGACGTATATTTATGAGAAATGAAAATAAAAATCTTGTGGTCTATTAAAATGATGGAAATGATTATTTATGTTAAACTAATGAACTCACCAACCTTTTGGTTGACACTTTAAAGCATGTTTATTCTCAGGTATGAAAGAAATCTTCCACTGTGCATTTGCTCATATTAGAGATATTACTTGGAGTCATTCATGACATATTTCAAAAGATGTTGCATTCGAGTAGTCGAGTTCATCAAGATTATTACTAAGTCAATTATAGTTGAATATATTATGAAATGGTATGCATGCCGTCAACTGTCGATGTAATGAAAGTTTGTCTTTTAAAAATGAATGCAATGTTTGCAAAATGTATCATATAGAGGTCAAGTACCTCGCGATGAAACCAAATGTAATGTATTCGTCCAGATGGATTAGGACGGGTCATTACAGGTGGTATCAAAGCGGTGTTCTTAGCGAACCAGGTCTTGCATTAGTGTGTCTAAATGATAGTTGTTTAGATGCATTAGTGGGTCTGGACTTCTACCGTGTCTGCATGTTAAAAGTTTTGCTTATCATTTCGTGTCGAAAATTACTTGCTTATCATCCTTAACTCTAGACACATCTTACTGCCTCTATTGCATAGACATTGTATAGATAAATTCATATCTTGGCGTATCTGCTAATCCATATCTTAGCGTATCTGTTACTGTAGACTTTATCTGACACGTTCCCGTAATTCCCTCCGTAATCTACGGGATCTTTTGTACTATGTATAGGTATTCTATGTAATTAAACTATCATCCGATATCCGAAAATCATTTTATATTGAAAAACCCTTTACTCAATCGTACGAAATGGAACTCGCCACTAGTTCAAGTCCCTCGGATTTCGACAGCTACTCCAACATGGATGTTCACCTAAACTCCGGAAGCAGCGTCACCAGAATGAATCAACCAATCAGCCATCCCCAATTCATCTGATGGATTCGTAGTCGACTTAATCAATGAAGACGCGAAGAAGGCGATCCCTTCCACCAACCGAATTCACCTCTTGGCAAAGAACCTGAAGCACTTACCGGCGAACCAGTCCAAAACACCATTTTCACCCTCATTTCCCGAATACCTCGCCACGATTATATTCTATCTAAAATTCTAAACCTTATTCATTCGCTCGTTCCGACCGACAATCATCCCGAAATAATAGAAGAAGTCAACGAGCTTCGCTCTCAAGTAATCAATTTAGAGAATATGGTGCAGAATTTACCAGCTTCAGCAACATCACCGGCACCAACAGTACCATCAGTAACAGTGTAGTGACCCGAACTTTTCCATGTATATATATATTAAATGAAATTGTTATTTACATGATTAAGTGTTTCCAACATGTTAAGCAATCAAACTTGTTAATACTTGATTAATTGAAATAGGTTTCATATAGACAATTGACCACCCAAGTTGACCGGTGATTCACGAACGTTAAAACTTGTAAAAACTATATGATGACATATATATGATTATATATATAGTTAACATGATATTATGATAAGTAAGTATCTCATTAGGTATTTTAACAATGAGTTATATACATAAAATTGAGTTTATTGAAATAAGAAACTCGAAAAGGTATATATAACGATTATCGTTATAACAACGTCTTACTAAATACATATGAATCATATTAAGATATTGTTACAGTATGTTTAATCATGATAAATGATAAGTAAACATGTCATTAAGTGTATTAACAATGAACTACATATGTAAAAACAAGACTACTAACTTAATGATTTCGAAACGAGACATATATGTAACGATTATCGTTGTAACAACATTTAACTGTATATATATCATACTAAGATATATTAATATATCATAATATCATGATAATGTAATAATTTAACATCTCATTAGATATAATAAACATTGGGCTAACAACATTTAACATGATCGTTAACTTAAAGGTTTCAAATCAACATTTACATGTAACGACTAACGATGACTTAACGACTCAGTTAAAATGTATATACATGTAGTGTTTTAATATGTATTCATACACTTTTGAAACACTTCAAGACACTTATCAAAATACTTCTACTTAAAAAAAATGCTTACAATTACATCCTCGTTCAGTTTCATCAACAATTCTACTCGTATGCACCCGTATTCGTACTCGTACAATACATAGCTTTTAGATGTATGCACTATTAGTATATACACTCCAATGATCAACTCTTAGCAGCCCATGTGATTCACCTAACACATGTGAGAACCATCATTTAGCAACTAGCATAAAATATCTCATAAATTTACAAAAATATTAGTAATCATTCATGACTTATTTACATGTAAAATAAATTACACATCCTTTATATCTAATCCATATACCAACGACCAAAAACACCTACAAACACTTTCATTCTTCAATTTTCTTCATCTAACTGATCTCTCTCAAGTTCTATCTTCAGGTTCTAAGTGTTCTTCTTAAATTCTATAAGTTCTAATTTCATAAAATTAAGAATACTTCCAAGTTTGCTAGCTTACTTCCAATCTTGTAAAGTGATCATCTAACCTCAAGAAATCTTTCTTATTTACAGTAAGATATCTTTCTAATACAAGGTAATACTCATATTCAAACTTTGATTCAATTTCTATAACTATAACAATCTTATTTCGAGTGAAATCTTACTTCAACTTGTTTTCGTGTCATGATTCTGCTTCAAGAACTTTCAAGCCATCCAAGGATCCTTTGAAGCTAGATCTATTTTTTCTCATTTCTAGTAAGTTTACCTACTAAAATTAAGGTAGTAATGATGTTCATAAATCATTCGATTCATACATATAAAACTATCTTTTTCGAAGATTTAAACTTGTAATCACTAGAACATAGTTTAGTTAGTTCTAAACTTGTTCGCAAATAAAGTTAATCCTTATAACTTGACTTTTAAAATCAACTAAACACATGTTCTATATCTATATTATATGCTAACTTAATGATTTAAAACCTAGAAACACGAAAAACACCGTAAAACCTGACATATGCCGTCGTAGTAACACCGCGGGCTGTTTTGGGTTTGATAATTAAAAACTATGATAAACTTTGATTTAAAAATTTTTCTTCTGAGAAAATTATTTTTCTTATGAACATGAAACTATATCCAAAAATCATGGTTAAACTCAAAGTGAAAGTATGTTTTTCAAAATGGTCATCAAGACGTCGTTCTTTCGACTGAAATGACTACCTCTTACAAAAATGACTTGTAACTTATATTTCTGACTATAAACCTATACTTTTTCTGCTTAGATTCATAAAATAGAATTCAATATGAAACCATATCAATTTGATTCACTTAAAACGGATTTAAAACGAAGAAGTTATGGGTAAAACAAGATTGGATATTTTTTTATTGTTGTAGCTACGGGAAATATTGTAACAATTCTATACAAATCATATCCTAGCTAACTTATATTGTATTATACATGTATTCTAATATATTATGTAATCTTGGGATACCATAGACATGTATGCAAATGTTTTGACATATCATATCGACCCATCTATATATATATTATTTGGAACAACCATAGACACTCTATATGCAGTAATGTTGGAGTTAGCTATACAGGGTTGAGGTTGATTCCAAAAATATATATACTTTGAGTTGTGATCTAGCCTGAGACGTGTATACACTGGGTCGTGGATTTATTCAAGATAATATATATCAATTTATTTATGTACATCTAACTATGGACAACCAGTTGTAGGTTACTAACGAGGACAGCTGACTTAATAAACTTAAAACATCAAAATGTATTAAAAGTGTTGTAAATATATTTTGAACATACTTTGATATATATGTACATATTTGTTATAGGTTCGTGAATCGACCAATGGCCAAGTCTTACTTCCCGATGAAGTAAAAATCTGTGAAAGTGAGTTATAGTCTCACGTTTAAAATCTAATATTTTGGGATGAGAATACATGCAGTTTTATAAATGTTTTACGAAATAGACACAAGTAAATGAAACTACATTATATGGGTGAATGATCGAAGCCGAATATGCCCCTTTTGCTTGGTAGCCTAAGAATTAGTAAACTGATCTACTAATTGACGCGAATCTTAAAGATAAATCTATTGGGCCTAACGAACCGATCCAAAGTACCGGATGCTTTAGTACTTCGAATTCGTTTTTATCATGTCCGAAGGATTTTCTGGAATGATAGGGGATATTCTTATATGCATCTTGTTAATGTCGGTTACCAGGTGTTCACCATATGAATGAATTTTATCTCTATGTATGGGATGTATATTGAAATATGAAATCTTTTGGTCTATTATTATGATTTGATAATATATAGGTTAAACCTATAAATTACCAACATTTTGTTGACGTTTTAAGCATGTTTATTCTCAGGTGATTATTAAGAGCTTCCGCTGTTGCATACTAAAATAAGGACAAGATTTGGAGTCCATGCTTGTATGATATTATGTAAAAACTGCATTCAAGAAACTTATTTTTTTTATGTAATATATTGTAAACCATTATGTAATGATCGTGTGTAAACGGTATATTTTAGATTATCATTACTTGATAATCTGCGTAATGCTTTTTAAACCTTTATCGATAAAATAAAGGTTATGGTTGTTTTAAAAATGAATTCAGTCTTTGAAAAACGTCTCATATAGAGGTTAAAACCTCGCGACGAAATCAATTAATATGGAACGTTTATAATCAATATGAACGGGACATTTCAGTTGGTATCCGAGCGTTGGTCTTAGAGAACCAAAAATTTGCATTAGTGTGTCTTATAGAGTTTGTTAGGATACATTAGTGAGTCTGGACTTTGACCGTGTTGTAATGACCCGAAAATTTCCGACCAAATTTAAACCTTAATCTTTATATGTTTCCAACACGATAAGCAAAATCTGTGATATCGAGTCTCGAAAGTTTTGAAATCTATATTCATGTAATTAGTTACCCTTTTACTGTGCTCGACGATTCACGAACTTTTTACTAAAAATAGAAATGTATATATATATAATCATATATGTAAATAATTAAATATAATAAGTTAAATATATTTATTAACTATTATGAGAATTAGTTTTTAAATAACTAAAACTTGTTATTGTGGATATATTTAGATGTATATTGTTAACATATGTAAGTTATTATATTATTATTAATATTACTAACATCGTTAATAAAACTAGTAAGATTATTATTATCACTTTTATTATTATCATTATTGGTAAACAAAATCATTAAAATTATCATCATTGTAAATAATAAGATTATTAATATTATTAGTACTATCCTTATTACTAAAATTATTAAAATTATTATAGTTAATGTTATTATTATTATAATCTAACTTATTGTTATTAATATTAATATTATTATTAACATTATATTTAAAAATTATTACCATCCTTAGTATTGTTATTAATATTATTATGATAATATAAAAGTAATTGATATTAATATTAATAAGTATTATTATTATTAAGATATTTAATAATTATTTATATTAAGTAAAAGATATATATATATATATATATATATATATATATATATATATATATATATATATATACAAATATATACTTATACGTGTATAAAAAAAACAGATATATCAATATCAGATGTTACTGCTTCTGTTTCGCTGTATACCCGTGATATGTTTTTGGCCGATTGAAAATTTATATAACACAAGCTTTCACTATGTATTTTTGAAGAACTCATTTCATTCTTTATTTACCTTCTCAAATCCGATTACTAAATTATCTGTTATTTGAAGAATTAAAAACACAGAAACTGAATCAAGAACTCTGTTCGATACATCTTATTTTTTTCAAATCTCAAATTCGAGTCGTATTTCAAAAACCTTAAATGTAGTGTTGTTATAAATCTCCTACTCAAACTTTCTGCAAAGATTGAAATTCTAATTCGTTTTATTGATTATGAATTTCGAAGTCAAAGTTTCGTTTTAAAAAGTCAAATATTCTGTTCTTAGAGAAATTAGAACTCACTTTGATGTTTCAAGTTAAATTAACAATCCAGAAAGTTTCTAGGATTGATTTAGGATCTTTTTCATGAAGGAATCGTGGTCTAAAACGTACTAAAAATTCGAATTCGAATTTGAGTTTTAAAGCAAGGAGCAGCGTCTGTTGTTCAGTTTTATTTTTTTTATTGCTTCGATTAATTGAACAAGAGGGTGCAATACAGGTCAGTTATAATTAAGTCTCAAGTATTAAAACAAATTTTGATTCGTTATGGAGTCTTATGTTCGATTTCCAAATTGAAGAAGATGGTATAAGAACAAAGTAATACGCGTTTTAAATAAATTCGCAAGGGAATAAAAACAGAGAAGTAAGAATGGTGTGTTGGTTAAGGGTGTTAGTGAGTACCGAGTGGTCATGGGTTCGAATCTGAGATTAGTCACTATTTTTTTTAAAGACCTATAACCTTGGAGGTATTCTCATTCTTATTAGTATTATTATTTTGATTATCATTATCATTTATATTATTATTATTATTATTATTATTATTATTATTATTATTATTATTATTATTATTATTATTATTATTAATATTATTATTATTATTATTATTATTATTATTATTATTATTATTATTATTATTATTATGATTATTAATATTAATTTTATCATTTTTATTATTAATAAAAGTATTATTGTTACAAACATTATGATTATGATTATTAATTATTAATGAAAGTATTATTATCATTATTGTTGTTATTATTATTATTATTATTATTATTATTTTTATTATTATTATTATTATTATTATTATTATTATTATTATTATTATTATTGTTATCATTATTAGGAATATGAATATTAGCATAATTGTTAAAATTATCACTAACATTATTATTAATAATTGTTATCATTATTATTATTATTATTATCATTATTTTTATTTTAATATTAGTAACATTCTTATTATTATTGGTATAGATAAAAAAATAATAATATTAACATAGAAACAATTAAGATGAAAATTAAATAAAAATTATTAATTTTATTTTTACTACCATTACTATATTATTATTATGACAAACAAATATTTTTATCTATAAATAACTAATTTAATTTAATACATGTAACATAACTGTATTAATATTCTCACTAATTATTTATCTATAGTATATAAAATAGATATATTTAATTAAATTATTTATGACACCTATAAATTATTAAATATAACAAATATATCACTAATAATATATAAATATGCTCGATTACAATTATATGTGTTAATATATATAGTATTGATATAGGTTCGTGAATCCGAGGCCAACCTTATACTTGATCAATGATGTTATATGTATTTTTACTACAAAATACAGTATGGTGAGTATATAGTCCCTTTTAAACTCTAAATATTTTGGGATGAGAATACATGCATTTTATGATTTACGTTATGGACACAAGTGATCAAAAATGAATTCTATGTTGAGTTGTACCATGGCATATTTATTTATACTTGGTAGCTAATATTTACATGAGGAATGTAAACGCGAATCCTGTTGATAGATCTATCGGGCCTGACAACCCCAACCGGGCTGGACGACCAGTTTTCAACGGTTGCACAGTACTTCGTTTCTGTATACTACACTTGGTACGGTGTAGCGACTATTTAAGAATATGCTGCGATGATTTAAATGTTAAGTATGGTTACCAAGTGCTCAACTACTTTTACATACACTTGCGAGTGTATTATGTTTAAAGATGTGAAATCTTGTGGTCCATAGTTATAACGCTGCTAGCATCAAACCTATATATCTCACCAACTTTATGTTGACATTTTATAGCATGTTATTCTCAGGTACGAATTAAGTCTTCCGCAGTGCATTTGCTCATGTTAAGGACATTACTTGGAGTCGATCATCGCAATGGGACCAAATGTTGAAGATTTCGTCCGGATGGGTAAGGACGGGTCGTCACACGTGTTTTCTTTAAAAACGATTGCTTAACACTTTTGTTGGAAACTATATATTATTAACATGTAAATATTATATATTAACCTCTTAATGTGTTTGATATTGTGTGATAGATGTCTATCACTAGTACAAATCCCATCGATTCACCTAATAATAATGTAGAGTCGAATATATTTTGGGAAGATTCACAAATTCCCGAAGAAGAATCGGAAGATGAGGAACCGGAAGAGGAGGAACAGGAAGAGGAGGAACCGGAAGAGGAGGAACCAGAAGAGGAGGAACCGGAAGAAGAAGAGGTTCCGGAGGAAGAAATATTGATACCTACAGTAATTCTATTAAATAAAAGAAAATCCTCAACCAACGGACCAAAGTTAATAATGGTCAATGGTGTTTCCGCGGAGGAAGCAAAATATTGAGAAGATTACCAATTTTTCGATGAATCGGATCCCGATGAGGATTCCGATGATGTTATAGAAATTACCTCGACCCAATATAATAAAGCGAAAGAAAATAATAAGGGAAAAGGTATAAAAATAGAGAAACCTGATTCCAACCCCGATGAACTTTATATGTATCGGCAACATCCGTATTTCTTAAAATGTAATAATGACCCGGGAACCTCTAAACTACCAGGTTTTTCTAAACCATTGTGGAAAACGACAGCTCGTATTAGAGGAACACCATATATTCCTAGAAAATTAGGAAAACGAACCAAGTCCGAAGAAGAAGAAACCAGTGATTCAGATTAGAGGGTTATAATCATGTTGTGTATTATATGTATTGTAGTGTGCTTGTACTTTTATTTTCTATGTAAAAATTGCTTGTATTATTTGTTAATTATCTTTTACGAATCTAATCCTTGTCTATTTTACAGTATAAAAACAAAATGGACGTTAAGGGTAGACAACCGAATATTTTAGAAGATCTGCCAGAGGATATGATTGATGAAATCTTATCTAGAGTCGGTCAGAATTCATCAGCACAATTAATTATGGAAAAATTAACTTGTCAAACATTTGAAAGACTTTTCATAAATACCTTAGTTTATAAAAGGTTTTCCTTTGATAGGTGGGGTATATCACATTAGGGAGACCGTAAGTTACGCCGTGTTTTCTTTAAAGCGATAAATGCGGGGAACCCAAATGCAATTTTACGCTACGGGTTATGAACCTATTTTGACGCAACATATCCCAACATAGGATTTTATGAATTAGAAAGAGCTTCTAACATGCAACAAAAGAAGCATGTTATGCTTACGGGTTAGTGATGTTCACTTCTTACCAAAGTGAGAAAAATAACATCGGATTGCAACTTTTAAATAAACCTTTCCCACAAGTGACGGATTCAGTAGTTGGGGTGAGAAACAAGGTTTTTAGATTATTACGAGGCTGTTGGACATTACGAAACCCTCGTCCTTTTGACGACATTACAACATGCTGCCTAGCCAATGGTTATAACGGTTATTTTCCACAAGACCAAGGATGGGAAGTCGTCTTAGTAAAACCAGAATGCATGACTTGTTTTGGACTTATGAACTACGTGTCTTTATTTCCTTTGCTGAACAACTTGCGTATTAACTAGGTTTATCTTCAAAAACTGTCCTGTATCAAAGTGTACTATATTTCATGTTATATGTAATATAGCGAAGTTATAAGTTTGAAGAATATTTGTATGTGATATATTATTATAATCAGTTTTTCATATGAAATTGTAGTAGTTGAATTGTATATTAGCTACTAAGTATGAACTTAACGGGTAGGTAGTACCCGAATTTAAACTTATAAAATGCTAATATGAAGAAAAAGCTTTTATAAATGAGTTCATATTATGCTACAAAATACGATTGACTACTCTTAATATTCTGTTTGATTAACTCGATTCAGTTGGCTATTTTGAAGGAAATGGCACCGACTACTCGACACACCATGAATATGAGCGAAGAGGAATTTCGTACCTTTCTTGCTACAAACATAGCCGCAGTACAGGCTGCGCTACATACAAACAATAATTTTGAATCTAGCAATGCAACTAACGGCGCAAGAAATCGTGTAGGATGCTCCTACAAAGAATTCACTGCCTGCAAACCTTTGGAATTTGATGGAACCGAAGGACCAATTGGATTGAAACGGTGGACTGAGAAAGTTGAATCGGTGTTTGCCATAAGTAAATGTACTGAAGAGGACAAAGTTAAGTACGCTACGCATACCTTCACAGGTACTGCGTTAATGTGGTGGAACACCTATCTTGAACAGGTAGGACAAAATGCTGCTTACGCACTACCGTGGTCGGCATTCAAGCAATTAATGAACGAGTAGTACCGTCCTAGAAACGAAGTCAATAAACTCAAGGCAGAACTTAGTGAGTTACAAACACAAGGGTTCGACGTTACCACATATGAACGACGATTCACAGAGTTGTTCCTACTGTGTTCGGGAGCATTCGAAGATGAAGAAGAGAAGATCGACGCATTTGTAAAAGGGTTACTAGTAAGGATTCAAGAAGATGTGAGTTCACACGAGCCCGCTTCTATACAGAAGGCAAGTCGAATGGCTCATAAACTCATAAATCAGATTGAGGGAAGAATTAAAGAGCAGGCGGCCGAAGAAGCTAACATGAAACAACTCAAGAGGAAGTGGGAGGAAAACGGTGACAAGAGTCACCAGTACAACAACAACAATAATTACAACCACAATCGCAACAACTATCCCAACAACCGCAACAACAATCGCAACAATAACTGCGATCCTAACAATAACTACAACAAACATCCCAACAACAACAACAACTACAAAAACAATTTCAACAACAATAACAATCCCAACAACAACCTCAATAACAACAACGGCAACAAAAACCAAAAACAGCCATGTCATAGGTGTGAAGAAAATCATCAGGGGTTTTGCACGACATTTTGCAATAGGTGTAAAAGAAATGGTCATAGCGCGACAAAGTGTGAGGTCTATGGACCAAAGTTTAATAGAACTAAAGGAACAAATAATGTCGGAACAAGTAATGCCGAAACGAATAGTGTCGGAGCAAGTAATACCAACGCTGTTTGTTATAAATGTGGAAAACCGGGCCATATTATTAGAAATTGCCCGAATCAGGGAAATACTAATGGGCAGGGCCATGGAAGAGTTTTCAATATTAATGTGGCAGAAGCACAGGAAGACCAGGAGCTTTTTACGGGTATGTTTCTTATTGACGATAAATCTGCTTATGTTTTATTTGATTCGGGTGCGGGTAGAAGCTATATGAGTAGAGAATTTTGTGCTAAATTAAGTTGCTCATTGACGTCTTTGGATAGTAAATTTTTACTCGAATTAGCAAACGGTAAATTAATTTCAGCAGATAATATATGTCGGGAGAGAGAAATTAAACTGGGGGATGAAACATTTAAAATTGATTTAATACCAGTCGAGTTAGGGAGTTTTGACGTAATAATTGGCATGGACTGGTTGAAAAAGGTGAGAGCAGAGGTCTTTTGTTACAAAAATGCGATTCACATTATTCGTGAAAAAGGAAAACCTTTAATGGTGTACGGAGAAAAGAATAATGTGAAATTAAATCTTATTAGTAGTTTGAAGGCGCAAAAACTAATAAGAAAAGGTTGTTACATCATTCTAGCACACATCGAGAAAGTTAAACCTGAAGAAAAGAACAACAGTGATGTTCCCGTCGCAAAAGAATTTCCCAATGTATTTCCGAAAGAATTACCGGGATTACCCACACATCGATCCGTTGAATTTCAAATAGACCTTGTACCAGGAGCTGCACCAATAGCTCGTGCTCCATACAGACTCGCACCCAGAGAAATGAAAGAATTACAAAGTCAGTTACAAGAACTTTTAGAGCGTGGTTTCATTCGACCAAGCACATCACCATGGGGAGCTCCTGTTTTGTTTGTCAAGAAGAAAGATGGTACATTCGGGTTGTGTATCGACTACCGAGAATTGAACAAACTTACCATCAAGAACCGCTACCCACTACCGAGAATCGACGACTTATTTGATCAACTACAAGGCTCGTCTGTTTAGTCGAAGATCGATTTACATTCTGGATATCATCAAATGCGGGTGAAGGAGGATGATATTCCAAAGACTGCTTTTAGGATGCGTTACGGTCATTACGAGTTTATGGTTATGCTGTTTGGATTGACTAACGCACCAGTTGTGTTCATGGACCTCATGAACCTAGTGTGTGGGCCATATCTTGACAAGTTTGTCATTGTTTTCATCGATGACGTACTTATTTACTCAAAGAATGATCAAGAGCATGAAGAACATTTGAGAAAAGTGCTAGAGTTGCTAAGAAAAGAAAAAATGTACGCTAAGTTTTCAAAGTGTGCATTTTGGTTGGAAGAAGTTCAATTCCTCAGTCACATAGTGAACAAAGAAGGTATTCAGGTGGATCCAGCAAAGATTGAAACTGTTGAAAAGTGGAAAACCCCGAAAACTCCGAAACACATACGCCAGTTTTTAGGACTAGCTGGTTACTACAGAAGGTTCATCCAAGACTTTTCCAGAATAGCAAAACCCTTGACTGCATTAACACATAAAGGGAAGAAATTTGAATGGAAAGATGAACAAGAAAAAGCGTTTCAATTGTTGAAGAAAAAGTTAACTACTGCACCTATATTGTCATTACCTGAAGGGAATGATGATTTTGTGATATATTGTGACACCTCAAAGCAAGGTCTCGTTTGTGTATTAATGCAACGAACAAAAGTAATTGCTTATGAGTCTGGACAATTGAAGATTCACGAACAGAATTATACAACTCATGATTTGGAATTAGGCGCAGTTGTTTTTGCATTAAAGACTTGGAGGCACTACTTATATGGGGTCAAAAGTATTATATATACCGACCACAAAAGTCTTCAACACATATTTAATCAGAAACAATTGAACATGAGGCAGCGCAGTTGGATTGAATTATTGAATGATTACGACTTTGAGATTCGTTACCACCCAGGGAAGACAAATGTGGTAGCCGACGCCTTGAGCATAAAGGACAGAGAACCCATTCGTGTAAAATCTATGAATATAATGATTCACACTAACCTTACTACTCAAATAAAGGAGGCGCAACAAGGAGTTTTAAAAGAGGGAAACTTAAATGATGAAATACCCAAAGGATCGAAGAAGTATCTTAATATTCGGGAAGACGGAACCCGGTAAAGGGTTGAAAGAATTTGGGTACCAAAATTTGGAGATATGAGAGAAATGGTACTTAGAGAAGCTTATAAAACCAGATACTCAATACATCCTGGAATGGGGAAGATGTACAAGGATCTCAAGAAACATTTTTGGTGGCCAGGTATGAAAGCCTATGTTGCTAAATACGTAGGGGGATGTTTGACGTGTTCTAAGGTCAAAGCAGAGCATCAGAAACCATCAGGTCTACTTCAACAACCCGAAATCCTGGAATGGAAATGGGAAACCATTATCATGGATTTCATCACTAAATTGCCAAGGACTGCAAGTGGTTTTGATACTATTTGGGTAATAGTTGATCGTCTCACCAAATCAGCACACTTCCTGCCAATAAGAGAAAATGAAAAGATGAAAAAGTTAGCACGCCTGTATTTGAAGGAATTCGTCTCCAGACATGGAATACCAATCTCTATTATCTCTAATAGGGATGGCAGATTTATTTCAAGATTCTGGCAGACATTACAGCAAGCATTAGGAACTCGTCTAGACATGCGTACTACCTATCATCCACAAATTGATGGGCAGAGCCAAAGGACGATACAAACGCTTGAAGATATGCTACGAGCATGTGTTATTGATTTTAGAAACAGTTGGGATCGACATATACTGTTAGCAGAATTTTCCTACAACAACAGCTACCATTCAAGCATTGAGATGGCGCCGTTTGAAGCACTTTATGGTAGAAAGTGCAGGTCTCCGATTTGTTGGAGTGAAGTGGGGGATAGACAAATTACGGGTCCGGAGATAATACAAGAAACTAACGAGAAGATCATCCAAATTCAACAACGGTTGAAAATAACCCAAAGTCGACAAAAGAGCTACGCCGACATTAAAAGAAAAGATATAGAATATGAAATTGGAGAGATGGTCATGCTTAATGTTGCACCTTGGAAAGGCGTTGTTCAATTTGGTAAACGAGGGAAATTAAATCCAAGGTATATAGGACCATTCAAAATTATTGATCGTGTCGGACCAGTAGCTTAACGACTTGAGTTACCTCAACAACTCGCGGCTGTACATAACACTTTCCACGTCTCGAATTTGAAGAAATGTTTTGCTAAAGAAGATCTCACTATTCTGTTAGACGAAATCCAAATCAACGAAAAACTTCAATTCATCGAAGAACCCGTCGAAATAATGGATCGTGAGGTTAAAAGACTTAAACAAAACAAGATACCAATTGTTAAGGTTCGATGGAATGCTAGTAGAGGACCCGAGTTCACCTGGGAACAAGAAGATTAGATGAAGAAGAAATACCCGTACTTATTTCCAGAAGATACGTCAACACCTCCAACTTCTTAAAATTTCGAGACGAAATTTATTTAACGGGTAGGTACTGTAGTGACCCGAACTTTTCCATGTTTATATATATTAAATGAAATTGTTATTTACATGATTAAGTGTTTCCAACATGTTAAGCAATCAAACTTGTTAATACTTGATTAATTGAAATAGGTTTCATATAGACAATTGACCACCTAAGTTGACCGATGATTCACGAACGTTAAAACTTGTAAAAACTATATGATGACATATATATTATTATATACATAGTTAACATGATATTATGATAACTAAGTATCTCATTAGGTATTTTAACAATGAGTTATATACATAAAATTGAGTTTATTGAATTAAGAAACTCGAAGCGGTATATATAACGATTATCGTTATAACAACGTCTTACTAAATACATATGAATCATATTAAGATATTGTTACACTATGTTTAATCATGATAAATGATAAGTAAACATGTCATTAAGTGTATTAACAATGAACTACATATGTAAAAACAAGACTACTAACTTAATGATTTCGAAACGAGACATATATGTAACGATTATCGTTGTAACAACATTTAACTGTATATATATCATACTAAGATATATTAATATATCATAATATCATGATAATGTAATAATTTAACATCTCATTAGATATAATAAACATTGGGTTAACAACATTTAACATGATCGTTAACTTAAAGGTTTCAAATCAACATTTACATGTAACGACTAACGATGACTTAACGACTCATTTAAAATGTATATACATGTAGTGTTTTAATATGTATTCATACACTTTTGAAAGACTTTAAAACACTTATCAAAATGCTTCTACTTAACAAAAATGCTTAAAATTACATCCTCGTTTAGTTTCATCAACAATTCTACTCGTATGCACCCGTATTCGTACTCGTACAATACACAATTTTTAGATGTATGTACTATTGGTATATACACTCCAATGATCAGCTCTTAGTAGTCCATGTGAGTCACCTAACACATGTGGGAACCATCATTTGGCAACTAGCATGAAATATCTCATAAAATTATAAAAAATATTAGTAATCATTCATGACTTATTTACATGTAAAATAAATTACACATGCTTTATATCTAATCCATATACCAACGACCAAAAACACCTACAAACACTTTCATTCTTCAATTTTATTCATCTAATTGATCTCTCTCAAGTTCTATCTTCAAGTTCTAAGTGTTCTTCATAAATTCTATAAGTTCTAGTTTCATAAAATCAAGAATACTTCCAAGTTTGCTAGCTTACTTTCAATCTTGTAAAGTGATCATCCAACCTCAAGAAATATTTCTTATTTATAGTAAGATATCTTTCTAATACAAGGTAACACTCATATTCAAACTTTGATTCAATTTCTATAACTATAACTGTCATACCCCGTCCTAACCCGTCTGGACAAAGTCACCAACATCTGGTTCCATTGCGATGATCGACTCCAAATAAAGTCTTTAAAATGAGCAAATGCACAGCGGAAGATTTCTTTCATACCTGAGAATAAACATGCTTTCAAGTGTCAACCAAAAAGGTTGGTGAGTTCATTAGTTTATCATAAATAATCATTTCATAATTTTAATAGACCACAAGATTTCATATTTCCATTTCTCATAAACATACGTCCCATGCATAGAGACAAAATATTATTCATATGGATTGAACACCTGGTAACCGACATTCACAATATGCATATAAGAATATCCCCATCATTTCGGGATCCACCTTCGGACATGATATAAATTTCGAAGTACTAAAGCATCCGGTACTTTGGATGGGGCTTGTTGGGCCCGATAGATCTATCTTTAGAGTTCGCGTCAATTAGAGTGTCTGTTCCCTAATTCTTAGATTACCAGACTAAAAAGGGACATATTCGATTTCGATCATTCAACCATATAATGTAGTTTCAATTACTTGTGTCTATTTCGTAAAACAGTTATAAAAATTGCGCATGTATTCTCAGCCCAAAAATATAAAGGGTAAAAAGGTAAATGAAACTCACGCATATAATTATTGTAAAACAGTTAATAAAACATTTGCATGTATTCTCAGCCCCAAAAATGTAAAGAGTAAAAGGGAATCAAATGAAACTCACGCATATAATTATTGTAAAATAGTTAATAAAACATTTGCATGTATTCTCAGCCCCAAAAATGTAAAGAGTAAAAGGGAATCAAATGAAACTCACCTAATGTATTTTGTAGTAAAAATACATATGACTATATTGAACAATGCAGGGTTGGCCTCGGATTCACGAACCTATATCATTTGTATATATATTAACATACATAATTGTATTCGAATAACATTATATTTATTTTGTTATGTATTAAGATTAATATTCTTATATATATTTTATTAATATTTATACTTTTAATATGCTAGTATTTTTAATAAATTAAAGTTATATTAAAACGTAAATGAGCAAAGAGTATTTTATTAGTAAAAGTAATATGCTTATTATATATACTTTTATATATCTAATGTTTGTATCTATTTTATGATATCTATCTTTTTAATTTTTAGATCATAAAAATATAGTTATATTTTATATACAAAATACATTTAAAATTAAAGTATAGTTAGTAATGTTAATAATAATAATAATAATAATAATAATAATAATAATAATAATAATAATAATAATAATAATAATAATAATAATAATAATAATAATACTAATAATTTTTAAGTGATAATACTAGTAATAATAATGATAATATCATAAATTATATTATTAATCATTTTGTTAATAATAATATCTAACACATGATAACAATAATAATAATTAATAATAATAATAATAATCAAAGTAATAATAATAATAATATAACAACAATAATAATAAGGAAGTAATAATAATAAAATGTAATAATTACGTCATATAAACCCTTTTAAAAAAAAACGTCCCAAGCTAGGCTTGAACCCCCGACCTCTCATTCACCTAAAATGCCCTTAAACCACTCGTCTATTCCATTTTATTTGATAAACTCTCATACGCAAAAACCTTTACACCGAAATTCTGATTTTATGTCTTGTGCCATCAGTCCAATTTCATATTCGGCCCAATCTGAGATAAAAGACTCGGCCCAATAACGAATAAACCCTAAGCCCAATTCACAAACCCTTTAAACAATCTGATCTGTTAACAATTAAATCAATCACTTGATCGATTGGTTTCCTGGCAATATCAGAATAATATAACCACACTCCATCACCATCGCGTATTCATCATCATTCATAATTCCATATCATCATTATCATAATCATTCATATTATCATCATCACGATCATTCATATTATCATCATCACGATCATTCAAATTATCATCATCATAATCACTTCTACCTTCATCATTTTAATTCGTGCGTATAATCATCATCATGCTCGCCATCATCATATCGTTCTTCATTACTGTGTTCATCATCGTGAAAACATCATCACCATCATCATCATTCTTCATTCGCTACCATAACTGTCACTGTTCATCATCATCATCATATATCACCTTCATTGTTTTGGTAGGTTTTGATGTTGGGTTGCAGTAATACTTCGAACCGTAGTATGAGTATAACATTGAACCCAATTAAAAGTAATAGTTTAAACAAAGTGGAGGTTGTTATCGGCTGTGAAGCAGTAACAGGTCCATCGAGCAGTTAGGAGGTTGCAGGTTATTGGTTCGATGATATTTGGTTGTTGAAGCTATGGTTTTCGACTGAGAATAACAGTAGGTATTTGGTAATGTTAAATCTAAACAGAATATACTTATGATATATGTGACTGTAGCATCATCTGGGTTTGCAAGAGAGTGGCTTGGGTGGTGATACCGGTGGTCCAGTGGTGTAGGTGATGGTTGTAGTGGCGGTTGCAAACGAAAGGTGTAGCTTTTGAAAGATGGATGTCGATGGTAGTGATGACGATTTAAGAGTGGTTTGATTGTAACAAGTTTTTGGGTTACATCCTGAAATGTCCCGTTCTTATTGATTAAAAACGTTCCATATTAATTGATTTCGTTGCGAGGTTTTGACCTCTATATGAGACGTTTTTCAAAGACTGCATTCATTTTTAAAACAAACCATAACCTTTATTTCATAAATAAAGGTTTAAAAAGCTTTACGTAGATTATCAAATAATGATAATCTAAAATATCATGTTTACACACGACCATTACATAATGGTTTACAATACAAATATGTTACATCGAAATCAGTTTCTTGAATGCAGTTTTTACACAATATCATACAAACATGGACTCCAAATCTTGTCCTTATTTTAGTATGCAACAGCGGAAGCTCTTAGTATTCACCTGAGAATAAACATGCTTTAAACGTCAACAAAAATGTTGGTGAGTTATAGGTTTAACCTATATATATCAAATCGTAACAATAGACCACAAGATTTCATATTTCAATACACATCCCATACATAGAGATAAAAATCATTCATATGGTGAACACCTGGTAACCGACATTAACAAGATGCATATATATAAGAATATCCCCATCATTCCGGGACACCCTTCGGATATGATATAAATTTCGAAGTACTAAAGCATCCGGTACTTTGGATGAGGTTTGTTAGGCCCAATAGATCTATCTTTAGGATTCGCGTCAATTAGGGTGTTTGTTCCCTAATTCTTAGATTACCAGACTTAATAAAAAGGGGCATATTCGATTTCGATAATTCAACCATAGAATGTAGTTTCACGTACTTGTGTCTATTTTGTAAATCATTTATAAAACCTGCATGTATTCTCATCCCAAAAATATTAGATTTTAAAAGTGGGACTATAACTCACTTTCACAGATTTTTACTTCGTCGGGAAGTAAGACTTGGCCACTGGTTGATTCACGAACCTATAACAATATATACATATATACCAAAGTATGTTTAAAATATATTTACAACACTTTTAATATATTTTGATGTTTTAAGTTTATTAAGTCAGCTGTCCTCGTTAGTAACCTACAACTAGTTGTCCACAGTTAGATGTACAGAAATAAATCGATAAATATTATCTTGAATCAATCCACGACCCAGTGTATACGTATCTCAGTATTGATCACAACTCAAACTATATATATTTTGGAATCAACCTCAACCCTGTATAGCTAACTCCAACATTCACATATAGAGTGCCTATGGTTGTTCCGAAATATATATAGATGTGTCGACATGATAGGTCGAAACATTGTATACGTGTCTATGGTATCTCAAGATTACATAATATACAATACAAGTTGATTAAGTTATGGTTGGAATAGATTTGTTACCAATTTTCACGTAGCTAAAATGAGAAAAATTATCCAATCTTGTTTTACCCATAACTTCTTCATTTTAAATCCGTTTTGAGTGAATCAAATTGCTATGGTTTCATATTGAACTCTATTTTATGAATCTAAACAGAAAAGTATAGGTTTATAGTCAGAAAAATAAGTTACAAGTCATTTTTGTAAAGGTAGTCATTTCAGTCGAAAGAACGACGTCTAGATGACCATTTTAGAAAACGTACTTCCACTTTGAGTTTAACCATAATTTTTGGATATAGTTTCATGTTCATAATAAAAATCATTTTCTCAGAATAACAACTTTTAAATCAAAGTTTATCATAGTTTTTAATTAACTAACCCAAAACAGCCCGCGGTGTTACTACGACGGCGTAAATCCGGTTTTACGGTGTTTTTCGTGTTTCCAGGTTTTAAATCATTAAGTTAGCATATCATATAGATATAGAACATGTGTGTAGTTAATTTTAAAAGTCAAGTTAGAAGGATTAACTTTTGTTTGCGATCAAGTTTAGAATTAACTAAACTATGTTCTAGTGATTACGAGTTTAAACCTTCGAATAAGATAGTTTTATATATATGAATCAAATGATGTTATGAACATCATTACTACCTCAAGTTTAGTAGGTAAACCTACTAGAAGTGACAAGAAATGATCTAGCTTCAAAGGATCTTGGATGGCTTGAAAGTTCTTGAAGTAGGATCATGACACAAAAACAAGTTCAAGTAAGATTTTTACTCGAATTAAGATAGTTTATAGTTATAGAAATTGAATCAAAGTTTGAATATGAATATTACCTTGAATAAGAAAGATAACCTACTGTATATAACAAAGGTTTCTTGATCTTAGATGATTACTTGGAATGGATTAGAAAGCTTGGAAGTAAATTAGTAAACTTGAAGGGATTTTTGAAGTGTTCTTGAAGTGTTCTTCCTATGATGATTATAGCTTGATTCTTGAAGTGATTTTTGATGAAGATGATGATTAACTAATGGAAAAATACGTTCATAATAGTGTGTGTGTGTTGAGAGAGAATTAGAAAGAGAATTGGAAGTGAAATGGAGTGAATGATGAGTGGTAATTGGTGAGTGGTGAGTGGGGTTAAAAGGAGTTCTAGTTAGTTGACTAGCTCATGGTAGAAGTTAAAATTGATTAGTCATACATGACATAATCAAGAGTGGAATCCCATGCTAGTTCCTATTGGTATATACTCATAGTAAGTACGTTTTGAAGCTGTGTATAATACGGGTAAGAATACGACTAGAATTCTTGATGAAAGAAAAGAATGGAAAAGTAACTGTAACCATTTTCGTTAAGTATGAGTGTTTTGTTATATCTCTTGAAGTCTTCCAAAAGTATTTTAATACATCTAAATACACTACATGTATATACATTTTAACTGAGTCGTTAAGTCATCGTTAGTCGTTACATGTAAGTGTTGTTTTGAAACCTTTAAGTTAACGATCTCAATTAATGTTGTTAACCCATTGTTTATTATATCTAATGAGATGTTAAATTATTATATTATCATGATATTATGATATATTAATATATCTTAATATGATATATATACATTTAAATGTCGTTACAACGATAATCGTTACATATATGTCTCGTTTCGAAATCCTTAAGTTAGTAGTCTTGTTTATATGTATATAACTCATTGTTAATATACTTATGGAGATACTTACTTATCATAATCTCATTTTAACCATATGTATATCCATATATATATCGTCATGTCGTTTTTACAAGTTTTAACGTTCGTGAATCGCCGGTCAACTTGGGTGGTCAATTGTCTATATGAAACATATTTCAATTAATCAAGTCTTAACAAGTTTGATTGCTTAACATGTTGGAAACATTTAATCATGTAAATATCAATCTCAATTAATATATATAAACATGGAAAAGTTCGGGTCACTACAGTACCTACCCGTTAAATAAATTTCGTCCCGAAATTTTAAGCTGTTAAAGGTGTTGACGAATCTTCTGGAAATAGATGCGGGTATTTCTTCTTCATCTGATCTTCACGCTCCCAGGTTAACTCGGGTCCTCTACGAGCATTCCATCGAACCTTAACAATTGGTATCTTGTTTTGCTTAAGTCTTTTAACCTCACGATCCATTATTTCGACGGGTTCTTCGATGAATTGGAGTTTTTCGTTGATTTGGATTTCATCTAATGGAATAGTGAGATCTTCTTTAGCAAAACATTTCTTCAAATTCGAGACGTGGAAAGTGTTATGTACAGTCGCGAGTTGTTGAGGTAACTCAAGTCGGTAAGCTACTGGTCCGACACGATCAATAATTTTGAATGGTCCAATATACCTTGGATTTAATTTCCATCATTTACCAAATCGGACAACGCCTTTCCAAGGTGCAACTTTAAGCATGACCATCTCTCCAATTTCAAATTCTATATCTTTTCTTTTAATGTCAGCGTAACTCTTTTGTCGACTTTGGGCGGTTCTCAACCGTTGTTGAATTTGGATGATCTTCTCGGTAGTTTCTTGTATAATCTCCGGACCCGTAATCTGTCTATCCCCCACTTCACTCCAACAAATCGGAGACCTGTACTTTCTACCATAAAGTGCTTCAAACGGCACCATCTCAATGCTTGAATGGTTACTGTTGTTGTAGGAAAATTCTGCTAATGGTAGATATCGATCCCAACTGTTTCCGAAATCAATAACACATGCCCGTAGCATGTCTTCAAGCGTTTGTATCGTCCTTTCGCTCTGCCCATCAGTTTGTGGATGATAGGCAGTACTCATGTCTAGATGAGTTCCTAATGCTTGCTGTAATGTCTGCCTGAATCTTGAAATAAATCTGCCATCCCTATCAGAGATAATAGAGATTGGTATTCCATGTCTGAGGCGACTTCCTTCAAATACAGTCGTGCTAACTTCTCCATCTTGTCATCTTCTCTTATTGGCAGGAAATGTGCTGATTTGGTGAGACGATCAACTATTACCCAAATAGTATCAAAACCACTTGCAGTCCTTGGCAATTTAGTGATGAAATCCATGGTAATGTTTTCCCATTTCCATTCCGGGATTTTGGGTTTTTGAAGTAGACCTGATGGTTTCTGATGCTCAGCTTTGACCTTAGAACATGTCAAACATTCTCCTACGTATTTAGCAATATCGGCTTTCATACCCGGCCACCAAAAATATTTCCTGAGATCCATGTACATCTTCCCCGTTCCAGGATGTATTGAGTATCTGGTTTTATGAGCTTCTCTAAGTACCATTTCTCTCATATCTCTAAATTTTGGTACCCAAATCCTTTCAGCCCTATACCGGGTTCCGTCTTCCTGAATATTAAGATGTTTCTCCGATCCTTTGGGTATTTCATCCTTTAAATTTCCCTCTTTTAAAACTCCTTGTTGCGCCTCCTTTATTTGAGTAGTAAGGTTATTATGAATCATTATATTCATAGATTTTACTCGAATGGGTTCTCTGTCCTTCCTGCTCAAGGCATCGGCTACCACATTTGCCTTCCCCGGGTGGTAACGAATCTCAAAGTCGTAATCATTCAATAATTCAATCCACCTACGCTGCCTCATATTCAGTTGTTTCTGATTAAATATGTGTTGAAGACTTTTGTGGTCGGTATATATAATACTTTTGACCCCATATAAGTAGTGCCTCCAAGTCTTTAATGCAAAAACAACCGCGCCTAATTCCAAATCATGCGTCGTATAATTTTGTTCGTGAATCTTCAATTGTCTAGACGCATAAGCAATCACCTTTGTTCGTTGCATTAATACACAACCGACACCTTGCTTTGATGCATCACAATAAATCACAAAATCATCATTCCCTTCAGGCAATGACAATATAGGTGCCGTAGTTAGCTTTTTCTTCAATAACTGAAACGCTTTCTCTTGTTCATCATTCCATTCAAATTTCTTCCCTTTATGCGTTAATGCAGTCAAGGGTTTTGCTATTCTGGAAAAGTCTTGGATGAACCTTCTGTAGTAACCAGCTAGTCCTAAAAACTGGCGTATGTGTTTTAGAGTTTTCGGGGTTTCCCACTTTTCAACAGTTTCTATCTTTGCCAGATCCACCTTAATACCTTCTTTGTTCACTATGTGACCGAGGAATTGAACTTCTTCCAACCAAAATGCACACTTTGAAAACTTAGCGTACAATTCTTCCTTCCTCAATACTTCTAACACCTTTCTCAAATGTTCACCGTGTTCTTGGTCATTCTTTGAGTAAATAAGTATGTCATCAATGAAAACAATGACAAACTTGTCAAGGTATGGTCCACACACTCGGTTCATAAGGTCCATGAACACAGCTGGTGCATTAGTTAAACCAAACGGCATGACCATAAACTCGTAATGACCGTAACGTGTTCTGAAAGCAGTCTTTGGAATATCATCTTCTTTCACCCGCATTTGATGATACCCGGAACGTTAGTCAATCTTTGAATAAACAGACGAGCCTTGTAGTTGATCAAATAAGTCGTCGATTCTCGGTAGTGGGTAGCGGTTCTTGATGGTAAGTTTGTTCAACTCTCGGTAGTCGATACACAACCTGAATGTACCATCTTTCTTCTTGACAAACAAAACAGGAGCTCCCCACGGTGATGTGCTTGGTCGAATGAAACTACGCTCTAAAAGTTCTTGTAATTGGCTTTGCAGTTCTTTCATCTCGCTGGGTGCGAGTCTGTAAGGAGCACGAGCTATTGGTGCAGCTCCTGGTACAAGATCTATTTGAAATTCAACGGATCGCTGTGGGGGTAATCCCGGTAATTCTTTCAGAAATACATCGGGAAATTCTTTTGCAATGGGAACATCATTGATGCTCTTTTCTTCAGTTTGTACTTTCTCGACGTGTGCTAGAATAGCATAGCAACCTTTTCTTATTAGTTTTTGTGCCTTCAAATTACTAATAATATGTAGCTTCGTGTTGCCCTTTTCTCCGTACACCATTAAGGGTTTTCCTTTTTCTCGTATAATGCGAACTGCATTTTTGTAACAAACGATCTCTGCTTTCACTTCTTTCAACCAGTCCATACCGATTATCACATCAAAACTCCCTAACTCTACTGGTATCAAATCAATCTTAAATGTTTCGCTAACCAGTTTAATTTCTCGATTCCGACATATATTATCTGCTGAAATTAATTTACCATTTGCTAATTCGAGTAAAAATTTACTATCCAAAGGCATCAATGGACAACTTAATTTAGCACAAAAATCTCTACTCATATAGCTTCTATCCTCACCCGAATCAAATAAAACGTAAGCAAATTTATTGTCAATAAGAAACGTACCCGTAACAAGCTCCGGGTCTTCCTGTGCCTCTGCCGCATTAATTATGAAAACTCTTCTGCGGCCTTGTCCATTCGTGTTCTCCTGGTTCGGGCAATTTCTAATAATGTGGCCCGGTTTTCCACATTTATAACAAACTACATTGGCATAACTTGCTCCGACACTACTTGCTCCACCATTACTCGTTCCGACACCATTTGTTCCTTTCGTTCTATTAACCTCTGGTCCGTAGATCTCACACTTCGCCGCGCTATGACCATTTCTTTTACACTTGTTGCAAAATTTGGTGCAGAACCCCGAGTGATACTTTTCACACCTTTGGCATAGCTGCTTCTAATTGTTGTTGTTGTTGTTGTGGTTATTATTGTTATTGGGATGATTGTTGTAGTTGCTGTTGTTATTGTTGTTGTTGTTGTTGTTGTTGTTGTTGTTGTTGGGCCTTTTGTTGTAGTTGCGATTGATGTTGCGATTGTTGGGATAATTGTTGCGATTATTGTTGTAATTGCTGTTGTTGTTGCATTGGTGATTCTTATCACCGTTTTCCTCCCACTTTCTTCTGACTTGCTTCACATTGGCCTCTTCAGCAGTCTGTTCTTTAATTCTTTCTTCAATCTGGTTCACTAGTTTGTGAGCCATTCTACATGCCTGTTGTATGGAGGCGGGCTCGTGTGAACTTATATCTTCTTGGATTCTTTCCGTAATCCTTTCACAAACGCGTCGATCTTCTCTTCCTCATCTTCAAATGCTCCCGGACACAATAGGCCCAATTCTGTGAATCGTCTTTCGTACGTGGTAATATCAAACCCTTGGGTTCGTAACCCTCTAAGTTCTGTCTTGAGCTTATTGACCTCGGTTCTGGGACGGTACTTCTCGTTCATCAAGTGCTTGAATGCTGACCACGGTAGTGCGTACGCATCATCTTGTCCCACTTGCTCTAGATAGGTATTCCACCATGTTAACGCAGAACTAGTGAAGGTATGCGTAGCGTACTTCACTTTGTCCTCTTCAGTACACTTACTTATGGCAAACACCGATTCGACCTTCTCGGTCCACCGTTTCAATCCGATCGGTCCTTCGGTTCCATCAAATTCCAAAGGTTTGCAGGCAGTGAATTCTTTGTAGGTGCATCCTACACGATTTCCTGTACTGCCAGATCCAAAGTTATTGTTGGTATGTAGCGCAGCCTGTACTGCGGCTATGTTTGAAGCTAGAAAAGTACGGAATTCCTCTTCATTCATATTCACGGTGTGTCGAGTAGTCGGTGCCATTTCCTTCAAAATAGTCAAATGGAACAAGTTAATCATACAGAATATTAAGAGTAGTTAATAGTATTTCGTAGCATAATATGAACTCATTTATAAAAGCTTTTTCTTCATATTAGCATTTTATAAGTTTAAATTCGGGTAGTACCTACCCGTTAAGTTCATACTTAGTAGCTAATATACAATTCAACTACTACAATTCTATATGAAAAACTGATTGTAATAATATTTCGCGTTCAAACTTTTATACAATATTTTACAAACTTACAATACCGCTTATTTTACATAAAGCATGAAATATAGCACACAATAACTTTGATACAAGATAGTTGTGAAGATAATTCTAGCTAGTACACAAGTCGTTCAGCAAAGGTAATAAAGACACGTAATTCATACGTCCAGAAACAAGTCATGCATTCTGGTTTTACTAGGACTACTTCCCATCCTTGGTCTTGTGGAACATAACCGTTATGGCCGTTGATAAGACAGTGTGTTGTAACGTCGTCAAAGGGACGAGGGTTACGTAATGACCAACAGTCTCGTAATAACCTAAAAACCTCATTTCTTACCCCAATTACCGACTCCGTCACTTGTGGGAACGTTTTGTTTAATAGTTGTAGCCCGATGTTCTTGTTCTCACTTTGGTGAGAAGCGAACATTACTAACCCGTAAGCATAACATGCTTCTTTATGTTGCATGTTAGCCGCTTTTTCTAAATCACGAAGTCCTATATTCGGATATACTGAGTCAAAATAATTTCTTAACCCGTTGCGTAAAATAGCATTTCGGTTCCCCGCAATATATGCGTCAAAGTAAACACATCGTAACTTATGGATTTCCCAATGTGATATCCCCCATCTTTCGAACGAAAGCCTTTTATAAACCAAGGCATTCTTGGAACGTTCTTCGAATGTCTTACAAACTGATCTCGCCTTAAATAGTTGTGCCGAGGAATTCTGACCGACTCTAGACAAGATTTCATCAATCATGTCTCCGGGTAGGTCTCTTAAAATATTGGGTTGTCTATCCATTTTGTGTTTTTATACTGTAAAATAGACAAGAGTTAGATTCATAAAAAAAACTTATTAATACAAGCAATTTTTACATATATCATAAAGCATAAGCACACTATATTACATATATTACACCACACGAATACAGCTATCTTATTCCGACTCGCTCGTTTCTTCTTGTTCGGTTTTGGTTCGTTTTGCCAAGTTTCTAGGGATATATGATGTTCCCCTAATACGAGCCGTCGTTGTCCACATTGGTTTAGAAAAACCTGGTGGTTTAGAGGTTCCCAGGTCATTGTTACAACTTAAGGACTTCGGGGGTTGACGATACATATAAAGTTCATCGGGGTTGGAATTAGATTTCTCTATTTTTATGCCCTTTCCCTTATTATTTTCTTTTGCCTTTTTAAATTCAGTTGGGGTAATTTCTATAACATCATCGGAATTCTCGTCGGAATCCGATTCATCGGAGAATTAGTAATCCTCCCAATATTTTGCTTCCTTGGCGGAAACACCATTGACCATAATTAACCTTGGTCGGTTGGTTGAGGATTCTCTTTTACTTAACCGTTTAATTATTTCCCCCACCGGTTCTATTTCTTCTTTCGGTTCCGATTCTTCTTCCGGTTCCGATTCTTCTTCCGGTTCCGACTCTTCTTCCGGTTCCTCTTCGGGAACTTGTGAATCAGTCCACGAATCATTCCAATTTACATTTGACTCTTCATTATTATTAGGTGAGTCAATGGGACTTGTTCTATAGGTAGACATCTATCACATAATATCAAACACGTTAAGAGATTAATATATCACACAATATTCATATGTTAAAAATATATAGTTTCCAACAAAAATGTTAAGCAATCATTTTTAAAGAAAACACGGACGAAGTCCAGACTTACTAATGCATCCTAACAAACTCGATAAGACACACTAATGCAAATTTTCTGGTTCTCTAAGACCAACGCTCGGATACCAACTGAAATGTCCCGTTCTTGTTGATTAAAAACGTTCCATATTAATTGATTTCGTTGCGAGGTTTTGACCTCTATATGAGACGTTTTTCAAAGACTGCATTCATTTTTAAAACAAACCATAACCTTTATTTCATAAATAAAAGTTTAAAAAGCTTTACGTAGATTATCAAATAATGATAATCTAAAGTATCCTGTTTACACACGACCATTACATAATGGTTTACAATACAAATATGTTACATCGAAATCAGTTTCTTGAATGCAGTTTTTACACAATATCATACAAACATGGACTCCAAATCTTGTCCTTATTTTAGTATGCAACAGCGGAAGCTCTTAGTATTCACCTGAGAATAAACATGCTTTAAACGTCAACAAAAATGTTGGTGAGTTATAGGTTTAACCTATATATATCAAATCGTAACAATAAACCACAAGATTTCATATTTCAATACACATCCCATACATAGAGATAAAAATCATTCATATGGTGAACACCTGGTAACCGACATTAACAAGATGCATATATATAAGAATATCCCCATCATTCTGGGACACCCTTCGGATAAGATATAAATTTCGAAGTACTAAAGCATCCGGTACTTTGAATGAGGTTTGTTAGGCCCAATAGATCTATCTTTAGGATTCGCGTCAATTAGGGTGTCTGTTCCCTAATTCTTAGATTACCAGACTTAATAAAAAGGGGCATATTCGATTTCGATAATTCAACCATAGAATGTAGTTTCACGTACTTGTGTCTATTTTGTAAATCATTTATAAAACCTGCATGTATTCTCATCCCAAAAATATTAGATTTTAAAAGTGGGACTATAACTCACTTTCACAGATTTTTACTTCGTCGGGAAGTAAGACTTGGTCACTGGTTGATTCACGAACCTATAACAATATATACATATATATCAAAGTATGTTTAAAATATATTTACAACACTTTTAATATATTTTGATGTTTTAAGTTTATTAAGTCAGCTGTCCTAGTTAGTAACCTACAACTAGTTGTCCACAGTTAGATGTACAGAAATAAATCGATAAATATTATCTTGAATCAATCCACGACCCAGTGTATACGTATCTTAGTATTGATCACAACTCAAACTATATATATTTTGGAATCAACCTCAACCCTGTATAGCTAACTCCAACATTCACATATAGAGTGTCTATGGTTGTTCCGAAATATATATATATGTGTTGACATGATAGGTCGAAACATTGTATACGTGTCTATGGTATCTCAAGATTACATAATATACAATACAAGTTGATTAAGTTATGGTTGGAATAGATTTGTTACCAATTTTCACGTAGCTAAAATGAGAAAAATTATCCAATCTTGTTTTACCCATAACTTCTTCATTTTAAATCCGTTTTGAGTGAATCAAATTGCTATGGTTTCATATTGAACTATATTTTATGAATCTAAACAGAAAAATATAGGTTTATAGTTGGAAAAATAAGTTACAAGTCATTTTTGTAAAGGTAGTCATTTCAGTCGAAAGAACGACGTCTAGATGACCATTTTAGAAAACATACTTCCACTTTGAGTTTAACCATAATTTTTGGATATAGTTTCATGTTCATAATAAAAATCATTTTCTCAGAATAACAACTTTTAAATCAAAGTTTATCATAGTTTTTAATTAACTAACCCAAAACAGCCCGCGATGTTACTACGACGGCGTAAATCCGGTTTTACGGTGTTTTTCGTGTTTCCAGGTTTTAAAACATTAAGTTAGCATATCATATAGATATAGAACATGTATGTAGTTAATTTTAAAAGTCAAGTTAGAAGGATTAACTTTTGTTTGCGAACAAGTTTAGAATTAACTAAACTATGTTCTAGTGATTACGAGTTTAAACCTTCGAATAAGATAGTTTTATATATATGAATCGAATGATGTTATGAACATCATTACTACCTAAAGTTTAGTAGGTAAACCTACTGGAAGTGACAAGAAATGATCTAGCTTCAAAGGATCTTGGATGGCTTGAAAGTTCTTGAAGTAGGATCATGACACAAAAACAAGTTCAAGTAAGATTTTTACTCGAATTAAGATAGTTTATAGTTATAGAAATTGAATCAAAGTTTGAATATGAATATTACCTTGAATAAGAAAGATAACCTACTGTATATAACAAAGGTTTCTTGATCTTAGATGATTACTTGGAATGGATTAGAAAGCTTGGAAGTAAATTAGTAAACTTGAAGGGATTTTTGAAGTGTTCTTGAAGTGTTCTTCCTATGATGATTATAGCTTGATTCTTGAAGTGATTTTTGATGAAGATGATGATTAACTATTGGAAAAATACGTTCATAATAGTGTGTGTGTGTTGAGAGAGAATTAGAAAGAGAATTGGAAGTGAAATGGAGTGAATGATGAGTGGTAATTGGTGAGTGGTGAGTGGGGTTAAAAGGAGTTCTAGTTAGTTGACTAGCTCATGGTAGAAGTTAAAATTGATTAGTCATACATGACATAATAAAGAGTGGAATCCCATGCTAGTTCCTATTGGTATATACTCATAGTAAGTACGTTTTGAAGCTGTGTATAATACGGGTAAGAATACGACTAGAATTCTTGATGAAAGAAAAGAATGGAAAAGTAACTGTAACCATTTTCGTTAAGTATGAGTGTTTTGATATATCTCTTGAAGTCTTCCAAAAGTATTTTAATACATCTAAATACACTACATGTATATACATTTTAACTGAGTCGTTAAGTCATCGTTAGTCGTTACATGTAAGTGTTGTTTTGAAACCTTTAAGTTAACGATCTCAATTAATGTTGTTAACCTATTGTTTATTATATCTAATGAGATGTTAAATTATTATATTATCATGATATTATGATATATTAATATATCTTAATATGATATATATACATTTAAATGTCGTTACAACGATAATCGTTACATATATGTCTCGTTTCGAAATCCTTAAGTTAGTAGTCTTGTTTATATGTATATAACTCATTGTTAATATACTTATGGAGATACTTACTTATCATAATCTCATGTTAACCATATGTATATCCATATATATATATATCGTCATGTCGTTTTTACAAGTTTTAACGTTCGTGAATCGCCGGTCAACTTGGGTGGTCAATTGTCTATATGAAACATATTTCAATTAATCAAGTCTTAACAAGTTTGATTGCTTAATATGTTGGAAACATTTAATCATGTAAATATCAATCTCAATTAATATATATAAACATGGAAAAGTTCGGGTCACTACACATCCAAAGTAAATATAGAAGGTGATAGTGAAGGTTTGGTTTATGCTTCGAACACACAAGACAGGATGTAGCAAAGATGGAGTTTAGATGGTACTCGTTGGTGGTCGCATGGTTTGTGCTTCGGTTGATCGGGTATATGTACAAGTATATAACATATCTATCTATGTTTATGTATTTATATTCATATAGAGATTTTAGATCAAGTAGAACACAAAAACAGTGGGCAAATGGAAATGTGGCTGTCAAAGTTGGTAGGGAAAAGGTGGGTTTCACAATTAAAACAAAAAAATAAAAGTAGCAGTATATTCAAGTGATTATGAAGAGAGGGTGGGGATGGACACATATATATCATTATCTATTCTATAATAGATATTAAACGTGCCCACATAAACACTAAAATAATACTAGCAGCCTTACACTTGTTTTACTCTATCGACACTTTGTATCGGATGGCTAAATCGTGCCCATTGCTAAACAGTTAAGGTATAAAAGAGTTCCTAAAAATCTCAAATTTTTAGATTAAATATATTTAATTATTTCACTCATTAACTGTTTGAAACCTGATCAAAAAGGTTTGAAAATTATTTATTTTATGTTCCGATTTATATGTACGGAGTACTAATATTAAAACTTAAAAATGTAAAAATACATTTAACATATCTAAAATCTTCGTAATCGATTTACAGTTCAACTTTTATTTTAAACCATCATAAACATGTACAATATCTATATTAAAACTAACAAAACATCAACCGAGTGTTACTGACATTTTCTAATTAAGCTCGAAATCAATTATTTTTAATATATTTTCTTTCTATATATAAAGAGTTTTAATAGCAAGTTTTATTACACAAATGAATATATTAATTATATATGTTAAGTAATTTAATATAACAATATATATATACAAGTAACATTCATATATTTATATATTTATATATATAATAATAGTTTATTAATTTAATTCAAGTTATTAAATATATATATACATGTACATATATTTACAAGAAATGTTTCTTGAATCGTCGGGAATAGTCAAGGTCAAATGATTTCATTAAACAGTTCAAAATATTTGTGACACAACATTACAGACTTTGCTTATCATGTCAGAACTATATAAAGAATAAGTTTAAATTTGGTCGGAAATTCTCGGGTCACTACAGTACCTACCCGTTAAAGAAATTTCGTCCCGAAATTTGAGTGAGGTCATCATGGCTAACAATAAAAATATTTTCATGACGAATATGAGTTGATAATTAGGGTTTTATCATTATTGATTAATATAGATAAAACGATTCGATCATGTAAAGCGTACGAGTGAAGCTATCACAAAAGATTGAGATAGAGATTTAAATTTTGACGTAGTCATGGTGGATTTTTGGAATTTAAGAAAATCTTCGTAATAAGATTTGCTTCTTCGGGATTTATGGAAATTATGATCTCTATAATTAAATGCATTCATCTGTCTCGATTGCCTTGTCTGGTATCTCCTCTATAAATGAACTTCTTCCGTTCCATTACTTCCTACCACTCCCATTTTCTATACTTTAATTCATTCTTCCAAATCATCAATCAATATGCTTCATCCAGTTTTAATTCTGGATACATTCCCGACTTTCATACTGATCATTCTCCTTTTTCATCTACCACCGAAGGAATCTGTTTACTTCTACTATGCTCTGGAGATTATAGTGTTTTTCATACTCCAGTGTCTTTACATTGCTATTCGTATTAATGTACACGGTTTGTGATTTCTGTGTTGTTGTCGAGTTTTATATCTTCCCTTATGTTTCGGAGCTCTTTGCCTTTTCATTCTCTTCTCGACCTCTAGTAAAGCGAGTAATGGTCCAGAATTCGTAAGTATACAGTTTCGAATGATTATAATGTTCTAAGCAGGAAGGAACGTGAAAGCACGATTGGATTTTCAAATTTATCAACATCACGGAAGATAGAACCATCAAGAATACATTTTCTTGATTTGTTCAGAAGTTAAGTAGAATGAAAGAGTCGTGTAACATGGCACATGATGACGTTAGGGTCTGTGAATCATCACGTTCCATTTAGAAACTCAGCATGACTTACTGTAATATAATCACGTTGATCAAGTGTCATTATATTATACTAACTCATGCTTCAGTTCCCAACATTACTTCAATAACATTCATATTTTAAGCTAGAAAGTTTACAGAATATAGAAACTAACAGTTTCTATATGATGTAATACTGATAGCAATAATAGATTAATGATTCAGATAAGAATAGTTATGAAAATATCTTCAGAAATATGGAGGATATTTATAATGAAAGATACGATGATATCTTGGAATTTCTAATATCGAAGGATGATGGAGACTATTGTCTGCAAGGGTTTAGAGTAAGGAGCAAGATATTCGCTCAAGACTTCAGCAGGCATTGAATCTTTTGGATTCTTTGAAGTCAAACTTATTCTTTGTGATTTGTCCACGGTTTCTTCATAGTTTCGCATAATCCGCCTTTCGGTACTAAATTTTCTATCGAGCGTTCCCAAACTTCCATTCTTTATTATCAAACTTTTGACTGTTGAGGTCGTTTACAGTTTTTGTTGTTTCATTCAACTTTTCAAAATTCAGAGCATTAATTCGCAGACTGGGTGCTTTTCAGAATTTCAGAATGAAAGATCATAATTCTAAGAGATAAAGGTTATATGTATACATATAACTTTTGATGTAGAAACGTTGAGAAATTCAAAATACTGATTGCTGATTCCTGGTAATTGGTATGCCAATTATCGTTACAGAATGCGGATGAGTATATGATAGGGTATTAATTAATAAATATAGTGATTTATCGAAGTGACTTTCGCCAAAGAGTAGTGAAGTTGCTGGTACGTTTACTGTTAATGTGGTGGGATTTAAACAGTTCCCCGGTAACGAAGGCGAAAAGACAATGTATATATCAAGGTTATAATAAGGTTGTTTCGAACAAAAAGTCGAAGTTGACTTGTTGGAGCTGTAACAAAACTGGCTATTTTGGAAAGAGATTGCAAAGTTATTTTCGGTAATAATAACGCTAAAAAAATTAGCACAGCTACGCGTTAAACATTTACACAGGTTCCGAGTGTTTTCAAGTGCATAACTATATGCATCAATCTCTTCTTTTGTAGATGAAGTGCGGTTGGTTCGTCTTCTCGACTGAAGTGTTTTCAAGAATCATGAAAGGTTTGAACGCAGATTGTAATTGTCAAGATACAAATGAGGTTTAAGATGAAATCAAGTGGCAAACTTGAAGAAATGTTTAGTTTCATATGTTATAATCAATATTTTAATTTATTTTAATTGTCCAATGTTTTTAGTCCACAGTCGATAGTCCACAGTTGACAGTCTAATAATTCATATATAGTTTAATATATAATATTCGAATTAATTAATACGTATCGTGACCCGTATTCGTCTCAGACTCGATCACAACTCAAACTATATATATTATTGTAGAATCAACCTCAACCCTGTATAGCTAACTCCCGCATTACTGCATATAGAGTGTCTATGGTTATTCCAAATAATATATATAGATGGGTCGATATGATATGTCAAAACCTTGTATACGTGTCCCGATATTTAAAGTGCGTAAAATAAATAACAGAAATTAAATGACGATAAATAAAATTGCGAGAATATAAATTGCGATAAATAAACTGCGATAAATAGATTGCAATAATTAAATTGTGATAAATAAATTGCAATAAAATAATATGTAATACGGAATTAATAGTTAGCTAGGAACAGTTAGCGTGAATTCTTAACAAAATTTCTCATAGTTAATTTGTTTGCTTCTAACAAATTTTATTTTGTCAATGTTTTCTTCATTATGCCACTTGTTGGATTCTGAGAAGTCAAGATCCAAATATGAAATTGAATGAAAATAATTATTTTGTGATGAACAGATTCGTATATCGGTAAATGTAAGTAGGATAGTAAATGACTGTTGAATCAGATTCGAAGAATGTACAATGTAACTTATTATTGTGAAATCTGAATACTCCTCGGGTATTACCTACCCGTTAAAATATTTTCAAATTAACACTTTGTACGAAAGAATTTTTGATTACAATCTTTATGAAAACATATATACATATATATTTTCTTCAGATGTAATCATGGATTCATTGAGTTAATATGATCTTAAACTCATTTGGTTTACCGTTAGATCTAGAATACCTAATCTCTAAAACATTTAGAGATTACTTAATCGCCATGAAGAACGAAGATAATTGATGTAGAACGATACGTAAAACGATGATTATACTCGAGGTACAGAATGAGATGTTGAGGCATGGATTGTTGATGGTATTGGTGCTGTTACTGATGATACTGTTGGTGCCGGTGATGTTGCTGAAACTGGTAAATTTTGCACCATATTCTCCAAATTTTTATTTTATTTTTATTTTATTTTATTTTTATTTTTTTTCGAGCGCGAATTTTGTTGACTTCTCCTATTATTCCGGGGTGATTGTTGGTTGGAACGAGCGGATGAATGAGGTTTAGAATCTGAGATAGTATATGATCGTGACGAGATGCTCAGAAAATGAGAGAAAATGGTGTCTCAAACAGGTTCACCGGGAAGCGCTTCAGGTTCATTGTCAAGAGGTGAATTCGGTTGGTGGAAGGGATCGCCTTCTTCGCGTCTCCATTGATTAAGTCGACTACGAACCCATCAGATGAATTGGGGATAGCTGATTGATTGATTCATTCTGGTGACATTGCTCTCGGAGCTTAGGTGAAACTCCATATCGGAATAGCTGTCGGAATCCGAGGGACTCGAATTGGTTGAAGGATTCATCTTGTACGATCAGATGAAGAATTTTTGATAAGAAATAGATTATAGGATGTAGATTGGTACTCTGCAATACATAATTTACATATGCATATATAATACTAAAATCCCATAAGTTACAGAGGAATCTACGGAAGTTGTCAGGCAAAGTCTACAGTAACAGATACGCTAAGATATGAATTTTGTCTATACACTATTCATGCAGTCATTGCAGTAAGATATGTCTAGACTAAGAATGATAAGCAGGTAATTTCCTAAGGATGATAAGAAGATAATTTCCGACTAGAAATGATAAGCGAAACTTTTGACATGCAGACACAGTCGAAGTCCAGACTCACTAATGCATCTAAACAACTATCAGTTAGACACACTAATGCATGACCTGGTTCGCTAAGACCACCGCTCTGATACCACATGTCATACCCCGTCCTAACCCGTCTGGACGAAGTCACCAACATCTGGTTCCATTGCGATGATCGACTCCAAATAAAGTCTTTAAAATGAGCAAATGCACAGCGGAAGATTTCTTTCATACCTGAGAATAAACATGATTTCAAGTGTCAACCAAAAAGGTTGGTGAGTTCATTAGTTTATCATAAATAATCATTTCATAATTTTAATAGACCACAAGATTTCATATTTCCATTTCTCATAAACATACGTCCCATGCATAGAGACAAAATATTATTCATATGGATTGAACACCTGGTAACCGACATTCACAATATGCATATAAGAATATCCCCCATCATTCCGGGATCCTCCTTCGGACATGATATAAATTTCGAAGTACTAAAGCATCCGGTACTTTGGATGGGGCTTGTTGGGCCCGATAGATCTATCTTTAGAGTTCGCGTCAATTAGGGTGTCTGTTCCCTAATTCTTAGATTACCAGACTAAAAAGGGGCATATTCGATTTCGATCATTCAACCATATAATGTAGTTTCAATTACTTGTGTCTATTTCGTAAAACAGTTATAAAAATTGCGCATGTATTCTCAGCCCAAAAATATAAAGGGTAAAAAGGTAAATGAAACTCACGCATATAATTATTGTAAAACAGTTAATAAAACATTTGCATGTATTCTCAGCCCCAAAAATGTAAAGAGTAAAAGGGAATCAAATGAAACTCACGCATATAATTATTGTAAAACAGTTAATAAAACATTTGCATGTATTCTTAGCCCCAAAAATGTAAAGAGTAAAAGGGAATCAAATGAAACTCACCTAATGTATTTTGTAGTAAAAATACATATGACTATATTGAACAATGCAGGGTTGGCCTCGGATTCACGAACCTATATCATTTGTATATATATTAACATACGTAATTGTATTCGAATAACATTATATTTATTTTGTTATGTATTAAGATTAATATTCTTATATATATTTTATTAATATTTATACTTTTAATATGCTAGTATTTTTAATAAATTTAAGTTATATTAAAACGTAAATGAGCAAAGAGTATTTTATTAGTAAAAGTAATATGCTTATTATATATACTTTTATATATCTAATGTTTGTATCTATTTTATTATATCTATCTTTTTAATTTTTAGATCATAAAAATATAGTTATATTTTATATACAAAATACATTTAAAATTAAAGTATAGTTAGTAATGTTAATAATAATAATAATAATAATAATAATAATAATAATAATAATAATAATAATAATAATAATAATAATAATAATAATAATAATAATAATAATAATAATAATAATAATAATAATAATAATAGTAATAATAATACTAATAATTTTTAAGTGATAATACTAGTAATAATAATGATAATATCATAAATTATATTATTAATCATTTTGTTAATAATAATATCTAACACATGATAACAATAATAATAATTAATAATAATAATCAAAGTAGTAATAATAATAATATAACAACAATAATAATAAGGAAGTAATAATAATAAAATGTAATAACTACCTCATATAAGCCCTTTTAAAAAAAAACGTCCCAAGCTAGGCTTGAACCCCCGACCTCTCATTCACCTAAAATGCCCTTAAACCACTCGTCTATTCCATTTTATTTGATAAACTCTCATACGCAAAAACCTTTACACCGAAATTCTGATTTTATGTCTTGTGCCATCAGTCCAATTTCATATTCGGCCCAATCTGAGATAAAAGACTCGGCCCAATAACGAATAAACCCTAAGCCCAATTCACAAACCCTTTAAACAATCTGATCTGTTAACAATTAAATCAATCACTTGATCGATTGGTTTCCTGGCAATATCAGAATAATATAACCACACTCCATCACCATCGCGTATTCATCATCATTCATAATTCCATATCATCATTATCATAATCATTCATATTATCATCATCACGATCATTCATATTATCATCATCACGATCATTCAAATTATCATCATCATAATCACTTCTACCTTCATCATTTTAATTCGTGCGTATAATCATCATCATGCTCGCCATCATCATATCGTTCTTCATTACTGTGTTCATCATCGTGACAACATCATCACCATCATCATCATTCTTCATTCGCTACCATAACTGTCACTGTTCATCATCATCATCGTATATCACCTTCATTGTTTTGGTAGGTTTTGATGTTGGGTTGCAGTAATACTTCGAACCATAGTATGAGTATAACATTGAACCCAATTAAAAGTAATAGTTTAAACAAAGTGGAGGTTGTTATCGGCTGTGAAGCAGTAACAGGTCCATCGAGCAGTTAGGAGGTTGCAGGTTATTGGTTCGATGATATTTGGTTGTTGAAGCTATGGTTTTCGACTGAGAATAACAGTAGGTATTTGGTAATGTTAAATCTAAACAGAATATACTTATGATATATGTGACTGTAGCATCATCTGGGTTTGCAAGAGAGTGGCTTGGGTGGTGATACCGGTGGTCCAGTGGTGTAGGTGATGGTTGTAGTGGCGGTTGCAAACGAAAGGTGTAGCTTTTGAAAGATGGATGTCGATGGTAGTGATGACGATTTAAGAGTGGTTTGATTGTAACAAGTTTTCGGGTTACATCCAAAGTAAATATAGAAGGTGATGGTGAAGGTTTGGTTTATGCTTCGAACACACAAGACAGGATGTATCAGAGATGGAGTTTAGATGGTACTCGTTGGTGGTCGCATGGTTTGTGCTTCGGTTGATCGGGTATATGTACAAGTATATAACATATCTATCTATGTTTATGTATTTATATTCATATAGAGATTTTAGATCAAGTAGAACACAAAAACAGTGGGCAAATGGAAATGTGGCTGTCAAAGTTGGTAGGGAAAAGGTGGGTTTCACAATTAAAACAAAAAAATAAAAGTAGCTGTATATTCAAGTGATTATGAAGAGAGGGTGGCGATGGACACATATATATCATTATCTATTCTATAATAGATATTAAACGTGCCCACATAAATAATAAAATAATACTAGCAGCCTTACACTTGTTTTACTCTACCGACACTTTGTATCGGATGGCTAAATCGTGCCCATTGCTAAACAGTTAAGGTATAAAAGAGTTCCTAAAAATCTCAAATTTTTAGATTAAATATATTTAATTATTTCACTCATTAACTATTTGAAACCTGATCAAAAAGGTTTGAAAATTATTTATTTTCTGTTCCGATTTATATGTACGGAGTACTAATATTTAAACTTAAAAAGGTAAAAATACATTTAACATATCTAAAATCTTCGTAATCGATTTACAGTTCAACTTTTATTTTAAACCATCATAAACATGTACAATATCTATATTAAAACTAACAAAACATCAACCGAGTGTTACTGACGTTTTCTAATTAAGCTCGAAATCAATTATTTTTAATATATTTTCTTTCTATATATAAAGAGTTTTAATAGCAAGTTTTATTACACAAATGAATATATTAATTATATATGTTAAGTAATTTAATATAACAATATATATATACAAGTAACATTCATATATTTATATATTTATATATATAATAATAGTTTATTAATTTAATTCAAGTTATTAAATATATATATACATGTACATATATTTACAAGAAATGTTTCTTGAATTGTCGGGAATAGTCAAGGTCAAATGATTTCATGAAACAGTTCAAAATATTTGTGACACAACATTACAGACTTTGCTTATCGTGTCAGAACTATATAAAGAATAAGTTTAAATTTGGTCAGAAATTCTCGGGTCACTACAATAACAATCTTATTTCGAGTGGAAATCTTACTTGAACTTGTTTTCGTGTCATGATTCTGCTTCAAGAACTTTCAAACCATCCAAGGATCCTTTGAAGCTAGATCTATTTTTTCTCATTTCTAGTAGGTTTACCTACTAAAATTAAGTTAGTAATGATGTTCATAACATCATTCGATTCATACATATAAAACTATCTTATTCGAAGATTTAAACTTGTAATCACTAGAACATAGTTTAGTTAGTTCTAAACTTGTTCGCAAATAAATTTAATCCTTCTAGCTTGACTTTTAAAATCAACTAAACACATGTTCTATATCTATATGATATGCTAACTTAATGATTTAAAACCTGGACACACGAAAAACACCGTAAAACCGGACATACGCCGTCGTAGTAACACCGCGGGCTGTTTTGGGTTTGATAATTAAAAACTATGATAAACTTTGATTTAAAAGTTTTTCTTCTGAGAAAATGATTTTTCTTATGAACATGAAACTATATCCAAAAATCATGGTTAAACTCAAAGTGGAAGTATGTTTTTTAAAATGGTCATCAAGACGTCGTTCTTTCGACTGAAATGACTACCTCTTACAAAAATGACTTGTAACTTATATTTCCTACTATAAATCTATACTTTTTATGTTTAGATTCATAAATTAGAGTTCAATATGAAACCATAGCAATTTGATTCACTCAAAACGGATTTAAAACGAAGAAGTTATGGGTAAAACAAGATTGGATATTTTTTGATTGTTGTAGCTACGGGAAATATTGTAACAATTCTATACAAAACATATCCTAGCTAACTTATATTGTATTATACATGTATTCTAATATATTATGTAATATTGGGATACCATAGACACTTATGCAAATGTTTTGACATATCATATCGACCCATCTATATATATTATTTGGAACAACCATAGACACTCTATATGCATTAATGTTGGAATTAGCTATACAGGGTTGAGGTTGATTCCAAAAATATATATACTTTGAGTTGTGATCTAGCCTGAGACGTGTATACACTGGGTCGTGGATTGATTCAAGATAATATATATCAATTTATTTATGTACATCTAACTATGGACAACCAGTTGTAGGTTACTAACGAGGACAGCTGACTTAATAAACTTAAAACATCAAAATGTATTAAAAGTGTTGTAAATATATTTTGAACATACTTTGATATATATGTACATATTTGTTATAGGTTCGTGAATCGACCAGTGGCCAAGTCTTACTTCCCAACAAAGTAAAAATCTGTGAAAGTGAGTTATAGTTCCACTTTTAAAATCTAATATTTTGGGATGAGAATACATGCAGTTTTATAAATGTTTTACGAAATAGACACAAGTAAATGAAACTACATTATATGGGTGAATGATCGAAGCTGAATATGCCCCTTTTGCTTGGTAGCCTAAGAATTAGTAAACCGATCTACTAATTGACGCGAATCCTAAAGATAGATCTATTGGGCCTAACGAACTCCATCCAAAGTACCGGATGCTTTAGTACTTCGAATTCGTTTTTATCATGTCCGAAGGATTTCCCGGAATGATAGAGGATATTCTTATATGCATCTTGTTAATGTCGGTTACCAGGTGTTCACCATATGAATGAATTTTATCTCTATGTTTGGGATGTATATTGAAATATGAAATCTTGTGGTCTATTATTATAATTTAATAATATATAGGTTAAACCTATAACTCACCAACATTTTGTTGACGTTTTAAGCACGTTTATTCTCAGGTGATTATTAAGAGCTTCCGTTGTTGCATACTAAAATAAGGACAAGATTTGGAGTCCGTTCTTGTATGATATTATATAAAAACTGCATTCAAGAAACTTATTTTTTTTTATGTAATATATTGTAAACCATTATGTAATGGTCGTGTGTAAACGGTATATTTTAGATTATCATTACTTGATAATCTACGTAATGCTTTTTAAACCTTTATCGATAAAATAAAGGTTATGGTTGTTTTAAAAATGAATGCAGTCTTTGAAAAACGTCTCATATAGAGGTCAAAACCTCGCGACAAAATCAATTAATATGGAATGTTTATAATTAATATGAACGGGACATTTCAAACAGCACCAGTACCATCAACAATCCATGCCTCAACATCTCATTCTGTACCTCGAGTATAATCATCGTTCTACGTATCGTTCTACATCAATTATCTTCGTTCTTCATGGCGATTATGTAATCTCTAATGTTATAGAGATTATGTATTCTAGTTTTGACCGTAAACCAAATGAGTTTAATACTATATTTACTCATTAAATCCATGATTACATCTAAAGAAAATGTATATGTAAGTATATTTTCACAAAGATTGTAATTAAAAATTCTTTCATACAAACTGTTAATGGTGAAAATATTTTAACGGGTAGGTAATACCCGAAGAATATTTAGATTTCACATTAATAAGTTACACTGTACATTCTTCGAATCTGATTCAACAGTCACTTACTATCCTACTTACACTCACAGATATACGTATCCGTTCACCACAGAATAACCATTTTCATTCAATTTCATATTTGGATTTTGACTTATCAGAATCCAACAAGTGACATAATGAAGAAAACATTGGATAAAAATAAAATTTGTTAGAAATAGACATATTAACTATGAAAAATTTTGTTAAGAATCCACGCTAACTGTTCCTAGCTAACTGATTACATTTTATTTATCGCAATTTAATTATCGCAATTTATATTCTCGCAATTTTATTTATCGTCATTTAATTTCTGTTATTTATTTTACGCACTTTATTTATCGCCATTTAATTACTGTTATTTACGCATTTTAAATATCGGGACACGTATACAATGTTTTGACATATCATATCGACGCATCTATATATATTATTTGGAATAACCATAGACACTCTATATGCAGTAATGCTTGAGTTAGCTATACAGGGTTGAGGTTGATTCTCAAATAATATATATACTTTGAGTTATGATCGAGTCTGAGACATGTACACGGGTCGCGATACGTATTAATTAATTCGAATATTATATATTAAACTATATATGAATTATTGGACTGTTAACTGTGGACTATCGACTGTGGACTAATAATATTAGACAATTAAAATGAATTAAAATATTGATTTCATCTTAAACCACATTTGTATCTTGACGATTACCATCTGCGTTCAAACCTTTCATGATTCTTGAAAACACCTCAATTGAGAGGATGAACCAACCGCACTTCATCTACGAAAGAAGAGATTGACGCATATAGTTATGCACCTAAAAACACTCGGAACCTGAGTAAACGTTTAACACGTATCTGTGATAGCTCCTTTGGCGTTGTTATTACCAAAAATAATTTTACAATCCCTCTCCAAATTAGCCAATTTTGTCACAGCTCCAGCAAATCAACTTCAACTTTTCGTTCGAAACAACCTTATTATAACCTTGATATATATGCGTGCTCTTTTATTGTTACCAGGGAACCTTTTATATTCCACCATATTACCATCCGCGTTTAATCATCTAAAAACACAATTCTCTTGAAACCACCTCGGATTGATAACCGGTGATTCAGATATCGTAGCATTAAATGCAGAGTAAACAGAAAAATTGTAGATGGTCTAAACGGCCAAAAGTTTGATGATAAAGAAAGGAGTGTTAGGAGCGATCGATAAAAAAATTTGGTATTGAAAAACAGATTGAGCAAACCATGAAGGAGACCAAGGCCAAATACAAGTATCAAACCATATATTCAAAGAATCCAGGTAAATCTGGATCCGATGAATCCTTCAACGAATATCTTGCTCCGTACTCATGTTAAAATCTTGCGGAAAATCTTTCTTCATCAACAATCGAACTTAGAAATTCTAAAATATCATCATAATTATCTTCGATGTTTCTGAAGATATTTTCATAAATATTCTCGTCCGATATTAATTATCTCTCCGCACTATCTGTGTTATATCATAAAAGGAAACTGTTTTAGTTTCTAAATCACTGAAACTCAGAATTTAAAATATGAATGTTTTTGAAATAGTGTTGGAAATTGATGCATGAGTTAGCATAATATAATGACACTTGATCAACGTGATTATATTACAGTAAGTCATGCTGAATTTCTAATGGAATTTGATGATTCACAGATCATAACGTCATCATGTGTCATGTAACACGACTCTTACATTCTATCTAATCTATAAACACATCCAGAGCATATTTTCTTGATAGTTCTATCTTTCTCTTAAATATTAGTAATTTAACCAATCATGATCGTGCTATTACAATCTCTCTCTTAGAACATTTGCCACGTTTATTCGAAACTCTATACTCACGAATTCTGGACCATTACTTGATGTGCTTAATGGATAGAAGAGAAAATAGAGCATAAAGCTTCGAATTGTAAATGGGGGTGTAAATCGCAGCAAATATGAGAGAGCATTAACTGTGGATGACAATGATTATAGGAGACAGAAGTAGGGACATCGAAATATAAGAGAAGATATAAAACCCAACAACAACGCAGAAGTTACAAACTGTGAATATTAATACGAATAGCAATATAAAAACACGGTATAATTAAGAATAGTATCACCCCAAGGTAATAGTAAAAGTAAACAGATTTTTTCTGGTGGAAGATTTAAAAGAAGGATGACAGAAATGATAAATAGAAAAATATCAAGGATTAGAACGGGATTAAGCGTTTTCACAATCTTTTGGATGCACGAACTAAGAAAGAAAGTATAGGAATGGTGAGAATAATTGGAAGAGCTTAATTTATAATGAAATATCCGACAGAATAATCGAAACAGATTATTTCATTAAATCAAAGAAGATTCTAATTTCCTTATTCGTCGAAGACTCAAATCCTATTACGAAGATTTTCTCTAAATCCCTTGAACTCCGGAAATCAACTATATCTACGTCAAAAGATATGACAAAACTTTATTTTCTTATTTCACTCTTTTGTGATAGCTACACTTGTACTCTTTCACATAAACGAATTGTTTTGTCTATATTACTCGATGATGAAAAAACTTTAATTTTCAGCTTGTATGCGTCATGAAAACATACTTATTGTCATTCATGACCATCCCAATCAAATTTCGGGACGAAATTTCTTTAACGGGTAGGTACTTTGACAACTCAGAAATTTCGACCAAATTTAAACTTGATCTTTATATGCTTCCGACACGATAAGCTAAATCTGTAATGTTGAATCTCAAAATTTTGGAACTACATTCATGTAATCAATTACCCTTTGACCATGTCCGACGATTCACGAATAATTACGTGTGAATAGATATGTATATATATATATATATATATATATATATATATATATATATATATATATATATATATATATATATATATTAAATTGTGATATATTAATAAAACATTAAACCGTTTGGTTGATATGAAAATAAGTTATGAAATCTATTATATGACTTGAAAACGTTAACAAGATATTAAACGTATAATGTTATACTTATTCGTTTTAGTTAAACAGCTACGTAGTAAATGTGTTATGTGAAATGTGTATATATATATAGACAAAGTATATTAAAGCTTACATATATATTGTTTCAAAAACATAAAACGTACTACTATATATTTCGAAAGATTAGTACATTTTACAGCATGTCAAGAAGTAGATTATTAAAGTTATTATCATTATCTTTTATAAATTTTAAAAATTATAAATGATTATGATGAAACATGACTAGGAACTTCGAGATCAACAGGTTTGATGAAACATGACTAGGAACTTCGAGATCAACAGGTTTAATTCACACAAAGGCGGAATTAGTGAATCAAAGCAATCAAAGTGAATATGGGTAGCTTTTTGGGTTTAAATTAGTCAAACCACAACAAGGATTGTGATTAGATTAATGCCTAGAGCTATTATTCACTACCAGGAGTGATTTGGGTTGAGAGAGAATCGAATCAGGTGAACCAGATCTGAGTGATTGAGTGTGAGAGAGGCTTAACCTAAAATGAAGAACATAACACTTATATACCCCTGCTGTTGACTCGCTCGTACGAGTCATCCATCACACGTACGAGCTGGCTTCATCAGCCGTACGGGTGATCACTCACTCGTGTCTTCTCATTCAGGTTATAATTATGACTTAGCTCAGCATCAACCGTGCGTATGAGCTTGTCGACCCTACGAGTGATGCTTCAATCGTGCGTCTGACTAAGTCTAACATAGTCAAACATCCGTATCGCGTTCCTGCAGTACCTGTAACCACATACAAACACAGATAGGATAATAACGAGCGATCATGGTATCCCATAAACTGAAGTACTAATCACAAACGTAGGTAAGATGTCTAGGGACTTACAGAACATGCATCAACAACTCCCCCTATGACCTAGAACATCGATTACAATAAAGTAAACGTTCGTGAAATACACATAAGTCCAAAAGTAGCACCAGTCCAATATCAATTACATATCCAGATTCTCTCTTTCTCCAAAATACATCATCATCAAAAACAAAAACAAACAAAATTACTAACTAGCATCACAGTATTCGACACACATCAGCTAGCTTGAACTTAATTTGAGCTTTGAGCATCACTTTCTTTGTTGAGGTATGCATGGAGGACATCGATCACACGTTGATATCTCATAGCTTCCTCCTTTCGATCGTCTCTGAATGTAATGTGATGGCAGTGAAGAGTCTCCACATCAAATCTCGACAAGTTCCTCAGCCACATAGGATCTAGAATCCTCACATTGTCGAACTTTATGCTTCCATCATCCTTCTCAATTGCAGTCAAGATCACTGCTTCTTCTGACAATTCATCATAGAACCACCATCTGAAGTTCTTCCAGATATCCTTGGGTAGTGGCATCAAGGGAGATTGTTTCATATTCTTAGCTAGATGGAACTTAACAACACGGATAGGTCCTCCCTTAGAATTTTTCTTTGTCGGGTGTATGGAAAACCTAGCGGCCGTTGACTTAAAGATGTCCCATTTCCCTGTCTTATACTCATACCTGAGTTTTCTCTGAAACAACCTGGAAAGGTCACAATCTTCAGCGTTCAACATCTTCATCTTAGCAAGTTGCATGATCTCGAAGTACGGTAGAGTTTTGAAGTGACTTGGACGTGCCATGTAATCAACTCCGCCTTACCTCTTGATCGCAAAACAATTGATCTCCTTGAAATAGCCCCAACTCAAAATTTTACCCTTGGAGTACTTCTTGGTTCTTTTACCTTTCTCATAGAAACTGACAAACTGTGGCTCGAGTTCTGGCTTATCAACTTGATCAGGGTTAACAACGTTCTGTCTCCACCAACTCTGGCAATCTTTGTCTTCCTTAACGTTTCTATTCACTTTAACCCTATCACATTTGAACCATTCATTAATCTCAATCCATGTCTCGGCTTTAGCTTGTTCGGCTCGAAGTTTCTTATCTTTCAATTCAGTTTCTTTTCTTTCTTTCTCAACGAGCAGTTTCTCATGTTGGATCTTCTTGTTCCTTTCTATCATAACATCCACTTCTTTCACTTGTTCTTTGTATACCTTCCTCGCCTTTTCTAACTCAATTAAGTTCTTTCTTTTCTCCTCACAGTTCAGATTGAAGAAATCACTTAAGCTGTTGAGTGACGGATAAGAGTACGGCTCAAGGGAAGGCATAACAATCTAAACTTCTTCTTCTTCTTCTTCTGTCACAAATTTGTCCTCGGACTCGATAATCACATCCTCTTTTAAACTATTTTTACCAACAGAATCTTCACTCTTCTCATCAGCAAACAAATTATCAAAATCACTTAAGTTGATATTTTGGATTGATTCAGGAGGGATACTTGACAATGACTCTTCTTGTGGAGCCTTGTTTTCAGCTTCAGCTGACTCTGCATTCTCCGTATCGTTTTCGCTGTCATATGCCAGAGCAGCAAGCTGTTCTAAAGGAAACTCACTTGGTGGAACGTCCCCCTTTTCTGCATCATTAAAAACATTTGAATAATTCATATAATATTTAGCAGTAAAGACCTCGCCATATTCATTAAAACTTCGAATATGTATCACTAACGGTATATCAAAAGAGGGTCCTCCAGTTCCATCATCTTCTTCGTTGTCTTTCTCATCACCTTCACCCAAATTAGAAGAATACTCTTCTTCTCTCTCCTTAATCAACTTTATTTTACCAGAGGTAAGCTGTTCAATCTTTTCATTCAACTTCTTCATCTTCTTCCTGTTCTCACTCTTAATCGCCAAAACTTTCTTTCTCAACTTATCTGTCCTGCTCTTCTGTCGGTCCAACCTATCAGATAACCTCTTGTTCTCTTCCACCAACGAATCGATCTTCGCATTACTGATATTCTTCTATTCAGTAGCTTGATTCTCCAGATTGGTTATTTTTGTGATCAATAATAACAGTAGATTATGCTGTGACTTGTATTCATCTGACGTGACCTGAGGTGTTGTTGTGGCAGGTTTCGGTGAGGTAACAGCAGCTCTTGCATCCTTCATAAAACCGGATGGCTTCCTCTGAGCCTGTTGTTTTGAACCTCCTTGTGATGATCTCTGAGGTGAATCATAAGAATACTTCGTTCTTTTCTTCTTCTTTTTCAGTTGCTCTGCAGGCATAGGATCCTTTCCTTTCCTCTTCCTTTGAATCAAACTGGTATCCTCCTCAGTTGCTTCATCATCACCCTCGATAATCTCATCATCAACATTACCTCCTCCTTGAGCTTCACCAGTAGCTCGTTGATTATCACCCTCACTTTCTTTATCAGAAACTTCGTAGTCAGAGTCTGAATCCTCATTTCTCCACGCATTACCAGCTGGGCATCGATAGTTCTCCTTGATAAGATGACAAATGAGCTTTCTATTAAATTCAGGCTTTAAATCCTCATTCCTTGTCTCTTCCATTCTGCGAAAAGTAATCGATTCATCGGCTTCAGATGGATAATATCCTCTTCAAGCTTAGGTAAATCAGGTGCAGCATCATTAATGATCAATTGTAGAAAATGGGCGTAGATCAGGTATCTCTGGGAAGAACTGAAGTGGTTTGCCTTGAAATAGTAGAAAACAAAACCCGAAAAATTGTATGGAGCCTTGAGAACAAGTGCCACAAACGTACTCTGCACTTTCTCGTTCAGCTTGTCAAAACCCGTTTTGTATCCACTCAAGCAATGCATGATCACATGAGCAAGATATCTAAACTGTGGTGGCAGACATGTCTTCACCAGCTCAGATTTGCCAACAAGGTAACCAGAATAAGCACATCTTCTAAAACAACCATGGATTCGTTATCTACAGATAGTTATATGGGAACAGTTTTCGTCATTGAAACCCAAAATCCTTCTAATCACATCCTTAGAAACAGTAATATCATGTCCTTGAATCTTACTAACAAGCTTATCTTCATCAACATCCAACACAACATTTCTCCAGAACTCTCTCTGATGACTGTAGTATGCAGTGCATTTAGTAGAAATAGCAGTGTGTATCCTTGATCTCTTGAGAAACTCAATAACCTCCTTAAAGTGAGACCCTCTTTCAAGAGTAGTATCATAAAGAGCGACTTGATTATTCATTTTGCCCATTTCTAACGGAATCTCTTGTTGAGCAGGTGGATTGATAGGATTAGCTTGAGGATTAGCTTGTAGATTAACTTGTTGCTCCCCTTGACCTTCAATGTTAACAACCGGAATGTTTACTTGTTGTTATGCCATCTGATGATATCTAAATAGAAACTGAAATGTTAACAGAGATGTTAGATATATAAATCAATCAACATAAAGCATTAAAGCATTTGCATCAACGTGTCATAAATATGTTAAACAGGATGAAACGTGCGAGTGACAGTGTCACACGTGCGGCTGAGAGATCAACCGTGTGAGTGATATAGTCACTCGTGTCACTGTTGACACGTTTAAGCAGTAATATGGTTTCAGACAGGGTACACGGCCGATGCATTAAAACATAAGCGAGTGAATCAACCATGTGGTGACCCGTGCGTGTAATCACACGTGTCAGCTCTTGCAAACGAGTGATCAATAAATTCAAAACAAACGAGTGAGCTCAAAGGTCCACACGGTTGATCATCAACCGTGCACTGACTTGTGCGAGTCATGTCTCACGCGTGCGAGTGACGTCACTCATGCATGTCTGATGAAACCCGTATTAAATGCCTTTTTCAAATCATCAAAATCACATAATTGTGCATTTTACGGACCGATTTACATCACGATAGCATCATAAGGTTCCGTTAAACACAAAACAATTACAGATACACATCAAAACAACCTTCAATTTCTTGAAATTCGAGTTAAGAACCCTTAGGGTTTCAACTCATTAAAACAACAAATTAAGGTATCTAAACTCGATGAAATCATACCTAATAGGTGTAGTGACCCGAACTTTTCCATGTTCTTATATATTAAATGAAATTGATATTTACATGATTAAATGTTTCCAACATGTTAAGCAATCAAACTTGTTAAGACTTGATTAATTGAAATAGGTTTCATATAGACAATTGACCACCCAAGTTGACCGGCGATTCACGAACGTTAAAACTTGTAAAAACTATATGATGACATATATATGGATATATATATATATATATATATATATATACATATATATATATATATACATATATATATATATATATATATATATATATATATATATATATATATATATATATATATATATATATATATATATATATATATATATATATATATAGTTAACATGATATTATGATAAGTAAACATATCATTAAGTATATTAACAATGAACTACATATGTAAAAACAAGACTACTAACTTAATGATTTTGAAACGAGACATATATGTAACGATTATCGTTGTAACGAAATTTAATGTATATATATCATATTAAGATATATTAATACATCATGATATCATGATAAAGTAATAATTTAACATCTCATTTGATTTAATAAACAATGGGTTAACAACATTTAACAAGATCGTTAACCTAAAGGTTTCAAAACAATACTTACATGTAACGACTAACGATGACTTAACGACTCAGTTAAAATGTATATACATGTAGTGTTTTAATATGTATTCATACACTTTTGAAAGACTTCAAGACACTTATCAAAATACTTCTACTTAACAAAAATGCTTACAATTACATCCTCGTTCAGTTTCATCAACAATTCTACTCGTACGCACCCGTATTCGTACTCGTACAATACACAGCTTTTAGATGTATGTACTATTAGTATATACACTCCAATGATCAGCTCTTAGCAGCCCATGTGAGTCACCTAACACATGTGGGAACTATCATTTGGCAACTAGCATGAAATATCTCATAAAATTACAAAAATATGAGTAATCATTCATGACTTATTTACATGTAAACAAAATTACACATCCTTTATATCTAATCCATATACCAATGACTAAAAACACCTATAAACACTTTCATTCTTCAATTTTATTCATCTAATTAATCTATCTCAAGTTCTATCTTCAAGTTCTAAGTGTTCTTCATAACCTCTACAAGTTCTATTTTCATAAAATCAAAAATACTTCCAAGTTTGCTAGCTTACTTCCAATCTTGTAGAGTGATCATCCAACCTCAAGAAATCTTTATTATTTACAGTAATATATCTTTCTAATACAAGGTAATACTCATATTCAAACGTTGATTCAATTTCTATAACTATAACAATCTTATTTCGAGTGGAAATCTTACTTGAACTTGTTTTCGTGTCATGATTCTGCTTCAAGAACTTTCAAGCCATCCAAGGATCCTTTGAAGCTAGATCCATTTTTCTCATTTCCAGTAGCTTTATCCAGAAAACTTGAGGTAGTAATGATGTTCATAACATCATTCGATTCATACATATAAAGCTATCTTATTCGAAGGTTTAAACTTGTAATCACTAGAACATAGTTTAGTTAATTCTAAACTTGTTCACAAACAAAAGTTAATCCTTCTAACTTGACTTTTAAAATCAACTAAACACATGTTCTATATCTATATGATATGCTAACTTAATGATTTAAAACCTGGAAACACGAAGAACACTTAAAACCGGACATACGCCGTCGTAGTAACACCGCGGGCTGTTTTGGGTTAGTTAATTAAAAACTATGATAAACTTTGATTTAAATGTTGTTCTTCTGGGAAAATGATTTTTCTTATGAACATGAAACTATATCCAAAAATCATGGTTAAACTCAAAGTGAAAGTATGTTTTCTAAAATGGTCATCTAGACATCGTTCTTTCGACTGAAATGGCTACCTTTACATAAATGACTTGTAACTTATATTTCCGACTATAAATCTATACTTTTTCTATTTAGATTCATAAAATAGAGTTCAATATGAAACCACAGCAATTTGATTCACTCAAAACGGATTTAAAATGAAAAAGTTATGGGTAAAACAAGATTGGATAATTTTTCTTGTTGTAGCAACGTGAAAATTGGTACCAAATCTATATTAATCATATCCTAGCTAACTTATATTGTATTATACATGTATTCTAATATATTAGGTAATCTTGGGATACCATAGACACGTATGCAAATGTTTTGACATATCATATCGACCCATGTGTATATATTATTTGGAACAACCATAGACACTCTATATGCAGTAATGTGGGAGTTAGCTATACAGTGTTGAGGTTGATTCCAAAAATATATATACTTTGAGTTGTGATCTAGCCTGAGACGTGTATACACTGGGTCATGGATTGATTCAAGATAATATATATCAATTTTTTTTCTGTACATCTAACGTTGGACAACTAGTTGTAGGTTACTAACGAGGACAGCTGACTTAATAAACTTAAAACATCAAAATGTATTAAAAGTGTTGTAAATATATTTTGAATATACTTTGATATATATGTACATATTTGTTATAGGTTTGTAAATCGACCAGTGGCCAAGTCTTACTTCCCGACGAAGTAAAAATATGTGAAAGTGAGTTATAGTCCCACTTTTAAAATCTAATATTTTTGGGATGAGAATACATGCAGGTTTTATAAATAATTTACAAAATAAACACAAGTACGTGAAACTTCATTCTATGGTTGAATTATCGAAATCGAATATGCCCCTTTTTATTATGTCTGGTAATCTAAGAATTAGGGAACAGACACCCTAATTGACGCGAATCCTAAAGATAGATCTATTGGGCCTAACAAACCCCATCCAAAGTACCGGATGCTTTAGTACTTCAAATTTATATCATATCCGAAGGGTGTCCCGGAATGATGGGAATATTCTTATATATGCATCTTGTTAATGTCGGTTACCAGGTGTTCACCATATGAATGATTTTTATCTCTATGTATGGGATGTATATTGAAATATGAAATCTTGTAGTCTATTGTTACGATTTGATATATATAGGTTAAACCTATAACTCACCAACATTTTTGTTGACGTTTAAAGCATGTTTATTCTCAGGTGAATATTAAGAGCTTCCGCTGTTGCATACTAAAATAAGGACAAGATTTGGAGTCCATGTTTGTATGATATTATGTAAAAACTGCATTCAAGAAACATATGTCGATGTAATATATTTCTATTGTAAACCATTATGTAATGGTCGTGTGTAAACAATATATTTTAGATTATCATTATTTAATAATCTACGTAATGCTTTTGAAACCTTTATTGATAAAATAAAGGTTATGGTTGTTTTAAAAATGAATGCATTCTTTGAAAAACGTCTCATATAGAGGTCAAAACCTCGCAACGAAATCAATTAATATGGAACGTTTATAATCAATATGAACGGGACATTTCAATTGGTATCAGAGCTGGTATAACGCCGTCCATGTGTGGCGGGTTAGTCGTAAAGGAGGTTCTCACAGTGTTACCTGTGACGAAGCATTGGCTCTTACTCCGTGCGATCCCTTACGAGGGTTGGCAATAGCCGAGAGGCAGGCCCTAAAATCAGTATCTGAGGTACACTCAGTGGTCACCAGGCGGTTAGCTGGGAAGGCACTGGGTGGGACGGTGGTTGTTCCCAACTGAATTTCAGTTGGTATCCGAGCGTTGGTCTTAGAGAACCAGAAAATTTGTATTAGTGTGTCTTATCGAGTTTGTTAGGATGCATTAGTGAGTCTGGACTTCGACCGTGTTTTCTTTAAAAATGATTGCTTAACATTTTTGTTGGAAACTATATATTTTTAACATGTGAATATTATGTGATATATTAATCTCTTAACGTGTTTGATATTATGTGATAGATGTCTACCTCTAGAACAAGTCCCATTAACTCTCCTAATAATGATGAAGAGTCAAATGTAAATTGGAATGATTCGTGGACTGATTCACAAGTTCCCGAAGACGAACCGGAAGAAGAGTCAGAACCGAAAGAAGAATCAGAACCGGAAGAAGAATCGGAACCGGAAGAAGAAATAGAACCAGTGGGGGAAATAATAAAACGGTTAAGTAGAAGAAAATCCTCAACCAACCGACCAAAGTTAATTATGGTCAATGGTGTTTCCTCCAAGGAAGCAAAGTATTGGGAGGATTACCAATTCTCCGATGAATCGGATCCCGACAAGGATTCCAATGATGTTATAGAAATTACCCCAACACAATTTAATAAGGCAAAAGAGAACAATAAGGGAAAGGGCATAAAAATAGAGAAATTTGATTCCAAACACGATGAACTTTATATGTATCGTCAACACCCGTATTTCTTAAGTTGTGACAATAACCCGGGAACCTCTAAACCACCAGGTTTTTCTAAACCAATGTGGAAAACGACGGCTCGTATTAGGGGAACATCATATATCCCTAGAAACTTGGCAAAACGTACCAAACCCGAAGAAGAAGAAACGAGCGAGTCAGAATAAGATAGTTGTATTCGTGTGGTGTAATATATGTAATATAGTGTACTTATGCTTTATGATATATGTAAAAATTGCTTGTATTAATAAGTATTTTTTTATGAATCTAACTCTTGTCTATTTTACAGTATAAAAACACAAAATGGATAGACAACCCAATATTTTAAGAGACCTACCCGGAGACATGATTGATGAAATCTTGTCTAGAGTCGGTCAGAATTCTTCGGCACAACTATTTAAGGCGAGATCAGTTTGTAAGACATTCGAAGATCTAACGACCCGCCAAAATCGCTATTGACGCGGTACGTTATCGACGGTCCCACAGCGAGGTTTCGACCTCTATATGATACGTTTTGATAAAACATTGCATTCATTTAAAAAAAACATACTTTCTATACATAGAAAGTTTACCAAAATATAGACATATCCCAAATATATATGACAACTTATACAAAATGACTAAATCATCAATTTATTTAATAACAGATTATAACATTAATATTTGAATGCAATGTCTTTTTGAAAATATGGCATAAAAGACTCCATGCAGCACCTTGAGCAAATAGCAAGCAAACAGCGGAAGCACTTTTGAAAGACCTGAGAATAAACATGCTAAAAGTGTCAACCAAAAGGTTGGTGAGTTCATAGGTTTATCGTAACAACCGTTATCAATAGTTTCAATAGACCACAAGATTTCATAATCATAAACATAATACACTCGCAAGTGTATGTAAAGCATTCTAAGTGGTTGAGCACTTGGTAACCATACTTAACATTTAATCAACGTCGCATATTCCCTTTATTATGAAATCTCACTACACCGTACCAAGTGTAGTTACCGAAACGAAGTACTGTGCAACCGTTAAATACTAGTCATCCAGTCTGGTTGGGGTTGTCAGGCCCGATAGATCTATCAACAGGATTCGCGTTTACAATACCCATGTAAATATTAGTTACCAAGCTACATGGAAGTATGCCAGTGGTACAACTTAACGTAGAATATATCTTAAGTACTTGTGTCTATTTCGTAAACATTTATAAAAGCAGCGCATGTATTCTCAGCCCAAAAATATATATTGCAAAAGCAATTAAAAAGGGAGCAAATGAAACTCACCTTTGTAGCCCAATAAACAATTCACGTAGATGTAACCAATACTCGGAATGCAAGTAACCGTAGACCTCATCCTAAAGAATATATGTTGGTTAATAAATGTCTAACAAGCTAGGTCAGGTCATAGGGTTCGTATAGTCCTATTGCTCAAGTCCGACTCACAAATTTATCAAAATTTAGCAAAAGTCAACAAAAGTCAACGCAAGTCAAAGTAAGTCAAATGTAAGTCAAACGCAAGTCAAACACAGTCAATATGATTAACACAAGTCAACAACCGCATAAAATTACACAAGTTGATCAAGTAGTCAAACATAGGTCAAACTTAAGTTATTCATTTTTACTTAGAAAAATTTATATTATTTACATATATGTATTTTTTAGTATTTTGAAGCTAATTCCGGGTCCCACCAAATTTGATATAATACCTTAGGTCATGACCATTGGAAAGTATGTCATTCCACCTTTCTATAGACAGTTTATTTGACAAAAATGGAGTTACGGTTTTAAAGTTATGACCTCGCGAAAACAGTCTCCCGAAACATAAAATGCTGATAAAATTTTTGTTAAGTGTTCAAAATCAGCAACGATTGCCCATTTTCTCGCTTGTTTTATACCTGTTTAAACTCAACAAAATTATACAAATAATATATCGTTTTAAAGCTTGTCACAAATACTTTCAATACCAAATAATAGTTTTTATCTAAACTTAACTGATTTCAACTTGCGAGTCCTCAAAGTAGGTCCGAGAGTCATTTTGACAATTTTGTTAAAATACTAAAATTTTCGGTTGACGATCCAAATTTGAATCCGGCTGACCTGACTTAACCAAATTTTTATCACAGCTCAAAAATGACATTTTAGATGTGTTGGTGACTTTCGTTTTCCAAAATTATGCATATGGGTCAATTTATGCACGTTTGACCCGAATGAGTCATAAAACTTTCTTTAAACCAAATTTGACCCAAACTCATTTTTAAAGCACCAAAACTTGCAAACATACTTAAATCAATATACGGGATGTGTTACATACCTTTGGTTCTCAAAATTTCGCATATGGGTCAAAGTAGGCTCGTATGACCCAAATGGGTCATAAACACCCATTTTGACCAAAACATGCCACAACTTATTTTTTAAACACCACAATCTTTAAACTTACTTAAATCGACGTTTGGGACTTTTCTACACTGACCGTTACCCATTTTGACCCATTAAACCCATTTGGTCAAACAAAGTCAATTGCACATATTATTTAGCTTAAATAGTGTAGTCAACTTCCAGAATTTTTATAAAAATAAGTACAGGTCCATTTGACTTGAAATACTCGCCAAAATCTCCGAAATTTAGTCGACTATAACATATCCGAAGCACAACCTCTAACCCTAAACAGTAAGCTCGCAGTGACTAAAAACGTACCAGGCTTTAATGCTGAATCGTTTCGGTACTCATGTATAAACTTTGAAAAATCATATCAAATCCAAAAAGTATCCAAATGACGCGTTTCTGGAGTCTAAACTTATTAATTTTTTGATACGCACGCAACCGTGAACCCAGAATTCTGAGATCAGGTCGCACGCATCCCAATGAAACTGTTCTGTCCGGTTTTAAATAATATAAAATTCTAACTTTGATTTGGCCATAGATTTTGACTCTTTTATCGGAATTGGACAATATCTAAATGAAAACCAAATGTTTTTTTCTCAAGCAATACAACTATATACCTCTCCGGACCTGAATATATAGCATACTTTCCCAGATTCACAGTTTCAATTACGAATTTTTAAACCGAAATAAATTTTTATGCATCAAAATCACAAACCTTTAATTAACCATAACGAGGGCTATACATATCCGATTAACATGAATCTTAAGTCTATCTTGGGTGTTTTTCAATTATCTATACATCTAACATCAGTTCACAAACTCAATCATAAAGCATTCATCTCAGAAAATTCGGATTCATAGCAAGATCACATGAAAACTTCAATTTAACATATCGGGAGCATACGATAACGAAATCAATTGATTCCTGAGCCTAAAATTAGTAGTTTTTCAATAGTAATCCATCTACATACTTATATTTACAGATAACAAAGTCAAAATTCCAGAAACATGGCAAAACAATTCGGATTTCATGTAATATCATGTTAAACTTCAATTAATCATACCGGAAGCAATTCTAAACGAAATCAAGTGATTCTTGAGCCTAAAATTAATAGTTTTTCACAAGGATTTCATTTATAAGTATTTCATAAACTGAAAATATCATGTTCATATCAGTAGCATACCATTAAAATTCGTGATTCATCAACAAGTCAACAAATGATCAAATTAACGAACAATATCATGCATACATACAAGGACTTGAGCACTAGACACTATATCTACCCTAATATGTAACAAAAATATGAAAACTAGAAAATTAGAGTTTTTAAAACTTACACAAATCAAGAAATTGTTGGTATGGCTGAGTAGAGCTCTTCGAGAGAAGTCCGAATATGTAAACGATTTTATGATCAAGTGATTTCTTGAAGGTGTTTATAAGGAAAGAAGATCGATGATCCTTTCACAAACACGTCGATCTTCTCTTCCTCATCTTCGAACGCTCCCGGACACAATAGGCACAATTCTGTGAATCGTCTTTCATACGTGGCAATATCAAATCCTTGGGTTCGTAACCCTCTAAGTTCTGTCTTGAGCTTATTGACCTCGGTTCTGGGACGGTACTTCTCGTTCATCAAGTGCTTGAATGCTGACCATGGTAGTGCGTACGCATCATCTTGTCCCACTTGCTCTAGATAGGTATTCCACCATGTTAACGCAGAACCTGTGAAGGTATGCGTAGCGTACTTCACTTTGTCCTCTTCAGTACACTTACTTATGGCAAACACCGATTCGACCTTCTCGGTCCACCGTTTCAATCCGATCGTTCCTTCGGTTCCATCAAATTCCAAAGGTTTGCAGGCAGTGAATTCTTTGTAGGTGCATCCTACACGATTTCCTGTACTGCTAGATCCAAGGTTATTGTTGGTATGTAGCGCAGCCTGTACTGCGGCTATGTTTGAAGCTAGAAAAGTACGGAATTCCTCTTTATTCATATTCACGGTGTGTCTAGTAGTCGGTGCCATTTCCTTCAAAATAGTCAAATGGAACAAGTTAATCATACAGAATATTAAGAGTAGTTAATAGTATTTCGTAGCATAATATGAACTCATTTATAAAAGCTTTTTCTTCATATTAGCGTTTTATAAGTTTAAATTTGGGTAGTACCTACCCGTTAAATTCATACTTAGTAGCTAATATACAATTCAACTACTACAATTCTATATGAAAAACTGATTATAATAATATTTCGCGTTCAAACTTTTATACAATATTTTACAAACTTACAATACCGCTTATTTTACATAAAGCATGAAATATAGCACACAATAACTTTGATACAAGATAGTTGTGAAGATAATTCTAGCTAGTACACAGGTCATTCAGCAAAGGCAATAAAGACACGTAATTCATACATCCAAAAACAAGTCATGCATTCTGGTTTTACTAGGACTACTTCCCATCCTTGGTCTTGTGGAACATAACCGTTATGGCCGTTGATAAGACAGCTTGTTGTAACGTCATCAAAGGGACGAGGGTTACGTAATGACCAACAGTCTCGTAATAACCTAAAAACCTCATTTCTTACCCCAATTACCTACTCCGTCACTTGTGAAAACGTTTTGTTTAATAGTTGTAGCCCGATGTTCTTTTTCTCACTTTGGTGAGAAGCGAACATTACTAACCCGTAAGCATAGCATGCTTCTTTATGTTGCATGTTAGCCGCTTTTTCTAAATCATGAAGTCCTATATTCGGATACATTGAGTCAAAATAATTTCTTAACCCGTTGCGTAAAATAGCATTTGGGTTCCCCGCAATATATGTGTCAAAGTAAACACATCGTAACTTATGGGTTTTCCAATGTGAGATCCCCCATCTTTCAAACGAAAGTCTCTTATAAACCAAGACATTCTTGGAACGTTCTTCGAATGTCTTACAAACTGATTTCGCCGTAAATAGTTGTGCCGAAGAATTCTGACCGACTCTAGACAAGATTTCATCAATCATGTCTCCGGGTAGGTCTCTTAAAATATTGGGTTGTCTATCCATTTTGTGTTTTTATACTGTAAAATAGACAAGAGTTAGATTCATAAAAAAAATACTTATTAATACAAGCAATTTTTACATATATCATAAAGCATAAGCACACTATATTACATATATTACACCACACGAATACAACTATCTTATTCCGACTCGCTCGTTTCTTCTTCTTCGGTTTTGGTTCGTTTTTCCAAGTTTCTAGGGATATATGATGTTCCCCTAATACGAGCTGTCGTTTTCCACAACGGTTTAGAAAAACCTGGTGGTTTAGAGGTTCCCGGGTCATTGTTACAACTTAAGGGCTTCGGGGGTTGACGATACATATAAAGTTCATCGGGGTTGGAATTAGATTTCTCTATTTTTATGCCCTTTCCCTTATTATTTTCTTTTGCCTTTTTAAATTCAGTTGGGGTAATTTCTATAACATCATCGGAATTCTCGTCGGAATCTGATTCATCGGAGAATTGGTAATCCTCCCAATATTTTGCTTCCTTGGCGGAAACACCATTGACCATAATTAACCTTGGTCAGTTGGTTGAGGATTTTCTTTTACTTAACCGTTTTATTATTTCCCCCACCGGTTCTATTTCCTCCTCCGGTTCCTCCTCTTCCGGTTCTGATTCTTCTTCCGGTTCTGATTCTTCTTCCGGTTCTTCTTCGGGAACTTGTGAATCAGTCCAATATATATTCTACTCTTCGTTATTATTAGGTGAGTCAATGGGATTTGTGCTAGAGGTAGACATCTATCACACAATATCAAACATGTTAAGAGATTAATATATCACATAATATATAGTTTCCAACAAAAATGTTAAGCAATCATTTTTAAAGAAAACACGGTCGAAGTCCAGACTCACTAATGCATCCTAACAAACTCGATAAGACACACTAATGCAAATTTTCTGGTTCTTTAAGACAAACGCTCGGATACCAACTAAAATGTCCCGTTCATATTGATTATAAACGTTCCATATTAATTGATTTCGTTGCGAGGTTTTGACCTCTATATGAGACATTTTTCAAAGACTGCATTCATTTTTAAAACAACCATAACCTTTATTTTATCAATAAAGGTTTCAAAAGCATTACGTAGATTATTAAATAATGATAATCTAAAATATACTGTTTACACACGACCATTACATAATGGTTAATGTGACGACCCGAAAATTTCCGATCAAATTAAAACTTAATCTTTTTATGTTCCAACACAATAAGCAAAGCCTGTAATGTTGAGTCTCGAAATGTTTGAACTATTTATATAGATTCATTTAACCTGTGACTATTTCCGACGATTCACGAACAATTATGTGTAAATAAATATGTAAATATATATACATATATAAATATAAGAGTGCATATTAAGTTGTATTAATAAAATACAAAATAATCATTTGAATTGAAAATGTAAAATAATGTACAAGATAATTAAGATTAAAATTTATTTATGATTTAAACGAATTCTTATTTTTATTTATTATCATTTTTATGATATCATTTAGTTATTTTATTAGAATTATTATTAATATTATTAGGGTATTTACTATTAATATTTATTAAAAATAAAAATAGGGAATCCCATTCTGTTAGAAGTAACAATCAATTTTTTTCTTTTTCTTCACATGAAAATAATTTACGTACTTTATGTCTCCAGTTTGTTACAAGTCTACTTCACAAATCAATTGGAAATCAATTTAACTGTTAAATCATGTACCTAATCACTCTATATAAGTTACAAACTGCAATTTGAGTTGAAAACAAAGAAAACCCAGAAAATAAGCTCGACACTCTGTACATTCATCTTTTTCACCATATTTTGATTTAGAACAAATTTTCAAAATGTAATAATGCAGTCATGTTAGGAATCATCTATCTAAACTATCTGTAAGTTTTCAATCCTCAATTCTTTCTATTAATTTCTAATTTGAGAGTCAAAGTTTTGGTTTTCAAAGTCAACTAAGTATTCTTGAATCAAATCCGAGTTTGTTTTGATATCTCCAGTTAATTTGATGATCCATAAAGATTATAGGAATGATTTGCAACACAATTCATGTTGTAATCATAACCTATAACACTTAATCTAAAAATCAATTTTTGAGTTCTTGAGTTCTTCACAGTGATATACACTAACGTGAATTCGAAACAAATTTCAAAAACTAAAAATGTAGAGTTGTTAGGAATCATTTACTTTAACTTCCTGCAAAATCTCAAGTTCCAATTCTTGATAACGAATTCGAATTTGCGAGTCAAAGTTAAATTGTCAAAAGTCAACTGTTTTGTTCTTGGAGAAATTAGAGTTTGTTTTGATGTTTTAAGTTCAATTGACGATTTCAATAGTTTTAGGAATGATTTGAAACATGTTTCATGTTGTAAAGATTGTCCAAAACGAACTCAAAATTGAAAACAAAATTTTTTTTTTCTTGGCTACTAGCAAGCAGTAGGATTTTTTTGTTTTTTTTTTCTCTTTTTTTTATATCATGAACACATTTTTATTTTTTGTTTCATGTTTGTTTAGAAGTCCTAAAACCATTTTGATGATTGACTATTAAGAATGAAGTTGTTTGATTATTTAGATTTTGGTGAAGAAGATGAAGTGGGTTGAAACTTGTAATAGATAAGTATTTGGGTTTGTATTATAAATCAGAAAAACTGAAATGGAGGAATGGTTAAGGGTGTTGATGAGTGAGCGAGAGGTCTCGGGTTCGAGCCCGGCTTGGTGCAATTTTTTTAAAACTGACTCCTAAGGTAGTTTTATACTTTTAAAAATTATTATTATTATTAATATTATTATTATTATCCTTAGGTATTTCTACAATTATTAATTTTACAAAACAAAAGATATATATGTAAATATATTATTACATAAAATATACTAATATTACATCAAATTATGTTTCAACTAATATTATTGATATAACATTAATTAAATATCAAATAAGTATCATAATATATTATAAGAATAATTAATACATAACAAATATATAAACTTAATTGATTTATACTATAATGTGTTAATACTTGATATAGGTTCGTGAATCCGAGGCCAACCCTGCATTGTTCAATGTCGTCATATGTATTTTTACTACAAAATATAGTATTGTGAGTTTCATTTACCTTTTTACCCTTTATATTTTTGGGCTGAGAATACATGTGCAACTTTTATAGCTGTTTTACGAAATAGACACAAGTAATCGAAATTATGTTCTATGGTTGAATGATCGAAACTGAATATGCCCCTTTTTATTAAGTCTGGTAATCTAAGAATTAGGGAACAGACACCCTAATCTAAGAATGATCGAAAGTACCGGATGCTTTAGTACTTCGAAATTTATATCATGTCCGAAGGAGGATCCCGGAATGATGGGGATATTCTTATATGCATATTGTGAATGTCGGTTACCAGGTGTTCAATCCATATGAATGATATTTTTGTCTCTATGCATAGGACGTATGTTTATGAGAAATGGAAGTATGAAATCTTGTGGTCTATTAAAATTATGAAATGTTTCTTTATGATAAACTAATGAACTCACCAACCTTTTGGTTAACACTTTAAAGCATGTTTATTCTCAGGTACGAAAGAAATCTTTCGCTGTGTATTTGCTCATATTAGAGATATTACTTGGAGTCATTCATGACATATTTCAAAAGATGTTGCATTCGAGTCGTTGAGTTCATCAAGATTATTATTAAGTCAATTATATTTGGATATATTATGAAATGCTTTACATGCCTGTCAACTGTCGATGTAACCAAAGTTTGTCTTTTAAAAACGAATGCAATGTTTGTAAAATTTATCATATAGAGGTCAATTACCTCGCGATGTAATCAACTGTTGTGAATCGTTTGTAATCGATATGGACTTCGTCCGGATGGATTAGGACGGGTCTCTACAGTTGGTATCAGAGCGGTGGTCTTAGCGAACCAGGTCTTGCATTAGCATGCCTAACTGATAGTCGTTAGGATGCATTAGTGAGTATGGACTTCGACCGTGTCTGCATGTCAAAAGTTATGCTTATCATTTCTATCGGAAAACATCTGCTTATCATCCTTAGGAAATTACCTACTCATTATTCTTAGTCTAGACACATTTTACTGCATTGACTGCATGAATAGTGTATAAACAAAATTCATATCTTAGCGTATCTGACAATTCATATCTTAGTGTATCTGTTACTGTAGACCTTGCCTGATATCTCTCGTAAATTTCTCCTTAATTTAAGGGATCCTGGTACTATATATATCTATGCAAATTATGCATTGAGAATACCATCTAACTATCAATTGATGCCACTAAACTCTTCATACCAAAAATCTTTCCTGAGATCGTTTAAGATGGCCTCTACGAATCGGCCAAGTTCCTCTGACTCCGAAGACAGCGTGACAGGAGCACACCAACCAATCAAATACCATGATTACTGGAGAAAATGGGGATGGGTTCACGACATACTCACCCTATGGAGAAAGGAAGAAGGTACTCCATATCATGAATCAAATCTACCACCTAACCTTGGAGTACTTGACCCGCTCACCGGCGAACCCGTTCGCAATACCGTTTATACCCTATTTGCAAGAATTTTTCGTCTTGAAACTACCATTAATGGAACTAGAGAAGATATCCGACCTCTACCTCACATTGATAAACAACTCGGGTTAGTAGAAGAAGTTAGAGAACTCCGAGCTCGAGTATTAACTTTAGAGAGCACGGTATACAATTTGCAATCATCAACAGTATCACCAACACCAGTAACATCACCAGCCTTAGCACCAATGGCACCAGTACCACCAACAACCCAAGTTTCAACAATCCATGCCTCAACATCTCATTCTATACCTCGAGTATAATTATCATTCCACAAATCATTCTACATCATTTATCTTCGTTCGACATGACAATTATGTAAACTCTAATGTTTTAGAGATTATGTATCATAGTTCTAATCGTAAATCTAATGAGTTTAATATCACATTGACTCATTAAATCCATAATTACATCTGAAGAAAATATATATGTAAATATATTTTCATAAAGATTGTGATTAAAAATTCTTTCGTACAAACTGTTAATGGTAAAAATATTTTAACGGGTAGGTAATACCCGAGAAATATTTAAGATTTCACATTAATAAGTTACATTGTACAGTCTTCGAATCTGATTCAACGGACGATTACCATCCTACCTACATCTATCGATACACGAATCCGTTCACCACAGAATAACCATTTTCATTCAAATTCAATTTCATATTTGGATTTTTACTTACTAGCATCCAACAAGTGGCATAATGAAGAAATAATGGACACAATAAAAATTGATTAGAAACAGACTAATTAACAATATGGAATTTTGTTAAGAAACCATGCTAACTGTTCCAGCTAACTGTTCCTAGCTAACTGATTACATTCTATTTATCGCATTTTATTTATTGCAATTTAATTATCGCAATTTACATTCCCGCAATTTTATTTATTGTCATCTAATTTCTGTTATTTACTTTACGCACTTTAGTTATCGTTATTTAATTCCTGTTATTTATTTTACGCACTTTAAATATCGGGACAAATATACAAGGTTTTGACATATCATATCGATGCATCTATATATATTATTTGGAATCACCATAGACACTATATGCAGTAATGATCGAGTTCTCTATACAGGGTTGAGGTTGATTCTATAATAATATATATACTTTGAGTTGTGATTGAGTCTGAAACATGTACACGGGTTCCGATACGTATTAATTAATTCGGATATTATATATTAAGCTATATATGTATTATCGGACTATTAATTGTGGACTATCAAATATGGACTGTCGACATTGGATAATTAAAATGAATTAAAATATTGATTATAACATATGAAACTAAACATATCTTCAAGTTTGCCACTTGATCTCATCTTAAACCTCATCTGTATCTTGACGATTACAATCTGCGTTCAAACCTTTCATGATTCTTGAAAACACCTCAATCGATAAGATGAATCAATCTCACTTCATCTACGGAAGGAGAGGTTTATGCATATAGTTATGCACCTGAGAAACTCTCGGCAACTGAGTAAAAGTTTAACATGTAGCCGCATCAGATCCTTTGGCATTTATTAGCAAAAATAACTTTGCGATCCCTTTTCAAAGTAGCCAATTTTGTCACAGCTCCAGCAAGTCAACTTCGACTTTTTATTCGAAGTAGCCTTACTATAATCCTGATATATACAATTACCCTTTTTATAACGGAAAATTCTTTTATATTCCACCATATTACCAGAAGACGTACCAGCAGCCTCGTTGTTTTTTTGGCTTAAATCTCTCTGACGAATCATTATATTTATTCATTGAAACCCTATCATATACTCATCCGCATCTTGTAACGAGAACTGCCATACAAATTACCGGGAATCAGCAAATTTGTATTTTGAGTCTCGCAAAGTTTCCACATCAACAGTTATATGTATCCATATAACATTTATCTCTTAGAACTATGATCTTCCATTCTGAAATTCAGAAAAGCACCCAGTCTGTGAATTAATGCTCTAAATTTTGAAAAGTTGAATGAAGCAACAAAAATTATGGATGATTTTAACAGTCAAAAGTTTGATAAAAAAAAAAATACGTTGGAAAAGCTCAAAAGGAAGTTTGGTACTGAAAAACGAATTGAGCAAACCATGAAGGAGACTCTGAGCAAATCACAAGGACTAAACTTGTACATAAAGAACCCTGATGATTCTGGTTCTGATGAAGTCTTTAGTGAATATCTTGCTCCTTATTTATTCTAAATCCTTGCGAAAGGATTTTCTTCATCAACATTCGATCTCAGAAATTCTGAAAATATCATCATAAATATCTTTGATATTTCCGAGAATATTTTCATAACAATTCTTATCTGAAATCATTAATCTCTTCGTGCTATCAGTGTTACATCATATAGAAACTGTTAGTTTCTATATTCTGTAAACTTTCGAGCTTGAAATATGAATGTTATTGAAGTAATGTTGGGAACTGATGCATGAGTTAGTATAATATAATGACACTTGATCAACGTGATTATATTACAGTAAGTCATGCTGAGTTTCTAATGGAACGTGATGATTCACAGATCATAACGTCATCATGTGCCATGTTACACGACTCTTACATTCTACCCAATCTCCAAGTATATCAAGAACATATATTCTTAATAGTTCTATCTTTTTAGATATTCTAGTAATTTGAAAAATCAAGATCGTGCCATTACGATTTCCTTCTAGAACATTAACTATGTTCATTTCAAAATCCATATCTACGAATTCCGGACCATTATTCGCTTGACTTGAAGTCAGGAAGAGGAGACGAAAGTATGGAACTCTTGAATATAAAGAAAATATAAAGCTCGACAACAACACATAAATTACAAACCGTGCATATCAATACGTATTGCCATGTAAAGGCACGGGAAGATTAAAAACACTATAACCCCAAGATAATAGTAGAAGTAAATATAATCCTCCGGTGGTAGATGAAAGAGAAGAATGACAGATATGAAAGTTAAGAGTATATCAAGGATCAGAACTGGATGGAGCATATTAATGAATGCTTTAAAAATATGAATCAGGGGAGAAAGAATGGAAGGTGTGAGCTGTGAAAATAAGGAAACGAAGGGAGTGGATTTATAGTAAAATATCCAACAGAGCAATCGAAACAGATTATTGCATTTAATCAAAGAAGATCCGATTTCCTATATCGCCGAAGAACCAAATCTTATTACGAAGATCTTCTTTGAATCCCATGAATTCCGGAAATCAATCATAACTACGTCATCAGTTCCCTCTCTTGCGATAGCTTCGATTATACTCTTCGCGTAATCAAATTTTTTTTACCTATATTACTCACTGATGATAAAACTCAAATTTCTAGCTCGGATACGTCATGAAAACATACTTATTGTCAGCCATGACCATTCCACTCAAATTTCGGGACGAAATTTCTTTAACGGGTAGGTACTGTGACGACCCGGAAATTTCCGACCAAATTAAAACTTAATCTTTATATGTTCCAACACAATAAGCAAAGCCTGTAATGTTGAGTCTCGAAATGTTTGAACTATTTATATAGATTCATTTAACCTGTGACTATTTCCGACGATTCACGAACAATTGTGTGTAAATAAATATGTAAATATATATACATATATAAATATAAGAGTGCATATTAAGTTGTATTAATAAAATACAAAATAATCATTTGAATTGAAAATGTAAAATAATGTACAAGATAATTAAGATTAAAATTTATTTATGATTTACACGAATTCTTATTTTTATTTATTATCATTCTTATGATATTATTTAGTTATTTTATTAGAATTATTATTAATATTATTAGGGTATTTACTATTAATATTCATTAAAAATAAAAATAGGGAATCCCATTCTGTTAGAAGTAACTATCAATTTTTTTTTCTTTTTCTTCACATGAAAATAATTTACGTACTTCATGTCTCCAGTTTGTTACAAGTCTACTTCACAAATCAATTGGAAATCAATTTAACTGTTAAATCATGTACCTAATCACTCTATATAAGTTACAAACTGCAATTTGAGTTGAAAACAAAGAAAACCCAGAAAATAAGCTCGACACTCTGTACATTCATCTTTTTCACCATATTTTGATTTAGAACAAATTTTCAAAATGTAATAATGCAGTCATGTTAGGAATCGTCTATCTAAACTATCTGTAAGTTTTCAATCCTCAATTCTTTCTATTAATTTCTAATTTGAGAGTCAAAGTTTTGGTTTTCAAAGTCAACTAAGTGTTCTTGAATTAAATTCGAGTTTGTTTTGATATCTCCAGTTAATTTGATGATCCATAAAGATTATAGGAATGATTTGCAACACAATTCATGTTGTAATCATAACCTATAACACTTAATCTAAAAATCAATTTTTGAGTTCTTGAGTTCTTCACAGTGATATACACTAACGTGAATTCGAAACAAATTTCAAAAACTAAAAATGTAGAGTTGTTAGGAATCATTTACTTTAACTTCCTGCAAAATCTCAAGTTCCAATTCTTGATAACGAATTCGAATTTGCGAGTCAAAGTTAAATTGTCAAAAGTTAACTGTTTTGTTCTTGGAGAAATTAGAGTTTGTTTTGATGTTTTAAGTTCAATTGACGATTTCAATAGTTTTTAGGAATGATTTGAAACATGTTTCATGTTGTAATGATTGTCCAAAACGAACTCAAAATTGAAAACAAAATTTTTTTTTTCTTGGCTACAAGCAAGCAGTAGTATTTTTTTTGTTTTTTTTCTCATTTTTTTTATATCATGAACACATTTTTATTTTTTGTTTCATGTTTGTTTAAAAGTCCTAAAACCATTTTGATGATTGACTATTAAGAATGAAGTTGTTTGATTGTTTAGATTTTGGTGAAGAAGATGAAGTGGGTTGAAACATGTAATAGATAAGTATTTGGGTTTGTATTATAAATCAGAAAAACTGAAATGGAGGAATGGTTAAGGGTGTTGATGAGTGAGCGATAGGTCTCGGGTTCGAGCCCGGCTTGGTGCAATTTTTTTAAAACTGACTCCTAAGGTAGTTTTATACTTTTAAAAATTATTATTATTATTAATATTATTATTATTATCCTTATGTATTTCTACAATTATTAATTTTACAAAACAAAAGATATATATGTAAATATATTATTACATAAAATATACTAATATTACATAAAATTATGTTTCAACTAATATTATTGATATAACATTAATTAAATATCAAATAAGTATCATAATATATTATAAGAATAATTAATACATAACAAATATATAAACTTAATTGATTTATACTATAATGTGTTAATACTTGATATACGTTCGTGAATCCGAGGCCAACCCTGCATTGTTCAATGTCGTCATATGTATTTTTACTACAAAATACAGTATTGTGAGTTTCATTTACCTTTTTACCCTTTATATTTTTGGGCTGAGAATACATGCGCAACTTTTATAACTGTTTTACGAAATAGACACAAGTAATCGAAATTACGTTCTATGGTTGAATGATCGAAACTGAATATGCCCCTTTTTATTAAGTCTGGTAATCTAAGAATTAGGGAACAGACACCCTAATTGACGCGAACTCTAAAGATAGATCTATCGGGCCCAACAAGCCCCATCCAAAGTACCGGATGCTTTAGTACTTCGAAATTTATATCATGTCCGAAGGAGGATCCCGGAATGATGGGGATATTCTTATATGCATATTGTGAATGTCGGTTACCAGGTGTTCAATCCATATGAATGATATTTTTGTCTCTATGCATGGGACGTATATTTATGAGAAATGGAAGTATGAAATCGTGTGGTCTATTAAAATTATGAAATGATTCTTTATGATAAACTAATGAACTCACCAACCTTTTGGTTGACACTTTAAAGCATGTTTATTCTCAGGTACAAAAGAAATCTTCCGCTGTGCATTTGCTCATATTAGAGATATTACTTGGAGTCATTCATGACATATTTCAAAAGATGTTGCATTCGAGTCGTTGAGTTCATCAAGATTATTATTAAGTCAATTATATTTGGATATATTATGAAATGCTTTACATGCATGTCAACTGTCGATGTAACGAAAGTTTGTCTTTTAAAAACGAATGCAATGTTTGTAAAATTTATCATATAGAGGTCAATTACCTCGCGATGTAATCAACTGTTGTGAATCGTTTGTAATCGATATGGACTTCGTCCGGATGGATTAGGACGGGTCTCTACAGTTTACAATAGAAATATATTACATCGACATACGTTTCTTGAATGCAGTTTTTACATAATATCATACAAACATGGATTCCAAATCTTGTCCTTATTTTAGTATGCAACAGCAGAAGTTCTTAGTATTCACCTGAGAATAAACATGCTTTAAACGTCAACAAAAATGTTGGTGAGTTATAGGTTTAACCTATATATATCAAATCGTAACAATAGACCACAAGATTTCATATTTCAATATACATCCCATACATAGAGATAAAAATCATTCATATGGTGAACACCTGGTAACCGACATTAACAAGATGCATATATAAGAATATCCCCATCATTCCGGGACACCCTTCGGATATGATATAAATTTCGAAGTACTAAAGCATCCGGTACTTTGGATGGGGTTTGTTAGGCCCAATAGATCTATCTTTAGGATTCGCGTCAATTAGGGTGTCTGTTCCCTAATTCTTAGATTACCAGACTTAATAAAAAGGAGCATATTCGATTTCGATAATTCAACCATAGAATGTAGTTTCACGTACTTGTGTCTATTTTGTAAATCATTTATAAACCTGCATGTATTCTCATCCCAAAAATATTAGATTTTAAAAGTGGGACTATAACTCACTTTCACAGATTTTTACTTCGTCGGGAAGTAAGACTTGGCCACTGGTTGATTCACGAACCTATAACAATATATACATATATATCAAAGTATGTTCAAAATATATTTACAACACTTTTAATATATTTTGATGTTTTAAGTTTATTAAGTCAGCTGTCCTCGTTAGTAATCTACAACTAGTTGTCCACAGTTAGATGTACAGAAATAAATCGATAAATATTATCTTGAATCAATCCACGATCCAGTGTATACGTATCTCAGTATTGATCACAACTCAAACTATATATATTTTGGAATCAACCTCAACCTTGTATAGCTAACTCCAACATTCACATATAGAGTGTCTATGGTTGTTCCGAAATATATATAGATGTGTCGACATGATAGGTCGAAACATTGTATACGTGTCTATGGTATCTCAAGATTACATAATATACAATACAAGTTGATTAAGTTATGGTTGGAATAGATTTGTTACCAATTTTCACGTAGCTAAAATGAGAAAAATTATCCAATCTTCTTTTACCCATAACTTCTTCATTTTAAATCCGTTTTGAGTGAATAAAATTGCTATGGTTTCATATTGAACTCTATTTTATGAATCTAAACATAAAAAGTATAGGTTTATAGTCAGAAAAATAAGTTACAAGTCATTTTTGTAAAGGTAGTCATTTCAGTCGAAAGAACGACGTCTAGATGACCATTTTAGAAAACATACTTCCACTTTGAGTTTAACCATAATTTTTGGATATAGTTTCATGTTCATAATAAAAATCATTTTCCCAGAATAACAACTTTTAAATCAAAGTTTATCATATTTTTTAATTAACTAACCCAAAACAGCCCGCGGTGTTACTACGACGGCGTAAATCTGGTTTTACGGTGTTTTTCATGTTTCCAGGTTTTAAATCATTAAGTTAGCATATTATATAGATATAGAACATGTGTTTAGTTAATTTTAAAAGTCAAGTTAGAAGGATTAACTTTTATTTGCGAACAAGTTTAGAATTAACTAAACTATGTTCTAGTGATTAAAAGTTTAAACCTTCGAATAAGATAGCTTTATATGTATGAATCGAATGATGTTATGAACATCATTACTACCTCAAGTTCCTTGGATAAACCTACTGGAAATGAGAAAAATAGATCTAGCTTCAAAGGATCCTTGGATGGCTTGAAAGTTCTTGAAGCAGAATCATGACACGAAAACAATTTCAAGTAAGATTTCCACTCGAAATAAGATTGTTATAGTTATAGAAATTGAATTAAAGTTTGAATATGATTATTACCTTGTATTAGAAAGATAACCTACTGTAAGTAACAAAGGTTTCTTGATCTTGGATGATTACTTGGAATGGATTTAGAAAACTTGGAAGTAAACTTACAATCTTGGAAGTATTCTTGATTTTATGAAACTAGAACTTTTGGAATTTATGAAGAACACTTAGAACTTGAAGATAGAACTTGAGAGAGATCAATTAGATGAAGAAAATTAAAGAATGAAAGTGTTTGTAGGTGTTTTTGGTCGTTGGTGTATGGATTAGATATAAAGGATATGTAATTTTGTTTTCATGTAAATAAGTCATGAATGATTACTCATATTTTTGTAATTTTATGAGATATTTCATGCTAGTTGCCAAATGATGGTTCCCACATGTGTTAGGTGACTCACATGGGCTGCTAAAAGCTGATCATTGGAGTGTATATACCAATAGTACATACATCTAAAAGCTGTGTATTGTACGAGTACGAATACGGGTGCACACGAGTAGAATTGTTGATGAAACTGAACGAGGATGTAATTGTAAGCATTTTTGTTAAGTAGAAGTATTTTGATAAGTGTCTTGAAGTCTTTCAAAAGTGTATGAATACATATTAAAACACTACATGTATATACATTTTAACTGAGTCGTTAAGTCATCGTTAGTCGTTACATGTAAATGTTGTTTTGAAACCTTTAGGTTAACGATCTTGTTGAATGTTGTTAACCCATTGTTTATTATAACAAATGAGATGTTAAATTGTTATATTATCATGATATTATGATATATAATATATCTTAGTATGATATATATACAGTTAAATGTCGTTACAACGATAATCATTACATATATGTCTCGTTTCGAAATCATTAAGTTAGTAGTCTTATTTTTACATATGTATTTCATTGTTAATACACTTAATAATATATTTACTTATCATTTAACATAATTAACCAAGTGTATCAATATCTTAATATGATTCATATGTACCTAGTAAGACGTTGTTATAACGATAATCGTTATATATATCGTTTTCGAGTTTCTTAAATTAATAGTCTCATTTTTATGTATATAACTCATTGTTAAAATACCTAATGAGATACATACTTATAATAAAATCATGTTAACTATATATATAACCATATATATGTCATCGTATAGTTTTTACAAGTTTTAACATTCGTGAATCACCGGTTAACTTGGGTGGTCAATTGTCTATATGAAACCTATTTCAATTAATCAAGTTTTAACAAGTTTGATTGCTTAACATGTTGGAAACACTTAATCATGTAAATAACAATTTCATTTAATATATATATAAACATGGAAAAGTTCGGGTCACTACAAATGCAGTCTTTGAAAAACGTCTCATATAGAGGTCAAAACCTCGCAACGAAATCAATTAATATGGAATGTTTATAATCAATATGAATGGAACATTTCAATAGGTGGCGTTGGATTCATCTAAAGATGCTTAACGTTCGTTGCAAAGGAATGCTTGATCGATGATGATCGAATTTAGAGAGAGAAAATGAGTTAGGTGCACAAGTGTGAGCTGCTGAGCTCATCACCCCTATTTATACTCTCGTGATTAACCGTGCGGTTGATCACACGATCCACCATCAAACGCGCACCTCACCTAAATCACACGTGCGTGTGACCCAATTGTCTTAGGACAAGTTTGATCAGGGTCATCCGTACGGTTAACCTCAAACGTGTGGTCAATCGTACTATTCACACATCAAGCGTGCGTGTGAGCACTTAGGCAATTTCAAAACTTCAAAATTTTACAACCTTAGGATTTCGACTCGTTCGATAATCTTAGATCTAACAAGCACTTTCAACTTGAGTCGAAAATCACTAAACCTTCAAGAAATGACCATTAACACTTAGGCAGATAAAAAATCCTAACCTAAACAAGGTTATTACTCTAAACATTTTGTGTTCCAAGAGTAAATCCTACAGTGTAATGTCAACTTAAGTTCATTAGCAATCTAAATGATCAATGTCCTTCAAACAGTCACAAGCTCTACAAACTTCTATCTCATGGATTTGGTGGCCCAATATCTTGATCTCAACAAAGTTCTTTCAGATGTCGTTATGCACTAAGAGGATAATCAGAAAAACAAGGAAAAGATAAAATCTTTATGGAGATGCAAAATGTCATGAAACTAAAATTATGCAAAAGAAAGACATTCTATCATGAAATGCAATATCATGCAGACCAAAATCTTTTTGTTGTTTTATAGTTTTCAATGCAAACAAGTTAACAGTACAGATATATAAGACATACAAATCCACATTCTTTTTGTGAGCAAGATGATTAACTATTTTAAAAATGGATCAGAACTGACATATTGAATCAATTTCTATTGTTCAATCCTAATTATCCAGTCTATGTCTATTATCATGTAATTACTGATATCAATCCTCATTAAACATGAACATATTCATTCCGGACACTTCGACAATCATGTTGGCATTAAATACTTGAACACTATAAAGCAATGATTTTTGAGATCATGCTAAGTTAATTAATCCTTGATTCTTCCATCACTTATGATTGTGCGTTTTTATTAGGTTGTCAATTCATTACACGTAACTTTCCGTTATCTCTTTCCATGTACTTCATTCAAATTGAACCGGATGGTTCTCACGGCATTTTGAATAACCATGTCAGCCTTTGGCTTCTACCAATGTGTTGACAATCTTCAATCTAGTTGGCTCGGCTGATCTCAGAGTATATTGGATTATTCGAATAGGCGCACTATTTACCGCGGGGATTGATCTACAGTTAAAGCAGACTTGCCTGATGACCAGTCATCACACGAAATGAATCTCGAGGCCCTTAACTTCTTTATGTTCAAGTTGTCATAGAAAATGGAATCAAAAGTTAAACTTTCATATATATATTTAATTAGAGTATATCTAGATAAGTATCTTTCCAACTTACAGTCTTAATGGATATAACTCTAAATTGCAGACGACAAGAATCTTGATAGTTCAGTGTGAACGTCGTGATTAAACAATTCAAGCTACGCAGGGGCGTCACACTAAGAATGATCTGAGTTCTTTATGAGCACATCATGAATTAACATTCTTCATACTTTCAGGACTTTGCCATCTTGATACCCCAATTTTATTGACATTGATTTTCTTTTGATATTTTATTTTTCAGCATATCACTGTCTTTTGATATATTGATTTTGAACGCAATCATGAATGGATTTTCCATTTTTATGCATGAACTCATGTTTCTTTGTTGTATGCTCAGGTCACTCGAAGGTGTTCTCCCTTAAATGCTTGAACGGTCCGCAATAAGGAATTATACTTTACGACCTTAAGCGAGAAGGGACACTTACTTTCGACATAAACTAATTTTCTCTATATTTTTAAGGTTTAGTTTCGATTATTAAGTCTCAGGCCCGTGACAACGTGGTATGCACCAGCTAAACAAATAATCCTCAACCCCTTAAATGATCTATTGAATGTGTCATTCATAGCTGTGAAGCTGAATTGGTAGAGCAACGTTGAATATTGCTTGGGGACATCCAACACTAACTTTCTCTAACGATTATCGATTATGATAGGGGATACCCTCAACCGACTGTTGAGTTCCTCAACAACTATCATTTCATACAGTTTCGGAGATAATTAGGTGATTACCTTCAAACGCTACAGATCGTCCATGACTTCTGAATCTTAGATGATCATTATTCTTATTATGATTGTCTAATGCCAAGAATTCATAAGTCACATCTATCAGTACATCACACAACAGATAGACATAAACGTTCAAATCAGTCATTACTAATCAAATATATCAATTCTCAGTACAGTAATTTCTTCATCTCCATCATATTAATCAAAACAAGCTCATTTTCGGATTTTCAACTTTTTAAGATTTTCTGGTGAGGCATTTTTTCACTTTTTAGGTATTTTCTGCTGATAAAATATACTCCCCCTAAAATGTTGAAATATAAAATTTTTTGTGTTTTAGCATTTTAACCAAACAGAAAATAACTACAGATTAGCATGCAAACATGAGATAAATCATGCAAAGGAATGCAGACAGAAAGCAAAAATATGCAATACATATAATTAACAACCAAAAATCTACATGTCATGCATCCTACATGCAAAGTCTAAAAGCTTGACTAACCCTCACACACAACATCCGTAATTACTTTGTCTCGATCAATAATGCCATTCATCTCTAGTAGGAGTAAGAACCTAGGTTTATCAAAAGACTTAGTGAATAGGTCATCCCTTTGGTCCTTAGTACCTATTCTCTTAACCTCAATAATCTTTTTCTCATGGTAATCCCTAAGAAAATGATATTTAACACCTATGTGTTTAGTCTTAGTGTAACGACCCTACTTTTTTTTGTTATCTTTTACCGTTAATTATTTAATGACCGTTAACTATTATTCGTGCCACATCATTTCTATGACCTATATTATTATTTTTGTAATAATATATTAATTATTATGTGTTATATGAATATTTGTATTCATATCTTTAATTGTACGTTTCTACGTGTCGCGAATTTCTATCCGGCGAATCTTTTCGGTTTTCAAACCAACGGTCGAGCTTTTAGGATTTTTAAGTTCTAATTATTTTAAATATGATATTTTGATGTCATATGATTAAATATAGTGTTTATATATTTTATTCGTCGCGTATTTATTATCTCTCCTAAAAATCAATCGCGTAGCGGTATTTTCGCGTTTCGGGTTTCGTTCGGGCGTTCGGCCCACTAGGATTTTGTTATTTATCAAATTGGGCCACTATGGGGCCCACCCTATTCAGTTTTTGGCCGAAATTGTCAAGGGGAGGGGGAAAAGTTGTCAAACTCTCATTCTTGTGATCTTAATCCATAACCTCCTCATTTCACTTTCATTTTACCTAAACCAAATTATTTTCTCTCCTCCTTTTTATTCTTTTGGCCGTCACCCATCACTAGCATCATCATCATCATCTCACAAAATATTACATGGATCAAGAAGCTTTAATCATCATCGCGTTCATCTCTTCGAGCTCTACACGCCTATATTAATCAATTCTTGATTAGGGTATAAACCCTAACCCTAGAACTTTTGATTTTTCTTTATTTTACTGTATTTGATGTCTATTTTAATAGTATGATGACTATTGGTTGTTGTAATGATGTTGGTATGCGTAGAATTACTCGAATACATATGTTTTCGGTTTGATATAATTGGGACAGCAGCTAATTCGTGTCTTTCTGTTATTGTGACTGTTATAAAAGTTAAAATAAAGTATCTAGATGAGTTCCTCTCATCAAAACATTAATTTTAGAATCCGGATTCATGTCGTTTCGATTCCCGGAACCCTAATTATGATCAAAGTGGTATTTTGTTAAGATTGAAATGTGATTTTGGTATGAACCAGGTTTGGTCCGACTTTGTGACCATATTTGGTGACTTTAGGGTGTGTTAGTGTGTTAGGACTGATGGTGGGGTGAACTTTCATGTTCGGGTCATCTCAATCCGAGCCACGAATCACCCGATACGTCTAAAACACGTTTTTGATTGAATTGAAGTTCCAAGTAGTGTATTGGCTGTATATCATGACTTGTGGGCTGTTCTTGGTGTGTTCTTGAGTGTACCAAAGTGTCGGGTGGTTTTCTTAGGCGGAGATATATGTAAGGCTCGCCGAAAACCGACACCCGGGGCTCAAGATACGACCAGATGAACTTTTGATTAAAACTTATGGTTAATTATTAAACTTAGGATAAAAATAATGACTTTCATTATTAATTAATTACTTATGATATAAGAAGTAATTATTATTATTTAAGACTTATGATATGTATATTTATTATATCATTTAATTATTACTTATGATTTAATTAAACTTTTAATTAAACTTATGATTAATAATACTTTTATTATTAATGGAAAATACTTATGATAAGTACTAAACTTATATTATGAGATTATTATTATAAGACTTATAATAAGGATTAAATAATTATTTAATTATTATAAGACTTAGTTAGTATTTAATTATGATTTAATTATTAAATACTTATGGTTTAATAATTTTAATTAGAAACTTATGATATGATTAATAATTCATTATTAATTAATAATACCTATGATATAATTTAAAATTTATTATTAATTAATAATACTTATATTATGACTAATATTTAATTAATTAATTAAATACTTATGTTATATTAATTATATCATTTAAACTTATATTAACTTTAATAATTCATTTTAATTTAATTAAACTTATGTTATGACATAATTAGACATATTTAACTTTCATTAACATTATAACTTACATTATTATTATAACTTACACTTTTAAATTAATGTTGACTATGTTTGACCAAGGTTGACTTTTGAGTTGACTTTTGGTTGACTTTGACTTTCAGTTGACTTTTGTTGACTTTCTAATTAAGGAAACTTTCCTAACTTATAAACTTTCCTAAAATAGCAACTTTCTAAATTTGGAAACTTTCCAAAAATAGAAACTAAACAAAAATGGAAACTTTCCAAAAATAGAAACTTTCCAAAAATGGAAACTTTCCAAAAATATAAACTTTTCAAAAATAGAAACTTTCCAAAAATGGAAACTTTCCAAAAATAGAAACTTTCCAAAAATAGAAACTTTCCAAAAATAGAAACTTTCTAAAAATGGAAACCTGCTAAAAATAGAAACTTTCTAAAAATAGAAAGTGTGTGTCCGTAAGCTGTTCCGATCAAACCGATGCATAGTGAGTATTGTTCTATGACTACTTGTAACATGTACAATAGCTATCATACTAAGACTTGACCTAAGTTAGTTATTTATATCGACCTGCTTTATTTATAGGTCGGCGTTGTGATCATTCCTGATCACTTTACTTCATTTGCTGTTCGCATATTTGTGTGGTTATTTCGTTTGCTATTAAGGTGAGTTATAGTCCCATTTTTCTAATTTAAATCTTTTGGGATGAGAATACATGCATTTTATTTTTACGTATTGGACACAAGTGGAAGTTGGTTTAAATTATTCATTGTGAGTCGAACAAAAATATTCCCTAATCTGGTAATTGTAATCACTGGTTTCTACTGGTGGACGCGAATCCTATGGATAGATCTATCGGGTTTGACAACCCCATTTCGAGCTAGTCGCGCTAGCAATTTATAATCGGAATGTTTAGTACTTCGTATTTTGTTGTAGATACACTTGTTCGGTGTATATTATTTATTGTGTTTGGCAAGGGTAAATAAATGGTTAAGTGGTTACCAGGTGGCTCACGGTAAATGGAATAATGTTATTATATGTTTTCTAGCATATAATTTGGTGGTCCAAAAAGGAGTTTTTATGTTTTCAAACATAATTTTTTGTTGTTTAAATTAAATATTGTTTGCAATATTAAACCTATAATTCACTCAACATTTTTGTTGACAGTTACTCGCATGTTTTATTCTCAGGTTCATGATTGATTGCTTCCGCTGTGGTTAGAGAGTCTGCATATTTATGATGGCAGCTTTTGTTAAACATTAACTTGCATTCTATTTTGATACATTTAATAGTGAATGTCGTTGACTTGTTTTGGTCAACTTTTGATTAAGTATTCATGTATAGGTTTTCTAAACTTATACATTTTGGTAGGTTTCCTTTATAGGGAATTATTTTTAAATAAAGAATGCAAGGTTGTTTTATTAAATTCATATAGAGTTTCGATCAAGCTGTGGGACCAAGATAACGATGGTCGTCAAGTGTACTTTGACGGGTCGTTAAAGTTGGTATCAGAGCATTGGTTGTAGGGAATTAGGCTGCATTGATGTCGTTACCCAAGTCAATAGGGTGCATTAGTGAGTCTAGTCTACAGCCCAGCCTATAATATATTATTATATGTGATTATTTGTATCGTATTGGTATGTATATTGTTATCAGACTTACATCTCTATTGTGTTCTGAATCCGGGAGGAACTCCCATTCTGATTTAAACATATTCTTCGACTCATGCGAACTTATCTTTATAAGAACACCTCGGGTAGTGAAACCGAGGGATGTCATTCTTGACTTCTGAAATTCTCGACATTTCTATGTCATATATTATGATTATGTATATAACGCTTGAGTTATATTACGCGAGATGTCATTCTTGACTTCTAAATGCTCGGCATTTCAATGTCAGCTATTATGTTTATGTATATAACATTCTTGTTATATTATGTGTCCTTGTGTCGTTGTGCCTATGTGCTTTGGTTTTTGAACCGGAAAATGTCATTCTTGACTTTTAGAGATTCTTGGTACTTCGAAGACATTTTTATGTCATCGTTATTCCTATTCTTTACTTTTGGATATTTTGACTCTTGTGCTATCCTTAGCACATTGTTTAAGAAATCATTTTAGAGAAATTGTGTGGAAATTCAAGGTTGATCGCGTGTTCTGACCTCATGTAGTGCTATTGGAATGGAACTATGAATTAGTGAAATATAATGGCGTCAGGCCAACGTGATTATATTACGTTAATTCATAAAGAAGTCCCAATATTGTGACATGAGGAATAGAAAGTGAGTCAAAGAAAATTTTTACACCACTCATTCAGAAATTCCGATGTATTACGTGGGTAGGGAAAATATTCATTATCTTATTTGTTGATATACGAGAAGCTCGTTTTAACCGGATTATCTATCTCATGCTCTATCCTTCATAACTCGCTTGTTAGCAACAGCTTCGCCCGGGAACAGTTTTGGCCCAAGGACTTATGTCCTGATATTAGTCAACGCAACATTTAACTCATTGGTTTTCATGACCTCATAACATTTTTTTTTTTTGGTCAAATGTCGCACGACGATTCATGTCCTTTACTCAATCTTCCACGATCTTACTTTAACTTGTAACTTCTGCAAAACATATACTCTGTTATCACCGGGAGTTTTACACATTTGTTTAATTAGGTGGCTCTCGCGGGATTATGGGCGAATAGAAGTAATGAAATATTTTGTCATGTATACAATTTATAAACTCATATATGTACTTATGGATTCAAATAAATAAATTTACCCTTACCTATTTTGGTTAGTATATACTAAATCATACTTTCAAAATTATTTTAAAAACCACTCATTTATAAGAGCTGTTTGACTAAGTCAATTTGTTTTATATAAAATGGTACACGTTGTACATACTTCTAAATTTACTAATAACTTCATTCCATTTATGTTGTCACATCAAACATTTAAAGCTTTTTCAAAACCCCTTTTGATTGATCTTATCAAATTTTCGCATTACTCTACAGAGTGTTTGGATCGCGGTTCTTCTTATTCTCCGTTTAAGGATGAAACTTACCATTAAGTTCGTTGATAAAAACTCTTACACCACTTTAGATTCCAATTTTATAAAATTTGTAGGAAAGTCTTTGCGCTCATAAAATTTTCCCCTCTTATGGTTGGACATGGCCGAAATGCGGACCGATAAATCAATTTTTTTTTTGGGTACACTCGGTGGTTACCCTATTGTAGAAAAGGCGTTATGTGGGTTTCTACCCCAACTGTTATTATAGTGAGTATCATGGATATATATTACACTAGACCGTTTGAGGAGTTTCTACTTTCAATATTCGCTGTCAACCGCAACACCCTCGTAAACATCAATCCTAGGACTCAATACTTTGAGGTGCACGAAATTGTTTTTGGAGATTCATCTCACCTGGAGTCGATCATTCTTTATAACCCATGATTCGCGTTCTTTTCATCCGCACATAAATTTAAGAATATGGATGAATCCTAGATTTCCTCGCTCATTGTACAAGGAAGTTCATTCTCGTTGAAATATCACCCCTTTTGTACGTCTTCCTTTAGGAAATGTAATGAAAATTTACTTTGAAGTCCATGATCCTCGTCATCTCCTTTGAGAGAATTGCCTTATATATATCTATGCCACTGATGTGACTACTCCATATATTTCTTCTTTCATTGGTTGCAACTATATTTCATTCGTCCCAGTTCGTCCTCTTGGGGAGCTCCTATTTTGTTTGTCAAGAAGAAAGATGGTTCGTTCCGATTGTGTATTGATTATCGCGAGTTAAACAAGCGTACTATTAAGAATCGTTACCCTTTTCCGAGAATTGATGATCTGTTCGATCAACTTCAAGGTTCGTCCATTTATTCTAAGATTGATCTTCGTTTTGGTTATCACCAATTGCGCGTTAAAGAATCTGATGTTCCGAAAACCGCTTTTCGCACCCGTTATGGTCACTTCGAATTCCTTGTTATGCCGTTCGGATTAACAAATGCACCTGCTGTGTTCATGGACCTCATGAACCGTGTGTGCAGACCCTATCTGGAAAAATTCGTTATTGTTTTCTTCGACGACATCCTTATTTATTCTAAGAGTGATGAAGAGCACGAAGAACATTTGAAGTTGGTGCTTAATTTATTGAGAAAAGAAGAGTTGTACGCTAAGTTCTCTAACTGTGCTTTCTGATTAAGAGAAGTTCAATTCCTTGGACATATCGTTAGTAAACAGGGAATACAAGTTGATCCTGCCAAGATTGAGGCAATTGAGAAGTGAGAAATTCCGAAAACTCCTACTCAGACTCGTCAGTTCCTAGGTTTGGCAGGCTATTTTAGAAGGTTCACTCAAGAGTTTTCACGAGTAGCGAAACCTCTGACCGCTTTAATACATAAGGGGAAGAAGTACGAGTGGAAGAGTGAACAAGAGTCTGCTTTCCAGACTCTGAAGAAGAAGTTAACTTCTGCACCGATATTATCACTACCTGAGGGTAATGATGATTTTGTTATCTATTGTGATGCTTCGTGTCAAGACTTTGGTTGTGTTTTGATGCAACGAAAGAAAGTCATTGCTTACGCATCACGTCAGTTGAAGATTCATGAACAAAATTATACAACCCATGATGTAGAATTGGGAGCTGTTGTGTTCGCACTCAAGAATTAGAGATATTACTTATATGGGGTCAAAAGTACTGTGTACACTGATCACAAAAGTCTTCAACATATCCTTGATCAGAAACAGTTGAATATGAGGCAACGAAGATGGGTTGAGACGTTGAATGATTATGATTGTGAACTTTTATATCATCAGGGAGAGGCCAACGTTATGGCCGATGCGTTAAGTCGTAAAGAAAGGGCTGAACCTCGCAGGTTTAGAGCCTTGAATATGACAATTAGAACAAACCTCGCAAGGCAGATTCTTGCAGCTCAAAAGGAAGCCTTGAAGGAGGAGAATTTCGTAACGGGAAGGTCCGAGGCTTGAGTAAACAGTTAGAGGTACGAACCGATGGTACTCGGTATTTTACGGGACGCCTTTCGGTTCCGAAGTTTGGTGATCTACGACAACTTGTTTTAGATGAGGCTCATAAGTCTAGGAACTCTATTCATTCCTGGTACAGGAAAGATGTATCATGATCTTAAGGAGCTGTATTGGTGGTCTAATTTGAAAGGTGATGTGGCTACGTATGTGGCTAAGTGTTTGACCTGTGCTAAGGTTAAAGCTGAACATCAGAAACCGTCTGGACTTTTGGTGCAACCTGAGATTCCCGAGTGAAAGTGGGAAGGTATTACGATGGATTTTATTACGAAGTTACCGAGAGTTGTGGGTGGTTATGATACCATTTGGGTGATTGTTGACCGACTCACTAAGTCAACTCATTTCTTACCGATTAAGGAAACAGATTCGATAGAGAAGCTTACTCGTTTGTATTTGAAGGAGATTATTTCAGGGCATGGTGTTCCTGTACCTATTATTTCAGACCGAGACAGTCGATTTATATGGAGGTTTTGGCAACCCTTACAGGAAGCTTTGGGAATTAAATTGGATATGAGCACCGCTTATCATCCGCAGATGGATGGTCAGAGTGAAAGGACCATTCAAACTTTGGAAGACATGTTACGAGTATGCGTGATTGATTTTGGTAATGGGTGGGATAGATACTTGCCATTGGCTGAATTTTCTTATAATAACAGTTATCATGGAAGTATTGAAGCCGCACCGTTTGAAGCTCTGTATGGTAGAAAGTGTAGGTCTCCTATCTGTTGGAATGAGGTTGGGGATGCTCAACTCATAGGCCCAGAAGTTATTCATGAGACTACTGAGAAAATCGTACAGATTAAAGAAAGATTGAGAACCGCCAGAAATCGGCAAAAGAGTTATGCCAATAAGTGAAGGAACGATATTGAATTTCAGGTCAGTAATCATGTTATGTTAAAGGTTTCACCTTGGAAGGGTGTGATACGTTTTGGTAAAAGGGGAAAGTTGAGTCCTCGTTTTGTTGGACCTTTTGAGATTATTGAGAGAGTTGGACCGGCGGCTTATCGTTTGAAGTTTCCACAAGAACATAGTGCTGTTCACGATGTTTTTCATGTATCGAATTTGAAGAAGTATTTGGCCGAGGCCGATGAAACTATTCCTCTGGAGGAACTTCATGTTGATAAACAACTCCATTTTATTGAGGAACCTGTCGAAACTATGGACCGAGAGGTTAAGACTCTCAAGCAGAGCAAAATTCCTATTGTTGAGTTAGGTGGAACGCCAGACGCGGTCCCAAGTTCACTTGGGAGCGTGGAGGTCAGATGAGGCAGAAGTACCCGCATTTGTTCCCAGATGCCGAGTCAACCCCTGCACCTGCTTAAATTTTGGGACGAAATTTCCGTAACGGGAAGGTACTGTAACGACCCTACTTTTTTCGTTATCTTTTACCGTTAATTATTTAACGACCGTTAACTATTATTCATGCCACGTCATTTCTATGACCTATATTATTATTTTTTTAATAATATATTAATTATTATGTGTTATATGAATATTTGTATTCATATCTTTAATTGTACGTTTCTACGTGTCGCGAATTTCTATCCGGCGAATCTTTTCGGTTTTCAAACCAACGGTCGAGCTTTTAGGATTTTTAAGTTCTAATTATTTTAAATATGATATTTTGATGTCATATGATTAAATATAGTGTTTATATATTTTATTCGTCGCGTATTTATTATCTCTCCTAAAAATCAATCGCGTAGCGGCATTTTCGCGTTTCGGGTTTCGTTCGGGCGTTCGGGCCACTAGGATTTTGTTATTTATCAAATTGGGCCACTATGGGGCCCACCCCATTCAGTTTTTGGCCGAAATTGTCAAGGGGAGGGGGAAAAGTTGTCAAACTCTCATTCTTGTAATCTTAATCCATAACCTCCTCATTTCACTTTCATTTTAACCTAAACCAAATTATTTTCTCTCCTCCTTTTTCTTCTTTTGGCTGTCACCCATCACTAGCATCATCATCATCATCTCACAAAATATTACATGGATCAAGAAGCTTTAATCATCATCGCGTTCATCTCTTCGAGCTCTACACGCCTATATTAATCAATTCTTGATTAGGGTATAAACCCTAACCCTAGAACTTTTGATTTTTCTTTATTTTACTGTATTTGATGTCTATTTTAATAGTATGATGATGACTATTGGTTGTTGTAATGATGTTGGTATGCGTAGAATTACTCGAATACATATGTTTTTGGTTTGATATAATTGGGACAGCAGCTAATTCGTGTCTTTCTGTTATTGTGACTGTTATAAAAGTTAAAATAAAGTATCTAGATGAGTTCCTCTCATCAAGACATTAATTTTAGACTCCGGATTCATGTCATTTCGATTCCCGGAACCCTAATTATGATCAAAGTGGTATTTTGTTAAGATTGAAATGTGATTTTGGTATGAACCAGGTTTGGTCCGACTTTGTGACCATATTTGGTGACTTTAGGGTGTATTAGTGTGTTAGGACTGATGGTGGGGCGAACTTTCATGTTCGGGTCATCTCAATCCGAGCCACGAATCACCCGATACGTCTAAAACACGTTTTTGATTGAATTGAAGTTCCAAGTAGTGTATTGGCTGTATATCACGACTTGTGGGCTGTTCTTGGTGTGTTCTTGAGTGTACCAAAGTGTCGGGTGGTTTGCTTAGGCAGAGATATATGTAAGGCTCGCCGAAAACTGACACCCGGGGCTCAAGATACGACCCGATGAACTTTTGATTAAAACTTATGGTTAATTATTAAACTTAGGATAAAAATAATGACTTTCATTATTAATTAATTACTTATGATATAAGAAGTAATTATTATTATTTAAGACTTATGATATGTATATTTATTATATCATTTAATTATTACTTATGATTTAATTAAACTTTTAATTAAACTTATGATTAATAATACTTTTATTATTAATGGAAAATACTTATGATAAGTACTAAACTTATATTATGAGATTATTATTATAAGACTTATAATAAGGATTAAATAATTATTTAATTATTATAAGACTTAGTTAGTATTTAATTATTAAATACTTATGGTTTAATAATTTTAATTAGAAACTTATGATATGATTAATAATTCATTATTAATTAATAATACCTATGATATAATTTAAAATTTATTATTAATTAATAATACTTATATTATGACTAATATTTAATTAATTAATTAAATACTTATGTTATATTAATTATATCATTTAAACTTATATTAACTTTAATAATTCATTTTAATTTAATTAAACTTATGTTATGACATAATTAGACATATTTAACTTTCATTAACATTATAACTTATATTATTATTATAACTTACACTTTTAAATTAATGTTGACTATGTTTGACCAAGGTTGACTTTTGAGTTGACTTTCGTTGACTTTGACTTTTAGTTGACTTTTGTTGACTTTCTAATTAAGGAAACTTTCCTAACTTATAAACTTTCCTAAAATAGCAACTTTCTAAATTTGGAAACTTTGCAAAAATAGAAACTTTTCAAAAATGGAAGCTTTTCAAAAATAGAAACTTTCCAAAAATGGAAACTTTCCAAAAATAGAAACTTTCCAAAAATGGAAACTTTCCAAAAATAGAAACTTTCCAAAAATAGAAACTTTCCAAAAATAGAAACTTTCTAAAAATAGAAAGTGTGTGTCCGTAAGCTGTTCCGATCAAACCGATGCATAGTGAGTATTGTTCTATGACTACTTGCAACATGTACAATAGCTATCATACTAAGACTTGACCTAAGTTAGTTATTTATATCGACATGCTTTATTTATAGGTCGGCGTTGTGATCATTCCTGATCACTTTACTTCATTTGCTGTTCGCATATTTGTGTGGTTACTTCGTTTGCTATTAAGGTGAGTTATAGTCCCATTTTTCTAATTTAAATCTTTTGGGATGAGAATACATGCATTTTATTTTTACGTATTGGACACAAGTGGAAGTTGGTTTAAATTATTCATTGTGAGTCGAACAAAAATATTCCCTAATCTGGTAATTGTAATCACTGGTTTCTACTGGTGGACGCGAATCCTATGGATAGATCTATCGGGTTTGACAACCCCATTTCGAGCTAGTCGCGCTAGCAATTTATAATCGGAATGTTTAGTACTTCGTATTTTGTAGTAGATACACTTGTTCGGTGTATATTATTTATTGTGTTTGGCAAGGGTAAATAAATGGTTAAGTGGTTACCAGGTGGCTCACGGTAAATGGAATAATATTATTATATGTTTTCTAGCATATAATTTGGTGGTCCAAAAAGGAGTTTTTATGTTTTCAAACATAATTTTTTGTTGTTTAAATTAAATATTGTTTGCAATATTAAACCTATAATTCACTCAACATTTTTGTTGACAGTTACTCGCATGTTTTATTCTCAGGTTCATGATTGATTGCTTCCGCTGTGCTTAGAGAGTCTGCATATTTATGATGACAGCTTTTGTTAAACATTAACTTGCATTCTATTTTGATACATTTAATAGTGAATGTCGTTGACTTGTTTTGGTCAACTTTTGATTAAGTATTCATGTATAGGTTTTCTAAACTTATACATTTTGGTAGGTTTCCTTTATAGGGAATTATTTTTAAATAAAGAATGCAAGGTTGTTTTATTAAATTCATATAGAGTTTCGATCAAGCTGTGGGACCAAGATAACGATGGTCGTCAAGTGTACTTTGACGGGTCGTTAAACTTAGAATGTTGAACAGGATTCTTAGTGATCGCTATAGCAGCAGTATTATCAATATAAAGAGGAGAGAAAGCGATTCTTAGCCCGTAATCGCGAATTTGTTGTTAGATCCAAACAACTTGCGAACAACAACTAGCAGCAGCTATATATTCAGCTTCATACGTGGAAAGAGCAACTGCAGTTTGTTTCTTGCACTGCCAGGTCACCAGCCTTTCACCTAGAAATTGACATCCTCCTAATGTAGACTTGTTGTTGATTTTGCAACCAGCATAATCTGAATCGCTATAAGCTACAAGATCAAACTTCTCATCGTTCGAATACCAGATGTCGAGATTTGGCGAATGCAACAGATAATGTAGAATTCTTTTGGCAGCTGTAAGATGAACTATATTCAGATTAACTTGATAACGAGCACACAGACATGTTGCGAACATAATATCTGGCCTAGACACAGTGAGATACATGAGCGATCCGATGATTGCTCGATAGTATGTAGGGTCAACAGGTTCTCCTTCGCACTCGATAGTATGTAGGGTCAACAGGTTCTCCTTGACACGGGACGTTCTTGGGTCATACCGAAATGTTCGAGTATATCATTTACATACTTTGCTTGATGAAGAAAAATACCATTATTAGTCTGTTCGACTTGTAAACCAAAAAAGTAGTGTAAGAGACCCAATTTACTCATTTCGAACTCGTCCTTCATCACCTGTTCGAACTCATCAACGAGTTCCTGCTTAGTAGCACCGAAGATAATATCGTCAACATAAATCTGGACTAAAATAATGCCGTCATCTTGAACTTTTGTGAACAGAGTACAATCTACCGTGCCCATTTGATATCCTTTTTCAATCAGATAACTCGATAACCGTCCGTACCAAGCTCTAGGAGCTTGATGTAAACCATAAAGGGCTCGACATAATCGGTAAACTTTGTCAGGATGAAGATGATCTTCAAAACCAGGAGGTTGACTGACATATACTCTTTCATTTATATTTCCATAAAGAAATGCACTCTTAACATCCATTTGATAAACTTTAAACTTCATAAAAGACGCGAAAGTCAAGAAAATGCGAATCGCTTCCAATCTGGCAACAGGAGCAAAAACTTCATCGTAATCAAATTCAGGATCTTGCTGATAACCTTTAGCAACTAATCTTGCTTTGTTACGGGTAACATTGCCATCTTCATCGAATTTGCACTTCCAAACCCATTTGAGATCGATTACTTTCGCACCATACGGCTTAGTAACTAACTTCCAAATATCTAGATGATGGAATTGCTGAATCTCTTCTTGCATAGCCATTACCCAATCAACATGCTTCAAAGCTTCTTTTGTTGTCTTTGGCTCTATTCTAGAAATATGACATGAGTACTCGTAATATGCAGCAACGGCTGTCATATGAGAATCAACTTGACCATCAAACTGAATTTGTCTTCTTGTTCTAACACATGCATTCGGATCTCCAATAATGTTCTCTCTAGGATGAGCAGCTGCAGTTCTGGGAACTGGATGTGCTGGAACAGGTATTTCTCGATGTAGATTCGTCGTATCTCCATCTTCAGGATTATCAGAATTGTCACTCGAAATATCAGATCCGCAGGTATCGTACACTGGATCAACATCTTGATCTGAATCTTGTGCTGGTTCAACGACAGTAGGTAATGGAGTTGGAGTAGGTGCAGACACTTCTGGCTCATTCTGTAAATCAAACATCATTTGTAACTCTACTTCATTCTCCGTCTGATCTGGAGCAAGATTAAATGAATCAATCAGCTCATCATAGTTGTAGATCCAAGGATGACTTTTCGGAACACTTTTCGTATGATTCCTCTGGACATCAACTTCAGACCATTCTTCAACACATCTTGTCTCATTGTTAAAAACTCGCTTGTTAGGAGAACTGTAACCGAGAAATACTTCAGTAACCACTTTTGAATCAAATTTACTTCCTGGTTTTCTTTTCAAAATGGTACACGGCGCACCAAATGTTTCTAGATGCTTCAATGATGGTTTTCTCCCATGTAATAACTCATAGCAAGTCTTACCCAGTCGTTTAACAGTTAATACCCGATTCATAGTGTAACAAGCATTTGCAACAGCTTCACCCCAAAAATGAACAGGTAAAGATGAATCAGCTAGCATAGTTCTAGCAGTCTCAAACAGAACCCTATTCTTTCTTTCAGCAACACCATTCATCTGTGGAGCGTATGCAGAACTGAACTGCATATTGATACCTTTTTCAATACAAAAACCTGCAAGAAACTGATTCTTGAATTCTGTACCGTTGTCGCAACGAATCTTTCTGACTTTCAAATTAAAACCTGTCTCTAATCGATTGATTAGCACTTTTAAGTTCTTAAACGTATTGGACTTCTCTTTCAAGAACACTACCCAAGAGAATCTTGAATAATCATCAGTTACCACCAGACAATACTTACTTCCAACAATGCTTTCAAAAAGGATTGGACCGAAAATATCCATATGTAACAATTCAAGTGGGGCAGAGATAGGATTGTACTTCACCAACTTATGAGCTTTCTTGCTCTGGTTACCCTTCTTACACGGAACACATGTTCCTGGAATCTGAAAAGATCGAAGATCAACACCTTCTACAAGATTGTTGTGAACCAGATGGTTCATCTTCCAAAAACTTAAATGACCCATGCGTTTATGCCATGTAATAGAATCTTGTTCAATCGCTTTAGAAACAAAAGCTTGATGATGTGCAGTAGTTGAAGTAGCAACATTCGTATCTAGCATGTATAAATCAGCTTGTCTTGGAGCCTTCATCAAAATCATTTCTGGAGGAATCACAAACTCTGGTTTCAAAATGTAGCTGAATTCGTCATCAAATGCTACTTTGAAGGATTTTTCACAGATTTGTGAAACCGACAACAAATTGTTTGCAAGCTCTTGACAGTAGTTTACTTTGTCGAAACTAACTTTATCATTCTTCAATAAACCTTGAGCTGAAATGTGACCTCCTTTATCTCCAGCAAATGCAACATAACCTCCCTTAATTGGATGTATATCCGAGAGAAGAGATAGTTGTCCAGTCATATGTCTCGAAGCGCCGCTATCCACTATCCAGGTGTTTTTTGCAGGTAGCCTGGTTCCCTGCATATCACAGTAAAAGAATTAATTGATAATGGGAACCCACGCCCGGACGGCAGTTGGTTGTCCGTTAACACCCATAGCTTGAACTTCCATCCATTTCCCATTTGAGTCAGGTGGAACCTCATCGTCTGAAACCATAAACTTAGACAGTTTAGAAGAAGCAACATTGCTTTTCTGGTTTTTCACATTTTGCTCATCTTCAGAGCGATTTATGAAGTGACCCGTCCTAATCCATCTGGACGAAGTCTTCAACAGTTGGTCCCATTACGAGGTTCTGACCTCTATATGCCATAAACGACTCCATGTAATATGAGCAAATGCACAGCGGAAGATTTCTTTCATACCTGAGAATAAACATGCTTTAAAGTGTCAACCAAAAGGTTGGTGAGTTCATAAGTTTATCATAAAACAATAAAATTCATCATTTTGATAGACCACAAGATTTAAATCCTGCATGGTACAAATGGGCCCGAATCCTATACCCACCTGTAATGTACATGCGATATCTTTTAAATACAGTACACCTTTCTCGTGTAAAAAAATCATTTTAATAAATCTTAGTAACCGTACACATATCTTGTGCACAAAAATAACATACACATAACCTGTGTATAAAATCATTCTCTCGATATATAACATTCACATCACTTGTGGCAATTATCATGTCCACATAATTCAATGGTGGCAATTATCATGTCCACATAATTCAATGGTGGCAATTATCATGTCCACATAATTCAATGGTGGCAATTATCCTGTCCACATAATTCAATAATAATCAACAGAACTTCTGTCTGCATAATAATTCATTCGAGGAATGTTTTGCTTGTGTCTATCTCGTCAAACATTTATAAAAGCATTTCATGTATTTTCTGTTCAAAATATATTTCAAAAGCATTTAATAAAGCAGTTATAAAAGCAGCGCATGTATTCTCAGTCCCAAAAATGTAAAGAGTAAAAGGGAGCAAATGAAACTCACATATTGTATTTTGTAGTAAAAATACATATAACGACATTGAACAATGCAGGGTTGGCCTCGGATTCACGAACCTATATCAAGTATGTATATTAATACATATAATAATATTCAAATACATATATATTTTGATTTTAGTAATATATTTGTGATATTAAATTTAATATTAATAATTACATATGTGTATTTATTATATATATATATATATATATATATATATATATATATATATATATATATATATTCTATTAAATTATCATAATAATCTATTATATACTTTATTAAAATCTTTTGAATAAGTACTTAGTATTAATATTTTTAAATACTCATAATTTTTTTTATATGGTAACATTTTTACTAAATTCGAGTTATATTAAAACGTAATTGAACAAAAAGTATTTTATTAGTAAAAAAATAGTATTCTTTTTATATATACTTCCATATATCTAATGTTTGTATCTAATTTATAATATCTATCTTTTTAGTTTAAGATCATAAAAATTTAGTTAAAGTTTACATACGAAATACATTTAAAACTATAGTTATAGTTAGTAATATTAATTATAATATCAATAATGATAAAAATAATACTAACTTTAATAAAAAGATAATTTTAAAACTATTGATACTTTTAGTAATAATGATAATAATAATACTAATAATAATACTAATACTTATAATAATAATAATAATAATAATAATAATAATAATAATAATAATAATAATAATAATAATAATAATAATAATAATAATAATAATAATAATAATAATAATAATAATAATAATAATAATAATAATAATCATAATCATAATCATAATAATCCTAATAATAATAATAATAATAATAATAATAATAATAATAATAATAATAATAATAATAATAATAATAATAATAATAATAATAATAATAATAATAATAATAATAATAATAATAATAATAATAATAAGTTTACAACCTTTGAAGAGTGAGTTCCTAAAAAATAATGCCCTAGACCGAGCTCGAACCCAAGACCTCTCAAATACCCGCAAACACCCTCACCCATTCTTCCAAATCCAATTTTCTAATTTTATATGAAACCAATTATATTTAACCCGCTTATCAAGCCCAAAAGAATATATAGTCTTATTATAATATCATATTTTTATTTTTATTTTATTTTACATAATTAATCTTAAATAACAACAACATATAATATTTCTAAATATATTTCCAATTATTATTTATATAAATACACACACATATCTACTAACAAATAGTGGTTCGTGAATCGTCGGGAATAGTCGAAGGTCAATCAAACAGTTCGAAATTTTTAAGACTCAATCTATCAGACTTTGCTTATCGTGTCAGAATTATGAAATCGTATCGAGAGTTTGATTTAAAATTAGTCGAAATTTTCCGGGTCACTACAATTTACTCGTGGTCTGGTACGGGAAAAGTATTTCCTACGACTAGCTTTTTGCGAAGGTGATCGTGCCTTAGATTCATAGGGTTTACCTCGATCACTTGATTCGGCAACACTTGCCTCGGTATCCTTTTTAGGAACCTTAATTTTCACACGGGAAATTGACCTATTGAAGTTCTTTCTCTTATAATCTCCATAGACAACATTTGTCATATGTCTTCTAGTGCGAACTTCATCACGAACAGGTGAATCTGTTCTGTGAGCATGATGTGATCGGTGATCATCATATGTGAGGTCAATCTTACGTCTTGGTGTTCTATACCTTGTAGGATAGTTAGCAGCAATGTGTCCAAACACACCACAACTAAAACATTGTCTAAATTCTCTATATCCTCTAGATTGATATTGATTATTAGAGTTAGAGGAAGAGGGATCTTGAGTTTTTGCAAACTCAGGAGAATCGTTTGATCTCTTTCTAGGAACAGGTTTAGATACAGGTTTAGGTGTAACCGGTGGAACCACTCTATTAGCAAACTTTGGATTTTTCATAATCCGAATTGGCTCATCAGGTGTTATCACCTTCCTTTTCTCCGACTTATCTCCTAGACCAGTTTTCTTATCTTTCTCATGATCTAAAGATCCTTCGGTGGTATCATCAGAAGGTGCATTCTCAGTTGAGCTTCAATTTTTGTTCTTCTCAACATAGTCCTCATAACTAGGTGGAATACAGTCTTCTGGTCGTCCATCAACAACATTTGCATTAACAAATTTGTTCTGAAACGGTGGAGCTACGGCCTTTAATCTAATACCCTTTCCCTTGGTGTCATTTAATTTCACCATCAATGCATTCCATTGTGACGCACTTGCCCAACATTTCATCTTAATTGACATAGCTTCTAAATCAGCTTTAACACATTCATTTTCTTTCTTCAATTCGTTTATTGTGTCAACGAGTTTAACTAAAGCTTGATTTATATCAAAGTTATAACATTTAAGATCGTGAATTTGTTTTTTATAAACTTTGATTTGCTCTTTCAACTCATTTTCAACCTTAGTGGTCACATGGTCAGCATGCCATTTTTATTTCATCTCCGCATATGCCTTAGTTAAATTATCTATTGTTACCTTAGATTCAGCACATTTAACACATTCAATGGGTGTATCAAAAGATGGATCAGAAGATACATGTTGAGCATTATTTGATGAGGAAGTCTCAGCCATAAATGCAAAGAAATCTATCTTCTTCCCATCATCGAGCTCATCTTCTGATTCTGACGAGTCTGTAAGAAACTCTGAAGTATCAGCATCTTTACCCAAATGAATCTCTTCAAGTCTATCCCAGATATCCTTAGCTCTTGTCAAACCGGAAACCTTTTCAAGATCACTAGCTGATAAGCACATCTTCAATAAGTCTACTGCTTGCTTGTTCAATGCTTCAAAATCAGTTTGATCTACCCTAGTATGAGCAGCTTCATCTTCAATCTCTGAGTCTGACTTCTTGTCTGAATCATCAACATCTGAACTTACACTTTCAAGATCTGAACCTTCACCTATGAGTACTAACATTTCCAATTCAACAACAATCATTCTACCCCATTCGTCTAATTCCTTATCAGCATCAACGAATGTTTCTTCACTATGATCTGCTTCTAGACTGTCTTCAAACACTGAGGTATCACCATACTTATCCTTCCAACTGTTGAAGTAGTAGTCTTCTGATGATGTCAGTGAAACACTTCCAGATTCAGGTGTACGAGGAACCAAATCACGTGCCCTTTTGAAGTTGCTCTCAACTTACTTCTGAACCTTCTCTCTTCGAATTGTTCTTGACAATTCTTCAGCTCTTTCAGCACGAGCAGTCAGCTTCTCAATTATGTTTTGACTAGTGACACAGTCTTCTTTTACTTCGGTGATCTTTGCCATGTTGGCTTTAGGTTGTTGGTCAGCCACATTTAACTTCATAGACCAATCATCATCGTCTCCATGAATAACAACCAAAGCTTTGTTCGGACTTTCAGCTGCATCAGCTTCATTTACTTTATCAGTAATGTAGATCTCACATTTAGTTGAATGACTCTGAGAAGTATAATTCTGATTCTTGAACGGATTACGATTACCCTGCCTCTTTTGTTTTGTACACTGCCTTGAAAAATGACCTAATTCTCCACAGTTGAAGCAAGTAACAGTATTCATATCAAAACCCAGTTTTGTATCTTTGGTCAGACTTATCGGTTTCCTAGTTCGCTCTTCATAATCTCTAGCACGTCTCACAAGATTTGCCATACCCCACATAATATCCATCTTCTCGGCTTCGTTCTTATCAAGTTGATGATAATCTTCAGTTGTTAGATGAATATTACCTACGCGACCATCAAGATAACTATCATAAGAATTAACAAGGCTTGACAGCAAAGCTATATCTTCACTAATCTTTTCTTTTCCAGCTTTCCTCATGTTTTTGATCTTAAGTGCAGAAAGGACATCTGATGCAGTCGGTGTAGATGACTCAGTAGTATTCTAATTAGGTTGTGATTGATTGTTGAGTGAACATGGTGAAACTTGTGGTGGATACGAAGTTTGTTGAATAGGTGCACTGCTAACATTCAAACCATACATATTCTGATTGTTCGTAGCAAAGGCTGTTTGAAATGGTGCATGAGCCGACTTAGGCGGTGTGTAACCATTTGGACAGTACATTTTGGTGTCTTGTGTGACGACCCGGGAATTTTCGACCAAATTTAAACTTAATCTTAATATGAATTCGACATGATAAGCAAAGTCTGTTATGTTAAGTCTCAAAAATTTTAAACTGTGTTCATACATTCATTTGACCTCGACCAGATTCCAACGATTCACGAACAATTGTTTATAAATATGTATATATATGTAAATGTAAGGATATATGATAATCGGAAATAAAAGAACATAATTTAAATTAATTATGTAACACAAAATAGAAAATAATTATGTTGTAATTTAAAAATGAATCTATATATAAATAGATATGACTTCTATTACTAAATGAACATTTTAATATATATAAACTATATAAATAATAAATATTTGAAAAAAGTTATTATATAATATATTATGTGATTATTAAATATTACATAGATAATATATATATATATATATATATATATATATATATATATATATATATATATATATATATATATAGAACAAGTTAAAATATAGTTGTTGTAAGAATATTGTTACTTATCATTAGTAATATTATTATTACTATTATATCATTATAAATTTGTATTATTATTATGTATAATATTAAGAGTACTACTATTATAGTTATATTTATATTTACTAATAATATTAATTATAATTTATAAAAATAAATATAAAAATATAATAGATAAATATATAGAGTTACATATATACAGATATACATAAAATATGCGATATATACAGAAGATTATATTAGGAAATCAGTAATATTAATTATTATTATTAATTTATTAATCCACTTAATTAATTAATAATAAAGATTGTAAATAGGATAAATAATTGAAATTGGTTTAATGTAACACTCAGACTGTTGAAGGATTTTGTTACGTCTCCTAAATCTTTGTAGAAATTCGATCGTACATGTTTGTTAACAATCACACTCAGCTATATGCTTTTTATTTTTTTTTCTATTTTGTTTTTGGTCCTTGTTGCCTGTAATCGAATGGACACCCACAAATTCTTTTATAACATTTAAGCAATTCAATTGACAGAAAGGCAGTCGAGTATCACACCAAAAATAGAAAATGCTCGTTAACTTCTGATCTTTTCTTTTCAACGATCAAACTAAACCAGTCACCATCAACTTCACCCAAACGAAATCACTACCAAAAACCATCACAACCTTGCACCACCGGGACTCTTCACCTTTGATCATCACAACCGGTTCAAACCACCATTGACACCTAAATCACTCGCTATACCTTTCCGTTTTAATTCGAGAGTATGCAACAATACCACTCACCTACACGATCGTAACCCAACAAGACCATATTCGTATATCAACCACCCGTTACCATCATGTAATATTACTCGTCACTGTTATGTGTCGTTCAAACCACCATCATGATATCATCTTGAGAACCACCACCGTTCTTTTACTATTTTGTAACTCAAACAATACATAAAACCGCCACCATCATTGAACGTTATTCGAATGTCCACTTATTGATTCTTCCTGCTTTTGTCACGATTAAACCACATGTCAACTGCTGCTGTTTTCTTTGTTCGATTACAACTAAACCGAGGCCATCACCTTCATCGCATCATCTTGTAAGCTGCTGCTATTTTTTATTGTTGTTTACGACTGTTTCTAGTTCGGTCAAGACCAATCAACCTGCAATTGTTCGATTCATAACCCGAACTGCTACTATTGCTATTCTGTTTAAATTCACAATCAACGTCCATCATCACCGACCTCTGTACCAGTTGTTTTCCGTTTCTTTTTGTCACATCAAACACCAACCATCATCACGATACTATTTTAAATTATTCTGTTCTTGTTTTATTAATCCATGAACGAATGAGTGAGATGAATAAAGTTGATGCTTTAACATGGGATCCAATATACACTTGGACAATAGGTCCACACTAGGACCCGAAGCAACCACCACCTTATTAATATATTAGTAGTGATGTCATATGGATGTATATTGTTACTTACATTCCTGTTAAAAACAAAAGTATTGGTTATGATGGAGAGAATAGAGACGTGGACTATGATTAAAGATAAAGATTATAATTATGCTAGACTCCAACATCAATAGCTGTAAAGTGAAGAGTGTCGAGTTCTATGATTAAAAGGAAAGTTCACAGCTGTATACCACTAAAATAAAGAACATGTACTTTTACAAACTAGCAAACCACCGAGTTATTTTGTTCCTGGAATGTAGCAAGGTGAGTCGATCTAGTTTATCTTTTCTGGATCGGCTACAGTAGGCCATTTAGATTAAGTGAAAACTGATATATGGATTTTCATAAGTGGGCCGTATAATTTGTGAGTCGATCCTTGTGTTGCTGGACCAAGGAAACTAATGACAACGATGATGATGTTTAGTTGATCAGTGAATGTGACGATACCGTGAGCATTAGGATGGTGATTTTATGTCACGTATATATTATGGTTGATGATGATGATTACATTTAGATTATGAGTATAGTAATGATATTGATGATGATAGGTGTAGCAATAGGATGATGTGAATCAGGGTGATGATGCACGATTATGATGAATGATGATAATGATGGTAAACCCATGATGATGATTAAGATGAGTTATGTTAAATGGGTTTTAAAAAGGAGGAAGGCAAACAGTTTTATATACGTTAAATAATTTAAGGAACGGGTTTTAATCAAAAAGATAGATCAGCTCAACTGGTCTGGAGGTTGTTTGTTAGATGAGAGGTCGTGGGTTCGAAACTAGGCGGCGGCATACATTTTTTTTTTTTAACATTATAAGATGTCTGGGCTATTGTTGAAAGCTTGGGCCTGTTGGGCTGGAACTCCATCCTTGGACTGCAGCATACTTGTTAATTGTTAAGGTAGTATTAATGTTATTTTTGTTATAAGTATTATTATTATTTATTAATATCATGAATATCATTATCATTATTATTCTTATATTATTATTATTATTATTATTATTATTATTATTATTATTATTATTATTATATTATTATTATTATTATTATTATTATTATTATTATTATTATTATTATTATTAGTAAATCATTAATAAATATTAATGTCAATAATATTATTATTATTAGTAAATCATTATTATCAAAACTATCCTTTTTAAACAAATAAATATTTTTGTATATGAAAATACTTGATACATATACTACATATATATTAATATTACATATAATTATATATAAATCATATTAACATTATTATATAAAACTTACATACAACAAATTAGGTATTTTTCTTATATATAGATATTAATATAACTATATTAATCATTTTAAATATACATACAAATTAAATATATAAGATATATAATTTAAGGCATAATATACAAATTTGTTTGATTACGAGTATATGTTTTAATATATATATAAATGATATAGGTTCGTGAATCCGAGGTCGACCCTACACCTGTTAAATGACGTCATATGTATTTTTACTACAAAATACAGTATAGTGAGTTTTATTTGCTCCCTTTTTACTCATTACATTTTTGAGCTGAGAATACATGCAAATGCTTTATTAACTGTTTTACAATATTTATATGCGTGAGTTTTCATTTGCCTTTTTACCCTTTATATTTTTGGGCTAAGAATACATGCTCAATTTTTATAATTGTTTTACGAAATAGACACAAGTAATCGAAACTACATTCTATGGTTGAATTATCGAAATCGAATATGCCCCTTTTTATTAAGTCTGGTAATCTAAGAATTAGGGAACAGACACCCTAATTGACGCGAACTCTAAAGATAGATCTATTGGGCTTAACGAACCCCATCCAAAGTACCGGATGCTTTAGTACTTCGAAATTTATATCATGTGCGAAGGAGGATCCCGGAATGATGGGGATATTCTTATATGCATCTTGTTAATGTCGATTACCAGGTGTTCAATCCATATGAATGATATTTTTGTCTCTATGTATGGGACGTATGTTTATGAAAAATGGAAATATGAAATCTTGTGGTCTATTAAAATTATGAAATGATTATTTATGATAAACTAATGAACTCACCAACCTTTTGGTTGACACTTTAAAGCATGTTTATTCTTAGGTATGAAATAAATCTTCCGCTGTGCATTTGCTCATATTAGAGACATTACTTGGAGTCATTCATGACATATTTCAAAAGACGTTGCATTCGAGTCGTCGAGTTCATCAAGATTATTATTAAGTCAATTATAGTTAGATATATTATAAAATGGTATGCATGCCGTCAACTTTCGATGTAATGAAAGATTGTCTTTTCAAAAACGAATGCAATTTTTGTAAAATGTATCATATAGAGGTCAAGTACCTCGCGATGTAATCAACTGTTGTGAATCATTTATAATCGATATGGACTTCGTCCAAATGGATTAGGACGGGTCTTCACATCTTGAACTTGTTTAGACCTCTTGACTTTGTTTAACAACTCTAGTTCTTCTTCCTGAATTCTTGCGATAAACGAGTTCATTGTAGCAGTAGCTAATTCTCCACTAGTTTTCATAGTTAATATAAAACCATTCCATTCTAACGGTAATGCTCCAGCTAGACATGTCACTTTGTCTTTCTCTTCAATAGTTACATCATGCTTATGTATTTTAGCTAGCAAATGACGATATCTTTCAACCAATTCTGTAATAGACTCTCCAACTTGCCAGTGAAAACGATCAAACTCAGCTTTCAACTCTAAACCTTTTCTAGTTCTGTAAGATGAATTTCCTTCATTGAAAGTACGAAGTGCTTCCCATATCTTGAATGAATTATCATGACACAGAAATTGATGGAAAATCGGACCATCAAGAGCACTTGTCAATTTACAGTACATCTTTTTCTCCAAGTTATACTCCTCACTTTCTTCAGAAGGCATGTTATGTAATGTATACAACTCATTCGTAACTGGTGAACGTGGCCATTGAAATTCGGTTTCAATGTACTTCCAAACTTCGTGTCCTGACCATAAGACCAAATCTTAAACCTCAACTTCCAAATAGAATAATTATCCATATTCAGTAACCTCGGACATTTCGTACCACTTCCTGATTCATTCTCAGCAAGGAGTAATCGTTGAGTCATATTCATAATGCTCTGAACTAACGGTGCGGCTAACGCGTAATCATTTGAATTAAATATCTTGAAAACTTTACCAAAGGGTAAACCGTGCGGTTCAGGTTATCAACCGTACGTGTGATAGTATCAACCGTACGTGTGAAAGTATCAACCGTACGTGTGAAAGTATCAACCGTACATGTCACAGACTCAAGCGTACGTGTTACTAATTAACCAACAAAACCGAACACAAGTAACGACCGTGCGAGTGACAATCACCCATGTGATTACTCGTACATGTCACAATCAACCGTTTGGTCACTCGTGTGATCTGACTATAGTCACTTAACCTCAAAAGGTTATGCTAATCCGTGCGTATGCGTTCACGAGTGACGATCAACCGTGCGGTCAACCGTGCGTGTGATCAAAAAATTTGACCCACTCGTGTGAACTTCTGTTCAGCTCAAATCACCCAAAAACCCTGAAAATTGATGTTAAACCTCAATTTCTTCGTCTAAAAGCTGGATTAGCACTAAACAAACATAAACACACTCTCTAATTATAATTACACACGTAAAAATGATTCCTTTTTAATTAAAATCACTTTTATCTCAAAAACCCAAATAATTAACCCTATTAATCACCAAAAATCACTTGATGATGTTGAAATCATAACCAATGCTCTGATACCAATGATGAAACATGACTAGGAACTTCGAGATCAACAGGTTTAATTCACACAAAGGCGGAATTAGTAAATCAAACCAATCAAAGTGAATATGGGTAGCTTTTGGGATTAAATTAGTCAAACCACAACAAGGATTGTGATTAGATTAATGCCTAGAGCTATTATTCACTACCATGAGTGATTTGGGTTGAGAGAGAATCGGATCAGGTGAACCAGATCTGAGTGATTGTGTGTGAAAGAGGCTTAACCTAAAATGAAGAACATAACACTTATATACCCCTGCTGTTAACTCACCCGTACGAGTCATCCATCACACGTACGAGTTGGCTTCATCAGTCGTACGGGTGATCACTCACTCATGTCTTCTCATTCAGGTTATAATTATGACTTAGCTCAGCATCAACCGTGCGTATGAGCCTGTCAGCCATACGAGTGATGCTTCACTCGTACGTCTGACTAAGTCTAACATAGTCAAACATCAGTATCGCGTTCCTGCAGTACCTGTAACCACATACAAACACAGATAGGATAATAACGAGCGATCATGGTATCCCATAAATTGAAGTGCTAATCACAAACGTAGGTAAGATGTCTAGGGACTTACAGAACATGCATCAACAGATTAGTGTGTCATGTCTTCTTTAAAAAGAATATAACTTTATAAATATTTGGAATCACTTTTGACAAATTGTTACCGAACCATTTTAATAAGGATAAAAGTTTTTAACGTTATCTTAAAATTTAGAATCTTTCTAGAAACCTTTTGACAAATTATAGATAATAATGGTCAGTGATTTAATTAAATATAAATATATAAATAACTCTCAACGTGTATTTAAAACATGTTTATGAATATTGAATATTGAATATTGAATATATATATATATATATATATATATATATATATATATATATATATGATTTCTATACATAATTGATAATTATCTGTATATTGTATTATATTAAAATAAATAAATATTAAATATTCAAATATATTATTATATAATATAAGTATTACATAATTAATAATATGTAAGGTTAATATATTAAATTTAATTACAAGATTAAAATATAACTGTTATATCAACATTATGATTATTCTCATTATTTTATTAATATTAATATTAAATTAGTATTATTAATATTATTACTGTTATTGTTATGATTTATAAATAATAAAATTCTAATAATTTTAGAGTTATAGTATTCAAAATAAAGATTTAAATATAAATATTATTATAAAAATGATTAAAATTATAAATTAGTTGTGACTTAAATATTATTAATTATTATTATTATTATTATCAAAAATTATCATTTTTATTATTATTATCATTATTTTTACTTTTATCTTTATTATTATTATTATTATTATTATTATTATTATTATTATTATTATTAGTATTATTTGATATTATTAATTACTTTTATCATTAATATTACTATTATTTCTATTATTACTATTATTATTAGTATTATTATTATTATTATTATTAATATCAGATGTATTATTATTAATACATTTATAAATTATTAATATTAATTAAATATAATTTATAAACACAGATAGTTACAAAATCCATATCAATATCAAGATTTAAATTTTTCCTTTATATGTTATTCCTTCCACTCATGTCGACTGAATTATCACTAGAAAACAATTCTCGATCAAATCATGTTGTTGTTCTAGTTATTCGATTATCATCCTTAAGTACTGCTATACTCGCATTTGTGAAAATTAAAAAAAAAATTAAGAAATAAAACTCGATACCCTGTTCTTGAGTTGTGGAAAGCAAAAGCTCGATTCCAAATCAATTGTAAAAATCTAATAATGTAGAAGTGTTAGGAATCCTCTAGTCGAACTTTCTGTGAAGTTTCAACTTCCAATTCCTTATATCGAGTCTGAATGTCGAAGTCAAAGTTTTCAACTAAAAAGTCAACCGGTATGTTTATCATGAAATTCGAATTCGTTTTGATATTTCCGGATAAATTAATGATTTACAAAGTTTCTATGAATGAATTACTACATATTTCATGTAGTAATTTTTATCTAAAAGTGTCCGGAATTAAAAATCAAGTTTTGGGTTCATCTAGTTCATCACGAGTCTGTTGCTGCTACTACTACGATCTCTATTATATATATATATATATATATATATATATATATATATATATATATATATATATTTCTTCTCTTCCTGCTGTAGCTGTTACCCAAACAACCTAAACCGGTACCTTATTCGTCTCCTGCAACCTCTGTTGCCATTGCTGCAATTGCTTGTTGTTGTTCCTATCCAAACAGCCGAAAATTGAATACGTCTGCTACTGTTATCGTCACCTTGTTGCAGCCGGAAAAACCACTTCACAGCCTTCTGTCATTATTGTTATTCAGTTTCCTGATTACTGATACGTACATGTTGACTACCGAATACTCAAAACCAAAACCCTTCGTTATTACGGTTTATCTCATTTACTGCAAATCGAAATTTGACCTGGGCCATCAAGATTAGATAACGAGCAAGCTTATTTTTAGCACTTGGGCTTAAAGATTGTATATCAAAGCATATGGATTGTGATATGGGCCTTTTAAACCGAAACCCAATTTCCTTTGGGCTGAGAAGATAGATAAGATTCTGTAATATATAAACATTTCGGGTAGAAAATATTTGAGAAAGCAACAAATAGATCAATGGTTGGGCGAGTGGTAGTTGAATAGGAGGTCATGGGTTCGAGCTTGGACAGTGGTGTTTTATTTTTTTTAAAGCTTCTTTCTTCAAAGGTTGTACACTCTTATTATTTTATTATTATTATTATTATTATTATTATTATTATTATTATTATTATTATTATTATTATTATTATTATTATTATTATTATTATTATTATTATTAGAGTTAGAATTATCATTATGAATATTATATAAATATTAATACTAAAACTATCATTGTTATTATTAAAATTATCCAAAGTATCATTTTTATTATTACTATTATTATTATTTTAATTATTACTATTATTATTATTATCAATATTATTATCATTATAAGTATTATAATGTAAAATAAATATTAATAAAATTATATATATAAGCTAATTAATCTTAATACATAAAATAATATGTATACACTTGTTTGATTACGATTATTTGTTTTAATATATATAATTAATATAGGTTCGTGAATTCGAGGCCAACCATGCATTGTTCAATGTCGTCATATGTATTTTTACTACAAAATACAGTATTGTGAGTTTCATTTGCTCCCTTTTTAAATGCTTTTGCAATATATATTTTTGGGACTGAGAATACATGCGCTGCTTTTATAAATGTTTTACGAAATAGACACAAGTAATCGAAACTACATTATATGGTTGAATGATCGAAGCCGAATATGCCCCTTTTGCTTGGTAGCCTAAGAATTAGTAAACCGATCTACTAATTGACGCGAATCCTAAAGATAGATCTATTGGGCCAAACAAACCCCATCCAAAGTACCGGATGCTTTAGTACTTCAAATTCATTTTTATCATGTCCGATGGATGTCCCGGAATGATAGGGGATATTCTTATATGCATCTTGTTAATGTCGGTTACCATGTGTACAATCCATATGAATTATTTTTGTCTCTATGCATGAGACGTATATTTATGAGAAATGAAAATGAAAATCTTGTGGTCTATTAAAATGATGGAAATGATTATTTATGTTAAACTAATGAACTCACCAACCTTTTGGTTGACACTTTAAAGCATGTTTATTCTCAGGTATGAAAGAAATCTTCCGCTGTGCATTTGCTCATATTAGAGATATTACTTGGAGTCATTCATGACATATTTCAAAAGACGTTGTATTCGAGTCGTCGAGTTCATCAAGATTATTACTAAGTCAATTATAGTTGGATATATTATGAAATGGTATGCATGCCGTCAACTGTCGATGTAATGAAAGTTTGTCTTTTAAAAACGAATGCAATGTTTGTAAAATGTATCATATAGAGGTCAAGTACCTCGCGATGAAACCAAATGTAATTATTCGTCCAGATAGATTAGGACGGGTCGTTACAGTCTACTCAAGATACTTTGATCATTGGATCAGGTTCCCGTCCTCTAGTGTTGTTTGATGGCAAGTACACTCAGTGACTTCACCGAATCACTCAGTACATAGACTATAAGGGTGAGAAAGCAAAGTACAAATGGGCTTCTCTGAGAGATGGTCCAGTTATAGATTATCATCCGGATACTGGTATGCCAATTCCAGTCTATGAACTTTCTGGTGATAAACGTGAGAGAGCTCAGGGTGACATAGAGGCAAAGAACATTGTTATGCAAGCTATCCCTTATGAGTTATTTGAAAATGTTGATAGCAACACCACTGCAAAAGATATATGGGATGAGATCAAACGACAACAAAAAGGTTATGACATGTCAGATGTTACTAAACTGAATAAGGCTCTGGGATTTTATGAAGATTTCAAGCAGGAACCTGATGAACCACTCAAGGATACCTACCGCCGTTTCAATGGTGTTCTCAATGAGTTGAAAACGTGCAAGATCATAAAAGTAAATGCTGAAGTCAACATGAAATTTCTCAAAAAGCTCAATGTTGATTCGCTTCCTTGTGGAACCATTGTTCGATCTACCAAAGAGATTGACAAATTGACTATTCATGATCTTGTTGGAGTTCTTATGCATTACCAACCTAAAGTGTCTAAACTTCAAGAAGGAAGGAAAGAGTCATCTCCAAGTGATCCTCTTGCTCTCATTGCCAAAAAGAAGAGCAAATCATTTACGACTTCTAAAAGTTTGTCCAAGAAAGTGCTTGTTGAAGAATCAACTGATTCTGAAGAGTTAAATCTTTCTGATGTTGATGATTCTCACCTTGAATTAGTCAAGATGGCAGCCATGTTCACAAAAGCCTTGAACAAACACAAGTTCAAAGGCAAATCAAGCAATCAACGCAAGAACTCATCGTCTTCCTCGTACTACAAGAAAGCTGATCACTCAAAACAACAACAACGTGCTGATGATTCCAAGAAGGATGAATCAATCTGTTTCAATTGTGGTAAAGCTGGTCATTACTCTCATGAGTGTAAGATGCCTAAGAAGAAGGATGCATCTTACTACAAGAAGAAAATGTTGATAACTAAGATTGTAGAAACTGGGGGAGAGCTGAAACCGGTTGATGATACTTGGTTTAACTGGACTGATGATTCAGATTCAGAGGTGGAACATGCAAATGTTTGCAAGGTGACTAAGCTCATCAAAGCTAAGGAAGCAATGGAGAATTCTGACTCGGCATAAGATGATGATGAGGTACAATCATCTGAAATTCCACCTGATTTTATAAAAGTGCAAAATGACATGATGAAGAATTTGGTCTCAATGTCAAAAGAAGTCAAACGTCTAAAATCTAAAAACAAGGTTTTAAAAGATAAAATCAAACTTTCCGAGACCAAACCATCATCAACTAAATTACAATCGGAATTGCAAAGATTGACTGTCCAACTCAACTCCACGAAAACTGAGTTGGAAGATCTTAAAAATCAATTCATCCGATTAAGGTCGAAAGGACAGATTATCGTCTAAAATCGGAACGACTTGCAGAAAAAGTTCAATTTTTAGAAAAAGATCTTTCTGATTTGAAAACTCAACATGAACCCACACTTTCAAAGCTAAACAAGAAAATTATTCAATTGGAAAACACCAAAATTGAAAAAGAACACTGAAATTTCTTCATTGTCAAAAGTGTCTTTTCAAATGAAAGCACAACTGTAGCGACCCGACAAAATCGTCATTGACGGCTCCGCTAACTTAGGTCCCGTAACGTGGTCGTAGTCTCTATATGAGACTCGTTTGACCAAAATTATGTCGCATTCATTTGAAAAGTATAAGACTTGCAAAGTTTAGTTTACCAAACGGTTCGACAATAAGTTTAAGTTTACAAAAGTTGTAAAGTATAAATGAAAATAACTTGCGACATAATAAGTTGAAAATCACAGTTGCTATAAATAGCGTAAGTATGTATGCTTTAAGTTTGAATCCAAAGATGCTATCCCTAACGTATGCATGCATGGTTGACCCCCAAGTAAGAAATCAAAGTGTGCGGAAGCATGTATCAAGTAGCCAAGTATGAACCTGAGAATCATATAGAAAACTGTCAACGAAAAACGTTGGTGAAATCATAGATGTGGTAATAAACGTTATTTTTGAATCACAAGATTTAGTATTTCCATAAAATTGATCATCCAAAAGTTGCATTCCAAAATAGGTTCGCGAGCACCCAATTATCAATGCTTAACATTCCTTTCATAGAACCCCATCACAATAGTGTTAGAACATACACTGTTTCTCGAAAATATATTTCATTCATAAATGGTAGCGAACCGTCTGAATGAGGGTTTGTCAAACCCATATGGATCCATATAACATAAGTTCTCGCTTACACCCAGCAAGTGTAACTAATGATAATCGAATTGAGGATTTTGTTCTAAACTCGCTGTGGAATGTTTGTTTCATCGAACTTGTGTTCAAAACATAAAAGTAAGTAGTACAAGATGTAACAAAGTATATGTTTCTCAGCCCACGATTTAAAAGAATAAAAGTTGTTGAAAAGGTGGGACTATGATCTCACCTCGAGTGCACGAGTATAAATGTACTTCACAAAGTAAACGTGTGCATGAAAGTTACTTAGCCTTGACCTAAATAAGTAAGTTGTATCAATTAACCGGTTACGACACAAGGTCGGGCGAAATGTGCTCAATTAGTCCTATGGCTCGTTACGACTCGATTAAATATAGCATGTGAATCACGTTGTCAAGTTTCATGCAAGAATCAAGTATAAAATAAGATTTGAACGATTGCATAAGTGTTTGGTTAAGTTTGACTAAAAGTCAAACTCGGTCAAGTCAAAGTCAACGAAAAATTCAACACGTTCGGGTCGGGCCCCGAACTATTTTTCTGAGGTTTTTAATCATATATAAGCATGTTAGAACAAGTTACATGTGAATCGGAGGTGCGTAGCATAGCAAACATTTTTCGAAATTTGACAAAGTAGGTCAGAAGCAAAACACAGCAAATGCCGCGCCGCGGCCCCTGGTGTCGCGCCGCGCCAATAGGCGTGGCCTGGTGCCTGGTCTGTTTCAAAAGTTCAAGTCTCAACCAAACCTCAATTTATCACAAATCACAAACCGTAAACACTTAGAATACGTATCTTATATCGTTGGAAAGCTCTTTTGACAAGGAATACAACTAACCACTTTTCATCAAGCAAAAACATCAATTACAATAACCGAAATCCCGTCAAGTGATCATTAAAGGTTTATTTTCAAAGTTTCAAGTTCACAAAAATGCATTTTAAGATTCGGGAATCCAATTCACACATATGATATGCCGTTTTGAAGGTAATGAAACATACATTACAACTAAATACTTACTAATAATAATTCATGGCATTCAAAATATCGAAAGTTCGTTTTAAGTCTACTAAACCCTAACCAAAATTCACAAAAATCAATAATCATGTGTTTGAAGTTTTCTTAATCAACCTACACATCAAAATGAAGCTAGTGATACTAGTAACACAATTAAAACATGAACTTTAACAATTTAACATCATTTAATCACCCAAAACTCAAGATTAAGCACACCCATTTCAAATGTTCAAACTAGTTACTCAAAACAATAAATCGAGCAAACAAAACATGTATTCATGTTATACTTGAGCCATAGACACTAATTAACACCATTTCAAGTATATAAAACAAATTTAGAGAAATCTAGTGTTTTAGAAATGTTACCCAAATATGATGAAATTGGTACCAAAATGTAGAGGATGAAAAGAGGATCATGAATATGTAATTTGTTTTGATGTTTGATTGCTTGAATTGAAATAGATGATGAATTAGTGGATTGGGTGTTTGAGTTCCAAAAATGGAAGTAGAGAGAAAAGAGAGAAAGAGATGTGGGATTGAATGAGTGGTGGTAGTGGTGGGTTGACTAGTTGACCTAGTCAACTAGTTTGCCCACTTGACGCCAATAGTCCCTCGAGTTTAAAAGCGGGTGCGGGAATTAACCAAACGAGTATTTTAAAAACGCTCGAGTAAACTAGTGATGTTATAATTAAATAACAGGAATATTAAGAACGTTAGTTAACGGAAAATACGATTTTAAATAACGAAAGGTATTATTTAAAAAAAAAACGGTGTTAAAATAAATTTAACGGAAAAACGCGGGATGTTACATTACCTACACCTTAAAAGAAATTTCGTCCCAAAATTTAGTTGGAAGTAGTGGTTGTTTCTTCTTCGAAACCTTACGTTGCAAATTCTACGAATAAGTGAAGGTACTTCCTTGGGCATTTCAACGAACTTTGACAGTCGGGGTTTTACGTTGTTTTAGAGTTTGGTTTCATGATTCAAAATTTCAACCGGTTCTCCTAGGAAGGAAAGTTTGTCATCGATAGTAGGCTCGTCGAAAAGGATAACAAGTTCTTGTTTCGCACGACACTTCTTCAAGTTTGATACACGGAATGTAGGATGAACGGAGCTCAATGGAGTCGGAAGATCGAAACGGTAAGCAACGGGTCCAATACGCCCCAAGATTTCAAAAGGATCAAAATATCGCGGATTTAGCTTTCTGCATTTCTCGAAACGGATTACACCTTTTCAAGATGCGACTTTTAACGTTACCCGATTACCCACTTGGAATTCGAAAGGTTTACGTCTAACATTTGCATGGCTCTTTTGACGACTACGGATCGTCTTGGACCTCTCTTGGAATTGAACGATCTTAACGGTTATTTCATGAATGAGTGTGGGTCCGGTGATTTGCTTGTCGCCTACTTCGGACCAACGTTAATACTCGAATGAAAATTATTGTAGTACTAGAATTAGGTTAAAGGCAAATACTTTTCTCAAGTAAATTTGAAGTTGATAACGGAAATTCGTATTACGGTTTCCAAGGTTTGAATCGTATGTTTGCTCGGTCCGTCGGGTTATGGTTGATGTGCGGTACTCATGTCTAAACGTGGTCCCGAGGCTTTTGTAAGGCACTCCGAAATCTAGAAGTGAAACGAGGATCTCGATCCGAAATGAAGTATATCTCCTCAAGATATATTTTGAACAAGTTTGTTAGGACTTGAAAACGTTAGTTAGAACAAGTTTCTCAAGAAATTCGCGTCGCGGAAGATTTATCGATTTTCGAAGACGTTTATTAGAGCAAGTTTCGTATCGGGTTCTGAAAAACGTTCATTAGGACTATTCACCCTCGTGGTGAATACTAGTATAACGTGAAGAGTCTATCCATCCATTGAGAATTTAGATAAAAGATTTCCTTATACGGAAGTACGAGTTTAATGCGAGAGAAATTTCCGCCTCGATGTGAGCATAACAAGCATATCATAGTTCGTCGATAAAACTGCGCGAAGACGAGATAGTATACACGTGTAACATGTGTTTGAAGTCGAAAGAATTTGTCATTCATTCGGAAGCATAAATATGGTTCGACAATAATCGACGATGTGTCCCGGGTATGGTTGTTATCAGTATTCTCGGAGTTGTCGGATGTTCAAACAAGAAAAATGAAATCATGTACATGGCACATGGTGGTGATTAGGTTGATCGACTCCAATCACCATCACGTGTTATTAGAACTTTGGGATGACTTACCGTAATATAACCACGTTGATCGAGTGTCATTATAGTACGCTAACTCATACCTCCATTCCCATATCACTCCATAGATTCAAGTTCGTGTAATCGTGAAGGTTTAAAATGAACAAAATGTAACGACGTCTCTAACGTGACTCGTATTGAATCGAAAGAATTAGTGCAACTCTAAAGAAGCGTTCCCCGAGGGAAGTGTATAAATGATTGTTCACGTCAATGCGGTTCAAGTCAAACAATAATGTATTTCGGTACAAGAAGTGTAACGAATCATGATAACGAATAGTACGCAACCGTAGTGATAAATAGTGATGACGATACTCACCTAGAGTAGTGATGGTAGTAACAAGAAGTGGTAGATAGTAAGGAACACCGGTGTGACACCGATAGTAAGTTGAAACGGTGGCGAATCATAATCTGGGAGACAGAGTTCCCGAACAAGTATGACTAATAAAGTCGTCATCGTCCTTACGCGTATGAATCTTAAGTTTACGTGTGTTACCCGAAAGTGGTAGATTACAGATTCGTATGATGAAAACTTGGTACCATTAAGAAGTTTGCCTAAGAATGATTCAAGTATAATGCACAAGTAGTCAAGTAAGTGCTATCTATAGCAAATGTATGTCAGAATGCAATGGTTAACTATCCGGTTGTAGTCTAGATTCACTAATGCGTCCTAACGACTCTGTCAGACACACTAATGCACATCCTAGTTCCCCACAACCAACGCTCTGATACCATCTGTAGCGACCCGACAAAATCATCATTGACGGCGCCGCTAACTTAGGTCCCGTAACGTGGTCGTAGTCCCTATATGAGACTCGTTTGACCAAAATTATGTCGCATTCATTTGAAAAGTACAAGACTTGCAAAGTTTAGTTTACCAAACGGTTCGACAACAAGTTTAAGTTTACAAAAGTTGTAAAGTATAAATGAAAATAACTTGTGACATAATAAGTTGAAAATCACAGTTGCTATAAATAGCGTAAGTATGTATGCTTTAAGTTTGAATCCAAAGATGATATCCCTAGCGTATGTGTGACGACCCGGGAATTTCTGACCAAATTTAAACTCAATCTTTATATAGTTTTGACACGATAAGCAAAGTCTATTAAACCGAGTCTCAAAAATTTTGAACTGTTTTCATATATACATTTGGCCTTTGACCATTCCCGACGATTCACGAACAATTGTTTGTAAATAAGTATGTAAATAAATACATATATGTAAATAAGAATATAAGTGTATATATTAATTTGAACGAATATAATACCATTTAATCATTTGAATTAAATGTGTAGAGTAATATGCAAAATAAATAAAATGTTATAAAAATATATATAAATATATATATAAAACATGTACATAATTATTATTATATGTATGTTCTAGTATATATAACATATATCAATATTAAATATGTTATCAGATAATATAAGAATTACATAAATAATAATATGTAATATCTATATACTTACAAATTAACAATATAATTGTTATATTATTGAAATTAATATTAAGATTAATATTAATGTCAGTAGCATTATAATTAATAGTAAAAATTATGATTATTAAGATTATCATTTTCCTTATTACTATTATCATTAAAATCATTATTAATATTATAAATACTATTATAAAGATAATACAAATTATTATTATATTCATTAATAATAATATCATATTTAAGAGTATTATTAATGATTATGTGTATTATCCGTATTGTTAGTATTGTTGTTAACTATTATTATTATTATTATTATTATTTATATACTTATTAATATTATTTGTATTATTATTATTATTATTAATATTAATTGTAATATTTTTAACAAAGTTGGGATCCCTTTAACATCACGATCAGAACTTTAGCAGTTTTGTTTTTCTCGCCCAAAACTGTTACTAGTCGAAATCTGTGAGATATGGGAATCAAATTCGTACAGAGTTGTTGGAGTTAGATATTAAATTATATTTTTTTTCTCTTTATCCCACCTGCTCAACATTCCATCGACCCTAATTTTCATTACGAAACAAAAATCGATCCTATCATGCTACTATCTCCAATTATTCTATCCTCATCTGTATATACAGCTAATTCACAACTACAATTCGAAATTTAAAAGAGAAATAATGGAATAAAGCTCTTTCTTCTCTGTTCTTTCTCCCTTTTGGAAACAGCTCGAATTCAAATAATTTTTCAAAATCTAAGAATGCTACTATGTTAGGAATCGTTTAAGGAAGCTGCCTGCAAATTTTGAACTTTCAATTTCTTGTATCGAATTAGAATTTTAAGGTCAAAGCTTATTTTTCAAAAAGTCAACACTTTGTTCTTCGTGAAATTCAAGCTCGTTCAAATGTTTTTGTTTCAATTAATGATTTGGAAAGTTTCTAAAGGTGATTGGAAACATATTTCGTGTTATAACTTTATCCTATAACGATCTCAAAATCAAAAGCAAATTTTTTTTTTTTGAAACTGTCGCGACACAGCAGATATTGCTGTTTATATTTTTTTCGCTGTTAATTCATGATCATCACAAGTCGATTATGTTTCAAGTTACAAAATAATTCAAGCTTTAAAATAGTTATATTCGAGTTTCGTTTGTCCACTGAATTATTCGAATGGGGTGAAGAAGAAGGAGAAACAGTTTTATACGCGAGTTATATTGTTTTGGTTGGAGTATAAATCAGAAAAATAAACATGGGTAAATGGTTGGGTGTTGGTGAGAGTGAGCGAGAGGTCTCGGGTTCGAGTCCCGTCTACAACAATTCTTTTTACTCAAAGATTTAAAAGGGTATACATTGCTATTTTATTTCTATTATTATTATTATTGCTATTATTATTATTGTTATTAATAATTAATATCATTATTACATGTATTATAATTATAATTGTTAAGTATTATGAATATCATTATTATTATTATTATTGTTATTATTATTAATATTATAATTATTAAGAGTATTATTATTATTAATATAAATATTATGATAGAAAACTTCATTATAACTATAATTACAAATATGATTTTTATCATTATTAATGTTGTTACTAATATTATTATCATCATTTAAAATATAATTTTATCATTTTACTACTAGTATAGGTATTATCAAATTTATTATGATTATAAATACAAGCATGAATATTATTATTATTGTCACTAATAGTTGTGTTATTATTATTATTATTATTATGTTTAGAGTTATTATTATTATTATTAGTAAATCATTAATATCATAACTATCTTAAACAGTAAAATTAATATTCTTACAAATACTATTATTAATATCATTGTTACTATCACTAATAGGGTTATTATTAACATATGTATATTATTAATGTTATTATCATTATTTTTACTAATATTAACTTAGTATAATAAAACTACTATTTTGATAAACAAACTAAATACATACATAAATATACATATTTAACACATATAACATAACAAAATTTAATATCTTTATATACAAAATGAACATATAAAACATATATATATATATATATATATATATATATATATATATATATATATATATATATATATATATATATATATATATATTAACATAAAAATAATATAACTAATACATTTATATATATATATATATATATATATATATATATATATATATATATATATATATATATATATATATATATATATATGTGTGTGTGTGCTCAATTACAATTATGTATATTAATAAATATACAAATGATATAAGTTCGTGAATTCGAGGCCAACCCTGCATTGTTCAATATAGTCATATGTATTTTACTACAAAATACATTAGGTGAGTTTCATTTTCCTTTTTACCCTTTATATTTTTGGGCTGAGAATACATGCGAAATTTTTATAAATGTTTTGCGAAATAGACACAAGTAATCGAAACTACATTATATGGATGAATGATCGAAGCCGAATATGCCCCTTTTACTTGGTAACCTAAGAATTAGTAAACCAGTCTACTAATTGACGCGAATCCTAAAGATAGATCTATTGGGCCTAACGAACCCCATCCGTTGTAGCGGATGCTTTAGTACTTCGATGTTGTTTTATATCATGTCTGAAAGATTTCCCGGAATGATAGGGGATATTCTTATATGCATCTTGTTAATGTCGGTTACCAGGTGTTCAATCCATATGAATGATATTTTTGTCTCTATGCATGGGACGTTTACTTATGAGAACTGAAAATGAAAATCTTGTGGTCTATTAAAATGATGAAAATGATTGTTTATGATAAACGAATGAACTCACCAACCTTTTGGTTGACACTTTAAAGCATGTTTATTCTCAGGTATGAAAGAAATCTTCCGCAGTGCATTTGCTCATTTTAAAGATATTACTTGGAGTCATTCATGACATATTTCAAAAGACGTTGCATTCGAGTCGTCGAGTTCATCAAGATTATTACTAAGTCAATTATAGTTGGATATATTATGAAATGGTATACATGCCGTCAACATTCGATGAAATGAAAGTTTGTCTTTTAAAAACGAATGCAATGTTTGTAAAATTGTATCATATAGAGGTCAAGTACCTCGCGACGTAACCAATTATTGTGAATCGTTTGTAATCGATATGGACTTCGTCCGGATGGATTAGGACGGGTCGCTTCAGTTGGTATCAGAGCGGTGGTCTTAGCGAACCAGGTCTTGCATTAGTGTGTCTAACTGATAGTTGTTTAGATGCATTAGTGAGTCTGGACTTCGACCGAGTCTGCATGTCAAAAGTTTTGCTTATCATTTCTAGTCGAAAATCATCTGCTTATCATCCTTAGGAAATTACCTGCTTATCATTCTTAGTCTTGACATGTCTTACTACCTCTATTTCATAGACAGTGTATAGATAAATTCATATCTTAGCGTATCTGTTATTGTTACCTTTGCCTGACAGCTTCCGTAGATTCCTCCGTAACTTATGGGATTTTAGTATTATATATGCATATGTAAATTATGTATTGTAGGGTACTAATCTACATCCTATAATCTTTTTCTTATTGAAAATCCTTCATCTGATCGTACGAGATGAATCCCTCAACCAGTTCGAGTCCCTCAGATTTCGATAGCTATTCCGATAGCTATTCCGACATGGATATTCACCTAAGCTCCGAAAGCGGTGTCACCAGAATGAATCAATCAATCAGCCATCCCCAATTCATCTGATGGGTTCGTAGTCGACTTAATCAATGGAGACGTGAAGAAGGCGATCCTTTCCACCAACCAAATTGCCCTCTTGGCGAAGAACCCGAAGCACTTACCGATGAACCAATCCGAAACACCATTTTCACCCTCATTTCCCGAATATCTCGCCACGATTATATTCTATCTAAAATTCTGAACCTTATTCATCCGCTCGTTCCGACCGATACTCATACCGGAGTAATGAAAGAAGTCAACGAACTTCGCGCTCGAATAATCAATTTGGAGAATATGGTGCAAAATGTACCAGCTTCATCAACATCACCGGAACCAACAGTACCATCAATAACAGCACCAGTACCATCAACAACACACGCCTCAACATCACAATCTGTACCTCGAGCATAATCATCGTTCTACATGACGTTCTACATCATTTATCTTCGTTCGACATGGCGATTATGTAATCTCTAATGTTTTAGAGATTATATATTCTTGTTCTAACGGTAAATCAGATGAGTTTAATATCATATTGACTCATTAAATCCATGGTTACATCTGAAGAAAATATATATGTACATATGTTTTCATAAAGATTGTAATTAAAAAAATTCTTTTGTACAAATTGTTAATGATGAAAATATTTTAACGGGTAGGTAATACCCGAGGAATATTTAGATTTCACATTAATAAGTACACTGTACATTCTTTCAAATCTAATTCAACAGTCATTTACTATCCTATTTACAACCACCGATATACGTATCCGTTCACCGCAGAATAACCCTTTTCATTCAATTTCATATTTGGATTTTGATCTATCAAAATCCAACAAGTGGCATAATGAAGAAAACATTGGACAAAATAAAATTTGTTAGAAACAAACAAATTAACTGTGAGAAATTTTGTTAAGAATCCACGCTAACAAAATCCTAGCTAACTGTTCCTAGCTAACTGTTAATTTCTTATTGTACATTTTAATTATCGCAATTTATTTATCGCATTTTAATTCTCGCAATTTTATTTATCGTTATTTAATTTATGTTATTTACTTTACGCATTTTATTTATCGTCATTTAAATTCTGTATTTATTTTACGCACTTTAAATATCGGGACACGTATACAAGGTTTTGACATATCATATCGACGCATATATATATATATATATATATATATATATATATATATATATATTATTTGGAATAACCATAGACACTCTATATGCAGTAATGATCGAGTTCTCTATACAGGGTTGAGGTTGATTCTACAATAATATATATACTTTGAGTTGTGATCGAGTCTGAGACATGTACACGGGTCACGATACGTATTAATTAATTCAGAATATTATATATTAAACTATATATGAATTATTGGACAGTTAACTGTGGACTATCGACTGTGGACTAATATCATTGGACAATTAAAATGAATTAAAATATTAATTATAACATATGAAACTAAACATTTCTTCAAGTTTTCCACTTGATTTCATCTTAAAACCTCATTTGTATCTTGACGATTACAATCTGTGTTCAAACCTTTCGTAATTCTTGAAAACACCTCAAACAAGAGGATGAACCAACCGCACTTCATCTACGTAAGAAGAGATTGATGCATATAGTTATGCACTTGAAAACTTTTGGAACTAGAGTAAACGTTTAACACGTATCTGTGCTAATTCCTTTAGTATTATTATTACCCAAAATAACTAAGTAATTCCTTTCAAAGTAGCAAATTTTTTTCACAGCTCTAGCAAGTCACCTTCAACTTTTCGTTCGCAACAACCTTATTATCACCGTGATTTATATGTATACTCTTTTATTGTTACCGGGGAACCTTTTATATTTCACCATATTACCATCATCGTTTAATCATCTAAAAACATAATTCTCCTAGAACCACCTCGGATTGATAAACGATGATTCAGATATCGTAGCATTAAATGCAGAGGGAACAGAAAAATTGTAGATGGTCTAAACGGCCAAAAGTTTGATGATAAAGAAGGGAGTGTTAGGAACGCTCGATAGAAAATTTGGTACTGAAAAACTGATTGAGCAAACTACGAAGGAGTCTCTGAACAAATCACAAGGACTAAACTTGTACATTAAGAATCCTGATGATTCTGTTTCTGATGAAATCTTTAGCGAATACCTTGCTTCTTACTCTAAACTCTTGCGAATAAATTTTCTTCACCATCCTTCAATATTAGAAATTCCAAGATATCATCGTATCTTTCATTATAAATATCTTCCATATTTCTGAAGATATTTTCATAACTATTCTTACCTGAAATCATTAATCTCTTCGTGCTATCAGTGCTACATCATATAGAAACTGTTAGTTTCTATATTCTGTAAACTTTCGAGCTTAAAATATGAATGTTATTGAAGTAATGTTGGGAACTAATGCATGAGTTAGTATAATATAATGACACTTGATCAACGTGATTATATTACAATAAGTTATGCTGAGTTTCTAAATGGGACATGATGATTTACATATTATAACGTCATCATGTGTCATGTTACATAACTCTTTCATTCTGATTAACTTCTGAACATATCAAGAAAGTATATTCTTGATAGTTCTATTCTCAATGATTCTGATAATTTGACAAATCAAATCGTACGATTACGTTCTTTCTTGGTTAGAACATTAAGTTCATTCGAAAACTCCGTACTTACGAATTCTGGACCGTTGCTCGCTTTACTAGAGGTCGAGAGGATAATAAAAAGGCAAAGAGATCCAAAAAAATAAGAGAAAATATAAAGCCCAATAACAACACAGAGGTTACAAACCATGGATATTAATATGAATAGCAATATAAGGACACGGTAGAATTAAGAATAGTATCACCCCAAGATAATAATAGAAGTAAACAGAATTTTCTGGTAGAAAGATTGAAAAGAGGGATGACAGAAATGATAATTAAAAAAAATATATATATATATATATATATATATATATATATATATATATATATATATATATATATATATATATATCAAGGATTAGAAATGGATTAAGCATTTTCACAATCTTTTGGATGTATGAACTAAGAAAGAAAGTATAGGAATGGTGAGAATAATGGAACGGAAAAAGTTTAATTTATAATGGAAATATCAGACAGAGTAATCGAGGCAGATCACCGTATTTAATTATAGAGATCTTAATTTTCTTACTCGCCGAAGAATCAAATCTTTTAGATTTCGAAGATTTTCTTTAAATCCCTTGAATTCCGGAATTCAACCATGACTAGTCAAAAGTTATGATGAAACTTGTCTTTCTCATATCACTATTTAGTGATAGCTTCATTCGTACTCTTCGAGTAATCGAATTGTCTTATTCATATTACTCAATGATAATAAAACTCTATTTATCAACTCATATTCGTCATGAAAACATTTTTATTGTCAGCCATGACCCTTCCCTCAAATTTCGGGACGAAATTTCTTTAACGGGTAGGTACTGTGACGACCCGGAAATTTCCGACCAAATTTAAACTCAATCTTTATATAGTTTTGACACGATAAGCAAAGTCTATTAAACCGAGTCTCAAAAATTTTGAACTGTTTTCATATATACATTTGGCCTTTGACCATTCCCGACGATTCACGAACAATTGTTTGTAAATAAATATGTAAATAAATACATATATGTAAATAAGAATATAAGTGTATATATTAATTTGAACGAATATAATACCATTTAATCATTTGAATTAAATGTGTAGAGTAATATGCAAAATAAATAAAATGTTATAAATATATATATATATATATATATATATATATATATATATATATATATATATATATATATATATATATATATATATATATATATATATATATATATATATATATATATATATATATATATATATATATATACAACATGTACACAATTATTATTATATGTATGTTCTAGTATATATAACATATATCAATATTAAATATGTTATCAGATAATATAAGAATTACATAAATAATAATATGTAATATCTATATACTTACAAATTAACAATATAATTGTTATATTATTGAAATTAATATTAAGATTGATATTAATGTCAGTAGCATTATAATTAATATTAAAAAATATGATTATTAAGATTATCATTTTCCTTATTACTATTATCATTAAAATCATTATTAATGTTATAAATACAATTATAAAGATAATACAAATTATTATTATATTCATTAATAATAATATCATATTTAAGAGTATTATTAATAATTATGTGTATTATCCGTATTGTTAGTATTATTGTTAACTATTATTATTATTATAATTATTTATATACTTATTAATCTTATTTGTATTATTATTATTATTAATATTAATTGTAATATTTTTAACAAAGTTGGGATCCCTTTAACATCACGATCAGAACTTTAGCAGTTTTGTTTTTCTCCCCCAAAATTGTTACTAGTCGAAATCTGTAAGAAATGGGAATCAAATTCGTACAGAGTTGTTGGAGTTAGATATTTAATTATTTTTTTTTTTCTCTTTATCCCACCTGCTCAACATTCCATCGACCCTAATTTTCATTACGAAACAAAAATCGATCCTATCATGCTACTATCTCCAATTATTCGATCCTCATCTGTATATACAGCTAATTCACAACTACAATTCGAAATTTAAAAGAGAAATAATGTAATAAAGCTCTTTCTTCTCTGTTCTTGCTCCTTTTTGGCAACAGCTCGAATTTAAATTATTTTTTAAAATCTAAAAATGCTACTATGTTAGGAATTGTTTAAGGAAGCTGCCTGCAAATTTTGAACTTTCAATTTCTTGTATCGAATTAGAATTTTGAGGTCAAAGATTATTTTTCAAAAAGTCAACACTTTGTTCTTCGTGAAATTCAAGCTCGTTCAAATGTTTTTGTTTCAATTAACGATTTGGAAAGTTTCTAAAGGTGATTGGAAACATATTTCATGTTATAACTTTATCCTATAACGATCTCAAAATCAAAAGCAAAATTTTTTTTTTTTAGAAACTGTCGCGACACAGCAGATATTGCTGTTTATATTTTTTTCGCTGTTAATTCACGATCATCACAAGTCGATTATGTTTCAAGTTACAAAATAATTCAAGTTTTAAAATAGTTATATTCGAGTTTCGTTTGTCCACTGAATTATTCGAATGGGGTGAAGAAGAAGGAGAAACAGTTTTATACGCGAGTTATATTGTTTTGGTTGGAGTATAAATCAGAAAAATAAACATGGGTAAATGGTTGGGTGTTGGTTGAGTGAGCGAGAGGTCTCGGGTTCGAGTCCCGTCTACAACAATTCTTTTTACTCAAAGATTTAAAAGGGTATACATTGCTATTTTATTTCTATTATTATTATTATTGCTATTATTATTATTGTTATTAATAATTAATATCATTATTACATGTATTATAATTATAATTGTTAAGTATTATGAATATCATTATTATTATTGTTGTTGTTATTATTATTAATATTATAATTATTAAGAGTATTATTATTATTAATATAAATATTATGATAGAAAACTTCATTATAACTATAATTACAAATATGATTTTATCATTATTAATGTTGTTACTAATATTATTATCATCATTTAAAATATAATTTTATCATTTTACTACTAGTATAGGTATTATCAAATTTATTATGATTATAAATACAAGTATGAATATTATTATTATTATCACTAATAGTTGTGTTATTATTATTACTATTATTATTATTATTATGTTTAGAGTTATTATTATTATTATTAGTAAATCATTAATATCATAACTATCTTAAACAGTAAAATTAATATTCTTACAAATACTATTATTAATATCATTGTTACTATCACTAACAGGGTTATTATTAACATATGTATATTATTAATGTTATTATCATTATTTTTACTAATATTAACTTAGTATAATAAAACTACTGTTTTGATAAACAAACTAAATACATACATAAATATACATATAACATAACAAAATTTAATATCTTTATATACAAAATGAACATATAAAACATATATATATATATATATATATATATATATATACATATACATATACATATATATATATATATATATATATATATATATATATATATATATATATATATATATATATATATATATATATATATATATATATATTATTAACATAAAAATAATATAACTAATACATTTATATATATGTGCTCAATTACAATTATGTATATTAATAAATATACAAATGATATAGGTTCGTGAATCCGAGGCCAATCCTGCATTGTTCAATATAGTCATATGTATTTTTACTACAAAATACATTAGGTGAGTTTCATTTGCCTTTTTACCCTTTATATTTTTGGGCTGAGAATACATGCGAAATTTTTATAAATGTTTTACGAAATAGACACAAGTAATCGAAACTACATTATATGGTTGAATGATCGAAGCCGAATATGCCCCTTTTACTTGGTAACCTAAGAATTAGTAAACCAGTCTATTAATTGACGCGAATCCTAAAGATAGATCTATTGGGCCTAACGAACCCCATCCGTTTTAGCGGATGCTTTAGTACTTCGATGTAGTTTTATATCATGTCCGAAGGATTTCCCGGAATGATAGGGGATATTCTTATATGCATCTTGTTAATGTCGGTTACCAGGTTTTCAATCCATATGAATGATATTTTTGTCTCTATGCATGGGACGTTTACTTATGAGAACTGAAAATGAAAATCTTGTGGTCTATTAAAATGATGAAAATGATTGTTTATGATAAACGAATGAACTCGCCAACCTTTTGATTGACACTTTAAAGCATGTTTATTCTCAGGTATGAAAGAAATCTTCCGCAGTGCATTTGCTCATTTTAAAGATATTACTTGGAGTCATTCATGACATATTTCAAAAGACATTGCATTCGAGTCGTCGAGTTCATCAAGATTATTACTAAGTCAATTATAGTTGGATATATTATGAAATGGTATGCATGCCATCAACTTTCGATGAAATGAAAGTTTGTCTTTTAAAAACGAATGCAATGTTTGTAAAATTGTATCATATAGAGGTCAAGTACCTCGCGATGTAACCAATTATTGTGAATCGTTTGTAATCGATATGGACTTCGTCCGGATAGATTAGGACGGGTCGCTTCAGTATGCATGCATGGTTGACCCCCAAGCAAGAAATCAAAGTGTGCGGAAACATGTATCAAGTAGCCAAGTATGAACCTGAAAATCATATAGAAAACTGTCAACGAAAACGTTGGTGAAATCATAGATGTGGTAATAAACGTTATTTTTGAATCACAAGATTTAGTATTTCCATAAAATTGATCATCCAAAAGTTGCATTCCAAAATAGGTTCGCGAGCACCCAATTATCAATGCTTAACATTCCTTCCATAGAACCCCATCACAATAGTGTTAGAACATACACTGTTTCTCGAAAATATATTTCATTCGTAAACGGTAGCGAACCGTCTGAATGAGGGTTTGTCAAACCCATATGGATCCATACAACATAAGTTCTCGCTTACACCCGGCAAGTGTAACTAATGATAATCGAATTGAGAATTTTGTTCTAAACTCGCTGTGGAATGTTTGTTTCATCGAACTTGTGTTCAAAACATAAAAGTAAGTAGTACAAAATGTAACAAAGTATATGTTTCTCAGCCCACGATTTAAAAGAATAAAAGTTATTGAAAAGATGGGACTATGATCTCACCTCGAGTGTACGAGTATAAATGTACTTCACAAAGTAAACGTGTGCATGAAAGTTGCTTAGCCTTGACCTAAACAAGTAAGTTGTATCAATTAACCGGTTACGACACAAGGTCGGGAGAAATGTGCTCAATTAGTCCTATGGCTCGTTACGACTCGATTAAATATATCATGTGAATCACGTTGTCAAGTTTCATGCAAGAATCAAGTATAAAATAAGATTTGAACGATTGCATAAGTGTTTGGTTAAGTTTGACTAAAAGTCAAACTCGGTCAAGTCAAAGTCAACGAAAAAGTCAACAAGTTCGGGTCAGGCGCCGAACTATTTTTCTGAGGTTTTTAATCATATATAAGCATGTTAGAACAAGTTACATGTGAATCGGAGGTGCGTAGCATAGCAAACATTTTTCGAAATTTGACAAAGTATGTCAGAAGCCAAACACGGCAAATGCCGCGCCGCGGCCCCTGGTGTCGCACCGCGCCAATAGGCGTGGCCTGGTGCCTGGTCTGTTTCAAAAGTTCAAGTCTCAACCAAACCTCAATTTAGCACAAATCACAAACCGTAAAACTTAGAATACGTATCTTATATCGTTGGAAAGCTCTTTTGACAAGGAATACAACTAACCACTTTTCATCAAGCAAAAACATCAATTACAATAACCGAAATCCCGTCAAGTGATCATTAAAGGTTTATTTTCAAAGTTTCAAGTTCACAAAAATGCATTTTAAGATTCGGGAATCCAATTCACACATATGATATGCCGTTTTGAAGGTAATGAAACATACATTACAACTAAACACTTACTAATAATAATTCATGGCATTCAAAACATCGAAAGTTCGTTTTAAGTCTACCAAACCCTAACCAAAATTCACAAAAATCAATAATCATGTGTTTGAAGTTTTCTTAATCAACCTACACATCAAAATGAAGCTAGTGATACTAGTAACACAATTAAAACATGAACTTTAACAATTTAACATCATTTAATCACCCAAAACTCAAGATTAAGCACACCCATTTCAAATGTTCAAACTAGTTACTCAAAACAACAAATCGAGCAAACAAAACATGTATTCATGTTATACTTGAGCCATAGACACTAATTAACACTATTTCAAGTATATAAAACGAATTTAGAGAAATCTAGTGTTTTAGAAATGTTACCCAAATGTGATGAAATTGGTACCAAAATGTAGAGGATGAAGAGAGGATCACGAATATGTAATTTGTTTTTATGTTTGATGGCTTGAATTGAAATAGATGATGAATTAGTGGATTGGGTGTTTGAGTTCCAAAAATGGAAGTAGAGAGAAAAGAGAGAAAGAGATGTGGGATTGAATGAGTGGTGGTAGTGGTGGGTTGACTAGTTGACCTAGTCAACTAGTTTGCCCACTTGACGCCAATAGTCCCTCGAGTTTAAAAGCGGGTGCGGGAATTAACCAAACGAGTATTTTAAAAACGCTCGAGTAAACTAGTGATGTTATAATTAAATAACAGGAATATTAAGAATGTAAGTCAACGGAAAATACGATTTTAAATAACGAAAGGTATTATTTAAAAAAAAAGACGGTGTTAAAATAAATTTAACGAAAAAAAGCGGGATGTTACAACAACTTGCTCGATATGAGGAAAAACTCTATCGAACAGATCAATCCAAAGCTATCATGAATACGGAACTTTCAAAACAAACGATTTTCATGAATAGACCAAAAATAATTCATGGTGAAAAGTGGGGGTTGGGTTATGAAGATCCTAAGATCTTAGATAATGCTTCCAAAAAGATTTCAAGATTATATCATTCTGATTACTTTCAATCTGGTTTACCATCTCATTTTGTGCATGCTTCTAATGCTGATTTTGATGATATTATTGTTAATCGCAAATCTAGGAATACCATCAAATTGGCTTAATGTATGAGAAAATCAATGCTAAAATGGGTAAATCAAATCCTGATTTTTTGAAGGAACTTATTGAAACTGAAAAGAATATGCAACATGAAAATTATGTGCCTAAACGTAGACTGGTTTATATCCCAACACTCATGCTAGAGAAATACATTTTAATGCTTGAGAATGAAGTGTTTAACAAACCTAGTTCTAGCATTATTGCCATAGATGAGGTATTTGATGAACCAACTTTTGATGTGAAACCAATTCTACCGGCCTTACCCGCATGTTCTGATAATGTTTTCTGTGAAGACCTAGCACATGAACTAACTGTCTTCTTTGAGACAGAATCCCTAGGTCAACTTGATTTAGATTTAAAGGTAGAACCTCGAGATGAACCAACTGTTGAAAATTTGATAGACTTTGACACAACAATTGATCCTTTGAATGAATTTTACGCAAATATACCTGTTGTACGAAACTTGAAACGTATATTAGATATAGTTGAACAGAAAAATGTTGATTTGCAACTTAAATGTCAATCATTAGAACAAATGATTGCTTTGTGTGATAAGCTGCCTCCACTTCCTAAGAAAGAATGTACTTATGATTTTAAGGAAGGTGAAGTGCTAGTTTCTGCAGAGGAATTATGTCTTGAGATTAAGAGCTTAAAACAAAAAATAATTCAACTGAAACATGCCAACACACTTAAGAAATCATCTACTGTTGAAACCAATGTGCCTGAATGTGTTGGTGAGATTAATAAGAAAGGGAAGGGAACAACAACATCTAAGGATGCAAAACTCATTACTATTCTTCAAAACCCACTACGTTCTCAATTTGGTAAATGTGTTTCAAAAGTTGCACCTTCAACACAATTTGTTGTCAAGAGAGTTCATTCTCAAAATGGTTTTGTGTTAACTGAAAAGATTCCTATGATTCCAATGTCAAATCAATCAAAGGAAAGTCTTTTAACAAAATCAGTCAAGTCAACACAACACACGAGTCCAAAACCAGATTTGAGTGAGTATGATGCAAAGGAACGTAAAATCAAATTGGAAATTTTACAAAATCAATCATCTCATGTGTCAACTGAAAAGTTTGGACGTCTAACTAACAGAGGTGTTTTTCGTGTCACGGGTCATAATCCAAATTTGACTTACAAGTCTGTATAGGTTCCTAAGTCCACGACTAAGAAAGTAGCAACCAAACCAAAGCAATTTGCTAGTCGACCTAGGAAATCATCTCATGTCTTTCAATTTTCGTCTGTGAACAAAACATCTGCTTGGAATAAGTTGTGTGTTAAGACTTCTGATAATGATGTAAAACTTGATATTGCGTACGATGCTTCATGTAATGTGGTTTTAAATGATGCTTTATTGTCTAAACTGCATGATGTTTTACGTGATTATCTCATTGTTGATCTAAAGTTTATTGTTGGTGCTAACCGTAGAGGACCCAAGAAACTTTGGGTACCTAAACTCTAGGAAATTAACGTTTACAGGGTTTTGACGTCTGTGTTCGGTATATCGATTCCGGTTGCTCTCGACACATGACGGGCGATAAATCCTTGCTTGTCAATTTCGTTGACAAATTCCTAGGAACAGTTACTTTTGGAAACGATGAGATTGCAGCAATAACGGGTTATGAAGATTTTGTGAAAAATGGCATAACGATCAAACGAGTCTCATATGTTGAGGGTTTGGGGTGCAGTTTGTTTAGTGTCAGCCAATTTTGTGACGGAGATCTCAAGGTTTTGTTTGAACGTCGTCAATGCTCGGTGCAATCCACCGATGGAAACGATCTCCTTGTTGGTAAACGTCGTGCTTCACTTTATACTATTGACCACAATGATGCACCCTCACATGCAACCTAGTGTTTGGTTACTCGTTCAACAAAGGAAAATTCATGGTTATGGCATCACCGGATGTCACACCTGAATTACAAGGGTATTAATCGACTGGTCTCTAAAGACTTAGTTGATGGTATTCCATGCTTTCAATATGATAAGCATCATGTGTGTCCATCATGTGCGATGAGTAAGCTGAAACGGACTACTCATCCGCTTAAGCAAAACCCCAGTACTTCATCGTCCTTGCAATTAGTGCATATGGACTTATGTGGACCCATGAGGATTTCTAGTCTTGGTGGACGGAAATATGTGCTTGTCATTGTTGATGACTATACCCGATTTACATGGATTTTCCTTCTACGGACTAAGTCAGAAACCCCCGCCATTATCATTGAGTTCATTAAAAAGACTCAACGCTCTTTTAACAAACATATTAAGAGTATTCGAACTGATAATAGGACGGAATTTAAGAATGACCTGCTTGATAGTTATTTGAAAGACCAAGGCATTGAACATCAGTTCTCTGCTGCACGAACCCCTCAACAGAATGGAGTAGTCGAATGACGTAATCGTACGTTGTGCGAAGCAGCTCGAACGATGCTTGCTTACTCCAAACTACCTCCGAAAATGTGGGGGGAGGCCATTTCCACTGCATGTTATACCCAAAATCGCTCCATCATTAATAAACGTTTTAATAAAACTCCTTATGAGTTACTATATGGCAGGCGCCCGAATGTCAAATATTTCCGTGTATTTGGTTGTATATGCTATGTGCTTAACGATTTTGACAACCTCGGAAAGTTTGATCCTCATGGCGATCAGGCCATATTTCTCGGTTATTCTTCGAACAAAGTTGCCTATCGTGTCTATCACAAATGGACAAAGACGATCAAGGAAAGCATTAATGTAAGGTTCGATGAGTTATCGGGAATGGCTTTTGAGCAACTCAGTTCAAAACCCGATCCTAACCTGACTACTTCTTCTTCCGCGCAAAATTCAATTTTCTTGAAGAAGGGTGTTCCTACGGTAAAAACAGAGGAACTGGATATCTTGTTTGATAGTCTTTATGCTCCTCAACGGAATTCAAATGTACAAGCCGTACCGGTTACACCATCGCAGTCAACTACTGTGGAGACTCAACCAAGTCTTTTTGATGAAGATACAACACCAACTGATTCACCCGTTGCTTCTTCATCCTCCCTCCCACCTCCTGATGACAATCTTGAACCAATACAAGATACGTCTGTTAATACAACTCCAGTTGCTTCTCCAGATACTCAACTTAATCCATTAGATGGTGTTACATCAGATCAAGCGGATCAAGGCTCAACGTCAACAACGGTTGATGTTCCAATGGATACCAATGATGTACAATCTCTTCCACATAACAATCGATGGATTAAAAGTCAACCAATTGATCTTATCATTGGTGATGCATCTGCTCCAGTCTCAACTCGAAGGGCAACTCGGAATATGTGTCTATACACAGCCTTTCTTAGTAAGATTGAACCAACAACGGTTGCTCAAGCTTTAATAGATCCGAACTGGGTGGTAGCAATGCAAGAAGAGATCAATCAGTTTGATCGTTTGAAAGTATGGCGATTAGTTCCAAGACGAACGGGTCAACGACCAATAGGGGTTAAGTGGATTTTTAAGAACAAGAAGGATTCTGATGGAATTGTGGTTCGAAATAAGGCACGTCTTGTTGCCAAGGGATATCGACAACAAGAGGGTATTGACTATGACGAAACGTTTGCTCCAGTTGCTAGGATTGAGGCTATTCGTATTTTCCTTGCATTTGCTTCTCATATGAAGTTCACGGTGTTTCAAATGGATGTCAAAACTGTTTTTCTGAACGGTCATCTTCAAGAGGAAGTTTATGTCGATCAACCAGAAGGCTTTGTCGATCCCATTCATCCAAGCCACGTCTACTACTTGGAGAAAGCTTTGTATGGTCTGAAGCAAGCACCGCGTGCATGGTACGAGACCTTAACGAAGTATTTGCTGGACAATGGCTTCTCTCGTGGAACGATTGATACAACGCTATTCATCCGTAAAAACCACGGTCACATTCTCTTGGTTCAAATTTACGTTGATGACATTATTTTTGGTTCCACATCCCCGGCCTTATGCAAAGAATTTGGTGACCTTATGGCCAACAAATTTGAAATGAGCATGCTTGACCAGTTAAATTTCTTCTTGGGGTTACAAGTAAAACAATTACCAAATAGGATTTTTATCAGTCAAACAAAGTATGTCAATGATATGCTAAAATATTTTAAAATGACTGCTTTAAAACCAATGACAACCCCAATGAGGACTTTACTGGATGCTGATGCTAATGGGGAACCCTTTGATATTACACTTTATCGAAGAATGGTTGGTTCTTTAATGTATCTGACTGCAAGTCGACCAGACATTACACTTGCTGTAACTGTCTGTGCTCGTTTTCAGTCAAACCCTAAGAAATCCCACTCCAAAGCGGTTGTTAGGATTTTTCAGTACCTTAAAGGTACACCTAACCTTGGGATCTGGTATCCTCATGGATCCGATTTCAATCTCACTGCTTATACTGATGCGGATCATGGCGGTTGCCATGTTGATAGAAAGAGCACATCTGGATCAATTCAGATGTTGGGGAATATGCTAGTTGGTTGGTCATCCAAAAAGCAGAACTGTGTGTCTTTATCAACAGCTGAGTCTGAGTACATTGCTGCAGCTCACTGTTGTTCACAAGTTTTGTGGATGCAAACTCAACTTTTGGACTATGGCTTTAAGATTTCTAAGACTCCAATTTACTGTGATTCACAAAGTGCTATAGCAATTACAAGCAACCCGGTCCAGCATTCTAAGTCTAAACACATTGATATTCGTTATCATTTCATTAAGGACCATGTAGAAAAAGGAGATGTAGAGTTATACTTTGTGCCTACCAAAGTGCAATTACCTGACATGTTCACTAAGCCTTTAGATGAACTTAGGCTAAAGTTTTTGATCAAAGAGATTGGCATGGTAGAGTATAGTGCTTGACATTCCTTAGATCTGTTGGGACTTATAATTGGAATCTTGTGTTTAGGGGGAGTAGATACTTTCTAGGGGGAGCAACTGATTTTCTATGCTTTAGTTAACATCTTTCAAGGGGGAGCCTTTAGATTTGTGTTAACTTCCTGGGATTAAATTTCAATGGTTACGAAAGGGGGAGGTAACTGATTGATATCATATTTCAAGGGGGAGTTAATTCATTTTCTTGAGAAAATATCAAAATGGTGATTTACTTTCTTGTATATCACATTTTGAGGGGGAGAAAATGAAAAGAATATTGTTTTTCAAAAGTGAATTTCATAAATTCTTTGTTTATATCTGAAAATAATTCAAGTATCAAAATTCATAATATCAAATATCAAAATTCTGACCTTGGTTGGGAACTTGGTCCTTAAACCCGTCACCCGAACCCGAAGCGCCTGTTCCACTACTGTTCTTTCCAACACGACAATCTCTTTTAAAGTGACCAGTTTTGCCACAAATCGAACAAGCCTTTTTATCCTTCTTGTTGGTACCATATTTTTTCCATGAAACTTATGTTTCTTTCTATTGAACTTTTTGTTGTTGTTCTTGTTCATACGCTTACCACTTTCTATCATATTGACAGATGATGATCCCGCTTCTTTACCCTTTTCTTTCCCACTTTCTTCAACCCGTGTTGATTCCTCAATACGTAAGTGGCCTCCTAGTTCAATCAAGGACATATCTTCTTTCTTATGTCTCTAAGTCTGTTTGAATTCTTGCCACGAAGGTAGCAGCTTGTCTAAAATACATGGAACAGAAATAGATTCTTCCATTTTCAAATTATGTTGTAAAAACTGTCCCAAAATTCTCAGAATTTCATGGTACTGTTCCATAATAGACCTTGGATCTACCATCTTTCAATTGTTAATATTTCAGACAAGAAACTTCTTACTAGAAGCGTCTTAAGTCATGTATTTGGATTCCAATAAATCCCAAAATTCCTGTGCAGAATTAGCAGATTGATAGACATCAAAAAGAGAATCAGACATACCATTGAGAATGTATCCACAACATATGTATTCATCGTTGTCCTACTTGTTTCTTTTTCAGATTTGTTCCACGGTTTCATCTTCACCAACTTCTGGCACAGGGGTAGACAGAACATAATCCACCTTCAATATAGTAAAAAAGAAAACGCCTCTTCTGTTGCCATCTAAGAAAATCAACACCATCAAAGTTATCCAATTTTGAAAATTTGGATGTCATCTCTCTCATAGATTCACCAGACATGATTATCAACGAAAATACTTAATTAGTTTGCAGTAAAACGGGTATTAAAATAGATATCGGATTAGTTCCTGAATCGTGAAACACTTTCCTAATTAAGTATTTCGGCCCTCACAAGCCTCAGGTTAACACAAAATCCTAATTGTGATAAGACAAGGACGATTTTATTTCCATGCAAGAAGACATCAAAATCCCGTATTGAGAGAATCTTTGTGTGTTTCTGTGTGTTTGATACGAATGCAGAATATGCAAAAACGTATATGAAAACTGTTATATGAGACAGTTGGGAAATGAAAGGGTGTATCCCTTCATTTTGGCGAGAATATTTGTTATACCAAAAAGGTATAACAAATTGGCTAGAAACTGTTGGAATACACTTTTTCTTCATGACGTATAATGTAATTTCGGTTGAGGTTTCGGGGCGCTGCCCCCTCGACCCTTGTCCGCTCACATGGGAGCGGGACCCCAGCCATAGGTGCTGACCCTTGGACCCCGCAAGGGGCAGCCCCCTTGACCCCCGCAATTTACGCGACAGTTAGTAGCCAACTCTTACAGTCGTGTACTCAACACTCCCCGAACCTGTTCTTAAGTATAACTATCTGACTCTTGCATTCAAGTAAATCTCAATTCACTAAAATGTATGTTGGATGACACTAAAATCACCAACATTAATTCCTTTATCTCAATCTCATTGTCAACATAGACTTACAAGTAGTACTAATACTATAAGCATCTCATTGTCGACGTAGACTCACGAGGTTGTCAGGGTAGCAAATCGCGCCATTTAGTTCAAACAAAAATCTTTAAAGTGTATATATATATATATATATATATATATATATATATATATATATATATATATATATATATATAATCAAGAGGAAAACACTTTTTTGGGGGAAGTAAATTTTTTTCATTTTTTTCGAATTTTTTCTGACATCAAGATCACATGAAAATATGAACATATAAAAAAAACACTTTATAATGAATGTTATTATTTTAGCGGAAAAACGCTCGAAGAAAAAAATGAAAACATGCATTATATATATATATATATTTATATACATATATATACAGATGTATACATATATATAGTATTGTTTACAAAGAATATTAATTTTTATCTTGTTACGCAATATATGTTGAATATTGTTTCAAAATAATATTATTCTTTCAAAAGAATATTTAACATTTTTGAGTTTTTTTTTTAAAAAAAAACTCATATTTTCGATGAATGTTAACTAATGTCGCGCAAATTGTTATTAATATTTTAAAGAATAAATATTCACTTCTAAAAATATGTTATTATTTGCCTATAAAATTAGTATTCTTTACAAACAATATCAATCTTAAAAAAATATATATATTAATTTTACCTATAAATTTAATATTGTTTCAAAAAAAATACTGTTTTAACAATTTTGTTTAATACTCACTATTTTCGCCCATATATATAAGATTTTTCGATGAACGTTATTCAATTTTGTTTAAAATGTTAATATACTTTTCAAATATTAATATTCTTTTTGAAAGGTATTACTAATAATTGTCTAGAAAATTAATATTATTTTAAAAGAATAATGTTGTTATCGAGAATATTGCCAATTTTTGAATGGAAGTTAATACTCTTTTACGAAGAAAAACTAATAATATTGTTGCTAGACAATAATATTGTCAATGAACAATAATAAATGTAACTAGAAATATTATAACATTATGTCACTATTAAATACAAAAGACATCATCAACTCAATCCAAGTAACAGTTACAAGTATACGAATACCCAAATTAACACCTCCATCTTCATCTTCCAAAAGTATCAAATTAACACTACAAGTACCAAATTAGAAACAAATTTTATCACAAACCTAAAAGTAAATAATTCAAAACATTGATAAACTCAAAATGTAATATAAATATAACAAGAAGGTCATAAACTCTTATACATAGAGTTCATATATGATATTTAGAAAGTGATTTTCATACAGTACACATATTGTAGCATATTATTGAAATCATGATATATGTATTAAATAGCTTCAAAATCAATAAAAATAAAGTACATCACCATCATAATAAGACTTATCTTCATCAGTATACTTTTAGTCAAATAAATTGAATAAAAGTTAAATACGTCACCTGATAAAGTCACTTTCGGAGATTAACCATTGCAATCGTAATCGTAGTTGCCGTCGCTTTGATAAACAAAGGATAACGATTGAATAACATAATCAACGTAGCAACGGAATCGAAGTTAACAGTGAAGATAACATAATCGTACAATCACGACGTCCTTATTTTCATTCATGTTCACCGTCGGACTTCTATACACCGTTGTAGCGATGGAACCGAAAGGATATAGGAGGAATGAAGTGGAAAAGATCAGAGATGAACGAAAGAGAGATCTGAACAGATCTTTAATTCCGTCGTTCTGCAACGATTTGCGGTGGTGGCGATTATCAAAACGGTAGGGCGATTTCGTAAGTTTTGGTGAAGTTTTTGTTGACGTGAATTTTGAAATGGAATGTTCAGATGAGGCTGTTCTAAATTAACCATGTAATTCACAGATGATTACAGTGCCCCTACGCTCTAAATTAGGCCAGATTTGATCTTGTGGCTAAAATGGCTTCCACCACTTCCCCCAATTGGTTACTTCTCTCTTCTTTTTTTTTTTTTTTAACCTGAGTATCTAAACGGTCAACTTGACTAATCCCAGGGCGACTACTCGCTACGCGAGCAGCCCGGAGTCATTGCAGGCGAACCTCCGTGGCCATTGGTTACTTCCCTCTTAATCCTAAGGATCAAGAGGGAAGTAAATACGTTTGATGGAAATTATATGAATAAATTGAGCTTTAAATGTGTTTTCATTCCATATAATTTTCATAAAATATTATATAACACATATAACAATATTTACAGTCAAACTTGAGAAAGAAAGACTTTGAAAAGTCAACAGTGGACACGTAAGATGGAACGGAAGGAGTAGTAAAAAACGCAAGTAATCAATTTCTAATAATTACTTTCCAAACACTACAAATCAATTGTTTACGATTTCTAAACGCAATAATCAGATAATCAACCTATAATGGAAAAAACAAACACCTTCTAAAAACTAAAAGGAATGCCTATTTTTTATAACTTATTTTACTTTTTTACATTAATCGATATTTATATATATACTAATTGTTGTAAATGAAAACCAATACGGACCCGCCAAGTACCCCAAAAACACTGTTATACTATAGGAAACACTGTAGCAATTTTTTTTAAAATCTCCAGATGGTTCCATACGTCCTCACATCCATCTTTATGCTTAAAAGTTGAAAACTTCTAACCCAGGAAAAAAACTATTAAATTGCAATGCAATCTACCAAAAATATAACATCTACTTCTTCTTGCTGTACTCCACGAAACAACCACTCGGGTATGTTGTATTTAGGTTTTCATGATTTTACTGATTTTAAATCGAATGCAGATTTGGGGAAGAAATTAGGGCATATATGTTAAATCCAATTTAAGTAACGATCTTTAACAGATTTCGTCAATGATCCTGCTTAATCGAAAACCCAAGGTTTATGTTGCTATCTAATGGCCACAGCGAAAGAAAAAGAGAAACAATTTCGAAATCAAGAAATAACAAAAAGGTAATAATTAGAGAATTACATGCTTTGTAATTTTTTGTTATTTTCCGTATTTATCGATGACTCGAGGCTCAGGCTACCAACAGTCACAACCTTGTTGAAGGGGTATAAATTTTGTGCTTTTTTGAGTTTTTGTTATTATTATTTTTTTTTAATGTTAAGAGTCACAAAGATATGTTGGTTAGTAATTGGCTTATTTAGGTTAGGAGAGAAAGAATTAGTCAGATTAAATGAAGTTTCTTCAAAACATGTACCTAGCTGCAATAAGGTGAAATAATTAAATGTTATATTCATGTTTATGACTTTGTATTTGTGACGACCCGGAAATTTCTGACCAAATTTAAACTTAAATTTGTACTGAGCAATTCCAACTCACAGACACGAACAAAAATTCTGTTGCAATTCATATTCAATTATTAATTCTTTTCTCCATCTGATACGGAATACTCGTACTTCATGTCTGCTATTGTTACGCGTACAAATCAATTTACAATACAACCAATCAAGTGTACTGCATCAAATATTCGATTACAAGCTGCATATAATTCTATCTACACAATTCAATTGAAATTAAAAACAGAAATTAACAAAACCAAAACTCACTTGATTATCACCTATCCACCTCACAACTCCATCATTCTTGTTCTTGTTTTTTCGATTATCCAACACAAACTCCCATCACCACAACCCTAGTTATTACTTTTTCTTTTTCGTTGTAGTATTGGCCAAAGAGATTCGTCACCTTCACAACCCATATTGTCATTTCTTATTTCTGATCGAGAGCAAACAAAAACAACATACGTATATTTTTTATAGCTAAGCCGAGAATCACCACCCTTCTCTTTTTGGATCGGTTCAATACCAACCCATCACCTTTCTTCTCCTATCTATTAACATGAACAACCACCAAAACACCATCTTCGATCATTGCTACTATCACTTCTTCTTGTTTCGAGTAAGGTCACCAAACCCAACCCATTTACCCATGATGTTGCGTATATTTTTTTTTTCTTCATCCAAATGTTCACAACAAAGTGAGTATAAATATTGACATGTCCTTAAAAGCATGATATAGGCAAAGATGAGTGCCTTTCTTTTCTATTATGACCAACACTCACTAACCCCACTTGTGCAACATGGGATTAAATAATTCGTAAGCCAGAATCCATGTTCGATCAATTTTTTTTTATTCTGTTTTACGGTGGAATCAAGACAAACAAAAAGCCAAGATCCAATATATATATTCGCATACTTTTTCTTTTTAACCATTCAAAGTCGACCCCCACCTGCACCTTATTTACTAATATAATATTTATCAAGTGGAGTTTATAATCACAATTAAAAATTTACAACGAGTATATATAATATACTCATGCGTGTTTTTTAGCAATTGGAATAAAGTGGTGACTTGATGGCCGACATACTAGTGTTATACCATGCTTACTGATTTTCGCGTTTGAAAAGAATTAAGTAATAAATAACGGGGATCTATACAAGTGTTGAAGTGGTTTATTGTTTTCTATAAAAAAAAAAAAAAGGTTCTAAACTCATGCATGGACCGAGACCTCATTTTTAAGTAGTAGGGCGAGATTGGTTCATGAGTGGGCCGGGATCTAAAGTGTTTTCATGGGTGCTGCTACTTTTCTTTTTAGCTAAAGTTACCAAACCATTTTCCCAGTTGTTGATTAAAGTGAGGATATAAATCGTTTTAAGATTGGGTTGTTAGAATAAGGCCAAGTTTAATAAGCAGATTACATTGGGCTTTGTCTGAAAAGATTGGGCCGAGAGCCTTTATGGTGTTGTTGGGCCGAGGGCTTTTAAATTTCTGTTGGACCGCGAGTGTTAAATTATCATGCATATTTTGTTCGATTATGATAATGGTGATGAAGTGATAACGATCATGATATGATATTATGTGATATTGATGATGATAATAATGGTGAATGAATGGTGATGGTTATTAGGATGGTATGATGATGTCGATTTAGATGACATGATCACAATGATGGTGTTGGTGATGTACGAAAGTTATAAGATGAATGTTGAATGATGATGAAGATGAAAGCCGAAATAAGGTTAAATAGAATTAAGATACGAATTAAAATAGAAAAATGATTTAGAGCAGATGGTTTAGTGTTGTTATCGGGACGTCGCGGGTTCAAACCGCGACTTGGGCATTTTTTTTAAGGGCTACTATTTGAGGTAGTATTTCTATTATTATTATTATTATTATTATTATTATTATTATTATTATTATTATTATTATTATTATTATTATTATTATTATTATTATGTTTATTTTTATTATTATTAATATCATGATTTTTATTATTTTCATTAATATAGTTTACATTATTATCATTAATATAAGTATTATAAGTATTACTATTATTATTATGGTTATTATTAAAATTAGTATTATTATTATTATTAATTTCATTTATTTTTAAAGATAGTACTTTTATCAAAATTATCATTTTTATTAAATTATCATTTTTATTATTAAAATTATTATTTTTATTAAATTTATCATTTTTATCATCATTAACATTATTATTGTTATCATTATTGTAGGATTACTATAATTATTATTTTAACAAAGAAATAATATTTTTATAAAAATATAGTTAATACATATAACATAACTACATTAATATTCTATATTAAGTATTTATAAAATAAATATAATTAATTAAGTAATGAAACATATAATTCATTAAAGTAACAAATATATCGTTAATAATAATATATAAATTTGTTCGATTATATGTGTTAATATATATACATGATATAGGTTCGTGAATCCGAGGCCAACCCTGCATTGTTCAATATAGTCATATGTATTTTTACTACAAAATACATTAGGTGAGTTTCATTACCCCCTTTTTAAATGCTTTTGCAATATATATTTTTGGGACTGAGAATACATGCGCTGTTTTATAACTGTTTTGTTAAATGCTTTTGAAATATATTTTGAACTGCGAATACATGAAATACTTTTATAACTTTTTTACGAAATAGACACAAGTAATCGAAACTACATTCTATGGTTGAATTATCGAAATCGAATGTGCCCTTTTTATCATGTCCGATGTTTTTCTGGAATGATGGCGAATTTATCATGTCCGATGTTTTCCCGGAATGATGGCGAATTTATCATGTCCGATGTTTTCCCGGAATGATGGAAAATTTATCATGTCCGATGTTTTCCCGGAATGATGGCGAATTTATCATGTCCGAAGTTTTCCCAGAATGATGGCAAATTTATCATGTCCGAAGTTGTCCCGGAATGATGAGGATATTCTATATGCAATTTGTTAAGGTCGATTACCAGGTGTTCAATCCATATGAATGATTTTTTTCTCTATGCATGGGACGTATATTTATGAGAAATGAAAATGAAAATCTTGTGGTCTATTAAAATGATGGAAATGATTGATTATGATAAACTAATGAACTCACCAACCTTTTGGTTGACACTTTAAAGCATGTTTATTCTCAGGTATGAAAGAAATATTCCGCTGTGCATTTGCTCACTTTAGAGATATTAATTGGAGTCATTCATGACATATTTCAAAAGACGTTGCATTCAAGTCGTTGAGTTCATCAAGATTATTATTAAGTCAATTATAGTTGAATATATTATGAAATGGTATGTATACCGTCAACGTTCGATGAAATGAAAGTTTGTCTTTTAAAAACGAATGAAATGTTTATAAAATGTATCATATAGAGGTCAACTACCTCGCGATGTAACCAAATTTAATGTATTCGTCCAGATGGATTATGACGGGTCCTTTCAGTTGGTATCTGAGCGGTAGTCTTAGCGAACCAGGTCTTGCATTAGTGCGTCTAACTGATAGTTGTTTAGATGCATTAGTGAGTCTGGACTTCGACCGTGTCTTTATGTCAAAAGTTTTGCTTATCATTTCTAGTCGGAAATAATCTACTTATCATCTGTAGGAAATTATTTGCTTATCATCCTTAAAGTCTAGACACATCTTACTGCCTCTATTGCATAGAGAGTGTATAGATAAATTCATATCTTAGCGTATATGTTATTGTTACCTTTGCCTGACAGCTTCCGTAGATTCCTCCGTAACTTATAGGATTTTAGTATTATATATGCATATGTAAATTATGTATTGCAGGGTACTAATATACATCCTATAATCTATTTCTTATCGAAAATCCTTCATCTGATCGTACGAGATGAAACCCTCAACCAGTTCGAGTCCCTCAGATTCCGATAACTATTCCGATAGTTATTCCGACAGCTATTCCGACATGGATGTTCACCTAAGCTCTGAAAGTAGCGTAACCAGAATGAATCAACCAATCATCCATCCCCAGTTCATCTGATGGGTTCGTAGCCTACTTAATCATTGAATACAAGAAGAAGGTGATCCCTTCCATCCACCACATTCCCCTTTGGTGAAGAACCTGAAGCACTCACCAGCGAACCAAATCGAAGCACCATTTTCACCCTCATTCCTCGGATATCTCGCCATAATTATATACTATCAGAAATTCTAGATCTTGTTCATCCACTCGTTTCAACCGACAATCATCCCGGAATAATAGAATAAGTCAACGAACTTCTCGCTCGAGTAATCAATTTAGAAAACATGGTGCAAAACTTACCAGCTTCAGCAACAACACCCGTACCATCAACAACACATGCCTCAACATCACAATCTGTACCTCGAGCATCAACGTCGTACGTACCATAGATACCAAGGAGTACTAATAAGAATCAACGATGAAGTATTGATTCATAACTTCATTGGAGAACTATTAGGCGACGATTACGTAATCTCTAAAGTCTTAGAGATTATTTATTCTAGCCCAAACCGAAAAGCAAATGAGATTAATATCATATTATCTCATTAAATCCATATTACATCTGAAGAAAATATACATGTATATATATTTTCATAAAGATTATAATTAAAAGTTCTTTCGTACAAACTGTTAATGGTGAAAATATTTTAACGGGTAGGTAATACCCAAGGAATATTTAGATTTCATATTAATAAGTTACACTGTACATTCTTCAAATCTGATTCAACATTCATTGACTATACTACTTACATCTACAAAGATACGAATCCGTTCACCGCAGAATAACCATTTTCATTCAATTTCATATTTGGATTTTGGCCTATCAGAATTCAACAAGTGCCATAATGAAGAAAACATTGGACAAAATAAAATTTATTAGAAACAAACAAATTAACTATGAAAAAATTTGTTAAGAATCCACGCTAACTGTTCCTAGCTAACTGTTCCTAGCTAACTGATTACATTTTATTTATCGTAATTTAATTATCGCAATTTATATTCTCGCAATTTTATTTATCGTCATTTAATTTCTGTTATTTATTTTAAGCACTTTAAATATCAGGACACGTATACAAGGTTTTGACATATCATATCGACGCATCTATATATATTATTTGGAATAACCATAGACACTCTATATGCAGTAATGTTGGAGTTAGCTATACAGGGTTGAGGTTGATTCTACAATAATATATATACTTAGAGTTGTGATCGAGTCTGAGACATGTACACGGGTCACGACACGTATTAATTAATTCGAATATTATATATTGCTAACTGTGGACTATCAACTGAGGACTACCAACAATGGACAATTAAAATGAATTAAAATATTGATTATAACATATGAAACTAAACAATTCTTTAAGTTGCCACTTGATTTCATCCTAAACTTCATTTGTATCTCAACGATTACAATATACGTTCAAACCTTTCATGATTCTTGAAAACACCTCAATCGAGAGGATGAACCAACCGCACTTCATCTACGGAAGTAAAGATTTATGCATATAGTTATGCACCTGAAAACACTCGGAACCTGAGCAAACGTTTAAACACGTATCTGTGTTAGCTCCTTTGGCGTTGTTATTACCAAAAATAACTTTACAATCCCTTTTCAAATTAGCCAATTTTGTCACAGCTTCAGCAAATTAATTTCGACTTTTCATTCGAATAAACCTTATTATAACTTTGATATATAAGTTTGCCTTTCATCATCGCTACCATAGAACTGCTTATATCCCACCACATTATCAGTAAACTTACCAGCAACTTCATTGATCTTGGGCTTTCTGAAAAGTGATTATATTCATTGAAACCCTATCATCTACTCATCTGCAACTGATAACAAGAATTGCCATACCAAATACCGAGAATTAGCAATCAGTATTTTGAAATCTCTCAGCATGTCTACATCAACAGTTATATGTATACATATAACATTTATCACTTAAAATTATGATCTTCCATCCTGAAATTCTGAAAAGCACCTAATCTACGAATTAATACTTTGAATGTTGAAAAAGCTGGTGAAGCAGTGAAAACTGAAGACTGCCTTAACAGTCAAAAGTTTGATGATAAATAATGGAGTGTTGAAAAAGCTCAAAGATTTTGATACTGAAAAATGATTTGAGCAAATCATGAAAGAGACTCTGAACAAGGACTAAACTTGTACATAAAAAAAATCCTGATGATTTTGTATATGATGAAGTCTTTAGCGAATACCTTACCCCTTAACTGCTCTAAATTTTTGTGAATGAATTTCTTCATCACACTTTGATTCTAAAATTCTAAGATATCATCGTACCTTTCATTATAAATATCCTCGATATTTCTGAAGATATTCTCATGACTATTCTTATCTGAAATCATTTATCTTTTCGCGATATCAGTGTTACATCAGAAATAAAACTGGTTTAGTTTCTAAATTCTAACTTAAAATATGAATGTTATTGAAGTAATGTTGGGGACTGAAGCATGAGTTAGTATAATATAATGATACTTGATCAACGTGATTATATTACAGTAAGTCATGCTGAGTTTCTAATGAAACATGATGATTCACAGACTATAACATCATCATGTGCCATTTACACGACTATTACATTCTACCTAATCTCTAGATATATCAAGAACATATTCTCTTGATAGTTCTAGCTTTTCTCTTGAATTCTGGTAATCTGACAAGTCAAATTGTGCTATTACCGTTTCTTCCCTTAGAACATTAGTCTTGTTCATTCGAAACTTCATATCTACAAAATTCTGGACCATTATGCTCTTAACTCAAAATCGGGAAGAGGAAACAAAAGTATGAATTGAAGTAGAAAGAATAGAGAGTGTGAGTTGTGGAAATAGGGGGAACGAAGGGAGTGGATTTATAGCGAAAAATCCGGCAGAGAAATCAAGACAGATCATCGCATTTAATCAAAGAGGATCCTAATCTCCTTAATTACCGAAGAATCAAATCTTATCAAGAAGATTTTCTCCAAATCCCTTGAACTCCGGAAATCAACCATATCTACGTCAAAGGATATGACGAAATATTATTTTCTCATTTCACTCTTTTGTGGTAGCTTCGCTTATACTCCTCACGTAATCAATTTGTTTTATCTATATTACTCGCTAATGATAAAACCCTAATTTTCAGCTTATATGAGTCATGTAAACATACTTATTGTCAGCCATGATGATCCCACTCAAATTTCGGGACGAAATTTCTTTAACGGGTAGGTACTGTGACGACCCGGAAATTTTCGACCAAATTTAAACTTAATCTTTATATGATTTCGACACGATAAGCAAAGTCTGCAATGTTGAGTCTCAAAATTTTTGAACTGTCTTCATAAATTCAATTAACCTATGACTATTCCAAACAATTCACGAACAATTGTGTGTAAATAAATATGTATATATATATATATATATGTATATATATATATATATATGTATATATATATTTATATGTATATATATATGTATATGTATATATATATGTATATGTATATGTATATGTATATATATATATATATATATATATATATGTATATATATATATATATATATATATATATATCTGTATATATATATAAATCTAAGTATATATAATAATTTGAAATAATAGAAATCAATTTAATCATTTAAATCGAATATGTAAAATAATATATAAAATAATAAAGTTGTAACTAAAATAAATCTATATGTAAAAATATATGATTTCTATATATGAATATGATTATATGTATATTGTAATGTATAAGAATTCAATCATATATAGTATGTAATTATTAAACATTACATAACTAACAAATTGTAATATTAAAATATTAAAAGTAATCCTAAGTTAAAATATTGTTATTATTACTTTCATTATTATTAAAATAAATATTAATGCTCATAATAAAATCAGTATTATTAGTATTATTAATTAAAATATATAAATATGAAAATTTGATACATGTAATTTGTTATATTATTTTTAATATTATTATCATCATCATTGTTATTAATAATCTTAGTTATTATTATGATTACTAAACGTATTATTATTAACTTTATTACTAAAATTTCCATTCTATTTAAAGTTATCATTATCATTATTCGTATTATGATAATAATATCATTCTTATTTATATTACTGTTAATATTAGTTTTATTATTATGGTTAATATTAATGTTAAATAATAAAGTTTGTATTATTAATTATATTATGATTCTTTAAGATGCAGAATACATATTTAATTAGATAATCAGATATACAAGATATATACAGATACATACAGATTATATACGTATATATAGGTATATAAATATGTATATATAAATACATTATATATATATATATAATATAAACACAGAATTTGGACGTAATCAGTTCTCAATCATTTTCAAACTATAGGTAATTTTGCTTTATGTCTGAAACCAGTACAATTTAATTCTAAACAATCACAAGACTTCAAATTCTGTTAAAAATCCTTTTCTCCTTTTAATTATCTATAATTTTTTTTTTGTGTGTACTGGATCAATATCCTGTCGACTATCAAATCTTCTTTAATCACCATTAAATTAAGAATCCTTTCTGTAAATTTGTATTGAGCAATTCCAACTCACAGACACGAACAAAAATTCTGTTGCAAGTCATATTCAACTATTAATTCTTTTCTCCATCTGATACAGAATACTCGTACTTCATGTCTGTTATTGTTACGCGTCCAAATCAATTTACAATAAAACCAATCAAGTGTACTGCATCAAATATTCGATTACAAGCTGCATATAATTCTATCTACACAATGCAATTGAAATTAAAAACAGAAATTAACAAAACTAAAACTCACTTGATTATCACCTATCCACCTCACAACTCCATCATTCTTGTTCTTATTCTTTCGATTATCCAACACAAACTCCCATCACCACAACCCTTGTTACTACTTTTTCTTTTTCGTTGTAGTATTGGCCAAAGAGATTCGTCACCTTCACAACCCATATTGTCATTTCTTATTTCTGATCGAGAGCAAACAAAAACAACATACGTATATTTTTTGTAGCTAAGCCGAGAATCACCACCCTTCTGTTTTTGGCTCGGTTCAATACCAACCCATCACCTTTCTTCTCCCTCTATTAACATGAACAACCACCAAAACACCACCTTCGATCATTGCTACTATCACTTCTTCTTATTTCGAGTAAGGTCACCAAACCCAACCCATTTACCCATGATGCTGCGTATATTTTTTTTTCTTCATCCAAATGTTCACAACAAAGTGAGTATAAATATTAACATGTCCTTAAAAGCATGATATAGGCAAAGATGAGTGCCTTTCTTTTCTATTATGATCGACACTCACTAACCCCACTTGTGCAACATGGGATTAAATAATTCGTAAGCCAGAATCCATGTTCGATCAATTTTTTTTATTCTGTTTTACAGTGGAATCAAGACAAACAAAAAGCCAAGATCCAATATATATATTCGCATACTTTTTCTTTTTAACCACTCAAAGTCGACCCCCACCTGCACCTTATTTACTAATATAATATTTATCAAGTGGTGTTTATAATCACAATTAAAAATTTACAACGAGTATATATAATATACTCATGCGTGTTTTTTAATAATTGGAATAAAGTGGTGACTTGAAGGCCGATATACTAGTGTTATACCATGCTTACTGATTTTCGCGTTTGAAAAGAATTAAGTAATAAATAACGGGGATCTATACAAGTGTTGAAGTGGTTTATTGTTTTCTATAAAAAAAAAAAAAAGGTTCTAAACTCATATATGGACCGAGACCTTATTTTTAAGTAGTAGGGCGAGATTGGTTCATGAGTGGGCCGGGATCTAAAGTGTTTTCATGGGTGCTGCTACTTTTCTTTTTAGCTAAAGTTACTAAACCATTTTCCCAGTTGTTGATTAAAGTGAGGATATAAATCGTTTTATGATTGGGTTGTTAGAATAAGGCCAAGTTTAATAAGCAGATTACATTGGGCTTTGTCTGAAAAGATTGGGCTGAGAGCCTTTATGGTGCTATTGGGCTGAGGGCTTTTAAATTTCTGTTGGACCGCGAGTGTTAAATTATCATGCATATTTTGTTCGATTCTGATAATGGTGATGAAGTGATAACGATCATGATATGATATTATGTGATATTGATGATGATAATAATGGTGAATGAATGGTGATGGTTATTAGGATGGTATGATGATGTCGATTTAGATGACATGATCACAATGATGTTCGTTATTAATGATGGTGTTGGTGATGTACGAAAGTTATAAGATGAATGTTGAATGATGATGAAGATGAAAGCCGAAATAAGGTTAAATAGAATTAAGATACGAATTAAAATAGGAAAATGATCTAGAGCAGATGGTTTGGTGTTGTTATCAGGACGTCGCTGGTTCAAACCGCGACTTGGGCATTTTTTTTAAGGGCTACTCTTTGAGGTAGTATTTCTATTATCATTATTATTACTATTGTTGTTGTTATTATTATTATTATTATTATTATTATTATTATTATTATTATTATTATTATTATTATTATTATTATTATTATTATTATTATTATTATTATTATTATTATTATTATGTTGATTTTTATTATTATTAATATCATGATTTTTATTATTTTCATTAATATAGTTTACATTATTATCATTAATATAAGTATTATAAGTATTACTATTATTATTATAGTTATTATTAAAATTAGTATTATTATTATTAATTTCATTTATTTTTAAAGATAGTATTTTTATCAAAATTATCATTTTTATTAAATTATCATTTTTATTATTAAAATTATTATTTTTATTAAATTTATCATTTTTGTCATCATTAACATTATTATTGTTATCATTATTGTAGTATTACTATAATTATTATTTCAACAAAGAAATAATATTTTTATAAAAATATAGTTAATACATATAACATAACTACATTAATATTCTATATTAAGTATTTATAAAATAAATATAATTAATTAAGTAATGAAACATATAATTCATTAAAGTAACAAATATATCGTTAAAAATAATATATAAATTTGTTCGATTATATGTGTTAATATATATACATGATATAGGTTCGTGAATCCGAGGCCAACCCTGTATTGTTCAATATAGTCATATGTATTTTTACTACAAAATACATTAGGTGAGTTTCATTACCCCCTTTTAAATGCTTTTGCAATATATATTTTTGGGACTGAGAATACATGCGCTGTTTTATAACTGTTTTGTTAAATGCTTTTGAAATATATTTTGAACTGCGAATACATGAAATACTTTTATAACTATTTTATGAAATAGACACAAGTAATCGAAACTACATTCTATGGTTGAATTATCGAATTCGAATGTGCCCTTTTTATCATGTCCGATGTTTTCCCGGAATGATGGCGAATTTACCATGTCCTATGTTTTCCCGGAATGATGGCGAATTTATCATGTCCGATGTTTTCCCGGAATGATGGCGAATTTATCATGTCCGATGTTTTCCCGGAATGATGGCAAATTTATCATGTCCGAAGTTGTCCCGGAATGATGAGGATATTCTATATGCAATTTGTTAAGGTCGATTACCAGGTGTTCAATCCATATGAATGATTTTTGTCTCTAGGCATGGGACGTATATTTATGAGAAATGAAAATGAAAATCTTGTGGTCTATTAAAATGATAGAAATGATTGATTATGATAAACTAATGAACTCACCAACCTTTTGGTTGACACTTTAAAGCATGTTTATTCCCATGTATGAAAGAAATCTTCCGCTGTGCATTTGCTCACTTTAGAGATATTACTTGGAGTCATTCATGACATATTTCAAAAGACGTTGCATTCGAGTCGTTGAGTTCATTAAGATTATTATTAAGTCAATTATAGTTGAATATATTATGAAATGGTATGTGTACGGTCAACTTTCGATGAAATGAAAGTTTGTCTTTTAAAAACGAATGCAATGTTTGTAAAATGTATCATATAGAGGTCAAGTACCTCGCGATGTAACCAAATGTAATGTATTCATCCAGATGGATTAGGACGGGTCCTTTCAGTATTTATTTGATTGCTGTAGAGATGATGCTTACTTTTGATGAAAGATTACTCGAAAAGCAGTAACGCTTGAAATCTCGAAATACCGATGTAACATATTATGGGTTTATAGCAGCTGGTGTTGCGGTCTTCGTCACCATGGTGAGTTCTCGCCACCGATTACATTTTGTATACTTATTATGTATTCACTGTTTTCAATTGATGTAGTATATTGTCGACATTGATCTATTGTCTCAGATGAAATAGTCAAAGGAACTATCAAATGTAAATTTTTAAGTTATGCTTTTTCTATTTTTATTGCAAAATTATCACACTTATTTGTAATTTAGGAAACACTTCCTTGCAATCTGTTCTTTGTTGTTGTATTCCACACCTTTCAATTTTTTTTATCTGTAAACTGTTGCTCCTTGTGGTAATTTCAGAATATATTATTGCATCTAATGTGTTTAAGATATTGCTTACGTGTTGTTCAACCGTATTTTCTTATACATGATTAGTGATTGTGGGTTTTGCGATGGTGAATGCATTTTAGAGAGTAGAGTAAGTAGGAAAAAGCAAAAGGAATGTAGCGGTAAAGAATGTGTATGAGATGAGGTTTTTAGTGGTAATGACCTTGATTTTGTGTCTACCTGCATGTCACTGAGACAAATGGCTACAATAAGTGTATCATTATATGAGCTTTCTGTTGCCATTGACCCCGAAGGTAGGCGTCTACATTTTATTACTTTAATAGTATGTTAAATCTACCAAATGCTCTGTCAATGAACCATTACATCGCTAACAAATGGTTTGAACATTCTTTGACTTTACCTTTATGTGTTGGGGTGTGTAACATTTTGTTTCATACACCTCTAAACACCACAACAGTTCAATAATTATTTGTAACACACATTTCTAATAGATTGCTATTAACTTCAGGCAGAAAAGGGCGAGTTGCTACAAGGGGTGAACTCTACAAGGAACTGCAAAAGTGCAAATACTTCAGACAACGTTGTTCTGCTACTGTATGTCTTCTATACTAACAAAAATAATGCATGATTGTTTGTGATGAGGTCATATTATGTGTTATAACAATAAAAATTTCTAATTATGTGTTATAACAATAAAAATTTCTTTTCTATTTAAACAGTATGCTTCCGCATTAGCACAGCCTCTGAAAAAACCATGAATGTGTAGCATGTTATCGCCAAGACTTTTCATTTCGTTTACATATTACCTGCCGAAAACATTGATATATATCCGCTGCAACGCGCGGTCCTCATAACTAGGTATCAATTATTAGTCGAAACTAGCTTGGTCGGTAAACTTGTCACATTAGATCCTAATGTACCCGAGTTCGAATCTAGCACCTCTTTCTTTGTCTTCATTTTTTACTCCATCTTCTTCTCTCAACTTTTAATCTTTATCTTTAATCTTTACTATTTATTTAAGGACAAATTGTCCAAAAAATCACAATTTCTGAATAAATGGTATATCGTTTTTTTTCTTTGCCTAATAGGGTGTCTGATTTGAAATTAGTGCCTAAAAAGGATTTTAAATTGAAAAAATACTAATAAAGGTAATATCCGTCCACATGTACTTCAACATAGACACCACCTAATCGAATCTGATGAGGTGCGTGTAGTGACCATAACTTTTCTATGTTTATATATATTAAATGAAATTGATATTTACATGATTAAGTGTTTCCAACATGTTAAGCAATCAAACTTATTAAGACTTGATTAATTGAAATAGGTTTCATATAGATAATTGACCACCCAAGTTGACCAGCGATTCACGAACGTTAAAACTTGTAAAAATTATATGATGACATATATATGGATATATATATATATATATATATATATATATATATATATATATATATATATATATATATATAGTTAACATGATATTATGATAAGTAAGTATCTCATTAGGTATTTTAACAATGAGTTATATACATAAAAATGAGACTATTGAATTAAGAAACTCGAAAACGATATATATAACGATTATCGTTATAACAACGTCTTATTAAATACATATGAATCATATTAAGATATTGATACACTATATTTAAACATGATAAATGATAAGTAAACATATCATTAAGTGTATTAACAATGAACTACATATGTAAAAACAAGACTACTAACTTAAGGATTTCGAAACGAGACATATATGTAACGATTATCGTTGTAACGACATTTAAATGTATATATATCATATTAAGATATATTAATACATCATAATATCATGATAATGTAATAATTTAAAATCTCATTAGATATAATAAACAATGGGTTAACAACATTTAACAAGATCGTTAACTTAAAGGTTTCAAAACAACACTTACATGTAACGACTAACGATGACTTAACGACTCAGTTAAAATGTATATACATGTAGTGTTTTAATATGTATTCATACACTTTTGAAAGACTTCAAGACACTTATCAAAATACTTCTACTTAACAAAATTGCTTACAATTACATCCTCGTTCATTTTCATTAACAATTCTACTCGTATGCACCCGTATTTGTACTCGTACAATACCCAGCTTCTAAATGTATGTACTATTGGTATATACATTCCAATGATCAGCTCTTAGCAGTCCATGTGAGTCACCTAACCATGTGGGAACCATCATTTTGCAACTAGCATGAATGATTACACAAAAATACAAACTAATGTGACCTTATATGGAGTACCTACATCACTTTTTCAATCATCACCATAAACACTTTCATTTTTCAATTTTTATGCATCAAACTAAACTCTCTCAAGTGTTCTTCCATTGTTCTAAGTGTTCTTCATCATCTTCATCAAAATCTAGCTCAATCTAGTTCATAAATCCATACATAAACCAAGTTATAAAACAACTACTCAAGAACACACCAACAACACTTTCAAGTTTGCAAGCTTACTTTCAATCTTGAAAATCCATTTCAAGTGATCATCCAATCTCAAGAAATATTTCTTATTTACAGTAAGATATCTTTCTAATTCAAGCTAATACTCATACACAAACTTTGATTCAATTTCTATAACTATAACAATCTTATTTCGAGTGGAAATCTTACTTGAACTTATTTTCGTGTCATGATTTTACTTCAAGAACTTTCAAGCCATCCAAGGATCCTTTGAAGCTAGATCTAATTTTCTCATTTCCAGTAGGTTTATCCACAAAACTTGAGGCAGTAATAATGTTCATAACATCATTCGAATCATATATATAAAACTATCTTATTCGAAGGTTTAAACTTGTAATCACTAGAACATAGTTTAGTTAATTCTAAACTTGTTCGCAAACAAAAGTTAATTCTTCTAACTTGACTTTTAAAATCAACTAGACACATGTTCTATATCAATATGATATGCTAATTTAATTATTTAAAACCTGAAAACACGAAAAACACCGTAAAACCGGATATACGCCGTCGTAGTAACACCGCGGGCTGTTTTGGGTTAGTTAATTAAAAACTATGATAAACTTTGATTTAAAATTTGTTCTTCTGGCAAAATGATTTTTCTTATGAACATGAAAGTATATCCAAAAATGATGGTTAAACTCAAAGTGAAAGTATGTTTTTCAAAGTGGTCATCAAGACGTCGTTCTTTCGACTGAAATGACTACCTCTTATAATATTGAATTGTAACCTGTATTTTCGACTATAAACTTATACTTTTTCTGTTTAGATTCATAAACTTAAGTTCAATATGAAACCATAGCAACTTTAATCACTCAAAACGGATTTAAAACGAAGAAGTTATGGGTAAAACAAGATTGGATAATTTTGCTTGTTGTAGCTACGTGAAAATTGGTAACAAATCTATATTAATCATATCCTAGCTAACTTATACTGTATAATACATATATTCGAATATATTATGTAATCTTGGGATACCATAGAAACGTATACAAATGTTTTGATATATCATATCGACCCATGTATATATATTATTTGGAACAACCATAGACACTCTATATGCAGTAATGTTTGAGTTAGCTATACAGGGTTGAGGTTGATTCCAAAAATATATATACTTTGAGTTGTGATCTAGCCCGAGACGTGTATACATCGGGTCGTAGATTGATTCAAGATAATATATATCAATTTATTTCTGTACATCTAACTGTGGACAACTAGTTGTAGGTTACTAACGAGGACAGCTGACTTAATAAACTCAAATCATTAAAACGTAATAAAAATATTGTAAATATATTTTGAACATACTTTGATATATATGTACATATTTGTTATAGGTTCGTGAATCGACCAGTGGCCAAGTCTTACTTTTCGACGAAGTAAAAATCTGTGAAAGTGAGTTATAGTCTCACTTTTAAAATCTAATATTTTTGGGATGAGAATACATGCAGTTTTATAAATGTTTTACGAAATAGACACAAGTAATTGAAACTATATTATATGGGTGAATGATCGAAGCTGAATATGCCCCTTTTTCTTGGTAGCCTAAGAATTAGTAAACCGATCTACTAATTGACGCGAATCCTAAAGATAGATCTATTGGGCCTGACGAACACCATCCAAAGTACCAGATGCTTTAGTACTTCGAATTCGTTTTTTATCATGTCCGATGGATTTCCCGAAATGATAGGGGATATTCTTATATGCATCTTGTTAATGTCGGTTACTAGATGTTCACCATATGAATGATTTTTATCTCTATGTATGGGATGTATATTGAAATATGAAATCTTGTGGTCTATTATTACGATTTGATAAATATATAGGTTAAACCTATAACTCACCAACATTTTTGTTGACGTTTAAAGCATGTTTATTCTCAGGTGATTATTAAGAGCTTCCGCTGTGGAATGCTAAAATATGGACAAGATTCGGTGTCAGCATGATTGTATAATATTGTTTAAAACTGCATTCGAGATTTACTTTGTTGTAACATATTAATATTGTAAACCAATATGTATTGGTAGTGTGTAAGTGTGATATTTTTAGATTATCATTTCTTGATAATCTAGGTGGTGTCTTTTTAACCTTGTCGATAAAATAAAGGTTATGGTTTGTTTTAAAAACGAATGCAGTCTTTGAAAAATGTCTCATGTAGAGGTCAAAACCTCGCAAAGAGATCAATTAATATGAAACGTTTATAATCGATATGAACGGGACATTTCAGTTGGTATCCGAGCGTTGGTCTTAGAGAACCAGAAAATTTGCATTAGTGTGTCTTATCGAGTTTGTTAGGATGCATTAGTGAGTCTGGACTTCAACCGTGTTTTCTTTAAAAAAATGATTGCTTAATATTTTTTGTTGGAAACTACAAATTGTAACATGTAAATATTATGTGATATATTAATCTCTTAACGTGTTTGATATTGTGTGATAGATGTCTACCTCTAGTACAAATCCCATTGACTCACCTAATAATAATAAAGAGTCGAATATATTTTGGGAAGATTCACAAATTTTCGAAGAGGAACCCGAAGAGGAGGAATCGGAAGAAGAGGAACCGGAAGAGGAGGAACCAGAAGAAGAGGAACCGGAAGAAGAAGAGGTTCCGGAGGAAGAAATATTGATACCTATAGTAAATCGATTAAATAAAAGAAAATTCTCAACCAACGGACCAAAGTTAATAATGGTCAATGGTGTTTCTGCCGAGGAAGCAAAATATTGGGAAGATTACCAATTTTCTGATGAATCGGATCCCGATGAGGATTCCGATGATGTTATAGAAATTACCTCAACCCAATTTAATAAAGCAAAAGAAAATAATAAGGGAAAAGGTGTAAAAATAGAGAAACCTGATTCCAACCCCGATGAACTTTATATGTATCGGCAACATCCGTATTTCCTAAATTGTAACAATAACCCAGGAACCTCTAAACCACTAGGTTTTTCTAAACCATTGTGGAAAACGACAGCTCGTATTAGGGGAGAACCATATATCCCTAGGAAATTAGCAAAACGAACCAAGTCCGAAGAGGAAGAAACGAGTGAGTCGGATTAAAGAGTTGTAATCATGTTGTGTAATATATGTAATATAGTGTGCCTGTGCTTTTATGATAAATGTAAAAATTGCTTGTATTGTTTGTTAATTATCTTTTATGAATCTAACCCTCGTCTATTTTTACAGTATAAAAAACACAAAATGGACGTTAAGGATAGACGACCAAATATTTTAGAAGACCTACCAGGGGATATGATTGATGAAATCTTATCTAGAGTCGGTCAGAATTCATCGACAGAATTAGTTATGGCGAAATTAACTTGTTAAACATTTGAAAGACTTTCCAGAAATGCCTTAATTTATAAAAGGCTTTCCTTTGATAGGTGGGGTATATCACATTGGGGAGACCGTAAGTTACGCCGTGTTTTCTTTAAAGCGTTAAATGCGGGGAACCCAAATGCAATTTTACGCTACGGGTTAAGAACCTATTTTGACTCAACATATCCCAACATAGGATTTTGTGAATTAGAAAGAGTTTCTAACATGCAACATAAAGAAGCATGTTATGCTTACGGGTTAGTGATGTTCGCTTCTCACCAAAGTGAGAAAAAGAATATCGGATTACAACTATTAAATGAAACATTCCCACAAGTGACGGACTCAGTAGTTGGGGTGAGAAAAAAGGTTTTTAGATTGTTACGAGGCTGTTGGGTATTACGTAACCCTCATCCTTTTGACGACATTGCAACATGTTGTCTAGCCAACGGTCATAACGGTTACTTCACACAAGACCAAGGATGGGAAGTCGTCTTAGTAAAACCAGAATGCATGACTTGTTTCTGGACTTATGAATTGCGTGTTTTTATTGCCTTTGCTGAACGACTTGCGTATTAACTAGATTTATCTTCAAAACTGTCTTGTATCAAAGTGTGCTATATTTCATGTTATATGTAATATAGCGGAATTGTAAGTTTGAAGAATATTTGAATGTGATATATTATTATAATCAGTTTTTCATATGGAATTGTAGTAGTTGAATTGTATATTAGATACTAAGTATGAACTTAATGGGTAGGTAGTACCCGAATTTAAAATTATAAAACGCTAATATGAAGAAAAAGCTTTTATAAATGAGTTCATATTATGCTACGAAATACTATTGACTACTCTTAATATTCTGTATGATTAACTCGATTCAGTTGGCTATTATGAAGGAAATGGCACCGACTACTCGACACACCATGAATATGAGCGAAGAGAAATTTCGTACCTTTCTTACTGCAAACATAGCCGCAGTACAGGCTGCACTACATACCAACAATAACTCTGAATCTAGCAATGCAGCAAACAGCGCAAGAAATCGTGTAGGATGCTCCTACAAAGAATTCACTGCCTGCAAACCTTTTGAATTTGATGGAACCGAAGGACCAATTGGATTGAAACGGTGGACCGAGAAGGTCGAATCAGTGTTTGCCATAAGTAAGTGTACTGAAGAGGAAAAAGTTAAGTATGCTACGCATACCTTCACAGGTACTGCGTTAACGTGGTGGAACACCTATCTGGAACAGGTAGGACAAAATGCTGCTTACGCACTACCGTTGTCAGCATTCAAGCAATTGATGAACGAGCAATACCGTCCTAGAAATGAGGTCAATAAGCTCAAGGTAGAGCTAAGAGAGTTACAAACACAAGGGTTCGACATTACCACGTATGAACGATGATTCACAGAGTTGTGCCTATTGTGTCCGGGAGCGTTCGAAGATGAAGAAGAGAAGATCGACGCGTTAGTAAAAGGGTTGCCAGTAAGGATTCAAGAAGATGTGAGTTCACACGAGCCCGCTTCCATACAAAAGGCAAGTCGAATGGCTCATAAACTCATAAATCAGATTGAGGGAAGAATTAAAGAGCAGGCGGCCGAAGAAGCCAACATGAAACAACTCAAGAGGAAGTGGGAGGAAAACGGTGACAAGAGTCACCAGTACAACAACAATAACAATTACAACCACAATCGCAACAACTATCCCAACAACCGCAACAACAATCGCAATAATAACCGCAATCCTAACAATAACTACAACAAATGTCACAACAACAATCCCAACAACATCCTCAATAACAACAACAGCAACAAAACCAAAATCAGCCATGTCATAGGTGTGAAGAAAATCACCCGGGGTTTTGCATGACATTTTGCAACAAGTGTAAAAGAAATGGTCATAGCGCGACAAAGTGTGAGGTCTACGGACCAAGGTTTAACAGAACAAAAGGAACAAATAGTATAGGAACAAGTAATGCCGGAACGAATAGTGTCGGAGCAAGTAATACCAACGTTGTTTGTTATAAATGTGGAAAATCGGGCCACATTATTAGAAATTTCCCGAATCAGGGGAATACTAATGGGCAGGGCCGTGGAAGAGTTTTCAATATTAATGCGGCAGAAGCACAGGAAGACCCGGAGCTTGTTACGGGTACGTTTCTTATTGATAATAAATCTGCTTATGTTTTATTTGATTCAGGTGCAGATAGAAGCTATATGAGTAGAGATTTTTGTGCTAAATTAAATTGCCCATTGACGCCTTTGGATAATAAATTTTTACTCGAATTAGCAAACGGTAAATTAATTTCAGCAGATAATATATGTCGGGATAGAGAAATTAAACTGGGGGATGAAACGTTTAAGATTGATTTAATACCAGTCGAGTTAGGGAGTTTTGATGTAATAATTGGCATGGAATGGTTGAAAAAGGTGAGAGCAGAGGTCGTTTGTTACAAAAATGCGATTCGCATTAGGCGTGAAAAAGGAAAACCTTTAATGGTGTACGGAGAAAAGAACAACGTGAAATTAAATCTTATTAGTAGTTTGAAGGCGTAAAAACTATTAAGAAAAGGTTGTTACGTCATTCTAGAACACATCGAGGATGTTAAACCTGAAGAAAAGAACATTAGTGATGTTCCCGTCGCAAAAAAAATTCCCGATGTATTTTCGAAAGAATTACCGGGATTACCCCCACATCGATCCATTGAATTTCAAATAGACCTTATACCAGGAGCTGCACCAATAGCTCGTGCTCCATACAGGCTCGCACCCAATGAAATGAAAGAATTACAAAGTCAGTTACATGAACTTTTAGAGCGTGGTTTCATTCGACCAAGTACATCACCATGGAGAGCTCATGTTCTGTTTGTCAAGAAGAAAGATGGTACATTCAGGTTGTGTATCGACTACCGAGAGTTGAACAAACTTACCATCAAGAACCGTTACCCATTACCGAGAATCGACGACTTATTTGATCAACTACAAGGCTCGTCGGTTTATTCGAAGATCGATTTACATTCTGGATATCACCAAATGAGGGTGAAGGAGGATGACATTCCGAAGACTGCTTTTAGGACGCGTTACGATCATTACGAGTTTATGGTTGTGCCGTTTGGATTGACTAACGCACCAGCTGTGTTTATGGACCTCATGAACTGAGTGTGTGGGCCATATCTTGACAAGTTTGTCATTGTTTTCATCGATGACATACTTATTTACTCGAAGAATGATCAAGAGCACAAAGAACATTTGAGAAAAGTGCTAGAGTTGCTGAGAAAAGAAAAACTGTACGCTAAGTTTTCAAAGTGTGCATTTTGATTGGATGAAGTTCAATTCCTCGGTCACAAAGTGAACTAAGAAGGTATTCAGGTGGATCCAGCAAAGACTGAAACCGTTGAAAAGTGGGAAACCCCGAAAACTCCGAAACACATACACCAATTTTTAGGGTTGGCTGGTTATTACAGGAGATTCGTCCAAGATTTTTCCAAAATAGCAAAACCCTTGACTGCATTAACGCATAAAGGGAAGAAATTTGAATGGAAGGATGAACAAGAGAAAGCGTTTCAATTGTTAAAGAAAAAGTTAACTACGGTACCTATATTGTCATTACCTGAAGGGAATGATGATTTTGTGATATATTGTGACGCCTCAAAGCAGGGTCTCGGTTGTGTATTAATGCAACGAATAAAGGTAATTGCTTATGCGTCTAGACAATTGAAGATTCACGAGCTAAATTATACGACGCATGATTTAGAATTAGGCACAGTTGTTTTTGCATTAAAGACTTGGAGGCACTACTTATATGGGGTCAAAAGTATTATATATACCGACCACAAAAGTGTTCAACACATATTTAATCAGAAACAACTGAACATGAGGTAGCGCAGGTGGATTGAATTGTTGAATGATTACGACTTTGAGATTCGTTACCACCCGGGGAAGGCAAATGTGGTAGCCGACACCTTTAGCAGAAAAGACAGAGAACCCATTCGAGTAAAAGCTATGAATAGAATGATTCACATTAACCTTACTGCTCAAATAAAGGAGGCGCAACAAGGAGTTTTAAAAGAGGAAAATTTAAAGGATGAAATACCCAAAGGATCGGAGAAGCATCTTAATATTCGGGAAGACGGAACCTGGTATAGGGCTGAAAGAATTTGGATAACAAAATTAGGAGATATGTGAGAAATGGTACTTAGAGAAGCTCATAAAACCAGATACTCAATACATCCTGGAGCGGGGAAGATGTACAAGGATCACAAGAAATATTTTTGATGAACGGGTATGAAAGCCAATGTTGCTAAATACGTAGGAGAATGTTTGACGTGTTCTAAGGTCAAAGCTGAGCATCAGAAACCATCAGGTCTACTTCAACAACCCGAAGTCCCGGAATAGAAATGGGAAAACATTACCATGGATTTCATCACTAAATTGCCAAGGACTGCAAGTGGTTTTGATACTATTTGGGTAATAGTTGATCGTCTCACCAAATCAGCACATTTCCTGTCAATAAGAGAAGATGACAAGATGGAGAAGTTAGCACGACTGTATTTGAAGGAAGTCATCTCCAGACATGGAATACCAATCTCTATTATCTCTGATAGGGATGGCAGATTTATTTCAAGATTCTGGCAGACATTACAGCAAGCATTAGGAACTCGTCTAGACATGAGTACTACCTATCATCCACAAACTGATGGGCAGAGCAAAAGAACGATACAAACGCTTGAAGACATGCTACGAGCATGTGTTATTGATTTCGAAAACAGTTGGGATCGACACCTACCGTTAGCAGAATTTTCCTACAACAACAGTTACCATTCAAGCATTGAGATGGCACCGTTTGAAGTACTTTATGGAAGAAAGTGCAAGTCTCCGATTTGTTGGAGTGAAGTGGGGGATAGACAGATTACGGGTCCGGAGATAATACAAGAAACTACCGAGAAGATCATCCAAATTCAACAACCGTTGAAATCCGCTCAAAGTCGACAAAAGAGCTACGCTGACATTAAAAGAAAAGATATAGAATTTGAAATTGGAGAGATGGTCATGCTTAAAGTTGCACCTTGGAAAGGCGTTGTTCGATTTGGTAAACGAGGGAAATTAAATCCAAGGTATATTGGACCATTGAAGATTATTGATCGTGTCGGACCAGTAGCTTACCGACTTGAGTTACCTCAACAACTCGCGGCTGTACATAACACTTTCCACATCTCGAATTTGAAGAAATGTTTTGCTAAATAAGATCTCACTATTCTGTTAGACGAAATCCAAATCAACGAAAAACTTCAATTCATCGAAGAACCCGTCAAAATAATGGATCGTGAGGTTAAAAGACTTAAGCAAAACAAGATACCAATTGTTAAGGTTCGATGGAATGCTCGTAGAGGACCCGAGTTTACCTGGGAACGAGAAGATCAGATAAAGAAGAAATACCCACACTTATTTCCAGAAGATACGTCAACACCTCCAACTGCTTAAAATTTCGGGACGAAATTTATTTAACGGGTAGGTACTATAGTGACCCGAACTTTTCCATGTTTATATATATTAAATGAAATTGATATTTACATGATTAAGTGTTTCCAACATGTTAAGCAATCAAGCTTGTTAAGACTTGATTAATTGAAATAGGTTTCATATAGACAATTGACCACCCAAGTTGACCAGCGATTCACGAACGTTAAAACTTGTAAAAACTATATGATGACATATATATGGATATATATATATATACAATATATATATATATATATATATATATATATATATATATATATATATATAGTTAACATGATATTATGATAAGTAAGTATCTTATTAGGTATTTTAACAATGAGTTATATACATAAAAATGAGACTATTGAATTAAGAAATCGAAAACGATATATATAACGATTATCGTTATAACAACGTCTTATTAAATACATATGAATCATATTAAGATATTGATACACTATATCTAAACATGATAAATGATAATTAAACATATCATTAAGTGTATTAACAATGAACTACATATGTAAAAACAAGACTACTAACTTAAGGATTTCGAAACGAGACATATATGTAACGATTATCGTTGTAACGACATTTAAATGTATATATATATCATATTAAGATATATTAATACATAATAATATCATGATAATGTAATAATTTAACATCTCATTAGATATAATAAACAATGGGTTAACAACATTTAACAAGATCGTTAACTTAAAGGTTTTAAAACAACACTTACATGTAACGACTAACGATGACTTAACGACTCAGTTAAAATGTATATACATGTAGTGTTTTAATATGTATTCATACACTTTTGAAAGACTTCAAGACACTTATCAAAATACTTCTACTTAACAAAAATGCTTACAATTACATCCTCGTTCATTTTCATCAACAATTCTACTCGTATGCACCCGTGTTTGTACTCGTACAATACCCAGCTTTTAAATGTATGTACTATTGGTATATACACTCCAATGATCAGCTGTTACCAACCCATGTGAGTCACCTAACCATGTGGAAACCATCATTTGGCAACTAGCATGAATGATTACACAAAATTACAAACTAATGTGACCTTATATGGAGTACCTACATCACTTTTTCAATCATCACCATAAACACTTTCATTTTTCAATTTTTATGCATCAAACTAAACTCTATCAAGTGTTCTTCCATTGTTCTAAGTGTTCTTCATCATCTTTATCAAAATCTTGCTCAATCTAGTTCATAAATCCATACATAAATCAAGTTACAAAACAACTACTCAAGAACACACCAACAACACTTCCAAGTTTGCTAGCTTACTTTCAATCTAGCAAATCCATTTCAAGTGATCATCCAATCTCAAGAAATCTTTCTTATTTACAGTAAGATATCTTTCTAATTCAAGGTAATACTGATTCTCAAACTTTGATTCAATTTCTATAACTATAACAATCTTATTTCGAGTGAAAATCTTACTTGAACTTGTTTTCGTGTCATGATTTTGCTTCAAGAACTTTCAAGCCATCCAATGATCCTTTGAAGCTAGATCTATTTTTTTTATTTTCAGTAGGTTTATCCACAAAACTTGAGGTAGTAATGATGTTCATAACATCATTCGAATCATATATATAAAACTATCTTATTCGAAGGTTTAAACTTGTAATCACTAGAACATAGTTTAGTTAATTCTAAACTTGTTCGCAAACAAAAGTTAATCCTTCTAACTTGACTTTTAAAATCAACTAGACACATGTTCTATATCTATATGATATGCTAATTTAATGATTTAAAACCTAAAAACACGAAAAACACCGTAAAACCGGATATACGCCGTCGTAGTAACACCGCGGGCTGTTTTGGGTTAGTTAATTAAAAACTATGATAAACTTTGATTTAAAAGTTGTTCTTCTGGAAAAATTATTTTTCTTATGAACATGAAACTATATCCAAAAATCAAGGTTAAACTCAAAGTGGAAGTATGTTTTTCAAAGTGGTCATCAAGTCGTCGTTCTTTCGACTGAAATGACTACCTCTTATAATATTGAACTGTAACATGTATTTCCGACTATAAACTTATACTTTTTATGTTTAGATTCATAAATTTAAGTTCAATATGAAATCATAGCAACTTGAATCACTCAAAACGGATTTAAAACGAAGAAGTTATGGGTAAAACAAGATTGGATAATTTTGTTTGTTGTAGCTACGTGAAAATTGGTAACAAATCTATATTAATCATATCCTAGCTAACTTATATTGTATAATACATATATTCTAATATATTATGTAATCTTGGGATACCATAGACACGTATACAAATGTTTTGACATATCATATCGACCCATGTATATATATTATTTGGAACAACCATAGACACTCTATATGCAGTAATGTTTGAGTTAGCTATACAGGGTTGAGGTTGATTCCAAAAATATATATACTTTGAGTTGTGATCTAGCCTGAGACGTGTATACACTGGGTCGTGGATGAAGCGACCCGTCCTAATCCATAAGGACGAATACAATAACATATGATTACATCGCGAGGTAATTGACCTCTATATGATACATTTTACAAATATTGCATTCGTTTTTAAAAGACAAACTTTCATTTCATCAAAAGTTGACGGCATGCATACCATTTCATAATATATCTAACTATAATTGATTAAATAATAATCTTGATGAACTCAACGACTCGAATGCAACGTCTTTTGAAATATGTCATGAATGACTCCAAGTTATATCTCTAAAATGAGCAAATGCACAGCAGAAGATTTCTTTCATACCTGAGAATAATCATGCTTTAAAGTGTCAACCAAAAGGTTGGTGAGTTCATAAGTTTATTGTAAACAGTAAAAATTCATCATTTTGATAGACCACAAGATTTAAATGCTGCATGGTACAAATGGGCCCGAATCCTATAGCCACCTGTAATGTACATGCTATATCTTTTAAATACAGTACATCTTTCTCGTGTACGAAACCATTTTCATAAATCATAGTAACCGTACACATATCTTGTGCACAAAAATAACATACACATAACCTGTGTATAAAATTATTCTCTCGATATATAACATTCACATCAACTGGTGGCAATTATCATGTCCACATAATTCAATGGTGGCAATTATCATGTCCACATAATTCAATGGTGGCAATTATCATGTCCACATAATTCAATAATAATCCGCAGAACTTCTGTCTGCATAATAATTCATTCGAGGAATGTTTTGCTTGTGTCTATCTCGTCAAACATTTATAAAAGCATTTCATGTATTCGCAGATCAAAATATATTTCAAAAGCATTTAATAAAGCAGTTGTAAAAAAAACAGCGCATGTATTCTCAGTCCCAAAAATGTAAAGAGTAAAAGGGAGCAAATGAACTCACCTATTGTATTTTGTAGTAAAAATACATATGACGACATTGAACAAAAGTAGGGTTGGCCTTGGATTCACGAACCTATATCATATATATATATATATATATATATATATATATATATATATATATATATATATATATATATATATATATATATATATATATTAATACATATAATCTTAATCGAACCATTTATGTATTATTCTTAGTGATATAATAATTTATAGGTTTCATTTAATTAGATATATTTGCTTTAGATAATTAGTTATTATATATATTATAAAGATACTAATATAATAATGTTTATACGGATTTTAAATATATTTTTATATATCTAATATATATTTGGTAAAATAATATTAATAATAATAATGAATAAAAAGTTATATCATTTTATAATAATAATAATAATAATAATAATAAAATCATGTTTAATGATATTAATAATAATAATGATAAATATAATAATAATGATAGTAATAATGATAATAATATTTATAAAAATAATATTAGTGATAATACTACCTTTGAAGAATAGATTTCCAAAATAAAAATGCCCTTGCCCGGGCTCGAACCCGTGACCTCCCACTAACCCATCCACACCACAAACCAATGCTCTATTTGTTATTTTCTGATTTATTTCCTAAACGAAATCTATATAATCCTTATCTCCGTTTTCTTCTTCTTCTTCCTAAACTAAATCCCAAATCATCTTTCCATCATCATCTTTATCTATTATCATTATCCTAATAAACGAATTAACATCAAAACTTGCTGTATTTATTCATTTTTATCATCAACCATTCATCATTATCGACTTTCTTATATCATAATCCTCATCATCAATCCTTCACAGAATCATCGTGAAATCACCATTCTTTCTCATTAAAATCACGATTATCATGTACCACCTTCATCATCATTATCGTATACCATCATCATCATTTGTCCACTGCTGTAACAGGAACACGAACTCCAGCCATCTTTAATGAAATAGAACAGAAGACGATATGTATTGCAACTGATGTCCAAAGTTCAAGTCATCCTAAACAAAATGGCCCAATCCTTCAGCCCAACTGATCACTAACCGTGGCCCAACATTGAGGAATGAAATCACAGCTCAAAAAAAAAATACGCTGGTATAATCATGAATTCTAAACAGACTCTCGGTCCCATAACTTGTCAAGTGGTAGGTCATCTAGGACAAGTACGCATCAGATAGTTTAGCATGCGAATGAATAAAAAAAATATGGTTTTCAATTGATACTGTCGGCCATCAATTTGTATTTGGTTTCCCCCTGCGAATTTGTCTCAAGGATTTCTTTTTTTTTTTATCTTTACATCCCACTAGACGAATAAAGTGGTGAGTGGGGTACTTCCAATTTGATAGTGTCGGCCAAAATAAAAGAGAAGCAAGCCAAAGCAATTTAAAATCATTATGTCCACTTATCAATTGGTTTATTTAATCTAATATGGAATGTGTTCGGTAAAAAAAAAAAAGAAGGAAACATGAACGCTTATAGGAGCTGTGGGTTTTGAGTTTGAACAGCAAATCAGAATATATAATAGGAGTAGTGCAGCAGAAGACCGGAAAAGAATAGAAAAGTGGTGGCTTACTATGGTGGTGATTCATGGGATGGTTCATGATCGAATTTAGAGAGAGAGAGAGAGAGACAAAGGTGGTGATTGTGTTTTGATCGAAACAAAATAATATAGCAGCGATGTATCAATCCTTGTTGCAGGAGATTGATGGTTAATAGTTGTCGAGTTGTAGAACAGAAATATAGAAACAAGGGTCGGTTTGTACATGGTGATAGAGGTGGATGATATTTTGTAAGTGTTATATTTATGTATGTGTTTCTTATATGCAATTATGTTTAGATATATATGTATATATACTCGTTAGTTAGAAATCAACATATAGTTTAGCAATAATTGTAAGTCTCAAATACACAGTTAAAGCAGTATTTTTCCTTGTTATTTAGTAATGGTGGTCGACAGAGAATCTCGATTCAGAGAAGGAAGGACAAGAAATAGTATAATATAAAGTTTGATCACGATGGCTAACAGAATCGTACGATTTCTGATGTTGAGGTCGACAGGTTGTACAATTTAGAACAGAAGGAGAAGAAAAATAAGTAAAGAAGACAATGACTTCAAACTGATTTTGTTTGATACTCTTGGTAATATGTTTGAGGATTCAATCAAGCAGACAGATTCAATAGAGTGAAAAACGATTTTAAACAGATTTTGTATTTATGCGTATGTATTTAGTCGCATTTATATATTTGTATATACATATACAACTGTATATGTATTATATCTGTATATTCGTATTTTGCATCTGTATATGCATTTGATTGAATCTTGTATGTAACAGTATTCAAGTATCATATATATGATAATTGTATATCCCCATATTTATATATTTACATTTATAAATTATAATTAACCATATTATTAAATATAATAATACTCTTAATATTATAATAAGAGTAACACAAATATAATAGTTTTAATAATACTATTATTGTAAATGATAATGATGATAATTATTATAAGTTGTATAACAACAATATTATTAATATCAATAATACTAATTTCAATAATAATATATCAATTTATATGTATCAATTTTTATATTTATATATTATCTATTAATAAAGATAGTATATCTATATACACATAAATGTTCGTGGATCGTCGAGAACAGTCGAAGGGTAATTGCATTCATAAAAATAGTTCAAAATCTTTGAGGCTCAACCTGACAGACTTTGCTTATCGTGTCAAAGATATTAAATTGTATCGAGAGTTTGATTCAAAATTAGTCAAAATTTTCCGGGTCACTACAGTGGATTGATTCAAGATAATATATATATTGATTTATTCTGTACATCTAACTGTGGACAACTAGCTGTAGGTTACTAACGAGGACAGCTGACTTAATAAACTCAAATCATTAAAACGTAATAAAAATGTTGTAAATATATTTTGAACATACTTTGATATATATGTACATATTTGTTATAGGTTCGTGAATCGACCAGTGGCCAAGTCTTACTTCTCGACGAAGTAAATATCTGTGAAAGTGAGTTATAGTCCCACTTTTAAAATCTAATATTTTTGGGATGAGAATACATGCAGTTTTAAAAATGTTTTACGAAATAGACACAAGTAATTGAAACTACATTATATGGGTGAATTATCGAAGCCGAATATGCCTCTTTTGCTTGGTAGCCTAAGAATTAGTAAACCGATCTACTAATTGACGCGAATCCTAAAGATAGATCTATTGGGCCTAACGAACCCCATCCAAAGTACCAGATGCTTTAGTACTTCGAATTCGTTTTTTATCATGTCCGATGGATTTCCTAAAATGATAGGGGATATTCTTATATGCATCTTGTTAATGTCGGTTACCAGGTGTTCACCATATGAATGATTTTTATCTCTATGTATGGGATGTATATTGAAATATGAAATCTTGTGGTCTATTATTACGATTTGATAAATATATAGGTTAAACCTATAACTCACCAACATTTTTGTTGACGTTTAAAGCATGTTTATTCTTAGGTGATTATTAAGAGCTTCCGCTGTTGCATGCTAAAATATGGACAAAATTCGGTGTCAGCATGATTGTATAATATTGTTTAAAACTGCATTCGAGATTTACTTTGTTGTAACATATTAATATTGTAAACCAATATGTATTGGTAGTGTGTAAGTGTGATATTTTTAGATTATCATTTCTTGATAATCTAGGTGGTGTCTTTTTAACCTTGTCGATAAAATAAAGGTTATGGTTTGTTTTAAAAACGAATGCAGTCTTTGAAAAACGTCTCATGTAGAGGTCAAAACCTCGCAAAGAGATCAATTAATATGAAACGTTTATAATCGATATGAACTGGACATTTCCGTGCGGCCACGTCATCAAACTTTTCGGCGTCACGTCATCAATTTTTTAGGCCAAAAAATTTTTCAACGAATTTTCTGGCCAAAATTCTGATTTTCCGTCAACCACCTCATCGGAGAAGATGATGACGTGGTGCCGCCTCATCAGATATGATGAAGTGGCGTCTATGTGGAAGCACATGTGGACGAATATTACCTTTATTGGTATTTTTTTCAAATCTTTTTTACGCACTAAATTCAAATCAGACACATTTTTAGGAAAAGAAAAAACAATATAACCTATATTGGAAATATTGATTTTTATGTTTCATTTTTGGGCAATTTGCCCTTTATTTTATCCTCTTTAATATCAATTTCTAATTTTGGCGAATTTTAATTACAAGTTATTATGTAAATTACACAAAGCGAATGATACACTTTCAAAAATGGATGTTTTTTAGTTTAACCGTATATAGATTAACAAATTCAAAAAATGTCTTACCACAAATGAAATGAGGTCCGTAGCAACGCGTGGAGAACCTCAACCCTCATTAGCACTAATATTGGCAGTATTAGATGCTCCAATAACATAAAGATTAGTTAGTGATGTGTGCGAGGTGTAGTACGAAATAGATTATATTTTATTACAATATACTATATGATTTACACAAGTTTTAATTAATTTACGGATGGGATATACCTAAACCTTGCTACAACACTATAGGCAGTGTACCTAATCGTAGAGTAGTGTGGTTTTTAGTAAGTCCGGTTCGTTCCACAAGGAGCTAGTGATTACGTACTATATTTTTATAGAACTATATTTATATAAATATATATAATTATATATAGTAATATTATTATTATAAAAGGGGGGTTTACCATTTAATGACCGGTTTATCGATTTTATATTTTAAGCGTAAAGATAAATGACAATAATTAAAGTGCGTAAAATAAATAACGATAAATAAATGACGATAAATAAAATAACAGTAAATAAAATTGTGATAGAATATGAAATAAAAAAATTATGCTTATTTAAACTTCCATAATCATGATGTTTGACGTTTTGATTTTAATTTATTTCTCTGGGTTACTTGTCCTTTGTCCTGGATTTATTTGAAACCTATCTGGTTTTTGCCCATAATAGTCCATCAGTCATAATTATAAAATGCTCGTCAAATTAACCTTATTCCCGAAGTCAAATATTCCAACTAATTAGGGATTCGAACTATAACAAGGTTTTAATACTTTGTTAATAATTACACCAGGTTATCGATTGAGTGTAATCCAAGGTTTTAATACTTTGTTAACAATTACACCAATTATCCTTGTATGTAATCCACCCCTGTTTTAATTAGTCCATGATAGATTAATTTATTCACTTGGCCATAATGAATAATCAATTACCCAATCCAATTGATTAATTAAATGATTGTAAACAATCTCGTATAAACGTCACTAAATAGGACATTCGTAATCATTTTAATAATTATTAGATTAACTAATTTGAAGATAGGTTCGACAGGTTCCAATGAGTTGTCATTCAATTAGACAATACCCCCACCTATTAATAGTCAATAGTCCAATGTTCACAAGTGTCGGTCTTTTTTCCAAACCCTAATTATGGTACAAAATCCAATAACCCTGTCTTAATATTTAGTCCAACATCATGATTACTTCGGTTCAAATAAGCATAATAATAACTTAGTTACGAGAGATTAATTTAAAAAGGAAGAACATAGCTTACAGTGATTATTAATAGCGTAGCGTTACACGGACAGAGTTTCGACTTTAAAACTCGTAAAACATTTCTTACAGTAACCCAATTATTATTAAACTTAAATTAAAATTAAAATTAAAATTATAAATATATATTACATAGAGAGAAAGAAAGAAAAAGGGGTGCCTTTGATCGTCCGAATGCGTTGGCTTTTATAGGCAATTCTGTCCCAGACAGCTCCGTGATCGTGGTACTTTTGTGCCTTAGTGCTCCGCGATTGCGGAGGTTCGAATTCCAGCTCATTCAACAATTTAAACGTGGGCTGCTGTTAATTTTTTAATATATATTATATATATATATATATATATATATATATATAATTATTTATATATTATATTATATTCTTGTGCATAGTTGACTTGTAATTTTAGGTCCGTTGACTCGCGCGTTGATGCTCGGTTTACGTCTCGGTTTCGGATTTTCGAACACCTTTTCATATGCTTAGATATCTTGTACTTTGCGTTTCGCGGCTTGTACTCTTGTCAATTTTAGACGTTTCTCATCAATAAATTAAACCACTAGGATTGTATCTTGTACATTTGAGCTTTTTGATCATTTGCGTCTTCAAATCGTCGTTTTTTTCTTTTGTCTTCGCACTTATTTATTTAAACGAATATTACTTGAAAATAGAACAATTGCAACTGAAAACTTTACATATTGGAAGGATATTGTGCCTAAATATATGTTCATTTGGAGCACTATCAGTTAGACCGTTGAACTTTTGACAAAGAAATTATGAAATTTAAGTGTAATTTCGAATCAGTGTGGTAGGAATTAGGAAACTTAGAACTTAACACAGTACAACTTATATCCCACTTGACATCAATTAATCTTGAGTTTGGATGCGTCTGATGCATGAAAGTAGAAACTAATAGATGCGTGAATGAACAAAATAATATTATCATAATCATAAGAATATTACTCCGGAAGTGTTTAGTCTCATGTAGTCATGCTACATCTAGATATTTAATTTATAAAATTCATACCCCAAGTTAAAGGTCAACTATTAATGAAGAAACTTATATCTAAGATCAACGTGCAATAAAGGTGATCAAATCACACCAAAAAATAACCGATATTTTAAGACAAAGTACTACGGAGTATTATATATGGTTCTTACCAAATTTGTAAAAATTAACTTTTTTTTTTAACGGCAAAGAAATATAAATATAAAAACTCTCCCTAGCAAGACGCTATGAGAGAGAAAAACAACGACTCCCTAGCATGGCGCTGAAAGAAGATTACAACGGGCTAAGAAGCCATGTGTTCCAATTGGAAACAACACGACCTCTATTTTTTAGCCAACGAAAAGAAAAAAGTTTAATGACATTAATTAAATTACATCTACTAATAACAATATCATTAAAAACAATGCCGTTCCGATATCTCCAAATGACCCATAGAGTAGTAATACTTATAGCACGAAATCGAAGCTTTGACGATGTCGACATAGCCGCTCCATCGATCCACAAATCCATGTCCACCGAACAATTAAAAACAGGAGCATTACAATCAAGCCAAACCCGAATAAGTCTCCAAACATCCGATGCCACGGTACATTTAAAAAATAAATGGTCGATACTTTCTGAAATCGAATTGCACAAAGGACATATAACTGAATTAATCATGATACCTCTTGCGGATAGGTTAAGTCTGACCGGGAGAGCATCACGCTTAAGCCTCCACCAAAAAATGTTTAGTTTCTTAGGTAACGATTTTAACCAAGAGGTCGCAACAAGATGAGAAGGAAGTGTAACCTTATCAATATGACGTCTAGTGTTTGTAAAAATTAACTAAAAAACTTATTCAAGATTAATGTAATGTGTTAGGAATTTAGTAGCCCAAACAATGATCCTCAATCAAAGATTGTTATCTCACAAATATCAAACGAATTAAAATTAAGATATGAAAGTAAACGATACAATATATTATGTGATTATATTCATTCTCTTTCATCTTGTTTTCAACTTAGTGATGACAACTTTTTTCCCCACCTCTTTCTTTCTCATTTACTTTGATTTCCTTTTTATTTTATTTTTACTCTTATCTTTTTTTTTTTTTTCTTCTTTCAACTTTTAATCTTTATTTTTATTATTTAATTTATCCTCATTAATATCAATTTCTATTTTTGACGTATTTCAATTACAAGTTATGAAAACATTACACAGAGCGAATGATACACCTTCAAAGTGGATGTTGTTGAGTTCAACCGCATATAAATTAACAAATTCGAAAAATGCCTTACCACAAATGAAATGAGGTCCGCAGTAACGCACGGCGAACCCCAACCCTCATTAGCACTAACATTGGGAGTATTAGATGCTCCAATAACATAAAGATTAGTTAGACCGTTGAACTTTTGACAAAGAAATTAAGAAATTTAAGTGAAATTTCGAATCAGTTTGGTAGGAAACTTGGAACTTAACAGTACAACTTATAGCTCACTTTGGGGTAGTTTTTGTAAGGTTTTTGTAGTTGAGTGGGGAAGAATGAAAAATCAAGTGTGAAAAGGGGATAAAACTATTGTCGTTTTGTCAGCAAACGACCAAGTTTCTCATGCTTATTAGTATATATAATAAAATAATAATAATAATAAAATAATAATAATAATAATAATAAAAATAACAGGGTCTTCTCCTTTGACACAGTCTGGGCTTTCTGACTTTGTCCCTGGACGTGTTGTGGTTGATGCGGCTCGTCGGAAGCGGGTCAAGTACGAATCTAGCTGTCAGGCGATTGGTTATGGTTTCATTCCTTTCTCATTTTCTTCCCTTGGGGAATTAGAAAAGGATGCTGTTTCTTTGCTAAAGCGGGTTCAGAAGAGTTCGATGGCGCAAGATATTGGTGCCGGTGCTGCTGCTCATATTTTTACTAGGATAGGTTTTGCTATTGCTAGAGGTGTGGGGGCCCAGATTGTCTCTAGGCTTCCCACTAATTTTTTGTAAGTTTTAATACTTTTAAGTTTATTATTATAATAATGATAATGATAATAATAATAATAATAATAATAATAATAATAATAATAATAATAATAATAATAATAATAATAATAATAATAATAATAATAATAATAATAATAATAATAATAATAATAATAATAATAATAATAATAATAATAATAATAATTAATCCTGAGTTGCATGATGCATGAAGGTAGAAACTAATAGACGCATGGATGAACAAAATAATATTATCATAATCATAAGAATATTACCCCGTAAGTGTTTAGTCTCATGTTACATCTAGATATTTTAATTTGTAAAATTCATACCCCAAGTTAAAGGTCAACTTTTAATGAAGAAACTTATATGCAAAACTCATCGTGTAGTAAAGGTGATCAAATCACACCAAAGAATAACCGATATTTTAAGACAAAGTACTACGGAGTATATTTGTGGTTCTTACCAAATTTGTAAAATTAACTAAAAAACTTATTCAATATTGTAATGTGTTAGGAATTTAGTAACCCAAACAATGATCCCCAATTAAAGATTGTGATCTTACAAAAACAGTAGATGTACTAAAATTAACATACGAAAGTAAACGACACAAGATATTATGTGGTTATATTCATTCAGGGTTGTTGGTTTAATAAAGGGCCAACTAAAGAGAAATTTTATTGATTTTCGCGTTAAGGTTACAGATTACATAAGGGTTATATTTATAGTGAAACACAGATAAAAAAGCAATAACCGAAAACTTGGGTTGCACGTCGACCCTCTCATCTGGCGACATGTAGTCACGTCTGACGACATCCATCAGACTTTGTGCTCGAACACCTTTATCACGTTCTAACAACACAATCTCACGAATGGCGACATTGTGTCACAGATGGGTGACATCCTACAGACTCACACTTCTTCTCCCTTTTGTTCTAACTTCTTCACACTTCAACTGTCTCCCACTTGAAGAAGACTTCGAACAAACTTAAATCTCGTTAACCCAAAAAGCATCCATTCTAACCAAGAATGTCGAACCACCTTTTATACCACCAATCAAAGATGGGACACACAACTCAACATCGCTAAAAGATCAGACTTTCAATACAAGGTCTTCAACACTCCTTGTCGAAATTGAATCAGTAACCCTTAAAATCTCTAATTGGTGCCTTCTCTCATCGATTCATATGAAAAACAGTTGAATCTATACAAAGCTTCAACTTTCCGATTGTAACCGTCTTGGTACACATGTAGCAGGATTCTCCGTAACAGGAATTTTCACAAGAACTAAAGCACCATCATTTATGAGTTCACGAATAAAACGATACCTAATTTTTATGTGTTTCGTACGACCATGAAATATCGGGTTCTTCCCTAGATCAATAGCCCTTTCATTATCACAATACAAAATGCGGTCTTGTTGAACTCCACCTAAATCCAACTTGAAATTATTCAACCAAATAAGTTCTTTTCTTGCTTCGGCGGAGATATATATTCAGCCTCCGTCGTTAACAACAGGAACACTTTTTTGAACTCTAGACATCCAACTAATCACAATTTTCCCAACCTTGAAAACAAATCTCGTAGTGCTTTTTCCTCAATCATCACATCCACCCAAATCCGCATCAACATACCATTTCAATATGGAATCACTTTTAGTGTACTGCAACCCCATCATAGAAGTACCTTTAAAGTAATGCAATAGCCACATTACACCTTCTTAATGCTCCTTATCCTGTTTTGACATATACCGACTCACAACTCCCACCGAATGAGCTATGCCGAGTCGTGTGCACACCATCGCATACATAACACTACCCATCGTTGATGCATAAGAAACATGAGACATTTCTTCTTTGTCTCCATCCGTAATAGGTGATTGACTCTTCGACAACTTCAAGGTATCACCCAAAGGCATGGATAACGCCTTTGAATCCTCCATGTTGAACCTCTCTAACACTTTCTCGATATAATTGGTTTGAGACAAAGTTAGAGTACCTTCAACCTAATTCCATGTAATACTCATGCCGAGTATTTGGTTAACGACCCCCAATTCATTCATCCCGAAATCAAGAGACAATGTGTCTTCACCTTGTTGATCTCCAACATATCTGATCCTGCAATCAACAAGTCATCAACATAAAGTAACAATATAACATATGAGGATTTGAATTTCTTCTAGTAACAACAATGATCCAAATTGCGTCATGAAGCAGCTCCTAGCCACAAAGTCATCAAACTTCAAGTACCATTGCTCAGGTGCCTGTTTCAGTCCATACAAACGTTTCTTTAATTTGCAAACTCACTCCCCTTTACCAAGTACTGTGAAGCCCATCGGTTGTACCATATAAATATCTCCATCAAGATGCCCATGAAAAAATGCGGTCTTCACATCTAATTACTCAAGATGTAAGTCATCGGTGGTCACAATGCACAAAACTAAGCAAATAGTAGTCATCTTCACACATGTCGAGAAATGTAATTATAATCGACCCCTTCCCTTTATTGAAACTTCTTAACTACCAAATGAAATTTGTATCGCTTTTTCCCGTTAAATTCATCTTCGACCCAGAAGATCCATTTATTGTGCAATACCTTTTTTATTAGAAGGTAACTTCACTAGTCACCATGTCTTGCTCTATAAATGGCCTAATCTCTTCTTTCATAGCAAGCTTACATTGTATGGTTTCATTGGATTTCCTTGCTTCCGAATAGCTCTCAGGTTCACCATTATTGGTATAGAGTAAATGGTTTACCGATGAAGAAAACTTAGTCATAGGTTTGGGCATTCTACTTGAGCGTCTCAATGGTGGAGTCATGGGTTGTGGTGATTGAGTTGCGTCACCATTATCCCCGCCACTAGAGCTCCCGCTACTTTCGGAGCTAGCACCACTCTTCAAATCATCACCATTGTTTGAAACATCGCCGTCAATCAGAAATTCAATAGTTCCCGAACTCCCACTAAAACCTATAATAGCATCAACAATAGAATCAGTAAGAATAAAGCGGATCAATGTGTTAAAGTTACCATTTTTTCACCGTACAACGAGCTTTCATCAAACGTAATATTACGACTACAGATCACCTTCCCTCTTTATCCAAACATCTATAAATCATGTCATTTAAATCGTACTCGATAAATGTGTACTTCCTTGATTTAGTCTTATTCTTTTCTTTGTCGATCTCATTGTTACACATTATAACCAAAAAATCCTTAAGTGAACCAAACTCACTTTTTTACCCGTCCATTCTTCCTCCGGAATTCAAAACTCTAACGGTTTCGATGGTCCCCTTTTAACCAAATAAGTTTCCATATTAATGGCTCTGCCCAAAATGATTTTGGGTAGACCCGCATGCAACCGCATACTACTAACCGGCTTATTAAACGTCCGATTCATGCGTTCGGCAACCCCATTGTGTCGTGGTTTTTTCGAAATTGTTTTCAACATACGAATACCATTTTTTGTGCAATAGTCTTTAAACTCCTTGCTGATGTATTCCTCTCTATTTTTGTATTTCAAGCACTTACTTTCAAGTTAGTCACGTTCTCCAGAGCATCCCTCCACACTTTTAAAAGTAGCAAAAACATCAGATTTAACTTTAAAAAAGTAAACCCGTATCCACCTTCTTCGAATTCAGAATCCTCCAACTAGAAACAAGTAAATGCATTCTCTTCTCACCCATATTTTCAAGTATTTGGTTCTAACAAGTATAATCGCCCCCTACATTAACCATCGCATTAACCTCATCATCATCAAATACCTCGACCATGTATAAAGTTTACCTTTTATTTCTCGAAGCCACGACACGACGATCTCTCGTGACTCGCCACTTGCTATCACCAAAACGTGTATGATTACCCTCTTCTTCCAATTGACCAATTGAGATAATATTATGCTCTAAGTCTGGAATATACCTCACACTCTTTAACGTCCAATCAGATCCATGTGATGTCTTCAAAATTACGTCTCCAATGCCTCTTATGTCCAAACTTTTTGCATACACCAATCTTACCTTCCCCTGACACACCTTAAATTTCTTCATTATCTCCTAGCTAGAATTAGCGTGGAATGACGCACCCGCATCCATGATCCAAGCCTTAACTGAATTTTTAACACAACACGCCAAAGTGTCATCCGTGTCTCCGGAAGTGGAGTTCACTCTAGCATTATCCACTTTTGAATTCTTGCATTGCATGTTGAGGTAACCTTTTTATTGCAATTCCAACAAATCGCAGACTCTCGGTCCCTAGAGTATACCTCTTCTTGGATTTCCCTTTACCCTTCTTCGTACCTTTATTGTTCTTCCTGCCCCTGTCGGTACTCAAGAGCGACCCTAACGATTCACTGGAGTTCCTCCCATGAGTATCTTCCCCAAGAATCAAATCCCGAATCTCATCAAACGCAAGCTTAGTAGTACCTGTAGTTCTACTAACGACTTAACCTTGCCAACTAACTTTCGTGCAAATATAAAACCAAGATGACTGCCCGAAGCTTGTAATCAAACAAAATATCCACCAAAGCAAGTCTTGATATGATATTTTTGAACCCCTATGATATGATCCATCACACTCGTACCTTTCTTAATCTTCGTGTTGAACAATTGACGTATGAATAAAACTTGTTTGCGGCTTTAGGTTTCTCATACATATTTGAAAGAGCTCTTAAACATCCAAACGTCATCTTATAGTTAATAACGTTATATGAAACTTTCTTCGCGAGCGATAAGCTAACCGCCCCTAACGCTTGGCGATCTAAAAGATCTCAAGCCGCTGGTTTTAACATAATCCAGCTTCTCCTTAAATAGTGGTAAGTATATCTTTTTCTGATACAAATAGTATATGCATCTTCTGAAACCCGAAATGCTTCTCATCGATCCGATCAATCCTAAACTTTTCATCTTCTGCCAATGCTCCCGATCTTCAAGAATCTTGAAGTTCTGATAACAGTTGTTAAACATTTAGTAGATGAAACAAAGATACCCAATTAAAGATTGTGATCCCACAAAGAACAAACATGACAAAATTAACGTGCAAAAGTAAAAAACACAAGATATTACGTGGTTATATTCAAACGGGGTGATTGGTTTAGTCCATGACAAACTAGAGAGAAATTTTATAGATTTTGCGTGCTTAGGCTTACGGATTACATATAGTTATATTTATGGTGCAAAACAGATAAGGAAACAAAAAACCAAAAACTTAGGTTGCACATTGACCCTCGTGTTTGGTTACATGATGTCACGTCTGACGACATCCATCAGACTTTGTACTTGAACACCTTTCTCTCGTTCTGACGCACTACCTTACGAATGGTGACATGCTCCATACTTGCACTTTTTTTTTCTTTTTTTGTTTAAACTTCTTGACACTTTAACATAATGCTCATGTGGTTGATGGTATGTATCAACCAGAACGTACTTTTACTTCGGTCCTCAACTTGAGTAAGGAGTCGATTATAATATCAAGGTTTGTTACTCACCTTGTGACTAAACCAAGAGCGTTTGAACTTTTAACTAAAAATTATATGAAAGAGTGAATTGATTGATTTTATTCATCAAATAAATGTGGTGTGTGTATATATATATATATATATATATATATATATATATATATATATATATATATATATATATATATATATATATATATATATATATATATATATATATATATCTTCTATTTGGCTGGTCGATCCTCTATTTTAGTACTAGATATACATTATCAATACATTGACTAAGTCTGTTACAAGAGATAATATGCACAAATAAAATATTAGAATTATTTCGGTTATTACTCCCCGTTAGTCGAAGCTTTGAGAGGACAAATGTGAAGACTTCATCAAAATTCCTCAAACTATAGTCATGGAAGTCCTTTCATAAATATATCATCGAGTTGAAATCTGGTAGGGACATGCAAGACTTGAACTTCACCACGAGCAACTTTGTCATGAACAAAATGAATGTTAAGCTCTATATATGTTCAGTTTGTTGATGTTGCACCGTGTTACGTGTAGATGGCACTAACGTTGTCACCGAAAACAAGTGCAGCTTCCGAAATAGGACATCAAAGTTCAAGTAATAGATTACGTAGCCAACATGACTCGGCTACTACATTTGCATCTTCATGGTATTCTGCTTCAACACAAGAACGAGAGGTAGTAGCTTGATGTTTGGCATACCAAGAGAATTAAGTTATCACAAGATAAAACAATGTGCCCTGAAGTAGAACGACGTGTGTAAGAAACGAGGTTATGAGCTTTGAACTCGGTCAAGGAAAGGCTGATGTGTGAAGTCCTTTGTAGATATCTAAAAATGCACTTTACGACTAATCAATGACCATCTCTTAGATCATGCATGTGTAAACATACTTATTGTATCACATAGGCAATGTCCGGTCGGGTCTGCGATATTTCGTAGGATTTGGAAGTGGTTTACCTGCGCTACTACTCAACTTTCCTTGCATGTCTCCTGGTGTAGATACAGGGTTACACGAGATTAAACCAACCCTATTAATAATATCATGGGCATAAGCTTGTTGATCGAGAAAAAATGCAATTTTTTTACTGCGTGACCTAGGTGCCGAGAAAAGAATGCAAAGTTTCAAGATTCTTCGTTGCAAATTCTTGAGAAAGTGAAAGCATAAGCTTGTCACGAAGGGTAGTAGTAGATGTTGTAAGAACTATATCATCTACATATAAATGATAAACAACCTCACTACACTTATGTTGGATGTGAAGGATATCAAAACAAAAGGATTATGACGAACAGGGGAGGCGCGCCGCGGCCTTGGAAGGCGCGACGCGGCCTAGTACATGAAACAGAGCATCAGTTTTGGAAAACGACTGTCCGGAGTTTAGCCTTGAAGGCGCGGCATGGCCTCAAATGGCGCGGCGTGGCTTCGTCTGGCGAGAAGTTTCCAAATTTATGTTTTTCTTGTACTCCAAGGTTTTTTTTTGCCTATATAAGCATCCTAATGTAACCCTCAGTTGTATCTACGAATTATATCAATAAAATCTCTCTAGTTAGTCAGTGGATTAAAGTAATCGACATTCGATTACATATGACCACGTTAAATCTCGCGTCTTTAATTCTTTAATTATTGTTCTTTCGTTTGTCGATTGTGGAAGGGTAATTATCTAGAATTACTCTATTGTTTAGGTCCTATAATCCTTACAATTGGTATCTAGAGCTCAAGGTTCGAGTTGGGAACGATGGCGGAAGACGATAAATTAAAGATCGAGCGGTTTAATGGTAAAGACTTCGTCTTTTGGAAGATGCAAATAGAAGACTACTTGTATCAAAAGAAACTTCACCAACCTTTGTTGGAGACCAAACTCAAAGGCATGAACGATGTCAATTGGATGCTCTTGGATCGTCAAGCTTTGGGTGCGGTTCGTCTTGCACTCGCCAAGAACGTTGTTGGAAATATCATGAATGAAAAGACAATGTTTAATTGTTTGAAGGCGCTCTCCAACACGTATGAGAAACCTACGGCGGCGAATAAGGTTTTTCTCATGCATTAATTGTTCAACACGAAGATGAAGTAAGGTATGAGTGCAACGGATCATATCAACGAATTCAACAATCTTGTTTCAAGATTAGAGTCGGTTGAAATCAAATTTGATGATGAACTAAAAGTACTAATCTTTCTTTCATTATTACCGGAAAGTTAGTCGGGTAGGTTACCGCGGTTAATAGCTCTACCGATACTACTAATCTTGCGTACGAAGGAATTAGGGATTTAATTCTCGGTGAAGACAATCTGATAATGCTAAAAACGAACATATATTTCATAGCATTATTCCTCAAGAAAGACAAGCTTTTAGTTGCAATTGTTCTATTTACAAGTGATATTCGTTTAAATAATAAAAGGTGAAGACAAAAGACAGATTTGACGAATTGAAGACGCAAACGACCAAAAAGCTCAAAAGTACAAAAAACAATCAAAGAGGTTCCAATTATTGATAAGAAACGTCTCGAAATTACAAGAGTACAAGATTCAAAACGCAAAGTACAAGATATTAAATTGTACGCAAGGACGTTCGAAAATCCGGAATCGGGACCAGAGTCAACTCTCAACGCTCGACGCAACGGACTAAAAATTACAAGTCAACTATGCACATAAATAAAATATAATATTTAAATAATTCTTATAATTATTTAATATATTATATTTATATTTAAACCGTCGGTAAACAAAGAGCCAAACTCCTCTGAGCTGTAAAAGTAAACTCCGCGACTCGCGGAGTTTGAAGGCCAAAAAGGCCGCGAGTCGCGGAGCCCCAAATTCAGAAACCCCCTATAAAGCTCGCGCATTCTGATCGTAAAATATCATCTTTTTCTTCTTCTCCTCATACGTAAAATATATATATATTTATAATTTATATTTTAATTATAATTATAATTCTAATAATAAGGGTATGTTAGCGAATGTTGTAAGAGTGTAAGTCGAAATTCTGTCCGTGTAACGCTACGCTATTTTTAATCATTGTAAGTTATGTTCAACCTTTTTATATTAATGTCTCGTAGCTAAGTTATTATTATGCTTATTTAATCCGAAGTAATCATGATGTTGGGCTAATTACTAAAATTGGGTAATTGGGCTTTGTACCATAATTGGGGTTTGGACAAAAAGAACGACACTTGTGGAAATTAGACTATGGGCTATTAATGGGCTTTATATTTGTTTAACTAAATGATAGTTTGTTAATGTTAATATAAAGATTTACAATTGGGCGTCCCTATAAATTACCATATACACTCAATCGGACACGATGGGCGGGGTATTTATATGTACGAATAATCGTTCATTTAACCGGACACGGGAATGGATTAATAGCCACTAGAATAATTAAAACAGGGGTGAAATTATGTACAAGGACACTTGGTATAATTGATAACAAAATATTAAAATCTTGGGTTACTCTCAGTCGACATCCTGGTGTAATTATTAAACAAAGTATTAAAATCTTGTTACAGTTTAAGTCCCCAATTAGTTGGAATATTTAACTTCGGGTATAAGGATAATTTGACGAGGACACTCGCACTTTATATTTATGACTGATGGATTGTTATGGACAAAAACCAGACGGACATATTAAATAATCCAGGACAAAGGACAATTAACCCATGGGCATAAAACTAAAATCAACACGTCAAACATCATGATTACGGAAGTTTAAATAAGCATAATTCTTTTATTTCATATTTAATTTCCTTTATTTTATATTTAATTGCACTTCTAATTATCGCATTTTTATTGTTATTTTATCGCAAGTTTATTTTATCGCACTTTTATTATTCGCAACTTCATTATCGTTATTTACTTTACGCTTAAAATTAAGTCTTGTATTTATTTATTATTTTACATTTGGTTTTAACTGCAACTAAAGTTTTAAAATCGACAAACCGGTCATTAAACGGTAAAAACCCCCCTTTATAATAATAATATTACTTATATATATGTATTTGTAAACTTATAAAAGTAAACTAATATAGCGTTAAGCTTTGTTTAAAGATTTCCCTGTGGAACGAACCGGACTTACTAAAAACTACACTACTGTACGATTAGGTACACTGCCTATAAGTGTTGTAGCAAGGTTTAAGTATATCCATTCTCTAAATAAATAAATATCTTGTGTAAAATTGTATCGTATTTAATAGTATTTCCTTGTAAAATTTAATAGTATTTTATACCACTCCGCTACCACATCAAGTATTTTTGGCGCCGCTGCCGGGGAACTTTCTAAACGCCGGAAGCGCAACGCTAATAAAAAAAAAACGTTTTAAATATTCGAAAATATAAAAAGAAAAACAAAAATATAAGTATTTTTAAGATTTTGTAAAATATTTAAGTTTTATAAGTTTCTTTATTTTTATTTTAGTTTATAAAAATATAAGTTTTATTTAAATATCTTTTATTTATATAAAAACAGAAAATAGAAAAAAAATAAATAAATAAATAAATAAAGAAAAACGCGTCGAAGATTAAACCTGTCATCTGAATTTCTGAACCCCGCGAGTCACGGGATTTGAAGCTTTGAATACCGCAAGTCGCGGAGGGGACCTGACACACGAACAGGAAGCCCTAATCCTGCATTTATTACGGATTATTATTAATTATTATTATTATTAACCCTAATTATTATTATTATTATAATTAAGTTTATTTTTAATTTAAGTTTTATTTAATTTATATTTTAGTTAAATTAGTTTAATTAAATTGTAAAATTAGTAGTTTTATTAAATAAATAATATAAAAATAATATTTTTATAAAAATTGTAATTTTTACAACTTTTTGTATATTTTTATATTTTGTCCCTTTTTAATCGTTGTAGCGTAATATTTGTATTTTTTCGCTCATATTTAATTTTAAACTTAGTTTTTGCCATAGTCATTTTTACTCCTAGATTTTTAGGCTTTGCCGTAGAATTCCTTAAGTGCTTTTTCTTTAGACTAAGATTTAGGTACTTTAGAATTTTGCGACGCCTTTTTAAGTTTTAGTTTCTTTTTAAGTTATTTCCATTTGGGATATAGTTTTTCCTGTAAGCTTTAATATTTTTAGACGACTTTTACCTATGTATCAATTATCATTCCAATTAGTAATCTCAATTTGCGATTATAATTTTAAGTTAGTTGTAGTAATAAGGTTAGGTTAATCAAGTATTTTTAAGTTTTATAAGTTTCTTTTATTTTTTCGTCACCTTTTATTTTTCAACCATTTTTCTTTTTCGACCTTTTTCGACGAACTCTTTTTCTTTCTTATTTCTCGCTATTCTAGTTTTTAGGACATAGATTTTTATTCTACTTCTTATCTAAATTTCTTAAAATTACGAAAATTTATTTTAAGTGGTTAAATTAATAGACATCAAAATTTTCTGGTTCGTAGTAATAGTTGGATTTGTACGTGGACCGGGTTATTGGAGCCAAACAGTCCTCAATTATATTGAGACCAAACGAATCCTGCCCCTCTGCTGCATCTTTTGGCTATTCGAAACGTGGGCAAAATCAGAAAAGTCTATTGGTTGGATAACTTATTATAATTTTTCTTTCCTTTTAAAAAAAACTAATAGGATATTCAGTGAATGCACCGAGCAAGACGTTCATCACCTTTTGTACGTTCACCACCTGTAACTAGATCAAGACATTTAGCAAATATAACCGCCGTTGATTTTTCTTTAGAATCGTCATCCAGTCAACCAAGTACTCCAGTTCAAATTTCCGATAATCCATTTTTTGAACCCAACCTCACAATTGAGAATCCAGAGAATATTCAGGAACGGTTCGTAGATCCTGAACCATTAAACTTTCCTCCGGAACCACCAATCATTCAAACAGAGATTGTTGAGGAACGAACCATTAAATCAGAATTCTCTAGTGATTCCGATTCAACAAATTCAATTATGGAGAATCTGGAACCTTTAAGTATGGAAGACCGAATGAGAGCTAAACGCACTGGCCAAGGTCACGCAATTACTCATCCAGACATTAATGCGCCAGATTATGAAATCAAAGGACAAATTCTACACATGGTGACTAATCAATGCCAATTTAGTGGTGCGCCGAAGGAAGATCCAAATGAACATCTACGTACCTTTAATAGGATCTGCACACTATTTAAAATCCGAGAAGTGGAGGATGAACAGATATATCTCATGTTATTTCCCTGGACTTTAAAAGGAGAAGCCAAAGATTGGTTGGAATCGTTACCTGAAGGGGCGATCGATACATGGGACGTTTTAGTTGACAAATTTCTTAAACAATTCTTTCCTGCATCTAAAGCCGTAAGACTTCAAGCAGAAATTGTTACGTTCACACAGAAACCAAATAAAACTCTATATGAGGCGTGGACTAGATATGGAAAGTTGTTAAGAGGATGTCCGCAACATGGTTTAGACACCTGTCAAATAGTACAAATATTCTACCAAGGATGCGACATCACTACAAGAAAAGACATAGATATAGCAGCTGGTGGTTCTATTATGAAGAAAACCGAAACTGATGCTTACAAAATTATTGATAACACTGCTTCCCACTCACATGAGTGGCACCAAGAAAAAGATATCGTTAGATCATCTAAAGCAGCTAGAGCCGATTCTAGCCATGACTTAGATTCCATTTCCGCAAAGATAGATGCTGTGGAGAGACGAATGGAAAAGATGACTAAAGATATTCACTCAATACGAATTAGTTGTGAGCAGTGTGGAGGACCACATTTGACAAAAGATTGTCTCAGTATTGAATTAACAATGGAACAAAGAGAGAATATTTCATACATAAACCAAAGGCCTGGAAATAATTATCAGAATAATTATCAACCGCCAAGACCGATTTACAATCAAAACCAGAATTATAACCGAAATATTCCATACAACAACCAACAAGGTCCTAGCAATCAACAAGTATCCAATAATACTTACAATCAGCAAAGACCTAATTTTCAAAACAAACCACCACAACAAACCGATGATAAAAAGCCAAATTTAGAAGATATGATGACGAAGCTAGTTGAAACTCAAACGCAGTTTTTCACATCTCAGAAACAAACCAATGAACAAAATGCTCAAGCATTTAGAAATCAACAAGCTTCTATTCAAAATCTGGAATAAGAAGTGAGTAACCTAGCAAGGTTAATAGGTGAAAGAAAACCGGGAAGTCTACCTAGTGATACAAATGCTAACCCCCGGAGTGAAACAGCTAAAGCTATTACCACAAGAAGTGGTACAACACTTAAACCACCTGAAATACCTGTAACTTCTGATGAAGCCATTCCTACTACACAAGAACCACAACCTGATCAAGATAAGGAAAAAGAACCGGTAGTTGAAAAGGTTAATGAAGATAACACAGTTAAGGATAAACCTTATGTTAAACCATACCAACCACCACTTCCTTACCCGAGTAAAATGAAGAAAGAGAAACTTGAAGCCGAGCAGTCCAAATTCTTGGATATGTTTAAACAGATAAATGTAAATCTTCCTTTCATTGATGTGATTTCAGGAATGCCTAGATATGCTAAATTCTTGAAAGATCTAATTTCAAATAGAAAGAAAATGGAAGAACTCTCGGCTGTTACTATGAATGCTAATTGTTCAGCAGTGCTGTTGAATAAGATACCAGAAAAATTATCTGATCCAAGAAGTTTCACAATTCCATGTTTTCTGGGTAGTCTTAGTTCAATAGAAGCATTGGCAGACTTAGGTGCTAGTATAAATCTAATGCCGTATTCACTATACACTAAACTAGACCTTGGAGAATTGAAACCAACCAGAATAAGCATACAACTAGCCGATAGATCAATAAAATATCCTAGAGGGATAATGGAGAACATGCTAGTTAAAGTTGGTACTTTAGTATTTCCAGTAGATTTTGTTGTTCTGGACATGGAAGAAGATTCTCAAGTTCCTCTCATATTAGGAAGACCATTCTTAAACACGGCTAAAGCAATGATAGACGTGTTCGGTAAGAAACTGACCCTAAGTATAGAGGATGAGAGTGTTACCTTTTCAGTTGATAGAGCAATGCAACAACCACAATCTGCAGATGATACATGTTATTATATTCAAACTATAGATGCACATGCAGAATTATTAGAAGAATTTCCAGAATTACAAGGAATAGGAGAATGTTCTTTAGGAGAAGGTAATGAACCAATTGATGAAGCTGAAATGTTAGCTACACTTATAGCTAATGGATATGAACCAACAACAGAAGAAATTCAAATGCTAAAAGAAGAAGACAGATATCGATACAAATCATCGATAGAAGAACCTCTGAAATTAGAGTTAAAGCCACTTCCAAACCATTTGAAATACGCTTATTTACATGGTGAATCTGAATTACCTGTAATAATATCGTCTTCTCTTACTGAAAATGAGAAATCACAACTCATTTCTGTGTTGAAAGCTCATAAACCAGCCATTGCATGGAAGATTCATGATATTAAAGGAATAAGTCCTTCGTATTGCACACATAAAATCCTTATGGAAGAAGGTCATAAAACGTATGTGCAACGCCAACGAAGACTAAATCCTAATATGCAAGATGTAGTTAAGAAAGAGATTATTAAACTGCTAGATGCAGGTTTGATATATCCAATTTCTGATAGTCCATGGGTAAGCCCAGTTCAATGCGTGCCTAAGAAGGGTGGCATGACTGTCATTACAAATGAGAAAAATGAGCTTATTCCTACTAGGACTGTAACAGGATGGCGTGTATGTATTGATTATAGAAAATTAAATGACGCCACCAGAAAAGATCACTTTCCCTTACCTTTCATAGATCAAATGTTGGAAAGATTAGCCGGAAATAGTTATTATTGTTTTCTAGATGGATTTTTCGGATATTTTCAAATTCCAATAGCACCCGAGGACCAAGAGAAAACCACATTCACGTGCCCTTATGGTACTTTTGCTTACAAACGCATGCCATTTGGACTTTGTAACGCCCCTGCAACCTTTCAAAGGTGTATGATGGCGATTTTTCACGACATGATAGAAGAATGCATGGAAGTATTCATGGATGACTTTTCAGTCTTCGGTGATACATTTAAATCATGTCTAGTTAATCTAGAACGAATGCTAATTAGATGTGAACAATCAAATCTAGTACTTAATTGGGAGAAATGCCATTTCATGGTTAAAGAAGGCATCGTTCTTGGACATAAAATTTCAAAAAAAGGAATTGAAGTGGATAGAGCTAAAGTAGATGTAATTGCTAAACTTCCACATCCCACCAATGTTAGAGGAGTTAGGAGTTTTCTAGGGCATGCCGGTTTTTACCGACGTTTCATAAAAGATTTTTCAAAGATTGCCACTCCTATGAATAAACTCCTAGAAAAAATCTCGCCGCCGATCATCTTTCTCGTCTTGAAAATCCCGATTTAGAAGTTCTAAATGAATCAGCCATACAAGACAACTTTCCTGATGAATATCTATTGAAAATAGATTATAAAGAAATACCATGGTTTGCAGACTATGCAAACTACTTAGTTTGTGGATTCCTTGAAAAAGGATTATCGTACCAAAGACGAAAGAAATTCTTCAGTGATATAAAACACTATTTTTGGGAAGATCCACATCTGTTTAAAAGTTGTCCCGATGGAATAATACGCCGATGTGTATTTGGAGATGAAGCTAGTAAAATATTAAACCATTATCACACAGGACCAACAGGAGGGCATTATAGGCCTTAACTAACAGCAAGAAAAGTTTATGAAGCTGGATTCTATTGGCCTACAATTTACAAAGACGCACACCTTCTTTGCAAATCCTGTGATGCATGTCAAAGGGCCGGAAAAATAAGTCAACGTGATGAAATGCCACAAAATGTCATCCAAGTATGTGAAGTATTTGACATTTGGGGTATTGACTTTATGGGTCCATTTCCAAAATCTCATAATAATCTATATATACTCGTAGCCATTGATTATGTATCTAAATGGGTGGAAGTACAAGCTCTCCCAACTAACGATGCACGAGTTGTAGTCAACTTTTTAAAACGTCTTTTTGCAAGGTTTGGAACACCGAAAGCTTTAATAAGTGATCGGGGTACTCATTTCTGTAATAATCAACTTGAGAAAGTTCTTAAAAGATATGGAGTAACTCATAAAATCTCCACCGCATATCATCCACAAACAAGTGGACAAGTTGAAAATACAAACCGAGCTTTAAAACGTATTCTAGAGAAAACCGTAGGATCAAATCCGAAGGAATGGTCCATTAAATTGGAGGATGCACTCTGGGCTTTTAGAACAGCCTACAAAACTCCAATTGGAATCACACCTTTTAGACTTGTTTATGGAAAGCATGTCATCTTCCAGTAGAAATTGAACACAAAGCATTTTGGGCTTTGAAGACATGTAATCTTGATTTACATGAAGCCGGACGTCTACGATTAAGTCAACTAAACGAATTAGAAGAATTAAGACATGAAGCATACGATAATTCGTTAATCTATAAAGAAAGAACGAAGAAATGGCATGATAAAAGAATCAGAAGTTCAAAAGAATTTAAAGAAGGAGACAGAGTTCTTCTTTTCAATTCACGATTCAAGCTATTTCCTGGAAAATTGAAATCAAGATGGTCTGGACCATTCATAGTCAAAAGAGTTTTCCCATACGGAATGATAGAATTAATAAATTCAAATGGAATTGAATTTAAAGTTAATGGTCACAGAGTTAAACATTACATACATGGTCCGATGGAAGTCGACAACGAAGTTAATCACAGTTTCGACACCACAGCTAACTAAGTGTGGGGAGAATCAAGTCTTTAAAGGATAATATGTATTTCTGTTAGAGTTAGATTGTCTGTTTTCGTGTAGTTCTCGAAAATGGAACCCGAATGGTCTTTCCCTAGCAGACCCTAAAGAACTAGTCTTCTCCCCCCATTCTGAATTTTTATTTTTTTAGGTTTTTACAAAATGAAGACTGCCTGTGAACTAAACCATGGTGTAATGCTACACGCTTTGATCACTAAACGTAATAATGACATACTCCCGAGTGAATTAGTATCAGTAATCAGAGAAAGAATGGACGGAGTTAGAAAAGAATCCAGATGCGAAGATAATAAGTTACAATTTGGTAAAGGAAAATCAAAATCCGCAGCGAAAAGAAGAGCACGACACCTAGAACGATGTCACAAATGCGGAAAATGGTCACATGGAGGTAAATGTTCAAATAATCAAACCTATTCAAATACCGAATTTGTTACTTTATGCAGAGACGGACCGTTCATATGTTTAGAAGAAAAGACACTGAATGCTCGAGGTTACGCCTATGTAGCCATGGAAAACCAATTAAACCGACTATCTTATGAATAGGATAGATCATATAACTAAGAAATCTATTTCACAAGTATGTCTGTACAGTTTTTATTTTTATTTTTATTTTTAACCTTTTGATAATAAACGCTAATTTGTTCGCTAAAAAGTATTAAATTGGTATTGAATAAAATTAGGTTTGGCGACCGAAATTATTGATATCATACAAAAATTTATTACATCACTGCGAAATTTAACGTTTATTCTTAAGGTATAAATATCTTTAATCAATCAACACAAAATATTTCAAAAATTCGTCATGAGTTAAATTAGGTCTTGGAACCGAAATTACTTTACCGAAAAGAGGGGCGCATATTTTTGATAATATTTGATTGATTAAAGTGGGATAAAAAGCCAAAAAGATTTTTAATTTTATTTTTACCATGTTTTTCAAAATTAATATTTAAATCTTAAATTAATATTGTAAACTTTGTAAAAACAATATTTTTTTAAAAAAAAATTGTAAATATTTAAAAAATTAATATAAGTTTGGTATGAATTTATAAATTTTTAAATTAAGTTTGGTGTGAATTTTTAATTTTTAAAATATGAAATTTTAATTTTATGCATTTCAAATTTTAAGTTTGGTGTGAATTTTTAATATTAATTTTGAATTTTATATTTATGTTGTGTGAATTTAAAAACAAAAATTTACTTTATCTCATTAAGTTAAAAATATGATTTTTAAAATTCGTCGTAAGTTGAAGACTAGGTCTTTGAACCGAAATTGCTTTACCCGAGGGAGGGACGAGAGTTATTATTATCATTATTTTTAATCTCATTGAATTAAAGTATGCCAAAAACATTAAAAAACCCCAAAAATCTTAGCTTTTAAAACAATCGCTACAAAAAGACAAATTTTAAAATTTTGTCGAGGGACGAACTAGGACATCGATCCGAAACGACCTCGTCCTAAATAACAAAGGAAACAAAATTTTAAAATTAAGTACTTAATTGTTTTATAAGTTAATGATTAAAAAAAAAAAAAAATTATCAAACTCCGCGACTCGCGGAGTTTGGAGGTTTAATCCCCGCGAGTCGCGGGAGGACCAATTTACAGAAAAAAAAAAATATAACGCAAGAACTGATCAGTCCAACCCCCAACTCAAAAACACAGCGAAAAACACTCCGAAAATACACCCAAAAACACCCCCAAAATCACAATTTTTAACCGTTAATCACCAAATTTTTTACTAAAATCATGTTGAGAAGGATGCTATCTAGGAATTACTCAAGAAAAACGATAAATTTCTACACCTAAACACCATTTAATCCGAAATTAGTGTTCTTGAGCAATTTTTTCCCCAATTTGATTTTGATGCTTTTTAGTGTAATTAGGCTTAAATTGTTTATGTATTATGCTTGTATAACCTAGATTGATGCTGTTTAACATGATTAGAAGCCTTAAACTTCAAATTTTGAATAATCTAGGGTTTGTGTTCTTGAGCAAATTTGGGGCTTTTTGATATAAACAGGTTATGGCCGATTTTTGTCATGAATTGTTGCTAAATTGAGTAGTGTAACATTTCTAGGTAGTTAAATGATCCAAACTTTGAGCCTAAACATGATCTTGAGAATTAAAGTGGACTTTTTCAAGTCTAAAATTCATGAACTTGATTTTTGAAAGATAATGCCATTTGAAACTTGTTTAATTGCTAGTAATGATTATTTTGACATGTTATTTAAGTTGAATGCTTATGAACTTGGCTAACATTTTCGTATATGCTTATTTGAAAAAGTGTAGATTTGATAAAAATGTGAAAATAAGCTTAAGTTTAAAATGTCATTGTAATTATTTTGATTGATGATTTTACTGACACTAATGCATATTTGGATGCACAAAAATTGTGTTTGATGTGTTTTGTAGACTGAAAGGGGTGAATCTTCATCCCAAGCCCGTAATGCTCCTGCTGAGAATGCGGAACAACAAGAGGTGGATAACTACTACAAGCAGGATATACCTCATCCAGTCATGACCTTTTCCGATATGCACTTGGAAGAGTTGCACCCGAACCTGAGATTTGACAGACTTTGGATAGATTATCCAAAATACCAAAGGGGTTTGCATACTCTTCATTCTAAGGTTGTTGAGGTACCGAGGGTCATAGAATGGGGACCCTTAGAAGCTGTAGAATTGGCCGGGCCAATTAGGGAATTACTTGTACAGAGGTATGGTAATTCTACTTTTAATGACTGGGTACGTTTATTCACCATGCGTAGACCTGTATATAAAGTATGGTGTGAAGAATTGTTATGTAGTATAGAGTTGAATGATCGGGTAGCTAGTTTAACCGATCGTTCTTTTATTAGATTTTTGTTAGGCGGTTCGATGCGCCACATGTCTTTACTGGACATGGCTCAGGCTTTACGTATATATACGCCTGAGGAGTTAGCATCTGCCGATTGTAGAGGGTTGATACTAAACGGTAGAAAGATAGATGAAAATTTTGATACACACGGTGTGTGGAGTCAAATGACAAGCCATCACCGTTTCAAAGGGGGAAATTACTATTATTTGGATATAGATAGAGCCGAATTAAGAGTGATTCATAGGTTTTTAGCTAATTCGATTACACAAAGGGGTAAGAACAAGGAAAAAGTAAATGAACAGGATTTGTTTTACCATATGTGTATTCGAGACCCACAAAGCACTGTAAGTATACCATATTGTGTGGGTTATTATTTATCAACTATGGTTCGGGGGATGCAACCGCATAGCATAATAGGAGGTGGTATTTTTATTACTTTGATTGGTGAATATCTCGGTGTGGATATAAGTCGGGGGGGATTATTAGTAGAAGAACCGGAACCCCGCGATACTATAGGTTTAAATGTATACCATGGTGCGAAAGTTTTGAAGAGGCGAAATAACGCCGCAGTACAATACCATGGTAGACATCCACAGGTGGAGAGAAACCAACAGCAAGGTAATGTAGGAGGGGGAATGAGATGCAAGAAATGCAAAGGTTTATAGCTTCTCAGGAATACGAAAATGCTAGACAGAGAGCATTTGAAGATTGGCAAGTTCATCAGAACCAAATCATAGCTCATTGCCAACATATAGGTAGAAACTATATTCCTACACCGAAACCCATCTTCCCTCCCTGGTCTATAGAGATGCAGCCACCGTATCCTACGTATGACCCTGCCGAAGCATTCTATAGCACCTATGGTTATGCTTGGAACCCCTATTGGTACCAGTATCATCCCTAGTATACTTAGTTTAATTTATTTTGTAATTTGTAATTATTGATACGTTTAATACTTTTGTTAATATTGTAATCATTTTTATAATTATCTAACTTTTATTCTTAGATTTTAATAATTTTTGAATGTGGGGTAATATACCAAACTTCAAAAATATGTATATATGTTTGCAGTTTATCTTATGTACACAACAGGGTAAAACAACGCATTTTCAAAGACTGGCATTAAGTTCAGCAAAAGCAACTAATTTTGACGACAAGATGCAAAATATATGTGAAATAACAACAAGACGGAATGAACAAATGATGTGCACCATTTATCATTCAGCAAACAAACGCCAATATATTTGGAAACTTTGGTAAAATTTAATCATTTTCACACAAATCACCCTCAATAATTTAAATTGTTACTGATTTCTTGCAAATGAGGGCATTGCAAGATCTTAAGTGTGGGAAGGGGTTAAATTCTTTCGGATTTTAAAAATTTTTACTTTATACACTTGGTTACCATTAAAAATACTAGTAAAGCAGTAGTTGTATTAGAATCTAGTGCTCTCTGATAATAAAGAACAGCTCTGGTCTTATATACTGACTACCCAATTCTAGTAAAATTTTTCAAAATTTTCAATTAAATGAACTAAAAATCATGTTTATACATATTTATGAACGATAAAACTAGGTTTTAACACCGAAATTATTGTTACCTCAAAAAAGACATAAATTGAGAAACAAACCAAAATGTTAAAATTCATTTAAAATGGAATAGAGGACGATAAAAAGGAAAATAAAAGCCAAGTGTGGGAAAATTTACCAAGTTATCTTAAACATATGTCACATATATCTGTAACAAATAACTGAAAATACTTTTGCTTTGGACTAAACTAAACTGTTTTACCCGATGAAAGAAAAGAAGAGATGGATCTACACGATGAATCAATTCCATCATTAAAAGGAAGTAAAGTCTTCCGAAAAAGACACGCGCTTCTTGATTTAGGTCATGAAGTTGTCGTCCAGACCAGCTGTAGGTTGACAAAAAATCTAGAAAAGTCATCACTAAAATCAGCAGGAAATCCACGGACCTCAGCATTAAACAGGGTCGCCAAGTGGTCAGATTTATCCTAACCATGAGAAGGATTTATCTCGTACAATGGGGGGGCACCATGCAAATTAGCTGGACAAGACTAATGAATCAGATCCCCAGAAAGGATAATCTCCTTAAAGATTAAAAATCAGCTTTTAAGACTGATATTACTCAATCCTAGAGATTGACCTTAAAGATTGAGAATTACAAACTCATGGAATTCAATGATATCTAAACTCGAGCTTGAACGAGAAAATATTTTGATCAAAATTACAAACCGATTTATTTTCTGAAAACCCTATTTTCAATGCGTTCATTACCATTGAACGTAAAATCCTAGGAATTCACCTGGAATTCATTAGGTCACCTGAACCAAATCGGGTGTCAACCGTAAGAACGGTGGTTGCATAGCATGGTCAAAGACAGGACCTTGTGCCATACCGAAAAATTATAAGGGTGAGCTTTACTATTGCTCCTACCAAGGATAGTAATTGCGTCCGACACGTTATAGACCATAATTAAAAGCATGTCAGGGGACATTGCCTTAACAGTTGCTTGTTCAACGCTTTCCTTTACAACCGGACGGTAGTTTACCGAAAGGTAATATACGGAACAAGTAAACTGGACGTGTTGCTTTCCAAATACAAGGTTAGCAAGTGGGTGACACAAAACCATAAGTTTTGAGCTAAAATTTTCAAATCTGAAACCCACCAAACCCACAAAAATATTTTGCAAACACCGGTAAAGGGTTATCCCGGAAAACTTATCTAGGGTAAAAACTAGATTTAATTTTCAAAAGATCAAATGTTTTCATAAAGATCCAATTTCCTTAATGGATCTAAATTTTTATAGTCATGTGGGACTGTAAACCATATCGTTACTACCATTGTTCATACCACCATATAGAAATCACTGATGTACAAAGTGTGAAGAATAAAGAAGTGATTCTAGTATTTCAAGACGATATTGCTTGAGGACAAGCAACGCTCAAGTGTGGGAATATTTGATAATGCTAAAAACGAACATATATTTCATAGCATTATTCCTCAAGAAAGACAAGCTTTTAGTTGCAATTGTTCTATTTACAAGTGATATTCGTTTAAATAATAAAAGGTGAAGACAAAAGACAGATTTGACGAATTGAAGATGCAAACGACCAAAAAGCTCAAAAGTACACAAAACAATCAAAGAGGTTCCAATTATTGATAAGAAACGTCTCGAAATTACAAGAGTACAAGATTCAAAACGCAAAGTACAAGATATTAAATTGTACGCAAGGACGTTCGAAAATCCGGAACCGGGACCAGAGTCAACTCTCAACGCTCGACGCAACGGACTAAAAATTACAAGTCAACTATGCACATAAATATAATATAATATTTAAATAATTCTTATAATTATTTAATATATTATGTTTATATTTAAACCGTCGGTAAACAAAGAGCCAAACTCCTCTGAGCTGTAAAAGTAAACTCCGCGACTCGCGGAGTTTGAAGGCCAAAAAGGCCGCGAGTCGCGGAGCCCCAAATTCAGAAACCCCCTATAAAGCTCGCGCATTCTGATCGTAAAATATCATCTTTTTCTTCTTCTCCTCATACGTAAAATATATATATATATTTATAATTTATATTTTAATTTTAATTATAATTCTAATAATAAGGGTATGTTAGCGAATGTTGTAAGAGTGTAAGTCGAAATTCTGTCCGTGTAACGCTACGCTATTTTTAATCATTGTAAGTTATGTTCAACCTTTTTATATTAATGTCTCGTAGCTAAGTTATTATTATGCTTATTTAATCCGAAGTAATCATGATGTTGGGCTAATTACTAAAATTGGGTAATTGGGCTTTGTACCATAATTGGGGTTTGGACAAAAAGAACGACACTTGTGGAAATTAGACTATGGGCTATTAATGGGCTTTATATTTGTTTAACTAAATGATAGTTTGTTAATGTTAATATAAAGATTTACAATTGGGCGTCCCTATAAATTACCATATACACTCAATCGGACACGATGGGCGGGGTATTTATATGTACGAATAATCGTTCATTTAACTGGACACGGGAATGGATTAATAGCCACTAGAATAATTAAAACAGGGGTGAAATTATGTACAAGGACACTTGGTATAATTGATAACAAAATATTAAAATCTTGGGTTACTCTCAGTCGACATCCTGGTGTAATTATTAAACAAAGTATTAAAATCTTGTTACAGTTTAAGTCCCCAATTAGATGGAATATTTAACTTCGGGTATAAGGATAATTTGACGAGGACACTCGCACTTTATATTTATGACTGATGGACTGTTATGGACAAAAACCAGACGGACATATTAAATAATCCAGGACAAAGGACAATTAACCCATGGGCATAAAACTAAAATCAACACGTCAAACATCATGATTACGGAAGTTTAAATAAGCATAATTCTTTTATTTCATATTTAATTTCCTTTATTTTATATTTAATTTCACTTCTAATTATCGCATTTTTATTGTTATTTTATCGCAAGTTTATTTTATCGCACTTTTATTATTCGCAACTTCATTATCGTTATTTACTTTACGCTTAAAATTAAGTCTTGTATTTATTTATTATTTTACATTTGGTTTTAACTGCAACTAAAGTTTTAAAATCGACAAACCGGTCATTAAACGGTAAAAACCCCCCTTTATAATAATAATATTACTTATATATATGTATTTGTAAACTTATAAAAGTAAACTAATATAGCGTTAAGCTTTGTTTAAAGATTTCCCTGTGGAACGAACCGGACTTACTAAAAACTACACTACTGTACGATTAGGTACACTGCCTATAAGTGTTGTAGCAAGGTTTAAGTATATCCATTCTCTAAATAAATAAATATCTTGTGTAAAATTGTATCGTATTTAATAGTATTTCCTTGTAAAATTTAATAGTATTTTATACCACTCCGCTACCACATCACACTCGTAGGAGAAGTTCGGAGAAATTGTTATCCGGTTCTTTGTTAAGCACCGAAAACCGTGGTAGGAAAGTTGATCGCGGTGTGGAGAAGAGTAAAGGGAAGTTCAAGAAGAGGTATCCATCGAATGACCGAAGTGACGTTATTTGTTGGGGTTGCAATCAAAAGGGGCATTATCAAAGATATTGTAAGAATCCTCCGGTTAAAGATGTTAACTTGACAGTGGAAGATACGGAGGATGCACTACTATGTAGTATTGAAAGTTCGGTGGAGTCTTGGGTCTTAGATTCGGAAGCTTCGTTTCACGCTACACCCACTAAGAGCGTGATGAGGAATTTTCGGGCATATCAAGGTAGTGTTAGATTGGAAACCAACAAAAGTCTTGAGATTAAAGGTATAGGAGATGTTGTATTGAAGACTACTCTTGGTTCTAATTGGACTTTGAAGAAAGTGAGGTTTATTCCTAAGTTAAAGAGGAAGTTAATCTCGGTTGGTCAATTAGATGAAGAAGGTAATGGGGTTACTTTCAAGAATCGCCAATGGGAGGTGATTAAGGGTAGTAATGTCGTAGCTCGTGGACATAAAAGGGGAACTCTTTATATGGTTTAGGTGTTTGAAGAAGACACGGTGTTTGCTACGGTTGACGTTGGGGCTAGTTCTACTCTAAGGCACCGAAGACTCGGGCATATGGGTGAGAAGGGTATGAAGGTTCTTAGTTTGAGTGGGAGGATTCCAGATTTAAAAAAGATAGACCTTAGGTTTTGCGAACCATGTACTTATGGGAAGCAAAAGAAGGTAACTTTTGTTAAATCGGGGAATTCATAAAAAGTTGAAGAAATTGGAGCTAGTTCATACGGACGTTTTTGGGCCAACGAATGTAGAATCACATGGAGGTTCTCGTTATTATGTCACCTTCATTGACGACACCACTCGAAAGGTATGGGTTTACTTTCTTAAAGCTAAATCCGAAGTTTTTGGTAATTTTGTGAAGTGGAAAGCTATGGTTGAGAATGAGACCAATTTAAAGGTCAAGTGCTTAAGGTCGGACAATGGAGGAGAATATGGTAGCCTTGAGTTTAAAGACTATTGTGCAAAGTTCGGTATTAGAATGTTGAAAACGGTACCGGAAACACCGCAACACAATGGGGTCGCCGAACTTATGAATCGTACGTTGAATGAAAGGGCTAGGAGTATGAGACTACATGCCGGTTTGCCTAAGATGTTTTGGGCAAATGCGGTTAATACGGTGGCTTATTTGATTAATAGGGGACCCTCAACACCATTGGGTTTTCGAATTCCCGAAGAAGAATGGCTATGTAAAAAGGTTAGTTATGATCATCTTAGAATCTTTGGGTGTAATGTTTATGTGAAGACCAAAGATATTGATAAAGATAAACTTGAAGCTAAGTCAAAGAAGTGTACGTTCATTGGTTACGGTTCGGATGAGATGGGTTATCGTTGTTGGGATAATGAAGCTAGAAAGGTTATTCGATCGCGTGATGTTATCTTTGATGAAGATTCGGTCTATGGCAAACCGGAAACGGGGAGTCAAAAACCAGATCATGTTATTCTTGATGATGTTTCTCTTGATGATCTTGCGGGTTCTAGTGGGAGTTCGGGGAACAATGAATTGCCGATTAATGGTGATGGGTCGGATCTTGACAATGATGGGGATGGTTCGGATACCGGTGATAATTCCGAACATAGTGCGAGTTCTAGTAATGAGGAGGCTAATGAAACCGGTCCAACCATACCGGTTGCTCCTATACTTAGACACTCGACTAGAGTGCCCAAACCTAATCCTAGGTATTCTCCATCAACAAACTACTTGCTCTACACCGAGATTGGTGAACCCGAAAGTTACTTTGAAGGAAGAAAGTCCAAATAATCCATACAATGGGAGCTTGCTATGAAAGAAGAGATGGGGTCACTTGAGAAGAACAAGACTTGGTCACTAGTGAAATTACCTCATGATAAAAAGGCGTTGCAAAACAAATGGGTGTATAGAATAAAGAATGAGGTGGATGGCAAGAAGAGGTACAAAGTACGGTTAGTGGTTAAAGGGTTTCAACAAAGGAAAGAGGTTGATTACCAAGAGATATTTTCACCGGTGGTGAAGATGACTACTATTTGTTTTGTGCTTGCGTTGGTCGCATTCGAGAACTTACATCTACAACAACTAGATGTGAAGACCGCATTCTTACACGGGGATCTTGATGAAGAGATCTACATGAGGCAACCCGAGGGCTTTGAGGTAAAGGGTAAAGAGAAGTGAGTTTGTATGTTAAAGAAAATTTTGTATGGATTGAAACAAGTGAAATGTCCCGTTCATATTGATTATAAACGTTCCATATTAATTGATTTCGTTGCGAGGTTTTGACCTCTATATGAGACGTTTTTCAAAGACTGCATTCATTTTTAAAATAACCATAACCTTTATTTTATCAATAAAGGTTTCAAAAGCATTACGTAGATTATCAAATAATGATAATCTAAAATATACTGTTTACACACGACCATTACATAATGGTTTACAATAGAAATATATTACATCGACATATATTTCTTGAATGCAGTTTTTACATAATATCATACAAACATGGACTCCAAATCTTGTCCTTATTTTAGTATGCAACAGCGGAAGCTCTTAATATTCACCTGAGAATAAACATGCTTTAAACATCAACAAAAATGTTGGTGAGTTATTGGTTTAACCTATATATATCAAATCGTAACAATAGACCACAAGATTTCATATTTCAATATACATCCCTTACATAGAGATAAAAATCATTCATATGGTGAACACCTGGTAACCGACATTAACAAGATGCATATATAAGAATATCCCCATCATTCCGGGACACCCTTCGGATATGATATAAATTTCGAAGTACTAAAGCATCCGGTACTTTGGATGGGGTTTGTTAGGCCTAATAGATCTATCTTTAGGATTCGCGTCAATTAGGGTGTCTGTTCCCTAATTCTTAGATTACCAGACTTAATAAAAAGGGGCATATTCGATTTTGATAATTCAACCATAGAATGTAGTTTCACGTACTTGTGTCTATTTTGTAAATCATTTATAAAACCTGCATGTATTCTCATCCCAAAAATATTAGATTTTAAAAGTGGGACTATAACTCACTTTCACAGATTTTTACTTCGTCGGGAAGTAAGACTTGGCCACTGGTCGATTCACGAACCTATAACAAATATGTACATATATATCAAAGTATATTCAAAATATATTTACAACACTTTTAATACATTTTGATGTTTTAAGTTTATTAAGTCAGCTGTCCTCGTTAGTAACCTACAACTAGTTGTCCAACGTTAGATGTACAGAAAAAAATTGATATATATTATCTTGAATCAATCCACGACCCAGTGTATACACGTCTCAGGCTAGATCACAACTCAAAGTATATATATTTTTGGAATCAACCTCAACCCTGTATAGCTAACTCCCACATTACTGCATATAGAGTGTCTATGGTTGTTCCAAATAATATATACACATGGGTCGATATGATATGTCAAAACATTTGCATACGTGTCTATGGTATCCCAAGATTACATAATATATTATAATACATGTATAATACAATATAAGTTAGCTAGGATATGATTAATATAGATTTGTTACCAATTTTCACGTTGCTATAACAAGAAAAATTATCCAATCTTGTTTTATCCATAACTTCTTCATTTTAAATCCGTTTTGAGTGAATCAAATTGCTATGGTTTCATATTGAACTCTATTTTATGAATCTAAACAGAAAAAGTATAGGTTTATAGTCGGAAATATAAGTTACAAGTCATTTTTGTAAAGGTAGTCATTTCAGTCGAAAGAACGACGTCTAGATGACCATTTTAGAAAACATACTTCCACTTTGAGTTTAACCATGATTTTTGGATATAGTTTCATGTTCATAAGAAAAATTATTTTCTAAGAAGAACAACTTTTAAATCAAAGTTTATCATAGTTTTTAATTAACTAACCCAAAACAGCCCGCGGTGTTACTACGACGGCGTATGTCCGGTTTTACAGTGTTCTTCGTGTTTCCAGGTTTTAGATCATTAAGTTAGAATATCATATAGATATAGAACATGTGTTTAGTTGATTTTAAAAGTCAAGTTAGAAGGATTAACTTTTGTTTGCGAACAAGTTTAGAACTAACTAAACTATGTTCTAGTGATTACAAGTTTAAACCTTCGAATAAGATAGCTTTATATGTATGAATCGAATGATGTTATGAACATCATTACTACCTCAAGTTTTCTGGATAAAGCTACTGGAAATGAGAAAAATGGATCTAGCTTCAAAGGATCCTTGGATGGCTTGAAAGTTCTTGAAGCAGAATCATGACACGAAAACAAGTTCAAGTAAGATTTCCACTCGAAATAAGATTGTTATAGTTATAGAAATTGAATCAAAGTTTGAATATGAGTATTACCTTGTATTAGAAAGATATCTTACTGTAAATAATAAAGATTTCTTGAGGTTGGATGATCACTCTACAAGATTGGAAGTAAGCTAGCAAACTTGGAAGTATTCTTGATTTTATGAAACTAGAACTTGTAGAATTTATGAAGAACACTTAGAACTTGAAGATAGAACTTGAGAGAGATTAATTAGATGAAGAAAATTGAAGAATGAAAGTGTTTGTAGGTGTTTTTGATCGTTGGTATATGGATTAGATATAAAGGATGTGTAATTTTGTTTACATGTAAATAAGTCATGAATGATTACTCATATTTTTGTAATTTTATGAGATATTTCATGCTAGTTGCCAAATGATGGTTCCCACATGTGTTAGGTGACTCACATGGGCTGCTAAGAGCTAATCATTGGAGTGTATATACCAATAGTACATACATCTAAAAGCTGTGTATTGTACGAGTACGAATACGGGTGCATATGAGTAGAATTGTTGATGAAACTGAACGAGGATGTAATTGTAAGCATTTTTGTTAAGTAGAAGTATTTTGATAAGTGTCTTGAAGTCTTTCAAAAGTGTATGAATACATATTAAAACACTACATGTATATACATTTTAACTGAGTCGTTAAGTCATCATTAATCGTTACATGTAAGTGTTGTTTTGAGACCTTTAGGTTAAAGATCCTGTTAAATGTTGTTAACCCAAAGTTTATAATATCAAATGAGATTTTAAAATATTATATTATCATGATATTATGATATATTAATATATCTTAATATGATATATACATTTAAATGTCGTTACAACGATAATCGTTACATATATGTCTCGTTTCGAAATCCTTAAGTTAGTAGTCTTGTTTTTACTTATGTAGTTCATTGTTAATACACTTAATGATATATTTAATTATCATATTATCATGTTATATATAATATAACAATGTATTAATATGCTTCATATATATTTAGTAAGACGTGGTTATAACGATAATCGTTATATGTATCGTTTCGAGTTTCATACGTCAATAGTCTCCTTTTTAAGTATATAACTTATTGTTACTATTTTTAATGAGATAATTGATGATCATTATATCATATTAAACATATATATTTATTCATTTATGTATCATCATGTCATATACAACTTATAGCGTTCGTGAATCATTGGTCAAACTAGGTAATCAGACGTTTACAAAATTTCCGTTTCAATTAACCAAGTCTTAACAAGTTTGATTGCTTAACATGTTGGAAACATTTAATCATGTAAATATAGTTTTCATTAAACATATAATCATAGAAAGGTTCGGAAAAGTTCGGGTCACTACAGTACCTACCCGTTAAATAAATTTCGTCCCGAAATTTTAAGCGATTGGAGGTGTTGGCTCATCTTCTGGAAATAAGTGCGGGTACTTCTTCTTCATCTGATCTTCTCGTTCCCAGGTGAACTCGGGTCCTCTACGAGCATTCCATCGAACCTTAACAATCGGTATCTTGTTTTGTTTAAGTCTCTTAACCTCACGATCCATTATTTCAACGGGTTCTTCAATGAATTGAAGTTTTTCATTGATTTGGATTTCGTCCAACGGAATAGTGAGATCTTCTTTATCAAAACATTTCTTCAAATTCGAGACGTGAAAAGTGTTATGTACAGCCGCGAGTTGTTGAGGTAACTCAAATCGGTAAGCTACTGGCCCGACACGATCAATAATCTTGAATGGTCCAATATACCTTGGATTTAATTTCCCTCGTTTACCAAATCGAACAACACCTTTCCAAGGTGCAACCTTAAGCATGACCATCTCTACAATTTCAAATTCTATATCTTTTCTTTTAATGTCGGCGTAGCTCTTTTGTCGACTTTGGGCGGTTTTCAACCGTTGTTGAATTTGGATGATCTTCTCAGTAGTTTCTTGTATTATCTCCGGACCCGTAATCTGTCTATCCCCCACTTCACTCCAACAAATCGGAGACCTGCACTTTCTACCATAAAGTGCTTCAAACGGAGCCATCTCAATGCTTGAATGGTAGCTATTGTTGTAGGAAAATTCTGCTAACAGTAGATGTCGATCCCAACTGTTTCCAAAATCAATAACACATGCTCGTAGCATGTCTTCAAGCGTTTGTATCGTCCTTTCACTCTGCCCATCAGTTTGTGGATGATAGGCAGTACTCATGTCTAGACGAGTTCCTAATGCTTGCTGTAATGTCTGCCAGAATCTTGAAATAAATCTGCCATCCCTATCAGAGATAATAGAGATTGGTATTCCATGTCTGGAGATGACTTCCTTCAAATACAGTCGTGCTAACTTCTCCATCTTGTCATCTTCTCTTATTGGCAGGAAGTGTGCTGATTTGGTGAGACGATCAACTATTACCCAAATAGTATCAAAACCACTTGCAGTCCTTGGCAATTTAGTGATGAAATCCATGGTAATGTTTTCCCATTTCTATTTCGGGATTTCGGGTTGTTGAAGTAGGCCTGATGGTTTCTGATGCTCCGCTTTGACCTTAGAACACGTCAAACATTCCCCTACGTATTTAGCAACATCGGCTTTCATACCTGGCCACCAAAAATGTTTCTTGATATCCTTGTACATCTTCCCCGTTCCAGGATGTATTGAGTATCTGGTTTTATGAGCTTCTCTAAATACCATTTCTCTCATATCTCCAAATTTTGGTACCCAAATCCTTTCAGCCCTATACCGGGTTCCGTCTTCCCGAATATTAAGATGCTTCTCCGATCCTTTGGGTATTTCATTCTTTAAATTTCCCTCTTTTAAAACTCCTTGTTACGCCTCCTTTATTTGAGTAGTAAGGTTATTGTGAATCATTATATTCATAGATTTTACTCGAATGGGTTCTCTGTCCTTTCTACTCAAGGCGTCGGCTACCACATTTACCTTCCTTGGGTGGTAACGAGTCTCAAAGTCGTAATCATTCAACAATTCAATCCACCTACGCTGCCTCATGTTCAGTTGTTTCTGATTAAATATGTGTTGAAGACTTTTGTGGTCGGTATATATAATACTTTTGACCCCATATAAGTAGTGCCTCCAAGTCTTTAATGCAAAAACAACCGCGCCTAATTCCAAATCATGCGTCATATAATTTTGCTCGTGAATCTTCAATTGTCTAGACGCATAAGCAATCACCTTCATCCGTTGCATTAATACACAACCGAGACCTTGCTTTGATGCGTCACAATAAATCACAAAATCATCATTCCCTTCAGGCAATGACAAGATAGGTGCCGTAGTTAGCTTTTTCTTCAATAATTGAAACGCCTTCTCTTGTTCATCCTTCCATTCAAATTTCTTCCCTTTATGCGTTAATGCAGTCAAGGGTTTTGCTATTTTGGAGAAATCTTGGATGAATCTTCTGTAGTAACCAGCCAATCCTAAAAATTGACGTATATGCTTTGGAGTTTTTGGGGTTTTCCACTTTTCAACGGTTTCAATCTTTGCCGAGTCCACCTGGATACCTTCTTTGTTCACTATGTGATCGAGGAATTGAACTTCTTCCAACCAAAATGCACACTTTGAAAACTTAGCGTACAGTTTTTCTTTCCTCAATACTTCTAGCACTTTTCTAAAATGTTCTTCGTGCTCTTGATCATTCTTTGAGTAAATAAGTATGTCATCGATGAAAACAATGATAAACTTGTCAAGATATGGTCCACACACTCGGTTTATAAGGTCCATGAACACAGCTGGTGCGTTAGTCAATCCAAACGGCATAACCATAAACTCGTAATGACCATAACGCATCCTAAAAGCAGTTTTTGGAATATCATCCTCCTTTACTCGCATTTGATGATATCCAGAACGTAAATCGATCTTCGAATAAACCGACGAGCCTTGTAGTTGATCAAATAAGTCGTCAATTCTCGGCAGTGGATAACGATTTTTGATGGTAAGTTTGTTCAACTCTCTGTAGTCAATACACAACCTAAATGTACCATCCTTCTTCTTGACAAACAAAATAGGAGCTCCCCATGGTGATGTGCTTGGTCGAATGAAACTACGTTCTAATAGTTCTTGCAGTTGGCTTTGTAGTTCTTTCATCTCGCTGGGTGCGAGTCTATAAGCAGCACGAGCTATTGGTGCAGCTCCTGGTACAAGATCTATTTGAAATTCAACAGATCGATCTGGAGGTAGTCCCGATAATTCTTTCGGAAATACATCGGAAAATTCTTTTGCGACGGGAACATCATTGATGCTCTTTTCTTCAGTTTATACTTTCTCGACGTGTGCTAGAACAGCATAGCAACCTTTTCTTATTAGTTTTTGTGCCTTCAAATTACTAATAAGATGTAGCTTCGTGTTGCCCTTTTCTCCGTACACCATTAAGGGTTCTCCTTCTTCTCGTACAATGCGAATTGCATTTTTATAACATACGATCTCTGCTTTCACCTTCTTCAGCCAGTCCATGTCAACTATTACATCAAAACTCCCTAACTCTACGGGTATCAAATCAATCTTAAATATTTCGCTACCCAGTTTAATTTCTCGATTCCGGCATATATAATCTGCTGAAATTAATTTACCGTTTGCTAATTCGAGTAAAAATTTACTATCCAACGGCATCAATGGACAACTTAATTTAGCACAAAAATCTCTACTCATATAGCTTCTATCCGCACCCGAATCAAATAAAACGTAAGCAAATTTATTGTCAATAAGAAATGTACCCGTAACAAGCTCCGGGTCTTCCTGTGCCTCTGCCGCATTAATATTGAAAACTCTTCCACGGCCTTGTCCATTCGTGTTCTCCTGCTTCGGGCAATTTCTAATAATGTGGCCCGGTTTTCCACATTTATAACAAACTACATTGGCATAACTTGCTCCGACACTACTTGCTCCGCCATTACTCGTTCCGACACCATTTGTTCCTTTCGTTCTGTTAACTCCTGGTCCGTAGACCTCACACTTCACCGCGCTATGACCATTTCTTTTACACTTGTTGCAAAATTTGGTGCAGAAACCCCAGTGATACTTTTCACACCTTTGGCATAACTGCTTCTGATTGTTGTTGTTGTTGCGGTTGTTATTGTTGTTGGGATGATTGTTTAGTTGCTGTTGTTGTTGTTGTTGTTGTTATTGTTGTTGTTGTTGTTGTTGTTGTTGTTGTTGTTGTTGTTGTTGTTGTTGTTGTTGTTGTTGTTGTTGTTGTTGTTGTTGTTGTTGTTGTTGTTGTTGTTGTTGTTGTTGTTGTTGTTGTTGTTGTTGTTGGGCCGTTTGTTGTAGTTGCGATTGATGTTGCGATTGTTGGGATAGTTTTTGCGATTATTGTTGTAATTGCTATTGTTGTTGTATTGGTGACTCTTATCACCGTTTTCCTCCCACTTTCTTTTGACTTGCTTCACATTGGCCTCTTCAGCCGCCTGTTCTTTAATTCTTTCCTCAATCTGGTTCACTAGTTAGTGAGCCATTCTACATGCCTGTTGTATGGAGGCGGGCTCGTGTGAACTTATATCTTCTTGGATTCTTTCCGGTAATCCTTTCACAAACGCATCGATCTTCTCTTCCTCATCTTCGAACGCTCCCGGACACAATAGGCACAATTCTGTGAATCGTCTTTCATATGTGGTAATATCAAATCCTTGGGTTCGTAACCCTCTAAGTTCTGTCTTGAGCTTATTGACCTCGGTTCTGGGACGGTACTTTTCGTTCATCAAGTGCTTGAATGCTGACCACGGTAGTGCGTACGCATCATCTTGTACCACTTGCTCTAGATAGGTATTCCACCATGTTAACGCAGAACCTGTAAAGGTATGCGTAGCATACTTCACTTTGTCCTCTTCAGTACACTTACTTATGGCAAACACCGATTCGACCTTCTCGGTCCACCGTTTCAATCCGATCAGTCCTTCGGTTCCATCAAATTCCAAAGGTTTGCAGGCAGTGAATTCTTTGTAGGTGCATCCTACACGATTTCTTGTACTGCTAGATCCAAGGTTATTGTTGGTATGTAGCGCAGCCTGTACTGCGGCTATGTTTGAAGCTAGAAAAGTACAGAATTCCTCTTCATTCATATTCACGGTGTGTCGAGTAGTCGGTGCCATTTCCTTCAAAATAGTCAAATAGAACATGTTAATCATACAGAATATTAAGAGTAGTTAATAGTATTTCGTAGCATAATATGAACTCATTTATAAAAGTTTTTTCTTCATATTAGCATTTTATAAGTTTAAATTCGGGTAGTACCTACCCGTTAAGTTCATACTTAGTAGCAAATATACAATTCAACTACTACAATTCTATATGAAAAACTGATTATAATAATATTTCGCGTTCAAACTTTTACACAATATTTTACAAACTTACAATACCGGTTATTTTACATATAGCATGAAATATAGCACACAATAAATTTGATACAAGATGGTTGTGAAGATAATTCTAGCTAGTACACAAGTTGTTCAGCAAAGGCAATAAAGACACGTAATTCATACGTCCAGAAACAAGTCATGCATTCTGGTTTTACTAGGACTACTTCCCATCCTTGGTCTTGTGGAACATAACCGTTATGGCCGTTGATAAGACAGCGTGTTGTAACGTCGTCAAAAGGATGAAGGTTACATAATGACCAACAGTCTCGTAATAACCTAAAAACCTCATTTCTTACCCCAATTACCGACTCCGTCACTTGTGGGAACGTTTTGTTTAATAGTTGTAGCCCGATGTTCTTGTTCTCAATTTGGTGAGAAGCGAACATTACTAACTCATAAGCATAACATGCTTCTTTATGTTGCATGTTAGCCGCTTTTTCTAAATCACGAAGTCCTATATTCGGATATATTGAGTCAAAATAATTTCTTAACCCGTTGCGTAAAATAGCATTTGGGTTCCCCGCAATATATGTGTCAAAGTAAACACATCGTAACTTATGGATTTCCCAATGTGATATCCCCCATCTTTCGAACGAAAGCCTTTTATAAACCAAGGCATTCTTGGAATGTTCTTCGAATGTCTTACAAACTGATCTCGCCTTAAATAGTTGTGCCGAGGAATTCTGACCGACTCTAGATAAGATTTCATCAATCATGTCTCCGGGTAGGTCTCTTAAAATATTGGGTTGTCTATTCATTTTGCGTTTTTATACTGTAAAATAGACAAGAGTTAGATTCATAAAAAAAAATACTTATTAATACAAGCAATTTTTACATATATCATAAAGCATAAGCACACTATATTACATATATTACACCACACGAATACAACTATCTTATTCCGACTCGCCCGTTTCTTCTTCTTCGGTTTTGGTTCGTTTTGCCAAGTTTCTAGGGATATATGATGTTCCCCTAATACGAGCCGTCGTTTTCCATATTGGTTTAGAAAAACCTGGTGGTTTAGAGGTTCCCGGGTTATTGTCACAACTTAAGAAATACGGGTGTTGACGATACATATAAAGTTCATCGGGTTTGGAATCAAATTTATCTATTTTTATGCCCTCTCCCTTATTGTTATCTTTTGCCTTATTAAATTGTGTTGGGGTAATTTCTATAACATCATCAGAATCCTTGTCGGGATCCGATTCATCGGAGAATTGGTAATCCTCCCAATACTTTGCTTCCTTGGCGGAAACACCATTGACCATAATTAACTTTGGTCAGTTGGTTAAGGATTTTCTTCTACTTAACCGTTTTATTATTTTCCCCACAGGTTCTATTTCTTCTTCCGGTTCTGATTCTTCTTCCGGTTCCGACTCTTCTTCCGGTTCCTCTTCGGGAACTTGTGACTCTTCAATGGGACTTGTTCTAGAGGTAGACATCTATCACATAATATCAAACACGTTAAGAGATTAATATATCACATAATATTCACATGTTAAAAATATATAGTTTCCAACAAAAAAAATTTTTAAGCAATCATTTTTCAAGTAAACACGGTCGAAGTCCAGACTCACTAATGCATCCTAAAAAACTCGATAAGACACACTAATTCAAAATTCTGGTTCTCTAAGACCAACGCTCGGATACCAACTGAAATGTCCCGTTCATATTGATTATAAACGTTCCATATTAATTGATTTCGTTGCGAGGTTTTGACCTCTATATGAGACGTTTTTCAAAGACTGCATTCATTTTTAAAATAACCATAACCTTTATTTTATCAATAAAGGTTTCAAAATCATTACGTAGATTATCAAATAATGATAATCTAAAATATACTGTTTACACACGACCATTACATAATGGTTTACAATAGAAATATATTACATCGACATATGTTTCTTGAATGCAGTTTTTACATAATATCATACAAACATGGACTCCAAATCTTGTCCTTATTTTAGTATGCAACAGCGGAAGCTCTTAATATTCACCTGAGAATAAACATGCTTTAAACGTCAACAAAAATGTTGGTGAGTTATAGGTTTAACCTATATATATCAAATCGTAACAATAGACCACAAGATTTCATATTTCAATATACATCCATACATAGAGATAAAAAATCATTCATATGGTGAACACCTGGTAACCGACATTAACAAGATGCATATATAAGAATATCCCCATCATTCCAGGACACCCTTCGGATATGATATAAATTTCGAAGTACTAAAGCATCCGGTACTTTGGATGGGGTTTATTAGGCCCAATAGATCTATCTTTAGGATTCGCGTCAATTAGAGTGTCTGTTCCCTAATTCTTAGATTACCAGACTTAATAAAAAGGGGCATATTCAATTTCGATAATTCGACCATAGAATGTAGTTTCACGTACTTGTGTCTATTTTGTAAATCATTTATAAAACCTGCATGTATTCTCATCCCAAAAATATTAGATTTTAAAAGTGGGACTATAACTCACTTTCACAGATTTTTACTTCGTCGGGAAGTAAGACTTGGCCACTAGTCGATTCACGAACCTATAACAAATATGTACATATATATCAAAGTATATTCAAAATATATTTACAACACTTTTAATACATTTTGATGTTTTAAGTTTATTAAGTCAGCTGTCCTCGTTAGTAACCTACAACTAGTTGTCCAACGTTAGATGTACAGAAAAAAAATTGATATATATTATCTTGAATCAATCCACGACCCAGTGTATACACATCTCAGGCCTGATCACAACTCAAAGTATATATATTTTTTGAATCAACCTCAACCGTGTATAGCTAACTCCCATATTACTGCATATGGAGTGTCTATGGTTGTTCCAAATAATAAATACACATGGGTCGATATGAAATATCAAAACATTTGCATACGTGTCTATGGAATCCCAAGATTACATAATATATTATAATACATGTATAATACAATATAAGTTAGCTAGGATATGATTAATATAGATTTGTTACCAATTTTCACGTTGCTATAACAAGAAAAATTATCCAATCTTGTTTTATCCATAACTTCTTCATTTTAAATCCGTTTTGAGTGAATCAAATTGCTATGGTTTTATATTGAACTCTATTTTATGAATCTAAACAGAAAAAGTATAGGTTTATAGTCGGAAATATAAGTTACAAGTTATTTTTGTATAGGTAGTCATTTCAGTCGAAAGAACGACGTCTAGATGACCATTTTAGAAAACGTACTTCCACTTTGAGTTTAACCATGATTTTTGGATATAGTTTCATGTTCATAAGAAAAAACATTTTCCCAGAAGAACAACTTTTAAATCAAAGTTTATCATAGTTTTTAATTAACTAACCCAAAACAGCCCGCGATGTTACTACGACGGCGTATGTCCGGTTTTACAGTGTTCTTCGTGTTTCCATGTTTTAAATCATTAAGTTAGCATATCATATAGATATAGAACATGTGTTTAGTTGATTTTAAAAGTCAAGTTAGAAGGATTAACTTTTGTTTGCCAACAAGTTTAGAATTAACTAAACTATGTTCTAGTGATTACAAGTTTAAACCTTCGAATAAGATAGCTTTATATGTATGAATCAAATGATGTTATGGACATCATTACTACCTCAAGTTTTCTGAATAAAGCTACTAGAAATGAGAAAAATGGATCTAGCTTCAAAGGATCCTTGGATGGCTTGAAAGTTCTTGAAGCAGAATCATGACACGAAAACAAGTTCAAGTAAGATTTCCACTCGAAATAAGATTGTTATAGTTATAGAAATTGAATCAAAGTTTGAATATGAGTATTACCTTGTATTAGAAAGATATCTTACTGTAAATAATAAAGATTTCTTGAGGTTGGATGATCACTCTACAAGATTGGAAGTAAGCTAGCAAATTTGGAAGTATTCTTGATTTTATGAAACTAGAACTTGTAGAATTTATGAAGAACACTTAGAACTTGAAGATAGAACTTGAGAGAGATTAATTAGATGAAGAAAATTGAAGAATGAAAGTGTTTGTAGGTATTTTTGGTCATTGGTATATGGATTAGATATAAAGGATGTGTAATTTTGTTTACATCTAAATAAGTCATGAATGATTACTCATATTTTTGTAATTTTATGAGATATTTCATGTTAGTTGCCAAATGATGGTTCCCACATGTGTTAGGTGACTCACATGGGCTGCTAAGAGTTGATCATTGGAGTGTATATACCAATAGTACATACATCTAAAAGCTGTGTATTGTACGAGTACGAATACGGGTGCATACGAGTAGAATTGTTGATGAAACTGAACGAGGATGTAATTGTAAGCATTTTTGTTAAGTAGAAGTATTTTGATAAGTGTCTTGAAGTCTTTCAAAAGTGTATGAATACATATTAAAACACTACGGGCCTGTTTACTTATGGATTAATAGGTCTTAATGATATACAAGGATTATTCGGTCAGATATTCAAGGTGTTTACTTGAGACTTATTTATTAATTCCAACTATATCAAGAGCTGTATAGGTCACCCAAAATATGGGTGTTGTCCCCATATTGCCGTATTATTTCCAACCATACCCCCTCCCTCTTCAATCGAATAAAGGAACTTTTCCTTCTTCAACTACACAAAAGAAATTGGACACATCAACATCTCTTTTTCTAGATGTCTACACCATCACTGTTTACCTTCGTTGTTGAATCTACTCCCGCCGTTTATGTCGGCTTCTTTTTTGCAAGTCTCGCGATAATTAGGTCAAATTAATTATTTGTTTGACTATCAATTTCAGTTATCTCCAGTAAGTTTCAAGCGACAATTTATCACCTTGATCGAAGATTTGTAAATTGATCCAGATGAATTACTCATTTGTTTGTTTTTGATAAATAGTTATGTGTTGACTCATTTGTGCCTAATATCACTTAATTATTTTTATTTTTTATTTTATACTTATGAAAAATGGGAAAGTTTATATCGTTCTGGGATTATTTTTTATTACCCAAAAAAGAGAATAAAGTGTGTTTGTAATTGTTAATGAGTCCGAAGTTAGGATTTGTGCATATTAGAGGTTTAAACGGAATGTAATTTTCACAGTTTATTTGTGATTGTAAATGTAAATATGGTGATAGATTGTTTTCTGAATTTTGTAGTTTGACATTAGTGCTTGATCGATGTGTTTGATTAGGGTAAAATAGTCATTTTTGTTATTAATCAATTTCATTCATCATAAAAAAGAAACAACATTTGTTCATTTAGAACTTACCCCATTTTACCTTCTATACTCATTTTGCCATCTATATCCATATATTGAACTTAATTAAAATAAAGTAAACAGGCCCTACATGTATATACATTTTAACTGAGTCGTTAAGTCATCGTTAATCGTTACATGTAAGTGTTGTTTTGAGACCTTTTGGTTAACGATCCTGTTAAATGTTGTTAACCCAAAGTTTATAATATCAAATGAGATTTTAAATTATTATATTATCATGATATTATGATATCTTAATATATCTTAATATGATATATACATTTAAATGTCGTTACAACGATAATCGTTACATATATGTCTCGTTTCGAAATCCTTAAGTTAGTAGTCTTGTTTTTACTTATGTAGTTCATTGTTAATACACTTAATGATATATTTAATTATCATATTATCATGTTATATATAATATAACAATGTATTAATATGATTCATATATATTTAGTAAGACGTGGTTATAACGATAATCGTTATATGTATCGTTTCGAGTTTCATACGTCAATAGTCTCCTTTTTAAGTATATAACTTATTGTTACTATTTTTAATGAGATACTTGATTATCATTATATCATGTTAAACATATATATTTATTCATTTATGTATCATCATGTCATATACAACTTATAGCGTTCGTGAATCATTGGTCAAACTGGGTAATCAGACGTTTACAAAATTTCCGTTTCAATTAACCAAGTCTTAACAAGTTTGATTGCTTAACATGTTGGAAACATTTAATCATATAAATATAGTTTTCATTAAACATATAATCATAGAAAGGTTCAGAAAAGTTCGGGTCACTACAACAAGCACCTCGGCAATGGTACTTGAAATTTGATGAGTTTATGAAGAAGGTTGATTTTGTAAAATGTGAAGCGGACCATTGTTGTTACTTGAAGAAATTCAAGTCTTCTTACATAATCTTATTGTTATACGTTGATGACATGTTGCTTGCGGGTTCGAACATGTTCAAGATCAATAAGTTGAAAGGTATGCTTTCAAAAGAGTTCGAGATGAAGGATCTTGGTAGTGCCAAGCAAATAATTGGAATGAGTATTGTGCGTGATCGTGCTAAAGGTGTTCTATACTTATCTCAATCTAAGTATATTGAGAAAGTAGTAGAAAAGTTTAATGTTGATAAAGTAAAGGCTCGTATTATGCCTTTGGGTAGTGCGATAAAGTTATCGAAGAATCAATCACCTAAAACGGAAGAAGATAAACCGGAGATGGAAAAGGTCCCGTATAGATCGGCCGTGGGAAGTATTATGTATGCCATGGTTTGTACGAGACCGGATATAGCTCATGCATTGGGAGTTGTAAGCCGTTATATGTCTAATCCGGGGAAGGAGCATTGGGAAGTGGTCAAATGGTTGCTTCGTTATTTGAAAGGTACTTCTAGTATGGGATTGTGTTTCACTAGCAATGTTGTACTTAGAGGTTATACGGATGCAAATTTGGGTGGATTTGGTGATTCGGGTAAAAGTACTACGGGATATGTGTTCATGGTTGGTAAGACGGCGGTTAGTTGGATGTCTAGACTACAAAGGAGTGTTGCTTTGTCAACCACCGAGGCCGAGTATATGGATATTGCGGAAGCTTCTAAGGAGCTTGTTTGGTTGAAGAACTTCTTGTGTGAGTTGGGTAAAAGACAAGACAATTGCGTATTATATTGTGACAACCAAAGTGCAATCAATCTTGCGAAGAATCCGGTGTTTCATAATCATACGAAACACATTGATTTGAGGTATCATTTTATTCGAGAACGTATTGGAGATGGTACTTTAATATTGGAGAAAGTCCTTGGTATGAAGAATTCCGCGGATATGTTTACTAAGGTGGTGTCAATGGACAAGTTGAAGTTTTGCATAGCTTCAACGGGTCTTCTCATGAACTAATGAGAAGGTGGTGACCGATGTAGTGACCCGAACTTTTCCATGTTTATATATATATTAAATGAAATTTTTATTTACATGATTAAGTATATCCAACATGTTAAGCAATCAAACTTGATTAATTGAAATAGGTTTCATATAGACAATTGACCACCCAAGTTGACAGGTGATTCACGAACGTTAAAACTTGTAAAAACTATACGATGACATATATATGGTTATATATATAGTTAACATGATTTTATTATAAGTATGTATCTCATTAGGTATTTTAACAATGAGTTATATACATAAAAAAATGAGACTATTAATTTAAGAAACTCGAAAACGATATATATAATGATTATCGTTATAACAACGTCTTACTAGGTACATATGAATCATATTAAGATATTGATACACTTGGTTAATTATATTAAATGATAAGTAAATATATTATTAAGTGTATTAACAATGAAATACATATGTAAAAATAAGACTACTAACTTAATGATTTCGAAACGAGACATATATGTAACGATTATCGTTGTAACGACATTTAACTGTATATACATCATACTAAGATATATTATATATCATAATATCATGATAATATAACAATTTAACATCTCATTGTTATAATAAACAATGGGTTAACAACATTCAACAAGATCGTTAACCTAAAGGTTTCAAAACAACATTTACATGTAACGACTAACGATGACTTAACGACTCAGTTAAAATGTATATACATGTAGTGTTTTAATATGTATTCATACACTTTTGAAAGACTTCAAGACACTTATCAAAATACTTCTACTTAACAAAAATGCTTACAATTACATCCTCGTTCAGTTTCATCAACAATTCTACTCGTATGCACCCGTATTCGTACTCGTACAATACACAGCTTTTAGATGTATGTACTATTGGTATATATACTCCAATGATCAGCTCTTAGCAGCCCATGTGAGTCACCTAACACATGTGGGAACCATCATTTGGCAACTAGCATGAAATATCTCATAAAATTACAAAAATATGAGTAATCATTCATGACTTATTTACATGAAAACAAAATTACATATCCTTTATATCTAATCCATACACCAACGACCAAAAATACCTACAAACACTTTCATTCTTCAATTTTCTTCATCTAATTGATCTCTCTCAAGTTCTATCTTCAAGTTCTTACGGTCATTACGAGTTTATGGTCATGCCGTTTGGTTTAACTAATGCACCAGCTGTGTTCATGGACCTTATGAACCGAGTGTGTGGACCATACCTTGACAAGTTTGTCATTGTTTTCATTGATGACATACTTATTTACTCAAAGAATGACCAAGAACACGATGAACATTTGAGAAAGGTGTTAGAAGTATTGAGGAAGGAAGAATTGTACGCTAAATTTTCAAAGTGTGCATTTTGGTTGGAAGAAGTTCAATTCCTCGGTCACATAGTGAACAAAAAAGGTATTAAGGTGGATCCGGCAAAGATAGAAACTGTTGAAAAGTGGAAAACCCCGAAAACTACGAAACACATACGCCAGTTTTTAGGACTAGCTGGTTACTACAGAAGGTTCATCCAAGACTTTTTCAGAATAGCAAAACCCTTGACTGCATTAACGCATAAAGGGAAGAAATTTGAATGGAAGGATGAACAAGAGAAAGCGTTTCAGTTATTGAAGAAAAAGCTAACTACGGCACCTATATTGTCATTGCCTGAAGGGAATGATGATTTTGTGATTTATTGTGACGCATCAAAGCAAGGTCTCGGTTGTGTATTAATGCAACGAACGAAGGTGATTGCTTATGCGTCTAGACAATTGAAGATTCACGAGCAAAATTATACGACGCATGATTTGGAATTAGGCGTGGTTGTTTTTGAATTAAAGACTTGGAGGCACTACTTATATGGGGTCAAAAGCATTATATATACCGACCACAAAAGTGTTCAACACATATTTAATCAGAAACAACTGAATATGAGGCAGCGTAGGTGGATTGAGTTGTTAAATGATTACGACTTTGAGATTCGTTACCACCCAGGGAAGGCAAATGTGGTAGCCGACGCCTTGAGCAGGAAGGACATAGAACCCATTCGAGTAAAATCTATGAATATAATGATTCACAATAACCTTACTACTCAAATAAAGGAGGCGCAACAAGGAGTTTTAAAAGAGGGAAATTTAAAGGATGAAATACCCAAAGGATCGGAGAAGCATCTTAATATTCGGGAAGACGGAACCCGGTATAGGGCTGAAAGGATTTGGGTACCAAAATTTGGAGATATGAGAGAAATGGTACTTAGAGAAGCTCATAAAACCAGATACTCAATACATCCTGGAACGGGGAAGATGTACAAGGATCTCAAGAAACATTTTTGGTGGCCGGGTATGAAAGCTGATGTTGCTAAATACATAGGAGAATGTTTGACGTGTTCTAAGGTCAAAGCTGAGCATCAGAAACCATCAGGTCTACTTCAACAACCCGAAATCCCGGAATGGAAATGGGAAAACATTACCATGGATTTCATCACTAAATTGCCAAGGACTGCAAGTGGTTTTGATACTATTTGGGTAATAGTTGATCGTCTCACCAAATCAGCACACTTCCTGCCAATAAGAGAAGATGACAAGATGGAGAAGTTAGCACGACTGTATTTGAAGGAAGTCGTCTCCAGACATGGAATACCAATCTCTGTTATCTCTGATAGGGATGGCAGATTTATTTCAAGATTCTGGCAGACATTACAGCAAGCATTAGGAACTCATCTAGACATAAGTACTGCCTATCATCCACAAACTGATGGGCAGAGCGAAAGGACGATACAAATGCTTGAAGACATGCTACGAGCATGTGTTATTGATTTCGGAAACAGTTGGATCGACATCTACCGTTAGCAGAATTTTCCTACAACAACAGCTACCATTCAAGCATTGAGATGGCGCCGTTTGAAGCACTTTATGGTAGAAAGTGCAGGTCTCCGATTTTTTGGAGTGAAGTGGGGGATAGACAGATTACGGGTTCGGAAATAATACAAGAAACTACCGAGAAGATCATTCAAATTCAACAACGGTTGAAAACCGCCCAAAGTCGACAAAAGAGCTACGCTGCATTAAAAGAAAAGATATAGAATTTGAAATTGGAGAGATGGTCATGCTTAAAGTTGCACCTTGGAAAGGCTTTGTTCGATTTGGTAAACGAAGGAAATTAAATCCAAGGTATATTGGACCATTCAAGATTATTGATCGTGTCGGACCAGTAGATTACCGACTTGAGTTACCTCAACAACTCGTGACTGTACATAACACTTTCCACGTCTCGAATTTGAAGAAATGTTTTGCTAAAGAAGATCTCACTATTCCGTTAGATGAAATCCAAATCAACGAAAAACTTCAATTTATCGAAGAACCCGTCGAAATAATGGATCGTGAGGTTAAAAGACTTAAGCAAAACAAGATACCAATTGTTAAGGTTCGATGGAATGCTCGTAGAGGACCCGAGTTCACCTGGGAACGAGAAGATCAGATGAAGAAGAAATACCCGCATTTATTTCCAGAAGATACGTCAACACCTCCAACTGCTTAAAATTTCGGGACGAAATTTATTTAACGGGTAGGTACTGTAGTGACCCGAACTTTTTCATGTTTATATATATATTAAATGAAATTGTTATTTACATGATTAAGTGTTTCCAACATGTTAAGCAATCAAACTTGTTAAGACTTGATTAATTGAAATAGGTTTCATATAGACAATTGACCACCCAAGTTGACCGGTGATTCACGAACGTTAAAACTTGTAAAAACTATACGATGACATATATATGGTTATATATATAGTTAACATGATTTTATTATAAGTATGTATCTCATTAGGTATTTTAACAATGAGTTATATACATAAAAAATGATACTATTAATTTAAGAAACTCGAAAACGATATATATAACGATTATCGTTATAACAACGTCTTACTAGGTACATATGAATCATATTAAGATATTGATACACTTGGTTAATTATGTTAAATAATAAGTAAATATATTATTAAGTGTATTAACAATGAAATACATATGTAAAAATAAGACTACTAACTTAATGATTTCGAAACGAGACATATATGTAACGATTATCGTTGTAACGACATTTAACTGTATATACATCATACTAAGATATATTATATATCATAATATCATGATAATATAACAATTTAACATCTCATTTGTTATAATAAACAATGGGTTAACAACATTCAACAAGATCGTTAACCTAAAGGTTTCAAAACAACATTTACATGTAACGACTAACGATGACTTAACGACTCAGTTAAAATGTATATACATGTAGTGTTTTAATATGTATTCATACACTTTTGAAAGACTTCAAGACACTTATCAAAATACTTCTACTTAACAAAAATGCTTGCAATTACATCCTCGTTCAGTTTCATCAATAATTCTACTCGTATGCACCCGTATTCGTACTCGTACAATACACAGCTTTTAGATGTATGTACTATTAGTATATACACTCCAATGATCAGCTCTTAGCAGCCCATGTGAGTCACCTAACACATGTGGGAACCATCATATGGCAACTAGCATGAAATGTCTCATAAAATTACAAAAATATGAGTAATCATTCATGACTTATTTACATGAAAACAAAATTACATATCCTTTATATCTAATCCATACACCAACGACCAAAAACACCTACAAACACTTTCATTCTTTAATTTTCTTCATCTGATTGATCTCTCTCAAGTTCTATCTTCAAGTTCTAAGTGTTCTTCATAAATTCCAAAAGTTCTAGTTTCATAAAATCAAGAATACTTCCAAGATTGCAAGTTTACTTCCAAGTTTTCTAAATCCATTCCAATTAATCATCCAAGATCAAGAAACCTTTGTTACTTACAGTAGGTTATCTTTCTAATACAAGGTAATAATCATATTCAAACTTTAATTCAATTTCTATAACTATAACAATCTTATTTCGAGTGGAAATCTTACTTGAAATTGTTTTCGTGTCATGATTCTGCTTCAAGAACTTTCAAGCCATCCAAGGATCCTTTGAAGCTAGATCTATTTTTCTCATTTCCAGTAGGTTTATCCAAGGAACTTGAGGTAGTAATGATGTTCATAACATCATTCGATTCATACATATAAAGCTATCTTATTCGAAGGTTTAAACTTGTAATCACTAGAACATAGTTTAGTTAATTCTAAACTTGTTCGCAAATAAAAGTTAATCCTTCTAACTTGACTTTTAAAATCAACTAAACACATGTTCTATATCTATATGATATTCTAACTTAATGATTTAAAACCTGGAAACACGAAAAACACCGTAAAACCGAATTTACGCCGTCGTAGTAACACCGCGGGCTGTTTTGGGTTAGTTAATTAAAAACTATGATAAACTTTGATTTAAAAGTTGTTATTCTTAAAAAATGATTTTTATTATGAACATGAAACTATATCCAAAAATTATGGTTAAACTCAAAGTGGAAGTATGTTTTCTAAAATGGTCATCTAGACGTCGTTCTTTCGACTGAAATGACTACCTTTACAAAAATGACTTGTAACTTATTTTTCTGACTATAAACCTATACTTTTTCTGTTTAGATTCATAAATAGAGTTCAATATGAAACCATAGCAATTTGATTCACTCAAAACGGATTTAAAATGAAGAAGTTATGGGTAAAACAAGATTGGATAATTTTTCTCATTTTAGCTACGTGAAAATTGGTAACAAATCTATTCCAACCATAACTTAATCAACTTGTATTGTATATTATGTAATCTTGAGATACCATAGACACGTATACAATGTTTCGACCTATCATGTTGACACATCTATATATATTTCGGAACAACCATAGACACTCTATATGTGAATGTTGGAGTTAGCTATACAGGGTTGAGGTTGATTCCAAAATATATATAGTTTGAGTTGTGATCAATACTGAGATACGTATACACTGGGTCGTGGATTGATTCAAGATAATATTTATCGATTTATTTCTGTACATCTAACTGTGGACAACTAGTTGTAGGTTACTAACGAGGACAGCTGACTTAATAAACTTAAAACATCAAAATATATTAAAAGTGTTGTGAATATATTTTGAACATACTTTGATATATATATATATGTATATATTGTTATAGGTTCGTGGATCAACCAGTGGCCAATTCTTACTTTCCGATGAAGTAAAAATCTGTGAAAGTGAGTTATAGTCCCACTTTTAAAATCTAATATTTTTGGGATGAGAATACATGCAGGTTTTATAAATGATTTACAAAATAGACACAAGTACGTGAAACTACATTCTATGGTTGAATTATCGAAATCGAATATGCCCCTTTTTATTAAGTCTGGTAATCTAAGAATTAGGGAACAGACACCCTAATTGACGCGAATCCTAAAGATAGATCTATTGGGCCTAACAAACCCCATCCAAAGTACCGGATGCTTTAGTACTTCGAAATTTATATCATATCCGAAGGGTGTCCCGGAATGATGGGGATATTCTTATATATGCATCTTGTTAATGTCGGTTACCAGGTGTTCACCATATGAATGATTTTTATCTCTATGTATGGGATGTGTATTGAAATATGAAATCTTGTAGTCTATTGTTACGATTTGATATATATAGGTTAAACCTATAACTCACCAACATTTTTGTTGACGTTTAAAGCATGTTTATTCTCAGGTGAATACTAAGAGCTTCCGCTGTTGCATACTAAAATAAGGACAAGATTTGGAGTCCATGTTTGTATGATATTGTGTAAAAACTGCATTCAAGAAACTGATTTCGATGTAACATATTTGTATTGTAAACCATTATGTAATGGTCGTGTGTAAATAGAATATTTTAGATTATCATTTAATCTACGTAAAGCTTTTTAAACCTTTATTTATGAAATAAAGGTTATGGTTTGTTTTAAAAATAAATGCAGTCTTTGAAAAACGTCTCATATCGCAACGAAATCAATTAATATGGAACGTTTTTAATCAATAAGAACGGGACATTTCAGTCGACTAGGGAGATAGAGAGATGATGATTCGATTCTAACAAGAAGTGTTGAAGACCTTGTATCGAAAGTCTGCTTATCCGGCATATGTGATAGGAGTGTGCGTGTCCCAAATGAAGTTTGGCGGTAAAGGGTGCTTTGGCGATCTTGGTTAGTTTGGTATGATGGGTTGACAAAATGTGAGTCATAGTTTTGACTATCTTCAAGTGGGAGATTGTTGGATGTGAAGGATATCAAAACAAAAGGATTCGGACGAACAGGGGAGGCGCGTCGCGGCCTTGGAAGGCGTGACGCGGTCTATTACATGAAACAGAGCATCAGTTTTGTAAAACGACAGTCCGGAGTTTAGCCTTGGAGGCGCGGCGCGGCCTCAAATGGCGCGGTGCGGCTTCATCTGGCGAGAAGTTTCTAAATTTATGTTTTTCTTGTTCTCCAAGGTGTTTTTGGCCTATATAATCATCCTAATGTAACCCTCAGTTTGTATCTACGAATTATATCAATAAAATCTCTCTAGTTGGTCCGTGGATTAAAGTAATCGACATTCGATTACATATAACCACGTTAAATCTCGCGTCTTTAATTCTTTAATTTTTGTTTTTTCGTTTGTCGATTGTGGAAGGGTAATTCTCTGGAATTATTCTATTGTTTGGGTCCTATAATCCTTAAAACTTATACGATGTATGAACAAAGAGTGATGACTCTTACTGTGGAACAAATCAATAATAGTAGCATATTTGGTGAACCGTTGGTACCAAGCCTTTTTTCAATCCATAAAGAGATTGTTTTATGTTCGGCCATTAGTGATCCCGAAAACGATATAATTAGTAACTTTACAATCGCTTACAATCGTTCATATCTTATATTTGGTTGGCCGATTCTCAATGTATATTTTAAGACTAGATATACATTACTGATACATTCTTTTTTTCATCTCGATTGAGTTGGTGTTCAGTGTAACACTCCGTGGGTAGGGTTAAATATAGTCTTTTCTTTTTAAAATAACCAATTTTCATTATTGCTTAACTTCGTTACAAGAGATAATATGCACAAATATAACATGACAATTATTTTATTTCCGTCAGTATTATACAAGTGGATCGAATTACTCGGTATCTTAGAACACGTGAACTTGCATTTTACCACTATGTACAATGTACCACGTAGTATGAACACAAGCCACGATGATCACAATATCGGCTAAAATGATCCGGTGATCATGTGAGGCTTTAGAAGACTTTGTTTTCACACGCTAAGGGTTCCAAAAATTATCCATTTATAATCATTTTACCAAACTAGTGGATCTTTATTGGTCCCTACACAAATTCATACAGATAATAATTACTCCGTATTACTAACTTAAAAACAAAACTGCACAGAATCATTTTATTATTTCAATATAAAACCAGGTGCTTGTTCTCATACAACACCACCAACAATGGCATTCAAAAGCCTTCAACTTTTACCATTTCTAATACTTACTGTTCTATCTGCAACCACCATCTTAGAAGATGAATTAATCGCCTTACAACATTTCAAGAACTCTATCACTGATGACCCAACTGGTGCACTCCTAAACTGGAATTCCAATTCCAGCTCCAGCTCCAGCTCCAGCTCCAGTCCCATCCATCACTGCAACTGGACTGGAATCATATGCGACGACGTTTCAAGTCGCGTGATCTCCATTTCAATTCAACAAACACAACTCAAAGGTGAAATCTCACCGTTCCTAGGTAACCTTTCTAGTCTCCAAGTTCTTGATTTATCATACAACTCATTCACAGGCAACATTCCATTCCAACTCGGACTGTGCACGCAACTTACGACCCTTTCATTTTACACGAATTCCCTATCGGGCCCCATTCCGTTCCAACTAGGAAACCTCCGAAATCTACAACTACTAGACCTAGGAAACAACTCCATTTCCGGACCCATTCCTAGTACTATTTGTAACTGCACTTCATTGCTCGAACTCAGCCTGGATGAAAACAATCTTAACGGTACAATCCCCAATAGAATCGGGGATTTAACCAATCTTCAACTTCTTGGAGCTTTTCTTAATCTTCTAGAAGGTTCCATTCCATCTTCCATTAGTCAATTAACACAACTACAAGCTCTTGATTTCAGCCAAAACCAGCTTTCAGGTATCATTCCTAAATTAGGAAACTTATCAAGTTTACAATTACTTCAGTTGCAAGAAAACTCTATTTCCGGCGAAATACCACCAGATATCGTCCGTTGCGAGAATCTAACTAGTCTTAATTTGTATAGTAACATGATTTCTGGAAGTATTCCTTTAGAAATTGGAAATTTACTCAACTTACAATATTTGAGGTTGTATGATAATCGATTGAATTCGAGTATTCCTAGCTCGTTGTACAAGTTGAAATCATTGGTGAGGTTGGAATTATCGAAGAATGATTTAACGGGAAGTATTTCTTCTGATATCGATTCGTTAAGATCTTTACGGTCGTTGACGCTTCATGAGAACAAGTTGACGGGCGAAATCCCTGAATCGATAACCAGGTTGGTGAACTTAACGTATTTAACGGTTAGTTTGAACTCGTTAACTGGATCGATTCCATCGAGCATTGGGTCGCTTCATAATTTAAGAAATTTGTCTCTTAGTAATAACAATCTTGATGGGCTTATTCCTGTTAGTATCACAAACTGCACGAATCTTCGTTGGCTCGATTTGTCTTATAACTATAAAATGACAGGAGAAGTCCCTCACGGTTTAGGAAAGTTATCGAATCTAACGTTTTTTAGCATTGGAAACAACAAATTTTCGGGAAAGGTCCCGGATGATCTGTTTGATTGTTCGAGTCTCATGATCTTCGATCTAGCACATAACAATTTTACGGGTTTGTTGAAATCGGATATAGGAAGACTTTTTCGAATTCAGATATTGCAGCTTAATTATAACTCCTTTTTCGGGCCAATCCCGGGTGAAATAGGGAACCTAACTAGTTTGATGTTGTTAAACCTTGGTGAAAATCGATTTTCGGGAACTATTCCTGTTGAAATTTCGAACATTTCGTCTCTTCAAAGTCTTTTAATTTATAACAATAATCTTGAAGGCCGAATACCTGAAGAAATCTTTAATCTTAAACAGCTGACTGAACTCTACTTAATGAATAATAAATTTGTGGGCTCTGTTTTGAACTCTGTTTCGAAACTCGAGATGCTTTCAAGTTTAAACCTTAGTGGAAACAGATTTTACGGGTCGATTCCAGACACTATGACGAAACTAAATCGATTGATCATGATAGACTTGTCACATAATCTATTTACGGGCTCGATATCAGGGCCTGTTATTGCAAGTATGAAGAACTTACAAATCTATCTCAATTTCTCGAATAATTTGTTTATCGGGATGGTCCCAAATGAGTTTGGGAAGATGGAAATGGTTGAAGCGATTGATATTTCGAACAATAATCTTTCGGGTGGTCTTCCTTTAACACTCCAAGGTTGCAGAAACCTGCAGAGTCTTGATTTATCAAGAAATCGTCTTTCTGGTAACGTTTTGGAAGAAATTTTTCCTACTCTTGATGTTCTTTCGTACGTAAATTTATCAACAAACCAGTTAAATGGAGAGATCCCAAGAAGTATGGCGAATTTGTCGAGTCTTACATCCGTTGATCTTTCACAGAACGAGTTCATAGGGACCATTCCTGAAAACTTTGGCAACATTTCATCGTTGAAACATCTCAACCTTTCGTTTAATCATCTTGAAGGGCGTGTTCCTGATACGGGTATTTTCAGAAATGTTACCGCAGTTGGATTAGTTGGGAACCCGTCTCTGTGTTTTACAAACGACACCAAATCATGTGTGTCCTCAACTCGCTCGAATAAATCACGCACGTTATCCAAAAGCGCGATACTAATTATTGCGATACTTGGATCTTTAGGTTTGATTTTGGTTTTGTTTATCGTTGTTGTATGTTATCGACGTGTTAGAAAACAAAAAGTGAAGGAAACCGAGAATCCAGAATTACCAGATTACACCCCGGGGTCGTCTGTTAAAAGATTCGAAAGAAAAGAACTTGAAGATGCTACTAACAGTTTCAGTGAAGGAAACATTCTTGGTACAAGTAGTTTAAGCACAGTGTACAAGGGTACATTAGAAGATGGAAGCATGATAGCAGTGAAGAATCTGAATTTGACACAGTTTGCATTGGAATCTGATAAAAGTTTTAATAAAGAAATGAAAACATTAGCAAAATTAAGGCATAGAAATCTAGTTAAAGTTGTTGGTTATGCATGGGAGAGTATGAAATTAAAGGCATTAGTTCTTGAATATATGGAAAATGGTAATTTGGATAGAGTTATACATGATTCGGGGATTAATCGAGCGAGATGGGATTTGTATGAGAGAGTTGAGGTTTTGGTTTCGGTTTCAAGAGGGTTGGTTTATTTGCATTCGGGTTATGATTTTCCAATTGTTCATTGCGATTTGAAGCCTTCGAACATACTTTTGGATGAAAAATGGGATGCTCATGTTAGCGATTTTGGAACGGCTAGGATTCTTGGAGTTCATCTCCAAGATGGAAGCAGCATTTCTACTGGTTCGACGTTTGAAGGCACCATCGGTTACTTGGCTCCAGGTATAATGCACTATATTTATTAATCCAGTAAGAATATCATCAAACAGTTCATTTACAATTAAGATTTTACTACCGACAGTTGTCAACATGCATAAAAGTGTTGTAAAGTTCAATAACTGTCACTTTAAAGTCAATATACAACTGCTATGTGCAACACTTTTATGTTAACGACTGTATTTACAGAAATCCTTACTTCTATTGAAGCGGGGCGGAACACAGTGTATCTCAAATGGGGTATCCGCCCACTTGGATTTCAAAAGAAAAATTTTTACCCTAAAAAATAAAATTTATTAAAAATAAGATTTTTTTTAGTTGTAGTCGGGTTAAAGTTCCGGCACTCATTATAGTTTAAGATTTCATGAATGATGTAGTCAACATAGTCATTTTGTTTTAGTCACCTAAAAGGAGAACTTAGAATGCAACTTGATTGAAAACATGAATAGACAGATAAATGTAGCTTCTTTGACTTCTAAAGTCAAACAAGACCAGAATACCAAAAGGCTGAGATCACTGATGTATTGTTTGATCAAGTCAAAAAAAAGACAGTTACCTAAAACACACGTTACTAATTTGGGAACAGAGTTGGATACATATTCATGAAAGCTTACCACAAACTTATTAATAGATATATGACAACACATGCTTTTATTTGTTGGGAATTTAGATAGTTTGACTTTTGAATTCTGAAAAGTCAACCTGATCAGAAACTAACTTCAAAGTTTTTCATTTTCTATTTCCTTTGTGTTTTGTAAAATAAAAAGTTAGTAACAGATGGTAAACTATGCTAAATATTTTGATTTAATTTTTAACAAAGTGCATATATCAGATTTTGAAGTTTAATCATGTTACCTTTGACTTTAAAAGTCAGACTAAATCCTTTCTGTTTTCCATCAGAGTTCGCATATATGCGAAAAGTGACGACCAAAGTAGACGTGTTTAGCTTTGGAATAGTAGTAATGGAATTCATCACTAGAAAAAGGCCAACTGGACTTATCGAACAGGATGGGGTCCACATGAGTTTGCCACAATTAGTAGATCAAGCTCTTGCAAATGGAACAAATGAGCTGATTAATATTGTGGATCCTGATCTTGCTTCTAGTTTTTCCGACAAGAAAGGCATTATCGAAGAGATTTTAAAATTGGCGTTGTCATGCACCAAAACGGATCCGGAAGATCGACCTGACATGGATGGAGTCTTATCGTCTCTAACAAAGATCAGCAAAAAAATCGAAATAGTGTGAGTTACTAATCGGAATACTTGAATTTGGCAACTTATATTCGTAAATCTGCTTGGTGACAATTGAGGTTCGCACACTTTTATCAACTAGAAAATTTCATTTCAAGATTATGATAGTTTTGTAGCTGTTGTGAAGACTAGTGATGTTAAAACATTTTCATGCTAAAAGCAAGTAGCATGGACAGAGTTTTAAAACACTGTATATGAATCATTATTTATATTTATATTTTGTTACATTTCTGGCTTCTGTTTAAAGAAAAATTATGATAGAAATCTTTATAAAACTTTATTATTAAGATGTCTACGCCTTTGGAAAGGGTGAACAATTAGCTAAGCAGCGCGTGTTGTTGCGAAACATATTGCAACAAAAGAGAAATCGGGCACATTAGAATTACCTTCTAAGGAGGTCTGTTTGATATCCAAAAACTGCTCAGCAACAACCGAACAAGTAGGAAACACAATCATCCGTCTACAATCACCAATAGTACATTTATTATACAGACAACACTAAAACCCAAAAAACAAGAAAAAGTTGGGACCACTTCCTCCTTCGATGAATGCAATCTTAAACTTGCACCTTTCAATACACTTTTATCTCACGTTACAAAGACTTTGCAGTAAGATTAGGCTACTGAAAGTTGTTATAAAAAACTAAATTATAACAATATTCAATAATTGTTGAGCTGTTTGTGTCCTCAAACTCATACATTTGGATTACAGTAAACCTGTTCTTTGTAGTCCATACTCTAGCAACAATTTTTTCAAACTAGAAACAAGTTGAATGCTGTACATATATTTTGGATGTTACAAGTACAACAATAGTGACCTTCCTTAATCCCATTTAAACATAAATTTCAAGTTTTATGTCACAAAAACTTCACCAAGAATGGCGGTTTCCCCTTCTAATCCTTCTCCTGAACGGCTTGCAAGCCTCAATACTCAAATCAACCGCAACCGCTAGAGCCATAAAGATCGCTGCATCTTCTATGCACGTTACGTGCCTCATCGCTAACTGAACCATCGGTTTCCCCCTTTTTCCTTCTCCTTTAACCCTACAGCTCATCACAAATCCACCCGCAGCCGGACTTAATCCCGCAAAATCGCCACTACTTTGCGGGCTCGGTATATTAGAATTAGAATTAGACGTAGCTTGACGATCCGTATCAATAAAAAATTCGCCACCTCTTTCGGCATTTAACAGTATTTCAGACATTAGTAGCTCTCCACCATCTTGCTCGTCCGATAAAAGATGAAAACGGACGAAAATGGAGTCTTTAGAGCCGCTACGTTCACGCCATGCCTCGAGTTTACCCCAAGGAAGCCAGTTTTCGGGACGCAAGGCGTCGGGACGTACAATCAGCCACGAGCCGGGATTAGATCGCGCGACCCAATCACAACCAGATGAAGGTACAAAAGGTGTGGTCATGAATGCTGCTGCCACAGCTGAACCTGATAAATCGTGTATTTTCACTTTCCACCCTTTCCTTTCTCTTCGCTCTGTTTCATGGTCCGAACCGTCACCTGTAGTTGACCAGTATTTGTTAAGTGGGTCCACCTGTGTGACCCTGCAGAGTTCACAACCAAAGTTCAGAACTTGGCTAAAAACAACTAAAGGAGCATTTAGAGTTTGCAAAATATACAGGTCGAATAACTGATAAGACGTATAACTTTTTGTACAGGTTGGGTTGGGTTAGGCTCGGTTGGTTTTTGTTCAAAGTTTTAAGAATAAGATGACATGAGTTTTTTGGGTAACGGGTCAGGGTCAAAATGGGCAACTTTGTACCGAAATAGGTTTATTTAGGTAGGTATAACACTTTTCATTGTCCATGATTTGTTAAGTTTTGTAATAAATCAGTGTCATATATGCTTACAAGAATGACTAAAAGTATACTTTTGTGAAAATATGACCCATTTGAACACATAAACATAAATTGACCCCTTTAAAAATAATTCTAAATTTCCATCTCTAAATTGAGCATTACTTAACCTGTCTTGACTAAACTTGCAACTGAAAATTGGCTGCTTAATGTTTCCTTGAATCTGAACAATCTGAGGACTCAATTTTGCTTCATCTTCAAATCGAAAAACATATCTTGGGTCAGGATCCAATTTAACCCGTATATGAAGCTCAGCTAAAGACTTACCCGTCTCACGTTTTATCTTCCCGATACCTATCCACCCACTGAAAAGAATAACGGGTTTACCTTCGCCCCATTCGTGTCCCACATCCAATTTAAACGTGCCAACTTGTTGTCGTTTAACCCCAACTCCACAGTGGGACCCTTTACGACCCGTGAACACGACAACTTCCAGACATGCTTGGGGAGTATAGAAACAACCAGGCGTAAGTAACGCCTGTAAGTCAGATTTTTCAAGGTAAAAACTTGAGGCAATGTTATGTAAATCGGGTGTAGATTCGGGTGATGACATCAGCGGGATTGGTGCGATTTGAAATGGGAAACCTCGAAGACGAATTTCACATGTACATGGAGAAGAGAAAGCGTGGATTCCTGGTTTTTCGGGATATCGTAATCCGAGTGAACTTATTGATAACCTTATAAAAGCTTGCGGATCCATTGTTGTTACAAATATTTCCCCATTTGAGATCTTGACAGATTAAAAGGTCAAAACCTGCAACATAATGGTGTAAGATTATTACAATCTCTTATCATTTTCTATTATTGATTCTTGCTATTCGAGAATAACTAGGTGTTTACATGTGCGGTTGTGCACTTGAACTGATTGTTATGACTTGAAACAGTTTTAAGGTATGGGGGAGCGTTACGTAGAACTTACGTGCAATAAACACATGAATTAGAATTAGAACTTGGGGGGTGAAGTGTACTTATCTAAAACAACTTACTCTAGACTTAATCTTAATTTAGTGGTTAGGGTCCTGATAACCTTGCTAAAAGTCTCATATTCAAACTTCACTAGCAGTATATATGCTGTGAATGAAAAATGGTCGGAAACGATCACCGGATACAAATATAAGGCTGTGTACATGTAAGTAAAGATACTCCACTATTTCGGGTTGCTAAATAGGTAAAACCTTATCCGTTTACTCTAAACAGATAAAATTTTCGCTACACCCCATTTGTTGTGTATCTAATTAAGGTGTTTAAAGAGACTTTATTATCAAAACAATAGAATGATTACTAAACTTAATAATGACAATAATCTCATCAAGCTAAAACTTTGGAGTATTAAAACTAAAACCTAAAAACAATGATATGATTTGTTATGATATTGCATACTCATATCAAGCATCACAAATCGATCACTTAAAACTCAGGCTACCATTTTAGCATAAAAAGGAACATGAGTTGAACTTTAAACAGTTTTTTTTTTTTTCTTTCTTTGTTAAAAAGCTAATGAATATAAATTCATTAATTATGGATAAAAACTTTTAGGTAACAGAATTATATAATCAGGTTAGAAAATCTACCATCAGTGCATTACTTAAACATCAAGAAACAGTATCTGCATTTGGGCATTGAGTTGCAGTCTCATAAACACTAATTAACACCCATTAAACACTCCTCTGTTTTAAATTTTATTTTTTCTTCTATTTCATAACACTGATAAAGTTATAACTTACTCAGAGATAACACTATGTAAATAGTAACAAAGTCAAACACCCAATAACAAGCAGTTACCTTTTCTGCAAGAATTTGGTCAACTATTGAACACACACACACATACAATACATACACTAATAAATATTGTTGATTTTTGACAATCATGAACTACTCATAACAATTGTAACACAAAATGAGTTTTGATTAAAACTAAAATGAGTATTCACTGAAAATAAAAATAAAAAGAATCAAACTGAAAAGGAGTGCAATTATGTGTGATACATAAAAAAGAGAGCATAATTTACTGAAAAAGACACACCTTTTTTACACTAATTCCACATTTAAAGCACTGCAATTATGTGTGGTACACTAAATCCTCTCTGTCTTCACAAAAGACCCAAAAAGCAAGGAAAAACAACAGCAGCTTTTAAACCTGCAATTTAGACCAACCCTCACTCTTGAAATAACTTCATTCCATATATAATTACATGAAGCATTATTATTGCTATATTAAATAAATACAATCTTTTTCTTAAAAAGATCAAAGTTTTATAATGTAAAAAATCGATCTTGGAAGATGGGTGTGATCAATAATTGAAGTAAACACTAAACCCACCAAGAAAGTCACTTGGACTTTTCACAGATCACAAGATAACCTTATAAAGAAAATTATGGAGTACTATTTATGGGTGTGTAAAATTGAGTATAAGTGCAGATATACATGAATAATATAAATATTTGAATTTGGATACGGATATATGTCTGGATGAATGTATCTGTGAATTTTATATTTTGTAAAGATGGAACATGTGATAAAAGAAAAGAGAAGAGGGTTTTGATGAATTAGTTTGAGACGAAAATAGACGGAGGAACTGAGAAATTAAATTACATTTTAATTTTAAATAAAATTATTTAATCTGTGTTTTCTTTTTATACTAAACGTAGACTCTCTACTTGAGAAAAAGAGAAACGGGAAGAAATAGAAATTTATAAAAATTGTCTTGGACTTTATATCTCATTTTGGTTTAGTCCCTTCGCTAGATCTTTTTATGGTAAGGTTAGCGTAGTTTACGATATATCTCTTATCCATGTGTTTAGTACTTACAGATATATTATAGTTTTTGACCTAGATTGAAGACAAAGATCAATTAAATGTGGTTAATTTGTACAATGTTTGTTGTTGATTAAAGATATACAGTATATAAATATAATGTTGGTGATTTTAGTGTGATTCAACGAATTGTTTTTGTGGAATTGGATTTGCAAAATAGAAAGTGGTCATGATCCGTTGATACTCTAGAATGAATTCGGTGAAGTATGGAGTATACGTTCGTAAAGAGTTAGATGAATTGTGAGAGCTGGAAATGTATTGGTTAATTTATATGCTGTGTTGTGCTTAAAATAATCTACCTGAACTTGAAGCACATCTGCGCGTCGCGCAGATTGGTGGCGCCGCGCCATAGAGCGAGTTTAGGAGATCGAAGTCACTTGTTCAGGAAACTGGATCACCCTGTAGATCTGCGCGTCGCGCAGTATTGCGGGCTGTGCTGAAAGAATGGCAATCTTTGACTGAAAAGATGCAATGGTTCACCAAAAGTTGTACATGTTTCCTGGAAGTTAAGACACAGTTTTAACATGATTTCAAGCATATTTTAACACAATTTCAAGGGAGCTAAATGCCAAGAGTTGCGTCATATCCTTATGGGCATTTTCAAAAGTTGCAACACTTTGGTTGCACCTTTTGACCAATTATAAATAAGAACTTCATAAGAACTCCATGTTCTGGAGAAGGGTTCCAGATATTGAACAATCTAACGCACTTTCTACTATTAACATTCTGATTATACTCTCTATAATACTCTGGATTTATTATCTTTTAACCAAGACGATAAATCATCGTTATTTTATCTCAATCAAGACTTCGTGTAACCCGTTGTTAAGTGTGGTTAAAATACTTGATTAAGAAAGTGTTCACACGATTCAAAGAACAATACGATCATCATATTCTTAGCCCTACACATTTTGTATAACATATAAATGGCTGAATTTTGAGTTGATTTATAATAAATTGGTGATGAATAGTTGTGACATAAAATTGCAGACCTTGAACATAGTACATGCATATATATTTGGGAAGTATAATCGATAATATTGCAAAAATGCTCGATCTTAGTTGCATGAACTTCTTAAGAGTCAGGATGGATTGGTGGTTAATGTGGTGGTTTGTCACCCGTTTTGGTTTTCAATGATGTTAGTCTAGTTATTTCTCACGGAGTCTTTCTTGAGTTGTGTTTGTTGCGTCCTTACCTTGACGGTCATAAATCTATTTCAATCTTAATTTATGTTTTTGTCAAAAGAAGAAGTAAATTAATGAAGCTTGAACTTCTTGAGCATCAACTAAATTAAAGATAGTTTACATGGATAAAAAAAATCAAAAAAAATAATAATAATTAAAAAACGACTTTATTTTTGAAGATTGATTTCGTCAAAGCATATGATAGTGTTTCCTATCAGTTTTTATTAGAAATCCATATAAATTTGGGATTCGGCTCAAAGTTAATCTCGTGGATTAGGACTTGTATCTCCAATGTCAAATTTTTGGTACTTTTGAATGAGTTTCCTTCTAAGGAAGGTCATATGAAGCCGGGTTTATGATAAAGGATCCTCTTTCTTCTTTCTATTGATCCTAGTATGGAAGTATTGTTTAAATTATTATCCATTGATTGGCAAAGTGACGTTCTAAATGGTATACAAATAGGCCCAAATTCTAACATTAATCATTCCCAATTGAAACAACTCAAATCCGTTTATCCGAAAACGATAACATTTTTTTAAATAAAGCTAAATACATCAAAATGCACGATCTGTTTAACACTAGTTTTAACGTGCCCAATATACAATAAACCCACGTTTAACATATGACCAAGTCCAGAACGTTTAATTCGACACCTTTCGACCCGTTACACAACAAGTGGGTAATTACGACCCATTTACACTACAAACCGGGTTAAGACTCAATAACCCAACCCGATACCAAGAGCATAATCTCGGGGATTTACCAAGTCCCCAATTCACGTCCGAATATCCAGAAGCTACTCCGTCATAAGCTCAAGCAACACTAAAGCGTCTAGTCTAACAACTAGAATCCTTCGTCAAGTCAAACGGAACCTATAAAAAGGTAAACAACGAGAAGGGTAAGCATACGCTTAGTGAATGCAACAATTATACATATACATATATAATCTACTTACCTGAAAACACCTACATAATTACCGCATACGAGCTAGCAATCCAATTAGCATACAATCACAATGTATAATGCTAAATACTCACAATTCGCAACAAGCTATCATCACCAATAACATATATCCATCACAATATAACATGCTAATACAAAAAGCACACAACCAAGGTTAACCATAAGCACAAGGGAGTGGTACTCGCGAATGACCATCGGTGTTCCCAACAACCATTAGTGTACATACGCCTTGTATCACCAACCCCTGGGTGGTATCGAGCGCCCGAACTTTAAACCCACCCGTCACGTAAAATATCGTATTGAACGCCCGAAATTTAAACACACACTTCACGCTCACGCACACATGATGATATGGTATCGAACGCCCGAACTTTAAACCCATATCACATGCCAACACATGATGATGAGGTATCGACGCCCGAACTTTAAACCCTCACCGCATGCCAACACGATGTGGTATCGACGCCCGAACTTTAAACCCACATCGCATCCCACACAAGTAAATAAACCATATACATACACGTATATTTATTCCACTCACCTTGAAATGCCCGCACAAATCACGTAATACGATTTCCGTCCACACATCCGAGTAAGTAGTTACCTATATCACAGATGGGCACAATATTCACATAAATATATATTCTCAAAAAGAGAATCCGACACAATTATATCTTAGTCGAGAGATCACACCTTGCTCGCGAAAACCCGCCTATTTAACACTTAATGGACACAATCCAATTACCACTTCGTGTGGTAATTCAAACTCACACTCTAAAGTACAATTTAACCCAAATTATACTTGACACCAAATTAACCAACCTAGATCCCGACACTAGATTATTACTTAGGTAGTGATCATGTTAAAATGTCACTTACACCAAAACTACAACACGTGCAATATTGACGTACCCATTTTGACCAACAAACATGTTCTTATGAACATCACAATCACCAATACACTTGCAATTTAGTGATTAACACTCAAATCCATGACAAATATAACCAAATTCGTCATCAAACCCTAAACCCACAATAATTGGGTTTACTTACACAACACACACATCAAAACCTTCAATTTCATAGGAAATGGGATTTATAACCCAACACTAACACAAACCCTAACTCAAATCAAGAATCAAACACTTAAATTCGGATATAGGGTTTACCTTAGCAACAAAACGAGTCCTAGTAGCTAGAATCATCAAGATGCACCAAGATCTACTCAAATTTGGGCAAGAATCATTATCTTCTTCACCATTTAAAGCCACCTCTCTCTAGAACTCTCCCCCCCCTCTCTCTCTCTCTCTCTCTCTCTCTCTCTAGAGTTTGGTTGGTGAAAATGAGGATAAGGTTGAGATTAGGATCTGATCTCAAGCCATATAGACGTTTATATGTGAAAAGACCATTTTGCCCCTCTTCACAACCCAAAAACAAGTTCCAAAAAGTTGCTGCCAGACACGCGTCGCGACCGCGATGGGTCTGGTCGAGACCGCGATCCACCAAGCCCTAAAAACCTGGTCACCTGCCAATATATCGCGACCGCGATAATGCTGGTCGTGGCTGCGATGACCAGCAGTTTCAGCAATTTCGCCTTTTGATCAATTTTAGGTCAAAAGTGGCCAATTTTATATTCTTAAAGATCGCTTACATACTTCGTAACCCGAACGACGTCCAAAATAACATGTATCTGAAAAACGGGGTGTTAAAACTCTCCCCCACTTAGGCTGGATCACGTCGCCGTGATCCTCGTCATTTATCAAGAGGTAAGTGCTTCCATGCCTTCACACTTGCTTAGATACAACTAGGAACCACGCCTTACGATCCTACGAAACACAACCAAGCCCAACGTCCGTAATACTCTTCATTAATCTGAAGATCTCACCACACACTAGTATTCACAAGCGTGCATCACCGCAACAATACACTCAATGTGCATAATGCTCACTTAGGACATACAGAAAACACAATATATCCCTTCAAGTTCTCTCGAGCTACAACCCGAAACAAGCCACACCCATAACTGAATCACCCAACGCGATCTACTAGTTCCACTACGACATGACCCACGTCATAGCTTAATCCAAATCGAGAAAGGTTCATGTCACGATAATACTCCGTACTTCAACGGCTCATAAACGCACCACTCAACCGATCGCGCATCCGCTTATGCGCAAGCATTGGCTTCCCACCCCATAAAACCGATAATTCTCAATTAGGCAAGTCGATGCCAACAGGGTAGTCGATACACTCCTCTGAGGAGCACTTCTTACGGTGGCGCTCCAACACTTAGTGCAAGGCTATTATTGTAATGAAATTCCACTAATGGAAATAAGCCATACTAACACCGGTCAATCATGAATGTTTTCTAGTTAAAGAACCAACTTACCCCGTCACCACAACCGGATTATTCCTTAAACGAAGAAATTTTGGTATCACCAAATAATCACACTAGGAACACAAACTTTCCCATAAATCAATCCGCACATGACCATCTGTCTCTAGATTAATCTAGGATGACAACAGTACACCACGTGCTAGATAATACATAAGCACTTGCCACAGGGTTTCTCCTCTACCACACAACCACACAACCACACAACCACACAAGATGACTTCCTAGTACTAGCATGGAAACTATTCGTATACTTGAATCCCGTCAACAAAGAATTATCATCACAACAATTTCGCGATCTGCCACACGCCCACAAAAAATATCTACCAACGCCAGGTGAATCCTCTTTCCTAGACCGTCCGTTAAGGATGGCCTCGACATTTCAATGCAACCAACGGGTCGCATCACTAGGTAACACACCCAGTAAACAAACAACATCTGCGTTTCTTGATGTGAGACAATCGGAACCGGCACTCCTCGCCTCTCAATCGTCCGTAGAGTGGAATAATCCACTGACGTTTTCTAGGATCACATTTCTCGACAGGGAAAATATAGTATCCACCACACGATCAAACTCGTACCCACTCAATAGTACTATCCGAGTTTCACATCAACCCTGATTTACATTAGGAGAGCACCCGCAACGACAACTTCATTCTCTCACTCTGGGATCTTAAGTTTCACATATGGTCTCATACCGCAATTTGGTACTACACGACCACTTTACTTAAGAAGACTTACACTTCACTCGATTCCATCATCACAAACTCTACACCTAATATTCTGGAATCGTAACTCATAATCGTAATGCACGATCTAGAGTCGACATCAACAACCCATCACCCTTCCTCGTTAGGAACTCCGAATCCCTATTGAGGCCTAGCACGGTACACTCCGACACTTCACTAGATTAATACCACCGGAGCTTCCTCAGGCGGCAGTAAAAACTACCCCACTTAGGATTTAAACTCCACATTCTCACCGCCAAGATTATAACATCTTGCGGAATTATCATTCCACGACACACATTGTAGTGACCCGAAGTTTTCCATGTTTATATATATATTAAATGAAATTGTTATTTACATGATTAAGTGTTTCCAACATGTTAAGCAATCAAACTTGTTAAGACTTGATTAATTGAAATAGGTTTCATATAGACAATTGACCACCCAAGTTGACCGGTGATTCACGAACGTTAAAACTTGTAAAAACTATACGATGACATATATATGGTTATATATATAGTTAACATGATTTTATTATAATTATGTATCTCATTAGGTATTTTAACAATGACTTATATACATAAAAATGAGACTATTAATTTAAGAAACTCGAAAACGATATATATAACGATTATCGTTATAACAACGTCTTACTAGGTACATATGAATCATATTAAGATATTGATACACTTGGTTAATTATGTTAAATGATAAGTAAATATATTATTAAGTGTATTAACAATGAAATACATATGTAAAAATAAGACTACTAACTTAATGATTTCGAAACGAGACATATATGTAACGATTATCGTTGTAACGACATTTAACTGTATATATATCATACTAAGATATATTATATATCATAATATCATGATAATATAACAATTTAACATCTCATTTGTTATAATAAACAATGGGTTAACAACATTCAACAAGATTGTTAACCTAAAGGTTTCAAAACAACATTTACATGTAATGACTAATGATGACTTAACGACTCAGTTAAAATGTATATACATGTAGTGTTTTAATATGTATTCATACACTTTTGAAAGACTTCAAGACACTTATCAAAATACTTCTACTTAACAAAAATGCTTACAATTACATCCTCGTTCAGTTTCATCAATAATTCTACTCGTATGCACCCGTATTCGTACTCGTACAATACACAGCTTTTAGATGTATGTACTATAGGTATATACACTCCAATGATCAGCTCTTAGCAGCCCATGTGAGTCACCTAACACATGTGGGAACCATCATTTGGCAACTAGCATGAAATATCTCATAAAATTACAAAAATATGAGTAATCATTCATGACTTCTTTACATGAAAACAAAATTACATATCCTTTATATCTAATCCATACACCAACGACCAAAAACACCTACAAACACTTTCATTCTTCAATTTTCTTCATCTAATTGATCTCTCTCAAGTTCTATCTTAAAGTTCTAAGTGTTCTTCATAAATTCCAAAAGTTCTAGTTTCATAAAATCAAGAATACTTCCAAGATTGCAAGTTTACTTCCAAGTTTTCTAAATCCATTCCAAGTAATCATCCAAGATCAAGAAACCTTTGTTACTTACAGTAGGTTATCTTTCTAATACAAGGTAATAATCATATTCAAACTTTAATTCAATTTCTATAACTATAACAATCTTATTTCGAGTGGAAATCTTACTTGAAATTGTTTTCGTGTCATGATTCTGCTTCAAGAACTTTCAAGCCATCCAAGGATCCTTTGAAGCTAGATCTATTTTTCTCATTTCCAGTAGGTTTATCCAAGGAACTTGAGGTAGTAATGATGTTCATAACATCATTCGATTCATACATATAAAGCTATCTTATTCGAAGGTTTAAACTTGTAATCACTAGAACATAGTTTAGTTAATTCTAAACTTGTTCGCAAATAAAAGTTAATCCTTCTAACTTGACTTTTAAAATCAACTAAACACATGTTCTATATCTATATGATATACTAACTTAATGATTTAAAACCTGGAAACATGAAAAACACCGTAAAACCGGATTTACGCCGTCGTAGTAACACCGTGGGCTGTTTTGGGTTAGTTAATTAAAAACTATGATAAACTTTGATTTAAAAGTTGTTATTCTGGGAAAATGATTTTTATTATGAACATGAAACTATATCCAAAAATTATGGTTAAACTCAAAGTGGAAGTATGTTTTCTAAAATGGTCATCTAGACGTCGTTCTTTCGACTGAAATGACTACCTTTACAAAAACGACTTGTAACTTATTTTTCCGACTATATACCTATACTTTTTCTGTTAAGATTCATAAAATAGAGTTCAATATGAAACCATAGCAATTTGATTCACTCAAAACGGATTTAAAATGAAGAAGTTATGGGTAAAACAAGATTGGATAATTTTTCTCATTTTAGCTACGTGAAAATTGGTAACAAATCTATTCCAAACATAACTTAATCAACTTGTATTGTATATTATGTAATCTTGAGATACCATAGACACGTATACAATGTTTCGACCTATCATGTCGACACATCTATATATATTTCGGAACAACCATAGACACTCTATATGTGAATGTTGGAGTTAGCTATACAGGGTTGAGGTTGGTTCCAAAATATATATAGTTTGAGTTGTGATAAATACTGAGATACGTATACACTGGGTCGTGGATTGATTCAAGATAATATTTATCGATTTATTTCTGTACATCTAACTGTGGACAACTAGTTGTAGGTTACTAACGAGGACAGCTGACTTAATAAACTTAAAACATCAAAATATATTAAAAGTGTTGTAAATATATTTTGAACATACTTTGATATATATGTATATATTGTTATAGGTTCGTGAATCAACCAGTGGCCAAGTCTTACTTCCCGACGAAGTAAAAATCTGTGAAAGTGAGTTATAGTCCCACTTTTAAAATCTAATATTTTTGGGATGAGAATACATGCAGGTTTTATAAATGATTTATAAAATAGACACAAGTACGTGAAACTACATTCTATGGTTGAATTATCGAAATCTAATATGCCCCTTTTTATTAAGTCTGGTAATCTAAGAATTAGGGAACAGACACCCTAATTGACGCGAATCCTAAAGATAGATCTATTGGGCCTAACAAACCCCATCCAAAGTACCGGATGCTTTAGTACTTCGAAATTTATATCATATCCGAAGGGTGTCCCGGAATGATGGGGATATTCTTATATATGCATCTTGTTAATGTCGGTTACCAGGTGTTCACCATATGAATGATTTTTATCTCTATGTATGGGATGTGTATTGAAATATGAAATCTTGTGGTCTATTGTTACGATTTGATATATATAGGTTAAACCTATAACTCACCAATATTTTTGTTGACGTTTAAAGCATGTTTATTCTCAGGTGAATACTAAGAGCTTCCGCTGTTGCATACTAAAATAAGGACAAGATTTGGAGTCCATGTTTGTATGATATTGTGTAAAAACTGCATTCAAGAAACTGATTTTGATGTAACATATTTGTATTGTAAACCATTACGTAATGGTCGTGTGTAAACATGATATTTTAGATTATCATTATTTGATAATCTATGTAAAGCTTTTTAAACCTTTATTTATGAAATAAAGGTTATGGTTTGTTTTAAAAATGAATACAGTCTTTGAAAAACGTCTCATATAGAGGTCAAAACCTCGCAACGAAATCAATTAATATGGAACGTTTTTAATCAATAAGAACGGGACATTTCAGTTGGTATCCGAGCGTTGGTCTTAGAGAACCAGAAAATTTGCATTAGTGTGTCTTATCGAGTTTGTTAGGATGCATTAGTGAGTCTGGACTTCGACCGTGTTTTCTTTAAAAATGATTGCTTAACATTTTTGTTGGAAACTATATATTATTAACATGTATATATTATGTGATATATTAATCTCTTAACATGTTTGATATTGTGTGATAGATGTCTACCTCTAGTACAAATCCCATTGACTCACCTAATAATAACGAAGAGTCGAATATATATTGTACTGATTCACAAGTTCCCGAAGAGGAACCGGAAGAAGAATCAAAACCGGAAGAAGAATCAGAACCGGAAGAGGAGGAACCGGAGGAGGAAATAGAACCGGTGGGGGAAATAATAAAACGGTTAAGTAAAAGAAAATCCTCAACTAACCGACCAAGGTTAATTATGGTCAATGGTGTTTCTTCCAAGGAAGAAAAATATTGGGAGGATTACCAATTCTCCGATGAATCGGATTCCGACGAGAATTCCGATGATGTTATAGAAATTACCCCAATTGAATTTAAAAAGGCAAAAGAAAATAATAAGGGAAAGGGCATAAAAATAGAGAAATCTAATTCCAACCCGATGAACTTTATATGTATCGTCAACCCCCGAAGTCCTTAAGTTGTAACAATGACCCGGGAATCTCTAAACCACCAGGTTTTTCTAAACCGTTGTGGAAAACGACAGCTAGTATTAGGGGAACATCATATATCCCTAGAAACTTGGCAAAACGAACCAAAATCGAAGAAGAAAAAACGAGCGAGTCGGAATAAGATAGTTGTATTCGTGTGGTGTAATATATATAATATAGTGTGCTTATGCTTTATGATATATGTAAAAATTGCTTGTATTAATAAGTATTTTTTATGAATCTAACTCTTGTCTATTTTACAGTATAAAAACACAAAATGGATAGACAACCCAATATTTTAAGAGACCTACCCGGAGACATGATTGATGAAATCTTGTCTAGAGTCGGTCAGAATTCTTCGGCACAACTATTTACGGCGAAATCAGTTTGTAAGACATTCGAAGAACGTTCCAAGAATGTCTTGGTTTATAAGAGACTTTCGTTTGAAAGATGGGGGATATCACATTGGGAAACCCATAAGTTACGATGTGTTTACTTTGACGCATATATTGCGGGGAACCCAAATGCTATTTTACGCAACGGGTTAAGAAATTATTTTGACTCAATGTATCCGAATATAGGACTTCATGATTTAGAAAAAGCGGTTAACATGCAACATAAAGAAGCATGCTATGCTTACGGGTTAGTAATGTTCGCTTCTTACCAAAGTGAGAAAAAGAACATCGGGCTACAACTATTAAACAAAACGTTCCCACAAGTGACGGAGTCGGTAATTGGGGTAAGAAATGAGGTTTTTAGGTTATTACGAGACTGTTGGTCATTACGTAACCCTCGTCCCTTTGACGACGTTACAACACGCTGTCTTATCAACGGTCATAACGGTTATGTTCCACAAGACCAAGGATGGGAAGTAGTCCTAGTAAAACCAGAATGCATGACTTGTTTCTGGACGTATGAATTACGTGTCTTTATTGCCTTTGCTGAACGACTTGTGTACTAGCTAGAATTATCTTCACAACTATCTTGTATCAAAGTTATTGTGTGCTATATTTCATGCTTTATGTAAAATAAGCGGTATTGTAAGTTTGTAAAATATTGTATAAAAGTTTGAACGCGAAATATTATTATAATCAGTTTTTCATATAGAATTGTAGTAGTTGAATTGTATATTAGCTACTAAGTATGAACTTAACGGGTAGGTACTACCCAAATTTAAACTTATAAAATGCTAATATGAAGAAAAAGCTTTTATAAATGAGTTCATATTATGCTACGAAATACTATTAACTACTCTTAATATTCTGTATGATTAACTTGTTCCATTTGACTATTTTGAAGGAAATGGCACCGACTACTCGACACACCGTGAATATAAATGAAGAGGAATTCCGTACTTTTCTAGCTTCAAACATAGCCGCAGTACAGGCTGCGCTACATACCAATAATAACCTTGGATCTAGCAGTACAGGAAATCGTGTAGGATGCACCTACAAAGAATTCACTGCCTGCAAACCTTTGGAATTTGATGGAACCGAAGGACCGATCGGATTGAAACGGTGGACCGAGAAGGTCGAATCGGTGTTTGCCATAAGTAAGTGTACTGAAGAGGACAAAGTGAAGTACGCTACGCATACCTTCACAGGTTCTGCGTTAACATGGTGGAATACCTATCTAGAGCAAGTGGGACAAGTTGATGCGTACGCACTACCGTGGTCAGCATTCAAGCACTTGATGAACGAGAAGTACCGTCCCAGAACCGAGGTCAATAAGCTCAAGACAGAACTTACAGGGTTACGAACCCAAGGATTTGATATTACCACGTACGAAAGACGATTTACAGAATTGTGCCTATTGTGTCCGGGAGCGTTCGAAGATGAGGAAGAGAAGATCGACGCGTTTGTGAAAGGATTACCGGAAAGAATCCAAGAAGATATAAGTTCACACGAGCCCGCCTCCATACAACAGGCATGTAGAATGGCTCACAAACTAGTGAACCAGATTGAGGAAAGAATTAAAGAACAGACGGCTGAAGAGGCCAATGTGAAGCAAGTCAAAAGAAAGTGGGAGGAAAACGGTGATAAGAATCACCAATACAACAACAACAGCAATTACAATAATAATCGCAACAATTATCCCAACAATCGCAACATCAATCGCAACTACAACAAACGGCCTAACAACAACAACAACAACAACAACAACAACAACAACAACAACAACAACAACAACAACAACAACAACAACAACAATAACAACAACAACAAAAACAACTACAACAATCATCCCAACAATAATAACAACTGCAACAACAACAACAATCAGAAGCAGCTATGCCAAAGGTGTGAAAAGCATCACTCGGGGTTCTGCACCAAATTTTGCAACAAGTGTAAAAGAAATGGTCATAACGCGGCGAAGTGTGAGGTCTACGGACCAGGGGTTAACAGAATGAAAGGAACAAATGGTGTCGGAACGAGTAATGGCAGAGCAAGTAGTGTCGGAGCAAGTTATGCCAATGTAGTTTGTTATAAATGTGGAAAACCTGGCCACATTATTAGAAATTGCCCGAACCAGGAGAACACGAATGGACAAGGCCGCGGAAGAGTTTTCAATATTAATGCGGTAGAGGCACAGGAAGACCCAGAGCTTGTTACGGGTACGTTTCTTATTGACAATAAATCTGCTTACGTTTTATTTGATTCGGGTGCGGATAGAAGCTATATGAGTAGAGATTTTTGTGCTAAATTAAGTTGTCCATTGACGCTGTTGGATAGTAAATTTTTACTCGAATTAGCAAACGGTAAATTAATTTCAGCAGATAATATATGCCGAAATCGAGAAATTAAACTGGGTAGCGAAATATTTAAGATTGACTTGAAACCAGTAGAGTTAGGGAGTTTTGATGTGATAATCGGTATGGACTGGTTGAAAGAAGTGAAAGCAGAGATCGTTAGTTACAAAAATGCAATTCGCATTATACGAGAAAAAGGAAAACCCTTAATGGTGTACGGAGAAAAGGGCAACATGAAGCTACATCTTATTATTAATTTGAAGGCACAAAAACTAATAAGAAAAGGTTGCTATGCTGTTCTAGCACACGTCGAGAAAGTACAAACTGAAGAAAAGAGCATCAATGATGTTCCCGTCGCAAAAGAATTTCCCGATGTATTTCCGAAAGAATTACCGGGACTACCTCCACATCGATCTGTTGAATTTCAAATAGATCTTGTACCAGGAGCTGCACCAATAGCTCGTGCTCTTTATAGACTCGCACCCAGCGAGATGAAAGAACTGCAAAGCCAACTGCAAGAACTATTAGAACATGGTTTCATTCGACCAAGCACATCACCATGGGGAGCTCCTGTTTTGTTTGTCAAGAAGAAGGATGATACATTTAGGTTGTGTATTGACTACAGAGAGTTGAACAAACTTACCATAAAAAACCGTTATCCACTGCCGAGAATTGACGACTTATTTGATCAACTACAAGGCTCGTCGGTTTATTCGAAGATCGATTTACGTTCTGGATATCATCCAATGTGAATAAAGGAGGATGATATTCCAAAAACTGCTTTTAGGACGCGTTATGGTCATTACGAGTTTATGGTTATGCAGTTTGGATTGACTAATGCACCAGCTGTGTTCATGGACCTTATGAACCGAGTGTGTGGGCCATATCTTGACAATTTTGTCATTGTTTTCATCGATGACATACTTATTTACTCAAAGAATGATCAAGAGCACGAAGAACATTTGAGAAAAGTGCTAGAAGTATTGAGGAAAGAAAAACTGTACGCTAAGTTTTCAAAGTGTGCATTTTGGTTGGAAGAAGTTCAATTCCTCGGTCACATAGTGAACAAAGAAGGTATCCAGGTGGACCCGGCAAAGATCGAAACCGTTGAAAAGTGGGAAACCCCAAAAACTCCAAAGCATATACGTCAATTTTTAGGATTGGCTGGTTACTACAAAAGATTCATCCAAGATTTCTCCAAAATAGCAAAACCCTTGACTGCATTAACGCATAAAGGGAAGAAATTTGAATGGAAGGATGAATAAGAGAAGGCGTTTTAATTATTGAAGAAAAAGCTAACTACGGCACCTATATTGTCATTGCCTGAAGGGAATGATGATTTTGTGATTTATTGTGATGCATTAAAGCAAGGTCTCGGTTGTGTATTAATGCAACGGACGAAGGTGATTGCTTATGCGTCTAGACAATTGAAGATTCACGAGCAAAATTATACGACGCATGATTTGGAATTAGGCGCGGTTGTTTTTGCATTAAAGACTTGGAGGCACTACTTATATGGGGTCAAAAGTATTATATATACCGACCACAAAAGTCTTCAACACATATTTAATCAGAAACAACTGAATATGAGGCAGCGTAGGTGGATTGAATTGTTGAATGATTACGACTTTGAGATTCGTTACCACCCGGGGAAGGCAAATGTGGTAGCCGACGCCTTGAGCAGAAAGGACAGAGAACCCATTCGAGTAAAATCTATGAATATAATGATTCACACTAACCTTACTACTCAAATAAAGGAGGCGCAACAAGGAGTTTTAAAAGAGGGAAATTTAAAGGATGAAATACCCAAAGGATCGGAGAAGCATCTTAATATTCGGGAAGACGGAACCCGGTATAGGGCTGAAAGAATTTGGGTACTAAAATTTGGAGATATGAGAGAAATGGTACTTAGAGAAGCTCATAAAACCAGATACTCAATACATCCTGGAACGGGGAAGATGTACAAGGATCTCAAGAAACATTTTTGGTGGCCGGGTATGAAAGCCGATGTTGCTAAATACGTAGGAGAATGTTTGACGTGTTCTAAGGTCAAAGCTGAGCATCAGAAACCATCAGGTCTACTTCAACAACCCGAAATCCCGGAATGGAAATGGGAAAACATTACCATGGATTTCATCACTAAATTGCCAAGGACTGCAAGTGGTTTTGATACTATTTGGGTAATAGTTGATCGTCTCACCAAATCAGCACACTTCCTACCAATAAGAGAAGATGACAAGATGGAGAAGTTAGCACGACTGTATTTGAAGGAAGTCGTCTCCAGACATGGAATACCAATCTCTATTATCTCTGATAGGGATGGCAGATTTATTTCAAGATTCTGGCAGACATTACAGCAAGCATTAGGAACTCGTCTAGACATGAGTACTGCCTATCATCCACAAACTGATGGGCAGAGCGAAAGGACAATACAAACGCTTGAAGACATGCTACGAGCATGTGTTATTGATTTCAGAAACAGTTGGGATCTACATCTACCGTTAGTAGAATTTTCCTACAACAACAGCTACCATTCAAGCATTGAGATGGCGCCGTTTGAAGCACTTTATGGTAGAAAGTGCAGGTCTCTGATTTGTTGGAGTGAAGTGGGGGATAGACAGATTACGGGTCCGGAGATAATACAAGAAACTACCGAGAAGATCATCCAAATTCAACAACGGCTGAAAACCGCCCAAAGTCGACAAAAGAGCTACGCTGACATGAAAAGAAAAGATATAGAATTTGAAATTGGAGAGATGGTCATGCTTAGAGTTGCACCTTGGAAAGGCGTTGTTCGATTTGGTAAACGAGGGAAACTAAATCCAAGGTACATTGGACCATTCAAGATTATAGATCGTGTCGGACCAGTTGCTTACCAACTGGAGCTACCTCAACAACTCGCGGCTGTACATAACACTTTCCACGTCTCAAATTTGAAGAAATGTTTTGCTAAAGAAGATCTCACTATTCCATTGGACGAAATCCAAATCAATGAAAAACTTCAATTCATTGAAGAACCCGTCGAAATAATGGATCGTGAGGTTAAGAGACTTAAACAAAACAAGATACCGATTGTTAAGGTTCAATGGAATGCTCGTAGAGGACCCGAGTTCACCTGGGAGTGTGAAGATCAGATGAAGAAGAAATACCCGCATTTATTTCCAGAAGATACGTCAACACCTCCAACTGCTTAAAATTTCGGGACGAAATTTATTTAACGGGTAGGTACTGTAGTGACCCGAACTTTTCCATGTTTATATATATATTAAATGAAATTGTTATTTACATGATTAAGTTTTTCCAACATGTTAAGCAATCAAACTTGTTAAAACTTGATTAATTGAAATAGGTTTCATATAGACAATTGACCACCCAAGTTGACCGGTGATTCACGAACGTTAAAACTTGTAAAAACTATACGATGACATATATATGGTTATATATATAGTTAACATGATTTTATTATAATTATGTATCTCATTAGGTATTTTAACAATGAGTTATATACATAAAAATGAGACTATTAATTTAAGAAACTCGAAAACGATATATATAACGATTATCGTTATAACAACGTCTTACTAGGTACATATGAATCATATTAAGATATTGATACACTTGGTTAATTATGTTAAATGATAAGTAAATATATTATTAAGTGTATTAACAATGAAATACATATGTAAAAATAAGACTACTAACTTAATGATTTCGAAATGAGACATATATGTAACGATTATCGTTGTAACGACATTTAACTGTATATATATCATACTAAGATATATTATATATCATAATATCATGATAATATAACAATTTAACATCTCATTTGTTATAATAAACAAGGGGTTAACAACATTCAACAAGATCGTTAACCTAAAGGTTTCAAAACAACATTTACATGTAACGACTAACGATGACTTAACGACTCAGTTAAAATGTATATACATGTAGTGTTTTAATATGTATTCATACACTTTTGAAAGACTTCAACACACTTATCAAAATACTTCTACTTAACAAAAATGCTTACAATTACATCCTCGTTCAGTTTCATCAACAATTCTACTCGTATGCACCCGTATTCGTACTCGTACAATACACAGCTTTTAGATGTATGTATTATTGGTATATACACTCCAATGATCAGCTCTTAGCAGCCCATGTGAGTCACCTAACACATGTGGGAACCATCATTTGGCAACTAGCATGAAATATCTCATAAAATTACAAAAATATGAGTAATCATTCATGACTTATTTACATGAAAACAAAATTACATATCCTTTATATCTAATCCATACACCAACGACCAAAAACACCTACAAACACTTTCATTCTTCAATTTTATTCATCTAATTGATCTCTCTCAAGTTCTATCTTCAAGTTCTAAGTGTTCTTCATAAATTCCAAAAGTTATAGTTTCATAAAATCAAGAATACTTCCAAGTTTTCTAAATCCATTCCAAGTAATCATCCAAGATCAAGAAACCTTTGTTACTTACAGTAGGTTATCTTTCTAATACAAGGTAATAATCATATTCAAACTTTAATTCAATTTCTATAACTATAACGATCTTATTTCGAGTGGAAATCTTACTTGAAATTGTTTTCGTGTCATGATTCTGCTTCAAGAACTTTCAAGCCATCCAAGGATCCTTTGAAGCTAGATCTATTTTTCTCATTTCCAGTAGGTTTATCCAAGGAACTTGAGGTAGTAATGATGTTCATAACATCATTCGATTCATAAATATAAAGCTATCTTATTCGAAGGTTTAAACTTGTAATCACTAGAACATAGTTTAGTTAATTCTAAACTTGTTCGCAAATAAAATTTAATCCTTCTAACTTGACTTTTAAAATCAACTAAACACATGTTCTATATCTATATGATATGCTAACTTAATGATTTAAAACCTGAAAACATGAAAAACACCGTAAAACCGGATTTACGCCGTCGTAGTAACACCACGGGCTGTTTTGGGTTAGTTAATTAAAAACTATGATAAACTTTGATTTAAAAGTTGTTATTCTGGGAAAATGATTTTTATTATGAACATGAAACTATATCCAAAAATTATGGTTAAACTCAAAGTGGAAGTATGTTTTCTAAAATGGTCATCTAGACGTCGTTCTTTCGACTGAAATGACTACCTTTACAAAAACGACTTGTAACTTATTTTTCCGACTATAAACCTATACTTTTTCTATTTAGATTCATAAAATAGAGTTCAATATGAAACCATATCAATTAGATTCACTCAAAACGGATTTAAAATGAAGAAGTTATGGGTAAAACAAGATTGGATAATTTTTCTCATTTTAGCTACGTGAAAATTGGTAACAAATCTATTCCAACCATAACTTAATCAACTTGTATTGTATATTATGTAATCTTGAGATACCATAGACACGTATACAATGTTTTGACCTATCATGTCGACACATCTATATATATTTCGGAACAACTATAGACACTCTATATGTGAATGTTGGAGTTAGCTATACAGGGTTGAGGTTGATTCCAAAATATATATAGTTTGAGTTGTGATCAATACTGAGATACGTATACACTGGGTCGTGGATTGATTCAAGATAATATTTATCGATTTATTTCTGTACATCTAACTGTGGACAACTAGTTGTAGGTTACTAACGAGGACAGCTGACTTAATAAACTTAAAACATCAAAATATATTAAAAGTGTTGTAAATATATTTTGAACATACTTTGATATATATGTATATATTGTTATAGGTTCGTGAATCAACCAGTGGCCAAGTCTTACTTCCCGACGAAGTAAAAATCTGTGAAAGTGAGTTATAGTCCCACTTTTAAAATCTAATATTTTTGAGATGAGAATACATGCAGGTTTTATAAATGATTCACAAAATAGACAAAGTACGTGAAACTACATTCTATGGTTGAATTATCGAAATCGAATATGCCCCTTTTTATTAAGTCTGGTAATCTAAGAATTAGGGAACAGACACCCTAATTGACGCGAATCCTAAAGATAGATCTATTGGGCCTAACAAACCCCATCCAAAGTACCGGATGCTTTAGTACTTCGAAATTTATATCATATCCGAAGGGTGTCCCGGAATGATGGGGATATTCTTATATATTCATCTTGTTAATGTCGGTTACCAGGTGTTCACCATATGAATGATTTTTATCTCTATGTATGGGATGTGTATTGAAATATGAAATCTTGTGGTCTATTGTTACGATTTGATATATATAGGTTAAACCTATAACTCACCAACATTTTTGTTGACGTTTAAAGCATGTTTATTCTCAGGTGAATACTAAGAGCTTCCGCTGTTGCATACTAAAATAAGGACAAGATTTGGAGTCCATGTTTGTATGATATTGTGTAAAAACTGCATTCAAGAAACTGATTTCGATTTAACATATTTGTATTGTAAACCATTATGTAATGGTCGTGTGTAAACAGGATATTTTAGATTATCATTATTTGATAATCTACGCAAAGCTTTTTAAACCTTTATTTATGAAATAAAGGTTATGGTTTGTTTTAAATATGAATGCAGTCTTTGAAAAACGTCTCATATAGAGGTCAAAACCTCGCAACGAAATCAATTAATATGGAACGTTTTTAATCAATAAGAACGGGACATTTCACACATGATCAATCTCATCATTGGTCATAAACACCAAGTCACTGTGAATTCACTTCAGGCTCTCAGAGCCGACATACACAATTACTTGAGATGTCGTACACGCAACGACATCGCGCCGTCATACCACAAATCACAAGTAACAGCCCTTCATCGTTCGCAAATCGAACTCCACCAAAGTCCTACATACGCCTCTGAGCCTAGGCATATGCCACTCCGCTAAATCAGTCGTGCTTCTCAGTCGAGATCACCCGACCTTCCACTCAACGAACATTTATCCACAATTGCTCACTTTCATGGAGAAGAGTGACCAATCCGACACAATAATTGCTTTGACCGCAATATTCAACACTTCATCATAACTGTGATGCCCCGTACAAAAACATCGTGTACGAATCATCAACAACAGGATCATTTCAAGGTTAAGTACTATATACTGTAATAAAAGAAGTTGCATTCACGATAAAAAAGATGACGTCATACCGACGTCAATTATTTTACACCAACAGTATGCTTCTACGAATAGCAAGCACGAATAAATGTATGTGACCCTTAGGTCATTACAAAACATAGTTCAAAAGTATTAAAGTTTGAATGCAAGTTGAACAGTTCATGCGGTGATAACACTAGAGCAGCGGGTGTCTACGGCAAGACTAGCACGACAGCGGAAGCAAATAACCTTAAGCACCTGAGAAAAACATGCTTAAAACATCAACACAAAGGTTGGTGAGCTATAGTTTAAGTATCACAGTAAATAAGGTAGGCCACGAGATTTCAGTGCTACAAAGAGCGTTTCAAAACAGTATGATAAAGTATATGTTAACCGTGGGCACTTGGTAACTAACTTAACGTTTATACCCCCAGAAAGTACACTTGGCAAGTGCGTATGTCTACGAAGTATTAAACACTCGTTAAATGCTAGCGCTACTAGCCCGAGTGGGCATGTCAAACCCTATGGATCCATATTTAAGATTCGCGTTCACCGTTCAAAAACCAATGATTAAACGTTACCAAGCTAAAGGGAATGTTTCTGCCGTTATATAACCCACACATATATAAGTTTAAGTACTCGTGCCTAGTATGTAAAACATAAAATCCGCATGTATTCTCAGTTCCCAAAATAAGTTAAAGTAAAAAGGGAATGCTATAACTCACAATGATAAAGTAGTCGTAAAGTCGAGTCGGGAAAAGTGTGCAAGTAATCGGTCCGAAAGTCCTCAACCTAAGTCAAATAGTACTAAGTCAGTAAATCATCTGAATAGGTTTAAAAGTATGTAAATAAGGTCTTAAAGGTCATCATCATTCATCATCAAACAAAAGGCGTAAAGTAAGTTTCGTTCATGAAAGTAGTTTAAAACAAAGGCTGAGTTCGGTCAGTCACCACTTCCTCTATACCTACTTAAATAAGGTGAGACCAGTGGAAATGGCTCCGTATATGAGTCCTTTAAATGTGGTAAAATTTACAGAAGCAAACTCGTCTTCATTTGACCGTGGCGACGGTCTAAGTGCGAGTAGGTCAGAAATTTCTGCACAATGTTAAAAGGACATAGTGACGATCGGAGGGCCATAAATCCTAAACCGTAACTTGGATTAAGTCGAGTCCTATATGAAAAGTTATCTACTCAAAAAGATATATTTGAAAATCATAATCACAACAGCCCAGGTCTTACTGATCAGACCCAGAATACAGAAAACAGACAGGTCAGTAGGTTCCGGTGGTTCTTGGTGTTCGATGCTTATCACGGTTCTCATCCTTGATGCATGTAGCTTCAAGTGTACAACTCATTGATGTGTTTGCATCATTTTCACTAAGGTTTGACCATCATAACCCAAGTTCAAGTCTAAGACATGAAGCACAACTCACTTAAGTGTTGCAAGTGTTTTGATGAACCAAAGTTACATCAAAGTCTTAGATCTAACACTTACATGAACTTTAAAAGTAAAAACAAGTTACAAACTTGAAGTAAACTTATGAAATCAAGATATTAAGTAGTAGAACATAGTTCTTAGTTAGATCTTGAAGATCCAAGACTCAAAATCCTAGATCAAGCATAAGTGTATAAAGTTGTAGTTAAAGAAAGCTTATTTATGTGTTCTGGAACTTTCAAGTTAACTTTTAGTTCAAGACTAATGAGATCAAGTCTAACTTGTAGTACTTGACCATTTAAACTAACTACATGAAATTAAAGTGCATGATGTAAGGAAATAAACTAAGTAAAACAACTAGTTCATGGGTTGTTCATACTTTAAAGATTCAAACCAAAGTTTGATCTTTAAGAAAGTAAACTTTAAAGTTTACTAACATGAATTACAAGTATGAGTTTTATAACCATGAACTCACAAACTTTTGAAACAATAAATGAAGAACATAAGCTAGAACTTTATGTTCTTGTATGCCTTGTAAGAACAAGTTAGATGAAGAATCAAACTAATAAGTTTGCTTCTTGAAAGCTAGTAAGTAAGTAACAACAACTAGTAACTACAAGTAATCAAACATTAAACAAGAACAAGTAGCAACAACAAATGATGATGATGATATAAAGGGGTGTTTGTATTCTTTTTTCATCAAGAAAAAAAAAGGAAGAACAAGTTGTTCAAAACACTTACAAGAAAGAGAGAAAAGTGAGAGAGAATGAAATGCAAGTAGTGTGTGTTTTGGAGAATGAGGGAATACAAGTGAACTAGTAATGAGAAAATGAAAATAAAACTCCCCTAATACACCCTAAGGCCGACGGTTTGAGTGGGTCAAGGGGGGAGGAGATAGTTCAATGGTTACTAGCTTGTAAAGTCTTACAAAAGTTGGATAATTAGTGTTAGTTCATGGGGATTGTAAGGTAACTAGATTCCAAGTGCATAAACTAACTAGTTACACATGAAAGTAATACTTACACATAAAAATGGGCTTAATAATCCATGTAAGAAGTAGGGTGGGCTCTCATAAGTCTATATCATGAGTCCATAATACTAACAAGGCCCAAGTTCAAGTATTTAACAAATAAATCCAATTAAAGCCCAAGTAACTAACTAATAACCTTAGTTAATTAAAATGATTAATAAACTTAATCATGAATGTAAATAATACTTGAAAATATTATTCGTGAGGTTTCGTGTGTCACAAAGACGTTTTGGGCATTCAAAAGTTAATCGCGATAACAAGTAAATGTATATAAACAACACATTCATTAAACCAAGTATGATTAATCATGGTAACAAGTAAATGTAATACATACATTCGTTAAATCACAAGTATTAATAATAACAATTATTAATAAATAAACGTTGGAAAATTCAGGGTCGTTACAATAACCTTCGGCCTAACCGACCATTAAGTCCATCACCGGCTCGCCCGTCATCTTTACCCGTCAATCACTTAAGAGCAGTAATGTTCGCTCATCCCGTAAGCTCATCAAACACGCGAAATTCATCACAGCTTTGGATTGCACGTAACAAGGATGATGAAAGTTCATTCGTCATCCGTCACTTCATAAGAAGTATTTACCGCAATGCTCTTAAACTTTGACTTTCACAACCGTCGAATTACTATCACCCTTCGATCACTATTGTAATCTCCGCTGCTTCCAAGGGTATCTTTCGGGAACCCTAAGCACAAAGTGATCACACCACTACCGGAGTTGAACATTACACTAGCAAGTATAAGAAGGCACCTGACGCAGTGTTATGCTGACTCCCACCACAATCTACCAAGATTTAGGAACCCTATCTTTAGGTTCCATTCACCCGGGTTCCATTCACCCGATGTCACCCATCTCTCCACAATAATGACCCGAAGTCATACCTACCCGATAAACCTTACAGTTTATTGTCTTATCAAAAGTTCCTAGCGATCACACGCTACCCGCAATCCCACAAGACCAAACGATATAGCCTAACGAAACCTTTCATCTAACACTAAGGAGATGCTCGGGAACAACAAGTCTTACACCCTTCCAGACATCGATACAACCATTACTACAAGGGATATTCCGTTAGGAATGTTACCCTATAATCCACAACACACTAACACACTAACGCAATCATCATCAAACGGGTCTCACTCCCATGAGTTTAACGACCCGAAGACAACTCGATTCGCCAATTCCTAGGCGACTCACAACTATAATATTTACACGATTCTCTAACCACACACTCTAACGAGTGTAACCCAATACTACATTCATTAGACTTGTTGCATCCTATTACGGAACTCAAGTCCTCGTCGCACACACAAGCACACATAATCGGTCATCCTAGTTTCGATGGGTAACTACAACCAATGACAATCTCAAAAGTGCACCCACTACTTATGGTGACTACGTACGCACCAAACTCGTGAGTGTTTTTACTCATCTTAGCTAATCAAATCCACTGTAACACTTCCCAACTTACAATGAACCAGATGTGACCACTAGTACATTACCGAAGACCACTATATCCTAGGAACCAAAACACGATTCCTAATTCGTCGCAATTCTACCCCAACCATGCCACGTTTCTTCCATTTGGTACTCGTCATTTCATGCTTGGTGTCAAGATACACGTTTGTAATAATGGTGATATATTACAATTGTGTATCTTACCATTTTCACATAGTCATGCAAAGTACTTTACCCGGACTGACGCAACATTCACACAATATAAAACACAATACCACTAGTTCCTTCGAACAATCAAAGCCCCGTCATTAGACTGGACTATCCAAACTTCCCGAGTACCTGAGCCCCACCACTGGACTCATCACTAAGACACCGTACACTATATATAGTATAATAATATATACATATACGTATAACGCAACAACAAGTCAACCTAATCCCTAGGCGACTAGCAGTAAAACAACGTCCAAGTCTGCCTACTTACGTTAGGCACTAGCTATCTAATGCACCAATTTACACAAGAAATAAGGCACCACATAATCACACTTTGGATAAACACAAGTCCTAGTTAGTTCACCTATACATTAAGGCACTAACTGTTCCAAGTCCAACCCGTATTCCAACAAGTCCCTCATACAATATGTCCATAATTCAGTCTAAGTCTAGGCATCTATCTCAAAGTCACCTAGATCTCTTAGACCATGCTCTAATACAAACTTGAAACAACCCAAATCCGTTTATCCAAAAACGATAATATTTTTTTTATAAACAAAGTTAAGTACATCAACATGCACGATACGTTTAACACAATTTTTAACGTTCCCAATATACAATAAACCCATGTTTAACATATGACCAAGTCCAGAACATTTAATTTAACACCTTTTAATCCGTTAGACAACAAGTGGGTAATTACGACCCATTTACACTACAAACCGGGTTAAGACTCAATAATCCAACCCGATACCAAGAGTATAATCTCAAGGATTTACCAAGTCCTCAATCTACGTCCAAATATCCGGAAGCTACCCCGTCATAAGCTCAAGCAACACTAAAGCATCTAGTCTAACAACTAGAATCCTTCACTAAGTCAAACGACACATATAAAAAGATAAACAACAATAGGGGTAAGCTTACGCTTAGTGAATGCAAGAATAATACATATACATATATAATCTACTTACTTGCAAACACTTACACAATTACCGCATACGAGATAGCAATACAATTAGCATACAATCACAATGTATAATGCTAAATACTCACAATTCACAACAATCTAGCATCACCAATAACATATATGTAACATCCCGTCTTTTTCTGTTTACTTTCCGTTTAATTATTCTAAAGTCCGTTATGTAATTATAACATCTTCCGTTAATACGCATTTTAAAAATATTTCGTTTAGGTAATTCACGCAACCGTTCCCAAAGTCGAGAGACTAATGTTGTCATTTGGGCAAAAAGGTGACTAGGTCAAAGGGTCAACACCATCTCCTCCATTCATTTCATCCTTCACTTTTCCAATACTTCCATCTTTTTCTCTTAACACCCAAATCAAAGAATCATCATCCATTTTCGATCTAGAAAGTGTTCATCAAAACAAATTACATATTCGGAATCTTTGCATCTTCCTCTTCGAATCCATGCCAACTTTATTTCATTTGGGTAAGTTTCTAAAAACACTAGATTTTATGTTCTTGATGTTTTTGACTTATAAAAGTGTTAGTTAGTGTCTATGGCTCGAGTCTAACATGAATATATGATTTATATGCTCGAACTCGTTGTTGTGACGACCCAGAAATTTCCGAACAAATTTAAACTTGATCTTTATATGTTTCTGACACGATAAACAAAGTTTGTTAAGTTACGACACGATAAACAAAGTTTGTTAAGTTACATCTCAAGAATTTTAAACTATGTTCATACATTCATTCAACCTCGACCAAGTTCTAACGATTCACGAACCATTATCTAATTGAATATGAATATGTATAAGTGTATATATATATATATATATATATATATATATATATATATATATATATATATATATATATATATATATATATATATATATATATATATGTGTGTGTGTGTGTGTGTGTGTGTGTGTGTGTGTGTGTGTGTGTACATATTATAATTTAAAAACGTTAACAAAGTATTAAACGAACATATTTGTTTCAATATGACTATCTATGGAATTGAAAGATAATATCAAATGATTGATTTATCAGATACATTGTATGATTACAAGTCTCTGTTGTAAGGTCCACTTTGATTCAGAAAATCCTTTCATTTTTTACGATATTCTGAATAAATGATAAAGTCATTTATAGGTAAAAACAAATGTGTCAATTATTGTGGGTTAGACAAAAGTTAGTGGAAAACTGGTTTTCATAATGATCGACTAATCTATTTTCAAATATCTGAAAATGATTTCAAAAACTGAATTAATGTAATCTATTATAAAGGTAAATTGATTATATAATATTAGAAGAAATTAATTAAAGCTTTATATTATAAATTTATATATATAGTGTTTCAAAAACATAAACGTAATACGATATAGTAAATTCCATTATATATAATAATCTTTGAAATATGATTATTTTGGAAAAACTAAAAATCTTATTATTAGATAAATATTTCAAACATATATATTATATATGAATTATTCTAAATGAAAATATAAATATATTTTAATTTACTCATAAAACGTCCTGATTTAAAATAATATATTTTGACAAACAACGAGCCACTGATTTATAGAAGCAAAGGACCACAATGCTCAATTTTATAAGTTACCTTTATTATAAGATAATTTGTTGGTGAGTAAGTCAAATTATTAATAAGGGTACACGTCGCGTAACGTAAAAGGCTAGTTTTCTAAACGTACGTAAGTGCGTTCAAGAAACCGGAAAAGACACATGAGTCGAGTGACAACGTTCGAGTCATTTGAGTAAAAATTACATTTTTACCATGAATGTAAATATAATATAATATATAAGTAATTATATAAATTAAATATAATATATATATATAATAATAATTAAAATAAGTGTCAGCAGCCTTCATTAGTCGAACATGAGCTGTAAATGGCCCTCATGTGATCGCATGAGGACTACCTCACAACCCCATGCGATCGTATGGCTGAAAGAGAGAGGTCAGGTCTTTAAAAATTGATCGAATTCATTTTTGTACACACTTCTGTCCATCTATCTCTCGTACTACTCTCTCTATATATAAATTGTAATTATTATTATTATTATTATTATTAATATTACTAATATTAATTATTATTATTATTATTATTAGTATTATTATTAGAAATATTATTATTAGTATTTATACATAAAATACTACGACGGAGTGCTGCTCGAGTGATCTAAAACGGGTTTTCAAAAATGGATTTTATGAGTAGGATAGGGCTAAGGAAATTATGGGTAATAGCTATAGAGGTGATGGGTATGGTTCATGGGTATGCTCGTAAGGTCGATCTAGTGTTCATCATCTCCGTTGCGTCTACGTACCTTTCCTGCAATATTGAATCTCTATTGATACGTGAGCACTCATAACTTAATTTTTACATATTATTAGTGTATCCCTGACTAGTGCTCGAGTAGATATGATTATGTATGCATGTATGTTTAATTTAGTCATTGAATAGTTTTGATGAATCATAAGTTTGATACATATGCGGTTGAGATAAGGTATAAGATATGCATGTCGTTGGAAAGATAACAAAAATTTAGAACTTTTCATTTAGATATCGAATGGTTTCGATGAACGGATTAGAAGTTATAGTCAATTGAATTTTTGTATTATTATTAAAAATGATTATTATTATCATCGTTATTATCGTCGTTCTAGTTATTATCTAATTATTATTATTATTATTATTATTGTTATTATTATTATTATTATTATTGTTATTATTTTTATTATTATTATGATTATTATCATTATCATTATCCATAAAAAGTATTATCATTAAAAATTGTTATTTTTATTGTTATTACTATCGTTATTATTATTAGTATTATCATAATAATTATTATCATTATTATTATTATAATTAAAAATTAATATTAGTAACACCTAATTATTATGATTATTATTATTATCATTAAAATGAATGCGATATAAAAGATGATTAAAAGCTATTAAACGAATCGATTAGGAAATAATGAGTATGAGTATCATGATGAAATTAAAATATTGTAAGATATTGATCTAGATAAAATTATCGTTCTTATTTTTATTATTACTATTATTATTAAAAGTATCGTTAGTATTAAAAATTATCATTTTAACGAAAATTATCATTTTAATAGAAATGTCATTGTTATTATAAAATATCATTATTATTATTATTATTTTAAATAGAGTTATTATTTTAATGTTAATATTAAAAAGTATCATAAATATTAAAGTTATCATAATCAGAATATTCGTTTTATCAGAATATCATTTTTAGTAAATATAAATATTGATATTTTTATTAATAGAATAATAATAATTATTTTTACAAAATAATACAACTTTTACTTATTATTATTATCAATGTTATTTTATCAAATAAATATGTAATACAAATAATATAATTACCTTAATAAAACCTATCATAATATTTTTATGATATTAAATGAACTTTATAAATTTTATTACTTAAGTTATATAAAAGTATATTTTTATATAAAATTTTATTTATTAATAAATGAATTATATTATTTACTCTAATAAATCTTTTAAAATATTTAAAAATATCAAAAGATGATATTTAAACTATATAATAATCATGTATAAATTTTGGAAATCATTTTGAGTCAAATTGACTTTTGTTGACTTTTGCATCTTAGACTCGAGCATTAGGATTGTGGTACACTATGACTTAACCTAAATTGTTAGACAAATATTGACCAACATATAAATATACATAATTAATTTAGGCTCGTGAATCCGAGGCCAACTTTGCACATGTTCAATGCCATCATATGCTTAATTACTACGAAATACAATATGTGAGTTCATTTGATTCCCTTTTACTCTTTACATTTTTGGGACTGAGAATACATGCGCTGTTTTTATAACTGTTTCCTAAATGCTTTTGAGATATATTTTTGAATTGAGAATACATGAACTGCTTTTATAAATGATTGACGAAATAGACACAAATATTCAAAACTACATTCTATGATAGAATTATTTAGATTCAGAGGTTCGATTTAGTAGTTAACGGAGAGATGATTTTGCATTGCGTACGCATTAGCTCCCGTTTTAACTACCATTGGCGGGATGATTTTGCATTGCACGCACGCACTAGCCCCCGATAGTATTGTATTGTATTATAGTCAACTTTGTAGTTGGTAACGGAGGGATGATTTTGCATTGCGTACGCATTAGCCCCCGTTTCAGCTACCCTCGGAGGGATGATTTTGCATTGCATATGCATTAGCCCCCGTTGTAAGAATTATATTGTATTAACTACCACAGTGAGATGATTTCGTCATTACACTACGCGTTAGCTACCGTTGGTTAGTTGTTTGAAAGGTTCCGGTGTTTTTCATATGAATGATTTTTACAGCAGTGAGCAGACCTGCACAGATTGTTTTCTAAATATGAATATCTTGTGGTCTATTATACTATCGAAAATGATTATTTATGATAAATTAATGAACTCACCAACCTTTTGGTTGACATTTTAAAGCATGTTTATTCTCAGGTATTAAAGAAATCTTCCGCTGTGCATTTGCTCTTTTTAAAGATATTACTTGGAGTCATTCATGGGATATATTTCGAAAGACGTTGCATTCGAGTCTTTAAGTTCATCAAAATTATTATTAAGTCAATTATAGTTGGATAGTAGATATTATGAAATGGTATGCATGCCTGTCAATTTTCGATGTAAAGAAAGTTTATCTTTTAAAAACGAATGCAATTTTTGTAAAATGTATCATATAGAGGTCAAGTACCTCGCGATGTAATCAACTATTGTGAATCATTTATAATGTATATGAACGGGTCCTTTCAGTTGGTATCAGAGCGGTGGTCTTAGCGAACCAGGTCTGTATATGAACCAGGTCCTTTCAGTTGTTTTAATGTAACTAGCATGAACTTGAAAATTGTGTGTTTAATCTTTAGTTTTGGATGATTAAATGTTGTTGTTATGATAAAGTTCAAGTATTATATGTGTTACTAGCATCACTAGCTTCACTTTGATGTGTAGATTGATTAAGAAAACTTCACTAACATGATTAAGGATTTATTGATTGTTAGTTAGGGTTTGGTAGCCTTGAATGTGATTTTTGATGCATTAAAAGCCTTGAAATGTTATTGGTAAGTGTTTAGTTGTATTGTATGCGTAATTACCTACGAAACGGCGTATTATATATGTGCATTTAATTCCCGAATCATCTATGTGCATTTATGATCTTGAATGCAATAAATGATGAATATTTAATGCGAATTTGGTTGTTATAAATGTTGAATTGATTGATGGAATGTGTTTAGTTGTTTTCCTCGTCAAAATACCTTTCCGATGATATAAGATACATGTTTTAAATGTTTGCGGATCATAAATTGTGTTTGTTTGAGTTTTGGTTCGAGACTTGTGAAATTTCAGCAACTCAAACTGTCCAGGTGTTTGGACGCCTTCTAACCCTTTGGATACCATCCAGCCCTTCACATTTGGATGTCGTTCAGCCAATCTGGATGCCGTCCAAATGAACTGCCAGATTCTGCTTTGCTTGGTCATTTTTCGTTTAATTACAACTATGTTACGTACCTCCGATTAACATGTAACTTGTTCTAACATTCTCATATATGATTATAAAACTCAGGAAAATTGTCCGAGACCTGACTCGAATGTGTTGACTTTTTCGTTGACTTTGACTTGACCAAAGTTTACTTTTGTTCAAACTTTACCAAATATTTATGCAATCGTTCTAACGTGCTTTTATACTTGTGTCTTGCATGAAACTTGACAATTTGACTCACATGCTATATTAATCAAGTCGTAACGAGCCATAGGACTAATTGAACACTTTAACCGACCGTGTTTACCGATATTTATACAACCTATTGTTTAGGTCGAGACTAGCATTCTTTCTTGCACACGTTTACTTTGTTAAGTACATTTACCTTCGTGCACTCAAGGTGAGATCATAGTCCCACTTTTACTCTTTTAAAATTACATTTGGGATGAGAAAACATAAACGTTTCATTTTACAAAGTGAACACAAGCACGGAAACAAACATTCTACGTACGAGTTAAAACAAAAATCCTCAATTCGATTATCATTAATTACACTTGCCGGGTGTAAGCGAGAGCTTATGTTATATGGCCATATGGGTTTGACAAACCCTCATTTGGACGGTTCGCTACCGTTATTCGGATGAAATATATTTCGAGAAACAGTGTAGGTTCTGACACTATGTGTATGGGGTTCTTGGAAAGTTAAGCCTTGATAATTGGGTGCTCGTGATAACAATTTTTAGAATGGTTTACTATTATCTCAACGTTATAAATCTTGTGGTTTATTTGTACATACTCACTTACTTACTTAAACCTATGATTTCACCAATGTTTTCGTTGACAGATTTCTATGTTTTTCTCAGGTCCTTGAACAATAGGTGTTACATGCTTCCGCTCACTATTTTTGATACTTGCTTGGATGTCGAGTATACATGCATACATGGAGCATCTTTTGACTTACTTTTAAATCGTGTCGCATAGGTTTCATTTATACGTTAAACTTTGTAATTTAACTATTCGTTGAACTACTTCTGTAAACTTGAAACATCTTTACATTTGAAATGAATGCGACATATTTTGGTCAAACGTCATTTTAAAGACTTATTACCACGTAACGGGACCTAAGTAGACGGCGCCGTCAATGACAATTTTGTCGGGTCGCTACAGATGGTATCAGAGCGTTGGTTGTAGGAATTTAGAGTTCGTTGGTGTCAACCCCGAGTCATAGGGTACATTAGTGAGTCTAGACTACAACCGGCATATAGACTTGAAGTAGGAATTACTTGACTACTTGTGCATTTATACTCAAACTCTTCTATTCATATCTAACTCTTATTCTATCTTAATCTCACGTTGTTTAATTTGATTGACACACCACCTTGACTTTATGAGGTAATGTCAAATGCACATATGAATTAGGGTAATATAATTTCCGGAATTATATTACGGTGACTCATGTGGACGTTCCGACATTATGACATAAAGTATTTAACGCGGGTCAAGGAAAATTTTCTCTCTATCTTTATTCCATGTCACGATTAGTATTATTTAGAATACTAATCAATGGTATTCTTGTGTCTTGAAGGAATAATGCCTCCTCGCCGAGTCCCACGCAATGAAACTCCCGAACAAGCTCTTCAACGAATGATAGCCACCGCCGTAGATGCGGCCATGGCCGGTCACTCATCCAACAACAACAACAATAACAACAACAACAACAACAACAAAAACAACAATGGAGCCGATAACTCAAACGAAGGATGCACCTACAAAGCTTTCATGGGGTGCAAACCTCACACTTTCGATGGGACCGGAGGACCGGTTGCTCTCACTCGATGGTTTAAGCAAACGGAAGCTATTTTTAGCATAAGCGATTGTCGGGACCAAGACATGGTCAAATACTCCACCTACACTTTTGCCGGTATCGCTCTCACGTGGTGGAACACGTATGTACAATCGGTGGGTACCGATGAATCCCACGCTCTCTTGGCCCTATTTAAAAGAAAAGATGATCACTGAATACTTTCCCCGTGAAGAGACTCGAAGGCTCGAAAGCGAGCTAAGAGGTTTGAAAGCGGTCGGAAACGACCTCAACGCTTATAATCAACGGTTTGCCGAGCTAGCTCTAATGTGTCCAAACCTTGTAAATCTCGAGCCTCTACGAGTTAAACTTTACATGGATGGCCTTCCTAAGAGCATCAAACATAGGGTAATGCCATCCAAACTCGCTAACCTACAAGAAGCTGTGAAGATGGATCGCCAATTGATAGAAACGGTGGACGAAATCATAGTACCAGCACCTAAGGCCAAGGATAAATCGGGTGGCAACAAAAGAAAGTGGGAAGCCCCCCAATCAAGCAACAACAACAACAACTTCGCCAAGAAGCCTTTCACCTCCGACGGCAAGAAGGGTTATGCCGGAAACCTACCTCTTTGCAACAAATGCCACAAGCATCACTTTGGTGAATGTGGTAAACTAATATACCACCGGTACCAAGGAAGTGGCCATAAGTCCAACGATTGTAAAAGTGCCGCCCCCATCGCTCGAAAGGGGCCCAATGTACCAAAGAAGGTCACTTGTTACGAATGTGGCCAAACGGGTCATTATAGAAATGCATGCCCAAAGAAGAAAGATAACCCCAATACGTGCGGCCGAGCTTTCAACATTAACACTGAGGAAGCTCGAGATGACAATGAACTAGTCACGGGTACGTTTCTTCTCAACAATTCTTATGTCTCTTGCTTATTCGATTCAGGTGCCGATAAGAGTTTTGTATCCAAGACTTCGACTCATTCTTTTAGCACTCCACCACTCCTACTAGATACTACTTATACCATTGAAGTGGCCAACGGGAAACTATTGAGTGCCGACAAATTTTATCGGGGGTGTACGTTAAACTTAATGGGTAAAGAGTTTGAAATTGACTTGATACCTACAGAACTAGGGAGCTTCGATGTAATCATTGGTATGGATTGGTTAGCCAAAACAAAATCTCACATCCTTTGCGATCTTAAAGCGATTCAAATTCCGATCGAGAATGGTAAACCCTTGATTGTCTATGGCAATAAGAGTTGCACCGGACTCAACCTCGTCTCGTGCCTTAAAGTTGAAAAATACCTTCGTAATGGTTGTTTCGCAATTCTAGCCCATGTTAAGAAAGTCGAGATCGACGAGAAGCATATCGATGATGTGCCAATTGTTAGTGACTTTTCCGATATTTTTCCCAACGAATTGCCGGGCCTTCCACCTCATCGACCGGTAGAATTCCAAATCAATCTTATTTCGGGAGCCGCAACCGTAGCACGTGCACCGTATAGACTTGCTCCATCCGAAATGCAAGAATTGCAAAGTCAAATCCAAGAACTACTTGACCGTGGTTTTATCCAACCTAGCCATTCACCATGGGGTGCTCCGATTTTATTCGTTAAGAAGAAAGATGGATCCCTACGAATGTGCATCGATTATCGTCAACTAAACAAATTGACGGTTAAGAACCGATATCCTCTTCCGCGCATCGACGACCTCTTTGATCAACTACAAGGGTCTTGTGTATATTCAAAAATCAATCTCCGGTCGGGTTATCATCAACTAAGGGTTAAGGGGGGAGATGTCTCCAAAACCGCTTTTCGGACTCGCTATGGTAGTTACGAATTCCTTGTCATGCCATTTGGTCTAACTAACGCACCGGCGATGTTCATGGATCTTATGAACCGTGTGTGCAAACCGTATCTCGACAAGTTCGTTATTGTATTCATCGATGATATCTTGGTCTATTCTAAAAGCGAAGAAGAGCACGAACAACACCTTCGACTTGTGCTCGAACTCTTGAGATAAGAACGACTCTATGCCAAATTCTCCAAGTGTGAATTTTGGTTGAAGGAAGTTCAATTTCTCGGTCATGTCATAAGCGACCAAGGCATTAAGGTCGATCCCGCAAAAATCGAAGCCATTAGCAAATGGGAAACCCCTACTACTCCTACTTACATTCGACAATTCTTGGGTCTCGCCGGATACTATCGTAGATGCATCAAGGATTTCTCTTTGGTTGCTCGTCCTCTAACCGTATTAACTCACAAGGGAAAGAAATTCATTTGGGCAACTGAACAAGAGTCCGCGTTTCAAATCTTGAAGACAAAGCTAATCACCGCTCCTATCTTGTCACTTCCCGAAGGCAATGATGATTTTGTTGTATATTGCGATGCCTCGAAACATGGTTTTGGGTGTGTATTGATGCAACGAAAGAAAGTCATTGCTTATGCCTCTCGACAACTAAAAATTCATGAACGGAACTACACGACACATGATCTCGAACTCGGAGCCGTTGTCTTTGCACTCAAAATGTGGAGACATTATCTCTATGAGACTAAAAGTACCATCTTCACCGATCATAAAAGCCTTCAACACATCTTCGATCAAAAACAACTAAACATGAGACAACGACGGTGGATTAAAACTCTGAACAATTACGAATGTGAGATTCGTTACCATCCCGAGAAGGTAAATGTAGTAGTCGTTGCCTTAAGTCGAAAGGAAGAGCGGTGCCTCTTCGTGTCCGAGCTTTAAACATCACCATCCACACCAATCTCAATAATCAAATTCGTGTAGCCCAAGACGAGGCTCTCAAGGATGAAAACATCTCTCTCGAACGCTTGAACGTCCTCTCCTCTCGATTCGAAGTTAAGGAGACCGGACTCCGACATTTCGTCGAAAGAATTTGGGTGCCTAGTTATGGGGACTTGCGAAGCCTTATTCTAGACGAAGCCTATAAGTCAAGGTATTCCATTCACCCCGGTACCAATAAGATGTACCACGACCTCAAGGAACAATATTGGTGGCCGAACATTAAAAGGGACGTTGCTACTTATGTTGGAAAGTGCCTAACTTGCTCCAAAGTCAAATACGAACAACAAAGACCGTCCGGACTACTTCAACAACCCGTAATCCCACAATAGAAGTGGGAGAGAATAACTATGGATTTTATCACAAAACTATCAAGAACGGCGAGCGGTTATGATTCTATTTGGGTTATTGTAGACCGTCTCACCAAATCCGCCCATTTCCTAGCCATGAAGGAAACCGACAAAATGGAGAAACTTGCACAACTTTACATTAAAGAGATCGTAGCCCATCACGGTGTACCATTATCAATTATTTCTGACCGAGATGGCCGTTTTGTTTCTAGATTTTGGCGTACTTTACAAGAAGCGTTGGGAACAAGATTGGACATGAGCATCGCATACCATCCACAAAATGACGGGCAAAGCGAACGCATAATTCAAATCTTGGAAAACATGCTACGAGCTTGCGTTATCGATTTCGGAAAAGCTTGGGACAAGCACTTGCCTTTTGCCGAATTCTCCTACAACAATAATTATCATGCTAGTATTAACGCCTCACCATTCGAAGCATTATATGGCCGTAAATGTCGTTCACCTCTTTGTTGGGCCGAAGTAGGAGACACCAATCACCGGACCCGAACTCATTCATGAAACAACCGAGAAGATCGTTCAAATCCGAAATAGGCTTAGGATGACCCGTAGTCGTCAAAAGAGCTATATCGACATTAGATGCAATGACCTCGAATTCCAAGTCGGTGATCGCGTAATGTTAAAGTCGCACCTTGGAAAGGTGTAATCTATTTTGGGAAACGCGGGAAGTTAAATCCGCGGTATATTGGTCCTTTCAAAATCTTGGAGCGTGTTGGAACCGTTGCTTATCGTTTAGATCTTTCGCCTCAACTGAGCTCCGTTCATCCTACTTTCCATGTATCAAATTTGAAGAAGTGTCTATCAAATTTGAAGAAGTGTCTCGCCGAACCCGAACTCTTCATCCCTCTCAAGGAGCTTACTATTGACGACAAACTACATTTTATAGAAGAACCGGTTGAAATTGTAGATCACTCCGTCAAAACGCTAAAACAGAGCTGAATTCCGATTGTCAAAGTCCATTGGAATACCAAAAGAGGACCCGATTTTACTTGGAAAAGACAAGATCAAATGCAAAGGAAATACCCTCATTTATTCATAGATTTGGAAACACAAGATCCCGAGGAAGAAACAACGACCACTACGCCTACTTAAATTTCAGGACGAAATTTCTTTTAAGGAGTAGGTAATGTAACATCCCATCTTTTTCCGTTGACTTTCCATTTAATTATTCTAAAGTCCGTTATGTAATTATAACTTCTTCCGTTAATACGCGTTTTAAAAATATTTTGTTTAGGTAATTCACGAAATTGTTCTCAAAGTTGAGGGACTAATGTTGTCATTTGGGCAAAAAGGTGACTAGGTCAAAGGGTCAACACCATCTCCTCCATTCATTTCATCCTTCACTTTTCCAATACTTCCACCTTTTTCTCTCAATACCCAAATCAAAGAATCATCATCCATTTTCGATCTAGAAAGTGTTCATCAAAACAAATTACATATTCGGAATCCTTGCATCTTCCTTTTCGAATCCATGCCAACTTTATTTCATTTGGGTAAGTTTCTAAAAACACTAGATTTTATGTTCTTGATGTTTTTGACTTATAAAAGTGTTAGTTAGTGTCTATGGCTCGAGTCTAACATGAATATTTGATTTGTATGCTCGAACTCGTTGTTTTAGTGTAACTAGCATGAACTTGAAAATTGTGTGTTTAATCTTGAGTTTTGGATGATTAAATGTTGTTGTTATGATAAAGTTCAAGTATTATATGTGTTACTAGCATCACTAGCTTCACTTTGATGTGTAGGTTGATTAAGAAAACTTCACTAACATGATTAAGGATTTATTGATTGTTAGTTAGGGTTTGGTAGCCTTGAATGTGATTTTTGATGCATTAAAAGCCTTGAAATGTTATTGGTAAGTGTTTAGTTGTATTGTATGCGTAATTACCTACGAAACGGCGTATTATATATGTGCATTTAATTCCCGAATCATCAATGTGCATTAATGATCTTGAATGCAATACATGATGAATATTTAATACGAATTTGGTTGTTGTAACTGTTGAATTGATTGATGAAATGTGTTTAGTTGTTTTCCTTGTCAAAAACCCTCATCCGATGATATAAGATACATGTTTTAAATGTTTGCGGATCATAAATTGTGTTTGTTTGAGTTTTGGTTCGAGACTTGTGAAATTTCAGCAACTCAAACTGTCCAGGTGTTTGGACGCCGTTCATCCATTTGGATGCTGTCCAGCCCTTCACATTTGGACGCCGTCCAGCCAATCTGGATGCCGTCCAAATGAACTGCCAGATTCTGCTTTGCTTGGTCATTTTTCGTTTAATTCCAACTATGCTACGCACCTCCAATTAACATGTAACTTGTTCTAACATGCTCATATATGATTATAAAACTCAGGAAAATTGTCTGAGACCCGACCCGAATGTGTTGACTTTTTCGTTGACTTTGACTTGACCAAAGTTGACTTTTGTTCAAACTTAACCAAATATTTATGCAATCGTTCTAACGTGCTTTTATACTTGTGTCTTGCATGAAACTTGACAATTTGACTCACATGCTATATTAATTGAACACTTTAACCGCCCGTGTTTACCGATATTTATACAACCTATTGTTTAGGTTGAGACTAGCATTCTTTCTTGCACACGTTTACTTTGTTAAGTACATTTACCTTCGTGCACTCAAGGTGAGATCATAGTCCCACTTTTACTCTTTTAAAATTACATTTGGGATGAGAAAACATAAACGTTTCATTTTACAAAGTGAACACAAGCACGGAAACAAACATTCTACGTACGAGTTAGAACAAAAATCCTCAATTCGATTATCATTAATTACACTTGCCGGGTGTAAGCGAGAGCTTATGTTGTATGGCCATATGGGTTTGACAAACCCTCATTTGGATGGTTCGCTATCGTTATTCGGATGAAATATATTTTCGAGAAACAGTGTAGGTTCTGACACTATGTGTATGGGGTTCATGGAAAGTTAAGCCTTGATAATCGGGTGCTCGTGATAATAATTTTTAGAATGGTTTACTATTATCTCAACATTATAAATCTTGTGGTTCATTTGTACTTACTCACTTACTTATTTAAACCTATAATTTCACCAACGTTTTCGTTGACATATTTCTATGTTTTTCTCAGGTCCTTGAACAATAGGTGTTACATGCTTCCGCTAACTATTTTTGATACTTGCTTGGATGTCGAGTATACATGCATACATGGAGCATCTTTTGACTTACTTTTAAATCGTGTCACATAGGTTTCATTTGTACGTTAAACATTGTAATGTAACTAGTCGCTACAATATATTCATCACAATATAATATGCTAATACAAAAATCACACAACCATGGTTAACCATAAGCACAAGGGAATGGTACTCGGGAATGACCATATGTGTTCCCAACAACCATTAGTGTACATATGTCTTGTATCACTAACCCCCTGGGTAGTATCGAACGCCCGGTATTTACACCTACCCATCACGTAAAATGTGGTATCGAACGCCCGAACTTTAAACCCACACTTCACGCCCCACACATGATGATATGGTATCGAACGGCCGAACTTTAAACCCATATCACATGCTAACACATGATGATGAGGTATCGACGCTCGAACTTTAAACCCTCACCGCATGCCAACACGATGTGGTATCGACGCCCGAACTTTAAACCAACATTGCATCCCACACAAGTAAATACACCATATACATACATGTATAATTATTCTACTCACCTTGGAATACCCGCACAAGTCATGTAATACGATTTCCGTCCACACATCCGAGCAAGTATTTACTTATATCACACATAGGCACAATATTCACATAAATATACATTCTCTAAAAAAGAATCCGACACAATCATCCCTTAGTTGAGGGATCACACCTAGCCCGCCAAAACCCGCCCATTTAACACTTAATAGACACAATCCAATTATCACTTCGGGTGGTAATTCAAATCTACACTCTAAAGTACAATTTAACCCAAATTATACTTGACACCAAATTGACCAACATAGGTCCCGACACTAGATTACTACTTAGGTAGTGATCATGTTGAAATGTCATTTACACCAAAACTACGACACGTGCAATATTGACCCATTTTGACCAACAAACATGTTCTTATGAACATCACAATCACCAATACACTTGAAATATAGTAATTAACACTCAAATCCATGACAAATATAACCAAATTCATTAACAAACCCTAAACCTACAATAATTGGGTTTACTTACACACCATACACAACAAAACCCTCAATTTCATAAGAAATGGGGTTTATAACCCAACACTAACTCAAACCCTAACTCAAATCAAGAATGAAACACTAAAATTCGGATATAAGGTTTACCTTAGCACCAAAACAAGTCCTAGTAGCTAGAATAGTCAAGATGCACCAAGATCCACTCGAATTTGGGCAAGAATTATCATCTTCTTCACCATTTGAAGCTTCCTCTCTCTAGAACTTTCCTCTCTCTCTAGAGTTTGGTTGGTGAAAATGAGGATAAGGTTGAGATTTGGATATGATCTTAAGCCATATAGATGTTTACATGTCAAAAGACCATGTTACCCCTCTTTAATACCCAAAAACAAGTTCCAAAAAGTTGCTGCCAGATACGCGTCACGACCGCGATGGGTCTGGTCGCGACTGTGATCTACTAAGCCCCAAAAACTTGGTCACCTGCTAACATTTAGCAATCGCGATAATGCTGGTCGCGATCGCGATGACCAGCAATTTAAGCAATTTTGCCTTTTGATCAATTTTAGGTCAAACATGGTCAATTTTATTTTCTTATGGATCACTTACATACCTTGTAACCCGAACAACGTCCAAAATAACATGTATCTGAAAAACTGGGTGTTACACCAATATGCCGATGATAGCATCATTTTTGCACATTTGTTAATGCAAGAGTTGCTTCAGATTAAACGAATCCTACATTTCTTCACTATTTCGGGTACACAAATGAACCCATCCCTGACGATTATTTATGGCATTTACATATCTACTATTAAGTATCATTTGTTATCTAAAGTCATCAAATCGTACCTATGACATTCTACTCCCAAGTTTGTGGCATTCCTACATTTATCTTGGATTGAATTTCCTAGACTTTGCAGTTGATCTAATAATTCTTGAGTTGTCTTTTCTGAGGTATTCAGTGAGTAAGACATTGAAGAAGGTTTAAGAATCAAAGTTGGGATGAGAAGGGAATTAACCAAAACTAAACTAGTCCTAAATTCAATTTCTTGAAAACTTAATTAATCTAAACATGGTCCAAATTGTACTACCGTTCCATGGTAATGGTGTCAAAAACTTTCCTTGATACGTTTCGCTTAGTCAAGTTTTTACCTGTCATTAATCGTAAAGACAATCTATGGCATATCAGGTACGGTTTTAATATTTATAGTGATGGGTCTAAATGTCTTTCCGTATTAACCCTAAGGTTAATAGTGGAAAGTATGACTTAGGATCATTTTATGAACGGTCGAATTTAAACAGAGTTTATTCAGATATTTTAGAGTTCAAGATATTTAAGTTTACACAATTTATTTCCCAGCGTCACTGGCCATGTAGATCTAGTTGAGAGGCATGATCTTTTCGGAATATAACCTTTCAAAAAATCCAAAAACCAAGTCCAGATAGAAATTTTCTAGACACCAGCTATTTGGTTTTTAAATTGTAGAATAGTTGGTTTGGTTGATTTTTAATATAATTTAAATTATGAAATAACAAAGTTAATTAAACTTATACTAACTGGCATGCAAGCAACAACTAAGGATAAAGAGGACGAGATTTACCATGGTTTTCGATAATGAAGAGACGCTTAGATTGATTAGATAGACATTGGTGTAAAATTTAGAACCCTACCAGTTTAGCGCACTTTATAAAATGATATGTCACTAGGAACTAGGTTATCGTGATTCTGATTACATCAACTATGCCCAGCTCTCGACACTACCCTTAACTGCCGTGAAGTATGGTAGTGGCCTTTGTTAGGTCGACATGTATACCTTAACCGGGATGTATTGTGGACCTTAGACACTCGAATAGAGTAGCATAACCAATATAGGAATACAAGATTTCTTACTAAAGCTAACCGTTCTTAACACCTTAATATATCTTTTTAAGTATGTAAGTGAGTGGCCGGTTTATAAGAATTAAATTCTCCTTTACAATACAATTATACATCCCCAGATCATATGACAATATCTTAAGATATGCTTCTGACGCGGACCATGTTATTCCGTAAGTTATAGTACTAGCACTGAGTCTTACGTCAACCATAACTTTAAGTCGGACTAATCCTTATTATGGTCTTTAACACATAAAACTACTTATCCTTATTAGTATTTGTTAAGTCCTAATGATGGGTTATAGCCACAAGTATAACTGGAAAGGGTATTAGTGAATTAAATCTAATTTCATACAAACAATTAGACAAAACATAACAAAATATTATCTAAATAATAATTATCTAAGTCATGGAAAGCATACAAACAATTGCCAGCAATTAAGTATTCTTAGTAGTAGCATATTCCAAACATAAAATAAATGATAGATAATACCGAATAATGCGGGCATACTAAACATTTGTATTTCCTTAGAATAACCAAAGCGTTACATCGCCAAGGTAGCTACTAATAAATATCTCTTAAGTCCCATATGATATTGCTCAAAATATACATATTTATCTTCACAATATCTCCCTACTTTCGTGGCATTTCGATACGGGTTGTGATGATTAGTGAGCGATTTGTGGTATTTAGTCGTTTCGGGACAAAAGTGGTCTAAAAGTTCATATCTATGCTAAGGAATCAACCCTTGGGCCAAAGGAATGAACCAAGTGAAGTTTTGGAGTGCAAATGAAGTTCCAGGGTCAAAAGCGGCGCTCCTAAGATCAAAAGTGGCGCTCCTAAGATCAAAAGTGGCGCTCATATGTGCTAAAACGAGAGTTAAAATGATCACTAGCCAAAAGCGCCGCTCCTGTCCAAAAGTGCTATGTCATAAAAGCGCCGCTCCTGGCCAAAAGCGTCGCTCCTGATGCTGATTCAGCCAAAAAATTCAGCCGACCTATAAAAACATATTTGGGTTTTTTTAGGTGAGAGAGCTGCAATTGGGGTCCGAAATGGAACACTAAAAGGGTCCATTTCATGATTCCATCAAGATCAAAGCATAATTTCATGTCCCAAGTTAAAGATTAGTGAAGTTAGAAGCTAGATCTTCATCATCCATCTCCATTTTTGCAATCTCTTTCCTTTTTAACACTAGTTCTTCTCCATTTTAGTTGTAATGATGAATGCTTCAGTTTTAATTGATTTTGTTCTTGTTTATCTTATGATGTTAGCTTAAATTTGGTTGTGTTCACTTGATTTGTAAACTTGATGCTTGGATTTTGCCCTAATCTATGAATTGGGTGTTTGAATGAGTTGATGATTATTGTGCTTGATTGATGATCCATTGCTATGCATTTTTTTAGGCTTTACTTTGATTACATAGATTGTGTAGCTCTCTTAGTGATTTAAGAAGTGAATCAATTTGTGCTTCAACACTTATAGTGATCTATACAACTAGATTAAGGATTTATAAAAGGATGCATCACTAATTTCCTTTTACATATTAATTTATATTTATATAAAACTAGTTGGGCGACCTAGCTTTGCGCCGATTCTTCACCCTTGATTAACATTAATTAAATAGCTAATTATTGAGAAAGTAATTGTTTATCATTTTTTTGTTTTATTTTTATTTTTGTTGAGGAATGACCCAAAATAGTTATGTGATTGATAGGTAATAAACGTGAAAGGAATTATTTATTGTTTTAGTTTTCGTCTTATCGAGAGAAAAGACCCAAATACTCAATTAATAAAGCGAGACGTACATCAACGATTGGTACAAACCTTGGCCGGTTTTATGTAGCGGCAAGGGGGGCGCCCGCCCTCAGTGAATTTGCAATTTTCAGTGTAAAAATTTCGAATTTTTCGACTTTGCCCCCAGTGAATTTTTTTGCCCCAAAACTTACATATTTTGCCGCAAAAATGTTCAAATGTTGTACAAAAACATCCAAATTTTGCTAAAAACCTTCAAATTTTGCCCAAAAAACTCCATATTTTGCCCAAAAATGTACCATTTTTGGCCAAAAAATTGCTACGTGTTAAAAAAAAATTATCGCCCCCAGTGAAATTTTTTTTTTTGCTTCCGCCACTGGTAAAAATTATTTAATAAAATACGAAAAACTATTTATATAATATATATATATATATATATATATATATATATATATATATATATATATATATATATATATATATATATATATATATATATATATATATATATATATATATATATATATATAACAGTTGTTAAAAAATGAGTTATGTGGTTAATTTGTAATAAAAAAGTTAAACAATAATAAAATGAAAAACTATGTGATTGATTTAATAATAATAATAATAATAATAATAATAATAATAATAATAATAATAATAATAATAATAATAATAATAACAATAATAATAACAATAACAATAACAATAACAATAACAATAACAATAACAATAACAATAATAATAATAATAATAATAATAATAATAATAATAATAATAATAATAATAATAATAATAATAATAATAATAACAACAACAATAACAACAATAACAATAACAATAACAATAACAATAACAATAACAATAACAATAACAATAACAATAACAATAACAATAACAACAATAATAATAATAATAATAATAATAATAATAATAATAATAATAATAATAATAATAATAATAGTTATTAGATAGTAAAAATTGTGTGGTAGGTTTATATTGATTGAGAAGTTTTATGGTTAGATTATAAAATGTAAAAAATTTGGGGTAAATGATTAAACATAGAATAATCGGGTCGAGTTCGGTCCATGCTCGACATCGAAGAGAGGGGATTTAAGGGTCAATTGAGTTTAACTCTCCGGTCTGGAGTACCGTGAATAACCCCTTACGAGATGTGATCTCAGCAGGGGTGGTTAAACATAGAGCCACCATCAACGAGTCATCCAGCTAATGATGGCTCACGCTGGGTTATAATATTTATGTTTATGGAACTTTACCTCTATATTAAGAGCGTCTAGTGGAGTGCTATATGTCCAGTAACGCGGGTGTAATTGCGCTATGTAGATAGCGCAGCTAGTTTGTACCTTGGTACCTAAAATAGTATATGTATGGATGTAGAGTGAGTGTTCAGTCCCCCTTTTTGCTGTGGATTGAATCCGTTATTTATATGGTAATCCTTTTTGTCTTCTATTGCCACATAATATGGCTAAAAGAATCGTGGCCTGTCAATAGTACATCCTTGAGTGAGCTGACTCGACAAAAGTAAAAAAGTATTTTTTTGGACCTGACTTTTTTATGCCAGGTGCCCTCTGCCAGATACAACATCGCCTGACATGTATACGTCACCTTGGCGCTCGCATGGGATCTGCGCCAGGTCTGCAGCTTGAGCGCTTATTCCTTCAGCGCGCGACATGCATGGTTCATATGGAGATGCTGTTTGATGCGCTACACGAGCTGATCGGGTATGCGTATCATTAGTAAGTTTATAAGAAACTATAAAGTTAAGTATTATAAAGGGTGTGGTTGACTTGTAAGAAATAAAAAGTATGGTGTAAATTTGTAAAGTTTGTAAACCTCACTATTCATTTGCCCTATGTCTTTTAGATATATAGATTAATATCATTTCATTGATTGTCACCGTGATTTGTGATAGTAAGTAGGATGCAACCACAATCTATCAAGTTTACATGGATATAAATTTATTAAAATTTAAATTAAATTAGTAATTGGTGGAGAAGTATTTTCACCATTTATTATAGTGTGAATATATTCTCACATGATTATATATATATATATATATATATATATATATATATATATATATATATATATATATATATATATATATATAGTAGAGAGATCAAATGAGAATTTTTTGGTGTGAGAACTGTGAGAACTCAAAAATACCACAAAATACACTGAAATTCGAGTAAAAAGGGACATTGACGAGCAAAAAAGGGGATATTAGAGCAAAAAACGGGAAATTCGAACAAAAAAAAAATGGCCGAACAAAAAGGAGCAATTCGAACAAAAAACATGATATTCGAACAAAAAAAGGCGGCCGAACAATTTTGTGTTCTATATTTTGGATAGTCGAACCAAAAAATGTAGAACACATTTATAGTCGAAAAAAATGCGATATTCGAACCAAAATGTGTTCTACATTTTGGTATTCGGAAAACAAACTTTTTTTTGTTCGTCCGTGTTTTTAATTTTTGCTCGAATTCCCTTTTTTTCTTCTTCTCGAATTCCCCTTTTTTGCTCAAATTTCAGTGTATTTGGGTGTATTTTTAAGTTTCTAGAGTTCTCACATTAAAAAAATTCTCACTGGATCCTCTCCATATATATATATATATATATATATATATATATATATATATATATATATATATATATATATATATAATATGAAGGATTTGTCTAAAGATAACTCTAAAGGCTATCCTTAAGAAATTATTACATGCAACATCTATTTGTACTTTATTGATAACTACTCATTTTCTAGAAAAAATCACCATAAGTTAACCAAATGAACGCTATATTTATACATAGTTTTTCTCTTAGGTATAGACCTTAGGGCTATAAATAAAAAAAATTCTGATATTAATTATAATATAATTCCATTTTGTTTTTTTGTGTCTTTTCTTTCAAATTTACAAATTACTCCCCTCGCATTTTGATACTGATTTGTAATTTCAGGGGTATAAAAGATGAATTCACTATTTAATATAGACCTATCAACGAAATCCACCCAAATTTTTGAACAGATTTATCTTTCTGTTTGCCTCGAGTTAGGTTTCACCGTCATCACCGTTCAAAGCTCCTATTCCCACCGTACGATACATCAGTGTAATACATCTTCAAATGATGCATGAACCAATGTCAGTATGACATGATGTTGATTAGGAATCATCCTACAATTTGGGTTTTTAAATACCCTACAAGACTTTGCTTCCTTATTACGCACACACGCTTACGCAAAAGAAAATACAAAATGCCAAAATCGTTGAGGTACATGCACAATTTAACTCACAATAGTGATAACATTTACGCAATAAAAAAACTACACTTGGCTTTTAAACGAGTCAATTTTTTTTTTAAAAATTCTCAATTTTCAACAATTTAGTAAAAAATAAGACTCCAAGCCAAGTGTACTATATCCACGAGACTTTATATCTCTCCCCCTATATTTAAGATCATGTAATGCCCTCATTTACATGAAATCAGATAAATCAAATATAAATTCGAGAGGACAATAGAGTGAATGGGAAAAACATAACCATATGTAGAGCAAAATAATTGCAAAACTGAGTGACAGACGGCTCTGCACTGACGGTCATTCCTCAATTATCATCACATTATGTAGTAAATGCAATGATTAAACAAGAACAAAACACAAAACAAAAAATATTTTTGGATTTTTGGGTTTTTCATATGTTTAGGGTTTTTAGTTTTAAAACACACTCACTAGTCACTATACACATTATACAAGGATATACATTGTGCAAGTTTATTAACGAGGCTTGCACTAGACTCCACCTCCTTCTCAACTGATTCCCTAATGGAGTCGGCTTGCCCTATGAGTCAGACACCGACTACAAGAAACAGCCAAAAAAAACGGCTTGCCCAGGGACCGGTCTCTGGCACCGGCCTTTGACGCCGGTCTGCCACGCCAGCCTTCCAGCTAGGCCCAAGCCAAAATTTGGCTATAAAAGGAGGCTTTTGGGCTCATTTTTACACACACTCAATTTGTACTTCAATTTAGATTTTAAATATTTTAGTTAGTTTTTAGTAGTAGCTAGCTTAGCTTTTAGTATCTGGAGGATATCCCGACGAGTCACTGCGATCTCGGACAGATTTCTTCGGCCTTTTCAGGTTTTTATCAGAAACGCTTGTTGTGACGACCCGAAAATTTCCGACCAAATTTAAACTTAATTTAAATATGATTTCGACACGATAAGCAAAGTCTGTAATGATGAGTCTCAAAATTTTTAAACTGTTTTCACGAATTCATATAACCTTCGACTGTTTCTCGACGATTCACGAACAATTGTTTGTAAATAAATATGTATATAAATATATTATAAAAATAAGTATATATGTAAAGGTAAGAATATATAATAATTGTAATTAATAAAACCTAATTTAAAATTAAATGTGTAAAACAAAATACAAAATAATTATGTAATAATTTAAAATGAATCTATATACATAATTTCTATATATGAATATTGTAGCATATATAAAATGTATAAATAGTAAATATTCAATAAAAGTTATTATATAATATATTATATGATTATTAAATATTACATAGTAATAATACATATATATAATACATGTATAAATGTGATTGTTGTTATTACTTTTAATATTAATATCAATACTAATATTATTAATATTATTTTAAATATATAATTTATAGATGTGAATTTTATATATATAAATGGTTATAGTATTATTATTACTAATATTATTATTATCATTAATAATATTAGTATTATTATAATTAGTATTATTATTATTATTATTATTATTATTATTATTATTATTATTATTATTATTATTATTATTATTATTGAAATAAGTTTTATAGTTATTATCACAATTATCAATAATAATAATATTATTATTGTTACTATTATATTATTATAAGCTTCTATTAATATTAGTTACAAAAATAAAGAGTATCACAATTATTGTTATATATTATTAGTTAATAATATTAATATTAATTAAGATATATAATTATAAATACAGATATAAAAGAAAATGCCGATTTATACAGATATAAATAAAGATGTTACAGATAAATACATTTATATATAAAATACAAATATGAATATTACTGATATAACGCGTAATTTTTTTATTATCTATCAAAATCAATTTATCTTTCCTGCTCATGATTTGTACAATATCTATTATATATTGAATTCTTTTCAGCTACAAAACAAATCTTGTTATCAATCTATCTCATCATTTTAATTATTCTATTTATTTCTGTCTGCTGGGAATTTTATCGATTGGATTCACTATAAGAATCAATCAAGTCAGGTAGTATTGTGCACATTTGAAATTCCTTTCATTATCAATTATCAATTATCAAATTACTGAGTAATTAAACAGGAAAAATAAAAATAAAAAAAAACGAACTCAGAACCTCTGTTCTTGAGTCATTTTATCAAAAGCTCAATATCAAATAAATTTTAAAAATCTATTAATGCAATTATGTTAGGAATGTTTTACTCAATCTATCTGCAAATTTCTAGCTTCCAATTCATTTTCATGATTTCTAATTTTCAAAGTCAAACTTTAAATTGTAAAAGTCAAACGGGTTGTTCTTCGTCAAATTCGATTTATGGTTAATGGTTCTGTTAAAATTTATGATTGAGAAAGTTTCTATGAACGATTTAAAGCTTGTTTCATGTTGAACTCGTAAGCTAAATCCTTCTGAAAATCAAAATCAAATTTAATGTTCTTCGTCTTATTTTTTTTATTTCAGCGACTGTTTTATTATTTTTTTTATTTTGACATCACAACTGTATCATAATCGATTATATTTCGTTTATTTATCCTAAAGCTTAACAATCGGTCTGTTAAAGTTTGGAAATTGGTTATGGGTCGATTTTGATTTTGGGAAGCAGAATAAGAACTTAACAATAATTAAATAGGGTTAAATAAATATTAAGTTGGACAAATTTCAGAAAAATAGATATGGTCGATTGGTTTGGGGTGTTGGTGGGCTTTCGAGAGGTCGGGGGTTCGAGTCCCTGGAGCTGCAGTATATTTTTAGGCCGATTTCCTTGAGGTAGTTATTATATTTTAATTTTATTACTTCCTTATTATTATTATTGTTATGTTATTATTATTATTACTATGATTATCATTATTAATTATTATTATTGCTAGCATGTTAGATATTATTAATAACAAAATGATTAATGATATAATTTATGATATTATCATTATTATTACTAGTACTATCATTTATAAACTATTAGTATTATCATTACTAAGATTATTATATTTATTTATATTATTAGTATTGTATCATTATTGTATTATTAATTAGTATGATTAAGATTATGAATATATTAATTATTGTTAATACTAACTCAATATTATGAATATTATTATCACTAAAATAAGTAAAAATTATTATTATCATCATTATTGAGACTAGTATTAATATTATCATTAGTATTATAAGTGTTACTAGAAATATAAATTTTACCATTTTAGTATTAATGATATTATTATGAGTATGATTAGTATTATTATTATTATGAAAATAATACGGTTTAATTTCATAAATATTAGTATTATTATCATTTTATAAGCATTAGTGTTAATATCATTAACATAAAGTACTATTAATAGGATTATCATTATTAGTATTATTAACATTAAAAACTATTATAATTATAATCAAATACACTTTTATTCACAAATATTAATATTATATATTATCATGTATATAAAAATATACTTAAAAGTAACATTATATATAAGTATGAATTAATGATATTAACAATCTTTATATAAATATCTATATAATAACGAATTAAGTATATTTAATATATATATATATATATATATATATATATACATAAAACTATATAAATAATAGCCATTTTTAAATATATATATATACAAATCAAATAACTAGTATATAAAGGTTATAATATATAAAATTGTTCGATTACGATTATATGTATTAATGAATATATAAATGATATAGATTCGTGAATCCGAGGCCAACCCTGCATTATTTAATATTGTCATATGTATTTTTACTACAAAATACATTATTGTGAGTTTCATTTGCTCCTTTTTTTTAAATGCTTTTGCAATATATATTTTTGGGACTGAGAATACATGCGCTGCTTTTATAAATATTTTACGAAATAGACACAAGTAATTGAAACTACATTCTATGGTTGAATCGTTATACCGGATATCGCCCTTGTTGAACTTGGTAACCTAAGAATTGGTGTTTATTATAATTGCCACCAATTGACGCGAATCCTAAAGATAGATCTATGGGCCATTGACAAGCCCCAGTCAGAGAATTTGAACTGCTTTAGTACTTCGATATTTATATATGGGGATATTCTAGATGTATTTTGTTAATGTCGGTTACCAGGTGTTCAATCCATACGAATGAATTTTTAAACACTTGCGAGTGTATGATTATTGAATAAAGGAAGTCTTGTGGTCTATTATAATATTGAAAATGATTGTTTACGATAAACTAATGAACTCACCAACCTTTTGGTTGACACTTGAAAGCATGTTTATTCTCAGGTATGAAAGAAATCTTCCGTTGTGCATTTGCTCATTTTAGAGATATTACTTGGAGTCATTCATGACATATTTCAAAAGACGTTGCATTCGAGTTGTTGAATTCATCAAGAATATTATTAAGTCATTGATAGCTTGATATTTTATGAAATGGTATGCATGCCTGTCAACTTTCGATGTAATGAAAGTTTGTCTTTTAAAAACGAATGCAGTGTTTGTAAAATGTATCATATAGAGGTCAAGTACCTCGCGATGTAACCAAATGTAATGTATTCGTCCAGATGGATTATGACGGGTCATGAAAGTTGGTATCAGAGCGGTGGTCTTAGCGAACCAGGTCTTGCATTAGTGTGTCTAACTAATAGTTGTTTAGATGCATTAGTGGGTCTGGACTTCGACCGTGTCTGCATGTCAAAAGTTTTGCTTATCATTTCTAGTCGGAAATCATCTGCTTATCATCCTTAGGAAATTACCTGCTTATTATCGTTAAAGTCTAGACACGTCTTACTGCCTCTATTGCATAGATAGTGTATAGATAAATTGATATCTTAACGTATCTGTTATTGTTACCTTTACCTGACAACTTCCGTAGATTCCTCCGTAACTTATGGGATTTTAGTATTATATATGTATATGTAAATTATGTATTGCAGGGTACTAATCTACATCCTATAATCTATTTCTTATCAAAAATCCTTCATCTGATCGTACGAGATGAATCCCTCAACCAGTTCGAATTCCTCGTATTCCGACAGCTATTCCGATATGGAGTTTCACCTAAGCTCCAAAAGCAGTGTCACCAGAATGAATCAACCAATCATCCATCCCCAATTCATCTAATGAGTTCGTAGTCGACTTAATCAATGGAGACGCGAAGAAGGCGATCCTTTCCATCAACTAAATTCACCTCTTGGCGAAGAACCTGAAGCACTTACCGGTGAACCAGTCCGAAATACCATTTTCACCCTCAATTCCCGAATATCTCGTCATGATTACATACTATCTCAGATTCTAAACCTTATTCATTCGCTCGTTCTTACCGACAATCATCCCTGAGTAATCAAAAAAGTCAACGAGTTTTGCGCCTGAGTAATGATTTTTGGAGAATATGGTACAAAACCTACCAGCTTCAGCAACATCACCGACATCAACAGGACCACCAGCAATAGCACCCGTACCATCAACAACACACACCCCATCATCCTATTCTGTACCTCGAGTATAATCATCATTCTACGTATCGTTCTACATAAATTATCCTCGTTCTTCATGGAGATTATGTAATCTCTAATGTTATAGTGATTATGTATTCTAGTTTTGACGGTAAATCAAATGAGTTTAATACTATATTAACTCATTAAATCTACGATTATATCTGAAGAAAATATATATATGAAAGTATATTTTCATAAAGATTGTAATTAAAAATTCTTTTGTACAAATTGTTAATGGTGAAAATATTTTAACGGGTAGGTAATACCCGAGGAATATTTAGATTTCACATTAATAAGTTACACTGTACATTCTTTCAAATCTGATACAATAGTCATTTACTATCCTACTTACAACCACCGATATGTATCCATTTACAGCAGAATAATCATTTTCATTCAATTTCATATTTGAATTTTGACCTATCAGAATCCAACAAGTGGTATAATGAAGAAAACATTTGACAAAATAAAATTTGTTAGAAACAGACAAATTAACTATGAGGAATTTTGTTAAGAATTCACGCTAACAAAATCCTAGCTAACTGTTAATTCCGTATTACATTTATTTATCGTAATTTATTTATCGCAATTTATTTATCGCAATTTATTTATCGCAATTTAATTATCGCAATTTTAATTCTCGCAATTTTATTTATCGTCATTTAATTTCTGTAATTATTTTACGCACTTTAAATATCGGGACACATATACAAGGTTTTGACATATCATATCGACACATCTATATATATTATTTAGAATCACCATAGACACTCTATATGCAGTAATGATCGAGTTCTCTATACAGGGTTGAGGTTGATTCTTAAATAATATATATACTTTGAGTTGTGATCGAGTCTGAGACATGTACACGGGTCACGATACGTATTAATTAATTCGAATATTATATATTAAACTATATATGAATTATTGGACTGTTAACTGTGGACTATCGACTGTGGACTAATAACATTGGACAATTAAAATGAATTAAAATATTGATTATAACATATGAAACTAAACAATTCTTCAAGTTTTCCACTTGATTTCATCTTAAACTTCATTTGTATCTTGATGATTCCAATCTGCGTTCATACCTTTCATGATTTTTGGAAATACCTCAAACGAGAGGATGAACCAACCGCACTTCATCTATGGAAGAAAAGATTGATGCATATAGTTGTGCACCTAAAAACACTCGAAACCTGAGTAAACGTTTAAAACGTCTGTGCTAGCTCCTTTGGCGTTGTTATTACCGAAAATAACTTTACAATCCTTTTCCAAAGTAGCCAATTTTGTCACAACTCCAGCAAGTCAACTTTGACTTTTCAGTCGAATTAGCTTTATTATAACCTCAATATATAAGTTTTCCTTTCGTCATCGTTACCGAGGAACTGTTTATATTCCACCATATTAGCAGTAAACTTACCAGCAACCTTATTTATCTTTTACTTTTCGAAAAATCATTATATTCATTGAAACCCTATCATGTACTCATCTACATCTTGTAACAATAATTGCCATACCAACTACCGGGAATTAGCAATCAGTATTTCGAATCTCGTAGCATTTCTACATCAAAAGTATATATATCCATATAACATTTATCTTTTAGAATTATGATCTTCCACTCTGAAATTCTGGAAAGCACCAAGTCTACGAATCAATACTCAGAATGTTGAAAAAGCTGAATGAAGCAGCAGAAACTATAGACAACCGTAAATGTCGAAAGTTTGATGATAAAGAACAGTATGTTGGCAAAGCTCTGAAATGTTGGAACGGGAAAACGGATTAAGCAAACCATGAAGGAGGCTGTGAATAAATCACAAAGACTAAATCTGCCTTTAAAGAATCTAAATGAAACAGTATCTGCTGAAGTCATTAACGAATACCTTATTCCTGACTCTAAACCTTTACGAACAAATCTTCTTCATCATCCCTCGATATTAGAAATTCTAAGATATCATCGTATCTTTTATTATAAATATCCTCGATATTTCTGAAGATATTTTCATAGCTATTCTTATCTAAAATCATTTATCTCTTTGCGATATCCGTGTTATATCAGAAAGGAAATTGTTTTAGTTTCTAAATTCTGAAATATTCGAAATTAAAGTATGAATGTTTTTGAAGTAGTGCTGGGAACTGAAGCATGAGTTAGTATAATATAATGACACTTGATCAAGGTGATTATATTACAGTAAGTCATGCTGAGTTACTGATGAAACATGATGATTCATAGACTATTAAGTCATCATGTGCCATGTTACACGACTCTTACATTCTATCTAATCTATAAATATATCAAGAACATATTTTCTTGATAGTCCTATATGTTCCCTTGAATTCTGGTACTTTAACCAATCAAAATCGTGCTATTACAATTTCTCTCTTAGAACATTAGTCATGTTCATTTGAAACTTCATATTTACGAATTCTGGACCATTATTCGCTTGACTTAAAGTCGGAAAGAGAAAACAAAAGGATGGAACTCCAAAATAAAAAGGAAACGAAGGGGGTGGATATATAGTAAAATATCCGACAGGGCAATCAAAAGAGATTATCGCATTTAATCAAAGCGGATACAAATTTCCTTAAATACCGAAGAACCAAATCTTATTACTAAGATTTTCTCTAAATCCCTTGAATTCCAAAAATCAACCGTGACTACGTCATCGGTAAAAACTAACTTACATTTACTTATTTCACACTTTTGTGATAGCTTCACTCGTACGTTTCACATAATCGAATCATTTTATCTATATTAATCAATAATGATAAAACTCTAATTTTTAGCTCGTATGCGTCATGAAAACATACTTATTGTCAACCATGACCATCCCAATCAAATTTCGGGACGAAATTTCTTTAACGGGTAGGTACTGTGACGACCCGAAAATTTCCGACCAAATTTAAACTTAATTTTAATATGATTTCGACACGATAAGCAAAGTCTGTAATGATGAGTCTCAAAATTTTTAAACTGTTTTCACGAATTCATATAACCTTCGACTGTTTCCCGATGATTCACGAACAATTGTTTATAAATAAATATGTATATATATATATATATATATATATATATATATATATATATTATAAACATAATTATATATGTAAAGGTAAGAATATATAATAATTGTAATTAATAAAACCTAATTTAAAATTAAATATGTAAAACAAAATACAAAATAATTATGTTATAATTTAAAATGAATCTATATACATAATTTCTATATATGAATATTGTAGCACATATAAAATGTATAAATAGTAAATATTCAATAAAAGTTATTATATAATATATTATATGATTATTAAATATTACATAATAATAATACATATATATAATACATGTATAAATGTGATTGTTGTTATTACTTTTAATATTAAAATCAATACTAATATTATTAATATTATTTTAAATATATAATTTATAGATGTGAATTTGATATATATAAATGGTTATAGTATTATTATTACTAATATTATTATTATCATTAATAATATTTGTATTATTATAATTATTATTATTATTATTATTATTATTATTATTATTATTATTATTATTAATATTATTGATATCAGTTTTATAGTTATTATCCCCATTATCAATAATAATAATATTATTATTGTTACTATTATATTATTATAAGCTTCTATTATTATTAGTTACAAAAATAAAGAGTATCACTATTATTGTTATATATTATTAGTTAATAATATTAATATTAATTATGATATATAATTATAAATACAGATATAAAAGAAAATGCAGGTTTATACAGATATAAATAAAGATGTTACAGATAAATACATTTATATATAAAATACAAATATGAATATTACTGATATAACGCGTAATTTTTTTATTATCTATCGAAATCAATTTATCTTTCCTGCTCATGATTTGTACGATATCTGTTATATATTGAATTCTTTTCAGCTACAAAACAAATCTTGTTATCAATCTATCTCATCTTTTTAATTATTCTATTTATTTCTGTCTGCTGGGAATTTTGTCGATTGGATTCACTATAAGAATCAATCAAGTCATGTAATATTGTGCACATTCGAAATTCCTTTCATTATCAATTATCAATTATCAAATTACTGAGTAATTAGACAGAAAAAAAAAACGAACTCAGAACCTCTGTTCTTGAGTCATTTTATCAAAAGCTCAATATCAAATAAATTTTAAAAATCTATTAATGCAATTATGTTAGGAATGTTTTACTCAATCTATCTGCAAATTTCTAGCTTCCAATTCGTTTTCATGATTTCTAATTTTCAAAGTCAAACTTTAAATTGTAAAAGTCAAACGGGTTGTTCTTCGTCAAATTCGATTTATGGTTAATGTTTCTGTTAATATTTATGATTGAGAAAGTTTCTATGAACGATTTAAAGCTTGTTTCATGTTGAACTCGTAAGCTAAAACCTTCTGAAAATCAAAATCAAATTTAATGTTCTTTGTCTTATTTTTTTTTTATTTCAGTGACTGTTTTATTATTTTTTATTTTGACATTACAACTGTATCATAATCGATTATATTTCGGTTATTTATCCTATAGCTAAACAATTGATCTGTTAAAGTTTGGAAATTGGTTATGGGTCGATTTTGATTTTGGGAAGCAGAATAAGAATTTAACAATAATTAAATATGGTTAAATAAATATTAAGTTGGACAAATTTCAGAAAAATAGATATGGTCGATTGGTTTGGGGTGTTGGTGGGCTTTCGAGAGGTCGAGGGTTCGAGTCCCTGGAGCTGCAGTATATTTTTAGGCCAATTTCCTTGAGGTAGTTATTATATTTTAATTTTATTAATTCCTTATTATTATTATTGTTATGTTATTATTATTATTACTATGATTATCATTATTAATTATTATTATTATTATTATTATTGCTAGCATGTTAGATATTATTAATAACAAAATGATTAATGATATAATTTATGATATTATCATTATCATTACTAGTACTATCATTTATAAACTATTAGTATTATCATTACTAAGATTATTATATTTATTTATATTATTAGTATTGTATCATTATTGTATTATTAATTAGTAAGATTAAGATTATGAATATATTAATTATTTTTAATACTAACTCAATATTATGAATATTATTATCACTAAAATAAGTAAAAATTATTATTATCATCATTATTGAGACTAGTATTAATATTATCATTAGTATTATAAGTGTTACTAGAAATACAAATTTTACCATTTTAGTATTAATGATATTATTATGAGTATGATTAGTATTATTATTATTATGAAAATAATACGGTTTAATTTCATAAATATTAGTATTATTATCATTTTATAAGCATTAGAGTTAATATCATTAACATAAAGTACTATTAATAGGATTATCATTATTAGTATTATTAACATTAAAAATTATTATAATTATAATCAAATACACTTTTATTCACAAATATTAATATTATATATTATCATGTATATAAAAATATACTTAAAAATAACATTATATATAAGTATGAATTAATGATATTAACAATCTTTATATAAATATCTATATAATAACGAATTAAGTATTTTTAATATATATATATATATATATATATATATATATATATATATATATATATATATATATATATATATATATATATATATATAATAGCCATTTTTAAATATATATACAAATCAAATAACTAGTATATAAGGGTTATAATATATAAACTTGTTCGATTACGATTATATGTATTAATGAATATATATATATATATATATATATATATATATATATATATATATATATATATATATATATATATATATATATATATATATATATATATATATATATATGATATAGGTTCATGAATCCGAGGCCAACCCTGCATTATTCAATATCGTCATATGTATTTTTACTACAAAATACATTATTGTGAGTTTCATTTGCTCCCTTTTTTTTTAAATTCTTTTGCAATATATATTTTTGGGACTGAGAATACATGCGCTGCTTTTATAAATGTTTTATGAAATAGACACAAGTAATCGAAACTACATTCTATGGTTGAATCGTTATTCCGAATATCGCCCTTGTTGAACTTGTTAACCTAAGAATTGGTGTTTATTATAATTGCCACCAATTGACGCGAATCCTAAAGATAGATCTATGGGCCATTGACAAGCCCCAGTCAGAGAATTTGAACTGCTTTAGTACTTCGATATTTATATATGGAGATATTCTAGATGCATTTTGTTAATGTCGGTTACCAGGTGTTCAATCCATACGAATGATTTTTAAACACTTGCGAGTGTATGATTATTGAATAAAGGAAATCTTGTGGTCTATTATAATATTGAATATGATTGTTTACGATAAACTAATGAACTCACCAATCTTTTGGTTGACACTTGAAAGCATGTTTATTCTCAGGTACGAAAGAAATCTTCCACTGTGCATTTGCTCATTTTAGAGATATTACTTGGAGTTATTCATGACATATTTCAAAAGACGTTGCATTCGAGTCATTGAATTCATCAAGAATATTATTAAGTCATTGATAGCTTGATATTTTTTGAAATGGTATGCATGCCTGTCAACTTTCAATGTAATGAAAGTTTGTCTTTTAAAAATGAATGCAGTGTTTGTAAAATGTATCATATAGAGGTTAATACCTCGAGATGTAACCAAATGTAATGTATTCGTCCAGATGGATTAGGACGGGTCATGAAACTTGTCTTATTAATTAAACATGTATTGTTATCATTTATATTTAAAGATGCGTTCCGATATTGCAATGTTAGCTTAATTAATCTGTATGCTGCCATGATAGAAGTTTGGGTTAGCGTAGTTATGTTAAATTAGTACGATTACTGTTGTTATATTAAATTTGTAACCCCGATAGATTTGTATACTAGCATCTTAAAGATTGACAAACCTATATTGTGATCATGACTTATCCACCTATATGAACTTAGCGACTTCATTGGATTAAGACCCCTGGTTATACTGTACCTGAAGATTCTATGAACTCGGTATGGCTGGAGTTCTCGAGAGGCATCTAATGCGCTTTTAGGACACGAAACTTAGGAATTGAGACATGAATGACGTAGTATGCCTATTGATTGTTCCAAGGGTACCTCTTAGGAGCTATTAAGATCTACTTAGTACCTTAACTGTGTGACCTAAACCTATTGCATGTTCTTGTTTGATTGTTGCCCTATGATTAAGTCATATCAACTGCTTCAGGTATCTATTAGGTTTCTATCTACTTTACTTTCAGTATATCAACTGTAATGCTGTATAATGTTTGGATTAGTATGATCTCATTAGTATGATGAAATAGTTGTTAGTTTATATTAATGTTTTGTCAACTTGACCTGATAAACTCCTTCCGTATGTGATCAGTGTTCACTCAACACAACACGTTGTTATTCAGTTATCTAAATTGATAAAGAGGGTTAGGATTAGAACTCAACTTACTAATAAACCTAGTGTTATACTAAGGATAACCTCCGAGGTATAGTTACCTTTCAATTATACAACCAAGTGACATACTTTTCACAGCTCAACGAGAACTCCGAAAGTCTAGAGGTAAGTAGGTCTGTGTAATTGGCTCATCCAACCAGATCTACACTATTATAATCATAGCATTAACATAAACATAATTACCTTTCCCTAGCCCAAACTGATATATTGGTCAATATTTCCCTGATCTGCAAACTCCGGATATCCCTCTATTGAAAGGACCCGTTCATATACATTATAAACGATTCACAATAGTTGATTACATTGCGAGGTATTTGACCTCTATATGATACATTTTACAAACATTGCATTCGTTTTTAAAAGACAAACTTTCTTTACATCGAAAATTGACAGGCATGCATACAATTTCATAATATCCACTATCCAACTATAAATTGATTTAATAATAATATTTGATGAACTCAATGACTCGAATGCAACGTTCTTCGAAATATGCTATGAAAGACTCCAAGTAATATCTTTAAAATGAACAAATGCACAGCGGAAGATTTCTTTAACACCTGAGAATAAACATGCTTTAAAGTGTCAACCAAAAGGTTGGTGTGTTCATTAGTTTATCATAATCATTTATTTCCATCATTTTAATAGACCACAAGAATTTCATTTCCAGTTCTCATAAATATACTTCCCACGCATAGAGACAAAAATAATCATTCATATGGTGAACACCCGGTAACCGACATTAACTAGATACATATAAGAATATCCCCTATCATTCCGGGATCCTCCTTCGGACATGATATAAATTTCGAAGTACTAAAGCATCCGGTACTTTGGATGGGGTTTGTTAGGCCCAATAGATCTATCTTTAGGATTCGCGTCAATTAGGGTGTCTGTTCCCTAATTCTTAGATTACCAGACTTTAATAAAAAGGGGCATATTCGATTTCGATAATTCAACCATAGAATGTAGTTTCAATTACTTGTGTCTATTTCGTCAAACATTTATAAAAGAGCATGTATTCTCAGTCCCAAAAATATAAAGGGTAAAAAGGCAAATGAAACTCACCATACTGTATTTCGTAGTAAAAATACATATAACGTCATTGAAAAAGTGCAAGGTTGGCCTCAGATTCACGAACCTAAATTAATTATATATAATTATGTGTTGGTCAATATTTGTCTAACAAATTAGGTCAAGTCATAGTGTACCACAATCCTAATGCTCGAGATTAATATGCAAAAGTCAACAAAAGTAAATTTGACTCAAAATAATTTCCAAAAATCTATACGTGATTAATATATAGTTTAAATATCATCGTTTTATATTTTTAAATACTTTTAAAAGATTTATTAGAGTAAATAATATAATTTATTTATTAATAAATAAAATTGTAATATTAAATTTATATAATAAAATATACTTTTATATATATTAAGTAATAAAATTTATAGGGTTCATTTAATATCATAAAGATAATATGATAGGTATTATTAAAGTAAGTTATTACACGTAGTAAAATATGTTTGTATCACATATTTATTTGATAAAATAATATCTATAATGATAGTAAGTAAAAGTTATATTATTTTGTAATAATAATAATTATTATAAAAATATCAATATTTATAATTACTAAGATGACATTATGATAAAACGATAATTCTAATTATGATAACTTTAATATTTACGATAATTTTTAATATTATCTTTAAAATAATAATTCTATTTAAAATAATAATAATAATGATATTTTGTAGTAACAATGACATTTCTATTAAAATGATAATTTTTGGTAAAATGATAGTTTTAATACTAACGATACTTTTAATAATAATAGTAATGATAAAAATAATAAGAATGATAATTTTATCTAAATCAATATCTTATAATATTTTAATTTCATCAAGATACTCTTACTCATTATTTTCTAATCGTTTCGTTTAATAGCTTTTAATTGTCTTTTATATCGTGTTCATAATAATGATAATAATAGTAATCAAAATAATTAGGTGTTACAAATATTTGTTTTAATTACACTAATATTAATAATGATAGTTACTATAACATTATTAACGATAATACTAATAATTATCTTAATGATAATATAGTAATAATAATAATAACAATAACAATAACCATTTTTAAATAATGATATATATATATTAATAATGATAATAATAATAATAATAATAATACTAATAATAATAATAATAATAATAATTGGATAATAATAATAATAATACTAATTATAACTTTAACGATAATAACGATAGTAATAATAAAAAAAATAAAATTTTTTAATGATAAATCCCTTTTATTGATAAAGATAATAATAATGATAAAACTAGAACGACGATAAAAACAACGATAATAATAATCATTTTTAATAAAAATATCGAAAATTCAATTGATTATAACTTCTAATCCATTCATCGAAACCATTCGATATCCAAAGGAAAAGTTCTTAATTTTTCGCTAGCTTTCCAAGGACATGCATATCTTATACCTTATCTCAACCACAAGTGTAACTAATTCAATATTTAACCTAACCTGTCTAAGGGCAATATCAAAAATACAAGCATGCATAATCCTAAATACTCGAGCACTAGTCACGGATACACTATTAGTATGTAAAAGTTAAATTATGAGTACTCACGTATCAATATTGAGATTCAATATTGCAGGAAAGGTACGTAGACGCAACGGAAATGATAAACACTATATTGACCTCATGAGCATACCCATGAACCATACTCAATCACCTCCATAGCTATAACCCATAATTTCCTTAATCCTATCCTACTCGAAAAACAATTTCGAAATCACTCGGACAGCACTCCGTCGTAATATTTTATGTATACTAATAATATCTTGAAATAATACGGAGTAAATATATATATATAAATCGATTGAGAGAGTTTAGAGAAAAATATTTTCAAGTTTCTATGAAATAATGAAACCTATTGAATTTTATTTATAATAGATTTTTGAATTATTAAAGTGAATTATTAAAGTATGAATTATTAAAGTGAATTATTAAAGTATGAATTATTAAAGTGAATTATTAAAGTATAAATTATTAAAGTGAATTATTATAGTATGAATTATTAAAGTGAATTATTAAAGTTAAAGTAAAGTAAAAATAAAGTAAAGGTAAAGTTTAAGTATAGTAAAAGTATAAAACTATGTACGTATAATACGCGTATAAATATATATAATATTAATTTAAATCGTTATATATATTTAATAAAATAAAATATAAATATCGTTATCTTTATCATACTAGTTAAGTAATGAGTTATCAAAAGTGGTTCTAGATATTTATAAAAGTTATATACGTTTTAATAATAAAGTTCTTTTTAAACTGAAAACGTTTTTTTTTTACGTTTGAAACTAAATAGATCAATCGAGTCTTTATGAGATTCAATCTTCCACTATCCTTTGTCTAGTTCTCAATGATTGACAATTTGTTCTTATTTATAAATCACTTTACCATTTTTCGAATATTGTTAAAATGGAAAGATTTCTCAAATCAACGTGGGCCTTTCAACAGAGACTTGTAATCATAATTCAATATATCTGATAATTCAATCATTTGATCTTATCTTCTAATTCCATTGATAAACATTTTGAAACAGATACAATCATATAAAGTATTTAATCTAATATTTTGTTTACGTTTCAAGTTATAATATATATACACATATACATATATAATCATATCCGTTCAATGGTTCGTGAATCGTTGGAACTTGGTCGAGGTTGAATGAATGTATGAACATAGTTTAAAATTCTTGCAATTTAACTTAACAAATATTGGTTATCGTGTCGGAAACATATAAAGATTAAAGTTTAAATTTGGTTGGAAATTTCCGGGTTGTCACAGTACCTACCCGTTAAAGAAATTTCGTCCCGAAATTTGAGTGGAAAGGTTGTGAATGATAATAAGTATGTTTTCATGATGCATACGGGCTGAAAATTAGAGTTTTATCATAAGCGAATAATTTGGATAAACAATCCATTTATATGAAGAGTACGAATGAAGCTAACATAGAAGAGTGAAATGAGTAAGTGTAGATTCATCTTATCATTTGATGTAGATATGATTGATTCTCAGATTTCAAGGGATTTGAAGAAAATCTTCTTAATAAGATTTAACTCTCCGGTAATCAAGGGAATTAGGATCCGCTTTAAATGCGATCGTCCATTTTAATTGTTCTGTCGGAGATTTTCTTATAAATTCACCTCCTTCATTTCCTTACAACTCACACCTTCTGGTGATGCATTTTATGCAAGTCCCTAGTCATCTACCCACGTCCATTGCAGGTACAACAGTTTACAAGCCACCATGATTGGTCATTATTATCCCATCCGTGTTTGTATGTGGTTACAGGAACTGCAGGAACGAGATTTAGATGTTTGACTATGTTAGACATAGTCAGACGTACGAGTGAAGCCTCACTAGTATGGCTGACAGGCTCATACACACGGTTGATGCTGAGCTAAGTCACAATTACAACCTAAATGAGAAGACACGAGTGAGTGATCACCCGTACGGCTGATGAAGCCAACTCGTACGTGTGATGAATGAATCGTATGGGTGAGTCAACAGCAGGGGTATATAAAGTCTTATGTTCGTCATTTTAGGTTAAGCCTCTCATTTGTTACACACACTCAGATCTAGTGAGCTCCTCCGATTCTCTCTCAGTCCAAATTACCCAGGTGGTGAATAATAGCTCTAGGTGTTGATCTAATCATACTTGATTTAGTTGTGGTTTGACTAAATTAATCAAAAAAAACTTAACCTATTCACTAGAGGGTTTGATTCACTTATTCCGCCATTGTGTGAGTTAAATCTGTTGATTTCTAAGTTCCTAGTCATGTTTCATCACCTTCTATTCTTTCTCCCTCAACTCATATTTTAAAGTATTCATCAATATGCTCCATCCAGTTCTGATTCTCGATATACTTCTAACTTTCATATCGGTCATTCTTCTTTTTCATCTACCGTCAGAAGAATCTATTTACTTCTACTATACTCTTTGGTTTATAGTGTTTCTAGTTATCCCATGTCTTTATATTGCTATATGCATCGATATATATGATATATAATTTCTGGTTTGTCGTTGGGATTTATATGTTCCCCTATATTTCAAAGTCTCTGCTTCTGTCTTCTATAATCATTATCATTTACAGTTAATGCTCTCTTTTATTTGCTGCAATTTATACCCCAATTTCTATTTCGGAGTTTTGTCCTTTCGTTTCTTCTTCTTGCAATTAAGCACCGCTTGTAATGGTCCAGAATTTACAGATATGAATTTCGGAATGAACATTGTTAATGTTCTAGGGAGGAAATTGTGATGGCACGATCTTGACTTGTCAAATTACTAGAATACCTTGGAAAAGGCCGAATTATCAAGAAATATTTTCTTGATATTTTAGAGGTTAAATAGAATACAAGAGTCGTATAATATGGCACATGATGATGTTATGATCTATGAATCATCACATTCCATTTAGAAACTCAGCATGACTTACTGTAATATAATCACATTGATTAAGTGTCATTATATTATACTAATTCATGCTTCAGTTCCCAACATTACTTCAAAATATTCCTATTTTAAACTTGAATGTTTCAGAATTTAGAAACTAAAATAGTTTCTTTTATGATGTAATACAGATAGCGCGAAGAGGTAAATGATTTCAAATAAGAAAAATTAAGAAAATATCTTCAGAAATTTGGAGGATATTTATAATGAAAGATATGATGATATTTTAGAATTTATAATATCAGAGGATGATGAAGAATATTGTCCGCAGGGGTTTAGAGTCAGGAGCAAGGTATTCGTTAATGACTTCAGCAGGTACTGAATCATTTGGATCCTTTGAAGTCAGGTTCAGTCTTTGTAATTTGTCCACAGCCTCCTTCCTACTTTACTCAATCCGTTTTCTAGTTCCAAAACTTTTCTTTTTTTGCGCTTTGCCAGCACATTTCATCATTATCATCCAGCTTTTACCGTTTAAAGTCGTTTATAGTTTTTGCTGCTTCATCAGCATTTTTTTCCATTTTCGGAGAACCAATTCGTAGTTCGGAGTGTTTTTCAGAAACTTCACATTCAAATTAAGTCCAGAAGATAGACGTTATACATACACATATAACTGTTGGCGTAGACATTCTGCGAGATTTCAAAATACTGATTGCTAATTCCCAATGATTCGTATGGCAATTCTCATTACAAGATGCGAATGAGTAAATGATGGGGTTTCAATGAATAATTATAATGACTTTTTGGAGAGGCTAAAGTCAAAGTGTAATGAAGTTGTTGGTACATCTGCTAATAATGTGGTGGAAAGTAAAAGGTTCCCTGGTAACGATGGTGTATATCTCAAGGTTATAATAAGGTTAGTGTGACTGAAAAGTCGAAGTTGACTTGCTGGAGCTGTGACAAAACTGGCTACTTTGAATAGGGGTCGCAAAGTTATTTTTGCTAATAAATGTCAAAGAATCTGACGCGGATACGTTGTTTAAACTTTTACTATGGTTTCAAGAGTTTTTCGGGTACATAACTGTGGGTAACATGTGGTTGGATCATCATCTCGATTGCTCATCATTCGAAGTGTCTTCAGAAATTTTCGAAGGGATTGAACACAGATTGTAATCGTTATCATACATTTGATGTTCTAACACAGTTTTGAAGTCAAAATATAGCTTGTGAAAGATGTAAGGATCTAAGAGTGATGATTTTGGTCATATCTCAAGTTGAATTTTGAGATTTCAAAATCAGAATATGTAATTAAATTTTGAATGAGTATGGTTGTTTTGATTTCTATAAAAGAATGTATATTGTTGTGAAAGTAGGGAGTATAATGGATGATTTGCTGAATCAGATTCGAAGAATGTAACATATTAATTGTGAAATTATATATCTCTTGGGTATTACCTACCCGTTAAAAAAAATTTCACAATTAATATTTTGTACAAAAGAATTTTATTACAGTCTTTATGAAAATATATATATATATATATATATATATGTATATTTTCTTCAGATGTAACATAGATTTAATGAGTTAATGTTAAATTAAACTCATTTGATTTACGGTTGAAACTAGAATTGAATAATCTCTAAAGGCTTTAAAAAGTACATAACTTTTACGCAGTATTTCTTTAATGACATTGAAATTATGAATCAATACTTCGTTATTTATTGATGTATGATGTTTGGTTCGTGGAATTCTTGTGAATTTTGCAAAGTACGAATGATGTTATCAGAAAAGTTTCGGGTATATCGATGATGAAAGTGTAAAATCAAATATATACTTGATTTATTATGAATTGGAATTTGTTGAATTGCGACAGAGATTGTAGTTAACGTTGGTTAAGTTGCGGCCGAAGGACGTACATTATTGCATATTTGTAATATGAATTAACCTAGTAGTTAAGATTCACACACAATAGCTTAGCACGGAAAGATTTATTTCAATATATATAATATACATATATATATATATATATATATATTATATATATAATATATAATATATATACATATATAAATTATATATATATTATATATAATATATATATTATAATATATATATTATATATATTATAATATATAATATATATTATATATATTATATATATATAATATATATATATAATATATATATTATATAATATATATTATATATATTATATAATATATAATATATATATTATAATATATATTATATATATTATAATATATATATTATAATATATATATAATATATATTATATATATATTATATAATATATTATATATAATATATATATATAATATATATATTATATAATATATATTATATATATTATATAATATATAATATATATATTATAATATATATTATATATATTATAATATATATATTATAATATATATATAATATATATTATATATATATTATATAATATATTATATATAATATATAATATATAATATATATATTATATATTATATATTATATTATATATTATATATAATATATATATTATATAATATATAATATATATATAATATATATTATATATTATATATAATATATAATATATATATTATATATATTATAATATATATTATAATATATAATATATATTATATATATTATATATAATATATATATATTATATATTATATATATTATAATATATAATATATATTATATATTATATATTATATATTATAATATATATTATATATTATTATATATTATATATTATATATATTATAATATATATTATATTATATATTATATATTATATATAATATATATTATATATTATATATTATAATATATATTATAATATATATTATATATATTATATATAATATATAATATATATATTATATATATTATAATATATATTATAATATATAATATATATTATATATATATATATAATATATAATATATATATATACATATATATATATAATATATATATATATATATATATATTATATATATATATTATATATATATATAATATACATATAATTTCTTCAGAGGGAATGAGTTAATTCTTCATAACTCGTTGATACAATATACACGTTATTGATTCGTAATGATGTCCACAGTGATTCTTGAACTGACAGAGTTTGTGATGTTATCGGTGTTGTTGATTCGGATGTTGACTGTACTGACGATGCTGGTAACGCTGACGGTACTGTTGATGCTGTTGGTAAAGCAAGTTTAGCTTGTTAATCATACACCATTTTTGTCAGGGTTTCTACTCTTCCTTCTATCATTTTGGTTCGTTTAACTGATTTATGGTTAGGGCTAGATTAGATAATCTCTAAGACTTTAGAGATTACATAATCGCCGCGGAATGTTTCTCCAATGAAGTTATGAATTAATACTTCGTCAGTTATTGTTGTTGGTACTCCTTGGTATCTATGGTGCGTATGACGTTGATGCTCGTGGGACAGATTGTGAAGTTGAGGATTACGACGCGGTTGTGGTTGAAGGTGGTAATGGTACTGTTGGTGTTGATGATGGTGGTACTGGTTATGCTGCTGATGCTGCTGCAGGTGTTTGTAATCTCTGCACCATATTCTCCAAAGCCACTACCCGAGCACGAAGCTCGTTGACTTCTTCTATTACACCGGGGTGATTGTTGGTTCAGACGAGCGGATAAATAAAATCTAAAATTTGATGTAATATATAATCGTGACGAGATAATCTGGAAATGAGCGAGAAAATGGTGTTTCGGATAGGTTCGCTGGTAAGTGCTTCAGGTTCTTCGTCAAGAGGGCAATGTGGTGGATGGAAGGGATCACCTTCTTCTTGTCTCCAATGATTGAGGAGGCTATGAACCCATCCCCAATTCATCCAGAATAGGTGATGACTGATTGGTTGATCTATTCCGGTCACACTGCTTTCAGAGCTTGAATGGGATTCCATTTAGGAATCTGAGTGACTTGAACTGATGACGAATTCCATTTCGTACGATTGGATAAAGGATTTTTTTTTCTTTTCGATATGAAATGATTTTGGCTAACGGATGGTATTCTAATTACATAGAATATATATATATATATATATATATATATATATATATATATATATATATATATATATATATATATATATATATATATATATATATATATATATAGATCAAAAGATTTCGTAGATTGCGGAGGACTTTACAGGATATGTCAGGCAAAGTTTAAAGTAACAGATACGATAAGATATGATTTAGCAGATATGCTAAGATATGAATTTTTGTCTATACACTATTCTTGAAATCAATGCAGCAAGACGTGTCTTAGACTAAAAATGATAAGCAGGTAATTTCCTGAGGATGATAAGTAGTTAATTTTCGACACAAAATGATAAGCAAAACTTTTGACATGCAGACACGGTCGAAGTCCAGACTCACTAATGCATCCTATCGACTTATCAGTTAGACACACTAATGCAGACCTGGTTCGCTAAGACCACTGCTCTGATACCAACTGAAAGGACTCGTTCATATACATTATAAACGATTCACAATAGTTGATTACATTGCGAGGTATTTGACCTCTTTATTATACATTTTACAAACATTGCATTCATTTTTAAAAGACAAACTTTCTTTACATCGAAAATTGACAGGCATGCATACAATTTCATAATATCCACTATCCAACTATAAATTGATTTAATAATAATCTTTGATGAACTCAATGACTCGAATGCAACGTTATTCGAAATATGCTATGAAAGACTCCAAGTAATATCTTTAAAATGAGCAAATGCACCGCGGAAGATTTCTTTAACACCTGAGAATAAACATGCTTTAAAGTGTCAACTAAAAGGTTGGTGAGTTCATTAGTTTATCATAATTATTTATTTCCATCATTTTAATAGACCACAAGAATTTCATTTCCAGTTCTCATAAATATACGTCCCATGCATAGAGACAAAAATAATCATTCATATGGTGAACACCTGGTAACCGACATTAACTAGATACATATAAGAATATCCCCTATCATTCCGGGATCCTCCTTCGAACATGATATAAATTTTGAAGTACTAAAGCATCTGGTACTTTGGATGGGGTTTGTTAGGCCCAATAGATCTATCTTTAGGATTCGCGTCAATTAGGGTGTATGTTCCCTAATTCTTAGATTACCAGACTTTAATAAAAAGGGGCATATTCGATTTCGATAATTCAACCATTGAATGTAGTTTCAATTACTTGTATCTATTTCGTCAAACATTTATAAAAGCGCATGTATTCTCAGTCCCAAAAATATAAAGGGTAAAAAGGCAAATGAAACTCACCATACTGTATTTCGTAGTAAAAATACATATAACGTCATTGAACAAGTGCAAGGTTGGCCTCGGATTCACGAACCTAAATTAATTATATATAATTATGTGTTGGTCAATATTTGTCTAACAAATTAGGTCAAGTCATAGTGTACCACAATCTTAATGCTCGAGACTAATATGCAAAAGTCAACAAAAGTAAATTTGACTCAAAATAATTTCCAAAAATGTATACATGATTAATATATAGTTTAAATATCGTCATTTTATATTTTTAAATACTTTTAAAAGATTTATTAGAGTAAATATTATAATTTATTTATTAATAAATAAAATTGTTATATTAAATTTATATAATAAAATATACTTATATATATATATATTAAGTAATAAAATTTATAGGGTTCATTTAATATCATAAAGATAATATGATAGGTATTATTAAAGTAAGTTATTACACGTAGTAAAATATGTTTGTATCACATATTTATTTGATAAAATAATATCTATAATGATAGTAAGTAAAAGTTGTATTATTTTGTAATAATAATTATTATTATAAAAATATCAATATTTATAATTACTAAGATGACATTATGATAAAACAATAATTCTAATTATGATAACTTTAATATTTACGATAATTTTTGTTATTATCTTTAAAATAATAATTCTATTTAAAATAATAATAATAATAATAATATTTTATAGTAACAATGACATTTCTATTAAAATGATAATTTTTGGTAAAATGATAGTTTTAATACTAACGATACTTTTAATAATAATAGTAATGATAAAAATAATAAGAACGATAATTTTATCTAAATCAATATCTTATAATATTTTAATTTCATCATGATACTCTTACTCATTATTTTCTAATCATTTCGTTTAATAGCTTTTAATTGTCTTTTATATCGTGTTCATAATAATGATAATAATAGTAATCAAAATAATTAGGTGTTACAAATATTTATTTTAATTACACTAATATTAATAATGATAGTTACTATAACATTATTAACGATAATACTAATAATTATCTTAATGATAATATAGTAATAATAATAATAACAATAACAATAACCATTTTTAAATAATGATATATATATATATTAATAATGATAATAATAATAATAATAATAATACTAATAATAATAATAATAATAATAATAATAATAATAATAATAATAATAATAATAATAATTGGATAATAATAATAATAATACTAATTATAACTTTAACGATAATAACGATAGTAATAATAAAAAAATAACAATTTTTAATGATAAATCCCTTTTATTGATAAATATAATAATAATGATAATAATAAGATAAAACTAGAACGACGATAAAAACAACGATAATAATAATAATCATTTTTAATAAAAATATCGAAAATTCAATTGATTATAACTTCTAATCCGTTCATCGAAACCATTCGATATCTAAAGGAAAAGTTCTTAATTTTTCGCTAGCTTTCCAAGGACATGCATATCTTATACCTTATCTCAACCGCAAGTGTAACTAATTCAATATTTAACCTAACCTGTCTAAGGGCAATATCAAAAGTACAAGCATGCATAATCCTAAATACTCGAGCACTAGTCAGGGATACACTATTAGTATGTAAAAGTTAAATTATGAGTGCTCAGGTATCAATATTGAGATTCAATATTGCAAGAAAGGTACGTAGACGCAACGGAAATGATAAACACTATATTGACCTCATGAGCATACCCATGAACCATACTCAATCACCTCCATAGCTATAACCCATAATTTTCTTAATCCTATCCTACTCGAAAAACAATTTCTAAATCACTCGGACAGCACTCCGTCGTAATATTTTATGTATACTAATAATATCTTGAAATAATATGGAGTAAATATATATATGTAAATCGATTGAGAGAGTTTAGAGAAAAATATTTTCAAGTTTTTATGAAATAATGAAACCTATTGAATTTTATTTATAATAGATTTTTGAATTATTAAAGTGAATCATTAAATTATGAATTATTAAAGTGAATTATTAAAGTATGAATTATTAAAGTGAATTATTAAAGTATGAATTATTAAAGTAAATTATTAAAGTATGAATTATTAAAGTGAATTATTAAAGTATGAATTATTAAAGTGAATTATTAAAGTTAAAGTAAAGTAAAAATAAAGTAAAGGTAAAGTTTAAGTATAGTAAAAGTATAAAACTATGTACGTATAATACGCGTATAAAAATATATAATATTAATTTAAATCATTATATATATTTAATAAAATAAAATATAAATATCGTTATCTTTATCATACTAGTTAAGTAATGAGTTGTCAAAGTGGTTCTAGATATTTATAAAAGTTATATACGTTTTAATAATAAAGTTCTTTTTAAACTGAAAACGTTTTTTTTTTTACGTTTGAAACTAAATAGATCAATCGAGTCTTTATGAGATTCAATCTTCCACTATCCTTTGTCTAGTTCTCAATGATTGACAATTTGTTCTTATTTATAAATCACTTTACCATTTTCCGAATATTGTTAAAATGGAAAGATTTCTCAAATCAACGTGGGCCTTTCAACAGAGACTTGTAATCATAATTCAATATATCTGATAATTCAATCATTTGATCTTATCTTCTAATTCCATTGATAAACATTTTGAAATAGATACAATCATATAAAGTATTTAATCTAATATTTTGTTTACGTTTCAAGTTATAATATATATACACATATACATATATAATCATATTCGTTCAATGGTTCGTGAATCGTTGGAACTTGGTCGAGGTTGAATGAATGTGTGAACATAGTTTAAAATTCTTGCAATTTAACTTAACAAATATTGCTTATCGTGTCGGAAACATATAAAGATTAAAGTTTAAATTTGGTTGGAAATTTCCGGGTTGTCACATCTATCACCTTTACCTTTTCGTAATTAGGATTATTAGTGTAAAACTAACTACTATCTTTCATCAAGGTAATTTAACTAAAAACAATTATCCACTTGATCTTCAATTCGTTAAACCATGCAAAATATAAATAGAAGAAAGAGGAAACCCTGTTGAGAAGTTCATACTGTCACCTTGCGACCTAACGACACGCATAAATAAAACCATCAAGTTTAGACATATCATAGGGAGACTAATTTATTGGCGCCGCTGCGGGGATGGAATATTTTGATTGAGAAAGGTTTTAAACAGACAAAAGTGCTATTTGGTGGTGTCTAAGAAAGACAATTATACACGGACTTGGTTTTTGCATTTTCTGAACAGTCTCCAATTATATTGGAACCAAAAGGATCCTGCCTCTCCGTAGTCGATCTGGCCACCTAGGTACGAATTAATCTGTAAGAAACCCTATCAATTGGAATATCCGATAAGGTTAGTGACCAAATTTCAAGAATAAATGTTTTAATTAAATTATCGATCCTTTTAGTTAATTAATATTTTCTGAAAGTTACTTTTTCCATTTTTTAAACAGAAAATCAAAAAAAAAAAAAAAATGGAACAACAAACCACCCTCGCTTCTATGAAAAAGCCATGCTTAGAAGAAAGAGGATGACCAATCACCTTAGGAACCAAAGGTATCCCTGAAATCAATTCACATATGATCAAATTGGTCATTATGATCTGTAAATTTCAAGGACTTGCAACTGACGATCCAAACTTTCACCTAAACAAATTTATCAGTCTGGTTGACTCTTTTAAGAAGGAAGAAAATGAGAAAAATATTTTGAAACTTCACCTTTTCCAATATTCTTTGTCTACACATGCTTTAACATGGTTTGATGAGCTTAAACCCAATTCAATACATTCATGGGAAGAATTAGCCACAATGTTTTTGAACAAATGTTATCTACCTTCACTACAAACCTATTTAAGAAATGACATCACAAACTTTTCTCAAAAAGAAAATGAGTAATTATGTCTAGCATGGAATAGATTGAAGATGATGCTTAAAAGATGTCCGAATCATTCGTTAAGTCGGACAGACATAATCTGCACACTTTACAATCGTTTGACCAAGGATGATAAGTCTCTCTTAGACATGGCCTCGCAAAGCAATTTCATGTCAAGAATGGCAGATGAAGCATGGAATCTATTAGAAACAATGAAAGGACCCGTTCATACCGATTATAAACGATTCACAATAGTTGATTTCATTGCGAGGTATTTGACCTCTATATGATACATTTTACAAACATTGCATTCGTTTTTAAAAGACAAACTTTCTTTACATCGAGAGTTGACGACATGCATACCATTTCATAATACATCTAACTATAATTGACTTAATAATAATCTTGATGAACTCAACGACTCGAATACAACATCTTTTGAAATAAGCAATGAATGACTCCAAATAATATCCTTAAAATGAGCTAATGCACAGTGAAAGATTTCTTTAATACCTGAGAATAAACATGCTTTAAAGTGTCAACCAAAAGGTTGGTGAGTTCATTAGTTTATCATAATCAATGATTTCTAATTATATAATAGACCACAAGATACTCATATTTAGAAAATAATCTGTGCAGGTCTACTCCTGCTATAAAATCATTCATATGAAGAACACCGGAACCTTTCAAAACAACTCACCAACGGTAGCTATTGCGTAGTTCAATGCAAAATCATCTCACCGTGGTAGTTAATACAATATAATTTTTACAACGGTAGCTAGTGCGTAGTGCAATGCAAAATCATCTCACCGAGGGTAGTTAAAATGGTAGCTAGTGCGTAGTGCAATGCAAAATCATCTCACCGTTACTAACTACTAAATCGAATACAATACAATATAATATAACGGTAGCTAACGCGTATCACCGAGGGTAGCTAAAACGGTAGCTAGTACGTAGTGCAATGCAAAATCATCTCACCATTACTAACTACTAAATCGAACCATTTCGGTAGCTAATGCATAGTGCAATGACAAAATCATATCATCGATGGTCGATAATACAATCTTTATAGAAGTCGAACCTCTGAATCCAAATAATTCTGTCATAAAATGTAGTTTTGAATACTTGTGTATATTTCGTCAATCATTTATAAAAACAGTTCATGTATTCTCAGTTCAAAAATATATCTCAAAAGCATTTAAATAAAACAGTTATAAAAACAGCGCATGTATTCTCAGTCCCAAAAATGTAAAGAGTAAAAGGGAATCAAATTAAACTCACTATCCAATATTTTGTAGTAAAAATATTCATACGACGAAACTGAACAATGTAGGGTTGGCCTTAGATTCACAAGCCTATATCAATTGTATATTTATTAAGACATGTAATGGAAATTACATAATTTCAGTTATTAATATATATTCTTTATATATTTGTGGTTATGTAGAATTTATACTAAATTCCATTTAAAAACGTATACTTATATTATATCTTTAATTATATGTTATATAGTTATTCGTTAAAATGATAGTTATGAAAATAAGGATTTACTAATAATAATAACTTTCTTGATAATGATAATATTAATAATAATAACGATATTGTTAAAAATGGTACTTATGTTAATAATAATAGTAATACTAATAATTACAAAAATAGTATTAATACTAAATTAGTGAAAAATAATAATAACTTGTATTATTATTATTATTATTTAATTTTTTTTTATAGTAACAATAATAATAATCCTAATCATAATCATAATGATAATAGTACTAAAATGATAAATTAGTAATCATAATAATAATACTATTAATCATAATTGTGGCATTAATCATAATACTAATAATAAATGATAACTACTACTTAATAATAATAATAATAATACTACTAATAATAATAATAATAATAATAATAATAATAATAATAATAATAATAATAATAATAATAATAATAATAATAATAATAATAACAATAATAATAATAATAACAATAACAATAATAATTATAATAACAATAATAATAATAATAATAATAATAATAATAATAATAATAATAATAATAATAATAATAATAATAATAATAATAATAATAATAATAATAATAATAATAATAATAATAATAATAATAATAATAATAATAATAATAATAATAATAAAAGTTATAAAAACTACCTTATAAAACGAATTCTAAAAAAAATCAGGCCACTGCAAGGCTCGAACCCGTGACCTCCTGATAACCCGTAAACATCCTAAACCATCCGAGCCATCCTGTTTTTCTGGAATAAATTGCTACTCACATATATATAAACCGTATCTGTCTGTTTCCCTTTTCATCTTCTTCCTCACAAAACTTAATTGACCATAAATCATAAACTAGCCATAAAACAAATTAATTGTTGCTTTTAGGATCCTAAATTGAAACAGAAATCAATTGTATGTGTTTGAAATCAATTAAAACAGAAAAAAATGAAACAGATGCTGTACAGTCCGTTTATAAACCCGTATGAAATCTATATCCAATTTTAAATTCTAGGACGTTTTAGACAAAGATTTCTGAATGAAATAAGTTTCAAATGGTTCCAGGAAACTTTCTGGACCATCAATTTAATCTAAAACATCGAAACAAACTCAAATTTCTTGATGAACAAAATGTTTGACTTTTAAAACGTAAACTTTGACTCGACAATTAAAAGTTGATAGATAAAATTGGAGTTTCATCTTTTGCAGATAGTTTATACACTTGATTCCTAACTAAACTACATTTATGGATTTTAAAATTTCATTTGAAATAAAGCTTTTGATTAAATGATATGAAAACAGAGATAACGGGTCTGTTTTTTTTTAATTCAATCAAATAAAAGATAAGTGTTTGTAATTGATAAAGGTAGTGAAAAGATATTGGAATGGATGAATTAAATCACTTGGCTTGCTCATTTATAAAAAAAAATGTGGGTCTCGGTTACAATTGCAGACGACAAAAAAAATAAAATAAAAAGAAAACAAATTGGATATGAAACTCTAACAGAATTTGTCTGGTAATGCTAAAAGAATCGACATATAGAATCAACTAATTGATATACAAACAAATAGAGGAAAGAATCGATTGAGACTTGTAACAAAATTGTACGAATTCCTTGATTTTATATTTTATATAATTAATATTAATAAATAATAATTATTATTATATTAATAATATTAATAAATAATAATAATACTAATAATAATTATATTAATAATAATTATAATGATACCAAAGAATAATAATGATGTTAACTATACAAATGGTAATAATAATATTACTCATAATACTAATAATAACAATAATAATAATAATAATAATAATAATAATAATAATAATAATAATAATAATAATAATAATAATAATAATAATAATAATAATAATAATAATAATAATAATAATAGAATTAATAATAATATTAATAATACTAATAACAAAATAATACTAAGAAAAATGATAAAAGTAATAAAAATATTGATAATAATAATATGAGTATAATAATATAATAACTTTTTCATATTAAATTATATATATATATATATATATATATATATATATATATATATATATATATATATATATATATATATATATATATATATATATGTATATGTATATATGTATGTATATTTTATTTTAGAATAATAATATTAACAATACGAATAATAATATCAATATTAACCATAATATAATTGATAAAGATAATAATAATATGATACTAATATATATATATATATATATATATATATATATATATATATATATATATATATATATATATATATATATATATATATGTATATATATATATTTATGTATATTTTATTTTAGAATAATAATATTAACAATACTAATAATAATATCAATATTAACCATAATATAATTGATAAAGATAATAATAATATGATACTAATAAGGATAATGATAATGATAAATAAAATTGATAATTTTAGTAATAATAATATTGATATAACAATTTATACATTTCAAATCTTATATATATATATATATATATATATATATACTATATATTAAATTAATACTATTATTAATACTGATATCAATATTAATAATGAAAGTAATATAATAACTATATTTTAACTCATAATTAAATTTAATATAATAATATTACATTTTATTAGTTATGTAATACTTATAATAACACAATTGAATAATTTATATACATTAGATATATTACAACATACACATAATATTATTTGTGGTCAGAATTCATTTATATATTTACTTTAATAATATCTTACTATTTTGTAAATTAATTTACATGTTTAAATCACATGATTAAATGATATTATATTAATACAAATTAATATATATATATATATATATATATATATATATATATATATATATATATATATATATATATATATATATATATTTATATTTATATTTATTTACACACAATTGTTCGTGAATCGTCGGAAATAGTCAAAGGGTAACTGAATTTATATAACAGTTCAAAATTTTTGAGATTCAACATTGTAGACTTTGCTTATCGTGTCGAAATCATATAAAGATTAAGTTTAAATTTAGTCAGAAATTTTCGGGTTATCACATTACCTACCCGTTAAAGAAATTTCGTCCCGAAATTTGATCGAGGTCGTCATGGCTAACACTAAAAATGTTTTCATCACGAATATGCGTTGATAAATAGAGTTTTATCATCATTGAGTAATACGGATAAAATAATTCGATTACTCGAATAGTTCGAATGAAGCTATCACTAAATAGTGAAATGAGAAAGACATGTTTCATCAAAACTTTTGACTAGTCATGGTTGAATTCCGGAATTCAAGGGATTCAAAGAAAATCTTCGAAATCTATATAAGATTTGATTCTTCGGCAAACAAGGAAATTAGGATCCTCTTTAATTAAATGCGGTAATCTTCCTCGATTGCTACGTTTGATATTTCACTATAAATTGACCTCTTCCGTTCCATTATTTTTACCAATTCTTATACTTCATTCCTCAATTCATAGTTTCAAAACATCCGTTAATATGCTCAATCCAGTTCTGATTTTTGATATTTTCCTAACTATCATTTCTGTCATCCTTCTTTTCAATCTTCCACCAGAAAAATCTATCTACTTCTACTATTACCTTTGGGTGATACTATTCTTAATTCTACCGTGTCTTTATATTGCTATTCGTATTAATATCCGCAGTTTGTAATCTCCGTATTGTTATTGGCCTTTATATTTTCTCTTATATTTTGGAGCTCTTTGCCTTTTTATTCTCTTCTCGAACTCTAGTAAAGCGAGTAATGGTCCAGAATTTGTAGGTATGAAGTTTCAAATGAACCTGACTATTGTTCTAAGAGAGAGATTGTAATAGCATGATTTTGATTGGTTAACTTACCAGAATTCAAGAGAAAAGATAGAACTATCAGAAAGATATATTCTTGATATGTTGGGAGATTAGGTAAAATGTAAGAGTCGTGCAACATGGCACCTGATGACGTTATGATCTGTGAATCATCACGTTCCATTAGAAACTCCGCATGACTTACTGTAATATAATCACATTGATCAAGTGTCATCATATTATACTAACTCATGCTTCAGTTTCCAACAATACTTCAATATCATTCATATTTTAAGTTCGAATTTTTCAGAATTTAGAAACTAAAACAGTTTCCTTTCTGATGTAACACTGATATCAAGAAGAGATAGATGATTTCAGGTAAGAATAGTTATGAAAATATCTTCAGAAATATCGAGGATATTTATAATGAAAGATACGATGATATCTTAGAATTTTAGAATCAAATTGTGATGAAGAAATTCATTCACGATGATTTAGAGCGATTAAGAAGCAAGATATTCGCTAAAGATTTCATCAGAATTAGAATCATCAGGATTCTTTATGTACAAGTTTAGTCCTTGTGATTTGTCCACAGTCTCCTTCATAATTTCTCATAATCCGCTTTTTGGTACTAAGTTTTCTATCGAGCGTTTCCAACGCTCCATTCTTTATCATCAAACTTTCGACTGTTATGGTCGTTTACAGTTTTTGCTGCTTCATCAGCAATTTTCAAAATTTGAAGTATTGATTCATAGATTGAGTGCTGATGTTATGCGAGGTGTATACGAAATAGTTATATTTTTATTGCAAAATACTATTAAATATGCTACAATTTTACACAAGTTATTTATTTATTTATAGAATGGGATATACCTAAACCTTGCTACAACACTTATAGGCAGTGTACCTAATCGTACAGTAGTGTAGTTTTTAGTAAGTCCGGTTCGTTCCACAGGGATACAGTAAACAAGTTTAACGCTATAATTATTTTAACCTATAATTGTAAAAATATAAAAAAATATAAATATAAGTATTATTATTATTATTATTATTATTATTATTATTATTATTATTATTATTATTATTATTATTATTATTATTATTATTATTATTATTATTATTATTATTATTATAAAAAGGGGGTTTTTACCGTTTAGTGACCGGTTTGTCGTTTTTATGTCTTAAGTTACAATTAAAACCTAATGTAAAATATTAAAAATAAATATCACTTAATTTAAAGCTTAAAGTAAATGATGATAATAAATTTTACGATAAATAAAAGTGCGATAAATAAAATGACGATAAATAAAATTGCGAAAATTAAAAAGTACGATAATTAAAAGTGCGATAAGGTATAAAATAAAGGAATTATGCTTATTTAAACTTCCGTAATCATGATGTTTGACGTGTTGATTTTAATTTATTACCATGGGTTAATTGTCCTTTGTCCTGGATTATTCAATATGTCCATACGGTTTTTGTCCATAACAGTCCATTAGTCATAAATATAAAGTGCGAGTGTCCTCGTCAAATTATCCTTATATCTGAAGTCAAATATTCCAACTAATTGGGAACTTAAACTGTAATAAGGTTTTAATATATTGTTAATGATTACACCAGGTTATCAACTGTGTGCAATCTAAGGTTTTAATACTTTATTAACAATTACACCAAGTGTCATTGTATCTAATTCACCCCTATTTTAATGAGTCCATTGACTATTAATCCATCCCCGTGTCCGATCAAATGAACGATTATTAGTACTTATAAATATCCCACCCATCGTGTCCGATCGAGTGTATGTGGTTATTTATAGATACGTCAAATTGTAAATCTCTATATTAAATTAACGAATTATCATTCAGTTAAACAAATATAAAGCCCATTAATAGTCCATAGTCCAATTTCCACAAGTGTCGGTCTTTTGTTCAAACTCCAATTATGGTACAAGACCCAATAACCCCGTCTTTAATATTTAGCCCAACATCATGATTACTTCGATTTAAATAAGCATAATAATAACTTAGCTACGAGACATTAATTTAAAAAGGTTGAACATAACTTACAATGAGTATTAATTGCGTAGTATTACACGGACAGAATTTCGACTTTAAAACCCGTAAAACATTCCTTACAATAACCCAATTATTATTAAACTTAATTTAAAATTAAAATTATAAATAAAAATATAATTATGATTACAGAGGAAGAAGAAGAAAAAGGTGTAATTCATTCGGCCGATTTCGTTGCTTTTTATAGCACTTGGGCAGCTACAGGACTCCATGCGATCGCATGGAGTTTATGCCTCCAGGCCATGCGATCGCATGGCACCATTTTACAGCTCAGGATCTTTTGTTTGCAAGCTTGCCGACACTTATTAAATATATATATATATAATATATATAATATTATATAATTATATATATATTATATTATATTTATATGCATAGTTGACTTGTCATTTTAGGTCCATTGATTCGTGCGTTGATAGTTGGTTCATGTCACGGTTCCGAATTTTTGAACGTCCTTGTGTACTCTTTAATATCGTGTACTTTGCGTTTTGCGGCTCGTACTCTTGTAACTTTTAGACGTTTCTCATCAATAATTTGAACCACTTTGATTGTACTTTGTACTTTTTAGCTTTTTGGTCGTTTGCGTCTTCAAATCGTCGAATCTGTCTTTTGTCTTCACCTTTTATTATTTAAATGAATATCACTTGTAAATAGAATAATTGCAACCAAAAGCTTGTCTTTCTTGAAGGATAATGCTATGAAATATATGTTCGTTTTTAGCATTATCAAATATTCCTACACTTGAGCGTTGCTTGTCCTCAAGCAATATAGAACTTGAATATAAACATACTTGAATCACTTCTTTATTCTTCACACTTTGTACATCAGTGATTTTAATATGGCGGTATGAATAATGGAAGTAACGATGTGGTTTACAGTCCCACATGACTATAAAAAGTTAGACCCTTTAGGAAATTGGATCTTTATGAAAACATTTGATCTTTTTGAAAATTCAATCTAGCTTTTACCCTGAATAAGTTTTCTGGAATAACCCTTCACCGGTATTTTGCAAAATATTTTTGTGGGTTTTGTGGGTTTCAGATTTGAAAATTTTAGCTCAAAGCTTGTGGTTTTGTGTCACCCACTTGCTAACCTAGTATTGGGAAAGCAACACATCTAGTATACTTGCTCCGTTTATTACCTTTCAGTAAACTACCGTCCGGTTGTAAAGGAAAGCGTTAAACAAGCAACTGTTAAGGTAATGTCCCGTGACATGCTTTTTGATTATGGTCTATATCGTATCGGATGTAATTACTATCCTTTGTAGGAGCAATAGTAAAGATCACCCTATAATTTTTTCGATCTGGCACACGGTCCTGTCTTCGACCATGCTATACAACCACCGTTCTTACGGTTGACACCAGATTTGGTTCAGGTGACCTAATGAATTCTGATGAATTCCTAGGATTTTATGTTCAATGGTAATGCACGTATTGAATATGGGTTTTCAGAAAACAAATCGGTTTGTAATTTGATCAAAATATTTTCTCGTTCAAGCTCAAGTTTAGATATCATTGAATTCCATGAGTTTAAATTCTCAATCTTTAAGGTCAATCTCAAGGATTGAGTAATATCAGTCTTAAAAGCTGATTTTTGATCTTTAAGGAGATTATCCTTTCTGGGGATATGATTCATTAGTCTTATAAGCTAATTTGCATGGTTCCCCCATTGTACGAGACAGATCCTCTCATGGTTAGGATAAGTCTGACCACTTGGCGACCCTGTTTGATGCTGAGGTCCGTGGATTTCCTGCTGATTTTCGAGAAAACTTTTCAAGGTTTTTCGTAGACTCTACAACTGGTCTGGATGACAACTTCCTGACCTAAATCAAGAAGTGCGTGTCTTTTTCTCGGAAGACTTTACTTCCTTTTAACTTCCATTTATATTACAATAAATTGGGTAAAACTGATTAATATCGTTCAAAATAAAAGTATCTTCAATTATTTGTAAAAAAAATATGTGATATATGTTCTAAATAACTTGTTAAATTTTTCCCACACTTGGCTTTTATTTTTCTTTCTTTGCCTTTTTATTTTCCTCTATTCCATTTTAAATGAATTCAAGCATTTTGGGTTGTTTTTCAATTTATGTCCTTTCCGAGGTAACAATAATTTTGGTGTTAACACCTAGTTTTATCATTCATAAATATGTATAAACATGATTTTGAATTCATTTATTTGAAAAAAAAATTTAAAAATTTTACTTGAAGTGGGTAGTCAGTATATAAGACTAGTGTTTTTCTTTATTATCAGAGAGCACTAGATTCTAATACTACTACTGCGTTACTAGTATTTTTAATGGTAACCAAGTGTTTAGATTAAAATTTTAAAAATCCGAAAGAATTTAACCCTTTCCACACTTAAGATCTTGCAATGCCCTCATTTGCAAGAAATCAGTAGCAATTTAAATTATTGAGGGTGATTAGCGTAGAAAAAATTATTAAATTTTACCAAAGTTTCCAAACATATTGTTGTTTATGTTGAATGATAAATGGTGCACATCATTTGTTCATTCCGTCTGTTGCTACATCACACTTGTTTTTCGTTTTGTCGTTAAAATTAATAGCTTTTGCTGAACTTAATGCCAATATTTGAGAGTGCGCTGTTTTACCCTGTTGTGTACATGAAATAAAATACATACAATACAAATATAAACATGCATGGTAATTTGAAATGGGACTTAATATCCCACTTTCAAATTACAAAAATGAAATATTAGTATAAAATAATAAAAATATTAAACATTACATAAAAGTATCAAAATGTTAAATGTTTAACATAAATAGATAAAAAATAATAAAAGAGAAAACATCACCAATGGAACACTATTGATTTGGATAGGGATTCTAATTCATATCGTCGTTCGGGTTCCATGGTTGGTGATAGGTGTTCTGGTATGCTTGATTGGGGTCGTACAGGTCAAAGAGTGGTCGCATATCGGGTTAATGTGGTGGATAGTAAGCAGGTCGAGTCGGGATGTAGTTATTTGGTACCTGATATGATAGCTGGCTCATGATTTGATGCTGATAATAGTGCCATCTATCATGCTGGTGTTGCCTGGAATGTTCATACTCATTCGCGGCTTGCCACTGCTCATACCGACGATGCCTTTCCTCATTAGTCATTTCTACCTCATCTATACGCTGGAAAATGTCAGTAAAACTATCCCTAATGACATCCCTGATGTCATCCGCTTCCTCCATCTCTTCATCTGAACCCCTCTCTTCTTGTGGATGACGGCCCTGATATGGGAATGCCTGATTGCGTCTCCTAGTCAACACCTTTGAACTTTGATAGACTTGCAATCCTAAAGTCTCGTCTTGTTCCCTACATACCATCATCGGACCCCCTTGTTCCCTATCTACTCCTAAATACTCTCCAATGAGAGTAACAAAAATACCCCCTCCTATTATATCCCCTTCCTGTATTCCTTCCACCATTTTGGACAGATAAAAACCAACATAGTAGGGGATATTAACAAAGCTTCTAGTGTTTCGAATGCACTTAAGGTAAAATAAATCGTGTAGAGTCATTTTCTCCTTGTTGTTACCTCTTTGTGTAATCGAGTTTGCTAAGAATCTATGTATTATACGAAGTTCGGCATTATTAATATCTAAATAGGAGTGTCTTCCCCCCTCCCCCCCCCCCCCCCCCCCCCGCGAAAAAACATTATAATTTGACATACGCCTCCAGATGGTGTTCGCGTCAAAATTCCTATCTAACCCTTTCACCATGATAAATCAAATTTGTACAATCAGGTAGTAGTAATTCAGCAGGAGCGTAAATCTGTAAAGCCCTGGCCATGTCCAGCATGGACATCCTGTACATCCTACGGCCAAGTAAAAATCTAAGAAAACTCTTATCGTGTAACCTATCTACATCCTTATTAAAAGCTATAGAACTCATAAGCTCAACACACCATTCCTTATATACAGGCCTAGGAGTGGTAAATAAATGTTCCCAATCGGGAAAAGAAGAGCCGCCATACCTTTGGATTAGATGCTTCCTAACTGGGTTAGCTAGGTGGACCCTTTCCAAAGGCTCCCAATCGATTACCCTCGGTACTTCTACATTTTTGGTCCAAAGCTTAAATTTGTTACTTTGGTACGTCGGGTAATCTCTCCAACTTCTATCAATCCTTAAATTGGGATGCAACTATTCTTCATGAATTGTTGGGTGTTCTACTATATGGTGAACGGGAAATACTACGTAGGCAATGAAAAATTGGGGGTCTGGTTCATAGTATGGTACGTGTTGATCAGGTTGTTGTTGTTGTTCCTGTTGTTGCTCCGGTTCGTGATATTGCATCTCTGGTTTTGGTTCCGGAGCAGGTTGCCTAGATGATGATGATGCACAATCAGTATCGGTATTTCTCTGCAATACACATTAAACACAAAATTTGTGCATCCAAATATGCATTAGTGTTAGCAAAATAACAAAATAAAACAATTACAATAACATGTTTAATCCATATTAAACTTATATTCATTTTTATATTTTTATCAATTCTACACTTTTTTAAATAAGCATATATGAAAATGTTTATAAAGTTCATAAGCATTCAACTCAAATATCATGTCAAAATAATCATTACTAGCAATTAAACAAGTTTCAAATGGCATTCACATCAAATTAATCAAGTTCATGAATTTTAGACTTAAAAAGTTCACTTTAATTCTCAAAAATCATGTTTAGGATCAAAGTTTGGATCATTTAACTACCTAAATATGTTACACTACTTAATTTAGCAATAATTCATGACAAAAATCGGCCATAACCTGTTTATATCAAAAAGCCCCAAATTGCTCAAGAACACAAACCCTCGATTTCTAAAAATTTTGAAGTTTAAGGCTTCAAATCATGTTAAATAGCATCAATCTAGGTTATACATGCATAATATACTAACAATTTAACTCTAATTACACTATAAATTAACAAAATTAAATTATTGCAATTAATTAAAATTATCACAAAAATTAGGAATTTTATGAGTTTAGGGGTGAAATTTTTACCTTTTGCTTCCCCATCTGAGAAAAGACATGATTGTAGCGGATTATTATGAGAAATTTGTTTGATTTTGGTTGAAAAATGAAGATTTTTGGGTGATTTTTGGGAGAGTTTCGTGTATGTGTGTGTTTTTGTGAGAAGACAGAAGCAGGTCGACTGCCTTTATGTTTCTGTCCAGGATTTTAGCTCCATGCGATTGCATGGATCCTCCTTGCAAATCCCATGCGATCGCATGAGGTCCATATATATATATATATATATATATATATATATATATATATATATATATATATATATATATATATTTTTTTTTCTTTTTTTATAAAATCCTTTGACTAATAAAACAAAAATTAAATTAATTAAAATTTTGTTTCTTTTAAGAATGAGGGCATTTCGGTACGTCGACCTAGTCCGTCCCTCGACAAAATTTTAAAATTTGTCACTTGTAAGCGTTGTTTTAAAAGCAAAGATTTTTGGGTTTTTTTTTAATGTTTTTGGCATACTTTAATTCTATAAGATTAAAAATAATGATAATAAAATTTCTCGTCCCGCCCTCGGGTAAAGCAATTTCGGTTCAACGACCTAGTCTTCAACTCACGACGAATTTTTAGAAATCACATTTTTAACTTAATAAAATAAAGTAAATTTTGTTTTTAAATTCACACCAAACATAAATTTAAAATGCATAAAATAAAAAAAATTCATATAAATATCATTAATATTTTTATACATTAATTTTACAAACTTATATTGAAAATATTAATTTTTAAAATATTTAAAACTATTAATATTATATTAATTTAAAAACAAGGTAAAAAAAAATCTTTTTGGTCTTTTATCTCACTTTAATCAATCAAATATTATCAAAAATATACGCCCCTCTTTTTGGGTAAAGTAATTTCGGCTATATTACATAGTTTTACTCCTGACGAATTTTTGAAATATTTTTGGATTTGAAATATTTTTGGATTGATTGATTAAAGATATTTATACATTAAGAATAAATGGTAAATTTCGCAGTGATGTAATAAATTTTTGTATGATATCATTAATTTTGGTTTTGCATACCTAATTTTATTGAATATTAATTTAATACTTTATAGCGAACGATTCAGCGTTTATTATCAAAAGGTTAAAAGCAAATAAAAATAAATAAAAACTGTACATACTTACCCGTGAGATAGAATTCTCAGAGACCTGCTTTAGTCGACTCATAGGAGAGTCGCGTGATATGGTTTTCCATAGCTACATAAGTGTAAGCTCAATTCTTCAATAACTTTTCTTCTAAACATATGAACTGCCCTTCTCTACATAGAGTAACAAATTCGGTATTTAAATATGTTTGATTGTTTGAACATTTACTTTTGTGTGACCATTTTCCGCATTTATGACATCTTTCAAGATGTGGTGCTCTTCTTTTTGTTGCGGATTTTAATTTTCCTTTACCAAAATGTGTCTTATGATGATCTTTCTTGAGTTCTTTCCTCACTTCGTCCATTTTGCCTCTTATGAATGATACAAGTTCACTCAGGAAGATGTTATTATTACGTTTAGTAATCATAGCGTGTAGTAGTAGACCATGGTTCAGATCAAAGGAATTCTTCATCTCGTAAAACCTAAAAAAAAAAAAATCAGAATGGAGGGAGAAGACTAGTTCTTTAGGGTCTGCTAGGGAAAGACCATTCGGATTCCATTTTCAGAAACTACACCAAAACAGAAAATCTAACTCTAACAGAAATACATATTACCCTAAAAAGATTTGAACCTCCCCACACTTAGTTAGCTGTGGTGTCGAAATTGTGATTAAATTCATCTTCAACTTCCATTCGACTATCTATGTAATGTTTAACTCTGTGACCATTAACTTTAAATTCAATCCCATTTGAATTTATTAATTCTACTGTTCCGTACGGGAAAACTCTTTTGACTATGAATGGTCCAGACCATCTTGATTTCAATTTTCCAGGAAATAGCTTGAATCTTGAATTGAAAAGAAGAACTCTGTCTCCTTCTTTAAATTCTTTTGAACTTCTGATTCTTTTATCATGCCATTTCTTCGTTCCTTCTTTATAGATTAACGAATTTTCATATGCTTCATGTCTTAATTCTTCTAATTCGTTTAATTGACTTAACCGTAGACGTCCAGCTTCATGTAAATCAAGATTACATGTTTTCAAAGCCCAAAATGCTTTGTGCTCAATTTCTACTGGAAGGTGACATGCTTTTCCGTAAACGAGTTTAAAAGGTGTGGTACCAATTGGAGTTTTGTAGGCTGTTCTAAAAGCCCAGAGTGCATCCTCCAATTTCATGGACCATTCCTTCGGATTTGATCCTACGGTTTTCTATAGAATACGTTTTAATGCATGGTTGGTATTTTCAACTTGTCCACTTGTTTGTGGATGATAAGCAGCTGAGATTTTATGAGTTACTCCATATCTTTTAAGAACTTTCTCAAGTTGATTATTACAGAAATGAGTACCCCGATCACTTATTAAAGCTTTCGGTGTTTCGAACCTAGCAAAAAGACGTTTTAAAAAATTGACTACAACTCGTGCATCGTTAGTTGGGAGAGCTTGTGCTTCCGTCTGTTTCGATACATAATCAATGGCAACGAGAATGTAGAGATTATTATGAGATTTTGGAAATGGACCCATAAAATCAATACCCCAAACGTCAAATACTTCACATACTTGAATGACATTTTGTGGCATTTCATCACGTTGACTTATTTTTTCGGTCCTTTGACAAGCATCGCAGGATTTACAAAGAAGGTGTGCGTCTTTGAAAATTGTAGGCTAATAGAATCGAGCGTCGTAGACTTTTCTTGCTGTAAGTTGAGGCCCATAATGCCCTCCTGATGGTCCTGTGTGACAATGGTTTAAGATTTACTAGCTTCATCCCCGAATACACATTGGTGTATTATTCCATCGGGACAACTTTTAAACAAATGTGGATCTTCCCAAAAATAGTGTTTTATATCACTAAAGAATTTCTTTCATTTTTGGTACGACAACCCTTTTTCAAGGAATTCACATACTAAGTAGTTTGCATAGTCTACAAACCATGGAATTTCATTATAATCGATCTTCAAAAGATATTCATCAGGAAAGTTGTCTTGTATGGCTGATTCATTTAGAACTTCTAATTCGGGATTTTCAAGACGAGAAAGATGATCAGCGGCGAGATTTTCTGCTCCCTTTTTGTCTCGGATCTCAATATCGAACTCTTGTAAGAGTAAGATCCAACGGATTAATCGTGGTTTGGCTTCTTGTTTCGAAAATAAGTATCTAAGAGCAGAATGGTCGGTATAGACCACCGTTTTAGCTAGAACGAGATATGATCGAAATTTGTCAAAAGCAAAGACAATAGCAAGGAGTTCTTTTTTAGTAGTTGTGTAATTTGTTTGTGCTCCTTGTAACGTCTTACTAGCGTAATAAATAGGTTGAAATCGTTTTTCAATCCTTTGTCCTAAAACAGCTCCCATTGCAAAATCACTTGCATCGCACATAAGTTCAAATGGTAGATTTCAATTTGGAGTTATCATGATCGGCGCATTAGTGAGTTTTTTCTTTAAGAATATTAAAAGATTTGATGCATTCATCTGAAAAGATGAATGGAGCATCCTTTTCTAGGAGTTTATTCATAGGAGTGGCAATTTTAGAAAAATATTTTATGAAACGTCGGTAAAAACCGGCATACCCTAGAAAACTCTTAACTCCTCTAACATTGGTGGGATGTGGAAGTTTAGCAATTACATCTACTTTAGCTCTATCCACTTTAATTCCTTCCTTTGAAATCTTATGTCCATTTCTCCTAATTAAGAACTAGATTTGATTGCTCGCATCTAATAAGCATTCGTTCAAGATTAACTAGACATGTTTCAAAAGTATCACCGAAGACTGAAAAGTCATCCATGAAAACTTCCATGCATTCTTCTATCATGTCATGAAAAATCGCCATAATGCACCTTCGAAAGGTTGCAGGGGCGTTGTAAAGTCCAAATAGCATGCGTTTGTGAGCAAAAGTACCATAAGGGCACGTGAATGTGGTTTTCTCTTGGTCTTCGGGTGCTATTGGAATTTGAAAATATCCGGAAAAACCGTCAAGAAAACAATAGTAACTATTTCCGGCTAATCTTTCCAACATTTGATCAATGAAAGGTAAGGGAAAGTGATCTTTTCTGGTGGCGTCATCTAATTTTCTATAATCAATACAGACACGCCATCCTGTTACAGTCCTAGTAGGAATAAGCTCATTTTTTTCATTTGTGATGACAGTCATGCCACCCTTCTTAGGTACGCATTGAACTGGACTTACCCATGGACTATCAGAGATTGGATAAATTAAACCTGCATCAAGCAGCTTAATAATTTCTTTTTTAACAACATCTTGCATATTTAGATTTAGTCTTCGTTGGCGTTGCACATAGGTTTTATGGCCTTCTTCCATAAGGATTTTATGTGTGCAATACGAAGGACTTATTCCTTTAATATCATGAATCTTCCATGCAACAGCTGGTTTATGAGCTTTTAGCACAGAAATGAGTTGAGATTTTTCATTTTCCGTAAGAGAAGATGATATTAATACAGGTAATTCAGATTCACCATGTAAATAAGCGTATTCCAAATGGGTTGTAAGTGGCTTTAACTCTAATGTCAATGGTTCTTCTATCGATGATTTGTATCGATATCTGTCTTCCTCTTTTAGCATTTGAATTTCTTCTGTAGTTGGTTCGTAATTATTAGCCATGAGTGTAGCTAACATTTCAACTTCATCAATTGGTTCAGTTCCTTCTCCTAAAGAACATTCTCCTATTCCTTGTAATTCTAGAAATTCTTCTAACAAATCTGTATGTGAATCTATAGTTTGAATATAATAACATGTATCATCTGCAGATTGCGGTTATTGCATGGCTCTATCAACAGAAAAGGTAACACTCTCGTCCTCTATACTTAGGGTCAGTTTCTTACCGAACACGTCTATTATTGCTTTAGCCGTGTTTAAGAATGGTCTTCCTAATATGAGAGGAACTCGAGAATCTTCTTCCATATCCAGAATAACAAAATCTACTGGAAATACTAAAGTACCAACTTTAACTAGCATGTTCTCCATTATCCCTCTAGGATATTTTACTGATCGATCGGCTAGTTGTATGCTTATTCGTGTTGGTTTCAATTCTCCAAGGTCTAGTTTAGTGTATAATGAATATGGCATTAAATTTATACTAGCACCTAAGTCTGCCAATGCTTCTATTGAACTAAGACTACCAAGAAAACATGGAATTGTGAAACTTCCTGGATCTGATAATTTTTCTGGTATCTTATTCAACAACACTGCAGAACAATTAGCATTCATAGTAACAGCCGAGAGTTCTTCCATTTTCTTTCTATTTGTGATTAGATCTTTTAAGAATTTGGCATATCTTGGCATTCCTAAAATCACATCAATGAAAGGAAGATTGACATTTATTTGTTTAAACATATCCAAGAATTTGGATTGCTCGGCTTCAAGTCTTTCTTTTCTCATTTTACTCGGGTAAGGAAGTGGTGGTTGGTATGGTTTAACATAAGGTTTTGCCTTAAATGTGTTCTCTTCATTAACCTTTTCAACTACCGATTCTGTTTCATTCTCTTGCTCAGGCTGTGGTGCCTGTGGAGTAGGAATAGCATTATCAGAAATTACAGGTATTTCAGGTGGTTTAAGTGTAATAACACTTCTTGTGGTAATGGCTTTAACTATTTCATTCCGGGGGTTAGCATTTTTATCGCTAGGTAGACTTCCCGGTTTTCTTTCACCTATCAACCTTGCTAGGTTGCTTACTTCTTGTTCTAGATTTTGAATTGAAGCTTGTTGATTTCTAAATGCTTGAGCATTTTGTTCATTGGTTTGTTTCTGAGATGTGAAAAACTGCGTTTGAGATTCAACTAGCTTTGACATCATATCTTCTAAATTTGGCTTTTTATCATCGGTTTGTGGTGGTTTATTTGGAAAAATAGGTCTTTGCTGATTGTAAGTATTATTGGATACTTGTTGATTGCTAGGACCTTGTTGGTTCTTGTATGGAACATTTCGGTTATAATTCTGATTGTAGTTTGGTCTTGGCGGTTGATAATTATTTTGATAATTATTTCCAGGCCTTTGGTTCATGTATGAAACATTCTCTCTTTATTCCATTGTTTGTTCAATACTGAAACAATCTTTTGTCAAATGTGGTCCTCCACACTGCTCACAACTAATTCGTATTGCGTGAATATCTTTAGTCATCTTTTCCATTCGTCTCTCGAAAGCATCTATATTTGCGGAAATAGAATCAAAGTCATGGCTAGAATCGGCTCTAGCCGCTTTAGATGATCTAACGATGTCTTTTTCTTGATGCCACTCATGTGAGTGGAAGCAGTGTTATCAATAATTTTGTAAGCTTCAGTTGTGGTTTTCTTCATAATGGAACCACCAGCTGCTATATCGATGTCTTTTCGTGCAGTGATGTCACATCCTTGATAAAATATTTGTACTATTTGATAAGTGTCTAAACCATGCTGCGGACATCCTCTCAACAACTTTTCAAATCTTGTCCACGCCTCATATAATGTTTCATTTGGCTTTTACGTGAATGTAACAATTTCTCCTTGAAGTCTTACGGCTTTAGATGCAGGAAAGAATTGTTTAAGAAATTTTTCAACTAAAACATCCCATGTATCAATCGCCCCTTCAGGTAACGATTCTAACCAATCTTTGGCTTCTCCTTTTAAAGTCCAGGGAAATAACATGAGATAGATTTGTTCATCCTCAACTTCTCTGATTTTGAATAGAGTACAGATCCTATTAAATGTACGAAGATGTTCGTTTGGATCTTACATCACTAAATTGGCATTGATTAGTTACCATGTGTAGGATTTTTCCTTTGATTTCATAATCTGGTGCATTAATGTCTGGTTGAGTAATTGCGTGACCTTGGCCAGTGCGTTTAGCTCTCATTCGGTCTTCCATACTTAGAGGTTCCGGATTTTCCATGATTGAATTTGTTGAATCTGAATCACTAGAGGATTCTGACTTAATGGTTTCTTCCTCGACAATCTCTGATTGTATGATTGGAGGTTCAGGAGGTAATATTAGTGGTTCAGGATCTCTGAATTGTCCCTGAATGTCCTCCGGATTCTCAATTGTGAGGTTGGGTTCAAAAAATGGATTATCGGAAATTTGAATTGGAGTACTTGGTCGACTAGATGACGATTCTAAAGAAAAATCAACGGCGATAATGTTGGCTAAATGTCTTGATCGAGTTACAGGTGGTGAACGTATGAAAGGTGGTGAACGTTTTGCTCGGTGCATTCACTGAATATCCTATTAGTTATAAAAGATAAAAACTTATATAAGCTATCAAATTAATAGACTTTTCTGATTTTTCCCACGTTTCGAATAGCCAATAGATGCAGCAGGTAGCCAGGACCCTTTAAATCGAAAGCCCACAACTCGCCACTAACAAATCCAACTATTACTACGAACAAGAAAATTTTAGATGTCTATCAATTTAACTGCTTAAAATAATTGTTCGTTTTGAAATTTTAGAGAAGAAATAGAAAATTCTATGTCCTAAAAACTAGAGCGTCGAGAAATAAGAAAGAAAAAGAGCGCGTCGAAAAACGTCGAAAAATAAAAGGTCGAAAAACAAATGTTGAAATAAAAATAAAATAAAAATAAGAAAATAAGCGTCGAAACTTAGAATTCTATAAACTAAAAATTAAAACTTACGTCTAATGGTATTAAAGCTTAAAAGGAATTCTAAATCCAAAACGGCAATAACTTAAAAAGTACTAAAATCTTAAAACGGCGTCGCAAAATTCTAAAGCCCCTAATTCTTAGTCTAAAGAAAAAGCAATTAAGGGATTTTACGGCAAGGCCTAAAAATCTAGAAATAAAAATAACTACGGCAAATACTAAATTTAAAACTAAGTACGAACGATAAAAATACAAATATTACGAATAAACGATTAAAATATACAATTTATAAAAAGAAATGAAAAGTAATAAAATTACAATTTTATAAAAATATTATTTTTATATTATTATTTTATAAAAGTATTAATTTTATAAATAATAAAACTAATTGAAACTTAAAAATACAAATTTAATTAAAACTTAAACTAATTATTATTAAATTAAACCCTAACTATAATTAATTAATAATAATATTAATTAAACACAAACCCTAATCGATTCTGTACCAGGTCAGACGTGTCAGAGCAGGCCATGTGGTCACATAGGTTTACCTCTTCAGTCTCATGCGATCGCATGAGCTTCAAGTTCAGTTCAATGCAGGTTCAAAAATCGCAGGTTCAGTTTTGTTTTTATTTTTTAATTAATTTTTTATTTATTTATTTTTTTTCTTTACTTTTTAATCTTTACAAATTAATACAAGTAAAATTTATTAAAGTAAACTTAAATTTATTTTTTTTTTAAAAAAAACTAAAGAAAAATACTTGTATACTTTATAAACATATATTTTCTTTTTATCTAAAAACTTAAATAGATATATATACTTTTTTATATTTTTGTATTTCAATATTTATATGAAAAATATTTTTACAAAAATAACTTAAAAACAAAAAAAAAAATTTATATAACGTTTCGCTTTCGGTTCCTCGGCAGCGGCGCCAAAATTTACTTGATGTTATACGAGGTGTATACGAAATAGTTATATTTTTATTGCAAAATACTACAGTATTAAATATGCTACAATTTTACACAAGTTATTTATTTATTTATAGAATGAGATATACCTAAACCTTGCTACAACACTTATAGGCAGTGTACCTAATCGTACAGTAGTGTAGTTTTTAGTAAGTCCGGTTCGTTCCACAGGGATACAGTAAGCAAGTTTAACGCTATAATTATTTCAACCTATAATTGTAAAAATATAAAAATATATATATATATATATATATAAGTATTATTATTATTATTATTATTATTATTATTATTATTATTATTATAAAAAGGGGGTTTTTACCGTTTAGTGACCGGTTTGTCGATTTTATGTCTTAAGTTATAATTAAAACCTAATGTAAAATATTAAAAATAAATATAACTTAATTTAAAGCGTAAAGTAAATGACGACAATAAATTTTGCGTTAAATAAAAATGCGATAAATAAAATTGAGATAATTAAAAAGTATGATAATTAAAAGTGCGATAATATATAAAATAAAGGAATTATGCTTATTTAAACTTCCGTAATCATGATGTTTGACGTGTTAATTTTAATTTATTACCATGGGTTAATTGTCCTTTGTCTTGGATTATTCAATATGTCCATACGGTTTTTGTCCATAACAGTCTATCATTCATAAATATAAAGTGCGAGTGTCCTCGTCAAATTATCCTTATATCCGAAGTCAAATATTCCAACTAATTGGGGACTTAAACTGTAATAAGGTTTTAATACATTGTTAATGATTACACCAGGTTATCGACTGTGTGCAATCCAAGGTTTTAATACTTTATTAACAATTACACCAAGTGTCCTTGTATGTAATTCACCCCTGTTTTAATGAGTCCATTGACTACTAATCCATCCCCGTGTCCGGTCAAATGAACGATTATTAGTACTTATAAATATCCCGCCCATCGTGTCCGATCGAGTGTATGTGGTTATTTATAGATACGTCAAATTGTAAATCTCTATATTAAATTAACGAATTATCATTCAGTTAAACAAATATAAAGCCCATTAATAGTCCATAGTCCAATTTCCACAAGTGTCGGTCTTTTGTTCAAACCCCAATTATGGTACAAGGCCTAATAAACCCGTCTTTAATATTTAGCCCAACATCATGATTACTTCGATTTAATTAAGAAAAATAATAACTTAGTAACGAGACATTAATTTAAAAAGGTTGAACATAACTTACAATGAGTATTAATCGCGTAGTGTTACACGGACATAATTTCGACTTTAAAACCCGTAAAACATTCTTTACAATAACCTAATTATTATTAAACTCAATTTAAAATTAAAATTATAATTAAAAATATAATTATGATTACAGAGGAAGAAGAAGAAAAAGGTGTAATTCATTCGGCCGAATTCGTTGCTTTTTATAGCACTTGGGTAGCTACAGGACTCCATACGATCGCATGGAGTTTATGCCTCCAGGCCATGCGATCGCATGGCACCATTTTACAGCTCAGGATCTTTTGTTTGCAAGCTTGCCGACACTTATTAATATATATATATATATATATATATATATATATATATATATATATAATATATATAATATTATATAATTATATATATATTATATTATATTTATATGCATAGTTGACTTGTCATTTTAGGTCCATTGCGTCGCACGTTGATAGTTGGTTCATGTCCCAATTCCGGATTTTCGAACGTCCTTGTGTACTATTTAATATCTTGTACTTTGCGTTTTGCGGCTCGTACTCTTGTAACTTTTAGACGTTTCTCATCAATAATTTGAACCACTTTGATTGTACTTTGTACTTTTTAGCTTTTTGTTCGTTTGCGTCTTCAAATCGTCGAATCTGTCTTTTGTCTTCACCTTTTATTATTTAAACGAATATCACTTGTAAATAGAACAATTGCAACCAAAAGCTTGTCTTTATTGAAGGATAATGCTATGAAATATATATTCGTTTTTAGCATTATCAAGTGCTTCTCAGAAATTCACAACTGGAGTACGTAAGTCTAAGAGATAGATGTTATATGTACATATATAACTGTTGATGTAGACATGCTGAGAGATTTCAAAATACTGATTGCTAATTCCCGGTAATTGGTATGGCAATTCCTGTTACAAGATGCGGATGAATATATGATAGGGTTTCAATGAACAAATATAATGATTTTTCGGAGAGACTTAAGCCAATAAGTAATGAAGTTGCTGATAAGTTTACTGCTAATGTGGTGGAATATAAACGGTTCCCCGATAACGATGACGAAAGGGAAACTTATATATCAAAGTTATAATAAGGCTAATCTGAATGAAAGTTGATGTTGATTTGCTGAAGCTGTGACAAAATTGGCTAATTTGGAGAGGGATTGCAAAGTTATTTTCAGTAATAACCACGTCAAAAGAGCTATCACAGATACGTGTTAAACGTTTACTCAGGTTCCGAGTGTTTTCAAGTGCATAACTATATGTATCAATCTTTTCTTCCGTAGATGAAGTGCGGTTGGTTCATCCTCTCGATTGAGGTGTTTTCAAGAATCATGAAAGGTTTGAACGCAGATTGTAATCTTCAATATACAAATGAGGTTTAAGATGAAATCAAGTGGCAAACTTGAAGAAACGTTTAGTTTCATATGTTATAATCAATAATTTAATTTATTTTAATTGTCCAATCTTAGCAGTCCACAGTTAGTAATTCAATAATTTGTATGTAGTTTAATATATAATATTCGAATTAATTAATACGTATCGTGATCCATTGTATACATGTCTCAGACTCGATCACAACTCAAAGTATATATATTATTTTAGAATCAACCTCAACCCTGTACAGCTAACTCGATTATTACCGCATATAGAGTGTCTATGGTTATTCGAAATAATATATATAGATGACGTCGACATGATATGTCAAAACACTGTATATGTGTCCCGATTTATACGACGATATTTAAAGTGCGTAAAATAATTAACAGAAATTAAATGACGATAAATAAAATTGCGAGAATTAAAATTGCGATAATTAAATTGCAATAAATAAATGTAATAAGGAATTAACAGTTAGCTAGGAATAGTTAGCTAGGATTTTGTTAGCGTGGTTTCTTAACAAAATTTCTCATAGTTAATTTGTTTGTTTCTAACAAATTTTATTTTTTGTCCAATGTTTTCTTCATTATGCCACTTGTTGGATTCTGGTAAGTCAAAATCCAAATATGAAATTGAATGAAAATGGTTATTATGTGGTGAACGGATTCGTATATCTGTGGATGTAAGTAGGAACTGTTGAATCAGATTCGAAGAATGTACAGTGTAACTTATTAATGTAAAATCTAAATATTCCTCGGGTATTACCTACCCGTTAAAATATTTTCACCATTAACAATTTGTACAAAAGAATTTTTAATTACAATCTTTATGAAAACATATATACATATATTTTTTCTTCACATGTAATCATGGATTTGATGAATTAATATGATATTAACCTCATTTGCTTTTCGATTCGAGTTAGAATAAATAATTTCTAAGACTTTAGAGATTACATAATCGCCATGTTCAGTGAAGGTAATTGATATAGAAAGATATGTAGAACGAAGATTATACTAGAGGTATAGATTGTGATGTCGAGATGATGTGAATATTGTTGTTGGTGGTACTGGTACTGTTGGTGCTGATCTTGGTGGTACTGTTGATGTCCGTGTTGCTGCTGGTGCTTGTAATCTTTACACCATATTCTCCAAAGCCACTACCCGAGCGTGAAGTTCGGTAACTTCTTCTATTACACCAGGATGATTGACGGTTCGGATGAGCGGGTGAATAAGATCTAGAATTTGAGATAGTATATAATCATGACGAGATACTCTGGAAATGAGAGAGAAAATGGTATTACTAACAGGTTCGCCGGTAAGTGCTTCAGGTTCTTCGCCAAGAGGTGAATTCGGTTGGTGGAAAGGATCGCCTTATTCGCGTCTCCATTGATTAAGTTGACTACGAACCCATCCCCAATTCATCCAGAACAGGTGATGGCTGATTGGTTGATCAATTCCGGTCACACTGTTTTCGGAGCTTGAGTGGAACTCCATATCGGAATCCGAGGAACTTGAACTAGTGGCGAGTTCCTTTTCGTAAGATTGAATAAAGAATTTTCGATATGAAATGGTTTCCGGCTATCGGGTGGTATTCTAATTATATAGAATATATATATATATATATATATATATATATATATATATATATATATATATATATATATATATATATATATATATATATATATATATATATATATATATATATATATATAGAACAAAAGATTTCATAGATTACGGAGGAATTTACAGAATATACTAGGCAAAGTTTACAGTAACAGATACGCTAAGATATGAATTATCAGATACACTAAGATATGAATTTTGTTTATACACTATCTATGCAATAAAGGTAGTAAGATGTGTCTAGACTAAGAATGATAAGCAGGTAATTTTTGACACGAAATGATATGCAAAACTTTTGACATGCAGACACGGTCGAAGTCCAGACTCACTAATGCATCCTAACGACTCTCTATTAGACACACTAATGCAGACCTAGTTCGCTAAGACCACCGCTCTGATACCAACTGAAAGGACCCGTTAATACCGATTATAAATGATTCACAATAGTTGATTTCATTACGATGTATTTGACCTTTATATGATACATTTTACAAACATTGCATTCGTTTTTAAAAGACAAACTTTCTTTACATCGAAAGTTGACGGCATGCATACCATTTCATAATACATCCAACTATAATTGACTTAATAATAATCTTGATGAACTCAACGACTCGAATGCAACATCTTTTGAAATAAGCCATGAATGACTCCAAATAATATCCTTAAAATGAGCTAATGCACAACGAAAGATTTCTTTAATACCTGAGAATAAACATGCTTTAAAGTGTCAATCAAAAGGTTGTTGAGTTCATTAGTTTATCATAATCAATCATTTCCAATTATATAATAGACCACAAGATACTCATATTTAGAAAACAATATGTGCAGGTCTACCCCTGCTATAAAATCATTCATATGAAGAACACCGGAACCTTTCAAAATAACTCACCAACGGTAGCTAGTGCGTAGTTCAATGCAAAATCATCTCACCGTGGTAGTTAATAATATATAATTTTTACAACGGTAGATAGTGCGTAGTGCAATGTAAAATCATCTCACCGAGGGTAGTTAAAACGGTAGCTAGTGCGTAGTGCAATGCAAAATCATCTCACCGTTACTACCTACTAAATCGAATACAATACAATATAATACAACGGTAGTTAACGCGTAGTGCAATGCGAAATCATCTCACCGAGGGTAGCTAAAACGGTAGCTAGTACGTAGTGCAATGCAAAAATCATCTCACCGTTACTAACTACTAAATCGAACCATTTTGGTAGCTAATGCGTAGTGCAATGACAAAATCATCTCACCGATGGTCGATAATACAATCTTTATAGAAGTCGAACCTCTGAATCCAAATAATTCTATCATAGAATGTAGTTTTGAATACTTGTGTCTATTTCGTCAATCATTTATAAAAACAGTTCATGTATTCTCAGTTCAAAAATATATCTCAAAAGCATTTAAATAAAACAGTTATAAAAACAGTGCATGTATTCTCAGTCCCAAAAATGTAAAGAGTAAAAGAGAATCAAATGAAACTCACTATCCAATATTTTGTAGTAAAAATATTCATACGACGAAACTGAACAATGCAGGGTTGGCCTTGGATTCACGAACCTATATCAATTGTATAGTTATTATGACATGTAATGGAAATTACATAATTTCATTTATTAATATATATTATTTATATATTTGTGGTTATGTAGAATTTATACTAAATTCCATTTAAAAACGTATACTTATAATATATCGTTAATTATATGTTATATATAGTTATTCGTTAAAATGATAGTTATGAAAATAAGGATTTACTAATAATTATAACTTTCTTGATAATGATAATATTAATAATAATAACGATATTGTTAAAAATGGTACTTATATTAATAATAATAGTAATACTAATAATTACAAAAATAATATTAATACTAATTTAGTGAAAAATAATAATAACTTGTATTATTATTATTATTTAATTTTTTTTATAGTAACAATAATAATAATCCTAATCATAATCATAATGATAATAGTACTAAAATGGTAAATTAGTAATCATAATAATAATACTATTATTCATAATTATGGCTTTAATCATAATACTAATAATGAATGATAACTACTGCTTAATAATAATAATACTAATAATAATAATAATAATAATAATAATAATAATAATAATAATAACAACAACAATAAAAATAATAATTATAAAAACAATAATAAGAATAATAATAATAATAATAATAATAATAATAATAATAATAATAATAATAATAATAATAATAAAAATAATAATAATAATAATAATAAAAATAATAATAATAATAATAATAATAATAATAATAATAATAATAATAATAATAATAATAATAATAATAATAATAATAATAATAATAATAATAATAATAATAATAATAAAAGTTATAAAAACTACCTTATAAAATGAATTCTAAAAAAAATAGGCCATTGCAAGGCTCGAACCCGTGACCTCCTGATAACCCGTAAACATCCTAAACCATCTGAGCCATCCTGTTTTTTTGGATTAAATTGCTACTCACATATATATAAACCGTATCTGCCTGTTTCCCTTTTCATCTTCTTCCTCACAAAACTTAATTGACCATAAATCATAAGCTAGCCATAAAACAAATTAATTGTTGCTTTTAGGATCCTAAACTGAAACAGAAATCAATTGTATGTGTTTGAAATCAATTAAAACAGAAAAAAAATGAAACAGATGCTGTACAGTCCGTTTATAAACCCGTATGAACTCTATATCCAATTTCAAATTCTAGGATGTTTTAGACAAAGATTTCTGAATGAAATGAGTTTCAAATGGTTCCAGGAAACTTTCTGGACCTTCAATTTAATCTAAAACATCGAAACAAACTCAAATTTCTTAATGAACAAAACGTTTAACTTTTGAAACGTAAACTTTGACTCGACAATTAAAAGTTGATAGATAAAATTGGAGTTTCATCTTTTGTAGATAGTTTATACACTTGATTCCTAACTAAACTGCATTTATGGATTTTAAAATTTCATTTGAAATATAGCTTTTGATTAAATGATATGAAAACAGAGATAACGGGCCTGTTTTTTTTTTTTTTTTAATTCAATCAAATAAAAGATAAGGGGTTGTAATTGATAAAGGTAGTGAAAAGATATTGGAATGATTGAATTAAATCACTTGGCTTACTCATTTATAAAAAAAATGTGGGTCTCAGTTACAATTGCAGACGACAAAAAAAAAATATAAAAAGAAAACAAATTGGATGTGGAACTCTAACAGAATTTGTCTGGTAATGCTAAAAGAATCGACATATAGAATCAACTAATTGATATACAAACAAATAAAGGAAAGAATCGATTGAGACTTGTAACAAAATTGTACGAATTCCTTGATTTTATATTTTATATAATTAATATTAATAAATAATAATAATAATAATAATTATATTAATAATATTAATAAATAATAATAATTCTAATAATAATTATATTAATAATAATTATAACGATACCAAAGAATAATAATGATGTTAACAATATAAATGATAATAATATTATTACTCATAATACTAATAATAACAATAATAATAATAATAATAATAATAATAATAATAATAATAATAATAATAATAATAATAATAATAATAATAATAATAATAATAATAATAATACTAATAATAATAATAATAATAATAATAATAATAATAATAATAATAATAATAATAATAATAATAGAATTAATAGTAATATTAATAATACTAATAAAAAAATGATACTAAGAAAAATGATAAAAGTAATAAAAATATTGATAATAATAATATGAGTATAATAATATAATAACTTTCTCATATTAAATTATATATATATATATATATATATATATATATATATATATATATATATATATATATATATATATATATATATATATATATATATATATATTTTATTTTAGAATAATTATTTTTTCAATACGAATAATAATATCAATATTAACCATAATATAATTGATAAAGATAATAGTAATATGATACTAATAAAGATAATGATAATGATAAATAAAATTGATAATTTTAGTAAAATAATATTGATATAACAATTTATACATTTCAAATCTCATATATATATATATATATATATATATATATATATATATATATATATATATATATATACTATATATTAAATTAATACTTTTATTAATACTGATATCAATATTAATAATGAAAGTAATATAATAACTATATTTTAACTCATAATTAAATTTAATATAATAATATTACATTTTATTAGTTATGTAATACTTATAATAACACAATTGAATAATTTATATACATTAGATATATTACAACATACATATAATATTATTTGTGTACAGAATTCATTTATATATTTACTTTAATAATATCTTACTATTTTGTAAATTAATTTACATGTTTAAATCACATGATTAAATGATATTATATTAATACAAATTAATACACGCGCACACACACACACACACACACACACACACACACACACATACATATATATATATATATATATATATATATATATATATATATATATATATATATATATATATATATATATATATATATATATATATATATATATATATATATATATATATTTACATATTTATTTACACACAATTGTTCTTGAATCGTCGAAAATAGTCAAAGGGTAACTGAATTTATATAACAGTTCAAAATTTTTGAGATTCAACATTGTAGACTTTGCTTATCGTGTCGAAATCATATAAAGATTAAGTTTAAATTTAGTCGGAAATTCCCGGATTGTCACAAATAATAGCTGCACAACAGGAAGATTGGAGCAATGAAGCTGCTGAGAAGGATGACATCTTCAATCAAACAGTAAAAGTGCTAGAAACCAGGTTACAAGATCTCACCCTCACTCTTCAAAGTTTATCAATTCCTAAAAGTCCCGATGCAACTAGAACCAGTCTAAGGCATCCTTATCCTAGATGGGCATATAAACAACAAAATAGCTCGAACTCTAATATAATCTTTACATTACACCAACCTACTTTCCACTCTAAAATTTTTAGTCAACTTTATGACAAAGCAATATATGATAAATCTTCAAGTCATAGAATGCCAGAATAAATTTGATGCTTTGATAAAGACTTTTGAGGTATTAATAACTAATTTTCTGCTTACTCTTAAACGATTAACCACTAAACTTGAAACAGAGTGTAGTGAGTTTGATACCCTAAAAATAACTAAAGGTTAGAAGGAAACAACTGTAGTGACCCGAACTTTTCCATGTTTATATATATTAATTGAGATTGATATTTACATGATTAAATGTTTCCAACATGTTAAACAATCAAACTTGTTAAGACTTGATTAATTGAAATATGTTTCATATAGATAATTGACCACCCAAGTTGACCGGTGATTCACGAACGTTAAAACTTGTAAAAACTATATGATGACATATATATGGATATATATATATATATATATATATATATATATATATATATATATATATATATATATATATATATATATATATAGTTAATATGATACTATGATAAGTAAACATATCATTAAGTATATTAACAATGAACTACATATGTAAAAACAAGACTACTAACTTAATGATTTTTAAACGAGACATATATGTAACGATTATCGTTGTAAAGACATTTAATGTATATATATATATCATATTAAGAGATATTCATACATGATAATATCATGATAATATAATAATTTAAAATCTCATTTGATACTATAAACATTGGGTTAACAACATTTAACAAGATCGTTAACCTAAAGGTTTCAAAACAACACTTACATGTAACGACTAACGATGACTTAACGACTCAGTTAAAATGTATATACATGTAGTGTTTTAATATGTATTTATACACTTTTGAAAGACTTCAATACACTTATCAAAATACTTCTACTTAACAAAAATGCTTACAATTACATCCTCGTTCAGTTTCATCAACAATTCTACTCGTATGCACCCGTATTCGTACTCGTACAATACACAGCTTTTAGATGTATGTACTATTGGTATATACACTCCAATGATCAGCTCTTAGCAGCCCATGTGAGTCACCTAACACATGTGGGAACCATCATTTGGCAACTAGCATGAAATATCTCATAAAATTACAAAAATATGAGTAATCATTCATGACTTATTTACATGAAAACAAAATTACATATCCTTTATATCTAATCCATACACCAACGACCAAAAACACCTACAAACACTTTCATTCTTCAATTTTCTTCATCTAATTGATCTCTCTCAAGTTCTATCTTCAAGTTCTAAGTGTTCTTCATATATTCTACAAGTTCTAGTTACATAAAATCAAGAATACTTTCAAGTTTGCTAGCTCACTTCCAATCTTGTAAGGTGATCATCCAACCTCAAGAAATCTTTGTTTCTTAAAGTAGGTTATCATTCTAATACAAGGTAATAATCATATTCAAACTTTGGTTCAATTTCTATAACTATAACAATCTTATTTCAAGTGATGATCTTACTTGAACTTGTTTTCGTGTCATGATTCTGCTTCAAGAACTTCGAGCCATCCAAGGATCCGTTGAAGCTAGATCCATTTATCTCTTTTCTAGTAGGTTTATCCAAGGAACTTAAGGTAGTAATGATGTTCATAACATCATTCGCTTCATACATATAAAGCTATCTTATTCGAAGGTTTAAACTTGTAATCACTAGAACATAGTTTAGTTAATTCTAAACTTGTTCGCAAACAAAAGTTAATCCTTCTAACTTGACTTTTAAAATCAACTAAACACATGTTATATATCTATATGATATGCTAACTTAATGATTTAAAACCTGGAAACACGAAAAACACCGTAAAACCGGATTTACGCCGTCGTAGTAACACCGCGGGCTGTTTTGGGTTAGTTAATTAAAAACTATGATAAACTTTGATTTAAAAGTTGTTATTCTAAGAAAATGATTTTTATTATGAACATGAAACTATATCCAAAAATTATGGTTAAACTCAAAGTGGAAGTATGTTTTCTAAAATGGTCATCTAGACGTCGTTCTTTCGACTGAAATGACTACCTTTACAAAAACGACTTGTAACTTATTTTTCTGACTATAAACCTATACTTTCCCTTTTTAGATTCATAAAATAGAGTTCAATATGAAACCATAGCAATTTGATTCACTCAAAACGGATTTAAAATGAAGAAGTTATGGGTAAAACAAGATTGGATAATTTTTCTCATTTTAGCTACGTGAAAATTGGTAACAAATCTATTCCAACCATAACTTAATCAACTTGTATTGTATATTATGTAATCTTGAGATACCATAGACACGTATACAATGTTTCGACCTATCATGTCGACACATCTATATATATTTCGGAACAACCATAGACACTCTATATGTGAATGTTGGAGTTAGCTATACAGGGTTGAGGTTGATTCCAAAATATATATAGTTTGAGTTGTGATCAATACTGAGATACGTATACACTGGGTCGTGGATTGATTCAAGATAATATTTATCGATTTATTTCTGTACATCTAACTGTGGACAACTAGTTGTAGGTTACTAACGAGGACAGCTGACTTAATAAACTTAAAACATCAAAATATATTAAAAGTGTTGTAAATATATTTTGAACATACTTTGATATATATGTATATATTGTTATAGGTTCGTGAATCAACCAGTGGCCAAGTCTTACTTCCCGACGAAGTAAAAATCTGTGAAAGTGAGTTATAGTCCCACTTTTAAAATCTAATATTTTTGGGATGAGAATACATGCAGGTTTTATAAATGATTTACAAAATAGACACAAGTACGTGAAACTACATTCTATGGTTGAATTATCGAAATCGAATATGCCCCTTTTTATTAAGTCTGGTAATCTAAGAATTAGGGAACAGACACCCTAATTGACGCGAATCCTAAAGATAGATCTATCGGGCCCAACAAGCCCCATCCAAAGTACCGGATGCTTTAGTACTTCGAAATTTATATCATGTCCAAAGGAGGATCCCGGAATGATGGGGATATTCTTATATATGCATCTTGTTAATGTCGGTTACCAGGTGTTCACCATATGAATGATTTTTATCTCTATGTATGGGATGTGTATTGAAATATGAAATCTTGTGGTCTATTATTATGATTTGATATATATAGGTTAAACCTATAAATCACCAACATTTTTGTTGATGTTTTAAGCATGTTTATTCTCAGGTGATTATTAAGAGCTTCCGCTGTCGCATACTTAAATAAGGACGAGATTTGGAGTCCATGCTTGTATGATATTGTGTAAAAACTGTATTCAAGAAACTTATTTTGTTGTAACATATTTGTATTGTAAACCATTATGTAATGGTCGTGTGTAAACAGGATATTTTAGATTATCATTATTTGATAATCTACGTAAAGCTTTTTAAACCTTTATTGATGAAATAAAGGTTATGGTTTGTTTTAAAATGAATGCTGAAATGTCCCGTTCTTATTGATTAAAAACGTTCCATATTAATTGATTTCGTTGCGAGGTTTTGACCTCTATATGAGACGTTTTTCAAAGACTGCATTCATTTTTAAAACAAACCATAACCTTTATTTCATAAATAAAGGTTTAAAAAGCTTTACGTAGATTATCAAATAATGATAATCTAAAATATCCTGTTTACACACGACCATTACATAATGGTTTACAATACAAATATGTTACATCGAAATCAGTTTCTTGAATGCAGTTTTTACACAATATCATACAAACATGGACTCCAAATCTTGTCCTTATTTTAGTATGCAACAGCGGAAGCTCTTAATATTCACCTGAGACTAAACATGCTTTAAACGTCAACAAAAATGTTGGTGAGTTATAGGTTTAACCTATATATATCAAATCGTAACAATAGACCACAAGATTTCATATTTCAATACACATCCCATACATAGAGATAAAAATCATTCATATGGTGAACACCTGGTAACCGACAATAACAAGATGCATATATAAGAATATCCCCATCATTCCGGGACACCCTTCGGATATGATATAAATTTCGAAGTACTAAAGCATCCGGTACTTTGGATGGGGTTTGTTAGGCCCAATAGATCTATCTTTAGGATTCGCGTCAATTAAGGTGTCTGTTCCCTAATTCTTAGATTACCAGACTTAATAAAAAGGGGCATATTCGATTTTGATAATTCAACCATAGAATGTAATTTCACGTACTTGTGTCTATTTTGTAAATCATTTATAAAACCTGCATGTATTCTCATCCCAAAAATATTAGATTTTAAAAGTGGGACTATAACTCACTTTCACAGATTTTTACTTCGTCGGGAAGTAAGACTTGGCCACTGTTGATTCACGAACCTATAACAATATATACATATATATTAAAGTATGTTCAAAATATATTTACAACACTTTTAATATATTTTGATGTTTTAAGTTTATTAAGTCAGCTGTCCTCGTTAGTAACCTATAACTAGTTGTCCACAGTTAGATGTACAGAAATAAATCGATAAATATTATCTTGAATCAATCCACGACCCAGTGTATACGTATCTCAGTATTGATCACAACTCAAACTATATATATTTTGGAATCAACCTCAACCCTGTATAGCTAACTCCAACATTCACATATAGAGTGTCTATGGTTGTTCCGAAATATATATAGATGTGTCGACATGATAGGTCGAAACATTGTATACGTGTCTATGGTATCTCAAGATTACATAATATACAATACAAGTTGATTAAGTTATGGTTGGAATAGATTTGTTACCAATTTTCACGTAGCTAAAATGAGAAAAATTATCCAATCTTGTTTTACCCATAACTTCTTCATTTTAAATCCGTTTTGAGTGAATCAAATTGCTATGATTTCATATTGAACTCTATTTTATGAATCTAAACAGAAAAAGTATAGGTTTATAGTCGGAAAAATAAGTTACAAGTCGTTTTTGTAAAGGTAGTCATTTCAGTCTAAAGAACGACGTCTAGATGACCATTTTAGAAAACATACTTCCACTTTGAGTTTAACCATAATTTTTGGATATAGTTTCATGTTCATAATAAAAATCATTTTCTCAGAATAACAACTTTTAAATCAAAGTTTATAATAGTTTTTAATTAACTAACCCAAAACAGCCCGCGGTGTTACTACGACGGCGTAAATCCGGTTTTACGGTGTTTTTCGTGTTTCCAGGTTTTAAATCATTAAGTTAGCATATCATATAGATATAGAACATGTGTTTAGTTGATTTTAAAAGTCAAGTTAGAAGGATTAACTTTTGTTTGCGAACAAGTTTAGAATTAACTAAACTATGTTCTAGTGATTACAAGTTTAAACCTTCGAATAAGATAGCTTTATATGTATGAATCGAATGATGTTATGAACATCATTACTACCTTAATTTCCTTGGATAAACCTACTGGAAAAGAGAAAAATGGATCTAGCTTCAATGGATCCTTGGATGGCTCGAAGTTCTTGAAGCAGAATCATGACACGAAAACAAGTTCAAGTAAGATCATCACTTGAAATAAGATTGTTATAGTTATAGAAATTGAACCAAAGTTTGAATATGATTATTACCTTGTATTAGAATGATAACCTACTGTAAGAAACAAAGATTTCTTGAGGTTGGATGATCACCTTACAAGATTGGAAGTGAGCTAGCAAACCTGAAAGTATTCTTGATTTTATGAAACTAGAACTTTTGGAATTTATGAAGAACACTTAGAACTTGAAGATAGAACTTGAGAGATATCAATTAGATGAAGAAAATTGAAGAATGAAAGTGTTTGTAGGTGTTTTTGGTCGTTGGTGTATGGATTAGATATAAAGGATATGTTATTTTGTTTTCATGTAAATAAGTCATGAATGATTACTCATATTTTTGTAATTTTATGAGATATTTCATGCTAGTTGCCAAATGATGGTTCCCACATGTGTTAGGTGACTCACATGGGCTGCTAAGAGCTGATCATTGGAGTGTATATACCAATAGTACATACATCTAAAAGCTGTGTATTGTACGAGTACGAATACGGGTGCATACGAGTAGAATTGTTGATGAAACTGAACGAGGATGTATTTGTAAGCATTTTTGTTAAGTAGAAGTATTTTGATAAGTGTATTGAAGTCTTTCAAAAGTGTATAAATACATATTAAAACACTACATGTATATACATTTTAACTGAGTCGTTAAGTCATCGTTAGTCGTTACATGCAAGTGTTGTTTTGAAACCTTTAGGTTAACGATCTTGTTAAATGTTGTTAACCCAATGTTTATAATATCAAATGAGATTTTAAATTATTATATTATCATGATATTATCATGTATGAATATATCTTAATATGATATATATACATTAAATGTCTTTACAACGATAATCGTTACATATATGTCTCGTTTAAAAATCATTAAGTTAGTAGTCTTGTTTTTACATATGTAGTTCATTGTTAATACTTAATGATATGTTTACTTATCATAGTATCATGTTAACTATATATATATCCATTATATGTCATCATATAGTTTTTACAAGTTTTAACGTTCGTGAATCACCGGTCAACTTGGGTGGTCAATTGTCTATATGAAACATATTTCAATTAATCAAGTCTTAACAAGTTTGATTGATTAACATGTTGGAAACATTTAATCATGTAAATATCAATCTCAATTAATATATATAAACATGGAAAAGTTCGGGTCACTACAGTACCTACCCGTTAAATAAATTTCGTCCCGAAATTTTAAGCTGTTGAAGGTGTTGACGAATCTTCTGGAAATAGATGCGGGTATTTCTTCTTCATCTAATCTTCACGCTCCCAGGTGAACTCGGGTCCTCTACGAGCATTCCATCGAACCTTAACAATTGGTATCTTGTTTTGCTTAAGTCTTTTAACCTCACGATCCATTATTTCGACGGGTTCTTCGATGAATTGAAGTTTTTCGTTGATTTGGATTTCATCTAACGGAATAGTGAGATCTTCTTTAGCAAAACATTTCTTTAAATTCGAGACGTGGAAAGTGTTATGTACAGCCGCGAGTTGTTGAGGTAACTCTAGTCGGTAAGCTACTGGTCCGACACGATCAATAATCTTGAATGGTCCAATATACCTTGGATTTAATTTCCCTCGTTTACCAAATCGAACAACGCCTTTCCAAGGTGTAACTTTAAGCATGACCATCTCTCCAATTTCAAATTCTATATCTTTTCTTTTAATGTCAGCGTAGCTCTTTTGTCGACTTTGGGCGGTTTTCAACCGTTGTTGAATTTGGATGATCTTCTCGGTAGTTTCTTGTATAATCTCCGGACCCGTAATCTGTCTATCCCCCACTTCACTCCAACAAATCGGAGACCTGCACTTTCTACCATAAAGTGCTTCAAACGGCGCCATCTCAATGCTTGAATGGTAGCTGTCGTTGTAGGAAAATTCTGCTAACGGTAGATGTCGATCCCAACTGTTTCCGAAATCAATAACACATGCTCGTAGCATGTCTTCAAGCGTTTGTATCGTCCTTTTGCTCTGCCCATCAGTTTGTGGATGATAGGCAGTACTCATGTCTAGACGAGTTCCTAATGCTTGCTGTAATGTCTGCCAGAATCTTGAAATAAATCTGCCATCCCTATCAGAGATAATAGAGATTGGTATTCCATGTCTGGAGATGACTTCCTTCAAATACAGTCGTGCTAACTTCTCCATCTTGTCATCTTCTCTTATTGGCAAGAAGTGTGCTGATTTGGTGAGACGGTCAACTATTACCCAAATAGTATCAAAACCACTTGCAGTCCTTGGCAATTTAGTGATGAAATCCATGGTAATGTTTTCCCATTTCCATTCCGGGATTTCGGGTTGTTGAAGTAGACCTGATGGTTTCTTATGCTCAGCTTTGACCTTAGAACACATCAAACATTCTCCTACGTATTTAGCAACATCGGCTTTCATACCCGGCCACCAAAAATGTTTCTTGAGATCCTTGTACATCTTCCCCGTTCCAGGATGTATTGAGTATCTGGTTTTATGAGCTTCTCTAAGTACCATTTCTCTCATATCTCCAAATTTTGGTACCCAAATCCTTTCAGCCCTATACCGGGTTCCGTCTTCCCGAATATTAAGATGCTTCTCCGATCCTTTGGGTATTTCATCCTTTAAATTTCCCTCTTTTAAAACTCCTTGTTGCGCCTCCTTTATTTGAGTAGTAATGTTATTATGAATCATTATATTCATAGATTTTACTCGAATGGGTTCTCTGTCCTTCCTGCTCAAGGCATCGGCTACCACATTTGCCTTCCCCGGGTGGTAACGAATCTCAAAGTCGTAATCATTCAATAATTCAATCCACCTACGCTGCCTCATATTCAGTTGTTTCTGATTAAATATGTGTTGAAGACTTTTGTGGTCGGTATATATAATACTTTTGACCCCATATAAGTAGTGCCTCCAAGTCTTTAATGCAAAAACAACCGCGCCTAATTCCAAATCATGCGTCGTATAATTTTGTTCGTGAATCTTCAATTGTCTAGACGCATAAGCAATCACCTTCGTTCGTTGCATTAATACACAACCGAGACCTTGCTTTGATGCATCACAATAAATCACAAAATCATCATTCCCTTCAGGCAATGACAATATAGGTGCCGTAGTTAGCTTTTTCTTCAATAACTGAAACGCTTTCTCTTGTTCATCATTCCATTCAAATTTCTTCCCTTTATGCGTTAATGCAGTCAAGGGTTTTGCTATTCTGGAAAAGTCTTGGATGAACCTTCTGTAGTAACCAGCTAGTCCTAAAAACTGGCGTATGTGTTTCGGAGTTTTCGGGGTTTCCCACTTTTCAACAGTTTCTATCTTTGCCGGATCCACCTTAATACCTTCTTTGTTCACTATGTGACCGAGGAATTGAACTTCTTCCAACCAAAATGCACACTTTGAAAACTTAGCGTACAATTCTTCCTTCCTCAATACTTCTAACACCTTTCTCAAATGTTCACCGTGTTCTTGGTCATTCTTTGAGTAAATAAGTATGTCATCAATGAAAACAATGACAAATTTGTCAAGGTATGGTCCACACACTCGGTTCATAAGGTCCATGAACACAGCTGGTGCATTAGTTAAACCAAACGGCATGACCATAAACTCGTAATGACCGTAACGTGTTCTGAAAGCAGTCTTTGGAATATCATCTTCTTTCACCCGCATTTGATGATACCCGGAACGTAAGTCAATCTTTGAATAAACAGACGAGCCTTGTAGTTGATCAAATAAGTCGTCGATTCTCGGTAGTGGGTAGCGGTTCTTGATGGTAAGTTTGTTCAACTCTCGGTAGTCGATACACAACCTGAATGTACCATCTTTCTTCTTGACAAACAAAACAGGAGCTCCCCACGGTGATGTGCTTGGTCGAATGAAACCACGCTCTAAAAGTTATTGTAATTGGCTTTGTAGTTCTTTCATCTCGCTGGGTGCGAGTCTGTAAGGAGCACGAGCTATTGGTGCAGCTCCTGGTACAAGATCTATTTGAAATTCAACGGATCGATGTGGGGGTAATCCCGGTAATTCTTTCGGAAATACATCGGGAAATTCTTTTGCAATGGGAACATCATTGATGCTCTTTTCTTCAGTTTGTACTTTCTCGACGTGTGCTAGAACAGCATAGCAACCTTTTCTTATTAGTTTTTGTGCCTTCAAATTACTAATAAGATGTAGCTTCGTGTTGCCCTTTTCTCCGTACACCATTAAGGGTTTTCCTTTTTCTCGTATAATGCGAATTGCATTTTTGTAACAAACGATCTCCGCTTTCACTTCTTTCAACCAGTCCATACCGATTATCACATCAAAACTCCCTAACTCTACTGGTATCAAATCAATCTTAAATGTTTCGCTAACCAGTTTAATTTCTCGATTCCGACATATATTATCTGCTGAAATTAATTTACCATTTGCTAATTCGAGTAAAAATTTACTATCCAAAGGCGTCAATGGACAACTTAATTTAGCACAAAAATCTCTACTCATATAGCTTCTATCCGCACCCGAATCAAATAAAACGTAAGCAGATTTATTGTCAATAAGAAACGTACCCGTAACAAGCTCCGGGTCTTCCTGTGCCTCTGCCGCATTAATATTGAAAACTCTTCCACGGCCTTGTCCATTCGTGTTCTCCTGGTTCGGGCAATTTCTAATAATGTGGCCCGGTTTTCCACATTTATAACAAACTACATTGGCATAACTTGCTCCGACACTACTTGCTCCGCCATTACTCGTTCCGACACCATTTGTTCCTTTCGTTCTATTAACCCCTGGTCCGTAGACCTCACACTTCGCCGCGCTATGACCATTTCTTTTACACTTGTTGCAAAATTTGGTGCAGAACCCCAAGTGATTCTTTTCACACCTTTGGCATAGCTGCTTCTGATTGTTGTTGTTGTTGTTGCGGTTATTATTGTTGTTGGGATGATTGTTGTAGTTGCTGTTGTTGTTGTTGTTGTTGTTGTTGTTGGGCCGTTTGTTGTAGTTGCGATTGATGTTACGATTGTTGGGATAATTGTTGCGATTATTGTTGTAATTGCTGTTGTTGTTGTATTGGTGATTCTTATCACCGTTTTCCTCCCACTTTCTTTTGACTTGCTTCACATTGGCCTCTTCAGCAGTCTGTTCTTTAATTCTTTCTTCAATCTGGTTCACTAGTTTGTGAGCCATTCTACATGCCTGTTGTATGGAGGCGGGCTCGTGTGAACTTATATCTTCTTGGATTCTTTCCGGTAATCCTTTCACAAACGCGTCGATCTTCTCTTCCTCATCTTCGAATGCTCCCGGACACAATAGGCACAATTCTGTGAATCGTCTTTCGTACGTGGTAATATCAAATCCTTGGGTTCGTAACCCTCTAAGTTCTGTCTTGAGCTTATTGACCTCGGTTCTGGGACGGTACTTCTCGTTCATCAAGTGCTTGAATGCTGACCACGGTAGTGCGTACGCATCGTCTTGTCCCACTTGCTCTAGATAGGTATTCCACCATGTTAACGCAGAACCTGTGAAGGTATGTGTAGCGTACTTCACTTTGTCCTCTTCAGTACACTTACTTATGGCAAACACCGATTCGACCTTCTCGGTCCACCGTTTCAATCCGATCGGTCCTTCGGTTCCATCAAATTCCAAAGGTTTGCAGGCAGTGAATTCTTTGTAGGTGCATCCTACACGATTTCCTGTACTGCTAGATCCAAGGTTATTGTTGGTATGTAGCGCAGCCTGTACTGCGGCTATGTTTGAAGCTAGAAAAGTACGGAATTCCTCTTCATTCATATTCACGGTGTGTCGAGTAGTCGGTGCCATTTCCTTCAAAATAGTTAAATGGAACAAGTTAATCATACAGAATATTAAGAGTAGTTAATAGTATTTCGTAGCATAATATGAACTCATTTATAAAAGCTTTTTCTTCATATTAGCGTTTTATAAGTTTAAATTCGGGTAGTACCTACCCGTTAAGTTCATACTTAGTAGCTAATATACAATTCAACTACTACAATTCTATATGAAAAACTGATTATAATAATATTTCACGTTCAAACTTTTATACAATATTTTACAAACTTACAATACCGCTTATTTTACATAAAGCATGAAATATAGCACACAATAACTTTGATACAAGATAGTTGTGAAGATAATTCTAGCTAGTACACAAGTCGTTCAGCAAAGGCAATAAAGACACGTAATTCATACGTCCAGAAACAAGTCATGTATTCTGGTTTTACTAGGACTACTTCCCATCCTTGGTCTTGTGCAACATAACCGTTATGGCCGTTGATAAGACAGCGTGTTGTAACGTCGTCAAAGGGACGAGGGTTACGTAATGTCCAACAGTCCCGTAACAATCTAAAAAACTCATTTCTTACCCCAATTACCGACTCCGTCACTTGTGGAAACGTTTTGTTTAATAGTTGTAGCCCGATGTTCTTGTTCTCACTTTGGTGAGAAGCGAACATTACTAATCCGTAAGCATAACATGCTTCTTTATGTTGCATGTTAGCCGCTTTTTCTAAATCACGAAGTCCAATATTCGGATATATTGAGTCAAAATAATTTCTTAACCCGTTGCGTAAAATAGCATTTGGGTTCCCCGCAATATATGCGTCAAAGTAAACACATCGTAACTTATGGGTTTCCCAATGTGATATCCCCCATCTTTCAAACGAAAGTCTCTTATAAACCAAGACATTCTTGGAACGTTCTTCGAATGTCTTACAAACTGATCTCGCCTTAAATAGTTGTGCCGAAGAATTCTGGCCGACTCTAGACAAGATTTCATCAATCATGTCTCCGGGTAGGTCTCTTAAAATATTGGGTTGTCTATCCATTTTGTGTTTTTAAACTGTAAAATAGACAAGAGTTAGTTTCATAAAAAAATACTTATTAATACAAGCAATTTTTACATATATCATAAAGCATAAGAACACTATATTACATATATTACACCACACGAATACAACTATCTTATTCCGACTCGCTCGTTTCTTCTTCTTCGGTTTTGGTTCGTTTTGCCAAGTTTCTAGGGATATATGATGTTCCCCTAATACGAGCCGTCGTTGTCCACATTGGTTTAGAAAAACCTGGTGGTTTAGAGGTTCCCGGGTCATTGTTACAACTTAAGGACTTCGGGGGTTGACGATACATATAAAGTTCATCGGGGTTGGAATTAGATTTCTCTATTTTTATGCCCTTTCCCTTATTATTTTCTTTTGCCTTTTTAAATTCAGTTGGGGTAATTTCTGTAACATCATCGGAATTCTCGTCGGAATCCGATTCATCGGAGAATTGGTAATCCTCCCAATATTTTGCTTCCTTGGCGGAAACACCATTGACCATAATTAACTTTGGTCGGTTGGTTGAGGATTTTCTTTTACTTAACCGTTTTATTATTTCCCCCACCGGTTCTATTTCTTCATCCGGTTCCGATTCTTCTTCCGGTTCCGATTCTTCTTCCGGTTCCGACTCTTCTTCCGGTTCCTCTTCGGGAACTTGTGAATCAGTCCACAAATCATTCCAATTTACATTTGACTCTTCATTATTATTAGGTGAGTCAATGGGACTTGTTCTAGAGGTAGACATCTATCACATAATATCAAACACGTTAAGAGATTAATATATCACATAATATTCATATGTTAAAAATATATAGTTTCCAACAAAAATGTTAAGCAATCATTTTTAAAGAAAACACGGTCGAAGTCCAGACTCAATAATGCATCCTAACAAACTCGATAAGACACACTAATGCAAATTTTCTGGTTCTCTAAGACCAACGCTCGGATACCAACTGAAATGTCCCGTTCTTATTGATTAAAAACGTTCCATATTAATTGATTTCGTTGCGAGGTTTTGACCTCTATATGAGACGTTTTTCAAAGACTGCATTCATTTTTAAAACAAACCATAACCTTTATTTCATAAATAAAGGTTTAAAAAGCTTTACGTAGATTATCAAATAATGATAATCTAAAATATCCTGTTTACACACGACCATTACATAATGGTTTACAATACAAATATGTTACATCGAAATCAGTTTCTTGAATGCAGTTTTTACACAATATCATACAAACATGGACTCCAAATCTTGTCCTTATTTTAGTATGCAACAGCGGAAGCTCTTAATATTCACCTGAGAATAAACATGCTTTAAACGTCAACAAAAATGTTGGTGAGTTATAGGTTTAACCTATATATATCAAATCGTAACAATAGACCACAAGATTTCATATTTCAATACACATCCCATACATAGAGATAAAAATCATTCATATGGTGAACACCTGGTAACCGACAATAACAAGATGCATATATAAGAATATCCCCATCATTCCGGGACACCCTTCGGATATGATATAAATTTCGAAGTACTAAAGCATCCGGTACTTTGGATGGGGTTTGTTAGGTCCAATAGATCTATCTTTAGGATTCGCGTCAATTAGGGTGTCTGTTCCCTAATTCTTAGATTACCAGACTTAATAAAAGGGGCATATTCGATTTTGATAATTCAACCATAGAATGTAATTTCACGTACTTGTGTCTATTTTGTAAATCATTTATAAAACCTGCATGTATTCTCATCCCAAAAATATTAGATTTTAAAAGTGGGACTATAACTCACTTTCACAGATTTTTACTTCGTCGGGAAGTAAGACTTGGCCACTGTTGATTCACGAACCTATAACAATATATACATATATATTAAAGTATGTTCAAAATATATTTACAACACTTTTAATATATTTTGATGTTTTAAGTTTATTAAGTCAGCTGTCCTCGTTAGTAACCTATAACTAGTTGTCCACAGTTAGATGTACAGAAATAAATCGATAAATATTATCTTGAATCAATCCACGACCCAGTGTATACGTATCTCAGTATTGATCACAACTCAAACTATATATATTTTGGAATCAACCTCAACCCTGTATAGCTAACTCCAACATTCACATATAGAGTGTCTATGGTTGTTCCGAAATATATATAGATGTGTCGACATGATAGGTCGAAACATTGTATCCGTGTCTATGGTATCTCAAGATTACATAATATACAATACAAGTTGATTAAGTTATGGTTGGAATAGATTTGTTACCAATTTTCACGTAGCTAAAATGAGAAAAATTATCCAATCTTGTTTTACCCATAACTTCTTCATTTTAAATCCGTTTTGAGTGAATCAAATTGCTATGATTTCATATTGAACTCTATTTTATGAATCTAAACAGAAAAAGTATAGGTTTATAGTCGGAAAAATAAGTTACAAGTCGTTTTTGTAAAGGTAGTCATTTCAGTCGAAAGAACGACGTCTAGATGACCATTTTAGAAAACATACTTCCACTTTGAGTTTAACCATAATTTTTGGATATAGTTTCATGTTCATAATAAAAATCATTTTCTCAGAATAACAACTTTTAAATCAAATTTTATAATAGTTTTTAATTAACTAACCCAAAACAGCCCGCGGTGTTACTACGACGGCGTAAATCCGGTTTTACGGTGTTTTTCGTGTTTCCAGGTTTTAAATCATTAAGTTAGCATATCATATAGATATAGAACATGTGTTTAGTTGATTTTAAAAGTCAAGTTAGAAGGATTAACTTTTGTTTGCGAACAAGTTTAGAATTAACTAAACTATGTTCTAGTGATTACAAGTTTAAACCTTCGAATAAGATAGCTTTATATGTATGAATCGAATGATGTTATGAACATCATTACTACCTTAATTTCCTTGGATAAACCTACTGGAAAAGAGAAAAATGGATCTAGCTTCAATGGATCCTTGGATGGCTCGAAGTTCTTGAAGCAGAATCATGACACGAAAACAAGTTCAAGTAAGATCATCACTTGAAATAAGATTGTTATAGTTATAGAAATTGAACCAAAGTTTGAATATGATTATTACCTTGTATTATAATGATAACCTACTGTAAGAAACAAAGATTTCTTGAGGTTGGATGATCACCTTACAAGATTGGAAGTGAGCTAGCAAACTTGAAAGTATTCTTGATTTTATGAAACTAGAACTTTTGGAATTTATGAAGAACACTTAGAACTTGAAGATAGAACTTGAGAGAGATCAATTAGATGAAGAAAATTGAAGAATGAAAGTGTTTGTAGGTGTTTTTGGTCGTTGGTGTATGGATTAGATATAAAGGATATGTTATTTTGTTTTCATGTAAATAAGTCATGAATGATTACTCATATTTTTGTAATTTTATGAGATATTTCATGCTAGTTGCCAAATGATGGTTCCCACATGTGTTAGGTGACTCACATGGGCTGCTAAGAGCTGATCATTGGAGTGTATATACCAATAGTACATACATCTAAAAGCTGTGTATTGTACGAGTACGAATACGGGTGCATACGAGTAGAATTGTTGATGAAACTGAACGAGGATGTATTTGTAAGCATTTTTGTTAAGTAGAAGTATTTTGATAAGTGTATTGAAGTCTTTCAAAAGTGTATAAATACATATTAAAACACTACATGTATATACATTTTAACTGAGTCGTTAAGTCATCGTTAGTCGTTACATGCAAGTGTTGTTTTGAAACCTTTAGGTTAACGATCTTGTTAAATGTTGTTAACCCAATGTTTATAATATCAAATGAGATTTTAAATTATTATATTATCATGATATTATCATGTATGAATATATCTTAATATGATATATATACATTAAATGTCTTTACAACGATAATCGTTACATATATGTCTCGTTTAAAAATCATTAAGTTAGTAGTCTTGTTTTTACATATGTAGTTCATTGTTAATACTTAATGATATGTTTACTTATCATAGTATCATGTTAACTATATATATATCCATTATATGTCATCATATAGTTTTTACAAGTTTTAACGTTCGTGAATCACCGGTCAACTTGGGTGGTCAATTGTCTATATGAAACATATTTCAATTAATCAAGTCTTAACAAGTTTGATTGATTAACATGTTGGAAACATTTAATCATGTAAATATCAATCTCAATTAATATATATAAACATGGAAAAGTTCGGGTCACTACAAATGCAGTCTTTGAAAAACGTCTCATATAGAGGTCAAAACCTCGCAACGAAATCAATTAATATGGAACGTTTTTAATCAATAAGAACGGGACATTTCAGTTGGTATCCGAGCGTTGGTCTTAGAGAACCAGAATTTTGCATTAATGTGTCTTATCGAGTTTGTTAGGATGCATTAGTGAGTCTGGACTTCGACCGTGTTTACTTGAAAAATGATTGCTTAACAAATTTTGTTGGAAACTATATATTTTTAACATGTAAATATTATGTGATATATTATTCTCTTAACGCGTTTGATATTATATGATAGATGTCTACCTCTAGAACAAGTCCCATTGACTCACCTAATAATAATGAAGAGTCAAATGTAAATTGGAATGATTCGTGGACTGATTCACAAGTTCTCGAAGAGGAACCGGAAGAAGAGTCGGAACCGAAAGAAGAATCGGAACCGGAAGAAGAATCGGAACCGGATGAAGAAATAGAACCAGTGTGGGAAATAATAAAACGGTTAAGTAAAAGAAAATCCTCAACCAACCGACCAAGGTTAATTATGGTCAATGGTGTTTCCGCCAAGGAAGCAAAATATTGGGAGGATTACCAATTCTCCGATGAATCGAATTCCGACGAGAATTCCGATGATGTTATAGAAATTACCCCAACTGAATTTAAAAAGGCAAAAGAAAATAATAAGGGAAAGGGCATAAAAATAGAGAAATCTAATTCCAACCCCGATGAACTTTATATGTATCGTCAACCCCCGAAGTCCTTAAGTTGTAACAATGACCCGGGAACCTCTAGACCACCAGGTTTTTCTAAACCAATGTGGAAAACGACGGCTCGTATTAGGGGAACATCATATATCCCTAGAAACTTGGAAAAACGAACCAAAACCGAAGAAGAAGAAGAAACAAGCGAGTCGGAATAAGATAGTTCTATTCGTGTGGTGTAATATATGTAATATAGTGTGCTTATGCTTTATGATATATGTAAAAATTGCTTGTATTAATAAGTATTTTTTTTATGAATCTAACTCTTGTCTATTTTACAGTATAAAAACACAAAATGGATAGACAACCCAATATTTTAAGAGACCTACCCGGAGACATGATTGATGAAATCTTGTCTAGAGTCGGTCAGAATTCTTCGGCACAACTATTTAAGGCGAGATCAGTTTGTAAGATATTTGAAGAACGGTCCAAGAATGCCTTGGTTTATAAAAGGCTTTCGTTCGAAAGATGGGGGATATCACATTGGGAAATCCATAAGTTACGATGTGTTTACTTTGACGCATATATTGCGGGGAACCCAAATGCTATTTTACGCAATGGGTTAAGAAATTATTTTGACTCAATATATCCGAATATTGGACTTCGTGATTTAGAAAAAGCGGCTAACATGCAACATAAAGAAGCATGTTATGCTTACGGATTAGTAATGTTCGCTTCTCACCAAAGTGAGAACAAGAACATCGGGCTACAACTATTAAACAAAACGTTCCCACAAGTGACGGAGTCGGTAATTGGGGTAAGAAATGAGGTTTTTAGATTGTTACGGGACTGTTGGACATTACGTAACCCTCGTCCCTTTGACGACGTTACAACACGCTGTCTTATCAACGGCCATAACGGTTATGTTATACAAGACCAAGGATGGGAAGTAGTCCTAGTAAAACCAGAATGCATGACTTGTTTCTGGACGTATGAATTACGTGTCTTTATTGCCTTTGCTGAACGACTTGTGTACTAGCTAGAATTATCTTCACAACTATCTTGTATCAAAGTTATTGTGTGCTATATTTCATGCTTTATGTAAAATAAGCGGTATTGTAAGTTTGTAAAATATTGGATAAAAGCTTGAACGCGAAATATTATTATAATTAGTTTTTCATATAGAATTGTAGTAGTTGAATTGTATATTAGCTACTAAGTATGAACTTAACGGGTAGGTACTACCCGAATTTAAACTTATAAAACGCTAATATGAAGAAAAAGCTTTTATAAATGAGTTCATATTATGCTACGAAATACTATTAACTACTCTTAATATTCTGTATGATTAACTTGTTCCATTTGACTATTTTGAAGGAAATGGCACCGACTACTCGACACACCGTGAATATGAATGAAGAGGAATTCCGTACTTTTCTAGCTTCAAACATAGCCGCAGTACAGGCTGCGCTACATACCAACAATAACCTTGGATCTAGCAGTACAGGAAATCGTGTAGGATGCACCTACAAAGAATTCACTGCCTGCAAACCTTTGGAATTTGATGGAATCGAAGGACCGATCGGATTGAAACGGTGGACCGAGAAGGTCGATTCGGTGTTTGCCATAAGTAAGTGTACTGAAGAGGACAAAGTAAAGTACGCTACGCATACCTTCACAGGTTCTGCGTTAACATGGTGGAATACCTATCTAGAGCAAGTGGGACAAGACGATGCGTACGCACTACCGTGGTTAGCATTCAAGCACTTGATGAATGAGAAGTACCGTCCCAGAACCGAGGTCAATAAGCTCAAGACAGAACTTAGAGGGTTACGAACCCAAGGATTTGATATTACCACGTACGAAAGACGATTCACAGAATTGTGCCTATTGTGTCCGGGAGCATTCGAAGATGAGGAAGAGAAGATCGACGCGTTTGTGAAAGGATTACCGGAAAGAATCCAAGAAGATATAAGTTCACACGAGCCCGCCTCCATACAACAGGCATGTAGAATGGCTCACAAACTAGTGAACCAGATTGAAGAAAGAATTAAAGAACAGACTGCTGAAGAGGCCAATGTGAAGCAAGTCAAAAGAAAGTGGAAGGAAAACGGTGATAAGAATCACCAATACAACAACAACAGCAATTACAACAATAATCGCAACAATTATCCCAATAATCGCAACATCAATCGCAACTACAACAAACGGCCCAACAACAACAACAACAACAACAACAGTAACTACAACAATCATCCTAACAACAATAATAACCGCAACAACAACAATCAGAAGCAGCTATGCCAAAGGTGTGAAAAGTATCACTCGGGGTTCTGCACCAAATTTTGCAACAAGTGTAAAAGAAATGGTCATAGCGCGGTGAAGTGTGAGGTTTACGGACCAGGGGTTAATAGAACGAAAGGAACAAATGGTGTCGGAACGAGTAATGGCGGAGCAAGTAGTGTCGGAGCAAGTTATGCCAATGTAGTTTGTTATAAATGTGGAAAATCGGGCCACATTATTAGAAATTGCCCGAACCAGGAGAACACGAATGGACAAGGCCGCGGAAGAGTTTTCAATATTAATGCGGCAGAGGCACAGGAAGACCCGAAGCTTGTTACGGGTACGTTTCTTATTGACAATAAATCTGCTTACGTTTTATTTGATTCGGGTGCGGATAGAAGCTATATGAGTAGAGATTTTTGTGCTAAATTAAGTTGTCCATTGACGCCTTTGGATAGTAAATTTTTACTCGAATTAGCAAATGGTAAATTAATTTCAGCAGATAATATATGTCGGAATCGAGAAATTAAACTGGTTAGCGAAACATTTAAGATTGATTTGATACCAGTAGAGTTAGGGAGTTTTGATGTGATAATCGGTATGGACTGGTTGAAAGAAGTGAAAGCAGAGATCGTTTGTTACAAAAATGCAATTCGCATTATACGAGAAAAAGGAAAACCCTTAATGGTGTACGGAGAAAAGGGCAACACGAAGCTACATCTTATTAGTAATTTGAAGGCACAAAAACTAATAAGAAAAGGTTGCTATGCTGTTCTAGCACACGTCGAGAAAGTACAAACTGAAGAAAAGAGCATCAATGATGTTCCCGTCGCAAAAGAATTTCCCGATGTATTTCTGAAAGAATTACCGGGATTACCCCCACATCGATCCGTTGAATTTCAAATAGATCTTGTACCAGGAGCTGCACCAATAGCTCGTGCTCCTTACAGACTCGCACCCAGCGAGATGAAAGAACTGCAAAGCCAATTACAAGAACTTTTAGAGCGTGGTTTCATTCGACCAAGCACATCACCGTGGGGAGCTCCTGTTTTGTTTGTCAAGAAGAAAGATGGTACATTCAGGTTGTGTATCGACTACCGAGAGTTGAACAAACTTACCATCAAGAATCGCTACCCACTACCGAGAATCGACGACTTATTTGATCAACTACAAGGCTCGTCTGTTTATTCAAAGATTGACTTACGTTCCGGGTATCATCAAATGCGGGTGAAAGAAGATGATATTCCAAAGACTGCTTTCAGAACACGTTATGGTCATTACGAGTTTATGGTCATGCCGTTTGGTTTAACTAATGCACCAGCTGTGTTCATGGACCTTATGAACCGAGTGTGTGGACCATACCTTGACAAGTTTGTCATTGTTTTCATTGATGACATACTTATTTACTCAAAGAATGACCAAGAACACGGTGAACATTTGAGAAAGGTGTTAGAAGTATTGAGGAAGGAAGAATTGTACGCTAAGTTTTCAAAGTGTGCATTTTGGTTGGAAGAAGTTCAATTCCTCGGTCACATAGTGAACAAAGAAGGTATTAAGGTGGATCCGGCAAAGATAGAAACTGTTGAAAAGTGGGAAACCCCGAAAACTCCTAAACACATACGCCAGTTTTTAGGACTAGCTGGTTACTACAGAAGGTTCATCCAAGACTTTTCCAGAATAGCAAAACCCTTGACTGCATTAAAGCATAAAGGGAAGAAATTTGAATGGAATAATGAACAAGAGAAAGCGTTTCAGTTATTGAAGAAAAAGCTAACTACGGCACCTATATTGTCATTGCCTGAAGGGAATGATGATTTTGTGATTTATTGTGACGCATCAAAGCAAGGTCTCGGTTGTGTATTAATGCAACGAACGAAGGTGATTGCTTATGCGTCTAGACAATTGAAGATTCATGAAAAAAATTATACGACGCATGATTTGGAATTAGGCGCGGTTGTTTTTGCATTAAAGACTTGGAGGCACTACTTATATGGGGTCAAAAGTATTATATATACCGACCACAAAAGTCTTCAACAAATATTTAATCAGAAACAACTGAATATGAGGCAGCGTAGGTGGATTGAATTATTGAATGATTACGACTTTGAGATTCGTTACCACCCGGGGAAGGCAAATGTGGTAGCCGATGCCTTGAGCAGGAAGGACAGAGAACCCATTCGAGTAAAATCTATGAATATAATGATTCATAATAACCTTACTACTCAAATAAAGGAGGCGCAACAAGGAGTTTTGAAAGAGGGAAATTTAAAGGATGAAATACCCAAAGGATCGGAGAAGCATCTTAATATTCGGGAAGACGGAACCCGGTATAGGGCTGAAAGGATTTGGGTACCAAAATTTGGAGATATGAGAGAAATGGTACTTAGAGAAGCTCATAAAACCAGATACTCAATACATCCTGGAACGGGGAAGATGTACAAGGATCTCAAGAAACATTTTTGGTGGCCGGGTATGAAAGCCGATGTTGCTAAATACGTAGGAGAATGTTTGACGTGTTCTAAGGTCAAAGCTGAGCATCAGAAACCATCAGGTCTACTTCAACAACCCGAAATCCCGGAATGGAAATGGGAAAACATTACCATGGATTTCATCACTAAATTGCCAAGGACTGCAAGTGGTTTTGATACTATTTGGGTAATAGTTGATCGTCTCTCCAAATCAGCACACTTCCTGCCAATAAGAGAAGCTGACAAGATGGAGAAGTTAGCACGACTGTATTTGAAGGAAGTCATCTCCAGACATGGAATACCAATCTCTATTATCTCTGATAGGGATGGCAGATTTATTTCAAGATTCTGGCAGACATTACAGCAAGCATTAGGAACTCGTCTAGACATGAGTACTGCCTATCATCCACAAACTGATGGGCAGAGCGAAAGAACGATACAAACGCTTGAAGACATGCTACGAGCATGTGTTATTGATTTCGGAAACAGTTGGGATCGACATCTACCGTTAGCAGAATTTTCCTACAACAACAGCTACCATTCAAGCATTGAGATGGCGCCGTTTGAAGCACTTTATGGTAGAAAGTGCAGGTCTCCGATTTGTTGGAGTGAAGTGGGGGATAGACAGATTACGGGTACGGAGATTATACAAGAAACTACTGAGAAGATCATCCAAATTCAACAACGGTTGAAAACCGCCCAAAGTCGACAAAAGAGCTACGCTGACATTAAAAGAAAAGATATAGAATTTGAAATTGGAGAGATGGTCATGCTTAAAGTTGCACCTTGGAAAGGCGTTGTTCGATTTGGTAAACGAGGGAAATTAAATCCAAGCTATATTGGATCATTCAAGATTATTTATCGTGTCGGACCAGTAGCTTATCGACTAGAGTTACCTCAACAACTCGCGGCTGTACATAACACTTCCACGTCTCGAATTTGAAGAAATGTTTTGCTAAAGAAGATCTCACTATTCCGTTAGATGAAATCCAAATCAACGAAAAACTTCAATTCATCGAAGAACCCGTCGAAATAATGGATCGTGAGGTTAAAAAACTTAAGCAAAACAAGATACCAATTGTTAAGGTTTGATGGAATGCTCGTAGAGGACCCGAGTTCACCTGGGAGTGTGAAGATCAGATGAAGAAGAAATACCCGCATCTATTTCCAGAAGATTCGTCAACACCTTCAACAGCTTAAAATTTCGGGACGAAATTTATTTAACGGGTAGGTACTGTAGTGACCCAAACTTTTCCATGTTTATATATATTAATTGAGATTGATATTTATATGATTAAATGTTTCCAACATGTTAAGCAATCAAACTTGTTAAGACTTGATTAATTGAAATATGTTTCATATAGACAATTGACCACCCAAGTTGACCGGTGATTCACGAACGTTAAAACTTGTAAAAACTATATGATGACATATATATGGATATATATATATAGTTAACATGATACTATGATAAGTAAACATATCATTAAGTATATTAACAATGAACTACATATGTAAAAACAAGACTACTAACTTAATGATTTTTAAACGAGACATATATGTAACGATTATCGTTGTAAAGACATTTAATGTATATATATCATATTAAGAGATATTCATACATGATAATATCATGATAATATAATAATTTAAAATCTCATTTGATATTATAAACATTGGGTTAACAACATTTAACAAGATCGTTAACCTAAAGGTTTCAAAACAACACTTACATGTAACGACTAACGATGACTTAACGACTCAGTTAAAATGTATATACATGTAGTGTTTTAATATGTATTTATACACTTTTGAAAGACTTCAATACACTTATCAAAATACTTCTACTTAACAAAAATGCTTACAATTACATCCTCATTCAGTTTCATCAACAATTCTACTCGTATGCACCCGTATTCGTACTCGTACAATACACAGCTTTTAGATGTATGTACTATTGGTATATACACTCCAATGATCAGCTCTTAGAAGCCCATGTGAGTCACCTAACACATGTGGGAACCATCATTTGGCAACTAGCATGAAATATCTCATAAAATTACAAAAATATGAGTACTCATTCATGACTTATTTACATGAAAACAAAATTACATATCCTTTATATCTAATCCATACACCAACGACCAAAAATACCTACAAACACTTTCATTCTTCAATTTTCTTCATCTAATTGATCTCTCTCAAGTTCTATCTTCAAGTTCTAAGTGTTCTTCATATATTCTACAAGTTCTAGTTACATAAAATCAAGAATACTTTCAAGTTTGCTAGCTCACTTCCAATCTTGTAAGGTGATCATCCAACCTCAAGAAATCTTTGTTTCTTACAGTAGGTTATCATTCTAATACAAGGTAATAATCATATTCAAACTTTGGTTCAATTTCTATAACTATAACAATCTTATTTCAAGTGATGATCTTACTTGAACTTGTTTTCGTGTCATGATTCTGCTTCAAGAACTTCGAGCCATCCAAGGATCCGTTGAAGCTAGATCCATTTTTCTCTTTTCTAGTAGGTTTATCCAAGGAACTTAAGGTAGTAATGATGTTCATAACATCATTCGATTCATACATATAAAGCTATCTTATTCGAAGGTTTAAACTTGTAATCACTAGAACATAGTTTAGTTAATTCTAAACTTGTTCGCAAACAAAAGTTAATCCTTCTAACTTGACTTTTAAAATCAACTAAACACATGTTCTATATCTATATTATATGCTAACTTAATGATTTAAAACCTGGAAACACGAAAAACACCGTAAAACCGGATTTACGCCGTCGTAGTAACACCGCGGGCTGTTTTGGGTTAGTTAATTAAAAACTATGATAAACTTTGATTTAAAAGTTGTTATTCTAAGAAAATGATTTTTATTATGAACATGAAACTATATCCAAAAATTATGGTTAAACTCAAAGTGGAAGTATGTTTTCTAAAATGGTCATCTAGACGTCGTTCTTTCGACTGAAATGACTACCTTTACAAAAACGACCTGTAACTTATTTTTCCGACTATAAACCTATACTTTTACTTTTTAGATTCATAAAATAGAGTTCAATATGAAACCATAGCAATTTGATTCACTCAAAACGGATTTAAAATGAAGAAGTTATGGGTAAAACAAGATTGGATAATTTTTCTCATTTTAGCTACGTGAAAATTGGTAAAAAATCTATTCCAACCATAACTTAATCAACTTGTATTGTATATTATGTAATCTTGAGATACCATAGACACGTATACAATGTTTCGACCTATCATGTCGACACATCTATATATATTTCGGAACAACCATAGACACTCTATATGTGAATGTTGGAGTTAGCTATACAGGGTTGAGGTTGATTCCAAAATATATATAGTTTGAGTTGTGATCAATACTGAGATACGTATACACTGGGTCGTGGATTGATTCAAGATAATATTTATCGATTTATTTCTGTACATCTAACTGTGGACAACTAGTTGTAGGTTACTAACGAGGACAGCTGACTTAATAAACTTAAAACATCAAAATATATTAAAAGTGTTGTAAATATATTTTGAACATACTTTGATATATATGTATATATTGTTATAGGTTCGTGAATCAACCAGTGGCCAAGTCTTACTTCCCGACGAAGTAAAAATATGTGAAAGTGAGTTATAGTCCCACTTTTAAAATCTAATATTTTTGGGATGAGAATACATGCAGGTTTTATAAATGATTTACAAAATAGACACAAGTACGTGAAACTACATTCTATGGTTGAATTATCGAAATCGAATATGCCCCTTTTTATTAAGTCTGGTAATCTAAGAATTAGGGAACAGACACCCTAATTGACGCGAATCCTAAAGATAGATCTATTGGGCCTAACAAACCCCATCCAAAGTACCGGATGCTTTAGTACTTCGAAATTTATATCATATCCGAAGGGTGTCCCGGAATGATGGGGATATTCTTATATATGCATCTTGTTAATGTCGTTTACCAGGTGTTCACCATATGAATGATTTTTATCTCTATGTATGGGATGTGTATTGAAATATGAAATCTTGTGGTCTATTATTATGATTTGATATATATAGGTTAAACCTATAACTCACCAACATTTTTGTTGACGTTTTAAGCATGTTTATTCTCAGGTGATTATTAAGAGCTTCCGCTGTCGCATACTTAAATAAGGACGAGATTTGGATTCCATGCTTGTATGATATTGTGTAAAAATTGCATTCAAGAAACTTATTTTGTTGTAACATATTTGTATTGTAAACCATTATGTAATGGTCGTGTGTAAACAGGATATTTTAGATTATCATTATTTGATAATCTACGTAAAGCTTTTTAAACCTTTATTGATAAAATAAAGGTTATGGTTTATTTTAAAATGAATGCAGTCTTTGAAAAACGTCTCATATAGAGGTCAAAACCTCGCAACGAAATCAATTAATATGGAACGTTTTTAATCAATAAGAACGGGACATTTCAACAACTATTAATATGGCCATATAAAAATTATCTGATATGGAAGCTGTGCCAATTGAACCAGTTGTCAATCCACCGGAACCTATATCTCCTAAAGCTCCGGAAATTATTCCTCGAGTCCGCATACCTTTCCAGGTAGGCTTAGGAAGGAAAAGCAAGAAGCGCAATTCGCTAAGTATTGGGATATTATTAAAACATGCATTTGAATGTACGACTAGTAGATGCCTAAGTAGAAATGCCAAACTACGCTAAAATTTTCAAAGAATTACTTTCAAACAAAGAGAGATTAAGAGAGATAGTTAGCTTACCCTTAAGTGAGGAATGTTCATTAGTGTTACAACATGATATTCCCCCTAAGTTAGGAGACACAGGAAGATTCACTGTACCTTGCTACCTGCAAGATGTCCAAATCAGTAATGCGTTAGCAGATCTGGGAGCCAGTGTAAACCTAGTGCCCTATTCATTATTCAAAAAGCTAGGACTTAATGACTTAAGACCTACCAGAGTGACTATCCAACTCGCGGACATATCAGTTAAGATTCCTTGAGGAATAGCTGAAGATGTCCTAGTCAGAGTGGATAAGTTTGCATTTCCCGTTGATTTCGTCATTATGGATATTGATGAAGACACGAAGGTCTCACTGATACTTGGCAGACCATTCTTGAATATTGCCAAAGCCATAATTAATGTACACAAGAAATCACTGAAATTAAGATTTGGAAATGAAGTCACATTCAATGTCGACTGACTCATGATCCACCCTCACGAGGACAATCTCAATCTAGCTGATTCTTTTTAAGAACTCGTCAATGAATATCTGGAGGATACCATGGCTATATGCAGTAAAGATCAAATTTCTAAGGATATGTTCTTTACACCTCCTGAAGGAAATCTCGATAACCATTTAGCCATAGATCTTTGTCAATATAAATCTCCCCTCTCCGAAAGTAACTTTCTCGACAGAACATACTATATAGCACCGCTAGGTCAAGGCATTCCCTTACCTCTGTTAAGGAGAAGACTGAATAAAGAAACGAACTTCATTCCGGTATTCCAGGAACCACAGTTAAATGAGGACTGTGACAAAATTCCTGAGCCAACCTTTGAAACTAAAGAAGAAGTTTCTGAAGACGAAGCATTAAGAAGGACAATTTCCAGAACCAAAGAACAGATAGCATCAGTGATCGCTATTAAGGAAGAAGAATCAGAATTCTAGGACATATATGACTCATTAGATAAAAAGGAAATAGCAAGAATGAAGCCGTCTATCGAGGAACCTCCAAAATTAGAGCTAAAGAAGTTACCCGAACATCTGGAGTATGCATTCTTAGAAGAAGATTCGTAACTCCTTGTAATCATTTCTAAAGATCTCACGCCACATGAAAAGGCGGAATTGAATAAGGTTTTGAAGTCACATAAGAAAGCAATTGCTTGGAAGATTTCCGACATAAAAGGGATAAGTCCAAACTATTACACCCACAAGATTTTCATGGAAGCTGATTTCAAACCATCAGTTCAGAGGCAACGAAGGGTTAATCCAATGATTTAAGAAGTCGTCTAGAAAAAAGTAATCAAACTTCTAGACGCCAGTCTAATTTATCCTATTTTCGATTCACCATGGGTAAGTCTTGTTCATGTGATACCCAAGAAAGGAGGAATGACAGTAATCAAAAATGAGAATAATGAGCTTATTCCAACACGAGAGGTCACCGGTTGGAGGGTTTGCATAGATTATCATAAATTAAATGATACAACCCAGGAAAACCATTTCGCACTTCCGTTCATTGATCAAATGTGGGAACGACTATCAGGAAATGAGTTCTATTGTTTCCTTGATGGTTTTTCCGGCTACTTTCAAATTCCCTTCGATCCAAAGGACCAAGAAAAAACAACTTTCACCTATCCTTATTCAACATTTGCATACCGACGCATGCCCTTTGGGTTGTGCAATGCACCTGTTACATTTCAGAGGTGTATGGTAGCTATATTCCATGACATGAACGAACATTGCATGGAAGTCTTCATGGTTGACTTCTCTATCTTTGGTAGTACCTTTGAGTCGTGCCTTTCTAACTTTGACAAGATGCTCACCAGGTGTGAAGTTTCGAACTTAGTTTGAAACTGAAAAAAATGTCACTTCATGGTAAAAGAAGGAATATTTTTAGGACATAAGATATCAAAGTCAGGAATAGAAGTCGATAAGGTAAAATTGAAACCATAACCAAGCTTCCAGAACATACCACAGTAAAAGCTGTGAGGAGTTTCCTTGGACATGCCAGATTCTACCGACGTTTTATCAAAGATTTTTCAAAGGTCACATGACCTATTGCTCATATCCTCGGAAAAGAAGTTCCATTTGTCTTCAATGAAGGATGTATTCAAGCTTCACCTATCTGCAGGAGCAGCTCACACATGCACCCATCATGATAGCTCCTGACTGGAGTTTGAAATGTCCCGTTCTTATTGATTAAAAACGTTCCATATTAATTGATTTCGTTGCGAGGTTTTGACCTCTATATGAGACGTTTTTCAAAGACTGCATTCATTTTAAAACAAACCATAACCTTTATTTCATCAATAAAGGTTTAAAAAGCTTTACGTAGATTATCAAATAATGATAATCTAAAATATCCTGTTTACACACGACCATTACATAATGGTTTACAATACAAATATGTTACAACAAAATAAGTTTCTTGAATGCAGTTTTTACACAATATCATACAAGCATGGACTCCAAATCTGGTCCTTATTTAAGTATGCGACAGCGGAAGCTCTTAATAATCACCTGAGAATAAACATGCTTAAAACGTCAACAAAAATGTTGGTGAGTTATAGGTTTAACCTATATATATCAAATCATAATAATAGACCACAAGATTTCATATTTCAATACACATCCCATACATAGAGATAAAAATCATTCATATGGTGAACACCTGGTAACCGACATTAACAAGATGCATATATAAGAATATCCCCATCATTCCGGGACACCCTTCGGATATGATATAAATTTCGAAGTACTAAAGCATCCGGTACTTTGGATGGGGTTTGTTAGGCCCAATAGATCTATCTTTAGGATTCGCGTCAATTAGGGTGTCTGTTCCCTAATTCTTAGATTACCAGACTTAATAAAAAGGGGCATATTCGATTTCGATAATTCAACCATAGAATGTAGTTTCACGTACTTGTGTCTATTTTGTAAATCATTTATAAAACCTGCATGTATTCTCATCCCAAAAATATTAGATTTTAAAAGTGGGACTATAACTCACTTTCACATATTTTTACTTCGTCGGGAAGTAAGACTTGGCCACTGGTTGATTCACGAACCTATAACAATATATACATATATATCAAAGTATGTTCAAAATATATTTACAACACTTTTAATATATTTTGATGTTTTAAGTTTATTAAGTCAGCTGTCCTCGTTAGTAACCTACAACTAGTTGTCCACAGTTAGATGTACAGAAATAAATCGATAAATATTATCTTGAATCAATCCACGACCCAGTGTATACGTATCTCAGTATTGATCACAACTCAAACTATATATATTTTGGAATCAACCTCAACCCTGTATAGCTAACTCCAACATTCACATATAGAGTGTCTATGGTTGTTCCGAAATATATATAGATGTGTCGACATGATAGGTCGAAACATTGTATACGTGTCTATGGTATCTCAAGATTACATAATATACAATACAAGTTGATTAAGTTATGGTTGGAATAGATTTGTTACCAATTTTCACGTAGCTAAAATGAGAAAAATTATCCAATCTTGTTTTACCCATAACTTCTTCATTTTAAATCCGTTTTGAGTGAATCAAATTGCTATGGTTTCATATTGAACTCTATTTTATGAATCTAAAAAGGAAAAGTATAGGTTTATAGTCGGAAAAATAAGTTACAAGTCGTTTTTGTAAAGGTAGTCATTTCAGTCGAAAGAACGACGTCTAGATGACCATTTTAGAAAACATACTTCCACTTTGAGTTTAACCATAATTTTTGGATATAGTTTCATGTTCATAATAAAAATCATTTTCTCAGAATAACAACTTTTAAATCAAAGTTTATCATAGTTTTTAATTAACTAACCCAAAACAGCCCGCGGTGTTACTACGACGGCGTAAATCCGGTTTTACGGTGTTTTTCGTGTCTCCAGGTTTTAAATCATTAAGTTAGCATATCATATAGATAAAGAAAATGTGTTTAGTTGATTTTAAAAGTCAAGTTAGAAGGATTAACTTTTGTTTGCGAACAAGTTTAGAATTAACTAAACTATGTTCTAGTGATTACAAGTTTAAACCTTCGAATAAGATAGCTTTATATGTATGAATCGAATGATGTTATGAACATCATTACTACCTTAATTTCCTTGGATAAACCTACTGGAAAAGATAAAAATGGATCTAGCTTCAACAGATCCTTGGATGGCTCGAAGTTCTTGAAACAGAATCATGACACGAAAACAAGTTCAAGTAAGATCATCACTTGAAATAAGATTATTATAGTTATAGAAATTGAACCAAAGTTTGAATATGATTATTACCTTGTATTAGAATGATAACCTACTGTAAGAAACAAAGATTTCTTGAGGTTGGATGATCACCTTACAAGATTGGAAGTGAGCTAGCAAACTTGAAAGTATTCTTGATTTTATGAAACTAGAACTTTTGGAATTTATGAAGAACACTTAGAACTTGAAGATAGAACTTGAGAGAGATCAATTAGATGAAGAAAATTGAAGAATGAAAGTGTTTGTAGGTGTTTTTGGTCGTTGGTGTATGGATTAGATATAAAGGATATGTAATTTTGTTTTCATGTAAATAAGTCATGAATGATTACTCATATTTTTGTAATTTTATGAGATATTTCATGCTAGTTGCCAAATGATGGTTCCCACATGTGTTAGGTGACTCACATGGGCTGCTAAGAGCTGATCATTGGAGTGTATATACCAATATTACATACATCTAAAAGCTGTGTATTGTACGAGTACGAATACGGGTGCATACGAGTAGAATTGTTGATGAAACTGAACGAGGATGTAATTGTAAGCATTTTTGTTAAGTAGAAGTATTTTGATAAGTGTATTGAAGTCTTTCAAAAGTGTATAAATACATATTAAAACACTACATGTATATACATTTTAACTGAGTCGTTAAGTCATCGTTAGTCGTTACATGTAAGTGTTGTTTTGAAACCTTTAGGTTAACGATCTTGTTAAATGTTGTTAACCTAATGTTTATAATATCAAATGAGATTTTAAATTATTATATTATCATGATATTATCATGTATGAATATCTCTTAATATGATATATATACATTAAATGTCTTTACAACGATAATCGTTACATATATGTCTCGTTTAAAAATCATTAAGTTAGTAGTCTTGTTTTTACATATGTAGTTCATTGTTAATATACTTAATGATATGTTTACTTATCATAGTATCATGTTAACTATATATATATATCCATATATATGTCATCATATAGTTTTTACAAGTTTTAACGTTCGTGAATCACCGGTCAACTTGGGTGGTCAATTGTCTATATGAAACATATTTCAATTAATCAAGTCTTAACAAGTTTGATTGCTTAACATGTTGGAAACATTTAATCATGTAAATATCAATCTCAATTAATATATATAAACATGGAAAAGTTCGGGTCACTACAGTACCTACCCGTTAAATAAATTTCGTCCCGAAATTTTAAGCTGTTGAAGGTGTTGACGAATCTTCTGGAAATAGATGCGGGTATTTCTTCTTCATCTGATCTTCACACTCCCAGGTGAACTCGGGTCCTCTACGAGCATTCCATCGAACCTTAACAATTGGTATCTTGTTTTGCTTAAGTCTTTTAACCTCACGATCCATTATTTCGACGGGTTCTTCGATGAATTGAAGTTTTTCGTTGATTTGGATTTCATCTAACGGAATAGTGAGATCTTCTTTAGCAAAACATTTCTTCAAATTCGAGACGTGGAAAGTGTTATGTACAGCCGCGAGTTGTTGAGGTAACTCTAGTCGATAAGCTACTGGTCCGACACGATCAATAATCTTGAATGGTCCAATATAGCTTGGATTTAATTTCCCTCGTTTACCAAATCGAACAACGCCTTTCCAAGGTGCAACTTTAAGCATGACCATCTCTCCAATTTCAAATTCTATATCTTTTCTTTTAATGTCAGCGTAGCTCTTTTGTCGACTTTGGGCGGTTTTCAACCGTTGTTGAATTTGGATGATCTTCTCGGTAGTTTCTTGTATAATCTCCGGACCCGTAATCTGTCTATCCCCCACTTCACTCCAACAAATCGGAGACCTGCACTTTCTACCATAAAGTGCTTCAAACGGCGCCATCTCAATGCTTGAATGGTAGCTGTTGTTGTAGGAAAATTCTGCTAACGGTAGATGTCGATCCCAACTGTTTCCGAAATCAATAACACATGCTCGTAGCATGTCTTCAAGCGTTTGTATCGTTCTTTCGCTCTGCCCATCAGTTTGTGGATGATAGGCAGTACTCATGTCTAGACGAGTTCCTAATGCTTGCTGTAATGTCTGCCAGAATCTTGAAATAAATCTGCCATCCCTATCAGAGATAATAGAGATTGGTATTCCATGTCTGGAGATGACTTCCTTCAAATACAGTCGTGCTAACTTCTCCATCTTGTCAGCTTCTCTTATTGGCAGGAAGTGTGCTGATTTGGTGAGACGATCAACTATTACCCAAATAGTATCAAAACCACTTGCAGTCCTTGGCAATTTAGTGATGAAATCCATGGTAATGTTTTCCCATTTCCATTCCGGGATTTCGGGTTGTTGAAGTAGACCTGATGGTTTCTGATGCTCAGCTTTGACCTTAGAACACGTCAAACATTCTCCTACGTATTTAGCAACATCGGCTTTCATACCCGGCCACCAAAAATGTTTCTTGAGATCCTTGTACATCTTCCCCGTTCCAGGATGTATTGAGTATCTGGTTTTATGAGCTTCTCTAAGTACCATTTCTCTCATATCTCCAAATTTTGGTACCCAAATCCTTTCAGCCCTATACCGGGTTCCGTCTTCCCGAATATTAAGATGCTTCTCCGATCCTTTGGGTATTTCATCCTTTAAATTTCCCTCTTTTAAAACTCCTTGTTGCGCCTCCTTTATTTGAGTAGTAAGGTTATTATGAATCATTATATTCATAGATTTTACTCGAATGGGTTCTCTGTCCTTCCTGCTCAAGGCATCGACTACCACATTTGCCTTCCCCGGGTGGTAACGAATCTCAAAGTCGTAATCATTCAATAATTCAATCCACCTACGCTGCCTCATATTCAGTTGTTTCTGATTAAATATGTGTTGAAGACTTTTGTGGTCGGTATATATAATACTTTTGACCCCATATAAGTAGTGCCTCCAAGTCTTTAATGCAAAAACAACCGCGCCTAATTCCAAATCATGCGTCGTATAATTTTGTTCGTGAATCTTCAATTGTCTAGACGCATAAGCAATCACCTTCGTTCGTTGCATTAATACACAACCGAGACCTTGCTTTGATGCATCACAATAAATCACAAAATCATCATTCCCTTCAGGCAATGACAATGAAACGCTTTCTCTTCAATAACTGAAACGCTTTCTCTTGTTCATCATTCCATTCAAATTTCTTCCCTTTATGCGTTAATGCAGTCAAGGGTTTTGCTATTCTGGAAAAGTCTTGGATGAACCTTCTGTAGTAACCAGCTAGTCCTAAAAACTGGCGTATGTGTTTCGGAGTTTTCGGGGTTTCCCACTTTTCAACAGTTTCTATCTTTGCCGGATCCACCTTAATACCTTCTTTGTTCACTATGTGACCGAGGAATTGAACTTCTTCCAACCAAAATGCACACTTTGAAAACTTAGCGTACAATTCTTCCTTCCTCAATACTTCTAACACCTTTCTCAAATGTTCACCGTGTTCTTGGTCATTCTTTGAGTAAATAAGTATGTCATCAATGAAAACAATGACAAACTTGTCAAGGTATGGCCCACACACTCGGTTCATAAGGTCCATGAACACAGCTGGTGCATTAGTTAAACCAAACGGCATGACCATAAACTCGTAATGACCGTAACGTGTTCTGAAAGCAGTCTTTGGAATATCATCTTCTTTCACCCGCATTTGATGATACCCGAAACGTAAGTCAATCTTTGAATAAACAGACGAGCCTTGTAGTTGATCAAATAAGTCATCGATTCTCGGTAGTGGGTAGCGGTTCTTGATGGTAAGTTTGTTCAACTCTCGGTAGTCGATACACAACCTGAATGTACCATCTTTCTTCTTGACAAACAAAACAGGAGCTCCCCACGGTGATGTGCTTGGTCGAATGAAACCACGCTCTAAAAGTTCTTGTAATTGGTTTTGTAGTTCTTTCATCTCGCTGGGTGCAAGTCTGTAAGGAGCACGAGCTATTGGTGCAGCTCCTGGTACAAGATCTATTTGAAATTCAACGGATCAATGTGGGGGTAATCCCGGTAATTCTTTCGGAAATACATCAGGAAATTCTTTTGCGACGGGAACATCATTGATGCTCTTTTCTTCAGTTTGTACTTTCTCGACGTGTGCTAGAACAGCATAGCAACCTTTTCTTATTAGTTTTTGTGCCTTCAAATTACTAATAAGATGTAGCTTCGTGTTGCCCTTTTCTCCGTACACCATTAAGGGTTTTCCTTTTTCTCGTATAATGCGAATTGCATTTTTGTAACAAACAATCTCCGCTTTCACTTCTTTCAACCAGTCCATACCGATTATCACATCAAAACTCCCTAACTCTACTGGTATCAAATCAATCTTAAATGTTTCGCTAACCAGTTTAATTTCTCGATTCCGACATATATTATCTGCTGAAATTAATTTACCATTTGCTAATTCGAGTAAAAATTTACTATCTAAAGGCGTCAATGGACAACTTAATTTAGCACAAAAATCTCTACTCATATAGCTTCTATCCGCACCCGAATCAAATAAAACGTAAGCAGATTTATTGTCAATAAGAAACGTACCCGTAACAAGCTCCGGGTCTTCCTGTGCCTCTGCCGCATTAATATTGAAAACTCTTCCACGGCCTTGTCCATTCGTGTTCTCCTGGTTCGGGCAATTTCTAATAATGTGGCCCGGTTTTCCACATTTATAACAAACTACATTGGCATAACTTGCTCCGACACTACTTGCTCCGCCATTACTCGTTCCGACACCATTTATTCCTTTCGTTCTATTAACCCCTGGTCCGTAGACCTCACACTTCGCCGCGCTATGACCATTTCTTTTACACTTGTTGCAAAATTTGGTGCAGAACCCCGAGTGATTCTTTTCACACCTTTGGCATAGCTGCTTCTGATTGTTGTTGTTGTTGCGGTTATTATTGTTGTTGGGATGATTGTTGTAGTTGCTGTTGTTGTTGTTGTTGTTGTTGTTGGGCCGTTTGTTATAGTTGCGATTGATGTTGCGATTGTTGGGATAATTGTTGCGATTATTGTTGTAATTGCTGTTGTTGTTGTATTGGTGATTCTTATCACCGTTTTCCTCCCACTTTCTTTTAACTTGCTTCACATTGGCCTCTTCAGCAGTCTGTTCTTTAATTCTTTCTTCAATCTGGTTCACGAGTTTGTGAGCCATTCTACATGCCTGTTGTATGGAGGCGGGCTCGTGTGAACTTATATCTTCTTGGATTCTTTCCGGTAATCCTTTCACAAACGCGTCGATCTTCTCTTCCTCATCTTCGAATGCTCCCGGACACAATAGGCACAATTCTGTGAATCGTCTTTCGTACGTGGTAATATCAAATCCTTGGGTTCATAACCCTCTAAGTTCTGTCTTGAGCTTATTGACCTCGGTTCTGGGACGGTACTTCTCGTTCATCAAGTGCTTGAATGCTGACCACGGTAGTGCGTACGCATCATCTTGTCCCACTTGCTCTAGATTGGTATTCCACCATGTTAACGCAGAACCTGTGAAGGTATGCGTAGCGTACTTTACTTTGTCCTCTTCAGTACACTTACTTATGGCAAACACCGATTTGACCTTCTCGGTCCACCGTTTCAATCCGATCGGTCCTTCGGTTCCATCAAATTCCAAAGGTTTGCAGGCAGTGAATTCTTTGTAGGTGCATCCTACACGATTTCCTGTACTGCTAGATCCAAGGTTATTGTTGGTATGTAGCGCATCCTGTACTGCGGCTATGTTTGAAGCTAGAAAAGTACGGAATTCCTCTTCATTCATATTCACGGTGTGTCGAGTAGTCGGTGCCATTTCCTTCAAAATAGTTAAATGGAACAAGTTAATCATACAGAATATTAAGAGTAGTTAATAGTATTTCGTAGCATAATATGAACTCATTTATAAAAGCTTTTTCTTCATATTAGCGTTTTATAAGTTTAAATTCGGGTAGTACCTACCCGTTAAGTTCATACTTAGTAGCTAATATACAATTCAACTACTACAATTCTATATGAAAAACTGATTATAATAATATTTCGCGTTCAAACTTTTACACAATATTTTACAAACTTACAATACCGCTTATTTTACATATAGCATGAAATATAGCACACAATAAATTTGATACAAGATGGTTGTGAAGATAATTCTAGCTAGTACACAAGTCGTTCAGCAAAGGCAATAAAGACACGTAATTCATAGGTCCAGAAACAAGTCATGCATTCTGGTTTTACTAGGATTACTTCCCATCCTTGGTCTTGTGGAACATAACCGTTATGGCCGTTGATAAGATAGCGTGTTGTAACGTCGTCAAAGGGATGAGGGTTATGTAATGTCCAACAGTCCCGTAACAATCTAAATACCTCATTTCTTACCCCAATTACCGACTCTGTCACTTGTGGGAACGTTTTGTTTAATAGTTGTAGCCCGATGTTCTTGTTCTCACTTTGGTGAGAAGCGAACATTACTAATCCGTAAGCATAACATGCTTCTTTATGTTGCATGTTAGCCGCTTTTTCTAAATCACGAAGTCCAATATTCGGATATATTGAGTCAAAATAATTTCTTAACCCATTGCGTAAAATAGCATTTGGGTTCCCCGCAATATATGCGTCAAAGTAAACACATCGTAACTTATGGATTTCCCAATGTGATATCCCCCATCTTTCGAACGAAAGCCTTTTATAAACCAAGGCATTCTTGGAACGTTCTTCGAATGTCTTACAAACTGATCTCGCCTTAAATAGTTGTGCCGAAGAATTCTGACCGACTCTAGACAAGATTTCATCAATCATGTCTCCGGGTAGGTCTCTTAAAATATTGGGTTGTCTATCCATTTTGTGTTTTTATACTGTAAAATAGACAAGAGTTAGATTCATAAAAAAAAATACTTATTAATACAAGCAATTTTACATATATCATAAAGCATAAGCACACTATTTTACATATATTACACCACACGAATACAACTATCTTATTTCGACTCGCTTGTTTCTTCTTCTTCGGTTTTGGTTCGTTTTGCCAAGTTTCTAGGGATATATGATGTTCCCCTAATACGAGCCGTCGTGATCCACATTGGTTTAGAAAAACCTGGTGGTTTAGAGGTTCCCGGGTCATTGTTACAACTTAAGGACTTCGGGGGTTGACGATACATATAAAGTTCATAGGGGTTGGAATTAGATTTCTCTATTTTTATGCCCTTTCCCTTATTATTTTCTTTTGCCTTTTTTAAATTCAGTTGGGGTAATTTCTATAACATCATCGGAATTCTCGTCGGAATCCGATTCATCGGAGAATTGGTAATCCTCCCAATATTTTGCTTCCTTGGCAGAAACACCATTGAACATAATTAACCTTGGTCGGTTGGTTGAGGATTTTCTTTTACTTAACCGTTTTATTATTTCCCCCACCGGTTCTATTTCTTCATCTGGTTCCGATTCTTCTTCCGGTTCCGATTCTTCTTCCGGTTCCGACTCTTCTTCCGGTTCCTCTTCGGGAACTTGTGAATCAGTCCACGAATCATTCCAAATTACATTTGACTCTTCATTATTATTAGGTGAGTCAATGGGACTTGTTCTAGAGGTAGACATCTATCACATAATATCAAACGCGTTAAGAGATTAATATATCACATAATATTCACATGTTAAAAATATATAGTTTCCAACAAAATTTGTTAAGCAATCATTTTTCAAGAAAACACGGTCGAAGTCTAGACTCACTAATGCATCCTAACAAACTCGATAAGACACACTAATGCAAAATTCTGGTTCTCTAAGACCAACGCTCGGATACCAACTGAAATGTCCCGTTCTTATTGATTAAAAACGTTCCATATTAATTGATTTCGTTGCGAGGTTTTGACCTCTATATGAGACGTTTTTCAAAGACTGCATTCATTTTAAAACAAACCATAACCTTTATTTCATCAATAAAGGTTTAAAAAGCTTTACGTAGATTATCAAATAATGATAATCTAAAATATCCTGTTTACACACGACCATTACATAATGGTTTACAATACAAATATGTTACAACAAAATAAGTTTCTTGAATGCAGTTTTTACACAATATCATAAAAGCATGGACTCCAAATCTGGTCCTTATTTAAGTATGCGACAGCGAAAGCTCTTAATAATCACCTGAGAATAAACATGCTTAAAACGTCAACAAAAATGTTGGTGAGTTATAGGTTTAACCTATATATATCAAATCATAATAATAGACCACAAGATTTCATATTTCAATACACATCCCATACATAGAGATAAAAATCATTCATATGGTGAACACCTGGTAACCGACATTAACAAGATGCATATATAAGAATATCCCCATCATTCCGGGACACCCTTCGGATATGATATAAATTTCGAAGTACTAAAGCATCCGGTACTTTGGATGGGGTTTGTTAGGCCCAATAGATCTATCTTTAGGATTCGCGTCAATTAGGGTGTCTGTTCCCTAATTCTTAGATTACCAGACTTAATAAAAAGGGGCATATTCGATTTCGATAATTCAACCATAGAATGTAGTTTCACGTACTTGTGTCTATTTTGTAAATCATTTATAAAACCTGCATGTATTCTCATCCCAAAAATATTAGATTTTAAAAGTGGGACTATAACTCACTTTCACAGATTTTTACTTCGTCGGGAAGTAAGACTTGGCCACTGGTTGATTCACGAACCTATAACAATATATACATATATATCAAAGTATGTTCAAAATATATTTACAACACTTTTAATATATTTTGATGTTTTGAGTTTATTAAGTCAGCTGTCCTCGTTAGTAACCTACAACTAGTTGTCCACAGTTAGATGTACAGAAATAAATCGATAAATATTATCTTGAATCAATCCACGACCCAGTGTATACGTATCTCAGTATTGATCACAACTCAAACTATATATATTTTGGAATCAACCTCAACCCTGTATAGCTAACTCCAACATTCACATATAGAGTGTCTATGGTTGTTCCGAAATATATATAGATGTGTCGACATGATAGGTCGAAACATTGTATACGTGTCTATGGTATCTCAAGATTACATAATATACAATACAAGTTGATTAAGTTATGGTTGGAATAGATTTGTTACCAATTTTCACGTAGCTAAAATGAGAAAAATTATCCAATCTTGTTTTACCCATAACTTCTTCATTTTAAATCCGTTTTGAGTGAATCAAATTGCTATGGTTTTATATTGAACTCTATTTTATGAATCTAAACAGAAAAAGTATAGGTTTATAGTCGGAAAAATAAGTTACAAGTCGTTTTTGTAAAGGTAGTCATTTCAGTCGAAAGAACGACGTCTAGATGACCATTTTAGAAAACATACTTCCACTTTGAGTTTAACCATAATTTTTGGATATAGTTTCATGTTCATAATAAAAATCATTTTCTCAGAATAACAACTTTTAAATCAAAGTTTATCATAGTTTTTAATTAACTAACCCAAAACAGCCCGCGGTGTTACTACGACGGCGTAAATTCGGTTTTACGGTGTTTTTCGTGTCTCCAGGTTTTAAATCATTAAGTTAGCATATAATATAGATAAAGAACATGTGTTTAGTTGATTTTAAAAGTCAAGTTAGAAGGATTAACTTTTGTTTGCGAACAAGTTTAGAATTAACTAAACTATGTTCTAGTGATTACAAGTTTAAACCTTCGAATAAGATAGCTTTATATGTATGAATCGAATGATGTTATGAACATCATTACTACCTTAATTTCCTTGGATAAACCTACTAGAAAAGATAAAAATGGATCTAGCTTCAACGGATCCTTGGATGGCTCGAAGTTCTTGAAGCAGAATCATGACACGAAAACAAGTTCAAGTAAGATCATCACTTGAAATAAGATTGTTATAGTTATAGAAATTGAACCAAAGTTTGAATATGATTATTACCTTGTATTAGAATGATAACCTACTGTAAGAAACAAAGATTTCTTGAGGTTGGATGATCACCTTACAAGATTGGAAGTGAGCTAGCAAACTTGAAAGTATTCTTGATTTTATGAAACTAGAACTTTTGGAATTTATGAAGAACACTTAGAACTTGAAGATAGAACTTGAGAGAGATCAATTAGATGAAGAAAATTGAAGAATGAAAGTGTTTGTAGGTGTTTTTGGTCGTTGGTGTATGGATTAGATATAAAGGATATGTAATTTTGTTTTCATGTAAATAAGTCATGAATGATTACTCATATTTTTGTAATTTTATGAGATATTTCATGCTAGTTGCCAAATGATGGTTCCCACATGTGTTAGGTGACTCACATGGGCTGCTAAGAGCTGATCATTGGAGTGTATATACCAATAGTACATACATCTAAAAGCTGTGTATTGTACGAGTACAAATACGGGTGCATACGAGTAGAATTGTTGATGAAACTGAACGAGGATGTAATTGTAAGCATTTTTGTTAAGTAGAAGTATTTTGATAAGTGTATTGAAGTCTTTCAAAAGTGTATAAATACATATTAAAACACTACATGTATATACATTTTAACTGAGTCGTTAAGTCATCGTTAGTCGTTACATGTAAGTGTTGTTTTGAAACCTTTAGGTTAACGATCTTGTTAAATGTTGTTAACCCAATGTTTATAATATCAAATGAGATTTTAAATTATTATATTATCATGATATTATCATGTATGAATATCTCTTAATATGATATATATACATTAAATGTCTTTACAACGATAATCGTTACATATATGTCTGGTTTAAAAATCATTAAGTTAGTAGTCTTGTTTTTACATATGTAGTTCATTGTTAATATACTTAATGATATGTTTACTTATCATAGTATCATGTTAACTATATATATATCCATATATATGTCATCATATAGTTTTTACAAGTTTTAACGTTCGTGAATCACCAGTCAACTTGGGTGGTCAATTGTCTATATGAAACATATTTCAATTAATCAAGTCTTAACAAGTTTGATTGCTTAACATGTTGGAAACATTTAATCATGTAAATATCAATCTCAATTAATATATATAAACATGGAAAAGTTCGGGTCACTACAGAGTTTACCCTTCAAAATCATGTGTGACGCTAGTGACTTCGCAGTCAGAGCTGTACTAGGACAACGAAAAGATAAGCATTTTCATCCATTCTATTACGCCAGCAAAACCTTAACAAGAGCTCAAGAGAATTACACCACTACGAAAAAGGAGCTGCTAGCAGTAGTTTTCGCCTTCAATAAATCTTGTTCCTACCTCATCCTGTCCAAAACTACAGTTTACACAGATCATTCAGCCCTAAAATATCTATTTACTAAGCAAAATGCTAAACCAAGACTCCTACGATGGATCTTACTCCTTCAAGAATTTGATATCGAGATTATAGATAAGAAAGGAGAAGAGAACGTCGCAGCAGATCATCTTAGTCGCTGGAGAATACGGTGATGGAACAACTTGTTGAACAAGAAATTAGAGATAAATTTACGGAAGAACAGCTTATGAGCTTGAAATGTCCAGTTCATAGCGATTATAAACGTTTCATATTAATTGATTTCTTTGTGAGGTTTTGACCTCTATATGAGACGTTTTTTAAAGACTGCATTCGATTTTAAAAACAAACCATAGCCTTTAATTTTATTGATAAAGGTTTTTAAAGCATGACGTTGGTTATCAAGTAATGATAATCTAGAATATAACATTTTACACACGACCATTACATAATGGTTTACAATAATATTACACATCGATTAAATTCTACGAATGCAGTTTTTAAACAATATTTTACAAGCATGCAGACTCCAATTCTTGTCTTTATATAGCATGCAACAGCGGAAGCTTCTTAATAATCACCTGAGAATAAACATGCTTAAAACGTCAACAAAAATGTTGGTGAGTTATAGGTTTAAGCTATATGTTATCAATTCATAATAATAGACCACAAGATTTCATTTTTCATAAGTAACATACAGGCATATTGCTATCTGTATAAAAATCATTCATATGGTGAACACCTGGTAACCGACATTAACAAGATGCATATAGAATATCCCCATCATTCCGGGACACCCATCGGACATGATAAACTCGAAGTACTAAAGCATTCCAAATTCCAGAATGGGGGTTGTTGTTCCCGTAGATCTACCTTTAGGATTCGCGTCAATTAGGGGCCAGTTCCCTAATTCTTAGGCTACAGAGCTAAAAGAGGCATATTCGATTTCGATCATTCAACCATAAAATGTAGTTTCACGTACTTGTGTCTATTTTGTAAAACATTTATAAAACTGCATGTATTCTCATCCCAAAAATATTAGATTTTAAAAGTGTGACTATAACTCACTTTCACAGATTTTTACTTCGTTGGAAATTAAGACTTGGCTACGGATCGATTCACGAACCTATAACAAATATATACATATATATCAAAGTATGATCAAAATATATTCACAACATTTTTTATTACGTTTTAATGATTTAAGTTTATTAAATTAGCGGTCCAACGTTAGTAATCTACAACTAGTTGACCATAGTTAGATGTACATAAATAAATCAATATATATTTTCTCGAATCAATCCACGACCCAGTGTCTACAAGTCTCAGACTCGATCACAACTCAAAGTATATATATTATTTTGGAATCAACCACAACCCTGTATAGCTAACTCAAGCATTACTGCATATAGAGTGTCTATGGTTGTTCCAAATAATATATATATATGGGTCGATATGATATGTCAAAACATTGTATACGTGTCTATGGTCTATCAAGGTTACATAATATGTTAGAGTACATGTATAATACAATATAAGATAGTTAAGTTATGGTTAGAAAATATTTGTTACAAATTTCACGTAGCTACAACAAGCAAAAATATCCAATTTTGTTTTACCCATAACTTCTTCGTTTTAAATCCGTTTTGAGTGATTCAAGTTGCTATGGTTTTATAATAAACTGAAATTTATGAAACTAAATAGAAAAAGTATAAGTTTATAGTCAGAAATATAGGTTACAAGTCATTTTTGTAAGAGGTAGTCATTTCAGTCGAAAGAACGACGTCTTGATGATCATTTTGAAAAGCACACTTCCACTTTAAGTTTAACCATGATTTTTGGATATAGTTTCATGTTCATAAGAAAAATCATTTTCCCAGAAATACAACTTTTAACTCAAAGTTTATCGTAGTTTTTAATTATCTAAACCAAAACAGCCCGCGGTGTTACTATGACGGCGTATGTCCGGTTTTACGGTGTTCTTCGTGTTTCCAGGTTTTAAATCATTAAGTTAGCATATCATAAAGATATAGAACATGTTTTTAGTTGATTTTAAAAGTTAAGTTAGAAGGATTAACTTTGTTTGTGAACAAGTTTATAATTAACTAAACTATGTTCTAGTGATTACATGTTATAATCTTCGAATAAGTTAGTTTTATATATATGAATCGAATGATGTTATGAACATCATTACTACCTTAAGTTTAGTAGGTAAACCTACTGGAAGTGACAAAAAAAATGAGCTAGCTTTAAAGGATTCTTGGATGGCTTGAAAGTTCTTGAAGTAGAATCATGACACGAAAACAAGTTCAAGTAAGATTTCTACTCAAAATAAGATTGTTATAGTTATAGAAATTGAATCAAAGTTTGAATATGAGTATTACCTTGAATTAGAGAGATAACCTATTATAAATAACAAAGGTTTATTGATCTTAGATGATTACTTTGAATGAATTAAAAAGATTGAAAGTAATCTTGCAATCTTGAAAGGTTTCTTGAAGTGTTCTTGATGTGTTCTTTTTATGGTGATCTAAGCTTTGATTATGAGATCAAAACTTGTTGAATATGATGAGAGTTAGAAGAGGTGGAAGTGTGTGTGTTTAGAGAGTAATATGATGTAGTAATCTAGCATGAAATGGATGTATATATCCATGCTAATCCCACTTTTTTTTAGTTAGTCAACAAAGGCTTCTCTAGTTTTGATATTTAGCTTAATCATTCATGGTAATTGACAAAGGTTAATCCCTACATGTTTCTATAATGGATGATGAGTCATTTAGGGCTACTAAGATCAGATTATTGAGTGTATGTATCAATAGTAAGTACACCTAGAAGCTGTGTATTATACGAGTACGAATACGGGTGCATACGAGTAGAATTGTTGATGAAAATGAATGAGAACGTAATTGTAAGCATTTTTGTTAAGTAGAAGTACTTTGATATGTGTCTTGAAGTCTTTCAAAAGTGGACTAATACATCTTAATACACTACATGTACTAACACATCGACCCCAGCCAGGGGCTCTTCCCCTTGGACCCCGCCAGGGGTTGCCACCCCTTGGACCCCGCTATCGGGGGCGCTGCCACCGAACCCCCGTCATAATCAAGATAAGTTCAAACAAGTGTGCACTCCACACTTTCCCAAACTTGTTCGATATTTACTAAAGTTATTTTGGTTAATAAATTAATCTCGTTACACTTAAATCATTTTGGTGACACAAAATCACCAACCATGAATATATATTAATATGATACATATGTATTTAGTAAGACGTTTCTATAACGATAATCGTTATATATATCGTTTCGAGTTTCATAATTCAATAGTCTCATTTTATGTATATAACTCATTGTTAATATACCTAGTGAGATACTTACTTTTCATAATATCATGTTAGCTATATATATATATATATATATATATATATATATATATATATATATATATATATATATATATATATATATATATATATATAAATATATCATATAGTTTTTACAAGTTTTAACGTTCGTGAATCGCCGGTCAACTTGGGCGGTCAATTGTCTACATGAAACCTATTTCAATTAATCAAGTCTTAACAAGTTTGATTGCTTAACATGTTGGAAACATTTAATCATGTAAATATCAATTTCATTTAATATATATAAACATGGAAAAGTTCGGGTCACTACAGAGCTTAGGACAAGAAAACATAGGATCACAATTCACGGATACCCCTTGGTACGCTGACATAGCTAACTACCTCGTTGATGGAGTAGTGCAAAAAGGAATGAGCACATCCTGAAGAAGGAAGTTCTTTAGGGATGCTAAGTTTTACTACTGGGAAGATCCGTATCTGTTCAAAATTTGCCCTGATCAAATAATTAGGAGATGTGTAGATGAGAAGCAAGCAACATGGATTCTTCACCAATGTCATCACGGACCAACTGAAGGGCATCATGGAGTAAACTTAACCGCAAGAAAAGTCTACGATTCAGGATTTTATTGGCCTACTATTTTCTGAGATGCGTAAGATCTTGTAAAGCATATTGACACTTGCCAAAGACAAGGATTATCTCTGTGAAGAATGAGATGCCTCAGACTAATATCCAAGCTTGTAAAATCTTCGATATATGGGGAATAGACTTTATAGGGCCGTTCCCCAAGTCTAATGGGAGAGAATATGTCCTTGTAGCAGTACATTACGTCTTAAGATGGGTCAAAGCTCAAGCATTCCTAACCAATGATGCTAAGGTCGTCATCAATTTCCTAAAAAGACTCTTCTACCGATTCAGAGCTCCCCGTGCTATAATAAGTGATAGAGGCACACACTTCTGCAAAACTCAATTCATGAAGGTAATGTAACAATATGGAGTTAACCACAAGATCTTCACTGCCTATCATCTGCAGACAAACGGGCAGGCAGAAGTCACTAACAGAGCACTCAAAAGAATTCTAGAATAAACCGTCGAACATCATAGAAATAAATGGGCCGAGAAAACTAGATGATGCTCTGTGGGCATTCTGAACTGTTTAAAAGAATCCTCTAGGAACTAAACCTTACCGCATGATCTATGGAAAATCATGTCACCTTCCGCTAGAACTCGAATACAAAGCTCTCTGGGCACTAAAAACCTGTAACCTCGATCCTTCAGTAACTGCTAGGCATCGGAAGATGCAGATGAATGAACTCACTGAATTAAGAGAACAAGCATACGAGATGTCATATATATCTACAAGGAACGAACAAAACTGACACACGATACAAAACTAATTTTTCTCCTAGAGATAAAGTTCTACTATTCAATTCTCGATTCAAGAAATTCGCTGGTAAATTCAGATCATGATGGAGTGGAAAATTCAAAGTAATACACGCTTTTTTGCATGGAGCTGTAGAATTAGAAGGACCTACCGAAAATTTCAAAGTCAATGGCCACTGATTGAAAGCTTATCTAGAAGACCACAACAGGGAGGAATATCTCTTATCCATTGATCCACTTTGAAGACATGCCAGAAGAAGTCAAGCTGTAATGACTTGATAAACAAAGTGCTCTTAGGAGGCACCCCTTGCTTATCCTTTTTAATTTTTAATTTTTGTTTCAATTTATTTTTAGTCTACGATTTATCTTACTTTGCACTAACCCTAAGCGCCATACTTGCGCTTAGTACTTACTAGTTTGTTGAAATGTATACAGGCAAAATGCCAAGTTCAGGTGCTTCCTACAATATACCCATCCGCAGGAGGAGGACTCCCAGGGTTTACTTTTCAGAGAGCAGTACAGACCAACACAGGCCTACGACGGGACAGCTAAGCCCGAGACGTTTGATTTTAGAGAGTGTTGATGAGGATATCAATATGGCACCACCAGCTCCTCCAGTACGATGCTTCAGGCCTTTAGCCTCTAGACCCATTGAGCATCTAAAGCCATTAGAGCCGCGAGAGTCACAGGTTCTGATTGACTATGGAGCCACCATGCGTGACCCGATTGTCACATGGGCATTACTTAGAGATCACCAAAGACTCTACAGAGCTTTCAGAGCATATTTTCATCGTGAAGGAATGCCGCTATGTACACTAGGCCCTTCCTCATTCAGATTAGCGCGTTGTGCTCCACCTACACATCAAGCTACTCCTAGATGCTCTACTCCAGTTTCAATTCAGTCCATAGCCTCAACAGTCGCTCCCATTCATGTTACTCATATTACAATGCCTGCTTCAGCTGCTCCACCTACCCCAGTTATTGAGACAGTTCCTATCTATGGGATACCTGAGGGCTGCCATCTAGTCATAGTCCCTATTTCAGTAGAGCCACCTATGCTCATATCTTTGAGATCACTGGAAGCATCCCTGATAAGGAGCCATTCCCGAGTCTTTCATACCTGGAGATACCATCAGATCTATGTCTAGACACACTGTTGGGCCCTGATTTAGATGCGGGACAACCACTTGAGGACTTACCAAGACTTGAGGATGAGGAGGACATCTTAGGATCTTTTGGATACTTCGCAAATGCTACTCTACAAACAGGCCAGTACTGTATTTCATAAACTTCTTTCTTTTATTTTTGTCTTTATCTTTATTATAAATGCATTGTATAAAAATATATATTTAATGGAAATTCTACTCTCTTTTGTTATTCATGTAGAATCATATCAAAGAGATTGGTCCTTTCCAGCACTAGGAGCATAGCCTAACCATAGGAGAGTTCATCACTAGGAAAATAACTAGACCGTAGAGAAGTAATCTTTCCTCAAACCTCTTTCAATTATTACGCACTAAAATCTCTAAGTGTGGGGTTGTACCCGCAAAAAACTTAGAGATTCTAGAAAATATTGTCCTTAATTTGTCAAAGTATTAAAATGACCCTTTTGACCTTGGGTGTGTTTGTATGTTAATATAATAATTATATGTTTATAATTATTTGGTTGTTTAGTTGAGACCAGTTTGTGACAAGGTTACAGAACATGTTCGTTTATTCAATTTGGACTCCGTTGGGGTTGTCAAATTAAGTACGAAAGTTATCAGATAACTGGTGTAACAACGGCCATTTTTTTTAACACGCGGAAGTCTTATATAGTAAAATCATAACCTTAATTAGATTAGTACAAAAACCACTTAATTAAGTTTACTTTTACAAACACGGTTACAAATGTCCACATCATAGTTGCAAGTCAAACATATCTTCTACATCATGTTTCGATCCATTAGCAGTAGCTAAACCTGCAGGGGGAGGAATGTAGGGGATTAGCGCACCGCTAAGTGAATGGAATCTATTTACAGATTAAGCTTAAGCAATTCATCATACATTAATCATCTAACATGCTTACAACCAACAAGAATACAAATAAGGACAATATGAGGATCGGCGGCTTGTACGGGCACACGAACCTAGCTGATCGGGCTTGGATCTACCGATAATCTTTCCTACCAAATGCAACACATGCGTTCTTCTATGCTATACTAAACAGACTGTAGGACTTGGATGTGATGACCCGGAAATTTTCGACCGAATTTAAACTTGATCATTATATGATTTCGACACAATAAGCAAAGTCTGTACTGTTGAGTCTCAAAATTTGTGAACTATTTTCATGGATTCATTTAAGCTTCGACTATACCCGATGGTTCACGAACAACTGTGTGTAAATAAATATGTAAATAAATATATGTAAATATATATATATATATATATATATATATATATATATATATATATATATATATATATATATATATATATATATATATATATATATATATATATATATATATATATATATTAATTGTTATATCATTTAACCATTTGATTTAAGCATGTAAAGTAATTTACAAAATGACTAAGATATCATTAAAATAAATATATAAATATATATATATATATATATATATATATTAATTCCGTACACAATTAATATTATATGTATGTTGTAATATATCTAATATATATAATTAAATATTCAAATTTGTTATTATATGCATTATACAGTTGATAAAATGTAATATTATTATATTAAATTTAATTACGAGTTAAAAATATAGTTATTATATTACTTTTATTATAAATATTGATATCAGTATTATTAATAGTTTTAATTTGATATTATATATATATATATATATATATATATATATATATATATATATATATATATATATATATATGAGATTTGATATGTATACATTGTTATATCAATATTATTGTTATTATTTTCATTATTATTATTAATATTATTGTTTGTATTATTAATATTATCATATAAAATTGAAACATGTAACATGATTAATATTAGTATTATTATTAGATATCATTATTAATTATTATTATAATTATCATTATTATAGTTATTAGAAAATAATACAATTTATTATTATTATTATTAATATTATTACAAATCATTTTATTATTATTGGATAATGATAACATTAATATTTTTATTATTAATTCTATCATTAATATTATTAGAAATTTAATTATTATTAATATAACTATTAATTATTAAAATTAAAAATATATATATATATATATATAAAACCTGATGAAGAATCATTCAGTTAGCCATCCCTCTCGATTGCTTTTCTGTATTTTATCTTCTGTCTCCTTTGGTTACTAGTCGAAATCAGAAATCCATTATAATCCAAAGTTTGTTAACAATCAAAATCAACTTTTGACCCTTTTATTTTTTTATTTATTCCTTGTCTGATTTACAAAATGCTGTCGAATTACTTTTGCTATAAATCAATTGATAAGTTCCAATTATTGTTGAGAATCATTCTATACCCATTACCATTATAAATTATCTGAAAAAATTGAAAACAAAACAGAAATTGCAAGTAACAGACCTGACGGCTCTGTTCTTGACAACCTTAATCAACACCCCGATTTTTTAATCAATTTTTAAAAATGTATAAATGCAGTTGTCTTTGTAATCTTCAAATCAAACTACCTGCAAAGTTTCCAACACCACTTTTTCCTATCAAGATTAAATTTTGGAGTCAAAGATTATTTTCAAAAAGTAAGAAGATTGGTTCATCGTCAAATTCGAGCTTGTTGTGATGTTATAAGCTTAATTGATGATCCATATAGTTTCTAATAATGATCTGAAACCATCTTCATGTTATAACTATAGTCTGATACGTTCTCAATCTTAAAATCAAGGTTTGAGTTCATGTTTTTCATAAAAACGCTGCAGTAAGAAAAATCTATGCAATTTGTTTTCTGTTTTTGATAATTCACATACATCCTAAATGTTTCTGTTTCTGTTAAACAATCTAAAACAACCTGGTTATTAGCACATATGATTATACTGGGTAAGGGTCGACTAGAATTTTGATGATGAAGAAAAGGGAAGTTAATTAACACGAGTTATAATTATATGGAACCAGCTTTAAATCAGAAAAACACCACGGATCAGATTGTTGGGTATGTTTGCGGGTAGCGAGAGGTTACGGGCTCGATCCCGGTCTCGGGCATTTCTTTTTAGCAAAATATTTTAAGAGGGTATACACTTATTTTTATTTCTATCATCATTATTATTAGTTATTAATAATTAATATGTTTATTATTATTATTATTATTGTTATTATTATGATTATTATTGTTTTTGTTATTTTTATTAGTATTATTATTATCATTGTTACTGTTATTAGTATTATTATTATTAAGATTATAATAACTTACCATTTTACTACTAGTATAAATATTATTATTATTATGATGATTATGAATATTATCATTTTTATTATTATGAAAATAATGAAATTTACTATATTTTTATTAAAATTTATATTAATATCATTTTAGAATTATTGTTATTAATATAAGTATTACTATTAAGTACTATGATTATTAATATTACCATTATTAATAAGATTTGTAATATTATTATTATTAGTATTAAAAATATCATTACTAGTATTATTATTATTATTAAAGTTATTATTATTATTATTAGTAAATCATTATTATTACCAAAACTATCTTTTTAAACAGATAATTATTTTGTACATAAAATATACTTATTACCTATATTATAAGAATATTTCACATAACTATATATATATATATATATATATATATATATATATATATATATATATATATATATATATATATATATATATATATATATATATATATATATCAAACCTAATAATATTATTTATATAAATACTCATACATAATAAACTATTGATTTTTAAATATAACACTAAACAATTATGTATATAAAGATGGATATATTAATATAACTAAATAAATATTAATTATTATGAATATATAAACAAATTAAATATATAATATATAAATTAAGATATAATAAATTTGTTCGATTACGATTATACGTTTTAATATATATATACAAATGATATAGGTTCGTGAATCTGAGGCCAACCCTGCATTGTTTAATGTCGTCATTTGTATTTTTACTACAAAATAAAGTATAGTGAGTTCATTTGATTCCCTTTTACTCTTTACATTTTTGGGACTGAGAATACATGCGCTGCTTTTATAACAGTACCATTAAATGATTTTGAAATATATTTTGAACTGAGAATACATAAATTGCTTTTATAAATGTTTGACGAGATAGACACAAGCAAAACATTCCTCGAATGAATTATGTGGACATGATAATTGCCATCATTGAATTATGTGGACAAGATTATTGCCACCATTGAATTATGTGGACATGATAATTGCCACCATTGAATTATGTGGACATGATAATTGCCACCATTGAATTATGTGGACATGATAATTGCCACCATTGAATTATGTGGACATGATAATTGCCACCATTGAATGTTATGTATCGAGAAAATGATTTTTATACACAGGTTATGTGTATTATATTTTGTACACGAGATATGTGTACCGTTACTAAGATTTATGAAAGATGATTTCGTACACGAAAAAGGTGTACTGTATTTAAAAGATATCGCATGTACATTACAGGTGGGTATAGGATTCGGGCCCATTTGTACCATGCAGCATTTAATCTTGTGGTCTATCAAAATGATGAATTTTATTGTTTTATGATAAACCTATGAACTCACCAACTTTTTGGTTGACACTTTAAAGCATGTTTATTCTCAGGTATTAAATAAATCTTCCGCTGTGCATTATCTCATTTTAAGGATATTACTTGGAGTCATTCATGACATATTTCAAAAGACGTTGCATTCGAGTCGTTGAGTTCATCAAGATTATTATTAAGTCAATCTTAGTTGGATATATTATGAAATGGTATGCATGCCATCAACTTTCGATGTAATGAAAGTTTGTCTTTTAAAAATGAATGCAATGTTTGTAAAATATATCATATAGAGGTCAAGTACGTCGCGATGTAACCAAATGTAATGTATTCGTCCAGATGGATTAGGACGGGTCGTCTCAGTTGGTATCAGAGCGGTGATCTTAGCGAACCAGGTCTTGCTTTAGTATGTCTAACTGATAGTTGTTTAGATGCAATAGTGAGTTTGGACTTTGACCCTGTCTGCATGTCAAAAGTTTTGCTTATCATTTTGTGTCGAAAATTACCCGTTTATCATTCTTAGAGAATCACTTGCTTATCACTCTTAGTCTAGACACATCTTACTGCATTGATTGCATGAATAGTGTATAGACAAAAATTCATATCTTAGCGTATCTGTTACTGTAGACTTTTCCTGACAGCTTCCGTAGATTCCTCCGTAACTTATGGGATTTTAGTATTATATATGCATATGTAAATCATGTATTGCAGGGTACTAATCTACATCCTATAATCTATTTCATATAAAAAATCTTTCATCTAATCGTACTAGATGGATCCCTTCCACCAACCAAATTCACCTCTTGGCGAAGAACCTGAAGCACTTACCGGCGAACCAATCCGAAACACCATTTTTACCCTCATTTTCAGAATAACCTGCAATGATTCCGTAATATCTACAATTCTAAACCTTATTCATCCCTTTGTTCAAACGACAATCGTCCTGGAGTAATTGAAGAAGTCAACGAGCTTCGCTCTCGAGTAATCAATTTGGAGAATATGGTGCAAAGGTTACAAGCACCAGCAGCATCACCGGCACCAACAGTACCACTAACATCAGCACCAACAGTACCAGTACCACCAACAACAATATCCACATCACACATCTCGACATCACAATCTATACCTCGAGCATAATCTTCGTTCTACGTATCATTCTACATCCTTGATCTTCGTTCGACATGATGATTATGTAATCTCTAGTGTTTTAGAGATTATATATTCTTGTTCTAAAGATAAATCAAATGAGTTTAATATCATATTAACTCATTAAATCCATGATTACATCTGAAGAAATGTATATGTATATATATTTTCATAAAGATTGTAATTGAAAATTCTTTTGTACAAACTGTTAATGATGAAAATATTTTAACGGGTAGGTAATACCCGAGGAATATTTAAATTTCACATTAATAAGTTACACCGTACATTCTTTGAAGCTGATTCAACAACCATTTACTATCCTACTTACATCCACAAATATACGTATCAGTTCACCGCAGAATAACCATTTTCTTTCAATTTTGTATTTGGATTTTGACATATCAGAATCCAACAAGTAGCATAATGAAGAAAACATTGGACAAAATAAAATTTGTTAGAAACAAACAAAATAACTATGAGAAATTCTGTTAAGAATCCACGCTAACAAAATCCTAGCTAATTGTTCCTAGCTAACTGCTAATTCCTTATTACATTTATTTATCGCAATTTAATTATCACAATTTTAATTCTCACAATTTTATTTATCGTCATTTAATTTCTGTTATTTATTTTACGCACTTTAAATATCTATTTTACGCACTTTAAATATCGGGACACATATACAAGGTTTTGACATATCATATCGACGCATCTATATATATTATTTGGAATAAACATAGACACTCTATATGCAATAATGTTCGAGTTTGCTATACAGGGTTAAGGTTGATTCTACAATAATATATATACTTTGAGTTGTGATCGAGTTTGAGACATGTATATAATGGGTCACAACATGTATTAATTAATTCGAATATTATATATTAAACTATATATGAATTGTTGAACTACTACTTGTGGACTCCTAACTATGGACTAATGACATTGGACAATTAAAATGAATTAAAATATTAATTATAACATATGAAACTAAACCTTTCTTCAAGTTTGCCACTTAATTTCATCTTAAACCTCATTTGAATCTTGACGATTATAATCTGTGTTCAAACCTTTCATGAATCTTGAAAACACCTCAATCAAGAGGATGAATCAACCGCATTTCATCTAAGGAAGAAAAGATTGATGCATATAGTTATACACCTGAAAAACACTCAGAAACTGAGTAAACGTCTAACACGTAGCTGTGCTAGTTCCTTTAGTGTTATTATTACCCAAAATAACTTGGTAATCCCTTTCAAAGTAGCAAATTTTGTCACAGCTCCAGCAAGTCAACCTCGACTTTTCGTTCGAAACAACCTTATTATAACCTTGACATATATGCGTGCTCTTTTCTTGTTACCGGGAAACCATTTATATTCCACCATATTACCATCAGTGTATAATCATCTAAAAACACAATTCTCTTGAAACCACCTCGAATTGATAATCAATGATTCAGATATCGTAGCATTAAATGCAGAGGAAACAGAAAAATTGTAGATGGTCTAAAAGGCCAAAAGTTTGATGATAAAGAAGGAAGTGTTAGGAACGTTCGATAGAAAATTTGGTACTGAAGAACAGATTGAGTAAACCATGAAGGAGACCAAGGCCAAATACAAGGACCATACCATATATTCAAAGAATCCAGGTAATTCTGGATCCGATGAAACCTTCAACGAATATCTTGCTCCGTACTCATGTTAAAATCTTGCGGAAAATCTTTCTTCATCAACCATCAAACTTAGAAATTCCAAAATATAATCATAAATATCTTCGATATTTCTGAAGATATGTTCATAAATATTCTCGTCCGAAATTATTTATCTCTTCGTGCTATCTATATTACATCATAAAGGAAACTACTTTAGTTTCTAAATTTCTTTAAAATTTGAGTTTGAATTATGAATGATTTTGAAGTAGTGTTGGAAAATGAAGCATGAGTTAGTATAATATAATGACACTTGATCAACGTGATTATATTACTGTAAGTCATGCTGAGTTTCTAATGAAACATGATGATTCATAGATCATAACGTCATCATGTGCCATGTTACACGACTCTTACATTCTATCTAATATATAAACATTTCAAGAACATAATTTCTTGATAGTTCTATCTTTTCTCTAGAATTCTGGTAATTTAACCAATCAAGATCATGCTATTACAAATTCCTTCTTAGAACATTAATTCTGTTCATAACGAAATTCATACGTACGAATTCTGGACCATTATTTGCCTGATTTAAAGTCGGGAAGAGAAAATAAAAGAATGAAACTCCGAAATAAAAAAGGGATTATAAATCGCAGCAAATAGGAGAGAGCATTAACTGTGAATGACAATGATTATAGAAGACAGAAGCAGGGACTTCGAAATATAAGGGAAGATATAAATCTTAATAACAACTCAGAAATTACAAACCGTATATATATTAATACGAATAGCAATATAAAGACACAGTAGAATTAAGAATAGTTCCACCCCAAGGTAATAGTAGAAGTAAACAAATTTTTCTGGTAGAAGATTGAAAAGAAGGATGATAGAAATGATAATTAGGAAAATATTAAGGATTAAAACGGGATTAAGCATTTTCACAATCTTTTAGATGTATGAACTAAGAAAGAAAGTATAGGAATGGTGAGAATAATGGAATGGAAGAGTTTAATTTATAATGGAAATATCAGACAGAGTAATCAAGGCAGATCCCCGTATTTAATTATAGATATCTTAATTTCCTTACCCACCGAAGAATAAAACCTTTTAGATTTCGAAAATTTTCATTAAATCCCTTAAATTCCGGAAATCAACTGTGACTACGTCACCGGTTAAGGCGAATTTTCATTTATTCATTTCACTCTTTCGTGATAGCTTCACTCGTACGCTTCGAGTAATCAAATCGTTTATCCATATTACTCAACAGTAATAAAACTCTACTTATCAGCTCATAATTCGCCAGGAAAACATTCATATTGTTAGCCATGATGATCCCACTCAAATTTTGGGACGAAATTTCTTTAACGGGTACGTATTGTGACGACCCGGAAATTTTCGATCGAATTTAAACTTGATCATTATATGATTTCGACACAATAAGCAAAGTCTGTACTATTGAGTCTCAAAATTTGTGAACCATTTTCATGAATTCATTTAACCTTCAACTATACCCAATGGTTTACGAATAATTGTGTGTAAATAAATATATGTAAATATATATATATGTGTATATATTAATTGTTATATCATTTAATCATTTGATTTAAGCATGTAAAGTAATTTACAAAATGAACAAGATATTATTAAAATATATATATTATTATTAATTATTTGATTAATATTAGTATTATTATTAGATATCATTATTAATTATTATTATCATTATCATTATTATAGTTATTAGAAAACAATACAATTTATTATTATTATTATTAATATTATTTCCAATCTTTTTTTTTATTATTGGATAATGATAACATTAATATTTTTATTATTAATTCTATCATTAATATTATTAGAAATTTAATTATTATTAATATAACTATTAATTATTAAAATTAAAAAATATATATATAAAACCTGATGAAGAATCATTCAGTTAGCCATCCCTCTCGATTGCTTTTCTGTATTTTGTTTTCTGTCTCCTTTGGTTACTAGTCGATATCAGAAATCCATTATAATCCAAAGTTTGTTAACAATCAAAATCGACTTTTGACCCTTTTATTTTTTTATTTATTCCTTGTCTGATTTACAAGATGCTGTCGAATTACTTTTGCTATAAATCAATTGATAAGTTCCAATTGTTGTTGAGAATCATTCTATACCCATTACCATTATAAATTATCTGAAAAAATTGAAAAAGAAACAGAAATTGCAAGTAACAGACCTGACGGCTCAGTTCTTGACAACCTTAATTAATACCTTGATTTTTTAATCAATTTTTAAAAATGTATAAATGCAGTTGTCTTTGTAATCTTCAAATCAAACTACCTGCAAAGTTTCCAACACCAATTTTTCCTATCAAGATCAAATTTTGGAGTCAAAGATTATTTTCAAAAAGTCAAAAGATTAGTTCATCGTTAAATTCAATCTTGTTGTGATGTTATAAGCTTAATTGATGATCCATATAGTTTCTAATAATGATCTGAAACCATCTTCATGTTATAACTATAGTCTGAAACGTTCTCAATCTTAAAATCAAGGTTTGAGTTCATGTTTTTCATAAAAACGCTGCAGTAAGAAAAATCTATGCAATTTGTTTTCTGTTTTTGATAATTCACATACATCCTAAATGTTTCTATTTCTGTTAAACAATCTAAAACAACCTGGTTATTAGCACATATGATTATACTAGGTAAGGGTCGACTGGAATTTTGATGATGAAGAAAAGGGAAGTTAATTAACATGGGTTATAATTATATGGAACCTGTTTTAAATCAGAAAAACACCACGGATCAGATGGTTGGGTATGTTTGCGGGTAGCGAGACTCGGGCATTTCTTTTTAGGAAAAGCTTTTAAGAGGGTATACACTTATTTTTATTTCTATCATTATTATTATTAGTTATTAATAATTAATATGTTTATTATTCTTATTATTATGATTATTATTGTTATTGTTATTGTTATTAGTGTTATTATTGTCATTGTTACTATTATTAGTATTATTATTAGGGCAAATTACATAAAAAGGTAACCATTTTAACTCGTTTTCCTATTGTAGGTAATCTATTTCACTTTATAAGATTTAAAGGATTGATTTATCAAAAGTTAATTAAAAGAGGGGTGTCATTAACTTTTTCTGTTAGGTTGTATCATGTGTCATACATGTGAGGGTATTTTCATCTTTTTAATATTCTTCTTCATTTTCCTTTCTTTTACCAAAATAGATGATGAACTTCATCTTCTTCCCCAAATTTAATATCTTCATTCAAATCATCTACCGCATCTGTTTTGAACATCAATTCAATGAAATTAAACAAAAGAAATCAGAAATTAGAGATCTGTAGGTTTTAGGTATTAAAAACCCTAATAAATTGATAGAGATCCACTAGCACTAGCATCTAATTCATTTCCATCAAATATAAACCCAATTCTTTGTGAAACCTACCACCACTACCATCGCATACTCATCTCTCTTGTTGTGGATCTATTCCCCCGTCGTGTACCAAAACTGCCGCCGTCGTCGTGAACCAACAACGGCGTTAGATTTGTACAAATCTGGTTGGTGCTTTATGAGAATTTGAAAAACAATTGTGTGACCGCCATCACTTTCGCACCGTCGTCTAACAAACTTATCACATTGATTTTCATTTTGGAGTTATGAAAGTTATGTAAATTGATACGATTAAGTTTTTAACATTTAAGGATGATGATAATATTGTGAATGGGTATAAGGATTTCAATAAGAATTTGTTTACATTTCCCTTATGTTTTAGGGAATTAACTCAAAAGTAACAATTTTATTTGAGAAATTTGATACTTTTTTTATTTGATTTACGTTTTTGTGAGGAAATCGATGATTTTTAACGTTATTTATTTAAGTTTATAAATAAAATAATTTGCTTCTTATCCTAAGCGAATTGGTATGGAATTGAACTGCTTGACCCATGATTGAATTAAATAGAAATTTGAGGTTGAAACCCCAAAGGGGTGGTTGAGTGGTTGGGAGCTTGGGAATCTCCAAAGAAGACCCAGGTTTAATCTCCACCAACTTCAATTTGGGGCCTTGCCTTTCAATAAAAAAAAAAGAAATTCGAGGTTGAAGATATTAAATTTGGGGAAGAAAATGAAGTTCATAATCTGTGTAGATGATTTGTGTTTTTGGTAAAAGAATAGGAAGATGGAGGATATTAAAAGACAAAATACCCTCACATTTATAGCACATGATACAACTTAACAGAAAAATTTAACACACCCCTATTTTTGATTAATTTTTGATAAGTTTATCCTTTAAATCTTGTAAAGTAAAATAGCTTACCTAAAATAGGAAAACGAGGTAAAATGGTTACCTTTTTATGAAATTTACCCTTATTATTATTAAGATTATCATAACTTACCATTTTACTACGAGTATAAGTATTATTATTATTATGATGATTATGAATATTATCATTTTTATTATTAGGAAAATAATGAAATTTACTATATTTTTATTAAAATTTATATTAATAACATTTTAGAATTATTGTTATTAATATAAGTATTATTATTAAGTAATATGATTATTAATATTACCATTATTAATAAGATTTCTAATATTATTATTATTAGTATTAACAATATCATTACTAGTATTATTATTATTAAAGTTATTATTATTATTATTATTAGTAAATCATTATTATTACCAAAACTATCTTTTTAAACAGATAATTATTTTGTACATAAAATATACTTATTACCTATATTATAAGAATATTTCACATAACTATATATATATATATATATATATATATATATATATATATATATATATATATATATATATATATATATATATATCAAACCTAATAATATTATTTATATAAATACTCATACATAACAAACTATTGATTTTTAAATATAACACTAAACAATTATGTATATAAAGATGGATATATTAATATAACTAAATAAATATTAATTATTATGAATATATACACAAATTAAATATATAATATATAAATTAAGATATAATAAATTTGTTCGATTACGATTATATGTTTTAATATATATATACAAATGATATAGGTTCGTGAATCTGAGGCCAACCCTGCAATGTTCAATGTCGTCATTTGTATTTTTACTACAAAATACAGTATAGTGAGTTCATTTGATTCCCTTTTACTCTTTATATTTTTGGGACTGAGAACACATGCGCTGCTTTTATAACTGCTCTATTAAATGCTTTTGAAATATATTTTGAACTGAGAATACATGAATTGCTTTTATAAATGTTTGACGAGATAGACACAAGCAAAACATTCCTCGAATGAATTATGTAGACATGATAATTGCCACCATTGAATTATGTGGACATGATAATTGCTACCATTGAATTATGTGGACATGATAATTGCCACCATTGATTTATGTGGACATAATAATTGTCACCATTGAATTATGTGGACATGATAATTGCCACCATTGAATGTTATGTATCGAGAGAATGATTTTTATATACAGGTTATGTGTATTATATTTTGTTCGCGAGATATGTGTACGGTTACTAAGATTTATGAAAGATGATTTCGTACACGAGAAAGGTGTACTGTATTTAAAAGATATCGCATGTACATTACATGTGGGTATAGGATTTGGGCCCATTTATACCATGCAGCATTTAAATCTTGTAGTCTATCAAAATGATGAATTTTATTGTTTTATGATAAACCTATGAACTCACCAACCTTTTGGTTGACACTTTAAAGCATGTTTATTCTCAGGTAATAATGAAATCTTCCGCTGTGCATTAGCTAATTTTAAGGATATTACTTGGAGTCATTCATGACATATTTCAGAAGATGTTGCATTCGAGTCGTTGAGTTCATCAAGATTATTATTAAGTCAATCTTAGTTGGATATATTATGAAATGGTATGCATGCCGTCAACTTTCGATGTGATGAAAGTTTGTCTTTTAAAAAAGAATGCAATGTTTGTAAAATGTATCATATAGAGGTCAAGTACCTCGCGATGTAACCAAATGTATTGTATTCGTCCAGATAGATTAAGACGGGTCATCTCAGTGGGACTCAACCGCCCTTGGAATGGTTGACCTCACACGGACTTCAACCGCCCTAGGAATGGTTGAAAGTCCCCAACTACCCTAGGAATGGCTCAAACACAGTGCACATATACAACATATATAGATCACATAGCATGCAACTATCCAACTAGCATGGCAATCACTACACTACATAAGGTAATCCGAGTAATCTACAGTAGCATAATTTGCTACTTAAACTCAATCCGAAGATAGACCCACTCACCAATTACCAGCAAATGAAGATTCTCAGAGGTCTAATATTTCTGAGCCTTCTCTTTCTCTTTTCCACCTGAGAATAGACATAACACAGTCAGTAATCATGTCTTGATATTAAATCAACAACAAGACAACGACGATATAGATCAACACTTAAACACTTAACAACTGATCTGCCAAACCGTACGAGTAACACCCTCACTTGCACGTTTAAGAACACCTAGCCTTGCGGTTGACAACTTACTCGTACGTTTGATCTATGACTAAACACCCATTAATGAATCAAATGATCCGTACGGTTCACCACACGAGTGACCAGTAACTCGTACGAGTCACATCTCAATCGTACGTTTCATCTTAACCAAAACAATAGCTCTACTTAACCACTCACTCGCATGGTTCATAACACGATTGACCACCCCAACCATATGAGTGAAGGCTCACTCGTGCGAGTAATGAAGAACATTAGCAGCAACTATTTAGACAGGTTTCAACCCAAAATGCGCAACATAAGCATCAATACATATAGTAAACCAACACTTACAATCAAGTATTCAATATAAGATAAGTCTACATCATGACCTTCATCAATAACAACATTCACATGCGTGCAACATGAGACATATACCCTAAAACCTCTTTTCTGACCAAAATAAACTTTGATCCAGATTCTTAAAACCTTATCATTGGAAAGTAGACCTCAAAAAGATTCCAACGATAGTTTATTCATTGAAAACGGAGTTACGGTTTGAAAGTTATGCCCTTTTCAATTTTACCAAAAATTGACAAGTGCTCAACCTCGTGGTTGAGTCCTCAACCGTACAGTTGAGCCCTCAACCGTACGGTTGAGGACTCAACTACGTGGTTGAGCCCTCAAAAGTGTGCTCAACCGCGTGGTTGAGCTGTCAAAAGTGTGGGAGCTGATGAATAGCTCCATCTCGCTATTTTTCGCATTTTTGACCCCAAATCATGATTTTTGCAAGTTCTAACACCAAAACCACATCAAAAACATCATATAAACTATATGTAAGCTATTTCTAACAACAATTGAGCATAAAAAACAAAATTCATGAAGATTCAAGCTCAAAAATACATAAAACTCATATTACACCCAAAACCCAATTCTTAAGAATTAAAACACGAATTCAAGCATGCTAACCTAGATAAATGCTTACAATGATGCTAAGAATCAGTCAGTAAAGCCTCTTGATTCAATTTCACACTTGAATTAAGCTAGGGTTTGAGATGGTGTAGATGTTAGGTACAGTTTCTTATTTTGGGAAGAATTCTAAAATGAAACCACAAGACAGATACTTACTCTCTTAAGGGTTATTAAAACCTATACCGCACAACACATGGGTATTTATCACTTATCTCCTATCTTTCGTACTCTATTAGGAAGTCCTAACAAAGTCCAAATTTAACAAGCGAACCATTTCTGTAACCCTTGTCACAAACTGGTCTTAAGCACATAGCCAATTAATAATAAATATATTATTAAATTAAAAGCATATTTAAACACAAATATAAACCTAAGGGCAATTAAGTAATCTTACTTCTAACCCCGGTTTCAGTCTGTTATAAATCCACCCCCTTAAAGAGATTCCGTCCTCAGAATCTGGTCTTGGTCAAACAGATGAGGGTAACGTGTCTTCATCAACTCTTCTGTCTCCCACGATAAGTTAGACCCTAAGCTGTGTTTCCATTCGACTAAAACCATCTGGATCTCTTTCTTTCTTAACTTAGTAACCTTTCTGTTGACCACTCGAATTGGTTCTTTAACCAACTTGTTACTCAAATCAACTTTCAAATCTACTAGCGGTACGATCTGTGTCTCGTCATCGACTTTACACTTATGCAAATAACACACGTTGAAGGTATTATGTATACCAGCTATCCTAGAAGGAAGATCTAACACAACTGTCTGGTCATTTAGAATCTCACTAATTGGAAACGGCCCAATGTACCTTGGCGCAAGCTTACCACGTTTACCAAATCTAATAACCCCTTTCCACGGTGAAACCTTAAGATACACACGATCACCCACATTAAAAGTTACGCGACGTCCGTGCGGATCTGCATACATCTTTTGTCTATCTCTGGCAGCTTTCAACTTTTCCCGTGCAATAGAAACTTTTCCGGCTGTCATTTCAACAATTTCAGGACCAGCAAACTGTTTCTCTCCAGCTTCTAACCAACAATTCGAAGTTCTGCACCGACGGCCGTACAACATTTCATAAGGCGGCAATCCTATGCTAGAATGATAAGAATTATTATACGCGAATTTAACCAACGGCAAATGTGTATCCCACGAACCACCATATTCTAATACACACGCTCTCAACATATCCTCTAGTGTCTATATCGTTCGTTCACTCTGACCATCTGTCTGAGGATGATAAGCTGTAATCAGATTAACACGTGTACCCAAATTCTATTGCAGAATATTCCAGAAGTTTGACACAAACCTAGAGTCTCTGTCAGAAACTATTGATAACGGTACACCATGACGACTAACCACTTCTTTCACATACAAATCTGCTAACTCACTCAACGACGCTGTTTCACGAGTAGTAACAAAATGAGCACTCTTGGTCAAACGATCAACTATTACCCAAATCGTATCGTGTTTTCTCTGAGTTCTAGGTAATTTTTTCACAAAATCCATCGTTATGTGCTCCCATTTCCACTTTGGAATCTGTATCTGATGCAATGAACCATATGGTTTCTGATGTTCTGCCTTTACTTGCGTGCAAATATGAAAGGACCGGTTCATATACATTATAAACGATTCACAATAGTTAATTACATCGCGAGGTATTTGACCTCTATATGATACGTTTTATAAACATTGCATTCGTTTTTAAAAGACAAACTTTCTTTACATCTAAAATTGATGGCATGCATACCATTTCATATTACATCCAACTATAATTGACTTAATATTAATCTTGATGAACTCAACGACTCGAATGCAACGTCTTTTAAAGTATGTCATGAATGACTCCAAGTAATATCCTTAAAATGAGCTAATGCACAGCGAAAGATTTCTTTAATACCTGAGAATAAACATGCTTTAAAGTGTCAACCAAAAGGTTGGTGAGTTCATTAGTTTATCATAATCAATCATTTCTGTAATAGTAATAGACCACAAGATTTTTGTTTATAAATATATGTACACTCGCAAGTGTATAAAAGTATTCTATAAGTTGTAGGCACCCGGTAACAAGCCTTAACGTTCATGTTTTACCCTCTGAAGTACACCATAGTCAGGATGGGGTTTATCAGGCCCAATAGATCTATCTTTAGGATTCGCGCCTACCGTACATAGACAAGTAGTTTAATGTTACCAAGCTAAGGGTATATTTCTAGTTTAAACCCACGTAGAATTAGTTTTAGTACTTGTGTCTATTTCGTAAAACATTTATAAAACAGCGCATGTATTCTCAACCCAAAAATATATATTGCAAAAGCAATTAAAAAGGGAGCAAATGAAACTCACAATACTGTATTTCGTAGCAATTATGTATATGACGGCACTGAACAAGTGCAGGGTTTGTCTCGGATTCACGAACCTATATTAAGTATATATATTTATATGTTGGTCAATATCTGTCTAACAATTTAAGTCAAGTCGTAGTGTATCACAATCCTAATGCTCGAGACCGACATGCAAAAGTCAACAAAAGTCAACTTGACCCAAAATGACTTCCAAAATCTATACATGTTTATTATATAACTTATATATAGTCATTTTATATATTTCAATATATTTATCAGATCTTATTATACTAAATAATACAAGTCATTTATTAATAAATAAAAATTTATATTTAAATTCATATATGATAAAAATATACTTTTATATTTCTCAAGTAATAAAATTTATAAAATTCAATTAATATCATAAAAATATAGTGGTATGTATTATTAATGTAACTATATTAAGTGTGGTAAAAATATCTTTGTACGCATATTTATTTGATTAAATAATATTGATAATAATAATAATGATAAAAATAATAAAATGATAGTTTCAATAAAAATATTAATTTTTAGTAATAAAGATAATTTTAGTAATAACATTAACTGATAACAATTATAATAATCGTTTTAATAATAATATTAAAATTAATAATAATTCAGTTGACTATATCTTTTAATCCGTTCATCGAACCCACACGATTTCTAAATGAAAAGTTATTAATTTTTCTTTAGCTTTTCAACGACATGCATATCATATACCTTATCTCAGTAGCATATGTATCAAATTCATGATTTATCATAAACTATTTAACGACAAAACTAAGCATACAAACATGCATAATCATATATACTCGAGCACTAGTCAGGGATACACTATTAATATATAAAAGATAAGATATGAATGCTCACGTATCAATATTGTGATTCAATATTGCAGGAAAGTACGTAGACGCAACGAAAATGATAAACGTTAGGTTGACCTCACGAGCAATACCCTCGAACAATACCCATAACCTCCATAGCTATAACCCATAATTTCCTTAGCTCTATCCCGTTTGAAAACTTATTTTGAAATTGTCTGAATATAACTCCGTCGTAGTATTTTATGTATACTAATAATATCTTGAAATAATACTAAGTAAATATATATATGTAATTCAATTGAGAGAGTTTAGAGAAATATATTTTCAAGTTTCTATGAAATAATGAAACCTATTGAATTCTATTTATAATAGATTTTTGAATTATTAAAGTATGAATTATTAAAGTGAATTATTAAAGTATGAATTATTAAAGTGAATTATTAAAGTATGAATTATTAAAGTATGAATTATTAAAGTGAATTATTAAAGTATAAATTATTAAAGTGAATTATTAAAGTATGAATTATTAAAGTGAATTATTAAAGTATGATTTATTAAAGTGAATTATTAAAGTGAATTATTAAAGTGAATTATTAAAGTTAAAGTAAAGTAAAAGTAAATTAGAAGTAAAGTAAAGGTAAAGTTAAAGTATAGTAAAAGTATAAAACTATGTACGTATAATACGCGTATAAATATATTTAATATTAATTTATATCGTTATATCATAAAACATATTAGAAAAGTAGAATTATATATATTCATAATAGGTTTCAAGTTTTTAAATTACAGTCTGTTGGTGAAGCATGGGACAAAGTCCAAAGGTTTAATAAACGTATAAAATCATCTTAATGAAAAATGTCGAGTTACTTAACTTGTCGATATCCAACATCTAAGTTATTTACACTCCACGTTCCTACTTATAGATCACTTTACCATTTTCTGAATATTGTCAAAAAGAATCGATTTCTTAAATTACAGTGGACCTCATAACATTGGCCCGTAATCATAACATAATGTATCTGATAATTCAATCATTTGATATTATCTCTTAATTCTGTCGATAAATATATCGAAACAAATACGTTCATGTAAAGTATCATATATATCAAATACTTTGTTAATGTTTTCAGTTATTATATATTATATATACATATCTATATACACATAATTGTTCGTGAATGGAACACGGTCAAAGGGTAATTGATTACATGAATGTAGTTCCAAACTTTTTGAGATTCAACATTACAAATTCTGCTTATCGTGTCGGAAACAAATAAAGGTTAGGTTTAAATTTGGTCGAAATTTCTGGGTCGTCACAGTACCTACCCGTTAAAGAAATTTCGTCTCGAAATTTGATCGAGGTCGTCATGGCTAAATTTAAAAATGTTTTCATGACGAATATGAGTTGATAAATAGAGTTTTATCATCATTGAGTAATATAGATAAAGCAATTTGATTACGCGAAGAGTATACGTGAAGCTATCGCAAGAGAGTGAAATGAGTAAACGTATATTCGTTTTAACCGACGACGTAGTTATGATTGATTTCCGGAATTCATGGAATTTAAAGAAAATCTTTGCAATAAGATTTGGTTCTCCGGCGATTAAGAAAATCAGGATCTTATTTGATTAAATGCGATAATCTGTCTCGATTTCTCTGTCTGATATTTTACTATAAATCCACCCCCTTCGTTTCTTTATTTCCACAGCTCACACCTTCTAGTCTTTCTCCCCAATTTATACTTTAAAGCATTCGTTAATATGCTTCATCCAGTATTGATTCTTGATATACTCTTAACTTTCATATCTATAATTCTTCTTTTTCATCTACCACCGGAGGAAGTTATTTTCTTCTACCATCACCTTGGGGTTATTGTGTTTTTCATTCTCCTGTGTCTTTATATTGCTATACGCATTGATATACAAGGTTTGTAATTTCGGGGTTGTTATCGGGCTTTACATTCTCCATTATATTTCGGAGCTTCATGCTTTCGTTTTTTTTCTTCCCGACCTTAAGTCAAGCGGATAATGGTCCAGAATTTGTAGATATGAATTTTTGGATGAACATAGTTAATGTTCCAAGAAGAAAATCGTAATGGCACGATCTTGATTTGGCAAATTACCAGAATATCCGAAAATATAGAGCTATCAAGATGATATGTTCTTAATATGTTTGGAAATTGGGTAGAATGTAAGAGTCGTGTAAATAGTACATGATGACGGTATGTTCTGTGAATCATCACGTTCCATTAGAAACTCAGTATGACTTACTGTAATATAATCACATTGATCAAGTGTCATTATATTATACTAACTCATGCTTTAGTTCCCAACACTACTTCAAAAACATTCCTATTTTAAATTCGAATTTTTTTCTTCTTCAGAATTTAGATACTAACACAGTTTCTTTTTATGTTGTAACGCAGGTATTGCGAATAGATAGAAGATTTCAGATAAGAATAGTTTTGAAAATATCTTCAGGAATATCGAAGATATTTAAAATAAAAGATACGATGATATCTTAGAATTCTTAACATAGATGGATGATGAAGAAGATTTGTCTGTGAAGGTTTAGAATAAGAAGTAAGGTGTTTGCTAACGATTTCAGTAGACACTGAATCATTTGGATCCTTTGAAGGCAGGTTTAGTCTTTGTGATTTGTCCATAGCCTCCTTCATGGTCTGATCAATCCGTTTTCCAGTTTCAAACCTTCTCTTTTTCTCAGCTTTACCACCATACTATTCTTTATCATCAAACTTTTGACTGTTAAAGTCGTTTACAATTTTTGCTACTTCATCAGCATTTTTTCCAATTTCGGAGAACTAGTTCATAGTTTGGGATGTTTTTCAGAAAATTCACATTCGAAGTATGTAAGTCTAGGAGATAGACGTTATATGTATACATATAACTTTTGATGTAAAATTGTCACGAAATTCAAAATACTGATTGCTAATTCCCAGTAGTTGGTGTGACAATTATTGTTACAGGATGTAGGTGAGTACATGATGGGGTTTTAATGAATAAGTATAGTGGCTTTTCGGAGAGGCTTAAGTCGAAGGTTAATGAAGTTGTTGATAAGTTTACTGCTAATGTGGCGAGATATGAAAGGTTTCCCGGTAACAATGATGAAGGGGTAATTGTTATAATAAGGTTTATTCGTATAAACAAATGAAGGTGATTTGTTGAAGCTATGACAAAACTGTCTATTTTGAAAAGAGATTGAAAAATTATATTTGGTAATAAATATCAAAGGATCTGACACGGATACGTGTTAAACTATAACTTTGGTTTCGAGAGCTTTTCAGGTGCATGACAGTGGGTAATGTGTGGTTGGATCATCATCTCGCATGTCTTTAAGAATTTCGAAGTGTTTGAACACATATTGTAATTGTTAATATACATATGATGTTCTAAGATTTTGAATGATACAAATATTTTTGTGAGTTCCATGAATAGAAATGAGGTTCTAGGACAGTTTTGAAGTCAAAGTATAGTTTTGAAAGATGTAGAAATCTAAGAGTGATGATTTCGGTTATATCTTGAATCGGATTCTGAGATTTCAAAATTAGAATATGTAATTAGATTTTGAATGAGTATGGTTGTTTTGATTTCTATAAAAGAATGTATATTGTTGTGAAAGTAGGGAGTATAATGGATGATTTGCTGAATCAGATTCGAAGAATGTAACATATTAATTGTGAATTTATATATCTCTCGGGTATTACCTACCCGTTAAAAAAAATTTCACAATTAATATTTTGTACAAAAGAATTTTATTACAGTCTTTATGGAAGTATATATGTGTATATTTCTTCAGATGTAATATAGATTTAATGAGTTAATATTAAATTAAACTCATTTGATTTATGGTTAAGGCTAGGATAGATAATTTCTAAACTTTAGAAATTACATAATCGTCGTAGAATGTTTCCCCAATGAAGTTATGAATCAATACTTCATCGTTGTGGTATTCCTTGGTATCTACATGGCGTATGACGTCGATGCTCGTGGGACAGATTGTGAAGTTGAGGTTTGCGATGCGGTTGTTGTTGGTGGTGGTAATGGTACTATTGATGTTGTTGATGGTGGTACTGGTTATGTTGCTGGTGCTGCTGCTGGTGTTTGTAACCTTTGCACCATATTCTCCAAAGCCACTACCCGAGCGCGAAGCTCGTTGACTTCTTCTATTACACCGGGGTGATTGTCGGTTTGGACGAGTGGATAGATAAGATCTAGAATTTGGTGTAGTATATAATCATGACGAGATACTCTGGAAATGAGAGAGAAAATGGTGTTTCGGACAGGTTCGCCGGTACGTGCTTCAGGTTCATTGTCAAGAGGGCAGTGTGGTGGATGAAAGAGATCACCTTCTTCTTGTCTCCAATGGTTAAGTGGATTATGAACCCATCCCCAATTCATCCAAAATAGATGATGGCTAATTACTTGATCCATTCCGGTCACGCTGCTTTCGGAGCTCATGTGGAAATCCATATCGGCATAGCTGTCGGAATCCGAGGAATTCGAACTGGTTGAGGGATCCATCTTGTATGATCAGGGAAAGAATTTTTGGTATGAAATAGATTGTAGAATTTAGATTTGGTATTCTTCAATACATAATTTACATATGTATATATAATACCAAAATCCTATAAATTACGGAGGAATCTTTGAAAGATGTCAATCAAAGTTCACAGTAACAGATATGCTAAGATAAGAATTCGTCTATACATTATTATGCAATAAATGTAGGAAAACGCGTTTAGACTTAAGAATGATAAGCAGGTAATTTCCTAAGGATGGTAAGTAGATGATTTCCGACTAAAAATGATAAGCAAAACTTTTGGCATGCAGACACGGTCGAAGTCCAGACTCACTAATGCATCTTAACAACTATCAGTTAGACACACTAATGTAAGACCTGGTTCGCTAAGACCACCGCTCTGATACCAACTGAAAGGACCCGTTCATATACATTATAAACGATTCACAATAATTAATTACATCGCGAGGTATTTGACCTCTATATGATACGTTTTATAAACATTGCATTCATTTTTAAAAGACAAACTTTCTTTACATCTAAAATTGACGGCATGCATACCATTTCATATTACATCCAACTATAATTGACTTAATATTAATCTTGATGAACACAACGACTCGAATGCAACGTCTTTTAAAGTATGTCATGAATGACTCCAAGTAATATCCTTAAAATGAGCTAATGCACAGCGGAAGATTTCTTTAATACCTGAGAATAAACATGCTTTAAAGTGTCAACCAAAAGGTTGGTGAGTTCATTAGTTTATCATAATCAATCATTTCTGTAATAGTAATAGACCACAAGATTTTTGTTTATAAATATATGTACACTCGCAAGTGTATAAAAGTATTCTATAAGTTGTAGGCACCCGGTAACAAGCCTTAACGTTCATGTTTTACCCTCTGAAGTACACCAGATCAGGTGTGTTTAATATAACCTCGAAGTACTAAAGCATCCCATAGTCAGGATGGGGTTTGTCAGGCCCAATAGATCTATCTTTAGGATTCGTGCCTACCGTACATAGGCAAGTAGTTTAATGTTACCAAGCTAAGGGTATATTTCTGGTTTAAACCCACGTAGAATTAGTTTTAGTACTTGTGTCTATTTCGTAAAATATTTATAAAACAGCGCATGTATTCTCAACCCAAAAATATATATTGCAAAAGCAATTAAAAAGGGAGCAAATGAAACTCACAATACTGTATTTCGTAGCAATTATGTATATGACGGCACTGAACAAGTGCAGGGTTTGTCTCGGATTCACGAACCTATATTAAGTATATATATTTATATGTTGGTCAATATCTGTCTAACAATTTAAGTCAAGTCGTAGTGTATCACAATCCTAATGCTCGAGACCGACATGCAAAAGTCAACAAAAGTCAACTTGACCCAAAATGACTTCCAAAATCTATACATGTTTATTATATAACTTATATATAGTCATTTTATATATTTCAATATATTTATCAGATCTTATTATACTAAATAATACAAGTCATTTATTAATAAATAAAAATTTATATTTAAATTCATATATGATAAAAATATACTTTTATATTTCTCAAGTAATAAAATTTATAAAATTCACTTAATATCATAAAAATATAGTGTTATGTATTATTAATGTAATTATATTAAGTGTGGTAAAAATATCTTTGTACGCATATTTATTTGATTAAATAATATTGATAATAATAATAATGATAAAAATAATAAAATGATAGTTTCAATAAAAATATTAATTTTTAGTAATAAAGATAATTTTAGTAATAACATTAACTGATAACAATTATAATAATCGTTTTAATAATAATATTAAAATTAATAATAATTCAGTTGACTATATCTTTTAATCCGTTCATCGAACCCACACGATTTCTAAATGAAAAGTTATTAATTTTTCTTTAGCTTTTCAACGACATGCATATCATATACCTTATCTTAGTAGCATATGTATCAAATTCATGATTTATCATAAACTATTTAATGACGAAACTAAGCATACAAACATGCATAATTATATATACTCGAGCACTAGTCAGGGATACACTATTAATATATAAAAGATAAGATATGAATGCTCACGTATCAATATTGTGATTCAATATTGCAGGAAAGTACGTAGACGCAACGAAAATGATAAACGTTAGGTTGACCTCACGAGCAATACCCTCGAACAATACCCATAACCTCCATAGCTATAACCCATAATTTCCTTAGCTCTATCCCGTTTGAAAACTTATTTTGAAATCGTCTGAATATAACTCCGTCGTAGTATTTTATGTATACTAATAATATCTTGAAATAATACTAAGTAAATATATTTATGTAATTCGATTGAGAGAGTTTAGAGAAATATATTTTCAAGTTTCTATGAAATAATGAAACCTATTGAATTCTATTTATAATAGATTTTTGAATTATTAAAGTAAATTATTAAAGTATGAATTATTAAAGTGAATTATTAAAGTATGAATTATTAAAGTGAATTATTAAAGTATGAATTATTAAAGTGAATTATTAAAGTATGAATTATTAAAGTGAATTATTAAAGTATGAATTATTAAAGTATGATTTATTAAAGTGAATTATTAAAGTGAATTATTAAAGTGAATTATTAAAGTTAAAGTAAAGTAAAAGTAAATTAAGAGTAAAGTAAAGGTAAAGTTAAAGTATAGTAAAAGTATAAAACTATGTACGTATAATACGCGTATAAATATATTTAATATTAATTTAAATCGTTATATCATAAAACATATTAGAAAAGTAGAATTATATATATTCATAATAGGTTTCAAGTTTTTAAATTACAGTCTGTTGGTAAAGCATGGGACAAAGTCCAAAGGTTTAATAAACGTATAAAATCATCTTAATGAAAAATGTCGAGTTACTTAACTTGTCGATATCCAACATCTAAGTTATTTACACTCCACGTTCCTACTTATAGATCACTTTACCATTTTCCGAATATTGTCAAAAAGAATAGATTTCTTAAATTACAGTGGACCTCATAACATTGGCCCGTAATCATAACATAATGTATCTGATAATTCAATCATTTGATATTATCTCTTAATTCTGTCGATAAATATATCGAAACAAATACGTTCATGTAAAGTATCATATATATCAAATACTTTGTTAATGTTTTCAGTTATTATATATTATATATACATATCTATATACACATAATTGTTCGTGAATCGTCGAACATGGTCAAAGGGTAATTGATTACATGAATGTAGTTCCAAACTTTTTGAGATTCAACATTACAAATTCTGCTTATCGTGTCGGAAACATATAAAGGTTAGGTTTAAATTTGGTCGAAATTTCCGGGTCGTCACAAAATATGACACTTTTAAACAAAACGAGCAATGGCTGTTTTCATAGTCGGACACCAATACACTGATTTTAAATCATGATACATCTTATTACTACCTGGATGTACTGTCAATCTGGATTTGTAAGCTTCAGCCATGATCAAATTCCTCAAGTCTCCAAGCATAGGCACCCAAAAACGGTCATTTAAAGTCTTAAGTCCACGAGAATCATCAATTATGTCAAATTTTCGTTTAGTCATAAGTTCAGATTTAATATGTTCATCCTCCAAAGCACAGACTTGAATAGTTCGTAATTGATCGATCAATGAAATGTCCCGTTCATATTGATTATAAACGTTTCCTATTAATTGGTTTCGTTGCGAGGTTTTGACCTCCATATGAGACGTTTTTCAAAGACTGCATTCGATTTTTAAAACAAACCATAGCCTTTATTTTATCGATAAAGGTTTAAAAAGCATTACGTAGATTATCAAGTAATGATAATAAAAAATATAGCGTTTGTGATGACCCGGGAATTTCCGACCAAATTTAAACTTGAATCTTATTTGATTTCGACACGATAAGCAAAGTTTGTAATGTTGAAGTCTCATAAACCTTGAAGTGTGTTCGTACATACATTTGACCTTTGAACTATTTATATGGATTCAGTTGACCTTTGACTATTCCCGACGATTCACGAATCTTTGAATTGTAAACACAAATGTATATATAAAAATGATTATATATGTAAATAACTATATATAATAAATTAAATATATTAATAAATTTTTTTCATTTAAAGATATTACTAAACAACTGAAACTGTTATTTTAATTAAATAGAGTATATTGAATATAAATAATTTTGAATAAAATTTGCCAACGTTAACAAAGTATTTAATGTATAATGTTATACTTTGAGATTATTTGTTCAATACATAAAATTAATATATTTATTTATTAGATATTTAAAACATAATTAAACATGTAGTAGTTGAAGTATCTAGATATATATGTATATATATATATATATATATATATATATATATATATATATATATATATATATATATATATATATATATATATATATATATATAAATGATTGGGGTACATAATTATTGACTGTATGTATTGATATATATATATATATATATATATATATATATATATATATATATTAAATATTAAATGTATGCTATTATATATTATATGATATATGATAATACATAACTAATAAATGGTAATATTAGTATATGTAATTACAAGTTACAATATAGTTATTTGATTAATATTCTTACTACTTTCATTAAAATACAAATATTAACATCAGTATTAATATTAGTATTATTAATTAAAATATACTATGGAATTTGATATATTTAATCTGTTATAGTTATTATTATTATCATTGATAATAATATTATTATAAATATTAGTAAAGTTACAATATTAGTTATTATGAAGAATATTAATATTATTATTAAATATTTATTACCATTACCACTAAAGATTTTGGTTATTATTATAAATGTTATTAATATCATTATTATTATAATTATTGGAAAATAATACCATCTATTATTATTATCATTAATAAATATAATTATTATCATTATTATTTATTTTTATTAGTAATATAATAATAATTATTATTAATATAATTATTAATTATTAATTATTAAAACTAATTATATAAATCATATATGATTGATATAGTACAAAGTTGTTAGGGTTCCTATCATACTGTTTAAGATTGCGATTTCTTTTGTCTCTAAATCAAATAATAGATAGAATACAATCAAGAAATCAACAAAATCAGTTAGAGATCAATTCTTACTTTTTAATTTTTTTTTTATTTCTTTTCTGTTTTGATTTCAAAACTTTCGATCAATTTGCTGTATAGTAATCTATTCCAGTGATAATTGATACGTACAAGTTCACAACATCACTTACAAATCACAGAAATTATAAACAACCTTTGTTTTATCTAAATTAAATTAAAGAAAATCAAAAATTCCTTGAAAAACAACTTCACTGCTCTGTTCGCATTTTTTTTTATATAGCCTGATTTCAAATAAATTGTTCAAATGTAAAATTGCAATCTTGTTAGGAATTCCATTTTTAAACTATTCTAAAAGTTTCAATCTCTAATTTCCCCTAACAAGTATGAATTCTCGAGTCAAAAATTCGATTTAAAAAGTCAAACAATTTTTCAATATACGAATTCGTTTTCTCTGGTACAATTCACGTTCAATTAAGGTTTGGGAAAGTTTCTAAAAGTGATTTGCAAACTATTTTGTATAGAAGTTGTGGATTAAAACTGTCTCGAAATTCCAAATCAATCTTGGGTTCAAAACGGGTTTAAACAGCAAATTTTGATATGTATCTGTATTTTTTTTTTATGTTAACGAAGTCGATTAATCGATGTGGTAATTTTTTCTATTTCGTTTGAGTGTTATAATATCGCAGGAAGTAATTATTGTTATGAGTTAGGTTTACTCGATTCAATTCTGTAAAGAAGAAGAAGAAAACTGAAGCAGAATGAATAAGGTTTATAAATTAATAGGATGTGATTTAATCAAGAAAATAGAAAATGGTTTAGTGGTTAGATGGTGTTGTGTGTTAGCGAGAGATCACGGGTTCGAGTCCGGTCTCAGCCAATTCTTTTTAGGAAGCTTCTTTAAAGGGTATACATATTTCTATTATTTTTATTATTATTATTATTAGTTATTAATTATTATTATGATCATTATTATTGTTGTTGCTATTATTATTGTTATTATTATTATTATTATTATCAAGTAGGAGTGTTATTATCATTATTAATATTAAGTATTATGAATATCATTATTAATGTTAAAGTAAGTATTATTATAATTATTAGTATTATCATTATAATTATTGTTATAATTATTGTTATTATTATTATTATGATTATGAGTATTATTAACATTATTAGGAAAGTGATACAACCTATTATCATTATCACTAATATTAGTATTATTCACATACTTATAATTATTATTACCATAATTATATGTATTACACCTATTATCATTATTATGAGTATTAGTTACGATATTATCATTAATTTTAAAACTTTAATAATATTATCATGATGATGAAAAGGTTTATTATTATATTCATTATGAAAATAATACAAATTATTATTATTTTTGTAAATATTAGCATTAGTATCTTTTTACGAATAATAGAATTGTTAATATTAACATAAGTACTGTTATTTATATTATCACAAATATTATTATTATGTAATTACTAAAATCAATATCATAACTATCAATAACAGTAAAATTAATATTTTTACAAGTATTAGTATTAATATCATTGCCATTATCACTAATAGAGTTATTAATAATATAAGTATAATATTAATGTTATTATCATGGTTTTTACTAATATTAACTTAGTATACTTTAAACTCTTATTTTGATAAACAAATGAAATACATACATAAATATATTTAACACATATAACATAACAAAATATTTTATTATATAAAAGGAATATATGAAATATAAATATATTATTAATATAAGAATGATATCATTTCTAGGTCATATATATGTAAACTTATTTGATTGTGGTTATGTGTGTTAATATAAATATACAAATGATATAGGTTCGTGAATCCGAGGCCAACCCTGCATTGTTCAATATAGTCATATGTATTTTTACTACAAAATACATTAGATGAGTTTCATTTGCTCCCTTTTACTCATTGCATTTTTGGGCTGAGAATACATGCAATGCTTTAATAACTGTTTTACAATATTTATATGCGTGAGTTTCATTTGCTCCCTTTTACTCATTACATTTTTGGGCTGAGAATACATGCAATGCTTTAATAACTGTTTTACAATATTTATATGCGTGAGTTTCATTTGATTCCCTTTTACTCTTTACATTTTTGGGACTGAGAATACATGCGCTGCTTTATAAATGTTTGACGTGATAGACACAAGTACTTAAAACTACATTCTATGGTTGAATTATCAAAATCGAATATGCCCTTTTTATTAAGTCTGGTAATCTAAGAATTAGGGAACAGACACCCTAATTGACGCGAACTCTAAAAATAGATCTATCGGGCCCAACAAGCCCCATCCAAAGTACCGGATGCTTTAGTACTTCAAAATTTATATCATGTCCGAAGGAGGATCCCGAAATGATGGGGATATTCTTATATGTATATTGTGAATGTCGGTTACCAGGTGTTCAATCCATATGAATAATATTTTTGTCTCTATGCATGGAACGTATATTTATGAGAAATGAAAATATGAAATCTTGTGGTCTATTAAAATTATGAAATGATTATTTATGTTAAACTAATGAACTCACCAACTGTAGTGACCCGAACTTTTCCATGTTATTATATATTAATTGAGATTGATATTTACATGATTAAATGTTTCCAACATGTTAAGCAATCAAACTTGTTAAGACTTGATTAATTGAAATATGTTTCATATAGACAATTGACCACCCAAGTTGACCGGTGATTCAAGAACGTTAAAACTTGTAAAAACTATATGATGACATATATATGGATATATATATATAGTTAACATGATACTATGATAAGTAAATATATCATTAAGTATATTAACAATGAACTACATATGTAAAAACAAGACTACTAACTTAATGATTTTTAAACGAGACATATATGTAACGATTATCGTTGTAAAGACATTTAATGTATATATATCATATTAAGAGATATTCATACATGATAATATCATGATAATATAATAATTTAAAATCTCATTTGATATTATAAACATTGGGTTAACAACATTTAACAAGATCGTTAACCTAAAGGTTTCAAAACAACACTTACATGTAACGGCTAACGATGACTTAACGACTCAGTTAAAATGTATATACATGTAGTGTTTTAATATGTATTTATACACTTTTGAAAGACTTCAATACACTTATCAAAATACTTCTACTTAACAAAAATGCTTACAATTACATCCTCGTTCAGTTTCATCAACAATTCTACTCGTATGCACCCGTATTTGTACTTGTACAATACACAGCTTTTAGATGTATGTACTATTGGTATATACACTCTAATTATCAGCTCTTAGCATCCCATGTGAGTCACCTAACACATGTGGGAGCCATCATTTGGCAACTAGCATGAAATATCTCATAAAATTACAAAAATATGAGTAATCATTCATGACTTATTTACATGAAAACAAAATTACATATCCTTTATATCTAATCCATACACCAACGACCAAAAACACCTACAAACACTTTCATTCTTCAATTTTCTTCATCTAATTGATCTCTCTCAAGTTCTATCTTCAAGTTCTAAGTGTTCTTCATATATTCTACAAGTTCTAGTTACATAAAATCAAGAATACTTTCAAGTTTGCTAGCTTACTTCCAATCTTGTAAGGTGATCATCCAACCTCAAGAAATCTTTGTTTCTTACAGTAGGTTATCATTCTAATACAAGGTAATAATCATATTCAAACCTTGGTTCAATTTCTATAACTATAACAATCTTATTTCAAGTGATGATCTTACTTGAACTTGTTTTCGTGTCATGAATCTGCTTCAAGAACTTCGAGCCATCCAAGGATCCGTTGAAGCTATATCCATTTTTCTCTTTTCCAGTAGGTTTATCCAAGGAAATTAAGGTAGTAATGATGTTCATAACATCATTCAATTCATACATATAAAGCTATCTTATTCGAAGGTTTAAACTTGTAATCACTAGAACATAGTTTAGTTAATTCTAAACTTGTTCGCAAACAAAAGTTAATCCTTCTAACTTGACTTTTAAAATCAACTAAACACATGTCCTATATCTATATTATATGCTAACTTAATGATTTAAAACCTGGAAACACGAAAAACACCGTAAAATCGGATTTACGCCGTCGTAGTAACACCGCGGGCTGTTTTGGGTTAGTTAATTAAAAACTATGATAAACTTTGATTTAAAAGTTGTTATTCTGAGAAAATGAGTTTTATTATGAACATGAAACTATAACCAAAAATTATGGTTAAACTCAAAGTGGAAGTATGTTTTCTAAAATGGTCATCTAGACGTCGTTCTTTCGACTGAAATGACTACCTTTACAAAAATGACTTGTAACTTATTTTTCCGACTATAAACCTATACTTTTTCTGTTTAGATTCATAAAATAGAGTTCAATATGAAACCATAGCAATTTTATTCACTCAAAACGGATTTAAAATGAAGAAGTTATGGGTAAAACAAGATTGGATAATTTTTCTCATTTTAGCTACGTGAAAATTGGTAACAAATCTATTCCAACCATAACTTAATCAACTTCGACACATCTATATATATTTCGGAACAACCATAGACACTCTATATGTGAATGTTGGAGTTAGCTATACAGGGTTGAGGTTGATTCCAAAATATATATAGTTTGAGTTGTGATCAATACTGAGATACGTATACACTGGGTCGTGGATTGATTCAAGATAATATTTATCGATTTATTTCTGTACATCTAACTGTGGACAACTAGTTGTAGGTTACTAACGAGGACAGCTGACTTAATAAACTTAAAACATCAAAATATATTAAAAGTGTTGTAAATATATTTTGAACATACTTTGATATATATGTATATATTGTTATAGGTTCGTGAATCAACCAGTGGCCAAGTCTTACTTCCCGACGAAGTAAAAATCTGTGAAAGTGAGTTATAGTCCCACTTTTAAAATCTAATATTTTTGGGATGAGAATACATGCAGGTTTTATAAATGATTTACAAAATAGACACACGTACATGAAACTACATTCTATGGTTGAATTATCGAAATCGAATATGCCCCTTTTTATTAAGTCTGGTAATCTAAGAATTAGGGAACAGACACCCTAATTGACGCGAATCCTAAAGATAGATCTATTGGGCCCAACAAGCCCCATCCAAAGTACCGGATGTTTTAGTACTTCGAAATTTATATCATGTCCGAAGGAGGATCCCGGAATGATGGGGATATTCTTATATACATATTGTTAATGTCGGTTACCAGGTGTTCACCATATGAATGATTTTTATCTCTATGTATGGGATGTGTATTGAAATATGAAATCTTGTGGTCTATTATTATGATTTGATATATATAGGTTAAACCTATAACTCACCAACATTTTTGTTGACGTTTTAAGCATGTTTATTCTCAGGTGATTATTAAGAGCTTCCGCTGTCGCATACTTAAATAAGGACGAGATTTGGAGTCCATGCTTGTATGATATTGTGTAAAAACTGCATTCAAGAAACTTATTTTGTTGTAACATATTTGTATTGTAAACCATTATGTAATGGTCGTGTGTAAACAGGATATTTTTGATTATCATTATTTGATAATCTACGTAAAGCTTTTTAAACCTTTATTGATGAAATAAAGGTTATGGTTTGTTTTAAAATGAATGCAGTCTTTGAAAAACGTCTCATATAGAGGTCAAAACCTCGCAACGAAATCAATTAATATGGAACGTTTTTAATCAATAAGAACGGGAAATTTCAGTTGGTATCCGAGCGTTGGTCTTAGAGAACCAGAATTTTGCATTAGTGTGTCTTATCGAGTTTGTTAGGATGCATTAGTGAGTCTGGACTTCGACCGTGTTTACTTGAAAAATGATTGCTTAACAAATTTTGTTGGAAACTATATATTTTTAACATGTGAATATTATGTGATATATTAATCTCTTAACGCGTTTGATATTATGTGATAGATGTCTACCTCTAGAACAAGTCCCATTGACTCACCTAATAATAATGAAGAGTCAAATGTAAATTGGAATGATTCGTGGACTGATTCACAAGTTCCCGAAGAGGAACCGGAAGAAGAGTCGGAACCGGAAGAAGAATCGGAACCGGAAGAAGAATCGGAACCGGGTGAAGAAATAGAACCGGTGGGGGAAATAATAAAACGGTTAAGTAAAAGAAAATCCTCAACCAACCGACCAAGGTTAATTATGGTCAATGGTGTTTCCGCCAAGGAAGCAAAATATTGGGAGGATTACCAATTCTCCGATGAATCGGATTCCGACGAGAATTCCGATGATGTTATAGAAATTACCCCAACTGAATTTAAAAAGGCAAAAGAAAATAATAAGGGAAAGAGCATAAAAATAGAGAAATCTAATTCCAACCCCGATGAACTTTATATGTATCGTCAACCCCCGAAGTCCTTAAGTTGTAACAATGACCCGGGAACCTCTAAACCACCAGGTTTTTCTAAACCAATGTAAAAAATTATGGCTCGTATTAGGGGAACATCATATATCCCTAGAAACTTGGCAAAACGAACCAAAACCGAAGAAGAAGAAACAAGCGAGTCGGAATAAGATAGTTGTATTCGTGTGGTGTAATATATGTAATATAGTGTGCTTATGCTTTATGATATATGTAAAAATTGCTTGTATTAATAAGTATTTTTTTTTATGAATCTAACTCTTGTCTATTTTACAGTATAAAAACACAAAATGGATAGACAACCCAATATTTTAAGAGACCTACCCGGAGACATGATTGATGAAATCTTGTCTAGAGTCGGTCAGAATTCTTCGGCACAACTATTTAATGCGAGATCAGTTTGTAAGACATTCGAAGAACGTTCCAAGAATGTCTTGGTTTATAAGAGACTTTCGTTTGAAAGATGGGGGATATCACATTGGGAAACCCATAAGTTACGATGTGTTTACTTTGACGCATATATTGCAGGGAACCCAAATGCTATTTTACGCAACGGGTTAAGAAATTATTTTGACTCAATATATCCGAATATTGGACTTCGTGATTTAGAAAAAGCGGCTAACATGCAACATAAAGAAGCATGTTATGCTTACGGATTAGTAATGTTCGCTTCTCACCAAAGTGAGAACAAGAACATCGGGCTACAACTATTAAACAAAACGTTTCCACAAGTGACGGAGTCGGTAATTGGGGTAAGAAATGAGGTTTTTAGATTGTTACGGGACTGTTGGACATTACGTAACCCTCGTCCCTTTGACGACGTTACAACACGCTGTCTTATCAACGGCCATAATGGTTATGTTCCACAAGACCAAGGATGGGAAGTAGTCCTAGTAAAACCAGAATGCATGACTTGTTTCTGGACGTATAAATTACGTGTCTTTATTGCCTTTGCTGAACGACTTGTGTACTAGCTAGAATTATCTTCACACCTATCTTGTATCAAAGTTATTGTGTGCTATATTTCATGCTTTATGTAAAATAAGCGGTATTGTAAGTTTGTAAAATATTGTATAAAAGTTTGAACGCGAAATATTATTACAATCAGTTTTTCATATAGAATTGTAGTAGTTGAATTGTATATTAGCTACTAAGTATGAACTTAACGGGTAGGTACTACCCGAATTTAAACTTATAAAACGCTAATATGAAGAAAAAGCTTTTATAAATGAGTTCATATTATGCTACGAAATACTATTAACTACTCTTAATATTCTGTATGATTAACTTGTTCCATTTGACTATTTTGAAGGAAATGGCACCAACTACTCGACACACCGTGAATATGAATGAAGAGGAATTCCGTACTTTTCTAGCTTCAAACATAGCCGCAGTACAGGCTGCACTACATACCAACAATAACCTTGGATCTAGCAGTACAGGAAATCGTGTAGGATGCACCTACAAAGAATTCACTGCCTGCAAACCTTTGGAATTTGATGGAACCGAAGGACCGATCGGATTGAAACGGTGGACCGAGAAGGTCGAATCGGTGTTTTCCATAAGTAAGTGTACTGAAGAGGACAAAGTGAAGTACGCTACGCATACCTTCACAAGTTCTGCGTTAACATGGTGGAATACCTATCTAGAGCAAGTGGGACAAGACAATGCGTACGCACTACCGTGGTCAGCATTCAAGCACTTGATGAATGAGAAGTGCCGTCCCAGAACCGACGTCAATAAGCTCAAGACAGAACTTAGAGGGTTATGAACCCAAGGATTTGATATTACCACGTACGAAAGACGATTCACAGAATTGTGCCTATTGTGTCCGGGAGCATTCGAAGATGAGGAAGAGAAGATCGATGCGTTTGTGAAAGGATTACCGGAAAGAATCCAAGAAGATATAAGTTCACACGAGCCCGCCTCCATACAACAGGCATGTAGAATGGCTCACAAACTAGTGAACCAGATTGAAGAAAGAATTAAAGAACAGACTGTTGAAGAGGCCAATGTGAAGCAAGTCAAAAGAAAGTGGGAGGAAAATGGTGATAAGAATCACCAACACAACAACAACAGCAATTACAACAATAATCGCAACAATTATCCCAACAATCGCAACATCAATCGCAACTACAACAAACGGCCCAACAACAACAACAATAACAACAACAACAGTAACTACAACAATCATCCCAACAACAATAATAACCGCAACAACAACAACAATCAGAAGCAGCTATGCCAAAGGTGTGAAAAGTATCACTCGGGGTTCTGCACCAAATTTTGCAACAAGTGTAAAAGAAATGGTCATAGCGCGGCGAAGTGTGAGGCCTACGGACCAGGGGTTAATAGAACGAAAGGAACAAATGGTGTCGGAACGAGTAATGGCGGAGCAAGTAGTGTCGGAGCAAGTTATGCCAATGTAGTTTGTTATAAATGTGGAAAATCGGGCCACATTATTAGAAATTGCCCGAACCAGGAGAACACGAATGGACAAGGCCGCGAAAGAGTTTTCAATATTAATGCGGCAGAGACACAGGAAGACCCGGAGCTTATTACGGGTACGTTTCTTATTGACAATAAATCTGCTTATGTTTTATTTGATTCGGGTGCGGATAGAAGCTATATGAGTAGAGATTTTTGTGCTAAATTAAGTTGTCCATTGACGCCTTTGGATAGTAAATTTTTTCTCGAATTAGCAAATGGTAAATTAATTTCAGCAGATAATATATGTCGGAATCGAGAAATTAAACTGGTTAGCGAAACATTTAAGATTGATTTGATACCAGTAGAGTTAGGGAGTTTTGATGTGATAATCGGTATGGACTGGTTGAAAGAAGTGAAAGCAGAGATCGTTTGTTACAAAAATGCAATTCGCATTATACGAGAAAAAGGAAAACCCTTAATGGTGTACGGAGAAAAGGGCAACACGAAGCTACATCTTATTAGTAATTTGAAGGCACAAAAACTAATAAGAAAAGGTTGCTATGCTGTTCTAGCACACGTCGAGAAAGTACAAACTGAAGAAAAGAGCATCAATGATGTTCCCGTCGCAAAAGAATTTCCCGATGTATTTCCGAAAGAATTACCGGGATTACCCCCACATCGATCCGTTGAATTTCAAATAGATCTTGTACCAGGAGCTGCACCAATAGCTCGTGCTTCTTACAGACTCGCACCCAGCGAGATGAAAGAACTGCAAAGCCATTTACAAGAACTTTTAGAGCGTGGTTTCATTCGACCAAGCACATCACCGTGGGGAGCTCCTGTTTTGTTTGTCAAGAAGAAAGATGGTACATTCAGGTTGTGTATCGACTACCGAGAGTTGAACAAACTTACCATCAAGAACCGCTACCCACTACCGAGAATCGACGACTTATTTGATCAACTACAAGGCTCGTCTGTTTATTCAAAGATTGACTTACGTTCCGGGTATCATCAAATGCGGGTGAAAGAAGATGATATTCCAAAGACTGCTTTCAGAACACGTTACGGTCATTACGAGTTTATGGTCATGCCGTTTGGTTTAACTAATGCACCAGCTGTGTTCATGGACCTTATGAACCGAGTGTGTGGACCATACCTTGACAAGTTTGTCATTGTTTTCATTGATGACATACTTATTTACTCAAAGAATGACCAAGAACACGGTGAACATTTGAAAAAGGTGTTAGAAGTATTGAGGAAGGAAGAATTGTACGCTAAGTTTTCAAAGTGTGCATTTTGGTTGGAAGAAGTTCAATTCCTCGGTCACATAGTGAACAAAGAAGGTATTAAGGTGGATCCGGCAAAGATAGAAACTGTTGAAAAGTGGGAAACCCCGAAAACTCCGAAACACATACGCCAGTTTTTAGGACTAGCTGGTTACTACAGAAGGTTCATCCAAGACTTTTCCAGAATAGCAAAACCCTTGACTGCATTAACGCATAAAGGGAAGAAATTTGAATGGAATGATGAACAAGATAAAGCGTTTCAATTATTGAATAAAAAGCTAACTACGACACCTATATTGTCATTGCCTGAAGGGAATGATGATTTTGTGATTTATTGTGACGCATCAAAGCAAGGTCTCGGTTGTGTATTAATGCAACGAACGAAGGTGATTGCTTATGCGTCTAGACAATTGAAGATTCACGAACAAAATTATACGACGCATGATTTGGAATTAGGCGCGGTTGTTTTTGCATTAAAGACTTGGAGGCACTACTTATATGGGGTCAAAAGTATTATATATACCGACCACAAAAGTCTTCAACACATATTTAATCAGAAACAACTGAATATGAGGCAGCGTAGGTGGATTGAATTATTGAATGATTACGACTTTGAGATTCGTTACCACCCGGGGAAGGCAAATGTGGTAGCCGATGCCTTGAGCAGGAAGGACAGAGAACCCATTCGAGTAAAATCTATGAATATAATGATTCATAATAACCTTACTACTCAAATAAAGGAGGCGCAACAAGGAGTTTTAAAAGAGGGAAATTTAAAGGATGAAATACCCAAAGGATCGGAGAAGCATCTTAATATTTGGGAAGACGGAACCCGGTATAGGGCTGAAAGGATTTGGGTACCAAAATTTGGAGATATGAGAGAAATGGTACTTAGAGAAGCTCATAAAACCAGATACTCAATACATCCCGGAACGGGGAAGATGTACAAGGATCTCAGGAAATATTTTTGGTGGCCGGGTATGAAAGCCGATGTTGCTAAATACGTAGGAGAATGTTTGACGTGTTCTAAGGTCAAAGCTGAGCATCAGAAACCATCAGGTCTACTTCAACAACCCGAAATCCCGGAATGGAAATGGGAAAACATTACCATGGATTTCATCACTAAATTGCCAAGGACTGCAAGTGGTTTTGATACTATTTGGGTAATAGTTGATCGTCTCACCAAATCAGCACATTTCCTGCCAATAAGAGAAGATGACAAGATGGAGAAGTTAGCACGACTGTATTTGAAGGAAGTCGTCTCCAGACATGGAATACCAATCTCTATTATCTCTGATAGGGATGGTAGATTTATTTCAAGATTTTGGCAGACATTACAGCAAGCATTAGGAACTCGTCTAGACATGAGTACTGCCTATCATCCACAAACTGATGGGCAGAGCGAAAGGACGATACAAACGCTTGAAGACATGCTACGAGCATGTGTTATTGATTTCGGAAACAGTTGGGATCGACATCTACCGTTAGCAGAATTTTCCTACAACAACAGCTACCATTCAAGCATTGAGATGGCGCCGTTTGAAGCACTTTATGGTAGAAAGTATAGGTCTCCGATTTGTTGGAGTGAAGTGGGGGATAGACAGATTACGGGTCCGGAGATTATACAAGAAACTACCGAGAAGATCATCCAAATTCAACAACGGTTGAAAACCGCCCAAAGTCGACAAAAGAGCTACGCTGACATTAAAAGAAAAGATATAGAATTTTAAATTGGAGAGATGGTCATGCTTAAAGTTGCACCTTGGAAAGGCGTTGTTCGATTTGGTAAACGAGGGAAATTAAATCCAAGGTATATTGGACCATTCAAGATTATTGATCGTGTCGGACCAGTAGCTTACCGACTTGAGTTACCTCAACAACTCGCGGCTGTACATAACACTTTCCACGTCTCAAATTTGAAGAAATGTTTTGCTAAAGAAGATCTCACTATTCCGTTAGATGAAATCCAAATCAACGAAAAACTTCAATTCATCGAAGAACCCGTCGAAATAATGGATCGTGAGGTTAAAAGACTTAAGCAAAACAAGATACCAATTGTTAAGGTTCGATGGAATGCTCGTAGAGGACCCGAGTTCACCTGGGAGTGTGAAGATCAGATGAAGAAGAAATACCCGCATCTATTTCCAGAAGATTAGTCAACACCTTCAACAGCTTAAAATTTCGGGACGAAATTTATTTAACGGGTAGGTACTGTAGTGACCCGAACTTTTCCATGTTATTATATATTAATTGAGATTGATATTTACATGATTAAATGTTTCCAACATGTTAAGCAATCAAACTTGTTAAGACTTGATTAATTGAAATATGTTTCATATAGACAATTGACCACCCAAGTTGACCGGTGATTCACGAACGTTAAAACTTGTAAAAACTATATGATGACATATATATGGATATATATATAGTTAACATGATACTATGATAAGTAAATATATTATTAAGTATATTAACAATGAACTACATATGTAAAAACAAGACTACTAACTTAATGATTTTTAAACGAGACATATATGTAACGATTATCGTTGTAAAGACATTTAATGTATATATATCATATTAAGAGATATTCATACATGATAATATCATGATAATATAATAATTTAAAATCTCATTTGATATTATAAACATTGGGTTAACAACATTTAACAAGATCGTTAACCTAAAGGTTTCAAAACAACACTTACATGTAACGGCTAACGATGACTTAACGACTCAGTTAAAATGTATATACATGTAGTGTTTTAATATGTATTTATACACTTTTGAAAGACTTCAATACACTTATCAAAATACTTCTACTTAACAAAAATTCTTACAATTACATCCTCGTTCAGTTTCATCAACAATTCTACTCGTATGCACCCGTATTCGTACTCGTACAATACACAGCTTTTAGATGTATGTACTATTGGTATATACACTCCAATGATCAGCTCTTAGCAGCCCATGTGAGTCACCTAACACATGTGGGAGCCATCATTTGGCAACTAGCATGAAATATCTCATAAAATTACAAAAATATGAGTAATCATTCATGACTTATTTACATGAAAACAAAATTACATATCCTTTATATCTAATCCATACACCAACGACCAAAAACACCTACAAACACTTTCATTCTTCAATTTTCTTCATCTAATTGATCTCTCTCAAGTTCTATCTTCAAGTTCTAAGTGTTCTTCATATATTCTACAAGTTCTAGTTACATAAAATCAATAATACTTTCAAGTTTGCTAGCTTACTTCCAATCTTGTAAGGTGATCATCCAACCTCAAGAAATCTTTGTTTCTTACAGTAGGTTATCATTCTAATACAAGGTAATAATCATATTCAAACTTTGGTTCAATTTCTATAACTATAACAATCTTATTTCAAGTGATGATCTTACTTGAACTTGTTTTCGTGTCATGAATCTGCTTCAAGAACTTCGAGCCATCCAAGGATCCGTTGAAGCTAGATCCATTTTTCTCTTTTCCAGTAGGTTTATCCAAGGAAATTAAGGTAGTAATGATGTTCATAACATCATTCAATTCATACATATAAAGCTATCTTATTCGAAGGTTTAAACTTGTAATCACTAGAACATAGTTTAGTTAATTCTAAACTTGTTCGCAAACAAAAGTTAATCCTTCTAACTTGACTTTTAAAATCAACTAAACACATGTCCTATATCTATATGATATGCTAAATTAATGATTTAAAACCTGGAAACACGAAAAACACCGTAAAATCGGATTTACGCCATCGTAGTAACACCGCGGGCTGTTTTGGGTTAGTTAATTAAAAACTATGATAAACTTTGATTTAAAAGTTGTTATTCTGAGAAAATGAGTTTTATTATGAACATGAAACTATATCCAAAAATTATGGTTAAACTCAAAGTGGAAGTATGTTTTCTAAAATGGTCATCTAGACGTCGTTCTTTCGACTGAAATGACTACCTTTACAAAAATGACTTGTAACTTATTTTTCCGACTATCAACCTATACTTTTTCTGTTTAGATTCATAAAATAGAGTTCAATATGAAACCATAGCAATTTGATTCACTCAAAACGGATTTAAAATGAAGAAGTTATGGGTAAAACAAGATTGGATAATTTTTCTCATTTTAGCTACGTGAAAATTGGTAACAAATCTATTCCAACCATAACTTAATCAACTTGTATTGTATATTATGTAATCTTGAGATACCATAGACACGTATACAATGTTTCGACCTATCATTTCGACACATCTATATATATTTCGGAACAACCATAGACACTCTATATGTGAATGTTGGAGTTAGCTATACAGGGTTGAGGTTGATTCCAAAATATATATAGTTTGAGTTGTGATCAATACTGAGATACGTATACACTGGGTCGTGGATTGATTCAAGATAATATTTATCGATTTATTTCTGTACATCTAACTGTGGACAACTAGTTGTAGGTTACTAACGAGGACAGCTGACTTAATAAACTTAAAACATCAAAATATATTAAAAGTGTTGTAAATATATTTTGAACATACTTTGATATATATGTATATATTGTTATAGGTTCGTGAATCAACCAGTGGCTAAGTCTTACTTCCCGACGAAGTAAAAATCTGTGAAAGTGAGTTATAGTCCCACTTTTAAAATCTAATATTTTTGGGATGAGAATACATGCAGGTTTTATAAATGATTTACAAAATAGACACACGTACATGAAACTACATTCTATGGTTGAATTATCGAAATCGAATATGCCCCTTTTTATTAAGTCTGGTAATCTAAGAATTAGGGAACAGACACCCTAATTGACGCGAATCCTAAAGATAGATCTATTGGGCCCAACAAGCCCCATCCAAAGTACCGGATGTTTTAGTACTTCGAAATTTATATCATGTCCGAAGGAGGATCCCGGAATGATGGGGATATTCTTATATACATATTGTTAATGTCGGTTACCAGGTGTTCACCATATGAATGATTTTTATCTCTATGTATGGGATGTGTATTGAAATATGAAATCTTGTGGTCTATTATTATGATTTGATATATATAGGTTAAACCTATAACTCACCAACATTTTTGTTGACGTTTTAAGCATGTTTATTCTCAGGTGATTATTAAGAGCTTCCGCTGTCGCATACTTAAATAAGGACGAGATTTGGAGTCCATGCTTGTATGATATTGTGTAAAAACTGCATTCAAGAAACTTATTTTGTTGTAACATATTTGTATTGTAAACCATTATGTAATGGTCGTGTGTAAACAGGATATTTTTGATTATCATTATTTGATAATCTACGTAAAGCTTTTTAAACCTTTATTGATGAAATAAAGGTTATGGTTTGTTTTAAAATGAATGCAGTCTTTGAAAAACGTCTCATATAGAGGTCAAAACCTCGCAACGAAATCAATTAATATGGAACGTTTTTAATCAATAAGAACGGGACATTTCACCAACCTTTTGGTTGACACTTGAAAGTATTTTTATTCTCAGGTATGAAAGAAATCTTCCGCTGTGCAATTGCTCATTTTAAAGATATTACTTGGAGTCATTCATGACATATTTCAAAAGACGTTGCATTCGAGTCGTTGAATTTATCAAGATTATTATTAAGTCAATTATAGTTAGATATTATAAAATGGTATGCATGACGTCCACTTTCGATGTAATGAAATATTGTCTTTTCAAAAACGAATGCAATGTTGTAAAATGTATCATATAGAGGTCAAGTACCTCGCGATGTAATCAACTGTTGTGATTCGTTTATAATCGATATGGACTTCGTCCGGATGGATTAGGACGGGTCTTCACAGTTGGTATAAGAGCAGAGGTCTTAGCGAACCAGGTCTGCATTAGTGTGTCTAACTGATAAGTCGTTAGGAGGCATTAGTGAGTCTGGACTTCGACCGTGTCTGCATATCTAAAGTTTTGCTTATCATTTTTGTCGAAAAATCATCTACTTATCATCCTTAGAAAATTACCTGCTTATCATTCTTAGTCTAGACACATTTTTACTGCTGTGATTGCATGAATAGTGTATAGACAAATTCATATCTTAGCGTATCTGCTAATCCATATCTTAGCGCATCTGTTATTGTTACCTTTGCCTGACAGCATCCGTAGATTTCTCCGTAACTTATGGGATTTTAGTATTATATATGCATATGTAAATTATGTATTGCAGGGTACTAATCTACATCCTATAATCTATTTCTTATCGAAAATCCTTCATCTGATCGTACGAGATGAATCCTGCAACAAGTTCGAGTCCCTCAAATTCCGATAACTATTTCGATAGTTATTCCGACAGCTATTCCGACATAGATGTTCACCTAAGCTCCGAAAACAGCGTCATCGGCATGAATCAACCAATCAGCCATTATCAATTAATCTGATGGGTTCGTAGTCGACTTAATTAATAGAAACGCGCAGAAGGCAATCCCTTCCACCAACCGAATTCATCTCTTGACAATGAACATGAAGTGTTTACCGGCGAACCTGTTCGAGAAACCATTTTTTAGTCTCATTTCCAGGGTAACTCGACAAGATTATATTCTATCCACAATTCTGAACCTTATTCATCCGCTCGTTCCGATAGACAATCATCCTGGAGTAATAAGCCAACGAACTTCGCGCTCGAATAATCAATTCGGAGAATATGGTGCAAAATGTACCAGCTTCAGCAACGTCACCGGCATCAACAGTACAATCAATAACAGCACCAGTACCATCAACAATCCATGCTTCAATATCATCATCTGTACTTTGAGTATGATCTTCGTTCTACGTATCGTTCTACCTCATTGATCTTCGTTTGACATGGCAAATATGTAATCTCTAAAGTTTTAGAGATTATTTATTCTAGTTCCAACCGAAAAGCAAATGAGTTTAATATCATATTAACTCATTAAATCCATGAATACATTTGAAGAAAATATATATGTATATATGTTTTCATAAAGATTGTAATTAAAAATTCTCTTGTACAAACTGTTAATGATAAAAATATTTTAACGGGTAGGTAATACTCGAGAAATATTTAAATTTCACATTAATAAGTTACATTGTACGTTCTTCAAATTTGTTTCAACAGTCATATACTATCCTACTTACATCCACCGATATACGAATCCGTTCACCACAGAATAACCATAATCATCCAATTATATATTTGAATTTTGACCTATCAGAATTCAACAAGTGGCATAATGAAGAAATAATGGACACAATAAAAATTGATTAGACACATATTAATTAACAATATGAAATTCTATTAAGAATCCACGCTAACAAAATCCTAGCTAACTGTTCCTAGCTAACTGTTAATTCCGTATTACCATTTAATTATCGCAATTCTAATTATCGTCATTTAAATTATGTTATTTACTTTACGCATTTTATTTATCATCATTTATTTTCTGTATTTATTTTACGCACTTTAAATATCGGGACACGTATACAAAGTTTTGACATATCATCTCGACTCATCTATATATATTATTTAGAATCACCATAGACACTCTATATGCAGTAATGATCGAGTTCTCTATACAGGGTTGAGATTGAATCTATAATAATATATATACTTTGAGTTGTGATCGAGTCTGAGACGTATACGGGTCACGATACGTATTAATTAATTCGAATATTATATAGTAACTTATATATGAAGTATTTTTTGTACACTGCTAACTGTGGGCTATCAACATTGGACAATTAAAATGAATTAAAATATTAATTATAACATATGAAACTAAATAATTCTTCAAGTTTGCCACTTGATTTCATCTTGAAACCTCGTTTGTATTTCGATGATTATAATATGCGTTCAAACCTTTCATGATTCTTGAAAACACCTCAATCAATAGAATGGATCAACTGCACTTCATTAACGGAAGGAAAGATTTATCCATATAGTTATGCACCTGAGAAACTCTCGGCAACTGAGTAAAAGTTTAACATGTAGCCACGTCAGATCCTTTGACATTTATTAGCAAAAATAACTTTGCAATCTCTTTCCAAATTAGCAAATTTTGTCACAGTTCCAACAAGTCAACTTCGACTTTTCGTTCGAAACAACCTTATTATAACCTTGATATATATACGTGCTCTTTTATTGTTACCGGGAAACCTTTCATATTTTACCATATTACCAGCAGACGTACCAGCAACCTCGTTACTTCTTGGTTAAATCTCTCTGACAAATCATTATATTTATTCATTGAAACCCTATTATATACTCATCCGCATCTTATAACGAGAACTGCCATAACAATTACCGGAAATCAGCAATCAGTACTTTGAAAACTCACAGCATATCTACATCAACAGTTATATGTATGACATTTATCTCTTAGAATTATGATCTCTCATTCTAAAATTCTGAAAAGCACTCAGTCACAAATCAATACTCTGAATGTTGAAAAAGCTGAATGAAGCAGCAGAAACTGTAGATAACCGTAAACGACCATAACCATCGAAAGTTTGATGATAAAGATTAGTATGTTGGAAAAGCTCAGAAAAGTTTGAACTGGAAAGCGGATTGAGCTAACCATAAAGGAAACCAAGGAGAAATACAAGTAACATACCCTAAATTCATAGAATCCAGATAAGTCTAGATCCGTTGAAATCTTTAGAGAATATCTTGCTCCGAAGTCATGTTAAAATCTTACGGAAAATCTTTCTCCATCAACCATTGAACTTAGAAATTCCAAAATTTCATCATCAATATCTTCGATAGTTCTGAGGATATTTTCATAAATATTTTTCGTCCAAAATTATATACCTCTTCGTGCTTCCTGTGTATCATTATATTGGAAACATTCAATAGAAAATTTAGTACCAAAAAGCAGATTATGCGAAACTATGAATAGAGCCGTGGACAAATCACAAAGAATAAGTTTGACTTCTAAGAATCCAAATGATTCAATGTCTACTAAAGTCTTTAGTGAATATCTTGCTCCTTACTCTAAACCCTTGCAGACAATAGTTTCTATCATCCTCTGATCTTAGATATTCCGAGATATTATCGTATCTTTCATTATAAATATCCTCCATGTTTCTGGAGATATTTTTGTAACTATTCTTATCTGAAATCATTAATCTCTTCGTGCTATCAGTGTTACATCATATAGAAACTGTTAGTTTCTATATTCTGTAAACTTTCGAGCTTAAAATATGAATGTTATTGAAGTAGTGTTGGGAACTGAGGCATGAGTTAGTATAATATAATGACACTTGATCAACGTGATTATATTACAGTAAGTCATGCTGAGTTTCTAAATGGGACATGATGAGTCACAGATTATAACGTCATCATGTGCCATGTTACACGACTCTTACATTTTATCTGATATATAAACATATCAAGAAAATATTTTCTTGATAGTTCTATCTTTTTCGGATATTCTGGTAATTGGACGAATCAAGATCGTGTTATTACCATTTCTTTCTTAGAACATTAACTGCGTTCATTTCGAAATTCATATCTATGAATTCTGGACCGTTGCTCGCTTCAATAAAGGTCGAGAGGATAATAAAAAGGCAAAGAGATCCAAAATATAAGAGAAAATATAAAGCCCAATGACAACACCGAAATTACAAACCATGGATATCAGTACGTATAGCAATATAAAGACATGGGAGGATTATAAATACAATAATCCCTAGAGCATAATAGAAATAAACAGATTCTTCAGGTGGGAGTTGGAAAAGAAGAACGATCATTACGATAGTTAGAATAAGAATAAGGGTCAGAACAGGGTTAAGCATTTTCTTAAATCTTTTGAATTTGGGAATTGAGTATAGAAGTGGTAAAAACTAATGGAACGGAAAAGGTAAATTTATAATGGAAAAAAAAATCAGACGTAGTAATCAAAGCAGATCACCATATTTAATTATAGGGATCTTAATTCCCTTATTCGCCGAAGAATCAAATCTTTTAGATTTTGGAGATTATCTTTAAACCCCTTGGATTCCGGAATTCAACTTTGACCACATCAAAAGCTAGGACACACCTTATTTTCTAAATTCAGCCATGACTACGTCAAAAGTTAGGACGAAACTTACTTTCCTCATTCTGCCATTTTGTGATAGCTTCATTCATACGCTTCGATTAAACAAATCATTTTATCCATATTACTCAATGATGATAAAAATCTATTTATCAAGTCATATTCGTCATGAAAACATTTTTATGGTTAACCATGACGACCACACTTAAATTTCGGGACGAAATTTCTTTAACGGGTAGGTACTGTGATGACCCGGGAATTTCCGACCAAATTTAAACTTGAATCTTATTTGATTTCGACACGATAAGCAAAGTTTGTAATGTTGAAGTCTCATAAACCTTGAACTATGTTCGTACATACATTTGACCTTTGAACTATTTATATGGATTCAGTTGACCTTTGACTATTCCCGACGATTCACGAATCTTTGAATTGTAAACACAAATGTATATATATAAATGATTATATATGTAAATAACTATATATAATAAATTAAATATATTAATAAATTTTTTTCATTTAAAGATAATACTAAACAACTGAAACTGTTATTTTAATTATATAGAGTATATTGAATATAAATAATTTTGAATAAAATTTGTCAACGTTAACAAAGTATTTAATGTATAATGTTATACTCTGAGATTATTTGTTCAATACATAAAATTAATATATTTATTTATTAGATATTTAAAACATAATTAAACATGTAGTAGTTGAAGTATCAAGATATATATGTATATATATATATATATATATATATATATATATATATATATATATAATGATTGGGGTACATAATTATTGACTGTATGTATTGATATATATATATATATATATATATATATATATATATATATATATATATATATATATATATATATATATATATATATATATATATATATATATTAAATATTAAATGTATGCTATTATATATTATATGATAATACATAACTAATAAATGGTAATATTAGTATATGTAATTACAAGTTACAATATAGTTATTAGATTAATATTCTTACTACTTTCATTAAAATACAAGTATTAACATCAGTATTAATATTAGTATTATTAATTAAAATATACTATGGAATTTGATATATTTAATCTGTTATAGTTATTATTATTATCATTGATAACAATATTATTATAAATATTAGTAAAGTTACAATATTAGTTATTATGAAGAATATTAATATTATTATTAAATATTTATTACCATTACCACTAAAGATTTAGGTTATTATTATAAATGTTATTAATATCATTATTATTATAATTATTGGAAAATAATACCATCTATTATTATTATCATTAATAAATATAATTATTATCATTATTATTTATTTTTATTAGTAATATAATAATAATTATTATTAATATAATTATTAATTATTAATTATTAAAACTAATTATATAAATCATATAAGATTGATATAGTACAAAGTTGTTAGGGTATCTATCATACTGTTTAAGATTGCAATTTCTTTTGTCTCTAAATCAAATAATAGATAGAATACAATCAAGAAACCAACAAAATCAGTTAGAGATCAATTCTAACTTTTTAATTTTTTTTTATTTCTTTTCTGTTTTGATTTCAAAACGGTCGATCAATTTGCTATATAGTAATCTATTCCAGTGATAATTGATACGTACAAGTTCACAACATCACTTACAAATCACAGAAATTATAAACAACCTTTGTTTTATCTAAATTAAATAAAAGAAAATCAAAAATTCCTTGAAGAACAACTTCACTGCTCTGTTCGCATTTTTTTTTATATAGCCTGATTTCAAATAAATTGTTCAAATGTAAAATTGCAATCTTGTTAGGAATTCCATTTTTAAACTATTCTAAAAGTTTCAATCTCCAATTTCCCCTAACAAGTATGAATTCTCGAGTCAAAAATTCGATTTAAAACGTCAAACAATTTTTCAATATACGAATTCGTTTTCTCTGGTACAATTCACGTTCAATTAAGGTTTGGGAAAGTTTCTAAAAGTGATTTGCAAACTATTTTGTATAGAAGTTGTGGATTAAAACTGTCTCGAAATTCCAAATCAATCTTGGATTCAAAACGGGTTTAAACAGCAAATTTTGATATGTATCTGTATTTTTTTTTCTGTTAACGAAGTCGATTAATCGATGTGGTAATTGTTTTTGTTTCATTTGAGTGTTATAATATCGCAGGAAGTAATTATTGTTATGAGTTAGGTTTACTCGATTCAATTCTGTAAAGAAGAAGAAGAAAACTGAAGCAGAATGATTAAGGTTTATAAATTAATAGGATGTGATTTAGTCAAGAAAATAGAAAATGGTACAGTGGTTAGATGGTGTTGTGTGTTAGCGAGAGATCACGGGTTCGAGTCCGGTCTCAGCCAATTCTTTTTAGGAAGCTTCTTTAAAGGGTATACATATTTCTATTATTATTATTATTATTATTATTATTATTATTATTATTATTATTATTATTATTATTATTATTATTATTATTATTATTATTATTATTATTATTATTATTAGTTATTAATTATTATTATGATCATTATTATTGTTGTTGCTATTATTATTGTTATTATTATTATTATTATTATTATCAAGTAGGAGTGTTATTATCATTATTAATATTAAGTATTATGAATATCATTATTAATGTTAAAGTAAGTATTATTATAATTATTAGTATTATCATTATAATTATTGTTATAATTATTGTTATTATTATTATTATTATGATTATGAGTATTATTAACACTATTAGGAAAGTGATACAAACTATTATCATTATCATTAATATTAGTATTATTCACATACTTATAATTATTATTACCATAATTATAAGTATTACACCTATTATCATTATTATGAGTATTAGTTACGATATTATCATTAATTTTAAAACTTTAATAATATTATCATGATGATGAAAAGGTTTATTATTATATTCATTATGAAAATAATACAAATTATTATTATTTTTGTAAATATTAGCATTAGTATCTTTTTACGAATAATAGAATTGTTAATATTAACATAAGTACTATTATTTATATTATCACAAATATTATTATTATGTAATTACTAAAATCAATATCATAACTATCAATAACAGTAAAATTAATATTTTTTCAAGTATTAGTATTAATATCATTGCCATTATCACTAATAGAGTTATTAATAATATAAGTATAATATTAATGTTATTATCATGGTTTTTACTAATATTAACTTAGTATACTTTAAACTCCTATTTTGATAAACAAATGAAATACATACATAAATATATTTAACACATATAACATAACAAAATATTTTATTATATAAAAGGAATATATGAAATATAAATATATTATTAATATAAGAATGATATCATTTCTAGGTCATATATATGTAAACTTATTTGATTGTGGTTATGTGTGTTAATATAAATATACAAATGATATAGGTTCGTGAATCCGAGGCCAACCCTGCATTGTTCAATATAGTCATATGTATTTTTACTACAAAATACATTAGGTGAGTTTCATTTGCTCCCTTTTACTCATTACATTTTTGGGCTGAGAATACATGCAATGCTTTAATAACTGTTTTACAATATTTATATGCGTGAGTTTCATTTGCTCCCTTTTACTCATTACATTTTTGGGCTGAGAATACATGCAATGCTTTAATAACTGTTTTACAATATTTATATGCGTGAGTTTCATTTGATTCCCTTTTACTCTTTACGTTTTTGGGACTGAGAATACATGCGCTGCTTTATAAATGTTTGACGTGATAGACACAAGTATTTAAAACTACATTCTATGGTTGAATTATCGAAATCAAATATGCCCTTTTTATTAAGTCTGGTAATCTAAGAATTAGGGAACAGACACCCTAATTGACGCGAACTCTAAAAATAGATCTATCGGGCCCAACAAGCCCCATCCAAAGTACCGGATGCTTTAGTACTTCGAAATTTATATCATGTCCGAAGGAGGATCCCGAAATGATGGGGATATTCTTATATGTATATTGTGAATGTCGGTTACCAGGTGTTCAATCCATATGAATGATATTTTTGTCTCTATGCATGGGACGTATGTTTATGAGAAATGAAAATATGAAATCTTGTGGTCTATTAAAATTATGAAATAATTATTTATGTTAAACTAATGAACTCACCAACCTTTTGGTTGACACTGAAAGCATGTTTATTCTCAGGTATGAAAGAAATCTTCAGCTGTGCAATTGCTCATTTTAAAGATATTACTTGGAGTCATTCATTAAAGATAATCCAACCATAGAATGTAGTTTCGCGTACTTGTGTCTATTTTGTAAAACATTTATAAAACTGCATGTATTCTCATTCCAAAAATATTAGATTTTAAAAGTGGGACTATAACTCACTTTCACAGATTATCAATTCGTCGAGAATTAGACTTGGCCACGGGTCGATTCACGAACCTATAATAAATATATACATATATATCAAAGTATGATCCAAATATATTAACAACATTTTTATTACGTGTTGACATTTTAAGTTGTTAAGTTAGCAGTCCAACGTTAGTAGTCCACAATTAGTAGTCCACAGTTAGTAGTACATAAATAAATCAATATATTTTCTCGAATCAATCCACGACCTAGTGTATACAAGTCTTAGACTCGATCACAACTCAAAGTATATACATATATTATTTTGGAATTAACCTCAACCCTGTATAGCTAACTCGAGCATTTCCACATATAGATTGTCTATGGTTATTCCAAATAATATATATAGATGACGTCGACATGATATTTCAAAACATTGTATATGTGTCAATGGTCTATCAAGATTACATAATATATGTTAGATTACATGTACAATACAATATAAGTTAGTTAAGTTATGGTTAGTATAGATATGTTATAAAATTTTCGTAGCTAAAACTAGTAATTTTAACCAATTTTGTTTTACCCATAATTTCTTCGTTATAAATTCGTTTTGAGTGAATCAAGTTGCTATGGTTTCATAATGAATTGAAATTTATGAAACTAGACAGAAAAAGTATAAGTTTATAGTTAGAAATACAAGTTACAAGTCATTTTTGAAAGATGTAGTCATTTCCGTCGAAAGAACGACATCTTGATGACCATTTTGAAAAACAAACTTCCACTTTGTGTTTAACCATGATTTTTGAATATAGTATCATGTTCATATGATATATCATTTTTCCAGAAAACAAACTTCAAATTCAAAGATTAAGATAGTTTTTATTTTTCCAACCCAAAACAGCCCCCGGTTTTACTACAACGGCGTATGTCCGGTTTATAATTGTGTTTAGTTGATTTTAAAAGGTAAGTTAGAAGGATTAACTTTGTTTGCGAACAAGTTTAGAATTAACTAAACTAAGTTCTAGTGATTACAAGTTATAATCTTCGAATAAGATAGTTTTATATATATGAATCGAATGATGTTATGAACACCATTACTACCTCAAGTATAGTAGGTAAACCTATTTGAAATGATGAGAAAATAACTTGAGCTTCAAAGTATCTTTGATGGTTTGGAAGTTCTTAAAGTAGAATCATGACATGAAAACAAGTTTAAGTAAGATTACTACCCGAATTAAGATAGTTATAGCTATAGAAATTGAATCAGAGCTTGAATATGAATATTACCTTGAATTAGAAAGATAACCTACTATAAATTACAAAGGTTTCTTGATCTTAGATGATTGATTGGAATGGATTAGAAAGCTTGAAGGTAGACTAGCAAACTTGAAAGTGTTTATGAAGTGTTCTTGAGTAGTTGTTTTGTATGTTGATTTAGGTTAGGATTTATGAACTAGATTGATGTAGATTATGAAGAAAATGATGAAGAACACTAAGAACATGAAGAGAGAACAAGAGAGAGATCAATTTGATGCATGAAAGTTGAAATGGAAATGTGTTTGTGTGTGTGCATATGGACGTGATTATGGAGTCAACATATAGGCTCCTTTAGTTTATATTTTTTTAGATATTTCATGCTAGTTGCCAAATAATGGTTCCCACATGTTTAGTTGACTCATTAAGGCTACTAAGAGCTGATCATTGAAGTGTATATACCAATAGTATATACATCTAGGAGCTGTGTATTGTACGAGTACGAATACGGGTGCATACGAGTAGAATTGTTTATGAAAATGAATGAGAATGTAATTGTAAGCATTTTTGTTAAGTAGAAGTACTTTGATATGTGTCATAAAGTCTTTAAAAAGTGTATTAATATATCTTAATACACTACATGTATATGCATTTTAACTGAGTCGTTAATCATCCTTAGTTGTTACATGTAAGTGTTGTTTCGAAACCTTTAAGTTAACGATCTCGTTAAATGTAATGAATCCCATTGTTATTATATCTCATGAGATGTTGAATTGTTACATTATCATGATAATATTATGTACTAATATATCTTAATATGATATATAAATATTAAGACGTTATTGCAACGATAATCGTTACGTATAGATATCGTTTTGAATTTCTTAAGTTAGTAGTCTTGTTTTATGTATAAAGTTCATTGTTAATATACATAATGAGAACTTAATCATAATTTCATCATGTTAAACATATATATATGTTCATATATATAATATCATACCATATACAAGTTATAACGTTCATGAATCATCAGACAAACTGGGTGGTCAAACGTTAACACAAAATCTGTTTCAGTTAATCAAGTCTTAACAAGTTTGATTGCTTAACATGTTGGAAACATTTATTCACATAAATATTAATATCATATAATATATAATCATGGAAAAGTGGGTCACTACAGTACCTACCCGTTAAATAAATTTCGTCCCGAAATTTTAATTAGTTGGAGGTTTTGACGTATCATCTGGAAATTAGTGCGGGCATTTCTTCTTCATCTGATCTTCACACTCCCAGGTGAACTTGGGTCCTCTACGAGCATTCCATCGAACCTTAACGATTGGTATTTTGTTTTGCTTAAGTCCTTTAACCTCACGATCCATTATCTCGACAGGTTCTTCAATGAATTGTAGTTTTTCATTGATTTTAATTTCGTCTAAAGAATAGCGAGATCTTCTTTAGCTAAGCATTTCTTCAGATTCGAGACGTGAAAGGTATTATGTACGCCAGCTAATTGTCGTGGTAATTCAAGTTGATAAACTACCATTCCGACACGATCAATAATCTTGAATGGCCCAATGTATCTCAGGTTTAGTTTTCCCCGTTTTCCAAAACGAACAACACCTTTCCAAGGTGATACTTTAAGCATGACCATGTCGCCAATTTCAAATTCTATATCATTTCTTTTACTGTCAGCATAGCTCTATTGTCGACTCTGGGAAATTTTCAATCATTGTTGAATTTGAATAATTTTCTCGGTAGTTTCTTGGATAATCACCGGACCCATAATTTGTCTATCCCCCACTTCGCTCCAAAAAATCGGAGACATGCACTTTCTACCATAAGGTGCCTCAAACGGTGCCATCTCAATACTCGAGTGGTAACTGTTGATGTAGGAAAATTCTACTAGCGGTAGATGTCGATCCCAACTGTTTCCAAAATCAATAACACATGCTCGTAGCATGTCTTCAAGGGTCTGTATCGTCCTTTCACTCTGCCTATCAGTTTGTGGATGATAGGCAGTACTCATGTCTAGACGAGTCCCCAATGCTTGCTGTAACCTCTGCCAAAATCTTGAAACAAATCTGCCATCCCTATCAGAGATAATAGAGACTGGTATTCCATATCTGGAGACGACTTCTTTCAAGTATAGTCATGCTAACTTCTCCATTTTGTCATCTTCTCTCATTGGCAGGAAGTGTGCTGACTTGGTAAGACGATCGACTATTACCCAAATTGTATCATAACCACTTGCAGTCCTTGGCAATTTAGTAATGAAATCCATGGTAATATTTTCCCATTTCCATTCTGGGATTTTAGGTTGTTGAAGTACACCTGATGGTTTCTGATGTTCAGCTTTAACTTTAGAACAAGTTAAGCATTCTCCCACATATGTAACAATATCGGCTTTCATACCCGGCCACTAAAAATGTTTCTTGAGATCTTTGTACATCTTTCCCGCTCCGGGATGTATTGAGTATCTAGTTTTATGTGCTTCCCTAAGTACCATTTCTCTCACATCTCCAAACTTTGGTACCCAAATTCTTTCAGCCCTATACCGGGTTCCGTCTTCCCGAATATTAAGATGTTTCTCTGATCCTTTGGGTATTTCCTTCTTCAAATTCCCTTCTTTCAAAACTCCTTGTTGCGCCTCTTTTATTCGAGTAGTAAGGTTAGTATGAATAATTATATTCATAACTTTTACTCGAATAGGTTCTCTATCCTTTCTACTTAAGGCGTCGGCTACCACATTTGCCTTAGCCGGGTGGTAACGAATCTCAAAATCGTAATCATTTAACAGCTCAATCCACCTAACGTTGCCTCATGTTCAGTTGTTTTTGATCAAATATATGTTGGAGACTTTTGTGGTCGGTATATATGGTACATTTGACCCCATATAGATAGTGCCTCCATATTTTTAATGCAAAAACAATAGCGCCCAATTCCAAATCATGAGTCGTATAATTCTGCTCATGAATCTTCAATTGTCTGGATGCATAAGCAATTACCTTCTTTCGTTGCATTAAAACATAATCGAGACCTTGCTTTGAGGCATCACAATAAGTCACAAAATCATCATTCCCTTTAGGCAATGACAATATAGGTGCCGTAGTTAACTTTTTCTTTAACAATTGAAATGCTCTTTCTTGTTCATCCTTCCATTCAAATTTCTTCCCTTTGTGCGTTAATGAAGTCAAGGGTTTTGCTATTTTGGAAAAATCTTGGATGAATCTTCTGTAGTAACCAGCCAATCCCAAAAATTGGCGTATTTGCGTCGGGGTTTTCGGTGTTTCCCACTTCTCAACGGTTTCAATCTTTGCCGGATCAACCTGAATACCTTCTTTGCTCACTATGTGATCGAGGAATTGAACTTCTTTCAACCAAAATGCACACTTTGAAAACTTGGCGTACAGTTTTTCTTTTCTTAACAATTCTATCACTTTTCTCAAATGTTCTTCGTGCTCTTGATCATTTTTAGAGTAAATAAGTATGTCATCGATGAAGACTGTAGCGACCCGACCAAATCATGTTTGACGGCGCCGACTACTTAGGTCCCGTTACGTGGTCATAAGTCTTTAACATGACGTTTGACCAAAATATGTCGCATTCATTTCATAAGTAAAAGGATGTTTCAAGTTTACAAATGTAGTTCAAAAGACTAGTTACATTACAAAGTTTAACGTACGAATGAAACCTATGCGACACAATTTAAAGTAGTCAAAAGACGCTCCATCTATGCATGTATACTCGACATCCAAGCAAGTATCAAAAAGAGTGCGGAAGCATGTATCAAGTAGCTTTCAAGGACCTAAGAAAACATATAGAAAACTGTCAACAAAAACGTTGGTGAAATCATAGGTGTTTTAGTAAACGTTGCATTTGAACCACAAGATTTAATATAATATGATTTTCTAAATCATTTGCATTCCAAAGTTGTTATTTGTTTCGCGGGCACCCAATTATCAAACTTAACTGTTTTGCACCCTTTGCGTAGTGTTAGAACATACACTAGACCCGATAATATATTTCATCCGCTAAGGGTAGCGAACCGTCCGAATGAGGCTCGTCAAGCCCATGTGATCACATAATATAAGTTCACGTTTACACCCTGCAAGTGTAACTAATGATAATTGAATTGAGGATTTTCGTTCAAACCCGTACGTGGAATGTTCGTTTTTGTACTTGTGTTCAAAGTGTAAAAGTATGATACGTATATGTTTCTCATCCCATAGTTTAAAGCATGAAAGTTGTTTGAAAGATGGGACTATGATCTCACCTTGAGTGCACGTATGAAAAGTACTTCACAAAGTAACGTGTGCAAAGGATAATGCTAGTCTTGACCTAAACAAATAGTTCGTATCAATAACGGTAAACACGATAGGTCAAAGATGTTCAATTAGTCATATGGCTCGTTACGACTCGATTATGTAGCATGTGAATCAAATTGTCAAGTTTCATGCAAGATGCAAGTATAGAAACAAGTTAGGAAGGTTGCATAATCATTTGGTTAAGTTTGACAAAAAGTCAAACTTTGGTCGGTCAAAGTCAACGAAAAAGTCAACACGTTCGGGTCGGGTCCCGAACTATTTTTCTGAGGTTTTTATTCATATATAAACATGTTAGAACAAGTCTCATGTGAATCGGAGGTCCATAGGGTGCCAAACATTTTTCATATATTTGACATGTAGGTCAGAACCTGAACACGGCTTAGGCCGCGCCGCGACCCAGGATTGCCGCGCTGCGACAATACGCGGGAGCTGGTACCTGGTCAGTCTCAATTCAAAACACTTTCAAGCATAACTTGCAAACCGCTAATACTTAGAACTCGTATCTTATATCGTTAGAAAGGTAATTTGACAAAGAACACAACTAAATACATTTCACCAACCAAAAATGTTATTTGTAACAATCGGCTTTCCAAAGTAAATGATCAATTAATGAACACATTTAATACTCAAATTAGATAAGTGCACATTTATGATTCGGGCATTTAATGCATACATACAACATGCCGTTTTGTAGGTAATCGAGCATACAATACAACTAACTACTTACTAACAATAATTCATGGCATTCAATGCATCAAATATTCATTTCAAGCTTATCAAACCCTAACCTAAATTCACCAAAATCACTAATCAAGTTTATGGAGTTTTCTCAAGCAACCTACACATGAAATTGAAGCTAGTGATGTTAGGAACACATTTAATACATGCATTTATGGCATTTAACATCATTCAATCAACCAAAACACCAAATCAAACACACCAAAGTTTATGTTCATGCTAGTTACTTCAAATAACAAAATTGAACATATAAATCATATATTCATGTTAGACTTGAGCCATAGACACTAATTAACAACTTTATAAGTTAAAAACATCAAGAACACCAAATCTAGTGATTTTAGAAAGTTACCCAAATGTAATGAAGTCGGTATGGAATCGAATAGGAAGTTGTAAGGATTCCAAATATGTAATTTGTTTTGGTTGAAGCTTGATCGATTTGTTTTAGATGATGAATTCTTGTTTGAAGATTTGAGAGAAACTTTGAAAGTAATTAGAGAAAATGGAAAAGAAATGGAAAAGAAATGGGGAGGTGGGTTTGACTAGTCAAAAGCTAGTCACCTCTTTCGCATTTTGGCGAAACTAGTCCCTCGAGTTCGGTTAGGGGTGCGTGAATTACCTAAACGAGATATTTTTAAAACGCGTATTAACGAGGGATGTCATAATCATATAACGGAATTTAAATAGTTAAACGGAAAAGTAAACGGAAAAAGGCGGGATGTTACATTACCTACTCCTTAAAAGAAATTTCGTCCCGAAATTTAAGTAGGCGTAGCGGTCGTTGTTTCTTCCTCAAAATCTTGCGTTTTCGGAATCGGGAATAAGTGAGGGTATTTCTTTTGCATTTGATCTTGCCTTTCCCAAGTAAACTCGGGTCCTCTTTTGGCGTTTCAACGGACTTTGACAATTGGGATTCGGCTTTGTGTCAACGTCTTGACGGAGGTGTCCACAATTTCAACCAGTTCTTCCACAAAATGAAGTTTGTCATCAATAGTAAGTTCCTCGAGGGGGATGACGATATCGGGTTCGGCAAGACACTTTTTCAAGTTAGATACATGGAAGGTAGGATGAACAGAGCTCAATTGGGTCGGAAGATCTAAACGATAAGCAACGGTTCCTATACGCTCTAAGATTTCGAAAGGACCAATATACCGCGGATTTAGCTTCCCGCGTTTCCCAAAACGGATTACACCCTTCCAAGTGCGACTTTTAACATGACGCGGTCACCGACTTGAAATTCAAGGTCATTGCGTCTTTTGTCGGTATAGCACTTTTGACGACTCCGGGCCGTCCGAAGCCTATCTCGGATTTGAACGATCTTCTCGGTGGTTTCGTGAATGAGTTTGGGTCCGGTGATTCGTACGTCGCCTACTTCGGCCCAACAAAGAGGAGAACGGCATTTTCGGCCATATAGCGCTTCAAAAGGTGCGGCTTTAATACTCGCGTGATAACTATTGTTGTAAGAGAACTCGGCGAGACGTAAGTGCTTGTCCCAAGCTTTTCCAAAATCAACCACGCAAGCTCGTAATATGTCCTCCAAGGTTTGAATTGTGCGTTCACTTTGCCCATCGGTTTGGGAATGATATGCGGTGCTCATGTCTAAACGCGTTCCCAACGCCTCTTGCAGGGTACGCCAAAATCTAGAAACAAAACGGCCATCTCGATCGGAGATAATCGATAAAGGTACACCGTGTCGGGCTACGATCTCCTTGATGTAAAGTTGTGCAAGTATCTCCATTTTGTCGGTTTCTTTCATAGCGAGAAAGTGTGCGAATTTGGTGAGACGGTCAACAATAACCCAAATGGTATCATAACCGCCCGTCGTTTTTGGTAGTTTGGTGATAAAATCCATCGTTGTCCTTTCCCACTTCCATTGCGGGATCTCGGGTTGTTGAAGTAGTCCGGACGGTGTTTGGTGTTCGGCTTTGACTTTGGAACATGTCAAACACTTGGAAACATAAGTAGCTACGTCCCTTTTGATGTTCGGCCACCAATATTGTTGTTTAAGGTCGTGGTACATCTTATTGGCACCGGGGTGACTCAAGTATCGTGACTTATGGGCTTCATCTAAAATAAGACTTCGTAGGTCCCCATAACTAGGCACCCAAATCCTTCCGGCGAAATATCGGAGTCCGGTTTCCTTAGTTTCGAATCGAGAGACGAGAATGTTCAAGAGCTCGTATGAAACGTTTTCATCCTTGAGAGCCTCATCTTGGGCTACCCGAATTTGGCTATTAAGGTTGGTGTGGATGGTGATGTTTAAAGCTCGGACACGAAGAGGCACCGCTCTTTCTTTTCGACTTAAGGCATCGACTACTACATTTGCCTTGTAGTGACCCGAACTTTTCCATGTTTATATATATTAATTGAGATTGATATTTACATGATTAAATGTTTTCAACATGTTAAGCAATCAAACTTGTTAAGACTTGATTAATTGAAATATGTTTCATATAGACAATTGACCACCCAAGTTGACCGGCGATTCCGGAACGTTAAAACTTGTAAAAATGACATGACGATATATATATGGATATACATATGGTTAACATGAGATTATGATAAGTAAGTATCTCCATAAGTATATTAACAATGAGTTATATACATATAAACAAGACTACTAACTTAAGGATTTCGAAACGAGACATATATGTAACGATTATCGTTGTAACGACATTTAAATGTATATATATCATATTAAGATATATTAATATATCATAATATCATGATAATATAATAATTTAACATCTCATTAGATATAATAAACAATGGGTTAACAACATTAATTGAGATCGTTAACTTAAAGGTATCAAAACAACACTTACATGTAATGACTAACGATGACTTAACGACTCAGTTCAAATGTATATACATGTAGTGTATTTAGATGTATTAAAATAATTTTGGAAGACTTCAAGACATATATCAAAACACTCATACTTAACGAAAATTGTTACAGTTACTTTCCCATTCTTTTCTTTCATAAAGAATTCTAGTCGTATTCTTACCCGTATTATACACAGGTTCAAAACGTACTTACTATGGGTATATACCAATAGGAACTAGCATGGGATTCCACTCTTGATTGTGTCATGTATGACTAATCAATTTTAACTTCTACCATGAGCTAGTCAACTAACTAGAACTCCTTTTAACCCCACTCACCACTCACCAATTACGACTCATCGTTCACTCCATTTCACTTCCAATTCTCTTTCTAATTCTCTCTCAACACACACACACTATTATGAACGTATTTTTCCAGTAGTTAATCATCATCTTCATCAAAAATCACTTCAAGAATCAAGCTATAATCATCATAGGAAGAACACTTCAAGAACACTTCAAAAATCCCTTCAAGTTTACTAATTTACTTCCAAGCTTTTTAATCCATTCCAAGTAATCATCTAAGATCAAGAAACCTTTGTTATATACAGTAGGTTATCTTTCTTATTCAAGGTAATATTCATATTCAAACTTTGATTCAATTTCTATAACTATAAACTATCTTAATTCGAGTAAAAATCTTACTTGAACTTGTTTTTGTGTCATGATCCTACTTCAAGAACTTTCAAGCTATCCAAGATCCTTTGAAGCTAGATCATTTCTTGTCACTTCCAGTAGGTTTACCTACTAAACTTGAGGTAGTAATGATGTTCATAACATTATTCGATTCATATATATAAAACTATCTTATTCGAAAGTTTAAACTCGTAATCACTAGAACATAGTTTAGTTAATTCTAAACTTGTTCGCAAACAAAAGTTAATCCTTCTAACTTGACTTTTAAAATTAACTAAACACATGTTCTATATCTATATGATATGCTAACTTAATGATTTAAAACCTGGAAACACGAAAAACACCGTAAAACCGGATTTACGCCGTCGTAGTAACACCGCGGGCTGTTTTGGGTTAGTTAATTAAAAACTATGATAAACTTTGATTTAAAAGTTGTTATTCTGAGAAAATGATTTTTATTATGAACATGAAACTATATCCAAAAATTATGGTTAAACTCAAAGTGGAAGTATGTTTTCTAAAATGGTCATCTAGACGTCGTTCTTTCGACTGAAATGACTACCTTTACAAAAACGACTTGTAACTTATTTTTCCGACTATAAACATATACTTTTTCTGTTTAGATTCATAAAATAGAGTTCAATATGAAACCATAGCAATTTGATTCACTCAAACGGATTTAAAATGAAGAAGTTATGGGTAAAACAAGATTGGATAATTTTTCTCATTTTAGCTACGTGAAAATTGGTAACAAATCTATTCCAACCATAACTTAATCAACTTGTATTGTATATTATGTAATCTTGAGATACCATAGACACGTATACAATGTTTCGACCTATCATGTCGACACATCTATATATATTTCGGAACAACCATAGACACTCTATATGTGAATGTTGGAGTTAGCTATACAGGGTTGAGGTTGATTCCAAAATATATATAGTTTGAGTTGTGATCAATACTGAGATACGTATACACTGGGTCGTGGATTGATTCAAGATAATATTTATCGATTTATTTCTGTACATCTAACTGTGGACAACTAGTTGTAGGTTACTAACGAGGACAGCTGACTTAATAAACTTAAAACATCAAAATATATTAAAAGTGTTGTAAATATATTTTGAACATACTTTAATATATATGTGAAATGTCCCGTTCTTATTGATTAAAAACGTTCCATATTAATTGATTTCGTTGCGAGGTTTTGACCTCTATATGAGACGTTTTTCAAAGACTGCATTCATTTTAAAACAAACCATAACCTTTATTTCATCAATAAAGGTTTAAAAAGTTTTACGTAGATTATCAAATAATGATAATCTAAAATATCCTGTTTACACACGACCATTACATAATGGTTTAAAATACAAATATGTTACAACAAAATAAGTTTCTTGAATGCAGTTTTTACACAATATCATAGAAGCATGGACTCCAATTCTCGTCCTTATTTAAGTATGCGACAGCGGAAGCTCTTAATAATCACCTGAGAATAAACATGCTTAAAACGTCAACAAAAATGTTGGTGAGTTATAGGTTTAACCTATATATATCAAATCATAATAATAGACCACAAGATTTCATATTTCAATACACATCCCATACATAGAGATAAAAATCATTCATATGGTGAACACCTGGTAACCGACAATGACAAGATGCATATATAAGAATATCCCCATCATTCCGGGACACCCTTCGGATATGATATAAATTTCGAAGTACTAAAGCATCCGGTACTTTGGATGGGGTTTGTTAGGCCCAATAGATCTATCTTTAGGATTCGCGTCAATTAGGGTGTCTGTTCCCTAATTCTTAGATTACCAGACTTAATAAAAAGGGGCATATTCGATTTCGATAATTCAACCATAGAATGTAGTTTCACGTACTTGTGTCTATTTTGTAAATCATTTATAAAACCTGCATGTATTCTCATCCCAAAAATATTAGATTTTAAAAGTGGGACTATAACTCACTTTCACAGATTTTTACTTCGTCGGGAAGTAAGACTTGGCCACTGGTTGATTCACGAACCTATAACAATATATACATATATATCAAAGTATGTTCAAAATATATTTACAACACTTTTAATATATTTTGATGTTTTAAGTTTATTAAGTCAGCTGTCCTCGTTAGTAACCTATAACTAGTTGTCCACAGTTAGATGTACAGAAATAAATCGATAAATATTATCTTGAATCAATCCACGACCCAGTGTATACGTATCTCAGTATTGATCACAACTCAAACTATATATATTTTGGAATCAACCTCAACCCTGTATAGCTAACTCCAACATTCACATATAGAGTGTCTATGGTTGTTCCGAAATATATATAGATGTGTCGACATGATAGGTCGAAACATTGTATACGTGTCTATGGTATCTCAAGATTACATAATATACAATACAAGTTGATTAAGTTATGGTTGGAATAGATTTGTTACCAATTTTCACGTAGCTAAAATGAGAAAAATTATCCAATCTTGTTTTACCCATAACTTCTTCATTTTAAATCCGTTTTGAGTGAATCAAATTGCTATGGTTTCATATTGAACTATATTTTATGAATCTAAACAGAAAAAGTATAGGTTTATAGTCGGAAAAATAAGTTACAAGTCGTTTTTGTAAAGGTAGTCATTTCAGTCGAAAGAACGACGTCTAGATGACCATTTTAGAAAACATACTTCCACTTTGAGTTTAACCATAATTTTTGGATATAGTTTCATGTTCATAATAAAAATCATTTTCTCAGAATAACAACTTTTAAATCAAAGTTTATCATAGTTTTTAATTAACTAACCCAAAACAGCCCGCGGTGTTACTACGACGGCGTAAATCCGGTTTTACGGTGTTTTTCGTGTTTCCAGGTTTTAAATCATTAAGTTAGCATATCATATAGATATAGAACATGTGTTTAGTTGATTTTAAAAGTCAAGTTAGAAGGATTAACTTTTGTTTGCGAACAAGTTTAGAATTAACTAAACTATGTTCTAGTGATTACAAGTTTAAACCTTCGAATAAGATAGCTTTATATGTATGAATCGAATGATGTTATGAACATCATTACTACCTTAATTTCCTTGGATAAACCTACTGGAAAAGAGAAAAATGGATCTAGCTTCAATGGATCCTTGGATGGCTCGAAGTTCTTGAAGCAGAATCATGACACGAAAACAAGTTCAAGTAAGATCATCACTTGAAATAAGATTGTTATAGTTATAGAAATTGAACCAAAGTTTGAATATGATTATTACCTTGTATTAGAATGATAACCTACTGTAAGAAACAAAGATTTCTTGAGGTTGGATGATCACCTTACAAGATTGGAAGTGAGCTAGCAAACTTGAAAGTATTCTTGATTTTATGAAACTAGAACTTTTGGAATTTATGAAGAACACTTAGAACTTGAAGATAGAACTTGAGAGAGATCAATTAGATGAAGAAAATTGAAGAATGAAAGTGTTTGTAGGTGTTTTTGGTCGTTGGTGTATGGATTAGATATAAAGGATATGTAATTTTGTTTTCATGTAAATAAGTCATGAATGATTACTCATATTTTTGTAATTTTATGAGATATTTCATGCTAGTTGCCAAATGATGGTTCCCACATGTGTTAGGTGACTCACATGGGCTGCTAAGAGCTGATCATTGGAGTGTATATACCAATAGTACATACATCTAAAAGCTGTGTATTGTACGAGTACGAATACGGGTGCATACGAGTAGAATTGTTGATGAAACTGAACGAGGATGTATTTGTAAGCATTTTTGTTAAGTAGAAGTATTTTGATAAGTGTATTGAAGTCTTTCAAAAGTGTATAAATACATATTAAAACACTACATGTATATGCATTTTAACTGAGTCGTTAAGTCATCGTTAGTCGTTACATGCAAGTGTTGTTTTGAAACCTTTAGGTTAACGATCTTGTTAAATGTTGTTAACCCAATGTTTATAATATCAAATGAGATTTTAAATTATTATATTATCATGATATTATCATGTATGAATATATCTTAATATGATATATATACATTAAATGTCTTTACAACGATAATCGTTACATATATGTCTCGTTTAAAAATCATTAAGTTAGTAGTCTTGTTTTTACATATGTAGTTCATTGTTAATACTTAATGATATGTTTACTTATCATAGTATCATGTTAACTATATATATATCCATTATATGTCATCATATAGTTTTTACAAGTTTTAACGTTCGTGAATCACCGGTCAACTTGGGTGGTCAATTGTCTATATGAAACATATTTCAATTAATCAAGTCTTAACAAGTTTGATTGATTAATATGTTGGAAACATTTAATCATGTAAATATCAATCTCAATTAATATATATAAACATGGAAAAGTTCGGGTCACTACAGTACCTACCCGTTAAATAAATTTCGTCCCGAAATTTTAAGCTGTTGAAGGTGTTGACGAATCTTCTGGAAATAGATGCGGGTATTTATTCTTCATCTAATCTTCACGCTCCCAGGTGAACTCGGGTCCTCTACGAGCATTCCATCGAACCTTAACAATTGGTATCTTGTTTTGCTTAAGTCTTTTAACCTCACGATCCATTATTTCGACGGGTTCTTCGATGAATTGAAGTTTTTCGTTGATTTGGATTTCATCTAACGGAATAGTGAGATCTTCTTTAGCAAAACATTTCTTTAAATTCGAGACGTGGAAAGTGTTATGTACAGCCGCGAGTTGTTGAGGTAACTCTAGTCGGTAAGCTACTGGTCCGACACGATCAATAATCTTGAATGGTCCAATATACCTTGGATTTAATTTCCCTCGTTTACCAAATCGAACAACGCCTTTCCAAGGTGTAACTTTAAGCATGACCATCTCTCCAATTTCAAATTCTATATCTTTTCTTTTAATGTCAGCGTAGCTCTTTTGTCGACTTTGGGCGGTTTTCAACCGTTGTTGAATTTGGATGATCTTCTCGGTAGTTTCTTGTATAATCTCCGGACCCGTAATCTGTCTATCCCCCACTTCACTCCAACAAATCGGAGACCTGCACTTTCTACCATAAAGTGCTTCAAACGGCGCCATCTCAATGCTTGAATGGTAGCTGTCGTTGTAGGAAAATTCTGCTAACGGTAGATGTCGATCCCAACTGTTTCCGAAATCAATAACACATGCTCGTAGCATGTCTTCAAGCGTTTGTATCGTCCTTTTGCTCTGCCCATCAGTTTGTGGATGATAGGCAGTACTCATGTCTAGACGAGTTCCTAATGCTTGCTGTAATGTCTGCCAGAATCTTGAAATAAATCTGCCATCCCTATCAGAGATAATAGAGATTGGTATTCCATGTCTGGAGATGACTTCCTTCAAATACAGTCGTGCTAACTTCTCCATCTTGTCATCTTCTCTTATTGGCAAGAAGTGTGCTGATTTGGTGAGACGGTCAACTATTACCCAAATAGTATCAAAACCACTTGCAGTCCTTGGCAATTTAGTGATGAAATCCATGGTAATGTTTTCCCATTTCCATTCCGGGATTTCGGGTTGTTGAAGTAGACCTGATGGTTTCTTATGCTCAGCTTTGACCTTAGAACACGTCAAACATTCTCCTACGTATTTAGCAACATCGGCTTTCATACCCGGCCACCAAAAATGTTTCTTGAGATCCTTGTACATCTTCCCCGTTCCAGGATGTATTGAGTATCTGGTTTTATGAGCTTCTCTAAGTACCATTTCTCTCATATCTCCAAATTTTGGTACCCAAATCCTTTCAGCCCTATACCGGGTTCCGTCTTCCCGAATATTAAGATGCTTCTCCGATCCTTTGGGTATTTCATCCTTTAAATTTCCCTCTTTTAAAACTCCTTGTTGCGCCTCCTTTATTTGAGTAGTAATGTTATTATGAATCATTATATTCATAGATTTTACTCGAATGGGTTCTCTGTCCTTCCTGCTCAAGGCATCGGCTACCACATTTGCCTTCCCCGGGTGGTAACGAATCTCAAAGTCGTAATCATTCAATAATTCAATCCACCTACGCTGCCTCATATTCAGTTGTTTCTGATTAAATATGTGTTGAAGACTTTTGTGGTCGGTATATATAATACTTTTGACCCCATATAAGTAGTGCCTCCAAGTCTTTAATGCAAAAACAACCGTGCCTAATTCCAAATCATGCGTCGTATAATTTTGTTCGTGAATCTTCAATTGTCTAGACGCATAAGCAATCACCTTCGTTCGTTGCATTAATACACAACCGAGACCTTGCTTTGATGCATCACAATAAATCACAAAATCATCATTCCCTTCAGGCAATGACAATATAGGTGCCGTAGTTAGCTTTTTCTTCAATAACTGAAACGCTTTCTCTTGTTCATCATTCCATTCAAATTTCTTCCCTTTATGCGTTAATGCAGTCAAGGGTTTTGCTATTCTGGAAAAGTCTTGGATGAACCTTCTGTAGTAACCAGCTAGTCCTAAAAACTGGCGTATGTGTTTCGGAGTTTTCGGGGTTTCCCACTTTTCAACAGTTTCTATCTTTGCCGGATCCACCTTAATACCTTCTTTGTTCACTATGTGACCGAGGAATTGAACTTCTTCCAACCAAAATGCACACTTTGAAAACTTAGCGTACAATTCTTCCTTCCTCAATACTTCTAACACCTTTCTCAAATGTTCACCGTGTTCTTGGTCATTCTTTGAGTAAATAAGTATGTCATCAATGAAAACAATGACAAACTTGTCAAGGTATGGTCCACACACTAGGTTCATAAGGTCCATGAACACAGCTGGTGCATTAGTTAAACCAAACGGCATGACCATAAACTCGTAATGACCGTAACGTGTTCTGAAAGCAGTCTTTGGAATATCATCTTCTTTCACCCGCATTTGATGATACCCTGAACGTAAGTCAATCTTTGAATAAACAGACGAGCCTTGTAGTTGATCAAATAAGTCGTCGATTCTCGGTAGTGGGTAGCAGTTCTTGATGGTAAGTTTGTTCAACTCTCGGTAGTCGATACACAACCTGAATGTACCATCTTTCTTCTTGACAAACAAAACAGGAGCTCCCCACGGTGATGTGCTTGGTCGAATGAAACCACGCTCTAAAAGTTCTTGTAATTGGCTTTGCAGTTCTTTCATCTCGCTGGGTGCGAGTCTGTAAGGAGCACGAGCTATTGGTGCAGCTCCTGGTACAAGATCTATTTGAAATTCAACAGATCGATGTGGGGGTAATCCCGGTAATTCTTTCGGAAATACATCGGGAAATTCTTTTGCAATGGGAACATCATTGATGCTCTTTTCTTCAGTTTGTACTTTCTCGACGTGTGCTAGAACAGCATAGCAACCTTTTCTTATTAGTTTTTGTGCCTTCAAATTACTAATAAGATGTAGCTTCGTGTTGCCCTTTTCTCCGTACACCATTAAGGGTTTTCCTTTTTCTCGTATAATGCGAATTGCATTTTTGTAACAAAAGATCTCCGCTTTCACTTCTTTCAACCAGTCCATACCGATTATCACATCAAAACTCCCTAACTCTACTGGTATCAAATAAATCTTAAATGTTTCGCTAACCAGTTTAATTTCTCGATTCCGACATATATTATCTGCTGAAATTAATTTACCATTTGCTAATTCGAGTAAAAATTTACTATCCAAAGGCGTCAATGGACAACTTAATTTAGCACAAAAATCTCTACTCATATAGCTTCTATCCGCACCCGAATCAAATAAAACGTAAGCAGATTTATTGTCAATAAGAAACGTACCCGTAACAAGCTCCGGGTCTTCCTGTGCCTCTGCCGCATTAATATTGAAAACTCTTCCACGGCCTTGTCCATTCGTGTTCTCCTGGTTCGGGCAATTTCTAATAATGTGGCCCGGTTTTCCACATTTATAACAAACTACATTGGCATAACTTGCTCCGACACTACTTGCTCCGCCATTACTCGTTCCGACACCATTTGTTCCTTTCGTTCTATTAACCCCTGGTCCGTAGACCTCACACTTCGCCACGCTATGACCATTTCTTTTACACTTGTTGCAAAATTTGGTGCAGAACCCCGAGTGATTCTTTTCACACCTTTGGCATAGCTGCTTCTGATTGTTGTTGTTGTTGCGGTTATTATTGTTGTTGGGATGATTGTTGTAGTTGCTGTTGTTGTTGTTGTTGTTGTTGTTGGGCCGTTTGTTGTAGTTGCGATTGATGTTGCGATTGTTGGGATAATTGTTGCGATTATTGTTGTAATTGCTGTTGTTGTTGTATTGGTGATTCTTATCACCGTTTTCCTCCCACTTTCTTTTGACTTGCTTCACATTGGCCTCTTCAGCAGTCTGTTCTTTAATTCTTTCTTCAATCTGGTTCACTAGTTTGTGAGCCATTCTACATGCCTGTTGTATGGAGGCGGGCTCGTGTGAACTTATATCTTCTTGGATTCTTTCCGGTAATCCTTTCACAAACGCGTCGATCTTCTCTTCCTCATCTTCGAATGCTCCCGGACACAATAGGCACAATTCTGTGAATCGTCTTTCGTACGTGGTAATATCAAATCCTTGGGTTCGTAACCCTCTAAGTTCTGTCTTGAGCTTATTGACCTCGGTTCTGGGACGGTACTTCTCGTTCATCAAGTGCTTGAATGCTGACCATGGTAGTGCGTACGCATCATCTTGTCCCACTTGCTCTAGATAGGTATTCCACCATGTTAACGCAGAACCTGTGAAGGTATGCGTAGCGTACTTCACTTTGTCCTCTTCAGTACACTTACTTATGGCAAACACCGATTCAACCTTCTCGGTCCACCGTTTCAATCCGATCGGTCCTTCGGTTCCATCAAATTCCAAAGGTTTGCAGGCAGTGAATTCTTTGTAGGTGCATCCTACACGATTTCCTGTACTGCTAGATCCAAGGTTATTGTTGGTATGTAGCGCAGCCTGTACTGCGGCTATGTTTGAAGCTAGAAAAGTACGGAATTCCTCTTCATTCATATTCACGGTGTGTCGAGTAGTCGGTGCCATTTCCTTCAAAATAGTCAAATGGAACAAGTTAATCATACAGAATATTAAGAGTAGTTAATAGTATTTCGTAGCATAATATGAACTCATTTATAAAAGCTTTTTCTTCATATTAGCGTTTTATAAGTTTAAATTCGGGTAGTACCTACCCGTTAAGTTCATACTTAGTAGCTAATATACAATTCAACTACTACAATTCTATATGAAAAACAGATTATAATAATATTTCGCGTTCAAACTTTTATACAATATTTTACAAACTTACAATACCGCTTATTTTACATAAAGCATGAAATATAGCACACAATAACTTTGATACAAGATAGTTGTGAAGATAATTCTAGCTAGTACACAAGTCGTTCAGCAAAGGCAATAAAGACACGTAATTCATACGTCCAGAAACAAGTCATGCATTCTGGTTTTACTAGGACTACTTCCCATCCTTGGTCTTGTGCAACATAACCGTTATGGCCGTTGATAAGACAGCGTGTTGTAACGTCATCAAAGGGACGAGGGTTACGTAATGTCCAACAGTCCCGTAATAATCTAAAAACCTCATTTCTTACCCCAATTACCGACTCCGTCACTTGTGGAAACGTTTTGTTTAATAGTTGTAGCCCGATGTTCTTGTTCTCACTTTGGTGAGAAGCGAACATTACTAATCCGTAAGCATAACATGCTTCTTTATGTTGCATGTTAGCCACTTTTTCTAAATCACGAAGTCCAATATTCGGATATATTGAGTCAAAATAATTTCTTAACCCGTTGCGTAAAATAGCATTTGGGTTCCCCGCAATATATGCGTCAAAGTAAACACATCGTAACTTATGGGTTTCCCAATGTGATATCCCCCATCTTTCAAACGAAAGTCTCTTATAAACCAAGACATTCTTGGAACGTTCTTCGAATGTCTTACAAACTGATCTCGCCTTAAATAGTTGTGCCGAAGAATTCTGGCCGACTCTAGACAAGATTTCATCAATCATGTCTCCGGGTAGGTCTCTTAAAATATTGGGTTGTCTATCCATTTTGTGTTTTTAAACTGTAAAATAGACAAGAGTTAGATTCATAAAAAAATACTTATTAATACAAGCAATTTTTACATATATCATAAAGCATAAGAACACTATATTACATATATTACACCACACGAATACAACTATCTTATTCCGACTCGCTCGTTTCTTCTTCTTCGGTTTTGGTTCGTTTTGCCAAGTTTCTAGGGATATATGATGTTCCCCTAATACGAGCCGTCGTTGTCCTCATTGGTTTAGAAAAACCTGGTGGTTTAGAGGTTCCCGGGTCATTGTTACAACTTAAGGACTTCGGGGGTTGACGATACATATAAAGTTCATCGGGGTTGGAATTAGATTTCTCTATTTTTATGCCCTTTCCCTTATTATTTTCTTTTGCCTTTTTAAATTCAGTTGGGGTAATTTCTATAACATCATCGGAATTCTCGTCGGAATCCGATTCATCGGAGAATTGGTAATCCTCCCAATATTTTGCTTCCTTGGCGGAAACACCATTGACCATAATTAACTTTGGTCGGTTGGTTGAGGATTTTCTTTTACTTAACCGTTTTATTATTTCCCCCACCGGTTCTATTTCTTCATCCGGTTCCGATTCTTCTTCCGGTTCCGACTCTTCTTCCGGTTCCTCTTCGGGAACTTGTGAATCAGTCCACAAATCATTCCAATTTACATTTGACTCTTCATTATTATTAGGTGAGTCAATGGGACTTGTTCTAGAGGTAGACATCTATCACATAATATCAAACACGTTAAGAGATTAATATATCACATAATATTCATATGTTAAAAATATATAGTTTCCAACAAAAATGTTAAGCAATCATTTTTAAAGAAAACACGGTCGAAGTCCAGACTCACTAATGCATCCTAACAAACTCGATAAGGCACACTAATGCAAAATTCTGGTTCTCTAAGACCAACGCTCGGATACCAACTGAAATGTCCCGTTCTTATTGATTAAAAACGTTCCATATTAATTGATTTCGTTGCGAGGTTTTGACCTCTATATGAGACGTTTTTCAAAGACTACATTCATTTTAAAACAAATCATAACCTTTATTTCATCAATAAAGGTTTAAAAAGTTTTACGTAGATTATCAAATAATGATAATCTAAAATATCCTGTTTACACACGACCATTACATAATGGTTTACAATACAAATATGTTACAACAAAATAAGTTTCTTGAATGCAGTTTTTACACAATATCATACAAGCATGGACTCCAATTCTCGTCCTTATTTAAGTATGCGACAACGGAAGCTCTTAATAATCACCTGAGAATAAACATGCTTAAAACGTCAACAAAAATGTTGGTGAGTTATAGGTTTAACCTATATATATCAAATCATAATAATAGACCACAAGATTTCATATTTCAATACACATCCCATACATAGAGATAAAAATCATTCATATGGTGAACACCTGGTAACCGACAATGACAAGATGCATATATAAGAATATCCCCATCATTCCGGGACACCCTTCGGATATGATATAAATTTCGAAGTACTAAAGCATCCGGTACTTTGGATGGGGTTTGTTAGGCCCAATAGATCTATCTTTAGGATTCGCGTCAATTAGGGTGTCTGTTCCCTAATTCTTAGATTACCAGACTTAATAAAAAGGGGCATATTCGATTTCGATAATTCAACCATAGAATGTAGTTTCACGTACTTGTGTCTATTTTGTAAATCATTTATAAAACCTGCATGTATTCTCATCCCAAAAATATTAGATTTTAAAAGTGGGACTATAACTCACTTTCACAGATTTTTACTTCGTCGGGAAGTAAGACTTGGCCACTGGTTGATTCACGAACCTATAACAATATATACATATATATCAAAGTATGTTCAAAATATATTTACAACACTTTTAATATATTTTGATGTTTTAAGTTTATTAAGTCAGCTGTCCTCGTTAGTAACCTATAACTAGTTGTCCACAGTTAGATGTACAGAAATAAATCGATAAATATTATCTTGAATCAATCCACGACCCAGTGTATACGTATCTCAGTATTGATCACAACTCAAACTATATATATTTTGGAATCAACCTCAACCCTGTATAGCTAACTCCAACATTCACATATAGAGTGTCTATGGTTGTTCCGAAATATATATAGATGTGTCGACATGATAGGTCGAAACATTGTATACGTGTCTATGGTATCTCAAGATTACATAATATACAATACAAGTTGATTAAGTTATGGTTGGAATAGATTTGTTACCAATTTTCACGTAGCTAAAATGAGAAAAATTATCCAATCTTGTTTTACCCATAACTTCTTCATTTTAAATCCGTTTTGAGTGAATCAAATTGCTATGGTTTCATATTGAACTATATTTTATGAATCTAAACAGAAAAAGTATAGGTTTATAGTCGGAAAAATAAGTTACAAGTCGTTTTTGTAAAGGTAGTCATTTCAGTCGAAAGAACGACGTCTAGATGACCATTTTAGAAAACATACTTCCACTTTGAGTTTAACCATAATTTTTGGATATAGTTTCATGTTCATAATAAAAATCATTTTCTCAGAATAACAACTTTTAAATCAAAGTTTATCATAGTTTTTAATTAACTAACCCAAAACAGCCCGCGGTGTTACTACGACGGCGTAAATCCGGTTTTACGGTGTTTTTCGTGTTTCCAGGTTTTAAATCATTAAGTTAGCATATCATATAGATATAGAACATGTGTTTAGTTGATTTTAAAAGTCAAGTTAGAAGGATTAACTTTTGTTTGCGAACAAGTTTAGAATTAACTAAACTATGTTCTAGTGATTACAAGTTTAAACCTTCGAATAAGATAGCTTTATATGTATGAATCGAATGATGTTATGAACATCATTACTACCTTAATTTCCTTGGATAAACCTACTGGAAAAGAGAAAAATGGATCTAGCTTCAATGGATCCTTGGATGGCTCGAAGTTCTTGAAGCAGAATCATGACACGAAAACAAGTTCAAGTAAGATCATCACTTGAAATAAGATTGTTATAGTTATAGAAATTGAACCAAAGTTTGAATATGATTATTACCTTGTATTAGAATGATAACCTACTGTAAGAAACAAAGATTTCTTGAGGTTGGATGATCACCTTACAAGATTGGAAGTGAGCTAGCAAACTTGAAAGTATTCTTGATTTTATGAAACTAGAACTTTTGGAATTTATGAAGAACACTTAGAACTTGAAGATAGAACTTGAGAGAGATCAATTAGATGAAGAAAATTGAAGAATGAAAGTGTTTGTAGGTGTTTTTGGTCGTTGGTGTATGGATTAGATATAAAGGATATGTAATTTTGTTTTCATGTAAATAAGTCATGAATGATTACTCTTATTTTTGTAATTTTATGAGATATTTCATGCTAGTTGCCAAATGATGGTTCCCACATGTGTTAGGTGACTCACATGGGCTGCTAAGAGCTGATCATTGGAGTGTATATACCAATAGTACATACATCTAAAAGCTGTGTATTGTACGAGTACGAATACGGGTGCATACGAGTAGAATTATTGATGAAACTGAACGAGGATGTATTTGTAAGCATTTTTGTCAAGTAGAAGTATTTTGATAAGTGTATTGAAGTCTTTCAAAAGTGTATAAATACATATTAAAACACTACATGTATATACATTTTAACTGAGTCGTTAAGTCATCGTTAGTCGTTACATGCAAGTGTTGTTTTGAAACCTTTAGGTTAACGATCTTGTTAAATGTTGTTAACCCAATGTTTATAATATCAAATGAGATTTTAAATTATTATATTATCATGATATTATCATGTATGAATATATCTTAATATGATATATATACATTAAATATCTTTACAACGATAATCGTTACATATATGTCTCGTTTAAAAATCATTAAGTTAGTAGTCTTGTTTTTACATATGTAGTTCATTGTTAATACTTAATGATATGTTTACTTATCATAGTATCATGTTAACTATATATATATCCATTATATGTCATCATATAGTTTTTACAAGTTTTAACGTTCGTGAATCACCGGTCAACTTGGGTGGTCAATTGTCTATATGAAACATATTTCAATTAATCAAGTCTTAACAAGTTTGATTGATTAACATGTTGGAAACATTTAATCATGTAAATATCAATCTCAATTAATATATATAAACATGGAAAAGTTCGGGTCACTACAATATGTATATATTGTTATAGGTTCGTGAATCAACAGTGGCCAAGTCTTACTTCTCGACGAAGTAAAAATCTGTGAAAGTGAGTTATAGTCCCACTTTTAAAATCTAATATTTTTGGGATGAGAATACATGCAGGTTTTATAAATGATTTACAAAATAGACACAAGTACGTGAAACTACATTCTATGGTTGAATTATCGAAATCGAATATGCCCCTTTTTATTAAGTCTGGTAATCTAAGAATTAGGGAACAGACACCCTAATTGACGCGAATCCTAAAGATAGATCTATTGGGCCTAACAAACCCCATCCAAAGTACCGGATGCTTTAGTACTTCAAAATTTATATCATATCCGAAGGGTGTCCCGGAATGATGGGGATATTCTTATATATGCATCTTGTTAATGTCGGTTACCAGGTGTTCACCATATGAATGATTTTTATCTCTATGTATGGGATGTGTATTGAAATATGAAATCTTGTGGTCTATTGTTACGATTTGATATATATAGGTTAAACCTATAACTCACCAACATTTTTGTTGACGTTTAAAGCATGTTTATTCTCAGGTGAATATTAAGAGCTTTCTCTGTTGCATACTAAAATAAGGACAAGATTTGGAGTCCATGTTTGTTTTAAAAATGAATGCAGTCTTTGAAAAACGTCTCATATAGAGGCCAAAACCTCGCAACGAAATCAATTAATATGGAACGTTTTTAATCAATAAGAACGGGACATTTCAGTTGGTATCCGAGCGTTGGTCTTAGAGAACCAGAATTTTGCATTAGTGTGTCTTATCGAATTTGTTAGGATGCATTAGTGAGTCTGGACTTCGACCGTGTTTACTTGAAAAATGATTGCTTAACAAATTTTGTTGGAATCTATATATTTTTAACATGTGAATATTATGTGATATATTAATCTCTTAACGCGTTTGATATTATGTGATAGATGTCTACCTCTAGAACAAGTCCCATTGACTCACCTATTAATAATGAAGAGTCAAATGTAAATTGGAATGATTCGTGGACTGATTCACAAGTTCCCGAAGAGGAACCGGAAGAAGAGTCGGAACCGGAAGAAGAATCGGAACCGGAAGAAGAATCGGAACCGGATGAAGAAATAGAACCGGTGGGGGAAATAATAAAACGGTTAAGTAAAAGAAAATCCTCAACCAACCGACCAAGGTTAATTATGGTCAATGGTGTTTCCGCCAAGGAAGCAAAATATTGGGAGGATTACCAATTCTCCGATGAATCGGATTCCGACGAGAATTCCGATGATGTTATAGAAATTACCCCAAATGAATTTAAAAAGGCAAAAGAAAATAATAAGGGAAAGGGCATAAAAATAGAGAAATCTAATTCCAACCCCGATAAACCAATGTGGAAAACGACGGCTCGTATTAGGGGAACATCATATATCCCTAGAAACTTGGCAAAACGAACCAAAACCGAAGAAGAAGAAACAAGCGAGTTGGAATAAGATAGTTGTATTCGTGTGGTGTAATATATGTAATATAGTGTGCTTATGCTTTATGATATATGTAAAAATTGCTTGTATTAATAAGTATTTTTTTTTATGAATCTAACTCTTGTCTATTTTACAGTATAAAAACACAAAATGGATAGACAACCCAATATTTTAAGAGACCTACCCGGAGACATGATTGATGAAATCTTGTCTAGAGTCGGTCAGAATTCTTCGGCACAACTATTTAAGGCGAGATCAGTTTGTAAGACATTCGAAGAACGTTCCAAGAATGCCTTGGTTTATAAAAGGCTTTCGTTCGAAAGATGGGGGATATCACATTGGGAAATCCATAAGTTACGATGTGTTTACTTTGACGCATATATTGCGGGGAACCCAAATGCTATTTTACGCAATGGGTTAAGAAATTATTTTGACTCAATATATCCGAATATTGGACTTCGTGATTTAGAAAAAGCGGCTAACATGCAACATAAAGAAGCATGTTATGCTTACGGATTAGTAATGTTCGCTTCTCACCAAAGTGAGAACAAGAACGTCGGCCTACAACTATTAAACAAAACGTTCCCACAAGTGACGGAGTCGGTAATTGGGGTAAGAAATGAGGCTTTTAGATTGTTACGGGACTGTTGGACATTACGTAACCCTCGTCCCTTTGACGACGTTACAACACGCTGTCTTATCAACGGCCATAACGGTTATGTTCCACAAGACCAAGGATGGGAAGTAGTCCTAGTAAAACCAGAATGCATGACTTGATTCTGGACGTATGAATTACGTGTCTTTATTGCCTTTGCTGAACGACTTGTGTACTAGCTAGAATTATCTTCACAACTATCTTGTATCAAAGTTATTGTGTGCTATATTTCATGCTTTATGTAAAATAAGCGGTATTGTAAGTTTGTAAAATATTGTATAAAAGTTTGAACGCGAAATATTATTATAATCAGTTTTTCATATAGAATTGTAATAGTTGAATTGTATATTAGCTACTAAGTATGAACTTAACGGGTAGGTACTACCCGAATTTAAACTTATAAAACGCTAATATGAAGAAAAAGCTTTTATAAATGAGTTCATATTATGCTACGAAATACTATTAACTACTCTTAATATTCTGTATGATTAACTTGTTCCATTTGACTATTTTGAAGGAAATGGCACCGACTACTCGACACACCGTGAATATGAATGAAGAGGAATTCCGTACTTTTCTAGCTTCAAACATAGCCGCAGTACAGGCTGCGCTACATACCAACAATAACCTTGGATCTAGCAGTACAGGAAATCGTGTAGGATACACCTACAAAGAATTCACTGCCTGCAAACCTTTGGAATTTGATGGAACCGAAGGACCGATCGGATTGAAACGGTGGACCGAGAAGGTCGAATCGGTGTTTGCCATAAGTAAGTGTACTGAAGAGGACAAAGTAAAGTACGCTACGCATACCTTCACAGGTTCTGCGTTAACATGGTGGAATACCTATCTAGAGCAAGTGGGATAAGACGATGCGTACGCACTACCGTGGTCAGCATTCAAGCACTTGATGAACGAGAAGTACCGTCCTAGAACCGAGGTCAATAAGCTCAAGACAGAACTTAGAGGGTTACGAACCCAAGGATTTGATATTACCACGTACGAAAGACGATTCACAGAATTGTGCCTATTGTGTCCGGGAGCATTCGAAGATGAGGAAGAGAAGATCGACGCGTTTGTGAAAGGATTACCGGAAAGAATCCAAGAAGATATAAGTTCACACGAGCCCGCCTCCATACAACAGGCATGTAGAATGGCTCACAAACTAGTGAACCAGATTGAAGAAAGAATTAAAGAACAGACTACTGAAGAGGCCAATGTGAAGCAAGTCAAAAGAAAGTGGGAGGAAAACGGTGATAAGAATCACCAATACAACAACAACAGCAATTACAACAATAATTGCAACAATTATCCCAAAAATCGCAACATCAATCGCAACTACAACAAACGGCCCAACAACAACAACAACAACAACAACAACAACAACAACAACAACAGCAACTACAACAATCATCCCAATAACAATAATAACCGCAACAACAACAACAATCAGAAGCAGCTATGCCAAAGGTGTGAAAAGTATCACTCGGGGTTCTGCACCAAATTTTACAACAAGTGTAAAAGAAATGGTCATAGCGCGGCGAAGTCTGAGGTCTACGGACCAGGGGTTAATAGAACGAAAGGAACAAATGGTGTCGGAACGAGTAATGGCGGAGCGAGTAGTGTCGGAGCAAGTTATGCCAATGTAGTTTGTTATAAATGTGGAAAACCGGGCCACATTATTAGAAATTGCCCGAACCAGGAGAACACGAATGGACAAGGCCGCGGAAGAGTTTTCAATATTAATGCGGCAGAGGCACAGGAAGACCCGGAGCTTGTTACGGGTACGTTTCTTATTGACAATAAATCTGCTTACGTTTTATTTGATTCGGGTGCGGATAGAAGCTATATGAGTAGAGATTTTTGTGCTAAATTAAGTTGTCCATTGATGCCTTTGGATTGTAAATTTTTACTCGAATTAGCAAATGGTAAATTAATTTCAGCAGATAATATATGTCGGAATCGAGAAATTAAACTGGTTAGCGAAACATTTAAGATTGACTTGATACCAGTAGAGTTAGGGAGTTTTGATGTGATAATCGGTATGGACTGGTTGAAAGAAATGAAAGCAGAGATCGTTTGTTACAAAAATGCAATTCGCATTATACGAGAAAAAGGAAAACCCTTAATGGTGTACGGAGAAAAGGGCAACACGAAGCTACATCTTATTAGTAATTTGAAGGCACAAAAACTAATAAGAAAAGGTTGCTATGCTGTTCTAGCACACGTCGAGAAAGTACAAACTGAAGAAAAGAGCATCAATGATGTTCCCATTGCAAAAGAATTTCCCGATGTATTTCCGAAAGAATTACCGGGATTACCCCCACATCGATCCGTTAAATTTCAAATAGATCTTGTACCAGGAGCTGCACCAATAGCTCGTGCTCCTTACAGACTCGCACCCAGTGAGATGAAAGAACTGCAAAGCCAATTACAAGAACTTTTAGAGCATGGTTTCATTCGACCAAGCACATCACCGTGGGGAGCTCCTGTTTTGTTTGTCAAGAAGAAAGATGGTACATTCAGGTTGTGTATCGACTACCGAGAGTTGAACAAACTTACCATTAAGAACCGCTACCCACTACCGAGAATCGACGACTTATTTGATCAACTACAAGGCTCGTCTGTTTATTCAAAGATTGACTTACGTTCCGGGTATCATCAAATGCGGGTGAAAGAAGATGATATTCCAAAGACTACTTTCAGAACACGTTACGGTCATTACGAGTTTATGGTCATGCCATTTGGTTTAACTAATGCAACAGCTGTGTTCCTGGACCTTATGAACCTAGTGTGTGGACCATACCTTGACAAGTTTGTCATTGTTTTCATTGATGACATACTTATTTACTCAAAGAATGACCAAGAACACGGTGAACATTTGAGAAAGGTGTTAGAAGTATTGAGGAAGGAAGAATTGTACGCTAAATTTTTAAAGTGTGCATTTTTGTTGGAAAAAGTTCAATTCCTCGGTCACATAGTGAACAAAAAAGGTATTAAGGTGGATCCGGCAAAGATAGAAACTGTTGAAAAGTGGGAAACCCCGAATACTCCAAAACACATACGCCAGTTTTTAGGATTAGCTGGTTACTACAGAAGGTTCATCCAAGACTTTTCCAGAATAGCAAAACCCTTGACTGCATTAACGCATAAAGGGAAGAAATTTAAATGGAAGGATGAACAAGAGAAAGCGTTTCAGTTATTGAAGAAAAAGCTAACTACGGCACCTATATTGTCATTTCCTGAAGGGAATGATGATTTTGTGATTTATTGTGACGCATCAAAGCAAGGTCTCGGTTGTGTATTAATGCAACGAACGAAGGTGATTGCTTATGCGTCTAGACAATTGAAGATTCACGAGCAAAATTATACGACGCATGATTTGGAATTAGGCGCGGTTGTTTTTGCATTAAAGACTTGGAAGCAATACTTATATGGGGTCAAAAGTATTATATATACCGACCACAAAAGTCTTCAACACATATTTAATCAGAAACAACTGAATATGAGGCAGCGTAGGTAGATTGAATTGTTGAATGATTACGACTTTGAGATTCGTTACCACCCGGGGAAGGCAAATGTGGTAGCCGATGCCTTGAGCAGGAAGGACAGAGAACCCATTCGAGTAAAATCTATGAATATAATGATTCATAATAACCTTACTACTCAAATAAAGGAGGCGCAACAAGGAGTTTTAAAAGAAGGAAATTTAAAGGATGAAATACCCAAAGGATCGGAGCAGCATCTTAATATTCGGGAAGACGGAACCCGGTATAGGGCTGAAAGGATTTGGGTACCAAAATTTGGAGATATGAGAGAAATGGTACTTAGAGAAGCTCATAAAACCAGATACTCAATACATCCTGGAACGGGGAAGATGTACAAGGATCTCAAGAAACATTTTTGGTGGCCGGGTATGAAAGCCGATGTTGCTAAATACGTAGGAGAATGTTTGACGTGTTCTAAGGTCAAAGCTGAGCATCAGAAACCATCAGGTCTACTTCAACAACCCGAAATCCCAGAATGGAAATGGGAAAACATTACCATGGATTTCATCAATAAATTGCCAAGGACTGCAAGTGGTTTTGATACTATTTGGGTAATAGTTGATCGTCTCACCAAATCAGCACACTTCCTGCCAATAAGAGAAGATGACAAGATGGAGAAGTTAGCACGACTGTATTTGAAGGAAGTCGTCTCCAGACATGGAATACCAATCTCTATTATCTCTGATAGGGATGGCAGATTTATTTCAAGATTCTGGCAGACATTACAGCAAGCATTAGGAACTCGTCTAGACATGAGTACTGCCTATCATCCACAAACTGATGGGCAGAGCAAAAGGATGATACAAATGCTTGAAGACATGCTACGAGCATGTGTTATTGATTTCGGAAACAGTTGGGATCGACATCTACCGTTAACAGAATTTTCCTACAACAACAGCTACCATTCAAGCATTGAGATGGCGCCGTTTGAAGCACTTTATGGTAGAAAGTGCAGGTCTCCGATTTGTTGGAGTGAAGTGGGGGATAGACAGATTACGGGTCCGGAGATTATACAAGAAACTACCGAGAAGATCATCCAAATTCAACAACGGTTGAAAACCGCCCAAAGTCGACGAAAGAGCTACGCTGACATTAAAAGAAAAGATATAGAATTTGAAATTGGAGAGATGGTCATGCTTAAAGTTGCACCTTGGAAAGGCATTGTTCGATTTGGTAAACGAGGGAAATTAAATCCAAGGTATATTAGACCATTCAAAATTATTGATCGTGTCGGACCAGTAGCTTACCGACTTGAGTTACCTCAACAACTCGCGGCTGTACATAACACTTTCCACGTCTCGAATTTGAAGAAATGTTTTGCTTAAGAAGATCTCACTATTCCGTTAGATGAAATCCAAATCAACGAAAAACTCCAATTCATCGAAGAACCCGTCGAAATAATGGATCGTGAGGTTAAAAGACTTAAGCAAAACAAGATACCAATTGTTAAGGTTCGATGGAATGCTCGTAGAGGACCCGAGTTCACCTGGGAGTGTGAAGATTAGATGAAGAAGAAATACCCGCATCTATTTCCAGAAGATTCGTCAACACCTTCAACAGCTTAAAATTTCAGGACGAAATTTATTTAACGGGTAGGTACTGTAGTGACCCGAACTTTTCTATGTTTATATATATTAATTGAGATTGATATTTACATGATTAAATGTTTCCAACATGTTAAGCAATCAAACTTGTTAAGACTTGATTAATTAAAATATGTTTCATATAGACAATTGACCACCCAAGTTGACCGGCGATTCACGAACGTTAAAACTTGTAAAAACGACATGAAGATATATATATGGATATACATATGGTTAACATGAGATTATGATAAGTAAGTATCTCCATAAGTATATTAACAATGAGTTATATACATATAAACAAGACTACTAACTTAAGGATTTCGAAACGAGACATATATGTAACGATTATCGTTGTAACGACATTTAAATGTATATATATATCATATTAAGATATATTAATATATCATAATATCATGATAATATAATAACTTAACATCTCATTAGATATAATAAACAATGGGTTAACAACATTAATTGAGATCGTTAACTTAAAGGCTTCAAAACAACACTTACATGTAATGACTAACGATGACTTAACGACTCAGTTAAAATGTATATACATGTAGTGTATTTAGATGTATTAAAATACTTTTGGAAGACTTCAAGACATATATCAAAACACTCATACTTAACGAAAATGGTTACAGTTACTTTCTCATTCTTTTCTTTCATCAAGAATTCTAGTCGTATTCTTACCCGTATTATACACAGCTTCAAAACGTACTTACTATGGGTATATACCAATAGGAACTAGCATGGGATTCCACTCTTGATTATTTCATGTATGACTAATCAATTTTAACTTCTACCATGAGCTAGTCAACTAACTAGAACTCCTTTTAACCCCACTCACCACTCACCAATTACCACTCATCATTCACTCCATTTCACTTCCAATTCTCTTTCTAATTCTCTCTCAACACACACACACTATTATGAACGTATTTTTCCAGTAGTTAATCATCATCTTCATCAAAAATAACTTCAAGAATCAAGCTATAATCATCATAGGAAGAACACTTCAAGAACACTTCAAAAATCCCTTCAAGTTTACTAATTTACTTCCAAGCTTTCTAATCCATTCCAAGTAATCATCTAAGATCAAGAAACCTTTGTTATATACAGTAGGTTATCTTTCTTATTCAAGGTAATATTCATATTCAAACTTTGATTCAATTTCTATAACTATAAACTATCTTAATTCGAGTAAAAATCTTACTTGAACTTGTTTTTGTGTCATGATCCTACTTCAAGAACTTTCAAGTCATCCAAGATCCTTTGAAGCTAGATCATTTCTTGTCACTTCCAGTAGGTTTACCTACTAAACTTGAGGTAGTAATGATGTTCATAACATCATTCGATTCATATATATAAAACTATCTTATTCGAAAGTTTAAACTCGTAATCACTAGAAAATAGTTTAGTTAATTCTAAACTTGTTCGCAAACAAAAGTTAATCCTTCTAACTTGACTTTTAAAATTAACTAAACACATGTTCTATATCTATATGATATGCTAACTTAATGATTTAAAACCTGGAAACACGAAAAACACCGTAAAACCGGATTTACTCCGTCGTAGTAACACCGCGGGCTGTTTTGGGTTAGTTAATTAAAAACTATGATAAACTTTGATTTAAAAGTTGTTATTCTGAGAAAATGATTTTTATTATGAACATGAAACTATATCCAAAAATTATGGTTAAACTCAAAGTGGAAGTATGTTTTCTAAAATGGTCATCTAGACGTCGTTCTTTCGACTGAAATGACTACCTTTACAAAAATGACTTGTAACTTATTTTTCCGACTATAAACCTATACTTTTTCTGTTTAGATTCATAAAATAGAGTTCAATATGAAACCATAGCAATTTGATTCACTCAAAACGGATTTAAAATGAAGAAGTTATGGGTAAAACAAGATTGGATAATTTTTCTCATTTTAGCTACGTGAAAATTGGTAACAAATCTATTCCAACCATAACTTAATCAACTTGTATTGTATATTATGTAATCTTGAGATACCATAGACACGTATACAATGTTTCGACCTATCATGTCGACACATCTATATATATTTCAGAACAACCATAGACACTCTATATGTGAATGTTGGAGTTAGCTATACAGGGTTAAGGTTGATTCCAAAATATATATAGTTTGAGTTGTGATCAATACTAAGATACGTATACACTGGGTCGTGGATTGATTCAAGATAATATTTATCGATTTATTTCTGTACATCTAACTGTGGACAACTAGTTGTAGGTTACTAACGAGGACAGCTGACTTAATAAACTTAAAACATCAAAATATATTAAAAGTGTTGTAAATATATTTTGAACATACTTTAATATATATGTATATATTGTTATAGGTTCGTGAATCAACAGTGGCCAAGTCTTACTTCTCGACGAAGTAAAAATCTGTGAAAGTGAGTTATAGTCCCACTTTTAAAATCTAATATTTTTGGGATGAGAATACATGAAGGTTTTATAAATGATTTACAAAATAGACACAAGTACGTGAAACTACATTCTATGGTTGAATTATCAAAATCGAATATGCCCCTTTTTATTAAGTCTGGTAATCTAAGAATTAGGGAACAGACACCCTAATTGACGCGAATCCTAAAGATAGATCTATTGGGCCTAACAAACCCCATCCAAAGTACCGGATGCTTTAGTACTTCGAAATTTATTTCATATCCGAAGGGTGTCCCGGAATGATGGGGATATTCTTATATATGTATCTTGTTAATGTCGGTTACCGGGTGTTCACCATATGAATGATTTTTATCTCTACGTATGGGATGTGTATTGAAATATGAAATCTTGTGGTCTATTGTTACGATTTGATATATATAGGTTAAACCTATAACTCACCAACATTTTTGTTGACGTTTAAAGCATGTTTATTCTCAGGTGAATATTAAGAGCTTCCGCTGTTGCATACTAAAATAAGGACAAGATTTGGAGTCCATGTTTGTTTTAAAAATGAATGCAGTCTTTGAAAAACGTCTCATATAGAGGTCAAAACCTCGCAACGAAATCAATTAATATGGAACGTTTTTAATCAATAAGAACGGGACATTTCATGCCTTCCTGGGATGGTAACGAAGCTCGCAATCGTAATCGTTTAAGGTTTCAATCCACCTTCGTTGTCTCATGTTTAGTTGCTTTTGATCGAAGATGTGTTGGAGACTTTTGTGATCGGTAAAGATAGTACTCTTGGTTCCATAAAGATAGTGTCTCCACATTTTAAGTGCAAAGACAACAGCTCCGAGTTCGAGATCATGTGTCGTATAGTTTCGTTCATGAATTTTGAGTTGTCGAGAAGCATAAGAAATGACTTTCGTTCGTTGCATCAACACACACCCAAAACCATGTTTCGAGGCATCGTAATATACAACAAAATTGTCATTGCCTTCGGGAAGAGACAAGATAGGAGCGGTGGTTAGCTTTGTTTTCAAGATTTGAAATGCGGATTCTTGTTCGGTCGCCCAAATGAATTTCTTTCCTTTGTGAGTTAATGCGGTTAGAGGACGAGCAACCAAAGAGAAATCTTTGATGAATCTACGATAGTATCCGGCGAGACCCAAGAATTGACGAATGTGAGTAGGAGTAGTAGGAGTCTCCCATTTACTAATGGCTTCGATTTTCGTTGAATCGACTTTAATACCTTGGTCACTTACAACATGACCAAGAAATTGAACTTCCTTTAACTAAAATTCGCACTTGGAGAATTTAGCATAGAGTCGTTCTTGTCTTAAAAGTTCAAGCACAAGTCGGAGGTGTTCCTCGTGTTCTTCTTCGCTTTTTGAATAAACCAAAATATCATCGATGAACACGATAACGAATTTGTCAAGATACGGTTTGCACACGCGGTTCATAAGATCCATGAACACCGCTGGTGCGTTAGTGAGACCAAATGGCATTACAAGAAATTCATAGCTACCATAACGAGTTCGGAAAGCGGTTTTGAAGACATCTTCCCCCTTAACCCTTAATTGATGATAACCCGAGCGGAGATCGATTTTTGAATATACACAAGACCCTTGTAGTTGATCAAAGAGGTCATCGATGTGAGGAAGAGGATATCGGTTCTTAACCGTCAATTTTTTTAGTTCATGATAATCAATGCACATTCGTAGGGATCTGTCTTTCTTTTTAACAAACAAAATCGGAGCGCCCCAAGGTGAATGGCTAGGTTGGATAAAACCACGATCAAGTAGTTCTTGGATTTGACTTTGCAATTCTTGCATTTCGGATGGAGCGAGTCTATATGGTGCACGTGCTACGGGCGCGGCTCCCGGAATAAGATAGATTTGGAATTCAACTGGTCGATGAGGTGGAAGACCCGGCAATTCGTCGGGAAATACATCGGAATAGTCACTAATAATTGGCACATCATCGATGTGCTTCTCATCGGACTTGACTTTCTTAACGTGAGCAAGGATCGCAAAACAACCCTTACGGAGTAGTTTTCTAACTTTAATGCATTAAACGAGGTTGAGTCCGGTGCAACTCTTATCACCATAGACGATCAAAGGTTCACCATTCTCGATAGGAATTCGGATTGCGTTAAGATTACAAAGGATGTGAGATTTCGTTTTGGCTAGCCAATTCATACCGATTATTACATCGAAGCTTCCTAGTTCCATGGGTATCAAGTCAATTTCAAACTCATTACCCAAAATGTTTAACGTACACCCCCGGTAATATGTGTCGGCACTCAATAGTTTTCCGCTGGCCATTTCAATGGTATAAGTGGTATCTAGTGGAAGTGGTAGAGTATTAAAAGAATGAGTCAAAGTCTTGGATACAAAACTCTTATCGGCACCCGAATCGAATAAACAAGTAACATAAGTGTTGTCGAGGAGAAACGTACCCGTGACTAATTCATTGTCATCTCGGGCTTCCTCGGTGTTGATGTTGAAAGCTCGTCCGCGCGTGTTGGTGTTGGCTTTCTTCTTCGGACACGCATTTCTAAAATGACCTGTTTGGCCACATTCATAACAAGTACCCAGTTTTGGTGCATTGGGCACCTTTTGAGCGACGGGGGCGGCACTTCTACAATCGTTGGCCACATGACCACCCCTTTGGCACCGATGGCAAAATAGATTGCTACATTCACCATAGTGGTGTTTGTGGCATTTGTTGCAAAAGGGTTTATTTCCCCCATAACTTTTCTTGGCGTCGGAGGTGAAAGGCTTTTTGGTGAAGTTGTTGTTGTAGTTGTTACTTGATTGGGGTGCTTCCCATTTTCTTTTGTTGCCGCCCGATTTATCCTCGGCCTTAGGTGCCGGAACTACGACTTCGTCAACTGTTTTGATCAATTGGCGGGCCATGTTCAAAGCTTGTTGTAGGTTAGCGGGTTTGGATGACATCACTCCTTGTTTGATGCTCTTTGGAAGACCATCCATATAGAGTTCAACCCTTTGAGATTCGGGGTTCACGAGGTTGGGACACATCAATGATAGCTCGGCGTATCGTTGATTGTAGGCCTTGAGATCGTTTCCGACCGCCATTAAAGTTCTAAGCTCTTGTTCGAGCTTTCGGGTTTCTTCACGAGGGAAAAATTCGACGATCATCCTTTCTCTCAAATCGGCCCAAGAGAGGGCGTGAGCTTCATCGGTACCCACCGATTGTACATACGTGTTCCACCACGTGAGGGCGATACCGGCAAAGGTGTGGGTGGAATATTTGACTTTATCTTGGTCCCGACAACCGCTTATGCTAAAAACGGCTTCCGTTTATTTGAACCATCGAGTGAGCACAACCGGTCCCCCGGTTCCATCAAAAGTGTGAGGTTTGCACCCCATGAAGGCTTTGTAGGAGCACCCTTCGCTTGAGTTACCGACCCCTTGATTGTTGTTGTGGCTGTTGTTATTGTTGGAGGAGTGATCGGCCATGGCCGCTTCCACAGCGGTGGCTATCATTCGTTGTAGTGCTTGTTCGGGAGTCTCATGGCGTGGCACACGACGAGGAGGCATTGTTCCTTCAAAACACAAGAATACCGTTGATTAGTATTCTTAATAATACTAACCATGATATGGAATAAGGATAGAGAGATATTTTCCTTGACTCGCCTTAAATTCTTTATGTCATAATGTCGGAATGTTCATATGAGTCACCGTAATATAATCCCGGAAATTATATTACCCTAATTCATATGTGCATTCGACACTAATTCATATAGTCAAGGTGGCGCGTCAATTGAATCAAGTAACGTGAGATTAAGATTGAATAAGAATTAGATATGATAGACGAGTTCGAGTATAATGCACAAGTAGTCAAGTAATTCCTACTTTAAGTCTATATGCCGGTTGTAGTCTAGACTCACTAATGTACCTTATGACTCGGGGTTGACACCAATGAACTCTAAATCCCTACAACCAACGCTCTGATACCATCTGTAGCGACCCGACCAAATCATGTTTGACGGCGCCGACTACTTAGGTCCCGTTACGTGGTCATAAGTCTTTAACATGACGTTTGACCAAAATATGTCCCATTCATTTCATAAGTAAGAGGATGTTTCAAGTTTACAAATGTAGTTCAAAAGACTAGTTACATTACAAAGTTTAATGTACGAATGAAACCTATGCGACACAATTTAAAGTAGTCAAAAGACGCTCCATCTATGCATGTATACTCGACATCCAAGCAAGTATCAAAAAGAGTGCGGAAGCATGTATCAAGTAGCTTTCAAGGACCTGAGAAAACATATAAAAAACTGTCAACGAAAACGTTGGTGAAATCATAGGTGTTTTAGTAAACGTTGCATTTGAACCACAAGATTTAATATAATATGATTTTCTAAATCATTTGCATTCCAAAGTTGTTATTTGTTTCGCGGGCACCCAATTATCAAACTTAACTGTTTTGCACCCTTTGCGTAGTGTTAGAACATACACTAGACCCGAAAATATATTTCATCCGCTAACGGTAGCGAACCGTCCGAATGAGGCTCGTCAAGCCCATGTGATCACATAATATAAGTTCACATTTACACCCTGCAAGTGTAACTAATGATAATTGAATTGAGGATTTTCGTTCAAACCCGTACGTGGAATGTTCGTTTTTGTACTTGTGTTCAAAGTGTAAAAGTATGATACGTATATGTTTCTCATCCCATAGTTTAAAGCATGAAAGTTGTTTGAAAGATGGGACTATGATCTCACCTTGAGTGCACGTATGAAAAGTACTTCACAAAGTAACGTGTGTGAAGGATAATGCTAGTCTTGACCTAAATAAATAGGTCGTATCAATTACGGTAAACACGATAGGTCAAAGATGTTCAATTAGTCATATGGCTCGTTACGACTCGATTATGTAGCATGTGAATCAAATTGTCAAGTTTCATGCAAGATGCAAGTATAGAAACAAGTTAGGAAGGTTGCATAATCATTTAGTTAAGTTTGACAAAAAGTCAAACTTTGGTCGGTCAAAGTCAACGAAAAAGTCAACACGTTCGGGTCGGGTCCCGAACTCTTTTTCTGAGGTTTTTATTCATATATAAACATGTTAGAACAAGTCTCATGTGAATCGGAGGTCCATAGGGTGCCAAACATTTTTCATATATTTGACATGTAGGTCAGAGCCTGAACACGGCTTAGGCCGCGCCGCGACCCAGGATTGCTGCGCCGCGACAATACGCAGGAGCTGGTACCTGGTCAGTCTCAATTGTCCAAGTCTCAATTCAAAACACTTTCAACCATAACTCGCAAACCGCTAATACTTAGAACTCGTATCTTATATCGTTAGAAAGGTAATTTGACAAAGAACACAACTAAATGCATTTCACCAACCAAAAACGTTATATATAACAATCAGCTTTCCAAAGTAAATGATCAATTAATGCACACATTTAATACTCAAATTTGATAAGTGCACATTTATGATTCGGGCATTTAATACATACATACAACATGCCGTTTTGTAGGTAATCGAGCATACAATACAACTAACTACTTACTAACAATAATTCATGGCATTCAATGCATCAAATATTCATTTCAAGCTTCTCAAACCCTAACCCAAATTCACCAAAATCACTAATCAAGTTTATGGAGTTTTCTCAAGCAACCTACACATGAAATTGAAGCTAGTGATGTTAGGAACACATTTAATACATGCATTTATGGCATTTAACATCATTCAATCAACCAAAACACCAAATCAAACACACCAAGGTTTATGTTCATGCTAGTTACTTCAAATAACAAAATCGAACATATAAATCATATATTCATGTTAGACTTAAGCCATAGACACTAATTAACAACTTTATAAGTTAAAAAATCAAGAACACCAAATCTAGTGATTTTAGAAAGTTACCCAAATGTAATGAAGTCGGTATGGAATCGAAGAGGAAGTTGCAAGGATTCCAAATATGTAATTTGTTTTGGTTGAAGCTTGATCGATTTGTTTTAGATGATGAATTTTTGTTTCAAGATTTGAGAGAAACTTTGAAAGTAATTAGAGAAAATGGAAAAGAAATGGGGAGGTGGGTTTGACTAGTCAAAAGCTAGTTACCTCTTTGGCATTTTGGCGAAACTAGTCCCTCGAGTTCGGTTGCGGGTGCGTGAATTACCTAAACGAGATATTTTTAAAACACGTATTAACGAGGGATGTCATAATCATATAACGGAATTTAAATAGTTAAACGGAAAAGTAAACGGAAAAAGGCGGGATGTTACAAAGATAATGATAAACTTGTCAAGATATGGTCCACACACTCGGTTCATGAGGTCCATGAACACAGCTGGTGTGTTAGTTAATCCAAACGGCATAACCATAAATTTATAATGAGTGTAACGTGTTCTAAAAGCAGTCTTCGGAATATCATCCTCCTTCACCAGCATTTGATGATATCCGGATCGTAAATCGATCTTCGAATAAACCGATGAGCCTTGTAGTTGATCAAATAAGTCATCGATTCTTGGTAGTAGATAACGGTTCTTGATGGTAAGGTTGTTCAAATCTCTGTAGTCGATACACAACCTGAGTGTACCGTCCTTCTTTTTGACAAATAAAACAGGTGCTCCCCACGGTGATGTGCTTGGTTGAATGAAATCACGCTCCAAAAGTTCTTGTAATTGGCTTAGTAACTCTTTCATTTCGCTGGGTGCGTGTCTATATAGCGCACTAGATATTGGTGCAGCTCCGGGTACAAGATCTATTTGAAATTCAATGGATCGATGTGGAGGTAGTCCCGGTAATTCTTTCATAAATACATCGGGAAATTCTTTTGCGACGGGAACATCATCGATGTTCTTCTCTTCGGTTTGTACTTTCTCGACATGTGCTAGAACAGCATAGCAACCTTTTCTAATTAGCTTTTGCGCTTTCAAATTACTAATAAGATTTAGCTTCGCGCTGCTCTTTTATTCGTACACCATTAAGGGTTTTCCTTTTTCACGTACGATGCGAATTGCATTTTTGTAGCATACGACCTCTGCTCTCTCCTTTTTCAACCAGTCCATGCCAATTATCACATCAAAACTTCCTAACTCTACTGGTATCAAATTAATCTTAAACGTTTCGCCAACCAGTTTAATTTCTCGATTCCGACATATTTTATCTGCTGTAATTAATTTACCGTTTGCTAATTCGAGTAAAAATTTATTATCCAAAGGCGTTAATTGGCAACTTAATTTGGCACAAAAATCTTTACTCATATAGCTTCTATCCGCACCCGAATCAAATAAAACATAAACAGATTTATTGTCAATAAGAAACATACCTGTAACAAGCTCCAGGTCTTCCTGCGCTTCTACCGCATTAATATTAAAAGCTCTTCCGCGGCCTTGTTCGTTATTATTTCCTTGATTTGGGCATTCGTTTCAAATATGACCCGGCTTTCCGCATCCATATCAAATAATGGCGGCATTATTTGTTCTGACATTATTTGTCCCTTTATTCTTGTTAGTCATTGGTCCGTAAACTTCACACTTCGTTGCACTATAACCCTTTCTATTACACTTATCACATGATGCTGTACAGTACCCATTCAGATGGTATCCTTCACACCTCTGGCATGGTTTCTGCCTCTTGTTGTTATTGTTGGGATTGTTGTTGTTGCGATTGTTATTGTTATTGGTACGGTTGTTGTGGTTGTTGTTGTTGTTGGGATTACTATTCTTGTTGCGATAAATGTTGCGATTGTGGTTTCGATGGTGGTTGTAATTGTTGTTGTTGTTGTATTGGTGACCCTTGTCACTGTTTTCTTCCCACTTTCTCTTGACTTGCTTCATTTTAGCCTCCTCAGCCGCCTGCTCTTTAATTCTTCCTTCAATCTGGTTTATGAGTTTGTGAGCCATGCGACTTGCCTTTTGCATTGAGGTGGGCGCGCTCGAACTCACATCCTCCTGAATCCTTTCTGGTAACCCTTTTACAAACGCATCGATCTGCTCTTCTTCATCTTCGAACACTCTTGGACACAATAGGCACAATTCTATGAATCGTCGTTCGTATGTGGTAATATCGAATCCTTGCGTTCGTAATTCTCTAAGCTCTGCCTTGAGCTTATTGACCTCATTTCTGGGACGGTACTCCTCATTCATCAAGTGTTTGAATGCTGACCATGGTAGTGTGTAAGCAGCATCTTGTCCCACCTATTCGAGATAGGTGTTCCACCAGGTTAACGCAATACCTATGAAGGTATGCGTGGCGTACTTTACCTTGTCTATTTCAGCACAGTTGCTTATAGCAAACACAGATTTGACCTTCTCGGTCCAACGTTTCAGTCTGACTGGTCCTTAAGTCCCGTCGAATTCCAGAGGCTTACAGGCAGTGAAAGCCTTGTAGGAGCATCCTACACGGTTTCCTGTGGAGTTAACTTCACTGCTAGACCCTGATTTATTGTTGTTGTTTTGCATTACAGCCTGTACTGAGGCTATATTTGCAGCAAGAAATGCACGGAAATCTTCTTCGTTCATATTCAAGTTCTGTCGAGTAGTCGGTTCCATTTCCTTCAAAAATAGCCAAAAGACTTAAGTTAATCATATAGAATATTAGGAGTAGTCAATAGTATTTCGTAGCATAATATGTACTTATTTATAAAAGCCTTTTCTTCATATTAGCGTTTTATAATTTTAGTTCGGATAGTACCTACCCGTTAAAGTTCATACTTAATAGCTAGCGCAAAAATTAACTACTACTATCGAAATAATATTCTATCATGAAAAACTTAATTCATTAACATTTCACGCTTAAACTTTCAATACAATATCATACAATCATACAATACTGTTATTTTACATATAGCATGAAATAAGGCACACGATGACCATAATACCAGGCAGCTGTTAGATAATTCTAGTGAAACTCAAACTGTTCAGTTAAGGCAATAAAGACACGTAATTCATAAGACCAGAAACAAGTCATGCATTCGGGTTTCACTAGTACTATTTCCCATCCTTGATCAAGTGGGGAATAACCGTTGTGACCGTTGGCAAGGCAGCACGTTGTAACGTTGTCAAAAGGATGAGGGTTACGTAATATCCAACAGTGCCGTAACAAGTTAAAAACATTATCTCTTACCCCAACTACTGAATCTGTCACTTGTGGGAATGTTTCATTAAGAAGTTGCAAACCGATGTTCTTTTTCGCAATTTGATGAGAGGCGAACATCACTAACCCGTAAACGTAACATGCTTCCTTAAGTTGCATGTTTGAAGCCCTTTTTAATGAATGAAATCCTATATTGGGATATTCGGAGTCAAAATAGGCCCTCAACCCGTGGCAGAAAATTGCATTAGGGTTTCCCGCACACATAGCCTTATAGAAAATATGTCGTAACTTAAGGTTTCCCCAATGCGATATACACCACCTATCGAAGGAAAGCCTTCTATAAACCAAGGCATACCTGGAACGTCTTTCAAACATCTTACAAACTAATTTTTCCATAAAAAATTTAGCCGAGGAATCCTGACCAACTCTAGACAAGATTTCATCAATCATATCCCGTGGTAGGTCTTTTAAAATATTCGGTTGTCTATCCTTAACGTCCATTTAGTATTTTTTATACTGTAAAAGAGATGAAAAATTAGATCTTGTAAAGGATGATAGAATACAAACATTACAAGAAATTTTTACATACATCATAAAAATACAAGCACCCTACAGTACACATATTACACAGCATGATTACAATTCTTTATTCTGATTCACTTGTTTCCTCTTCCTCGGACTTGGTTCGTTTTGCTAATTTCCTAGGGATACATGGTGCTCCTCTAATATAAGCCGTCATTTTCACAAATGGTTTAGAAAAACCTGGTGGCTTAGATGTTCTCGGGTTATAGTTAAAATTTAAGAAATACGGGTGTTTACGGTATATCCCATCGGGATATTTCATGTTAACATAAAGTTCATCGGTTTTGGACTCGGGTTTGTCTATTTTGAGAGATTTTCCCTTATTTTTTTCTTTTGCTATTTTAAATTGGGCTGGGGTACTTTCGATAACATCATCGGAATCCTCATCAGAATTCGATTCATCAGAAAATTGGTAATTTTCCCAATATTTTGCTTCCTCAGCGGAAACACCATTGACCATTTTTAACTTTGGTCCATTGGTTGAGGATTTTCTTTTATTTATCTATTTTTCTGTGGTTCTTAATATTTCCTCCTCCGGAACCTCTTCTTCCGGTTCTTCTTCTTTCGGTTCCTCTTCTTCCGGTTCCTCTTCTTTCGGTTCTTCTTCTTCTTCCGGAATTTGTGAATCTTCCCAAAATACATTCGACTTTTCATTATTATTAGGTGAGTCGATGAGATTTGTACTAGAGGTAGACATCTATCATACAATAATAAGCACGTTAAGATATTAATATATGACATATTATTTACATGTTAACAATATATAGTTTCCAACAAACGTGTTAAACAATCGTTTTTAAAGAAAAACACGGTCAAAGTCCAGACTCACTAATGCATCCTAACAAACTCGATAAGACACACTAATGCAAATTTATGGTTCTCTAAGACCAACGCTCGGATACCAACTGAAATGTCCCGTTCATATTGATTATAAACGTTTCATATTAATTGGTTTCGTTGCGAGGTTTTGACCTCTATATGAGACGTTTTTCAAAGATTGCATTCGATTTTTAAAACAAACCATAACCTTTATTTTTCGATAAAGGTTTAAAAAGCATTACGTAGATTATCAAGTAATGATAATCAAAAATATAGCGTTTACACACGACCATTACATAATGGTTCACAATAATATTTTACAACAATTTATTTTCCGAATGCAGTTTTCAAACAATATTATACAAGAATGCTGACTCCAAATCTTGTCCTTAATTAGCATTCAATAGTGGAAGCTCTTAATAATCACCTGAGAATAAACATGCTTAAAAAATTAACAAAAATATTGGTGAGTTATAGGTTTAACCTATATATATCAAATTGTAATAATAGACTACAAGATTTCATTTAATAAATAATCATACACTCGCAAGCGTATAAAAATCATTCGTATGATGAACACCTGGTAACCGACATTAACTTTAATGCATATAGAATATCCCCCGCATACTCCCAAGTATGTCATATACTGGCAATTGCAATCACCATTTAATCGAAGTACTAAAGCATTCCATTTTCCAGAATGGGGTTTGTTAGGCCCAATAGATCTATCTTTAGGATTCGCGTCAATTAGGGGCTATTTCCCTAATTCTTATGTTACTAGACTTGAAGGGGTGATATTCGGTTTAATAATCCAACCATAGAATATAGTTTCGCGTACTTGTGTCTATTTTGTAAAACATTTATAAAACTGCATGTATTCTCATCCCCAAAATATTAGATTTTAAAAGTGGGACTATAACTTACTTTCACAGATTATCAATTCGTCGAGAATTAGACTTGGCCACGGGTTGATTCACGAACCTATAACAAATATATACATATATATCAAAGTACGATCGAAATATATTAACAACATTTTTATTACATGTTGAGGTTTTAAGTTGTTAAGTTAGCAGTCCAACGTTAGTAGTCCACAATTAGTAGTCCACAGTTAGTAGTACATAAATAAATCAATATATTTTCTCGAATCAATCCACGACCCAGTGTATACAAGTCTCAGACTCGATCACAACTCAAAGTATATATATATTATTTTGGAATCAACCTCAACCCTGTATAGCTAACTTGAGCATTACCGCATATAGAGTGTCTATGGTTATTCCAAATAATATATATAGATGACGTCAATATGATATGTCAAAACATTGTATACGTGTCTATGGTCTATCAAGATTACATAATATATGTTAGATTACATGTACAATACAATATAATTTAGTTAAGTTATGGTTAGTATAGATTTGTTATAAAATTTTCGTAGCTAAAACTAGTAATTTTAACCAATTTTGTTTTACCCATAATTTCTTCGTTATAAATCCGTTTTGAGTGAATCAAGTTGCTATGGTTTCATAATGAACTGAAATTTATGAAACTAAACAAAAAAATATAAGTTTATAGTCGGAAATACAAGTTACAAGTCGTATTTGAAAGAGGTAGTCATTTCCGTCGAAAGAATGACATCTTGATGACTATTTTGAAAAATAAACTTCCACTTTGAGTTTAACCATGATTTTTGGATATAGTATCATGTTCATATGATATATCATTTTTCCAGAAAACAAACTTTAAATTCAAAGATTAAGATAGTTTTTATTTTTCCAACCCAAAACAGCCCCCGGTTTTACTACAACGGCGTATGTCCGGTTTTACGGTGTTCATCGTGTTTCCAGGTTGTAAATCATTAAGTTAGCATATCATATAGATATAGAACATATGTTTAGTTGATTTTAAAATTTAAGTTAGAAGGATTAACTTTGTTTGCGAAAAAGTTTAGAATTAACTAAACTTTGTTCAAGTGATTACGAGTTATAATCTTCGAATAAGATAGTTTTATATATATGAATCGAATGATGTTATGAACACCATTACTATCTCAAGTATAGTAGGTAAACCTACTGGAAATGATGAGAAAATAACTTGAGCTTCAAAGGATCTTTGATGGATTGGAAGTTCTTGAAGTAGAATCATGACATGAAAACAAGTTCAAGTAAGATTACTACTCGAATTAAGATAGTTATAGCTATAGAAATTGAATCAAAGCTTGAATATGAATATTACCTTGAATTAGAAAGATAATCTAATATAAATAACAAAGGTTTCTTGATCTTAGATGATTGATTGGAATGGATTAGAAAGCTTGGAAGTAGACTTGCAAACTTGAAAGTGTTTATGAAGTGTTCTTGAGTAGTTGTTTTGTATGTTGATTAGGTTAGGATTTATGAACTAGATTGATGTAGATTATGAAGAAAATGATGCAGAACACTTAGAACATGAAGAGAGAACAAGAGAGAGATCAATTTGATGCATGAAATTTGAAATGGAAATGTGTTTGTGTGTGTGCATATGGACGTGATTATGGAGTCTACATATAGGCTCTTTTAGTTTGTATTTTTGTTAGATATTTCATGCTAGTTGCCAAATGATGGTTCCCACATGTTTAGGTGACTCATTAAGGCTGCTAAAAGCTGATCATTGAAGTGTATATACCAATAGTATATACATCTAGGAGTAGTGTATTGTACTAGTACGAATACGGGTGCATACGAGTAGAATTATTGATGAAAATGAATGAGAATGTAATTGTAAGCATTTTTGTTAAGTAGAAGTACTTTGATATGTGTCATGAAGTCTTTCAAAAGTGTATTAATACATCTTAATACACTACATGTATATGCATTTTAACTGAGTCGTTAAGTCATCGTTAGTCATTACATGTAAGTGTTGTTTCCAAACCTTTAAGTTAACGATCTCGTTAAATGTAATTAATCTCATTGTTATTATATATCATGAGATGTTAAATTGTTACATTATAATGATAAGATGATGTACTAATATATCTTAATATGATATATAAATATTAAGACGTTATTACAATGATAATCGTTACGTATAGATATCGTTTTGAATTTCTTAAGTTAGTAGTCTTGTTTTATGTATAAAGTTCATTGTTAATATACATAATGAAATACTTAATTATCATTTCATCATGTTAAACATATATATATGTTCATATATATAATATCATGTCATATACAAGTTATAACGTTCGTGAATCATCGGACAAACTGGGTGGTCTAACGTTAACAAAAAATCCATTTCAGTTAATCAAGTCTTAACAAGTTTGATTGCTTAACATGTTGGAAACATTTATTCATGTAAATATTAATCTCATATAATATATAATCAGGGAAAAGTTCGGGTCACTACAATCAAATCAGAAGTTATACTTAAACGCAGAAATTTCACATTCTCACCAGACTTTTTACGACTTAGTGCATCTGCTACGACATTTGCTTTACCCATATGGTACTTGATTTCACAATCGTAGTCTTTATTCAGCTCTTGCCACTGTCTTTGACGCATATTCAATTCTTTCTGAGAGAAAATGTATTGCAGACTCTTGTGATCTGTACATATTACACAATGTGTCCCATACAAATAATGTCTCCATAGCTTCAGGGCAAACACTACGGCAGCCATTTCTAAATCATGTACAGGATAATTTCTTTCATGAACCTTCAACTGTCGTGCGGCGTAAGCAATCACCTTGTCTCTCTGCATCAATACATAACCCAACCCGGCGAAGGACGCATCACAACAGACCACAAAGTCATCTAAACCTTCTAGTAATGCTAACACTGGAGCCTGACACAATAACTGTTTCAAAGTCTGAAAAGACTTCTCTTGATCATCACCCCATCTAATGGCTATGTCTTTTCGAGTCAACTTAGTAAACGGACCCGCTATTTTCGAGAAATCTTTTATGAACCTTCGGTAATAACCAGCTAATCCCAGAAAACTCTTAATTTCTGTCAGATTTCTTGGCGATTACCAATTCATAACCGCATCAATTTTTGATGGATCAACTTTAATACCTTCGGCACAAATTACATGACCCAAAAACTGCACTTCTCTAAACCAGAATTCACACTCAGAAAATTTTGCAAATAACTTATCTTGTTTCAACAAATTCAACACCTGTCTTAAATGTTCAACGTGCTCGGCCTCTGTCTTTGAATACACTAATATGTCGTTTATAAACACAATCACAAATTTATCTAGAAACGGACAACACACCCTATTCATCAGATCTATGAAGACTACTGGCACATTTGTTAACCTAAACAGCATGACCAAAAACTCATAATGACCCTAGTTCTAAATGCTGTCTTCGGGATGTCAGATTCTGCAACTCTAACTTGATGATACCAGATCGTAAATCTATCTTGGAGAAGTATGAAGCACCCTGCAATTGATTGAATAAATCATCTATTCTAGGCAGCGAGTACTTATTCTTTATTGTTCTCTTATTCAACTCCCGATAATTATAACGACCCTCATTTTTCCATTCTATATTTCTCAATTTTTCCATTCTATACTTTTTCTTATTAAATGCCCAACAATATAATTAAACTTAATAATTATACTTTAATCAATAATTGATAAGCGTTAAGAATTATGAATATAATAGTTAACCTTGTAAACGACAAGTTAATAAAAGATAAAAATAAAAGACTTATCAAGTTTTGTGAATAAATAAATAACTTTAAAACTTGTATACTTAAAATAATTAAACTTGGATAATTAATGAACCATTTAAGCTAAATTAAAGTGCAAGGTCTAAAGTGAAAAAGTTAAACCCTAACCCTAATAAAACCCTAGCCAATTTTTAGAGGGCAAAATTACCCTCTTACCCTCCTAATTTTCGGCTCCCATGACCAACCCTAACCCCCTCTTCAAGCTAACTTGTTCCCTAAGTAATTCCTTATTAAACCCTAACTCTAGAATAATCCTAACACTTCTATAAATAGAGACCTAATCTAAACCTTTTCAATGTACCAAATCACAACAATTCTCTCTCCCAAAATCTCTTCCACTCTCTCTTGTGTTCGGCCAAAACCGAAACCCCAACACCATCATCACCATCGAAATCTTCAAGGATTTCCAAGTGATCTTCAAGTGTTTTTCGCATTCTTCGTGTTCTTCGTGAATCTTCAAGGAGTTCTTCAAGTTTTTCAAGGCTTTGATCCTCAATCTTCATCGTGTTCTTCTTTTCTTCGTTAGTCATCTTCGAATCTTCAAAGGTATAACATAAAACCCTAAACTATTTACATAAACTTTGATCTTTGTTAATTCATATTCATAATATAAACTTGTTTATTTATATGTATATACATAAACACAACTAGATCTATATATGAAATGTATATGTGTGTCGACTAGAAGAAAAAAAAAGGAAAGAAAACTTTGATCTTAAAACCCTAGGTTATTACATGAAAGATTTGTTTATGGTTAATTTAGGAAACAAAATAAATATATATACATATACATATATATCGACATATACATATATATACATGTAAAAAAAATATTTTTATTATATATATATATATACACGAAAATATACATATATATATACTAAACCCTAATTACTTAAACCCTAAACCTAATTAATTATTAAACCCGAATTAATTATACCTAAACCCTAGACATTTATGAAACCCTAGGACATTAATTACTAAACCCAAGTTATTAATTACTACTTTAATTAACTAACCCTAATTAATGAGACCCTAATAATACTTATACTATTAATTAACATGTATACACTATCACTATTACTAACACCTATAACCTACTACTTATATTATAACACATCAAAACATTTTGGGATATATATTAGAGATGTATAGATCTTCGAACTTTCTTGACGATTGGTTTCTACGAAACTCTAGGCGGAAGGGTTTGGATTTTCCGATTTAAAGGATTCTATAGCTCAAGCCCCTAGACCTGAAATGGCCATTCGAAGGGAAAGGGGTGATTGGAAGCTTATCTAGTAAGGAAAATATCCTAAAATGGAAAACACTCTTAAAGTAGAAACTTTCTAGTTATAGAAACTTACTAAAATAAGGAACCTACTAAAAGTGGAAACTTTCTAAAAATAGAAACTTACTAGGAAAGGAAACTTAGTAAAACGAACTATACTTATAACACTATCATACTTAAACATCTACTTAAACTTGGGCAAAAACACTTACTACTCTTAAATGTCAATAGGTTGACTTTCTGTTCGTTCCAACTTTCTATTCCGAGGAATAATCGTCATCTCTCTCTACTTACTAAGGTGAACTTTATAGCCCCACTTTCTATTGTGCACAACTTACTTACTTTTATTGGGGTGAGACACATGCTGTTTTTACATTTTACACTTTAGACACAAGTACCAACTGCTAAAACTATGCTATACCTGGCTATGTCCGACTAAGTCCCTACAGTGATATTTTTAATTGCTCGTTGATTGCATGCTTAATTATTGGGGGTAGGCCTATCGGGAGTAACGTCCCCGATACATTTGACTAAGTCTTTGTATTACTTAATAATGAAATTAAACCGACAAGGACAGGGGCAAACTTGAACGTTTAGTCTAAATATCAGGCTTTGGCATAACTTTTTGATCCTGCGGGAGATCAACTTTACAAACTAAATCTTATGGTCCTAAAACAACGGTCAAACTTATTTGTTATACCTATGAACTTCTCTCAATCTTTTTGGTTGACACTTTAGCATGTTTTGTCTCAGGTGCTGTTTAATTCAAGCTTTCTTATCTACTGCTTATGTGATGTTACTTGGACATATGATCAAGAGATATCGCATTTATTACTATTGCATTTAAACATTTACTTTATTCCTTTGTAACGACATTTCATTTTCCGCTGCGTACTCATTAAAGTTAATTTCATCATTTAGTATTGTTCTCGTTTATTATAATATGTTGGTATATTTTGATATTAAGTCACATTTCGCCCAGGCCCTAACTGGGAGTGTGATAGATTGGTATCAGAGCATAACCAGGCTGTTATAGAGAACCAGGATTGCATCTTTATGTGTGCCTTATTTGCTAGCTAGGGTGCCTTAGCAATCTAGGAAACTATAACCTTTACTGACTTAGACTTTAAAGCACTTAGGATTGCCTTATAATCTTAACACTTATGCTTTACTACACTTGATTTAAAGAATCTAATCAAAAGTCTCATTCCTAATGTTAGGATGTCAAGCTCAAGCATTAATAAACCAACCCGCTCCAAGCCAACCGAAGAAGATACTAAAGGGTCTTCCACTGAAAGACCAGTCTAAAGTCCATCTTATGGCTTTGGTGGTCCTTACTCACCAAACTACAGCCCGGACTCTACCTGCTTCTCCTGATTTTCACCCAACTCAAGGATCTGAAAGCGAAGGAGAAAGCTCTGCTAATTCTGCTGACTCTGGCTCTTTTCACTCATTAGTACATAAACCGATGAGTACTCCCGAATGAGATGCGCTTCAAAATCTCCCTAACTACGACAGTGACTTCTCAAATTATGAGCCCGAAGAAGAGCCAATTGAAGAATCGTCTGAAAACTCAACCCTAAGGAGAAAGCAACCCGAACTCGCTACCAGTCCATTATTTTGTAATAACATGGAGCACATAAGGGTGAAGTCTGATATCATCAACCTTCAGAGTAGTTGGAAGAAAAATAGGGAGTTTAGTAGACGTCATGTTGCTCGGATAGAAGTGCGTCTAAACAATCTAGAAAAAGAAAACAAAATCTTGAAGGAAATTATCAAAGAGTCCCTCGATTCTCAAACCTAAAGGCTAGAGAAACTTGTGAAGGATAACATGGAGAAAGTGATGAAGCAGTTTGAGGATGAGAATAAGAGATATGAAGACTACTTCAATCTTGAAATTTACTAGTTTATTTTCCTATTTTTTTCCATCTATGTAAAGGCTATGCCTTAAACTATTCCTATTCCCGAATCGTGTATTTAAAGGCTTATTTAATGCCTCGTTCCTTAATAATATAAAGTGTTTTATTTATATAATGTAATATCAATACTTTATCTTATTCATACTTGTAATTGCTCAAACCTATAATTTGTTAACTTATCCGACTTATGTTCACTTATGTAGCGACATCATGGTTCGTCCAGCTGCACCTACTGTTAACAATATCATATTGACTACCGAGCAATTCAAACAAATACTCACTGCTACACAAGGCAACGCTCAAGCCAATAATGTTAATCCTCAACCGAAACCTTGTTCCTACAAGGATTTTTCAAACTGTCATCCTCCTGCATTTAAGGGAACTGAGGAAGCTGTCGAACTAGTTCGCTGGTTCGAGAAGATGGAGTCCATCTTCCGCATTTGCAACTGTGGTGATAACGATCGAGTAAAGTATGCCACTAGCTCATTAGGTGGTAATGCTTTAACTTGGTGGTCTGCTCATGCCAAGTCCGTAGGGATTGACAATGCTAATACAATTTCATAGGATGAACTCAAAAGCATGATGGTCAACAAATTCTGTTGATGCGTTGAAACAGTACCTTTATTTATGAATGGATTTGAGTTATTTTGTTACACGAATTGATTTATTGTATATGTGGTATTTTAATGATTTTAGGTTGATTTCACACATATAGGCAACTAGTCCTATCCGCGTAGTTTAGTTTGTCGGTAAATCCGGTTCGTTCCACAGGGAGTCAGTGTTCAATGGTTTTTAATAGTCTTTGAAGTTAAACTTATTTTAAGGGAGTTTTGGATTAGGAATTGATAATACTACATAATAATAATAAAATATAAATTAATCCTAATTTAATTGAACTACTTATTAATTTATACGAATACATTAATTATAATTATTAATTTAGAAGTGAATTAATTGAAATCATACTAATAAGTTTATTACTAAATGCTAATTAATAAAATGATAACTTTTTAATAAAACTAATTGTTTAGAATTTTGTTTTGAGCAATTATAATATAATTTTATTTAAATTAACTAAATAACATATTTTAACTAAATTAATATAATTTAATAGGAATTATAATATTTAACTAGTTATAAACTAATTACTAATTATAAATTATAATAATTATGAATTAACAACTTAAATATAATAATAAAATAATTAAAACCCTAGATTTTTAACCTAGTTCGTACAGTACCCGTATTTGTACTTACGCATTTCGCGTAGTATAATACGTGTTTCGCGTATGTTTTAAATCGTACGCGTATCGTGTAGAGATATACGCGATCCGCGTATGTTATAATCCAGGTGACAAAACAATGATGAATAAACTGGTATATAATGCTGTGTAATATTTTTTTTTAATTTTACTTTTAACTATACTGAATAAATGAACGTAAATAATAATAATAATGATTTATAAAATAAAAGGGAGTGTTTACTTAAATGTGTCACCTCTAGGTCCATGGATTGTTTTAAGTTTAAGATCGTATTAAAATGTTTAGTATAAAACTTATATTTTCCTTTCGAATAAATAATAAGTTTTGACTAACTAAATTAAATCTAATTTTCATTGGATTATATTTAGATAGTTACTAGTCCTTAAGTATTTAAATTGAGACACAACCCAGTTTTGACCTTCGCCAAAACCCAAATCATAACGGTTTCCCTTTTTACAATTTCACTATTATATGACTAGTGATATTACCCAAACCACCGAACCTTACTTTTTAATTTAGTGTTAGTAAATTAGTTATAAGTTCGTCTAGATCACTTTTAATGTTGAAGCTTAATTTATATAAATAAAAATAACTTTCGTTATTTTAATCTAACAAATTAAGTGACAAGGGTTAAATATCCAAATATATAATAATGGTTCTTTTAATTAGGCTCAATATTAAAAAAATACTAAAGTTACATTTTAATTTTTACAAATGATAACAATCCATTTCACTAGGGGCTCTACATCTAAGCAAACACTAGGGAAATTAGCTACTCATTATACTAAGGGAAACATAAAAATATAAATATACAAACATAATAATAATGATAAAAATTGATAACGAAAATTTTAACAGAATATACTTACTAAAAATTCTTCACTTTCATTAACTTCAATGGTAGAAAATTACAATAATAACACACCTTTAGCGCGTACAACAATACCCTTAATCACGAACAATACACCCTTAATATTTGAAACTATCCTAAATATTGAACCTTGAAACTGAAAATTGAATGATACGGAGTACTAAAAATAAATGACAGTAACTAATGATTTTTTTGTGATGTAGTCTTCTTGCAAAATATATGTGTCTGCCTTCTCTGTGTGAACTCCGTATTATATGTTTTTCATTCAAGTAGTAGTAGGTGAAATGAGTATAGTCCTCTTTTTTGCTGTACCACTTATAAAGAAATCATATAAAATACAAAAGCAGCCGTCCCATTTGCACTTGAATCTGGATCTGGACTGGATACTACGCGTTTCGCGTAGGAGTCCACACGATCTGCGTAAGAGTTAAATACTACGCGTTTCGCGTAGGTCTTCACACGATTCGCGTAAGAATAGTCGTCAGTTTTCTTGTTTTTATTTTATGTTTTGTTCTCTTTTGATCCCGCGTTGACGTTTATCGATTTGGACCTTTTCATTTGAACTCTTTTTCTTTGCTTATCTTGAACTTGTATTCGGGTAATGTTATCTCGATATGAAATTTGTTTAAATCCATCGTTTATTGTTGTTTTATCGTTGTTTCTTCAAACTTCGAGCTCGTATTATCTTTTGTCGTTTTTCTCGTGATTTATACATTTGAATGTCTTAGTAAATGGTAAAAACCTATGAAATATAAATGATATTGCGTCAAATAATATGTATGTTTAAAGCAATATCAAAATACCCCACACTTGAACGTTGCTTGTCCTCAAGCAATTACATCTTCTAAATAGAATCGGAACATTACATATTTTTCCTTATCGAACATTAAATCACACAACACACGCTACACGAAATGAAACACACGCTATATGGAATAAGTTGGAAACACTACACAATTTTTATTGAATCACACGCACACCACACGAAATGAAATTCTGACAACAGAAAGTTGAAACTCGTGATTAAGGTTTAAAAATTTGGATCCTTAGGGAAAATTGGACCTTATGAAAACGTTTTAAGATTTTATAAAATTGCATGCTAGTTTTTACACTAGACACGTTTTCCGGTTTTAACCTCAAATTCCGGTTGAGGGTAACTGAAAACTGAAGTCTCAGTCGGCGATTAGCAAGCTATCCGCCCCCATAATTAAAGTATCATGGAACTTGAAACCGAATGTCCTAAAAATGGTTTTACACAATATAATTCATAAAATAGCACAAGTTTTAGAGTAAAATTATATCGTGTCCAAATATCATCGGTGAACCATGAGTTTGCACACCTCAATTTGTTATGGCATATGTATGTTGACCGTGGTCAAACATAGATGCGGTTGATCTTTACGGAGATCATCCATCTGGGGATTAGATTCATTAGTCTTAAAAGCTAATTTGCAATGTGCCCCCCCCCCCATTGTACGAGACAGATCCATCTCATGGTTAGGATAAGTCTGAACACCAAAAACCCTGTTTGATGCTGAGGTGAGGTGGATTTCCAGCCGATGATAGAGATGACTTTTCAAGATTTTTCGTCAACCTACAGCTATTCTGGACTACATCTTCTAACATAGGTTAGCAAGTGTGTCATTTTGGAAGACTTTACTTCCTTAACGAGATATTCAGGTTTATACATTCCAAAGCGATGATATCTGCAATACTTCATAGAAACATGTGATAAATAGTTCTAAACATATAGAGTTTATAAATTCTGTTTATACTTGGTTTTCTTTTATATATTTCAATCAAATAAACTTATGTATTTTTAATGTATGGAGACAATAATTTCGGTTTTTGACACCTAATCTTTAATTGCTCGTAATTACCTTAAAAATTGATTAGTTATATTTGTTTAAAAATTTAAATAAAAACCACTAAATTATAAGTTCTCGAGAATTTATATACTCCCACCCCACACTTAAGATTATGTAATGCCCTCATTACATAAAATCAGATTAAATATATAAATTTGAGAGGACAAAAAGTGTACAGTATATAGAAATTCCTTTGTTAAGTAATTGGATATTGTAAAATGCTTATCGTATGAACATATCCAATCCGTTTTATCACAATAATACTTTCGTGTTTCGCTATGTCGAATCTCATCATCATAAGTACCTGTCAACAAATATGTCAATCACAAACGAGATGGGGTTGTACTTTAGTAGTACAAAAATTTTACCCCACACTAGAGTTTTTGTAAAGATAAATAAAGATAAGAATAAATTAACACACCATAAAAATCATTTTATACAAACAAATACAAAATAAATAATTCTAAAAATAAAAAGAAAAACTAGAAAAATGACCACGCAGGGCGTCCCTGATCTTCCTGTTCTCGCTCCTGTTGCTGCCGTTGTTCGTTTAGGCGTTGTTCCTCGTAAAAATGCCTATAGGCTTCCTGACTCGTGGCTAGGGCAGCATTGGGATCATAAGGTGGAGGTAGAGGGTCACCGTGTTCTTGCCACTGGGGGTATGATGGAAAAGCTGAGGGTGCGTAATGTTGTGGGTTAGCTGCGTATAAATAAGCCTGATGATGCGCCCACTCTAACTGTGCTCCCTGGCCCCTCTGATCGTAGCGGATGTTTTCTAACATATTATCCTGGGCCAGTTGGGTATGCCTAATTTCCCCTATTTGCCTAGACAAACTAGTGTATTGTTCTTCTGATCTCCGTCCCCAATTATCATACGAGTTCTTTAAATCTAAACTCAATGAATTAAATGAATTTTGCAGCATATCGAAATCAGAAACACCTACATTAGACGTACTAGCCTCATCTGGCTGTCTTCATCTCCTCCTAGTTTCCCTAGCAGGTTCCTCATCCTCCTGCATAGGAGCGTGAGCGACAACTTCTTTCCGTCTCAAACTAATAACCCCGCCCCTCACGGTTATGGCCTTAGCCGTCCTATACACGTCCAATCCTAAAGTTTTAACCGCTTGATTTACCGGTTGGATTGGAGGTTCTGATTCATTCGGGTCGAGTCCGAACCAGCTTCCTAGACACGTGATATAGTGACCCCCCGACATGTCACTCATCCCTCGAGCACCCTTACCAACATGGGCCAAAAAGTAAGCAACTCTATAGGGTATACTAATAAATGTATCCCTATCTCTGATCGCATCCAAGTACCAAAGGTCAATATAATTAATTTTATCTGTATTATTAAACGACCTTTGGTTTATTATGTTCGCTATAAACTTATGAATTATTCTGAAGCGAACATCAGTGATCCTTAGATAAGATTCCTGGCCTGGCTCATATGTATTTCTATTAGTGAAAGATTGCCAAACTATGCCAGAATTATAGTTACCTGTATATCTAGCCCCTGTAAAAATATATTCCCTAAAACCGGGAGCTATCATCTCGTCTACGGTGTAAATCCCCAATGCGGTAGTCACGTCGCTTAGGGACATTGCTCTATCTACCCCATCTAGCCTAAATTGTAGAAAATTAATATCATCGATATTTTCTGAGTGTAAACTTATTCTAACGGTAGAGTAGAACTCTAAAACCCATTCTCTGTATACAGGGCTATTTAAACTAAACAATCTCTTAAAATCATTAAAAACCAAAGTCATTCCAAATTCATTTGTAAAACTTTGGTTTAAAATTCCCTTTATTTGTACATCTAAATTGACTGGTGGTCCTAAAGGAGCCCAGTCCACAACGTATACTGGAGAGATGTTTCTAGTGACCAGAGAAAGTAAGTCCTTAACCTTTTGTAATCGGTTAGGTACATCATCAGGAAATCTCAGGTTTGGGTGTAGATTCTGTAGTTGTTGTTCCATTTCTGGGGTTACTTGTTCTTCCCCATGCTGTTGGTTAACAGCTCTCATTCTGAATAATCCCTGCATAACATTTTAAAACAAGAGAACCGTCCCAATTGGGTATGTTAATGCTAGCAGAGAGTTTATCCTTGATGTATAAGCTTGTTTAAACACCACAGGAATCAATATTTCAACAACAGTCTACTCTAAAAATTAAAACAAATAGCAATAAATCAAGTTTCATAAAAACAAAGTTAAAATCACAAGTGGAAATACGCAATGAGCTAAGCATATATAATCCAATTCAATCACATTGTGTATAATCCAGCTTCTAATCATCATCACAATCTATACTTGATTCATGACAATTACAAAAAATTATCAAATTTAGACGAAAATAAAAATCACACAATCAATCAATCAAATTTATATTCAAAGCTTCTACTACTATCAAAGCATCTAAAAATATCTAAAAAGACCCAAAATAACACAATTTAATAGCAATTCTTCAATTTCCCCAATTTACATAAACCCTAATTTTTCAATAATCCATTTAAACATCAAATTCTTATGCTAATCGGGTTTAACATCACACTAACAACATAGATATAACATTAATCAAACAAAATTCAACAATGTCATGCATTAATTCGGATTAAAGCCATAAAAATAATAAATGAAAAACTTGAAAAACAAGTGGTAAAAACGGGTTTAGTGTAGTGACCCGAACTTTTCCATGTTTATATATATTAATTGAGATTGATATTTACATGATTAAATGTTTCCAACATGTTAAGCAATCAAACTTGTTAAGACTTGATTAATTGAAATATGTTTCATATAGACAATTGACCACCCAAGTTGATCGGTGATTCACGATCGTTAAAACTTGTAAAAACTATATGATGACATATATATGGATATATATATATAGTTAACATTATACTATGATAAGAAAACATATCATGAAGTATATTAACAATGAACTACATATGTAAAAACAAGACTACTAACTTAATGATTTTTAAACGAGACATATATGTAACGATTATCGTTGTAAAGACATTTAATGTATATATATCATATTAAGAGATATTCATACATGATAATATCATGATAATATAATAATTTAAAATCTCATTTGATATTATAAACATTGGGTTAACAACATTTAACAAGATCGTTAACCTAAAGGTTTCAAAACAACACTTACATGTAACGACTAACGATGACTTAACGACTCAGTTAAAATGTATATACATGTAGTGTTTTAATATGTATTTATACACTTTTGAAAGACTTCAATACACTTATCAAAATACTTCTACTTAACAAAAATGCTTACAATTACATCCTCGTTCAGTTTCATCAACAATTCTACTCGTATGCACCCGTATTCATACTCGTACAATACACAGCTTTTAGATGTATGTACTATTGGTATATACACTCCAATGATCAGCTCTTAGCAGCCCATGTGAGTCACCTAACACATGTGGGAACCATCATTTGGCAACTAGCATGAAATATCTCATAAAATTACAAAAATATGAGTAATCATTCATGACTTATTTACATGAAAACAAAATTACATATCCTTTATATCTAATCCATACACCAACGACCAAAAACACCTACAAACACTTTCATTCTTCAATTTTCTTCATCTAATTGATCTCTCTCAAGTTCTATCTTCAAGTTCTAAGTGTTCTTCATAAATTCCAAAAGTTCTAGTTTCATAAAATCAAGAATACTTTCAAGTTTGCTAGCTCACTTCCAATCTTGTAAGGTGATCATCCAACCTCAAGAAATCTTTGTTTCTTACAGTAGGTTATCATTATAATACAAGGTAATAATCATATTCAAACTTTGGTTCAATTTCTATAACTATAACAATCTTATTTCAAGTGATGATCTTACTTGAACTTGTTTTCGTGTCATGATTCTGCTTCAAGAACTTCGAGCCATCCAAGGATCCATTGAAGCTAGATCCATTTTTCTCTTTTCCAGTAGGTTTATCCAAGGAACTTAAGGTAGTAATGATGTTCATAACATCATTCGATTCATACATATAAAGCTATCTTATTCGAAGGTTTAAACTTGTAATCACTAGAACATAGTTTAGTTAATTCTAAACTTGTTCGCAAACAAAAGTTAATCCTTCTAACTTGACTTTTAAAATAAACTAAACACATGTTCTATATCTATATGATATGCTAACTTAATGATTTAAAACCTGGAAACACGAAAAACACCGTAAAACCGGATTTACGCCGTCGTAGTAACACCGCGGGCTGTTTTGAGTTAGTTAATTAAAAACTATGATAAACTTTGATTTAAAAGTTGTTATTCTGAGAAAATGATTTTTATTATGAACATGAAACTATATCCAAAAATTATGGTTAAACTCAAAGTGGAAGTATGTTTTCTAAAATGGTCATCTAGACGTCGTTCTTTCGACTGAAATGACTACCTTTACAAAAACGACTTGTAACTTATTTTTCCGACTATAAACCTATACTTTTTCTGTTTAGATTCATAAAATAGAGTTCAATATGAAACCATAGCAATTTGATTCACTCAAATCGGATTTAAAATGAAGAAGTTATGGGTAAAACAAGATTGGATAATTTTTCTCATTTTAGCTACGTGAAAATTGGTAACAAATATATTCCAACCATAACTTAATCAACTTGTATTGTATATTATGTAATCTTGAGATACCATAGACACGTATACAATGTTTCGACCTATCATGTCGACACATCTATATATATTTCGGAACAACCATAGACACTCTATATGTGAATGTTGGAGTTAGCTATACAGGGTTGAGGTTGATTCCAAAATATGTATAGTTTGAGTTGTGATCAATACTGAGATACGTATACACTGGGTCGTGGATTGATTCAAGATAATATTTATCGATTTATTTCTGTATATCTAACTGTGGACAACTAGTTATAGGTTACTAACGAGGACAGCTGACTTAATAAACTTAAAACATCAAAATATATTAAAAGTGTTGTAAATATATTTTGAACATACTTTGATATATATGTATATATTGTTATAGGTTCGTGAATCAACCAGTGGCCAAGTCTTACTTCCCGACGAAGTAAAAATCTGTGAAAGTGAGTTATAGTCCCACTTTTAAAATCTAATATTTTTGGGATGAGAATACATGCAGGTTTTATAAATGATTTACAAAATAGACACAAGTACGTGAAACTACATTCTATGGTTGAATTATCGAAATCGAATATGCCCCTTTTTATTAAGTCTGGTAATCTAAGAATTAGGGAACAGACACCCTAATTGACGCGAATCCTAAAGATAGATCTATTGGGCCTAACAAACCCCATCCAAAGTACCGGATGCTTTAGTACTTCGAAATTTATATCATATCCGAAGGGTGTCCCGGAATGATGGGGATATTCTTATATATGCATCTTGTTATTGTCGGTTACCAGGTGTTCACCATATGAATGATTTTTATCTCTATGTATGGGATGTGTATTGAAATATGAAATCTTGTGGTCTATTGTTACGATTTGATATATATAGGTTAAACCTATAACTCACCAACATTTTTGTTGACGTTTAAAGCATGTTTATTCTCAGGTGAATATTAAGAGCTTCCGCTGTTGCATACTAAAATAAGGACAAGATTTGGAGTCCATGTTTGTATGATATTGTGTAAAAACTGCATTCAAGAAACTGAATTCGATGTAACATATTTGTATTGTAAACCATTATGTAATGGTCGTGTGTAAACAGGATATTTTAGATTATCATTATTTGATAATCTACGTAAAGCTTTTTAAACCTTTATTTATGAAATAAAGGTTATGGTTTGTTTTAAAAATGAATGCAGTCTTTGAAAAACGTCTCATATAGAGGTCAAAACCTCGCAACGAAATCAATTAATATGGAACGTTTTTAATCAATAAGAACGGGACATTTCAGTTGGTATCCGAGCGTTGGTCTTAGAGAACCAGAATTTTGCATTAGTGTGTCTTATCGAGTTTGTTAGGATGCATTAGTGAGTCTGGACTTCGACCGTGTTTACTTGAAAAATGATTGCTTAACAAATTTTGTTGGAAACTATATATTTTTAACATGTGAATATTATGTGATATATTAATCTCTTAACGCGTTTGATATTATGTGATAGATGTCTACCTCTAGAACAAGTCCCATTGACTCACCTAATAATAATGAAGAGTCAAATGTAAATTGGAATGATTTGTGGACTGATTCACAAGTTCCCGAAGAGGAACCGGAAGAAGAGTCGGAACCGGAAGAAGAATCGGAACCGGATGAAGAAATAGAACCAGTGGGGGAAATAATAAAACGGTTAAGTAAAAGAAAATCCTCAACCAACCGACCAAAGTTAATTATGGTCAATGGTGTTTCCGCCAAGGAAGTAAAATATTGGGAGGATTACCAATTCTCCGATGAATCGGATTCCGACGAGAATACCGATGATGTTATAGAAATTACCCCAACTGAATTTAAAAAGGCAAAAGAAAATAATAAGGGAAAGGGCATAAAAATAGAGAAATCTAATTCCAACCCCGATGAACTTTATATGTATCGTCAACCCCAGAAGTCCTTAAGTTGTAACAATGACCCGGGAACCTCTAAACCACCAGGTTTTTCTAAACCAATGTGGACAACGACGGCTCGTATTAGGGGAACATCATATATCCCTAGAAACTTGGCAAAACGAACCAAAACCGAAGAAGAAGAAACGAGCGAGTCGAAATAAGATAGTTGTATTCGTGTGGTGTAATATATGTAATATAGTGTTCTTATGCTTTATGATATATGTAAAAATTGCTTGTATTAATAAGTATTTTTTTTATGAAACTAACTCTTGTCTATTTTACAGTTTAAAAACACAAAATGGATAGACAACCCAATATTTTAAGAGACCTACCCGGAGACATGATTGATGAAATCTTGTCTAGAGTCGGCCAGAATTCTTCGGCACAACTATTTAAGGCAAGATCAGTTTGTAAGACATTCGAAGAACGTTCCAAGAATGTCTTGGTTTATAAGAGACTTTCGTTTGAAAGATGGGGGATATCACATTGGGAAACCCATAAGTTACGATGTGTTTACTTTGACGCATATATTAAGGGGAACCCAAATGCTATTTTACGCAACAGGTTAAGAAATTATTTTGACTCAATATATCCGAATATTGGACTTCGTGATTTAGAAAAAGCGGCTAACATGCAACATAAAGAAGCATGTTATGCTTACGGATTAGTAATGTTCGCTTCTCACCAAAGTGAGAACAAGAACATCGGGCTACAACTATTAAACAAAACGTTTCCACAAGTGACGGAGTCGGTAATTGGGGTAAGAAATGAGGTTTTTAGATTATTACGGGACTGTTGGACATTACGTAACCCTCGTCCCTTTGATGACGTTACAACACGCTGTCTTATCAACAGCCATAACGGTTATGTTGCACAAGACCAAGGATGGGAAGTAGTCCTAGTAAAACCAGAATGCATGACTTGTTTCTGGACGTATGAATTACGTGTCTTTATTGCCTTTGCCGAACGACTTGTGTACTAGCTAGAATTGTCTTCACAACTATCTTGTATCAATGTTATTGTGTGCTAAATTTCATGCTTTATGTAAAATAAGCGGTATTGTAAGTTTGTAAAATATTGTATAAAAGTTTGAACGCGAAATATTATTATAATCAGTTTTTCATATAGAATTGTAGTAGTTGAATTGTATATTAGCTACTAAGTATGAACTTAACGGGTAGGTACTACCCGAATTTAAACTTATAAAACGCTAATATGAAGAAAAAGCTTTTATAAATGAGTTCATATTATGCTACGAAATACTATTAACTACTCTTAATATTCTGTATGATTAACTTGTTCCATTTAACTATTTTGAAGGAAATGGCACCGACTACTCGACACACCGTGAATATGAATGAAGAGGAATTCCGTACTTTTCTAGCTTCAAACATAGCCGCAGTACAGGCTGCGCTACATACCAACAATAACCTTGGATCTAGCAGTACAGGAAATCGTGTAGGATGCACCTACAAAGAATTCACTGCCTGCAAACCTTTGGAATTTGATGGAACCGAAGGACCGATCGGATTGAAACGGTGGACCGAGAAGGTCGAATCGGTGTTTGCCATAAGTAAGTGTACTGAAGAGGACAAAGTAAAGTACGCTACGCATACCTTCACAGGTTCTGCGTTAACATGGTGGAATACCTATCTAGAGCAAGTGGGACAAGACGATGCGTACGCACTACCGTGGTCAGCATTCAAGCACTTGATGAACGAGAAGTACCGTCCCAGAACCGAGGTCAATAAGCTCAAGACAGAACTTAGAGGGTTACGAACCCAAGGATTTGATATTACCACGTACGAAAGACGATTCACAGAATTGTGCCTATTGTGTCCGGGAGCATTCGAAGATGAGGAAGAGAAGATCGACGCGTTTGTGAAAGGATTACCGGAAAGAATCCAAGAAGATATAAGTTCACACGAGCCCGCCTCCATACAACAGGCATGTAGAATGGCTCACAAACTAGTGAACCAGATTGAAGAAAGAATTAAAGAACAGACTGCTGAAGAGGCCAATGTGAAGCAAGTCAAAAGAAAGTGGGAGGAAAATGGTGATAAGAATCACCAATACAACAACAACAGCAATTACAACAATAATCGCAACAATTATCCCAACAATCGCAACATCAATCGCAACTACAACAAACGGCCCAACAACAACAACAACAACAACAGCAACTACAACAATCATCCCAACAACAATAATAACCTCAACAACAACAACAATCAGAAGCAGCTATGCCAAAGGTGTGAAAAGAATCACTCGGGGTTCTGCACCAAATTTTGCAACAAGTGTAAAAGAAATGGTCATAGCGCGGCGAAGTGTGAGGTCTACGGACCAGGGGTTAATAGAACGAAAGGAACAAATGGTATCGGAACGAGTAATGGCGGAGCAAGTAGTGTCGGAGCAAGTTATGCCAATGTAGTTTGTTATAAATGTGGAAAACCAGGCCACATTATTAGAAATTGCCCGAACCAGGAGAACACGAATGGACAATGCCGTGGAAGAGTTTTCAATATTAATGCGGTAGAGGCACAGGAAGACCCGGAGCTTGTTACGGGTACGTTTCTTATTGACAATAAATCTGCTTACGTTTTATTTGATTCGGGTGCGGATAGAAGCTATATGAGTAGAGATTTTTGTGCTAAATTAAGTTGTCCATTGACGCCTTTGGATAGTAAATTTTTACTCGAATTAGCAAATGGTAAATTAATTTCAGCAGATAATATATGTCGGAATCGAGAAATTAAACTGGTTAGCGAAACATTTAAGATTGATTTGATACCAGTAGAGTTAGGGAGTTTTGATGTGATAATCGGTATGGACTGGTTGAAAGAAGTGAAAGCAGAGATCGTTTGTTACAAAAATGCAATTCGCATTATACGAGAAAAAGGAAAACCCTTAATGGTGTACGGAGAAAAGGGCAACACGAAGCTACATCTTATTAGTAATTTGAAGGCACAAAAACTAATAAGAAAAGGTTGCTATGCTATTCTAGCACACGTCGAGAAAGTACAAAATGAAGAAAAGAGCATCAATGATGTTCCCATTGCAAAAGAATTTCCCGATGCATTTCCGAAAGAATTACCGGGATTACCCCCACATCGATCCGTTGAATTTCAAATAGATCTTGTACCAGGAGCTGCACCAATAGCTCGTGCTCCTTACAGACTTGCACCCAGCGAGATGAAAGAACTGCAAAGCCAATTACAAGAACTTTTAGAGCGTGGTTTCATTCGACCAAGCACATCACCGTGGGGAGCTCCTGTTTTGTTTGTCAAGAAGAAAGATGGTACATTCAGGTTGTGTATCGACTACCGAGAGTTGAACAAACTTACCATCAAGAACCGCTACCCACTACCGAGAATCGACGACTTATTTGATCAACTACAAGGCTCGTCTGTTTATTCAAAGATTGACTTACGTTCCGGGTATCATCAAATGCGGGTGAAAGAAGATGATATTCCAAAGACTGCTTTCAGAACACGTTACGGTCATTACGAGTTTATGGTCATGCCGTTTGGTTTAACTAATGCACCAGCTGTGTTCATGGACCTTATGAACCGAGTGTGTGGACCATACCTTGACAAGTTTGTCATTGTTTTCATTGATGACATACTTATTTACTCAAAGAATGACCAAGAACACGGTGAACATTTGAGAAAGGTGTTAGAAGTATTGAGGAAGGAAGAATTGTACGCTAAGTTTTCAAAGTGTGCATTTTGGTTGGAAGAAGTTCAATTCCTCGGTCACATAGTGAACAAAGAAGGTATTAAGGTGGATCCAGCAAAGATAGAAACTGTTGAAAAGTGGGAAACCCCGAAAACTCCGAAACACATACGCCAGTTTTTAGGACTAGCTGGTTACTACAGAAGGTTCATCCAAGACTTTTCCAGAATAGCAAAACCCTTGACTGCATTAACGCATAAAGGGAAGAAATTTGAATGGAATGATGAACAAGAGAAAGCGTTTCAGTTATTGAAGAAAAAGCTAACTACGGCACCTATATTGTCATTGCCTGAAGGGAATGATGATTTTGTGATTTATTGTGATGCATCAAAGCAAGGTCTCGGTTGTGTATTAATGCAACGAACGAAGGTGATTGCTTATGCGTCTAGACAATTGAAGATTCACGAACAAAATTATACGACGCATGATTTGGAATTAGGCGCGGTTGTTTTTGCATTAAAGACTTGGAGGCACTACTTATATGGGGTCAAAAGTATTATATATACCGACCACAAAAGTCTTCAACACATATTTAATCAGAAACAACTGAATATGAGGCAGCGTAGGTGGATTGAATTATTGAATGATTATGACTTTGAGATTCGTTACCACCCGGGGAAGGCAAATGTGGTAGCCGATGCCTTGAGCAGGAAGGACAGAGAACCCATTCGAGTAAAATCTATGAATATAATGATTCATAATAACATTACTACTCAAATAAAGGAGGCGCAACAAGGAGTTTTAAAAGAGGGAAATTTAAAGGATGAAATACCCAAAGGATCGGAGAAGCATCTTAATATTCGGGAAGACGGAACCCGGTATAGGGCTGAAAGGATTTGGGTACCAAAATTTGGAGATATGAGAGAAATGGTACTTAGAGAAGCTCATAAAACCAGATACTCAATACATCCTGGAACGGGGAAGATGTACAAGGATCTCAAGAAACATTTTTGGTGGCCGGGTATGAAAGCCGATGTTGCTAAATACGTAGGAGAATGTTTGACGTGTTCTAAGGTCAAAGCTGAGCATCAGAAACCATCAGGTCTACTTCAACAACCCGAAATCCCGGAATGGAAATGGGAAAACATTACCATGGATTTCATCACTAAATTGCCAAGGACTGCAAGTGGTTTTGATACTATTTGGGTAATAGTTGATCGTCTCACCAAATCAGCACACTTCCTGCCAATAAGAGAAGATGACAAGATGGAGAAGTTAGCACGACTGTATTTGAAGGAAGTCGTCTCCAGACATGGAATACCAATCTCTATTATCTCTGATAGGGATGGCAGATTTATTTCAAGATTCTGGCAGACATTACAGCAAGCATTAGGAACTCGTCTAGACATGAGTACTGCCTATCATCCACAAACTGATGGGCAGAGCGAAAGGACGATACAAACGCTTGAAGACATGCTACGAGCATGTGTTATTGATTTCGGAAACAGTTGGGATCGACATCTACCGTTAGCAGAATTTTCCTACAACAACAGCTACCATTCAAGCATTGAGATGGCGCCGTTTGAAGCACTTTATGGTAGAAAGTGCAGGTCTCCGATTTGTTGGAGTGAAGTGGGGGATAGACAGATTACGGGTCCGGAGATTATACAAGAAACTACCGAGAAGATCATCCAAATTCAACAACGGTTGAAAACCGCCCAAAGTCGACAAAAGAGCTACGCTGACATTAAAAGAAAAGATATAGAATTTGAAATTGGAGAGATGGTCATGCTTAAAGTTGCACCTTGGAAAGGCGTTGTTCGATTTGGTAAACGAGGGAAATTAAATCCAAGGTATATTGGACCATTCAAGATTATTGATCGTGTCGGACCAGTAGCTTACAGACTTGAGTTACCTCAACAACTCGCGGCTGTACATAACACTTTCCACGTCTCGAATTTGAAGAAATGTTTTGCTAAAGAAGATCTCACTATTCCGTTAGATGAAATCCAAATCAACGAAAAACTTCAATTCATCGAAGAACCCGTCGAAATAATGGATCGTGAGGTTAAAAGACTTAAGCAAAACAAGATACCAATTGTTAAGGTTCGATGGAATGCTCGTAGAGGACCCGAGTTCACCTGGGAGCGTGAAGATCAGATGAAGAAGAAATACCCGCATCTATTTCCAGAAGATTCGTCAACACCTTCAACAGCTTAAAATTTCGGGACGAAATTTATTTAACGGGTAGGTACTGTAGTGACCCGAACTTTTCCATGTTTATATATATTAATTGAGATTGATATTTACATGATTAAATGTTTCCAACATGTTAAGCAATCAAACTTGTTAAGACTTGATTAATTGAAATATGTTTCATATAGACAATTGACCACCCAAGTTGATCGGTGATTCACGATCGTTAAAACTTGTAAAAACTATATGATGACATATATATGGATATATATATATAGTTAACATTATACTATGATAAGAAAACATATCATGAAGTATATTAACAATGAACTACATATGTAAAAACAAGACTACTAACTTAATGATTTTTAAACGAGACATATATGTAACGATTATCGTTGTAAAGACATTTAATGTATATATATCATATTAAGAGATATTCATACATGATAATATCATGATAATATAATAATTTAAAATCTCATTTGATATTATAAACATTGGGTTAACAACATTTAACAAGATCGTTAACCTAAAGGTTTCAAAACAACACTTACATGTAACGACTAACGATGACTTAACGACTCAGTTAAAATGTATATACATGTAGTGTTTTAATATGTATTTATACACTTTTGAAAGACTTCAATACACTTATCAAAATACTTCTACTTAACAAAAATGCTTACAATTACATCCTCGTTCAGTTTCATCAATAATTCTACTCGTATGCACCCGTATTCGTACTCGTACAATACACAGCTTTTAGATGTATGTACTATTGGTATATACACTCCAATGATCAGCTCTTAGCAGCCCATGTGAGTCACCTAACACATGTGGGAACCATCATTTGGCAACTAGCATGAAATATCTCATAAAATTACAAAAATATGAGTAATCATTCATGACTTATTTACATGAAAACAAAATTACATATCCTTTATATCTAATCCATACACCAACGACCAAAAACACCTACAAACACTTTCATTCTTCAATTTTCTTCATCTAATTGATCTCTCTCAAGTTCTATCTTCAAGTTCTAAGTGTTCTTCATAAATTCCAAAAGTTCTAGTTTCATAAAATCAAGAATACTTTCAAGTTTGCTAGCTCACTTCCAATCTTGTAAGGTGATCATCCAACCTCAAGAAATCTTTGTTTCTTACAGTAGGTTATCATTATAATACAAGGTAATAATCATATTCAAACTTTGGTTCAATTTCTATAACTATAACAATCTTATTTCAAGTGATGATCTTACTTGAACTTGTTTTCGTGTCATGATTCTGCTTCAAGAACTTCGAGCCATCCAAGGATCCATTGAAGCTAGATCCATTTTTCTCTTTTCCAGTAGGTTTATCCAAGGAACTTAAGGTAGTAATGATGTTCATAACATCATTCGATTCATACATATAAAGCTATCTTATTCGAAGGTTTAAACTTGTAATCACTAGAACATAGTTTAGTTAATTCTAAACTTGTTCGCAAACAAAAGTTAATCCTTCTAACTTGACTTTTAAAATAAACTAAACACATGTTCTATATCTATATGATATGCTAACTTAATGATTTAAAACCTGGAAACACGAAAAACACCGTAAAACCGGATTTACGCCGTCGTAGTAACACCGCGGGCTGTTTTGAGTTAGTTAATTAAAAACTATGATAAACTTTGATTTAAAAGTTTTTATTCTGAGAAAATGATTTTTATTATGAACATGAAACTATATCCAAAAATTATGGTTAAACTCAAAGTGGAAGTATGTTTTCTAAAATGGTCATCTAGACGTCGTTCTTTCAACTGAAATGACTACCTTTACAAAAACGACTTGTAACTTATTTTTCCGACTATAAACCTATACTTTTTCTGTTTAGATTCATAAAATAGAGTTCAATATGAAACCATAGCAATTTGATTCACTCAAATCGGATTTAAAATGAAGAAGTTATGGGTAAAACAAGATTGGATAATTTTTCTCATTTTAGCTACGTGAAAATTGGTAACAAATATATTCCAACCATAACTTAATCAACTTGTATTGTATATTATGTAATCTTGAGATACCATAGACACGTATACAATGTTTCGACCTATCATGTCGACACATCTATATATATTTCGGAACAACCATAGACACTCTATATGTGAATGTTGGAGTTAGCTATACAGGGTTGAGGTTGATTCCAAAATATGTATAGTTTGAGTTGTGATCAATACTGAGATACGTATACACTGGGTCGTGGATTGATTCAAGATAATATTTATCGATTTATTTCTGTATATCTAACTGTGGACAACTAGTTATAGGTTACTAACGAGGACAGCTGACTTAATAAACTTAAAACATCAAAATATATTAAAAGTGTTGTAAATATATTTTGAACATACTTTGATATATATGTATATATTGTTATAGGTTCGTGAATCAACCAGTGGCCAAGTCTTACTTCCCGACGAAGTAAAAATCTGTGAAAGTGAGTTATAGTCCCACTTTTAAAATCTAATATTTTTGGGATGAGAATACATGCAGGTTTTATAAATGATTTACAAAATAGACACAAGTACGTGAAACTACATTCTATGGTTGAATTATCGAAATCGAATATGCCCCTTTTTATTAAGTCTGGTAATCTAAGAATTAGGGAACAGACACCCTAATTGACGCGAATCCTAAAGATAGATCTATTGGGCCTAACAAACCCCATCCAAAGTACCGGATGCTTTAGTACTTCGAAATTTATATCATATCCGAAGGGTGTCCCGGAATGATGGGGATATTCTTATATATGCATCTTGTTATTGTCGGTTACCAGGTGTTCACCATATGAATGATTTTTATCTCTATGTATGGGATGTGTATTGAAATATGAAATCTTGTGGTCTATTGTTACGATTTGATATATATAGGTTAAACCTATAACTCACCAACATTTTTGTTGACGTTTAAAGCATGTTTATTCTCAGGTGAATATTAAGAGCTTCCGCTGTTGCATACTAAAATAAGGACAAGATTTGGAGTCCATGTTTGTATGATATTGTGTAAAAACTGCATTCAAGAAACTGAATTCGATGTAACATATTTGTATTGTAAACCATTATGTAATGGTCGTGTGTAAACAGGATATTTTAGATTATCATTATTTGATAATCTACGTAAAGCTTTTTAAACCTTTATTTATGAAATAAAGGTTATGGTTTGTTTTAAAAATGAATGCAGTCTTTGAAAAACGTCTCATATAGAGGTCAAAACCTCGCAACGAAATCAATTAATATGGAACGTTTTTAATCAATAAGAACGGGACATTTCATTTAGGACCCTTACCAATCTCGGCATTTTGAAAGGTAGATGAATTGGAGGAGATTGATAGTGTTAATTTAGTGTTTGGATGTGATTTTTGTGATTTTTGGGATTTTCTATCGTCCACAGCAAAAAATAATAATAACAGAGTGTGAAGAACAAGCTGCTTATCGACTGATTATCTGGACTGATTTTTGAACTTACGCATTTCGTGTGGTTCTACGCGTTTCGTGTAGCTTTTGAATCCACGCGTTTCGTGTGGTTATCCCCACGATCCGCGTAAGTATTCTGCCCCTTTTTTCAACTTTATAAGTACTTAAATTTCATAATATCAATTTTAAATTTATATTTGATGTAACGGAAATTTCGGTTGGTATACCTAGTCTTTATCCGTTTATAAATTTTTAATTTCAATTTATAATTTAATACTTTAAAAGTTAAAGTTTTAATATTTTACAAGAATAACTTAAAAATAAAACACTCTATTTTTTTTATTTTTTTAAATTTTATAAAAGAAAATTAATATTTAGAATTAAAAACAAGTACATGAAAAATAAAAATTCAATGAATTTAAAATACACTCTATATTTTTTATATATATACTTTTAAATCAACTAATTTTTAAACTTAAAACTTTGTTTCCTATCAACTAGGTAGAGACAATCTCGGTTGTTACACCTATCATTACCCACAACAAAGGTTTATAAGTTATATATCTTTACGGTTATTGATAGAAAAGTATATTTTTAGTAGTTTTAATTTTTCTTATGTTTTTGGTGGTTTACCATTTAAAAGATATATTATGAATCCAACAATAAATTTCGTGCAATTTGAAGAACGACAATTCAGTTATTACACTTAGCATTATCGTTTTCAATGAAAACAGGTTAAACTCAAGGTTTATCAATTTTAAATGGTAGATCCTTTTTAATAAAAGCACAACAAACAAATACAAACTAAAACACACCAAAACATAAACACACAAAAATTCAAAAATACAAAAATGCGCAAAAATACAAAAAATGCACAAAAACACAATTGGCGAGAAAAAGACTTAGATTGTGAAACCGCGTCGATTTGCCTCATAGTGGAGTCGTACCATTTCGCCCCCCATGGCTTCGTAGGCGTAACCTAGTTGGTTTAAGAGGTTTTCCTTTGAACATTTAAAAGGCCCTTCTCGGCATAAGGTTACGTACTCGAAATTAGAGTCTGTCTGGTTCTTTGGACAATTTCCATAATGAGCTGGTTTTCCACATTTTACACATTTGCCCAAATGACGTGCTCGACGTTTCTTAGCTAATTTTGATTTTCCTTTGGCATAATTTTTCTCGTTAAGTTCTTTCCTTATTTCTTTACTCGCCTGATCGCATCTTCTCTTTATATCTAACACCACATCTCTCGGTAAAATTTTATCGCACATTAAAAAGAAGTGGTTGTAGACATATTGATTGCGCATCTTGAAAATAAAAAATAAATAAAAATGAAAAGAAGAAAATAAAAAGGTAGAATGGAGGGAGAAGACTAGTTCTTTAGTGTCTGCTAGGGAAAGACCAAACGAACCCCACTCTTAAAGATGAAAATAAAGTTTGAGAATGGAGTTAACAAGCTTTAAAGTTACCCTGAATTTACTTGTCCTTAGGGTAGAATGTGATCTCGTCTCTTTCCGTAGTATTGATCCCTTCAAAGTATAATTTGAGTCGATGACCGTTCACTTTGAAAGTTCCACCGTCTTTGCTATATAATTCTGCATATCCAGATGGAAAAACTTGTTTTATTATATATGGTCCAGTCCATCGGGATCTAAGTTTCCCAGGTGAAAACTTAAAACGTGATTGGAATACTAATACTTTATCCCCTTGTTCAAATTCTTTCTTTTCCTTTAACCGTGCATCGTGCCATCTTTTAGTTTTCTCCTTGTATGTTTTAGAGTTTTCATACGCTTGTAGTCTTAATTCATCTAATTCATTCAGTTGCAAGAATCGGTTTTCTCCGGCTTTTACAAGGTCGGTATTACATTCTCTCAGAGCCCAGTATGCCTTGTGTTCAACTTCGACAGGTAGATGACACGCCTTACCATAAATCAATCGGAAAGGTGTAGTACCGATGGGTGTTTTGAATGCAGTTCTAAATGCCCAAAGCGCATCATCTAGCTTTTGATGCTAGATTTTTGGATTATTTTTAACCGTTCTTTCTAAAATTCGTTTAAGACCTCTGTTTGTGTTTTCAACTTGACCACTCGTTTGAGGGTGGTAAGAAGTTGAAAAACGATGATTAACTCCGTAATTTTTAAGAACTTTCTCTAGTAGTAGATTTGTAAAATGAGTTCCACGATCACTGATTAATGGTTTTGGAATCCCAAAACGTGAGAAAAGATTTTTAAGAAAGCTGACAACAACTCGAGCATCGTTAGTGGGTAGGGCTTTTGCTTCAGCCCATTTAGAAATGTAATCGACTGCCACGAGAATTTATTTGCATTTGTTAGAAGCGGGAAATGGACCCATGAAGTCAATACCCCATATGTCGAATACTTCGCATACTAAGATGCCTTGTTGTGGCATTTCGTCTCTCTTGGAGATATTTCCAGATCTTTGACAAGAATCACAAGTTTTTACTATATTGTATGCATCTTTAAAAATTGTAGGCCAGTAAAAACCTGAGTCAAAAACCTTTTTGGCTGTATAGCTAGGTCCGAAATGTCCACCAGCCGGTCCTTCATGACAGTGCTCTAGAATTTGTTGCGCTTCTTTGCCGTATACACATCGACGAATAACTTGGTCAGCCCCTATACGAAAGAGGTTAGGGCTTTCCCAAAAGTAAAACTTCAGATCAGCAAAGAATTTCTTCTTTTGCTGATAAGTTTGATTTTTAACAAGAATTCCTGCGGCTAGATAATTAGCATATCCCGCAAACCATGGAATTTCTTCTTCTATTTCAATTCTCATAAGGAACTCGTCTGGAAAAGTATCGTGAATAACAGATTCGTCGAGTGTTTCTAAGTTAGGATTTTCAAGACGGGATAAGTGATCTGCAGCGAGATTTTCAGCTCCTTTTTTATCTTTAATTTCAATGTCGAATTCTTGTAGGAGTAGAATCCAACGAATTAGTCTAGGTTTAGCATCTTGCTTTTTGAATAAGTACTTTAGGGCTGAATGATCAGTATAAACAATTGTTTTAGATAACACTAAGTAAGATCTAAACTTATCAAAAGAAAAAACTACTGCAAGGAGCTCCTTCTCAGTAGTCGTGTAATTCAACTGAGCTCCTGTAAGTGTTTTACTTGCGTAATAGATTGGTTGAAATTTGTTGTCTTGACGTTGACCTAAAACAGCTCCCATCGCGAAATCACTAGCATCACACATTAGTTCGAAAGGTTTGGACCAGTCGGGTGATACCATAATGGGCGCATTTGTAAGTTTATTTTTTAGAATGGAGAAAGCTTGTAAGCATTCGTCATTGAAGTCAAATGTACTGTCTTTCTCGAGAAGTTTAGTCATGGGTCGAGCGATTTTGGAAAAATCCTTTATGAATCGTCGATAGAATCCCGCATGACCTAAGAAACTACGAATTCCTTTAACGTTAGTTGGAGGAGGAAGCTTTGAGATTACATCGATCTTAGCTTTGTCTACTTTCATTCCATCTCGAGAAATCTTGTGTCCTAAAACAATGCCTTCCTTCACCATGAAGTGGCATTTTTCCCAATTTAAAACAAGATTTGATTCCTCACAACGAATTAACATTCGCTAGAGGTTGGAAAGGCATGAATCGAAGGAGTCTCCAAAAATAGAGAAATCATCCATAAAGACTTCCATACTTCCTTCTATCATGTCATAAAATATTGCCATCATACACCTTTGAAAGGTGCCTGGCGTGTTGCATAATCCGAACGACATTCGTCGGTATGTGAATGTATCAAATGGACAAGTAAATGTTGTCTTGTCTTGGTCTTTTGGATCAATGGGAATTTGAAAATAACCGGAGAATCCATCAAGGAAACAATAATATTCTTTTCCCGCTAAACGTTCTAGCATTTTATCAATATAAGGAAGTGGGAAATGATCTTTCCTTGTGGCATCATTTAAACGATGGTAGTCTATACAGACTCTCCAACCAGTGACTGTTCTTGTAGTAACAGGTTCATTATCATCATTAAGAATGACAGTTGTACCTCCTTTCTTGGGTACTACTTGTACAGGACTAACCCATGGGCTATCAGATATAGGGTATATTAACCCGGCATCAAGTAACTTGATAACCTCCTTCTTGACTACTTCTTTCATGTTAGGGTTTAACCTTCGTTGTCTTTGTACTACGGGTTTAAAATCTTCTTCCATTAGAATCTTATGAGTACAATAAGCTGGATTAATCCCTGGAATATCAGTTATTTTCCAAGCAATTGCTTTCTTATGAGTTTTTAGAACGGACATTAACCTACTCTTTTCGTTATCGGAAAGTTTTGATGAAATTATAACAGGTAATTGTGATTTACCTTGGAGATAAGCATACTCCAAATGTTCCGGGAGTTCTTTAAGCTCCAAGGTTGGCGGTTCTTCCAAGGAAGATTTTATTCGGAACCTGTTACCATCGGTAATTTCTTCAAAGGGTTCATCTTCTTTGGGGGTTTCTTCCTCACAATAATCTTCATCGATTACTACTTTTAATAATTCATCAAGTTCAAGTTCTACATCGAATTCATCACCTTCACTAACTGAGGTGAAGTTCGAGGTGTCGACATTTAGTAATTCTTGCAATTCTTTTTCGACACAACAATCAACAATATCTACCTTATAACATTCATCATCGGAAGAGATAGGTTGTTTCATAGATTTATCTATGTTTAGGGTAACTCTATCTTCTCCTACACCTAGACTAAGCATTTTGTCTTTAACACGCACAATTGCGTCAGCGGTATTTTGAAATGGACGCCCTAGAATTAGAGGAACCTTACTATCTTCTTCCATTTCGAGAACAACGAAGTCGGCAGGAAAGATTAAATGATTGACTTTAACTAGTAGGTTTTCGGCAATACCAATAGGATAGTTAAAAGTTCTATCTGCTAGGCGTATACACGTCCTAGTTGGTTTTAGATCACCTAGGTTTAGTTTTAAGTATAAGGAGTGTGACATAAGATTGATACTTGCGCCTAAGTCAGCTAATGCATCGTACATGACTGAATCTCCCATCAGACACGGAATAATGAAACTACCATGATCTCCAAGTTTCAGTGGCATCTTTTGCTTTTGCAAAATCGCTGAGCATTCCTCATTGAGGAATGTGGTTGAAACTTCTTCATATTTACCTTTATCGGCTATGAGATCCTTAATAAACCTTCCATAATTTGGCATACCCCTAAGAACTTCCGCGAGTGGCATGTTAATGCTAATTTGCTTGATCATATCTGCAAATATTTGATATTGGCTCGCAAGTTTGTCTTTCTTTAATGCTTTCGGGTATGGAATAGGTGCTTTGTGCACCTTCAATGGTGGTTCTTAAATTTTCTTTGATATGATCTCAGGTGGATCATCTTTTTCTTGTTCTTTCTCAACATGTTCATCTATATCAACAGGTTCTTGTAAACTAGAAGAAGATAAAGGAACTTCTGAGGTCTTACTAGTTTCTGGGTTAACAGTTAAACCACTTCTAGTAGTTATAGCATTTACATGCTCATTCCTTATTTGATTGTTGTTGGGATTCACTTGAGTATTTGAGGGGAGAGCACCTGGTGGCCTCTCTGATAGTAACTGTGAGATCCTTCCAACATCTCTTTCTAAATTCTTAATCGTAGCTTGTTGATTTCGAATTTGTTGAGTTTGAATTTCTGCAGTTTGATCGTGCTTAACCATAAAATCTCTTAAGAGATCTTCTAAACCGGATTTCTTCTCGGGTTATGGTTGTATAAGTGCTTGTGGTTGTGGTTGTGGTTGATTGTGTTGGAAATTATTTTGATAAATTCGGTGAGGTTGATTTCGGTTGTTTAGGTTATTGTAACCTGGTGGTGGATTTCTTTGATTTTGATTTTGATTTTGGAAATTTCGGTTGTTTTGGTAAACCGGATTTCCTCCTTGATAGTTATTATTATTTAAACTTGAAGGTCCTCCAGTTTGATAGTTGTTAATTGGAGGATATTTTCGGTTATTTGCTTCTATCGCTGGAAAATCGTTGAAATTCATCTCACCTTTTCGTAAGTAACCTAGGAAATTGGCTTACTCTTCCATCGTTGTTTTATCACAATCTCTAGTAAGATGGGGGCCTTGGCACATTTCACATCCTACCCTGATAGCATGCATTTCCTTGGTTACTTTCTCAATTTGTCTTGCTTGATTTGCCATTTGAACTTTTAAGGACGCAATTTCATCATTGTTTCGATATTAGCAACGGTTGATGATCTAGAGAATTCTATCTCTTGATGCCAATTATGGGAATGCGCTGCTATATCGGCAATGATTGTGTGAGCGTCTTCTGGTGTTTTCTTCATTATCGAACCACCGGCTGCAACATCGATATCTTTTCTAGTAGAAACATTTACTCCTTTATAAAATATTTGGACTTTTTGGAATGTATTCAACCCGTGTTGAGGACATACCCTAAGCATTTTGTTGAATCGGGTCCAAGCTTCATAAAGGGTTTCGTTAAGTTTTTGCTTGAAATGATTTATATCACTTTGCAATTTCGCTGCTTTTGAAGCAGGGAAGAATTCTGACAAAAATTTGTCCATCATGTCATTCCAGTTTTCGATATAACCTTCTGGTAAAGAGTCTAGCCAATCTCTTGCCTTGTCTTTTAAGGACCATGGAAAGATTTTCAAACATGCGACTTCATCGGAGACATCCTTAATTTTGAATAGTTTGCAAATGCTTACAAACTTACGAAGATGCTCGTTAGCATCCTCATTTGGAGCTCCACTGAATTGGCATGTATTAGTCACCATGTGGAGGAATTGACCTTTTATTTCGAAGCCGTCAGTCATCGTAGGTTGGATGATTGCGTGGCCTTGACCTGTTCTTGTCGCCTTCATTAATGCTTCCATCGTTTTATTTGTAACAGCCATATCTGGTTCTATGATTTGTTGAATATCTGGTTCAGAGTTAGAATCTAATGAAAGTGATTCTAAGTCCTCAGCGAGAGATTCTACTTCTTGAGCTCTTAAGCGTTCGTGAAATTCTCTTTCGGGTTCAGGATATGGTGAAGTTAATTCAGTGTTGGAGGAACGTAAATTCATGCATTAATTTCTATCATAACATTAAAAGCTTTTTCTAGGAATGAATTCCTATAAAAGGATCGAATAACCTAAAGTCTATTAAAATCTTTTAAACGTAACTGATTCCCCGGCAGCGGCGCCAAAAAGTTGATGCGTTGAAACAGTACCTTTATTTATAAACGGATTTGAGTTATTTTGTTACACGAATTGATTTATTGTATATGTGGTATTTTAATGATTTTAGGTTGATTTCACACATATAGGCAACTAGTCCTATCCGCGTAGTTTAGTTTGTCGGTAAATCCGGTTCGTTCCACAGGGAGACAGTGTTCAATAGTTTTTAATAGTCTTTGAAGTTAAACTTATTTTAAGGGAGTTTTGGATTAGGAATTGATAATACTACATAATAATAATAAAATATAACTTAATCCTAATTTAATTGAACTACTTATTAATTTATACGAATACATTAATTATAATTATTAATTTAGAAGTGAATTAATTGAAATCATACTAATAAGTTTATTACTAAATGCTAATTAATAAAATGATAACTTTTTAATAAAACTAATTGTTTAGAATTTTGTTTTGAGCAATTATAATATAATTTTATTTAAATTAACTAAATAACATATTTTAACTAAATTAATATAATTTAATAGGAATTATAATATTTAACTAGTTATAAACTAATTACTAATTATAAATTATAATAATTATGAATTAACAACTTAAATATAATAATAAAATAATTAAAACCCTAGATTTTTAACCTAGTTCGTACAGTACCCGTATTTGTACTTACGCGTTTCGCGTAGTATAATACGCGTTTCGCGTATGTTTTAAATCGTACGCGTATCGTGTAGAGATATACGCGATCCGCGTATGTTATAATCCAGGTGACAAAACAGTGATGAATAAACTGGTATATAATGCTGTGTAATATTTTTTTTTTTAATTTTACTTTTAATTATACTGAATAAATGAACGTAAATAATAATAATAATGATTTATAAAATAAAAGGGAGTGTTTACTTAAATGTATCACCTCTAGGTCCATGGATTGTTTTAAGTTTAAGATCGTATTAAAATGTTTAGTATAAAACTTATATTTTCTTTTCGAATAAATAATAAGTTTTGACTAACTAAATTAAATCTAATTTTCATTGGATTATATTTAGATAGTTACTAGTCCTTAAGTATTTAAATTGAGACCCAACCCAGTTTTGACCTTCGCCAAAACCCAAATCATAACGGTTTCCCTTTTTACAATTTCATTATTATATGACTAGTGATATTACCCAAACCACCGAACCTTACTTTTTAATTTAGTGTTAGTAAATTAGTTATAAGTTCGTCTAGATCACTTTTAATGTTGAAGCTTAATTTATATAAATAAAAATAACTTTCGTTATTTTAATCTAACAAATTAAGTGACAAGGGTTAAATATCCAAATATATAATAATGGTTCTTTTAATTAGGCTCAATATTAAAAAATACTAAAGTTACATTTTAATTTTTACAAATGATAACAATCCATTTCACTAGGGGCTCTACATCTAAGCAAACACTAGGGAAATTAGCTACTCATTATACTAAGGGAAACATAAAAATATAAATATACAAACATAATAATAATGATAAAAACTGATAACGAAAATTTTAACAGAATATACTTACTAAAAATTCTTCACTTTCATTAACTTCAATGGTAGAAAATTACAATAATAACACCCCTTTAGCGCGTACAATAATACCCTTAATCACGAACAATACACCCTTAATATTTGAAACTATCCTAAATATTGAACCTTGAAACTGAAAATTGAATGATACGGAGTACTAAAAATAAATGACAGTAACTAATGATTTTTTTGTGATGTAGTCTTCTTGCAAAATATATGTGTCTGCCTTCTCTCTGTGTGTACTCCGTATTATATGTTTTTCATTCAAGTAGTAGTAGGTGAAATGAGTGTAGTCCTCTTTTTTGATGTACCACTTATAAAGAAATCATATAAAATACAAAAGCAGCCGTCCCATTTGCACTTGAATCTGGATCTGGACTGGATACTACGCGTTTCGCGTAGGAGTCCACACGATCCGCGTAAGAGTTAAATACTACGCGTTTCACGTAGGTCTTTACACGATTCGCGTAAGAATAGTCGTCAGTTTTCTTGTTTTTATTTTATGTTTTGTTCTCTTTTGATCCCGCGTTGACGTTTATCGATTTGGACCTTTTCATTTGAACTCTTTTTCTTTGCTTATCTTGAACTTGTATTCGGGTAATGTTATCTCGATATGAAATTTGTTTAAATCCATCGTTTATTGTTGTTTTATCGTCGTTTCTTCAAACTTTGAGCTCGTATTATCTTTTGTCATTTTTCTCGTGATTTATACATTTGAATGTCTTAGTAAACGGTAAAAACCTATGAAATATAAATGATATTGTGTCGAATAATATGTATGTTTAAAGCAATATCATCTGTCCTCGAAGTCAAGTTTAGAAACTTGAAGCTGAGTTCTAGAAACTCAAGGTGAAGGGCACGGATATTGAAAACTACACCAACCATTATCTTGAGCTTTCTACTCTATGTCCTAAAATGTTTCCTACTGAAGCTAGGAGAATTGAAAGGTATATTGAAGGACTTCCCGAGGATGTTCAAGGGAATGTTATTGTTGCCGAGAAGATTACTCTGGATGCTGTGATTCTCATGGCACAAAATCTGATGTTAGCCAAGAAAAGAAGAGCGTCGGCTAATAAGCAGGTTGAAACCAAGGGTAATGATGGTAGCGGAAGTTTGAGCCATCTCAAGGTTCGACTCAGAATGTTAGTAAGAAGCCCAGAGATGGTACAAAGTTGAATTATAAGGGTTCCTATCCTTTTTGTATTCGTTGTGAGAGGCATCACCCGGGGCAGTATACTGCTACATGTGCGTTGTGTAAGAAAGTGGGACACGTTGCTAAGACGTGTAAGACTCCTCCAAAGGATAAGGCTATTGTTTCGGCCAAAGCTCATCCTACTTGCTATACTTGTGGAGAGAAGGGACACATTAGTCCAAATTGTCCTAAGAAAAAGGATAATCCCGCTACTGGAGCTAATACTACCGCTGCGAAGGGTCGTGCATTTTTTATTACTGCTTCTGAAGCTCGAGATGAGGATGAGGTCATCACGGGTACGTATCTTGTCAATAATTGTTATACAACTATTTTATTTGATACTGGTGCCGATAGAAGTTACGTGTCTAGTGATTTTTGTACCCTGTTTGCTGAAAAGCCTCAACCCTTAGAAACTAAAAGATTAGTAGAAGTAGCTAATGGAAAGATCATGCAAGTCGATAAAATCTATAAAAACTGCAACCTAATCTTAGCCGATAAAGAATTTAAGATAGACCTTTTGCCGGTCGAGCTCGAAAGTTTTGACGTCGTAGTTGGAATGGATTGGTTACGTCCATTACATGCTGCCATCCTGTGTTACGACAAAACTGTTCATGTTCCATTGGGAAATGGAGAGACTCTCATCATCCAAGGTGAAAAGAGTGGTTCCAATCTCAACATCATCTCCTATATTAAAACCCGCAAATACCTTATGAAAGGTTATCCAGCTATTCTAGCCCAGGTTAAGATGATTGAATCGAAAGAGAAGTGTATTGAAGATGTACAAGTGGTTAAAGATTTTCCCGATGTGTTTCCCGAAGACCTTCCTGGTCTTCCACCTCCTCGACAAGTTGAATTTCAAATTGATTTAACTCCCGGTGCTGCTCCTATTGCTAAAGCTCCATATCGTTTAGCACCCTCTGAGATGAAGGAATTATCCAACCAACTCCAAGAACTATTGGATAAAGGTTTCATTCATCCAAGCTCGTCCACATGGGGAGCTCCTATTCTATTTGTTAAGAAGAAGGATAGTATGTTAAGGATGTGTATTGATTATCGCGAACTTAACAAGCTTACTATCAAGAACCGTTACCCGTTGCAGCGAATTGATGATCTATTCGACCAACTCCAAGGGTCAAGCGTTTATTCAAAGATTGATTTGAGGTCTGGATATCACCAACTCAAAGTCAAGGAATCCGATATTCCTAATACTGCTTTTCGCATTCGCTATGGACACTATGAATTCTGTGTCATGCCTTTTAGATTGACCAATGCTCCTGCTGTTTTCATAGATCTTATGAATCGTGTCTGCAAGCCCTATCTCGATAAATTCTTCGTTGTTTTCATTGACGACATCTTGATCTACTCCAAAAGTGAGGAAGAACATGAGCGACATTTGCGCATGATTCTTGAACTCTTACGAAAGGAACAACTCTATACTAAATTTTCTAAGTGCGAGTTTTGGCTCAAAATCGTACAATTTCTTGGACATGTTGTTGATAGTAACAGAATACATGTCGATCCAGCTAAGATTACTGCTATTCAGAACTGGGAGATACCAAAGACTGCGAAGCATATTCGTCAATTTTTGGGACTTGCCGGTTACTATCGAAAGTTTATAAAAGATTTTTCCCTACTTGCTAAACCTCTTACAAAGCTAACTCAAAAAGGGAAGAAATTTGAGTGGTTCGAAGAATAGGAATCTGCTTTTAAGATTCTGAAGAAGAAATTGACCACAGCCCCGATTCTATCTTTACCCGAAGGTACTGACGACTTTGTTGTTTACTGCGATGCTTCGAAGCAAGGCTTTGGTTGTGTTTTAATGCAACGAGAAAAGGTTATTGCCTACGCATCTAGGCAGTCGAAGAAACATGAAGAGAACTATACCACACATGACCTTGAGTTAGGTGCCGTGGTATTTGCATTAAAGATATGGAGACATTATTTGTATGGTACCCATTTTACGGTGTACACTGATCATAAAAGTCTTCGACACATCTTTGATCAAAAACAGCTGAATATGAGGCAAAGCTGATGGCTCGAGTTATTGAACGATTATCACTGTGAGCTGAAATATCATCCTGGTAAGGCGAATGTAGTTGCCGTTGCCCTTAGTCGGAAAGACGATGTCAAACGTGTTCGTGCTTTAAACCTGAAGATCAAATCGAACCTTATCTCACGAATCTGTGAAGCTCAATTAGAAGCTATCAAACCGACACTTATCGAAGGTGAAGGACCTATCGGTTTTGAGAACCAACTTCAAGTGAAAGCTAATGGTACACGGTACTTTGGCAACAGAATTTGGGTTCCTCGCTTCGGTAATATCCGTGAACTAGTCTTGGATGAAGCACATAAGACTAGATACTCTATTCATCCCAGTTCCAGTAAGATGTATCATGATGTGAAGGAATTCTACTGGTGGCCTAACATGAAAGCCGACATTGCTACCTATGTTAGTAAGTGTCTCACTTGTCTGAAAGTCAAGGCTGAACATCAAAAGCCTTCTGATCTGTTGACACGACCCGATATTCCGCAGTGGAAGTGGGAATGTATCACTATGGACTTCGTTAATAAGTTACCTAAGACTTCAAACGGTAATGATACTATTTGGGTCATAGTTGATCGCCTTACTAAATCTGCGCATTTCATACCGATCAAGGAAACCGAAAAGATGGAGAGATTATCGCAACTTTATATTAAAGAAATTGTCTCAAGTCATGGTGTTCCTATCTCGATTATTTTTGATCGCGGCAGTCGATTCTTATCCCGATTCTGGAAAACTTTACAATCTGCTCTTGGAACTCAACTCGACATGAGTACAGCCTATCATCTATAAACTGATGGTCAAAGTGAACGAACTATTTAAACCATGGAGGATATGCTACGTGCTTGTGCAATCGATTTCGGCAAAGGATCGGATAGACATCTACCTTTGGTTGAATTTTCTTACAACAACAGTTATCACTCTAGTATTAAAGCTGCACCTTTTGAAGCTTTATATGGACAGAAGTGTAGATCCCCTCTGTGTTGGGATGAACTTGAGGACAGACATTTAACTGGTCCTGAAATTTTTCACGAAACTACCGAAAAGATCGTTCAAATTAAGCAACGTTTAGAATCTGCCCGTAACTGACAAAAGAGCTATGCCAATAAGAAACGAAAAGACATCGAATACCAAGTTGGAGATAAAGTCATGTTGAAAGTATCCCCTTGGAAAGGTGTTGTACGCTTCGGTAAATGAAGTAAACTCAGTCCAAGATATGTAGAACCTTTCACAGTTACTTAAAGAGTCGGTCCCGTGGCATACCGATTAGAAATGCCAGCCAAACTCAGTCAAGTACATGATGTGTTTCATGTCTCAAATCTTAAACGGTGTCGTGCTGATGACACAATGGTTATTCCTTTGGATGATGTCCGCATTGATGAGCAACTGCACTTCGTTGAAGAACCTATAGAAATCATGGAAGGAGAGGTCAAACAAACGCGTAAAAGCAATATACCTATCGTTAAAGTCTTGGAATTCGCATAGAGGCCCCGAATATACCTGGGAACGCAAAGACCATATGATACGGAAATATCCCCATCTCTTCTCAACTGCTGATGCAAACGAGGAATCTACCTAAAAACATTGGGACGAAGTTTTCAATAACGGGGAGGTACTATAACGACCCTCATTTTTCCATTCTATATTTCTCAATTTTTCCATTCTATACTTTTCTTTATTAAATGCCGAACAATATAATTAAACTTAATAATTATACTTTAATCAATAATTGATAAGCGTTAAGAATTATGAATATAATAATTAACCTTGTAAACGACAAGTTAATAAAAGATAAAAATAAAAGACTTATTAACTTTTGTGAATAAATAAATAACTTTAAAACTTGTATACTTAAAATAATTAAACTTGGATAATTAATGAATCGTTTAAGCTAAATTAAAGTGCAAGGTCTAAAGTGAAAAAGTTAAACCCTAACCCTAATAAAACCCTAGCCGATTTTTAGAGGGCAAAATTACCCTCTTACCCTCCTAATTTTCGGCTCCCATGACCAACCCTAACCCCATCTTCAAGCTAACTTGTTCCCTAAGTAATTCCTTATTAAACCCTAACTCTAGAATAATCCTAACACTCCTATAAATAGAGACCTAATCTAAAACTTTTCAATGTACCAAATCACAACAACAATTCTCTCTCCCAAAATCTCTCCCTCTCTCTCTTGTTTTCGACCAAAACCGAAACCCCAACACCATCATCACCATCGAAATCTTCAAGGACTTCCAAATGATCTTAAAGTGTTCTTCGCGTTCTTCATGTTCTTCGTAAATCTTCAAGGAGTTCTTCAAGTTTTTCAAGGCTTTGATCTTCAATCTTCATCGTGTTCTTCTTTTCTTCGTTAGTCATCTTCGAATCTTCAAAGGTATAACATAAAACCCTAAACTATTTACATAAACTTTGATCTTTGTTAATTCATATTCATAATATAAACTTGTTTATTCATAAGTATATGCATAAACACACCTAGATCTATATATATATATATATATATATATATATATATATATATATATATATATATATATATATATATATATATATATATGTGTGTGTGTGTCGACTAGAAAAAAAAAAGGGAAAGAAAACTTTGATCTTAAAACCCTAGGTTATTACATGAAAGATTTCTTTATGGTTAATTTAGGAAACAAAATAAATATATATACATATACATATATATCGACATATACATATATATACATGTAAAAAAAATATTTTTATTATATATATATATACACAAAAATATACATATATATATATATATATACTAAACCCTAATTACTTAAACCCTAAACCTAATTAATTATTAAACCCTAATTAATTAAACCTAAACCCTAGACATTTATGAAACCCTAGGACATTAATTACTAAACCCTAGTTATTAATTACTACTTTAATTAACTAACCCTAATTAATGAAACCCTAATACTACTTATACTATTAATTAACATGTATACACTATCACTATTACTAACACCTATAACCTACTACTTATATTATAACACATAAAAACATTTTGGGATATGTATTAGTGATGTATAGATCTTCGAACTTTCTTGACGAATGGTTTCTACGAAACTCAAGGCGGAAGGGTTTGGATTTTCTGATTTAAAGGATTCTATAGCTCAAGTCCCTAGACCTGAAATGGCCATTCAAAGGGAAAGGGGTGATTGGAAGCTTATCTTGTACGACAAGTATCCTAAAATGGAAAACACTCTTAAAGTAGAAACTTTTTAGTTATAGAAACTTACTAAAATAAGGAACCTACTAAAAGTGGAAACTTTCTAAAAATAGAAACTTACTAGGAAAGGAAACGTAGTAAAACAAACTATACTTATAACACTATTATACTTAAACATCTACTTAAACTTGGGCAAAAACACTTACTACTCTTAAATGTCAATAGGTTGACTTTCTGTTCGTTCCAACTTTCTATTCCGAGGAATAATCGTCATCTCTCTCTACTTACTAAGGTGAACTTCATAGCTCCACTTTCTATTGTGCACAACTTGCTTACATTTATTGGGGTGAGACACATGCTTTTTTTACATTTTACACTTTAGACACAAGTACCAACTGCTAAAACTATGCTATACCCGGCTATGTCCGACTAAGTCCCTACAGTGATATTTTTAATTGCTCGTTTATTGCATGCTTAATTATTGGGGGTAGGCCTATCGGGCGTAACGTCCCCGATACATTTGACTAAGTCTTTGTATTACTTAATAATGAAATTAAACCGACAAGGACAGACACAACTTGTCATTGGGGCAAACTTGAACGTTTAGTCTAAATATCACGCTTTGGCATAACTTTTTGATCCTGCGGGAGATCAACTTTACAAACTAAATCTTGTGGTCCTAAAACAACGGTCAAACTTATTTGTTAAACCTATGAACTTCACTCAACCTTTTTGGTTGACACTTTAACATGTTTTATCTCAGGTGTTGTTTGATTAAAGCTTTCTATTCTACTGCTTATGTGATGTTACTTGGACATAGGATCAAGAGATATCGCATTTATTACTATTGCATTTAAACATTTACTTTATTCCTTTGTAACGACATTTCATTTTCCGCTGCGTACTCATTAAAGTTAATTTCATCATTTAGTATTGTTCTCGTTTATTATAGTATGTTGGTATATTTTGATATTAAGTCACATTTTGCCCAGGCCCTAACTGAGGGTGTGATAATAATCTATACACGTATGCATGGTACCGTCTTTCTTCTTAACAAATAATACCGGTGCACCCCAAGGAGAAGAACTCGGCCTAATAACCCCACGATCCAATAGCTCCTGAATTTGTGACATCATTTCACGAATTTCTGAAGGCGATAAATGATACGGGGATTTAGCAACTGGAGTGGCTCCATGCGCCAATCCAATCTTATACTCTACTTCTCTTACCGGCGGTAACCCTGGTAACTCGTCTGGAAACACTTTCCGAAACTCTGAAACTACCGGAATATCGACTATTTCTTTCTTTTCTTTCTTACCATGTACTACATAAGCTAGGAACGATTCACACCCTTTGGATAAAAATTTGTTGGATTTCATCATTGATATCAACGGAAAACTATACCCACCCCGTTCCCCTCGGGCTATAACACGGGTTCCATCAGCTAAACGAAAGGAAATCATTTTCCTATCACACTTAATACTATATCTAAGTGGGCTCAGCCAATCCAATCCTAACACTACATAAAAACTAGGAACGGGTAACACTAAACAAGTCAAAGAAAATGACTTTCTTTCAATATCAATACTAACCGCAGTCACAAACGTTGTGACGGGTGTGATCTTTCCATAACCTACCTCTACTCTAACCAGTTCAGGCAGCACAATAGCAGGTAAATTCAATTTTGCACCATAATCAAACAATACACTAGCAGGCATTGAGTTGATTAAAAACATACTGGTGATCACTTCGTCAGTTTCTGTAGCCTTCTCTACTGACATCTGAAAAGCTCTTGCCTCTGCTATGGGAGGGTTCTTCCTCTTCTGCCCACTCAAGGCAGCAGACCCTCCAACTGATGCCGAACATGCACATGACCCTGCCCCGAAACTCACAATCTTGGACGGACAACTTACAGCACGATGCCCTGGTTGATGACAACTCCAACACACATTTCCTGGAAACGAACACCTTTGGGACTCATTTCGTACTTCACCACATCTCAAACATCTTCTGGTAGTCTCTGAGCACTGACCAATATGTGATGACCTACACATCTTACACAATTCACCTCGACCTGAACCAGTTCCATAACTACCCTGTTTACTTTTACCCTTATGTCTAAATCCAGACGGTTTCTTTGACTTTCCACTGGATTGACCACCCATTGGACCACTCGGAGCCATCACACTCCCTGTCATCATTCCTCTTGCCGCTTTTAAATCACTTTCCAACATTCTAGCTATAACAAAGGCCTGATACAAGCTCGTTGCCATTCTCACTGATATTCTGTATTCTGGCAAGATCACATTAACAAAATGTTGAATCCTTGATGCTTCATTTGGTACCCACTGAGATATAAAGCTCAACTTATCCATAAACTTACCAATCACTTCATCAAATGGACATATGAGGCGTCATTCTCATTTCTAAAAACTCAGTCTTCAATCAGTTAAGATCGAATGAGGAACAATACTGTTCACCAACTTTCCATTGAAATTGTTCCCAAGTAATTTGCTTAACATTCTCCTTTGGAATACTTGGCGTTAGTGCATTCCACCAAACCATAGCTCTACCTTTAGCAATCTACAAGCATACATAACTAGCAACTCCGGTTCACACTAACAGGCTTTCAAAGCCCTTTCAACCTCCATTAACCAATTGATAGTTTTTGTCGGGTCAGAACTTCCCGAATATTCTGGGGGTTTGCAATCTAAGAACTATTTGCAGGTACATCTCTTATAGGGTTGAACAAAGGGTTGTTGGAACATCTGTGTTTGGTACGAGTTCATTAACATTGGATTTTGAAAAGGGAAAGTATTTTGTGGTGGCATGTAGTATTGTTGGGGTAACTGATTTTCCCCTGGGTATTGGAATTGATTCTAGTTCATGTTAGGTACTGTTTGAGATTGTGCTGTTGGAAATCCAGGTGTCGTATCATCATTTCCTGCAGGATTTACCAGCTCAAGCTCAATAAATTTATCCTGAGCTTCTTTCACTTTACTTTCTAACTCATGTATATAACTTTGTTGATCATCATCATCGGACTCAACACCCTCATCTGGTGCTCTGTATGTTCCGGGGTTTGTCGGGCCGGTAGCGTTTGCATCTATGTTAGCCATACATGTGCTACAAAACAGCTCACATAAAAGCTTAGTGGATAACAGGTCAGCTTAACACAACTAACATACACGTATCTCTGCATTCACTTAGCCCCACCCACTGACATGTTTAACTCCACTTAAGGTTTGAGAACAAGATGCACGCATGTACTTGCTATCAAACCTATGCCCTGATACCAACTTGTAACACCGACAATTTTTTTTAACACAGTTGAAGTCTTATATAGTAAAATCATAACCTTAATTACATTAGTACAAAAACTACTTAATTAAGTTTACTTTTACAAACACGATTACAAATGTCCACATCAGAGTTGCAAGTCAAACATATCTTCTACATCATGTTCCAATCCCATTAGCAGTAGCCAAACCTGCAGGGGGAGGAACGCGGGGATTAGCGCACCGATAAGTGAATGGAATCTATCTATAGATTAAGCTTAAGCAATCCATCATACATTAATCATCTAACGTGCTTACAACCAACAAGCATACAAATAAGGACAATATGAGGATCGGTGGCTTGTACGGGCACACGAACCTAGCTGATTGGGCTAGGATCTATCGATAATCCTTCGTACCAAGTCTCTATATAATTATCCAAACGCAACACGTGTGTTCTTCTACACTATACTAAACAGACTGTAGGACTTGGACTCAACCGCCCTTGGAATGGTTGACCTCACACGGACTTTAACCGCCCTAGGAAAGGTTAAAAGTCCCCAACTGCCCTAGGAAAGGCTGGTGTCAAACACAGTGCCCATATATAACATATATAGATCACATAGCATGCAACTATCCACCTAGCATGGCAATGACTACACTACATAAGGTAATCCAAGTAATCTTCAGTAGCATAATTTGCTACTTAAACTCTATCCGAAGATAGACCCACTCACCAATTACCAGCTTTCATGACCCGTCCTAATCCATCTGGACGAATACATTACATTTGGTTACATCGCGAGGTACTTGACCTCTATATGATACATTTTACAAGCACTGCATTCATTTTAAAAAGACAAACTTTCATTACATCGAAAGTTGACAGGCATGCATACCATTTCATAAAATATCAAGCTATCAATGGCTTAATAATATTCTTGATGAATTCAATGACTTGAATGCAACGTCTTTTGAAATATGTCATGAATGACTCCAAGTAATATCTCTAAAATGAGCAAATGTACAGTAGAAGATTTCTTTCATACCTGAGAATAAACATTCTTTCAAGTGTCAACCAAAAGGTTGGTGAGTTCATTAGTTTATCGTAAACAATCATTTTCAATATTATAATAGACCACAAGATTTCCTTTATTCAATAATCATACACTCGCAAGTGTTTAAAAATTCATTCGTATGGATTGAACACCTGGTAACCGACATTAACAAAATGCATCTAGAATATCCTCATATATAAATATCGAAGTACTAAAGCAGTTCAAATTCTCTGACTGGGACTTGTAAATGGCCCATAGATCTATCTTTAGGATTCGCGTCAATTGGTGGCAGTTATAATAAACACCAATTCTTAGGTTACCAAGTTCAACAAGGGCGATATCTGGTATAACGATTCAACCATAGAATGTAGTTTTGATTACTTGTGTCTATTTCGTAAAACATTTATAAAAGCAGCGCATGTATTCTCAGTCCCAAAAATATATATTGCAAAAGCATTTAAAAAAAGGGAGCAAATGAAACTCACAATAATGTATTTTGTAGTAAAAATACATATGACGATATTGAAAAATGCAGGGTTGGCCTCGGATTCACGAACCTATATCATTTATATATTCATTAATACATATAATCGTAATCGAACAATTTTATATATTATAACCTTTATATACTAGTTATTTGATTTGTATGTATATTTAAAAATGGCTATTATTTATATAGTTATATATATATATATATATATATATATATATATATATATATATATATATATATATATATATATATATATATATATATATATATATATATATATATATATATATATATTAAAAATACTTAATTCGTTATTATATAGATATTTATATAAAGATTGTTAAAATCATTAATTCATACTTATATATAATGTTATTTTTAAGTATATTTTTATATACATGATAATATATAATATTAATATTTGTGAATAAAAGTGTATTTGATTATAATTATAATAATTTTTAATGTTAATAATACTAATAAGGATAATCCTATTAATAGTACTTTATGTTAATGATATTAACTCTAATGCTTATAAAATGATAATAATACTAATATTTATGAAATTAAATCGTAATATTTTCATAATAATAATAATACTAATCATACTCATAATAATATCATTAATACTAAAATGGTAAAATTTATATTTCTAGTAACACTTATAATACTAATGATAATATTAATACTAGTCTCAATAATGACGATAATAATAATTTTTACTTATTTTAGTGATAATAATATTCATAATATTGAGTTAGTATTAACAATAATTAATATATTCATAATCTTAATCATACTAATTAATAATACAATAATGATACAATACTAATAATATAAATAAATATAATAATCTTAGTAATGATAATTCTAATAGTTTATAAATGATAGTACTAGTAATAATAATGATAATATCATTAATCATTTTGTTATTAATAATATCTAACATGCTAGCAATAATAATAATTAATAATGATAATCATAGTAATAATATTAATAACATAACAATAATAATAATAAGGAAGTAATAAAATTAAAATATAATAACTGCCTCAAGGAAATCGGCCTAAAAATATACTGCAGCTCTAGGGACTCGAACCCCCGACCTCTCAAAAGCCCACCAACACCCCAAACCAATTGACCATATCTATTTTTTTGAAATTTGTCCAACTTAATATTTATTTAACCCTATTTAATTATTGTTAAATTCTTATTCTGCATCCCAAAATCAAAATCGACCCATAACCAATTTCCAAACTTTAACAGACCGATTGTTTAGCTTTAGGATAAATAACCGAAATATAATCGAGTATGATACAGTTGTGATGTCAAAATAAAAAAAAAAAAAACAGTCGCTGAAATAAAAAAAAATAAGACGAAGAACATTAAATTTGATTTTGATTTTCAGAAGGTTTTAGCTTACGAGTTCAACATGAAACAAGCTTTAAATCATTCATAGAAACTTTCTCAATCATAAATTTTAACAGAAACATTAACCATAAATTGAATTTGACGAAGAACAACCCGTTTGACTTTTACAATTTAAAGTTTGACTTTGAAAATTAGAAATCATGAAAACGAATTGGAAGCTAGAAATTTGCAGATAGATTGAGTAAAACATTCCTAACATAATTGCATTAATAGATTTTTAAAATTTATTTGATATTGAGCTTTTGATAAAATGACTCAAGAACAGAGGTTCTGAGTTCGTTTTTTTTTCCTGTTTAATTACTCCGTAATTTGATAATTGATAATTGATAATGAAAGGAATTTCGAATGTGCACAATACTACCTGACTTGATTGATTCTTATAGTGAATCCAATCGACAAAATTCCCAGCAGACAGAAATAAATAGAATAATTAAAAAGATGAGATAGATTGATAACAAGATTTGTTTTTTAGCTGAAAAGAATTCAATATATAACAGATATCGTACAAATCATGAGCAGGAAAGATAAATTGATTTTGATAGATAATAAAAAAATTACGTGTTATATCAGTAATAGTCATATTTGTATTATATATATAAATGTATTTATCTGTAACATCTTTATTTATATCTGTATAAACCTGCATTTTCTTTTATATCTGTATTTATAATTATATATCATAATTAATATTAATATTATTAACTAATAATATATAACAATAATAGTGATACTCTTTATTTTTGTAACTAATAATAATAGAAGCTTATAATAATATAATAGTAACAATAATAATATTATTATTATTATTGATAATGGTGATAATAACTATAAAACTTATATCAATAATAATAATAATAATAATAATAATAATAATAATAATAATAATAATAATAATAATAATAATAATAATAATAATAATAATAATAATAATAATAATACTAATTATAATAATACTAATATTATTAATGATAATAATAATATTAGTAATAATAATACTATAACCATTTATATATATCAAATTCATATCTATAAATTATATATTTAAAATAATATTAATAATATTAGTATTGATATTAATATTAAAAGTAATAAAAACAATCACATTTATACATGTATTATATATATGTATTATTACTATGTAACATTTAATAATCATATAATATATTATATAATAACTTTTATTGAATATTTACTATTTATATATTTTATATATGCTACAATATTCATATATAGAAATTATGTATATAGATTCATTTTAAATTACAACATAATTATTTTGTATTTTGTTTTACATATTTAATTTTAAATTTGGTTTTATTAATTACAATTATTATATATTCTTACCTTTACATATATACTTATGTTTATAATATATATATATATATATATATATATATATATATATATATATATATATACATATTTATTTACAAACAATTGTTCGTGAATCGTCGGGAAACAGTCGAAGGTTATATGAATTCGTGAAAACAGTTTAAAAATTTTGAGACTCATCATTACAGACTTTGCTTATCGTGTCGAAATTATATTAAAATTAAGTTTAAATTTGGTCGAAAATTTTCGGGTCGTCACAGTACCTACCCGTTAAAGAAATTTCGTCCCGAAATATGATTGGGATGGTCATGGTTGACAATAAGTATGTTTTCATGATGCATACGAGCTAAAAATTAGAGTTTTATCATTATTGATTAAAATAAATAAAATGATTCGATTATGTGAAACGTACGAGTGAAGCTATCACAAAAGTGTGAAATAAGTAAATGTAAGTTAGTTTTTACCGATGACGTAGTCACGGTTGATTTTCAAAATTCAAGGCATTTAGAGAAAATCTTCGTAATAAGATTTGGTTCTTCGGTATTTAAAGAAATTTGGATCCGCTTTGATTAAATGCGATAATCTTTTTTGATTGCCCTGTCGGATATTTTACTATATATACACCCCCTTCGTTTCCTTTTTATTTTGGAGTTCCATCCTTTTGTTTTCTCTTCCCGACTTTAAGTTAAGCAAATAATGGTCCAGAATTCGTAAATATGAAGTTTCAAATGAACATGACTAATGTTTTAAGAGAGAAATTGTAATAGCACGATCTTGATTGGTTAAAGTACCAGAATTCAAGGGAACATATAGGACTATCAAGAAAATATGTTCTTGATATGTTTATAGATTAGATAGAATGTAAGAGTCGTGTAACATGGCATATGATGACGTTATGGTCTGTGAATCATCATGTTTCATCAGTAACTCAGCATGACTTACTGTAATATAATCACGTTGATCAAGTGTCATTATATTATACTAACTCATGCTTCAGTTCCCAACACTACTTCAAAAACATTCATAATTTAATTTCGAATATTTCAGAATTTAGAAACTAAAATAATTTCCTTTCTGATATAACACTGATATCGCAAAGAGATAAATGATTTCAGATAAGAATAGCTATGAAAATATCTTCAGAAATATCGAGGATATTTATAATGAAAGATACGATGATATCTTAGAATTTCTAATATTGAGGGATGATGAAGAAGATTTGTTCGTAAAGGTTTAGAGTCAGGAATAAGGTATTCGTTAATGACTTCAGCAGATACTGTTTCATTTGGATTCTTTAAAGGCAGATTTAGTCTTTGTGATTTATTCACAGCCTCCTTCATGGTTTGCTTAATCCGTTTTCCCGTTCCAACATTTCCGAGCTTTGCCAACATACTGTTCTTTATCATCAAACTTTAGACAGTTACGGTTTTCTATAATTTATGCTGCTTCATTCAGCTTTTTCAACATTCTGAGTATTGATTCGTAGACTTGGTGCTTTCTAGAATTTCGGAGTGGAAGATCATAATTTTAAAAGATAAATGTTATATGGATACATATACTGTTGATGTAGAAACGCTACGAGATTCGAAATACTGATTGCTAATTCCCGGTAGTTGGTATGGCAATTATTGTTACAAGATGTAGATGAGTACCTGATAGGGTTTCAATGAATATAATGATTTTTTGAAAAGTAAAAGATCAATAAAGTTGCTGGTAAGTTTACTGCTAATGTGGTGGAATATAAACAGTTCCCCGGTAACGATTACGAAAGGCAAACTTATATATCGAGGTTATAATAAAGCTAATCCGACTGAAAAGTCGAAGTTGACTTGCTGGAGCTGTGACAAAATTGGCTACTTTGGAAAAGGATTGTAAAGTTATTTTCGGTAATAACAACGCCAAAGAAGCTAGCACAGATACGTTTTAAACGTTTACTCAGGTTTTGAGTGTTTTCAGGTGCACAACTATATACATCAATCTTTTCTTCCGTAGATGAAGTGCGGTTGGTTCATCCTCTCGATTGAGGTATTTCCAAAAATCATGAAAGGTATGAACGCAGATTGGAATCGTCAAGATACAAATGAAGTTTAAGATGAAATCAAGTGGCAAACTTGAAGAATTGTTTAGTTTCATATGTTATAATCAATATTTTAATTCATTTTAATTGTCCAATGTTATTAGTCCACAGTCGATAGTCCACAGTTAACAGTCCAATAATTCATATATAGTTTAATATATAATATTCGAATTAATTAATACGTATCGTGACCCGTGTACATGTCTCAGACTCGATCACAACTCAAAGTATATATATTATTTGAGAATCAACCTCAACCCTGTATAGAGAACTCGATCATTACTGCATATAGAGTGTCTATGGTGATTCTAAATAATATATATAGATGTGTCGATATGATATGTCAAAACCTTGTATACGTGTCCCGATATTTAAAGTGCGTAAAATAATTACAGAAATTAAATGACAATAAATAAAATTGCGAGAACTAAAATTGCGATAATTAAATTGAGATAAATAAATTGCGATAAATAAATTGCGATAAATAAATGTAATACGGAATTAACAGTTAGCTAGGAACAGTTAGCTAGGATTTTGTTAGCGTGAATTCTTAACAAAATTCCTCATAGTTAATTTGTCTGTTTCTAACAAATTTTAGTTTGTCAAATGTTTTCTTCATTATGCCACTTGTTGGATTCTGATAGGTCAAAATTCAAATATGAAATTGAATGAAAATGATTATTCTGCTGTGAACGGATACGTATATCGGTGGTAGCAAGTATGATAGTAAATGACTGTTGTATCAGATTTGAAAGAATGTACAGTGTAACTTATTAATGTGAAATCTAAATATTCCTCGGGTATTACCTACCCGTTAAATTATTTTCACCATTAACAGTTTGTACAAAAGAATTTTTAATTACAATCTTTTTGAAAATATACTTTCATATATATATTTTCTTCAGATATAATCATGGATTTAATGAGTTAATATAGTATTAAACTCATTTGATTTACCGTCAAAACTAGAACACATAATCTCTATAACATTAGAGATTACATATTCGCCATGAAGAAAGAGGATAATTTATGTAGAACGATACGTAGCATGATGATTATACTCGAGGTACAGAATGGGATGACGGGGCGTGTGTTGTTGATGGTACGGGTGCTATTGCTGGTGGTCCTGTTAATGTCGGTGATGTTACTGAAGCTGGTAGGTTTTGCACCATATTCTCCAAAAATCATTACTCAGGTGCGAAACTCGTTGACTTCTTTGATTACTCCGGGATGATTGTCGGTAAGAACGAGTGAATGAATAAGGTTTAGAATCTGAGATAGTATGTAATCATGACGAGATATTCGGGAATTGAGGGTGAAAATGGTATTTCGGACTGGTTCACCAGTAAGTGCTTCGGGTTCTTTGCCAAGAGGTGAATTTGGTTGATGGAAAGGATCGCCTTCTTCTCGTCTCCATTGATTAAGTCAACTACGAAATCATTAGATAAATTGGGGATGGATGATTGGTTGATTCATTCTGGTGACACTGCTTTCAGAGCTTAGGTGAAACTCCATATCAGAATAGCTGTCGGAATCAGAGGAATTCGAACTGGTTGAGGAATTCATCTCGTACGATCAGATGAAGGATTTTTGATAAGAAATAGATTATAGGATGTAGATTAGTACCCTGCAATACATAATTTACATATGCATATATAATACTAAAATCCAATAAGTTACGGAGAAATCTACGGAAGTTGTCCGGTAAAGGTAACAATAACAGATGCATTAAGATATCAATTTATCTATACATTGTCTATGCAATAGAGGCAGTAAGACGTGTCTAGACTTTAAGGATAATAAGCAAGTAATTTCCTAAGGATGATAAGCAGATGATTTCCGACTAGAAATGATAAGCAAAACTTTTGACATGCAGACACTGTCGAAGTCCAGACCCACTAATGCATCTAAACAACTATTAGTTAGACACACTAATGCAAGACCTAGTTCGCTAAGACCACCGCTCTGATACCAACTTTCATGACCCGTCCTAATCCATCTGGACGAATACATTACATTTGGTTACATCACGAGGTACTTGACCTCTATATGATACATTTTTCAAATACTGCATTCGTTTTTAAAAGACAAACTTTCATTACATCGAAAGTTGACAGGCATGCATACCATTTCATAAAATATCAAGCTATCAATGACTTAATAATATTCTTGATGAATTCAATGACTCAAATGCAACGTCTTTTGAAATATGTCATGAATGACTCCAAGTAATATCTCTAAAATGAGCAAATGCACAGCGGAAGATTTCTTTCATACCTGAGAATAAACATGCTTTCAAATGTCAACCAAAAGGTTGGTGAGTTCATTAGTTTATCGTAAACAATCATTTTCAATATTATAATAGACCACAAGATTTCCTTTATTCAATAATCATACACTCGCAAGTGTTTAAAAGTTCATTCGTATGGATTGAACACCTGGCAACCGACATTAACAAAATGCATCTAGAATATCCCCATTTATAAATATCGAAGTACTAAAGCAGTTCAAATTCTCTGACTGGGGCTTGTCAATGGCCCATAGATCTATCTTTAGGATTCGCGTCAATTGGTGGCAATTATAATAAATACCAATTCTTAGGTTACCAAGTTCAACAAGGGCTATATCCGGTATAACGATTCAACCATAGAATGTAGTTTCGATTACTTGTGTCTATTTCATAAAACATTTATAAAAGCAGCGCATGTATTCTCAGTCCCAAAAATATATATTGCAAAAGCATTTAAAAAAAAGGGAGCAAATGAAACTCATAATAATGTATTTTGTAGTAAAAATACATATGACGATATTGAATAATGCAGGGTTGGCCTCGGATTCATGAACCTATATCATTTATATATTCATTAATACATATAATCGTAATCGAACAATTTTATATATTATAACCTGTATATACTACTTATTTGATTTGTATATATATTTAAAAATGGCTATTATTTATATAGTTTTATATATATATATATATATATATATATATATATATATATATATATATATATATATATATATATATATATATATATATATTAAAAATACTTAATTCGTTATTATATAGATATTTATATAAAGATTGTTAATATCATTAATTCATACTTATATATAATGTTATTTTTAAGTATATTTTTATATACATGATAATATATAATATTAATATTTGTGAATAAAAGTGTATTTGATTATAATTATAATAATTTTTAATGTTAATAATACTAATAATGATAATCCTATTAATAGTACTTTATGTTAATGATATTAACTCTAATGCTTATAAAATGATAATAATACTAATATTTATGAAATTAAACAGTATTATTTTCATAATAATAATAATAATACTAATCATACTCATAATAATATCATTAATACTAAAATGGTAAAATTTATATCTCTAGTGACACTTATAATACTAATGATAATATTAATACTAGTCTCAATAATGATGATAATAATAATTTTTACTTATTTTAGTGATAATAATATTCATAATATTGAGTTAGTATTAACAATAATTAATATATTCATAATCTTAATCATACTAATTAATAATACAATAATGATACAATACTAATAATATAAATAAATATAATAATCTTATTAATGATAATACTAATAGTTTATAAATGATAGTACTAGTAATAATAATGATAATATCATAAATTATATCATTAATCATTTTGTTATTAATAATATCTAACATGCTAGCAATAATAATAATTGATAATGATAATCATAGTAATAATAATAATAACATAACAATAATAATAATAAGGAAGTAATAAAATTAAAATATAATAACTATCTTAAGGAAATCGGCCTAAAAATATACTGCAGCTCCAGGGACTCGAACCCCCCGACCTCTCGAAAGCCCACCAACACCCCAAACCAATCGACCATATCTATTTTTCTGAAATTTGTCCAACTTAATATTTATTTAACCATATTTAATTATTGTTAAATTCTTATTCTGCTTCCCAAAATCAAAATCGACCCATAACCAAAATATAATCGATTATGATACAGTTGTGATGTCAAAATAAAAAATAATAATAAAACAGTCGCTGAAATAAAAAAAATAAGACGAAGAACATTAAATTTGATTTTGATTTTCAGAAGGTTTTAGCTTACGAGTTCAACATGAAACAAGCTTTAAATCATTCATAGAAACTTTCTCAATCATAAATTTTAACAGAAACATTAACCATAAATTGAATTTGACGAAGAACAACCCGTTTGACTTTTACAATTTAAAGTTTGACTTTGAAAATTAGAAATCATGAAAACGAATTGGAAGCTAGAAATTTGCAGATAGATTGAGTAAAACATTCCTAACATAATTGCATTAATAGATTTTTAAAATTTATTTGATATTGAGCTTTTGATAAAATGACTCAAGAACAGAGGTTCTGAGTTCGTTTTTTTTTTCCTGTTTAATTACTCCGTAATTTGATAATTGATAATTGATAATGAAAGGAATTTCGAATGTGCACAATACTACCTGACTTGATTGATTCTTATAGTGAATCCAATCGACAAAATTCCCAGCAGACAGAAATAAATAGAATAATTAAAAAGATGAGATAGATTGATAACAAGATTTGTTTTTTAGCTGAAAAGAATTCAATATATAACAGATATCGTACAAATCATGAGCAGGAAAGATAAATTGATTTTGATAGATAATAAAAAAATTACGTGTTATATCAGTAATAGTCATATTTGTATTATATATATAAATGTATTTATCTGTAACATCTTTATTTATATCTGTATAAACCTGCATTTTCTTTTATATCTGTATTTATAATTATATATCATAATTAATATTAATATTATTAACTAATAATATATAACAATAATAGTGATACTCTTTATTTTTGTAACTAATAATAATAGAAGCTTATAATAATATAATAGTAACAATAATAATATTATTATTATTGATAATTGTGATAATAACTATAAAACTTATATCAATAATATTAATAATAAAAATAATAATAATAATAATAATAATAATAATAATAATAATAATTCTAATTATAATAATACTAATATTATTAATGATAATAATAATATTAGTAATAATAATACTATAACCAGTTATATATATCAAATTCACATCTATAAATTATATATTTAAAATAATATTAATAATATTAGTATTGATATTAATATTAAAAGTAATAACAACAATCACATTTATACATGTATTATATATGTATTATTACTATGTATTATTTAATAATTATATAATATATTATATAATAACTTATATTGAATATTTACTATTTATACATTTTATATATGCTACAATATTCATATATAGAATTTAGGTATATAGATTCCTTTTAAATTATAACATAATTATTTTGTATTTTGTTTTACATATTTAATTTTAAATTAGGTTTTATTAATTACAATTATTATATATTCTTACCTTTACATATATACTTATGTTTATATATATATATATATATATATATATATATATATATATATATATATATATATATATATATATATATATATATATATATATATATATACATATTTATTTACAAACAATTGTTCGTGAATCGTCGGGAAACAGTCGAAGGTTATATGAATTCGTGAAAACAGTTTAAAACTTTTGAGACTCATCATTACAGACTTTGCTTATCGTGTCGAAATCATATTAAAATTAAGTTTAAATTTGGTCGGAAATTTCCGGGTCGTCACACCAGCAACTGAAGATTCTTAGAGGTCTAATCTTTCTGAGTCTTCTCTTTCTCTTTTCCACTAAGAACATACATACACAGTCAGTAATCATGTCTTGATATTAAATCAACAACAAGACAACAACGCTATAGATCAACACTTAAACACTTAACAACTGGTCTGCCAAACCGTACGAGTAACACCCTTACTCACACATTTAAGAACACTCAACCGTGCAGTTGACAACTTACTCGTACGTTTGATCTATGACTGAACACCCATTAATGAATCAAATGATCCGTACGGTTCACCACACGAGTGACCAGTGACTCGTACGAGTTACATCTCAACCGTATGTATCATCTTAAACAAAACAATAGCTCTCCTTAACCACTCACTCGCATAGTTCATAACACGGTTAACCACCCCAACCGTACGAGTGAAGGCTCACTCGTGCGAGTGATGAAGAACAGTAGCATCAACTATTTAGGCAGGTTTCAACCTAAAATTCACAACATAAGCATCAATATATATAGTAGACCAACACTTACAATCAAGTATTTAATATAAGATAAGTCTACATCATGACCTTCATCAATAACAATATTCACATGTGCGCAAAATAAGACATACACCCTAAAACCCATTTTATGACCAAAATAAAGTTTGATATAGCTTCTTAAAACCTTATCATTAGAAATTAGACCTCAAGACGATCCCAATGATAGTTTGTTCATCAAAAACAGAGTTACGATTTGAAAGTTATACCCTTTTCAATTTTACCAAAAGCTGACCAGTGCTCAACCGAGTGGTTGAGCCCTCAATCGTACGGTTGAGCCCTCAACTGCGTGGTTGAGCCCTAAAAAGTGTGCTCAACTGCGTGGTTGAGCTGTCAAAAGTGTGGGAGCTGATGAACAGCTCCAGCTCGCTATTTTTCGCGTTTTTGACCCCAAATCATGATTTTTTGCAAGTTCTAACACGAAAACCTCATCAAAATTATCATATAAACTATATATAAGCTATTTCTAATAATAATTGAGAATAACAAACAAAATTCATGAAGATTCAAGCTCAAAAATACATAAAACCCAAATTAAACCCAAAACCCAATTCTTTAGAATTAAAACACGAATTCAAGCATGCTAACCTGGATATATGCTTACAATGATGCTAAGAATCCATCACTAAAGCCTCTTGATTCAATTTCACATTTAAATTAAGCTAGGGTTTGAGATGGTATAGATGTTAGGTACGGTTTCTTATTTTGGGAAGAATTCTAAAATGAAACCACAAGACAGATACTTACTCTCTTAAGGGTTATTAAAACCCATACCCCACAATACACGAGTATTTATCAGTTATCTCCTATCTTTCGTACTATGTTAGGAAGTCCTAATAAAGTCCAAATTTAACAAACAAACCACTTCTGTGACCCTTGTCACAAACTGGTCTTAACCACATAGCCAATTAATAATAAATATATTATTAAATTAAAAGCATATTTAAACACAAATATAAACCTAAGGGCAATTAAGTAATCTTACTTCTAACCCCGGTTTTAGTCTGTTACAACTGGTAAATACCCATGTGTGATGGGGTATTATGTTTAACACAAATATATAAGCCTATTACTGCTCATTTCTTTCACTTTCTTGAATATTCCTAAACACCCCGTACCTAACTCTTTCTCTCTTACAAACCCTAATCTCTTGATCTTGATTTGGAGCTTGAATTGTGTTTGAAATCGATTTTATTTTGTCTTTGTGAGTCTATCAAGGTAAGATTTGTGTGATTTCATGTCCAAATCAGTGTTTTAATTTGGGTTTGAAGTTAGATTTTTATAAATGTGATTTTGGTGTCATAATGCTTAAATTGATGTTGTTTTGGCTCAAAACTTGTGGGTTTATACTTCTAAATGTTTTGTGTACAAAATATAATCAATTTTGAGGTCAAAAACAGGTGCAAGATCGAGATTTGGGTGATTTTGGTTCGAAACCCGTCAGTTTCTGCTGCTGTTGCTCAATGAACACAACCGTACGGTTGCAGCTTGCAACCGTACAGTTGTAGCTTGCAACCGTACAGGTACATTGTGCAACCGTACGATTACACATGCAACTGTACGGATGCAGTGGTGTTGGTGCAACCAAGCAGTGAGTGTACAACCGTACGGATGCATGTGCAACCGTACAGATGTAGATCAGTACATCTTTGTTGTTTAAATTGGCTGTTTTCTAGTCGTTATGCTGCCCGCGTGTCTTATGAAATTCAGAATGTACATTCTAAAAATGCATAAGTGTCAAGTAGACCTTTTTGTGGCGCTTTTGATACTGATTTACTGTATTGTGGTGTTTTGTGCTAACGGACAGAAACTAACTTAATTTACCTTATGTTCAGGTGCTAAGGATAAAGAAGAAGCTCAGTGATAGATTATCTGAGCTAGTTTTTTGGTATTCGGTGAGTGGGATTATCTCATAGTGCAGTATAGAGTAGCAAGTTGTGCTACTATGTTTATATTGTTGTTAGTTACCATGTTTAGTAGTTATGTTGTACAGTTGATCACCGTTTAGGGTTGCCATGCTTTTAGTAGTATTAGTTTCCTACAGTAGTAGTAGTTGACTGGTTGCATGTGCACAAGTTGTTGTTGTTGGAATCTTGATCTGTTAGGTTCAGCTCAGAGAGGTCAACCTAGTTGTGGTTGGGTCCAGTTGGCTATTATTTGTTGAGTATAGTGCTGAAAGACGTATCACCTACGTGTGGATGGCTATAATGGGGATTTAGTAGTAAGGAATATCGGTAAACTATAGCCTGATCAGCTAGGGTCGTGTGCCCGTACAAGCCACCGGTCCTCTAGTTGGAGCATGGTTGCCAGTTGTTGTTGTATGTGGTTGTATAAAGATGTTGTTATAGGAGTACAAGTTGGTACTATATGCCAGACCTTGTGATAGTTCCATTCACTTAGCCTCGTGCTAACCCCTCACCTCCTCCCTTGCAGGTTCTGGATCTTAGTGTTGGTAGGGACGGGAGTCGGGTTGAAGATATGTTTGACAAGACGAACTCTGACGTCTTAACTTTTGTAATTACATAATTAGTCATTTAACGTAACACATGTGGTTTGTAATTAAGTAATTAACTAGATGATTTGTAATAATCATGTTTGTAATTAACTAAGGGTATTTATGTAAAATAAGTCTTCCGCTGTGATTAAAAAAAACAGGGTGTTACAGTTTTAGTGAACATTAGGGACAATGTTCTTTTAAGTGTGGGGTATTGGGTTAAGGTTTAAGAACAACTAATCGTAAAAGCCAAATTTCAGAATAATTCTTTTGTCTAAAAAGTAATTAGCAAAGAATATTAGGGAAATTCAAAAAATTCTTACCTAGTTTTTACCCAAAAGATTCTATAAAATTGCCAAAAATCAGTTTTCGGAATATTCACTAGAACAGAACGATTAAGCTAAAACTCATGATTTGTATCAAAAGATTTCTTTCGAATAAATGTGTAAAAGGCTACGCATGACCAAGCACGACCCCGGAAACCAAGTTACAATCCTGGGAACGAGAAAAATGACCCAAGCAAACTGCAAGACTGTAACGACCCGCACTTTTTCGATCATACTATACTTATAAGATTAATATTTACATAAATTAAACCTTGCCAACATGATAAGCAATCCAAATTGTCGAGACTTATATTTCCGAAAAGAGTTTTACACAACGTTTGACCGTCTAGTTTGACCGATGATATCACGAACTATACAATATATGATAATTATACGTTTGTGTATATAAATGTATATATACATATTTAACATGATTAATAAATGTTTTAATATCTCATTTTGTATTAATAACAACAAGTTATAAATATATTTTGAAACTACTAACTTAAGTTTTCAAAACGATAACTATACGTAACGTTATTTGACATAAATACTTAAGACTTATAATGTTATACATATATCGTATAAGTAATGTATTTAATCACTTTTAAGAACTTAAATACATAAAACCATATAAGTGTATTCACAAAAGATAGCTATATTTGAATCCTCATTCCATTTTTCACAAAATTTCTATACGTATATCTAGAGTATAAGTACTCGTATCATACCTAGCTTCTATACGTATTTACTAATAGTAAATACACATCAAATCACCACCTAACCAACCCTTGTTACTGCCCTTGGAGCTAGGTAATTAGATTTTGGAAGCAAGCATGACAAATACACAAAAATACAACATGGGAATTTTGTCCATGTCTCCCATGGAACACGTTTTTGAGGTGTATATATGCACCATCATTTTGATTCATTTACTACTTCAATTCTCTAGCAAAACACAAACATACTTTGAAGCCTTAAAACCCTTAATCAATTCAGCAACTTACCAAGAAGATCTAGCTTCAAAAACCATACTAAAACACCATAAGAAAACCATACAAAAACACTTCAAGAAAACCCTCCAAGAACACCAACTTACTTCCAATCTTTCATCCACTTCAATCACCCTTTTTGTTCTAGCTTCTTACTCCTCTTTTACAGCAAACTTATCCAAGGAACTTGAGGTAGAATTTATGTTCATAACCTTATTCAATTCATATATATATAGCTATCTTATTTTGTGGTACAAAAGTTTAACAACAAGAACATAGTTTGAATGTTTTCAAACTTGTTTGCAAACTAAATAGATCCTTCTAACTTAACTTTTAAAATACTTCAAGACATGTAACATAACTTATTTATATGTTAATTTAACAAGGTAAAACTTGGTTTTTCAAAGTATAAGTATTTTTAGAAAAATGGTCATTAAATGATTTTGTTGTAACAAAAATGTTTAACTTCATATGTTTCACTAATGTTTCACTTATGCCGTATGATTTTGAATACAAACAAAGGTATTTACAGTTCATAGTCTTAAAGAAGAACTCGATCCAAGAAGATGGCAATTTGAATCAACGAAAACGGATTTGTAACGAAGAAACTATGACCGAAACAAAATTGGTTATCCTAGATCATTTCAACTACGGGATCAATTGGAAAAAAATGATATAAATCACATATTTCTAAGATAACATGATATTTTATATATATGTACTTATAATTCAATTTTATATGGTTCAGGATCACCCGTAAACAACACGAGAAGATTAATCATAAGATCCCATGATTGTACGCAACACGTCATTTGACAACACCGGTACTTTATGTACGCAACACGTCATTTGACAACACCGGTACCATGGGTCAAGATTAATCTCGACCAATACATATATGATGGGGTTTTATTTATTTCGTTGGGGGTTTTGTTTATTGCGGGTATATTAAACATCTAAAAATGAACCATTAAAATTGAATTACTAACATCGAAATGCTAACTACGGACTAAGGAAATATTCAAAATATTAAAAGTATAACAAGTATATATATATAACGTTTGTTTTAAAATGAAAACATATTGATATATTATATATGGATAGGTTCGTGATATCAACCGGAAGACCGAGTCAAAATATATATATCATCAAGACAAGAGTGAGTATATAGTCCCACTTTTAAACTCTAAATATTTCGGGATGAGAATACATGTATTTTATGTTTTACGATATGGACACAAGTAACTGAAAAATATGTTCTACGTTGAGTTGTACCACTGGCATACTTCCCTGTAGCTTGGTAACTAATATTTACAGCGGCATTGTAAACGCGAATCCTGTTGATAGATCTATCGGGCCTGACAACCCCAACCGGACTGGACGACCAGTATTCAACGGTTGCACAGTACTTCGTTTTGTGACTACACTTGGTACGGTGTAGTAAGATTTCATATTAAAGGGAATATGCGACGTGAAAATGTTAAGTATGGTTACCGAGTGCTCAACCACTTAGAATATTTTTATTGAAATGTTTATATACGAAATCTTGTGGTCTATATATATATATTGCTGCGCACTAAACCTATATCTCACCAACTTTATGTTGACGTTTTTAAACATGTTTATTCTCAGGTGATAATTAAAGCTTCCGCTGCATTATGTTGAATCTAAGCAGGATCATGCGTACTCATATTTGTGTCAAAAATAAAACTGCATATCCGAGGACGTGTGTTGTAAAATATGCTAGAAATCGTGTTGTTATTATCATTTGTAAAGTTTGTAAGTCGAAGATTATCGTTAAACGATAATCATCTTTTTATTGTCTAAAGCTTGTAACAAAAATAATGGTTTGGTTTGTAATGTATAATATATGCAGTTTTCCTTTTTAAAAAAATGTCGCATATAGAGGTCAATACCTCGCAATGAAATCATACGTTATCTAACACGTTCTTATGGTTAAGGACGGGTTATGACATGTGGTATCAGAGCGTTGGTCTTAGCGAACCAGGTCTGCATTAGTGTGTCTAACCGAGAAGCCGTTAGGATACATTAGTAAGTCTGGACTTTGACCGGGTCTGATTTAAAAAAAAAAAACCATTGCTTATCACTGTTGGTTAAAATTTATATGTAAATATTATATAAGTACTAATGGGTTAGTTGTTGTGTGATAGATGTCGAGCTCAAAAATTGTTATCACAATCAACGACTCCGAATCAGAATCTTCAGATGGCGTTCCAGTCATTAACCTGTCCGATGACGAAAATGATATCCTTGGGGAAGACTCACAAATTCCGGATGAACCAACTATAGAGAACCAGGAAAGTGAACCCGAGGAGGAAAGTGAACCCGAGGAGGAAAGTGAACCCGAGGAAGAAATACAGGAAATTACAAAAGACGAGTTCGAACTAGGAAAGAAACGAAAGGCTAATGAATTAGAAAATCCAAATCCCGAGTTTAATGAGAATGATGTGGCACCAATTCCACTCAACACTACCACCCCTATCCCCGCTATTCCTATTCGTTCTGTCTCGGCATCCAGTTCTTCAGTCCCACAGCCAAAATATAGGCAGACAGTTAGGATAAGCGTTAAGCAAATCTTTGTGTCTAAACGTCCTAGAAAATAGATCAAACGATGCGCTGCTGTGTCAAACCATGGAACCGAATAATGTTTTGTATAATATTAATAGTGTGGTTTGCTTAATGTTCGATGTAAGATAAGCATATGTAAAATATTGAAGTATGAAATGCAATAATTTTCCATGGTTAAGTATTATTTAGATTGTAGTAATTGATTCTGTACTAAGCTATTAAGTATGAACATTAACGGGTAGGTACTACCCAAGATATAATTATAAAATGCTAATAAGAAGAAAAGGCTTTTATAATAATACCTAGTTCATATTATTAATAAGCTATAATGTACTATAAATACACACTACATCTATAATAATCCATGTGAATAATTATTTTCTTTCATTAGGAAATGGCGCGATTGAATCGAATGACGGAACAAGAACTCGAGGAACTCATCAACCAGCGAGTGAACGACAGAATGTTATGGGTTGAGGCTGCAAGAGCTGCTGCAGTTAATCCAAATCCTCGTGTAGGATGCTCCTACAAGACGTTCCAAGCTTGCAAGCCATCATCATTCAGTGGAACGGAAGGACCTATCGGTTTAACCCGATGGATAGAAAAGATGGAGACGGTGTTCAAAATCAGCGGTTGTGATGAAAAAGACATGACCAAGTTTGCATCGTGCACTTTACAAGATAGTGCACTCACATGGTGGAAGAATTATGTGAAGGCGGTAGGAGGAGATGTAGCTTATGATACTCCATGGGAAGAATTCAAAGCAATGATAATCACCGAGTATTGTCCAAGGAATGAGGTTATTAAGTTAGAAGATGAGTTACGAAGTTTGAAGGTGGTTGGTACTGAAATCACCAACTACAACCAGCGATTCATGGAATTAGTTTTGCTATGTCCTGAATTGGTTCCAACCGAAGAACGGAAGATTGAAATGTACAAAGCTGGTTTGCCCAAAAAGGTCAAGGCAAACGTTACGGCGTCGAAACCTAAGACAATTCATGAAGTTATAACCATGGCGAACGAGTTAATGGATCAGGTCATTCTGGATAAGAAAGCATTCACTACTGAGGTGAAGGTATCGAGTAACAAAAGGAAGTGGAACGGAAATTATGATCGAGGTTACCAACAGCAATCTTTTAAGAAACCAGAAACCCCGAAAGGTGCGGGTAGTGGTTTAAGCTTTGGTTATAAAGGACAAAATCCTTTATGCAACCGTTGCCACAAACATCACTTTGGTTACTGTAGTGTGTTATGCACCAAGTGTAATCGACAAGGTCATCTTGCGGAAGATTGTAAGGCTCTCGTTACAAATGGCAACAAGACTCCTGCCACCAACGCAAATAGAACTGCTTTGGCTAACATTACTTGTTTTGGGTGTGGAAAACAAGGTCATTATAAGAGCCAGTGCCCGAATCAGAATAGCGGACCTGCACGTGGAAGAGCGTTTGTTATTAATGCTAGAGAGGCACGAGAAGACCCGGAACTTGTTACGGGTACGTTTACCATTAATAACTTATCAGCATCTATTTTATTTGATACTGGCGCCGATAGAAGTTATGTGTGTAGAAACTTTTACACTAAATTGAATTGTTCATCATTACCTCTAGATGCTAAGTACTTGATTGAGTTAGCTAATGGTAAGCTAATTGAAGCCGATAAAATTTGTCGTGATTGTGAAATAAATCTAGCCGGAGAAACGTTTAAAATCGACTTAATACCCGTAGAATTAGGAGGTTTTGATGTAATAGTCGGCATGGACTGGATGTCCAAAATAGGAGCGGAAGTTGTTTGTGCCAAGAAGGCAATTCGTATTCCTGGTAAGGATAAAATACCGGTGATGATTTATGGAGAGAAGGGTAATTCAAATCTAAAACTTATTAGCTGTTTGAAAGCCAAGAAGTGTTTAGAAAAGGGATGTTACGCTATTTTAGCACATGTTAATAAAGTCGAAAAGAAAGAAAAGTGCATCAACGACGTGCCTGTGGCAAGAGATTTTCCTGAAGTTTTTCCGGAAGAATTGCCGGGATTACCTCCATTTAGATCGGTAGAATTTCAAATAGATTTAGTACCAGGAGCTGCACCAGTGGCTCGTGCTCCATATAGACTTGCACCGTCCGAGTTAAAAGAACTTCAAAGTCAGTTAAAAGAATTACTGGACCATGGATTCATACGACCAAGTACTTCACCGTGGGGAGCTCCAATTTTGTTTGTTAAAAAGAAAGATGGATCTTTTAGGATGTGTATAGACTATCGTGAATTAAATAAGTTAACTATCAAGAATCGGTATCCACTACCGAGAATTGATGACTTATTTGATCAATTGCAAGGATCATGTGTGTATTCGAAAATTGACCTAAGATCGGGCTATCATCAATTACGTGTCAAAGAAGAAGATATACTGAAAACTGCTTTTCGGACACGCTACGGTCATTATGAATTTTTGGTTATGCCGTTTGGATTGACGAATGCGCCAGCTGTATTCATGGACCTCATGAATCGAGTTTGTAGTCCGTATTTAGATAAGTTTGTTATCGTTTTCATTGATGATATTCTTATCTATTCCAAGAGTGAGCAAGAGCATGAAGAGCATTTAAGGTTGATACTGGAATTGTTGAGAAAAGAACAACTTTATGCTAAATTTTCTAAGTGTGCTTTCTGGTTGAAAGAAATACAATTTCTTGGCCACGTTGTTAGTAGCAAAGGAATTCAGGTTGATCCAGCAAAAATTGAAGCTATTGAAAAATGGGAGACTCCTAAGACACCAACGCAGATACGCCAATTTTTGGGTTTAGCCGGTTATTATAGAAGGTTTATTCAAGATTTTTCCCGAATAGCTAAGCCGTTGACAGCGTTAACGCAAAAAGGGAAGAAATATGAATGGACCTCGGAGCAGGAGAACGCATTTCAAATACTGAAGAAGAAGTTAACTACGGCGCCTATATTATCGTTACCAGAAGGGAACGATGATTTTGAAATATATTGTGACGCTTCGCGACAAGGTTTTGGTTGTGTTCTTATGCAACGGAAGAAAGTTATTGCATTTGCATCCCGAGAATTGAAGATTCACGAGCGAAATTATACGACGCATGATCTAGAATTGGGAGCAGTCGTGTTTGCATTGAAGATGTGGAGACACTACATGTATGGGGTTAAATTCACTGTGTTTACTGATCATAAAAGCCTTCAACATATTTTTGATCAGAAACAATTGAACATGAGGCAACGTAGGTGGGTCGAGTTAATAAACGACTATGATTGTGAAATTCGTTATCATCCCGGAAAGGCGAACGTGGTGGCTGATGCTTTAAGCAGAAAAGAACGAGAACCAATTCGAGTTCGAGCAATGAACATAAAAATTCGTATGAATCTCAACTCGCAAATCAAAGAAGTTCAACGAGAAGCACTCAATGAAGAAAACATAAAGAATGAAATAATGAAAAAGTACGAGAAACAACTTGTTGTACGGGAAGATGGAATTCGATATTTTGCAAATCGTATTTGGGTACCGAAGTTGGGTGGATTAAGGAAGTTGATATTGAACGAGGCACATAAGACAAGATATTCGATACATCCTGGAGTTGGAAAGATGTACCAAGATCTTAAGACGCATTATTGGTGGCCTAATTTGAAGACAGACGTTGCAACATATGTTGGGGAATGTCTAACTTGTTCCAAAGTCAAAGCAGAACACCAGAAGCCGTCAGGGTTACTTCAACAACCAGAAATCCCAGAATGGAAATGGGATGGTATTACCATGGATTTCATCACGAAGTTACCAAAGACTGCCTGGGGATACGACACCATTTGGGTGATTGTTGATCGTCTCACCAAGTCTGCACATTTCTTGCCTATAAAGGAAACGGATAGAATGGAGAAACTATTACGATTGTATATAAAGGAAGTTGTTTCAAGGCATGGAATACCTATTTCCATTATATCCGATCGTGATAGTAGATTTACATCAAAGTTTTGGCAATCACTACAGGAGGCCCTAGGAACTCGTTTGGATATGAGTACCGCGTATCATCCGCAAACCGACGGGCAGAGTGAAAGAACGATTCAGACTCTTGAAGACATGCTCAGGGCATGTGTGATCGATTTTGGAAACGGATGGGATAAATATCTACCGTTAGCAGAATTCTCGTATAATAATAGTTATCATGCGAGCATTGGAGCTGCGCCATTCGAAGCATTGTATGGAAGGAAGTGTAGATCTCCTATCTGTTGGAATGAAGTAGGAGATCGACATTTAACTGGTCCCGAGATCATACACGAAACGACCGAGAAGATAGTACAAATCAAGGAGAGATTGAAAACAGCCCGTAGTCGCCAAAAGAGCTACGCCGATGTCCGAAGGAAACCATTAGAGTTTCAGGTCGGGGACATGGTTATGCTAAAGGTGTCACCTTGGAAAGGTGTAATACGTTTCGGCAAAAGGGGTAAACTGAACCCAAGGTACGTAGGCCCGTTTAAGATCATCGAACGCATTGGACCGGTAGCTTATCGACTCGAGTTACCACAACAACTCGCCGGAGTACATAATACCTTTCACATCTCGAACCTTAAGAAGTGTCTTGCAAAGGAAGACCTTACCATTCCTCTTGAAGAAATCCATGTCGACGAGAAACTACAATTCGTCGAAGAACCAATCGAAATCATGGACCGTGAAGTTAAAAAGCTCAAACAGAGCAATATACCGATTGTTAAGGTTCGTTGGAATGCTAGAAGAGGTCCCGAGTTTACTTGGGAACGAGAGGATCAGATGAAGCAAAAGTATCCACACTTGTTTCTCGATGACGCAAAATAGGTACAATTTTAAAATTTCGGGACGAAATTTATTTAACGGGGAGGTAATGTAACGACCCGCACTTTTTCGATCATACTATACTTATAAGATTAATATTTACATAAATTAAACCTTGCCAACATGATAAGCAATCCAAATTGTCGAGACTTATATTTCCGAAAAGAGTTTTACACAACGTTTGACCGTCTAGTTTGACCGATGATATCACGAACTATACAATATATGATAATTATACGTTTGTGTATATAAATGTATATATACATATTTAACATGATTAATAAATGTTTTAATATCTCATTTTGTATTAATAACAACAAGTTATAAATATATTTTGAAACTACTAACTTAAGTTTTCAAAACGATAACTATACGTAACGTTATTTGACATAAATACTTAAGACTTATAATGTTATACATATATCGTATAAGTAATGTATTTAATCACTTTTAAGAACTTAAATACATAAAACCATATAAGTGTATTCACAAAAGATAGCTATATTTGAATCCTCATTCCATTTTTCACAAAATTTCTATACGTATATCTAGAGTATAAGTACTCGTATCATACCTAGCTTCTATACGTATTTACTAATAGTAAATACACATCAAATCACCACCTAACCAACCCTTGTTACTGCCCTTGGAGCTAGGTAATTAGATTTTGGAAGCAAGCATGACAAATACACAAAAATACAACATGGGAATTTTGTCCATGTCTCCCATGGAACACGTTTTTGAGGTGTATATATGCACCATCATTTTGATTCATTTACTACTTCAATTCTCTAGCAAAACACACACATACTTTGAAGCCTTAAAACCCTTAATCAATTCAGCAACTTACCAAGAAGATCTAGCTTCAAAAACCATACTAAAACACCATAAGAAAACCATACAAAAACACTTCAAGAAAACCCTCCAAGAACACCAACTTACTTCCAATCTTTCATCCACTTCAATCACCCTTTTTGTTCTAGCTTCTTACTCCTCTTTTACAGCAAACTTATCCAAGGAACTTGAGGTAGAATTTATGTTCATAACCTTATTCAATTCATATATATATAGCTATCTTATTTTGTGGTACAAAAGTTTAACAACAAGAACATAGTTTGAATGTTTTCAAACTTGTTTGCAAACTAAATAGATCCTTCTAACTTAACTTTTAAAATACTTCAAGACATGTAACATAACTTATTTATATGTTAATTTAACAAGGTAAAACTGGGTTTTTCAAAGTATAAGTATTTTTAGAAAAATGGTCATTAAATGATTTTGTTGTAACAAAAATGTTTAACTTCATATGTTTCACTAATGTTTCACTTATGCCGTATGATTTTGAATACAAACAAAGGTATTTACAGTTCATAGTCTTAAAGAAGAACTCGATCCAAGAAGATGGCAATTTGAATCAACGAAAACGGATTTGTAACGAAGAAACTATGACCGAAACAAAATTGGTTATCCTAGATCATTTCAACTACGGGATCAATTGGAAAAAAATGATATAAATCACATATTTCTAAGATAACATGATATTTTATATATATGTACTTATAATTCAATTTTATATGGTTCAGGATCACCCGTAAACAACACGAGAAGATTAATCATAAGATCCCATGATTGTACGCAACACGTCATTTGACAACACCGGTACTTTATGTACGCAACACGTCATTTGACAACACCGGTACCATGGGTCAAGATTAATCTCGACCAATACATATACGATGGGGTTTTATTTATTTCGTTGGGGGTTTTGTTTATTGCGGGTATATTAAACATCTAAAAATGAACCATTAAAATTGAATTACTAACATCGAAATGCTAACTACGGACTAAGGAAATATTCAAAATATTAAAAGTATAACAAGTATATATATATATATAACGTTTGTTTTAAAATGAAAACATATTGATATATTATATATGGATAGGTTCGTGATATCAACCGGAAGACCGAGTCAAAATATATATATCATCAAGACAAGAGTGAGTATATAGTCCCACTTTTAAACTCTAAATATTTCGGGATGAGAATACATGTATTTTATGTTTTACGATATGGACACAAGTAACTGAAAAATATGTTCTACGTTGAGTTGTACCACTGGCATACTTCCCTGTAGCTTGGTAACTAATATTTACAGCGGCATTGTAAACGCGAATCCTGTTGATAGATCTATCGGGCCTGACAACCCCAACCGGACTGGACGACCAGTATTCAACGGTTGCACAGTACTTCGTTTTGTGACTACACTTGGTACGGTGTAGTAAGATTTCATATTAAAGGGAATATGCGACGTGAAAATGTTAAGTATGGTTACCGAGTGCTCAACCACTTAGAATATTTTTATTGAAATGTTTATATACGAAATCTTGTGGTCTATATATATATATTGCTGCGCACTAAACCTATATCTCACCAACTTTATGTTGACGTTTTTAAACATGTTTATTCTCAGGTGATAATTAAAGCTTCCGCTGCATTATGTTGAATCTAAGCAGGATCATGCGTACTCATATTTGTGTCAAAAATAAAACTGCATATCCGAGGACGTGTGTTGTAAAATATGCTAGAAATCGTGTTGTTATTATCATTTGTAAAGTTTGTAAGTCGAAGATTATCGTTAAACGATAATCATCTTTTTATTGTCTAAAGCTTGTAACAAAAATAATGGTTTGGTTTGTAATGTATAATATATGCAGTTTTCCTTTTTAAAAAAATGTCGCATATAGAGGTCAATACCTCGCAATGAAATCATACGTTATCTAACACGTTCTTATGGTTAAGGACGGGTTATGACAAAGACCAGGGGCAAAACCGGCTTACCAAGCTGGCTTGCCCTATGAGTCAGACACTGGCTACAAGAAACAGCTTGCCCAGGCACCGGCCTCTGGCATCGGCGTTTGATGCCGGCCTGCCAACCGGCCCCAGCCAAAATTTTCCTATAAAAGGAGGCTTTTGGGCACATTTTTACACACACTCAATTTGTACCTCAATTTAGATTTTAAATATTTTAGTAGTAGCTAGCTTAGCTTTTATTATCCGGAGGATATCCAGGCGAGTCACTGCGATCTTGGGCAGATTTCTTTGGCCTTTTCAGGTTTTTAACCGAAATGCTTGTCTTATTAATTAAACATGTATTGTTATCATTTATGTTTAAAGATGCGTTTCGATATTGCCATGCTAGCTTAATTAATATGTATGTTGTTGATAATGCTAAAAACGAACATATATTTCATAGCATTATCCCTCAAGAAAGACAAGCTTTTAGTTGCAATTATTCTATTTACAAGTGATATTCGTTTAAATAATAAAAGGTGAAGACAAAAGACAGATTCGACAATTTGAAGACGCAAACGACCAAAAAGCTCAAAAGTACAAAATACAATCAAAGTGGTTCCAATTATTGATGAGAAACGTCTCAAAATTACAAGAGTACAAGACGCGAAACGCAAAATACAAGATATTAAATTGTACGCAAGGACGTTCGAAAATCCGAAATCGGGACCAAAGTCAACTCTCAACGCTCGACGCAACGGACCAAAAATTACAAGTCAACGATGCACATAAATATAATATAATATTTAAATAATTCTTAAAATTATTTATATATTATATTTATTTATTAATCCGTCGGCAAAGAAAGAAACAAAGTTTTGTGAGCTGGAAAAAGTGGCCATGCGATCGCATGGCCTGGAAGTACATTTTCCATGCGATCGCATGGTGTACAGTGGAGGGCCACATTCCTATAAAAAGCGTAGTTTTGATCGAATATCATCACCATCTTTTTCTTCTCTTCTCTCAACGTATAAATAAATAAATATATATATTATAATTTTAATTTTAATTTTAATTTTTATAATAAGGGTATGTTAGCGAATGTTGTAAGGGTGTAAGTCAAAATTCTGTCCGTGTAACGCTACGCTATTTTTAATCATTGTAAGTTATGTTTAACCTTTTTAAATTAATGTCTCGTAGCTAAGTTATTATTATGCTTATTTAAGACGAAGTAATCATGATGTTGGGCTAAATATTAAAATTGGGTAATTGGGCTTTGTACCATAATTGGGGTTTGGATAAAAGAACGACACTTGTGGAAATTAGACTATGGGCTATTAATGGGTTTTATATTAACTAAATGATACCTCGTTGATTTAATATATAGACTTATAATTTGAGGTATTTATATATAACCACATACGCTTGACAGGGTACGGTGGGCGGGATATCTATAAATACCAATAATTGTTCATTTTACCGGACACGGAACTGGATTAATAGTTAATAGACTTGTTGAAACAGGGGTGGATTACATTCAAGGGTAATTGGTGTAATTGTTAACAAAGTAGTACAACCTTGGACTACATGCAGTCGATAACCTAGTGTATTCATTAAACAAAGTATTAAGACCTTGTTACAATTCGAATCCACAATTAGTTGGAATATTTGACTTCGGGAATAAGGATAATTTAACGAGGACACTCGCACTTTATATTTATGATTGATGGACTATTATGGACAAATCCGTATGGACATATCGAATAATCCAGGAAAAAGGAAAATTAACCCATGGTAATAAAACTAAAATCAACACGTCAAACATCATGATTACGGAAGTTTAAATAAGCATAATTTATATATTTCATATTTAATTGCACTTTTAATTATCGCACTTTTATTTATTGTCATTTTATTTAATTGCATTTTTAATTATCGTACTCTTTATTTATAGCAATTTTATTTTATCGCAATTTTATTTATCGCAATTTCATTATCGTTATTTACTTTACGCTTTAAATTAAGTTATATTTATTTTTAATATTTTACATTAGGTTTTAACTGCGACTAAAAGTTTTAAAATCGACAAACCGGTCATTAAACGGTAAAATCCTCTTTTATAATAATAATAATACTACTTATATATATTTTTGTATTTTTACAACTATAAGTTAAAACTAATATAGCATTGAACTAGTTTATATGGTCCCTGTGGAATGAACCGGACTTACTAAAAACTACACTACTGTACGATTAGGTACACTGCCTATAAGTGTTGTAGCAAGGTTTAGGTATATCCATTCTATAAATAAATAAATCACTTGTGTAAAATTGTATCGTATTTAATAGTATTTCCTAGTAAAAATATAACTATTTCCTAGTACGCCTCGCACACATCAAGTATTTTTGGCGCCGCTGCCGGGAGACTCTTGCTTAAACGCCGGAAGCGCAACGCTATATAAAAAAAAAGATTTTATTAGAGTTTTATTAAGTTTTTATTAAAAATATACGTTTTTTAAAAAAAAAATATAAAAAAATTATAAAAAGAAAAACAAAATATATATATATTTAAGAGTTTGTTACATATATATATATATATATATATATATATATATATATATATATATATATATATATATATATATATATATATATATATATATATATATATATATATATATATATATATATATATATATATATATATATATATAAAATTATAAAGTTTCTTTTTCTTTATTTTTAGTTTTTAAGAATTAAGTTTTTATTTAATTTATATAAATATTTATTTATATTAAAAACAGAAAAAACAGAAAGAAAAAAAAATATAAAAACACTCGAGGCCCGGTACTGTAGCAGCCCAAAACAGAACCGGATCCGAGGCCCATGCGATCGCATGGCTCCATAACAGAAAACTCATGCGATCGCATGAGTTGACTAGACAGGTCTGAATCCTTGGACGTACGAATTAGGGTTAGGTTTTAATTATTATTATTATTATTAATTAAATTATAATTAGGGTTTAATTAATTTATAGTTTATTTTAGTTTTAGTATTTAATTAGTATTTTTAGTTTTATTTAGTTTTAATAAATTATAAATTAATAGTTTTATAAAATAAATAATATAAAAATAATATTTTTATAAAAATTGTACTTTTTACAACTTTAAGTTTATTTTTATATTTTGTATCTTTTTATTCGTTTTAGCGTAATATTTGTATTTTTTTGCTCGTATTTAGTTCTAAGTTATAGTTTTTGCCATAGTTATTTTTATTTCTAGATTTTTAGGCTTTGCCGTAAAATCCCTTAAGTGCTTTTTTTCTTTAGACTAAGATTTAAGTGCTTTAGAATTTTGCGACGCCGTTTTAAGATTTTAGTACTTTTTAAGTTATTGCCGTTTTGGGATATAGTATTTCTTTTAAGCTTTAATATTTTCAGACGCAAATTTTAATTCTTAGTCTTTAGTTCCTTTTATTTTTCAACGTTTTTTGACGCGCTCTTTTTCTTTCTTATTTTTCGCCGCTCTAGTTTTTAGGACTTAGTTTTTTTTCTATTTCTTCTCTAAAATTTCTTTAAATTTCAAAGAAAAATTATTTTAAGCGGTTAAATTGATAGACATCCAAATTTTCTGCTTCGTAGTAATAGTTGGATTTGTTAGTGGCTGAGTTGTGAGCTTCCGATTTAAAGGGTTCTGGCTCCCTGCTGCATCTATTGGCTATTTGAAACGTGGGCAAAAGCAGAAAAGTCTATTAATTTGATAACTTATATAATTTTTATATTTTATAATTAACAGGATATTCAGTGAATGCACCGAGCAAAACATTCACCACCTTTCGTACGTTCACCACCTGTAACTCGATCAAGACATCTAGCAAATATTGTCGCCGTTGATTTTTCTTTAGAATCGTCATCCAGTCAACCAAGTACTCCAATTCAAATTTTTGATAATCCATTTTTTGAACCCGACCTCACAATCCGGAGAATATTCAGGGGCAATTCAGAGATCCTGAACCATTAATCTTTCCTCCGGAACCACCAATCATTCAAACAGAGATTGTTGAGGAACCTACCATTAAATCAGAATCCTATAGTGATTCAGATTCAACAAATTCAATAATGGAGAATCTGGAACCTCTAAGTATGGAAGACCGAATGAGAGCTAAACGCACTGGCCAAGGTCACGCAATTACTCAACCAGACATTAATGCGCCAGATTATGAAATCAAAGAACAAATCCTACATATGGTAACTAATCAATGCCAATTTAGTGGTGCGCCGAAGGAAGATCCAAACGAACATCTTCGTACCTTTAATAGGATCTGTACACTATTTAAAATCCGAGAAGTTGAGGATGAACAGATATATCTCATGTTATTTCCCTGGACTTTAAAGGGAGAAGCCAAAGATTGGTTAGAATCGTTACCTGAAGGGGCGATTGATACATGGGACGTTTTAGTTGAAAATTTTCTTAAACAATTCTTTCCGGCATCTAAAGCCGTAAGACTTCAAGGAGAAATTGTTACGTTCACGCAAAAGCCAAACGAAACTCTATATGAGGCGTGGACAAGATTTGGAAAATTATTGAGAGGATGTCCGCAACATGGTTTAGACACTTGTCAAATAGTACAAATATTCTACCAAGGATGCGACATCTCTACAAGGAAAGACATCGATATAGCAGCTGGTGGTTCCATTATGAAGAAAACCGCAACTGACGCTTACAAAATTATTGATAACACTGCTTCCCACTCACATGAGTGGCACTAAGAAAAAGATATCGTTAGATCATCTAAAGCAGCTAGAGCCGATTCTAGCCATGACTTTGATTCCATTTCTGCAAAGATAGATGTTGTCGAGAGACGAATGGAAAATATGACAAAAGATATCCACTCAATACGAATTAGTTGTGAGCAGTGTGTAGGACCACATTTGACAAAAGATTGTCTCAGTATTGAACTAACAATGGAACCAAGAGAGAATGTTTCATACATAAACCAAAGGCCTGGAAATAATTATCAGAATAATTATCAACCGCCAAGACCAATTTACAATCAAAACCATAATTATAACCGAAATGTTCCATACAACAACCAACAAGGTCCTATCAATCAACAAGTATCTAATAATACTTACAATCAGCAAAGACCTATTTTTCAAAATAAACTACCACAAACTGATGATAAAAAGTTAAATTTAGAAGATATGATGTCGAAGCTAGTTGATTCTCAAACTCAGTTTTTCACATCTCAGAAACAAACCAATGAACAAAATGCTCAAGCATTTAGAAATCAACAAGCTTCTATTCAAAATCTTGAACAAGAAGTAAGCAACCTAGCAAGGTTGATAGGTGAAAGAAAACCGGGAAGTTTATCTAGTGATACAAATGCTAACCCCTGAAATGAAACAGCTAAAGCCATTACCACAAGAAGTGGTATTACACTTAAACCACCTGAAATTCTTGTAATTTCTGATGAAGCTATTCCTACTCCACAAGAACCACAACCTGAGCAAGATAAGGAAAAAGAACCGGTAGTTGAAAAGGTTAATGAAGATAACACAGTTAAGGCTAAACCTTATGTTAAACCATACCAACCACCACTTCCTTACCCGAGTAAAATGAGAAAAGAGAGACTTGAATCCGAGCAATCCAAATTTTTGGATATGTTTAAACAGATAAATGTAAATCTTCCTTTCATTGATGTAATTTCAGGAATGCCTAGGTATGCTAAATTCTTGAAAGATCTAATCACAAATAGAAAGAAAATGGAAGAACTCTCGACTGTTACTATGAATGCTAATTGTTCTGCAGTGCTGTTGAATAAGATACCAGAAAAATTATCAGATCCAGGAAGTTTCACAATTCCATGTTTTCTGGGTAGTCTTAGTTCAATAGAAGCATTGGCAGATTTAGGTGCTAGTATAAATTTAATGCCGTATTCACTATACGCTAAACTAGACCTTGGAGAATTAAAACCAACACGAATAAGCATACAACTAGTAGATCGATCTGTAAAATATCCTAGAGGGATAATGGAGAACATGCTAGTTAAAGTTGGTACCCTAGTATTTCTAGTAGATTTTGTTATTCTGGACATAAAAGAAGATTCTCGAGTTCCTCTCATATTAGGAAGACCATTCTTAAACACGGCTAAAGCAATAATAGATGTGTTTGGTAAGAAACTGACCCTAAGTATAGAGGACGAGAGTGTTACCTTTTCAGTTGATAAAGTAATGCAAAAACCGCAATCTACAGATGATACATGTTATTATATTCAAACTATAGATTCACATGCAGAATTGTTAGAAGAATTTCCAGAATTACAAGGAACAGGAGAATGTTCTTTAGGAGAAGGAACTGAACCAATTGATAAAACTGAAATGTTAGCTACACTTATGGCTAATGGATATGAACCAACAACAGAAGAAATTCAAATGCTAAAAGAAGAAGACAGATATCGATATAAATCATCGATAGAAGAACCACCGACATTAGAGTTAAAGCCACTTCCAAACCATTTAGAATACGCTTATTTACATGGTGAATCTGAATTACCTGTAATAATATCGTCTTCTCTTACGGAAAATGAAAAATCTCAACTCATTTCTGTGCTAAAAAGCTCATAAACCAGCTACTGCATGGAAAATTCATGATATTAAAGGAATAAGTCCTTCGTATTACACACATAAAATTCTTATGGAAGAAGGTCATAAAACGTATGTGCAACGCCAACGAAGACTAAATCCGAATATGCAAGATGTTGTTAAGAAAGAAATTATTAAACTGCTTGATGCAGGTTTAATTTATCCAATCTCTGATAGTCCATGGGTAAGCCCAGTTCAATGCGTACCTAAGAAGGGTGGCATGACTGTCATCACAAATGAGAAAAATGAGCTTATTCCTACTAGGAATGTAACAGGATGGCGTGTTTGTATTGATTATAGAAAATTAAATGACGCCACCAGAAAAGATCACTTTCCCTTACCTTTCATTGATCAAATGTTGGAAAGATTAGCCGGAAATAGTTACTATTGTTTTCTTGATGGATTTTTCGGATATTTTCAAATTCCAATAGCACCCGAGGATCAAGAGAAAACCACATTCACGTGCCCTTATGGTACTTTTGCTTACAAACGCATGCCATTTGGACTTTTCAACGCCCCTGCAACCTTTCAAAGGTGCATGATGGCAATTTTTCACGACATGATAGAAGAATGCATGGAAGTTTTCATGGATGACTTTTCAGTCTTCGGTGATACATTTGAATCATGTCTAGTTAATCTTGAACGAATGCTTATTAGATGCGAACAATCAAATCTAGTAATTAATTGGGAGAAATGCCATTTCATGGTTAAAGAAGGCATCGTTCTTGGTCATAAAATTTCAAAGGAAGGAATTGAAGTGGATAGAGCTAAAGTAGATGTAATTGCTAAACTTCCACATCCCACCAATGTTAGAGAAGTTAGGAGTTTTCTAGGGCATGCCAGTTTTTACCGACGTTTTATAAAAGATTTTTCTAAAATTGTCACTCCTATGAATAAACTCCAAGAAAAGGATGCTCCATTCATCTTTTCAGATGAATGCATCAAATCTTTTAATATTCTTAAAGAAAAACTCACTAATGCGTCGATCATGATAACTCCAAATTGGAATCTACCATTTGAACTTATGTGCGATGCAAGTGATTTTGCAATGGGAGCCGTTTTAGGACAAAGGATTGAAAAACGATTTCAACCTATATAATATGCTAGTAAGACGTTACAAGGAGCACAAACGAATTACACAACTACTGAAAAAGAACTCCTTGCTATTGTCTTTGCTTTTAACAAATTTCGTTCAAATCTCGTTCTAGCAAAAACGGTGGTCTATACTGACCATTCTGCTCTTAGATACCTATTTTCGAAACAAGATGCCAAACCACGATTAATCTGTTGGATCTTACTCTTACAAGAGTTCGATATTAAAATCTGAGATAAAAAGGGACAGAAAATCTCGCTGCTGATCATCTTTCTCGTCTTGAAAATCCCGAATTAGAAGTTCTAAATGAATCGGTCATACAAGACAACTTTCCTGATGAATATCTATTGAAGATAGATTATAATGAAATTCCATGGTTTGCAGACTATGCAAACTATTTAGTATGTGGATTCCTTGAAAAAGGGTTGTCGTACCAAAAACGAAAGAAATTCTTTAGTGATATAAAACACTATTTCTGGGAAGATCCACATTTGTTTAAAATTTGTCCCGATGGAATAATACGCCGATGTGTATTCGGAGATGAAGCTAGTCAAATCTTAAACCATTGTCACACAGGACCAACAGGAGGGCATTATGGACCTCAACTTACAGCAAGAAAAGTTTACGATGCTGGATTCTATTGGCCTACAATTTTCAAAGACGCACACCTTCTTTGCAAATCCTGTGATGCTTGTCATAGGGCCGAAAAATAAGTCAACGTGATGAAATGCCACAAAATGTCATTCAAGTATGTGAAGTATTTGACATTTGGGGTATTGACTTTATGGGTCCATTTCCAAAATCTCATAATAATCTATACATTCTCGTTGCCATTGATTATGTATCTAAATGGGCGGAAGCACAAGCTCTCCCAACTAACGATGCACGAGTTGTAGTCAACTTTTTAAAACGTCTTTTTGCAAGGTTTGGAACACCGAAAGCTGTAATAAGTGATCGGGGTACTCATTTTTGTAATAATCAACTTGAGAAAGTTCTTAAAAGATATGGAGTAACTCATAAAATCTCCACCGCTTATCATCCACAAACAAGTGGACAAGTTGAAAACACCAACCGAGCTTTAAAACGTATTCTAGAAAAAACTGTAGGATCAAATCTGAAGGAATGGTCCATGAAATTGGAAGATGCACTCTGGGCTTTTAGAACAGCCTACAAAACTCCAATTGGAACCACACCTTTTAGACTCGTTTACGAAAAAGCATGTCATCTTCTAGTAGAAATTGAACACAAAGCATTTTGGGCTTTGAAGACATGTAATCTTGATTTACATGAAGCCGGACGTCTACGGTTAAGTCAACTAAACGAATTAGAAGAATTGAGACATGAAGCATACGAAAATTCGTTAATCTATAAAGAAAGAACGAAGAAATGGCATGATAAAAGAATCAGAAGTTCAAAAGAATTTAAAGAAGGGGACAGAGTTCTTCTGTTCAATTCAAGATTCAAGCTATTTCCTGGAAAATTGAAATCAAGATGGTCTGGACCATTCATCGTCAAAAGAGTTTTCCCATACGGAACAATAGAGTTAATAAATTCAAATGGGATTGAATTTAAAGTTAATGGTCACAGAGTTAAACATTACATAAATGGTCCGATGGAAGTTGACAATGAAGTCAATCATAATTTCACCACCCAAGAAAACCTTCAAAATGAAAACATAAATATGTTATCAACAACATATGAAAAATTAAAATTGGAAAATAGGGAGCATTCAAATTGGAGTGATGAAGAAGAATTCTTATACAAACCTCCCATTCCAAGAAACGAAGAAAAATGTGAACAAGAAGTTCAAATAGAAGTGAAAGAACCAAGAAAAGAATACCCGAAAAAGGTTTACAAACCAAGTTGACTTACTAAAGCAGGAGACTCGGGTGAATTTATCATTTCTTGATTGCTTAATGATGGTGCTGTATATAATGGACTCGCAGATTTAGGAGCAAGTGCAAATATTATGCCTCTTTCCTTATACAAAAGATTAGGTATGGGTAAATTAAAACCAACCAAAATAGGTGTTCAATCATTTGACCTAACCATTAAACACCTGGTTGGAATAGCAAGTAATTTACTTGTTAACGTGGGAAGTTTGACCTTTGTTGCAAACTTCATAGTGATTAATATGGAGGAAAACCTTGATATTCCTCTAATTTTAGGTCACACATTTTTAGCAACCACCGAGGCATTCATTGATGTAAGAGAAGGTAGAATGACACTTAGGGATGGTGATAAATTGATCACCTTTGTGAACCGAAAGTTTAGATCTCCACCAATCAAAACTGTTAGACTAATAAAAATACATAAGTGTGGGGAAGATGAAGAAACACTTAATGATGATCCGATCACAAAGAACCCCGTTGATGATACGAAATTAGATGAACCGCTTTTTAACAGTTCAACGAAGAAACTTTATAAACGGATTCACGATGCTAGGATTAAGGGAAACTTTAAGTTATGTAACCGATTACTATTCAATTTATCGCCAAAAGAAAAGGCAATGTTAGTTGAATTTGTGAAAGTTATGGAGGAAATCAACAAATGGATTGAAGCAAAAATCAGAGATATATAAGTTGTTGATGATCCAATTGAAAATGACGTTAATCACAATTTCAACACCACATCTAACTAAGTGTGGGGAGGTTCGAATCTTTTTAGCGTAATATGTATTTCTGTTAGAGTTAGATATTCTGTTTTCGTGTAGTTCTCGAGAATGGAATCCGAATGGTCTTTCCCTAGCAGACCCTAAAGAACTAGTCTTCTCCCCCCATTCTGAATTTTAATTTTTTTTAGGTTTTACGAGATGAAGACTTCCTGTGAACTAAACCATGGTCTAATGCTACACGCTTTAATCACTAAAAGGAATAATGACACCCTTCCAAGTGAATTGGTATCATTAATCAGAAGCAAGTTGGACGGAGTAAGAAAAGAATCCAGGAACGAAAATAATAAGTTACATTTTGGTAAAGGAAAATCAAAATCCGCAGCGAAAAGAAGAGCACGACACCTTGAAAGATGTCACAAATGCGGAAAATGGTCACACGAAGGTAAATGTTCAAATAATCAAACATATTCAAATACCGAATTTGTTACTTTATGCAGAGAAGGACCGTTCATATGTTTCGAAGAAAAAATGTTGAATGCTCGAGGTTACGCCTATGTAGCTATGGAAAACCAATTAGTCCGACTATCTTATCAGTGGGCTAAAACAAGTCACTGAGAATTCTATCTCACAGGTAAGTATGTACAGTTTTTATTTTTATTTTTATTATTTTTAACCTTTTGATCATAAACGCTAAATCGTTCGCTATAAAGTATTAAATTGGTATTCAATAAAATTAGGTTTTGCGACCGAAATTATTGATATCATACAAAAATTTATTACATCACTGCGAAATTTACCGTATATTCTTAAGGTATAAATATCTTTAATCAATCAACCCAAAATATTTCAGAAATTCGTCAGGAGTAAAACTAGGTAAATAGCCGAAATTACTTTACCGAAAAGAGGGGCGTATATTTTTGATAATATTTGATTAATTAAAGTGGGATAAAAGACCAAAAAGATTTTTAATTTTATTTTTACTTTGTTTTTAAAATAAATATTAAATTATTATTGTAAACTTTTTAAAATCAATATATTTAAGTTTGTAAATATTTGAAAAAATTAATATTTTTAATATAAGTTTGTATTTATAAAAACAAAAATATAATAAAAGTTTGGTATGAATTTTCAATTTTCATAATATGAATTTTTAATTTTATGTATTTTAAATTTAAGTTTGGTGTGAATTTAAAAACAAAATTTACTTTATTTCGCTAAGTTAAAAATTTGATTTTTAAAATTCGTCGTGAGTTGAAAACTAGGTCGTTGAACCAAAATTGCTCTACCCAAGGGAGGGACGAGAACTTTTATTATCATTATTTTTAAGCTTATTGAATTAAAGTATGCCAAAAACATTTAAAAAACCCAAAAATCTTTACTTTTAAAACCGCGCTTAAAAATGACAAATTTTAAAATTTTGTCGAGGGATAGACTAGGACAACGATCCGAAACGCCCTCATCCTAAAAAGAAACAAAATTTTAATTTTTAATTAAATATATGTTTTATTAAGTAAGGGTTTTTATAAAAAAAAAACCCAAATAAAAAAAAATGTTCAAAAAAAAAAATACAGGCCCCATGCGATCGCATGGGGTTCCTTCACAAACCTCATGCAGTCGCATGAGGCTGGAATTCTGGACAGAAAGAAAAGGCCAGCGAGTTCTGCTCTCTGCCTCACTTCAAACACCAACACACACACGAACATACACACATATACACTCCTAAAATCGCCATTTTTTTCACCAAATTTCGTCCTACAATCCGCTCTAAACATGAATTTTATAAGGAGTTTATCAAAAAGGGTAACAATTTCATCCCTAAACCTCTTTAAATTTGATCTTTAGTGTTCTTGAGCTATATTTTTCCTAATTTGATTTTGTTAATTTCTAGTGTAATTAGTGTTAAATTGTTAGTATATTATGCATGTATAACCTAGATTGATGCTATTTAACATGATTTAAAGCCAAAAACTTCAAAATTTTTAGGAATCTAGGGTTTGTGTTCTTGAGCAATTTGGGGCTTTTTGATATAAACAGGTTATGACCGATTTTTGTCATGAATTATTGCTAAATTAAGTAGTGTAACATGTTTAGGTAGCTAAATGATCCAAACTTTGATCCTAAACATGATTTTTGAGAATTAAAGTGGACTTTTTAGGTCCAAAATTCATGAACTTGATTAATTTGATATAATTGCCATTTGAGACTTGTTTAATTGCTAGTAATGACTATTTTGACATGTTATTTGAGTTAAATGCTTATGAACTTTGTATACATTTTCATATATGCTTATTTGAAAAAGTGTAGAATAGTTAAAATTGTGAAAATGTGTAGAAGTTTAATTTTGATTTAACATGTTATTGTAATTGTGTTAATTTGTTATTTTGCTAACACTAATGCATATTTGGATGCACAAATTTTTTGTTTAATGTGTTTTGCAGAGATTTACTAATACTGAAACTGGAGGTTCATCATCATCATCTAGACGACCTGCTCCAGAACCTGAACCAGAGCCGCAATACGAGCCTGAACCAGAACAACAACAGGAACCACAACAACATCCTGATCAACACGTACCTTATTATGATCCGCTATAATTTGTTGATGCCTTTACAGTATTTCCGATGCATCCACCAGTAGAATACCCAACAATTCCTGAACACACGTTGCATCCTAATCTGATATTCGATAGAAGCTGGAGGGATTACCCGGCATATCAAAGTAACAAATTCAAACTGTTACCGAAAAATGTAGAGGTGCCAAGGGTAATCGATTGGGATCCTTTGGAAAGGGTCCAACTAGCTAACTCAGTTAGGGAGCATCTGATCCAAAGGTATGGCAGTTCTTCTTTTACCGATTAGGAACGTCTATTCACCATTCGTAGACATGTATATAAGGAATGGTGTGTTGAGCTGATGAGTACTATAGCTTTAAATGTAGATGTAGAAAGATTAGATGATAGAAGTTTTCTTAGATTTATACTTGGCCATAGGATGTAAAGGATGTCCATGCTGGACATGGCCAGGGCTTTACAGATATATACTCCTGTTAAATTACTACTACCCGATTGTATGAATTTGATTTATCGTGGTGAAAGGGTAGATAGGAATTTTGACTCGAACGCCGTTTGGAGGCGTATGTCAAACTATAATGTTTTTACGCTGGGAGGAAAACACTCCTACTTACATATTAACAAAGCCGAGCTTCGTATAATTCATAGATTTCTGGCTAACTCGATTACACAGAGAGGTCACAACAAGTAGAAAATGACCTTACATGATTTATTTTACCTTAAGTGTATTCGATACCCAAGAAGCTTTGTTAATATCCCTTACTGTGTTGGTTTTTATTTGTCTAAGATGGTGGAAGGAATACATGAAGGGGGAATAATAGGAGGAGGTATTTTTGTTACTCTCATTGGAGAGTATTTAGGTGTAGATAAAGATCAAGGAGGTATACTTTTGGAATGTAGGGAACAGGTTGAGCCTTTAGGATTGAAGGTCTATCAGGGTGCTAAGGTATTAAAGAGCAGACGCAACTAGCCAGTACCCTATGAAGGTAGTCATCCTCAGGTAGAGAGAGTTTCAGATGAGGAAATGAAGGAAGCGGATGACATTAGGGATGTCATTAGGGAGGCTATGACTGACGTCTACCAGCGTATAGATGAGTAGATATGACAAACGGGGAGAGATTTAGTCGGATGGAGCAGTGGCAAGCCCGGAATGATTACGAGCATTCCAGGCAACGACAGCATGATAGATGGGACTATCATCAGCGTCAGATTATGAGCCGGCTGTCACCTCAGGATCACTACATCCCAACCAGACCCGCTTACTCTCTACGACCCTAACCAGGCCTACCAGTACACCTATCACCAACCATGAAACCCGGACGACAACATGAACTGGAACCCCTATCCAGATTGATATAGTCCCAGTTGGTGATTTCTATTATTTTTATCTTTTTATTATTTTTATTTATTTATGTTTAAACATATGATATTATGATACATTAATGTATTGTTTAATATTTTTATTATTTTGTACTAATATTTCATATTTGATTTGAAAGTTGGATTTTAAGTCCCATTTCAAATTACCATGCATGTTTATATTTGTATGTATGTATATTGTCAATTGTACACAAAAGGGTAAAACAGCGCATTTTCAAAGACTGGCATTAAGTTCAGCAAAAACTACTAATTTTGACGACAAAACGAAAAACAAATGTGATGTAACAAAAAGACGGAATGAACAAATGATGTGCACCATTTATCATTCAACAAACAAACGCCAATATGTTTGGAAACTTTGGTAAAATTTAATCAATATTCTACGCTAATCACCCTCAATAATTTAAATTGTTACTGATTTTTTTGCAAATGAGGACATTGCAAGATCTTAAGTGTGGGAAGGGGTTAAATTCTTTCTGATTTTTAAAATTTGTAACTTATACACTTGGTTACCATTAAAAATACTAGTAACGCAGTAGTTGTATTAGAATCTAGTGCTCTTTGATAATAAAGAACATCCCTAGTCTTATATACCGACTACCAATTCTAGTAAAATTTTACAAAATTTTCAATTAAATGAACTCAAAATCATGTTTATATATATTTATGAACGATAAAACTAGGTGTTAAACACCGAAATTATTGTTACCTTGGAAAGGACATAAATTGAGAAACAAACCAAAATGTTAGAATTCATTTAAAATGGAATAGAGGACAATAAAAAGGCAAAGAAAGGAAAATAAAAGCCAAGTGTGGGAAAAATTTACCAAGTTATTTTGAACATATATCACATATTTTTGTACAAATAACTGAGGATACTTTTGTTTTGGACAAAATTAACCATTTTACCCTATTTCTTGTAATATATTTGAAAGAAAGATGGATCTGCACGATGAATCAATTCCATCATTAAAAGGAAGTAAAGTCTTCTGAAAAAGAAACGCGCTTCTTGATTTAGGTCAGGAAGTTGTCGTCCAGACCAGTTGTAGAGTTTACGAAAAACCTTGAAAAGTTTTCTCGAAAATCAGCTGGAAATCCACGGACCTCAGCATCAAACAGGGTCGCCAAGTGGTCAGACTTATCCTAACCATAAGAGGATCTGTCTCGTAAAATGGGGAGGGCGCCGTGCAAATTAGCTTGATAAGACTAATGAATCAGCTCCCCAGAAAGGATAATCTCCTTAAAAGATCAAAAATCAGCTTTTAAGCCTGATATTACTCAATCAGTAAGATTGACTTTAAAGATTGAGAATTACAAACTCATGGAATTCGATGATATCTAAACTCGAGCTTGAACGAGAAAATATTTTGATCAAAATTACAAACCTATTTGTTTTCTGAAAAACCCATTTTTAATGCGTTCATTACCATTGAACGTAAAATCCTAGGAATTTACCTAGAATTCATTAGGTCACCTGAACCAAATCGGGTGTCAACCGTAAGAACGGTGGTCGCATAGTATGGTCGAAGATAGGACCTTGTGCCAAACCGAAAAACTATAGGGTGAACTTTACTATTGCTCCTACAAAGGATATTAATTGCATCCGACACGTTATAGACCATAATTAAAAGCATGTCAGGGGACATTGCCTTAACAGTTGCTTGTTCAACGCTTTCCTTTACAACCGGATGGTAGTTTATCGAAAGGTAATATACGGAGCAAGTATACTGGACGTGTTGCTTTCCCAATACAAGGTTAGCAAGTGGGTGACACAAAACCGCAAGTTTTGAGCTAAAATTTTCAAATATGAAACCCACCAAACCCACAAAAACAATTTCGTAAACACCGGTGAAGGGTTATTCCGGAAAACTTATCTAGGGTAAAAGCTAGATTTAATTTTCAAAAAGATCAAATGTTTTCATAAAGATCCAATTTCCTAAAGGATCTAAATTTTTATAGTCATGTGAGACTGTAAACCACATCGTTACTATCATTGTTTATACCACCGTATAGAAATCACTGATGTACAAAGTGTGAAGAATAAACAAGTGATTCTAGTATGTTTTTATTTCAATACTATATTGCTTGAGGACAAGCAACGCTCAAGTGTGGGAATATTTGATAATGCTAAAAGCGAACATATATTTCATAGCATTATCCCTCAAGAAAGACAAGCTTTTAGTTGCAATTGTTCTATTTACAAGTGATATTCGTTTAAATAATAAAAGGTGAAGACAAAAGACAGATTCAACGATTTGAAGATGCAAACGACCAAAAAGCTCAAAAGTACAAAATACAATCAAAGTGGTTCCAATTATTGATGAGAAACGTCTCAAAATTACAAGAGTACAAGACGCAAAACGCAAAATACAAGATATTAAATTGTACGCAAGGACGTTCGAAAATCCGGAACCGGGACCAAAGTCAACTCTCAACGCTCAACGCAACGGACTAAAAATTACAAGTCAACTATGCACATAAATATAATATAATATTTAAATAATTCTTAAAATTATTTATATATTATATTTATTTATTAATCCGTCGGCAAAGAAAGAAACAAAGTTTTGTGAGCTGGAAAAAGTGGCCATGCGATCGCATGGCCTGGAAGTACATTTTCCATGCGATCGCATGGTGTACAGTGGAGGGCCACATTCCTATAAAAAGCACAGTTTTGATCGAATATCATCACCATCTTTTTCTTCTCTTCTCTCAACGTATAAATAAATAAATATATATATTATAATTTTAATTTTAATTTTAATTTTAATTTTAATAATAAGGGTATGTTAGCGAATGTTGTAAGGGTGTAAGTCGAAATTCTGTCCTTGCAACGCTACGCTATTTTTAATCATTGTAAGTTATGTTCAACCTTTTTAAATTAATGTCTCGTAGCTAAGTTATTATTATGCTTATTTAAGACGAAGTAATCATGATGTTGGGCTAAATATTAAAATTGGGTAATTGGTCTTTGTACCATAATTAGAGTTTGGATAAAAGAACGACACTTGTGGAAATTAGACTATGGGCTATTAATGGGTTTTATATTAACTAAATGATACCTCGTTGATTTAATATATAGACTTATAATTTGACGTATTTATATATAACCACATACGCTTGACTGGGTACGGTGGGCGGGATATCTATAAATACCAATAATTATTCATTTTACCGGACACGGAACTGGATTAATAGTTAATAGACTTGTTGAAACAGGGGTGTATTACATTCAAGGGTAATTGGTGTAATTGTTAACAAAGTAGTAAAACCTTGGACTACACGCAGTCGATAACCTAGTGTATTCATTAAACAAAGTATTAAGACCTTGTTACAATTCGAATCCCCAATTAGTTGGAATATTTGACTTCTGGAATAAGGATAATTTAACGAGGACACTCGCACTTTATATTTATGACTGATGGACTATTATGGACAAATCCGTATGGACATATCGAATAATCCAGGACAAAGGACAATTAACCCATGGTAATAAAACTAAAATCAACACGTCAAACATCATGATTACGGAAGTTTAAATAAGCATAATTTATATATTTCATATTTAATTGCACTTTTAATTATCGCACTTTTATTTATTGTCATTTTATTTAATTGCATTTTTAATTATCGTACTCTTTATTTATAGCAATTTTATTTTATCGCAATTTTATTTATCGCAATTTCATTATCGTTATTTACTTTACGCTTTAAATTAAGTTATATTTATTTTTAATATTTTACATTAGGTTTTAACTGCGACTAAACGTTTTAAAATCGACAAACCGATCATTAAACGGTAAAATCCCCTTTTATAATAATAATACTACTTATATATATTTTTGTATTTTTACAACTATAAGTTAAAACTAATATAGCGTTGAACTAGTTTATAAGGTCCCTATGGAACGATCCGGACTTACTAAAAACTACACTACTGTACGATTAGGTACACTGCCTATAAGTGTTGTAGCAAGGTTTAGGTATATCCATTCTATAAATAAATAAATCACTTGTGTAAAATTGTATCGTATTTAATAGTATTTCCTAGTAAAAATATAACTATTTCCTAGTACGCCTCGCACACATCAGTTACCACGATAGGAGTTTGGGTTAGCATAGTTATGTTAAATTAGTACGATTACTGTTGTTATACTGAATTTGTGACCTCAATAGATTTGTATACTAGCATCTTAAGGATTGACCAACCTAGGTTGTGATCAAGACTTATCCACCTATATGAACTTAGCTACTTCATAGGATTATAACCCCTGGTTATTGATATTGCTCAAAATATACATATTTATCTTCGCAATATCCCTCTACTTTCGTGATATTTCGATACGGGTTATGATGATTAGCGAGAGGTTTGTGGTATTTAGTTGTTTCGGGACAAAAGTGATCTAAACGTTCATATTTATGCTAAGGAATTAACCCTTGGGCCAAAGGAATGAACCAAGTGAAGTTTTGGAGTGAAAATGAAGTTCCAGGGTCAAAAGCGGCGATCCTAAGGTCAAAAGCGACGCCCCTATGTGCTAAAACGTGTGTTAAAAAGATCAGTAGCCAAAAGCGCCACTCCAGCACAAAAGCGTTGCTCCTATGTTCCAACAGCGCCGCTCCTACCCAAAAGTGCCGCTCCAGAACAAAAGGGCCGCTCTTGACGCTGATTCAGCCAGAAAATTCAGCCGACTAATAAAAGCATATTTAGGGTTTTTGAGTGGGAGAGCGGCGATTGGGGTCCGAAATGGAACCCTAAAAGAGTCCATTTCATCATTCTATCAAGATAAAAGCTCAATTGATGATCCAAGTTGAAGATTAGTGAAGCTAGATGCTAGATCTACATCACCCATTCTCTATTTTGTAATTTCCTTTCCATTTTAGCACTTGTCCTTATTTTCTCTATTTGTAATGATAAATGTTTTGGTCTTAATTGATTTTGTTCTTGTTTATCTTATGATTATAGCTTAGATCTTCTTCTCTTTATCATTTTGGGTTGTAATATCCACTTTGCTTTATCTATTTTGCACTAATTAGTTTTGATCTCTACTTTTCTTTATCTAGTTGTGAACTAATTACTTGTAATCACTCAAGATGATGTTTATTTGTGTTTTTATGCTTATTATTAGTGTAATCTTAGCCATGCTTAGCTAAATCTCTTGTGTTTGCTTATCTATGAATCTCTACTGTTAGCGTTTGCCCCAAAATCAATTGAATGATGTTGTTTGAATGAATTACATGATCATGTGTTATTGTGTTAGCTAAAGATCCATTGCTATGAGTTTGTTTTAGGCTTTACATTGATTACATATGTTGAGTAGCTCTCTTAGTAATTTGAGAAGTGAAACAATGCATGCTTCAACACCTTGAGTGATCTAGACAACTAGCTTAGGAATTACAAGTGGCTGTGTTCTTGAACTAGGTTGGTTTTCAATTGGCCTTTATGTCACAACCTGAACTTTTCCGACCAAGTTGTTTAATCTAACTTTCATGACTTCAAATTTTCAACTTGACTAGTGGTTCTGATAAATTAAATCTTGATCTATTTTTGGGATTTGTAAGACTTTAAGGTTATAATTAAGTCCTGTTTAATCAAGAGTTGTTTTAAACATTTACATAATGTCTTGAAACCCTAGCTGATCACCACAAACCCTAGATTTTATAGTTTATATCAATATATATAATAACTTAATTAGTAAACTTATTTACTAAGTGCTTGGATTAAAAGATTTGTAACTAATTCACTTGGACATTAGATCATAAGTTAATACTTTTTCTACACTTAAACATTTTCACAACTAGTCTTGATCACTTTTTATTTAATCAATTCTTTCATTTAATCAACCTTGATCTATCTTGATTAGAACCTAATCTTAGCTTACTTCCTGAACCTTAAACATACAACTTAACACCTTAGATTATACATCTCAAGTACATGTACATTTAAGAACCAAAAATTGACTAGAACACTTCCATCATCATCATCATAATCGTCTACCATCATCATTATCCATATCATGATCATACAACAACCAACACTTGATCCTTAAGCTAAATACCATGCAAAACACCATCATCACCATTGTTTACTAGATATTAGACACCATTAATGAAAGAAGCATGAGTCATCTCTTCCTTTCATCTTCCATGTGACACCTTGCCACCACCTTTCTCTATATAAACCCTCCTTTGATCATTTCTTGTCATTTGATCACTCTCACACACACTCACACCTCAAATTGCAGATCTAAAACACTCTATTTATCATCCTCTTAAAGCTATAAGATCAAATCTCTTCAAGGTATAACAAACTACTTAATAATATTCATCATTTCTAGTCATCTTCAAGAACATTCATGGTGTAATTGCTTGATCTAGAGTGTTTAATCACTCAATGATGACTATATAGCTAACCATGATCTTGATGTTAGATCAGTAAACTTAAGATCTCTACATTTCCTATGTCTTAAAATGAAACTAAACTAAGAACTAAAGTGGTTAACTACATAAAACAGTTTTATCTTTAAGCTGTCCAAAATTTCTACTTGAAGTTCATGACTTAAAAACCAACTTAAACTTTAGATCTGGGATTTATAAATTTCATCCATGTTCATATATATATTCTTGACTCTCTGTAAAGTTTTCATGATTTTTCTCAAAGAAAATATTTTTCACTTTTATTTTCTCACTACATGTCAAGTTTTAAGCAAATCTGACCAAGGTCTAAAAGATTGAGTATAAATCAAAAACTAAAATGGTTTCGGAAATATAACCTTTTGATCTTTAAAGGGGACACATATAGGAGTAAATCACAATTTGAACCACTTAAAACCATGTAGTATTCATGGAGAAATGACCTTTTCTATTTTACTTATGAAATTGTTGTTGTCTAATAAAGGTCGAGAACATCACTTGTAAAAACTAAGTAAATGAAGACCTGGAGTTAAATCCTTTTAAACATATGTTATTTTATATCTTCTAAACCCTCTTTAAAAAGCTCAAGTCAAACAAATGTGTTTTACTAATTTTAAGCTTGCATGGGAGCTAATAGTGTAAATTGGATAGTTTTGCACACCTGTGGAAACATGCACTTTTGACCAACTTTTATTTTGAGTCTCAAACAGAACCTTATATATTTGAAAAGTGGACTCAAAGACCTTTCCATAGGTGGTAATCTCATCCTAAATGGATATGTATTTTGAGAGAAACACTAGGGTCAAAATGATGGTTCAAAATAGTAAAATCTAAAAACACTAAGTTAGGAACTATGTAACATTTTGAAACCAAGAATTGAAATGGGACATGTAAGATCACTTGAGAACTGATCCTAGAACTAAACAAAATACCATATTAAATAGTATGACTTTTAACCTCATAACATTCATTAGGTCTCGAGCCCGGATCACCATAAACTATCTAAACCGCACTTTCCAAGCTTCGTTCCGTGATTGCATTGATTGTGAGTCTCATAGCCCCACTTTTTACTCATTTCTACAACTATTTTATACTTGGGGTGAGAATACATGCTTGTTTTACTGTTTTACATATAGTGACCCGTCCTAATCCATCTGGACGAATACATTACATTTGGTTACATCGCGAGGTACTTGACCTCTATATGATATATTTTACAAACATTGCATTCGTTTTTAAAAAGACAAACTTTCAATACATCGAAACTTGACGGCATGCATACCATTTCATAATATATCTAAACTATAAATGACTTGATAATAATCTTGATAAACTCGATGACTCGAATGCAACGTCTTTTGAAATATGTCATGAATGACTCCAAGTAATGTCTCTAAAATGAGCAAATGCACAGCGGAAGATTTCTTTCGTACCTGAGAATAAACATGCTTTCAAGTGTCAACCAAAAGGTTGGTGAGTTCATTAGTTTATCATAAACAATCATTTCCATCATTTTAATAGACCACAAGATTTTCATTTCCATTTATCATAAATATATGTCCCATGCATAGAGACAAAAATCATTCATATGGATTGAACACCTGGTAACCGACATTAACAAGATGCATATAGAATATCCCCATCATTCAGGGACACCCATCGGACATGATAAATTTCAAAGTACTAAAGCATTCCAAATTCCAGAATGGGGCTTGTTGGGCCCGATAGATCTATCTTTAGGATTCGCGTCAATTTGGGGGTCTGTTCCTAAATTCTTAGGCTACCAAGCTAAAAAGGGGCATATTCGGCTTCGATCCATTCAATCATATAATGTAGTTTCGATTACTTGTGTCTATTTCGTAAAACATTTATAAAAGCGCATGTATTCTCAGTCTCAAAAATATATATTGCAAAAGCATTTAAAAAGGGAGCAAATGAAACTCACAATACTGTATTTTGTAGTAAAAATACATATGACGACATTGAACAATGCAGGGTTGGCCTCGGATTCACAAACCTATATCATTTGTATATTTATTAATACACATAATCGTAACCGAACAAATTCATTTAATCTATCTTAATTTATATGTTATATATTTAATTTGTGTATATATTCAAAATGGTTAATATCTATATAGTTATATTAATATATATTTGGTTAGTATTATATTAAAATACTTAAGTTGTTATATATGAATATTTATATATAAAATGTTAATATGATTATTATATACTTATATGTAATATTACTAAAAGTATATTTTATATACAAAATGTTTATTTGGTAACATAATATCAATAATAGTAATAAAAGTTGTTTTTGATTATAATGATATTATACTACTAATAATAATAACTATAAAAATAATGATTTTATAAATAATAATAATAATACTAATTCTTATCTTAATAACTACAATGATAATAATACTACTAATAATAATACTAATACTTACTTATGACTACAGAGTCTATAACTTAAATTCATAATCATATTCATAATTCTACATGTATTCAATTAATTATAACCAATTTTCATAATTTTTATCATATCGCTTTTATTATAATTTCGTAACACGAATATTGTTTAACATGTTCATAATCATATGATGATGATCATAATAATACAATAATAACACTACTAATAATAATAATGGTAGTCATGATAATATTAATAATTTTTAATTGATAATACTAGTAATGATAACGATATTAGTATTAGTGATAATGACAATAATACTAAATAATATTACTTGATAATGATGATAGTATTAGTAATAATAGAAGTTATATTATTAATCTTAGTGCATCTATAATAACAATAATAATAATCATAATAATAATGGTAAAAATAATAATAATAATAATAATAATAATATTAATGATAATAATAATAATAGAAATTAAATTAAAAGTGTATACCTATTTGGAACCTTTTCTAAAAAGATTTGTCCCGGAGGAGACTCGAACCCAAGACCCCTCGATAACTCAACACTCCCTCTAACCAACTGAGCTGGCTCACTTTTCTGTTAGTATTCAATTTCATTTATAATTAACCCGTATTATCTGGTGATCCTTTCTTCTTCTTCTCCCTTATAAATTTCAAAGTCGACTAGTATTATAAATACCTTGATTTGTTTTGGGTCATAAATGAAGCAGAACAAATCGTAACTTCGATTTTTAATTAACAGCCATCAAAAAAAAAATTCAAAATAGCTGTGAAGGAATAAAAACGCGAAGAACTTCAATCTTGATTTTAAAATTTGATCACTTTTAGACAGAGGTTTCTACATAAATTAGTTTGAAAATCATTCATATAAACTATTGGATTCGTTAATTTAACCTGAAACATAATAACGAATCCAAATTTCTTGATGAACACTCGGTTTGACTTTTTGAGAAATTAACTTTGACTTCAAAATTTGATTTCGATACTAAAAATTGGAAATTGATACTTTCCAGATAGTTTAAGGGACTTATTTCCAACTAAACTTCATTTCTAGTTTTTGAGATAAAATTTAAATTCAAAGTTTTGATGAAATAAGGAAGAATAGAGTAAAAATGGTTCAGTTTATAGTTTCTGTTTTAATTTCCCTAAATGAAAACACATAACAGTATTATATAATTGTATGTGATGATAGAACATCGAATGTCTTCCAAATTACCAAAATTGATTAATTTAAAACGATGTGGTCGATAATTGGAATCGCCCAGTACAGAAAAAAAATAAAAAAATAAAAGGAAACAATTGATTGATAACAGAAAGGATAAAATCGTTTAACAGCTTGTGAGACAGAAACAAAAAATTTGATAAACGTGATAGTTAAGTGAAACTGAACCCCGTAATTTATGGAATATATATATGTATTTATGTTCTATATATAATTAGAATTAATAACTATATATAATTAGTATTAATAAGTATATTAAGAATAATAAGAATAATGCTAATAATAATAACAACAATAATAATATTAATAATAATAATAATAATAATACAGATTTCCTAATATATATTCGTATATATATATATATATATATATATATATATATATATATATATATATATATATATATATATATATATATATGTATAACTCTTATTTTTATATATATTTATATTTATAGAATATGATTAATCTTTTAAGGAATATCATATTGATACCCTTACTATTTTAACTAATAGTAATATAAGTATAATAATAATATTATTATTAATAATAAAGATAATATTAATATCATAATAATACTAGTAAGAATAATAATTTTAAATAAAATGATAATTTTTGTAATCAAGTTAATAATAATGCTTTTAATAATCATAATATCAATTAAGATTATAATTTTACTAAATACAATGATACTAATAATGATAACAATAACATTAAAAATTAACTGCATCAGACTTTATATCTATACGTTATATAGTAATATTAATAATACTAATATAGATGTTAATATAGATGTTAATATAGAAAGTGATAATAATATTACTATAACAACTATAATTAGATTTATAATTACTTATTATATTAGATATTATTATTATATATTATAAATTATGAAATATATATAATAAATTACATTGAATATCTAATATTCAAACATTACAATATATATAAAATATATATATATATATATATATATATATATATATATATATATATATATATATATATATATATATATATATATATATATATATATATATATATATATATATATATATATATATATTTATTTACATATTTATTTACACATAAATGTTCGTGAATCGTCGGGAATAATCAAAGGTTAAATGAATCCATGTAAACAGTTCAAAAATTTTGAGACTCAACATTACAGACTTTGCTTATCGTGTCAAACTCATATAAAGATTAAGTTTAAATTTGGTCGAAAATTCCTGGGTCGTCACAGTACCTACCCATTAAAGAAATTTCGTCCCGAAATTTGAATGTGGTCGTCATGGCTAACAATAAAAATGTTTTCATGACGAATATAGGTTGAAAAATAGAGTTTTATCACCGTTAAATTATATAGATGAAAGAATTCGATTACTCGAAGCGTACGAGTGAAGCTATCACAAAATATTGAGATAAGTAAATGCAGATTTGTCTTAATCGGTGACATAGTCACGGTTGATTTCCGGAATTCAAGGGATTTAATGAAAATCTTCGAAATCTAAAAGATTTGATTCTTCGGCGAGTAAGGAAATTAAGATCTCTATAATTAAATACGGTGATCTGCCTCGATTACTCTGTCTGATATTCTCACTATAAATGAACTTCTTCCATTCCATTACTTTTATTACTCCTATACTCAATTTCCAAATTCAAAAGATTGTGGAATTTCTTAATCCAGTTCTAATTCTAGTTCTTATCCTTACTATCGCAACAATCATTCTCCTTTTCCAACTTTCACTGGAGGAATCCGTTTTCATCTACTTCGCCCTTGGGGTTATAGTGTTTTTAATTCTCCCGTGTCTTTATGTTGCGATAAACATCGATATACACGGTTTGTAATCTCCGTGTTGTTATTAGGATTTATATTTTCTCTTATATTTTGGAGCTCTTTGCCTTTTTATTCTCCTCTCGACCTCTAGTAAAGCGAGTAACGATCCAGAATTTATAAGTACGTGATTGCGAAATGAATCTAGTTAATGTTCTAATAAGGAAATTGTAACAGTCTTGATTTGTCAAATTTCCAGAATATCCGGAAAAGACCGAATCATCAAGAAAATATTTTCTTGATAACTTTGGAGGTTAAATAGATTACAAGAGTCGTGTAACATGGCACATGATGACGTTATGGTCTGTGAATCATCACGTTCTATTAGAAACTCAGCATGACTTACTGTAATATAATCACGTTGATCAAATGTCATTATATTATACTAACTCATGCTTCAGTTCCCAACACTACTTTAAAAGCATTCATATTTTAAATTCAAAGATTTATAGAATATAGAAACTAAAACAGTTTCCTTTTATGAGATAACACAGATAGCACGGAGAGATAATTAATATCGGATGAAAATATTTATGAAGATATCTTCAGAAATATTGAGGATATTTATAATGAAAGATACCATGATATCTAGTAATTCTAGAATCAAAGTGTGACAAATAAATTCATTCACAATGATTTGGAATGATTAAGGAGCAAGGTAATCTCCAAAGATTTCATCAAAAACATAATCATCAAGATTCTTCATGTACAAATTTAGTCCTTGTGATTTGTTCAGAGTCTCATTCATGGTTAGCTCAATCTCTTTTTCGGTACTAAATTTTCTATCGAGCGTTCCTAACACTCCTTTCTTTATCATCAAAATTTTGGCCGTTTAGACCATCAACCATTTTTCTGTTTCCTCTGCATTTAATGCTACAATATCTGAATCATCGGATATTAATTCGAGGTGGTTTCATGAGAATTGTGTTTTTAGATGATTAAACGCTGATGGTAATATGATGGAATATAAAAGGTTCCCCAGTAACAATAAAAGTGCATGCACATATATCAAAGTTATAATAAGGTTGTTTCGAATGAAAAGTCAAAGTTGACTTGTTGGAGCTGTGACAAAATTGGCTAATTTGAAAGAGAATTACAATGTTAGTTTGGGTAATAATAACACCAAAGGAGCTAGCATAGATAAATGTTAAATGGTTACTCAGGTTATGAGTGTTTTCAGGTACATAACTATATGCATCAATCTTTTCTTTTCGTAGATGAAGTGTGGTTAGTTCATCCTCTCGATTGAGGTGTTTTTACGAATTATGAAAGGTTTGATCGCAGATTGGAATCGTCAAGATACAAATGAGGTTTAAGATGAAATCAAGTGGCAAATTTGAAGAATTATTTCGTTTCATATGTTATAATCAGTATTTTAATTCATTTTAATTGTCTAATATTATTCGTCCACAGTCGATAGTCCACGGTTAACAGTCCAATCATTCATATAGAGTTTAATATATAATATTCGAATTAATTAATACGTATCGTGAACCGTGTACATGTCTCAGACTCGATCACAACTCAAAGTATATATATTATTTGAGAATCAACCTCAACCCTGTATAGAGAACTCGATCATTACTGCATATAGAGTGTCTATGGTGATTCCAAATAATATATAGAGATGTGTCGATATGATATGTCAAAACCTTGTATACGTGTCCCGATATTTAAAGTGCGTAAAATAATTACAGAAATTAAATGACGATAAATAAAATTGCGAGAATTAAAATTGTGAAAATTAAATTGTGAAAAATAAATTGCGATAAATAAATGTAATATGGAATTAACAGTTAGCTAGGAACAGTTAGCTAGGATTTTGTTAGCGTGAATTCTTAACAAAATTCCTCATAGTTAATATGACGACCCGGGAATTTCAGACTAAATTTAAACTTAATCTTTATATGATTTCGATACGATAAGCAAAGTATGTAATGTTGAGTCTAGAAAATTTTGAAACGATGTTCATATAGTCAATTGACCTGCAACTGCTCTCGACAATTCACGAACTATTATGTTTAAATAAAGATATATATATATATATATATATATATATATATATATATATATATATATATATATATATATATATATATATATATATATATATATATATATATACATACATACATATATATAAAATATAACATAATATAAATTGATATTATAATTGGAATTAATAAATTACAAGTCAATCATTTAAGTTAAATATGTAATGTATAAATATATATTACTCAATATAAGTTATTATATAAGATATAATATATATATATATATATATATATATATATATATATATATATATATATATATATATATATATATATATATATATATATATATATATATATATACATAGAAGATTTAAGATGGAGAACCATGACCTAACCCCACTCATTATTATTTTTTTCTTACTTTAAACCCATTTTATTTATCAATAATTTCTCATGGTATTATATACATAAACATGCACTAGGATGAAATCACCTCTACCACACAATTCATCATCTCATTTCCTCTTGCTTTATCGACTCCTTTTAATGTGACTATCTCAATCTCATCACAATATATAATTAAAATAAATGTCTGTACATGCCTTCTTTCTTTTCTGTTTCCTTCCTAATTGTGAACACCACTACTTAGCCTACCTATACTACTTTAATGTTTGACAAATTCCACTAATAACAAAATGCCCATCATCTCTACTTTAGTGGATTACATACATATCGATGAAGACAAAGATTTTTTTTTCTTTCCTTTCAATCACATATTCACATACATTCATATAGATTATATATACATTATTATATCTTATATTGCTTTTCATACAACTAACCATGACCACCCTTATTGAACCTTTATCTCAAATCATCACCTTTCTTTTCAATTTAAACTATACGGAGTAATATAAACATATATGATGTTCATCCATCCCCACAATCCACTAACCCTCTATCTTCATTATAAGTATATACATATATTTATGCCATATATCACCTACATACATGAAGACCCACTTCTTTCTTTCTTCTTCCCTTTTTATCAAAATCCACCATCACCACTCCCATACAACCTTCGGTTCACCTCACCATCTCCACCATCATCCCACAACAAGAACAACACACACTTGGAGGATTACGGTTACGGTTTACAGCTATATTGTGGATGCTACTGGTGTTTGTTTTCTGTATCCCCGATCATCATCAACAAACATTCACGACACCAACATAAATTAGTGAACATCCATTGTTAACAACAACTTCACTATCACCACAACCATCATTCATTAACCATCGAATTATTTGTGTTTTGCTTTTCTCTTTTTCGGTACAACCACAAACCAAACTTCAACCATCGACAAACACCCCTACCCAACTGCAACTTATCGCCACCAACTATTTAAGTTGCTGATACAGCTCACTTGTTTCTATCTGTGTACATTCGAGAACCACCTGGTATTATTCCTGTTTAAGTGATAATGATTAAACTACTCCAGCTATTTTTTTTCGTTATTTATTTCCTTTCCATTTACTGTTAAACAACGATTACAAAATGATTATGAACATGATTATAGAGTGATGATCATGTTGTATCAACGAAGAAGATAAAACATGATTAATTAGATGACGACTAGGAATATGATTTTATGATGAAGATTGTGGTGATATAGAGTTTGAACCATAAGGATTGCTACTACAATCGTTATTATAATTGTTGGTATTTACAAATGTTGTTCCTGGCGACTGCAAGACCCTCGAAACCATTTTCAACCGCTGCTATTATACTACAAATCGATCGCTGTTAATCAATACTGCAGCTACTATTTTTTTTGTTAAGGCGGCTGCTATAATTCTTCTCTTCTTTTACTTCCTGTTACGAAGATTAGAATAAATGAAGACAACGATTAGGGACAATGATGATAAACGAATAATTAGTTGGGATGAGCTGTAAAGAGGAAAAGTACGTTTGGTGTTCCTGTGTTTAACGAGCCCTACCACCACAATTTCATCGTAATTATATCTGCTGGATAGAGTATTGTAATGCCAGTGGGCTGCTAAACTTTGGGTTTATATTTGGGCCAAATCCTTTTGTTTATTAGTTGGGCCGAGTCTTTATTTTGTTGGGCTGTAGTTGAGAACAGATAAATACGGGTTATGTAATAAAGAGTCCGAGATTAGATCAAGAAAGTAGATATGGCTCGATGGTTTGGAAGTGTTGGGTGTAATCAAGAGGTCGTGGATTCGAGTCCCGTCGCGTGCAGTTTATTCCTTTTTAATGCTACTAAGGTATTAATTGATATCTTAGTTATTATTATCATAAATATTATTGTTATTATTAACTAATATTATTGTTAAATGTAAGTATTATTATCATTATTTCAAATATTATCATTAATTTAGCTATTATTAATAGAATGTATTATCATTATTATGATTGTTATTATTAATGTTATTATGAAATATAACACAAGTTATTACTATTTTCATTAATAGTAGTATTAATATCATCTTATAAGTATTAGTATTATTACTATTAAGTGTTATAAATATATTGGTTACTAATATTATTATTATTATTATTAAACAAAAGTATAGATATTAACAATATCATTATTATTATTATTAATATTATCATTTTAATAGTTATTATTAATATTATTATTAAATTATTAACATCAAAACTATCATTTTTAAACATATAAATATTTTGTACCTAAAATATACTTATTACATATACTAAAATTATATTAAAATTTCATATAACTAAATATATCATATCTATTAATATTAGTTACATAAATACATACAAATAACAAAACTATCGATTTTTAAGTATAACATTTAAACAATCACGTATATAAAGATGGATATATTAATATAACTATATGAATATTAACCATTTTTAAATATATACAAAAATTAAATATACGAAATAAAGATATAATAAATAAATTTGTTTAGTGATGATTATGTGTGTTAATAAATATACAAATGATATAGGTTCGTGAATCCGAGGCCAACCCTGCATTGTTCAATATAGTCATATGTATTTTTACTACAAAATACATTAGGTGAGTTTCATTTGCTCCCTTTTTAAATGCTTTTGCAATATATATTTTTTTTGGACTGAGAATACATGCGCTGCTTTTATAAATGCTTTACGAAATAGACACAAGTGATCGGAACTACATTCTATGGTTGGATTATTAAACCGAATATGCCCCTTATTAGTCTGGTAATCTAAGAATTAGGGAACAGACACCCTAATTGACGCGAACTCTAAAGATAGATCTATCGGGCCCAACAAGCCCCATCCAAAGTACCGGATGCTTTAGTACTTCGAAATTTATATCATGTCCGAAGGAGGATCCCGGAATGATGGGGATATTCTTATATACATATTGTGAATGTCGGTTACCAGGTGTTCAATCCATATGAATGATATTTTTGTCTCTATGCATGGGACGTATGTTTATGAGAAATGGAAATATGAAACCTTGTGGTCTATTAAAACTATGAAATGATTATTTATGTTAAACTAATGAACTCACCAACCTTTTGGTTGACACTTTAAAGCATGTTTATTCTCAGGTATGAAAGAAATCTTCCGCTATGCATTTGCTCACTTTAAAGATATTACTTGGAGTCATTCATGGCATATTTCAAAAGACGTTGCATTCTAGTCGTTGAGTTCATCAAGATTATTATTAAGTCAATTATAGCAAGATATATTATGAAATGGTATGCATGCTGTCAACCTTAGATGTAATGAAAGATTGTCTTTTCAAAAATGAATGCAATGTTTGTAAAATGTATCATATAGAGGTCAAATACCTCGTGATGTAATCAACTGTTGTGAATCGTTTATAATCGATATGGATTTTGTCCTGATGGATTAGGACGGGTCTTCACAGTTGGTATCAGAGCGGTGGTCTTAGCGAACCAGGTCTTGCATTAGTATGTCTAACTGATAGTCGTTAGGATGCATTAGTGAGTCTGGACTTCGACCGTGTCTGCATGTCAAAAGTTTTGCTTATCATTAGTGTTGAAAATTAATTGCTTATCATCCTTAAAGTCTAGACACGTCTTACTGCCTCTATTGCATAGATAGTGTATAGATAAATTCATATCTTAGCTTATCTGTTATTGTTATCTTTGCCTGACAGCTTCTGTAGATTCCTCCGTAACTTATGGGATTTTAGTATTATATATGCATATGTAAATTATGTATTGCAGGGTACTAATCTACATCCTATAATCTATTTCCTATCGAAAATCCTGTATCTGATCGTACGAGATGAATCCTTCAACCAGTTCGAGTCCCTCAGATTCCGATAGCTATTCCGATAGTTATTCCGACAGCTATGCCGATATAGATGTTCACCTAAGCTCCAAAAGCAGCGTCACCAGAATGAATCAACCAATTCATCTAATGGGTTCGTAGTTGACCTAACCAATGGAGACGCGAAGAAGGCTATCCCTTCCACCAACCGAATTCACATATTGGCAAAGAACCTGACACACTTACCGGCGAACCAGTCCGAAACACTATTTTCACCATCATTTTCCGAGTATCTCGCCATGATTATATAATATCTCAAAATTCGAAACCTTATTCATCCGCTCGTTCCGACCGACAATCATCCCGGAGTAATACAAGAAGTCAACGAACTTCACGCTTTAGTAATCAATTTTGAGAATATGGTGCAAAATGTACCAGCTTCAGCAACATCACCGACACCAACAGTACCATCAGTAACAGCACCAGTACCATCAACAATTCATGTCACAACATCTCATTCTGTACCTCGAGTATAAACATCGTACTATGTATCGTTCTATCTATTTTATCTTCGTTCGACATAGCGATTATGTAATCTCTAATGTTTTAGAGATTATATATTCTTGTTTTAACGGTAAATCAAATGAGATTAATATCATATTAACTCATTAAATCCATGATTACATCTGAAGAGGATATATATGTAAGTATATTTTCATAAAGATTGTAATTAAAAATTCTTTCGTACAAACTGTTAATGGTGAAAATATTTTAACGGGTAGGTAATACCCGAGGAATATTTAGATTTCACATTAATAAGTTAAACTGTACATTCTTCGAATCTGATTCAACAATCATTTACTATCATATTTACATCCACAGATATACAAATCCGTTCACCACAGAATAACCATATTCATCCAATTTCAAATTTGGATTTTGATTTATCAGAATCCAACAAGTGGCATAATAAAGAAATAATGGACACAATAAAAATTGATTAGAAACAGACTAATTAACAATATGAAATTTTTTTAAGAAACCACGCTAACAAGATCCTAGCTAACTGTTCCTAGCTAACTGTTCCTAGCTAACTGGTTACATTTTATTTATCGCAATTTAATTATCGCAATTTACATTCTCGCAATTTTATTTATCGTCATTTAATTACTGTTATTTATTTTACGCACTTTATTTATCGTCATTCTGTTATTTACGCATTTTAAATATCGGGACACGTATACAATGTTTTGACATATCATATCGACCCATCTATATATATATATATATAGTTTGAGTTGTGATCGAGTCTGAGACATGTACTCGGGTCACGATACGTATTAATTAATTCGAATACTATATATTAAATTATATATGAATTATTGGACTGTTATTTGTGGACTATCGACCGTGGACTAATAACATTGAACAATTAAAATGAATTAAAATATTGATTAAAACATATGAAACTAAACAATTCTTCAAGTCTGCCACTTGATTTCATCTTAAACCTCAATTGTATCTTGACGATTACAATCCGCGTTCAAACCTTTCATGATTCTTGAAAACACCTCAATCGAGAGGATAAACCAACCACACTTCATCTACGGAAGAAAAGATTTATGCATATAGTTATGCACCTAAGAAACTCTCGGCAACTGGGTAAAAGTTTAACACGTAGCCGCGTCAGAACCTTTGGCAATTATTAGCAAAAATAACTTTGCTATCCCTTTTCAAATTAGCCAATTTTGTCACAGCTCCAGCAAGTCAACTTCGACTTTTCATTCGAAGTAGCCTTACTATAATCCTGATATATACAATTACCCTTTTTAATACCGGAGAATTCTTTTATATTCCACCATATTACTAGCAGACGTACCAGCAACCTCGTTGCTTTTTGGCTTAAATCTCTCGGACAGATCATTATATTTATTCATTGAAACCCTATCATATACTCATCCGCATCTTGTAACGAGAACTGCCATAATAATTACCGAGAATCAGCAATCAGTACTTTGAAGACTCACAACATATCAACATCAATAGTTATATGTATGACATTTATCTCTAGGAATTATGATCTCTCATTCTGAAATTCTGAAAAGCACTCAGTCACAAGTCAATACTCTGAATGTTGGAAAAGCTGAATGAAGCAGTAGAAACCATAGACAACCGTAAACGACCTTAATCATCGAAAGTTGATGATAAAGAATAGTATGTTGGAAAAGCTCAGAAAAGTTGGAACTGGAAAACGGATTGAGCTAACCACGAAGGAGACCAAGGACAAATACAAGGACCATACCCTATATTCAAAGATTCCAGATAATTCTGGATCCGTTGAAATCTTTAGAAAATATCTTGCTCCTAAGTCATCTTAAAATCTTGCGAAAAATCTTTCTCCATCAACCATCGAACTTAGAAATTCCAAAATATCATCATCAATATCTTCGATATTTCTGAGAATATTTTCAAAGATTTTCTCGTCCGAAATTATATACCTCTTCGTGCTTCCTGTGTAACATTATATTGGAAACATTCAATAGAAAATCTAGTACCGAAAAGCAAATTATGCGAAACTTTGAAGAAAACTGTGGACAAATCACAAAGAATAAGTTTGACTTCAAAGAATCTAAATGATTCAATGTCTACTGAAGTCTTTAGTGAATATTTTGCTCATTACTCTAAACCCTTGCGGACAATAGTCTCCATCATCCTCTGATCTTAGATATTCAAAGATATTATCGTATCTTTCATTATAAATATCCTCGATATTTCTGAATATATTTTCATAACTAATACTATCTGAAATCATTTATCTCTTTGTGCTATCAGTGTTACATCATATAGAAACTGTTAGTTTCTATATTCTGTAAACTTTCGAGCTTAAAATATGAATGTTATTGAAGTAATGTTGGGAACTGATACATGAGTTAGTATAATATAATGACATTTGATCAACGTGATTATATTATAGTAAGTCATGCTGAGTTCTAATGGGACATGATGGTTCACAGTAGATCATACCACCATCATGTGTCATGTTACATAACTCTTTCATTCTAATTAACTTCTGAACATATCAAGAAAGTATATTCTTGATAGCTCTACTCTCAATGATTCTGGTAATTTGACTAATCAAATCGTGCTATTACGTTCTTTCTTGATTATAACATTAAATTCATTCGAAACTCCATACTTACAAATTCTAGACCATTACTCGTTTTACTAGAGATCGAGAGGAGATTAAAAAGATGAAGAGCTCCGAAACATAAAGGAAGATATAAAACTCGACAACAACACTGAAATTACAATAATTAAAAATTAAAACATCACGACAATTAAAAATTAAAAGATTACAATCAAACTACTCGTCGTCGTCAATTGTCATCTGCAAAGTAGCGTTCACCAGTCATTTCACCATCCGTGAGGTACTCTGGAGACATTGGTATTTCTCTTGATGCCTCAACTGCTACTTCAGTTGATTCATCGAGGTAACGATAACCCAACGTCTCTTCATCTTCAACAACCGCATACAAAGAAATGCGTTTACCACGATCTTCAATGGTATCTTTTATAAAGTACCATTGATCATCGGTACACAGAAAACTTGCCCTACAATCCGCATCATAATCGTCTTTATAAAAGAACACAGACGTGAATTCACACGGAACTTTTTCCTTCAGAAAGGATAGCAAGTCTTGTAAACCAACATCACGAATGTCGATATCTTCAAACGAAATACTGTCGCACCACTTATATTCCTTCATTTGATTACGGAAATCACCTCCGTAATGAACATCGAATGAAACAATCATTGGGGGAAGTGTTAACATTTTGCAGTTTGGGAGTGTTTGATTTTGATTTTGAGAAAGGTGGAAATGTAAAAGAAATATATGTTTGAGTGTATAAAATGAAGTATATGGATGGTGTTTTTATAGGGTAAAAGTGACCGTTGGGATAGCCGTTGGAATTTTTTTATTTTACTAACGGCTAAAAATTTGGGCAAGTTTTTGGGCAAAGGTGGACGATGCCCGTTGGGACCTCTCTCATGATAGTTTCATTAGTGCTCTTCGATTAATCGAATCATTTTATCCATATTACTCAATGATGATAAAAACTCTATTTATCAACTCATATTCGTCATGAAAACATTTTTATTGTTAACCATGACCACCTCACTCAAATTTCGGGACGAAATTTCTTTAACGGGTAGGTACTGTGACGACCCGGGAATTTCCGACTAAATTTAAACTTAATCTTTATATGATTTCGATACGATAAGCAAAGTATGTAATGTTGAGTCTAGAAAATTTTGAAACGATGTTCATATATTCAATTGACCTTCAACTGCTCTCGACGATTCACGAACTATTATGTTTAAATAAAGAGACATATATATATATATATATATACATACATATATATAAAATATAACATAATATAAATTGATATTATAATTGGAATTAATAAATTACAAGTCAATCATTTAAGTTAAATATGTAATGTATAAATATATATTACTCAATATAAGTTATTATATAAGATATAATATATATATATATATATATATATATATATATATATATATATATATATATATATATATATATATATATATATATATATACATAGAAGATTTAAGATGGAGAACCATGACCTAACCCCACTCATTATTATTTTTTTCTTAGTTTAAACCCATTTTATTTATCAATAATTTCTCATGGTATTATATACATAAACATGCACTGGGATGAAATCACCTCTACCACACAATTCATCATCTCATTTCCTCTTGCTTTATCAACTCCTTTTAATGTGACTATCTCAATCTCATCGCAATATATAATTAAAATAAATGTCTGTACATGCCTTCTTTCTTTTCTGTTTCCTTTCTAATTGTGAACACCACTACTTAGCCTACCTATACTACTTTAATGTTTGACAAATTCCACTAATAACAAAATGCCCATCATCTCTACTTTAGTGGATTACATACATATCGATGAAGACAAAGATTTTTTTTCTTTCCTTTCAATCACATATTCACATACATTCATATAGATTATATATACATTATTATATCTTATATTGCTTTTCATACAACTAACCATGACCACCCTTATTGAACCTTTATCTCAAATCATCACATTTCTTTTTAATTTAAACTATACGGAGTAATATAAACATATATGATGTTCTTCCATCCCCACAATCCACTAACCCTCTATCTTCATTATAAGTATATACATATATTTATGCCATATATCACCTACATACATGAAGACCCACTTCTTTCTTTCTTCTTCCCTTTTTATCAAAATCCACCATCACCACTCCCATACAACCTTCGGTTCACCTCACCATCTCCACCATCATCCCACAACAAGAACAACACACACTTGGAGGATTACGATTACAGTTTATAGCTATATTGTGGATGCTACTGCTGTTTGTTTTCTGTATTCCCGATCATCATCAACAAACATTCACGACACCAACATAAATTAGTGAACATCCATTGTTAACAACAACTTCACTATCACCACAACCATCATTCATTAACCATCGAATTATTTGTGTTTTGCTTTTCTCTTTTTCGGTACAACCACAAACCAAACTTCAACCATCGACAAACACCCCTACCCAACTGCAACTTATCGCCACCAACTATTTAAGTTGCTGATACAGCTCACTTGTTTCTATCTCTGTACATTCGAGAACCACCTGGTATTATTCCTGTTTAAGTGATAATGATTAAACTACTCCAGCTATTTTTTTTTCGTTATTTATTTCCTTTCCATTTACTGTTAAACAACGATTACAAAATGATTATGAACATGATTATAGAGTGATGATCATGTTGTATCAACGAATAAGATAAAACGTGATTAATTAGATGACGACTAGGAATATGATTTTATGATGATGATTGTGGTGATATAGAGTTTGAACCATAAGGATTGCTACTACAATCGTTATTGTAATTGTTGGTATTTACAAATTTTGTTTCTGGCGACTGCAAGACCGTCGAAACCATTTTCAACCGCTGCTATTATTCTATAAATCGATCGCTGTTAATCAATACTGCAGCTACTAATTTTTTTTAAGGCGGCTGCTATAATTCTTCTCTTCTTTTACTTCTTGTTATGAAGATTAGAATAAATGAAGACAACGATTAGGGACAATGATGATAAACGAATAATTAGTTGGGATGAGCTGTAAAGAGGAAAAGTACGTTTGGTGTTCCTGTGTTTAACGAGCCCTACCACCACAATTTCATCGTAATTATATCTGCTGGATAGAGTATTGTAATGCCAGTGGGCTGCTAAACGTTGGGTTTATATTTGGGCCAAATCCTTTTGTTTATTAGTTGGGCCGAGTCTTTATTTTGTTGGGCTGTAGTTGAGAACAGATAAATACGGGTTATGTAATAAAGAGTCCGAGATTAGATCAAGAAAGTAGATATGGCTCGATGGTTTGGAAGTGTTGGGTGTAATCAAGAGGTCGTGGGTTCGAGTCCCGTTGCGTGCAGTTTATTCCTTTTTAATGCTACTAAGGTATTAATTGATATCTTAGTTATTATTATCATAAATATTATTGTTATTATTAACTAATATTATTGTTAAATGTAAGTATTATTATCATTATTTCAAATATTATCATTAATTTAGCTATTATTAATAGAATGTATTATCATTATTATGATTGTTATTATTAATGTTATTATGAAATATAACACAAGTTATTACTATTTTCATTAATAGTAGTATTAATATCATCTTATAAGTATTAGTATTATTACTATTAAGTGTTATAAATATATTGGTTACTAATATTATTATTATTATTAAACAAAAGTATAGATATTAACAATATCATTATTATTATTAATATTATCATTTTAATAGTTATTATTAATATTATTATTAAATTATTAACATCAAAACTATCATTTTTAAACAGATAAATATTTTGTACCTAAAATATACTTATTACATATACTAAAATTATATTAAAATTTCATATAACTACATATATCAAATCTATTAATATTAGTTACATAAATACATACAAATAACAAAACTATCGATTTTTAAGTATAACATTTAAACAATCACGTATATAAAGATGGATATATTAATATAACTATATGAATATTAACCATTTTTAAATATATACAAAAATTAAATATACGAAATAAAGATATAATAAATAAATTTGTTTAGTGATGATTATGTGTGTTAATAAATATACAAATGATATAGGTTCGTGAATCCGAGGCCAACCCTGCATTGTTCAATATAGTCATATGTATTTTTACTACAAAATACATTAGGTGAGTTTCATTTGCTCCCTTTTTAAATGCTTTTGCAATATATATTTTTTTTGGACTGAGAATACATGCGCTGCTTTTATAAATGCTTTACGAAATAGACACAAGTGATCGAAACTACATTCTATGGTTGGATTATTAAACCGAATATGCCCCTTATTAGTCTGGTAATCTAAGAATTAGGGAACAGACACCCTAATTGACGCGAACTCTAAAGATAGATCTATCGGGCCCAACAAGCCCCATCCAAAGTACCGGATGCTTTAGTACTTCGAAATTTATATCATGTCCGAAGGAGGATCCCGGAATGATGGGGATATTCTTATATACATATTGTGAATGTCGGTTACCAGGTGTTCAATCCATATGAATGATATTTTTGTCTCTATGCATGGGACGTATGTTTATGAGAAATGGAAATATGAAACCTTGTGGTCTATTAAAACTATGAAATGATTATTTATGTTAAACTAATGAACTCACCAACCTTTTGGTTGACACTTTAAAGCATGTTTATTCTCAGGTATGAAAGAAATCTTCCGCTATGCATTTGCTCACTTTAAAGATATTACTTGGAGTCATTCATGGCATATTTCAAAAGACGTTGCATTCTAGTCATTGAGTTCATCAAGATTATTATTAAGTCAATTATAGCAAGATATATTATGAAATGGTATGCATGCTGTCAACCTTAGATGTAATGAAAGATTGTCTTTTCAAAAATGAATGCAATGTTTGTAAAATGTATCATATAGAGGTCAAATACCTCGCGATGTAATCAACTGTTGTGAATCGTTTATAATCGATATTGATTTCGTCCTGATGGATTAGGACGGGTCTTCACAGTTAATTTGTCTGTTTCTAACAAATTTTATTTTGTCAAATGTTTTCTTCATTATGCCACTTGTTGGATTCTGATAGGTCAAAATCCAAATATGAAATTGAATGAAAATGATTATTCTGCGGTGAACGGATACGTATATCGGTGGTTGTAAGTAGGATAGTAAATGACTGTTGAATCAGATTAGAAGAATGTACAATGTAACTTATTAATGTGAAATCTAAATATTCTTCGGGTATTACCTACCCGTTAAAATATTTTCACCATTAACAGTTTGTACGAAAGAATTTTTAATTACAATCTTTATGAAAATATATATACATATATATTTTCTTCAGATATAATCATGGATTTAATGAGTTAATGTGATATGAATCTCATTTGATTTACCGTTAGAACAAGAATATATAATCTCTAAAACATTGAAGATTACATAATCATCATGTCGAATGAAAACAAATGATGTAGAACGATTCGTAGAACGATGATTATGATCGAGGTACATAATGAGATGTTGAGGCGTGTTTTGTTGAAACTTGAGTTGTTGGTGGTACTGGTATTGATGTTGGTGGTACTATTGGTGCCGGTGATGTTGTTGAAGCTGGTACATTTTGTACCATATTTTACAAGGCTACAACTCGGGCGCGAAGCTCGTTGACTTCTTCCATTACTCCAGGATGATTGTCGGTCGGAACGAGCAGATGAATAAGGTTTAGAATTTGATGTAGTATGTAATCATGACGAGATACTCTGGAAATGAGAGAGAAAATGGTGTTTCGGACAGGTTCACCGGTAAGTGCTTCGGGTTCCTCGTTAAGAGGGCAATAAGGTGGGTGGAAGGGATCACCTTCTTCTTGTCTCCAGTGATTAAGTAGACTATGAACCCATCAAATGAATTGGGGATGGCTTATTGATTGATTCATTCTAGTGACACCGCTTTCGAAATTTAGGTGAATATCCATGTCGAAATAGCTGTCAGAATAACTATCGGAATAGCTATCAAAATCTGAGGAACTCGAACTAGTTGAGGGATTCATCTCGTACGATCAGATGAAGGATTTTTGATAAGAAATAGATTATAGGATGGAGATTAGTACCCTGCAATACATAATTTACGTATGCATATATAATACCAAAATCCCATAAGTTACGGAGGAATCTACGGAAGCTGTCAGACAAAGGTAACAATAACAGATACGCTAAGATATGAATTTATCTATACACTGTCTATGCAATAGAGACAATAAGACGTGTCTAGACCTTAAGGATGATAAGCAAATAATTTTTCGACACTAAATCATAAGAAAAACTTTTGGCATGCAGACACGGTCGAAGTCCAGACCCACTAATGCATCTAAACAACTATCAGTTAGACACACTAATGCAAGACCTGGTTCGCTAAGACCACCGCTCTGATACCAACTGTAGTGACCCGTCCTAATCCATCTGGACGAATACATTACATTTGTTTACATCGCGAGGTACTTGACCTCTATATGATACATTTTACAAACATTGCATTCGTTTTTAAAAAGACAAACTTTCAATACATCGAAAATTGACGGCATGCATACCATTTCATAATATATCTAAACTATAAATGACTTGATAATAATCTTCATGAACTCGATGACTCGAATAAAACGTCTTTTAAAATATGTCATGAATGACTACAAGTAATGTCTCTAAAATGAGCAAATGCACAACGGAAGATTTCTTTCGTACCTGAGAATAAACATGCTTTCAAGTGTCAACCAAAAGGTTGGTGAGTTCATTAGTTTATCATAAACAATCATTTCCATCATTTTAATAGACCACAAGATTTTCATTTCCATTTATCATAGATATACATCCCATGCATAGAGACAAAAATCATTCATATGGATTGAACACCTGGTAACCGACATTAACAAGATGCATATAGAATATCACCATCATTCCGGGACACCCATCGGACATGATAAATTTCGAAGTACTAAAGCATTCCAAATTCCAGAATGGCGCTTGTTGGGCCCGATAGATCTATCTTTAGGATTCGCGTCAATTTGGGGGTCTGTTCCCAAATTCTTAGGCTACCAAGCTAAAAAGGGGCATATTCAGTTTCGATCCATTCAACCATATAATGTAGTTTCGATTACTTGTGTCTATTTCGTAAAACATTTATAAAAGCGCATGTATTCTCAGTCCCAAAAATATATATTGCAAAAGCATTTAAAAAGGGAGCAAACGAAACTCACAATACTGTATTTTGTAGTAAAAATACATATGACGACATTGAACAATGCAGGGTTGGCCTCGGATTCATAAACCTATATCATTTGTATATTTATTAATACACATAATCGTAACCGAACAAATTCATTTAATATATCTTAATTTATATGTTATATATTTAATTTGTGTATATATTCAAAATGGTTAATATCTATATAGTTATATTAATATATATTTGGTTAGTATTATATTAAAATACTTAAGTTGTTATATATGAATATTTATATATAAAATGTTAATATGATTATTATATACTTATATGTAATATTACTAAAAGTATATTTTATATACAAAATGTTTATTTGGTAACATAATATCAATAATAGTAATAAAAGTTGTTTTTGATTATAATGATATTATACTACTAATAATAATAACTATAAAAATAATGATTTTATAAATAATAATAATAATAATACTAATTCATATCTTAATAACTACAATGATAATAATACTACTAATAATAATACTAATACTTACTTATGACTACAGAGTCTATAACTTCAATTCATAATCATATTCATAATTGTACATGTATTTAATTAATTATAACCAATTTTCATAATTTTTATCATATCACTTTTATTATAATTTCGTAACACGAATGTTGTTTAACATGTTCATAATCATATGATGATGATCATAATAATACAATAATAACACTACTAATAATAATAATGGTAGTCATGATAATATTAATAATTTTTAATTGATAATACTAGTAATGATAACGATATTAGTATTAGTGATAATGACAATAATACTAAATAATATTACTTGATAATGATGATAGTATTAGTAATAATAGAAGTTATATTATTAATCTTAGTGCATCTATAATAACAATAATAATAATCATAATAATAATGTTAATAATAATAATAATAATAATAATAATAATAATAATAATAATAATAATAATATTAATGATAATAATAATAATAATAATAGAAATTAAATTAAAAGTGTATACCTATTTGGAACCTTTTCTAAAAAGATTTATCCCGGAGGAGACTCGAACCCAAGACCCCTCGATAACTCAACACTTCCTCTAACCAACTGAGCTGGCTCACTTTTCTGTTAGTATTCAATTTCATTTATAATTAACCCGTATTATCTGGTGATCCTTTCTTCTTCTTCTCCCTTATAAATTTCAAAGTCAACTAGTATTATAAATACCTTGATTTATTTTGGGACGTAAATGAAGCAGAACAAATTGTAACTTCAATTTTTAATTAACAGCCATCAAAACAAAACAAAAAAAATCAAAATAGTTGTGAAGGAATAAAAACGCGAAGAACTTCAATCTTGATTTTAAAATTTGATCACTTTTAGACAGAGGTTTCTACATAAATTAGTTTGAAAATCATTCATATAAACTATTGGATTCGTTAATTTAACCTGAAACATAATAACGAATCCAAATTTCTTGATGAACACTCGGTTTGACTTTTTGAGAAATTAACTTTGACTTCAAAATTTGATTTCGATACTAAAAATTGGAAATTGATACTTTCCAGATAGTTTAAGGGACTTATTTCCAACTAAACTGCATTTATGGTTTTTGAGATAAAATTTAAATTCAAAGTTTTGATGAAATAAGGAAGAACAGAGTAAAAATGGTTCAGTTTATAGTTTCTGTTTTAATTTCCCTAAAAGAAAACACATAACAGTATTATATACTTTTATGTGATGATAGAACATCGAATGTCTTCCAAATTACCTAAATTTATTAATTTAAAACGATGTGGTCGACAATTGGAATCGCCCAGTACAGAAAAAAATAAAAAAATAAAAGGAAAGAATTAATTGATAACCGAAAGGGTAAAATCGTTTAACAGCTTGTGAGACAGAAACAAAATATTTGATAAACATGATAGTTAAGTGAAACTGAACCCCGTAATTTATGGGATATATATCTGTATTTTTATTCTATATATAATTAGTATTAATAAGTATATTAATAATAATAATAATAATAATACTAATAATAATAACAATAATAATAATATTAATAATAATACAGATTTCCTAATATATATTCGTATATATATGTATTTATATATATATATTTCTATATATGTATAACTCTTATTTTTATATATTTATATTTATATATTATGATTAATCTTTTAAGGAATATCATATTGATACCCTTACTATTTTAACTAATAGTAATATAAGTATAATAATATTATTATTATTAATAATAAAGATAATATTAATATCATAATAATACTAGTAAGAATAATAATTTTAAATAAAATGATAATTTTTGTAATCAAGTTAATAATAATCCTTTTAATAATCATAATATCAATTAAGATTATAATTTTACTAAATACAATGATACTAATAATGATAACAATAACATTAAAAATTAACTGCATCAGACTTTATATCTATACGTTATATAGTAATATTAATAATACTAATATAGATGTTAATATAGAAAGTGATAATAATATTACTATAACAACTATAATTAGATTTATAATTACTTATTATATTAGATATTATTATTATATATTATAAATTATGTAATATATATAATAAATTACATTGAATATCTAATATTCAAACATTACAATATATAGAAGAAAAAAAACATATATATATTTATTTACATATTTATTTACACATAAATGTTCGTGAATCGTCGGGAATAATCAAAGGTTAAATGAATCCATGTAAACAGGTCAAAAATTTTGAGACTCAACATTACAGACTTTGCTTATCGTGTCGAACTCATATAAAGATTAAGTTTAAATTTGGTCGGAAATTCCCGGGTTGTCACATTACATTATGGACACAAGTACTTAAACTTACATATTTGCATGAGTTTCAACCACAAAGCCCTTAGCTCGATTGCGAGTAATTACTGGATTGTAAACGCGAATCATATGGATAGATCTCTCGGGTTTGACAACCCCACCCAAACAGATAACGGGTGCTTATTACTTCGTAACAATACACCTGGTTGAGTGTACACTTTTATAGGGTACTGATATGTATATTTGTATACACATTTGCTAACCTTCGTATATCGGGTGCTCATGACTTATAAACTTTTTGTGAACTGTTTATACTTAAACTAAATCTTGTGGTCCACTTTACATTACTTTATCTTTTTTGATAAACCTATGAACTCACCAATCTTTGTGTTGACTCTTTAGCATGTTTATTCTCAGGTACTTATTGCTTCCGATAGAATTTTGCTGTTGCTTAGAGGTCAAGACCAAGCACTGGGACCAGAGTTAACATCCGCGTCAATGGCGATTTTGGCGGGGTGTTACACTTTAGTCAATATAGTAGTGCCAATTATCTTAAGTGATTTCGATAGTTGAGGGTTTTAAGTGATTTCAACCCAAGCTCAATCTCAATGACCAAATCATGCTTAACTCGATCTTGGGATACAATGCTTATGTGAATTCGCGAAGTGTTATTTGATTTAAGGTTTAGTAGTAATGCTAAGCATTTAATAGTTCAACAACTAGTGTGATAACAATTTGGGCAAAACGGGGCATGCCAAACATAGAGAGGATTAGACAAGTGAACACTTCTTATTTAATTTGATTTAAGTCTTAATATCTCATTACTTGTTACTTGCTACTAGCTTACTTGTTAAGTTTAAGTTTGTTTAAGAGTGCAAGTTTTAGTTGTTAATCAAAATCAATCAAAACCCCCCAATCAAACAAACTCTAGGACAATTAATAGTTTCAATTATCTGACTTACACCGCTCTCTTAGGACGAACTTGAAACGAATACTTACATTAAAGTACTATAATAACCGGGTTCAAAGTGATCGTTAGTTGTGTGTGCTTATTTGTGGTGATTGAATCAAGTATAAATTTAGAGGGTAAAAGATGTATTGCACAACACCATTGATGTGTGCAAGGTGGTGTATAAAATAGTTATATATTTGCTACAAAATACTATTAAATACGATACAATTTTACACAAGTAATTTATTTGTTTATAGAGTGGATATACCTAAACCTTGCTACAACACTTATAGGCAGTGTACCTAATCGTACAGTAGTGTAGTTTTTAGTAAGTCTTGTTCGTTCCACATGGATCTTTTAAACAAGCTTAACGCTATATTTGTAACTTATAACTGTAAAAATACAAAAATATATATAAGTAGTATTATTATAAAAGGGGGTTTTTACCGTTTAATGACCGGTTTATCGATTTTTAAAACTTTAGTCTCAGTTAAAACCTAATGTAAAATATTAAAAATAAATATAACTTAATTTAAAGCGTAAAGTAAATAACGATAATGAAATTGCGATAAATAAAAATGCGATAAATAAAAAGTACGACAATTAAAGAGTGCGATAATTAAAAGTGCAATTAAATATAATGACAATAAATAAAAGTGCGATAATTAAAAGTGCAATTAAATATGAAATATATAAATTATGTTTATTTAAACTTCCGTAATCATGATGTTTGACGTGTTGATTTTAATTTTATTACCATGGGTTAATTGTCCTCTGTCCTGGATTATTCGATATGTCCATACGGATTTGTCCATAATAGTCCATCAGTCATAATCATAAAGTGCGAAAGTCTTCATCAAATTATTCTTATTCCCGAAGTCAAATATTCCAACTAATTGGGGATTCGAATTGTAACAAGGTCTTAATACTTTGTTTAATGAATACACCAGGTTATCGACTGCGTGTAGACCAAGGTTTTACTACTTTGTTAACAATTACACCAATTACCCTTGAATGTAATCCACCCCTGTTTCAACAAGTCTATTAACTATTAATCCAGTTCCGTGTCCGGTAAAATGAACAATTATTGGTATTTATAGATATCCCGCCCACCGTGCCCAGTCAAGCGTATGTGGTTATATATAAATACATAAAATTATAAGTCTATATATTAAATTAACGAGGTATCATTTAGTTAATATAAAGCCCATTAATAGCCCATAGTCTAATTTCCACAAGTGTCGTTCTTTTATCCAAACCCCAATTATGGTACAAAGCCCAATTACCCAATTTTAATATTTAACCCAACATCATGATTACTTCGGCATTAAATAAGAATAATAATAATTTAGCTACGAGACATTAAATTAAAAATGTTGAACATAACTTTCAATGATTAAAAATAGCGTGGCGTTACACGGACAGAGTTTCGACTTACACCCTTACAACATTCGCTAACATACCCTTATTATTAGAAATTAAAATTAAAATTAAAATTAATATATATATATATATATATATATATATATATATATATATATATATATATATATATATATATATATATATATATATATATATATATATATACGTGAGTGAGATAGAGAGATAGGATATATGGATGTGTAAAAGATCGCTCAAAACTGCGAAATTTATAGCATGTCGCCTGACTTTTTGGCTCATGCGATCGCATGAGATTATCTCATGCAGGCCATGCGATCGCATGGCCTGGGATTCCATCTCATATGTCTTTGTTTGCATTCTGCTGACGGATTTTAAATATAAATATAATATATAAATAATTTTATGAATTATTTAAATATTATATTATATTTATGTGCATAGTTGACTTGTAATTTTAGGTCCGTTGCGTCGAGCGTTGAGAGTTGACTTTGGTCCCGGTTCTGGATTTTCGAACGTCCTTGCATACAATTTACTATCTTGTATTTTGCGTTTCGCGTCTTGTACTCTTGTAATTTTGAGACGTTTCTTATCAATAATTGGAACCACTTTGATTGTACTTTGTACTTTTGAGCTTTTTGGTCGTTGTCTTCAATTCGTCGAATCTTTCTTTTGTCTTCACCTTTTATTATTTAAACGAATATCACTTGTAAATAGAACAGGTTTGCAACTAAAAGCTTGTCTTTCTTGAGGGATAATGCTATTAAATATATGTTCATTTTTAGCATTATCAAATATTCCCACACTTGAGCGTTGCTTGTCCTCAAGCAATATAGTCTTGAAATAAAAACACTAGAATCACTTCTTTATTCTTCACACTTTGTACATCAGTGATTTCTATACGGCGGTATGAACAATGGTAGTAACGATGTGGTTTACAGTCCCACATGACTATGAAAATTTAGATCTTTAAGGAAATTGGATCTTTATGAAACATTTGATCTTTTGAAAATTAAATCTAGTTTTTACCCTAGATAAGTTTTTCGGAATAACCCTTCACCGGTGTTTGCAAATTGTTTTTGTGGGTTTGGTGGGTTTCATATTTGAAAATTTTAGCTTAAAACTTGCGGTTTTGTGTCACCCACTTGCTAACCTTGTATTAGGAAAGCAACACGTCCAGTATACTTGCTCCGTATATTACCTTTCGGTAAACTACCGTCCGATTGTAAATGAAAGCGTTGAACAAGCAATTGTTAAGGCAATGTCCCCTGACATGCTTTTAATTATGGTCTATAACATGTCGGATGCAATTACTATCCTTTGTAGGAGCAATAGTAAAGCTCACCCTTATGGTTTTTCGGTCTGGCACAAGGTCCTGTCTTTGACCATGCTATGCAACCACCGTTCTTACGGTTGACACCCAATTTGGTTCAGGTGACCTAATGAATTCCAGGTGAATTCCTAGGATTTTACGTTCAATGGTAATGAACGCATTAAAAATGTGTTTTTCAGAAAACAAATCGGTTTGTAATTTTGATCAAAATATTTTCTCGTTCAAGCTCGAGTTTAGATATCATCGAAATCCATGAGTTTGTAATTCTCAATCTTTAAGGTCAATCTCTAGAATTGAGTAATATCAGGCTTAAAAGCTAATTTTTAATCTTTAAGGAGATTATCCTTTTCTGGGGGTCTGATTCATTAGTCTTATCAAGCTAATTTGCACGGCGTCCTCCCCATTTTATGAGACAGATTCTCTCATGGTTAGGATGAGTCTGACCACTTGGCGACCCTGTTTGATGCTGAGGTCCGTGGATTTCCAGCTGATTTTCGAGAAAACTTTTCAAGGTTTTTCGTAGACTCTACAACTGGTCTGGACGACAACTTCATGACCTAAATCAAGAAGCGCGTGTCTTTTTCGAAAGACTTTACTTCCTTTTAATGATGGAATTGATTCATCATGTAGATCCATCTTTCTTTCAAAAGTATTACAATAAATTAGGTAAAATGGTTAATTTTGTCCAAAACAAAAGTATCTTTGTACAAAATATGTGATATATGTTTTAAAAAGCTTGGTAATTTTTCCAACACTTGTCTTTTATTTTCCTTTCTTTGCCTTTTTATTGTCCTCTATTCCATTTTAAATGAATTCTAACATTTTAGGTTGTTTCTCAATTTATGTCCTTTTCGATTTAATAATAATTTCGGTGTTAACACCTAGTTTTATCGTTTATAAATATGTATAAACATGATTTTGAATTCATTTAATTGAAAATTTTACTAGAATTGGGTAGTCAGTATATAAGACTAGGGCTGTTCTTTATTATCAGAGAGCACTAGATTCTAATACAACTACTGCATTACTAGTATTTTTAATGGTAACCAAGTGTTTAAATTAAAATTTTTTAAAATTTCGAAAGAATTTTACCTCTTCCCACACTTAAGATCTTGCAATGCCCTCATTTGCAAGAAATCAGTAACAATTTAAATTATTGAGGGTGATTAGCGTAGAAAAACGATTAAATTTTACCAAAGTTTCCAAACATATTGTTGTTTGTTTGTTGAATGATAAATGGTGCACATCATTTATTCATTCCGTCTTGTTGTTACATCACATTTGTTTTTTCGTTTTTTCGTCAAAATTAGTAGCTTTTGCTGAACTTAATGCCAGTCTTTGAAAATGCGCTGTTTTACCCTGTTGTGTACAATTGACAATATACATACATACAAATACAAACATGCATGGTAATTTGAAATGGGACTTAAAATCCCACTTTCAAATCAAATATGAAATATTAGTACAAAATAATAAAAATATTAAACAATACATTAATGTATCACAATATCATATGTTTAAACATAAATAAAAATCATAAAAAGATAAAAATCATAGAAATCACCAACGGAACTATATCAATCTGGATAGGGGTTCCAGTTCATGTCATTGTCCGGGTTCCATGGTTGGAGATAGGTGTACTGGTAGGCTTGGTTAGGGTCTTAGAGAGTATATGGTGGTCTCATCTCGGGCTGATGCGGAGGATAGTAAGCGGGTCGGGTCGGAACGTAGTGATCCTGAGGTGATAGTCGGCTCATAATCTGACGCTGATGATAGTCCCATCTATCATGCTGTCGTTGCCTGGAATGCTAGTAATCATTCCGGGCTTGCCACTGCTCCATCCGACTAAATCTCTCCCCGTTTGTCATATCTACCTCATCTACACGCTGGTAGACGTCAGTCATAGCCTCCCTGTTGAGTCCCCAAAATAATTAAGGATTTAATTATGACAAAACTGTAATTTATTTACACTAAAATGTTATGTGCAGCCAGAACAAGTTTGTTTATGTTGTTTATGTACAGTCAGCTAATATAGCTGTGTCGAGTGTGTAGTATGCTGGCTGATCTACCAGCACAAGGTAGAATGTATTCTTCGAATCAGCACAGGATGAGTACTCAGCTAATTAAGAATATCAAGTGACTCAGCATATGAAGAACCAGTAGATCTGGATAGCAGCATACAACACAAGACAGCCATGCTCCATTACAAGCATGGTAGTTTCCCAGAGTGGTCTACATCAATGCACTATTCAACAGAAGTCGAAGACAAAGTTGAACAGAAAAGGACAGGAGTCGGCGGCTGACAAGTGACCTTACAAGACCACGTGGGAATGCAGAAGTGGAACGCATGTGCAGACATGTGTTATACTTTATTCATACCTTGGGAACACAACATTCCATTTGTTTAAATCAAATGGTAGTGCCAAACCGAATTGGCGTGTTCCTGCAAATAGCTACCTAAGAGGAAAGAAGGAGAGCACGCCTTCTGACACAATTGTCCCCACAAGTACAAGGCATCCAATGTACTAGTGGACAATAGATTAATTACACGGACAATAGGACTACTATATATTGCTGTATTCACTGTTGTATCAACTAGTGGTGTGGGTTTCATTATTTAGAGTCCTAAACGTGTAATAGCTTTTAGTTTACCTCTTAGCTATAATCTAGGTAATCTGTATCAACCAACTATCATTCCACCAAGGATAGTTGTAATTCTTTGTGATTCAATCAATAAAGAATAACCGTTGAAAATTACCTGTGACTCTATCTAATTTGCATGCTTGAATACATAATTGAGTTTAACTGTTTAGTTAATTGAAAAGTAATTGTATTCACCCCCCCCCCCCTCTACAACACTCCTGTCGTTATTAAGGGACCAACAACTGGTATCAGAGCTTCAGTCTTGATAATTAATATCTTGGATCTGAATTCTCCCATGGCTACTTATTCCAATTCAGCTTACCTTGAAAATGGCTCATCCAATAGACCACCCAAATTTGATGAAGAAGAGTATGAAACTTGGAAAGCAAGATTCATGCTTCACCTTGAGTCTATTGACCCACTCATGCCTGATATTGCCACAAATGGTCCATTCGTTCCTACTGAGACTATTGGCAGTGTACCAGCGACTGCTGACACTCCTGTTGTTCCTGGCAGAGAGGTTATTCTCACTCCTTCTAGATGGGATGCTGAGGATAAACGTCGTGTTGGACTTGACCCTAAGATCAGAACCTTGTTATCTATAACTTTACCTAACACATTGTTCAAACTGATTAAGGGAAAAGAAAATGCTAAGCTTATGTTGGACTATTTAGATGTTACCTATGAGGGTATGGGTGAGGTAAGACAGAACAGAATGATAGCTTTGAAAAGAGAATATGAAATGTTCTTTGCCTACAAGAATGAAACCCTTAAGCAAACCCTTAAAAATTCATTGACTTACTGCCTGCTAAATGGAAACCAGTAACTGACCCATTAAGAACCACTCAGACCTTAAAAAACTTTAACTTGTCTTCTCTCTATAGCTCCTTATGGAACCATGAGAAGGTAGAAGCTAAATTTGAACTTAACTTGAAAGAAAACTTTAGGTCTGCCCCCACCACTTCAAAATCATCTAAAACTGATGATACTGCTCTTATTGCTAATGCTAAAAAGAAAGCTCAAAAGGCTTTACTGGTTCAAAAGTTGCTGGCAGAAGAAGAGACAGCTGAGAGTGATGTGGATAGTGGTACTGGGTCTGAAGAAAGAAGTGATGATGAAAGTGATGTAGAAGGGTTTGCTGAAGGTATGGCCTTGCTGGCTAGGTAGTTCAAAAGGTTCAATCGTAATAGAACAAGCAAGTCATACAAAGGGAGTAAGAAACCAAGTGCTAGGTTTAGCAGCAAATCAGTCAAAGGTCCTAAATCTGAGTGTTATAATTGTGGAAAGGTTGGACACTTTGCAGCTGAGAGCATGTCCAGGAAACCTCCAAATTCACATGCTAACTCTTTCTCTAAAGCTGATAAGTACAAGAACAAGTACAAAGCTATGAAAGCTCAGATGAAGGAAAGTGCTAAGACTGATAAGAAGGGTAAAAAGCCAGAAAAGGTTCTAGTTGCTGAGCATCATGATTGGGATGAAACCAGCTCATCGTCTTCCTCTGATAGTGATACTGATGATGATGGTGCTGGTTATGCTCAAGAAAAGAAGCTGTGTTTAATGGCCAAGGAGGCCAAGGAGTCTGATGAGGATGATAGTGGTAGCAAGTTTTTGGCTGATATGAGGGAAGCTAATCAGAAAAGAGATTCTCCTCAATGGAAAACTGAATTGTTGATAATTTTCGAACTTATACTGATGATGAAAAGGCCGAAATGTTTGACTACCTAAGAGTTGACTTATGTAGAGGCAGCAAACGTGAAGAAGTTTTGATATTAGATAACAAATCTTTAAATGAGAAACTTAAATGAAAAAATGATGAAATTAAAATCTTGAAAGATGATATTTCAAAACTCGAAAAACAAAATTTTGCTTTAAAGTCTCTTCACGTTGAGGCAGCAGAAGTCAAGAACCAGCTGGATAACCTTAAAAAGGTTGTCGCTTCATGGTGTACATCAGCTCAACGCACAGAAAAGTGTGTTAACGAGCAGGTGCCTGCCCAGGTTGAAGCTTTCTTTGCTGGTGACTATGCTGATGCTGCTGCTATTGCAGAGGTTACTTTCATGGACCCAATTCTTGAAACAGATCCTGAAGCTGTCTTTCCAAATACTTTTGCCAAGATAGTTAAAGGTAAAAAGGTCTTGACGAATAAATTTGTTAGACCTACTACTGTGTCCCCACCACCTGCCATGAAAGAGATTTTGGAGGATGAGGTTAGAGCAAGAGAAGCCATTACCTCAATTGATGAGACTACTGACCCCTCAAGCATCTACTACATGACTCCAAAAGAAAGACGTATAAAAAGGGAAATCACTGAAAATAATCTTAGAAAAGTTAAATCTACTGATTCCCCTTCGTGTTCGAGTTCCAATTGTGCTGAGCCAGCTGATGACAAACTTACTGGTCAACCAGTAGCTGCAGACAAGCCAGTCAAACATAATACTGGCAAGTCCAAGGCAGCAGGAAAAACATCTTCTAGTTCATCAGCTTCAGTTGAAAAGCCAGTAACTTCCAACACTGGCTCGTCAAATGATAAAGGCAAAGCAATACGTCATGACTATGGTACTGGTTCCAAGAAGAAAGCTGCCCTGAAAGGAAAAGCAAAAGTGGACTCGAATGAAGAGCTGTCTATCACTGAGATTATGACAGTCAAGCTTGACCAGCTTATTGAAGCAGTTACCAAACATCGCCCCGATCCCCTTTACAGTGTGTATGACCCATCACCGATACCAAATGTGAGAAAATGCTACAAATGTGGCAGCAAGTTTCACTTAGCCAACATGTGTCCTTTTACCCCAACCCCAGTCTGCTGATGCTTCTTCAAGCAAACCAGCAGACAGGAAGAGATCATCAAAGATGACCCTTCCAGAACCCATCCTTGGATGGGTTCCCAAAAAGAACTAATCTCTTAGCTACTGTGCAGGGTATTCAAAACAAACAAATCTGGTATCTCGATAGTGGATGTTCGAGACATATGACCGGATGTAAGTCCCTGCTAATGGACTATCAAGAGAAAGATGGTCCAGTTGTTTCGTATGGAGATAATTCGTTGGGTTACACAAAGGGTTTTGGTACTTTAACTAATGGGAATGTCAAATTCTCAAATGTTGCATATGTAGTTGGGCTTAAACATAATTTACTCAGCATAAGCCAACTGACAAGCAAGAACAAGATAGTCCAATTCAGAAAGAAAATTGGCACTATTTTTGATAAGACAGGGAAGCCACTGCTGACTGCAAAACATCATGAAAACATGTATCAAATTGACATGAACACAGCTGTCACAACAACTGATACTTGTTTCTATTCGAAGGCTGTAGACAACCTGAAATGGTTATGTTACAAGAGACTCTCACATCTCAACTTTAAAGATATTCACAAATTATCCAGTAGAAGTTTGGTGTCTGGGCTACCCATCATGTCTTATGTAAAGGACAGACTGTGTCCTGGTTGTGAAAAAGGGAAACATCACAATACCTCATTCAAATCAAAGCAAATCTCATCTATTGAGAAACCATTTAATTTACTTCATATGGATCTTTTTGGTCCTGTTAATGTGGCCAGCTGTAGTGGGAAGAAGTATACACTGTTATTGTTGATGAATATTCCAGATACACCTGGGTATTCTTTTTGAAGCAAAAGAGTGAAGCTGCTGATGAAATTATCAATTTTATCAAACGAATGGAGCTTTTGAATGGGCAGCGGGTGAAACAGCTAAGAAGTGATCATGGTACAGAATTCAAAAATGCAACTTTAGAAGAATTTTGTGCTGACAAAGGTATTTCACAAAACTTTTCTGCTGTGAGAACACCTCAGCAAAATGGTGTAGCAGAAAGAAGAAACAGAACTCTCATTGAAGCAGCAAGATCTATGTTAGCTGAGTCTGGGTTGAAAAATTCATATTGGGCAGAAGCTGTGAATACTGCTTGCTTTACCCAGAATAGATCTCTTATAGTGAAAAGACATCAGAAAACTGCTTATGAAGTTCTCAAAGGTAGAAGACCCTCAATTTCATTTCTTCATGTATTTGGCAGTCCCTGTTACATTCTCAATAATAGGGATCAGCTGGGAAAATTTGATGCCAAGGCTGATGAAGGTATATTCTTAGGATCTTCCAACATGTCAAAGGCATATAGGGTTTTCAATAAGAGAAGGGGTTGTTTTGAAGAATCCATTAATGTTACATTTGATGAAACTGCTTCTTCTTCATCTTCTGATCGTGAAGATGAAGAGCTACTATTTGAAGAGCCTACTCAGCCAGCTCTAGATGATGAAGAACCAGCAGCACAACCCTCGCCTATTCATGCTGCTGGCTTCTCTGATGATGAAATGGAACACTCTGTTCCATCTGTGTCTAAACCAGGTGGACCTACTGGCTCTACTGAAGTCTTACAACTTGAGCATAGGTCTACTGGTTCTGAAGGATCACAAGCTGATACTGGTTATACCAATAATGAACAGCTGTCTCCAACTGCTGTTCATACTTCCGAACCAGCTGATGATCAAGATGCTGTGTGTTCCACAACATGCTCACCTGTTCATAACACTAGATGGATGAAAGAGCATCCCATCGAGCAAGTTATTGGTAATCTGGCTAGTGGTGTTAAAACTAGAAGACATGCAACCGGCAATTTTTATATGCATGTAAACTTTGTGTCTACCATTGAACCTACATGTCCTGATGAAGCAATTAAAGATCCAAGCTGGGCAGGAGCTATGCAAGAAGAGATCTCCCAGTTTGATAGGAATAAGGTTTGGACATTGGTATCTAAACCTGATGATGAAACTAAGAAAATCATTGGTACCAAGTGGGTTTTCAAGAATTAGATGGATGAAGATGGGATTATGATCAGAAACAAAGCTAGATTGGTAGCTCAAGGTTTCAAACAGGAAGAAGGATTGGATTATGGAGAGACTTATGCTCCAGTGGCTAGGATGGAAGCTATCAGACTGTTCTTGGCTTATGCTGCTAAGATGAACTTTAGAGTATTCTAGATGGATGTTAAATCTGCATTTCTAAATGGGAAGCTGCAAGAAGAAGTTTATGTCAAAAGCCTCCTGATTTTGTAAGCAGTAAGTATCCAGACCATGTCTACAAGTTAGACAAAGCTCTTTATGGCCTCAAACAGGCTCCAAGAGCATGGTATGAGACACTTCATGTGTATCTCACTGGTATAGGCTTTAAAGTTGGAACAATTGACACCACTCTGTTCTCAAAAGAGACAGATGGTGATCTCTTGCTGGTACAGATATATGTGGATGATATTATTTATGGATCTAAAAATGAGAAACATTGTCAAGATTTTTCGAAACTTATGTCAAAGACATATGAAATGAGCTTACAAAGAGACTTGCAATACTTTTTGGGATTGCAAATTAAACAACTTGATGATGGAATTTTTATAAGTCAGGATAAATATATCAAAGATATGCTAAAGAAATTTGGTCTGACCTGTTTAAAAGATATAGGGACTCCAATGGCAGCGTCTATTAAAATAAATGCTGATCCCAATGGTGAACCAGTCAATATCACTGAGTATAGAGGTATGATTGGATCCCTACTTTATCTCACAGCCAACAGACCAGATATTATGTTTTCCACATGTCTGTGTGCCAGATATCAAGCTGATCCTAAAGAGTCACACTTGCTAGCAGTCAAAATGATATTTAGGTAACTGAAGGCTACTGCTAAACGTGGTCTTTGGTATCCCAAAGACCAGGATTTTGAGCTAATTGGGTATTCAGATGTTGATTTTGCAGGGTGTAAAATAGACCGGAAAAGTACTACTGGTGGTTGCCAGTTACTGGGCGGTAGGCTAGTCAGCTGGACGAGCAAAAAGCAAAATACTGTGTCCACATCTACTGCTGAGGCAGAATACGTTTCTGCTGGTAGTTATACTGCTCAAGTACTGTGGATGCAAAGTCAGCTGAAAGACTATGGTGTTCATGTCACAAAGACTCCAATCTACTGTTACAACACAAGTGCAATAGCTATCACCAACAATCCTGTGATGCATTCAAGAACAAAGCACATTGATGTTCGATATCACTTCATAAGGGATCATGTTCAAAAAGGAGACGTGGAGCTACATTTTATTTCAATAGACCAGCAGTTAACAGATCTTTTCACAAAGCCCTTAGATGAGAAACGTTTTAACTATCTCATCTCTGAGCTGGGTATGCTTGAACTTTAAATAAAAGACAATCTTTGTTGGTGTGCTGGCTCTACAACATGTAGGGCAAATCAGTATTCAATTTTTGTTATCTTACTGCCTACATGTAAAACACTCAGCACAACAAGGTCTTTTATATTTTGATTACTCAAAATGTTTTTAATTGAAATAATAAATAGCTCACAAAATTAAATGATTCCTTAAAACTGAAACTCATTTACTTCCAATGATTTAAATTAAATTCATGACATATTAAATGTAACAAAGTATCTTGTATTTAATACAACACTTATTTTGTGGTTTTCAATTTTTTTTTAAAAATTAAAACCTGCTGCATTTAATGTTGAATGGGAGGTATGAGTATTTAAGCCGTATATACGTCAAATCATCAGTCTGTGTCCCCTCAAGTGTGCCAGTCTGTCACATCTACCCACGCGCCTGCTAATAGCAGTTGTCACTTTCTCTCTCCTGCCTTTTTCACCCAATCACAACGGTTAAAAGTGTGTTTTATCTTCCATAATAATAACCCTTGGTTATTCTGTTTTCAAATTCACACTTCTCTCTCTAAAAAACCCCAAATCTTCATATCTTCACTTTCTACAATCATCAATGGCAGAACAACAACAACATCAATCATCACCTACTGAGACCCAGCAACCGGAACAATAATCGGGGCAACCACAAGCATCGGTGGAACCACAACCGGAACAGCAACCACCGCCGGCTATCGAGGAACAAATTGAACAAGGGCCATTATTCAACCTGCACCTCAATCTTATTAGGGCTGCAAACGCACCTGAACACTCTACGATTCGCCTTTCAAGAGGCAATGCTGCTCATGCCCTTTCTGTTCCCAAATCGAAAGCCAATTCCGGCTATGAAGAGCTGATTACTTATATCCGTCAATCCCCTCTGGCAAGAGCCATTACCGGTGTACCTTCACGATTATATCCAGCCTGTTTGGCCAGATTCTGGTATACTGCCACCATGTCCACCACCAAACAGAACGTTCCATGTATTCATGGCATGGTGACTAACAGCTTACCCTGTTCCATTACTGTTGATGCCATCCGGCGAGCTCTTCAATTACCCAATGGTCCATTTGTAGATTCACCTACAAGTGATGAGTTTCGAAGGGAGGTACTGGAAATCATTGGCTACTCTCAACCAGTATCTCATACACCACTCAGGAAACACATGCCACCCCTATGGTATTATTTCTTTGGGTTGCTGACTCAGTGTATCAGTCACAAATCTGGCAGTTTTGATCAATGCTCAGATTATGAGTTAAAGATGGGTCACGGGCTGCTGTTCAACCGCAACATAGATTATGCTGGTGAAATCTACTTAAGGTTAAGGAAAATGGTGCTTGCACCCAAACGAACACATCTAATCCCCTTTCCAAGGTTTTTGAGCCTTGTTTTTGAAAATGAGCTGGGTGAAGCTTACCAGCAGATTGTTGACAAATCATATGACCTGCCTCTTAAACATGGGGGGATGCCAAAGGATAAGCCTACTGCTCCATATGCTGCGTTGACACCAGCAATGCTTGAGTATCTAGCTGCTCAGGGTAGAGCTGCCCTATTGACTGCCTCTGGTGTTGCACCAGCTGAGGGGGAGGGTCTTCACCGAAAGCCAGCTGTCAAGAGGAAGAAGCCAGCTACCTCAACTAGTACAGCCACCGTCTCACATACTGGTAACGCAGTAGTTGTATTAGAATCTAGTACTCTCTGATCACAAAGAACAGTCCTAGTATTATATACTGACTACCCACTTCTAGTATTGGAATCCGTTGCTTAACTATTTCTTGGTAACAGGCAAATCCAAACGTGCAAGAGCTGGCTCCAAGCAAACCACAGGGGGAATTGCACCAGTCTCAACTGCTGTTCCTGCAAAGGATGTGGCTATAGAACCTGGTGCGTTTCTAGACCATACAGCAGAAAATTCTAACATAATTAAAAATCTTTTATCTGTTGACTTGAAAAATGAATGTGGAGTTCAAGGTATAACCCTGGCTCCCAAGCTGACTGGTTTTAAAACTAGTGTTAAGAAGAGTAGCAACTCATACTCTTCTAGCCAGACACTTCCACATTTTTCAAATTTGAACTTAATGTTATATCCTCTGCTGCCAGTACAATCAGCAGTGCACATACCTGACCCCCAAAGCAAACTTGAGCTGGCTCCTCATCGTGTTGAACCAGCTCAGGATACTGCACAGCCATTATGTTACTCGGATCATGCTAAGAGTCTCACTCCTACATCATTACCAGCCAGAACTCTTACACTATCTGGGTCAACATGTGTCGCCAATGAGTCAGCAGAGTCACAGCTGTACTTACAGACACCTTATTCTGTCTCATTCGAAGGGCTGACCAAATCACCAGTCTGTCCCTAGAGACCAACACCAGATGCAATTGTTGAGTCAAATTTATTTAGTTCTACAGTTGTTAACATAAAATGTTCTATTATTTCAGTTCTTAGCAGGGTAGATGAAAAGGCAGAGGGGGAGCAAGTTAAAGATGATATTATTCCTACTGAGTAGATTGCTACCTCTGCTACTGGTATTGGTGCTACTATTTCTCCTACTGGTGGTGCTGATGCTAGTACTGTTGCTTCTACAGCTGCTGGTAATTCTGCTCCCAGTATTGTTGCTTCCACTACTACACCTAAAGTGGAAGATGAAATCATAGTGGATCCTCGTGTTTTTAAAAAGGTAATTGACAATATTGTCAAGGATGTTCTACTTGATGAACTTGTCACTGAACCAAAGGGTGACATTACGTCTGCTGCTGCTACTGATGCACAAGATGTTATCATGAAAGCTGGTATAAGTGCTACTTTTCCATCTAATGTTATCCTGGATGCTGGTAAAAGTGCTACTTTTCCATCAGATTCTGGTTCACAGGATGATACTGTTCTGGAGGGTCTTGATTTTGTTAATGCTGGCTATGTTGGCTACGTTCCCACATAGCCAACGGTGGATACTGATGCTACTACTGGAGATGCTGCTCAGTTACTTACTGCTGCTAATGGTTCTACGGAATACGTTATGGATGCTGGTACCTCTGCTATTGCCACCACTGACTCTCCTTAGGCTACTGTTTCTGCTGAGAAGAAACCCTATGTGTGCCAGGTGCCAGATCCTGATGAAGTTGTCCCTAACTTCATCTATCGGGGAGCATCTATCACTCCTAGAGTTGCTATGCTTGTGGATCAGCTAACTTTTGATCCTCAAACTGCCATAGTATCAGCCAGCAAATTGCCTCGCGAAGAGCTGACTGAACTATTGTCTCAACTTGATCGACCAGCTAGAGAAGAAGTTTATGAGAGGCTGGCTACTTTAGAACAGATAAACGAGCAGCCATTTTATCACTATTTTGGCATGGCTCCAACTGCTTCTCCATGGCCTGGTACATGGAGGCCTCTCAAGTTCATCAGGGATCCCTCTACTGGTAAATATGTTATGCAGATTATTCTTAATTCGCCAGTACCTTCCGATTCATCAGCTTCTTCCTCATCATCTTCTTCTTCTGATGGTGATGCTGATAAAGGTACTGGTAAGGATGAACCAGTCATTCATGATAATGTGACTGGTTCCAAAGAAAAACCAGTGGATCTCACAGATGATACTGATCTTCATGCTGACAAGGATACTAGTGGTTCTAAACCTTCGGGTGAAGGTAAAAATGATGGTGATCATGGTGACGAGTCAGATCCTGACCTTCCACCTCCACCACCCCGCGGACGTACTCCTGTCTCAGCTGCTTCTGACCAGCCCTCAACCAGCTATCTTAAATTTAATGCTGATGAGGTGGCTGATATTTTCACCTTCGCCGTGCTTAGGACACTCACTGAAGTTATACCAGATCTTCAAAACACCATTCGTACTACTATTGATGATAGTGTAACTCAAGCCATCAGGAACACTGGGCAAGTCACCTCTTCGAATATTGAGGCCCAACTAGGACAAATACGTGCTTTTGCTGATCTGGCAGTATCAGCCATTGTCAAGCAAATGGAGGGGGAGGAGGAATTACAGAAGTGAATCCTTTCTCACAATGAGTACATGGAGGACATTGCTAGCCTTAAAGCTGATTTAGAGGCTGCCAATCGCAGAGTCCTGTTTCTTAATGAAGAAAATGCTGTTCTGCATGAGAGATTGGAATCGAAGGAACAACAAATGGCTAACATGATTCCTGTCTCTGCCTATGTTCAAATGGTGGAGAATATACAATGCCTGGCTGCCCTACAGAGTGTTGTTAGGGCTATGGTTGAACAGATGGCCATGGGTGTTGCAAGGAATAAAGTTAGATCCTCCAACCTTCTCCTTAGACAATTTGGTGTGGATCCTGGTGCCCATCTCACTCCTTAAGTTGCTGATTGGAACAATTTTGCTTTCTCTGTTCCCAACTCAGATAGTGACCTTGATGCACAAGTCTCCCCTGTTCTTTCTCCTGCCCCTGCTGATGACAAAAAGGGGGAGAAGAAGAAATCTAAAAGTAAATCTAAAAAGAGAAAACAATCAGAGGGGGAGCATGAGCATGAGAAGGCTCATAAACAACCAAGGAGGGATGGTGATGGTGATGGTGATGGTCAAGACTCTGGTACTAAGCCTAACAACGCTCATACTGAAACTGGTGTACAGGCAGCTGGTGGATCTCAACCCAGTGAGTCTGTCACATCAGTGGATGATATTGGTTCTGGCAGTAAGCCCAGTGATGTTTCTGATATGGCTGTTGCTAAAGCTCTTCTTGTCTCTCAGTCTATTGAAAGGAAAATGAAAAGAAAACTTGAGAGATATCAGAAGAAATAGCAAGACTTAAATGATGCCTTCAATGTCAAATGGGATGTCTATGTTGCTCTTAAACGCTACAGAATTGATCATAGAAGATGGCTAACCCAACAAAAGAAGGACATTGATGATGACCTGACTGGCATTGATCTCTACAAAAAGGAAGCACAAAAAAGAAATGCCTAGTTCATGATCAAATACGACAAAAAGAGGGCAAAGTTGTATGCTGAGCGTGCAGACAGAATTAAACGAATGACTCCAGAAGAAATGAAAGATTATATTGCATCTACTGGATCAGGGGGAGGAGTTAGAGCTGATATTTTTATGAAATGGTTAGATGCTGTGTTAGAAACCAGCTCATCTCAACATCCACTGCTCAGCCAGCTACACAGCAACAACCAGCAGAAACAATCAATCTTGACGTTGATGATACTCAGGGGGAGCATCTTGCTATTGTTCCCTATATGTCTCCACAAGAACCAGTATCAACACAAGAACCATCAGCTGAACCCAAGCCTATTGACAAACAAAGGTTGAAATCCACTCCAAGGGATAACCAGCCCCTCAGGAAAGGACCCCTATTTGAGGCAGCTGGTGAAGATACTGTGACAGTTGTGCCAGCTGATACTAATCAATCAGCTGGTACTGAAGACTCAGCAAGGAGTGCTGAGAAAGAAGACCTAGCCGAAAGTGTGCTGCTGGGTGACACAAGCGTTAAAGACCCAGCCAAGGTGGTTGAGCTGGGTGCAAAACCAGATGATGATACGGTTGATCCTGCTGACTTTACTGTCTGGGGTAGAGAAGATCACTTATTTGTTCAATCTCCTATCTCTCCTCGGACTCTCACTTATTTTAATAGAACAAAGGATAACCGTGTCAATCAATTCTCAGTAAGTTCATCTGGTATAGATGAATCAAACATGTATCCTCCATCTTCCCCTAAACTTCATGGTAAACACAGAACCTGGGAAGATGATTCAGTTGACCATAGTGAGCCGAATCTTTTCAGAATGAATCCAGATGAAAGAGAAGCTTACAGGCTGGAGATCACTGTTCCAGAATTGCTTGAGCAAAGACAAGCAGAGCTTAATGAAAGAATACGCCAAGTCAGATTGCTGCATCATCCTCTTGATCAGCCACTCTACATCGCTGCCTTGACCTTTGGCGTTGATATTGGTGTATATTTGAATAACAGTGGTCGAAGGCTCTCCACTGATAAGGAGAAAGCTCAATTTCATGAAGCTCATCAGCTGGGTATGGATCTAAAAGAGTATCAGGTTGCTCTAAGAGCTGAAGATGGAAGAAAAATGATTGAAGCAGTCAGATCTCTAAAAATTAGCCACACTGATTATCTGCTAGGCTTAGTGGCAGAACAGCAAAGAAGAGAGGCTGCTAATGCTGAACTTACTGAGAGTTTAAGGCTTCAGGAAATAGAAGACAAGTTGGCTGCCGATGAAAAGGAAGAGGCTGAGTCCCTCAAACTAATTCAAGCCATTGTCAAAGAACATGATAAGGCACTTGATGAGAAGGAAGCTGCTGAGAAAGCACCTGCTACTGCTCCTATAAAACCTGTCAGTACTATTGAAGTTCCTGATCATTATTACAGGAGCAGATATGGTGATGTAATGAATAGAAGATCAAATCCCAGCAGGATCATCAAAGTGAACAGAGGGTCAAAAAGAGACTTCAACATTATGAGGGAGAATAATGTTCAAGAAAGGATTAACTATGATGAGTTAAGATCCCTTGGATTTAGTGAATGGATGGAGATATTGGAGTATTTTATTGGCAAAGGTGATAGTGCCATCAAAAAGACAATTAAATCTGAACTCCAACAGCTCTTCAACAAAGCCACGAAGTTTGGGAATGCACCAGCAGTAGATGTAGAACAGGTTCTTTCTCAAAAATTTAAAAGACATCAATCTACTGGTGAAGGACCAACTGGAAAAGGCCCCATCATTCTACCTCCTTCTATCCCTGTTTTGACCCTGCTGAGATACCTACTCTGTTCTATGAATCCTGGAGAATCAAACAAGAGGAGCTATCTAAAGAAGAACGAGACAAAGATAAAGATAGATAGTCTCCTATATGCTTAAATTGAATCTTTTGTCTAACTCACTTTTCATTCTATTATCACTGTATTTAATGTATATATCCTGTTGTAATGAAAGTGAAATGAGTTTATCTTTAAAATTATATCGAATTATAAGATATAGATAACTCAGCAAAAGATCCCAAAACAAACTTAAAAAGGGACAATCTCACTGCATATTCTTATTTGTTCCCTTGTTGCTGGCTTTAGTGTTTTCTCTATATGTCATAGGTTTTGTCATCATCAAATAGGGGGAGATTGTTGAGTCCCCAAAATAATTAAGGATTTAATTATGACAAAACTGTAATTTATTTACACTAAAATGTTATGTGCAGTCAGCACAAGTTTGTTTATGTTGTTTATGTACAGTCAGCTAATATAGCTGTGTCGAGTGTGTAGTATGCTGGCTGATCTACCAACACAAGGTAGAATGTATTCTTCGAATCAGCACATGATGAGTACTCAGCTAATTAAGAATATCAAGTGACTCAGCATATGAAGAACCAGTAGATCTGGATAGCAGCATACAAGACAAGACAGCCATGCTCCATTACAAGCATGGTAGTTTCCCAGAGTGGTCTACATCAATGCACTATTCAACAGAAGTCGAAGACAAAGTTGAACAGAAAAGGACAGGAGTCGGCGGCTGACAAGTGACCTTACAAGACCACGTAGGAATGCAGAAGTGGAACGCATGTGCAGACATGTGTTATACTTTATTCATACCTAGGGAACACAACATTCCATTTGTTTAAATCAAATGGTAGTGCCAAACCGAATTGGTGTGTTCCTGCAAATAGCTACTAAGAGGAAAGAAGGAGAGCACGCCTTCTGACACAATTGTTCCCACAAGTACAAGGCATCCAATGTACTAGTGGACAATAGATTAATTACACGGACAATAGGACTACTATATATTGCTGTATTCACTGTTGTATCAACTAGTGGTGTGGGTTTCATTATTTAGAGTCTTAAACGTGTAATAGCTTTTAGTTTACCTCTTAGCTATAATCTAGGTAATCTGTATCAACCAACTATCATTCCGCCAAGGATAGTTGTAATTCTTTGTGATTCAATCAATAAAGAATAACCGTTGAAAATTACCTGTGACTCTATCTAATTTGCATGCTTGAATACATAATTGAGTTTAACTGTTTAGTTAATTGAAAAGTAATTGTATTCACCCCCCCCCCCTCTACAACACTCCTGTCGTTATTAAGGGACCAACACTCCCTAATGACATCCCTAATGTCATCCGCTTCTTCCATTTCCTCATCTGAAACTCTCTCTACCTGAGGATGACTACCTTCATAGGGTACTGGCTGGTTGCGTTTGCTCTTTAATACCTTAGCACCCTGATAGACCTTCAATCCTAAAGGCTCAACCTGTTCCCTACATTTCAAAAGTGGACCCCCTTGGTTCCTATCTACACCCAAAATACTCTCCAATGAGAGTAACAAAAATACCTCCTCCTATAATCCCCCCTTCCTGTATTCCTTCCACCATCTTAGACAAATAAAAACCAACACAGTAAGGGATATTAACAAAGCTTCTTGGGTCTCAAATACACTTAAGGTAAATGAGGTACGTGTTGATCAGGCTGTTGTTGTGGTTACTGTTGTTGCTCCGGTTCAGGTTCATATTGCATTTCTGGTTCAGGTTCTGGAGCAGGTCGTCTAGATGATGATGATGAACCTCCAGTTTCAGTATTAGTAAACCTCTGCAAAACACATTAAACACAAAATTTGTGCATCCAAATATGCATTAGTGTTAACAAAATAACAAATTAACATAATTACAATAACATGTTAAATCAAACTTAAACTTATACGTATTTTCACAATTTTAACAATTCTACACTTTTTTAAATAAGCATATATGAAAATGTATACAAAGTTCATAAGCATTTAACTCAAATAACATGTCAAAATAGTCATTACTAGCAATTAAACAAGTCTCAAATGGCAATTATATCAAATTAATCAAATTCATGAATTTTGGACCTAAAAAGTCCACTTTAATTCTCAAAAATCATGTTTAGGATCAAAGTTTGGATTATTTAGCTACCTAAACATGTTACAGTACTTAATTTAGCAATAATTCATGACAAAAATCGGTCATAACCTGTTTATATCAAAAAGCCCTAAATTGCTCAAGAACACAAACCCTAGATTCCTAAAAAATTTGAAGTTTTTGGCTTTAAATCATGTTAAATAGCATCAATCTAGGTTATACATGCATAAAATACTAACAATTTAACTCTAATTACACTATAAATTAACAAAATCAAATTAGGAAAAATATAGCTCAAGAACGCTAAAAATCAAATTTAAAGAGGTTTAGGGATGAAATTGTTACCTTTTTTGATAAACTTCTTATCAAATTCATGTTTAGAGCGGATTGTAGCAAGAAATTTGGTGAATTTTGGTGGAAAAATGATGAAATTTGAGAGGTTTTTGGAGTGTGGTTCGTGTATGTGTGTGTTGGAGTGAAGAGAGCAGAACACGACTGCTTTTTGATCCTGGCCAATTTTTGAGCTCCATGCGATCACATAGTCCTGAAGGCCAAATCCCATGCGATCGCATGGGGTCCGGGTACAGTGATTTTTGGTTTTTTATTTTTTTTTTATTATTTTTTTTAATAAAACCTTACACTTTTTAAAACATATAATTAAATTAAATTTTAAAAATTTGTTTCTTTTTAGGATGAGGGCGTTTCGGATCGTTGTCCTAATCCGTCCCTCGACAAAATTTTAAAATTTGTCAATTCAAAGCGCGGATTTAAAAATAAAGATTTTTGAGTTTTTTTTAATTTTTTGGCATACTTTAATTCAATAAGATAAAAAATAATGATAATAAAAGTTCTCGTCCCTCCCTTGGGTAGAGTAATTTTGGTTCAACGACCTAGTTTTCAACTCACGACGAATTTTAAAAATTAATTTTTAACTTAGCGAAATAAAGTAATTTTTTTTTATAAATTCACACCAAACTTAAATTTAAAATGCATAAAATTAAAAATTCATATTATAAAAATTTTAAAAATTCACACCAAATTTATATTATAATTTTGTTTTTATACATACAAACTTATATTAAAAACATAAATTTTTTTTAAATATTTACAAACTTAAATATATTGATTTTAAAAAGTTTACAATATAATTTTAATATTAATTTTAAAAACAAAGTAAAACAAATCTTTTTGGTCTTTTATCCCACTTTAATCAATCAAATATTATCAAAAATATACGCCCCTCTTTTCGGTAAAGTAATTTCGGCTATTTACCTAGTTTTACTCCTGACGAATTTCTGAAATATTTTGGGTTGATTGATTAAAGATATTTATACCTTAAGAATAAACGGTAAATTTCGCGGTGATGTAATAAATTTTTGTATGATATCAATAATTTCGGTCGCAAAACCTAATTTTATTGAGTATCAATTTAATACTTTATAGCGAACGATTTAGCGTTTATTATCAAAAGGTTAAAAATAAAAAATAAAAATAAAAATTGTACATATCTACCTGTGAAATAGAATTTTCAGTGATCTGCTTTAGCCCACTCATAAGATAGTCGGACTAATTGGTTTTCCATAGCTACATAGGCGTAACCTCGAGCATTCAACGATTTTTCTTCGAAACATATGAATGGTCCTTCTCTGCATAAAGTAACAAATTCGGTATTTGAATATGTTTGATTATTTGAACATTTACCTTCGTGTGACCATTTTCCACATTTGTGACATCTTTCAAGGTGTCGTGCTCTTCTTTTCGCTGCGGACTTTGATTTTCCTTTACCAAAATGTAACTTATTATTTTCATTCCTGGATTTTTTTCTTACTCCGTCCAATGTTTCTCTGATTAATGATACCAATTCACTTGGAAGGGTGTCATTATTCCGTTTAGTGATTAAAGCGTGCAGCATTAGACCATGGTTTAGTTCACAGGAAGTGTTCATCTTGTAAAACCTAAAAAAATTAAAAATTCAGAATGGGGGGAGAAGACTAGTTCTTTAGGGTCTGCTAGGGAAAGACCATTCGGATTCCATTCTCGAGAACTACACGAAAACAGAATATCTAATTCTAACAGAAATATATATTATCCTTTAAAGACTTGCTTCTCCCCACACTTAGTTAGCTGTGGTGTTGAAATTATGATTAACTTCGTTGTCAACTTCCATCGGATCATGTACATAATGTTTAACTCTGCGACCATTAACCTTAAATTCAATCCCATTTGAATTTATTAATTCTACTATTCCGTATGGGAAAACTCTTTTGACTATAAATGGTCCAGACCATCTTGATTTCAATTTTCCAGGAAATAGCTTGAATCGTTAATTGAAAAGAAGAACTATGTCTCCTTCTTTAAATTCTTTTAATCTTCTGATTCTTTTATCATGCCATTTATTCGTTCTTTCTTTATAGATTAACGAATTTTCGTATGCTTCATGTCTTAATTCTTCTAATTCGTTTAGTTGACTTAATCGTAGACGTCTAGCTTCATGTAAATCAAGATTACATGTCTTCAAAGCCCAAAATGCTTTGTGTTCAATTTCTACTGGAAGATGACATGCTTTTCCGTAAACGAGTCTAAAAGGTGTGGTTCCAATTAGAGTTTTGTAGGCAGTTCTAAAAGGCCAGAGTGCATCCTCCAATTTCATGGACCATTCCTTCGGATTTGATCCTACGGTTTTCTCTAGAATACGTTTTAATGCTCGGTTGGTATTTTCAACTTGTCCACTTGTTTGTGGATGATATGCAGTGGAGATTTTATGTGTTACTCCATATCTTTTGAGAACTTTCTCAAGTTGATTATTACAAAAATGAGTACCCCGATCACTTATTAAAGCTTTCGATGTTCCAAACCTTGCAAAAAGACGTTTTTAAAAGTTGCCTACAACTCGTGCATCATTAGTTGGGAGAGCTTGTGCTTTCGCCCATTTAGATACATAATCAATGGCAACGAGAATGTAGAGATTATTATGAGATTTTGGAAATGGACCCATAAAGTCAATACCCCAAATGTCAAATACTTCACATACTTGAATGACATTTTGTGGCATTTCATCACGTTGACTTATTTTTCCGGCCCTTTGACAAGCATCACAGGATTTGCAAAGAAGGTGTGCGTCTTTGAAAATTGTAGGCCAATAGAATCCAGCGTCGTAAACTTTTCTTGCTGTGAGTTGAGGCCCATAATGCCCTCCTGTTGGTCCTGTGTGACAATGGTTTAAGATTTGACTAGCTTCATCTCCGAATACACATCGACGTATTATTCCATCGGGATAACTTTTAAACAAATGTGGATCTTCCCAGAAATAGTGTTTTATATCACTAAAGAATTTCTTTCGTTTTTGGTACGATAATCCTTTTTCAAGGAATCCACATACTAAATAGTTTGCATAATCTGCAAACCATGGAATTTCATTATAATCTATCTTCAATAGATATTCATCAGGAAAGTTGTCTTGTATTGCCGATTCATTTAGAACTTCTAATTCAGGATTTTCAAGACGAGAAAGATGATCAGCGGCGAGATTTTCTGCTCCCTTTTTATCTCGGATTTCAATATCGAACTCTTGTAAGAGTAAGATCCAACGGATTAATCTTGGTTTAGCATCTTGTTTCTAAAATAGGTATCTAAGAGCAGAATGGTCAGTATAGACCACCGTTTTAGCTAGAACGAGATATGAACGAAATTTGTCAAAAGCAAAGACAATAGCAATGAGTTCTTTTTCAGTAGTTGTGTAATTCGTTTGTGCTCCTTGTAACGTCTTACTAGCATAATAAATAGGTTGAAATCATTTTTCAATTCTTTGTCCTAAAACGGCTCCCATTGCAAAATCACTTGCATCGCACATTAGTTCAAACGGTAGATTCCAATTTGGAGTTATCATAATCGCCGCATTAGTGAGTTTTTATTTAAGAATATTAAAAGAATTGATGCATTCATCTAAAAAGATAAATGGAGCATCTTTTTCTAGGAGTTTATTCATAGGAGTGGCAATTTTAGAAAAATCTTTTATGAAACGTCGGTAAAAACCGGCATGCCCTAGAAAACTCCTAACTCCTCTAACATTGGTGGGATGTGGAAGTTTAGCAATTACATCTATTTTAGCTCTATCCACTTTAATTCCTTCCTTTGAGATTTTATGTCCAAGAACGATGCCTTCTTTAACCATGAAATGGCATTTCTCCCAATTAAGAACTAGATTTGATTGTTCGTATCTAATAAGCATTCGTTCAAGATTAAGTAGACATGTTTCAAATGTATCACCGGAGACTGAAAAGTCATCCATGAAAACTTCCATGCATTCTTCTATCATGTCGTGAAAAATCGCCATCATGCACCTTTGAAAGGTTGCAGGGGAGTTGCAAAGTCCAAATGGCATGCGTTTATAAGCAAAAGTACCATAAGGGCACGTGAATGTGGTTTTCTCTTGGTCCTCGGGTGCTATTAGAATTTGAAAATATCCGGAAAAACCATCAAGAAAACAATAGTAACTATTTCCGGCTAATCTTTCCAACATTTGATCAATGAAAGGTAAGGGAAAGTGAATTTTCTGGTGACGTCATTTAATTTTCTATAATCAATACAAACACGCCATCCTGTTACAGTCCTAGTAGGAATTAGCTCATTTTTCTCATTTGTAATGACAGTCATGCCACCATTCTTAGGTACGCATTGAACTGGGCTTACCCATGGACTATCAGAGATTGGATAAATTAAACCTGCATCTAGCAGTTTAATAATTTCTTTCTTAACAACATCTTGCATATTAGGATTTAGTCTTCGTTGGCGTTGCACATTCGTTTTATGACCTTCTTCCATAAGGATTTTATGTGTGCAATAAGAAGGACATATTCCTTTAATGTCATGAATCTTCCATGCAATAGCTGGTTTATGAGCTTTTAGCACAGAAATGAGTTGAGATTTTTCATTTTCAGTAAGAGATGACGATATTATTACAGGTAATTAAGATTCACCATGTAAATAAGCATATTCCAAATGGTTTGGAAGTGGCTTTAACTCTAATGTCGGTGGTTCTTCTATCGATGATTTATATCGATATCTGTCTTCTTCTTTTAGCATTTGAATTTCTTCTGTTGTTGGTTCATATCCATTAGCCATAAGTGTAGCTAACATTTCAGTTTCATCAATTTGTTCAGTTCCTTCTCCTAAAGAACATTCTCCCGTTCCTTGTAATTCTAGAAATTCTTCTAATAATTCTGCATGTGAATATATAGTTTGAATATAATAACATGTATCATCTGCATATTGCGGTTGTTGCATTGCTCTATCAATTGAAAAGGTAACACTCTCGTCCTCTATACTTAGGGTCAATTTCTTACCAAACACGTCTATTATTGCTTTAGCCGTGTTTAAGAATGGTCTTCCTAATATGAGAGGTACTCGAGAATCTTCTTCCATGTCCAGAATAACAAAATCTACTGGAAATACTAAATTACCAACTTTAACTAGCATGTTCTCCATTATCCCTCTAGGATATTTTACTGATCGATCGGCTAGTTGTATGCTTATTCGTATTGGTTTCAATTCTCCAAGGTCTAGTTTAGTGTATAGTGAATACGACATTAGATTTATACTAGCACCTAAGTCTGCCAATGCTTCTATTGAACTAAGACTACCCAGAAAACATGGAATTGTGAAACTTCCTGGATCAGATAATTTTTCTGGTATCTTATTCAACAGCACTGTAGAACAATTAGCATTCATAGTAACAACCGAGAGTTCTTCCATTTTATTTCTATTTGTGATAAGATCTTTCAGAAATGTAGCATATCTAGGCATTCCTGAAATTACATCAATGAAAGGAAGATTTACATTTATTTTTTTAAACATATCCAAGAATTTGGATTACTCGGCTTCATGTCTTTCTTTTCTCATTTTACTCGGGTAAGGAAGTGGTGGTTGGTATGGTTTAACATAAGGTTTAGCCTTAACTATGTTATCTTCATTAACCTTTTCAACTACCAGTTCTGTTTCCTTATCTTGCTCAGATTGTGGTTCTTGTGGAGTAGGAATAGCTTCATCAGAAATTACAGGTATTTCAGGTGGTTTAAGTGTAATACCACTTCTTGTGGTAATGGCTTTAGCTGTTTCATTCTGGGGGTTAGCATTTGTATCACTAGGTAAACTTCCTGGTTTTCTTTCACCTATCAACCTTGCTAGGTTGCTTACTTCTTGTTCCAGATTTTGAATAGAAGCTTGTTGATTTCTAAATGCTTGAGCATTTTGTTCATTGGTTTGTTTCTGAGATGTGAAAAACTGTGTTTGAGATTCAACTAGCTTTGACATCATATCTTCTAAATTTGACTTTTTATCATCGGTTTGTGGTGGTTTGTTTTGAAAAATAGGTCTTTGCTGATTGTAAGTATTGTTGGATACTTGTTGATTGCTAGGACCTTGTTGGTTGTTGTATGGAACATTTCGGTTATAATTCTGGTTTTGATTGTAGATTGGTCTTGGCTGTTGATAATTATTCTGATAATTATTTTCAGGCCTTTGGTTCATGTATGAAACATTCTATCTTTGTTCCATTGTTAGTTCAATATTGAGACAATCTTTTGTCAAATGTGGTCCTCCACACTGCTCACAACTAATTCTTATTGAGTGTATATCCTTAGTCATCTTTTCCATTCTTCTCTCGACAGCATCTATCTTTGCGGAAATGGAATCTAAGTCATGGCTAGAAACGGCTCTAGCTGCTGATAAGGCTAAAAAGGAACATATATTTCATAGCAATATCCCTCCTAAATAATAGGTTTTCATATGTAATTGTATTATATTTTCATTGTAATTGTTTAAATAAATAAGTGCGAAGACAAAAGGCGAAAACGAAGATTTGAAGACACAAACGTCTAAAAAGCTCAAATGTACAAGATACAATTCAAAAGGTTCAATTTATTGATGAGAAACGTCTAAAAATGACAAGAGTACAAGTTACAAAACGCAAAGTACACGATATAAAATAGTATGCAAGGACGTTCGAAAATCCGGAACTGGGACATGAGTCAACTCTCAACGCGCGACGCAACGGAGCGAAAATTACAAGTCAACTATGCACATAAATAAAATATAATATATAAATAATTCTTAAAAATTATATATATATATTATATTATTATTTAATAACGTCGATAAGAAAAGATCCAAAATGATGTGAGCTGGAAAATCAAACACCGCGACTCGCGGAGTTTGAAGGCTAAAAATGCCGCGACTCGCGGAGCTGCAAAATTCAGAAATGGCCTATAAAAGCTCGAGCATTCTGTCGATATTTTTAAAATAATAATAATAATACTCTGTAATAAATAATAAATAAATATATATAATATATATATATATATATATATATATATATATATATATATATATATATATATATATATATATATATATATATATATATATATATAATAGGGTAGTTTTATATTAGTTAGTTTGGGTTATGCAAAGGTTATTTTACGGGTTTTAAAGTCGAAGTTCTGTCCGTGTAACACTACGCGATAAATAATCAATGTAAGCTATGTTCTCCTTTTTAAAATAATGTCTCGTACTTAAGTTATTATTATGCTTATTTGAGCCGAAGTAATCATGATGTTGGGCTAAAAATATTAAAATTGGGTAATTGGGCTTTGTACCATAATTGGGGTTTGGACAAAAGAACGACACTTGTGGAAATTAGACTATGGGCTATTAATGGGCTTTATATTTGTTTAACTAAATGATAGTTTGTTAATTTTAATATAAAGATTTACAATTGGACGTACCTATAAATAACCATTTACACTCGATCGGACACGATGGGCGGGGTATTTATATGTACGAATAATCGTTCATTTTACCGGACACGGGAATGGATTAATAGTCTATGGAATTATTAAAACAGGGGTGAAATTATGTACAAGGACACTTGGCGTAATTGTTAACAAAGTATTAAAACATTGGGTTACACGCAGTCGATATCATGGTGTAATTATTAAACAAAGTATTAAAACCTCGTTACAGTTTAAGTCCCCAATTAGTTGGAATATTTGACATCGGGTATAAGGATAATTTGACGAGGACACTCGCACTTTATATTTATGACTGATGGACTGTTATGGATAAAACCAGACGGACATATTGAATAATCCAGGACAAAGAACAATTAACCCATGGGCATAAAACTAAAATCAACACGTCAAACATCATGATTACGGAAGTTTAAATAAGCATAATTCCTTTATTTTCATATTTAATTGCACTTTTAATTATCCCACTTTTATTTATTGTCATCGTATATTATCGTACTTTTTAATTATCGCAATTTTATTTTATCGCACTTTTATTTATCGCAATTTCATTATCATTATTTACTTTACATTTAAAATTAAGTTGTATTTATTTTTAATATTTTATATTAGGTTTTAACTGCGACTAAAGTTTTAAAATCGGCAAACCGGTCATTAAACGGTAAAACCCCCTTTTATATTTTAACAACCCTCACTTTTCGACTTCTAAGTTACTGAATTAACCCTAGGGTTATATGTCTGACTATATGTATTAAGGGTTGTTATATACAATTAAATATTAACCGAATAGTAATTTTTAGTCAACAATGTACGCTTAAATAAATAATATATTATTAATTTATATAATTTGACATGATTTAACTAAGTATATAAACTTTGTATCACTTTTATTATTTAGTTAATGTATTATATATTTAACTATATAATAAATCCAATTATATATAAATGTAATAATATTTACAAACTTACTAAAAATATAGTTTAATAATTAAAATCATAATTATTATTAAAAATACAAAATACCGAATTATTTATTATTTTTATGCAAAATTTGTATTTATTAATTAAATAAAACAAAAATAAAAATAGATAAAAAATAAAATATTATTGACAAATATTCTTGGAAAAGCATTAAATCAATTTGTTTATTTATAAAAAAAATCCTTAAAATAAATGAAAAATAAATAAATAAATAAATAAATTACTTTTTAATTAAAAATTTTAATGGAAAAACTACTTTTATTATTTTATTTTGTGCATTATCCTATGACCTAACATTTAATATTTTTTTAATTTTAAAATCCCATTAAGAATTAAAATATTTCTTTTTATTTTAATTATTTTATTCTTTTTACCTAATTTTTTCAAGTATAAATACCCCTCATTTCTCATTCAAACTCACACCAAAATTTCTCTCATTCTCTCTTTGTAGAATTACTACTAGTAAGTATTCTTTTTTTACTTTTTATTTTTTTTTACTTTTTACTTTTTACTTTTTACTTCGGTTATTATTTTTACCGAAACATGTAAATAATGTTATAAATTATATGCAATTAAAAATAAAATAAATAACATGTATACACTATTACTTTTACTATTACTAGCACCTATAACCTACTACTTATATTGTAACATAAAAACATTTTGAGATATGTATTAAAGATGTATAGATCTTCGAACTTTCTTGACGAATGGTTTCTATGAGATTCTAGGAAGAGGGTTTGGATTTCCGATTTAAAGGGTCCTATGGCTCAAGCCCTAGATCTAAATTAGTCATTCGAAGGGAAAGGGGTGATTGGAAGCTTATCTAGTACGACAAGTATCCTAAAATGGAAAACACTGATAAAAGTAGAAACTCTCTAGTCATAGAAACTTAGTAAAATAAGAAACTTTCTAAAAATGAAAACTTTATAAAAATAGTAACTTACTAGGAATAGAAACTTAGTAAAACAAACTATACTTAAACACATACTTAAACTTAAACATGGGCAAAACACTTAACTACTCTTAAATGTCAATAGGTTGACTTTCCTGCTCACTCGTTCAACTCTTTATTCCGAGGAATAACTCTCTCTCTACTTACTAAGGTGAATTCATAGCCCCTCTTTAATTGCTAGCAAACTTACTTACTTTTACTTGGGGTGAGACACATGATGTTTTTTACTTTTTACACTTTAGACACAAGTACCAAACTGTTAAACTATGCTATACCCGGCTATGTCCGACTAAGTCCCTATAGTGATATTTTTAATTGCTGCGGCATGCTTAATTATTGGGGGTAGGCCTATCGGGAGTAATGTCCCCGATACATTTGACCAAGTCATTATATTACTTAATAATGAAATTAAACCGACAAGGACAGACACAACTTGTCATGCGGCAAACTTGAACGTTTAGTCTAAATATCACGCATTGGCATAACTTTTTGATCCTGCAGGAGATCAACTTTACAAACTAAATCTTGTGGTCTAAAACAACGACAAACTTTTTGTTAAACCTATGAACTTCACTCAACCTTTTTGGTTGACACTTTAGCATATTTTGTCTCAGGTGCTGTTTGATTCAAGCTCTTATACTTACTGCTTATGTGATGCTACTTGGACATAGGATCAAGAGATATCGCATTTATTACTTCTGCATGTGAACATTTACGATATTGTTATTCCTGTCATTGTAACGACATTTAATTTTCCGCTGCATACTCATTAAAGTTAAATTCATCATTTAGTATTGTTCTCGTTTATTATATTATGTTGGTATGTTTTGATATTAGTGACGTTCCTTCCAGACCCTATTGGGAGGACGTTACAGATTGGTATCAGAGCATAACCAAGCTGTTATAGAGAACCAGGATTGCATTTTTATGTGTGCCTTACTTGTTAGCTAGGGTGCCTTAGCAATCTAGGAAACTATAACCTTTCCTGCCTTAGACTTAAAGCACTTAGGATTGCCCCATAATCTTAACGATCATGCTTTAATAAACTTGACTTAAAGATTCTAATCAAAATCTCCTTCCTAATGTTAGGATGTCTAATTATCATCAAACGACCAAAATAAATCTTTTCAAGCCAACCGAAAAAGATACTGAAAGGTCTTCCACAGAAAGACCAGTCCAAAGTCCACCTTATGGCTTTGGTGGTCCTCCCTCACCAAATTATAGCCCAAATACTACTCTAAAGTTACATGGGTCTCCTGAATACTATCCAACCCCAAGGAATAAAGACAAGAGGAAATGTTTTGAAGAAACTGGGCCGTCAAAGAAAAGATCCCGATCTCCTTTCTACGATGAAGTTGATGCCCAGTACGAGCTCATGAATCTGTGAAAAACTACCGATGACCTAATTCGCCATATTGCAAGGATCGATTTTCAAATGAAGGAAAAAGACCTAGCGATCAAGAAGCTCATGGAGAAAAATGCTGAACTAAAGAAAGAGATAAAGTTGGTGAAGTATGAAGGTGATAGAAATACCCGATGGGGGAAGCAATCTCTCTCTTGCATAAGAGAAGATGTTGACCTTAGATTGAAGATGGAGGAAAACCGCGTGAATAATCAACTTTCTATAAGGGACCACAAGTACCATGTAATCAACAATGAAGTTTCTAACCTTTATGATAATCTCGAGTTCCTGCATGAGAAACAAAAGGCGAGGAACGAGAAAGTTGATGAGTTTATAAAGAAGGATGGTACGTTAAGGATGTGCATTGATTACCTTGAACTTAACAAGCTTACTATCAAGAACCGTTATCCGTTGCCACGTATTGATGATCTATTCGACCAACTTCAAGGGTCAATTGTTTATTCAAAGATTGATTTGAGGTCCGGATATCACCAACTTAGAGTCAAGGAATCTGATATTCCTAAGACTGCTTTTCGCACTCGTTATGGGCACTATGAATTCTGTGTCATGCCTTTTGGTTTGACCAATGCTCCTGCCATTTTCATGGATCTCATGAACCGTGTCTGCAAACCTTATCTCGATAAATTTGTCATTGTTTTCATTGATGACATTTTGATCTACTCCAAGAGTAAGAAGGAACATGAGCAACATCTGCGCGTGATTCTTGAACTCTTACGAAAGGAACAACTCTACGCTAAGTTTTCTAAGTGCGAGTTTTGGCTCAAAATAGTACAATTCCTCGGATACGTTGTTGATAGTAATGGAATACATGTCTATCCAGCTAAGATTACTGCTATCCAGAACTGGGAGATACTAAAGACTGCGAAGCATATTCGTCAATTTTTGGGACTTGCCGGTTATTATCGGAGATTCATAAAGGATTTTTCCCTTCTTGCCAAACCTCTTACGAAGCTAATTCAAAAAAGGAAGATGTTTGAGTGGTCCGAAGAACAGGAATCTGCTTTCAAGATTCTGAAAGAGAAGTTGACCACAGCCCCGATTCTATCTTTACCTGAAGGTACTAACGATTTTGTTGTTTACTGCCATGCCTCAAAGCAAGGCTTTGGTTGTGTTTTAATGCAACGTGAAAAGGTTATTGCCTTTGCATCTAGACAGTTGAAGAAACACGAGGAGAACTATACCACACACGACCTTGAGTTAGGTGCCGTGGTATTTGCATTAAAGATATGGAGACATTATCTATATGGTACCCAGTTTACGGTGTACACTGACCATAAAAGTCTTCGACACATCTTTGATCAAAAATAGCTGAATATGAGGCAAAGCAGATGGCTCGAGTTATTGAACGATTATGACTGTAAGATGGAATATCATCCTGGCAAAGCAAACGTAGTTGCCGATGCCCTTAGTCGAAAAGACGATGTTAAACGTGTTCGTGCCTTAAACCTGAAAATCAAATCAAATCTTATATCACGAATCTGCGAAGCTCAACTGGAAGCTATTAAACCAACACTTATCGAAGGTGAAGGACCTATCGGTTTTGAGAACCAACTCCAAGTGAAAGCTAATGGTACACGGTACTTTGGCAACAGAATTTGGGTTCCTCGCTTCGGTAATCTCCGTGAACTAGTCTTGGATGAAGCGCATAAGACTAGGTATTCTATTCATCTGGGTTCCAGTAAGATGCACCACGATGTGAAGGAATTCTACTGGTGGCCTAATATGAAAGCCGACATTGCTACTTATGTTAGTAAGTGTCTCACTTGTTTGAAAGTCAAGGCTGAACATCAAAAGCCTTCTGGTCTGTTGACACATCCCGATATTCCGCAGTGGAAGTAGGAATGTATCGCTATGGACTATATTACTAAATTGCCCAAGACTTCTAGTGGCAATGATATTATATGGGTCATAGTAGATCGTCTTACTAAATCTGCTCATTTTTTACTGATCAAGGAGACCGACAAGATGGAGAGATTGTCACAAATGTATATCAAATAAATTGTCTCTCGTCATGGTGTTCCTATATCAATCATATCCGATCGCGACAGTAGATTCACTTCCAGATTCTGGAAATCCTTACATTCTGCTCTTGGAACTCAACTCGACATGAGTACTGCTTATCATCCGCAAACCGATGGTCAAAGTGAACGAACCATTTAAACATTGGAATATATGCTTCGCGCTTGTGTTATCGACTTCGGCAAAGGCTGGGATAGACATTTGCCTTTGGTTGAATTCTCTTACAATAATAGTTACCACTCAAGTATTAAGGCTGCACCTTTTGAGGCTTTATACGGACGAAAATGTAGATCCCCACTGTGCTGGGATGAATTAGAGGACAGACAGTTAACTGGTCCTGAAATCATACATGAGACAACCGAAAAGATAGTTCAGATTAAGAAACGAATAGAAACTGCCGGCAGCCAACAGAAGAGCTATGCTAATAAAGGTTGGAAAGATTTGGAATTCCAAGTTGGTGACAAAGTCATGTTGAAAGTATCCCCTTGGAAAGGTGTCGTTCGTTTTGGTAAACGAAGCAAACTAAGTCCGCGTTTTATTGGACCCTTCAAGATTACTGAAAGGATCGGACCCGTGGCTTATCAATTAGAATTACCTGCTGAACTTAGCAGCATACACAACATATTTCATGTCTCGAATCTTAAAAAGTGTCTCGCTGATGACACTCTCGTTATTCCTTTGGATGGCTTTCGCATTGATGATAAAATGCACTTCATAGAGGAACCCGTAGAAGTCATGGACCAATCTGCTAAAAGCTTAAAACAAAGCACCATACCTATTGTTAAGATCCGTTGGAATTCACGACGTGGCCCCGAGTATACCTGGGAACGTGAAGACCAAATGAAACAGAAATATCCCCATCTCTTCTCAACCGCTGATGCATCCGAGAAGTCTACCTAAAACTTCGGGACGAAGTTTTTATTAACGGGGAGGTACTTTAACAACCCTCACTTTTCGACTTCTAAATTACTGAATTAACCCTAGGGTTATATGTCTGACTATATGTATTAAGGGTTGTTATATACAATTAAATATTAACCGAATAGTAATTTTTAGTCAACAATGTACGCTTAAATAAATAATATATTATTAATTTATATAATTTGACATAATTTAACTAAGTATATAAACTTTGTATCACTTTTATTATTTAGTTAATGTATTATATATTTAACTATATAATAAATCCAATTATATATAAATGTAATAATATTTACAAACTTACTAAAAATATAGTTTAATAATTAAAATCATAATTATTATTAAAAATACAAAATACCGAATTATTTATTATTTTTATGCAAAATTAGTATTTATTAATTAAATAAAACAAAAATAAAAATAGATAAAAAATAAAATATTATTGACAAATATTCTTGGAAAAGCATTAAATCAATTTTTTTATTTATAAAAAAAAACCTTAAAATAAATGAAAAAAAAATAAAAAAATAAATAAATAAATTACTTTTTAATTAAAAATTTTAATGGAAAAACTACTTTTATTATTTTATTTTGTGCATTATCCCATGACCTAACATTTAATATTTTTTTAATTTTAAAATCCCATTAAGAATTAAAATATTTCTTTTTATTTTAATTATTTTATTCTTTTTACCTAATTTTTTCAAGTATAAATACCCCTCATTTCTCATTCAAACTCACACCAAAATTTCTCTCATTCTCTCTTTGAAGAATTACTACTAGTAAGTATTCTTTTCTTACTTTTTATTTTTTTTACTTTTTACTTTTTACTTTTTACTTTTTACTTCGGTTATTATTTTTACCGAAACATGTAAATAATGTTATAAATTATATGCAATTAAAAATAAAATAAATAACATGTATACACTATTACTATTACTAGCACCTATAACCTACTACTTATATTGTAACATAAAAACATTTTGGGATATGTATTAGAGATGTATAGATCTTCAAACTTTCTTGACGAATGGTTTCTATGAGATTCTAGGCAGAGGGTTTGGATTTCCGATTTAAAGGATCCTATGGCTCAAGCCCCTACATCTAAATTAGTCATTCGAAGGGAAAGGGGTGATTGGAAGCTTATCTAGTACGATAAGTATCCTAAAATGGAAAACACTGATAAAAGTAGAAACTCTCTAGTCATAGAAACTTAGTAAAATAAGAAACTTTCTAAAAATGGAAACTTTATAAAAATAGTAACTTACTAGGAATAGAAACTTAGTAAAACAAACTATACTTAAACACATACTTAAACTTAAACATGGGCAAAACACTTAACTACTCTTAAATGTCAATAGGTTGACTTTCCTGCTCACTCGTTCAACTCTTTATTCCGAGGAATAACTCTCTCTCTACTTACTAAGGTGAATTCATAGCCCCTCTTTAATTGCTAGCAAACTTACTTACTTTTACTTAGGGTGAGACACATGCTGTTTTTTACTTTTTACACTTTAGACACAAGTACCAAACTGTTAAACTATGCTATACCCGGCTATGTCCGACTAAGTCCCTACAGTGATATTTTTAATTGCTGCGGCATGCTTAATTATTGGGGGTAGGCCTATCGGGAGTAACGTCCCCGATACATTTGACCAAGTCATTGTATTACTTAATAATGAAATTAAACCGACAAGGACAGACACAACTTGTCATGGGGCAAACTTGAACGTTTAGTCTAAATATCACGCATTGGCATAACTTTTTGATCCTGAGGGAGATCAACTTTACAAACTAAATCTTGTGGTCTAAAACAACGACAAACTTTTTGTTAAACCTATGAACTTCACTCAACCTTTTTGGTTGACACTTTAGCATATTTTGTCTCAGGTGCTGTTTGATTCAAGCTCTTATACTTACTGCTTATGTGATGCTACTTGGACATAGGATCAAGAGATATCGCATTTATTACTTCTGCATGTGAACATTTACGATATTGTTATTCCTGTCATTGTAACGACATTTCATTTTCCGCTGCATACTCATTAAAGTTAAATTCATCATTTAGTATTGTTCTCATTTATTATAATATGTTGGTATGTTTTGATATTAGTGACGTTCCTTCCAGACCCTATTGGGAGGACGTTACATATATATTATTATATATAATTATATATATTTTGTACAAATATAATTGTTTAAAAATATAGTGTAAAATAAGTCGTCTCCCTGTGAAACGAACCAGACTTACTAAAAACTATACTACTCTACAATTAGGTACACTACCTATAGTGTTGTAGCAAGGTTTAGGTATATCCCATCTGTAAATAAATAATTAAAACTTGTGTAAATTGTATCGTATTTCATATTAAAAATTAATGTTATTTCATATACCCCTCGCATAACATCAAGTTTTTGGCGCCGCTGCCGGGGAAATCGGCGAAACGCTATATTTTTAATTTATTTTTGTATAAATATATTTATATATATTTTTAGAAAAACAATATAAAATTAAAAAAAACGTTTTTCAACCTCCGCGACTCTCGAAGATTTTCTGGAACGGGACATCGCGACTCGCGGAGCCGCCCTGTCATGCCACAAAGAAACCCTAAAAAGCATTAATTACGGGGTATTATTAATTATTATTATTATTTAACCCTAATTACTTTATTATTATTATTATTTAGTTTAAGTTTTTAAATTAATTAGTTATAATTAATTATATTTAGTTTTAATATATAAAAAATTAATACTTTTATAAAATATAAAAATAAAAATATAAAAATAATATTTTTTATAAAAATAAGTAATTTTATCACTTTTTATAATTTGTATCCTTTTATTTAGTGTAATCGTAATATTTTGTATATTTTTCGTTCGCAATTAGTTTTAAAATTAGTTTTTCCGTAGTTATTTTATTTGTATAGATTCTTAGGCTTTGCCGTAAAATCCCTTAAGTGCTTTTTCTTTAGATTAACATTTAGGCGCTTTGGAATTTTGCGACACCGTTTTTCGCTTTAGTTTTAAATAGATTTTAGTGCCTTTAAGTAATTGCCGTTTTCTGAATAAAATTGCATTTACCTTTAGACCTTTAGGCGCAACTTTTTAGATATAATTTTTAGACTTTTAAGTTTCGACGTTTTTCTTTCTTATTTTTATTTTTCGACGTTTTTCGACGCGTATTCTTTTTCTTTCTTATTTCTCGACGATCTAGTTTTTAGGACTTAGAATTTTCTCTATTTCTTCTCTATAATTTCTTTAAAATTTCAACGAAAAATTATTTTAAGCGGTTAAATTGATAGACATCCAAATTTTCTGCTTCGTAGTAATAGTTGGATTTGTTAGTGGCTGAGTTGTGAGCTTCCGATTTAAAGGGTTCTGGCTCCCTGCTGCATCTATTGGCTATTCGAAACGTGGGCAAAAGCAGAAAATCTATTAATTTGATAACTTATATAATTTTTTTTATTTTATTTTATAACTAATAGGATAATTAGTAAATGCACCACATTGTAGCTAAAATTTGGTAATAAACGCATTATGGAAAATCTCGAAAATATCTTAGAAACTCTTTATGACATCCGAAATCAATTTCATCAATACTCTCAAACAGGTGTTTATGACAATTCATTTGGTCAATCTTGGATCACGAATGACGAAACAATAACTGGTTGTGAAATCTGTGCAGATTATCATTCAACATGGGAATGTTATTATTACGTTTCTATGGAAAATTATGCACCCATGGAACCTGAATGGAACGATTATGAGGAATACAATTCTAATTGGGATTATTCACAAGAATATATCCAAACTCAACAACCAGAAGACGAGGAAAATTATGTGCCTGAAAATTCTTTAGATTATATGAAAATCAAACTCGAAGAACTTGATGCTCAAAATGAATAAATGAGAGAGTTTGTAAATCGGCAAGCTGAAACCCTATCAGATTACACACCTGTTGATCTGAGGAGTATTGTGCAAGAAAATTTTATATAATCGAATTTTGATGAATTCGAGAGCTCCGAAATCACCAACTATCCCGATGATACTTTTTATTTAGTTTTAAAAATTTCACAACATATCGACACATTAGCCTCTACCGACGAAATCATCGACCAATCAATGAATGAAGAAGAAGTAAGGGTGACAAATTGGTACTCTTGGAAAAACGATAACGTTGAAAATTTTACCCCCGAGACCAAAGTAGTGGGACCGATAAGTACCGTTAATGAAGAAGAATCTACTTCGATCCCGAAATTCACTATTCCACAACTTTCCAACCCAATATTCTCAATAGACGAGTCATCTACCAAAGATGAACTACGAGCTGTAATAGATAATGAAACCTCGGATTTCACCCAATTGGGTAATAGAGGTGAAACCTTTAATCCCGAGAATAAAAGGAAGGAAATGTTAGGAATTGTCCACCATATAATATATATGTCGGTGTATATCGATCCATTTGACCAAGAACCAGAAAAGAGACATATCCATTTACTAAAAGCTACACTTAAAAAAGAATTAAGTAGTGACGATCGGGTGGTTCTAAACTTTAAACCCATTTATATATTTTATACCACCCGAGATGTAAATAACTGGCTCACTATTCTAATTCGTGGAACTTATTCCACCGACTTCACATGTCGTCAGCTAAGTGTGGGGAAGTCTAACCCCACTTAACGGTAAATTAGGGGTTCGGGTTAGTGCATAACTCGTTAATAAAAATGCATGATTAGGGTAAAAGATGCTTTTTCAAATATTAACAAACAGTTCAGAAAAGCAACCGTTTTTGAAGAAAAACATGTGTGATAAAACAAGAAGGAATGAACGATGAGGTGCGCCATCTATCATTCGACGAGCTTTGTAATTACAAACTGGGTATTTTTAATCACTTTTCTACACTTATCACCCTCATGAATTTATAATTATAGTCTGATTTCATGCAAATGAGGGCATTGCATGATCTCAAGTGTGGGGAAGGGTTATAAATTCTCTCGGGTTTGCACTTAGTTTATTTGCCAAATTTTGTGAAAATTTTAAAAAATTTCAAATAAATGAATTCAAAATCATGTTTATACATATTTATGAACGATGAAAATTAGGTGTTAATACCGAAATTATCGTTACCTCGGAAAGGACATAAATTGAGAAACACACTAAAACGATTGAATTCATTTAAAATGGAATAAAGGAGAATAAAAAGGCAAAGAAAGAAACTAAGTGTGGGGAGAACGTACCAACTTATTCAATTAAAAACTATCTATCACATGTTTCTGTAAAGTTATTACAGGTACTTTTGTTTTGGACGAATTTAATTAGTTTTACCCGATTTACTGTAATATATTTGAAAGAAAAGATGGATCTACACGATGAATCAATGTCATCATTAAAAGGAAGTAAAGTCTTCCGAAAAAGAAACGCGCTTCTTGATTTAGGTCAAGAAGTTGTCATCCAGACCAGCTGTAGGTTGACGAAAAACCTAGAAAAGTCATCACTAAAATCAGCAGAAAATCCACGGACCTCAGCATCAAACAGGGTCGCCAAGTGGTCAGATTTATCCTAACCATGAGAAGGATTTATCTCGTACAATGGGGGGCACCGTGTAAATTAGCTTGATAAGACTAATGAATCAGATCCCCAGAAAGGATAATCTCCTTAAAGATTAAAAATCAGCTTTTAAGCCTGATATTACTCAATCCTTGAGATTGACCTTAAAGATTGAGAATTACAAACTCATGGAATTCAATGATATCTAAACTCGAGCTTGAACGAGAAAATATTTTGATCAAAATTAAAACCGATTTGTTTTCTGAAAACCTATTTTCAATGCGTTCATTACCATTGAAAGTAAAATCCTAGGAATTCACCTGGAATTCATTAGGTCACCTGAACCAAATCGGGTGTCAATCGTAAGAACGGTGGTTGCATAGCATGGTCGGAGACAGGACCTTGTGCCAGACCAAAAAAATTATAGGATGATCTTACTATTGCTCCTACAAAGGATAGTACTAGCATCCGACATGATATAGACCATAATCAAAAGCATGTCATTAGACATTGCCTTAACAGTTTCTTGTTCATCGCTTTCCTTTACAACCGGATGGTAGTTTGCCGAAAGGTAATATACGGGACAAGTAAACTGGACGTGTTGCTTTCCTAATACAAGGTTAGCAAGTGGGTGACACAAAACCATAAGTTTTGAGCTAAAATTTTCAATTCTGAAGCCTACAAAACCCACAAAAATATTTTGCAACACCGGTGAAGGGTTATTCTGGAAAACTTATCTAGGGTAAAAATATTTTCATAAAGATCCAATTTCCTTAAGGAACTACATTTTCATAGTCATGTGGGACTGTAAACCGCCTTTCAAATGTGCACTTTGCTTTGGAAACCGAAAGTAAATCGGCTATTTGATTGCAAGTGTCGTTGACCTAAACCCGAGGCAACTGTGGATGGCACACCCACCTTTAACCATGGTTCTATCGTCACTATCATTGTTTATACCACCGTATCAAAATCATTGATGTGTAAAGTGTGAGAATAAAAAAGTGATTCGAGTGAAGTGTGATTTTATTTCAAGTTATGTATTGCTTGAGGACAAGCAACGTTTAAGTGTGGGGATATTTGATAAGGCTAAAAAGGAACATATATTTCATAGCAATATCCCTCCTAAATAATAGGTTTTCATATGTAATTGTATTATATTTTCATTGTAATTGTTTAAATAAATAAGTGCGAAGACAAAAGGCGAAAACGAAGATTTGAAGACACAAACGTCCAAAAAGCTCAAATGTACAAGATACAATTCAAAAGGATCAATTTATTGATGAGAAACGTCTAAAAATGACAAGAGTACAAGTTACAAAACGCAAAGTACACGATATAAAATAGTACGCAAGGACGTTCGAAAATCCGGAACTGGGACATGAGTCAACTCTCAACGCGCGACGCAACGGAGCGAAAATTACAAGTCAACTATGCACCTAAATAAAATATAATATATAAATAATTCTTAAAAATTATATATATATATATATATATATATATATATATATATATATATATATATATATATATATATATATATATATATATATATATATATATATATATATATATATATATATATATATATATATATATATATATATGTATATTATTTAATAACGTCGACAAGCAAAGATCCAAAATGATGTGAGCTAGAAAATCAAACTCCGCGACTCGCGGAGTTTGAAGGCTTAAAATGCCGCGACTCGCGGAGCTGCAAAATTCAGAAATGGCCTATAAAAGCTCGAGCATTCTGTCGATATTTTTAAAATAATAATAATAATACTCTGTAATAAATAATAAATAAATAATAAATAAATATATAATATATATATATATATATATATATATATATATATATATATATATATATATATATATATATATATATATATATATATATATATATATAGGGTAGTTTTATATTAGTTAGTTTGGGTTATGCAAAGGTTATTTTACGGGTTTTAAAGTCGAAGCTCTGTCCGTGTAACACTACGCGATAAATAATCAATGTAAGCTATGTTCTCCTTTTTAAATTAATGTCTCGTACTTAAGTTATTATTATGCTTATTTGAGCCGAAGTAATCATGATGTTGGGCTAAAAATATTAAAATTGGGTAATTGGGCTTTGTACCATAATTGGGGTTTGGACAAAAGAACGACACTTGTGAAAATTAGACTATAGGCTATTAATGGGCTTTATATTTGTTTAACTAAATGATAGTTTGTTAATTTTAATATAAAGATTTACAATTGGACGTACCTATAAATAACCATTTACACTCGATCGGACACGATGGGCGGGGTATTTATATGTACGAATAATCGTTCATTTTACCGGACACTGGAATGGATTAATAGTCTATGGAATTATTAAAACAGGGGTGAAATTATGTACAAGGACACTTGGCGTAATTGTTAACAAAGTATTAAAACATTGGGTTACACGCAGTCGATATCCTGGTGTAATTATTAAAGAAAGTATTAAAACCTCGTTACAGTTGAAGTCCCCAATTAGTTGGAATATTTGACTTCGGGTATAAGGATAATTTGACGAGGACACTCGCACTTTATATTTATGACTGATGGACTGTTATGGACAAAAACAAGACGGACATATTGAATAATCCAGGACAAAGAACAATTAACCCATGGGCATAAAACTAAAATTAACACGTCAAACATCATGATTACGGAAGTTTAAATAAGCATAATTCCTTTATTTTCATATTTAATTGCACTTTTAATTATCGCACTTTTATTTATTGTCATCGTATATTATCGTACTTTTTAATTATCGCAATTTTATTTTATCGCACTTTTATTTATTGCAATTTCATTATCGTTATTTACTTTACGTTTAAAATTAAGTTGTATTTATTTTTAATATTTTACATTAGGTTTTAACTGCGACTAAAGTTTTAAAATCGACAAATCGGTCATTAAACGGTAAAACCCCCTTTTATATATTATTATATATAATTATATATATTTTGTACAAATATAATTGTTTAAAAATATAGTGTAAAATAAGTCGTCTCCCTGTGGAACGAACCAGACTTACTAAAAACTATACTACTCTACGATTAGGTACACTGCCTATAGTGTTGTAGCAAGGTTTAGGTATATCCCATCTGTAAATAAATAATTAAAACTTGTGTAAATTCTATCGTATTTTATATTAAAAATTAATGCTATTTCATATACCCCTCGCATAACATCAGCTGCTTTAGATGATCTAACGATATCTTTTTCTTGGTGCCACTCATGTGAGTGGGAAGCAGTGTTATCAATAATTTTGTAAGCATCAGTTGCGGTTTTCTTCATAATAGAACCACCAGCTGCTATATCGATGTCTTTTCTTGTAGTGATGTCGCCTCCTTGGTAGAATATTTGTACTATTTAACAGGTGTCTAAACCATGTTGCGGACATCCTCTCAATAATTTTCCAAATCTGGTCCAAGCTTCATATAAAGTTTCATTTGGCTTTTGCGTGAACGTGACTATTTCTCCTTGAAGTCTTACGGCTTTAGATGCCGGAAAGAATTGTTTAAGAAAATTTTCAACTAAAACATCCCATGTATCAATCGCCCCTTCAGGTAACGATTCTAACCAATCTTTGGCTTCTCCCTTTAAAGTTCAGGGAAATAACATGAGACATATCTGTTCATCCTCTACTTCTCTTATTTTAAATAGAGTACAAATCCTATTAAATGTACGAAGATGTTCATTTGGATCTTCCTTCGGTGCACCACTAATTGGCATTGATTAGTTACCATGTGTAGGATTTGTCCTTTGATTTCAGAATCTGGCGCATTAATGTCTGGTTGAGTAATTGCGTGACCTTGGCCAGTGCGTTTAGCTCTCATTCGGTCTTCCATACTTAGAGGTTCCAGATTCTCCATTATTAAATTTGTTGAATCTGAATCACTAGAGGATTCTGATTTAATGGTTGGTTCCTCGACAATCTCTGTTTGAATGATTGGTGGTTCCGGAGGAAAGATTAATGGTTCAGGATCTCTGAATTATCCCTGAATACTATCCGGATTCTCAATTGTGAGGTCTGGTTCAAAAAATGGATTATCGAAAATTTGAATTTGAGTACTTGGTCGACTGGATGACGATTCTAAAGAAAAATCAACGGCGACAATATTTGCTAGATGTCTTGATGGAGTTACAGGTGGTGAACGTACAAAAGGTGGTGAACGTTTTGCTCGGTGCATTCACTGAATATCCTATTAGTTATAAAAGATAAAAATTATATAAGTTATCAAATTAATAGACTTTTCTGCTTTTGCCCACGTTTCGAATAGCCAATAGATGCAGCAGGGAGCCAGAACCCTTTAAATCGGAAGCTCACAACTCAGCCACTAACAAATCCAACTATTACTACGAAGCAGTAAATTTGGATGTCTATCAATTTAACCGCTTAAAATAATTTTTCGTTGAATTTTAAAGAAATTTAGAGAAGAAATATAAAATTCTATGTCCTAAAGACTAGAGTGGCAAAAAATAAGAAAGAAAAAGAGCGCGTCGAAAAACGTCGAAAAATAATAGGCGTCGAAAAATAAAAATAAGAAAGTAGCGCGTCGAAACTTAAAAAGGAACTAAAAACTAAGAATTAAAAGTTGCGTCTAAAAATATTAAAGCTTACAAGAAATACTATATCTCAAATGGCAAAAACTTAAAAAGTACTAAAATATAAAAATGGCGTCGCAAAATTCTAAGGCACCTAATTCTTAGTCTAAAGAAAAAACACTTAAGGGATTTTACGACAAAGCCTAATAATCTAGAAATAAAAATAACTATGGCAAAAAAACTATGTCTTAAAACTAAATACGAGCGAAAAATACAAATATTACGCTAAAAACAAATAAAAAGAAACAAAATATAAAAATAAACTTAAAGTTGTAAAAAGTACAATTTTTATAAAAATATTATTTTTATATTATTTATTTTATAAAACTATTAATTTTATTTATTATTAAAACTAATTAAACTAAATATATAAATTAAATACTAAAACTTAAAATTAAATAATTAAATACATAACCCTAATTAGGGTTTTAATAAAATAATAATTAATAATAATACTCCGTAATGATTGCTGTAGCAGGTCAACTGTGGCGTGTCAGATGCGTTCATGCGATCGCATGAATTTTTGCCTTCGGGCTCATGCGGTCGCATGAGCTAGGGTTTCGGGCCAAAAGTTAGGCTGCTACAGTACCGGGCCTCGAGTGTTTTTATTATTTTTTTTCAGTTTTCTGTTTTATATTAATACAAAATATTTAAATAAAATTTATATTTTTACAAACTAAAAATAAAAATAAAGAAACTTTATAAAACTTAAATATTTAACAAACTCTTAAAAATATATAAATTTTGTTTTTCTTTTTATATTTTTGTATTAAAACGTATTTTTATAAAAACGAATTTTTACAAAAGTAAATTAAAAATCTTTTTTTTTTATATATAGCGTTTTGCTTCCGGCGTTTGACTGTCCCCGGCAGCGGCGCCAAAAATACTTGATGTGTACGAGGTGGTGTATAAAATAGTTATATATTTGCTACAAAATACTATTAAATACGATACAATTTTACACAAGTGATTTATTTATTTATAGATTGGATATACCTAAACCTTGCTACAACACTTATAGGTAGTGTACCTAATCGTACAGTAGTGTAGTTTTTAGTAAGTCCGGTTCGTTCCACAGGGATCTTTTGAACAAGCTTAACGCTATATTTGTAACTTATAATTGTAAAAATACAAAAATATATATAAGTAGTATTATTATAAAAGGGGGTTTTTACCGTTTAATGACCGGTTTGTCGATTTTTAAAACTTTAGTCGCAGTTAAAACCTAATGTAAAATATTAAAAATAAATATAACTTAATTTAAAGCGTAAAGTAAATAACGATAATGAAATTGCAATAAATAAAAATGCGATAAATAAAAAGTACGACAATTAAAGAGTACGATAATTAAAAGTGCAATTAAATATAATGACAATAAATAAAAGTGTGATAATTAAAAGTGCAATTAAATATGAAATATACAAATTATGCTTATTTAAACTTCCGTAATCATGATGTTTGACGTGTTGATTTTAGTTTTATTACCATGGGTTAATTGTCCTTTATCCTGGATTATTCGATATGTCCATACGGATTTGTCCATAATAGTCCATCAGTCATAATCATAAAGTGCAAAAGTCTTCGTCAAATTATTCTTATTTCCGAAGTCAAATATTCCAACTAATTGGGGATTCGAATTGTAACAAGGTCTTAATACTTTGTTTAATGAATACACCAGGTTATCGACTGTGTGTAGACCAAGGTTTTACTACTTTGTTAACAATTACACCAATTACCCTTGAATGTAATCCACCCCTGTTTCAACAAGTCTATTAACTATTAATCCAGTTCCGTGTCCGGTAAAATGAACAATTATTGGTATTTATAGATATCCCGCCCACCGTGCCCAGTCAAGCGTTTGTGGTTATATATAAATACGTCAAATTATAAGTCTATATATTAAATTAACGAGGTATCATTTAGTTAATATAAAGCCCATTAATAGCCCCTAGTCTAATTTCCACAAGTGTCGTTCTTTTATCCAAACCCCAATTATGGTACAAAGCCCAATTACCCAATTTTAATATTTAGCCCAACATCATGATTACTTCGGCATTAAATAAGCATAATAATAATTTAGCCACTAGACATTAAATTAAAAAGGTTGAACATAACTTACAATGATTAAAAATAGCGTGGCGTTACACGGACAGAATTTTGACTTACACCCTTACAACATTCGCTAACATACCCTTATTATTAGAATTTAAAATTAAAATTAAAATATAATATATATATATATATATATATATATATATATATATATATATATATATATATATATATATATATATATATATATATATATATATATATATATATATACGTGAGTGAGATAGAGAGATAGGATATATGGATGTGTAAAAGATCGCTCAAAACTGCGAAATTTATAGCATGTGGCCTGACTTTTTGGCTCATGCGATCGCATGAGATTATCGCATGCAGGCCATGCGATCGCATGGCTTGGGATTCGAGCTCACATGTCTTTGTTTGCATTCTGCCGACGGATTTTAAATATAAATATAATATATAAATAATTTTAAGAATTATTTAAATATTATATTATATTTATGTGCATAGTTGACTTGTAATTTTAGGTCCGTTGCGTCGAGCGTTGAGAGTTGACTTTGGTCCCGGTTCTGGATTTTCGAACATCCTTGCATACAATTTACTATCTTGTATTTTACATTTCGCGTCTTGTACTCTTGTAATTTTGAGACGTTTCTTATCAATAATTGGAACCACTTTGATTGTACTTTGTACTTTTGAGCTTTTTGGTCGTTTGCGTCTTTAATTCGTCGAATCTGTCTTTTGTCTTCACCTTTTATTATTTAAACGAATATCACTTGTAAATAGAACAGTTGCAACTAAAAGCTTGTCTTTCTTGAGGGATAATGCTATTAAATATATGTTCGTTTTTAGCATTATCAACCATCATCAACTTTCTTGGCACCGCTGCCAGGGAGCAGTTAGCTAAGTTGGGTAGTTGGTTTAAACTTTTAGTTGTTCGATCCTTTTGTAAGAATTTCATTCTTGCAAAAGTTACTTTTTGTTTATATTTGTTTGTATTCAGAAAACGTTTGTTTGTTTGTGGTGATTAAGCTAGTTGGCGGAGTATGATGTTTTGTGTGACTACTTAATGTCAAAAATTGCGAATTATGATCAACAATTGTTGGGATACTCAAGTCACATGGATATGAATAATGGTTATTTGGGCATGAATGATGACAATGGTTATTTGGGTAACAATGGTGATTATTTGGGTATGAATGATGGTTATGGGTATATGTATGATGGTTATGGGTATATGAATGATGGTTACATGAGTATGAACAACAACAGTTATATAGATTTGGGTCAAGCTAATGGTGAGCCGGATGGTTTTTGTGGTACTTATGATGGATGTTATCAAGATGGGGGTTATGATGATAGTTACATGAATAATTTTGCCCCCATTGATTAACCTTGTAATAATGGTCCTATTTCCAATTTTGACTTTATAAGTCAACCAACGGACTATTGTTATGAGGGGGATGACTCGACATTGGATTCTCCTTAATTTCAATTTCAAAATCAACAACCAGAGGAGATCGATCCGAATTTACTAGAGTTATTCTCAACCGTTGTGAGAACCAACCTTAATCATATGGAGGCTTTAATTCAAGAGAGAATAGATTTAAGGGAAATGTTAGAAATTCAACAAGCTTCAATTCAAATCTTCGAGACAACCGTGAGTTTCATGCTCCCTTTAGTTGAAGATTTTGTATCCACTACCATTTCACCACCCACCTCACCCGTAGTTTCTACTTCTTGGTCAAGAAATTGGGTATTTTATGATGATGATGATGATGATTGTGTAAGCTTTTATGCCAAGACCGAAGTAGTAAATATTGCACTAGTACCCGAATCTTTAATAGCCAATGATGATGAAGAGGATGAAGATTGTGAGGATGATGAATTTGATGAAGATGATGAAAGTGATGAGGAAGATGACGAATTAATTGAAGCTTTATTAATGCCCAATGTTTTTAAAGTCTATGATAATCCACTCGGGGTTGGCGAAGATGTTTGTGATAAGGATAATGATGAAGGTGAAGATGATGGTAATGAGCATGAAGAAGTTAGTGAGAGTGATGAGGAAGATGATGAAGTGATCGAAACTTTGCCAACATCTAACGTTTTTACAATCCATGATAATCCACTTGGTGATGGAAAGTATGATAGTGATGATGATAGTGAAGATGATGATGATGATGAAGGAAATGAAGTTGAGAATATCATACCCGAAACTTTCAAAGTGTATAACAATCCTCTCGGGTATGGTATAGATGATTTTAAGGAGGTTTTGCAACCCGGGGTTAATGATTCGTGTTTGTGTGAGCCGATTAAGAGAGCAAACCTCGTGTTAAAAACCGTGTTTGGAAGAAAGTCAATTGTTGACTCTTGGGTTGGTTCAATCTTCTTCATGCAAATGAAGAAGATTATTCTCTTCTTATGCACCACCCGAGGGGTTAATGATTGGCTCACTCTCTTGATTCGTGGAACTTTTTCCACCGATTTCACATGTCGTCCGGTAAAGTGTGGGGGAGAACCACCCCGGTAAGGAATGTTGAGAAGACGGGGATGAGTCAAGATATAGACTCATTAATCAAAGCAAAAGGGAAGTTTGGCGATGCAGTTTTGATAAGATAACTTCATTCAATTTGATAATTACTTGTTGAAATGGCCTTTGTTCTTGGGCATCTCTATTTCTCTTCCACTTTTCATTTTGTCCTCTTGAATTTATATGCTATTTCGATTCATGTAATGAGGCCATTACATGATCTCAAGTGTGGGGGGAGAGATAAATTCTCGTGGACTTATTTTTATAAAATTATCACTAAATTTTAAAATTTTCCCAAGTAATTTGTTGAATTAAGTGAGAAATTTTGGTCAAAGTTAGCCATAACTTACCTTTTAGGATGAATCAACTCCACCCTTATTGAAGGAAGTAAAGTCTTCCTTTGTTTTTGCAAAATTGCAAGTGAAAGTAAAGTCTTTCACTTTCAAAAATGATTCATGTGATTAAAGTCCAAATTTTTACAGAATCACAAAGTTTTGCAAGGGAGTAAGGTCTTCCTTTTGTGTTGTAATTGTAATTTTCAAGTGGGAGTAAAGCCTCCCACTTCCAATTGATTAAAATGATTAAATCAAAAGAAAAATCAAAACTTTTGCATGGAAGTTAAAGTCTTCCATGTTGTGCACCAAAACTAAGTGTTTAAAGCTAAAAGCTTTAACACTTTCGGATGACCCAAGTCCATCCATGAAAGGGAGTCAAGTCTCTCGAATGTCTCATTACTTGGTATGGGATACTTCCTAATCCACATCATTTTATATTGACAGTGGTTGTCTCATCATTTCACGATGTTTCAATGATGTGTCATACCGTGGGAAGAGGAGCCTTGAGCTTTACAAAGTGCTATCCATTTTAGGAGCAATGTCTTTGTGCTAGTGTTGCTACACAAGACAACCCATAGCCAAAAGCTATGACACCCTTGTGCAATCAATTAATGGAAAGGTAGTAACTACTTCCTACCTTTTCTTAAAATAAGCATAAAAGTTTGTTATGTGGGAAGTAGATGAGTGAACAAAAGCTTCAAGCTTTGACACTCGCAATGTTTCATTTTGGAAATAAAGTCTCCCAAGTGATGTTTGTTCCAAGCTTGGGAGTAAAGTCTCCCAAGTTATGCTCGATCCTCTTAAAGGAAGTTAAAGTCTTCCCAGTGCTTCAAAATTTGGAATTGGCGGACTCTCTTATTTAGCCACGTGGGGCCCTAATTCCACGAACCCCCGTTAATGCTTTTGCCCTACTATGAGAGAAACCATAGAGTTGTGATAGAAAGCTTGATAAGTGCCGATCATTTCCTGTAACGACCCGTCAAAATCGCTATTGACGCGGCACATTAATCATTGATTCCACAGTGAGGTTTTGACCTCTATATGATACGTTTTGATAAAATATTGCATTCATTAAAATAAGTAACTTTCTAAACATAGAAAGTTATAAACATGTGGGCGAGTGCTTAGGTATAAGCAAAACCCCGAAATACATAAGTCTTTAATTTACAGGTTGACATCACAGTCCAATTATTTATTACACAACGCAGTTTTATTTTGAATGCAATAAACTTTGTACAAAGCATGAGAGACTCCATGCAGGCAACAAGCACATCACAGCGGAAGCATTCTAAGGACCTGAGAATAAAACATGCTAAAAAGTCAACACGAATGTTGGTGAGTTATAGGTTTAATTGCTCGAGTCATAAACATATATAAAGATAGACCACAAGATTTCATCAAAAGTTTATCAATAGATTCTACGTAACAGAGCACCCTGGTAACTAAACTTAACGCTATAGTGATAATTACCCCATTCGTTTTAATACACGCAAACTAACGTGTCTTAAACTCAAATAACATACGTCCGTTAAAAGGCTAGTGCTCTAGCTCGGACGGGGATGTCAAGCCCTATGGATCCATATACAATTATTCGCGCCCACCAGTCCATATCCTATGTACTGGCAGCTACTAGTTACCAAAGCTAAGGGATTTTTGGTTTAACTCAGTGTAGAATTTAGTATGTACTTGTGTCTTATCGCGTTTAAAATAAATTGCATATATTCTCAGCCCAAAAATATTTAAAGTATTTAAAAAGGGAGACTATAAACTCACAGTTCAATATTGAGACTCAATATTGTAGGCAAATTGCGTAGACGTAATGATGGTAGACGACTGTATGGTTGGCCTTGGATTCAAGAACAATACCCCGAACAATACCCAATATTTCCTTAGCTTAAAGTGGTTTAAAACCCGAATTAAAACACCCTCGAATATACTTTATTATTATTAAACTTAAATTTAAAATTATAATTATAATTTAAATATAAATTTTTATTACTGAAGAAAAAAATATGTGATAATTCGTCGAGCAAAACAGGCGTATTTATATTACTTTTCCGTTTACTGTAGCTCATGCGATCGCATGAGTTTTCAGTGTTTTTGCCATGCGATCGCATGGCCGCCTTTTCTGTTTTTGTTTGGTAGTTTGTCGACATCAAATAGTGTTACTGTAGCAAATAGTGTTTTACTGTAGCAAATAATCTGCTCAATCGGATGCTGGTTCATCAAATAGCTGGTTGTAGAACACACAGCATCTTGATCATCAGCTGGTTCAGATGAGTGAGCAGCAACAGAAGGTTGCTGATCAATATCAGTAGAATCAGTACCAGCTTGTGATCTCTCAGAACCAGCAGACCTAGGCTCATAGTGTTTTACAGCAACAAATAGTGTTTACTGTAGCAAATAGTGTTACTGTAGCAAATAGTGTTTACTGTAGCAAATCACTGTAGCAAAGTCGTTTTTCACTGTAGCACTGTAGCAAAATACGGTTTCACTGTAGCAAATAGTGTTTTACTGTAGCAAATAGTGGTTTACTGTAGCAAATAGTGGTTTACTGTAGCAAATAGTGTTTTACTGTAGCAAATAGTGGTTTACTGTAGCAAATAGTGTTTTACTGTAGCAAATAGGGTTTTACTGTAGGAAAGTCGTTTTTACTTGTACATATATATATACATACATACAATTGTTCATGAATCGTCGAGAGTAATCAAAGGTAATTGTATATATGAAACAGTTCTAAAATTTTGAGACTCAATCTAACAGACTTTGTTTAGCGTGTTAAAATAATAAATCGTATAGAGAATTGGTTTAAATAAGTCAAAAATTTTCGGGTCATCACAGTACCTCCCCCTTAAAGAAAATTTCGTCCCGAAATTTTGAGTAGTACCTGTTTCATGAGCGATATCAGTGAACAAATGTGGATACTTTTGCTTCATCTGATCTTCACGTTCCCAAGTAAACTCGGGTCCTCGTCTTGCGTTCCAACGAACCCTAACTATCGGTATTTTGCTTTGTTTTAATTGTTTGACCTCACGGTCCATGATTTCAACAGGTTCTTCGATAAAATGAAGTTTATCATTGATTCGTATTTCGTCAAGAGGAATTACGACATCCTCTTCAGCTAAACATTTCTTCAAATTTGACACGTGAAATGTGTTGTGAACACTACTAAGTTCTTGCGGTAGCTTTAATCGATAAGCAACTGTTCCAATTCTTTCGGTGATTTCAAAGGGTCCTACGTACCTAGGACTTAGCTTTCCTCGTTTACCGAATCGTATAACGCCTTTCCAGGGTGACACTTTCAACATGACTTTGTCGCCCACTTGAAATTCTAGCGGTTTTCTTCTTACATCAGCATAACTCTTTTGGCGACTCATGGCCGTTTTCAATCGCTGTTGTATTTGAATGATCTTTTCGGTGGTTTCGTGAATAATTTCTGGTCCAGTAAGTTGTCTTTCTCCTACTTCACTCCAACATATAGGAGATCTGCACTTTCTACCGTAAAGTGCTTCAAATGGCGCTGCATTGATGCTCGTATGATAGCTGTTATTGTATGAAAATTCTGCCAACGGTAAGTGTCGATCCCAACTGGTTCCAAAGTCAATCACGCATGCCCGTAACATGTCTTCCAATGTTTGTATTGTTCTTTCACTTTGACCATCTGTCTGTGGGTGATAAGCGGTGCTCATATCTAATCGAGTTCCCAATGCTTTTTGTAATGACTGCCAGAAACGTGATGTGAATCGGGTGTCGCGATCAGATATGATAGAGATGGGTACACCATGCCTGGAAACTACTTCCTTCAAATATAGGCGTGCTAATTTCTCCATACTGTCTGTCTCCTTTATTGGTAGAAAGTGAGCTGATTTAGTTAGACGATCAACTATCACCCAAATAGTATCATGACTACTTGCAGTCCTTGGCAATTTCGTAATGAAATCCATAGTTATTCTTTCCCATTTCCACTGCGGAATTTCTGGTTGTTGCAGTAATCCTGACGGCTTTTGGTGCTCAGCTTTGACCTTTGCACACGTCAAACATTTGCTTACATAAGTAGCAATTTCTGTCTTCATATTAGGCCACCAATAAAACTTCTTGAGATCGTGGTACATTTTCCCGTTTCCTGGGTGAATTGAGTACCTCGTTTTGTGTGCTTCATCTAGTACTAGTTGCCTTAGATTACCATATTTTGGTACCCATATCCTATCAGCAAAATACAGGGTTCCATCGGCTTTTACCTCAAGCTGTTTTTCTAACCCTCTGCTCATTTTGCCTTTTTCATTTTCTTCTTTTAAAGCTTCTAACTGTGCTGCTTGAATTTGCTTTGTGAGATCGGTACGAATTGTAATATTCAAAGCTCGGACCCTAAGAGGTTTTACTCTTTCTTTTCGACTTAGGGCATCAGCTACAACATTAGCCTTTCCAGGGTGGTAACGGATTTCACAATCGTAATCGTTTAACAACTCTACCCAGCGACGTTGTCTCATATTGAGTTGTTTTTGATCAAAAATATGCTGAAGACTCTTATGGTCAGTGTACACTGTACACTTGGTGCCATATAGATAGTGTCTCCATATTTTGAGTGCAAAAACTACAGCTCCAAGTTCCAAATCGTGTGTTGTATAGTTCTTTTCATGAATTTTTAGTTGTCGTGAGGCATATGCGATAACTTTTGTGCGTTGCATTAATACACATCCTAAACCTTGGCGCGAAGCGTCACAATAGATCACGAAATCATCATTTCCTTCTGGTAATGACAAAATGGGTGCAGACGTTAACTTCTTCTTTAACAACTGGAATGAGGATTCCTGTTCCGTGGACCAATCATACTTCTTTCCCTTTTGAGTCAATGAAGTTAAGGGTTTGGCGATTCTAGAGAAATCTTGAATGAATCTTCGGTAGTAACCAGCAAGACCTAAGAATTGGCGGATTTGTGTTGGAGTCTTCGGTGTTTCCCATTTACTAATGGCTTCGATCTTGGCAGGGTCAACTTTAATTCCATGTTTACTGACAACATGTCCCAAAAATTGTACTTCTTGTAACCAGAAATCACACTTCGAAAATTTTGCGTACAATTCTTCTTTCTTGAGTATCTCTAGTACCAGTCTTAAGTGTTGCTCATGTTCTTCCTTGTTCTTCGAGTAAATCAATATGTCGTCGATAAAAACAATGACAAATTTGTCTAAATACGGTCTACAGATGCGATTCATTAGATCCATGAATACTGCTGGAGCATTAGTCAATCCAAAAGGCATGACTAGAAATTCATAGTGACCGTAACGGGTTCTGAACGCGGTTTTAGGAACATCTTCTTCCTTCACTCTCAGCTGATGATATCCGGAGCGTAGATCAATCTTGGAATAAACACTTGATCCTTGCAATTGATCAAACAAATCATCAATCCTCGGTAATGGGTACCGATTCTTGATCGTTAATTTGTTTAATTCTCGGTAATCTATGCACATTCTCATAGATCCATCCTTCTTCTTGACGAACAGAATAGGAGCACCCCAAGGTGAAAAACTAGGACGAATAAATCCACGGTCCGATAATTCTTGCAACTGGTCTTGTAATTCTTGCATTTCTGAAGGTGCAAGTCTATATGGAGATCGGGCTACAGGTGCAGCTCCTGATATGAGATCAATCTGGAATTCTACACATCTGTGTGGAGGTAGCCCCGGTAATTCTTCTGGAAATACTCCGGGATATTCTCTTACAACCGGCATGTCATTAATGCTTCTTTCTTCAGTATCGATCTTCTTTACATGTGCCAAAATAGCATAACAACCTTTTCTTATAAGTTTCTGGGCCTTCATACAGCTGATAAAGTTCAGCTTTGAGTTGCTCTTCTCCCCATAAATCATTAATGACGTTTCATCCTTACGAGGGATGCGAATTGCTTTCTCAGCGCAAACAACTTCCGCTCTTGTTTTGGACATCCAGTCCATGCCAACGATTACGTCAAAACTTCCTAATTCTACGGGTATCAAATCGATTTTGAAGGTTTCACCAGCGAGATTCATTTCGCAACCATGGCAAATTTTATCGGCTTTTATCAGTTTACCATTAGCTAATTCAATAGTATATTTATCGTCTAGAGGTAATGATGCACATTTTAGTTTAAAACTAAAGTCTTTACACATATAACTTCTATCAGCACCCGTATCAAACATAATAGAAGCTAGTTGATTATTAACGGTAAACGTACCCGTGACAAGATTAGGATCCTCATGTGCTTTACTGGCACTAACATTAAATGCCCTCCCACGTGCGGGTTCTTTGTTCTTCTCCTTATCAGGGCATTGATTTATAAAGTGACCAGACTTCCCGCACCTAAAACATTTCTTGACATCGGTCAGTTTTGTCTTTACTTCAGAAACGGTGGCATAACAATCTTTCGCCACATGTCCTTTCTTGTTGCACTTATCACAGACCACTTGACAATAACCTGCATGATGTGTGTAACATCTTTTGCAGAACGGATGGGGTCCCTTATAGTTTGGACTTGCAGTTGCCCCATCTTGTTTACCTTTAAAAGTTTCTTGTTTCTTCAGGTGAGTACTTTTGCCCTTATAGTCTTCCCATTTCCTCTTTCCTTCAGTTGTCTTGACTTCGGTAATTGGTGCCTTAATCGAACTCTCTGTAATCTGGTCCATGAGTTGGTGTGCCATAGTCATGGCTTCCTGCATCGTATTTGGTTTGGACGATGTAACATTTCCTTTGATATTGATCGATAAACCGTCAATATACATTTCTATCTTTCGTTTCTCGTTTGGCACCAATTCGGGACACAACAAGGCTAGTTCCATGAAACGCTTTTCATAGTTATTGAGATTCGCGCCGATAACCTTCAGATTACGTAACTCAGATTCCATTTTTCTGATCTCGTTTCGAGGACAGTACTCCTCGATTAGCATCTTTTTCAGTTCTTCCCAAGAGATATCATATGCCGTATCTATTCCTTCTGCTTTAGCATAATTGTTCCACCAAGTAAGTGCACCATCTTGCAACGTGCACGAAGCATACTTTGACTTGTCTCCGTTCGCACAATTACTGATTTTGAAAACGGACTCCATCTTTTCAAACCATCGGGTTAGACCGACTGGTCCCTCGGTTCCACTAAACGTCTGTGGTTTGCATCCTTGAAAAGTTTTGTATGAGCATCCGTTTCGTGAGTTTGTGTTTACGGCTGCTGCTTTGGCTGCTGCTTCGGCTGTTGCTTTTGCTGCTTCGGTTGCAGCAATTCTTTCATTCACACGTTTCTCGACTAGTTGCTCAAACTCAGCATCCGACATTTGAGACATGTTTCTTCAATAAACACAACAGATATAATTTAATCATATAGAATATTATAGGTAAAATGAGTTGTCAATAGTTAATCGTAGCATATTAATAATATGAACCAATTATTATAAAAGCCTTTTCTTCTTATTAGCATTTTATAATTATTTCTAGGGTATTACCTACCCGTTAAGTTCATACATAATAGCTAGTACAAGGAATTAACTACTAAAATCCTAATAATATTCCACTATAAAAAAAATTATAGCGAGTTACTACATTATTATGTAATAATAATAATAATAATAATAAGTAGTAATAATACAAATAATCATTCCATGCATTTATTATTAATAAACCAAAATAATACAATACCATACAATACTGATATTTTACATATGCTTATTTTATATAACAAGATAGAGTAGCACACATAAGCAATAAAATAGCGCATGGAAGATTTATGGTTGCGAGGTCGTTCATTCAGAACTATCAGAAACTTCTTCCCATTTGGTTCTCTCTGCCAATTGTTTGTGTGCACATGGTCCGACAGACATTCTGGCAGTGTATTTTATTTTTAGTTGGGGTTTTGAGGTACCCGTTGCCTCAGTGGGTTTAATACAATAAGGGTGGTTACGGATCGAATGGTCCTGTTCTTTTTTAATAATTAAGGACATTTTATTATTGTGGTTGTTTTTATTATCTATAGCAAGTTGGAATTTCTCCTTAGTGATCTCTTTTATTTCATTAGCGAAATCCTCCTCCTTACTGATCTCGTCTGATGACGAACTGTCTGAGTCATGTGTAGGAGAATATGATGACGAACTGCAAGAATATGTACCGGTGGTCATGAACCGAAATCTGCCAGGCGTAATCGGCACAACCCGCCCGTCGGCGGTATATCTGGACCAATGTCCATATTTGTTTAGAAATGGACGATCCTCTTTTACTCCAGGGATCATGGGTCCATGCCAACGATATTGTGGCTCCGGAAAACTAAAGCTGGGTGGAGCTGGAACCTCCTCTGGGTTTACCGGGAGTTGAGATTCCCCGGCTAACACAATTTCTTCTTTAATAGGTATTGGAACGCCCTTTTCAGTTGTGGATAGAATAGATTCAGTGTCCGATTCCGAGTCGTACAAAATGATAGGATTAGAAGAAGTCATCTATCACATAATTGAAACAACAATTACGTTAGCATATAAATATATCACATATAATGTTTTTGACCAAATAATAAGCAAAAATCAGGAAAAACAGATATGGTCATAGTCCAGACTCACTAATGCATCCTAACAATTACCAGTTAAACACAATAATGTAATTTCTGGTTCCCTATGACCTCAAGCTCGGATACCAACTGTAACGACCCGTCAAAATCGCTATTGACGCGGCACATTAATCATTGATTCCACAGTGAGGTTTTGACCTCTATATGATACGTTTTGATAAAATATTGCATTCATTAAAATAAGTAACTTTCTAAACATAGAAAGTTATAAACATGTGGGCGAGTGCTTAGGTATAAGCAAAACCCCGAAATACATAAGTCTTTAATTTACAGGTTGACATCACAGTCCAATTATTTATTACACAACGCAGTTTTATTTTGAATGCAATAAACTTTGTACAAAGCATGAGAGACTCCATGCAGGCAACAAGCACATCACAGCGGAAGCATTCTAAGGACCTGAGAATAAAACATGCTAAAAAGTCAACACGAATGTTGGTGAGTTATAGGTTTAATTGCTCGAGTCATAAACATATATAAAGATAGACCACAAGATTTCATCAAAAGTTTATCAATAGATTCTACGTAACAGAGCACCCTGATAACTAAACTTAACGCTATAGTGATAATTACCCCATTCGTTTTAATACACGCAAACTAACGTGTCTTAAACTCAAATAACATACGTCCGTTAAAAGGCTAGTGCTCTAGCTCGGACGGGGATGTCAAGCCCTATGGATCCATATACAATTATTCGCGCCCACCAGTCCATATCCTATGTACTGGCAGCTACTAGTTACCAAAGCTAAGGGATTTTTGGTTTAACTCAGTGTAGAATTTAGTATGTACTTGTGTCTTATCGCGTTTAAAATAAATTGCATATATTCTCAGCTCAAAAATATTTAAAGTATTTAAAAAGGGAGACTATAAACTCACAGTTCAATATTGAGACTCAATATTGTAGGCAAATTGCGTAGACGTAATGATGGTAGACGACTGTATGGTTGGCCTTGGATTCAAGAACAATACCCCGAACAATACCCAATATTTCCTTAGCTTAAAGTGGTTTAAAACCCGAATTAAAACACCCTCGAATATACTTTATTATTATTAAACTTAAATTTAAAATTATAATTATAATTTAAATATAAATTTTTATTACTGAAGAAAAAAATATGTGATAATTCGTCGAGCAAAACAGGCGTATTTATATTACTTTTCCGTTTACTGTAGCTCATGCGATCGCATGAGTTTTCAGTGTTTTTGCCATGCGATCGCATGGCCGCCTTTTCTGTTTTTGTTTGGTAGTTTGTCGACATCAAATAGTGTTACTGTAGCAAATAGTGTTTTACTGTAGCAAATAATCTGCTCAATCGGATGCTGGTTCATCAAATAGCTGGTTGTAGAACACACAGCATCTTGATCATCAGCTGGTTCAGATGAGTGAGCAGCAACAGAAGGTTGCTGATCAATATCAGTAGAATCAGTACCAGCTTGTGATCTCTCAGAACCAGCAGACCTAGGCTCATAGTGTTTTACAGCAACAAATAGTGTTTACTGTAGCAAATAGTGTTACTGTAGCAAATAGTGTTTACTGTAGCAAATCACTGTAGCAAAGTCGTTTTTCACTGTAGCACTGTAGCAAAATACGGTTTCACTGTAGCAAATAGTGTTTTACTGTAGCAAATAGTGGTTTACTGTAGCAAATAGTGGTTTACTGTAGCAAATAGTGTTTTACTGTAGCAAATAGTGGTTTACTGTAGCAAATAGTGTTTTACTGTAGCAAATAGGGTTTTACTGTAGGAAAGTCGTTTTTACTTGTACATATATATATACATACATACAATTGTTCATGAATCGTCGAGAGTAATCAAAGGTAATTGTATATATGAAACAGTTCTAAAATTTTGAGACTCAATCTAACAGACTTTGTTTAGCGTGTTAAAATAATAAATCGTATAGAGAATTGGTTTAAATAAGTCAAAAATTTTCGGGTCATCACATTTCCGGCCTGGGGTGACCAATAAAGGGGGGTACCCAGTCCCTTACCTTTGGCACACCCACCTTAACCCTATACTTGGAATTGACGATTATAATCTAGAATTGATGACCATTATTTGGAATTGACGATTATAATCTGGAATTGACGACCATTATTTGGAATTGACGAAAATAGATGATTTGGGGGCATGGAGGTGGAAGAGGGATAGCCATCCGGGTTGATTAGGTGAGCATACTTTTTGGAGGCATACACTTTACACGATGTACTTCTTGGTAGATAGTGATTTTTTTTTATATTCATGACCCTTATTCATTTGGGGTGCATTCGGATCATTTTGGATACACTTTGAGATTTTCATCATGATTTGGAGCTTATCGCATACATTTAGGTATTTTGGGTCACTTTGCAATGGTTTGGGTTAGATTGAGAAGCTATTGGGTAATCAAGGTTATTTTGATGGGTAACTTTGTGATTTGTTGGCTATCCTGCGAATACTATGTTGTTGATCAAAGTCAAAGAAGGTTAAAGGTTGATTTGAAGAGTTTTGATGCTTGATTGGTGCTAGTTGAGGAAATTGATAGTTTCTTGCTAGAGGTTATGCTTTGTGTTGATACTTGGTGATTTTAGACCTTCTAGAAGCTTGTTGTGTAGTTTTTGAATGATATTGGATGATGGATGAAGATTTAGTATTAGGCTTGAATTTGATGGTTTTGAGTGGAGTTTGTTGAAGATGTGAAGAAGATTGTGGTGTGTGAAAGTTTAAATTTGAAGATTGTTGAGTTGACTTGAAGACAATTCCTTGAAAGTCAAACTTGGTCAAAGTCTTGGAAGTCATAGTTTTAAAGTTAGAAGAATCGATGATTGAAATTGTTTTTGTTTGAAGATTGTTGAATGCTTAACGATTGGCAAGAATCATTGAGGTAATTCATTGAAGTTTGTCAAGTATTTTTGAGATTGTGCTTGAAGGATTGAAAGTTAAAAAGACCATACTTGAAATTGCAAGTTTGTATTAGTCAAAGTTGGTCACCATTGTGAAGATATGGTTAAGTTTAGGCTTGCTTGAGGACAAGCAAGGTTCAAGTGTGGGGGATTTGATATTGCTTAAAATATACATATTTATCTTCGCAATATCCCTCTACTTTCGTGACATTTCGGTACGGGTTGTGATCAGTGAGCGGTTTGTGGTATTTAGTCATTTTGGGACAAAAGTGGTCTAAACTTCATATTTATGCTAAGGAATTAACCTTTGGGCCAAAAGAATGAACTAAGTGAAGTTTTGGAGTGAAAATGAAGTTCCAGGGTCAAAAGTAGCGCTCCTAAAGTCAAAAGTGGCGCCCCTATGTGCTAAAACGTCTGTTAAAAAGATCAATAGCCATATGCGCCGCTCCAGCACAAAAGCGTCACTCCTATGTTCCAAAAGTGCCGCTCCTACCCAAAAGTGCCGCTCCTGTCCTCCCAGAAGCGCCGCTCTAGAACAAAAGTGCCGTTCCTGACGCTGATTTAGCCAGAAAATTCGGCCGACCTATAAAAGCATATTTGGGGTTTTTGAGTGGGAGAGATGCGATTGGGGTCCGAAATGGAACCCTAAAAGGGTCCATTTCATCATTCTATCAAGATAAAAAGCTCAATTGATGATCCAAGTTGAAGATTAGTGAAGCTAGATGCTAGATCTACATCACCCATTTTCCATTTTATAATTTCCTTTCCAGTTTAGCACTTGTCCTTATGTCCTCTATTTGTAATGATGAATGCTTTATTCTTAATTGATTTTGTTCTTGTTTATGTTATGATTATAGCTTAGATCTTCTTCTCTTTATCATTTTGGGTTGTAATTTCCACTTTGCTTTATCTATTTTGCACTAATTAGTTGTAATCTCTACTTTTCTTTATCTAGTTGTGAACTAATTACTTGTAATCACTCAAGATGATGTTTATTTGTGTTTTTATGCTTATTATTAGTGTAATCTTAGCCATGCTTAGCTAAATCTCTTGTGTTTGCTTATCTATGAATCTCTAATGTTAGTGTTTGCCCCAAAATCAATTGAATGATGTTGTTTGAATGAATTACATGATCATGCGTTATTGTGTTAGCTAAAGATTCATTGATATGAGTTTGTTTTAGGCTTTACTTTGATTACATATGTTGAGTAGCTCTCTTAGTGATTTGAGAAGTGAATCAATGTATGCTTCAACACCTTGGGTGATCTAGACAACTAGCTTAGGAATTACAAGTGATTGTGTTCTTGATCTAGGTTGGTTTTCAATTGGCCTTTAGTCAACATAGTAGTGCCGATTATCTTAAGTGATTTCGATAGTTGGGGGTTTTAAGTGATTTCAACCCAAGCTCAATCTCAATGACCAAATCATGCTTAACTCGATCTTGTGATACAATGCTTATGTGAATTCACGAAGTGTTATTTGATTTGAGGTTTAGTAGTAATGCTAAACATTTAATTGTTCAACAACTAGTGTGATAGCAATTTGGGCAAAACGGGGCAAGCCAAGCATAGAGAGGATTAGACAAGTGAACACTTCTTAGTTAATTTGAATTAAGTCTTAATATTTCGTTACTTGTTACTTGCTACTAGTTTACTTGTTAAGTTTATGTTTGTTTAATTGTGCAAGTTTTAGTTGTTAATCAAAATCAATCAAAACCCCCCAAAAAAACAAACTCTAGGACAATTAACAGTTTCAATTATCTGACTTACACTTCTCTCTTGGGACGAACTTGAAACGAATACTTACATTAAAGTACTATAATAACCGGGTTCTAAGTGCTCGTTAGTTGTGTGTGCTTATTTATAGTGTTTGTATCATGTATAAATTTAGAGGGTAAAAGATGTATTGTACAACACCATCATCAGTTATAATGTACCTGAAGATTCTATGAACTCGGTATGTTCGGAGTTCCCGAGAGGCATCTAATGCGCTTTTAGGACACAGAACTTAGGAATTGAGACATGAATGACCTAGTATGCCTATTGATTCTTCCAAGTAGACCTCTTAGGAGTTATTAAGATCTAGTAAATGCCTTAACTGTGTAACCCAAACCTATTGCATGTTCTTGTTTGATTGTTGCCCTATGATTAGGTCATATCAACCGCTTCAGGTATCTATTAGGTTTCTATCTGCTTTACTTTCAGTGTATCAACTGTAATGTTGTATAATGTTTGGATTAGTATGATCTCGTTAGTATGATGAAATGGTTGTTAGTTTATATTAATGTTTTGTCAACTTGACCCGACGGACTCCTTCTATTTGTGATCAGTGTTCACTCAACACGGCACGTTATTCAGTTATCTATACCGATGACGAGGGTTAGAATTAGAATTAAACTTACTAATAAACCTAGTGCTATACTAAGGATAACCTCTGAGATATAGTTACCTTTCAATTATACAACCAAGTGGCATACTCTTCATAGCACAACGAGAACTCCGAGAGTCTAGAGATAAGTAGGTCTGTGTAATTGGCTCATCCAACCAGATCCATACTATTCTAATCATAGCTTTAACATAAACATAATTACCTTTTCATAGCCCAAACTGATATCTTGGTCAACATTTCCCTGATCTGCATACTCCGGATATCCCTCCATCACCTTTAACTTTTCGTAATTAGGATTATTATCATAAAACCAACTACTATCTTTCATCTAGGTAATTTAACCAAAGATAATTATCCACTTGATCTTCAATTCGTTAAACCATTCAAAAACATGACCCTAGTTTAACTTACACCTTCTACCTTAGAAGTTAAAAATGAATTTAGGCCCCGCAAAATATAAATAGAAGAAAGAGGAGTCCCTGTTGATAAGTTCATACTGTCACCTTGCGACCTAACGACATCACATAAATAAAACCATCCAGTTTAGACATATCACCCGCCCGAATTACCTTCCCATACACCTATCAACAATACTACCATCGGGCAGTTTGACTACGGGTTTTTCTTTAACAACTCCACCCCTACACTTAGGCTTTTTACTAGTCTCAGTTTTATCATTATCAGTTTCACCACTAGTAAGCACATGTACAGAATCAACGGGCGTGGGTGGTGATTTAACACTAAACTTTGTCTGAAAACTAAAAGTTTTACCTCTATCCCTCAAAATTAATTTACTAGTTCTCCAGTTAGTTAATGCACCTGTAGTTGCTAAAAATAGTCTACCTAAAACAATGGGTACAACCTTATCCTCTGGCATATCAACAACCACAAAGTCGGCTGGGAACTCCAATTCACCTATCTTAACCACCAAATTTTCAGCAATCCCCTTGGATTTACTAATTGACTGGTTAATCAATTTAACTCCTGTATTAGTCGACTTAAGTTCATTTAAACCCAAACATGAATAAATAGATAAATGCATAAGATTAATACTCGCACCTGAATCCCTTAAACACCTAAACATTTCAGAGTCATCAATCCTACAGGGAACTATGAATGGCCTGGGATCACCTAACTTTGGTGGCATATCACTCTTCTTTTAAATAGCAGCGCATTCCGCTTCAAGAAACGTGGAGGTTGTATGCTCATAGTTACCCTTCTTTGCCATTAAATCCTTCAAAAATTTCCCATAATTGGGCATACCTGCAAGAACATCAACCAAAGGTACATGCACAAAAATATTATCATTATTATTAACCGACTTACAAACAGTGTCCTTTGATTACTCAGATTGAATATCTCTCGGATATGGAATGGGTGGCCTGTAAACTTTCAACTTAGGTTAAGGTGTCACCTTTTCTTCCACTTCAACCTTCTCAACACTAAACTCGGGAGACTCGGTAGTCTCAACACTCTTTACTTTTGACTCTTGATTACCCAAACTATAAGAACTCCTCGTTATTAAACTCATCAAGTAATTACCATACGGGGGAGTTATATCAATTACTCGAATCCAACCGTCTTCACCATTAAGAGTATAAGTCGGAACACACTCATCGGAACCATAACCTCAAAACTAGATATAGCATTCAATTGCGAATAAGTAGACACCTGAGGATCTTTGTTCTTCACATCACTTCTATTAGCATACGTTAAGATTGTTCGGGTCGGCCTATTAACGTTAGGATACACTTGGGTAGTGGATGGGAGAGCACCCAGTGGTCTCTCTGCTAATACTTGAGATATCCGACCCACTTCCTATTCTAAATTCTGCATTGAAGCATGCTGAAGCCTTATTTGTTGCTTTGTCAAATCACTTTCCCCGCCAGCGGCGCCAAAATTTTGATATGTGCAAAGCATACCTAATCTTATTGTAATATGATTATGAATTCGTCTACAGAGAGCAGTGTTCAAGATTTTAAAACTAATAATTATTCTGAAGATTAAGTTATAAAAATGGGGGTTTTGATTTAAAATTAATTAAAGCAAAGTAAAAAATACGAATTCAATAAGATAAATGGGTATCCACTTAGATTCAATTCCCCAGGATCTGGATTGCTTTTATTAATAACGATGTAATTAACTCCCTAAGTATAACTGTCGTTAACCTAATTCATTAAGCAATTAGTAAAATAAGCTGGTGTCCCTCACTTAGATACTAATTATATCATGAAAGTGTCAGTTTTTCACGCTGGTTTCCCTCACGCTTCTGAAGAACACAATCAAACAATTTATAACTACTCAAGATGGTGATTCAGTTGAAGGGTAAATCATTGTCCCTTTTTAGACGTCACAATTACCTACTCAATTGATAGGTTAATTACTATGCGAATTACACTGGTGTTCCACATGCAATTCAACTAATCTAATTATCTTTCAATAACCTAGACAAGTTAATTAATCTAGTAACTCTCATCACCTCAATCAACAGACAAGTAATTAATGGGATCAAGAGTAATTAAGAATCATGGATCAAGAGCAATTATTAATACATACAAAAGATTAAGAAATCCATCACCAAGATTCAATCATCTAAGTAAATACTAGAAATTTAGCTAGACATAGTCATAATAAAAGTATATAAACACAAGGATAGATCAAAATTAATCATGATATAAATCAAAGATAAGAAAAGAAATTTACCAATGATTAAATCTTGATACAATACTAATCCAAGTGTTAGAACACCTCAAAATAACCTTGAAAAGCTGTAAAAAACGTAACCCTAACTAGATAATTCATAACATAAAAACTTAAAAAAGTTTTGGGGCTTAAAATCTATTTATAGGAGTAAAATAAAACTGCTGGCCGACTTTGAATTTCGCGACCGTGACATAGTGCCTCGCGATCGTGAGGTTGAATTTTTCTAGTTTTCGCGACCCCGACTTGTGGGATTGTGATCGCGAGCTTGCATCTCAAATAACCCAACTTTTGTTCCATTCTCACGACTGTAATAGTAAAATTAGCGAACGGTATCCATAGGCTCGCGACCGCGAAGTAGCCTCTCGCAACCGCGAGATGTTGCAGCAAGTGCAGGTCGAATTTTCTTCTTGTCTTCATGCTTAGTTTTGCTCGTTCGATGCCCAAACTCCACTAAAATCCTCCAAAATATAACCAATAACTCCTCTAGAGCTGAAAACGTTATTTCTGCCATTTTCACGAGCCAAAGTCCTCAATTCTTCTCAAAATAATATATTTTGAACCCGATATCGCGAATAATGAAATGTATAAATGAAGCGATATCAAATTCCCGCACACTTGAACATTGCTTGTCCTCACGTAAGCTTATCTTCCAAATAATAAAACTCAATACAAGATTAATATACTCGAAGCGTCTTCAATAATAATAGAGTCAAGATAAACTGTTATTATCTTCATAAGTAAAGAAGTCTAACACGCGTGATCTTCAACAACATTTACCTTAGGTGTATGTTTAGGTGCAATCCACAGTCAACTTTGTAGTAATCAACGGCACAGAATAAGTTACCAAACCTAACAAAATTCCTCCGGTGTTTTAGGAGCAAGATGGGAAGGCCACAGGAAAGCGGTTTGGATTTGCCCTACCAAACCTATTTTCGGGTTGAAACGCAAATTGGGAGACTTGACTCCCTTAAATGGGTGGACTCGATACACCCAGAAGTGTTTAAACACTTAGTTTATTTATTTAAGGTCCTTGGACCCCACTTTTCACGCATCTAGCTTTTATGCTATTTTTAAGAAAATGTAAGAAGCATATACTACATTTCCATATTTTAAAAGAGGTACCATGGATTTTGACCATGGTGTGTGTTATCTAAGCAACACTAGCACGAAGCCATTGCTCTTCCTAAAGAAGACAACACATTGTGAAGCTCAAGGCTCCTCTTCCCACAGTACGATACATCGGTGTAATACATCGTGAAATGAAGCATCAACCAATGTCAGTATGATATGATGTGGATTAGGAGGTCTCCTACACCAAGTAAACGAAATTCGAAAGACTTAACTTCCTTAATGGATGGACTTGAATCATCCTACAATTTGGGTTTTTAAATACCCTAGAAGACTTTGCTTCCTTATTACGCACACACACTCACGCAAAAGAAAATACAAAATGCCAAAATCATTGAGGTACATGCACAATTTAACTCACAATAGTGATAACATTTTCTCAATAAAACAACTACACTTGGCTTTTGAACGAGGCATAAATATTAAAAACTCTCAATTTTTCAACCATTTAGTCAAAACTAAGACTCCAAGCCAAGTGTACTATACCCACAAAAATTTATCTCTCCCCCCCCCCCTCCCAACACTTAAGATCATGTAATGCCCTCATTTACATGAAATCGGATAAATCAAATATAAATTTGAGAGGACAATAGAATGAATGGGAAAAACATAACCGAATGTAGAGCAAAATAATCCCGAAATGGAGTTACAAACGCCTCTACACTGATGGTTATTCCTCGATTGTCATCACATTATGTCGGGCCTGCAATGATTAAACAAGAACAAAACACAAAAAGAAAAATATTTTTAGATTTTTGGGTTTTTCAAATGTTTAGGGTTTTTAGTTTTAAAACACACTCACTATACAAATTATACAAACACACATTGTACAAGTTTATTAACGAGTCTTTCATTCAATAACCAATCATCAACTGCTCTTGACTCCCTAGTTAATTCCCTCAACTTTTCTTTCTGTTTTTTGATAAATTAGAAACTATCTGGAGTCTTACATTCTCATCTTTTCATTCATAAGCTTCTTAACTCGCCTGAATAACCTTCGCATAGACCTATCAACAATACTAGCATCGGGAGGTATGACTACGGGTTTTTCTTTAACAACTCTATCCCCACACTTAGGCTTTTTACTAGTCTAAGTTTTATCATTATCAGTTTCACCACTAGTAAGCACATTCACAGAATCAACGGGTGTGGGTGGTGGTTTAACACTAAACTTTGTCTAAAAACTCAAAGTTTTACCTCTATCCCTCAAAACTAATTTATCAGTTCTCCAGTCAGTTAATGCACCGGCAGTTGCTAAAAATGGTCTACCTAAAACAATGGGTACAACCTTATCCTCTGGCATATCAACAACCACAAAGTCAACTGGGAACTCCAATTCACCTATCTTAACTACCAAATTTTCAGCAATCCTTATGGGTTTACTAATCGACTGGTTAATCAATCTAACTCATGTATTAGTCAGCTTAAGTTCATTTAAACCCAAACTTGAATAAAAAGACAAAGGCATAAGATTAATACTCGCACCTGAATCCGTTAAACACCTAAAAATTTTAGAGTCATCAATCCTACAGGGAACTATGAATGGCCTGGAATCCGTTAAACACCTGATGATCTTTGTTTTTCACATCACTTCTATTAGCATTCGTTAAGATTGTTCGGGGCGGCCCATTGATGTTAGGTTTCACTTGGGTAGTGGATGGGAGAGCATACGGTGGTCTCTCCGTTAATACTTGCCAAATCTGACCCACTTCCCATTCCAAATTCTGCATTGAAGCTTGCTGAAGCCTCATTTGTTGCTTTGTCAAATCACTGTATTTTTTGCTTTGTCAAATCACTATCTTGTCTTAAAGCCGATATACTTTCATCAGTCATCATTATAAAACACCGTAATAACTCCTCTAATGAATGAACTTTGTCAACTTCAGGCTGATTATGATTTTTTTAACGAACCCTGGTGGTCCATTCCTTTGGTAACCCGAACTACCTCCTTGATACTGATTATTATACTTATTACTCAAGTAGTTCACCTGTTCTTCCATTGTTGACTGATCAAAATCCTTCTTGAGGTGTAGTCCTTTGCATAGTTCACAACCAACCCTCATAGCATGCATCTCCTTAGTCATAGACTTCATCTATCTTCTAATAGTTGCAAGTTGTGCTTTAACCGATGTGAGTTCATTACTAGTTTCGGTACTAGCAACATGAGATCATCTAGAAATGTCCATCTCTTAGTGCCAATCATATGAATGTGTAGCGGTTTTGGATATGATGTTATAGGCTTCATCTGGTGTCTTCTTCATGAGAGAACCACTGATATGGCTACAATGATATGGCTGAAACGTACGATTTTTATTCGTACGGTGTCATTAGGTAGTAGGACGACGTCAGATTCAGTTGATCAAGGTAGCATACAGTGGTTTCTTTATTTATATTGTGCGGGGCCTAAATTTACTTTTACTTTCTAAGGTGTAGAAGGTGTAAGTTAACCTAGTGTCGTATTTTTGAATGGATTAACGAATTGAAAATCAAGTGGATAATTGTATTTTATTTAAATTACCTAGATAAAGGATAGTAGTTGGCTTAAGCTAATGGTCATGAGTGCAGAAAAGTAAATAAAGTGGAAGGATATTCGGAGTATGCAGATCAGGGAGATGTTGACCAAGATATTAGTTATGGGTTAGGAAAAGGTAATTATACTTATGTTAAGGCTATGTTTGGAATGATGTAGATCTGTTTGGATGAGCCAATTACACAGACCTACTTATCTTTAGACTCTCAGTTTTCTCTTTGCGTAGTGAAAATATGTCACTTAGTTGTATAATTGAAATGCAGCTTATACCTTGGAGGTTATCCTCAGTAAAGTACTAGGTTTATTAGTAAGTTAAGCTCTAATCCTAAGCCTCATTATCAGTTTAGTTAACTGAATAACAACGTGCCGTGTTGATTGAACACTGATCACAAACAGAAGGAGTCCGTCGGCTTAAGTTGGTAAAACCTTAAATGAAAACTAACAACCATTTCATCATACTAATGAGATCATATCAATTCAAATATTATACAGCATTACAGTTGATATACTGAAAGTAAAGCAGATAGAAACCTAATAGATACCTAGATAGTTGATATGACTTAGTCCTAAGGCAACAATTAAACAAGAACATGCAATATGCTTGGGTCACACAGTAAAGGTACTAACTATATCTTAACAGCTCCTAAGAGGTCTTTTTGGAATAGTCAATAGGCATATTAGGTCATTCATGTCTCAATTCCTAAGTTCCGTGTCCTAAAAGCGCATTAAATGCCTCTCGGAAACCCCGGCCATACCGAGTTCATAGAATCTTCAGATACAGTATAATCAGGGGTCTTAATCCTATGAAGTAGCTAAGTTCATATAGGTGGAAAAGTCTTGATCACAACCTAGGTTGGTTAATCCTTAAGATGCTAGCATACAAATCTATCAGACTCACAAGTTCAGCATAACGGTAGTAACCGTACTAAACTAACATAATTATGCTAACCCAAACTTCTATCATGGCAACATACAGATTAATTAAGCTATCATGGTAATATCAGAACGCATTATTAAACATAAAAGGTAAGGATACATGTTTAATACAAAAGACAAGCGTTTCGGATAAAAATCTGAAAAGGCTGAAGAAATCTGCCCTAGATCGCAGGGACCCGTCGGGATATCCTCTGGAAAATAAAAGCTAAGCTAGCTACTACTAAAAACTAACTAAAACTTGAAAATATAAAATGATTTTGTAAATTGAGTGTGTGTTGAAATAGATGGAGAGAGCCCTTTAAATAGACTTGATTTTTGCCTGCAAATGTCTGGCAGGCGATTTGGCAAGCCGTTTGCAGGGGACGTTTGCTTGTTTTGTCCGTTTGCTGTGGCCGTTTGTCTTGGGCGTGTGGTAGGCCATTTACAAGCCAGGCAAGCCGTTTGGCAGGCCGTTTGGTTTGCCTGGTCAGCTGAAATTCACTGGATCATAACTTGATTTCGTGTCTTTCACCGTTTTCGCTCTAGAATCTTTGTTTTAGCTCCGTTTTACTTGATTCTTTTTGCATCGCCTTCGTAATTACTTGATCTACAAAACTAGCTGAAAAGTGATAATTTTTCCGACAAAGTTTGAAACTTTATTGATTTAGGGCTTAATATCTGGGGTAAAAACGTGACTTTTTAGCCGATATCAAATACTCCACACTTAGCTTTGCTTGTCCTCAAGCAAAAAGCGTGAATATAAGGTTCTTTCTAACAGATTCTCCCTTGCCCACCCTTGGATACTTTTATTATGCCTTCATCAGAAGTCGTCACATCTTTCGAAATTATTTGAAAAAGTTTCGAACTTCGATGATTTTGGTCTCTAGATTTCAATCCCGTCCATGGTGAAAAAGGCGTACTTTCCAACTCTCAAATGTAGAGTATACATGACCAGGCTTCTCACTAGCGGATCACTCATATCACTCAAGAGTTTAGGGTGCCCTAATCTAATTGTATTGTCGCTCAGAAGCCAGTCGTGTAACAGTTCTCATCATAGGCTTGGTAAAGCATCGATATCTCCACCGGTTAAGTAAGGACAGCACTGATCTTCTTCCTAGTCATTCTTTCAAGAGGAAGACGGGTTGTAGGGTTTGGTTGGGAAATTTTAATGGAATGGAGAAAGGTAACCAGATCTTTTGATTTAGAGAGAGAGTTGATAGATTTCTATTCTTCAGAGTATCCTTTTGTCACACCCCCTAAATGGAACCGAGGGTCATATGTGACTAACCAATATCAAAACACAAGTGTAAAGCGAGAACGACTCTAAATGAGATGTTTTAACAAAATTTGATTTTCAGCGGAAACATAATAATGTTTTTCATAATGAAATTCATATGTAAATAACAAATGATAAGTCTAATATGTGGACTCCAATGCAACAGCTAACTAAGCATCATAGGGCTTCACACAAGCTAATCTTTACCTGAGACAAACATGCTTAAAATGTCAACACATTGGTTGAGTGAACATCATAGGTTTAACAATCATAATAAGTTTTAGACCACAAGATTTAGTTCAAAACATCAAAATGTTCAATATGCCATGAGTTTTAATATCGAACTAAACATTAACCCCTGACACTGTACGGGTGTCGGCAATCATTATTATGTACCCCCTTGACGATCACGCCAATGGGTAGAGATGTCACTCTCAATAGGCCTACTCACAATAATTAAGCTTGCAAAATTCCAATTCCAGTAATTAACGATATTATGGCGGGGATTTGCATGTAACAATAAATACATGTTTAATATAAGTCTCACGAAATTGCATATCAAATAGTTTAGGTACTTGTGTCTAAATTGTAAATCATTTAAAAGCAAGCATGTGTCTCACCCCAAAGTTTATAAAACAGTTAAGAAATAGTAGAAAGTGGGGCTATGAAGTTCACCTTAGCAGCAAGTAAGTAATTCCACGCAAGATGTAAGAACGGTGTATGTGTTCGGAGATCTCAACCTAGAGATATAACCTTTGATTAGTTAATGTCTAATAGACATAAAGTTTTAAAACGATATTAACAATGACGGTTTTCGAGAAAAATTCCTATTTATCAAAAGTTTCTATATTTGGAAACCTACCATTTGTGGAAAGCTTCCACTTATAGTAAACTTCTAGTTTTAGAAGTTCGGGTTATAATTCTTAACAAAGATGTTGTACAATCTCACCCAAACTTCGTTGCTAACATGCAAGTCACTCGAATGATCTATTGTTACCGGGCGCCCAGGATTCTTGACCAGAATCTAAGTTATGGCATTCGAAATCCGCAAGCGGTTCCCATATTGGCAACAAGGATCACCCTAGGCCAGATGTAGTGGTGATGTTTGTAGTCTTTGTACGTTATCTTTAATTATAACCTTCACGTTATAGGTGTATACACATAACAAGTTATTAATATACTTATTAATTATATGTATAGGTGATAATATACTTAGTGTAATTTAGTGTTACTATATAGATAAGTGTATAAGTTATAATAATATTATTATTCGTTAATTACTTTAATAATCTCATTATTAATTAACCATCCTTATAAGACTTATCATGCTTTATATACATACATAATATAATCTTTGTATGTGTTACATAAATATAGTTACCTACATGATACATACATATAGTCTTTATTATTATTATACAAGTATGTGTTTAACAATATGTTATATATGTATTTATTATTTGGAAGTGTTATATATACATTATTGTAAAGGTGGTACATATATATATATATATAACTACTTTACTTTTCATGTTTTACTAACCTTATATAACTTACACAATGCACACTCATACATACATACACACGTACATATACATACATATATACACATGTATGTATATATTTACATATACACATACACATACATCTACAATGTATACATGTACACACATACGTATGCATGCATGCATGCATGCATGCATGCATGTATATCATTATCATTATTACCTATTAATCAAACTCATGCACATGAAATCTTAACTTTTATTCATAATCATAATCTAATAACCTTAATATTCACCAACCCTAATCTTTATTAACCATAATTATATTTCCAAACCTTTTAACCCTAATCATAATAATCCTAATGAATTCTTATTCAATATCTTTTAACCATCTTTTTTTTTAAACCTTATACTTAATCTTTTAATCATATTCATTATCATTATTCCTATTCTTATTAATCTTTAACACAATCTCATTAACCAACCTTTATCAATTCTTTATAACCTTAATCATAATACTTCATGATCAATTCATAATTCGTAACTCTTAATTATATTAACTAGTTTATTATTCAAAAACCATAATCTTTATTCATACATGATATTCATTAACAAGTTCAACATAACCTAATACTTTTAATTCAACATGCATTCATAATCATACTTTTATCTTTTTCATTAGTTCATAAACTAATACCAACATACTCATAATCATAATACTTTTAAAAATATACTTATAAGTAACTTAAAAGTAATTGATTTAAATGCATGATTAAACTAGGGTTTAGGAATACCTTTAGAGGTTAGGATCAAGAAGATGATGATTATGAAAACTGAAACAGGAAACCAGCAGCAGCAAAATTCGATCAAACAAGGGGTTTATTGGGTCCTTTTTGTTCGACAGAAATAGCAAGAACTCAGTAGCAACAATGAACACTTTTGGGTTGTTGAGGGTCACGAATTGCAGCAGGAAAAACCAGAAAAGAACACACAGCAACTAGGTTTATTCTTGGGCTGTTTTGTGGCAAAACAGAAAGTTATAACAGCAGCAAACAATGGTCGATTGTGACTTTCTTTTGAAGGTGATTTGCAGCAGAAACAAGGGTTGTTGTAATCACGAATGCAGGTTGTTTTGGGAGGATGGATTGAAGTTGATTTGCAGGATGTATTTTGGAGAGTTGAATGTCGATGAAGGTTGTAGGTTTTGGGGCTGTTTAGTCAACAAGCATAGAGGGAAATCAGGAGGAAAAGTCGACTAATGCAGCAGGAATATTGTGGTGCAATTTAGAGAATAACATGAGGGTTTTTATAGATGTGTTTGGGTTTCCTAATTGCACTAGGTTCCTAAGATTACTTGATGATCAAGACAAGTTTAGGATGCAAGTTTTAGGATTTGAGTAGGATTAGTTTCCTTAATCAAGTTTATATTTTCTTTTTTTAGCCGATTTTATTGATAATATTAATTCATATATTTTTTTTCTGCAATTATGCAATTATTTATATATTTTATATTTTTTTATTAAAGTTACATTTTATTTAAATTACATTTTATTTAATTATTAGTCCCTAACCTTCATTAATTTCTAATTTGGTTCCAATTAATTTATATTAGTTTTTAATAGTTATATAATGTCACATTTAAATTAATACTTATAGTTCATATTTTAGGGTTAGGGTTTAGTATTTAATAGGTAGGGTTAGGTTTTTAATTAATATTAGGGTTTAAGTATTAATTACTATATTTATTATATCCGGACAACAACCCTAGTTATAACATACAAGCAACAATGAACCCTAGTGGAATTTTTGGCATTTCATATTGGAGAAATGAGGGTTGTTATAGTACTTCCTCGTTAATTTAAACTTCGTCCCGAAGTTCAGGAAGACTTCTCGGATGCATCAACGGTTGAGAATAGATGTGGATATTTCCGCTTCATCTGGTCTTCACGTTCCCAGGTATACTCGGGGCCTCTTCGTGAATTCCAACAGATCTTAACAATGGGAATAGAGCTTTGTTAAGCCTTTAAGCTCACGATCCATAATCCATATCGGTTCTTCAACGGAATGCAATTTATCATCAATGCAGATATCATCCAATGGAATAACAAGTGTGTCATCAGTAAGACACTTTTTAAGATTAGAGATGTGAAGCGTATGAACTTTAATTAACAGGAGGTGTTGACTAAAAATTACCATTCAGTCAACGTTTTGTTATAACAAAGTTCACACCTAATTACAGTGGAGTTCTACATTTTCGTCCGTATGAGGTCTCCAATAAAACTTCTTCATATCGTGATACGTTTTACTAGAGCCTGGGTGAATAGTATATTTAGTCTTATGGACTTCATCCATGACTAGTTCTCGAAAAATTTATGAATAACGGTGATTTTTATAGGATCGACATGTATTCCTTCACTATCAACTACATGTCCCAGACACTGTACGATTCACGGCCAAAATTCACACTTGGAGAAACTTTGGCATAAAGTTGTTCCTTCTTTAAGAGCTCTTGAATCAATCACAAATGTTGCTCATGCTCTTTCTCGCTCTTAGAGTAGATTAAGATATCATCGATCACGAATTGGTCATGTTAAGGTTTGCATACATGGTTCATAAGATCCATGAATACAGCAGGAGCATTGGTCAAATCAAAAGGCATGACAAGGAACTCATAATGTCCATAACAAGTTAGGAAAGCAGTCTTAGAAACATCAGTTTCCTTGGCTCTCAATTGATGATAACCCGTCCTAAGATTAATCTTCGAATAGATACTTGACCCTTGCAGTTGGTCAAATAGATCATCAATACGCAGGAATGGATAATGATTCTTGATGGTTAGCTTGTTGAGTTCTCGGTAATCAATACACATTCTCAACGTGCCATCTTTCTTCTTGTCAAAAAGAACGAGTACTCCCCATGGAGGCGAGCTATGATAAATGAAACCTTTCTCCAAAAGTTCTTGGAATTGGTAGGATAATTCCTTCATTTTAGATGGTGCTAAACGGTGTGGTACCTATGCAATAGGTACAGTACCGGGCATGGATAATTTGAAAGCAAAAGATAATATAATATCCAGGGTTGATATTTTTAGTTGACAATATATAGGTAAGGAGTAAGTAACGGTACACAATGGTCCTAGGGTTGATCAGACCTTATTTCAATCATGATCCATTAGGATTTCTGCATGACTTATCATAATATAACTACGTTGATTAAGCGTCATTATATTATACTAAATCATACTTTTATCACTCCATAAGGTTACTACTATGTCATCTAGTCAATATTCATCTTCTTCGAGGTGAATGATTCGATGGAAAATGAAAGAAAAGAAAATAACATCATTCATTCATTTTAAAGAAAATAACCAGAGTATTACAGAAACTTAACGAAATCTTCCAAAATATAGAAGTACTAAATGGTAACATAAGAACACTATGAAAATGAGAAATTTAAATGACTCTAGTGGTTTCCAAAAAAACTTTTCATTGTGCCTCTTCATTATTCCTCTTATCCGAACATTTATTTTTGAAATGCTCTACTCCTCCACATTTATAGCAAGTATGAATGGTTGAATTTGCCTTTTTGGCTGGAGCTTTTGTTACAGGAATAACAACTCTACAATTCTTGGCTATGTGCCCCACCTTCTTACACCTGGTGCACTTAGCCTTACACCATCCTTCATGATGTTTCTCACATCTTTTGCAATAAGGACGCTTTCCCTTATACAGCTTGTTAAATTTTTCCTTAGAATTTTTTTGCTCCATTCCTTCCCTCTTCCTTTTTGCACCTTCTTTCTCCTTATGTTTGTCGATGAAATAGCTTGCCATGCAAGCAGCTTCTTGTATGGTGCTTGGGTTCGTCAAGGTAACATCTCTCCGGACTTCATCAGGTAATCCATTGATGTAGCATTGGATCCCTAGATACTCAGGAGTAGGTATGAGAGCAAATTCTTGAAATTGGTTGGTGTAGCTCATGAGATCAGCATTCACCATTTCTATATTACTAAGCCCAGGTCTTTCAGTACTCTTGTATGTAGGGGGCTGGTAGTTCTTGAAATTTTGATGTGAACAATTAGTCGAAAGATTTCGCGGTGCGCCATTGTTGCCATTGCCTTACGCGGCAGCCAACAGTTGTTGAAATTGTGCGGGAGTCAAAGTAACATTTGGAAAAGCGTTAGCACCATGAGTTGATGAGACATGATCTTCAATACATAAAAAAAGTATTAGTTGAAGAGTGATGGTGCACTGGGTAGCAACACCAATGGATAAGAAAAGGTAGTATGGGTTAGTTAGTGATAATGATGGTGAAGCAAGTGAGTAATTGGGTGTGCAGATAGATCCTTCATTGTCAGATCCTTCGGTGCCCGAAACGATGACTGGGTGATGACTAGACATCCTAGAGAAGGAGTACTAAGTAGATTCTAAGGCACGGTATGACGGCAAAGATATAAGGAGAGCATAGTAAGGCAAGCATAGAAATTAGGATCGCACTTTAAACTAAGGCAAGAATATAGACAAATAAGTAAGGTGCTTAAACTAAGGCAGGAAGTGTTATAGTCCTATAGATTGCTAAGGCACCCAAACTAACACATAAGGCACACGTAAAATGCAATCCTGGTTCTCTATAACAACCTGGCTCTGATTCCACTCTGTCACACCCCCTAAATGGAACCGGGGGTCATATGTGACTAACCAATATCAAAACACAAGTGTAAAGCGAGAACGACTCTAAATGAGACGTTTTAACAAAATTTGATTTGCATCGGAAACATAATAATGTTTTTCATAATGAAATTCATATGTAAATAACAATTGGTAAGTCTAATATGTGAACTCCAATGCAACAGCTAACTAAGCATCATAGGGCAGCACACAAGCTAATCTTCACCTGAGACAAACATGCTTAAAATGTCAACACATTGGTTGAGTGAACATCATAGGTTTAACAATCATAATAAGTTTTAGACCACAAGATTTAGTTCAAAACATCAAAGTATTCAATATGCCATGAGTTATAATATCGAACTAAACATTAACCCCTGACACTGTACGGGTGTCGGCAATCATTATTATGTACCCCATTGACGATCACGCCAGTGGGTAGAGACGTCACTCTCAATAGGCCTACTCACAATAATTAAGCTTGCAAAATTCCAATTCCAGCAATTAACGATATTATGGAAGGGATTTGCATGTAACAATAAATAGATGTTTAATAAAAGTCTCACGAAAATGCATATCAAATAGTTTAGGTACTTGTGTCTAAATTGTAAATCATTTAAAAGCAAGCATGTGTCTTACCCCAAAGTTTATAAAACAGTTAAGAAATAGTAGAAAGTGGGGCTATGAAGTTCACCTTAGCAGCAAGTAAGTAATTCCACGCAAGATGTAAGAACGGTGTATGTGTTCGGAGATCTCAACCTAGAGATATAACCTTTGATTAGTTAATGTCTAATAGACATAAAGTTTTAAAACTATATTAATAGTGACGATTTTTGAGAAAAATTCCTATTTCTCAAAAGTTTCTATATTTGGAAACCTACCATTTGTGGAAAGCTTCCACTTATAGTAAACTTCTAGTTTTAGAAGTTCGGGTTATAATTCTTACCAAAGATGTTGTACAATCTCGCCCAAACTTCGTTGCTAAAATGCAAGTCACTCGAATGATCTATTGTTACCGGGCGCCCAGGATTCTTGACCAGAATCTAAGTCATGGCATACGAAATCCACAAGCGGTTCCCATATTGGCAACAAGGATCACCCTAGGCCACATGTAGCGGTAATGTTTGTAGTCTTTGTACGTTATCTTTAATTATAACCTTCACGTTATAGGTGTATACACATAACAAGTTATTAATATACTTATTAATTATATGTATAGGTGATAATATACTTAGTGTAATTTAGTGTTACTATATAGATAAGTTTATAAGTTTTAATAATATTATTATTCATTAATTACTTTAATAATCTCATTATTAATTAACCATCCTTATAAGACTTATCATGCTTTATGTACATACATAATATAATCTTTGTATGTGTTACATAAATATAGTTACCTACATGATACATACATATAGTCTTTATTATTATCATACAAGTATGTGTTTAACTATATGTTATATATGTATTTATTATTTGTAAGTGTTATATATACATTATTGTAAATGTGGTATATATATATATATATATATATATATATATATATATACACCACATTTACAATAATGTATATATATATATACATTATTGTAAATGTTATATATACATTATTGTAAATATATATATACATTATTTGTAAGTGTTATATATACATTATTGTAAATGTGGTATATATATATATATATATATATATGTATAACTACTTTACTTTTCATGTTTTATTAACCTTATATAACTTACACAATGCACACTCATACATACATACACACGTACATATACATACATATATACACATGTATGTATATATTTACATATACACATACACATACATCTACAATGTAAACATGTACACATATATGTATGCATGCATGCATGCATGCATGCATATCATTATAATTATTACCTATTAATCAAACTCATGCACATGAAATTATAACTTTTATTCATAATCATAAGCTAATAACCTTAATATTCACCAACCCTAATCTTTATTAACTATAATTATTTTTCCAAACCTTTTAACCCTAATCATAATAATCCTAATGAATTCTTATTCAATATCTTTTAACCATTCTTTTTTTTTAAACCTTATACTTAATCTTTTAATCATATTCATTATCATTATTCCTATTCTTATTAATCTTTAACACAATCTCATTAACCAACCTTTATCAATTCTTTATAACCTTAATCATAATACTTAATGATCAATTCATAACTCGTAACTCTTAATTATATTAACTAGTTTATTATTCAATAACCATAATCTTTATTCATGCATGATATTCATTAACTAGTTCAACATAACCTAATACTTTTAATTCAACATGCATTCATAATCATACTTTTATCTTTTTCATTAGTTCATAAACTAATACCAACATACTCATGGTCGATTGTGACTTTCTTTTGAAGGTGATTTGCAGCAGAAACAAGGGTTGTTGTGATCACGAATGCAGGCTGTTTTGGGAGGATGGATGGAAGTCAATTTGCAGGATGTATTTTGGAGAGTTGAAGGTCGATAAAGGTTGTTGGTTTTGGGGCTGTTTAGTCGACAAGCATAGAGGGAAAGCAGGAGGAAAAGTCGACTAATGCAGCAGGAATATTGTGGTGCAATTTAGGGAATAACATGAGGGTTTTTATAGATGTGTTTGGGTTTCCTAATTGCACTCGGTTCCTAAGATTACTTGATGATCAAGACAAGTTTAGGATGCAAGTTTTAGGATTTGAGTAGGATTAGTTTCTTAATCAAGTTTATATTTTTTTTCTAGCCGATTTTATTGATAATATTAATTCATATATTTATTTTTTTATTCGGAAATTATGCAATTATTTATATATTTTATATATTTTTTTTATTAAAGTTATATTTTATTTAAATTACATTTTATTTAATTATTAGTCCTTAACCTTCATTAATTTCTAATTTGGTTCAAATTAATTTATATTAGTTTTTAATAGTTATATAATGTCACATTTAAATTAATACTTATATTTCATATTTTAGGGTTAGGGTTTAGTATTTTATAGGTAGGGTTAGGTTTTTAATTAATATTAGGGTTTAAGTATTAATTACTATATTTATTATATCCGAACAACAACCCTAGTTATAACGTACAAGCAACAATGAACCCTAGGGGCATTTCTAGCATTTCATATTGGAGAAATGAGGGTTGTTATACCTTTTTTGATAGAGAATGGCTTGGATTCCGTAAAAAGTTTCTTCGGAAGAGGCGGATTTTGCTAAGACTTTGTCTAGAATTTTCTTTGGCTCTTCCGGTAATTCTTATTTGGGGCAACTTCTCGGGTTTTTATTTGCCTTTATTCTAGAGACTTTGCTCTTTCATCATTTTTTTTATTTTTTTATTATTTGTTTAGCATACCCTTTCTTCATAACTTTTGTCTTTCATTCCTGGTGCCCAGAGAGGAAGTTATAATCCACTGAAAATAGGTCTTTGACCTGTCAAAAATAATCAGGGGTTCGGAATCTTTTAACAAGTGCTTTTGAAGCGAATTTGATCGATCTATCTCTTCACTATTCTGTGGATCTTTTGATAAGTGAAAAGGGGAATGAAAGTGAACAGGTAGTGTATTTTTGGGAGTGAATTTTGGGGTGAATATTTTTGATTCATCAACTCTTTATGTGAGTTGGTCGATTTACATTGCGTGGAGTGGAAACGGAAACAGATGGCTTTTTGTCTTCTCTATTCAGAATGATTTCGGAAGGAGTATCGCACCTGCACCACGTATGGTACTTATTAACCATTGGCCTTGAAACGTATGTCAAAACCAAGTTCTAACTTGAACCGTACACCGGCACGCTCATCAATTGAAATGATAAAGTACTGTAGATTTGATGGGTCGTACAGATACATTGGGCCCAAGAGTCCTCACTTTTTGGGAGTAGGGTTGTGCTTGGTCATGCGTAGCCTTTTTACATATTTTCTTGAAAGAATTCTTTTGACACAAAACATGAGTTTCTGCTTAATCGTTCCGTTCTAGTGAATGTTCTGAAAACCGATTTCTAGCAATTTATAGAATCTTTTGGGTTAAACAAGCTAAGAATTTTTCGAAATTACCCAATATTCATTGCTAATTACTTTTGGACAAAAATATTTTTCAAAACTTTGTGTTTTACGGTTACTTGTCCTTTAAACCTTTACCCAATACCCCACACTTAGAAGAACATTGTCCATAATGTTCTCTGAAAAGAATATTTTATATATAAATTAAGGACATTGTCTTCTAAAATTTCTAAGTTGGTTGCGGGGGTGACCTCACGCTTAGAGATTTTAGTGTGTAATAATTGAAATAGGTTTGAGGAAGGATTACTTCCCTACGGTCATGTTACTTTCCTAGTGCTGGGCCTTCCTACGGTCAGTCTCCTAATTGCTGGAAAGGACCAGTCTCTTTTGATAAAGTTTATGCATGAAGAACAAAAAGAGAAAAGAAGTATTTCGACTATATAACTTTTTAATACAATGCTTCAAAAAGATAAAACTAAAAGTAAATAAGGTAAAGTATTCTACGGAATACTATCATGGCCAATGTACTGAGCAGTGTCTGCGAAGTATCCATGAAGTCCGAAGGGATCATCATCATCCTCTAGTCTCGGCAAATACTTAAGTGGCTGTCCTACGTCCAACTCAGGGCCTAGTAGTGAATCCATACAAAGGTGTGATGGAAACTCCAGGTGTGACAAGCTCGGGAAAGGATCCTCATCAGGGATGTTCCCGGTAATCTCAAATACCTGGGCTGTGGGCGGGTCAACGGATATGGGGACTGTAACTAGGTGACAGCCTTCAGGTAGCTCAGGGACTGAGACTGCCTCGGTGACTGGAGCAGGCGAAATGGCTAAGACATGCGGCGTGATGGGAGCGGGAGTAGCATGTGCTGGGATGACAGCTGAAGCGACCAAGTGAACTGAGATCGGTGTGGAATGTATGGGGGTAGCTTGTCTTGTTGGCTGAACACGGCATGCTAGCCTGAATGACGATGAGGTAAGAGTACTACGTGGCATCCCCTCACGCTGAAGGTATGCTCTAAGAGCTCGATAAAGTCTCTGCTGGTCTCTGAGTATTTCCCATGCAACATCTGGGTCATTCAAGGTGGCTCCATAGTGTATCACTGTCTGTGGCTCATGTGTCTCTGGTAGTTGTGTATACTCAGCAGGTCTCGAGCCTAATCATCTAGAGCGTCGCACAGGAGGGGCTGGTGGTGCTGTACCAATATCCTCCTCAACAATCTCCAATATCAATCTCCTTGGGCCCAACTGCCCTGTTAATGGCCTGTTTTGATCAGCGCTGGTTTCCGATGATTAAATTCTCGGAGTCCTCCTCCTGTGAACTGGGATGTAAACTGAAGCTCCTGAACTTGGCATTCTGCCTGAACACATTCAACAAACTCGTGAGTACTAAGCGCAAGTATAGCGCTTTAGTTGTTAGTGCACAAAGATAATATTTTTGTAAACTAAAAATAATAAAATAAAAATAATGAAAAATAAAAAGGATAAGCAAGGGGTGCCTCCCAAGAGCGCTTTGTTTATCAAGTTGTTACAACTCGACTTTTCTTTTTAGATCTTCAGAATGGATCAAAGGAGAAGAGGTGAACCTCCTTGTCGTGGTCTTCTAGATAAGCTTTTAGTCAGTGGCCATTGACTTTGAAGTTGCCAGTAGGTCATTCTAATTCCACGGCTCCGTGTGGAAAAGCATGTATAACTTTGTATGGCCCACTCCATCTTGATCTAAATTTTCCAGCGAACTTCTTGAATCGAGAATTAAAGAGTAGAACTTTATCTCCAGGAGTGAACTTTGTAGGTATCAGGTTTGCATCATGTGTCAGCTTCATTCGTTCCTTGTAGATATATGACGTCTTGTATGCTTGGTCTCTTAATTCAGCGAGTTCATTCATCTGCATCTTTCGATGCCTAGCGGTTACAGAGGGATCGAGGTTGCAGGTCATTAGTGCCCAGAGAGCTTTATATTTTAGTTCCAGCGGAAGGTGACATGCTTTTCCATAGATCATGCAGTAGGGTGTAGTTCCTAGAGGATTCTTGTAAGCAGTCCGAAATGCCCACAGAGCATCATCTAGTTTCTCGGCCCATTTATTTCCATGATGGCCGACGGTGCGTTCCAGGATACTTTTGAGTGCTCTGTTAGTGACCTCTACTTTTCTGTTAGTCTACGGATGATAGGCAGTGGACATTTTGTGGGTAACTCCGTATTGTTACATTACCTTCATAATTTGGGAATTGCAGAAGTGTGTGCCTCTATCACTTATTATAGCGCGGGGAGCTCCAAATCGGCAGAAGAGTCTCTTTAAAAAGTTGGTTACGACCTTGGCATCATTGGTTGTAAACGCTTGGGCTTCGACCCATCTTGAGACGTAATCTACTGTTACGAGGACATATTCTTTCCCATTAGACTTCGGGAATGGCCCCATAAAGTCTAATCCCTATATATTGAAGATCTCGCAAGCTTGGATATTAGTCCGAGGCATCTCATTCTTCATAGAGATAATACCTTGTCTTTGGCATGCGTCACAACGCTTTACAAGCTCTTGCGCATCTCAGAATATAGTCGGTTAGTAAAATCGTGATTCGTATACTTTTCTTGCGGTTAAGTTTGCTCAATGATGACCTCCAGTTGGTCTATGGTAACTTTGGTAAAGAATCCATGCTGCTTGTTTTTCATCTACGCACCTCCTGATTATCTGATCAGGGCAAATTCTAAACAGGTATGGGTCTTCCCAATAGTAGTACTTGGCATCCCTGAAGAACTTCCTTCTTCGGGATGTGCTCATTCACTTTTGTACTACTTCAACAACTAGGTAGTTGGCTATGTCATCGTACCAAGGAGTATCAGTGAATTGTGATCCTGTGTGAGCTTGTCCTAAGCTCATAAGCTGTTCTTCCGGAAATTTATCTCTGATATCTTGTTCAGCAAGTTGTTCCATTGCTGGGTTCTCCAAACGACTAAGATGGTCTGCTGCGACATTGTCTGCTCCTTTTTTATCTTTGATTTTAATATCGAATTCTTGGAGGAGTAAGATCCATCGTAGGAGTCTCGTTTTAGCATCTTGCTTATTGAATAGATATTTAAGGGCTGAATGATCTGTGTAAACCGTGGTTTTGGACAGGATGAGGTAGGAACGGAAATTATTGAAGGTGAATACTACAGCTAGCAGCTCCTTTTCCGTGGTGGTGTAATTCTCTTGAGCTCCGATTAAGGTTGCTGGCATAAAAGACTGGATGAAAATGTTTATCTTTCCGTTGTCCGAGTACAGCTCCAACTGCGAAGTCACTCGCATCACACATGATTTCGAATGGTAAACTCCAATCAGGGGCTATCATGATAGGTGCATGTGTGAGCTGTTCTTTCAGATAGTTGAATGCTTTAGTACATTCTTCATCAAAGACAAACGAGACTTCCTTTCCGAGAAATCTTTGATGAAACGTCGGTAAAAACCGGCATGTCCAAGGAAACTCCTTACCGCTTTTACTGTGGTAGGCTCTGGAATTTTAGTTATGGTCTCAATCTTAGCCTTATCAACTTCTATTACTGAATTTGAAATCTTGTGTCCTAAAACGATCCCTTCTTTAACCATGAAGTGACATTTTTCGCAATTTAGAACTAAATTCGAATCTTCACATCGGGTGAGCATCTTGTCAAGGTTAGAAAGGCACGAATCAAAGGTACTACCAAAGACCGAGAAGTCATCCATGAAGACTTCCATACAACGTTCAATCATGTGGTGAAATATTGCTACCATGCATCGCTTGAATGTAGCTGGTGCATTTCATAACCCAAAGGGCATGCGTCGATAGGCAAATGTTCCATAAGGACAGGTGAAGGTTGTTTTTTCTTGGTCCTTAGGATCGAGGGGGATCTGAAAGTAGCCGAAAAAACTGTCAAGGAAACAATAGTACTCATTTCCTGATAGACGTTCCAACATTTGATCGATGAACGGCAATGGAAAATGATCTTTTCGGGTTGCATCGTTAAGTTTACGATAATCTATGCAAACCCTCCAACCGGTGACTTCCTGTGTTGGAATAAGTTCATTATTCTCATTTTGAATTACGGTCGTCCCTCCCTTCTTGGGTACCAGTTTAATAGGACTGACCCATGGTGAATCGAAAATGGAATAGATCAGACCGGCATCCAGAAGTTTGATCACTTCTTTCTTGATGACTTCTTGAATCATAGGGTTGACCCTTCTTTGCCTCTGAACTGACGATTTGAAATCATCTTCCATGAAGATCTTGTGGGTGCAATAGTTGGGGCTGATTCCTTTTATGTAGGAGATCTTCCAAGCAATTGCATTCTTATGTGATTTCAGAACTTGGATCAATTTCACCTACTCTTGTGGCGTGAGGTCTTACGAAATGATTAAGGAGAGTTTCGATTCTCCTTCTAAGAATGCATACTCCAGATTGTCAGGTAACTTCTTTAACTCCAATTCCGGAGGTTCCTCGATAGATGGCTTCATTGTAGCGATCTCGTTTTGATCTAACGAGTCATATCTCTTCTGGAATTCTGATTCTTCTTCAATAGCGGTCATTGATGCTATATGTTCTTTGTTCTTGGAAATTTTCCTTCTTAATGCTTCTTATTCAAAAACGTCTTCTTTAGTTTCGAAGGTTGGTTCAGGGATTTCAACACAGTCCTCTTTTGACTGGGGTTCCTGGAATACCGAAATGAAATTTGTTTCTTCATTCGGTCTTCTCCTTAATAGAGGTAGGGGAATCCTTGCCCAAGCGGTGCTATTTAGATAGTCTTTCCGAGAAAGTTACTTTCAGAGAGGGGAGATTTATGCTGACTAAGGTTTATGGCTGAATGGACGTCGAGATTTCCTCCAGGAGGTATAAAGAACAGATCCTTAGAAATTTGATCTTGACTACATATAGCCATAGTTTCTTCCAGGTATTCGTTGACGAGTTCTTGAAAAGAATCAGTGAGATTGATATCTTCTTCGCGGGGGTAGCTCATGAGTCGGTCGACATTAAATGTGACTTCTTCACTCCCTACTCTTAATTTCAATGATTTATCGTGTACATCGATTACGGCCTTGGCAGTATTCAAGAATGGTCTGCCAAGTATGAGTGGGACCTTCGTGTCTTCCTCAATATCCATAATAACGAAGTCAACGGGAAATGCGAACTTATCCACTCTGACTAGGACATCTTCAGCTATTCCTCGAGGAACTTTAACTGATCTGTCCGCGAGTTGGATAGTCATTTTGGTAGGCCTTAGGTAATCTAATCCTAGCTTCTTGAATAACGAATAGGGCATTAGGTTTACACTGACTCCTAAGTCTACTAATGAATTGCTAATTTGGACATCTTGCAGGTAGCAAGGTACCGTAAATCTTCATGTATCTTCTAACATAGGGGGAATACCATGTTGTAATACTAATGAACACTCTTCACTTAAGGGCAAGCTAACTATCTCTCTTAATCTCTCTTTATTTGAAAGTAGTTCTTTGAAAAATTTTGCGCAGTTTGGCATTTCTACTAAAGCATCTACTAGTCGTACATTCAAATGCAGATTCTTGATAATATCCCAATACTTAGCGAATTTTGCTTCCTGTTTTTCCTTCCTAAGCCTACCTGGGAAAGGTATGCGAGCGCGTGGAATAATTTCCAGGGCTTTAGGACAGATAGGTTCCGATGGATTGACAACTGGGTCAATTGGCATAGGTTCCTTATCAGAAAAATCTTGTATGGGTATATTAACAGTTGTTTCCTTCCCACGTGTAGTGATTACTAGGACATCAAACTCACTACACTCTAATTCAACTTCAGTGGTTAAACGTTTAAGCGTAAGCTAAAAATTGGTTATTAATTTTTCAAAAGTCTTTATCAAAGTGTCGAACTTATTTTGACATTCTATGAATTAAAGGTTTATCATGTATTAATTTTTCATAAATTCAACTAAAATTTCCTTAGAGTGGAGAGTAGGTTTGTGTAATGGGAAGATTATATTATGGTCCGAATAACTAAAAGCTTGTTAATCCTAAGACACACTGCTCCCTAGAAGCGGCGCCAAAAATTTGATATGCGCAAAGCACACCTAATCTTATTGTAATATGATTACGAATTCATCCACAAAGAGCAGTGTTCAAGATTTAAAAGTGATATCGGCTAAAAAGTCATGTTTTTACCCCCGATATTGAGTCCCAAAAGCATAAAGTTCAAAACTTTATTGGCAAAATAATTGCTTTTTCGGTTGAATTTATAGATAAAGTAATTACGAAGACGATGCAAAAAGAATCAAGAGAAACGGAGCTCAAATGAAGATTCTAGAGCGAAAACGGTGAAAGACGAGAAATCAAGTTACGATCCAGTGAAATCAGGCTGATCAGGCCAGCAAACGGCCGGCCATACGGCTTGCCAAATGGCCTGCCAGTATGGCAAACGGCCTGCTAAACAGTTAGAGCAAAAGGGCTCGATAAACGTCTTGCCTTAGCAAACGGCCTCCAAAAACGGCCTGCCAAACGGCCTGCCAGCCATTTGCAGGCAAATTTTATGTCTATTTAAAGGATTTTTGTCATCCAATTTCCACACACCTCTCTTCACTCTCTCACTACAATACACTTTCTCTCACTAGAGCTTTCAAGGCCTTCTCACCTCCGAGCGAGAAATTAAGTACCCGGAGGCGAACACCGTAGATTGTAATAGGAGCAGTCTAGAGGATGTCAGCACTTGTAATGGTCCAGATCTCATCTGTAAACGGTGAACACTTTCCTTAATTTAATGAAATTATCTTGTTATCTTAAGTTACTTTCATCTTGCATGATTATCTATCTGTTACAAATGTTTATTATATGTTGAATACTTTATCTGACACTTATCATACTGTTATGCTGAAACCTTGATGGTTTAGAAGTTTAATTTACGGATCACCCTTTTCGCTTATTCACGTGGCTATAACCTAGTATTAGGACATGATCAACCCTAGGATACAAGGTAAGTAGTTATGTGTGCTTAACGTCACAATAGGGATATAGTACCTACGTACGAATAACCATCTATTCGTCATAGAAGAGCTGCCTATTTAGGTTGTGATTAGAGTTAGCAACAGAGAGTTCGATGAACACTAGCTTACTCAAAAGCAGGATTCGCGTCAGAAGCAATGTTCTTGAGATGTTGTAAGATGATCCGGGATTGAATAAGTGATCGCAAAGGAGAGACCTCTAACCCAATTAGCAGTACCTTAGAATATCTAAGATTGCACATTTGTTAATGTTAAGGCATAGCATAGTGATTCAGTGGTAGGATATTGCTTTACTTAGACCAACTAGAATTAAGAAAAGCTGAGACTTTCCCTTATGGGTATACAACTTTGTTCATGTACCTCGGATTCTATCCATAAGGTCGTTTAAACCCTTTAGGTTAACGTTAGAAGTAGGGATATCCGTCTTAGCCAGAATCTTGAAGGCCTAAACTCTTAGTGACAAATCAGTTAGGTTCATAGCCCAGTTGATTGATGTTTAGTGTTTATCCTAGGAAGTTAAACTCTTGCGATAATTCCCCTTCAGAATTCTATTCTTCATATCTATCTTTATCTTATAAGTTAAAATACTGTTTTATCTAGTTAATCTTAATCTATCACCTCTTGTCACTATGGTTAACTATATAGGCACTTTTGTCCCACATTACTAAGAAAACATACAAAAATACGAACCTGAGTTATATTTACCACTTACTCGTTAAAAGGAAGACAAGTAGGTGAGTTATAGGTAGGAACCCCAGCTAAATATAAATGATAAAACCATTACTCTCTTTTGGTAGCTAAATCTGACGTGTTGCGACCTAACGACACCGCACAAATAAAACCGTCTGTTTTGGCCATATCAAGAGGGTAGTAAGTTTTTGGCGCCGATGCCGGGGACTTATTTTCTGTCTGTTAAGGTAATCATTGATTCTGTCAAGATATCTGAGACTCTTGAGTGGTGTCTAAGAAAGAAAATTATACACGGACTTGGTTGTTGGATTTCCGGAACAGTCTCTAAATATATTGGAACCAAAAGGATCATGCCTCTCCGTTGTCTGCCTGGCTACTTGTTTCAAGGATAAATTGACAAGAATCACACATGCTTAACAAGCAGGGAGTTTGTCGATATAGGATTTAAAGTCGCCATTACAGTAAACCCTTTTCAAATTTATAAAAACAAAATATTAATTATGGTATTAATTTCTGTAGATTCTAGTTCAAACTTAATCGACTACGAAGAAAGTGCGAAAGGCAGTTGCTCTCCCACAACTTCAGAAACCGACGAAGTTTTTCTTTATAAACCTAAAACAATTCTAAACCCTGATGAATCTCATCAAGACTTAGTTCTTGATCCTTGTAGTCCAAGAAGACGGATGATTTCATCTGACTTAGAGATTTCATTGCTTTTGGATAAGTTTTACTCAAATGAACCAGGATTCAACCCTCTTCATGATCCAAAAGGGAGGCTCAGTCTTAACAAAGTCGTGATTATGGAAGATGAAATACGGGAAGAATATCCAACTATTTTCAATTATCCAGACTTGTTCGAATTTAATCCCAAAGAGATACGACACCCTGATAAAACAAAAGCTCCGTTTATTAGAAATATGTTAAATCCTAGTAGAAGGTTAGACATTTATAGAGCATTCATTAGGCACCTATATTCCTTAGACTTCCCATTTTCAACATTTCAAATTAATCTATTAAAAGAGATGCGTTCTCAGATTCGTTCTCTTCACAAACTGTTAAAAGAATGTGGGGATGACCTTTTTGTCAAATATCGGGATGCATAAATTGATTTCAAGTTCAATTTAGAGTCATTCGTCAGTTTTCTCCTCACTTCACCAATAAGGAAATTTCTCCAGTTCATATAAACCGTTATGTCGCGGCAATGATCTCTAAATTAGAATTTTGGGTTGAAAGCAAGAAACCTAACCCTATTTCAAAATATGGAAACTGAGATTTCTTTTACTTTGATCCAGCCTCATTTCTCATCAAAAGATTAATTGAAGCTTTTTCGGATTCTACCGAGGAAAGAATACATCAGAATTTCTTCTCAAAAAGAAAGGAAATATATTCAGAACTCGTACAAATCCTCACTATGTCAAAATTTCCATTTACAACTGAAATGTCCCGTTCATATCGATTATAAACGTTCCATATTAATTGATTTGGTTGCGAGGTTTTGACCTCTATATGAGACGTTTTTCAAAGACTGCATTCGATTTTAAAAACAAACCATAACCTTTAAAATATTACTATGATTATCAAATGATGATAATCTAAAATATAACATTTTCACACGACCATTACATAATGATTTACAATAATATTACACAACAATATATGTCTTCGAATGCAGTTTTTAAACAATATTATACAAGCATGCTGACTCCAACTCTTGTCCATAAATTAGCATGCAACAGCGGAAGCTCTTAATAATCACCTGAGAATAAACATGCTTTAAACGTCAACAAAAATGTTGGTGAGTTATAGGTTTAACCTATATATTTATCAAATCAGAATAATAGACCACAAGATTTCATATTTCCATTTTTCATAAACATCATCCCATACATAGAGATAAAAATCATTCATATGGTGAACACCTGGTAACCGACATTAACAAGATGCATATTGAATATCCCCATCATTCCGGGACTCTCTTCGGACATGATAAAATTGAAGTACTAAAGCAGTTCAAATTCTCTGACTGGGGCTAGTTAGTGCCCAACGATCTATCTTTAGGATTCGCGTCAATTAGGATGTCTGTTCCCTAATTCTTAGATTACCAGACTAAAAAGGGGCATATCCGGTTTAATAAATTCAACCATAGAATGTAGTTTCACGTACTTGTGTCTATTTTTTAAAACATTTATAAAACTGCATGTATTCTCATCCCAAAAATATTATATTTTAAAAGTAGGAGTATAACTCACTTTAACAGATTTTTACTTCGTCGGGAAGTAAGACTTGGCCACGGGTTGATTCACGAACCTATAACAAATGTATACATATATATCAAAGTATGATCGAAATATATTCACAACATTTTTTTTTATTACGTTTTAGTGATTTAAGTTTGTTAAGTTAACAGTCCAACGTTAGTAATCTACAAATAGTTGTCCGCAGTTAGATGTACAGAAATAAATCAATATATTATCTCGAATCAATCCACGACCCAGTGTATACAAGTCTCAGGCTAGATCATAACTCAAAGTATATATATTATTTTGGAATCAACCTCAACCCTGTATAGCTAACTCAAACATTACTGCATATAAAGTGTCTATGGTTGTTCCAAATAATATATATAGATGGCGTCGATATGATATGTCAAAATATTGTATACGTGTCTATGGTATCCCGATATTACATAATATATGTTAGAATATATGTATAATACAATATAAGTAAGTTAAGTTATGGTTAGTCTAGATTTGTTACAAAATTTTCGCAGCAAAAACTAGCAAATTTACCCAATTTTATTTTACCCGTCATTTCTTCATTTCAAATCCGTTTTGAGTGATTCAAGTTGCTATGGTTTCATAATGAACTGAAATTTATGAAACTAAACAGAAAAATATAAGTTTATAGTTGAAAATACAGGTTACAAGTCATTTTTTAAAGAGGTAGTCATTTCAGTCGAAAGAACGACGTCTTGATGACCATTTTGAAAAACATACTTCCACGTTGAGTTTAACCATGATTTTTGGATATAGTTTCATGTTCATAAGAAAAATAATTTTCCCAGAAGGACAACTTTTAAATCAAATTTTATCATAGTTTTTAATTATCTAACCCAAAACAGCCTGCAGTTTTACTACGACGGCGTATGTCCGATTTTACGGTGTTCTTCGTTTTTCCAGGTTTTAAATCATTAAGTTAGAATATCATATAGATATAGAACATGTGTTTAGTTGATTTTAAAAGTTAAGTTAGAGGGATTAACTTTGTTTGCGAACATGGTTAGAATTAACTAAACTATGTTCTAGTGATTACAAGTTCAAATCTTCGAATATGATAGTTAGATATATATGAATAGAATGATGTTACGAACATCATTACTACCTTAAATGTAGTAGTTAAATCTACTGGAAGTGACAAAAATTGATCTAGCTTCAAAGAATTCTTGGATGGCTTGAAAGTTCTTGAAGTAGAATCATGACACGAAAACAAGTTCAAGTAAGATTTCCACTCTAAATAAGATTGTTATAGTTATAGAAATTGAATCAAAGTTTGAATATTAGTATTACCTTGAATTAGAAAGATATCTTACTTTAAATAAGAAAGATTTCTTGAGATTGGATGATCACTTGAAATGGATTTGCAAGATTGAAAGTAAGCTAGTAAACTTGAAAGTGTTCTTGATGTGTTCTTGAGTTGTTGTTTTGTATGCTGATCTAGGTTAGGATTTATGAGCTAGATTGAGGTAGATTTTGATGAAGATGATGAAGAACACTTAGAACAATGGAAGAACACTTGAGAGAGAGTAATTTGATTCAAGAAAATTGAAAAGTGAAAGTGTTTGTGAGAGTGCATCTTCACGTGAACTTTGATTGATCATATAGGCTCCATTAGTTTGTAATTTTGTTAGATATTTCATGCTAGATGTTAAATTATGGTTCCCACATGTCTTGGTGACTCACAACGGCTGCTAAGAGCTAATCATTGGAGTGTATATACCAATAGTAAATACATTTAGAAGCTATGTATTGTACAAGTACGAATACGGGTAGATGCGAGTAGAATTGTTGATGAAAATGAATAAGAACGTAATTGTAAGCATTTTTGTTAAGTAGAAGTACTTTGATATGTGTCTTGAAGTCTTTCAAAAGTGTATGAATATATCTTAAAACACTACATGTATATACATTTTAACTAAGTCGTTAAGTCATTGTTAGTCGTTACGTGTAAATGTTGTTTTAAAACCTTTAAGTTAACGATCTTGTTAAATGTAATTAATCCATTGTTATTATACTTAAATTGTAGTGACCCGAACTTTTCCATGTTTATATATATTAATTGAGATTGATATTTACATGATTAAATGTTTCCAACATGTTAAGCAATCAAACTTGTTAAGACTTGATTACATGAAATATGTTTCATATAGACAATTGACCACCCAAGTTGACCGGTGATTCATGAACGTTAAAACTTGTAAAAACTATATGATGACATATATATGGATATATATATAGTTAACATGATACTATGATAAGTAAACATATCATTAAGTATATTAACAATGAACTACATATGTAAAAACAAGACTACTAACTTAATGATTTTTAAACGAGACATATATGTAACGATTATCGTTGTAAAGACATTTAATGTATATATATCATATTAAGAGATATTCATACATGATAATATCATGATAATATAATAATTTAAAATCTCATTTGATATTATAAACATTGGGTTAACAACATTTAACAAGATCGTTAACCTAAAGGTTTCAAAACAACACTTACATGTAACGACTAACGATGACTTAACGACTCAGTTAAAATGTATATACATGTAGTGTTTTAATATGTATTTATACACTTTTGAAAGACTTCAATACACTTATCAAAATACTTCTACTTAACAAAAATTCTTACAATTACATCCTCGTTCAGTTTCATCAACAATTCTACTCGTATGCACCCGTATTCGTACTCGTACAATACACAGCTTTTAGATGTATGTACTATTAGTATATACACTCCAATGATCAGCTCTTAGCAGATCATGTGAGTCACCTAACACATGTGGGAACCATCATTTGGCAACTAGCATGAAATATCTCATAAAATTACAAAAATATGAGTAATCATTCATGACTTATTTAAATGAAAACAAAATTACATATCCTTTATATCTAATCCATACACCAACGACCAAAAACACCTACAAACACTTTCATTCTTCAATTTTCTTCACCTAATTGATCTCTCTCAAGTTCTATCTTCAAGTTCTAAGTGTTCTTCATAAATTCCAAAAGTTCTAGTTTCATAAAATCAAGAATACTTTCAAGTTTGCTAGCTCACTTCCAATCTTGTAAGGTGATCATCCAACCTCAAGAAATCTTTGTTTCTTACAGTAGGTTATCATTCTAATACAAGGTAATAATCATATTCAAATTTTGGTTCAATTTCTATAACTATAACAATCTTATTTCAAGTGATGATCTTACTTGAACTTGTTTTCGTGTCATGATTCTGCTTCAAGAACTTCGAGCCATCCAAGGATCCATTGAAGCTAGATCCATTTTTCTCTTTTCCAGTAGGTTTATCCAAGGAAATTAAGGTAGTATTAATGTTCATAACATCATTCGATTCATACATATAAAGCTATCTTATTCGAAGGTTTAAACTTGTAATCACTAGAACATAGTTTAGTTAATTCTAAACTTGTTCGCAAACAAAAGTTAATCCTTCTAACTTGACTTTTAAAATCAACTAAACACATGTTCTATATCTATATGATATGCTAACTTAATGATTTAAAACCTGGAAACACAAAAAACACCGTAAAACCAGATTTACGCCGTCGTAGTAACACCGCGGGCTGTTGTGGGTTAGTTAATTAAAACTATGATAAACTTTGATTTAAAAGTTGTTATTCTGAGAAAATGATTTTTATTATGAACATGAAACTATATCCAAAAATTATGGTTAAACTCAAAGTAGAAGTATGTCTTCTAAAATGGTCATCTAGACGTCGTTCTTTCGACTGAAATGACTACCTTTACAAAAATGACTTGTAACTTATTTTTTCGACTATAAACCTATACTTTTTCTGTTTAGATTCATAAAATAGAGTTCAATATGAAACCATAGCAATTTGATTCACTCAAAATGGATTTAAAATGAAGAAGTTATGGGTAAAACAAGATTGGATAATTTTTCTCATTTTAGCTACGTGAAAATTGGTAACAAATCTATTCCAACCATAACTTAATCAACTTGTATTGTATATTATGTAATCTTGAGATACCATATACACGTATACAATGTTTCGACCTATCATGTCGACACATCTATATATATTTCAGAACAACCATAGACACTCTATATGTGAATGTTGGAGTTAGCTATACAGGGTTGAGGTTGATTCCAAAATATATATAGTTTGAGTTGTGATCAATACTGAGATACGTATACACTGGGTCGTGGATTGATTCAAGATAATATTTATCGATTTATTTCTGTACATCTAACTGTGGACAACTAGTTGTAGGTTACTAACGAGGACAGCTGACTTAATAAACTTAAAACATCAAAATATATTAAAAGTGTGGTAAATATATTTTGAACATACTTTGATATATATGTATATATTGTTATAGGTTCGTGAATCAACCAGTGGCCAAGTCTTACTTTCCGACGAAGTAAAAATCTGTGAAAGTGAGTTATAGTCCCACTTTTAAAATCTAATATTTTTGGGATGAGAATACATGCAGGTTTTATAAATGATTTACAAAATAGACACAAGTACGTGAAACTACATTCTATGGTTGAATTATCGAAATCGAATATGCCCCTTTTTATTAAGTCTGGTAATCTAAGAATTAGGGAACGGCCACCCTAATTGACACGAATCCTAAAGATAGATCTATTGGGCCTAACAAACCCCATCCAAAGTACCGGATGCTTTAGTACTTCGAAATTTATATCATATCCGAAGGGTGTCCCGGAATGATGGGGATATTCTTATATATGCATCTTGTTAATGTCGGTTACCAGGTGTTCACCATATGAATGAATTTTTATCTCTATGTATGGGATGTGTATTGAAATATGAAATCTTGTGGTCTATTGTTACGATTTGATATATATAGGTTAAACCTATAACTCACCAACATTTTTGTTGACGTTTAAAGCATGTTTATTCTCAGGTGAATATTAAGAGCTTCCGCTGTTGCATACTAAAATAAGGACAAGATTTGGAGTCCATGTTTGTATGATATTGTGTAAAAACTGCATTCAAGAAACTTATTTTGTTGTAACATATTTGTATTGTAAACCATTATGTAATGGTCGTGTGTAAACAGGATATTTTAGATTATCATTATTTGATAATCTACGTAAAGCTTTTTAAACCTTTATTGATGAAATAAAGGTTATGGTTTGTTTTAAAATGAATGCAGTCTTTGAAAAACGTCTCATATAGAGGTCAAAACCTCGCAACGAAATCAATTAATATGGAACGTTTTTAATCAATAAGAACGGGATATTTCATAAATGAGATGTTCAATTGTTATGTTAACATGATAATATGATGAATAAATATATCTTAATATCATATATATATATATATATATATATATATATATATATATATATATATATATATATATATATATATATATATATATATATTATGTTAAAATACTATTACAACGATAATCGTTACATATATATATTGTTTCGAAATCCTTAAGTTTGTAGTCTCATCTTACTTGTCTAGTTCATTGTTAATACACTTAATGATATAATTAATTATCATTTTATCATGTTAAATATAGTGTAACAATATCTTAATATGATACATATGTATTTAATAAGACGTTGTTAAAACGATAATCGTTATATATATCGTTTCGAGTTTCTTAACTTAGTAGTCTCATTTTTTTGTATATAACTCATTGTTAATATACCTAGTGAGATGCTTACTTAACATAATATTATGTTAACTATATATATATATATATATATATATATATATATATATATATATATATATATATATATATATATATATATATCATCATATAGTTTTTACAAGTTTTAACGTTCATGAATCGCCGGTCAACTTGGGTGGTCAATTGTCTATGTGAACCCTATTTCAATTAATTAAGTCTTAACAAGTTTGATTGCTTAACATGTTGAAAACATTTAATCATGCAAATATAGTTTTCATTTAATATATAATCATGGAAAATTTCGGGTCACTACAACAACTCAGCAAAAGAAGATCATTCGGGAAATATCTGCAAATTTTAAATTTACTATCGGTCATCCCGACTGCGCGGAAGATCTTTTATTTCAAGACACAATGTCAAAACTTGTTTTTGAGCTTAATTATCGAGATACTGGACCAAGGGATGGAATTTCAAACACTAAAAAAGTTAAAAGGGCTTTGGTTAAACTTATGGACGATATCGGAGGTTTACAGAAGCGCGAGTGCAAAATGTTAAGTGATTTTGAGACATTTTCAGTACACTCCGCTGATTTACTCTGGATGGTAAAAGAAGCTTTAAACTTGTCTTTCTTCCCACGTCATTTCTGAATTTAGTTGTGGAACCTGTGTAATTTGTGTTTTTAATAAATTTTAATTTTACTCCGTCCATTTGTCTTTTCTTATTTTAGTTAATTATATAAAAATAACCGGATTAAGATCCAAAGTAAAATTTTACTTATCTTTTATTAACCTCATTAATATTTTAAATTTTAAAAAGTTAAAAATTTTGCAAGTCGGGTCGGGGAAATAAGCCCGTGAGCCACACGAGCCCAATTTTTCTCCTTTTTTCTTCTCCTCCTCTCCTTTCTTTCTTCTTTTTCTCTTCTCCCTCCTGTGTTCTTCGTGGCCGACGGCCCTAACCCACCACCAACATCATCAAATCTTCATCATTTTACACGATTTAAAACTCAAATCCTATTCTCTCGTGCCTCCTAAACACGATTTCATCGTGAATTTGATGTAAAAGGTACTCCTTCTTGGTTAAAATTCGAATTCTCTTCAAAAGTCAAAATTTTGACTTTTGAGAAAAACTTTTTTATACCGAATTTTGGATTCCTTTATGCTTAGTTAGATAATGTGATTGCTATGTGTTAGTTTTTAGATTCGATTGAAGCATTTTGGGTAGTTTTTAGCTCTCGATTCGTTAGATTAGGTTTTAGGGTAGAAATTGGTGAATTTCTTGGAATTTGATGTTTTGCTAGCTTAGTTAGGTTTAGTGATTCATTAAGAGTGCTTAGAAACTGATTTTGGAACAATATATTCTTGTTTGCCTAAATTTAACATTTTGGTTAAACTACACTTAATTAGGATTAAAGTTTTTCCTATGGTTAAAACGTTTTTAAAACTTAGGATTACTTTAAAACTAGTTCAAATGAAGATATCATTGATTTGCTCATGAAAATGTAGCTTAATCTTTGAATTTCCTTATTTTGTACATTTTGAACAAAATGAATATTTTTCGGTAAAACGGCTTTAATCTTTGACTTAAGGGTGTTATAGCTCAAGTTTGATGATTAAAAATATTTAAGGTAATCAAAAAATGGTCATTAGAACCATTGTATGCTTAAAAATCATCACATTTGGATCAAAATTGCTTATTATTGAAATGTCCCGTTCTTATTGATTAAAAACGTTCCATATTAATTGATTTCGTTGCGAGGTTTTGACCTCTATATGAGACGTTTTTCAAAGACTGCATTTATTTTAAAACAAACCATAACCTTTATTTCATCAATAAAGGTTTAAAAAGCTTTACGTAGATTATCAAATAATGATAATCTAAAATATCCTGTTTACACACGACCATTAGATAATGGTTTACAATACAAATATGTTACAACAAAATAAGTTTCTTGAATGCAGTTTTTACACAATATCATACAAGCATGGACTCCAAATCTCGTCCTTATTTAAGTATGCGACAGCGGAAGCTCTTAATAATCACCTGAGAATAGACATGCTTAAAACGTCAACAAAAATGTTGGTGAGTTATAGGTTTAACCTATATATATCAAATCGTAACAATAGACCACAAGATTTCATATTTCAATACACATCCCATACATAGAGATAAAAATCATTCATATGGTGAACACCTGGTAACCGACATTAACAAGATGCATATATAAGAATATCCCCATCATTCCGGGACACCCTTCGGATATGATATAAATTTCGAAGTACTAAAGCATCCGGTACTTTGGATGGGGTTTGTTAGGCCCAAAAGATCTATCTTTAGGATTCGCGTCAATTAGGGTGTCTGTTCCCTAATTCTTAGATTACCAGACTTAATAAAAAGGGGCATATTCGATTTCGATAATTCAACCATAGAATGTAGTTTCACGTACTTGTGTCTATTTTGTAAATCATTTATAAAACCTGCATGTATTCTCATCCCAAAAATATTAGATTTTAAAAGTGGGACTATAACTCACTTTCACAGATTTTTACTTCGTCGGGAAGTAAGATTTGGCCACTGGTTGATTTACGAACCTATAACAATATATACATATATATCAAAGTATGTTCAAAATATATTTACAACACTTTTAATATATTTTGATGTTTTAAGTTTATTAAGTCAGCTGTCCCCGTTAGTAACCTACAACTAGTTGTCCACAGTTAGATATACAGAAATAAATCGATAAATATTATCTTGAATCAATCCACGACCCAGTGTATACGTATCTCAGTATTGATCACAACTCAAACTATACATATTTTGGAATCAACCTCAACCCTGTATAGCTAACTCCAACATTCACATATAGAGTGTCTATGGTTGTTCCGAAATATATATAGATGTGTCGACATGATAGGTCGAAACATTGTATACGTGTCTATGGTATCTCAAGATTACATAATATACAATACAAGTTGATTAAGTTATGGTTGGAATATATTTTTTACCAATTTTCACGTAGCTAAAATGAGAAAAATTATCCAATCTTGTTTTACCCATAACTTCTTCATTTTAAATCCGTTTTGAGTGAATCAAATTGCTATGGTTTCATATTGAACTCTATTTTATGAATATAAACAGAAAAAGTATAGGTTTATAGTCGGAAAAATAAGTTACAAGTCGTTTTTGTAAAGGTAGTCATTTCAGTCGAAAGAACGACGTCTAGATGACCATTTTAGAAAACATACTTCCACTTTGAGTTTAACTATAATTTTTGGATATAGTTTCATGTTCAAAATAAAAATCATTTTCTCAGAATAACAACTTTTAAATCAAAATTTATCATAGTTTTTAATTAACTAACCCAAAACAGCCCGCGGTGTTACTACGACGGCGTAAATCCGGTTTTACGGTGTTTTTCGTGTTTCCAGGTTTTAAATCATTAAGTTAGCATATCATATAGATATAGAACATGTGTTTAGTTAATTTTAAAAGTCAAGTTAGAAGGATTAACTTTTGTTTGCGAACAAGTTTAGAATTAACTAAACTATGTTCTAGTGATTACGAGTTTAAACCTTCGAATAAGATAGTTTTATATATATGAATCGAATGATGTTATGAACATCATTACTACCTCAAGTTTAGTAGGTAAACCTACTGGAAGTGACAAGAAACGATCTAGCTTCAAAGGATCTTGGATGGCTTGAAAGTTCTTGAAGTAGGATCATGACACAAAAACAAGTTCAAGTAAGATTTTTACTCGAATTAAGATAGTTTATAGTTATAGAAATTGAATCAAAGTTTGAATATGAATATTACCTTGAATAAGAAAGATAACCTACTGTATATAACAAAGGTTTCTTGATCTTAGATGATTACTTGGAATGGATAGAAAGCTTGGAAGTAAATTAGTAAACTTGAAGGGATTTTTGAAGTGTTCTTGAAGTGTTCTTCCTATGATGATTATAGCTTGATTCTTGAAGTGATTTTTGATGAAGATGATGATTAATTACTGGAAAAATACGTTCATAATAGTGTGGGTGTGTTGAGAGAGAATTAGAAAGAGAATTGGAAGTGAAATGGAGTGAATGATGAGTGGTAATTGGTGAGTGGTGAGTTGGGTTAAAAGGAGTTCTAGTTAGTTGACTAGCTCATGGTAGAAGTTAAAATTGATTAGTCATACATGACATAATCAAGAGTGGAATCCCATGCTAGTTCCTATTGGTATATACCTATAGTAAGTACGTTTTGAAGCTGTGTATAATACGGGTAAAAATACGACTAGAATTCTTGATGAAAGAAAAGAATGTGAAAGTAACTTTAACCATTTTCGTTAAGTATGAGTGTTTTGATATATGTCTTGAAGTCTTCCAAAAGTATTTTAATACATCTAAATACACTACATGTATATACATTTTAACTGAGTCGTTAAGTCATCGTTAGTCGTTACATGTAAGTGTTGTTTTGAAACCTTTAAGTTAACGATCTCAATTAATGCTGTTAACCCATTATTTATTATATCTACTGAGATGTTAAATTATTATATTATCATGATATTATGATATATTAATATATCTTAATATGATATATATACATTTAAATGTCGTTACAACGATAATCGTTACATATATGTCTCGTTTCGAAATCCTTAAGTTAGTAGTCTTGTTTATATGTATATAACTCATTGTTAATATACTTATGGAGATACTTACTTATCATAATCTCATGTTAACCATATGTATATCCATATATATATTGTCATGTCGTTTTTACAAGTTTTAACATTCGTGAATCGTCGGTCAACTTGGGTGGTCAATTCTCTATATGAAACATATTTCAATTAATCAAGTCTTAACAAGTTTGATTGCTTAACATGTTGGAAACATTTAATCATGTAAATATCAATCTCAATTAATATATATAAACATGGAAAAGTTCGGGTCACTACAGTACCTACCCGTTAAATAAATTTTGTCCCGAAATTTTAAGCTGTTGAAGGTGTTGACGAATCTTCTGGAAATAGATGCGGGTATTTCTTCTTCATCTGATCTTCACGCTCCCAGGTGAACTCGGGTCCTCTACGAGCATTCCATCGAACCTTAACAATTGGTATCTTGTTTTGCTTAAGTCTTTTAACCTCACGATCCATTATTTCGACGGGTTCTTCGATGAATTGAAGTTTTTCGTTGATTTGGATTTCATCTAACGGAATAGTGAGATCTTCTTTAGCAAAACATTTCTTCAAATTCGAGACGTGGAAAGTGTTATGTACAGCCGCGAGTTGTTGAGGTAACTCAAGTCGGTAAGCTACTGGTCCGACACGATCAATAATCTTGAATGGTCCAATATACCTTGGATTTAATTTCCCTCGTTTACCAAATCGAACAACGCCTTTCCAAGGTGCAACTTTAAGCATGACCATCTCTCCAATTTCAAATTCTATATCTTTTCTTTTAATGTCAGCGTAGCTCTTTTGTCGACTTTGGGCGGTTTTCAACCGTTGTTGAATTTGGATGATCTTCTCGGTAGTTTCTTGTATAATCTCCGGACCCGTAATCTGTCTATCCCCCACCTCACTCCAACAAATCAGAGACCTGCACTTTCTACCATAAAGTGCTTCAAACGGCGCCATCTCAATGCTTGAATGGTAGCTGTTGTTGTAGGAAAATTCTGCTAATGGTAGATGTCTATCCCAACTGTTTCCGAAATCAATAACACATGCTCGTAGCATGTCTTCAAGCGTTTTTATCGTCCTTTCGCTCTGCCCATCAGTTTGTGGATGATAGGCAGTACTCATGTCTAGACGAGTTCCTAATGCTTGCTGTAATGTCTGCCAGAATCTTGAAATAAATCTGCCATCCCTATCAGAGATAATAGAGATTGGTATTCCATGTCTGGAGACGACTTCCTTCAAATACAGTCGTGCTAACTTCTCCATCTTGTCATCTTCTCTTATTGGTAGGAAGTGTGCGGATTTGGTGAGACGATCAACTATTACCTAAATAGTATCAAAACCACTTGCAGTCCTTGGCAATTTAGTGATGAAATCCATGGTAATGTTTTCCCATTTCCATTTCGGGATTTCGGGTTGTTGAAGTAGACCTGATGGCTTCTGATGCTCAGCTTTGACCTTAGAACACGTCAAACATTCTCCTACGTATTTAGCAACATCGGCTTTCATACCCGGCCACCAAAAATGTTTCTTGAGATCCTTGTACGTCTTCCCCGTTCTAGGATGTATTGAGTATCTGGTTTTATGAGCTTCTCTAAGTACCATTTCTCTCATATCTCCAAATTTTGGTACCCAAATCCTTTCAGCCCTACCCGAATATTAAGATGCTTCTCCGATCCTTTGGGTATTTCATCCTTTAAATTTCCCTCTTTTAAAACTCCTTGTTGTGCCTCCTTTATTTGAGTAGTAATGTTATTATGAATCATTATATTCATAGATTTTACTCGAATGGATTCTCTGTCCTTCCTGCTCAAGGCATCGGCTACCACATTTGCCTTCCCCGGGTGGTAACGAATCTCAAAGTCGTAATCATTCAATAATTCAATCCACCTACGCTGCCTCATATTCAGTTGTTTCTGATTAAATATGTGTTGAAGACTTTTGTGGTCGGTATATATAATACTTTTGACCCCATATAAGTAGTGCCTCCAAGTCTTTAATGCAAAAACAACCGCGCCTAATTCCAAATCATGCGTCGTATAATTTTGTTCGTGAATCTTCAATTGTCTAGACGCATAAGCAATCACCTTCGTTCGTTGCATTAATACACAACCAAGACCTTGCTTTGATGCGTCACAATAAATCACAAAATCGTCATTCCCTTCAGGCAATGACAATATAGGTGCCGTAGTTAGCTTTTTCTTCAATAACTGAAACGTTTTCTCTTGTTCATCATTCCATTCAAATTTCTTCCCTTTATGCGTTAATACAGTCAAGGGTTTTGCTATTCTGGAAAAGTCTTGGATGAACCTTCTGTAGTAACCAGCTAGTCCTAAAAATTGGCGTATGTGTTTCGGAGTTTTCGGGGTTTCCCACTTTTCAACAGTTTCTATCTTTGCCGGATCCACCTTAATACCTTCTTTGTTCACTATGTGACCGAGGAATTGAACTTCTTCCAACCAAAATGCACACTTTGAAAACTTAGTGTACAATTCTTCCTTCCTCAATACTTCTAACACTTTTCTCAAATGTTCACCGTGTTCTTGGTCATTCTTTGAGTAAATAAGTTTGTCATCAATGAAAACAATGACAAACTTGTCAAGGTATGGTCCACACACTCGATTCATAAGGTCCATGAATACAGCTGGTGCATTAGTTAAACCAAACGGCATGACCATAAACTCGTAATGACCGTAACGTGTTCTGAAAGCAGTTTTTAGAATATCATCTTCTTTCACCCGCATTTGATGATACCCGGAACGTAAGTCAATCTTTGAATAAACAGACGAGCCTTGTAGTTGATCAAATAAGTCGTATATTCTCGGTAGTGGGTAGCGGTTCTTGATGGTAAGTTTGTTCAACTCTCGGTAGTCGATACACAACCTGAATGTACCATCTTTCTTCTTGACAAACAAAACAGGAGCTCCCCACGGTGATGTGCTTGGTCGAATGAAACCACGCTCTAAAAGTTCTTGTAATTGGCTTTGCAGTTCTTTCATCTCACTGGGTGCGAGTCTGTAAGGAGCACGAGCTATTGGTGCAGCTCCTGGTACAAGATCTATTTGAAATTCAACGGATCGATGTGGGGGTAATCCCGGTAATTCTTTCGGAAATACATCGAGAAATTATTTTGCGACGGGAACATCATTGATGCTCTTTTCTTCAGTTTGTACTTTCTCGATGTGTGCTAGAACAGCATAGCAACCTTTTCTTATTAGTTTTTGTGCCTTCAAATTACTAATAAGATGTAGCTTCGTGTTGCCCTTTTCTCCGTACACCATTAAGGGTTTTCCTTTTTCTCGTATAATGCGAATTGCATTTTTGTAACAAACGATCTCTGCTTTCACTTCTTTCAACCAGTCCATACCGATTATCACATCAAAACTCCCTAACTCTACTGGTATCAAATCAATCTTAAATGTTTCGCTAACCAGTTTAATTTCTCGATTCCGACATATATTATCTGCTGAAATTAATTTACCATTTGCTAATTCGAGTAAAAATTTACTATCCAAAGGCGTCAATGGACAACTTAATTTAGCACAAAAATCTCTACTCATATAGCTTCTATCCGCACCCGAATCAAATAAAACGTAAGCAGATTTATTGTCAATAAGAAACGTACCCGTAACAAGCTCCGGGTCTTCCTGTGCCTCTGCCGCATTAATATTGAAAACTCTTCCGCGGCCTTGTCCATTCGTGTTCTCCTGGTTCGGGCAATTTCTAATAATGTGGCCCGGTTTTCCACATTTATAACAAACTACATTGGCATAACTTGCTCCGACACTACTTGCTCCGCCATTACTCGTTCCGACACCATTTGTTCCTTTCGTTCTGTTAACCCCTGGTCCGTAGACATCACACTTCGCAGCGCTATGACCATTTCTTTTACACTTGTTGCAAAATTTGGTGCAGAACCCCGAGTGATACTTTTCACACCTTTGGCATAGCTGCTTCTGATTGTTGTTGTTGTTGCGGTTATTATTGTTGTTAAGATGATTGTTGTGGTTGCTGTTGTTGTTGTTGTTGTTGTTGGGCCGTTTGTTGTAGTTGCGATTGATGTTGCGATTGTTAGGATAGTTGTTGCGATTATTGTTATAATTGCTGTTGTTATTGTATTGGTGATTCTTATCACCGTTTTCCTCCCACTTTCTTTTGACTTGCTTCACATTGGCCTCTTCAGTAGTCTGTTCTTTAATTCTTTCTTCAATCTGGTTCACTAGTTTGTGAGCCATTCTACATGCCTGTTGTATGGAGGCGGGCTCGTGTGAACTTATATCTTCTTGAATTCTTTCCGGTAATCCTTTCACAAACGCGTCGATCTTCTCTTCCTCATCTTCGAATGCTCCCGGACACAATAGGCACAATTCTGTGAATCGTCTTTCATACGTGGTAATATCAAATCCTTGGGTTCGTAACCCTCTAAGTTCTGTCTTGAGCTTATTGACCTCGGTTCTGGGACGGTACTTTTCGTTCATCAAGTGCTTGAATGCTGACCACGGTAGTGCGTACGCATCGTCTTGTCCCACTTGCTCTAGATAGGTATTCCACCATGTTAACGCAGAACCTGTGAAGGTATGCGTAGCGTACTTCACTTTGTCCTCTTCAGTACACTTACTTATGGCAAACACCGATTCGACCTTCTCGGTCCACCGTTTCAATCCGATCGGTCCTTCGGTTCCATCAAATTCCAAAGGTTTGCAGGCAGTGAATTCTTTGTAGGTGCATCCTACACGATTTCCTGTACTGCTAGATCCAAGGTTATTGTTGGTATGTAGCGCAGCCTGTACTGCTGCTATGTTTGAAGCTAGAAAAGTACGGAATTCCTCTTCATTCATATTCACGGTGTGTCGAGTAGTCGGTGCCATTTCCTTCAAAATAGTTAAATGGAACAAGTTAATCATACAGAATATTAATAGTAGTTAATAGTATTTCGTAGCATAATATGAACTCAATTATAAAAGCTTTTTCTTCATATTAGCGTTTTATAAGTTTAAATTCGGGTAGTACCTACCCGTTAAGTTCATACTTAGTAGCTAATATACAATTCAACTACTACAATTCTATATGAAAAACTGATTATAATAATATTTCGCGTTCAAACTTTTACACAATATTTTACAAACTTACAATACCGCTTATTTTACATATAGCATGAAATATAGCACACAATAAATTTGATACAAGATGGTTGTGAAGATAATTCTAGCTAGTACACAAGTCGTTCAGCAAAGGCAATAAAGACACGTAATTCATACGTCCAGAAACAAGTCATGCATTCTGGTTTTACTAGGATTACTTCCCATCCTTGGTCTTGTGGAACATTACCATTATGGCCGTTGATAAGACAGCGTGTTGTAACGTCGTCAAAGGGACGAGGATTACGTAATGTCCAACAGTCCCGTAACAATCTAAAAACCTCATTTCTTACCCCAATTACCGACTCCGTCACTTGTGGGAACGTTTTGTTTAATAGTTGTAGGCCGATGTTCTTGTTCTCACTTTGGTGAGAAGCGAACATTACTAATCCGTAAGCATAACATGCTTCTTTATGTTGCATGTTAGCCGCTTTTTCTAAATCACGAAGTCCAATATTCGGATATATTGAGTCAAAATAATTTCTTAACCCATTGCGTAAAATAGCATTTGGGTTCCCCGCAATATATGCGTCAAAGTAAACACATCGTAACTTATGGATTTCCCAATGTGATATCCCCCATCTTTCGAACGAAAGCCTTTTATAAACCAAGGCATTCTTGGAACGTTCTTCGAATGTCTTACAAACTGATCTCGCCTTAAATAGTTGTACCGAAGAATTCTGACCGACTCTAGACAAGATTTCATCAATCATGTCTCCGGGTAGGTCTCTTAAAATATTGGGTTGTCTATCCATTTTGTGTTTTTATACTGTAAAATAGACAAGAGTTAGATTCATAAAAAAATACTTATTAATACAAGCAATTTTTACATATATCATAAAGCATAAGCACACTATATTACATATATTACACCACACGAATACAACTATCTTATTCCGACTCGCTTGTTTCTTCTTCTTCGGTTTTGGTTCGTTTTGCCAAGTTTCTAGGGATATATGATGTTCCCCTAATACTAGCTGTTATTTTCCACATTGGTTTAGAAAAACCTGGTGGTTTAGAGGTTCCCGGGTCATTGTTACAACTTAAGGACTTCGGGGGTTGACGATACATATAAAGTTCATCGGGGTTGGAATTAGATTTCTCTATTTTTATGCCCTTTCCCTTATTATTTTCTTTTGCCTTTTTAAATTCAGTTGGGGTAATTTCTATAACATCATCGGAATTCTCGTCAGAATCCGATTCATCGGAGAATTGGTAATCCTCCCAATATTTTGCTTCCTTGGCGGAAACACCATTGACCATAATTAACCTTGGTCGCTTGGTTGAGGATTTTCTTTTACTTAACCGTTTTATTATTTCCCCCACCGGTTCTATTTCTTCATCCGGTTCCGATTCTTCTTCCGGTTCCGGTTCTTCTTCCGGTTCCGACTCTTCTTCCGGTTCCTCTTCGGGAACTTGTGAATCAGTCCACGAATCATTCCAATTTACATTTGACTCTTCATTATTATTAGGTGAGTCAATGGGACTTGTTCTAGAGGTAGACATCTATCACATAATATCAAACGCGTTAAGAGATTAATATATCACATAATATTCACATGTTAAAAATATATAGTTTCCAACATAATTTGTTAAGCAATCATTTTTCAAGTAACCACGGTCGAAGTCCAGACTCACTAATGCATCCTAACAAACTCGATAAGACACACTAATGCAAAATTCTGGTTCTCTAAGACCAACGCTCGGATACCAACTGAAATGTCCCGTTCTTATTGATTAAAAACGTTCCATATTAATTGATTTCGTTGCGAGGTTTTGACCTCTATATGAGACGTTTTTCAAAGATTGCTTTTATTTTAAAACAAACCATAACCTTTATTTCATCAATAAAGGTTTAAAAAGCTTTACGTAGATTATCAAATAATGATAATCTAAAATATCCTGTTTACACACGACCATTACATAATGGTTTACAATACAAATATGTTACAACAAAATAAGTTTCTTGAATGCAGTTTTTACACAATATCATACAAGCATGGACTCCAAATCTCGTCCTTATTTAAGTATGCGACAGCGGAAGCTCTTAATAATCACCTGAGAATAGACATGCTTAAAACGTCAACAAAAATGTTGGTGAGTTATAGGTTTAACCTATATATATCAAATCGTAACAATAGACCACAAGATTTCATATTTCAATACACATCCCATACATAGAGATAAAAATCATTCATATGGTGAACACCTGGTAACCGACATTAACAAGATGCATATATAAGAATATCCCCATCATTCCGGGACACCCTTCGGATATGATATAAATTTCGAAGTACTAAAGCATCCGGTACTTTGGATGGGGTTTGTTAGGCCCAATAGATCTATCTTTAGGATTCGCGTCAATTAGGGTGTCTGTTCCCTAATTCTTAGATTACCAGACTTAATAAAAAGGGGCATATTCGATTTCGATAATTCAACCATAGAATGTAGTTTCACGTACTTGTGTCTATTTTGTAAATCATTTATAAAACCTGCATGTATTCTCATCCCAAAAATATTAGATTTTAAAAGTGGGACTATAACTCACTTTCACAGATTTTTACTTCGTCGGGAAGTAAGACTTGGCCACTGGTTGATTCACGAACCTATAACAATATATACATATATATATCAAAGTATGTTCAAAATATATTTACAACACTTTTAATATATTTTGATGTTTTAAGTTTATTAAGTCAGCTGTCCTCGTTAGTAACCTACAACTAGTTGTCCACAGTTAGATATACAGAAATAAATCAATAAATATTATCTTGAATCAATCCACGACCCAGTGTATACGTATCTCAGTATTGATCACAACTCAAACTATACATATTTTGGAATCAACCTCAACCCTGTATAGCTAACTCCAACATTCACATATAGAGTGTCTATGGTTGTTCCGAAATATATATAGATGTGTCGACATGATAGGTCGAAACATTGTATACGTGTCTATGGTATCTCAAGATTACATAATATACAATACAAGTTGATTAAGTTATGGTTGGAATATATTTTTTACCAATTTTCACGTAGCTAAAATGAGAAAAATTATCCAATCTTGTTTTACCCATAACTTCTTCATTTTAAATCCGTTTTGAGTGAATCAAATTGCTATGGTTTCATATTGAACTCTATTTTATGAATATAAACAGAAAAAGTATAGGTTTATAGTCGGAAAAATAAGTTACAAGTCGTTTTTGTAAAGGTAGTCATTTCAGTCGAAAGAACGACGTCTAGATGACCATTTTAGAAAACATACTTCCACTTTGAGTTTAACTATAATTTTTGGATATAGTTTCATGTTCAAAATAAAAATCATTTTCTCAGAATAACAACTTTTAAATCAAAGTTTATCATAGTTTTTAATTAACTAACCCAAAACAGCCCGCGGTGTTACTACGACGGCGTAAATCCGGTTTTACGGTGTTTTTCGTGTTTCCAGGTTTTAAATCATTAAGTTAGCATATCATATAGATATAGAACATGTGTTTAGTTAATTTTAAAAGTCAAGTTAGAAGGATTAACTTTTGTTTGCGAACAAGTTTAGAATTAACTAAACTATGTTCTAGTGATTACGAGTTTAAACCTTCGAATAAGATAGTTTTATATATATAAATCGAATGATGTTATGAACATCATTACTACCTCAAGTTTAGTAGGTAAACCTACTGGAAGTGACAAGAAACGATCTAGCTTCAAAGGATCTTGGATGGCTTGAAAGTTCTTGAAGTAGGATCATGACACAAAAACAAGTTCAAGTAAGATTTTTACTCGAATTAAGATAGTTTATAGTTATAGAAATTGAATCAAAGTTTGAATATGAATATTACCTTGAATAAGAAAGATAACCTACTATATATAACAAAGGTTTCTTGATCTTAGATGATTACTTGGAATGGATAGAAAGCTTGGAAGTAAATTAGTAAACTTGAAGGGATTTTTGAAGTGTTCTTCCTATGATGATTATAGCTTGATTCTTGAAGTGATTTTTGATGAAGATGATGATTAATTACTGGAAAAATACGTTCATAATAGTGTGGGTGTGTTGAGAGAGAATTAGAAAGAGAATTGGAAGTGAAATGGAGTGAATGATGAGTGGTAATTGGTGAGTGGTGAGTGGGGTTAAAAGGAGTTCTAGTTAGTTGACTAGCTCATGGTAGAAGTTAAAATTGATTAGTCATACATGACATAATCAAGAGTGGAATCCCATGCTAGTTCCTATTGGTATATACCCATAGTAAGTACGTTTTTAAGCTGTGTATAATACGGGTAAAAATACGACTAGAATTCTTGATGAAAGAAAAGAATGTGAAAGTAACTTTAACCATTTTCGTTAAGTATGAGTGTTTTGATATATGTCTTGAAGTCTTCCAAAAGTATTTTAATACATCTAAATACACTACATGTATATACATTTTAACTGAGTCGTTAAGTCATCGTTAGTCGTTACATGTAAGTGTTGTTTTGAAACCTTTAAGTTAACGATCTCAATTAATGCTGTTAACCCATTATTTATTATATCTACTGAGATGTTAAATTATTATATTATCATGATATTATTATATATTAATATATCTTAATATGATATATATACATTTAAATGTCGTTACAACGATAATCGTTACATATATGTCTCGTTTCGAAATCCTTAAGTTAGTAGTCTTGTTTATATGTATATAACTCATTGTTAATATACTTATAGAGATACTTATCATAATCTTATGTTAACCATATGTATATCCATATATATATCGTCATGTCATTTTTACAAGTTTTAACATTCGTGAATCGCCGGTCAACTTGGGTGGTCAATTCTCTATATGAAACATATTTCAATTAATCAAGTCTTAACAAGTTTGATTGCTTAACATGTTGGAAACATTTAATCATGTAAATATCAATCTCAATTAATATATATAAACATGGAAAAGTTCGGGTCACTACAATTATGACTAACTTGCTATAATTATTATTTTTAGTATTATTTATTGTAATCACGGGTACACTTTGAATTTTGCTTAAGAATAAGTTTATAGTTCGTTTAGATATTGTTTGTGGTAATTTTGGCTATATTTGACTATAACAGGAATTTGAAAAATGTCATTTTTAAAGCCCTCATTTCAAAAAAATTTTGAAAAATATATGCATTTTTAAATTCTATGTCTTAATCTTTTGGAACATAACCTATGTTACTTAACTCTTGCAGATGACTAATCGCTTACCAGCAGAATATGAGTTGCCCCATTATCTTCTTGGGCAAGATGATCCATTAAATAATGAGCCATTTATGAGAACCTGGATTAATGGGCCAAAAGGGGGTAACAAGTATATTAACTGGACGATCATGGAACAGTGTGGATGGGCCGACGAGCTTAAGGCAATCTTGAACTTTAGAGCATACGGGAGAACACACAGAGCCTGCCAACACTTATTTGAGATAAATGAGAAAACATACAATGAGCCATACGCGGAATTTATGGCTACTTGGAGTTTTGATTCAGATGTTGATCAAGAGGATTATGGTGATCAAGATTTTATCCATTTTTGCCACCAGAATCACACATATGACCTATCTCTTGCTCAGTTTGCAAGGTATTTGGAGTTGTACAAACCGCCGCAGCTCACCGGTTCCATATTCAAGAGAGGATACACCACCTTAAATAACATAGATCACCAAGATTTCTGGCGCGAGTACACCACCGATAATGAGCCGTGGAGATCAAGTAAAAAGGCATCAAAATTCACCAATCCCGTACACCGAATCCTTCACCACCTCATTACTAAAACCCTTCACCCAAAAGCCCAACATGGCAGCGCTGTTACCATCAACGATATGCACTTAATGCAATCCATGATACACAACCAGAATATGCAGGTAGCACATATCCTGGCCCAGGCTCTTACTAATGAAAAGAATTCAGCAAGGACAGTTGTGCTAGTTTTGAGGGGCGTTGTTACTAAACTCCTTCGTCGAATGCGTGTTTTGGGGAATGTAGAGCGGTTTAATTATAAGATTGGGGCTGAGTCAGAAGAAATAGGGTATAAGATACTGAACACTTGGGAATACATTCGTATTGAGGGTGAACAGTTGATCATTCAAGCTAATCCAGATATACCTGACTCTGAAGACTGGACAGTGCCGGGGGTAAGAGTGCAAGGTTTCAGACCTGATTCTAGGACGAGAGATGGTAGGAGGCAGCGAGATTCTCAGAAACCAAGGGATGAGGATGATCCCACCGCACAGGGATGGCCCACAGACACCCGCCGACACTCATCAGTTGGGGAAGGTGATAGGCCACGGTTTTCGCCATACCACTACCACATGGGGGATCTACCAGGACATGGGCTGCGGGTTTTGTTTTGTAACGACCCAACCCAATATCCAAACAAACACGCGAAATAAATTTTTTTTTATATAGTATGGGCGCGCGGCGCGCACAAGCCCATTTCAGTTCTGTCCGAAATTGTCAAATTTCAAATAAAGATCACCCACTTCCCGACATATTTAGACGAAACGCTTTTTACAACATGTTCTTATATGTAAAACTAACACATTTCAATGATAAAACAAGTTTTACGAACCCGGGCCCACATATGGCCGAAATACGAGTTTCGTACAAAATATATAAGTTTCAACTGAATTAGTTTAAATTCCAAACGATGCGAGAGCATGATGTTTAGGGGTTAAACTACCCAAATCTCGGTCAACTCCAAAAGCTCTCACATCAAAAGCGTCCCCTACGAACAAAGCGGGATCTCTAATCCATATGAATGCCCTTACCCTTGTCTCCGCCGGAGCCTATAAAAAGATAAATAACGAGAGGGTAATCAGAGTTTAGTGAATGCAATAATTATACATATACATATATTACTTACTTGCATCACTCACCCCAATTCCGCATACATACTAGCAATATAATTAGCATACCCACATAATGTACAACGCTAAGTCCCCGATAACGCAAGCTAGTATAACATTAGCATATAACACAAGCAATATAATATGCTACGCCACAATACACAAACATTGATGTTTACAACATCCAATAGATTCAAATTCCAAGGCTAGCCCAACGAATGGAATCGTCAACATTGAACTTATTTCCCATCCGTCCTAGTTAATGTGGTATCGTCAACATCAAACTTAAACCCACATATGAGGTATCGTCAACATCGAACTTAAACCCTCATCCAATGTCACTACAATAGTGGTATGGCTTCGTCAACATCGAACTTTAAATCCATACTTGAGGTATCGTCAACATCGAACTTTAACCCTCCTCTAAACAATCAAACAATATACTCTAGGATATGGTATCGTCAACATCGAACTTTAACCCATACCCCACAAATAAATAAATCATATACATACATATATAATTATTCCACTCACCTTAACGATTTGGTGACGATTTTATACTTCCGAATGCTTCAAAGCCGAGTACCTAATACAATAAGTACCTAATCAACACACACACTAGTTGGACTAATCACCAACAACTTACTCATGTGCATTTAATGACTTAAATGCATTAAATGGCCCATTTACATCAAAACCAACCATTTAAGGTCAAGACCATCATAAATCACTAAAAGCTAGTGATTAAGGTCCAACCACACTAACTAATACACATTTAGGGTATTTCATACCCTTCTTTCCCCACTAGGTCAATCGTTACTCACTTGACCATTTTAAAGCCAACACACCCATTTCGGGTCATCCACTAACCCACATAACACCCATTCATTTTAATAACTAGGTGTGCTAGTAATTAACTAACTAATTATGACTCATAAACTCATTTATCATTTCAAAACCCTAGGTTAGCAATTCTAGAGTCCTCATGACTCGATCTTACCCAAGAACACCCAAAATCACCAAATATGGGTTTTATGTTCTTCATTTACCCAAACCCTAACCCATACATAAATCAAAGTAAGGAAATCCAAGTTAGAACATACCACTACAACCAAAACGTAGCTAGAGAGGATATGAACAACTTTATAACTCGAGCTAAGACCCAAAACTAGCTCCTTCTTCCTTTGCTTGAGCTTTCTCACACAAGAATCTCACTCTCTCTCTAAAATTGAAGTGGATAGGATAAGGTTGGTGATAATGGAGTTATGACACTCCACAAACTGATCTGGTGGCCTTTAACTCGTCCCTAAGTGAATTTACCAAAAAGCCCTTCCAAAATATCTCATTAAAAGAAATAGAATCCGGCTACAGTAAACAGTGCGCCACGCGCACCCTTAGGTGGGCGCTGAGCGCACAATGCTCATATCAGTCTCTGACCTCTGTTTGATTACACAATGTCACCCACACTTCATGTACTCTATTTACACCTCTGTACAATAAATATTAGGGTCTTACAACTCTCCCCCACCTGAATCGGAGCGCGTCCTCGCGATCCAAGCCGCATGACAAGAGGGAAGATAAACCAATACGAATTCTTCAGGCTCCCATGTAAACTCGAAACCTTTACTCCGACGCCATTGAACTTTAAAATTTCTCACCTCTTTATTTCTCAACCTTTTGACCTTCTCATCAAGTATAGCAATCGGCTCCTCAATATATTCTAACTTATTGTTTAGCTCGATCTCGTCTAATGGCACCCAAGATGAATCATCTGCAAGACACTTACGGAGATGGGAAACATGAAATGTATTATGGATCCCAACAAGTTCTTCGGGTAATTCCAAACGAGATGCAACTTCTCCAACACGAGCTAAAACCTTAAATGGCCCAATAAACCGAGGAGCTAACTTTCTCCGTTTTCGAAACCGAATAATACCCTTCCATGGTGAAACCTTAAGCATCACCATGTCACCTTCTTGGAACTCAATCAATCGTCTATGTTTGTCGGCATACAACTTTTGTCTATCTTGAGCCGCTTTCAAATGAGTCCTAATCATCTCAATCTTGCTATTCGTCTCTAAGACCAAATCGGTGCTCCCGATTTCTCTTTGACCCATTTCACCCCAACAAATTGGAGTTCGGCACCTACGCCCATAAAGCATCTCATAAGGCGGCATCCCGATACTAGTATGATAACTATTATTGTACGAGAATTCCACCAACGGTAAGTGCTCATCCCAACCACCGCCGAAATCAATAATGGACGCCCGTAACATATCCTCCAATGTTTGATTCGTACGTTCGGTTTGACCGTCCATTTGAGGATGGTACGCCGTGCTCATTCTCAATTGTGTACCCATATCTTCATGAAACTTATTCCAAAACCGAGATGTGAAACGAGTATCTCGATCCGAAATAATAGATATAGGAACCCCGTGTCTAGATATCACCTCCTTGATAAATATTTTACCCAAAGTCTCTGACGATATCGTTTCCCGAATGGGAAGAAACAAAGCACTTTTCGTCAAACGATCAACTATCACCCAAATCGTATCAAATTGAGTTCTCGCCGTCTTTGGTAACTTTGTAATGAAATCCATGGTAATGTGCTCCCATTTCCATTTCAGAATTTCTAACGGTTGCAACTTACCATACGGCTTTTGGTGCTCGGTCTTAACTTGCAAACACGTGACACATTGTTCAACATACCTTACAACATCACGTTTCATGCCCAGCTACCAATACTCTTTCTTCAAATCAAGATACATTTTCGTCAAGCCCGGGTGAATGGAATACCTTGACTTATGTGCTTCATCAAGTAGCACTCGTCGATGATCACCCATTTTAGGCACCCACACTCTTCCTTGAAAAGATAACAAACCATGCGGACCTAAGGTAATAAACTCAGTTTGTCCCATGATTCGTTCCTCGTGCTTATTGTTAACAAAAGCTTCGATTTGATTCTTGCCAAGCTTTACAAGAAAATTGTTAGTAATAATCATGCGTAACGATCCTACTCGTATCGCCGGATGTTGACTCTTTCGACTTAACGCATCCGCAACCACATTCGCCTTACCCGGATGATAAAGTATTTCACAATCATAGTCTTTCACCACATCCATCCATCTACGTTGACGATAATTCAAATCTCGTTGATCAAAAAGATGTTTTAAGCTCTTGTGATCCGAATAAATCGTACACTTGACACCATACAAGTAATGGCGCCAAATTTTTAACGCATGAATAACCGCCGCCAACTCAAGATCATGAGTCAGATATCTCGTTTCGTGTTCCTTTAATTATCGAGAGGCATACGCGATGACTTTACCTCGTTGCATTAGAACACAACCGATCCCATTTAAAAACGCATCACAATAAACCGTCATGTCTTCTACACCTTCCGGTAATACTAACAGCGGAGCTTGACATAACTTCTATTTTAACAATTGAAAAGTAATTTCTTGCTCGTTCTCCCAATTAAATCTCGCGTTCTTTCTTGTCAACTTCGTCAATGGAGAAGCGATCTTAGAAAAGTCTTGGATAAACTGACGGTAATAATCGGCCAATCCGAAAAAACTTGGGATTTCCGTAGGCGTAGTCGGTCGTCCCCAACTTTTCACCGTCTCAATCTTCCCCGGATCTACTTGTATACTATCTTTGTTCACAATATGGCCAAGGAATTGAACTTCTCTTAGCCAAAATTCACATTTGGAGAATTTTGCATACAACTTCTCCTTCCGCAACGTCTTCAACACACCACGTAAATGATGTTCATGTTCCTTCATACTCTTCGAATAGACAAGTATGTCGTCAATGTACACAATTACCGACTTGTCCAACATAGGTTGGAACACTCGGTTCATAAGATCCATGAATGCCGCCGGTGCATTCGTAAGACCAAAAGGCATAACTACAAACTCAAAATGCCCGTAACGCGTTCGAAAAGCCGTTTTCTCAATATCTTCCTCACGGACCCGCATTTGATGATGGTCCGTACCGTAGGTCAATCTTAGAGAAATACGTTGCACCTTGGAGTTGGTCAAACAAATTGTCAATCCGAGGCAATGGATAACGATTCTTTATCATCTCTTTATTCAACTCCCGATAATCGATGCACATCCGCATACTACCATCCTTCTTCTTCACGAATAAATCCAGAGCGCCCCATGGCGAAGCACTCGGTCGGATAAAACCCTTTTTAAGTAGTTCTTGGGTTTGATTTAACAACTCTAGCATCTATGTTGGTGCTAAACGATAAGGAGTTTTAGCAATGGGAGTAGCTCCCGGAACCAACTCAATGCGAAATTCAACTTGTCTTTCTGCCGGAACACCCGGTAATTCATCCGGAAAAACGTCTTCGAATTCACTAACCACCGGAATTTCACAAATGGATGGTGGCTCTTCACGAGTATCAACTACATGAGCAAGAAAAGCCATGCCACCACTAACAAGAAAACGATGTGCCCGTGCATAAGTGCATAATGACACAAGTCTTCTCCGTCTCTCGCCATGAATAATTAACTCTCCCCCACTTGGGGTCTTCACACGAATAGATTTTTCATGGCATGCAATATCGGCTCTATGACGATCGAGCCAATCCATACCAACGACAATATCGAATTCACCCAAGGTCATCGGGATAAGATCGATTTTAAACGTTTCAGAACCAAACACAATTTCACAATCATTACAAACATCAACCCTAGCACCGTCTTACCATCCGCTATTTCAACTTCTACCGGATGACTTAACTTAGCTAGTAGTTTATCAAGCTTAGACATAAATCTTGGAGAAACAAATGATAAGTTAGCACCACTATCAAATAGGATCCTTGCCGGATTAGAGTTAACCATGGAAGTACCTAAGATAACTTCATTGGATTGCTTGGCTTCGTCATTAGTCATCAAATAGTTTTGCTGCCGAGCTGTACCCGCCACGTTCTCTAGCCTTTTAACTTGATCGGTGTTCAAATCGGGACATTCCGACTTTCAGTGTCCTTCTTTGTTGTAATTAAAACAAGTGAGCTTGTTTGTCGAAGGAGGCTTTGTACAATCTCGAGACAAATGACCACGTACCCCACAATTGTAGCAAGTAGGGATAAAGTTCTCGAAACCACCCTTCTTCACACTATTCACACTTTCGGAACCCTTTTTGCTTTTCTTGTTGGAAAAGTTCGAATGACTCGAACCTTCAAATTTTCTCTTAGAGAAAGAGAAATCGCTTTGCTTTGGAACTTCCGATACGAAGCCCCGGGCTAACTCAAACAATTCCTCAAAAGACTTAGCCATTCCCCGACTAATCTTACGCTTTAACTCATCACTTAGTGTACGATAAAAATCTAGCATCAACTTGTGATCATCGCCAACATACTCCGGGCAAAAACGAGTCTTTGCCAAAAAGGTCGACTTGAGGGTAACCAAGTCCATTGAACCTTGTCGCAAATTGTGCAACTCATCCCGGATTTTATCATGGTCAGAAGGAGTTCGGTATTCTTTGAAAAATTCCTTTTTAAACTCTTCCCACGTCAAACTCATGCATTGCTCTTCACCATAAAACTTAGTTTTATCGTCCCACCACAACTTGGCCTCTTCACGTAACATGCTAGAACCGTATCTCGTCTTCTTCTCGGGAGGACACTCCGCGGTACGGAAAGCCCCCTCGATGTCAGAGATCTAACATGTGCTTTTCAATGGATCCCTCACTCCATTTAACATAGGAGGTTGAGCATCCTTGAAATTTTTGTAATGGAAGTCTCGCCTTCCATATCCACCATTACCATCACCCCCTTCGCCCCGAGGATGAATGTTTCTATCTTCTAATGCCTCTTCAATTGTGGCATTCATTCGCTCATTGATTAAATCGGTTACTTACCCATCAACCGATTCTTGGAAAACCTTTCGGACATCCTCAAGAAATTCCGCTCTTTGCTTTTTAATTATGGCCTCAACCTTGGCCGTAAACTCGAGATCCTCGCTCGTACCTCCTTCATTGGTGTCGTGTCCATTTCTCATCTTCATTCTATAAAACGGAAATAGGTTAAATGACGAACGAAAAGACATGTCACATATACATATTCACCTCACCGCCCTACCTTGCTCAACAATCGCTGTACATCACTTGTTTGACACGATTTGAACCCGTAACAATGGTAGCTAATCTTTGTTACGCGAGCATGTCGCGTTAACTTGCTAGTACAACGTATATCTCCCTTGATGATTGCAAATACAACACAAAACAATTAGTGCAAGGTTAGTTCAGATAAACAAAAGCACTAACCTATCCCGGTCCGACCCGTCTCCTACAAGTCCCGCAATAGCGCATACACAATAAAGTCTAAGTCTAGGCACCTATCTCAAGTCGCCTAAATCCCTTAGACCATGCTCTGATACCACTTGTAACCACCCAACCCAATATCTAAACAAACACGCGAAATAAAATTTTTTTTTATACAGCATGGGTGCGCGGCGCGCAGCACCCTAGCGTGCGCGGCGCGCAAAAGCCCATTTCAGTTCTGTCCTGAATTGTCAAATTTCAAATAAAGATCACCCACTTCTCGACATATTTAGACGAAACACTTTTTACAACATGTTCTTATATGTAAAACTAACACATTTCAATGATAAAACAAGTTTTACGAACCCAGGCCCACATATGGCCGAAATACGAGTTTCGTACAAAATATATAAGTTTCAACCGAATTAGTTTAAATTTCAAACGACACGAGAGCATGATGTTTGGGGGTTAAACTACTCAAATCTTAGTCAACTCCAAAAGCTATCACATCAAAAGCGTCCCCTACAAACAAAGCGGGATCTCTAATCCATACGAATGCTTTTACCCTTGTCTCCGCCGGAGCCTATAAAAAGATAAACAACGAGAGGGTAAGCAAAGCTTAGTGAATGTAATAATTATACATATATATATATATAACTTACTTACTTGCATCACTCACCCCCAATTCCGCATACATACTAGCAATATAATTAGCATACCCACATAATGTATAACGCTAAGTCCCCGATAACGCAAGCTAGTATAACATTAGCATATAACACAAGCAATATAATATGCTATGCCACAATACACAAACATTGATGTTCACAACATCCAATAGTATTCAAATTCCAAGGCTATCCCAACGAATGGTATCGTCAACATCGAACTTATTTCCCATCCGTCCTAGTTAATGTGGTATCGTCAACATCGAACTTAAACCCACATATGAGGTATCGTCAACATCGAACTTAAACCCTCATCCAATGTCACTACAATAGTGGTATGGCTTCGTCAACATCGAACTTTAAATCCATACTTGAGGTATCGTCAACATCGAACTTTAACCCTCCTCTAAACAATCAAACAATATACTCTAGGATATGGTATCGTCAACATCGAACTTTAACCCATACCTCACAAATAAATAAATCATATACATACATATATAATTATTCCACTCACCTTAACAATTTGGTGATGATTTTATACTTCCGAATGCTTCAAAGCCGAGTACCTAATACAATAAGTACTCAATCAACACACACACTAGTTGGACTAATCACCAACAACTTACTCATGTGCATTTAATGAATTAAATGCATTAAATGCCCCATTTACATCAAAACCGGCCATTTAAGGTTAAGACCATCATAAATCACTAAAAGCTAGTGATTAAGGTCCAACCACACTAACTAATACATATTTAGGGTATTTCATATCCTTCTTTCCCCACTAGGTCAATCGTTACTCATTTGACCATTTTAAAGCCAACACACCCATTTCGGGTCATCCACTAACCCACATAACACCCATTCATTTTAATAACTAGGTGTGCTAGTAATTAACTAACCAATTATGACTCATAAACTCATTTATCATTTCAAAACCCTAGGTTAGTAATTCTTGAGTCCTCGTGACTCGATCTTACCCAAGAACACCCAAAATCACCAAATATGGGTTTTATGTTCTTCATTTACCCAAACCCTAACCCATACATAAATCAAAGTAAGGAAATCCAAGTTAGAACATACTACTACAACCAAAACGTAGCTAGAGAGGAGATGAACAACTTTATAACTCGAGCTAAGACCCAAAACTAGCTCCTTCTTCCTTTGCTTGAGCTTTCTCACACAAGAATCTCACACTCTCTCTAAAATTGAAGTGGATAGGATAAGGTTGGTGATAATGGAGTTATGACACTCTACAAACTGATCTGGTGGCCTTTAACTCGTCCCCAAGTGAATTTACCAAAAAGCCCTTCCAAAATATCTCATTAAAAGAAACAGAATCCGGCTACAGTAAACAGTGCGCCACGCGCACCCTTAGGTGTTCGCTGAGCGCACAATGCTCAGCTCAGTCTCTGACCTCTGTTTGATTACACAATGTCAACCACACTTCATGTACTCTATTTACACCTCTTTACAATAAATATTAGGGTCTTACATGTCGACAACATGTTCGACACATCCCATTTAAACATTAACAGAGATACATCCACCGATGCTCAGGAGTCGGTATGGGATCAGGCAGCGCACCGGTATAAGAACGAAGGGATTGCACAGGGTATAGATGGTATGGATGTTAACCCACAGTGGGGTAGGGATTTACAGGAAGGCATGGGTTGGCGTACAGGGCCTATGGTTTACACAAGCACCTCATCGCTTACAGGGTTGATTGCACGTTCGGACGAGATACAGTTCAGGATATTCTCAGGTGTGAACACGACAGAATTGGCACAACAATTCGCCACAGACGAGGAGATGACGGACGAGGGTCACTCCGCATTACGAAACCCGACGAGGCCGCACACTAGCGTAATCTATTCCCCTCCATACCCACCACCTCAGCCATGACTATATTTATTTATTGGAATATTTAGATTATTACTTATGATACTCTATCTTACGTTATGCTTGTACGCCCGGTTTCGGGCATAACTATTTTATGTTTTTAGTATGTATGATTTTTAGAATAACAATTGCATGAATAAAACGTCACAAAACAAACGACGATCGAGACCGTACGAGATGGAAGCACAACTTGGAGCAAGGACGCTTTGAACAAGGATAATGCCGGCACAAGAATTGAAGAATCTATAAATAGCGCGCCATCCGACTACACGTCTTGAAACCATAGGGGAGTACTACGTCTTCACCACTTTTTTCAAATAGAATATACGCAAACTACTATACCACTTTAAAAACTAAGTGTGGGATTGGCAACCCCACCAACATAAACTTTTAAGAGTATAACGCCTCTTTCAAAACCTAAAGTGTGGGATACATCGTATCCTTAAAATTGAGGACAATATATATATATATATATATATATATATATATATATATATATATATATATATATATATATATATGTTATTTTAAAGTGTGGGATAGCAAATGTTGCACATAACGATTCTTGTAGAATCCTCAAGTGTTGAAAAACTAATTTTTTCACAAAAATTTAAAACTTTCCGAATTATAAAACACTAAGGATTATAAAATTCTATAAAAGATCGAAAAGTTTTTGCTACAAAATAGACAAAAAGGGTAAAACATAGTTGAAAACTTTTTGCGAAAATCAAACCAACTTTCCAAAAGAGCATTGCATAACAAAAGGCGCAATTCGACCTGCTAAAATTGTTAGGCTTTATAAGCACTCATTTTTAGTGCTTCACTATACTTCCGTTGAGAGCTCCGATGTTAACATCTCGGAATCAAAACTTGCTCTTGATCTACATTTCGGAATCACACTTTTTGACGAGGATGATTAAGTTTGAACCTCAGCTATTTGTGAAGATAAAAACAACCCCCACTACACATCTTCATTTCCATCTTCATTCCACAAAGACCATTCACCTCTACTTATCTATTCTATCCGCTACAAAACCGCATTAGGAAAAATGCGAGCATCCGAGCCAATTATTGAAGAAGACTGCCAATGAAAGGAGGCCTCGAAGAGAAAAGCAAAAGATGCTTGTAAAAAAAAATTCTGAGAAAGGGAACAGAACCAGAAAAGATTCGAGAAAAGAAACTCCTGGCAGTCAAAAAGAAGGATGCTTACCGTAAAATTCCTAACAAAAAGCTGAAGGGATCGCTAAAATCGTTCTTTCAAAAGAAACTCCTATCTATCAAAACCCTTCGCACCGTAGAAACCTCCAAATCCCCATCTCTACACAATCCAAGCTGAGTCGACAATTGAAAATTCTCTGAAATAAGTGATGGAGATTTGAGTCTTGATCAAGCCTATGACGAAGAATGTAAGCATGATTGGCTAAGAGTGATTTCATTTCTTAGAACTAAAGGACACCCTAAACATTTTAGTGAAATGAGTGACCCGAGTGAGATAGCCTCAGTTATATAACCTCCTCTCATGCTTGCGGAAAAAGGTTTAAGAATAGCAAAAAGAATAAAAACTAAGTTTTCACTCTTCCGTATTGCGGAACAAAAATAACTTGATCACTACGGATAAAAGTCCTCGCTGTTTAAAGTTCGGAAGTTTGCTTGAGGACAAGCAAAGTCTAAGTGTGGGATATTTGATATCGGCTAAAAAGTCATGTTTTTACCCCCGATATTGAGTCCCAAAAGCATAAAGTTCAAAAATTTGCCAGCAAAATAATCGCTTTTTCGGTTAAATTTGTAGATAAAATAATTACGAAGGCGTTGCAAAAAGAATCAAGAGAAACGGAGCTCAAACGAAGACTCTAAAGCGAAAACGGTGAAAGACAAGAAATCAAGTTACGGTCCAGTGAAATCAGGCTAACCAGGCCAGCAAACGGCCAGCCATACGGCTTGCCAAACGGCCTGCCAGTATGGCACACGGTCAGAGCAAACGAGCTCGATAAACGGCTTGCCTTAGTAAACGGCCTCCAAAAACGGCCTGCCAAATGGCCTGCCAGTTGTTTGCAGGCAAATTTTGTGTCTATTTAAAGGCTTTTTGTCATCCAATTTCCACACACCTCTCTTCACTCTCTTACTACAATACACTTTCTCTCACTAGAGCTTTCAAGGCCTTCTCACCTCCGAGCGGGAAATTAAGTACTTGGAGGAGAACGCCAAAGATTGTAATAGGAGCGGTCTAGAGGATGTCAGCACTTGTAATGGTCCAGATCTCATCTGTAAATGGTGAACGCTTTCCTTAATTTAATGAAGTTATCTTGTTATCTTAAGTTTCTTTCATCTTACATGATTATCTATCTGTTACAAATGTTTATTATATGTTGAATACTTTATCTGAGACTTATCATACTGTTATGCTGAAACCCTGATGGTTTAGAAGTTTAATTTACGGATCACCCTTTCCGCTTATTCACGTGGCTATAACCTAGTATTAGGACCTGATCAACTCTAGGATACAAGGTAAGTAGTTATATGTGCTTAACGTCACAATAGGGATATAGTACCTACGTACGAATGACCATCTATTCATCATAGAAGAGCTGCCCATTTAGGTTGTGATTAGAGTTAGCAATGGAGAGTTCAGTGAACACTAGCTTATTCAAAAGCACGATTCGCGTCAGAAGCAATGTTCTTGAGATGTTGTAAGATGATCCGGGGTTGAATAAGTGTTCGCAAAGGAGAGACCTCTAACCCAATTAGCAGTACCTTAGAATATCTAAGATTGCACATCTGTTAATGTTAAGGCATAGCATAGTGATTCAATGGTAGGATATTGCTTTACTTAGACCAACTAGGATTAAGAAAAGCTGAGACTTTCCTTTATGGGTATACCACTTTGTTCATGTACCTAGGATTCTATCCATAAGGTCGTTTAAACCCTTTAGGTTAACGTTGGAAGTAGGGATATCCATCTTAGCCAGAATCTTCAAGGCCTAAACTCTTTGTGACAAATCAGTTAGGTTCATAGCCCAGTTGATTGAGGTTTAGTGTTTATCCTAGGAAGTTAAACTCTTGCGATAATTCCCCTTCAGAATTCTATTCTTCATACCTATCTATCTTTATCTTATAAGTTAAAATACTGTTTTATCTAGTTAATCTTAATCTATCAACTCTTGTCACTAGGGTTAACTATATAGGCACTTTTGTCCCACATTACTGAGCAAACATACAAAAATATGAACCTAAGTTATATTTACCACTTACTCGTTAAAAAGAAGACAAGTATGTGAGTTATAGCTAGGAACCCCAGCTAAATATAAATGATAAAACCATTACTCTCTTTTGGTAGCTAAATTTGACGTGTTGCGACCTAACGACACCGCACAAATAAAACCGTCCGTTTTGGCCATATCAAAAAGCTAATAATTAATCTGAAGATTAAGTTATAAAAATGGGGGTTTTGATTTAAAACTAATTAAAGCAAAGTAAACAAATACGAATTCAATAAGATAAAGGGGTATCCACTTAGATTAAATTCCCTAGGGTCTGGATTGCTTTTATTAATAAAGATGTAATTAACTCCCTAAGTATAACTGTCGTTAACCTAGTTCATTAATCAATTTGTAAGATAAGCTGGTGTCTCTCACTTACATACTAATTATATCATGTAAGTGTCAGTTTTTCACGCTAGTTTCCCTCACGCTTCTAAAAGAAGACAATCAAACAATTTATAACTACTCAAGATGGTGATTCAGTTGAACGGTAAATCAGTGTCCCTTTTTAGACTTCACAATTACCTACTCAACTGATGGGTTAATTACTAGTCTAATTACACTGGTGTCCCACATGCAATTCAACTAATCTAATTATCTTTCAATAACCTAGACAAGTTAATTAATCTATTAACTCTCATTAGCTCAATCAACAGACAAGTAATTAATGAGATCTATCAATGGGAGTAATTAAGAATCATAGATCAAGAGCAATTATTAATACATACAAAAGATTAAGCAATCCATCACCTAGGTTCAATCATCTAAGTGAATACTAGGAATTTAGCAAGGCATAGTCATGATAAAATCATATAAACACAAGGATAGATCAAAATTAAACATGATATAAATCAAAGATAAGAAAAGAAAATTACCAATAATTAAATTTTGATACAATAATAATCCAAGTGTTAGAACACCTCAAAATAACCTTGAAAAGCTGTAAAAAAAACGTAACCCTAACTAGAGAATTTGTAAGATAAAAACTCAATAAAAGTTTTGGGGATTAAAAACTATTTATAGGAGTAAAATAAAACTGCTGGCCGACTTTGAATTTTGCGACCGCGAAATAGTGCCTCGCGACCGTGAGGTTGAATTTTTGTGGTTTTTGCAACCACGACTTGTTGGATTGTGACCGCGAGCTTGCATTTCAAATAACCCTAACTTCAGTTCCATTCTCGCGATCGTAGTAGTAAAATTCGCGCCAAGTATCCATAGGCTTGCGACCACGAAGTAGCCTCTCGCAACCACGAGATGTTGCAGCAAGTGCAGGTCGAATTTTTTTCTTGTCTTCATGCTTAGTTTTGCTCGTTCGATGCTCAAACACCACTAAAATCCTCTAAAATATAACCAATAACTCCTCTATAGCTGAAAATGTTATTTCTGCCATTTCCAAGAGCCAAAGTCCTCAATTCTTCTCAAAATAATACATTTAGTTACCGATATCGTGAATAATGAAATGTATAAATGAAGCGATATCATCATAACTAAGAATAGCACATAAGTGTTGCAAAGTTCCTTTTGAAACTAAAATGTATCTAGAAATCTTTAGGATGGTCATTAAGTCTCAACTAATGAGCTGCTCTCCACTTGAATTTGTGACAATCCGGAAATTTTCGACCAAATTTAAACTTGATCTTTATATGTTTCCGACACGATAAGCAAAGTATGTAATGTGAAATCTTAAAAACTGTAAACTGTGTTCATGTAATCAATTACCCTTTTGACTGTGCTCGACGATTCACGAACATTTATTTGTAAATAGATATGTATGAATATATACATATGTGTGATTATTAAATTGAGAAATATTAATAAAACATTTAATGGTTTGGTTGATATGAAAATAAATTATGAAATTATTATATGACTTGAAAACGTTAACAAAGTATTTGATGAATAATAATTTACATAAATGTATTAGTTTAATATATGTTTATCGATGAAATTAAAAGATAATATCAAATGATTGAATTATCAGATACATTGTGATTATGATCACGGGTCTCTGTTATGAGGTCCACTATGATTTAAGAAAATCTGTTCCTTTTAACAGTATTCGGAATATTTTGTAAAGTGAGTTACAAGTAAGAACAAAAGTGTCAAATAGCAAGAGTTAGACAAAAGTTAGTGGAAGACTAAATTACATAATGATCAATTGATTTAGCTTCAAATGTACGAAGACGTTTTTTGATATGATAGAACTTGATTATTTAAAATGTCTTTGATGAAATAATGTAAGTTGGATTATTGGTTGTTAAATATATAGATAATTTGCAATGTGTATTTAAAACGTGTTTATGTATATTAGATATATTTCAAATTAATTAAATAAACGATTGTAATGCTCGTTTATTGATTCGATTGATATTTATATATGTCAACTAGTACGCTAAGAAGTAAAGTAAACGCTAGTACACAAATGAACTATATCTATTTAAGTTTTAGAACGTAAACGTTATATGGTACAATATTTTGTATTATGTAAACGGTTTTAAATTATACTTTGAAATATAAATATCTTTTGAAAGACTAAATAATATATTATTAAATAAATATTTCTATTATGGATAAATTACATTTCTAAACGAAAATATATTTATATTTTACAAAGTAATAGAATATAATATTAATTTACTCATAAAATGTTTTGATAATATTATTAAATAAATTTTGATAAACAACGAGACATTGATTTATAGAAACAAATGACCACAACACTCAAATGTATAAGTTATACTTCGAGTGATATAGTTTTTTGATAATCTAAGTCTATATTTTGACAAGTGTACGAGTCACGAAACGTAAAGTGCTAGTTTTCTAAGTGTACGAAACGTCATTCGATAAATCGAAACCGAGACATAAACCATTTTCAACATATAAATTATCGAAACTATAATTACAATTTAACTACGCACATAAATATAATATAATAAATAATAAATTATGCAAATTAAATAAATAAATATAAAATTATATATATTGAGTGTCGGCCGCCTTTGAAGTGGGATGTGAGCTAGATGTGGCACCCATGCGATCGTATGGCTGCACCACACAAACCCCATGCGATCGCATGGGTGGTTGGTGGCTGAAACATCCTTATATTTAACACGATTTCGGGTTCGGTTTACGCATATTCAATCTTCTCTGATCTTTATATTACTCCCATATTACTCAATATGTATTTTATTTATTTTATTATTAATTATTATTATTAATCCAAATATATTATTAGGAGTATTAGTATTGTTATTATTAGTATTATTATACATAAAATACTACAACGAGGTTCTGGTCGCATGTTTTCAAAATGGGTTTTCGAGAGGGATAGAGTTAAGGAAATTATTGGTTATAGCTATGGAGGTTATGGGTATGTTCGGGGGTATCCTCGTGAAGTCAAACTAGTGTTTATCATCTCCGTTGCGTCTACGTACCTTCCTGCAATATTGAATCTCAATATTGATACGTGAGCACTCATAACTTAACTTTTATATATTAATAGTGTATCCTTGACTAGTGCTCGAGTTTATATGATTAAGCATGCTTGTATATTTAATTTCGTCATTAAATAGTTTATGATAGATCATGAATTTAATACATATGCGATTGAGATAAGGTATATGATATGCATGTCGTTGGAAAGCTGGCGAAAAATTAATAACTTTTCATTTAGAATGCGTATGATTTTGATGAACGGATTAAAAGATATCGTCAATTGAATTATCTATAATTTTAAGCATTATTGTTAAAATCATTATTATTATTATCGTTATCGTTATCGTTATTGTATCGTTATCGGTATCGTTATCGTCGTTATTATCATCATTATTATTATTATCTAATAATCAATATTATTATTATTATTATTATTATTATTATTATTATTATTATTATTATTATTATTATTATTATTATTATTATTATTATTATTATTGTTATTATTATTAATATTATTATTAAAATAATTACTATTTTTATCAAAACTATCATTTTATTATTTTTATCGTATTTATTATTAAAAGTATCATTAATAGTAAAACTATCATTTTTATTAAAATTATGATTTTAATAGAAATATCATTGTTATTTTTAAATATCATTATTATTATTTTAGTATTAGTAATAAAAATTATCATTTTTTTAATTTATTATTGTTATATAAAAATATTATTATTAAAAAGTATCGTTATTATTAAAATTATCATGATTAAAATTATCATTTTATCATAATTAATATCATCATTGGTAAATATAATGTTATTATTATTAGTAGAATAATAATAATTATTATTATTACAAAATAATACAACTTTTACTTATTATTGTTATTATCAATATTATTTTATCAAATGAATATGTGATACAAAAATATTTTACCACATGTAATATAATTACATTAATAATCCGTGCCATTATATTTTTATAATATTAAGTGAACTTTATAAATTTTATTACTTAAGATATATAAAATGATATTTTTATCATATATAAATTTTAATATAAATTTTTATTAATAAATGACTTGTATTATTTACTCTAATAAAAATCTGATAAATATATTTAAAACGATTATATTTAAATTATATAATAAACATAAATAGATTTTGAAAGTCATTTTGGGTCAAGTTGACTTTTATTGACTTTTGCATATCTATCTCGAGCATTAGGATTGTGGTACACTATGACTTGACCTAAATTGTTAGACAGATATTGACCATTATATATATATATATATATATATATATATATATATATATATATATATATATATATATATATATATATACTTAATATAGGTTCGTGAATCCGAGGCCAACCTTGCACTTGTTCAATGCCATCATATGCATAATTACTACGAAATACAGTATAGTGAGTTCATTTGATTCCCTTTTACTCTTTACATTTTTGGGACTGAGAATACATGCGCTGTTTTTATAACTGTTTTATTAAATACTTTTGAAATATATTTTGAACTGAGAATACATGAACTGCTTTTATAAATGTTTGACGAAATAGACACAAGTACTAAAAACTGCATTCTATGATAGAATTATTTGGATTCAGAGGTTCGATTTCTGTAAAGATTATCCACCATCGGTGAGAAATTTTTGCATTGCACGATGCATTAGCTACCGTTTTAGCTATCCTCGGTGAGAAATTTTTGCATTGCACGATGCATTAGCTACCGAAATGGTTCGATTTATTAGCTACTATTGGTGAGAAATTTTTGCATTGCACGATGCATTAGCTACCGTTTTAGCTATCCTCGGTGAGAAATTTTTGCATTGCACGATGCATTAGCTACCGAAATGGTTTGATTTATTAGCTACTATCGGTGAGAAATTTTTGCATTGCACGATGCATTAGCTACCGTTTTAGCTACCCTCGGTGAAATTTTTTTGCATTGCACGATGCATTAGCTACCGTTGGTGAGATTTTTTTGTAAATTTCCAGTGTTCTTCATATGAATGATTTTTACAGCAGTGAGCAGACCTGCACAGTTTGTTTTTGAAATATGAGTATCTTGTGGTCTATTAAAACTATGGAAATGATTGTTGATGATAAACTAATGAACTCACCAACCTTTTAGTTGACACTTTAAAGCATGTTTATTCTCAGGTATTAAGGAAATCTTCCACTGTGCATTTTAAAGATATTACTTGGAGTCATTAATGGCATATTTCAAAAGACGTTGCATTCGAGTCGTTGAGTTCATCAAGATTGATAATAAGTCATTCATGGTTTGGATATATTATGAGATAGTATGCATGCATGTCAACTTTCATTGTAATGAAAGCTTGTTTTTTAAAAACGAATGCAATGTTTGTAAAATGTATCATTTAGAGTTCAAATACCTAGCAATGTAATCATATGTTATTGTATTCGTCCTTATGGATTAGGACGGTTCGTCTCAGAATTAGTGTTAAGTAATATTTTCATCTCTAGAGATGATTATCATTTTGTGATTAGTATAATTTCCAAGAAGTCTTCATTATATTTTAATTACATACATTTGGAGTGTTGTTAATGACCTATGAGATAATATCCTTACACTCAAATGTTGACATATGCATGGAAGACTTGTAACATGATTCTTGGAAGTATATTGGCTGTCAATGAATGAAAAATCTGCACATACTTGTTTTGGAATCAATGACAAAAATCTCAAGAGAAGATGATTTCCTCTTTTACTAGCTCATGTCTACTTCATTGAATGCATTCAAAGTAAGAAATGATAGTCAAGGGTGTCAAGATGTTTTGGCATCTTTTTGCAGACATCAAATAAAGGAAAATGACCAAAAAATATCATTAGCAAGAGAGATTCTACTTAATTAGTAGAATCATAATGTAAACTTTATACTTATCATTTGTATCTTTAAGTTTACTTTGTGAGACACTTCCTTAGGGGGTTAAGGAAGTTAAATAGTTCTTGTGATAGGAAACACTATCTTACTTAGTGATTCAACTTCCTTAAAGGGATCTAAGAAGTTGATTAACTCAATTGGGATTTAATACTTGTCCAAGGTGAAGACAAGTTTGATCTACGTAAGCTTGATTATTTTTAAGTATGTGAAAGATCAAGTTAGTGTGACTTATTGAAGAACTATGAGTGATTGAGTTGATAAATTTGATCTTCTGATAAGAACATCATCTTATCTAGTGATATTTCTTCCTTAAAGGTGTGTTAGGAAGTTGTTCATATTTCCATTGAGAAATTGATGCTTGTCCAAGGTGACGACGAGTGTAATCTAAGAATAGTTTTAGTGTGGCTTATTGAAGATCATTTGGTGTAAATGGTTATTCCACCGGGTTTGGAGTAACGCTTAGTGAATAACGAATAATGAAATGTATAAATGAAGCGATATCATCATAACTAAGAATAACACATAAGTGTTGCAAAGTTCCTTTTGAAACTATAATGTATCTAGACATATTTAAGATGGTTATTAAGTCTCAACTATAGAGATGGTCTCCACTTGAATTACTGTTAAGTAATGTTTTCATCTCTAGAGATGATCATCATTTTGTGATTAGTATAATTTCCAAGAACTCTTCATTATATTTTAATTACATACATTTGGAGTGTTGTGAATGACCAATGAGATAATATCCTTACACTCAAATGTTAACATATGCATGGAAGACTAGTAACATGATTCTTGGAAGTATATTGGTTGTCAATGAATGAAAAATCTGCACATGCTTGTTTTGGAATCAATGACAAAAATCTCAAGAGAAGATGATTTCCTCTTTTACAAGCTCATGTCTACTTCATTTAATGCATTCAAAGTAAGAGATGATAGTCAAGGGTGTCAAGATATTTTGGCATCTTTTTGCAGACATCAAATAAAGGAAAATGACCAAAAAATGCAGATTATAACATCTCTATAATGGATTTATTTTCAGTACAGCAGGAGCACGGTTGAACCACGGTCGATCGTGAGGTAAGTCACGGAGGTTCTGTCAGCTTTTTGATTTCTTATAAATACCAAGCTTTTGAGTCATTGAAGACCACCTCTTGCAAACACACTTTCAAATATTCATTAAGTGATCTCCTAAGCTTCATCTACATATACTTAGATATCATGAGTAAGAGAGATTTGAAATGTCCCGTTCATATTGATTATAAATGTTCCATATTAATTGATTTCGTTGCGAGGTTTTGACCTCTATATGAGACGTTTTTCAAAGAATGCATTCATTTTTAAAACAACCATAACCTTTATTTTATCAATAAAGGTTTTAAAAACATTACGTAGATTATCAAATAATGATAATCTAAAATATACTGTTTACACACGACCATTACATAATGGTTTACAATAGAAATATATTACATCGACATATGTTTCTTGAATGCAGTTTTTACACAATATCATACAAACATGGACTCCAAATCTTGTCCTTATTTTAGTATGCAACAGAAGAAGCTCTTAGTATTCACCTGAGAATAAACATGCTTTAAACATCAACAAAAATGTTGGTGAGTTATAGGTTTAACCTATATATATCAAATCGTAACAATAGACCACAAGATTTCATATTTCAATACACATCCCATACATAGAGATAAAAATCATTCATATGGTGGACACCTGGTAACCGACATTAACAAGATACATATATAAGAATATCCCCATCATTCCGGGACACCCTTCGGATATGATATAAATTTCAAAGTACTAAAGCATCCGGTACTTTGGATGGGGTTTGTTAGGCCCAATAGATCTATCTTTAGGATTCGCGTCAATTAGGGTGTCTGTTCCCTAATTCTTAGATTACCAGACTTAATAAAAAGGGGCATATTTGATTTTAATAATTCAACCATAGAATGTAGTTTCACGTACTTGTGTCTATTTTGTAAATCATTTATAAAACCTGCATGTATTCTCATCCCAAAAATATTAGATTTTAAAAGTGGGACTATAACTCACTTTCACAGATATTTCCTTCCTCGAAAATAAGACTTGGCCACGGATCGATTCACTAACCTATACAAATACATATGTATCAAAGTATGATCAAAATATAATTACAACCATTTTTATTATGTTTTAAAGATTTGAGTGTATTAAGTCAGTTGTCCTCGTTAGTAACCTACAACTAGTTGTCCACTGTTAGATGTAAAGAAATAAATCAATATATATTATCTTGAATCAATCCACGACCCAGTGTATACACGTCTCAGGCTAAATCACAACTCAAAGTATATATATTTTTGGAATCAACCTCAACCCTGTATAGCTAACTCCAACATTACTGCATATAGAGTGTCTATGGTTGTTCCAAATAATATATATACATGGGTCGATATGATATGTCAAAACATTTTCATACGTGTGTATGGTATCCCAAGATTACATAATATATTAGAATACATGTATAATATAATATAACTTAGCTAGGATATGATTTGTATAGATTTGTTAAACATTTCCCGTAGCTAAAAAGATCAAAAATATTCAATCTTGTTTTACCCATAACTACTTCATTTTAAATCCGTTTTGAGTGAATCAAATTGCTATGGTTTCATATTGAACTCTAATTTAAGAATCCAAACAGAAAAAGTATAGGTTTAGAGTCGGAAATTTAAGTTACATGTCAATTACTAAAGAGGTAGTCATTTCTGTCGAAAGAACGACATCTTGATGACCATTTTGAAAAACATACTTTCACTTTGAGTTTAACCAAGATTTTTGGATATAGTTTCGTGTTCATATGAAAAATCATTTTCCCAAAAGAACAACTTTTAAATCAAAGTTTATCATAGTTTTTAATTATCCAAACCAAAACAGCCCCCGGTTTCACTACGACGACGTATATCCGATTTTATGGTGTTCATCGTGTTTTCAAGTTTTAAATCATTAAGTTAGCATATCATATAGATATAGAACATGTGTTTAGTTGATTTTAAAAGTCAAGTTAGAAGGATTAACTTTTGTTTGCGAACAAGTTTAGAATTAACTAAACTATGTTCTAGTGATTACAAGTTTAAACCTTCGATTAAGATAGCTTTATATGTATGAATCGAATGATGTTATGAACATCATTACTACCTCAAGTTTTCTGGATAAAACTATTGGAAATGAGAAAAATGGATCTAGCTTCAAAGGATCCTTGGATGGCTTGAAAGTTCTTGAAGCAGAATCATGACACGAAAACAGTTCAAGTAAGATTTTCACTCGAAATAAGATTGTTATAGTTGTAGAAATTGAATCAAAGTTTGAATATGAATATTACCTTAAATTAGAAAGATAACCTACTGTAAATAAAAAAGGTTCCTTGATCTTAGATGATTACTTGGAATGGATTAGAAAGCTTGGAAGTAGACTTGCAAACTTGGAAGTATTCTTGATTTTTATGAAACTATACTTATAGAATTTATGAAGAACACTTAGAACTTAAAGATGGAACTTGAGAGAGATCAATTAGATGAAGAAATTGAAGAATGAAATTATTTGTAGGTGTTTTTGGTCGTTGGTATATGGATTAGATATAAAGGATATGTAATTTTGTTTTCATGTAAATAAATCATGTATGATTACTAATATTTTTGTAATTTTATGAGATATTTCATGCTAGTTGCCAAATGATGGTTCCCACATGTTTTAGGTAACTCACATGGGCTACTAAGAGCTGATCATTGGAGTGTATATACCAATAGTACATACATCTAAAAGCTGTGTATTGTACGAGTACGAATACGGGTGCATACGAGTAGAATTGTTGATGAAACTGAACGAGGATGTAATTGTAAGCATTTTTGTTAAGTAGAAATACTTTGATATGTGTCTTGAAGTCTTGCAAAAGTGTAAGAATACATATCAAAATACAACATGTATATACATTCTAATGGAGTCGTTAAGTCTTCGTTAGTCGTTACATGTGAGGGTTGTTTTGAAACATTTAAGTTAACGATCTCAATTAATGTTGTTAACCCAATGTTTATTATATCAAATGAGATGTTAAATTATTATATTATTATGATATTATGATGTATGAATATCTCTTAATATGATATATACATTAAAATATCGTTACAACGATAATCGTTACATATAAGTCTCGTTTCGTAATTCTTGAGTTAGTAGTCTTGTTTTTACATATGTAATTCATTGTTAACACACTTAATGATATATTTAAATATCATTTTATCATGTTAAATTAAGTGTATCAATATCTTAATATAATACATATATATTTAGTAGACGTTATCATAACGATAATCGTTATATATATCATTTCGAGTTTCTTAACTTAGTAATCTCATTTCTTATGTATATCACACATTGTTAATATACTTAGTGAGATACTTACTCATCATAATCTCATATCAACCATATATATATGTCTATATATACCACAACATGTAGTTTTTACAATTTTGTAACGTTCTTGAATCGCCGGTCAACTTGGGTGATCAATTGTCTATATGAAACTTATTTCATTTAATCAAGTCTTAACAAGTTTGATTGCTTAACACGTTGGAAACATTTAGTCATGTAAATATCAATCTCAATTAATATATATAAACATGGAAAAGTTCGGGTCACTTCAAGATTCTACCTTATTAGTAGAATCATAATGTAAACTTTATACCTATCATTTGTATCTTTAAGTTTACTTTGTGAGACACTTCCTAGGGGTCAAGGAAGTTAAATAGTTCTTGTGATTGGAAACACTATCTTACTTAGTGATTCAACTTTCTTAAAGGGATCTAGGAAGTTGATTAATTCAATTGGGATTTAATACTTGTCCAAGGTGAAGACAAGTTTGATCTAAGTAAGCTTGATTATTTCTAAGTGTGTGAAAGATCAAGTTGGTGTGACCTATTGAAGAACTATGAGTGATTGAGTTGGTAAAGATCTTGTGATAAGAACATAATCTTATCTAATGATCCTTCTTCCTTAAAGGTGTGTTAGGAAGTTGTTCATATTTCCATTGGGAAATTGATGCTCGTCCAATGTGACGACGAGTGTAATCTAGAAATAGTGTTGGTGTGGCTTATTGAAGATCATTTGGTGTAAACGGATATCTATCGGGTTTGGAGTAATGCTTAGTTAAGCTAACTCCCGATTAGTGAATCGGGGAGTGGATTAAGGAGGATTAGTTAACATCCTCCCGAACCACTATAAATCCACGTGTTTGTGCACTTACATTCTTTACATACTTGCATTAACAAACACGAACGCTTCAACAAACATTTAAAACTTATGCTTTAATTGTTAAAGATTTTGAAAAAGTTTTAACAAACCATTAAGTAACTATTCATCCCCCCCCCCCTCCTCAAGTTACTTACAATGTACATGGGCGAATCTAGTATCAACTATGTGAAATCATGGAATACCATTAGTTTACAAATTTTTAGTAGAAAATACATTTTAAATTGTATAGGACACCGCTAAATTTAACTGCGTGATCTCATATATTTTGCAAATTTATAATTTTTCTTTAAATTGTATTAGACAATACTAAATTTAACTACTCGGACCTCATATATTTTTGAATTTATAAATTTTTTGAAAGTCTACTACTACTAAAATAGCATTCAAAATATAACTACAACAAATCGTATATATATATATATATATATATATATATATATATATATATATATATATATATATATACACACACGCGATTTGTTGTAGGAAATAAAAGGTCTTAGACTTTGATTTCCACGATTAGTATGTTGCTAGCTACCACTTGGTCTGCTATACGATATGATCTTAATCAAGATTATATAGTTTTAAGTTGAGATTCAAAGAATAAATCTCAGCTCTTGTATCATGTGATGGACGGGACAATCACATGTGATTTATAAGCCTTGGATCACATGTGATTAACGATCAAGATTAAAACACAAAAATAAAGGAATGGTAATCTGGTAATCACATGTGATTATATTAATCTAAGGGCTGCTAATCACATGTGATTGTCTTGCCTATTACATGATCCAAGAGCTGAGATTTATCTCTTAAATTTCAACTTAAATTAAGGATCCAAATAAAAAATTTATCAATTTCAAGTAACCTTTAATTAAATATTTATATTAAACATGTATCTACATCTACATAAATTATAAACTCCCACGTACCCACAAACTTTTTCATGGTCAAAATGATTCACAAATTTTAATAAATTTAATAGCCAATGGCCATGTTCTCTTCCCCCAATCGCTCTTTTGGATGGTGACTTGATTTAACTGGTTATTTTCTGATTTCTTTTTTTTTTTTTTTTTTTTTTACAATGCATTTATCATATCTCCATCACATACTTTATGATCAATATTCATCCTATCACTATCAATTTTCTTTTCTTGATAAGATAAGGCAATAAGAAAAGCAACGTAAAATATATTAAAAAAAAAATTGTGAACATATATAATTAAAAATTGATTATCAAATTGAATAGAACATTTTCATAATGTCCAATGGTATGGTACTAGAGACTCTCGATTCCAACATATTTAACAAACCCTCATATTAACGGTACAACATTAAGGATTTAGGGTGTTTTTCTTTTTAAACGAATTTGGTGTATTAGAAGGTAAAAGTGTAAAAGGTAAAAAGTTTTAGGTTTACTCCTCGACAAGAACTCACGGCCCCAATACTATTTTGTGTTGGTTTGAGTTTGGTAGATTGTAAAAAGAAAATATTGTATATTGATTCTATATATTTAATATGATGATGATGATACATTCATACATACATAAAGGTTTTATACTTTAATAATAATATTTTTTTTTATTTTTTTGTAAAAAGTCCTTAATATATTATACAAAAATATTATTTTAATTTATTACTCTGTTCGTATTACAAAATAAGTGTCCACTAACTATTTATATATGTTATACAAATAATTATCTAATTGAAACAAAATAACTATTAAAAGTATTAAACAAACCAACTTATTCTCATTTATTACTTTCAATTAGGGATGGCAATGGTCACCCGATCCAGTGGATATCCACCCGATCCATCCGATTTTGATGGATATGGATGGACCTAAATGGATATGGATATGGATATGGATATGGATGAACCTAAATGGATATGGATATGGATGAACCTAAATGGATATGGATATGGATGAAAAGTTTCATCCATAGATATATCCATTAACACCCGAAATTCATATACAAATATATAAATATAGATATATACGTACACATTTACTATTACAAATGTATTTATCGTTATACATACATTTTGTTTGCAACTATATAATGAATTGAACATGGTATATTATAATAAAACACGTATATCTAACAAAATAAACATACAAATAACACATATAATTTGTCATAATATATGTTTGATAGTGTATTCAACAAAGTGTGTTCTATTATCGACAAACATTACACGTTTTGTGGATAGATTTCAATTATGTCATTTTGTTTGTTATATTAAGTTTTTGTTTTCACCGCATATTCGGTAATATTACAACTTTTTTGAATATCCAATGGATATCCATTAATCCTCTTAATCCATTAGATATGGATATGGATGGATGAACTGAAACTAAATGGATATGGATATGGATATAGATATGGATGAACAAAAACTAAATGGATATGGATATGGTGTCACCCGATCCATATCCGATCCATTGCCATCCCTACTTTCAATCACTCATACTTTTATTTACTTCAGTCACAACTATCTTAAATATGAGGGTAAAACAACATTCATCATACATGTTTTATATTTAATTTAATATAAAAATTTCTGTAAGACATGCTTTTTTGTATTGAGGGAGTATTAGAAAAAGGTAACAAACGAAGAAAGATATAGTGACTAGAACTTCCAACTTTCTCTCCTTTCTAAATTTAACTTAAAGCCCACAAGTTCTCGATAGACTTATCTTTTTACCTAATACCCTTTGTAAAATTGTAATGTAACTATCATTTCTGGGTTTGCTTACATTATCATTTTTAACCATATATCAATAAAATTGCTTCAAAGTAGGATATGATACAATACTTTAAAACATATTTACTTGTATAGTGACCAATTCAAAAACGCCAATCAAATTAAACACATAAAATTTAATACACGTTAATTAAATCGAATAATATATAGAATATATCTAGAATATCTAGATATCTAGATTGAAAGTCGAGGATTAGAAAACGAGTCACATAATATTCGTATATCCCAAAACTAAAATAAACCTGACACGTTCGATTTAGGTGGCTAACCACTGGATACGAACACTACAAACAATCGAGATTCCCAAATCAAGAAAAGGAATCGAAATTGAATGAATTAGGGTTTATAGAGAATTATTACAACTGAGAGAAGATACTTATTACAATTGATAAATTCTCCTACCAGATGCTAATTAGCTATTAATAGACCATTACTAACTAACTAATTCGACAGTTTACAACAGATTCAACTAATTGACTTGAACTGATTTTGGCGGAAGAATCCGGTACTCATCTGCTTGACTTGCTGCACGTGAGTAGCACGTGACTACTTTCATTTAATTCATAACATTCCCTCCCCCTTCAAAACGTTCTTGTCCTCAAGAATGGTCTGGATACACATTAAATTCTGGAAAACGAGTCATGATATCATCTGACCATTCCCAGGTTGCATCTTCACTTGAGCTACCCTGCCATTGAATCAACAAGGCGACCACCGGTTTGTTGTCACGTTTATCTAATTTCCTGTCTAAAACTCGAACAGGAACAGCAGCTAGAACTCCAGTATTGTCAATGACAGGCAATTGGCCCATTTCTGGTGGTGATGAACCCTTATACAATTTAAGTTAAGAGATGTGAAAAACAGGATGAATCTGAACCCCAGCTGGAAACTGCAACTTATATGCCACATGTCCTACACGTTGTATAATCTGAAATGGTCCATAATACTTAGGTGAGAGCTTGTGCTGAGTACCACCTCTCAATGTAGACAGCCTATATGGTTGGATCTTAACAAAGACCCATTGACCCACTTCAAATGCCCTATCTGTTCTGTGTGCATCAGTGATGTTTTAGCAGAGTAGTATATAAAATAGCTTATATTTTTACAGAAAATACTATTAAATACGATACAATTTTACACAAGATATTTATTTATTTATAGAATGGATATACTTAAACCTTGCTACAACACTTATAGGCAGTGTACCTAATCGTACAGTAGTGTAGTTTTTAGTAAGTCCGGTTCGTTCCACGGGAAATCTTTTTAAACAAAGCTTAACGCTATATTAGTTTACTTTTATAAAAATACAAATATATATATATATAAGTAATATTATTATTATAAATGGGGGTTTTTTTTACCGTTTAATGACCGGTTTGTCGAATTTAAAACTTTAGTCGCAGTTAAAACCAAATGTAAAATATTAAAAATAAATACAAGACTTAAATTAAAGCATAAAGTAAATAACGATAATGAAATTGCGAATAATAAAAGTGCGATAAAATAAACTTGCGATAATTAAAAAAATACGATAATTAAAAGTGCATTTAAATACAATAACAATAAAAATGCGATAATTAGAAGTGCAATTAAATATAAAATAAAGGAAATTAAATATGAAATAAAAGAATTATGCTTATTTAAACTTCCGTAATCATGATGTTTGACGTGTTGATTTTAGTTTTATGCTCATGGGTTAATTGTCCTTTGTCCTGGATTATTTAATATGTCCGTCTAGGTTTTTGTCCATAACAGTCCATCAGTCATAAATATAAAGTGCGAGTGTCCTCGTCAAATTATCCTTATACCCGAAGTTAAATATTCCAACTAATTGAGGACTTAAACTGTAACAAGATTTTAATACTTTGTTTAATAATTACACCAGGATGTCGACTGAGTGTAACCCAAGGTTTTAATATTTTGTTATCAATTATACCAAGTGTCCTTGTACATAATTTCACCCCTGTTTTAATTATTCTAGTGGCTATTAATCCATTCCCGTGTCCGGTTAAATGAACGATTATTCGTACATATAAATACCCCGCCCATCGTGTCCGATTGAGTGTATATGGTAATTTATAGGGATGCCCAATTGTAAATCTTTATATTAACATTAACAAACTATCATTTAGTTAAACAAATATAAAGCCCATTAATAGCTCATAGTCTAATTTCCACAAGTGTCGTTCTTTTGTCCAAACCCCAATTATGGTACAAAGCCCAATTACTCAATTTTAGTAATTAGCCCAACATCATGATTACTTCGGATTAAATAAGCATAATAATAACTTAGCTACGAGACATTAATGTAAAAAGGTTGAACATAACTTACAATGATTAAAAATAGCGTAGCGTTACACGGACAGAATTTCGACTTACACCCTTACAACATTTGCTAACATACCCTTATTATTAGAATTATAATTAAAATTAAAATATAAATTATAAATATATATATATATTTTACGTATGAATGAGGAGAAAAAAGATGATGATTACGATCAGAATGCGCGAGCTTTATAGGGATTTTCTGAAATTGGGGCTCCGCGACTCGCGGCCTTTTTGGCCTTCAAACTCCGCGAGTCGCGGAGTTTACTTTTACAGCTCACCCATGTTTGGAGTCTTTCTTGCCGACGATTTATTTTATATATATAATATATATATATAATTAATATAATTAATTATATATTATATTATATTTATATACATAGTTAACTTGTAATTTTTAGTCCGTTGCGTCGAGCGTTAAGAGTTGACTCTGGTCCCGGTTCCGGATTTTCGAACGTCCTTGCGTACAATTTAATATCTTGTACTTTGCGTTTTGAATCTTGTACTCTTGTAATTTCGAGACGTTTCTTATCAATAATTGGAACCTCTTTGATTGTCTTTTGTACTTTTGAGCTTTTTGGTCGTTTGCGTCTTCAATTCGTCGAATCTGTCTTTTATCTTCACCTTTTATTATTTAAACGAATATCACTTGTAAATAGAACAATTGCAACTAAAAGCTTGTCTTTCTTGAGGAATAATGCTATGAAATATATGTTCGTTTTTAGCATTATCAAATATTCTCACACTTGAGCGTTGCTTGTCCTCAAGCAATATCGTCTTGAAATACTAGAATCACTTCTTATTCTTCACACTTTGTACATCAGTGATTTCTATACGGCGGTATAAACAATGGTAGTAACGATATGGTTTACAGTCCCACATGACTATAAAATTTAGATCCATTAAGGAAATTGGATCTTTATGAAAATATTTGATCTTTTGAAAATTAAATCTAGTTTTTACCCTAGATAAGTTTTCCGGAATAACCCTTCACCGGTGTTTGCAAAATATTTTTGTGGGTTTGGTGGGTTTTAGATTTGAAAATTTTAGCTCAAAACTTGCGGTTTTGTGTCACCCACTTGCTAACCTTGTATTTGGAAAGCAACACGTCCAGTTTACTTGTCCCGTATATTACCTTTCGATAAACTACCGTCCGGTTGTAAAGGAAAGCGTTGAACTAGCAACTGTTAAGGCAATGTCCCCTGACATGCTTTTAATTATGGTCTATAACGTGTCGGATGCAATTACTATCCTTGGTAGGAGCAATAGTAAAGCTCACCCTTATGATTTTTCGGTCTGGCACAAGGTCCTGTCTTTGACCACTATGCAACCACCGTTCTTACGGTTGACACCCGATTTAGTTCAGGTGACCTAATGAATTCCAGGTGAATTCCTAGGATTTTACGTTCAATGGTAATGAACGCATTGAAAATAGGGTTTTCAGAAAACAAATCGGTTTGTAATTTTGATCAAAATATTTTCTCGTTCAAGCTCGAGTTTAGATATCATTGAATTCCATGAGTTTGAATTCTCAATCTTTAAGGTCAATCTCTAGGATTGAGTAATATCAGTCTTAAAAGCTGATTTTTAATCTTTAAGGAGATTATCCTTTCTGGAGATCTGATTCATTAGTCTTATCCAGCTAATTTGCATGGTGCCCCCCCATTTTACAAGATAAATCCTTCTCATGGTTAGGATAAATCTGACCACTTGGCGACCCTGTTTAATGCTGAGGTCCGTGGATTTCCTGCTGATTTTAGTGATGACTTTTCTAGATTTTTCGTCAACCTACAGCTGGTCTGGACGACAACTTCATGACCTAAATCAAGAAGCGCGTTTCTTTTTCGGAAGACTTCACTTCCTTTTAATGATGGAATTGATTCATCGTGTAGATCCATCTCTTCTTTTCTTTCATCGGGTAAAACAGTTTAGTTTATTCCAAAGCAAAAGTATTTTCAGTTATTTGTTACAGATATATGTGACATATGTTTAAGATAACTTGGTAAATTTTCCCACACTTGGCTTTTATTTTCCTTTTTATCGTCCTCTATTCCATTTTAAATGAATTTTAACATTTTGGTTTGTTTCTCAATTTATGTCCTTTCCGAGGTAACAATAATTTCGGTGTTAAAACCTAATTTTATCGTTCATAAATATGTATAAACATGATTTTGAGTTCATTTAATTGAAAATTTTGAAAAATTTTACTAGAATTGGGTAGTCAGTATATAAGACTAGGGCTGTTCTTTATTATCAGAGAGCACTAGATTCTAATACAACTACTGCTTTACTAGTATTTTTAATGGTAACCAAGTGTATAAAGTAAAAAATTTTAAAATCCGAAAGAATTTAACCCCTTCCCACACTTAAGATCTTGCAATGCCCTCATTTGCAAGAAATCAGTAATAATTTAAATTATTGAGGGTGATTTGTGTGAAAATGATTAAATTTTTAACAAAGTTTCCAAATATATTGGCGTTTGTTTGCTGAATGATAAATGGTGCACATCATTTGTTCATTCCGTCTTGTTGTTATTTCACATATATTTTGCATCTTGTCGTCAAAATTAGTTGCTTTTGCTGAACTTAATGCCAGTCTTTGAAAATGCGTTGTTTTACCCTGTTGTGTACATAAGATAAACTGCAAATATATATACATATTTTTGAAGTTTGGTATATTACCCCACATTCAAAAATTATTAAAATCTAAGAATAAAAGTTAGACAATTATAAAAATGATTACAATATTAACAAAAGTATTAAACGTATCAATCATTACAAATTACAAAATAAAAAAAAATAAGTAGACTAGGGATGATATTGATACCAATAGGGGTTCCAGGCATAACCATAGGTGCTATAGAATGCTTCGGCAGGATTATACGTAGGATACGGTGGCTGCATCTCTATAGACCAGGGAGGGAAGATGGGTTTCGGTGTAGGAATATAGTTTCTACCTATATGTTGGCAATGAGCTATGATTTGGTTCTGATGAACTTGCCAATCTTCAAATGCTCTCTGTCTAGCATTTTCGTACTCCTGAGAAGCTATAAACCTTTGCATTTCTTGCATCTCATTCCCCCCTCCTACATTACCTTGATGTTGGTTTCTCTCAACCTGTGGATGTCTACCATGGTATGGTACTGCGGCGTTATTTCGCCTTTTCAAAACTTTCGCACCATGGTATACATTTAAACGTATAGTATCGCGGGGTTCTGGTTCTTCTACTAATAATCCCCCCCGACTTATATCCACACCGAGATATTCACCAATCAAAGTAATAAAAATACCACCTCCTATTATGCTATGCGGTCTCATCCCCCGAACCATAGCTGATAAATAATAACCCACACAATACGGTATACTTACAGCGCTTTGTGGGTCTCGAATACACATATGGTAAAACAAATCCTGTTCATTTACCTTTTCCTTGTTCTTACCTCTTTGTGTAATCGAATTAGCTAAAAACCTATGAATCACTCTTAATTCGGCTCTATCTATATCCAAATAAGAGTAATTTCCCCCTTTGAAACGGTGATGGCTTGTCATTTGACTCCACACACCGTGTGTATCAAAATTTTCATATATCTTTCTACCGTTTAGTATCAACCCTATACAATCGGCAGCTGCTAACTCCTCAGGCGTATATATACGTAAAGCCTGAGCCATGTCCAGTAAAGACATGTGGCGCATCGAACCGCCTAACAAAAATCTAATAAAAGAACGATCGGTTAAACTAGCTACCCGATCATTCAACTCTATACTACACAACAATTCTTCACACCATACTTTATATACAGGTCTACGCATGGTGAATAAACGTACCCAGTCATTAAAAGTAGAATTACCATACCTCTGTACAAGTAATTCCCTAATTGGCCCGGCCAATTCTACAGCTTCTAAGGGTCCCCATTCTATGACCCTCGGTACCTCAACAACCTTAGAATGAAGCGTATGCAACCCCCTTTGGTATTTTGGATAATCTATCCAAAGTCTGTCAAATCTCAGGTTCGGGTGCAACTCTTCCAAGTGCATATTAGAAAAGGTCATGACTGGATGAGGTATATCCTGCTTGTAGTAGTTATCCACCTCCTGTTGTTCCGTATTCTCAGCAGGAGCATTGCGGGCTTGGGATGAAGATTCACCCCTTTCAGTCTGCAAAACATATCAAACATAATTTTTGTGCATCCAAATATGCATTAGTGTCAGCAAAATCATCAATCAAAATAATTACAATGACATGATCAATTTATATCAAACTTAAGCTTATTTTCATATTTTCATCAAATCTACACTTTTTCAAATAAGCATATACGAAAATGTTCGCCAAGTTCATAAGCATTCAACTCAAATAACATGTCAAAATAATCATTACTAGCAATTAAACAAGTTTCAAATGGCATTGTCTTTCAAAAATCAAGTTCATGAATTTTAGACTTGAAAAATTCCACTTTAATTCTCAAAATCATGTTTAGGCTCAAAGTTTGGATCATTTAACTACCTAAACATGTTACACTACTTAATTTAGCAACAATTCATGACAAAAATCGGCCATAACCTGTTTATATCAAAAAGCCCCAAATTTGCTCAAGAACACAAACCCTAGATTACTCAAAATTTGAAGTTTAAGGCTTCTAATCATGTTAAACAGCATCAATCTAGGTTATACAAGCATAATACATAAACAATTTAAGCATAATTACACTAAAAAGCATCAAAATCAAATTGGGGAAAAAATTGCTCAAGAACACCAAATTTCGGATTAAATGGTGTTTAGGTGTAGAAATTTACCGTTTTTCTTGAGTAATTCCTAGATAGCATCCTTCTCAACATGATTTTAGTTAAAGATTTGGTGATTAACGGTTAAAAATTGTGATTTTGGGGTGTATTTTTCGGGTTTTTCGAGTTTTTGTTCGCAGTGTTTTGTGTTGTGGGTTGTGTGGACTGAGCTGTTTCAGCTCTTATTTTTTTCTGTAATCCGATCCTCCCGCGACTCGCGGGGATTAAACCTCCAAACTCCGCGAGTCGCGGAGTTTGGTATATATTTTTTTTATTATTTTTTTTTAATGTTTTTGGCATACTTTAAATCAATAAGATTAAAAATAATGATAATAAAAGTTCTCGTCCCTCCCTTGGGTAAAGCAATTTCGGTTCGAAGACCTAGTCTTCAACTTACGACGTATTTTAAAAATCATATTTTTAACTTAATGAGATAAAGTAAATTTTTGTTTTTAAAATTCACACAACTTAAATATAAAATTCAAAATTAATATTAAAAATTCACACCAAACTTAAAATTTGAAATGCATAAAATTAAAAATTCATATTTTAAAAATTAAAAATTCACACCAAACTTAATTTAAAAATTCATATTATAAATTCATACCAAACTTATATTAATTTTTCAAATATTTACAATTTTTAAAAAAATTGATTTTACAAAGTTTACAATATTAATTTAAGATTTAAATATTAATTTTAAAAACATAGTAAAAATAAAATTAAAAATCTTTTTGGCTTTTTATCCCACTTTAATCAATCAAATATTATCAAAAATATGCGCCCCTTTTTTCGGTAAAGTAATTTCGGTTCCAAAACCTAATTTAACTCATGACGAATTTTTGAAATATTTTGGGTTGATTGTTTAAAGATATTTATACCTTAAGAATAAACGTTAAATTTCGCAGTGATGTAATAAATTTTTGAATGATATCAATAATTTCGGTCGCCAAACCTAATTTTATTCAATACCAATTTAATACTTTTTAGCGAACAAATTAGCGTTTATTATCAAAAGGTTAAAAATAAAATAAATAAAAACTGTACAGACTTACCTGTGAAATAGATTTCTTAGTTATATGATCTATCCCATTCATAGGATAGTCGGTTTAATTGGTTTTCCATAGCTACATAGGCGTAACCTCGAGCATTCAGTGTCTTTTCTTCTAAACATATGAACGGTCCGTCTCTGCATAAAGTAACAAATTCGGTATTTGAATAGGTTTGATTATTTGAACATTTACCTCCATGTGACTATTTTCCGCATTTGTGACATCTTTCTAAGTGTCGTGCTCTTCTTTTCGCTGCGGATTTTGATTTTCCTTTACCAAATTGTAACTTATTATCTTCGCATCTGGATTCTTTTCTAACTCCGTCCATTCTTTCTCTGATTACTGATATTATTTCACTTGGTAGTATGTCATTATTACGTTTAGTGATCAAAGCGTGTAGCATTAGACCATGGTTTAGTTCACAGGCAGTCTTCATTTTGTAAAAACCTAAAAAAAATAAAAATTCAGAATGGGGGGAGAAGACTAGTTCTTTAGGGTCTGCTAGGGAAAGACCATTCGGGTTCCATTTTCGAGAACTACACGAAAACAGACAATCTAACTCTAACAGAAATACATATTATCCTTTAAAGACTTGATTCTCCCCACACTTAGTTAGCTGTGGTGTCGAAATTGTGATTAACTTTGTTGTCGACTTCCATCGGACTATGTATGTAGTGTTTAACTCTGTGACCATTAACTTTAAATTCAATCCCATTTGAATTTATCAATTCTACTGTTCCGTATGGGAAAACTCTTTTAACTATGAATGGTCCAGACCATCTTGATTTCAATTTTCCAGGAAATAGCTTGAATCGTGAATTGAAAAGAAGAACTCTGTCTCCTTCTTTAAATTCTTTTGAACTTCTGATTCTTTTATCATGCCATTTCTTCGTTCTTTCTTTATAGATTAACGAATTTTCGTATGATTCATGTCTTAATTCATCTAATTCGTTTAGTTGACTTAATCGTAGACGTCCGGCTTCATGTAAATCAAGATTACATGTCTTCAAAGCCCAAAATGCTTTGTGTTCAATTTCTACTGGAAGATGACATGCTTTTCCATAAACAAGTCTAAAAGGTGTGGTTCCAATTGGAGTTTTGTAGGCTGTTCTAAAAGCCCAGAGTGCATCCTCCAATTTAATGGACCATTCCTTTGGATTTGATCCTACGGTTTTCTCTAGAATACGTTTTAAGGCTCGGTTGGTATTTTCAACTTGTCCACTTGTTTGTGGATGATATGCGGTGGAGATTTTATGAGTTACTCCATATCTTTTAAGAACTTTCTCAAGTTGATTATTACAGAAATGAGTACCCCGATCACTTATCAAAGCTTTCGGTGTTCCAAACCTTGCAAAAAGACGTTTTAAAAAGTTGACTACAACTCGTGCATTGTTAGTTGGGAGAGCTTGTGCTTCCGCCCATTTAGATACATAATCAATGGCTACGAGTATATATAGATTATTATGAGATTTTGGAAATGGACCCATAAAGTCAATACCCCAAATGTCAAATACTTCACATACTTGGATGACATTTTGTGGCATTTCATCACGTTGACTTATTTTTCCGGCCCTTTGACAAGCATCACAGGATTTGCAAAGAAGGTGTGCGTCTTTGTAAATTGTAGGCCAATAGAATCCAGCATCATAAACTTTTCTTGCTGTTAGTTGAGGCCCATAATGCCCTCCTGTTGGTCATGTGTGACAATGGTTTAATATTTTACTAGCTTCATTTCCAAATACACATCGGCGTATTATTCCATCGGGACAACTTTTAAACAGATGTGGATCTTCCCAAAAATAGTGTTTTATATCACTGAAGAATTTCTTTCATTTTTGGTACGATAATCCTTTTTCAAGGAATCCACAAACTAAGTAGTTTGCATAGTCTGCAAACCATGGGATTTCTTTATAATCTATCTTCAATAGATATTCATCAGGAAAGTTGTCTTGTATGGCCGATTCATTTAGAACTTCTAATTCGGGATTTTCAAGACGAGAAAGATGATCAGCGGCGAGATTTTCTGCTCCTCTTTTATCTCGGATTTCAATATCAAACTCTTGTAAGAGTAAGATCCAACGGATTAATCTTGGTTTAGCATCTTGTTTTGAAAATAGGTATCTAAGAGCAGAATGGTCGGTATAGACCACCGTTTTTGCTAGAACGAGATATGATCGAAATTTGTCAAAAGCAAAGACAATAGCAAGGAGTTCTTTTTCAGTAGTTGTATAGTTCGTTTGTGCTCCTTGTAATGTCTTACTAGCATAATATATAGGTTGAAATCGTTTTTCAATCCTTTGTCCTAAAACGGCTCCCATTGCAAAATCACTTGCATCGCACATTAGTTCAAATGGTAGATTCCAATTTGGTGTTATCATGATCGGTGCATTAGTGAGTTTCTCTTTAAGAATATTAAAAGATTTGATACACTCATCTGAAAAGATGAATGGAGCATCCTTTTCTAGGAGTTTATTCATAGGAGTGGCAATTTTTGAAAAATCTTTTATGAAACGTCGGTAAAAACCGGCATGCCCTAGAAAAATCCTAACTCCTCTAACATTGGTGGGATGTGGAAGTTTAGCAATTATATCTACTTTAGCTCTATCCACTTCAATTCCTTCTTTTGAAATTTTATGTCCAAGAACGACGCCTTCTTTAACCATGAAATGGCATTTCTCCTAATTAAGTACTAGATTTGATTGTTCGCATCTAATAAGCATTCGTTCCAGATTAACTAGACATGATTCAAATGTATCACCGAAGACTGAAAAGTCATCCATGAAAACTTCCATGCATTCTTCTATCATGTTGTGAAAAATCGCCATCATACACCTTTGAAAGGTTGCAGGGGCGTTACAAAGTCTAAATGGCATGCGTTTGTAAGCAAAAGTACCATAAGGGCACGTGAATGTGATTTTCTCTTGATCTTCGGGTGCTATTGGAATTTGAAAATATCCGGAAAATTCATCTAGAAAACAATAGTAACTATTTTCGGCTAATCTTTCCAACATTTGATCTATGAAAGGTAAGGGAAAGTGATCTTTTCTGGTGGCGTCATTTAATTTTCTATAATCAATACATACACGCCATCCTGTTACAGTCCTAGTAGGAATAAGCTCATTTTTCTCATTTGTAATGACAGTCATGCCACCCTTCTTAGGCACGCATTGAACTGGGCTTACCCATGGACTATCAGAAATTGGATAAATTAAACCTGCGTCTAGCAGTTTAATAATCTCTTTCTTAACTACATCTTGCATATTAGGATTTAGTCTTCGTTGGCGTTGCACATATGTTTTATGACCTTCTTCCATAAGGATTTTATGTGTGCAATAGGAAGGACTTATTCCTTTAATATCATGAATCTTCCATGCAATGGCTGGTTTATGAGTTTTCAACACAGAAATGAGTTGTGATTTCTCATTTTTAGTAAGAGAAGACGATATTATTACAGGTAATTCAGATTCACCATGTAAATAAGCGTATTCCAAATGGTTTGGAAGTGGCTTTAACTCTAATTTCGGAGGTTCTTCTATCGATGATTTATATCGATATTTGTCTTCTTCTTTTAGCATTTGAATTTCTTCTGTTGTTGGTTCATATCCATTAGCTATAAGTGTAGCTAACATTTCAGCTTCATCAATTGGTTCATTACGTTCTCCTAAAGAACATTCTCCTGTTCCTTGTAATTCTGGAAATTCTTCTAATAATTTTGCATGTGCATCTATAGTTTGAATATAATAACATGTATCATCTGCAGATTGTGGTTGTTGCATTGCTCTATCAACTGAAAAGGTAACACTCTCATCCTCTATACTTAGGGTCAATTTCTTACCGAACACGTTTATCATTGCTTTAGCCGTGTTTAAAAATGGTCTTCCTAATATGAGAGGAACTTGAGAATCTTCTTCCATGTCCAGAACAACAAAATCTACTGGAAATACTAAAGTACCAACTTTAACTAGCATGTTCTCCATTATCCCTCTAGGATATTTTATTGATCTATCGGCTAGTTGTATGCTTATTCTGGTTGGTTTCAATTCTCCAAGGTCTAGTTTAGCGTATAGTGAATATGGCATTAGATTTATACTAGCACCTAAATCTGCCAATGCTTCTATTGAACTAAGACTACCCAGAAAACATGGAATTGTGAAACTTCCTGGATCAGATAGTTTTTCTGGTATCTTATTCAACAGCACTGCTGAACAATTAGCATTCATAGTAACAGCCAAGAGTTCTTCCATTTTCTTTCTATTTGAAATTAGATCTTTCAAGAATTTAGCATATCTAGGCATTCCTGAAATCACATCAATGAAAGGAAGATTTACATTTATCTGTTTAAACATATCCAAGAATTTGGATTGCTCGGCTTCAAGTTTCTCTTTCTTCATTTTACTCGGGTAAGGAAGTGGTGGTTGGTATGGTTTAACATAAGGTTTATCCTTAGCTGTGTTATCTTCATTAACCTTTTCAACTACCGGTTCTGTTTCCTTATCTTGTTCAGGTTGTGGTTCTTGTGGAGTAGGAATAGCTTCATCAGAAGTTATAGGTATTTCAGGTGGTTTAAGTGTTGAACCACTTCTTGTGGTAATGGCTTTAGCTGTTTCATTCCGGGGGTTAGCATTTGTATCACTAGGTAGACTTCCCGGTTTTCTTTCACCTATTAACCTTGCTAGGTTACTTACTTTTTGTTCCAGATTTTGAATAGAAGCTTGTTGATTTCTAAATGCTTGAGCATTTTGTTCATTGGTTTGTTTTTGAGATGTGAAAAACTGCGTTTGAGTTTCAACTAGCTTCGTCATCATATCTTCTAAATTTGGCTTTTTATCATCGGTTTGTTGTGGTGGTTTGTTTTGAAAATTAGGTCTTTGCTGATTGTAAGTATTATTGGATACTTGTTGATTGCTAGGACCTTGTTGGTTGTTGTATGGAATATTTCTGTTATAATTCTGGTTTTGATTGTAAATCGGTCTTGGCGGTTGATAATTATTCTGATAATTATTTCCAGGCCTTTGGTTTATGTATGAAATATTCTCTCTTTGTTCCATTGTTAATTCAATACTGAGACAATCTTTTGTCAAATGTGGTCCTCCACACTGCTCACAACTAATTCGTATTGAGTGAATATCTTTAGTCATCTTTTCTATTCGTCTCTCCACAGCATCTATCTTTGCGGAAATGGAATCTAAGTCATGGCTAGAATCGGCTCTAGCTGCTTTAGATGATCTAACGATGTCTTTTTCTTGGTGCCACTCATGTGAGTGGGAAGCAGTGTTATCAATAATTTTGTAAGCATCAGTTTCGGTTTTCTTCATAATAGAACCACCAGCTGCTATATCTATATCTTTCCTTGTAGTGATGTCGCATCCATGGTAGAATATTTGTACTATTTGACAGGTGTCTAATCCATGTTGAGGACATCCTCTTAACAACTTTCCATATCTAGTCCATGCCTCATATAGAGTTTCATTCGGCTTCTGTGTAAACGTAACAATTTCTGCTTGAAGTCTTACGGCTTTAGATGCTGGAAAGAATTGTTTAAGAAATTTGTCAACTAAAACATCCCATGTATCAATCGCCCCTTCAGGTAACGATTCTAACCAATCTTTGGCTTCTCCCTTTAAAGTCCAGGGAAATAACATGAGATATATCTGTTCATCCTCCACTTCTCGGATTTTAAATAGTGTGCAGATCCTATTAAAGGTACGTAGATGTTCATTTGGATCTTCCTTCGGCGCACCACTAAATTGGCATTGATTAGTCACCATGTGTAGAATTTGTCCTTTGATTTCATAATCTGGCGCATTAATGTCTGGATGAGTAATTGCGTGACCTTGGCCAGTGCGTTTAGCTCTCATTCGGTCTTCCATACTTAAAGATTCCAGATTCTCCATAATTGAATTTGTTGAATTGGAATCACTAGAGGATTCTGATTTAATGGTTCGTTCCTCAACAATCTCTGTTTGAATGATTGGTGGTTCCGGAGGAAAGTTTAATGGTTCAGGATCTACGAACCGTTCCTGAATATTCTCCGGATTCTCAATTGTGAGGTTGGGTTCAAAAAATTGATTATCGGAAATTTGAACTGAAGTACTTGGTCGACTGGATGACGATTCTAAAGAAAAATCAACGGCGGTTATATTTGCTAAATGTCTTGATCTAGTTACAGGTGGTGAACGTACAAAAGGTGGTGAACGTCTTGCTCGGTGCATTCACTGAATATCCTATTAGTTTTTAAAAGGAAAGAAAAATTATAATAAGTTATCCAATCAATAGACTTTTCTGATTTTGCCCACGTTTCGAATAGCCAAAAGATGCAGCAGAGGGGCAGGATTCGTTTGGTCTCAATATAATTGAGGACTGTTTGGCTCCAATAACCCGATCCACGTACAAATCCAACTATTACTACGAACCAGAAAATTTTTATGTCTATCAATTTAACCACTTAAAATAAATTTTCGTAATTTTAAGAAATTTAGATAAGAAGTAGAATAAAAATCTATGTCCTAAAAACTAGAATAGCGAGAAATAAGAAAGAAAAAGAGTTCGTCGGAAAAGGTCGAAAAAGAAAAATGGTTGAAAAATAAAAGGTGACGGAAAAATTAAAGAAACTTATAAAACTTAAAAGTACTTTGACTAACCTAACCTTATTACTACAACTAACTTAAAATTATAATCGCAAATTGAGATTACTAATTGGAATGATAATTGATACATAGGTAAAAGGTGTCTAAAAATATTAAAGCTTACAGGAAAAACTATATCCCAAATGGAAATAACTTAAAAAGAAACTAAAACTTAAAAAGGCGTCACAAAATTCTAAAGTACCTAAATCTTAGTCTAAATAAAAAGCACTTAAGGAATTCTACGGCAAAGCCTAAAAATCTAGAAGTAAAAATAACTATGGCAAAAAACTAAGTTTAAAACTAAATATGAGCTAAAAATACAAAAGTTACGCTAAAATGATTAAAAAGGGACAAAATATAAAAATATACAAAAAGTTGTAAAAATTACAATTTTTATAAAAATATTATTTTTATATTATTTTATAAAAGTATTAATTTAAATATATAAATAAAACTAATTAAAACTTAATATAACTAAATAATTAAAATTAAATATTAATTTAATTAAAACCTAAATCTTAATTAATTAATAATAATAATTATTACTCCGTAATAAATGCAGTTAGGGTTTCTGGCAGGCGTGTCAGAAAAAGCTCCGCGAGTCGCGGTATTTCAAACATCAAACCCCGCGAGTCGCGGGGTTCCAAAATTCAACCCTGGAACAGGAAATTTACGCGTTTTTTTTTTATGTTTTCTAATTTTCTGTTTTAATATAAATAAAAGATATTTAAATAAAACTTATATTTTTATAAACTAAAATAAAAATAAAGAAACTTATAAAACTTTTAACAAACTCTTAAAAATATATAAATTTTTTGTTTTTCTTTTTATATTTTCGAATATTCAAAACGTATTTTTACAAAAGCGAATTTTAATAAAAGTAAACAAAAAATCTTTTTTTTTATATATATATTAGCGTTGCGTTTCCGGCGTTTAAGAGTGTTCCCGGCAGCGGCGCCAAAAATACTTGATGTTTTAGCAGAGTAGTATATAAAATAGCTTATATTTTTACAGAAAATACTATTAAATACGATACAATTTTACACAAGATATTTATTTATTTATAGAATGGATATACTTAAACCTTGCTACAACACTTATAGGCAGTGTACCTAATCGTACAGTAGTGTAGTTTTTAGTAAGTCCGGTTCGTTCCACGGGGAATCTTTTTAAACAAAGCTTAACGCTATATTAGTTTACTTTTATAAAAATACAAATATATATATATAAGTAATATTATTATTATAAAGGGGGGTTTTTTTACCGTTTAATGACCGGTTTGTTGATTTTAAAACTTTAGTCGCAGTTAAAACCAAATGTAAAATATTAAAAATAAATACAAGACTTAAATTAAAGCATAAAGTAAATAACGATAATGAAATTGCGAATAATAAAAGTGCGATAAAATAAACTTGCGATAATTAAAAAAATACGATAATTAAAAGTGCATTTAAATACAATAACAATAAAAATGCGATAATTAGAAGTGCAATTAAATATAAAATAAAGGAAATTAAATATGAAATAAAAGAATTATGCTTATTTAAACTTCCGTAATCATGATGTTTGACGTGTTGATTTTAGTTTTATGCCCATGGGTTAATTGTCCTTTGTCCTGGATTATTTAATATGTCCGTCTGGTTTTTGTCCATAACAGTCCATCAGTCATAAATATAAAGTGCGAGTGTCCTCGTCAAATTATCCTTATACCCGAAGTTAAATATTCCAACTAATTGGGGACTTAAACTGTAACAAGATTTTAATACTTTGTTTAATAATTACACCAGGATGTCGACTGAGTGTAACCCAAGGTTTTAATATTTTGTTATCAATTATACCAAGTGTCCTTGTACATAATTTCACCCCTGTTTTAATTATTCTAGTGGCTATTAATCCATTCCCGTGTCCGGTTAAATGAACGATTATTCGTACATATAAATACCCCGCCCATCGTGTCCGATTGAGTGTATATGGTAATTTATAGGGACGCCCAATTGTAAATCTTTATATTAACATTAACAAACTATCATTTAGTTAAACAAATATAAAGCCCATTAATAGCTCATAGTCTAATTTCCACAAGTGTCGTTCTTTTGTCCAAACCCCAATTATGGTACAAAGCCCAATTACCCAATTTTAGTAATTAGCCCAACATCATGATTACTTCGGATTAAATAAGCATAATAATAACTTAGCTACGAGACATTAATGTAAAAAGGTTGAAATAACTTACAATGATTAAAAATAGCGTAGCGTTACACGGACAGAATTTCGACTTACACCCTTACAACATTTGCTAACATACCCTTATTATTAGAATTATAATTAAAATTAAAATATAAATTATAAATATATATATATATATATATTTTACGTATGAATGAGGAGAAAAAAGATGATGATTACGATCAGAATGCGCGAGCTTTATAGGGATTTTCTGAAATTGGGGCTCCGCGACTCGCGGCCTTTTTGGCCTTCAAACTCCGCGAGTCGCGGAGTTTACTTTTACAGCTCACCCATGTTTGGAGTCTTTCTTGCCGACGATTTATTTTATATATATAATATATATATAATTAATTATATATTATATTATATTTATATACATAGTTAACTTGTAATTTTTAGTCCGTTGCGTCGAGCGTTAAGAGTTGACTCTGGTCCCGGTTCCGGATTTTCGAACGTCCTTGCGTACAATTTAATATCTTGTACTTTGCGTTTTGAATCTTGTACTCTTGTAATTTCGAGACGTTTCTTATCAATAATTGGAACCTCTTTGATTGTCTTTTGTACTTTTGAGCTTTTTGGTCGTTTGCGTCTTCAATTCGTCGAATCTGTCTTTTGTCTTCACCTTTTATTATTTAAACGAATATCACTTGTAAATAGAAGAATTGCAACTAAAAGCTTGTCTTTCTTGAGGAATAATGCTATGAAATATATGTTCGTTTTTAGCATTATCAATCAGCATAATTCTTCATTCTGGATTGAGCTCTTTGTAAATGGTATTTCAGCAATGCAATAGCCTGTTCCCTTGCAACCAACGATCTGTCAACCAACTCCACATTAGTAGTGCCTTTGGCATAAACATTTACAGAATTTGGTGGTTGACCATACACAACCTCAAATGGTGTAGTGTTGATAGCTGAATGATAGGTGGTGTTATACCAATACTCAGCCAAGGGTAACCAATTAACCCAATCTTTAGGGTTATCACCTGTCATACACCTCAAGTAGCATTCCAAACATTTGTTGACCACTTCAGTTTGACCATCTGTTTGTGGATGGTAGGCAGTGGAGAAATTAAGCTGGACTTTTAATGCACCAAAGAATTCCTTCCAGAATTTGCTCATAAAAACCATATCTCTATCACTGATAATGTTGACTGGTAAACCATGTAATTTGTACACAGTATCCAAAATAGCAGTAGCAACTGTTGAGGCAGTAAAAGGATGAGCTAAAGCTATAAAGTGGCTGTATTTACTCAGCCTATCTACCACCACCAAAATGACACTTTTACCCTTTGAGAGAGGTAAACATTCAATAAAATCCATAGTGATATCAGTCCAAATCTTGCTTAGAATAGGCAATGGCTGGAGCAACCCTTGATACTTTTCCAATAAGGGTTTATTCTTCTGACAAATCAAACAGTCATAAATGAACCATTTAACTTGTTTCCTCAATTTTTTCCAATAAAATGAGGTATACACCTTCTGCACAGTTACTGCAATACCAGAGTGGCCCCCATTGGAATCATTATGAAAATGCTTAATAATATCCAATCTTAAATCTGGGTCATTACCAACCACCCACTTGCCTTTCCTAGTCAACCATTGACCATCCCATTTGTGATGCTTGGATTCATTTGGATTCTTGACTAGTTTAGCTATGAATTGTTGTAAATCAGGATCCCTAGCTACACTGTTCTGCACCCTGTCCATTATATTAGTGCTAATAGAAGTAACACTAATGTGAAACAATTGACCCATGCCCACCACTCTTGATAAAGCATCTGCAGCATTGTTTTCACTTCCTTTTTTATACATTATCTCATAGTCAAAACCCATGAACTTTGGCAGCCATTTCATTTGAGTAGGAGTAGAGATCCTTTGGTCAAGTAAAAACTTCAAACTGAGATGGTCAGTTTTAATGACAAAATGCCTGTCAAGCAAATAGCCACGCCACTTATCTAATGCCTGCACCACTGCCAATAGCTCCTTTTCATAGGTAGACAATTGTTGATGTTGCTTTGATAGAGACTTACTTAAGAAAGCTATTGGATGACCATTTTGTTGTAGGACTGCACTAATCCCTGTACCAGATGCATCTGTCTCAATGACAAATTCTTGTGTAAAATCTGGTAAAGCTAATACAGGAGCACTTCTCATTGCTTCCTTTAGCTTATTAAAAGCAACTTCAGCTTCATCACTCCATAAAAAAGCATCCTTTTTTAACAAGCTTGTCAGTGGTTGACTAATGCTTGCATATCCTTTAATAAATCTCTTATAATAGCCAGTTAACCCTAAAAATCCCCTTAATTGCTTGAGGGTTTTTGGAGTAGGCCATTTGACCAATGCCTCTATTTTTGACCCATCTGTTGCAACACCTTCTTTAGAGATGACATGACCCAAATACTCAACTTGAGTCACACCAAATATACATTTTGATTTCTTTGCATATAAAGTATGTTGCCGCATAGTCTGCAGAATCAACCTTAAGTGGACCACATGATCTGTCATATTGGCACTATATACCAAAATGTCATCAAAAAATACCAATGTGAACTGCCTCAAATAAGGTTTAAAAACCTCATTCACGAGTGACTGAAAAGTGGATGGTGCATTTGTTAATCCAAAGGGCATCACCAAAAACTCATAATGCCCTTCATGTGACCTAAATGCAGTCTTATGAACATCATGTTCATTCATTCGAATTTGTTGGTAACCAGACCTCAAATCCAACTTAGAAAAGACTTGTGACCCTTTCAATTCATCAATTAACTTTTCAATCACTGGTATAGGAAATCTGTCTTTAATTGTGAATTTGTTGAGTTCCCTATAATCAACACACATCCTCCAAGACCCATCTTTCTTTTTGACCATCACTTTGGGAGATGAAAATGGGCTTTGACTAGGTCTGATTACTCCTGCTTCAAGTAATTCCTTGACCATGCTTTCAATAGCATCTTTTTGAGAAGGTGGATGTCTGTATGGTCGGATGTTAATGGGTTCAGTACCCTCTTTAAGTATAATTTTGTGATCATGTGATCTGTTTGGTGGTAAGGTTGTTGGAACTGAAAACACATCTTCAAACTCTTGCAATAAAGCAGATAATTCAGAGTTTGACTCCATACCTTCTTCTTCTTGAGGGTTGGCTTGCATATTCCATAAAAATGCAGGATACACGCATAAGGTCATTGATTGCAGCTGCGTCTGTTGTCTCTCAACTATTTTAGCCCCCTTCCTTCCATCTAACCACTTAGCTATGGTTTTGTTGGTGCCTTGAAGCTCTACCCTTTTCCCTTTATAATCAAATGCCATAGTTAACTGGTCAAAATTCCATTTGATATCACCTAGCTGTTTAAGCCACTGAATGCCTAGTACCATTTCACATCCACCCAAGGGTAAAACCACCATGTCACTTGTAAATGAGTAGCCTCTCATAAGCCATTTAATGTTCTCACATTGGCCAGCACTCATTATCTTGTTGCCACCAGGTACAAACACCTGCATTGGTTGTGCTTGTTTCAAATGGCACCCCACTCTTTTTACAGTACTCACATCCAAAAAGTTATGAGTGCTACCAGAATCTATAAGAATATGCACATTATGCCCATTTATCTGACCCATTACTCTCATAGTTTGATATGCACTAGTTCCAGTTAATGCATTTAAAAAAATGTGTGGATGGCTTACATTCTCATTGTTGTCCACAATTGGATTTTCATCCACAGACTCATCCATCTCATTATCATGATCATCTTCTTGTGCCACCACTTCCAAAGAAAATACTTGACCACTGCACTTGTGTCCCGGATAATACCTTTGATCACAATAGAAACATTGATGATTGAGTCTCTTTTCTTCCAATTCCTTCTGTGTTAACCTCTTCTTGAAGGTTACTGGTGCAGTAGGTTTTTGTGTGTTGTCATGTCGGGTTGCAGTGAGAGTTAAAGGTGTAGTGGTTGATGGTAAAGAAACTATTTTATTAGAGTAGGGTTGATATGTGTTTCTTGGAAAATAACTGGTTGATTTGTTTTGAAGTAGTGGTACATTTCTTCTCTTAGCTGCTGCCATAGTTTCTTCTTGTAATTTTGCTAACACAAAAGCATCTTCAAGAGACTTTGGATTGAACATTCTAACTTGCAGTTCAATCTCCTTTTGCAACCCAGCCAAGAACAAACTAATTGCATATTTATCACTTAATTCCAGTTTATTAAGTAATCTTTCGAATTCATCATGATATACTTGAACAGTGCTCGTTTGTCTTAAATTCTTGAGTTCAGATAGTGGATCTTCAATAGTAGATCCAAACCTCTTTTGGATAGCTTCTGCATATACCTCCCATTCAACTTCTTGGCCATGAAGTCGTTCATATTGTTGATGCCAAATTAGAGCTCGTCCAGATAAATGGATTGAAGCAACCTTGACTCTTTCAGTAGGAATGATTTGATCAATGCTAAAGAATTGGTTGCATTTGTAAACCCAACCCTTCACATCATCACCATCAAATTTTGGAAAGTCAACCTTAGTCAACCGAGTGATTTGACTATTCCGGTAACTGGTACCTTCGCCGGATCTGACTTTCTGCAATTCTGTTTCGTAATATTGAAATTTGAGTAATACACCATCGATTCTGTCATTGAATTGTGTCTGCATACTCTCCATGCCTTGATTGATCTGTTGCAATACCGCCTTCATGAAGTCCGGCATGGCTTCTTCGCCGGCACCTCCATTGTTGACGGACCTTGTTGCGACTACCATTGTTATCAATGAGCTCAATTCCCACTGGTCAGAGGAAAGAAAGCTCTGATACCAATTGACACGTTCGATTTAGGTGGCTAACCACTGGATACGAACACTACAAACAATCGAGATTCCCAAATCAAGAAAAGGAATCGGAATTGAATGAATTAGGGTTTATAGAGAATTATTACAATTGAGAGAAGATACTTATTACAATTGATAAATTCTCCTACCAGATGCTAATTCGCTATTAATAGACCATTACTAACTAACTAATTCGACAGTTTACAACAGATTCAACTAATTGACTTGAACTGATTTTGGCGGAAGAATCCGGTACTCATCTGCTTGACTTGCTGCACGTGAGTAGCACGTGACTACTTTCATTTAATTCGTAACAAAACCTTAACTATAGTTTAGGATAAACAGGTAAGAAGTAACCAGATTTTAATCAAATTACGCACAACCTTATACATACATTTGGTTGAGTCATCAAAATCTCGAATTTGTGGTGTTACCCAAATGAACCCACTTGATGCTTATCGGGCCCATTCAATCCATTCTACTTGTAGTGGTCCACTTCTTTCTTTAATCACAATCAAACATGCCAATATATATGTCTCAGACAACATTCACAAGTAATTTAGACAGAACCACTCTTGTCCACGTGATATGTTTTTTAACAAACACATGGAAGAGAATTAAATTTCCACTGTTGAAGTTACTAGTACTGTATACGAGACACCTTATTTAATGTCATAACAAAATGATAAGTACGTGTATCTACTTTGTTTAATCCTTTTAGCAGTTTATACAGTAATATCACAGGGCCAAGTAATATCATTGGAATCATGTACACAAGCATTTGAAAGAAATCAAATTATATTTCCTCAAAATATATTACAAGATATTACAGACACGTGTCTCTTTATTTCAATACTCCCCGTTGAGTGGGAAACGAGCATGCAGTAGCTCCCAACTTGGACCCCACAGTATTATGTTAATCAACAATAACTGTCTTTCTTAAATGAGATTTGGTACCAACATAATTTGACTTAACTATTCCATATTTAATTTGATGACGAACACACTGACAATCGATCTCATTGTATTTTATATGCAGAGGCGTTGAGTGATGCATAAGCGTCAGATGACCCCAGTCCAAATTTAGGCCCAACTAGCGATTTATTATTATTATTCTATAACATAAGCCCAAGATAAGATGACTTGCCCCCAGCTCAAATTCAGCCATTCACTTAATAAGTACAGAGTATTTTAAAATTTAAATGTAGGCCTTAACTTCTTTTATTCTTTAGGGTTTTCGTATACTCGTATTGTGTAATTGATCAAACTGACCGAATCGTCATTGAAAATCGACATCAGGTACCTATTTCTAATTGTGTTAACAATATTTTGCATAAAGAGATGTGTTGAATCATGTATTTGATTACTAATAAGCATATACTGGATTCAACGGGTTGGGTCTACACTTGACAACAAGGGGGGGGGGGGGGGGGGGGGGGGGTGTTAAGGTTCGTTCGAGTTTAGATCTCCGGTCCAGTATACCGTGCATAACCCCTTAGGAGATGAAGATCTCAACAGGGGTGGTTAAACGTTGACCGACCATCGTCGGGATAACCGGTATCGATGGTTCCGATAGGGTATTAGGGTTAATGTTCATAGAATGTTACCTGTAACCGTTAAAATAAGTTTGAGGTTGATGTCGTAGGGGGTGTATACAAAATAGTATTATTTTTAGTGCGAAAATACTATTAAATACGATACAATTTTACACAAGATATTTATTTATTTATAGAATGGATATACTTAAACCTTGCTACAACACTTATAGGCACTGTACCTAATCGTACAGTAGTGTAGTTTTTAGTAAGTCCGGTTCGTTCCACAGGGAATCTTTTTTAAACAAAGCTCAACGCTATATTAGTTTACTTTTATAAAAATACAAATATATATATAAGTAATATTATTATTATAAAGGGGGGTTTTTACCGTTTAATGACCGGTTTGTCGATTTTAAAATTTTAGTCGCAGTTAAAACCAAATGTAAAATATTAAAAATAAATACAAGACTTAAATTAAAGCATGAAGTAAATAACGATAAATGAAATTGCGAATAATAAAAGTGCGATAAAATAAACTTGCGATAATTAAAAAGTACGATAATTAAACGTGCGATTAAATGCGATAATTAGAAGTGCAATTAAATATAAAATAAAGGAAATTAAATATGAAATAAAAGAATTATGCTTATTTAAACTTCCGTAATCATGATGTTTGACGTGTTGATTTTAGTTTTATGCCCATGGGTTAATTGTCCTTTGTCCTGGATTATTTAATATGTCCGTCTGGTTTTTGTCCATAACAGTCCATCAGTCATAAATATAAAGTGCGAGTATCCTCGTCAAATTAACCTTATACCCGAAGTTAAATATTCCAACTAATTAGGGATTTAAACTGTAACAAGATTTTAATACTTTGTTTAATAATTACACCAGGATGTCGACTGAGTGTAACCCAAGGTTTTAATATTTTGTTATCAATTATACCAAGTGTCCTTTGTACATAATTTCACCCCTGTTTTAATTATTCTAGTGGCTATTAATCCATTCCCGTGTCCGGTTAAATGAACGATTATTCGTACATATAAATACCCCGCCCATCGTGTTCGATTGAGTGTATATGGTAATTTATAGGGACGCCCAATTGTAAATCTTTATATTAACATTAACAAACTATCATTTAGTTAAACAAATATAAAGCCCATTAATAGCTCATAGTCTAATTTCCACAAGTGTCGTTCTTTTGTCCAAACCCCAATTATGGTACAAAGCCCAATTACCCAATTTTAGTAATTAGCCCAACATCATGATTACTTCGTTTTAAATAAGCATAATAATAACTTAGCTACGAGACATTAATGTAAAAAGGTTGAACATAACTTACAATGATTAAAAATAGCGTAGCGTTACACGGACAGAATTTCGACTTACACCCTTACAATATTCGCTAACATACCCTTATTATTAGAATTAGAATTAAAATTAAAATTAAAATATAAATTATAAATATAAATATATCGTATGAATGAGGAGAAAAAAGATGATGAAAATGATCAGAATTCGGTTTGCTTTATAGGGAGTTTCAAAACTGGGGGCTCCGCGACTCGCGGCCATTTTGGCCTTCAAACTCCGCGAGTCGCGGAGAATGAAATTACAGCTCACATCTTTGGAGTCTTTCTCTGCCGACGGTTTTTATTTATAAATATAATATATATATAATTAATATAATTAATTATATATTATATTATATTTATATACATAGTTAACTTGTAATTTTTAGTCCGTTGCGTCGAGCGTTGAGAGTTGACTCTGGTCCCGGTTCCGGATTTTCGAACGTCCTTGCGAACAATTTTATATTTTGTACTTTGCGTTTTGAATCTTGTACTCTTGTAATTTCGAGACGTTTCTTATCAATAATTGGAACCTCTTTGATTGTCTTTTGTTCTTTTGAGCTTTTTGGTCGTTTGCGTCTTCAATTCGTCGAATCTGTCTTTTGTCTTCACCTTTTATTATTTAAACGAATATCACTTGTAAATAGAACAATTGCAACTAAAAGCTTGTCTTTCTTGAGGAATAATGCTATGAAATATATGTTCGTTTTTAGCATTATCAAATATTCCCACACTTGAGCGTTGCTTGTCCTCAAGCAATACCGTCTTGAAATACTAGACTCACTTCTTTATTCTTCACACTTTGTACATCAGTGATTTCTATACGGCGGTATAAACATTGGTAGTAACGATATGGTTTACAGTCCCACATGACTATAAAAATTTAGATCCATTAAGGAAATTGGATCTTTATGAAAACATTTGATCTTTTGAAAATTAAATCTAGTTTTTACCCTAGATAAGTTTTCCGGAATAACCCTTTACCGGTGTTTGCAAAATATTTTTGTAGGTTTGGTGGGTTTCAGATTTGAAAATTTTAGCTCAAAACTTACGGTTTTGTGTCACCCACTTGCTAACCTTGTATTTGGAAAGCAACACGTCCAGTTTACTTGTCCCGTATATTACCTTTCGGTAAACTACCGTCCGGTTGTAAAGGAAAGCGTTGAACAAGCAACTGTTAAGGCAATGTTCCCTGACATGCTTTTAATTATGGTCTATAACGTGTCGGACGCAATTACTATCCTTGGTAGGAGCAATAGTAAAGTTCACCCTTATGATTTTTCGGTATGGCACAAGGTCCTGTCTTTGACCACTATGCAACCACCGTTCTTACGGTTGACACCCGATTTAGTTCAGGTGACCTAATGAATTCCAGGTGAATTCCTAGGATTTTACATTCAATGGTAATGAACGCATTGAAAATGGGTTTTCAGAAAACAAATCGGTTTATAATTTTGATCAAAATATTTTCTCGTTCAAGCTCGAGTTTAGATATCATTGAATTCCATGAGTTTGAATTCTCAATCTTTAAGGTCAATCTCTAGGATTGAGTAATATCAGTCTTAAAAGCTGATTTTTAATCTTTAAGGAAATTATCCTTTCTGGGGATCTGATTCATTAGTCTTATCCAGCTAATTTGCATGGTGCCCCCCCATTGTACGAGATAAATCCTTCTCATGGTTAGGATAAATCTGACCACTTGGCGACCCTGTTTGATGCTGAGGTCCGTGGATTTCCTGCTGATTTTAGTGATGACTTTTCTAGATTTTTCGTCAACCTACAGCTGGTCTGGACGACAACTTCATGACCTAAATCAAGAAGCGCGTGTCTTTTTCGGAAGACTTTACTTCCTTTTAATGATGGAATTGATTCATCGTGTAGATCCATCTCTTCTTTTCTTTCATCGGGTAAAACAGTTTAGTTTAGTCCAAAGCAAAAGTATTTTCAGTTATTTGTTACAGATATATGTGACATATGTTTAAGATAACTTGGTAAATTTTCCCACACTTGGCTTTTATTTTTCTTTTTATCGTCCTCTATTCCATTTTAAATGAATTTTAACATTTTGGTTTGTTTCTCAATTTATGTCCTTTCCGAGGTAACAATAATTTTGGTGTTAAAACCTAGTTTTATCGTTCATAAATATGTATAAACATGATTTTGAGTTCATTTAATTGAAAATTTTGAAAATTTTTACTAGAATTGGGTAGTCAGTATATAAGACTAGGGCTGTTCTTTATTATCAGAGAGCACTAGATTCTAATACAACTACTGCTTTACTAGTATTTTTAATGGTAACCAAGTGTATAAAGTAAAAAAATTTAAAATCCGAAAGAATTTAACCCCTTCTCACACTTAAGATCTTGCAATGCCCTCATTTGCAAGAAATCAGTAATTATTTAAATTATTGAGGGTGATTTGTGTGAAAATGATTAAATTTTTACCAAAGTTTCCAAATATATTGGCGTTTGTTTGCTGAATGATAAATGGTGCACATCATTTGTTCATTCCGTCTTGTTGTTATTTCACATATATTTTGCATCTTGTCGTCAAAATTAGTTGCTTTTGCTGAACTTAATGCCAGTCTTTGAAAATGCGTTGTTTTACCCTGTTGTGTACATAAGATAAACTGCAAACATATATACATATTTTTGAAGTTTGGTATATTACCCCACATTCAAAAATTATTAAAATCTAAGAATAAAAGTTAGATAATTATAAAAATGATTACAATATTAACAAAAGTATTAAACGTATCAATAATTACAAATTACAAAAAAAAAACTAAGTATACTAGGGATGATACTGGTACCAATAGGGGTTCCAGGCATAACCATAGGTGCTATAGAATGCTTCGGCAGGGTCATACATAGGATACGGTGGCTGCATCTCTATAGACCAGGGAGGGAAGATGGGTTTCGGTGTAGGAATATAGTTTCTACCTATATGTTGGCAATGAGCTATGATTTGGTTCTGATGAACTTGCCAATCTTCAAATGCTCTCTGTCTAGCATTTTCGTATTCCTGAGAAGCTATAAACCTTTGCATTTCTTGCATCTCATTCCCCCCTCCTACATTACCTTGCTGTTGGTTTCTCTCCACCTGTGGATGTCTACCATGGTATTGTACTGCGGCGTTATTTCGCCTCTTCAAAACTTTCGCACCATGGTATACATTTAAACCTATAGTATCGCGGGGTTCCGGTTCTTCTACTAATAATCCCCCCGACTTATATCCACACCGATATATTCACCAATCAAAGTAATAAAAATACCACCTCCTATTATGCTATGCGGTCGCATCCCCCGAACCATAGCTGATAAATAATAACCCACACAATACGGTATACTTACAGCGCTTTGTGGGTCTCGAATACACATATGGTAAAACAAATCCTGTTCATTTACTTTTTCCTTGTTCTTACCCCTTTGTGTAATCGAATTAGCTAAAAACCTATGTATCACTCTTAATTCGGCTCTATCTATATCCAAATAAGAGTAATTTCCCCCTTTGAAACGGTGATGGCTTGTCATTTGACTCCACACACCGTGTGTATCAAAATTTTCATCTATCTTTCTACCGTTTAGTATCAACCCTCTACAATCGGCAGATGCTAACTCCTCAGGCGTATATATACGTAAAGCCTGAGCCATGTCTAGTAAAGACATGTGGCGCATCGAACCTCCTAACAAATATCTAATAAAAGAACGATCGGTTAAACTAGCTACCCGATCATTCAACTCTATACTACACAACAATTCTTCACACCATACTTTATATACAGGTCTACGCATGATGAATAAACGTACCCAGTCATTAAAAGAAGAATTACCATACCTCTGTACAAGTAATTCCCTAATTGGCCCGGCCAATTCTACAGCTTCTAAGGGTCCCCATTCTATGACCCTCGGTACCTCAACAACCTTAGAATGAAGAGTATGCAAACCCCTTTGATATTTTGGATAATCTATCCAAAGTCTATCAAATCTCAGGTTCGGGTGCAACTCTTCCAAGTGCATATCGGAAAAGGTCATGACTGGATGAGGTATATCCTGCTTGTAGTAGTTATCCACCTCCTGTTGTTCCACATTCTCAGCAGGAGCATTGCGGGCTTGGGATGAAGATTCACCCCTTTCAGTCTGCAAAACACATCAAACACAAATTTTTGTGCATCCAAATATGCATTAGTGTCAGCAAAATCATCAATCAAAATAATTACAATGACATTATCAATTTATATCAAACTTAAGCTCATTTTCATATTTTCATCAAATCTACACTTTTTCAAATAAGCATATACGAAAATGTTCGCCAAGTTTATAATCATTCAACTCAAATAACATGTCAAAATAATCATTACTAGCAATTAAACAAGTCTCAAATGGCATTATCTTTCAAAAATCAAGTTCATGAATTTTAGACTTGAAAAAGTCCACTTTAATTCTCAAAATCATGTTTAGGCTCAAAGTTTGGATCATTTAACTACCTAGACATGTTACACTACTCAATTTAGCAACAATTCATGATAAAAATCGGCCATAACCTGTTTATATCAAAAAGCCCCAAATTTGCTCAAGAACACAAACCCTAGATTACTCAAAATTTGAAGTTTAAGGCTTCTAATCATGTTAAACAGCATCAATCTAGGTTATACAAGCATAATACATAAACAATTTAAGCCTAATTACACTAAAAAGCATCAAAATCAAATTGGGGAAAAAATTGCTCAAGAACACCAAATTTCGGATTAAATGTTGTTTAGGTGTAGAAATTTACTGTTTTTCTTGAGTAATTCCTAGATAGCATCCTTCTCAACATGATTTTAGTAAAAGATTTGGTGATTAACGGTTAAAAATTGTGATTTTGGGGTGTATTTTTCGGGTTTTTGGGGTTTTTGTTCGCTGTTCTTCGCAGTATTTTTGGGTGGGGGAGTGAACTGCTCTGTTTTTTACGTTTTATTTTTTTCTGGGTTTTGTCCCTCCGCGACTCGCGGCATTTAACCCTTCAAACTCCGCGACTCGCGGAGTTTGTTTTTTTTTTTTTTTTTTTTTTTTATATATAATCATTAACTTATAAAACAATTAAGTACTTAATTTTAAAATTTTGTTTCCCTTGTTATTTAGGACGAGGTCGTTTCGGATCGATGTCCTAGTCCGTCCTTCGACAAAATTTTAAAATTTGTCTTTTTGTAGCGATTGTATTAAAAGTTAAGATTTTTGGGTTTTTTAATGTTTTTGGCATACTTTAAATCAATGAGATTAAAAATAATGATAATAAAAGTTCTCGTCCCTCTCTCGGGTAAAGCAATTTCGGTTCAAAGACCTAGTCTTCAACTTACGACGAATTTTAAAAATCATATTTTTAACTTAATGAGATAAAGTAAATTTTTTGTTTTTAAATTCTCACAACTTAAATATAAAATTCAAAATTAATATTAAAAATTCACACCAAACTTAAAATTTGAAATGCATAAAATTAAAAATTCATATTTTAAAAAATTAAAAATTCACACCAAACTTAATTTAAAAATTCATATTATAATTTCATACCAAACTTATATTAATTTTTCAAATATTTACAATTTTAAAAATATTGTTTTTACAAAGTTTACAATATTAATTTAAGATTTATATATTAATTTTAAAAACATGGTAAAAATAAAATTAAAAATCTTTTTGTCTTTTTATCCCACTTTAATCAATCAAATATTATCAAAAATATGCGCCCCTCTTTTCGGTAAAATAATTTCGGTTCCAAAACCTAATTTAACTCATGACGAATTTTTGAAATATTTTGGGTTGATTGATTAAAGATATTTATACCTTCAGAATAAACGTTAAATTTCGCAGTGATGTAGTAAATTTTTGAATGATATCAATAATTTTGGTCGCCAAACCTAATTTTATTCAATACCAATTTAATACTTTTTAGCGAACAAATTAGCGTTTATTATCAAAAGGTTAAAAATAAAAATAAATAAAAAATAAAAACCGTACAGACATACCTGTGAAATACATTTCTTAGTTATATGATCTATCCCATTCATAAGATAGTCGGTTTAATTGGTTTTCCATGGCTACATAGGCGTAACCTCGAGCATTCAGTGTCTTTTCTTCTAAACATATGAACGGTCCGTCTCTGCATAAAGTAACAAATTCGGTATTTGAATAGGTTTGATTATTTGAACATTTACCTCCATGTGACCATTTTCCGCATTTGTGACATCGTTCTAGGTGTCGTGCTCTTCTTTTTGCTGCGGATTTTGATTTTCCTTTACCAAATTGTAACTTATTATCTTCGCATCTGGATTCTTTTCTAACTCCGTCCATTCTTTCTCTGATTACTGATACTAGTTCACTCGGTAGTATGTCATTATTACATTTAGTGATCAAAGCGTGTAGCATTAGACCATGGTTTAGTTCACAGGTAGTCTTCATTTTGTAAAAACCTAAAAAAAATAAAAATTCAGAATGGGGGGAGAAGACTAGTTCTTTAGGGTCTGCTAGGGAAAGACCATTCGGGTTCCATTTTCGAGAACTACGCGAAAACAGACAATCTAACTCTAACAGAAATACATATTATCTTTTAAAGACTTGATTCTCCCCACACTTAGTTAGCTGTGGTGTCGAAATTGTGATTAACTTCGTTGTCGAATTCCATCGGACCATGTATGTAATGTTTAACTCTGTGACCATTAACTTTAAATTCAATCCCATTTGAATTTATCAATTCTATCGTTCCGTATGGGAAAACTCTTTTGACTATGAATGGTCCAGACCATCTTGATTTCAATTTTCCAGGAAATAGCTTGAATCGTGAATTGAAAAGAAGAACTCTGTCTCCTTCTTTAAATTCTTTTGAACTTCTGATTCTTTTATCATGCCATTTATTCGTTCTTTCTTTATAGATTAACGAATTATCGTATGCTTCATGTCTTAATTCTTCTAATTCGTTTAGTTGACTTAATCGTAGACGTCCGGCTTCATGTAAATCAAGATTACATGTCTTCAAAGCCCAAAATGCTTTGTGTTCAATTTCTACTGGAAGATGACATGCTTTTCCATAAACAAGTCTAAAAGGTGTGGTTCCAATTGGAGTTTTGTAGGCTGTTCTAAAAGCCCAGAGTGCATCCTCCAATTTAATGGACCATTCCTTCGGATTTGATCCTACGATTTTCTCTAGAATACGTTTTAAAGCTCGGTTGGTGTTTTCAACTTGTCCACTTGTTTGTGGATGATATGCGGTGGAGATTTTATGAGTTACTCCATATCTTTTAAGAACTTTCTCAAGTTGATTATTACAGAAATGAGTACCCCGATCACTTATTAAAGCTTTCGGTGTTCCAAACCTTGCAAAAAGACGTTTTAAAAAGTTGACTACAACTCGTGCATCGTTAGTTGGGAGAGCTTGTGCTTCCGCCCATTTAGATACATAATCAATGGCTACGAGTATATATAGATTATTATGAGATTTTGGAAATGGACCCATAAAGTCAATACCCCAAATGTCAAATACTTCACATACTTGGATGACATTTTGTGGCATTTCATCACGTTGACTTATTTTTCCGGCCCTTTGACATGCATCACAGGATTTGCAAAGAAGGTGTGCGTCTTTGTAAATTGTAGGCCAATAGAATCCAGCTTCATAAACTTTTCTTGCTGTTAGTTGAGGCCCATAATGCCCTCCTGTTGGTCCTGTGTGACAATGGTTTAATATTTTACTAGCTTCATCTCCAAATACACATCGGCGTATTATTCCATCGGGACAACTTTTAAACAGATGTGGATCTTCCCAAAAATAGTGTTTTATATCACTGAAGAATTTCTTTCGTCTTTGGTACGATAATCCTTTTTCAAGGAATCCACAAACTAAGTAGTTTGCATAGTCTGCAAACCATGGGATTTCTTTATAATCTATCTTCAATAGATATTCATCAGGAAAGTTGTCTTGTATGGCTGATTCATTTAGAACTTCTAATTCGGGATTTTCAAGACGAGAAAGATGATCAGCAGCGAGATTTTCTGCTCCTCTTTTATCTCGGATTTCAATATCAAACTCTTGTAAGAGTAAGATCCAACGGATTAATCTTGGTTTAGCATCTTGTTTTGAAAATAGGTATCTAAGAGCAGAATGGTCGGTATAGACCACCGTTTTTGCTAGAACGAGATATGATCGAAATTTGTCAAAAGCAAAGACAATAGCAAGGAGTTCTTTTTCAGTAGTTGTATAGTTTGTTTGTGCTCCTTGTAACGTCTTACTAGCATAATATATAGGTTGAAATCGTTTTTCAATCCTTTGTCCTAAAACGGCTCCCATTGCAAAATCACTTGCATCGCACATGAGTTCAAATGGTAGATTCCAATTTGGCGTTATCATGATCGGCGTATTAGTGAGTTTCTCTTTAAGAATATTAAAAGATTTGATACACTCATCTGAAAAGATGAATGGAGCATCCTTTTCTAGGAGTTTATTCATAGGAGTGGCAATTTTAGAAAAATCTTTTATGAAACGTCGGTAAAAACCGGCATGCCCTAGAAAACTCCTAACTCCTCTAACATTGGTGGGATGTGGAAGTTTAGCAATTACATCTACTTTAGCTCTATCCACTTCAATTCCTTCTTTTGAAATTTTATGTCCAAGAACGATGCCTTCTTTAACCATGAAATGGCATTTCTCCCAATTAAGTACTAGATTTGATTGTTCGCATCTAATGAGCATTCGTTGAAGATTAACTAGACATGATTCAAATGTATCACCGAAGACTGAAAAGTCATCCATGAAAACTTCCATGCATTCTTCTATCATGTCGTGAAAAATTGCCATCATGCACCTTTGAAAGGTTGCAGGGGCGTTGCAAAGTCCAAATGGCATGCGTTTGTAAGCAAAAGTACCATAAGGGCACGTGAATGTGGTTTTCTCTTGATCTTCGGGTGCTATTGGAATTTGAAAATATCCGGAAAATCCATCTAGAAAACAATAGTAACTATTTCCGGCTAATCTTTCCAACATTTGATCAATAAAAGGTAAGGGAAAGTGATCTTTTCTGGTGGCGTCATTTAATTTTCTATAATCAATACACACACGCCATCCTGTTACAGTTCTAGTAGGAATAAGCTCATTTTTCTCATTTGTAATGACAGTCATGCCACCCTTCTTAGGCACGCATTGAACTGGGCTTACCCATGGACTATCAGAGATTGGATAAATTAAACCTGCATCTAGCAGTTTAATAATCTCTTTCTTAACTACATCTTGCATATTAGGATTTAGTCTTCGTTGGCGTTGCTCATACGTTTTATGACCTTCTTCCATAAGGATTTTATGTGTGCAATACGAAGGACTTATTCCTTTAATATCATGAATCTTCCATGCAATGGCTGGTTTATGAGCTTTCGACACAGAAATGAGTTGTGATTTCTCATTTTCAGTAAGAGAAGACGATATTATTAAGGTAATTCAGATTCACCATGTAAATAAGCGTATTCCAAATGGTTTGGAAGTGGCTTTAACTCTAATTTCGGAGGTTCTTCTATCGATGATTTATATCGATATCTGTCTTCTTCTTTTAGCATTTGAATTTCTTCTGTTGTTGGTTCATATCCATTAGCTATAAGTGTAGCTAACATTTCAGCTTCATCAATTGGTTCATTACCTTCTCCTAAAGAACATTCTCCTGTTCCTTGTAATTCTGGAAATTCTTCTAATAATTCTGCATGTGCATCTATAGTTTGAATATAATAACATGTATCATCTGCAGATTGTGGTTGTTGCATTGCTCTATCAACTGAAAAGGTAACACTCTCATCCTCTATACTTAGGGTCAGTTTCTTACCGAACACGTCTATCATTGCTTTAGCCGTGTTTAAGAATGGTCTTCCTAATATGAGAGGAACTTGAGAATCTTCTTTCATGTCCAGAACAACAAAATCTACTGGAAATACTAAATTACCAACTTTAACTAGCATGTTCTCCATTATCCCTCTAGGATATTTTATTGATCTATCGGCTAGTTGTATGCTTATTCTGGTTGGTTTCAATTCTCCAAGGTCTAGTTTAGTGTATAGTGAATACGACATTAAATTTATTCTAGCACCTAAGTCTGCCAATGCTTCTATTGAATTAAGACTACCCAGAAAACATGGAATTGTGAAACTTCCTGGATCAGATAGTTTTTCTGGTATCTTATTCAACAGCACTGCTGAACAATTAGCATTCATAGTAACAGCCGAGAGTTCTTCCATTTTCTTTCTATTTGAGATTAGATCTTTCAAGAATTTAGCATATCTAGGCATTCCTGAAATCACATCAATGAAAGGAAGATTTACATTTATCTGTTTAAACATATCCAAGAATTTGGATTGCTCGGCTTCAAGTTTTTCTTTCTTCATTTTACTCGGATAAGGAAGTGGTGGTTGATATGGTTTAACATAAGGTTTAGCCTTAGCTGTGTTATCTTCATTAACCTTTTCAACTACCGGTTCTTTTTCCTTATCTTGATCAGGTTGTGGTTCTTGTGGAGTAGGAATAGCTTCATCAGAAGTTACAGGTATTTCAGGTGGTTTAAGTGTTGTACCACTTCTTGTGGTAATGGCTTTAGCTGTTTCATTCCGGGGGTTAGCGTTTGTATCACTAGGTAGACTTCCCGGTTTTCTTTCACCTATTAACCTTGCTAGGTTACTTACTTCTTGTTCCAGATTTTGAATAGAAGCTTGTTGATTTCTAAATGCTTGAGCATTTTGTTCATTAGTTTGTTTTTGAGAGGTGAAAAACTGCGTTTGAGTTTCAACTAGCTTCGTCATCATATCTTCTAAATTCGGCTTTTTATCATCGGTTTGTTGTGGTGGTTTGTTTTGAAAATTCGGTCTTTGCTGATTGTAAGTATTATTGGATACTTGTTGATTGCTAGGACCTTGTTGGTTGTTGTATGGAATATTTCGGTTATAATTCTGGTTTTGATTGTAAATCGGTCTTGGCGGTTGATAATTATTCTGATAATTATTTCCAGGCCTTTGGTTTATGTATGAAATATTCTCTCTTTGTTCCATTGTTAATTCTATACTGAGACAATCTTTTGTCAAATGTGGTCCTCCACACTGCTCACAACTAATTCGTATTGAGTGAATATCCTTAGTCATCTTTTCCATTCGTCTCTCCACAGCATCTATCTTTGCGGAAATGGAATCTAAGTCATGGCTAGAATCGGCTCTAGCTGCTTTAGATGATCTAATGATATCTTTTTCTTGGTGCCACTCATGTGAGTGGGAAGCAGTGTTATCAATAATTTTGTAAGCATCAGTTTCGGTTTTCTTCATAATAGAACCACCAGCTGCTATATCTATGTCTTTTCTTGTAGTGATGTCGCATCCTTGGTAGAATATTTGTACTATTTGACAGGTGTCTAAACCATGTTGCGGACATCCTCTTAACAACTTTCCATATCTTGTCCATGCCTCATATAGAGTTTCATTTGGTTTCTGTGTAAACGTAACAATTTCTGCTTGAAGTCTTACGGCTTTAGATGCAGGAAAGAATTGTTTAAGAAATTTGTCAACTAAAACATCCCATGTATCAATCGCCCCTTCAGGTAACGATTCCAACCAATCTTTGGCTTCTCCCTTTAAAGTCCAGGGAAATAACATGAGATATATCTGTTCATCCTCTACTTCTCGGATTTTAAATAGTATGCAGATCCTATTAAAGGTACGTAGATGTTCATTTGGATCTTCCTTCGGCGCACCACTAAATTGACATTGATTAGTCACCATGTGTAGAATTTGTCCTTTGATTTCATAATCTGGCGCATTAATGTCTGGATGAGTAATTGCGTGACCTTAGCCAGTGCGTTTAGCTCTCATTCGGTCTTCCATACTTAAAGGTTCCAGATTCTCCATAATTGAATTTGTTGAATCGGAATCACTAGAGGATTCTGATTTAATAGTTCGTTCCTCAACAATCTCTGTTTGAATAATTGGTGGCTCCGGAGGAAAGTTTAATGGTTCAGGATCTACGAACCGTTCCTGAATATTTTCTGGATTCTCAATTGTGAGGTCGGGTTCAAAAAATGGATTATCGGAAATTTGAACTGAAGTACTTGGTCGACTGGATGACGATTCTAAAGAAAAATCAACGGCGGTTATATTTGCTAAATGTCTTGATCTAGTTACAGGTGGTGAACGTACAAAAGGTGGTGAACGTCTTGCTCGGTGCATTCACTGAATATCCTATTAGTTTTTAAAAGGAAAGAAAAATTATAATAAGTTATCCAATTAATAGACTTTTTTGATTTTGCCCACGTTTCGAATAGCCAAAAGATGCAGCAGAGGGGCAGGATTCGTTTGGTCTCAATATAATTGAGGACTGTTTGGCTCCAATAACCCGGTCCACGTACAAATCCAACTATTACTACGAACCAGAAAATTTTTATGTCTATTAATTTAACCACTTAAAATAAATTTTCGTAATTTTAAGAAATTTAGATAAGAAGTAGAATAAAAATCTATGTCCTAAAAACTAGAATAGCGAGAAATAAGAAAGAAAAAGAGTTCGTCGGAAAAAGGTTGAAAAAGAAAAATGGTTGAAAAATAAAAGGTGACGGAAAAATAAAAGAAACTTATAAAACTTAAAAATACTTTGACTAACCTAATCTTATTACTACAACTAACTTAAAATTATAATCGCAAATTGAAATTACTAATTGGAATGATAATTGGTACATAGTAAAAGGTGTCTAAAAATATTAAAGCTTACAGGAAAAACTAAATCCCAAATGGAAATAACTTAAAAAGAAACTAAAACTTAAAAAGGCGTCGCAAAATTCTAAAGTACCTAAATCTTAGTCTAAAGAAAAAGCACTTAAGGAATTCTACGGCGAAGCCTAAAAATCTAGGAGTAAAAATAACTATGGCAAAAACTAAGTTTAAAATTAAATATGAGCTAAAAATACAAAAGTTACGCTAAAGCGATTAAAAAGGGACAAAATATAAAAATATACAAAAAGTTGTAAAAATTACAATTTTTATAAAAATATTATTTTTATATTATTTATTTAATAAAACTACTAATTTTACAAATTAATTAAACTAAATTAAACAAAATATAAAATAAATAAAAAGTAAAACTAAAAATAAAACTAATTATAATAATAATAATAATTAGGGTTAATAATAATTATAATTAATAATAATCCGTAATAAATGCAGTTTTAGGGTTTCTGTCGGTGTCAGAGAAACTCCGCGACTTGGGGTATTCAAGGCTTCAAACCCCGCGACTCGCGGGGTTCCAAAATTCAGCTGACAGGTTATTTTAAATTCGACGCGTTTTTCTTTATTTTTTTTTTAATTTTTTTTTCTATTTTAATAAAAGTATTTATATAATAAAAACTTATATCTAAAAACTAAAATAGAAATATTTTATAATTTTATAAATAAAAATCTTAAAACTAGATTTATATATATATATATATATATTTTATATGTTTTTAAATAAAAACAAAATACTTAAATAAAACTTATATAAAAAATAAAGAAACTTTATAAAACTTAAATATTTAACAAAATCTTAAAAATACTTATATTTTTGTTTTTCTTTTTATATTTTTGAATAATTAAAACGTATTTTTTTTTATATTAGCGTTGCGCTTCCGGCTTTTAAGAGAGTTCCCCGGCAGCGGCGCCAAAAATACTTGATGTCGTAGGGGGTGTATACAAAATAGTATTATTTTTAGTGCGAAAATACTATTAAATACGATACAATTTTACACAAGATATTTATTTATTTATAGAATGGATATATTTAAACCTTGCTACAACACTTATAGGCAGTGTACCTAATCGTACAGTAGTGTAGTTTTTAGTAAGTCCGGTTCGTTCCACAGGGAATCTTTTTTAAACAAAGCTCAACGCTATATTAGTTTACTTTTATAAAAATACAAATATATATATATAAGTAATATTATTATTATAAAGGGGGGTTTTTACCGTTTAATGACCGGTTTGTCGATTTTAAAATTTTAGTCGCAGTTAAAACCAAATGTAAAATATTAAAAATAAATACAAGACTTAAATTAAAGCATGAAGTAAATAACGATAAATGAAATTGCGAATAATAAAAGTGCGATAAAATAAACTTGCGATAATTAAAAAGTACGATAATTAAAAGTGCGATTAAATACAATAACAATAAAAATGCGATAATTAGAAGTGCAATTAAATATAAAATAAAGGAAATTAAATATGAAATAAAAGAATTATGCTTATTTAAACTTCCGTAATCATGATGTTTGACGTGTTGATTTTAGTTTTATGCCCATGGGTTAATTGTCCTTTGTCCTGGATTATTTAATATGTCCGTCTGGTTTTTGTCCATAACAGTCCATCAGTCATAAATATAAAGTGCGCGTATCCTCGTCAAATTATCCTTATACCCGAAGTTAAATATTCCAACTAATTAGGGATTTAAACTGTAACAAGATTTTAATACTTTGTTTAATAATTACACCAGGATGTCGACTGAGTGTAACCCAAGGTTTTAATATTTTGTTATCAATTATACCAAGTGTCCTTTGTACATAATTTCACCCCTGTTTTAATTATTCTAGTAGCCATTAATCCATTCCCGTGTCCGGTTAAATGAACGATTATTCGTACATATAAATACCCCGCCCATCGTGTCCGATTGAGTGTATATGGTAATTTATAGGGACGCCCAATTGTAAATCTTTATATTAACATTAACAAACTATCATTTAGTTAAACAAATATAAAGCCCATTAATAGCTCATAGTCTAATTTCCACAAGTGTCGTTCTTTTGTCCAAACCCCAATTATGGTACAAAGCCCAATTACCCAATTTTAGTAATTAGCCCAACATCATGATTACTTCGTTTTAAATAAGCATAATAATAGCTTAGCTACGAGACATTAATGTAAAAAGGTTGAACATAACTTACAATGATTAAAAATAGCGTAGCGTTACACGGACAGAATTTCGACTTACACCCTTACAATATTCGCTAACATACCCTTATTATTAGAATTATAATTAAAATTAAAATTAAAATATAAATTATAAATATAAATATATCGTATGAATGAGGAGAAAAAAGATGATGAAAATGATCAGAATTCAGTTTGCTTTATAGGGAGTTTCAAAACTGGGGGCTCCGCGACTCGCGGCCATTTTGGCCTTCAAACTCCGCGAGTCGCGGAGAATGAAATTACAGCTCACATCTTTGGAGTCTTTCTCTGCCGACGGTTTTTATTTATAAATATAATATATATATAATTAATATAATTAATTATATATTATATTATATTTATATACATAGTTAACTTGTAATTTTTAGTCCGTTGCGTCGAGCGTTGAGAGTTGACTCTGGTCCCGGTTCCGGATTTTCGAACGTCCTTGAGTACAATTTTATATTTTGTACTTTGCGTTTTGAATCTTGTACTCTTGTAATTTCGAGACGTTTCTTATCAATAATTGGAACCTCTTTGATTGTCTTTTGTTCTTTTGAGCTTTTTGGTCGTTTGCGTCTTTAATTTCTTCGAATCTGTCTTTTGTCTTCACCTTTTATTATTTAAACGAATATCACTTGTAAATAGAACAATTGCAACTAAAAGCTTGTCTTTCTTGAGGAATAATGCTATGAAATATATGTTCGTTTTTAGCATTATCAGAGGTATTGTGTGTTCGGTAGCTCGGGCAACACGAAATCTGCTAGTGCAGATATGGATCTCTAAGTAGGATTACTAACAATACTATATGTGTGATATGATGGTGTATCCTCTCCGCTTGGTAATGGAGGTTTTAGTCCATTATTTATAGCCTGGTCACGTTTGTCCACAAGTGTCATGTAATAGGACAAAAAGAACAAGCTTGATCAAGATTGTAATACTTTGCCTGCAAAGCTGACAAAATCAAAACTAATTCTGTCGGGACTATTTCCTATATGCCATAACTGCTTTGCAGGTTTTGGCGTCGTACAATGTTAGGATTGTGCTACATCTATCCTTTGTTTGTTTGTGCTTTACCTGCGGATGGCAGGTTATAACCTTTTATATGTTATAATATATATATATATATATATATATATATATATATATATATATATATATATATATATATATATATATATATATATATAAATGGATAGTCAATTATTGATAGACAAAAGTAATATTATTGTATTAATAAACTTGTGATATTTTTGCTATAAATAGCCATGAATGCAAGCATTAAACTTGCACAATTTCTCACACTTACAAAGTGTTCCTTTCTTTCTCTCCATTATCATCTTTGTTCTTACACTTCATTCTTAGTATTCTTAATCAAGAATCAAACCACTAAAGGTAGTTATAAACTCCTAAATCTTAACACATTATCAGCACGACAATCTTAATACTAAATATGATTGGCTCTGCCACCTAAATGATATATGGTCGGTTATACCACCTGAAAAATATATGGTCGACAATGTCGCCTAATTATCATTTATGTTACTAACATTTATATTTCTATTATCTAACATTTATATGGTCGACACTATCGCCTAATTATCATTTATGTTTACTAATATTTATATTTCTGTTATATAACATTTATTTATGATTGCTTACACATGGTCGACACTGTCGCCTACTTATCATTTATGTTATCTTAAATTTATGTTTAGTGTTTATATACTTATGAATATAAATTGACTCTAATTTATCATGTTGTTTGTTTTAATTTTTGATAATAGAAAATGTCGAATCTGGAAAAGCTTAAATTTACTCCTTTAGAATCAACTGAAAACAACTACATGTCATGGGTTATAAAAGTAAAAATGCATCTTAAATCAATGGGCATTCTTGAAACCATAAATGAAAACAACACTTGTTCTGAAAAAGAATAAGCAACGGCATGTTGCTTTATTCATCAACATATTGATGAATGCTTACAAAATAATTATGTGACTGTAGAAGATCCCCATATTTTATGAGAAGGTCTCAAAAGCAGATTCAATAATCAAAGAGAAATTTTACTTCCAGCTGCTATGGATTAATGGAGAACATTAAGGTTCCGAGACTTTAAGAAAGTAAATGAATACAGCCCAGCTGTGTATAATACATGTTCACAACTTAAATTCTATGAACTTGAAATAAGTGATGCAGACATGATGGAGAAAACTTTCTCCACAATGAATGCTGCAAACATCACAGTGCAAAGAAATTTGAGAATGCTAAAGTTCAAAACATATCCTGAACTTAATTCATATCTCTTAGTTGCAGAGCAAAATGATGAGCTATTAATGAAAAATCAGCAATCCCGTCCTACTGGTACACTTGCAATCCCTGAAGCAAATACTGCAAATAATTATAAACAGTGACAAGGACGTGGGCAAGGTCGTGGTTATAATAACTATCACCATCATCATGCCAAAAGCCATAACTATGGTAGAAACCATACTTATGGTAATGGCAATGGGCGTGGGCGTGGACGTGGTCGTGGTCGTGGCCGTAGAAATAATAATCCACGAAAATATAAATATCAACCACAAAACAAGCCCACTAAACAAGATGTTGAAGAAAATTCTTCTAAAAATTCTAAAGAATCTTGTTATAGATGTGGTAGAATGGTCCACTGGGCTAATACTTTCCGAACATCTAAACATCTTGCTAAGATGTATCAGGATTCGCTGAAAGATAAAGAAAGGAAGTAAACTTTGTGGATAACCTCGATCCAATAGTCACTGAGAAACCATCTGATTTATATGAAGATTTCTTGAATGTTTAAGTTGTTGTGTGTCTTTCGAAAAATAAACGATTTAATATCGTCTGTCTTTGTCATTATGTTTGCTAAATGTTTCAGTACTATCTATTTGCGTGTAAAATATTGTGTAATATTAATGTACTCACTATTTATTTCTTATATATGAAGTTCAATATGAATTTTGCTGGAATACAACATCAATCAAGTGGTGGAGATCTCTGTATAGCAGACAGTGGAACTACACACACTATACTTAAATCCGAGAAATATTTTGTTGATCTAAAACCAACGGAAGAAACTATACATACAATATCAGGACCTGCTAACTTGATAAAAGGGATAGGAAAGGCAAATTATATACTACCAAATGGTACAAAATTTTTAATAAATGCTACCTTAATGGGTATGATTATCAGTCAGTGACAACAGAAAATGAGAAATATTTAAGTATCACTGACAAGAGTCATGTGGTTGAAAAACTGCCAAGACTTAGTTCTGGATTACATTATACACATATAAATGTACCAAAAACACATATGATAGTTAATGAAAAATATATTAATCCTGGTGTATTCAGTTTATGGCATAACAGATTAGACCATCCAGGATCAACAATGATGAAAAAGATAATTGAATGTACTCATGGACATCCACTAAAGGATAGAAAAATCCATCATGATACAATGGTTCCATGTACATCTTGCTCTCTTGGAAAATTGATAACTAGACCCTCACCACTTAAAGTTGAGAAAGAATCAACAATGTTTCTTGAAAGAATTCAAGGTGATATATGTGGACCAATTCATCCACCATGTGGACCATTTAGATATTTCATGGTTCTAATAGACGCATCTAGCAGATGGTCTCATGTTTGTCTGTTATCAAGCCGTAATGTGGCGTTTGCAAAATTTCTTGCCCAAATTATTAAATTGAGAGCATATTTTCCTGATTACACCATTAAAAAGGTGAGACTTGATAATGCTGGTGAATTTACATCTCAAGCATTTAATGACTATTGCATGTCTATAGGAATTGTTGTTGAACATTTTTTTGCTCATGTGCATACACAAAATGGTTTAGCCGAGTCACTGATTAAACGTTTACAGTTAATCGCTAGACCATTGATAATGAGAATAAAACTCACTGTATCTATATGGGGTCATGCAATTTTACATGCTGCTACATTGATTCGCATCAAACCGAGTGCAAGTCATAAATATTCCCCCTACAACTTGCTTTTGGTCAAGAGCCAAATATTTCCCACCTTAGAACATTTAGTTGTGCAGTGTATGTTCCAATTGCACCACCACAACGTACAAAAATGGGTCCTCAAAGGAGGTTGGGAATATATATTGGTTATGAAACATCTTCAATCATAAGGTATATTGAACCTATGACAGGTGATGTTTTTACAACACGTTTTGCTGATTTTCATTTTAATGAAACATTGTTTCCTAGATTAGGGGGAGAAATGAAAAATAAAGAAAATAATGTTTCATGGTGTGAACCTCAATTAAAGTATCTTGATCCTCGCACAAAAGAATGCACGACAGAAGTTCAAAAAATAATGCATATGCAAGAACTTGCAAATCAATTGCCTGATGCATTCACAGATATAAAAAGGGTGACTAAATCATATATACCAACAGTAAATACTCCAGCTCGAATTAAAATTCCAAAAGCTGGCAATAACGTCACTCATGAATCTTTGCCACGCCAGAAACGTGGGAGACCAATTGGTTCAAAGGATAAAAATTCTCGAAAAAGAAAATCAGCTGATAATGAGGTAAAAGAAAGTGTTCAAGAAGAACCACAAATCAGTACTCCTACTGCAGAGGAGATTGATGATGTCAATACAGAAATTGCAATCAATTATGCACATTCAAAAATATTATGGAACCGAAATGAAATGAAATATATTGATGAGAAATTTTCATTTAATGTTGCATATGACATCATGAATAATGATGATGATCCAGAACCAACATCTATGGTTGAATGTCAAAATAGACATGATTGGGCTCAATGGAAAAAAGCAATACGAGCTGAATTAGAATCACTCAATAAAAGAAAAGTTTTCGGATCGATCGTTCTCACTCGTAAAGATGTGAAACCTATAGGATACAGATGGATTTTTGTCCGAAAAAGAAATGAGAAAAATGAAGTTACAAGGTATAAAGCTAGACTTATAGCTCAAGGTTTTTTCTCAAAGACCGAGAATTGATTATGAAGAAACTTATTCCCCTGTTATGGATGCAATTACTTTTAGATACTTAATCAGCCTGATAGTTTCTAAAAATTTAGAAATGCATCTCATGGATGTTGTTACCGCTTATCTATATGGATCACTTGATAGTGATATATATATATATATATATGAAGATTCCTGAAGGATTTAAGGTATCAGAAGCATCAAATGCAAAACCCAAAGAAATGTATTCGATTAAATTACAAAGATCTTTATATGGGTTAAAATAATCGGGACGTATGTGGTATTACCGATTAAGTGATTACTTGATAAGCAAAGGGTATACAAATAACCTTACTTGCCCTTGTGTTTTCATTAAGAAAATAACATCGGATATGTGATCATAGCTGTTTATGTTGATGATCTTAACATGATAGGTACAAATAAAGAGATCCATGAAGGCATTCAACTTCTAAAGAAAATATATGAAATGAAAGATCTTGGAAAAACTAAATATTGCCTGTAACATCCCGTGTTTTTTCGTTAAAATTGTTTTTAACACCGTCTTTTTTTAGATAATATCTTTCGTTATCTAAATTCGTATCTTTCGTTATCTAAATTCGTATCTTTTGTTAACTAACGTTCTTAATATATCCGTTATTCGATTATAACATCTTTCGTTTACTCTCGCGTATTTAAATTAATTCATTTGGTTAATTCACGCACCCGCTTTCAAACTCGAGGGACCGAAGTTGCCAAGGGGCCAAACTAGTTGACTAGGTCAACTAGTCAACCCCATCTCATCCATTCATTCATACTTTCACCTCCTCATCCTCTTTTCTCTCTAGTCACCAAGAACACTTTTTAACTTCTTCAAATAATCATCATCTAAATCAATTCAAGAAAGCAAACATCAAAACAAATTACATATTCGTGATCCTCTCTTCATCCTCTACATTTTGATACCAATTTCATCTCATTTGGGTAACTTTTCTAAAACTCTAGATTTCATGTTCTTAGTGTTTTTGACTTAAAATGGTGTTAATTAGTGTCTATGGCTCGTGTCTAGCATGAATATATGATTTAATTGCTCGATCTTATTGTTTTGCATAAACTAGCATGAAGTTGAAATGGGTTTGTTTAATCTTGAAATTTGGATGATTAAATGTTGTTTAAATGTTAAAGTTCATGTATTAAATGTGTTACTAGCATCATTAGCTTCATTTTGATGTGTAGGTTGATTTAGAAAAGCTTCATTTACAAAATTGATGAATTCTTGATTCTTGGTTAGGGTTTGATGAACTTTAAAACGGATTTTTGATACTTTGAATGTCATGAAATGTCATTAGTAAGTGTTTAGTTGTATTTTATGTTTCATCACCTTCAAAATGGCGTATTGTATGGGTAAATTGGATTCCCGAGTCAAGAAATGCGTTTTATGAACTTGAAACTTTGATTTTGAACGTTTAATGATCATTTATTGAGGTTTTCATTGTTGTTAATGATAGAATTTATTGATGAAATGTGTTTAGTTGTATTCCTCTTTAAATTACCTTTCCAACGATATAAGATACGTGTTTTGAATGTTTACGGTTCATAAGTTATGGTTGTTTGAATTTGGAATCGTCTAAGTGTTAAACTGCCCCAGAATTGCTGAACTAGGTCCAGATGCGGCGCATCTGCCTTGGATGCGGCACATCTGAGGCAGACTGCCCAAAAATGTCAATTTTCGTTTAATTCTAGCCATGCTATGCACCCCCAATTGATATGAAACTTGGCCAACATGCTTATACATGACTTCTAAGCCCAGAAAAATAGTTCGGGACCCGACCCGACCCCGTTGACTTTTTTGTTGGCTTTGATGAAGTTTGACTTTTAGTCAAACTTAACAAAACGCTTATGCAATCGTTCTAATCTTATTTTATACTTGATTCTTGCATGAAACTTGACAACGTGATTCACATGCTATATAATCGAGTCGTTACGAGCCATAAGACTAATTGAACACATTTCGCCCGACCCTGTGTCGTAACTGGTTAATTGATACAACTTACTTGTTTAGGTCAAGGCTAAACAACTTTCATGCACACGTTTACTTTGTGAAGTACATTTATACTCGTGCACCCGAGGTGAGATCATAGTCCCATCTTTCAACAACTTTTATATTTTAAATCATGGGATGAGAAACATATACAGTTTTATACTACATACTTTATACTTTTAACACAAGTACGAAAACAAACATTCCATAGCGAGTTAGAACAAAAAGCCTCAATTCGATTATCATTAGTTACACTTGCAGGGTGTAAGCGAGAACTTATATTATGTGATCACATGGACTTGACGAGCCTCATTCATACAGTTCGCTACCGTTAGCGGATGAAATATATTTTCGGGTTTAGTGTATGTTCTAACACTACGCAACAGGGTGCAAAACAGTTAAGTCTTGATAATTGGGTTCTAGAGAACATACTTTTGGAATGCAAACGATTTAGATAATCAACGTTATGGAAATACAAAATCTTGTGGTTCAAAAACAACGTTTACAAACACCTATGATTTCACCAACGTTTTTCGTTGATAGTTTTCTATTTGTTTCTCAGGTTCATGAATGGCTATTTGATACAAGCTTTCACGTACACTCATACTTGCTTGGGGTCAAGCATACATACATACACTTTGATTACTTGCTTGGAGTCAAGCATACATACATACATACGCTAGTGATAGCACCTTTGGAATCAAACATATTGTTTACATACTTACGCTATTTATAGCAATCATGATTTTAAACTAATTATGTCGCAAGTTATTTCATTTATACTTTACAACTTTTGTAAACTTAAACTTGTTGTCGAACCGTTTGGTAAACTAAACTTTGTAAGTCTTATACGTTTCAAATGAATGCGACATAATTTTGGCCAAACGCGTCTCATATACGGACTATGACCACGTTACAGGACCTAAGTTAACGGCACTGTCAATGACGATTTTGTCGGGTCGCTATAGATGGTATCAGAGCATTGGTTGTAGGGAACTAGGATATGCATTAGTGTGTCTGATAGAATCGTTAGGACGCATTAGTGAATCTAGACTATAATCGGATAGTTAGCCATTGCATTCTGACATACATTTGCTATAAATAGCACTTACTTGACTACTTGTGCATTATACTTGAATCTTTTTTAGGCAAACTTCTTAATGGTACCAAATTTTCATCATACGAATCCGTACTCTACCACTTTCTGGTAACACACGTAAATTCAAGATTCATACGCGTAAGGATGACGATGACTTCATTAGTCATACTTGTTTGGGAACTCTGTCTCCCAGATTGTTATTCGCCACCGTTTCAACTTACTATTGGTGTCACACCGGTGTCCCTTACTATCTACCACTTCTTGTTACTACCATCACCACTCTAGGTGAGTATCGTCATCACTACTTATCACTATGGTTGCGTACCATTCGTTATCATGATTCGTTACTCTTTTCGTACCTAAAGACATTATTGTTGACTTGAACCGCATTGACGTGAACAATCATTTATACACTTCCCGCGGGGAAAGCTTCTTTAGAGTTGCACTAATTCTTTCGATTCAATACGAGTCACATTAGAGACGTCTTTACACTTTGTTCATTTTAAGACTTCACGATTATACGAACTTGAATCTATGGAGTGATGTGGGAATGGAGGTATGAGTTAGCGTAATATGACGACACTCGATCAACGTGGTTATATTACGGTAAGTCATAACAAAGTTCTAATGACTCGTGATGGTGATTGGACTCGAACAACCTAATCACCACCATGTGCCATGTACATGACTTCATTTTTCTTGTTTGAACATCCGAAAACTCCGAGAATACTGATAACAACCATACCCAGGACACATCGTCGATTATTGTCGAACCATATTTATGCTTCCGAATGAATGACAAATTCCATCGACTTCAAACACATGTTACACGTATATACTATCTCGTTTTCATACAGTTTTATCGACGGACTACAATATGCTTGTTATTCTCACATTGAGGCGGGAACTTCTCTCGCATTACACTTGTACTTCCGTATAAGGAAATCTTTTATCTAAATTCTCAATGGAGGGATAGACTCTTCACGTTATATTAGTATTCGCCACGAGGGAGAATAGTCCTAACGAACGTTTTCATAAATCGATAAGAAACTTGCTCTAGCGATTTAAGAAACTTGCTCTAGCGAACGTTTTCGGAAACCGATAAATCTTCCGCGGCACAAAATTCTTGAGAAACAAAACTTGTTCAAAATATATCTTAAGGAGATATACTTCGTTTCGGATCTAGATCCTCGTTTCACTTCTAGATTTCGGAGTGTCTTACAAAAAGCCTCGGGACCACGTTTAGACATGAGAACAGCGTATCAACCACAAACCGACAGGCCAAGTAATTGTACGATTCGAACCTTGGAAACCATAATACGAGTTCGTGTTATTGACTTCAAAATTTCTTGAGAAAAGTCTTTGCCTTTAACCAAATTCTCTTACAACGATGGTTATCATTCAAGTCTTAACGTCACACCTTTTGAAATCTTATATGACGGAAAACGTCATTCTCCTTTTGTAGAACCAAGTAAATGATAATCAAATCAACGGACCCGCACTCATTCATGAAATAACCGTTAAGATCGTTCAAATCCAAGAGAGACCCAAGACGGCCCGTAGTCGCCAAAAGAGCTACGCCGATGTTAGACGTAAACCTTTCAAATTCCAAGTGAGTAACTGCGTAACGTTAAAAGTCGCACCTTGAAAAGGTGTAATCCGTTTTAAGAAACGTAGAAAGCTAAATCCGTGATATTTTGATCCTTTTGAAATCTTGGGGCTTTTTGGACCCGTTGCTAGCCGTTTAGATTTTCTGACTCGTTTGAGCTCCGTTCATCCTACATTCTATGTATCAAACCTAAAAAAGCGTCTTGCCGAACAAGAACTTGTTATCCTTTTCGATGAGCTTACTATCGATGACAAACTTCACTTCCTAGGAGAACCGGTTGAAACTATGAATCGTGAAACCAAACTCTGAAACAATGTAAAATCCCGACAGTCAAGGTTTGTTGAAATGCCCAAGGTAGTACCTTCACTCATTCGTAGAATTGACAACATAAGATTTCAAGGAAGAAACAACAACTACTACTTCCAACTAAATTTCGGGACGAAATTTCTTTTAAGGTGTAGGTAATGTAACATCCCGCGTTTTTCCGTTAAATTTGTTTTTAACACCGTCTTTTTTTAGATAATATCTTTCGTTATCTAAATTTGTATCTTTCGTTAACTAACGTTCTTAATATTTTCATTATTCGATTATAACTTCTTTCGTTTACTCTCACGTATTTAAATTAATTCGTTTGGTTAATTCACGCACCCGCTTTCAAACTCGAGGGACCGAAGTTGCCAAGGGGCCAAACTAGTTGACTAGGTCAACTAGTCAACCCCATCTCATCCATTCATTCATACTTTCACCTCCTCATCCTCTTTTCTCTCTAGTCACCAAGAACACTTTTTAACATCTTCAAATAATCATCATCTAAATCAATTCAAGCAAGCAAACATCAAAACAAATTACATATTCGTGATCCTCTCTTCATCCTCTACATTTTGATACCAATTTCATCTCATTTGGGTAAATTTTCTAAAACTCTAGATTTCATGTTCTTAGTGTTTTTGACTTGAAATGGTGTTAATTAGTGTCTATGGCTCGTGTCTAGCATGAATATATGATTTAATTGCTCGATCTTGTTGTTTTGCATAAACTAGCATGAAGTTGAAATGGGTTTGTTTAATCTTGAAATTTGGATGATTAAATGTTCTTTAAATATTAAAGTTCATGTATTAAATGTGTTACTAGTATCATTATCTTCATTTTGATGTGTAGGTTGATTTAGAAAAGCTTCATTTACAAAATTGATGAATTCTTGATTCTTGGTTAGGGTTTGATGAACTTTAAAAAGGATTTTTGATACTTTGAATGTCATGAAATGTTATTAGTAAGTGTTTAGTTGTATTGTATGTTTCATCACCTTCAAAATGGCATATTGTATGGGTAAATTGGATTCCCGAGTCAAGAAATGCGTTTTATGAACTTGAAACTTTGATTTTGAACGTTTAATGATAATTTATTGAGGTTTTAATTGTTGTTAATGATGGAATTGATTGATGAAATGTGTTTAGTTGTATTCCTCTTTAAATTACCTTTCCAACGATATAAGATACGTGTTTTGAATGTTTACGGTTCATAAGTTATGGTTGTATGAAGTTGGAATCGTCTAAGTGTTAAACTGCCCCAGAATTGCTGAACCAGGTCCAGATGCGGCGCATCTGCCTTGGATGCGGCGCATCTGAGGCAGACTGCCCAAAAATGTCAATTTTCGTTTAATTCTAGCCATGCTATGCACCCCCGATTCATATGAAACTTGGCCAACATGCTTATACATGACTTCTAAGCCCAGAAAAATAGTTCGGGACCCGACCCGACCCCGTTGACTTTTTCGTTGACTTTGACCAAGTTTAACTTTTAGTCAAACTTAACAAAATGCTTATGCAATCATTCTAATCTTATTTTATACTTGATTCTTGCATGAAACTTGACAACGTGATTCACATGCTATATAATCGAGTCGCAACGAGCCATAGGACTAATTGAACACATTTCACCCGACCTTGTGTCGTAACTGGTTAATTGATACAACTTACTTGTTTAGGTCAAGGCTAAAAAAATTTCATGCACACGTTTACTTTGTGAAGTACATTTATACTCGTGCACCCGAGGTGAGATCATAGTCCCATCTTTCAACAACTTTTATATTTTAAATCATGGGATGAGAAACATATTGTAGCGACCCGACAAAATCGTCATTGAGGTGCCGTCTACTTAGGTCTCGTTACATGGTTATAAGTCTTTAAAACAATATTTGACCAAAAGTTTGTCGCATTCATTTCAAAAGTAGAGATGTTTCAAGGTTTACAAAAATAGTTCGACAACTAGTTACATAACAAAGTTTAAAGTACAAATGAAACATATGCGACACAATTTGAAAGTAGTCAAAAGACGCTCCACGTATGCATGTATACTCGACATCCAAGCAAGTATCAAAAGTAATGAGCGGAAGCATGTATCATTAAGCATTCAAGGACCTGAGAAAAACATAAAAGAATCTGTCAACGAAAACGTTGGTGAAATCATAGTTGTATGCATAAAGTATATCTGTATCACAAGGTTTAGTATAAATCGTTTATCAAGCGTATACATCTCAAAAGATGTGTTTGTATCACGAGCACCCAATTATCAAGCTTAACTGAATCTTACCTCTGCATAATAGTGTTAGAACCTACAATACATCGAAAGTACGTTTCATTCATCTGAATGAGGGTTCGTCAAACCCGCATGGCCACACAACATAATTTCTCGCTTACACCCTACAAGTGTAACTAATGATAATTGGACTTGAGGATTTTTGTTCTAACTCGTATGTATCTTTGCTTTCGTATAGTATTCAAAGTATCAATGTATGAAAAGTATATATATACATGTGAAAAGTATATATAAGTATGTAATGTATATGTTTTCTCATCCCACGATTTTAAAAGTATAAAAGTATTTGAAAAGTGGGGCTATGATCTCACCTTGAGTGCACGTATGAAAAGTACTTCACAAAGTAACGTGTGCAAAGAACAATGCTAGTCTTGACCTAAACAAATAGGTCGTATCAATATCGATAAACGCGATAGGTCAAAGATGTTCAATTAGTCATATGGCTCGTTACGACTCGATTATGTAGCATGTGAATCAAATTGTCCAGGTTACATGCAAGATACAAGTATAGAAACAAGTTAGAAAGATTGCATAATCATTTGGTTAAGTTTGACAAAAAGTCAAACTTTGGTCGGTCAAAGTCAACGAAAAAGTAAACACGTTCGGGTCGGGTCCCGAACTATTTTTCTGAGGTTTTTATTCATATATAAGCACGTTAGAACAAGTTACATGTGAATCGGAGGTCCATAGCGTGCCAAACATTTTTCATATAATTGACAAGGTGGTCAGAGGCTGGACACGCCTTATGTCGCACCGCGACAAAGGCTGGCCGCGCCGTGGCATAACACGCAAGCTGGTACCTGGCCAGTTTCAGTTTTCTAAGTCTCAACCCAAAATTCAAACAAACATAAAACACAAACCGTGAACACTTAGAACTCGTATCTTATATCGTTAGAAAGGTAATTTGACAAAGAACACAACTAAATACATTTCACCAACCAAAAACATCATTTGTAACAATCAGCTTTCCAAAATAAATGATCAATTAATGTTCACCATAAATGCTCAAGTTCATAAAAGCACAAAATAGGATTTGGGAATTAAATGCATCCATATAACGCGTCGTTTCGTAGGTAATCAAGCATACAATACAACTAACTACTTACTAACAACAATTCATGGCATTCAATACATTAAATGTTCACATTCAATTTTATCAAACCCTAACCAATAACATCAAAATCACTAATCATATTTATGAAGTTTTCTAAAACAACCTACACATCAAATTGAAGCTAGTGATGTTTGGAACACATTTAATACATGCATTTATAACATTTAACATCATCCAAACAACCAAATCACCAAATCAAACACACCAAAGTTTATGTTCATGCTAGTTACTTCAAATAACCAAATCGAACATATAAATCATATATTCATGTTAGACTTGAGCCATAGACACTAATTAACAACTTTATAAGTTAAAAACATCAAGAACACAAAATCTAGTGATTTTAGAAAGTTACCCAAACTTGATGAAATCGGTATGGAATCAAAGAGGAAGTTACAAGGATTCCAAATATGTAATTTGTTTTGCAAGACACCCGCTAGCTTGGATTTAGATGATGATTCTTTGAAATGGATAATTGAAAGAAAATGGAGAAGTAGTGAAAGAAAAGGAAAATAAAAATGAAAAAGAAAGGAGGTGGGGTTGACTAGTCAAATGCTAGTCACCTCTTTGGATCTTTGGCAAAACTAGTCCCTCGAGTTCGGTTGCGGGTGCGTGAATTACCTAAACGAGATATTTTTAAAACGCGTATCAACGGGTGATGTTATAAACATATAACGGAATTTAAATAGTTAAACAGAAAAGTAAACAAAAAAAGGCGGGATGTTACATTACCTACTCCTTAAAAGAAATTTTGTCCCGAAATTTAAGTAGGCGTAGTAGTCGTTGTTTCTTCCTTGGAATCTTGCGTTTCCGGAACCGGGAATAGATGAGGGTATTTCCTTTGTATTTGATCTTGCCTTTCCCAAGTAAACTCGGGTCCTCTTTTGGCGTTCCAACGGACTTTAACAATCGGAATTCGGCTTTGTTTCAATGTCTTGACGGAGGTGTCCACAATTTCAACCGGTTCCTCCATAAAATGAAGTTTGTCATCAATAGTAAGTTCCTCGAGAGGGATGACGATATCGGGTTCGGCAAGACACTTTTTTAAGTTAGATACATGGAAGGTAGGATGAACGGAGCTCAATTGAGGCGGAAGATCTAAACGATAAGCAACAGTTCCAATACGCTCCAAGATTTCAAAAGGACCAATATACCTTGGATTTAGCTTCCCGCGTTTCCCAAAACGGATTACACCTTTCCAAGGCGCGACTTTTAACATTACTCAGTCACCGACTTAAAATTCGAGGTCGTTGCGTCTTTTTTCGGTATAGCACTTTTGACGACTCCGGGCCGTCAGAAGCCTATCTCGGATTTGTACGATCTTCTCGGAGGTTTCGTGAATGAGTTCGGGTTCGGTGATTTGCACGTCACCTACCTCGGTCCAACAAAGAGGTGAACGACATTTTCGGCCATATAGCGCTTCAAAAGGTGCGGCTTTAATACTCACGTGATAACTATTGTTGTAAGAGAACTTGGCGAGAGGTAAGTGCTTGTCCCAAGCTTTTCCAAAATCAACCACGCAAGCTCGTAACATGTCCTCCAAGGTTTGAATTGTGCGTTCGCTTTGTCCATCGGTTTGAGGGTGATATGCGGTGCTCATGTCTAAACGCGTTCCCAACGATTCTTGCAAGGTACGCCAAAATCTAGAAACAAAATGGCCATCTCGGTCGGAGATAATCGATAAAGGTACACCGTGTTGGGATACGATCTCCTTGATGTAAAGTTGTGCAAGTTTCTACATTTTGTTAGTCTCCTTCATGGTGAGAAAGTGTGCGGATTTAGTGAGACGATCAACAATAACCCAAATGGTATCATAACCGCCCGTTGTCTTTGGTAACTTGGTGATGAAGTCCATCGTTATTCTTTCCCACTTTCATTGCGGGATTTCGGGTTGTTGAAGTAACCCGGACGGTCTTTGGTGTTCGGCTTTGACTTTGGAACATGTCAAACACTTGGCAACATAAGTAGCTACGTCCCTTTTGATGTTCGGCCACCAATATTGTTCTTTAAGGTCGTGGTACATCTTATTGGCACCGGGGTGAATCGAGTATCGTGACTTATGGGCTTCATCTAAAATAAGGCTTCGTAGGTCCCCATATCTAGGCACCCAAATCCTTCCGGCAAAATATCGGAGTCCGGTCTCCCTAATTTCGAATCGAGAGACGAGAATGTTCAAGAGCTCGTGTGAAACGTTTTCATCCTTGAGAGCCTCATCTTGGGCTACTCGAATTTGGCTATTAAGGTATGTGTGGATGGTGATGTTTAAGGCTCGGACACGAAGAGGCACCGCTCTTTCTTTTCGACTTCAGGTATCGGCCACTACGTTTGCCTTTCCGGGATGGTAACGAAGCTCACAATCATAATCGTTTAAAGTTTCAATCCACCGTCGTTGTCTCATGTTTAGTTGCTTTTGATCAAAGATGTGTTGGAGACTTTTGTGATCGGTGAAGATGGTACTCTTGGTTCCATAAAGATAGTGTCTCCACATTTTAAGTGCAAAGACAAATGCTCCGAGTTCGAGATCATGTGTCGTGTAGTTTCGTTCATGAATTTTGAGTTGTCGAGAAGCATAAGAAATGACTTTCGTTCGTTGCATCAACACACACCCAAAACCATGTTTCGAGGTGTCGTAATACACAACAAAATCATCGTTGCCTTCGGGAAGTGACAAGATAGGAGCGGTGGTTAGCTTCGTTTTCAAGATTTGAAATGTGGATTCTTGTTCGGTCGCCCAAACGAATTTCTTTCCCTTGTGAGTTAACGCGGTTAGAGGACGAGCAACCAAATAGAAATCCTTGATGAATCTACGATAGTATCCGGTGATACCCAAGAATTGACGAATGTGAGTAGGAGTAGTAGGAGTTTCCCATTTACTAATGGCTTCGATTTTCGATGGATCGACTTTAATACCTTGGTCACTTACAACGTGACCAAGAAATTGAACTTCCTTCAACTAAAATTCACACTTGGAGAATTTGGCATAGAGTCGTTCTTCTCTTAAAAGTTCAAGTACAAGTCGGAGGTGTTCCTCGTTTTCTTCTTCGTTTTTAGAATAGACCAAAATATCATCGATGAACTCGATAACGAATTTGTCGAGATACGGTTTGCACACGCGGTTCATAAGATCCATGAACACCGCCGGTGCATTAGTGAGACCAAATGGCATGACATTGAATTCATAACTACCATAACGAGTTCGGAAAGCGGTTTTGGAGACATGTTCCCCCTTAACCCTTAATTGATGATAACCCGAGCGGAGATCGATTTTCGAATATACACAAGACCCTTGTAGTTAATCAAAGAGATCATCGATGCGAGGGAGAGGATATCGGTTTTTAACCGTCAATTTGTTTAGTTTACGATAATCAATGCACATTCGTAGGGATCCGTCTTTCTTTTTAACAAACAAAATCAGAGCGCCCCAAGGTGAATGGCTAGGTTGGATAAAACCACGATCAAGTAGTTCTTGGATTTGACTTTGCAATTCTTGCATTTCGAATGGAGCGAGTCTATATGGTGCACATGCTACGGGTGCGGCTCCCGGAATAAGATCGATTTGGAATTCAACCGGTCGATGAGGTGGAAGACCCTGCAATTCGTCAGGAAATACATCGGAATAGTCACTAATAATTGGCACATCATCGATGTGCTTCTCATTGGACTCGACTTTCTTAACGTGAGCAAGGATCGCAAAACAACCCTTACGGGGTAGTTTTCTAACTTTAATGCATGAAACGAGGTTGAGTCCGGTGCAACTCTTATCGCCATAAACAATCAAGGGTTCACCATTCTCGATAGGAATTCAGATTGTGTTAAGATCACAAAGGATGTGAGATTTCTTTTTGGCTAGCCAATTCATACCGATTATGACATCGAAGCTTCCTAGTTCCATGGGTATCAAGTCAATTTCAAACTCATTACCCAAAATGTTTAACGTACACCCCCGGTAATATGTGTCGGCACTCAATAGTTTCCCGTTGGCCACTTCAATGGTATAAGTGGTATCCAGTGGAAGTGGTGGAGTGCTAAAAGAATGAGTCAAAGTCTTGGATACAAAACTCTTATCGGCACCCGAATCGAATAAACAAGTTACATAAGTTTTGTTGAGGAGAAACGTACCCGTGACTAATTCATTATCATCTCGGGCTTCCTCGATGTTGATGTTGAAAGCTCGGCTGTGTGTGTTGGGGTTGGCTTTCTTCTTCGGGCATGCATTTCTATAGTGACCCGGTTGGGCACATTCATAACAAACACCTGGTCTTGGTGCATTGGGCCCCTTTTGAGCAACGGGAGCGGTGTTTCTACATTCGTGGGCCAAATGGCCACTCTTTTGACACTTGATGCAATACAGCCTTCTACATTCACCCAAATGATGTTTGTGGCACTTGTTGCAAAACGGTAAAGTTCTGGCATAACCTTTCTTACCGTCGGGAGTGAAAGGCTTCTTGGCGGTGTTGTTGTTGTAGTTGCTTGATTGAGAGGGTTCCCACTTTCTTTTGTTGCCGCCCGTTTTATCCTCGGCCTTAGGAGCCGGTACTACTACTTCATCCACCGTTTCTATCAATTGGCGGGCCATGTTCAAAGCGGCTTGATGATTAGTGGGTTTGGAGGACATCACACCTTGTTTGATGCTCTTTGGAAGACCATCCATATAGAGTTCAACCCTTTGAGATTCGGGGTTCACGAGATTAGGACACATCAAGGATAGCTCGGCAAAGCGTTGGTTATAGGCCTTGAGATCGTTTCCGGCTGCCTTCAAAGTTCTTAGCTCTTGTTTGAGCTTTCGGGTTTCTTCGCGAGGGAAGTATTCAATAATCATCTTCTCCCTTTAATCGGCCCAAGAGAGGGCATGAGCTTCATCGGTACCCACCGATTGAACATAGGTGTTCCACCACGTGAGGGCGACACCGGCCAAAGTGTGAGTGGAGCATTTGACCTTTTCTTGGTCCCGACAATCGCTTATGCTAAAGACGACCTCCGTTTGTTCGAACCATCGAGTGAGTGTAACCGGTCCCCCGGTTCCATCATAAGTGTGAGGTTTGCACCCCATAAAAGCCCTGTAGGAGCACCCTTCGCTAGAGTTACCGGCTCCTTGGTTGTTGTTGTTGTGGTTGTCGTTGTTGGTGGAGTGACCGGCCATGGCCGCCTCTACGGCGGTGGCCACCATTCGTTGTAGTGCTTGTTCGGGAGTTTCACGGCGTGGCACACGACGAGGAGGCATTGTTCTTTCAAAACAAAAGAATACCGTTGGTTAGTATTCTAAATAATACTAACCGTGATATGGAATAAAGATAGAGAGAAAATTTTCCTTGACTCGCCTTAAATTCTTTACGTCATAATGTCGGAACGTTCATATGAGTCACCATAATATAATCCCGGAAATTATATTACCCTAATTCATATGTGCATTCGACATTACTTCATATAGTCAAGGTGGCGTGTCAATCAACTTAAACAACGTGAGATTAAGATAGAATAAGAATATATATGAGTATGAGAGTTCGAGTATAAATGCACAAGTAGTCAAGTAATTCCTACTTCAAGTCTATATGCCGGTTGTAGTCTAGACTCACCAATGTACCCTATGACTCGGGGTCGACACCAATGAACTCTAAATCCCTACAACCAATGCTCTGATACCATCTGTAGCGACCCGACAAAATCATCATTGATGGCACCATCTACTTAGGTCCCGTTACATGGTCATAAGTCTTTAAAACAACGTTTGACCAAAAGTATGTCGCATTCATTTCAAAAGTAGAGATGTTTCAAGGTTTACAAAAATAGTTCGACAACTAGTTACATAACAAAGTTTAAAGTACAAATGAAACATATGCGGCACAATTTGAAAGTAGTCAAAAGACGCTCCACGTATGCATGTATACTCGACATCCAAGCAAGTATCAAAAGTAATGAGCGGAAGCATGTATCATTAAGCATTCAAGGACCTGTGAAAAACATAAAAGAATCTGTCAACGAGAACGTTGGTGAAATCATAGTTGTATGCATAAAGTATATTTGTATCACAAGGTTTAGTATAAATCGTTTATCAAGCGTATACATCTCAAAAGATGTGTTTGTATCACGAGCACCCAATTATCAAGCTTAACTGAATCTTACCTCTGCATAATATTGTTAGAACCTACACTATACATCGAAAGTACGTTTCATTCATCTGAATGAGGGTTCGTCAAACCCGCATGGCTACACAATATAATTTCTCGCTTACACCCTACAAGTGTAACTAATGATAATTGGACTTGAGGATTTTCGTTCTAACTCGTATGTATCTTTGCTTTCGTATAGTATTCAAAGTATAATAGTATGAAATGTATATATATACATGTGAAAAGTATATATAAGTATGTAATGTATATGTTTTCTCATCCCACGATTTTAAAAGTATAAAAGTATTTGAAAAGTGGGGCTATGATCTCACCTTGAGTGCACGTATGAAAAGTACTTCACAAAGTAACGTGTGCAAAGAATAATGCTAGTCTTGACCTAAACAAATAGGTCGTATCAATATCGATAAACGCGATAGGTCAAAGATGTTCAATTAGTCCTATGGCTCGTTACGACTCGATTATGCAGCATGTGAATCAAATTGTCCAGGTTTCACGCAAGATACAAGTATAGAAACAAGTTAGAAAGATTGCATAATCATTTGGTTAAGTTTGACAAAAAGTCAAACTTTGGTCGGTCAAAGTCAACGAAAAAGTAAACACGTTCGGGTCGGGTCCCGAACTATTTTTCTGAGGTTTTTATTCATATATAAGCACGTTAGAACAAGTTACATGTGAATCGGAGGTCCATAGCGTGCCAAACATTTTTCATATAATTGACAAGGTGGTCAGAGGCTGGACACGCCTTATGTCGTGCCGCGACAAAGGCTGGCCGCGCCGTGGCATAACACGCGAGCTGGTACCTGGCCAGTTTCAGTTTTCTAAGTCTCAACCCAAAATTCAAAAAACATAAAACACAAACCGTGAACACTTAGAACTCGTATCTTATATAGTTAGAAAGGTAATTTGACAAAAACACAACTAAATACATTTCACTAACCAAAAACATCATTTGTAACAATCAGCTTTCCAAAATAAATGATCAATTAATGTTCACCATAAATGCTCAAGTTCATAAATGCACAAAATAGGATTTGGGAATTAAATGCATCCATATAACGCACCGTTTCGTAGGTAATCAAGCATACAATACAACTAACTACTTACTAACAACAATTCATGGCATTCAATACATCAAATGTTCACATTCAATTCTATCAAACCCTAACCAATAACATCAAAATCACTAATCACGTTTATGAAGTTTTCTAAAACAACCTACACATCAAATTGAAGCTAGTGATGTTTGGAACATATTTAATACATGCATTTATAACATTTAACATCATCCAAACAACCAAATCACCAAATCAAACACACCAAAGTTTATGTTCATGCTAGTTACTTCAAATAACCAAATCGAACATATAAATCATATATTCATGTTAGACTTGAGCCATAGACACTAATTAACAACTTTATAAGTTAAAAACATCAAGAACACAAAATCTAGTGATTTTAGAAAGTTACCCAAACTTGATGAAATCGGTATAGAATCGAAGAGTAAGTTGCAAGGATTCCAAATATGTAATTTGTTTTGCAAGATACCCGCTAGCTTGGATTTAGATGATGATTCTTTGAAATGGATAATTGAAAGAAAATGGAGAAGTAGTGAAAGAAAAGGAAAATGAAAATGAAAAAGAAAGGAGGTGGGGTTGACTAGTCAAATGCTAGTCACCTCTTTGGATCTTTGGCGAAACTAGTCCCTCGAGTTCGGTTGCGGGTGCGTGAATTACCTAAACGAGATATTTTTAAAACGCGTATCAATGGGAGATGTTATAAACATATAACGGAATTTAAATAGTTAAACGGAAAAGTAAACGGAAAAAGGCGGGATGTTACACATATACAGTTTTATACTACATGCTTTATACTTTGAACACAAGTACGAAAACAAATATTCCACATCGAGTTAGAACAAAAAGCCTCAATTCGATTATCATTAGTTACACTTACAGGGTGTAAGTGAGAACTTATATTATGTGATCACATGGGCTTGACGAGCCTCATTCGGAAGGTTCGCTACCGTTAACGGATGAAATATATTTTCGAGTTTAGTGTATGTTCTAACACTACGCAATAGGGTGCAAAATAGTTAAGTCTTGATAATTGGGTGCTCGCGAACATACTTTTGGAATGCAAACGATTTAGATAATCAACGTTATGGAAATACAAAATCTTGTGGTTCTAAAACAACGTTTACAAACACCTATGATTTCACCAACGTTTTTCGTTGACAGTTTTCTATATGTTTCTCAGGTTCATGAATGGCTATTTGATACATGCTTCCGCATACACTCATACTTGCTTGGGGTCAAGCATACATGCATACACTTTGATTACTTGCTTGGAGTCAAGCATGCATGCATACATACATACATACATACATACATACATACATACATACATACATACATACATACATACGCTAGTGATAGCACCTTTGGATTCAAACATATTGTTTACATACTTACGCTATTGATAGCAATCGTGATTTTAAACTAATTATGTCGCGAGTTATTTCATTTATAATTTATAACTTTTGTAAACTTAAACTTGTTGTCGAACCGTTTGGTAAACTAAACTTTGTAAGTCTTATACGTTTCAAATGAATGCGACATAATTTTGGTCAAACGCGTCTCATATAGGGACTATGACCACGTTACGGGACCTAAGTTAACGGCGCCGTGAATGACGATTTTGTCGGGTCGCTACATTGCATTCGTTTACAAATTGAGCATATGCCTAATGGTTTAGTTTTACATCAAACAACATATACTGAAAAGAATTTGAAACGTTTCAATATGGAAAAGGCAAAGCCATTAAGTAATTCTATGGTTGTTAGATCACTCAATGTTGAAGCTGATCCATTTCGTCCATGTGAAGATCATAAAGATATTCTTGGATCAGAAGTACCATATCTTAGTGCAATTGGAGCTCTTATGTATCTTACAAATTGTACAAGACCTGATATTTCTTTTGCAGTTAATTTGTTGGCAAGGTTCAGCTCTGCTCCTACCAAAAGACACTGGAATGAGATCAAACACATATTTCGATACCTTCGAGGAACTACTGATTTAGAATTATTTTATTATAATGAATCAAAACAAGATTTGGTTAGTTATGTAGATGCAGGTTATTTATCTGATCCACATAAAGCTAAATCTCAAAATGGATATGTATTCCTAAATGGAGGTACTGCAATATCATGGCATTCTCAAAAACAAACACTTGTTGCAACATCATCAAATCATGCCGAAGTGATTGCATTACATGAAGCTACTCGGGAATGTTTTTGGTTGAGATCAATGACACAACTCATTACTGATACTTGTGGACTAGAACGCGATAAAAGTGTAACAACTATCTATGAAGATAATGCAGCTTGCATAGCACAGATGAAAGAAGGGTATATCAAAAGTAACCGAACAAAAACACATACCTTCTAGATTCTTCTCATACACGTAAAATCTCATTAAAGACAACCAGATTGAAATGAGATATGTTCAATCCAGCAAAAACTCTGCTGATCTTTTCACGAAAGCACTTCCAACTTCTATTTTCAGAACACATGTTCATAACATTGGCATGAGATATGTTCAAAAGATGTAACAGCTGAAGCGATGTCTACTTAAGGGGGATTCAACTCCATGCTGCACTCTTTTTCCCTTAGCTAAAATTTTTTCCCACTGGGTTTTCGATATCAAGGTTTTTAACGAGGCAGTAACTTATAGTTGATCTTAAACAAATAAAATTGATATCCAAGAGGGAGTGTTATAATATAGAATATATATATATATATATATATATATATATATATATATATATATATATATATATATATATATATATATATATATATATATATATATATTTATATATATATATATATGTGGATAGTCAATTATTGATACACAAAAGTAATATTATTGTATTACCTAAACTTGTGATATTTTTGCTATAAATAGCTATTAATGCAAGAATTAAACTTGCACCATTTCTCACACTTACAAAGTGTTTCTTTCTTTTCTCCATTATCATCTTTGTACTTACACTTCACTATTAGTATTCTTAATCAAGAATCAAATCACTAAAGGTAGTTATAAACTCCTAAATCTTAACATTATACATATTTTGTGTCAGTTCTTGTCTGCCTCTGATGGCGCCATACGCCTTGTCTTGTGTGCATGCGCGCCATTGCATACATCGCATATGTTAGTTTAAACATATGGTTAGCCTTTATTTGACATGTGGTCACCACATGTGATGCGCTATGCGAGATATTCGAGTATACGTATCATTATGTCCCCCCAATTCGATATTATGCGCAAGTATTGGACATGATGTCGAACTCAACTAGTTCTTAGAAGAAAAGAAATGTTAGTCTTTAGCCAAATACAAAACTAAAAAATGTGAAAAGGAAACAAGGGTGGTTGGTGAAGTGCTTTTAATGAAAGATTTTCTATTTGATGTCTGTCAGCATACTTACAAAGAATAAACTATCCTTTCAACCGCCATCCATCACTTCATTATTTTCTATCCATGTAACACGCGACACGTGTGCATGATTGGACCCTTCATTTTAAACCGCTCTTTTTTTTCGGAGGAAGCTATTTCAATTTCACATCTCCTATAGATATCTCATAATTTCACTCACAATGTTTTTTACCTTCTCTTTACTTGCACGTGTACTAGGTTCTCTTCAGCACAAAATCCTTTTTTGCCCCATCCGTGTTCTTCATTGTTTGACTCTCAGGTTAGCGTGTATTCTATCCCTCTCTTTTATCGTATATAAATTTTTTGTATTATACAAGGGTTCGAATTCACTTCCGTTGACAAACCTGACAACGCCAGATTGATTTCTTCGATTATTACAAGCAAACCCATAAGGAAGATCAAATCATGGTTTCTACAGATATCATCGCTCAACCTTGTTGCGCCTCAACTGGACCAGCGAGCCTATAACCCTCCCGACGGCAAGATTACGGTATATGCTGAGGTAATACGATAAGGTAATTTGTGATACCCTTCTACACCTTTCGTTATGCATGTTATGTACCATTATTGTTTCGGGACCGGCCAATTGCATCCATATAGCCCCTACCATATTACATATTTTGAGATGTGGTGATTTGCCTTTCACTTTGAACCGACTCTGAATCTTTTCAAAAACGTGACTCATGTAAGAGGCATCAAATGATCTAGTATGCATTTAATGAGAGGGTTGAGTTCATGGTGCCTATTAAAGCTGGGGTGCACAAAAAGTGGAAGAATTCATTTTTTATTGATAATACCTTTATTCCCAATTCTTGTGCCCAACTCGTTTGTGGCATTCTCACTAGACTATAAAAAAGTTGAATAAAAAACCGGATATGACACTTATTGAGCATGAGATGTTCGACCGTTGTACTGAGCGCCAACTTCCTATGCACATGTATACTCACAAGATCTTGAGGGCTGGCAATACGTGTTGTTATCCGACAACTTGTTCTATTTCCACTTTAGTAGTGATGTTCTTCAACCAAATTTTGGAGAGCGCCAATATACGGTGGTGACTAAGGTGGAGGGCACCGCCAATGATGGTGATAGTGCTGTTCTGAGTGATAATGTGCATTCCAATGCTCATACTGGTGAAGGCCATCTCGAGGAGAATCCCATTGATTCTAGATATGTAAAAGTTGAGGGCCATGTCCGCACTGATGGTCATAAGACTGATGTTACTGCTTCTTCCAAGGATCAATCTGAGCACCAAACTGGTTTTGACCCCGAGGGTGGTCAGAAGCGCAAGCGTTATGGGAAAGAAATGTCCCAGAAGAAGCCTAAGCCTCTTCTACGCCCTTTGGTTATTATATTGCTTTTACATTGATCGTGTATCATTTTAACGTGTCTTTCTTTTGCATTTAACAGCTGTTAATACACTGAATTTCTATGGGCTGGCGAATTTTTTGGAAGTTCGTGAGGATGCGGTGGCGTCGGTACTAAACTTTTTGGAGCGAAAACAAATTCTCTTTGCTTACCTTGACTTGGCCCCTGACGCCGACTTGCGTCTGGATACACCAAATTACCATGCTCAACCTTATGAGTTGCATCCATCACATCAAAGAAAAGAATGCTCGCCTGGAGGGGGAGAGCAGCTCTGCGCAGGAGAAGTATAGTGCGTGTGAGGTGCAAGAGCGCAATAATGAGTTGAGGGATCAACTTGAGATTATGCAGAAAGCGTGATCTGATGTTGAGGCTGCTGCAGCTTTGGCGGATTTTGATAAGGCAGCCCTATCTACGAAGCTAAATGTCGCTAAGGAAAAAATTGATGAACTCACGGCCGAGGCTGGTTTGCTCAAGTCCGGTAATGAAACGTTTGAAAAAGAGGCCCAAGAGTATGCCTCCCAGTTGACAAGGTCGGAGGAAGCACGTGTTACCGTTAAAGAGAAGTTTACGATTTGAAGAGTGATCTTCCCACTCTGGCGGCGCACGCATGTAACTCCACGTATGTTAGTGAGCTATTTGCCAAAGCTCTTGTGGCTGTAAATCCTGAGGAGAGGTTCTTATTCTAGGAGCTGATTAAGTCTCACGTTCAAGCCACCCTCAACCTTACTCATATTCTCAAGAAGAGTGTGGTGCGAGACGCTGTTGAAAAGCGAAGGCTCGCCACCAAAGATTTGGTGAATATCTCGATTCCTAGTTTTGTGGCGCTATCTTCATATCCGACCGCTAATGCCAATAATATTTTAAGTGAAATTATAATTTTCATTTTTATTTCAAGTATTTTGTAAGCGTATTGCACAAGTTAAGATTTAATGGACATACATTGTCTTATATTTTTGCGTTATTGCACGATAGTCTTTAAGCTTAGTACTAGTTACATATCTATGCACGAACGTGCGTTTGCAAACAGTTTTTGCAGAAAATTTTTATGATGCTTACTGTGACACCGGCCAGTTTTTTATACACATCGGAAGTAAACAAACACAATCATTTAAGTTGTAACTGTAACATCCTGTTTTTTTTTAAATCACAGCAGAAGACTGAATTTACAGAAATACCCTTATTCAATCGCAAACATGATTATTACAAATAATCTAGTTAATTACTTAATTACAAACCACAGATGTTAAGTTAAACAACATATCGTCAGCCCGACTCCCGTCCCTACCAGCACTAAGATCCAAAACCTGCAAGGGAGGAGGTGAGGGGTTAGCACAAGTCTAAGTGAATGGAACTATCAAAAGGTCTAGCATACAGTACAAACTTGTACTCCTACAGCAACAACTATATGCAACCACATACAACGAACAACAACAACTAGCAACTAGCAACTAGCAACTTTGCTCCAACTAGAGGATCGGCGGCTTGTACGGGCACACGACCATTAGCTGATCAGTGTAGCACCTACCGATAGTCTTTACTAGTGAATCCCCAGTATAGTCATCCACACGCAAGTGATGCGTCGTTCAGCACTATACTCAACAAACAGTAGCTGAAATGTCCCATTCTTATTGATTAAAAACGTTCCATATTAATTGATTTCCTTGCGAGGTTTTGACCTCTATATGAGACGTTTTTCAAAGACTGCATTCATTTTAAAACAAACCATAACCTTTATTTCATCAATAAAGGTTTAAAAAGTTTTACGTAGATTATCAAATAATGATAATCTAAAATATCCTGTTTACACACGACCATTACATAATGGTTTACAATACAAATATGTTACAACAAAATAAGTTTCTTGAATGCAGTTTTTACACAATATCATACAAGCATGGACTCCAATTCTCGTCCTTATTTAAGTATGCGACAGCGGAAGCTCTTAATAATCACCTGAGAATAAACATGCTTAAAACGTCAACAAAAATGTTGGTGAGTTATAGGTTTAACCTATATATATCAAATCATAATAATAGACCACAAGATTTCATATTTCAATACACATCCCATACATAGAGATAAAAATCATTCATATGGTGAACACCTGGTAACCGACAATGACAAGATGCATATATAAGAATATCCCCATCATTCCGGGACACCCTTCGGATATGATATAAATTTCGAAGTACTAAATCATCCGGTACTTTGGATGGGGTTTGTTAGGCCCAATAGATCTATCTTTAGGATTCGCGTCAATTAGGGTGTCTGTTCCCTAATTCTTAGATTACCAGACTTAATAAAAAGGGGCTTATTCGATTTCGATAATTCAACCATAGAATGTAGTTTCACGTACTTGTGTCTATTTTGTAAATCATTTATAAAACCTGCATGTATTCTCATCCCAAAAATATTAGATTTTAAAAGTGGGACTATAACTCACTTTCACAGATTTTTACTTCGTCGGGAAGTAAGACTTGGCCACTGGTTGATTCACGAACCTATAACAATATATACATATATATCAAAGTATGTTCAAAATATATTTACAACACTTTTAATATATTTTGATGTTTTAAGTTTATTAAGTCAGCTGTCCTCGTTAGTAACCTACAACTAGTTGTCCACAGTTAGATGTGCAGAAATAAATCGATAAATATTATCTTGAATCAATCCACGACCCAGTGTATACGTATCTCAGTATTGATCACAACTCAAACTATATATATTTTGGAATCAACCTCAACCCTGTATAGCTAACTCCAACATTCACATATAGAGTGTCTATGGTTGTTCCGAAATATATATAGATGTGTCGACATGATAGGTCGAAACATTGTATACGTGTCTATGGTATCTCAAGATTACATAATATACAATACAAGTTGATTAAGTTATGGTTGGAATAGATTTGTTACCAATTTTCACGTAGCTAAAATGAGAAAAATTATCCAATCTTGTTTTACCCATAACTTCTTCATTTTAAATCCGTTTTGAGTGAATCAAATTGCTATGGTTTCATATTGAACTATATTTTATGAATCTAAACAGAAAAAGTATAGGTTTATAGTCGGAAAAATAAGTTACAAGTCGTTTTTGTAAAGGTAGTCATTTCAGTCGAAAGAACGACGTCTAGATGACCATTTTAGAAAACATACTTCCACTTTGAGTTTAACCATAATTTTTGGATATAGTTTCATGTTCATAATAAAAATCATTTTCTCAGAATAACAACTTTTAAATCAAAGTTTATCATAGTTTTTAATTAACTAACCCAAAACAGCCCGCGGTGTTACTACGACGGCGTAAATCCGGTTTTACGGTGTTTTTCGTGTTTCCAGGTTTTAAATCATTAAGTTAGCATATCATATAGATATAGAACATGTGTTTAGTTGATTTTAAAAGTCAAGTTAGAAGGATTAACTTTTGTTTGCGAACAAGTTTAGAATTAACTAAACTATGTTCTAGTGATTACAAGTTTAAACCTTCGAATAAGATAGCTTTATATGTATGAATCGAATGATGTTATGAACATCATTACTACCTTAATTTCCTTGGATAAACCTACTGGAAAAGAGAAAAATGGATCTAGCTTCAATGGATCCTTGGATGGCTCGAAGTTCTTGAAGCAGAATCATGACACGAAAACAAGTTCAAGTAAGATCATCACTTGAAATAAGATTGTTATAGTTATAGAAATTGAACCAAAGTTTGAATATGATTATTACCTTGTATTAGAATGATAACCTACTGTAAGAAACAAAGATTTCTTGAGGTTGGATGATCACCTTACAAGATTGGAAGTGAGCTAGCAAACTTGAAAGTATTCTTGATTTTATGAAACTAGAACTTTTGGAATTTATGAAGAACACTTAGAACTTGAAGATAGAACTTGAGAGAGATCAATTAGATGAAGAAAATTGAAGAATGAAAGTGTTTGTAGGTGTTTTTGGTCGTTGGTGTATGGATTAGATATAAAGGATATGTAATTTTGTTTTCATGTAAATAAGTCATGAATGATTACTCGAATTTTTGTAATTTTATGAGATATTTCATGCTAGTTGCCAAATGATGGTTCCCACATGTGTTAGGTGACTCACATGGGCTGCTAAGAGCTGATCATTGGAGTGTATATACCAATAGTACATACATCTAAAAGCTGTGTATTGTACGAGTACGAATACTGGTGCATACGAGTAGAATTGTTGATGAAACTGAACGAGGATGTAATTGTAAGCATTTTTGTTAAGTAGAAGTATTTTGATAAGTGTATTGAAGTCTTTAAAAAGTGTATAAATACATATTAAAACACTACATGTATATACATTTTAACTGAGTCGTTAAGTCATCGTTAGTCGTTACATGTAAGTGTTGTTTTGAAACCTTTAGGTTAACGATCTTGTTAAATGTTGTTAACCCAATGTTTATAATATCAAATGAGATTTTAAATTATTATATTATCATGATATTATCATGTATGAATATCTCTTAATATGATATATATACATTAAATGTCTTTACAACGATAATCGTTACATATATGTCTCGTTTAAAAATCATTAAGTTAGTAGTCTTGTTTTTACATATGTAGTTCATTGTTAATATACTTTATGATATGTTTTCTTATCATAGTATCATGTTAACTATATATATATATATCCATATATATGTCATCATATAGTTTTTACAAGTTTTAACGTTCGTGAATCACCGATCAACTTGGGTGGTCAATTGTCTATATGAAACATATTTCAATTAATCAAGTCTTAACAAGTTTGATTGCTTAACATGTTGGAAACATTTAATCATGTAAATATCAATCTCAATTAATATATATAAACATGGAAAAGTTCGGGTCACTACAGTACCTACCCGTTAAATAAATTTCGTCCCGAAATTTTAAGCTGTTGAAGGTGTTGACGAATCTTCTGGAAATAGATGCGGGTATTTCTTCTTCATCTAATCTTCACGCTCCCAGGTGAACTCGGGTCCTCTACGAGCATTCCATCGAACCTTAACAATTGGTATCTTGTTTTGCTTAAGTCTTTTAACCTCACGATCCATTATTTCGACGGGTTCTTCGATGAATTGAAGTTTTTCGTTGATTTGGATTTCATCTAACGGAATAGTGAGATCTTCTTTATCAAAACATTTCTTTAAATTCGAGACGTGGAAAGTGTTATGTACAGCCGCGAGTTGTTGAGGTAACTCTAGTCGGTAAGCTACTGGTCCGACACGATCAATAATCTTGAATGGTCCAATATACCTTGGATTTAATTTCCCTCGTTTACCAAATCGAACAACGCCTTTCCAAGGTGCAACTTTAAGCATGACCATCTCTCCAATTTCAAATTCTATATCTTTTCTTTTAATGTCAGCGTAGCTCTTTTGTCGACTTTGGGCGGTTTTCAACCGTTGTTGAATTTGGATGATCTTCTCGGTAGTTTCTTGTATAATCTCCGGACCCGTAATCTGTCTATCCCCCACTTCACTCCAACAAATCGGAGACCTGCACTTTCTACCATAAAGTGCTTCAAACGGCGCCATCTCAATGCTTGAATGGTAGCTGTTGTTGTAGGAAAATTCTGCTAACGGTAGATGTCGATCCCAACTGTTTCCGAAATCAATAACACATGCTCGTAGCATGTCTTCAAGCGTTTGTATCGTCCTTTCGCTCTGCCCATCAGTTTGTGGATGATAGGCAGTACTCATGTCTAGACGAGTTCCTAATGCTTGCTGTAATGTCTGCCAGAATCTTGAAATAAATCTGCCATCCCTATCAGAGATAATAGAGATTGGTATTCCATGTCTGGAGACGACTTCCTTCAAATACAGTCGTGCTAACTTCTCCATCTTGTCATCTTCTCTTATTGGTAGGAAGTGTGCTGATTTGGTGAGACGATCAACTATTACCCAAATAGTATCAAAACCACTTGCAGTCCTTGGCAATTTAGTGATGAAATCCATGGTAATGTTTTCCCATTTCCATTCCGGGATTTCGGGTTGTTGAAGTAGACCTGATGGTTTCTGATGCTCAGCTTTGACCTTAGAACACGTCAAACATTCTCCTACGTATTTAGCAACATCGGCTTTCATACCCGGCCACCAAAAATGTTTCTTGAGATCCTTGTACATCTTCCCCGTTCCAGGATGTATTGAGTATCTGGTTTTATGAGCTTCTCTAAGTACCATTTCTCTCATATCTCCAAATTTTGGTACCCAAATCCTTTCAGCCCTATACCGGGTTCCGTCTTCCCGAATATTAAGATGCTTCTCCGATCCTTTGGGTATTTCATCCTTTAAATTTCCCTCTTTTAAAACTCCTTGTTGCGCCTCCTTTATTTGAGTAGTAATGTTATTATGAATCATTATATTCATAGATTTTACTCGAATGGGTTCTCTGTCCTTCCTGCTCAAGGCATCGGCTACCACATTTGCCTTCCCCGGGTGGTAACGAATCTCAAAGTCGTAATCATTCAATAATTCAATCCACCTACGCTGCCTCATATTCAGTTGTTTCTGATTAAATATGTGTTGAAGACTTTTGTGGTCGGTATATATAATACTTTTGACCCCATATAAGTAGTGCCTCAAAGTCTTTAATGCAAAAACAACCGCGCCTAATTCCAAATCATGCGTCGTATAATTTTGTTCGTGAATCTTCAATTGTCTAGACGCATAAGCAATCACCTTCGTTCGTTGCATTAATACACAACCGAGACCTTGCTTTGATGCATCACAATAAATCACAAAATCATCATTCCCTTCAGGCAATGACAATATAGGTGCCGTAGTTAGCTTTTTCTTCAATAACTGAAACGCTTTCTCTTGTTCATCATTCCATTCAAATTTCTTCCCTTTATGCGTTAATGCAGTCAAGGGTTATGCTATTCTGGAAAAGTCTTGGATGAACCTTCTGTAGTAACCAGCTAGTCCTAAAAACTGGCGTATGTGTTTCGGAGTTTTCGGGGTTTCCCACTTTTCAACAGTTTCTATCTTTGCCGGATCCACCTTAATACCTTCTTTGTTCACTATGTGACCGAGGAATTGAACTTCTTCCAACCAAAATGCACACTTTGAAAACTTAGCGTACAATTCTTCCTTCCTCAATACTTCTAACACCTTTCTCAAATGTTCACCGTGTTCTTGGTCATTCTTTGAGTAAATAAGTATGTCATCAATGAAAACAATGACAAACTTGTCAAGGTATGGTCCACACACTCGGTTCATAAGGTCCATGAACACAGCTGGTGCATTAGTTAAACCAAACGGCATGACCATAAACTCGTAATGACCGTAACGTGTTCTGAAAGCAGTCTTTGGAATATCATCTTCTTTCACCCGCATTTGATGATACCCTGAACGTAAGTCAATCTTTGAATAAACAGACGAGCCTTGTAGTTGATCAAATAAGTCGTCGATTCTCGGTAGTGGGTAGCGGTTCTTGATGGTAAGTTTGTTCAACTCTCGGTAGTCGATACACAACCTGAATGTACCATCTTTCTTCTTGACAAACAAAACAGGAGCTCCCCACGGTGATGTGCTTGGTCGAATGAAACCACGCTCTAAAAGTTCTTGTAATTGGCTTTGCAGTTCTTTCATCTCGCTGGGTGCGAGTCTGTAAGGAGCACGAGCTATTGGTGCAGCTCCTGGTACAAGATCTATTTGAAATTCAACAGATCGATGTGAGGGTAATCCCGGTAATTCTTTCGGAAATACATCGGGAAATTCTTTTGCAATGGGAACATCATTGATGCTCTTTTCTTCAGTTTGTACTTTCTCGACGTGTGCTAGAACAGCATAGCAACCTTTTCTTATTAGTTTTTGTGCCTTCAAATTACTAATAAGATGTAGCTTCGTGTTGCCCTTTTCTCCGTACACCATTAAGGGTTTTCCTTTTTCTCGTATAATGCGAATTGCATTTTTGTAACAAACGATCTCCGCTTTCACTTCTTTCAACCAGTCCATACCGATTATCACATCAAAACTCCCTAACTCTACTGGTATCAAATCAATCTTAAATGTTTCGCTAACCAGTTTAATTTCTCGATTCCGACATATATTATCTGCTGAAATTAATTTACCATTTGCTAATTCGAGTAAAAATTTACTATCCAAAGGCGTCAATGGACAACTTAATTTAGCACAAAAATCCCTACTCATATAGCTTCTATCCGCACCCGAATCAAATAAAACGTAAGCAGATTTATTGTCAATAAGAAACGTACCCGTAACAAGCTCCGGATCTTCCTGTGCCTCTGCCGCATTAATATTGAAAACTCTTCCACGGCCTTGTCCATTCGTGTTCTCCTGGTTCGGGCAATTTCTAATAATGTGGCCCGATTTTCCACATTTATAACAAACTACATTGGCATAACTTGCTCCGACACTACTTGCTCCGCCATTACTCGTTCCGACACCATTTGTTCCTTTCGTTCTATTAACCCCTGGTCCGTAGACCTCACACTTCGCCGCGCTATGACCATTTCTTTTACACTTGTTGCAAAATTTGGTGCAGAACCCCGAGTGATTCTTTTCACACCTTTGGCATAGCTGCTTCTGATTGTTGTTGTTGTTGCGGTTATTATTGTTGTTGGGATGATTGTTGTAGTTGCTGTTGTTGTTGTTGTTGTTGTTGTTGGGCCGTTTGTTGTAGTTGCGATTGATGTTGCGATTGTTGGGATAATTGTTGCGATTATTGTTGTAATTGCTGTTGTTGTTGTATTGGTGATTCTTATCACCGTTTTCCTCCCACTTTCTTTTGACTTGCTTCACATTGGCCTCTTCAGCAGTCTGTTCTTTAATTCTTTCTTCAATCTGGTTCACTAGTTTGTGAGCCATTCTACATGCCTGTTGTATGGAGGCGGGCTCGTGTGAACTTATATCTTCTTGGATTCTTTCCGGTAATCCTTTCACAAACGCGTCGATCTTCTCTTCCTCATCTTCGAATGCTCCCGGACACAATAGGCACAATTCTGTGAATCGTCTTTCGTACGTGGTAATATCAAATCCTTGGGTTTGTAACCCTCTAAGTTCTGTCTTGAGCTTATTGACCTCGGTTCTGGGACGGTACTTCTCGTTCATCAAGTGCTTGAATGCTGACCATGGTAGTGCGTACGCATCATCTTGTCCCACTTGCTCTAGATAGGTATTCCACCATGTTAACGCAGAACCTGTGAAGGTATGCGTAGCGTACTTCACTTTGTCCTCTTCAGTACACTTACTTATGGCAAACACCGATTCAACCTTCTCGGTCCACCGTTTCAATCCGATCGGTCCTTCGGTTCCATCAAATTCCAAAGGTTTGCAGGCAGTGAATTCTTTGTAGGTGCATCCTACACGATTTCCTGTACTGCTAGATCCAAGGTTATTGTTGGTATGTAGCGCAGCCTGTACTGCGGCTATGTTTGAAGCTAGAAAAGTACGGAATTCCTCTTCATTCATATTCACTGTGTGTCGAGTAGTCGGTGCCATTTCCTTCAAAATAGTCAAATGGAACAAGTTAATCATACAGAATATTAAGAGTAGTTAATAGTATTTCGTAGCATAATATGAACTCATTTATAAAAGCTTTTTCTTCATATTAGCGTTTTATAAGTTTAAATTCGGGTAGTACCTACCCGTTAAGTTCATACTTAGTAGCTAATATACAATTCAACTACTACAATTCTATATGAAAAACTGATTATAATAATATTTCGCGTTCAAACTTTTATACAATATTTTACAAACTTACAATACCGCTTATTTTACATAAAGCATGAAATATAGCACACAATAACTTTGATACAAGATAGTTGTGAAGATAATTCTAGCTAGTACACAAGTCGTTCAGCAAAGGCAATAAAGACACGTAATTCATACGTCCAGAAACAAGTCATGCATTCTGGTTTTACTAGGACTACTTCCCATCCTTGGTCTTGTGCAACATAACCGTTATGGCCGTTGATAAGACAGCGTGTTGTAACGTCATCAAAGGGACGAGGGTTACGTAATGTCCAACAGTCCCGTAATAATCTAAAAACCTCATTTCTTACCCCAATTACCGACTCCGTCACTTGTGGAAACGTTTTGTTTAATAGTTGTAGCCCGATGTTCTTGTTCTCACTTTGGTGAGAAGCGAACATTACTAATCCGTAAGCATAACATGCTTCTTTATGTTGCATGTTAGCCGCTTTTTCTAAATCACGAAGTCCAATATTCGGATATATTGAGTCAAAATAATTTCTTAACCCGTTGCGTAAAATAGCATTTGGGTTCCCCGCAATATATGCGTCAAAGTAAACACATCGTAACTTATGGGTTTCCCAATGTGATATCCCCCATCTTTCAAACGAAAGTCTCTTATAAACCAAGACATTCTTGGAACGTTCTTCGAATGTCTTACAAACTGATCTCGCCTTAAATAGTTGTGCCGAAGAATTCTGGCCGACTCTAGACAAGATTTCATCAATCATGTCTCCGGGTAGGTCTCTTAAAATATTGGGTTGTCTATCCATTTTGTGTTTTTAAACTGTAAAATAGACAAGAGTTAGTTTCATAAAAAAATACTTATTAATACAAGCAATTTTTACATATATCATAAAGCATAAGAACACTATATTACATATATTACACCACACGAATACAACTATCTTATTCCGACTCGCTCGTTTCTTCTTCTTCGGTTTTGGTTCGTTTTGCCAAGTTTCTAGGGATATATGATGTTCCCCTAATACGAGCCGTCGTTGTCCACATTGGTTTAGAAAAACCTGGTGGTTTAGAGGTTCCCGGGTTATTGTTACAACTTAAGGACTTCGGGGGTTGACGATACATATAAAGTTCATCGGGGTTGGAATTAGATTTCTCTATTTTTATGCCCTTTCCCTTATTATTTTCTTTTGCCTTTTTAAATTCAGTTGGGGTAATTTCTATAACATCATCGGAATTCTCGTCGGAATCCGATTCATCGGAGAATTGGTAATCCTCCCAATATTTTGCTTCCTTGGCGGAAACACCATTGACCATAATTAACTTTGGTCGGTTGGTTGAGGATTTTCTTTTACTTAACCGTTTTATTATTTCCCCCACCGGTTCTACTTCTTCATCCGGTTCCGATTCTTCTTCCGGTTCCGATTCTTCTTCCGGTTCCGACTCTTCTTCCGGTTCCTCTTCGGGAACTTGTGAATCAGTCCACGAATCATTCCAATTTACATTTGACTCTTCATTATTATTAGATGAGTCAATGGAACTTGTTCTAGAGGTAGACATCTATCACATAATATCAAACGCGTTAAGAGATTAATATATCACATAATATTCACATGTTAAAAATATATAGTTTCCAACAAAATTTGTTAAGCAATCATTTTTCAAGTAAACACGGTCGAAGTCCAGACTCACTAATGCATCCTAACAAACTCGATAAGACACACTAATGCAAAATTCTGGTTCTCTAAGACCAACGCTCGGATACCAACTGAAATGTCCCGTTCTTATTGATTAAAAACGTTCCATATTAATTGATTTCGTTGCGAGGTTTTGACCTCTATATGAGACGTTTTTCAAAGACTGCATTCATTTTAAAACAAACCATAACCTTTATTTCATCAATAAAGGTTTAAAAAGTTTTACGTAGATTATCAAATAATGATAATCTAAAATATCCTGTTTACACACGACCATTACATAATGGTTTACAATACAAATATGTTACAACAAAATAAGTTTCTTGAATGCAGTTTTTACACAATATCATACAAGCATGGACTCCAATTCTCGTCCTTATTTAAGTATGCGACAGCGGAAGCTCTTAATAATCACCTGAGAATAAACATGCTTAAAACGTCAACAAAAATGTTGGTGAGTTATAGGTTTAACCTATATATATCAAATCATAATAATAGACCACAAGATTTCATATTTCAATACACATCCCATAAATAGAGATAAAAATCATTCATATGGTGAACACCTGGTAACCGACAATGACAAGATGCATATATAAGAATATCCCCATCATTCCGGGACACCCTTCGGATATGATATAAATTTCGAAGTACTAAAGCATCCGGTACTTTGGATGGGGTTTGTTAGGCCCAATAGATCTATCTTTAGGATTCGCGTCAATTAGGGTGTCTGTTCCCTAATTCTTAGATTACCAGACTTAATAAAAAGGGGCATATTCGATTTCGATAATTCAACCATAGAATGTAGTTTCACGTACTTGTGTCTATTTTGTAAATCATTTATAAAACCTGCATGTATTCTCATCCCAAAAATATTAGATTTTAAAAGTGGGACTATAACTCACTTTCACAGATTTTTACTTCGTCGGGAAGTAAGACTTGGCCACTGGTTGATTCACGAACCTATAACAATATATACATATATATCAAAGTATGTTCAAAATATATTTACAACACTTTTAATATATTTTGATGTTTTAAGTTTATTAAGTCAGCTGTCCTCGTTAGTAACCTACAACTAGTTGTCCACAGTTAGATGTGCATAAATAAATCGATAAATATTATCTTGAATCAATCCACGACCCAGTGTATACGTATCTCAGTATTGATCACAACTCAAACTATATATATTTTGGAATCAACCTCAACCCTGTATAGCTAACTCCAACATTCACATATAGAGTGTCTATGGTTGTTCTGAAATATATATAGATGTGTCGACATGATAGGTCGAAACATTGTATACGTGTCTATGGTATCTCAAGATTACATAATATACAATACAAGTTGATTAAGTTATGGTTGGAATAGATTTGTTACCAATTTTCACGTAGCTAAAATGAGAAAAATTATCCAATCTTGTTTTACCCATAACTTCTTCATTTTAAATCCGTTTTGAGTGAATCAAATTGCTATGGTTTCATATTGAACTATATTTTATGAATCTAAACAGAAAAAGTATAGGTTTATAGTCGGAAAAATAAGTTACAAGTCGTTTTTGTAAAGGTAGTCATTTCAGTCGAAAGAACGACGTCTAGATGACCATTTTAGAAAACATACTTCCACTTTGAGTTTAACCATAATTTTTGGATATAGTTTCATGTTCATAATAAAAATCATTTTCTCAGAATAACAAATTTTAAATCAAAGTTTATCATAGTTTTTAATTAACTAACCCAAAACAGCCCGCGGTGTTACTACGACGGCGTAAATCCGGTTTTACGGTGTTTTTCGTGTTTCCAGGTTTTAAATCATTAAGTTAGCATATCATATAGATATAGAACATGTGTTTAGTTGATTTTAAAAGTCAAGTTAGAAGGATTAACTTTTGTTTGCGAACAAGTTTAGAATTAACTAAACTATGTTCTAGTGATTACAAGTTTAAACCTTCGAATAAGATAGCTTTATATGTATGAATCGAATGATGTTATGAACATCATTACTACCTTAATTTCCTTGGATAAACCTACTGGAAAAGAGAAAAATGGATCTAGCTTCTATGGATCCTTGGATGGCTCGAAGTTCTTGAAGCATAATCATGACACGAAAACAAGTTCAAGTAAGATCATCACTTGAAATAAGATTGTTATAGTTATAGAAATTGAACCAAAGTTTGAATATGATTATTACCTTGTATTATAATGATAACCTACTGTAAGAAACAAAGATTTCTTGAGGTTGGATGATCACCTTACAAGATTGGAAGTGAGCTAGCAAACTTGAAAGTATTCTTGATTTTATGAAACTAGAACTTTTGGAATTTATGAAGAACACTTAGAACTTGAAGATAGAACTTGAGAGAGATCAATTAGATGAAGAAAATTGAAGAATGAAAGTGTTTGTAGGTGTTTTTGGTCGTTGGTGTATGGATTAGATATAAAGGATATGTAATTTTGTTTTCATGTAAATAAGTCATGAATGATTACTCATATTTTTGTAATTTTATGAGATATTTCATGCTAGTTGCCAAATGATGGTTCCCACATGTGTTAGGTGACTCACATGGGCTGCTAAGAGCTGATCATTGGAGTGTATATACCAATAGTACATACATCTAAAAGTTGTGTATTGTACGAGTACGAATACTGGTGCATACGAGTAGAATTGTTGATGAAACTGAACGAGGATGTAATTGTAAGCATTTTTGTTAAGTAGAAGTATTTTGATAAGTGTATTGAAGTCTTTCAAAAGTGTATAAATACATATTAAAACACTACATGTATATACATTTTAACTGAGTCGTTAAGTCATCGTTAGTCGTTACATGTAAGTGTTGTTTTGAAACCTTTAGGTTAACGATCTTGTTAAATGTTGTTAACCCAATGTTTATAATATCAAATGAGATTTTAAATTATTATATTATCATGATATTATCATGTATGAATATCTCTTAATATGATATATATACATTAAATGTCTTTACAACGATAATCGTTACATATATGTCTCGTTTAAAAATCATTAAGTTAGTAGTCTTGTTTTTACATATGTAGTTCATTGTTAATATACTTTATGATATGTTTTCTTATCATAGTATCATGTTAACTATATATATATATATATCCATATATATGTCATCATATAGTTTTTACAAGTTTTAACGTTCGTGAATCACCGATCAACTTGGGTGGTCAATTGTCTATATGAAACATATTTCAATTAATCAAGTCTTAACAAGTTTGATTGCTTAACATGTTGGAAACATTTAATCATGTAAATATCAATCTCAATTAATATATATAAACATGGAAAAGTTCGGGTCACTACAGTAGCCAACTAGACCCAACCACAACTAGGTTGACCTCTCTGAGCTGAACCTAACAGATCAAGGTTCAAATAACAACTTGTGCACATACAACCAGTCAACTACTACTACTACTACTACTACAGGAAACTAATACTACTAAAAGCATGGCAACCTTAAATGCGATCAACTGTACGACATAACTACTAATCATGGCAATTATCAACAATATAAACATAGTAGCGCAACTTGCTACTCTATACTACACCATGAGATAATCTCACTCACCGAATACCAGCAATTAGCCCAGATAATCTATCACTGAGCTTCTTCCATATCCTTATCACCTGAACATAAGGCAAATCAAGTTAGTTTCTGTCCATTATCACAAAACAACACTATACAGCAAATTATTAACATAAGTGTCACTAAAAGTCCACCTAACATTTATGCATTTTTTAGAATTTACATCCTGATTATCATAAGTCACACGAGCAACATAACGACTAGAAAATAGACAATTAAACAACATAAGTCTACACTGATCTGTATCTATACGGTTGCACATGCATCTGTACAGTTGCAAGTCCATCTGTACGGTTGCGTCGTGTACCCGTACGGTTGCACACCCACTGCCCGGTTGCACCAACACCCCTGCATCTGTACGGTTGCACATGCATCCGTACAGTTGCACAGTGTACCTGTGCGGTTGCAATCTGCAACTGTACGATTGTATTCATCGAGCAACAGCAGCAGAAACTGACGGGTTTTGAGCCAAAATCTCCCAAATCTCGATTTCTAAACGTTTTGACACCAAAAGAAGCTTAGAAAACATTTATAACAACTAAAGGAACATAAATCACAATGTTTTACACAAAACCAACATCAAAATCAACCAATTTGACATCAAAACCTACTTTAATAAAAACCTACCTTTAAAATCCATTTAAACTCAGATTACAACAAGAAAATGAATGATTCTTACCTTGTTATAACCACGAAATCAGCAGCAACCGATTACACAACACAATTTAGACTCAAAATCGAGATTCAAGAGATTAGGGTTTCAAGAGAGTGAATGTTAGGTACGGAGTAATATTTGGAAGTTTCAAGAAAGTGAGAAAGAAGGCTGGTCACAAGCTTATATATTTATGTTAAACACAATACCCCATCACACACGGGTATTTACCAGTTATCTGATATCTTTCGTACTTAATTTGACTACCCTAACGGAGTCCAAATTAAACAAATGAACCTGTTCTGTGACCCTTATCACAAACTGGTCTCAACTAAACAACTAAATAATTATAAACATATAATTACATACAAACACACCAAAGGTCAAAAGGGTCATTTCAACTAGGCTCGGTAACAGGATGTTACAAATCTACCCCCTTAAAGAGATTCCGTCCTCGGAATCGGGTCAACTACGGTCAACAAAACCGTACACTCAACTAAGTCTTTCATAATAATCAACCCAAAATAGAAAATCGTCCTTCTAATATCCATCGTCTTTCTTCAAACAAGTGTACGAATAAAGAATTTCTAACTTTTACTCACGTCCGATACAATTCAAATTACCGCATCATTCACTGGTCATCAACTTAAATCCACAAATATCCACTGCCAATCCAATAATCAAAGTCAAATGTTACGTTTCTAGGTCATTCTGTATTGAAATTTCACAATCTGTCATCAATTTCAACTCCTACCACAGTCAACATTTCACAATTATTCCAAGCTCCGGCTATAGAATTAGTTATCAGTCTAAGTCATGTGTCTATATCCACAAAATTATCCGTAATTGAAGGTAATATTCTAGGTTATTCGTCTTTTGTCCAATCATATCATTATCCAATATAGCACAGGCCACCTAATTTTTCCTTCAGCTTCCCAGAAATTCTGTATGATCACCATAATACACTTCTGTTGGCCAGACACAAGTATATTATCCTGAATCACACCTTCATTCTGAGTCGCTCGAAATGGAAAAATACTACTTGTTCCATCCATTAACTTAAGTCCAACGAGTCTCCTCAAATGCCTCGGCAAATAAATAAGCCACTTAATAATTAATCAATCACACCATATGTCCAATCATAGTTATTTAAACATTGTCCATCAATTGTTCAAATATAATCTACCCACATTACCACATATCCAATAAGCATAGGAAAATATCTAGTCAATAAATTCCACTATCGACATATCACTCCTACTCATGTCACTGTCTAACTACTTTATGTCATCAAAAGCCCACTGCGTAAAGAAACCCAACACATCTATATCTAAGTCACTGTTTTAAATCTCAAAAATTCAACCTAAGGGTCACCCTTACCACCACAAAGCACACAAGGGTCGCAACCAAAACATACAACAACATAATCCTACAAAGGAAATCTTACACTACAATCAAGATCTACCAATCTAAAACACACAAAAATATATATACACAACCATATACATATATATATATATATATATATATATATATATACACACACACACACACAACTAAACAATACGAGGATTTTAAAGCATACCTGTATTCACATCATAATCATCATCTGTATCAGTAACCATCTGATAAGCTCTTGCTATTGTCGTAGGTGGATTCTTTCTTTTCTGCCCTACTGGAGAACCAGAAGATCCACCCACCGATCCCAACTGCACTCCTGGTCCCACCCCAAAACCTGATCCTCTTACATATGGACATTGGGCTGACCTATGCCCCACTTTATGACATCTCTAACATACATCCTCTTGGAATGAACACATCCGAATCTTGTGTCCCACAATACCACATCTCAAACATCTTTTAGTTGAATCTGAACAGGGACCACTATGAGATGATCTACAACTATAACACCAAGAATTTTGACTTGATGCTGACTCACTCTGATCTAACCTACTCTTCTGTTTTAACTTAACAGACTTCTTTGACCTAGAGTCTGACTGACTCATCACATGATCTTGTTGTGGCATCTCATAACCTACGATTCTATTTCTTACTGCTCTGACGTCATCCTCTACCATTTTGGCCATAACAAACGCTTGAGATAACGTCGTCACCATCCTGACCATTGTTCTATATTCTGGTAAAATTATATTAACAAAATGCTAAATTCTGGATTGTTCATCTGGAACCCACTGTTGTACGAACCTTAAATTATCCATATACTGCTCAATTACCTCATCTATCGTCATTTGAGGTGTCATTTTCATTGCCAGAAATTCTGTCTTAATTCGATTGAGGTCATAAGACGAACAATACTGCTCACAAACTTTACCATAAAATTGTTCCAAGTAATCATGCTCACTTGCTCTTTTGGAATACTAAAGGTAACCGTATCCCACAAAACTATTGCCCTATTTTTCAGCATACGACTAGCATAAATAACCTGTAATTATGGTTCGCACTGACAGACCTCAAAAACCTTTTCTATCTCACTTAACCAGTTAAGGGTTACCGTTGGGTTAGAACTTCCTGAGTACTCTGGAGGATTATAATTCAGAAACTGTTTGAAGCTACATTTCTTGGGTTGTTGAAACATCGGCATCTGATACGGACTCCACATCCGATTTGTGAACTGTTGATTAAAGTGAGGTGACACTTGATACTGTTGAGGAAATTGACACCGAGGTGGTAACTATTGTTGTTGTTGGAAAGCACTTCCAGTTTGCTGATAAATATTTGACTGCACCGGATACCCACTAAACATCTGATTCGGTACACTACCACTTGGGTTCACTGTTACCTGATGTTGTTTCAATTCCCTTATTCGATCACGTGCTTCCTTTAACTTACTTTATAAATCTAAAATTTGCTCATGCGGATCCTCTTCTGACACATACCCGTCTTCATCTGGGGCTCTGAATGTTCCGGGGGCTGACGGACCAGTTGCGTTTCCTGTATTATCTGTCATATCTGCACTACCACAACAACTCACACAAACTCTTAGTGTAAAACATGTTAGTACCTATCAACTAACACATGCAATCCCTACATTCACTTAACTCGTTCCCTCAGATATGTTCGACACAACACCATGTTTGGGTACATGACATTCAACACAATGCACATGCGGCCAAACCTATGCTCTGATACCACATTTGTAACACCTATTTTTTTAAATCACAGCGGAAGACTGAATTCACAGAAATACCCTTATTTGATCGTAAACATGATTATTACAAATAATCTAGTTGATTACTTAATTACAAACAACATGTGTTACGTTAAACAACTAGTTACGTAATTACAAAAGATAAGACATCAGAGTTCGTCTTATCAAACATATCGTCAGCCGACTACCGTCCCTACCAGCACTAAGATCCAAAACCTGCAAAGGAGGAGGTGAGGGGTTAGCACAAGGCTAAGTGAATGTAACTATCAAAAGGTCTAGCATTCAGTACCAACTTGTTGTAGTGACCCGAACTTTTCCATGTTTATATATATTAAATGAAATTGTTATTTACATGATTAAGTATTTCCAACATGTTAATCAATCAAACTTGTTAAGACTTGATTAATTAAAATAGGTTTCATATAGACAATTGACCACCCAAGTTGACTGGTGATTCACGAACGTTAAAACTTGTAAAAACTATATGATGACATATATATATATATATATATATATATATATATATATATATATATATATATATATATATATATATATATATATATATATATATATATATATATATATATATATATATAGTTAACATGATATTATGATAAGTAAGTATCTCATTAGGTAATTTAACAATGAGTTATATAAATAAAATTGAGTTTATTGAAATATGAAACTCAAAACGATATATATAACGATTATCGTTATAACAACGTTTTACTAAATACATATGAATCATATTAAGATATTGATACACTATGTTTAATCATGATAAATGATAAGTAAACATGTCATTAAGTGTATTAACAATGAACTACATATGTAAAAACAAGACTACTAACTTAATGATTTCGAAACGAGACATATATGTAACGATTATCGTTGTAACAACATTTAACTGTATATATATCATACTAATGTAGTGACCCGAACTTTTCCATGTTTATATATATTAAATGAAATTGTTATTTACAAGATTAAATGTTTCCAACATGTTAAGCAATCAAACTTGTTAAGACTTGATTAATTGAAATAGGTTTCATATAGACAATTGACCACCCAAATTGACCGGTGATTCACGAACGTTAAAACTTGTAAAAACTATATGATGACATATATATGATTATATATATAGTTAACATGATATTATGATAAGTAATTATCTCATTAGGTATTTTAGCAATGAGTTATATACATAAAATTGAGTTTATTGAATTAAGAAACTCGAAACAATATATATAACGATTATCGTTTTAACAACGTCTTACTAAATACATATGAATCATATTAAGATATTGATACACTATGTTTAATCATGATAAATGATAAGTAAACATTTCATTAAGTGTATTAACAATGAACTACATATGTAAAAACAAGACTACTAACTTAATGATTTTGAAACGAGACATATATGTAACGATTATCTTTGTAACAACATTTAACTGTATATATATCATATTAAGATATATTAATATATCATAATATCATGATAATATAATAATTTAACATCTCATTAGATATAATAAACATTGGGTTAACAACATTTAACAAGATCGTTAACTTAAAGGTTTCAAATCAACATTTACATGTAACGACTAACGATGACTTAACGACTCAGTTAAAATGTATATACATGTAGTGTTTTAATATGTATTCATACACTTTTTAAAGACTTCAAGACACTTATCAAAATACTTCTACTTAACAAAAATGCTTACAATTACATCCTCGTTCAGTTTCATCAACAATTCTACTAGTATGCACCCGTATTCGTACTCGTACAATACACAGCTTTTAGATGTATATACTATTGGTATATATACTCCAATGATCAGCTCTTAGCAGCCCATGTGAGTTACCTAACACATGTGGGAACCATCATTTGGCAACTAGCATGAAATATCTAACAAAATTACAAAAATATGAGTAATCATTCATGACTTATTTACATGTAAACAAAATTACACATCCTTTATATCTAATACTTATACCAACGACCAAAAACACCTACAAACACTTTCATTCATCAATTTTCTTCATCTAATTGATCTCTCTCAAGTTCTATCTTCAAGTTCTAAGTGTTCTTCATAAATTCTACAAGTTATAGTTTCATAAAATCAAGAATACTTCCAAGTTTGCTAGCTTACTTCCAATCTTGTAGAGTGATCATCCAACCTCAAGAAATCTTTTTTATTTACAGTAAGATATCTTTCTAATACAAGGTATTACTCATATTCAAACTTTGATTCAATTTCTATAACTATAACAATCTTATTTCGAGTGGAAATTTTACTTGAACTTGTTTTCGAGTCATGATTCTACTTCAAGAACTTTCAAGCCATCCAAGATCCTTTGAAGCTAGATCCATTTTTCTCATTTCCAGTAGTTTTATCCAGAAAACTTGAGCTAGTAATGATGTTCATAACATCATTTGATTCATACATATAAAGCTATCTTATTCGAAGGTTTAAACCTGAAATCACTAGAACATAGTTTAGTTAATTCTAAACTTGTTCGCAAACAAAAATTAATCCTTATAACTTGACTTTCAAAATCAAGTAAACACATGTTCTATATCTATATGATAAGCTAACTTAATGATTTAAAACCTGGAAACACGAAAAACACCGTAAAACCAGACATACGCCGTCGTAGTAACACCGCGGGCTGTTTTGGATTTGATAATTAAAAACTATAATAAACTTTGATTTAAAAGTTGTTCTTCTTTGAAAATGATTTTTCTTATGAACATGAAACTATATCCAAAAATCATGGTTAAACTCAAAGTGGAAGTATGTTTTTCAAAATGGGCATCAAGACGTCGTTCTTTCGACTGAAATAACTACCTCTTACAAAAATGACTTGTAACTTATATTTCTGACTATAAACCTATACTTTTTCTATTTAGATTCATAAAATAGAGTTCAGTATGAAACCATAGCAATTTGATTCACTCAAAACGGATTTAAAATGAAGAAGTTATGGGTAAAACAAGATTGGATATTTTTTTAATTTTTGTAGCTACGGGAAATATTAACAATTCTATACAAATCATATCCTAGCTAACTTATATTGTATTATACATGTATTCTAATATATTATGTAATCTTGGGATACCATAGACACGTATTCAAATGTTTTGACATATCATATCGACCCATGTATATATATTATTTAGAACAACCATAGACACTCTATATGCAGTAATGTTGGAGTTAGCTATACAGGGTTGAGGTTGATTCCAAAAATATATATACTTTGAGTTGTGATCTAGCCTGAGACGTGTATACACTGGGTCGTGGATTGATTCAAGATAATATATATCGATTTATTTCTGTACACCTAACTGTGGACAACTAGTTGTAGGTTACTAACGAGGACAGCTGACTTAATAAACTTAAAACATCAAAATGTATTAAAAGTGTTGTAAATATATTTTGAACATACTTTGATATATATGTACATATTTGTTATAAGTTCGTGAATCGACCAGTGGCCAAGTCTTACTTCCTGACGAAGTAAAAATCTGTGAAAGTGAGTTATAGTCCCACTTTTAAAATCTAATATTTTGGGATGAGAATACATGCAGTTTTATAAATGTTTTACGAAATAGACACAAGTAATTGAAACTACATTATACGGGTGAATGATCGAAGCCGAATATGCCCCTTTTGCTTGGTAACCTAATAATTAGTAAACCGATCTACTAATTGACGCGAATCCTAAAGATAGATCTATTGGGCCTAACGAACCCCATCCAAAGTACCGGATGCTTTATGAAACAACCCAACCCGTATTAAAACCGGCCATAAAAATTTTTTCCTTTTAATACGCGTTAAATAATACTTTAGGTCCCGTTACACATATTCCAAAACGTATTTGTTATCAAAGTAAGTTCATCGAACTTAAAACATACATTAATGATTTAAACTCCTTAATACAATGGTTCATTAATTAAATCGTAAACCAGTTATAATCATTATGACCCGACTAGTTACGTTTACACAAAACCGAGCATGGTGATTTGGGACTACGCTACCCAAATCCTAATCGAGTCCAAAAGCAAGATCTTCTAAAGCAACCTAGTCGAGATCTCTAATTCCCAAGCTTACCCGAGCCGCCAAGCATGCGAACCTATAAAATATCAACAACGAGAGGGTAAGCTAACGCTTAGTGAGTGAGAATATACTACATACATATATATGCATAAAATGGACACGCCACAAAATAGCAAATACCGCATACCGGAACATCCAAACATCAAGGCAAGCTAGTCTAAGCATACCGTAAGATCACTAAGCAATGAGCTAAAGATACATCAACAAAATATAAGTTTGCCAACAACGATGTGAACAATGCCAATAAGCTACACCCGGAGGGTTAGCTACAACACGACAATACAACATTATACGGATACAAATTATATATATATATATAGATTAACATAAAATGCTTACGCTTACAACACAATAACCATGGTCGACCAATCATACAAGGGAACGGTACTTGAAAGTCCGTTGGAGTTCACAACATCCACTAGTGTTACTTACACACCGCGTAATCACTAATCCCCCGGGTGATGTCTTGAACACCGCGACTAACTCACCCTAATGACAATGTGGCGTCTTAAACACCGCGATGAATCCACACATCAATCAAAACAATGAGTGGTGTCTTGAACACCGCGACATTTCCACTCCCATGACGATGTGGTGTCTTAAACACCGCGACAATACCACACGTCAATTATACAATGAGTAGTGTCTTAAACACCGCGACAATACTACTCGTCAATCCAACAATGAGTAGTGTCTTAAACACCGCGACAATACTACTCACTACTTTGAATGTGGTGTCTTAAACACCGCGACACTTCCACATTCATACCACACAAATAAATACATTATATACGTTCACGCATAATTATTCCACTCACAATGTTGACCCTTCGCCATTGGGGTAATATAATCCACATCACACGCCCATGTGATAACGTACACACCAAGTGTGCACCTCGTCCAAAGGTGGTCAACCAAAACGCACAACCGTGCCAATTGGACCAATACAAAAGTCCATGAAATCCACCTATATGTGAAGTGAGCTCTATAGCCGAGAATCACTTCACCCGACCCGCACCCATCCTACACATACATATGCACATAGGATATTAACACTCACCTTAAGCCTTGATGAATGCAACCAAGTAATCCGCAACTCGTCAATGAAAAGTACCTAAACCATTATCATAAATACCACAACACAATTAGATTGGATTTACAAACCAACCCAATTCGACACTTAGTGCAAATTCGACCCACATGCACTTCCAAGTACAAACCGCGCCCAAACTTAACCAAAATTCACTAACACAAGTGATAATGGTCCTAATATGCCAATTAAACCCGAGCACAAGTGTTAAATACGTGTCTCACCCATTTTGACACCAAAACCCTAATTTTAACCAATTAAGTCAAAATCTCACCATTTACAAGTTTTACAAGCATAAACTTGCACACTAAACACAAAACCGCCAATAACAACCATAAACCCGAATATTGGTGTTAATCTCCAATTAACAACTAAATGGGTTCCATCTAAGAATCATACAATCAAAAGCCCTAAATTTGAATGATGAACACAAAAACGAATTTCGGAGTTAGAGCTTACCACTAGTATCACCACGTAGCCAAGAACGAGGAGAACACACTTTCCAACTACGCCAAAGATCGAATCACAAGTCTTGAACCCCAAATCTTCACTTGAATCCAAAGAGGATTTATGTTTTGAGAGAATAAATGGAAGAAAAATGAAAAAGGAAATGAAATGAATGAGATGGGTGGCTGAGATTTATCCCACAAACTGATCCATATGCGAAATGACGGTTTTACCCCTGAACACACCCCATTTAAAGCTGAAAATCGGGTCTGGAACCAGGCTGGTCGCTGCGCGACCCTACTTGTCGCGGCGCGACAACGTGCTGCAGCTGGTGCTTCAAATTACTAGTGTTCTGATCCAGTTTTGCTCTTAATCATCGCAGCGCTACCACAGCCTTCGCGGTGCGACCCACAACACATTTTCTTCCATTTTCGTCTAACCAAGTCCCCGTCTCATAATTCCACTCGTACGCTCCAATCCCGACTTATTTATGCAAGCAAACCCTTCTAGAAGACCCTAGAACGAACCCTTACCAATAATCTTGCATGCATGCGTAACCACCACCTTATATACGCATATTCCCACGCGTACATGCAACGTACACTATCGTACACTGCGTATCTCTCGTTCTAACTATATATATACATGAATTCATACGCAACCCGAACCATATACACATATATATCTAAATATCTCCACTGTATATACATACATATGTACATATATATATATATTCTCGCATATGAAATATTCGGGTGTTACAACTCTCCCCCACTTAGAATTGATCACGTCCTCGTGATCCTTGTTACTTAACCAAACGAACCACACTCCACGGTCCTCAACTTAAGTCCCAAACCGACTTTCCTAGGCAACTCTTTCCAATGAATTACCTTTAACAACTAAAATCGTCACCTGCGGTTATCAAGTTACCATCCGAGCATTAAAGCCATGCTCAATCCCGCACACCGGGAAACTCAACCAAATCTCGAACCGAGATATCAACCCTCTAACGTACCATTACCAAGTACAATGCTAAAAGCAACCAAGTCTCAAACCTAAGGTCAACAATCCGAAACGATGAAGACCGAACCAAACGAATCCTTACGGACAACACCAATCACTATACATCCCTTGTAGTGCGCAACACGAACCATATGCAACTACCGTAACATCATAAACACACAGCTAAAACCGATAGCGTCCAACGACCATGGCAACGCTAAACTCGAGGTGTACAAAATCAACTCTCGTCACACCCGTAACAACATGTGAGCAAAACACGGCTATCGCATCACTAATTCCACAACATGGTCCTCACGACCCCACCATCGGCATATAAAACAACCGATAGATCACAACTCAACATGGCCGAAACAACCCGAGCCAAAACACATATGGAGGATGGTCGAAACAACCCGAACCTTAGTGAATTTGCACAACCCGAAATCCACCAACCCAATCCATATATCTCACAACGAAATGACCGCACAACCCGAGTCATCGTGAATACGCGCAAACCGATATTCACTACCACCGCCACATAGTATAACCGAGGATGGCCGTACAACCCGAGCCTTAGTGAATCCGAACTACCCGACATTCACTACCTCAAACTATGAGCTCAACCAACAAGGACAATCGTACTACCCGAAATATTGTGAATACGAACAACCCGATATTCACGTCCCACCACACAACTCAGGAATGGTACTCTCATTTCCCACCGGTACTCACATTTCCCGATAATGTTACGCCATACCGACATAACACTACTCCCTTGATGAAGTCAGCGGACCCCGAAGGTCATGCTCCACCAATCTCAACACCGGATGAAGTCAGCGGACCCTAAAGATCATGCTTCATTAATCGTCAAACCCATGATGAAGTCAGCGGACTCCGAAAGTCATACTTCATCAATCGCATACCATAATCGAGCAAGAACCACCTATATCAAACATAGGTACCGAACAAGAATTCTCCAAAAGAGAACCGAAGGATTTCACCTCGCTCGCCAAACACGTCCATTATCTCTCAATGAGATTTACCACATTACCACCTCGGTGATAATTCAAATCTAAATCATAAGTACAATTTATCCGAAATTGTACTCTACCACAAATCGACCAAAACTAGGTCTCGACAAAGTTTCCGGATCTACCAAAAGTATCATCCGAAATATCACACTAAAACTTCCTCGAGCGGAAGTGTAACTCCCCCACTTGGAACTACGTTCCATATTACACTCGTACAACCGTACAATGCTACCAGAGGTAGACTTGACCAATAATCGGGTCCACACGACCCATCACCACGTCTTGCTCTAACCTTGAGCACACGAAGGATTTTAAACAAATCCTTAAACACTTTGAACGAAAAGTGTACCGCAACACAATCGGAGTCGAACACCACGCTAGTAGATATAAAAGAGGCACCTAATGTCGCGTCACATAGACTCCATTACCAACATGCATCGAGATTCAAAACACTCGATCGCAAGGGTTCCATTTCACCCGACGAACCTCGTGGTTCATCAACTTCAACACACAAGCGAACACGCGCTTAACAAACGAACACCAAAACCCATTTCCATAGATTGGTATAAATATTTCCCAACACTAAGGAATGCTTGATTACACCAAGTCTTACGCCCTTTGTCCAATAATCCAAACGTCGCCATAGGGTACTTCCATTAGGAACGTCGCCCTTAACAATAACATGCACAACACAATGCATTTAACAAATCCAAACTTAAATGTCACATAATAAATATCCAAAGACATATTTATTAAAACGAAACGTACCTCAGCGTCTCCTTGCGGCATTCGCCGCCGCCAACTCGGGACAATCCGGCTTGCAATGTCCCTCTTTATGACAATAGTAGCACATTCCGTCATCACTTCTCGGCATTGTGCATTCCCACAACTTGTGGCCCCTAACACCACAATTGAAACACCTAGGCGCACGAGAATCCATCGCGCCATTTACCACATTACCCATACTCGCACTCGGACCCTTAGTCCTCTTACTCGGAGCACCATAAGAAACAACCCTTCTTCCACTTGAAGGTTCACCCACCTTTGATCGCGTATAAGACTCGAAACCTCTAGCCATGGCGAACAATTCAGCAAACGATTTCGCGTAGCCCCGGCTAATCTTACTCTTCAAGTCATCATTCAAAGTTCGATAGAAATCCTCCATCAACAAACGATCATTCCCTAAATACTCCGGGCAAAAACGAGCCTTCGACATAAAGGTCGTCTTGAGAGTATTCAAATCCATAGAACCCTGTTGCAAATTTCGCAACTCAATATGCAATTTCGACATATCGGCTGAAGTCCGGAACTCCTCGAAGAATTCCTTCTTAAACTCGTCCCACGATAATGCCATAAACGGCTCACCACCGACAAGATCAATCTTACCATCCAACCAATCCTTCACCCTACCCCGCAATAAACTAGTAGCGAGTCTCGTCTTTTTCTCGGGAGGGCATTCCATAGTACGAAAACACCATTCGACATCCGAGATCCAAGTTGTGCTTACCAAAGGATCCGGTTTCCCATCATACATCGGGGGTCTAGTCCTCATGAAGCTCTTAAGACAACGCTCCATTTCACCCCTATTTTGGAATTCGGAATACTTCCTATCCATTTCTTCTCGTAACGCACCCACTTGCTCCGCAACGGAGGCCACAATTCTAGCGTTAAACTCCGCGTCGTTTGTCTCGATCTCGTTTCGCGTCGTCATTCTAAGGAATGCAAAACGATTAGTCCACGCACGTATAAAACGACACGCACAACACCACCCCATCTTGCTAAACACTCGTCGTACATCACTTGTTAGACACGATTTGCACCCGTAATAAGGTTTGCAAGTTCTTATTACGCACACACGCCGTATCGACTCGTTAGTACAACGACCGCCTCGCTCGATGATAATAACCAACACAACAAAATTCCTACACATATAAACATACGCAAGGAATAACATCACAACACAACACAATATCCTAGTTAGTTCACCTACACGCTAAGGCACTAACCAAATTTCCGTCCGTCCCGTTCTCCTACAAATCCCGCAGCAAATACGCACACACAAAAGTCTAAGTCTAGGCACCTATCTCAAGTCGCCTAAATCCCTTAGACCATGCTCTGATACCACTTGAAACAACCCAACCCGTATTAAAACCGGCCATAAAATTTTTTTCCTTTTAATACGCGTTAAATAATACTTTAGGTCCCGTTACACATATTCCAAAACGTATTTGTTATCAAAGTAAGTTCATCAAACTTAAAACATACATTAATGATTTAAACTCCTTAATACAATGGTTCATTAATTAAATCGTAAACCGGTTATAATCATTATGACCCGACTAGTTACGTTTACACAAAACCGAGCATGGTGATTTGGGACTAAGCTACCCAAATCCTAATCGAGTCCAAAAGCAAGATCTTCTAAAGCAACCAAGTCGAGATCTCTAATTCCCAAGCTTACCCGAGCCGCCAAGCATGCGAACCTATAAAATATCAACAACGAGAGGGTAAGCTAACGCTTAGTGAGTGAGAATATACTACATACATATATATGCATAAAATGGACACACCACAAAATAGCAAATACCGCATACCGGAGCATCCAAACATCAAGGCAAGCTAGTCTAAGCATACCGTAAGATCACTAAGCAATGAGCTAAAGATACATCAACAAAATATAAGTTTGCCAACAACGATGTGAACAATGCCAATAAGCTACACCCGGAGGGTTAGCTACAACACGACAATACAACATTATACGGATACAAATTATATATATATATATAGATTAACATAAAATGCTTACGCTTACAACACAATAACCATGGTCGACCAAGCATACAAGGGAACGGTACTTGAAAGTCCGTTGGAGTTCACAACATCCACTAGTGTTACTTACACACCGCGTAATCACTAATCCCCCGGGTGATGTCTTGAACACCGCGACTAACTCACCCTAATGACAATGTGGCGTCTTAAACACCGCGACGAATCCACACATCAATCAAAACAATGAGTGGTGTCTTGAACACCGTGACATTTCCACTCCCATGACGATGTGGTGTCTTAAACACCGCGACAATACCACACGTCAATTATACAATGAGTAGTGTCTTAAACACCGCGACAATACTACTCGTCAATCCAACAATGAGTAGTGTCTTAAACACCGCGACAATACTACTCACTACTTTGAATGTGGTGTCTTAAACACCGCGACACTTCCACATTCATACCACACAAATAAATACATTATATACGTTCACGCATAATTATTCCACTCACAATGTTGACCCTTCGCCATTGGGGTAATATAATCCACATCACACGCCCATGTGATAACGTACACACCAAGTGTGCACCTCGTCAAAAGGTGGTCAACCAAAACGCACAACCGTGCCAATTGGACCAATACAAAAGTCCATGAAATCCACCTATATGTGAAGTGAGCTCTATAGCCGAGAATCACTTCACCCGACCCGCACCCATCCTACACATACATATGCACATAGGATATTAACACTCACCTTAAGCCTTGATGAATGCAACCAAGTAATCCGCAACTCGTCAATGAAAAGTACCTAAACCATTATCATAAATACCACAACACAATTAGATTGGATTTACAAACCAACCCAATTCGACACTTAGTGCAAATTCGACCCACATGCACTTCCAAGTACAAACCGCGCCCAAACTTAACCAAAATTCACTAACACAAGTGATAATGGTCCTAATATGCCAATTAAACCCGAGCACAAGTGTTAAACACGTGTCTCACCCATTTTGACACCAAAACCCTAATTTTAACCAATTAAGTCAAAATCTCACCATTTACAAGTTTTACAAGCATAAACTTGCACACTAAACACAAAACCGCCAATAACAACCATAAACCCGAATATTGGTGTTAATCTCCAATTAACAACTAAATGGGTTCCATCTAAGAATCATACAATCAAAAGCCCTAAATTTGAATGATGAACACAAAAACGAATTTCGGAGTTAGAGCTTACCACTAGTATCATCACGTAGCCAAGAACGAGAAGAACACACTTTCCAACTACGCCAAAGATCGAATCACAAGTCTTGAACCCTAAATCTTCACTTGAATCCAAAGAGGATTTATGTTTTGAGAGAATAAATGGAAGAAAAATGAAAAAGGAAATGAAATGAATGAGATGGGTGGCTGAGATTTATCCCACAAACTGATCCATATGCGAAATGACGGTTTTACCCCTGAACACACCCCATTTAAAGCTGAAAATCGGGTCTGGAACCAGGCTGGTCACGGCGCGACCCTACTTGTCGCGGCGCGACAACGTGCTGCAGCTGGTGCTTCAAATTACTAGTGTTCTGATCCAGTTTTGCTCTTAATCATCGCGGCGCGACCACAGCCTTCGCGGCGCGACCCACAACACATTTTCTTCCATTTTCGTCTAACCAAGTCCCCGTCTCATAATTCCACTCGTACGCTCCAATCCCGACTTATTTATGCAAGCAAACCCTTCTAGAAGACCCTAGAACGAACCCTTACCAATAATCTTGCATGCATGCGTAACCACCACCTTATATACGCATATTCCCACGCGTACATGCAACGTACACTATTGTACACCGAGTATCTCTCGTTCCAACTATATATATACATGAATTCATACGCAACCCGAACCATATACACATGTATATCTAAATATCTCCACTGTATATACATACATATGTACATATATATATATTCTCGCATATGAAATATTCGGGTGTTACACTTTAGTACTTCAAATTCGTGTTTATCATGTCTGAAGGATTCCCGGAATGATAGGGGATATTCTTATATGCATCTTGTTAATGTCGGTTACCAGGTGTTCACCATATGAATGAATTTTATCTCTATGTGTGTGATGTATATTGAAATATGAAATCTTGTGGTCTATTATTATGATTTGATAATATATAGGTTAAACCTATAACTCACCAACATTTTTGTTGACATTTTAAGCATTTTTATTCTCAGGTGATTATTAAGAGCTTCCGCTGTCGCATACTTAAATAAGGACGAGATTTGGAGTCCATGCGTGTATGATATTGTGTAAAAACTGCATTCAGGAAACTTATTTTTGATGTAATATATTCTTATTGTAAACCATTATGTAATGGTCGTGTGTAAACGGTATATTTTAGATTATCATTATTTGATAATCTACGTAATGCTTTTTAAACCTTTATCGATAAAATAAAGGTTATGGTTGTTTTAAAAATGAATGCAGTCTTTGAAAAACGTCTCATATAGAGGTCAAATCCTCGCGAAGAAATCAATTAATATGGAACGTTTATAATCAATATGAACGGGACATTTCAACTAAGATATATTAATATATCATAATATCATGATAATGTAATAATTTAACATCTATTTAGATATAATAAACAATGGGTTAACAACATTTAACAAGATCGTTAACCTAAAGGTTTCAAAACAACATTTACATGTAACGACTAACGATGACTTAACGACTCAGTTAAAATGTATATACATGTAGTGTTTTAATATGTATTCATACACTTTTGAAAGACTTCAAGACACTTATCAAAATACTTCTACTTAACAAAAATGCTTACAATTACATCCCCGTTCAGTTTCATCAACAATTCTACTCGTATGCACCCGTATTCATACTCGTACAATACACAGCTTTTAGATGTATGTACTATTGGTATATGCACTCCAATGATCAGCTCTTAGCAGCCCATGTGAGTCACCTAACATATGTGGGAACCATCATTTGGCAACTAGCATGAAATATCTCATAAAATTACAAAAATATTATTAATCATTCATGACTTATTTACATGTAAACAAAATTACACATCCTTTATATCTAATCCATATACCAATGACCAAAAACACCTAAAAACACTTTCATTCTTCAATTTTATTCATCTAATTGATCTCTCTCAAGTTCTATCTTCAAGTTCTAAGTGTTCTTCATAAATTCTATAAGTTCTAGTTTCATAAAATCAAGAATACTTCCAAGTTTGCTAGCTTACTTCCAATCTTGTAAAGTGATCATCCAACCTCAAGAAATCTTTCTTATTTACAGTAAGATATCTTTTTAATACAATGTAATACTCATATTCAAACTTTGATTCAATTTCTATAACTATAACAAACTTATTTCGAGTGGAAATCTTACTTGAACTTGTTTTCGTGTCATGATTCTGCTTCAAGAACTTTCAAGCCATCCAAGGATCCTTTGAAGCTAGATCTATTTTTTTCATTTCTAGTAGGTTTATCCACAAAAACTAAGGTAGTAATGATGTTCATAACATCACTCGATTCATATATATAAAACTACCTTATTCGAAGGTTTAAACTTGAAATCACTAGAACATAGTTTAGTTAATTCTAAACTTGTTAGCAAACAAAAGTTAATCCTTCTAAATTGACTTTTAAAATCAACTAAACACATGTTATATATCTATATGATATGCTAACTTAATGATTTAAAACCTGGAAACACGAAAAACACCGTAAAATCAGATATACGGCGTCGTAGTAACACCGCGGGCAGTTTTGGGTTTGATAATTAAAAACTATGATAAACTTTGATTTAAAAGTTGTTATTCTGGGAAAATGATTTCTTTTATGAACATGAAACTATATCCAAAAATCATGGTTAAACTCAAAGTGGAAGTATGTTTTTCGAAATGGTCATCAAGAAGTCGTTCTTTCGACTGAAATGACTACCTCTTACAAAAACGACTTGTAACTTATATTTTTGACTATAAACCTATACTTTTTCTGTCTAGATTCATAAAATAGAGTTCAATATGAAACCATAATAATTTGATTCACTCAAAACGGATTTAAAACGAAGAAGTTATGGGTAAAACAAGATTGGATATTTTTTGATTGTTGTAGTTACGGGAATTATTGTAACAATTCTATAAAAATCATATCCTAGCTAACTTATATTGTATTATACATGTATTATAATATATTATGTAATCTTGGGATATCATAGACACGTATGCAAATGTTTTGACATATCATATCGACCCATGTATATATATTATTTGGAACAACCATAGACACTCTATATGCAGTAATGTTTGAGTTAGCTATACAGGGTTGAGGTTGATTTCAAAAATATATATACTTTGAGTTGTGATCTTGCATGAGATGTGTATACACTGGTCGTGGATTGATTCAAGATAATATATATCAATTTATTTTTGTACATCTAACTATGGACAACTAGTTGTAGGTTACTAACGAGGACAGCTGACTTAATAAACTTAAAACATTAAAATATATTAAAAATGTTGTAAATATATTTTGAACATACTTTGATATATATGTACATATTTGTTATAGGTTCGTGAATCGACTAGTGGCCAAGTCTTACTTCCCAACGAAGTAAAAATCTGTGAAAGTGAGTTATAGTCCCACTTTTAAAATCTAATATTTTGGGATGAGAATATATGCAGTTTTATAAATTTTTTACGAAATAGACACAAGTAAATGAAATTACATTATATGGGTGAATGATCGAAGCCAAATATGCCCCTTTTGCTTGGTAACCTAAGAATTAGTAAACCGATCTACTAATTGACGCGAATCCTAAAGATAGATCTATTGGGCCTAACGAACCCCATCCAAAGTAACGGATGCTTTAGTACTTTGAATTCATTTTTATCATGTCCGAAGGATTTCTCAGAATGATAGGGGATATTCTTATATGCATCTTGTTAATGTCGGTTACCAGGTGTTCACCATATGAATGATTTTTATCTCTATGTATGGGATGTATATTGAAATATGAAATCTTGTGGTCTATTATTATGATTTGATAATATATAGGTTAAACCTATAACTCACCAACATTTTTGTTGATGTTTTAAGCATGTTTATTCTCAGGTGATTATTAAGAGTTTCCGCTATTGCATACTAAAATAAGGACAAGATTTGGAGTCCATGCTTGTATGATATTATGTAAAAACTGCATTCAAGAAACTTATTTTTGATGTAATATATTCTTATTGTAAACCATTATGTAATGGTCGTGTGTAAACGGTATATTTTAGATTATCATTATTTGATAATCTACGTAATGCTTTTTAAACCTTTATAGATAAAATAAAGGGTATGGTTGTTTTAAAAATGAATGCAGTCTTTGAAAAACATCTCATATAGAGGTCAAAACCTCGCGACAAAATCAATTTATATGGAACGTTTATAATCAATATGAACGGGACATTTCAGTTGGTATCAGAGCGTTGGTCTTAGAGAACCAGAAATTTGCATTAGTGTGTCTTATCTAGTTTGTTAGGATACATTAGTGAGTCTGGACTTCGACCGTGTTTTCTTTAAAAATGATTGCTTAACTGTTTTGTTGGAAACTATATATTATTAACATGTAAATATTATGTGATATATTAACCTCTTAATATGTTTGATATTGTGTGATAGATGTCTACCACTAGTACAAATCCTATCGATTCACCTAATAATAATGAAGAGTCGAATATATTTTGGGAAGATTCACAAATTCCCGAAGAGGAACCGGAAGAGGAGGAACCGGAAGAGGAGGAACCGGAAGAGGAGGAACTGGAAGAAGAAGAGGTTCCGGAGGAAGAAATATTGATACCTATAGTAAATCAATTAAATAAAAGAAAATCCTCAACCAACGGACCAAAGTTAATAATGGTCAATGGTGTTTCCGCTGAGGAAGCAAAATATTGGGAAGATTACCAATTTTCCGATGAATCGGATCCCGATGAGGATTCCGATGATGTTATAGAAATTACCTCGACCCAATTTAATAAAGCGAAAGAAAATAATAAGGGAAAAGGTATAAAAATAGAGAAACCCGATTCCAACCCCGATGAACTTTATATGTATCGGCAACATCTGTATTTCCTAAAATGTAACAATGACTCGGGAACCTCTAAACCACCAGGTTTTTCTAAACCATTGTGGAAAATGATGGCTCGTATTAGAGGAACACCATATATTCCTAGAAAATTAGGAAAACGAACCAAGTCCGAAGAAGAAGAAACCAGTGATTCAGATTAGAGGGTTGTAATCATGTTGTGTATTATATGAATTGTAGTGTGCTTGTACTTTTATGTTCTATGTAAAAATTGCTTGTATTGTTTGTTAATTATCTTTTATGAATCTAATCCTTGTCTATTTTACAGTATAAAAACAAAATGGACGTTAAGGGTAGACAACCGAATATTTTAGAAGATCTACCAGAGGATATGATTGAGAAAATCTTGTCTAGAGTCGGTCAGAATTCATCAGCACAATTAATTATGGAAAAATTAACTTGTCAAACATTTGAAAGACTTTCCAGAAATGTCTTAGTTTATAAAAGGTTTTCCTTTGATAGGTGGAGTATATCACATTGGGGAGACCGTAAGTTATGCCGTGTTTTCTTTAAAGCATTAAATGCGGGGAACCCAAATGCAATTTTACGCTACGGGTTAAGAACCTATTTTGACTCAACATATCCCAACATAGGATTTCGTGAATTATAAAGAGCTTCTAACATGCAACATAAAGAAGCATGTTATGCTTACGGGTTAGTGATGTTCGCTTCTTACCAAAGTGAGAAAAAGAACATCGGATTGCAACTTTTAAATAAAACCTTCCCACAAGTGACGGATTCAGTAGTTGGGGTGAGAAACAAGGTTTTTAGATTATTACGGGGCTGTTGGACATTACGAAACCCTCGTCCTTTTGACGACATTACAACACGATGCCTAGCCAATGGTCATAACGGTTATTTTTCACAAGACCAAGGATGAGAAGTCGTCTTAGTAAAACCAGAATGCATGACTTGTTTCTGGACTTATGAACTGCGTGTCTTTATTTCCTTTGCTGAACAACTTGCGTATTAACTAGGTTTATCTTCAAAAACTATCTTGTATCAAAGTGTACTATATTTCATGTTATATGTAATATAACGAAGTTGTAAGTTTGAAGAATATTTGTATGTGATATATTATTATAATCAGTTTTTCATATGAAATTGTAGTAGTTGAATTGTAAATTAGCTACTAAGTATGAACTTAACGGGTAGGTAGTACCCGAATTTAAACTTATAAAACGGTAATATGAAGAAAAAGCTTTTATAAATGAGTTCATATTATTCTACGAAATACTATTGACTACTCTTAATATTCTGTATGATTAACTCGATTCAGTTGACAATTTTGAAGGAAATGGCACCGACTATTCGACACACCATGAATATGAGCGAAGAGGAATTTTGTACCTTTCTTGCTGCAAAAATAGCCACAGTACAGGCTGAAGGTATTTCGTATGCTCGAGAGACATATTAAAGTAATGCGGCTAATGTGTTATGATCCAAGTCGGGTCATACCTAATAACAAACTTACCAACACCTTATTAGTATTTGATCTTAACGATTGAATCATTGATTAAATACGCGACACTTGAATTTTAAGGAAAAGGTTTCTTAAATAATGTTACTTGATATGTTTATATATAAGTTATGGAATAACTTATATAAACAAGGATTTAATTATTTATAGGTTAAATAATTAATTAAGTTATGTTGTATTTTATAAAATTGGTTTTATAAAATATACATAACAAATAATATACAAGTTTATAATATGTGTTTTATAAAATCATGTTTTATAAAAACTGATTTTATAAATTCAGTTTTTTTATAAATGTATATTATATAACATGATCCTTGTAGTGGCATTGGGAGTTCAAGAAACATGCTAGAGAATGGCCCATACTTTTCCTAGTATCTATAAGCATGCTCCTTGACTAAGTGCTAACCAAGACATGCAAACATATGAAGTGAGAGAGCAAAACAACTGCATAAACCAGTCTTGCTGTAGCTGCTGAATGCCGTGGCATCTTGGGGTCAAAAGGAGGATCATTCTTCTTCTTTGCAAGCTTGTTTTCAAGTGTCAAATAATCCTAACAAAAGTACTAGGTGTTGGTTATAAGTTTGGGGTATAATCTCTTGAGGTTTCATAGTTTTGAGGCTCCATTCATCATCACCTTTCTTGTTGCTGCTGATCAGAATTTTGGGTGCAAACAAAAGGGTTTTGAGCTTGGTTAATTAGTTAGTTAAGTGTCTAAATCTTAACTAACTTAAAGGGTGGTGTTGGTGCATCAAAGGATTGAGTTATACACACTTGTTCATCATCTTCATCATCACTCATATACCTCCTAACTTGGAGAAGGTATAACCTCTAAACTACTTTTATTTTGTAAGCATATTTCATGACTTGATATCTAATTGGAATTCAAATAAATTGGTCAAATATATACACTTGTTTTCTTAATAAATCATGCTTCCGCTTGCTATAAATCTTACTAAATTGGTTTAGTGATTATGTTAACATTAAGAACATGTTGTTATATTGAATTCCAACAATGGTATCTAGAGCCGAAGTCTATGGATTATGCTTCTTTTATGGTCTTTAAACCCAATATATTTGCATTCCATGCACATGCATGAATATGGAATGTAAAAATGTTCGGGTTTGGGTGGGTTTGATAAGGTGGCCGAATTCTTGGAGGTTCCAAAAGGGTTTGGAACTTGCAAATTGGTCATATTTGTTCATATGTTGTTGTTCACAATCATAGCCAAGACCTTGTGGTTGAATGAATGTTTGTTTGGTTGATTTGTTAATTTCAATATGGTTGTAATTATTCATTCAATTGGTTTGTAATAATATTCATTTGGTTATGTAATTTATTTTATATTTGGCATGTAAAATAGATTAGGTTGTATTTTCATTTTCTAGACAAAATGTATTAGGATATATTTTGTAAAATGATGAAGATGATGAAGACTTGAAGAACACATGAAGAAGCATTTGGATGCAAGATTAAGTGGGAGATTTAAAATCTCCTACTTTGTGTTATAACCCCTTTACCGGTGGCATTTGTTTTCGACTAATCAAATGTCCACCAAAATGGCTTGATTGTGAACATATGATTTTGCATGCGTGGTTGTTTTGTATGATTATGTGGATTGTATGTTTGTATGCTACAAGTTAATCACACAAGTCAACAACTAGAAAATGGCAATTTAATTGGTTAAATTAATACATTATTAACGACATGCAAAACGTCAATTTAAATGGTTAAATTAAAAATGACCAAAAGGACATTAATAATCGGTTATTAAGAACATGATAAAGATCAAATATATAAAATGGTTTATATCAAGTAATTGGCTAAAATTACAAGACTTGAAAATGGATTTCAAATAAACCATACACTAAATGCATGTTGGTGTATGGCATAAAAGTTTTCTCAAACTAGAATTAATGAAAACTTAAAACCCTTATTAACAAGGTAAACAAGTTAAACGCCATCCTTTTGTGCAACACTTAAAATTATTAGGGAACTCACAATGAGATAAAGGTCACCTAACCGTTATAAGCAAACTAATACGATTAAGGTGAATTTCGCACACTTGTGGGATAAAGGTCACCTACCCACTTGTATGTTAAATTTACACGTTTACACATGTAGGACGACTTGATTTGGGAATCATGAACTTAGGGTCACCGAAGCATGAGGAACAAATAGGCGTTGATGGGATAAATATGCCATGCAAAAGGATTGCATGATCCCATAAATTAGAAGTTGCAAAAGGATTGCAATTGTCATATAATGACTACCTAGCTAAATCAAATGATGGGATAAAGGTCACCTAACCGATATTTGGTTTACCATTGGATTCTAAAATTTAATAAATATCAATTGGATTTAAAGGGTGTTGATTGTTAAATTAAAATTAATACTTAAACAACTTTGTTAAATTTTGTAGATGGCCGCCAATAACAACAACATTCCAAACGCACCTATCAACTTTAACAACCTATCGTTGAGGTCAATCCTCAAAAAAGAAAAACTCAACCATACGAACTTCATGGATTGGTTCCGTAATCTAAGAATCGTCCTCAAACTAGAGGATAGGGCGTATGTGTTGGAAGACCCCATTCCCGATCAACCGGATGAGGATGATACGGAAGGCATGGCTTATTGGGAGAAATATTGCACTGATTCGGTGCAAGTTTCTTGCCTCATGCTTGGGACTATGATACCCGAACTCCAAAAGGACTTCGAGCATCATAGTGCATATGACATGATCACACAGTTGAAGGAGATGTTCCTTCAACAAGCTCGTGTCGAACGCTTTGAAACGGTCCGAGCACTTCATGCATGTCGGATGGACGACTCCCAATCCGTTTCATCTTATGTCCTTAAGATGAAAAGCCTAATTGATCGAGCAAACAGTCTAAACTGCAACGTGTCTAATGAATTAGCCACGAACCTTATCCTTAATTCCTTGTCAAAGAGCTTTGACACATTTGTAATGAATTACAATATGAATGGTTGGGATAAGAGCATTGGCGAATTACATGCCATGCTTAAGACGGCTGAAGCAAGCATGGGTAAAAGGGCTTCACCCATGTTTATGATCAATGAAGGCGGGTCCAAAAACAATAACACTTCTAAGCCGAAGGCGGCTAAGAGGAAAGGACCCACCTACCAAGGCAAGGGCAAGGGAAAGGGGAAGATGGTTACCCCAACCAACAATAACAAGAAGCAAAAGGTTACCGGAAAATCTAACCCCAAGGAAGATCCGTGCTTTGGTTACGGTGAAATGGGTCACTGGAAACGCAACTGCCCGGTCTACCTTAAGGAGTTGAAGGAAAAGAGGGATGCAGGGCAAACCTCAGGTAATGTATATATGGTATACATTGAGCTTAGTATTACTTCTTCTAATACATGGGTATTAGACACAGAATGTGGAACTCATATTTGCAATTCTTTGCAGGGGTTCAAAAGAAGTGATCAAGATGCGGGAACAACAAGTCTCTTCATGGGAAATGGAGCAAGGGTGCAAGTGAAAGCTCATGGAGACTTTATTTTAAAGCTTCCAAGTGGTTTGGAGCTTATTTTGAAAAATGTTTTGTATGCACCCGATTTGTCACGAAACATTATTTTGGTATCCCGTTTGAAACAATATGGTTTTAATCTTAATTTCATTAATGATGACATCCATGTTTCTTTAGATAATATGTTTTATTTTAAGGCTTCGCCTTCGAATGGTATTTATGAATTGGTTCATGATGACACATCATACAATAGCTCAATATACCATGCAAACACCAAGAAACTCAAAAGGGATTTGAGTGATTCCTACTTATGGCATTGTCGCCTTGGTCACATAAACAAGAATCGAATGCATACACTTCAAAAGAATGGACTTTTGAAATCAAATGAACTAGACTCATTTGATGTATGTGAATCTTATTTACAAGGCAAAATGACTAAAGCACCTTTCAAAGGGACCTATGAAAGGGCTAAAGACTTATTGGGATTAATACATTCGGATGTATATGGACCCTTTAAGCCCATAGCTAGGAATGGTGAAAGATACTTCGTTACTTTCATTGATGACTTCAGTCGTTTCGGATATGTCTACTTGTTAAGACATAAGGACGAAACTTTTGAAGCATTCAAAGAGTATTAAAATGAAGTACAAAATCAACTTTATAAGACAATCAAGGTACTTCGTACCGATAGAGGAGGTGAATACCTAAGCGATGCCTTCCAAGATCATCTTAGGAGTTGTGGGATTATCTCACAACTTACTCCACCAGGAACACCCCAACTTAATGGGGTTTTCGAAAGGAGGAACTGAACCCTAATGGATATGGTTTGATCTATGATGGCTAGAAGCTTGTTGCCTCTATCATTTTGGGGTTATTGTCTATGTTCCGCGGCTCGTATTCTAAATATGGCCCCAACCAAGAAAGTGGAACGAACTCCTCATGAGATGTGGTTTGGAAAACCTCCATCTCTATCATACTTAAAGGTATGGGGATGTGAAACTTATCCTAAGCGTTACGTCCCTAGTAAGTTGAATGCTCGATCCACGAAGTGTATCTTCATAGGATATCCCAAGGATGATATGGGATACTATTTCTATGATCCATCCGAGCAAAATGTATTTGTTGCTCGAAAGGCGGAATTCCTTGAAACTAAGTTCCTAATGGAAGGAAATAGTGAAAGGAAGATAGATCTTGAAGAGGTTCAAGATCAAGTAGATGATACACAATTGGCTGACACTAGCACTCAACATGAAAATGTTGAGAGTGATTGATGTTATGCGAGGTGTATATAAAATAGTTATTAATTTTAGCAGGAAATACTATTAAATACGATACAATTTTACACAAGATATTTATTTATTTATAGAATGGATATACTTAAACCTTGCTACAACACTTATAGGCAGTGTACCTAATCGTACAGTAGTGTAGTTTTTAGTAAGTCCGGTTCGTTCCACAGGGAAATCTTTAAACAAAGCTCAACGCTATATTAGTTTACTTTTATTAAAAATACAAATATATATATAAGTAATATTATTATTATAAAGGGGGGTTTTTACCGTTTAATGACCGGTTTGTCGATTTTAAGACTTTAGTCGCAGTTAAAACCTAATGTAAAATATAAAATAAATACAAGACTTAAATTAAAGCGTAAAGTAAATAACGATAATGAAATTGCGAATAATAAAAGTGCGATAAAATAAACTTACGATAATTAAAAAGTACGATAATTAAAAGTGCGATTAAATAACAATAAATAAAAGTGCGATAATTAGAAGTGCAATTAAATATAAAATAAAGGAAATTAAATATGAAATAAAAGAATTATGCTTATTTAAACTTCCGTAATCATGATGTTTGACGTGTTGATTTTAGTTTTATGCCCATGGGTTAATTGTCCTTTGTCCTGGATTATTTAATATGTCCGTCTGGTTTTTGTCCATAACAGTCCATCAGTCATAAATATAAAGTGCGAGTATCCTCATCAAATTATTCTTATACCCAAAGTTAAATATTCCAACTAATTGGGGATTCGAATTGTAACAAGGTTTTAATACTTTGTTTAATGAATACACCAGGTTATCGACTGCGTGTAAACCAAGGTTTTACTACTTTGTTAACAATTACACCAATTACCCTTGAATGTAATTTCACCCCTGTTTTAATTATTCTAGTGGCTATTAATCCATTCCCGTGTCCGGTTAAATGAACGATTATTCGTACATATAAATACCCCGCCCGTCGTGTCCGATTGAGTGTATATGGTAATTTATAGGGACGCCCAATTGTAAATCTTTATATTAACATTAACAAACTTTCATTTAGTTAAACAAATATAAAGCCCATTAATAGCCCATAGTCTAATTATACAAGTGTCGTTCTTTTGTCCAAACCCCAATTATGGTACAAAGCCCAATTACCCAATTTTAGTAATTAGCCCAACATCATGATTACTTCGTTTTAAATAAGCATAATAATAACTTAGCTACGAGACATTAATGTAAAAAGGTTGAACATAACTTACAATGATTAAAAATAGCGTAGCGTTACACGGACAGAATTTCGACTTACACCCTTACAACATTCGCTAACATACCCTTATTATTAGAATTATAATTAAAATTAAAATATAAATTATATATATATATATAAATTTTACGTATGATAAGAGAAGAAAAAGATGATGAATTTTGATCAGAATTCGGTTTGCTTTATAGCCAGAGTCGAAATTTGGGGCTCCGCGACTCGCGGTGATTTTGGCCTTCAAACTCCGCGAGTCGCGGAGGTTACTTTTACAGCTCAGTCCTTGGAGTTTTTCTCTGCCGATGGTTTTTTATTTATAAATATAATATATATATAATTAATATAATTAATTATATATTATATTATATTTATATACATAGTTAACTTGTAATTTTTAGTCCGTTGCGTCGAGCGTTAAGAGTTGACTCTGGTCCCGGTTCCGGATTTTCGAACGTCCTCGCGTACAATTTAATATCTTGTACTTTGCGTTTTGAATCTTGTACTTTTGTAATTTCGAGACGTTTCTTATCAATAATTGGAACCTTTTTGATTGTCTTTTGTACTTTTGAGCTTTTTGGTCGTTTGCGTCTTCAATTCGTCGAATCTGTCTTTTGTCTTCACCTTTTATTATTTAAACAAATATCACTTGTAAATAGAACAATTGCAAATAAAAGCTTGTCTTTCTTGAGGAATAATGCTATGAAATATATATTCGTTTTTAGCATTATCAAATATTCCCACACTTGAGCGTTGCTTGTCCTCAAGCAATATCGTCTTGAAATATTAGAATCACTTCATTATTCTTCACACTTTGTACATCAGTGATTTCTATACGGCGGTATAAACAATGGTAGTAACGATATGGTTTACAGTCCCACATGACTATAAAAATTTAGATCCATTAAGGAAATTGGATCTTTATGAAAACATTTGATCTTTTGAAAATTAAATCTAGTTTTTACCCTAGATAAGTTTTCCGGGATAACCCTTTACCGGTGTTTGCAAAATATTTTTGTGGGTTTGGTAGGTTTCAGATTTGAAAATTTTAGATCAAAACTTATGGTTTTGTGTCACCCACTTGCTAACCTTGTATTAGGAAAGCAACACGTCCAGTTTACTTGTTCCGTATATTACCTTTCGGCAAACTACCGTCCGGTTGTAAAGGAAAGCGTTGAACAAGCAACTGTTAAGGCAATGTCCCGTGACATGCTTTTGATTATGGTCTATAACGTGTCGGACGCAATTACTATCCTTGGTAGGAGCAATAGTAAAGCTCACCCTTATAATTTTTCGGCCTGGCACAAGGTCCTGTCTTTGACCATGCTATGCAACCACCGTTCTTACGGTTGACACCCGATTTAGTTCAGGTGACCTAATGAATTCCAGGTGAATTCCTAGGATTTTACGTTCAATGGTAATGAACGCATTGAAAATAGGGTTTTCAGAAAACAAATCGGTTTATAATTTTGATCAAAATATTTTCTCGTTCAAGCTCGAGTTTAGATATCATTGAATTCCATGAGTTTGAATTCTCAATCTTTAAGGTCAATCTCTAGGATTGAGTAATATCAGTCTTAAAAGCTGATTTTTAATCTTTAAGGAGATTATCCTTTCTGGGGATCTGATTCATTAGTCTTATCCAGCTAATTTGCATGGTGCCCCCCCATCGTACGAGATAAATCCTTCTCATGGTTAGGATAAATCTGACCACTTGGCGACCCTGTTTAATGCTGAGGTCCGTGGATTTCCTGCTGATTTTAGTGATGACTTTTCTAGATTTTTCGTCAACCTACAGCTGGTCTGGACGACAACTTCATGACCTAAATCAAGAAGCGCGTTTCTTTTTCGGAAGACTTTACTTCCTTTTAATGATGGAATTGATTCATCGTGTAGATCCATCTCTTCTTTTCTTTCATTGGGTAAAACAGTTTAGTTTAGTTCAAAGCAAAAGTATTTTCAGTTATTTGTTACAGATATATGTGACATATGTTTAAAATAACTTGGTAAATTTTCCCACACTTGGCTTTTATTTTCCTTTTTATCGTCCTCTATTCCATTTTAAATGAATTTTAACATTTTAGTTTGTTTCTCAATTTATGTCCTTTCCGAGGTAACAATAATTTCGGTGTTAAAACCTAGTTTTATCGTTCATAAATATGTATAAACATGATTTTGAATTCATTTAATTGAAAATTTTGAAAATTTTTACTAGAATTGGGTAGTCAGTATATAAGACCAGGGCTGTTCTTTATTATCAGAGAGCACTAGATTATAATACAACTACTGCTTTACTAGTATTTTTAAATGGTAACCAAGTGTTTAAGATAAAAATTTTAAAATCCGAAAGAATTTAACCCCTTCCCACACTTAAGATCTTGCAATGCCCTCATTTGCAAGAAATCAGTAACAATTTAAATTATTGAGGGTGATTAGTGTGAAAATGATTAAATTTTACCAAAGTTTCCAAATATATTGGCGTTTGTTTGCTGAATGATAAATGGTGCACATCATTTGTTCATTCCGTCTTGTTGTTATTTCACATATATTTTGCATCTTGTCGTCAAAATTAGTTGCTTTTGCTGAACTTAATGCCAGTCTTTGAAAATGCGTTGTTTTACCCTGTTGTGTACATAAGATAAACTGCAAACATATATACATATTTTTGAAGTTTGGTATATTACCCCACATTCAAAAATTATTAAAATTTAAGAATAAAAGTTAGATAATTAATGATTACAATATTAATAAAAGTATTAAACGTATCAATAATTACAAATTACAAAATAAAAAAAAAATAAGTATACTAAGGATGATATTGGTACCAATAGGGGTTCCAGGCATAACCATAAGTGCTATAGAATGCTTCGGCAGGATCATACGTAGGATATGGTGGCTGCATCTCTATAGACCAAGGAGGGAAGATGGGTTTCGGTGTAGGAATATAGTTTCTACCTATATGTTGGCAATGAGCTATGATTTGGTTCTGATGAACTTGCCAATCTTCAAATGCTCTCTGTCTAGCATTTTCGTATTCCTGAGAAGCTATAAACCTATGCATTTCTTGCATCTCATTCCCCCCTCCTACATTACCTTGCTGCTGGTTTCTCTCCACCTGTGGATGTCTACCATGGTATCGTACTGCGGCGTTATTTCGCCTCTTCAAAACTTTCGCACCATGGTATACATTTAAACCTATAGTATCGCGGGGTTCCGGCTCTTCTAGTAATAATCCCCCCCGACTTATATCCACACCGAGATATTCACCAATCAAAGTAATAAAAATACCACCTCCTATTATGCTATGTGGTCGCATCCCCCGAACCATAGCTGATAAATAATAACCCACACAATATGGTATACTTACAGCGCTTTGTGGGTCTCGAATACACATATGGTAAAACAAATCCTGTTCATTTACTTTTTCCTTGTTTTTACCCCTTTGTGTAATCGAATTAGCTAAAAACCTATGTATCACTCTTAATTCGGCTCTATCTATATCCAAATAAGAGTAATTTCCCCCTTTGAAACGGTGATGGCTTGTCATTTGACTCCACACACCGTGTGTATCAAAATTCTCATCTATCTTTCTACCGTTTAGTATCAATCCTCTACAATCGGCAGACGCTAACTCCTCAGGCGTATATATACGTAAAGCCTGAGCCATGTCCAGTAAAGACATGTGGCGCATCGAACCGCCTAACAAAAATCTAATAAAAGAACGATCGGTTAAACTAGCTACCCGATCATTCAACTCTATACTACATAACAATTCTTCACACCATACTTTATATACAGGTCTGCGTATGGTGAATAAACATATCCAGTCATTAAAAGAAGAATTACCATACCTCTGTACAAGTAATTCCCTAATTGGCCCGGCCAATTCTACAGCTTCTAAGGGTCCCCATTCTATGACCCTCGGTACCTCAACAACCTTAGAATGAAGAGTATGCAAACCCCGTTGATATTTTGGATAATCTATCCAAAGTCTGTCAAATCTCAGGTTCGGGTGCAACTCTTCCAAGTGCATATCGGAAAAGGTCATGACTGGATGAGGTATATCCTGCTTGTAGTAGTTATCCACCTCCTGTTGTTCCAAATTCTCAGCAGGAGCATTGCGGGCTTGGGATGAAGATTCACCCCTTTCATTCTGCAAAACACATCAAACACAATTTTTGTGCATCCAAATATGCATTAGTGTCAGCAAAATCATCAATCAAAATAATTACAATGACATTATCAATTTATATCAAACTTAAGCTCATTTTCACATTTTTATCAAATCTACACTTTTTCATATAAGCATATACGAAAATGTTCGCCAAGTTCATAAGCATTCAACTCAAATAACATGTCAAAATAATCATTACTAGCAATCAAACAAGTCTCAAATGGCATTATCTTTCAAAAATCAAGTTCATGAATATTAGACTTGAAAAAGTCCACTTTAATTCTCAAAATCATGTTTAGGCTCAAAGTTTGGATCATTTAACTACCTAGACATGTTACACTACTCAATTTAGCAACAATTCATGACAAAAATCGGCCATAACCTGTTTATATCAAAAAGCCCCAAATTGCTCAAGAACACAAACCCTAGATTACTCAAAATTTGAAGTTTAAGGCTTCTAATCATGTTAAACAGCATCAATCTAGGTTATACAAGCATAATACAGAAACAATTTAAGTCTAATTACACTAAAAAGCATCAAAATCAAATTGGGGAAAAAATAGCTCAAGAACACCAAATTTCGGATTAAATGGTGTTTAGGTGTAGAAATTTACCGTTTTTCTTGAGTAATTCTTAGATAGCATCCTTCTCAACATGATTTTAGCAAAAGATTTGGTGATTAACGGTTAAAAATTGGGATTTTTAGGGTGTTTTTGGGTGGTTTTTCGCAGCTATTTTCGCTGTTATTTTTCGCAGTGTTTGAGTTGTGTGGTGCACTGATCGTTCAGCTCTTTTTATTTTTTTTTCTGATTTTCGGTCCCTCCGCGACTCGCGGAGGTTTTGCACTTCAAACTCCGCGACTCGCGGAGGTTTTTTTTTTTTTTTTTTTTTTTTTTTTATAATCATTAACTTATTAAAACAATTTAAGTAATTAATTTTAAAATTTTGTTTCCCTTGTTATTTAGGACGAGGTCGTTTCGGATCGATGTCCTAGTCCGTCCTTCGACAAAATTTTAAAATTTGTCTTTTAGTAGCGATTGTTTTAAAAGCTAAGATTTTTGGGTTTTTTCAATGTTTTTGGCATACTCTAATTCAATAAGATTAAAAATAATGATAATAAAAGTTCTCGTCCCTCCCTCGGGTAAAGCAATTTCGGTTCAAAGACCTAGTCTTCAGCTTACGACGAATTTTAAAAATCATATTCTTAACTTAAATGAGATAAAGTAAATTTTTGTTTTTAAATTCACACAACTTAAATATAAAATTCAAAATTAATATTAAAAATTCATACCAAACTTAAAATTTGAAATGCATAAAATTAAAAATTAATATTTTAAAAATTAAAAATTCACACCAAACTTAATTTAAAAATTTATAAATTCATATCAAACTTATATTAATTTTTCAAATATTTACAATTTTAAATATATTGTTTTTACAAAGTTTACAATATTAATTTAAGATTTAAATATTAATTTTTTAAAATATGGTAAAAATAAAATTAAAAATCTTTTTGTCTTTTTATCCCACTTTAATCAATCAAATATTATCAAAAATATGCGCCCCTCTTTTCGGTAAAGTAATTTCGGTTCCAAGACCTAATTTAACTCATGACGAATTTTTGAAATATTTTGGGTTGATTGTTTAAAGATATTTATACCTTAAGAATAAACGTTAAATTTCACAGTGATGTAATAAATTTTTGAATGATATCAATAATTTCGGTCGCCAAACCTAATTTTATTCAATACCAATTTAATACTTTTTAGCGAACAAATTAGCGTTTATTATCAAAAGGTTAAAAATAAAAATAAAAATAAAAACTGTACAGACATACCTGTGAAATAGATTTCTTAGTTATATGATCTATCCCATTCATAAGATAGTCGGTTTAATTGGTTTTCCATGGCTACATAGGCGTAACCTCGAGCATTCAGTATCTTTTCTTCTAAACATATGAACGGTCCGTCTCTGCATAAAGTAACAAATTCGGTATTTGAATAGGTTTGATTATTTGAACATTTACCTCCATGTGACCATTTTCCGCATTTGTGACATCTTTCTAGGTGTCGTGCTCTTCTTTTCGCTGCGGATTTTGATTTTCCTTTACCAAATTGTAACTTATTATCTTCGCATCTGGATTCTTTTCTAACTCCGTCCATTCTTTCTCTGAGTACTGATACTATTTCACTCGGTAGTATGTCATTATTACGTTTAGTGATCAAAGCGTGTAGCATTAGACCATGGTTTAGTTCACAGGCAGTCTTCATTTTGTAAAAACCTAAAAAAAATAAAAATTCAGAATGGGGGGAGAAGACTAGTTCTTTAGGGTCTGCTAGGGAAAGACCAATCGGGTTCCATTCTCGGAACTACACGAGAACAGAACAACTAACTCTAGATATCATTTTCTTTTTAGAACATTTGAATCTCCCCACACTTAGGTAGCCGTGGTGTCAAAATTGTGATTAACTTCATCATTAATTTCTCTTGGTCCATAATCAACTTGCATATCCGTGACTTTTTCTTTAAGCCATTGGTCGGATTCCTGTGTAATTTCCACAATTTCAACTAGTTTCTCCTTTTCTTTAGGTGATAGATTGGATACTAACCGGTTACATAACTTAAAGTTCCCCTTGGTTCTAGCATCGCGAATCCGTTTAATAAGTTTCTTCATTGAACTATTAATAATGGGATCATTTAATTTCGTATCAACAACGGGGTTCTTTGTTATCATGTCATCATTAGGTGTTACTTCATTTTCCCCACACTTAGGCGTTTCATTATTGCTAAGTATTACCGTTGGAGTTGGTAAAAACACATGGTTCTTACCAATTGTTTTTACTGGTTCAACGGTTTTGGCTGGTGGAGATTTAGACTTTCGAATCATAAAGGTGATCGATTTGTCACCACTTTTAAGTGTCATTCTTCCATTTTCTACATCAAATAACGCCTTGGTGGACGCTAAGAATGGCCGACCTAAAATTAGAGGAATGTTTGGGTCCTCTTCTATGTCAATGACAATAAATTCGACTAGAAAGGTTAAATTGCCTACTTGAACGGGTAGGTTGTCAGCAATTCCAACTGGGTGCTTAATGGTTTGATCAAAGAGTCGAACACTCATATCCGTTGGACTTAACTTACCTACTCCTAATCTCTTATATAATGAAAGAGGCATAACACTTACACTTGCACCTAAATCTGCTAGTGCATCATACATGACACAATCACTAAGTAGACAGGGAACAATAAATTCACCCGGATCACCTACCCTAGGTGGAGGTTTTGGTGGAACTGTCTTCACCGGGTTTACTTCTACGGCTTTTGTTTCTTGTACTTTCTTATTCTTTTTCTTCTTCTTTTTTCCAGAAGTATCACAATCTTTATTACTTATTACTTGCTCATACTCAACTCCTTTTCTTGGAAACGGGATGGGTGGTTTGTATGGTGCCACCACTGGCTTTACATACTCGGGTGGTGGTGGTGTAACTTCTTCATTGTTACTCTCATCTAAAACCTTCCCATCTTCTGGTGCTGGTTTTTCAGAATTCGTTGAAACCATATTAACATTCTCATTCCGAGGATTTACTTCAGTATTACTCGGTAGCTTTCCTTGTTCCCTCTCACTCATCATGCTAGCAAGAGTACCTACGTGTTTTTCTAGATTCAAAATGGAAGCTTGTTGAGTTCTTAATGACTGATCAAATCTCTCGTTCGTTTGGGTTTGAGTTTCAATAAATTGTGTTTGAGATTCAACTAGCTTGAATACCACGTCTTCCATATTTGACTTTTTCTCTTCGGTTTGTTGTTGTGGTTTATATAAGCCAGGTCTTTGTTGATTGAAAGTGTTGTTTTGAGTTGGTTGGTTATTCGGACCTTGTTGGTTATACCAGTTATTTTCGGGTCCTTTTGGATTGTAAAGAATGTTTTGATTTCGATTGAAGTTTAGCTTTGGCGGTTGATAATTATTTTGATAATTATTTCCAGGCCTTTGGTTCATATAGGAAACATTCTCTCGTTGTTCCAATGTTGGTTCAATGTGACAATCTTTCAATAAGTGTGGTCCACCGCATAGCTCACAACTGATTCGTATTGCGTGAATATCTTTATTCATCTTTTCCATTCGTCTTTCGAAAGCATCTATTTTTGCTGAAACGGAATTAAAGTCATGGCTAGAATCAGCTCTAGCCACTTTAGATGAACGAAAAATATCTTTTTCTTGGTGCCACTCATGCGAGTGGGAGGCTGTGTTATCAATAATTTTGTAAGCTTCAGTTGCGGTTTTCTTCATAATGGAACCACCAGCTGTTATGTCGATGTCTTTTCGTGTAGCAACGTTGACACCTTGGTAGAATATTTGTACTATTTGATAAGTGTCTAAACCGTGTTGAGGACATCCTCTCAACATCCTTCCGAATCTTGTCCACGCCTCATATAATGTTTCATTTGGCTTTTGTGTGAACGTAACAATTTCTCCTTGAAGTCTCACGGCTTTAGATGCCGGAAAGAATCTTTGAAGAAATTTTTCAACTAAGACATCCCATGTGTCAATCGCCCCTTCAGGTAACGATTCTAACCAATCTTTGGCTTCTCCTTTTAAAGTCCAAGGAAACAACATGAGATAGATCTGCTCATCTTCCACTTCTCGGATTTTGAATAGTGTACAAATTCTTTTAAACGTACGAAGGTGTTCGTTAGGATCTTCATTCGGTGCACCACTGAATTGGCATTGGTTAGTTACCATGTGTAGAATTTGTCCTTTGATTTCATAATCTGGCGCATTAACTTCTGGCTTAATAATGGCGTGACCTTGGCCCGTGCGTGTGGCTCTCATTCGATCTTCCATACTTAGAGGTTCCGTTACTTCCATAATTGAATTTGTTGAATACGAATCACTAGAGGATTCTGATTTAATGGTTTGTGGCTCAGGAGGAATAATTAGTGGTTCAAGATCTTGGAATTGTCCTTGAATATGCTCCGGGTTCTTAATTGTGAAGTCGGGTTCAAAAGATGGATTATCGGAAATTTGAGTTGGAGTTCTTGTTCGACTAGATGACGATTCTAAAGAAAAATCAACGGCGACAATATTTGCTAAATGTCTTGATCTAGTTACAGGTGGTGAACGTACAAAAGGTGGTGAACGTCTTGCTCGGTGCATTCACTGAATATCCTATTAGTTTTTAAAAGGAAAGAAAAATTATAATAAGTTATCCAATCAATAGACTTTTCTGATTTTGCCCACGTTTCGAATAGCCAAAAGATGCAGCAGAGGGGCAGGATTCGTTTGGTCTCAATATAATTGAGTACTGTTTGGCTCCAATAACCCGGTCCACGTACAAATCCAACTATTACTACGAACCAGAAAATTTTGATGTCTATCAATTTAACCACTCAAAATAAATTTTCGTAATTTTAAGAAATTTAGATAAGAAGTAGAAAAAATTCGAAGTCCTAAAAACTAGAATAGCGAGAAATAAGAGAGAAAAAGAGTTCGTCGAAAAAGGTCGAAAAAGAAAAAATGGTTGAAAAATAAAAGGTGACGGAAAAATAAAAGAAACTTATAAAAACTTAAAAATACTTGACTAACCTAACCTTATTACTACAACTAACTTAAAATTATAATCGCAAATTGAAATTACTAATTGAAATGATAATTGATACATAGTAAAAGGTGTCTAAAAATATTAAAGCTTACAGGAAAAACTAAATCCCAAATGGAAATAACTTAAAAAGAAACTAAAACTTAAAAAGGCGTCGCAAAATTCTAAAGTACCTAAATCTTAGTCTAAAGAAAAAGCACTTAAGGAATTCTACGGCAAAGCCTAAAAATCTAGGAGTAAAAATAACTATAGCAAAAACTAAGTTTAAAATTAAATATGAGCTAAAAATACAAATATTACGCTACAATGATTAAAAAGGGACAAAATATAAAAATAAATAAAAAGTTGTAAAAAGTACAATTTTTATAAAAATATTATTTTTATATTATTTTATTTAATAAAACTACTAATTTTACAATTTAAGTAAACTAATTAATACTAAATAAAACAAATTAAATAAAAAGTAAATCTTAAAATAAAACTAATAATAATAATAATAATAATTAGGTTTAAATAATAATAAGTAATTAAAACCCGTAATTAATGCTGAATTAGGGCTTCTGTCCGTGTGTCAGAGAAGCTCCGCGAGTCGCGGCAATTATTGCATCAAACCCCGCGAGTCGCGGGGATCCAAATTTCAACTCTGGCACAGTTTTAAATCGACGCGTTTTTTTTCTTAATTTTTTTTTTTATTTTCTGTTTTCTGTTTTTAAATAAATAAAAAATATTAAAATAAAACTTATATTTTTATAAACTAAAATAAAAATAAAGAAACTTATAAAACTTAAATATTTAACAAAATCTTAAAAAAATACTTATATTTTTGTTTTTCTTTTTATATTTTCGAATTTTTAAAACGTATTTTTACAAAAACGAATTTTTAATAAAAGTAAGCTAAAAAAATCTTTTTTTTTTTTTATATTAGCGTTCCGCTTTCGGCGTTTAAGAGTGTTCCCCGGCAGCGGCGCCAAAAATACTTGATGTTATGCGAGGTGTATATAAAATAGTTATTAATTTTAGCAGGAAATACTATTAAATACGATACAATTTTACACAAGATATTTATTTATTTATAGAATGGATATACTTAAACCTTGCTACAACACTTATAGGCAGTGTACCTAATCGTACAGTAGTGTAGTTTTTAGTAAGTCCGGTTCGTTCCACAGGGAAATCTTTAAACAAAGCTCAACGCTATATTAGTTTACTTTTATTAAAAATACAAATATATATATATAAGTAATATTATTATTATAAAGGGGGGTTTTTACCGTTTAATGACCGGTTTGTCGATTTTAAGACTTTAGTCGCAGTTAAAACCTAATGTAAAATATAAAATAAATACAAGACTTAAATTAAAGCGTAAAGTAAATAACGATAATGAAATTGCGAATAATAAAAGTGCGATAAAATAAACTTACGATAATTAAAAAGTACGATAATTAAAAGTGCGATTAAATAACAATAAATAAAAGTGCGATAATTAGAAGTGCAATTAAATATAAAATAAAGGAAATTAAATATGAAATAAAAGAATTATGCTTATTTAAACTTCCGTAATCATGATGTTTGACGTGTTGATTTTAGTTTTATGCCCATGGGTTAATTGTCCTTTGTCCTGGATTATTTAATATGTCCGTCTGGTTTTTGTCCATAACAGTCCATCAGTCATAAATATAAAGTGCGAGTATCCTCATCAAATTATTCTTATACCCGAAGTTAAATATTCCAACTAATTGGGGATTTGAATTGTAACAAGGTTTTAATACTTTGTTTAATGAATACACCAGGTTATCGACTGCGTGTAAACCAAGGTTTTACTACTTTGTTAACAATTACACCAATTACCCTTGAATGTAATTTCACCCCTGTTTTAATTATTCTAGTGGCTATTAATCCATTCCCGTGTCCGGTTAAATGAACGATTATTCGTACATATAAATACCCCGCCCATCGTGTCCGATTGAGTGTATATGGTAATTTATAGGGACGCCCAATTGTAAATCTTTATATTAACATTAACAAACTTTCATTTAGTTAAACAAATATAAAGCCCATTAATAGCCCATAGTCTAATTTCCACAAGTGTCGTTCTTTTGTCCAAACCCCAATTATGGTACAAAGCCCAATTACCCAATTTTAGTAATTAGCCCAACATCATGATTACTTCGTTTTAAATAAGCATAATAATAACTTAGCTACGAGACATTAATGTAAAAAGGTTGAACATAACTTACAATGATTAAAAATAGCGTAGCGTTACACGGACAGAATTTCGACTTACACCCTTACAACATTCGCTAACATACCCTTATTATTAGAATTATAATTAAAATTAAAATATAAATTATATATATATATATAAATTTTACGTATGATAAGAGAAGAAAAAGATGATGAATTTTGATCAGAATTCGGTTTGCTTTATAGCCAGAGTCGAAATTTGGGGCTCCGCGACTCGCGGTGATTTTGGCCTTCAAACTCCGCGAGTCGCGGAGGTTACTTTTACAGCTCAGTCCTTGGAGTTTTTCTCTGCCGACGGTTTTTTATTTATAAATATAATATATATATAATTAATATAATTAATTATATATTATATTATATTTATATACATAGTTAACTTGTAATTTTTAGTCCGTTGCGTCGAGCGTTAAGAGTTGACTCTGGTCCCGGTTCCGAATTTTCGAACGTCCTCGCGTACAATTTAATATCTTGTACTTTGCGTTTTGAATCTTGTACTTTTGTAATTTCGAGACGTTTCTTATCAATAATTGGAACCTTTTTGATTGTCTTTTGTACTTTTGAGCTTTTTGGTCGTTTGCGTCTTCAATTCGTCGAATCTGTCTTTTGTCTTCACCTTTTATTATTTAAACGAATATCACTTGTAAATAGAACAATTGCAAATAAAAGCTTGTCTTTCTTGAGGAATAATGCTATGAAATATATATTCGTTTTTAGCATTATCAGTGATCAAATAGATGATTAAAATACACAAGACGTTCGTAGATCTGGTAGGATTAGTAATCCTCCTGAGAGATATGGGTTTCTCATGGATGGTTGCTATGTGGTTGATTTGGATGAACCAACAAACTACCAAGATGCCTTATCAAGGATTGATAAGGATAAATGGCAGGAAGCCATGAACGCTGAGATGCAATCCATGTATGACAACCAAGTTTGGGAACTTGTTGGACAACCTACTGGCTCAAGGCTAGTTGATTGTAAATGGCTTTTCAAAATGAAAACTGACATACATGGAAACTTGGATACATATAAAGCTAGACTTGTAGCAAAAGGTTTCACTCAAACTCAAGGGGTTGACTATGATGAAACTTTTTCGGCTGTGGTAATGCTAAAGTCTATTAGGATATTACTTGCCATTGCTGCTCATTATGATTATGAAATATGGCAAATGGATGTCAAGACCGCTTTCCTAAATGGACATCTTGAGGAAGATGTCTATATGGTTCAGCCTAAAGGTTTTGTTGATCCAAAATATCCCAAAAGGGTATGCAAGTTAAAGAAGTCAATCTACGGATTGAAACAAGAATCTAGAATGTGGAATCATCGTTTTAATGAGGAGGCCAAGAAATTTGGCTTCATTAAAAATGGTGTTGAAGCTTGTGTATACAAGAAAGCTAGTGGGAGCACTATCATGTTCCTTGTACTATATGTGGATGATATATTGTTATTTGGAAATGATATTCCAGCAATGGAAGGTGTTAAAACTTGGCTAAGTAAACGCTTCTCCATTAAGGATCTTGGAGAAGCACAATACGTTTTGGAGATTGGGATCTACAGGGATAGATCCAAGAAACTGATAGGTTTGAATCAAAGTGCATACATTGAAAAGATCTTGAAAAGGTTCAAGATGAATAACTCTAAGACAGGTTTGGTACCTATTCAAAAGGGAACGCTTCTCAGTTCATCCCAGTGTCCTACCACGAAAGATGAACAAGAGAGAATGAAGAAAGTCCCGTACGCATCTGCTATTGGGTCAATCATGTATGCAAGGATATGCACTAGACCGGATGTGTCATGCGCTCTTAGCCTGACAAGTAGATACCAGAATAACCCAGGAAACAGTCATTGGATTGCTGTCAAAAGTATATTGAAATACCTTAGGAGGACTAAGGATATGTTTCTAATATATGGGTCTGGTGAGGAGGACTCGCTGTAAAAGGTTACGTGGACGCGAGTTTCCAAACTGATCGAGATGATTCTCGATCACAATCCGGTTATGTCTTCGCATTAAATGGAGGTGCGGTCTCTTGGAAGAGTTCGAAACAGGATGTTGTTGCTTTATCCACTACAGAGTCAGAGTACATCGCCGCATCATTGGCAGCTCAGGAAGCTGCATGGATGAAGAAATTCATCGATGAATTAGGAGTAGTCCCTTCCATTCAGGACCCTCTTGAGATCTTTTTGTGACAACGAGGGTGCGATTGCTCAAATCAAAGAACCTCGTGCTCACCAAAAGACCCGTCACATTGAGCGGAGATTCAACTACATAAGGGATGAAGTTGAAAAGGGAAAGATATGTATTCGCAAAGTTCACACATATCTTAATATGGCGGATCCTCTCACGAAGCTCTTACATGGAGCAAAACATACTGGACATGTTTGTGCATTAGGGCTTCGATATTCTAGTGATTGGTCATGATTTGTTTTAAGTATTGTAACGAAACGAAATTGTTCAAACTCATTAATATAATTATGGCATTAATTTATTTTAAGTTATGTTCCTATTTTGCATATTTTATCCATGAATAAGTAATTATTCTAAATTCCGTAGTCGATCACATTTGTGGGAGCAAGTGTGAGGTTTAGACTATTATGAACTTGGATTGGTATACATTCACGGACTGAATGTGGGGCAAGGTTGCTACCAAGGTTCATAGATATTTGTGAGATACAAATATTGGAAGACCCGCTCTCAAGATTCACTAAATGGAGCCTTTGTGGTTGATCACATGTAATCTTGAGTAAAGGCGAATATCATTGTATCCTCTGACCTGAGATACATATTGGGTTCGGATATTTACCAAGTATTGTGCCTTGATTCTTTCCTTCGCTATTCTGAAATATGGTAGTTCACAAGGAAGAGCTCAGGCATAATGCAAGGTACATATTTAGGATGTATGTAGTCAAGATGGAATTTTTCCCTCTTATTCGTTGAGAGTCAGATGTCTAAGGCCTGATAAAGTTAAATCTATAAGAGAGTGATCACTCTGTATCTCTTGGAGTTAACATGACATCTAGGACGAAAGGATATAATGAAAGATTCACCTATTCATATTCGAGATGGGAACTCGAAAGGGATGATGTTATTGAATGGCACAAAGTCATAACATATTGGGGGTGATGGACAGTCGTTAGGTGGTATCCATCGCTTGCATTAATTTCTTATGTTTCTCGTGCAAGTGGGAGATTGAAGGTATTTCATATGCCCGAGAGACATATTAAAGTAATGCGGCTAATGTGTTATGATCCAAGTCGGGTCATACCCAATAACAAACTTACCAACAACTTATTAGTATTTGATCTTAACGATTGAATCATTGATTAAATACGCGACACTTGAATTTTAAGGAAAAGGTTTCTTAAATAATGTTACTTGATATGTTTATATATAAGTTATGGAATAACTTATATAAACAAGGATTTAATTATTTATAGGTAAAATAATTAATTAAGTAATGTTGCATTTTATAAAATTGGTTTTATAAAATATACATAACAAATAATATACAAGTTTATAATATGTGTTTTATAAAATCATGTTTTATAAAAACTAATTTTATAAATTCAATTTTTTTTATAAATGTATATTATATAACATGATCCTTGTAGTGGCATTGGGAGTTCAAGAAACATGCTAGAGAATGGCCCATACTTTTCCTAGTATCTATAAGCATGCTCCTTGACTAAGTGCTAACCAAGACATGTAAACATATGAAGTGAGAGAGCAAAAAAACTGCATAAAACAGTCTTGCTGCAGCTGCTGAATGCCGTGGCATTTTGGGGTCAAAAGGAGGATCATTCTTCTTCTTTGCAAGCTTGTTTTCAAGTGTCAAATAATCCTAACAAAAGTACTAGGTGTTGGTTATAAGTTTGGGATATAATCTCTTGAGGTTTCATAGTTTTGTGGCTCCATTCATCATCACCTTTCTTGTTGCTGCTGATCAGAATTTTGGGTGCAAAAAAAGGGTTTTGAGCTTGGTTAATTAGTTAGTTAAGTGTCTAAATCTTAACTAACTTAAAGGGTGGTGTTGGTGCATCAAAGGATTGAGTTATACACACTTGTTCATCATCTTCATCATCACTCATATACCTCCTAACTTGTAGAAGGTATAACCTCTAAACTACTTTTATTTTGTAAGCATATTTCATGACTTGATGTCTAATTGGAATTCAAATAAATTGGTCAAATATATACACTTGTTTTCTTAATAAATCATGCTTCCGCTTGCTATAAATCTTACTAAATTGGTTTAGTGATTATGTTAACATTAAGAACATGTTGTTATATTGACTTCCAACACAGGCTGCGCTACATACCAACAATAACTCTGAATCTAGCAATGCAGCTAACGGCGCAAGAAATCATGTAGGATGCTCCAACAAAGAATTCACTGCCTGCAAACCTTTAGAATTTGATGGAACCGAAGGACCAATTGGATTGAAATGGTGGATCGAGAAAGTCGAATCGGTGTTTTCCATAAGTAAGTGTACTGAAGAGGACAAAGTTAAGTACGCTACGCATACCTTCACAGGTACTGCGTTAACGTGGTGGAAAACCTATCTTGAACAGGTAGGACAAAATGCTGCTTACGCACTACCGTGGTCGGCATTCAAGCAATTGATGAACAAGCAGTACCGTCCTAGAAACGAAGTCAATAAACTCAAGGCAAAACTTAGAGAGTTACGAACACAAGGGTTCGACGTTACCACATATGAACGATGATTCACAGATTTGTGCCTATTGTGTCCGGGAGCATTCGAATATGAAGAAGAGAAGATCGACGCATTTGTAAAAGGGTTACCAGTATGGATTCAAGAAGATGTGAGTTCACACGAGCCCGATTTTATACAGAAGGCAAGTCGAATGGCTCATAAACTCATAAATCAGATTGAGGGAAAAATTAAAGAGCAGGCGGCCGAAGAAGCCAACACGAAACAACTCAAGAGGAAGTGGGAGGAAAACGGTGACAAGAGTCACCAGTACAACAACAACAACAATTACAACCACAATCACAACAACTATCCCAACAACCGCAACAACAATCGCAACAATAACCGTAATCCTAACAATAACTACAACAAACATCCCAACAACAACAACAACTACAACAACCATTTCAACAACAATAACAACCCCAACAACAACCTCAATAACAACAACGACAACAAAAACCAAAAACAGCCATGTCATAGGTGTGAAGAAAATCATCAGGGGTTTTGCACGACATTTTGCAACAGGTGTAAAAGAAATGGTCATAGCGCGAAAAAGAGTGAGGTCTACGGACCAAAGTTTAACAGAACTAAAGGAACGAATAATGTCGGAACAAGTAATTCCGAAACGAATAGTGTCGGAGCAAGTAATACCAACGTGTTTGTTATAAATGTGGAAAACCGGGCCACATTATTAGAAATTGCCCGAATCAGGGGAATACTAATGGACAGGGCCGTGGAAGAGTTTTCAATATTAATGCGGCAGAAGCACAGGAAGACCCGGAGCTTGTTACGGGTACGTTTCTTATTGACAATAAATCTGCTTATGTTTTATTTGATTCGGGTGCGGATAGAAGCTATATGAGTAAAGAATTTTGTGCTAAATTAAGTTGCCCATTGATGCCTTTGGATAATAAATTTTTACTCGAATTAGCAAATGGTAAATTAATTTTAGCAGATAATATTTGTCGGGATAGAGAAATTAAACTGGGTGATGAAACGTTTAAGATTGATTTAATACCAGGCGAGTTAGGGATTTTTGATGTAATAATTGGCATGGACTTGTTGAAGAAGGTGAGAGCAGAGGTCGTTTGTTACAAAAACGCGATTCGCATTATGCGTGAAAAGGGAAAACATTTAATGGTGTACGGAGAAAAGAACAACATGAAATTAAATCTTATTAGTAGTTTGAAGGCACAAAAACTAATAAGAAAAGATTGTTACGTCATTCTAGCACACATCGAGGAAGTTAAACCTGAAGAAAAGAACATCAGTGATGTTCCCGTCGCAAAAGAATTTCCTGATGTATTTCCGAAAGAATTATCGGGATTACCCCCACATCGATCCGTTGAATTTCAAATAGACCTTGTACCAGGAGCTGCACCAATAGCTCGTGCTCCATACAGACTCGCACCCAGCGAAATGAAAGAATTACAAAGTCAGTTACAGGAACTTTTAGAGCGTGGTTTCATTCGACCAAGCACATCACCATGGGGAGCTCCTGTTTTGTTTGTCAAGAAGAAAGATGGTACATTCAGGTTGTGTATCGACTACCGAGAGTTGAACAAACTTACCATCAAGAACCGCTACCCACTCCCGAGAATCGACGACTTATTTGATCAACTACAAGGCTCGTCTATTTATTCGAAGATCAATTTACGTTCTGGATATCATCAAATGCGGGTGAAGGAGGATGATATTCCAAAGACTGCTTTTAGGACACGTTACGGTCATTACGAGTTTATGGTTATGCCGTTTGGATTGACTAATGCACTAGCTGTGTTCATGGACCTCATGAACCGAGTGTGTGGGCCATATCTTGACAAGTTTGTCATTGTTTTCATCGATGACATACTTATTTACTCAAAGAATGATCAAGAGCACGAAGAACATTTAAGAAAAGTGCTAGAGTTGCTGAGAAAAGAAAAACTGTATGCTAAGTTTTCAAAGTGTGCATTTTGGTTAGAAGAAGTTCAATTCCTCGGTCATAGAGTGAACAAAGAAGGTATTCAGGTGGATCCAGCAAAGATTGAAACCGTTAAAAAGTGGGAAACCCCGAAAACTCCAAAACACATACGCCAGTTTTTAGGACTAGCTGGTTACTACAGACGGTTCATCCAAGACTTTTCTAGAATAGCAAAACCCTTGACTGCATTAACGCATAAAGGGAAGAAATTTGAATGGAAAGATGAACAAGAGAAAGCGTTTCAATTGTTAAAGAAAAAGTTAACTACGGCACCTATATTGTCATTACCTGAAGGGAATGATGATTTTGTGATATATTGTGATGCCTCAAAGCAAGGTCTTGGTTGTGTATTAATGCAACGAACGAAAGTAATTGCTTATGTGTCTAGACAATTGAAGATTCACGAACAGAATTATACGACGCATGATTTGAAATTAGGCACGGTTCTTTTTGCATTAAAGACTTAGAGGCACTACTTTTATGGGGTCAAAAGTATTATATATACCGACCACAAAAGTCTTCAACACATATTTAATCAGAAACAACTGAATATGAGGCAGCGTAGGTGGATTGAATTGTTGAATGATTATGACTTTGAGATTCGTTACCACCCGGGGAAGGCAAATGTGGTAGCCGATGCCTTGAGCAGAAAGGACAGAGAACCCATTCGAGTAAAAGCTATGAATATAATGATTCACACTAACCTTACTACTCAAATAAAGGAGGCGCAACAAGGAGTTTTAAAAGAGGGAAACTTAAAGGATGAAATACCCAAAGGATCAGAGAAGCATCTTAATATTCGGGAAGACGGGACTCGGTATAGGGCTGAAAGAATTTGGGTACCAAAATTTGGAGATATGAGAGAAATGGTACATAGAGAAGCTCATAAAACCAGATACTCAATATATCCTGGAACGGGGAAGATGTACAAGGATCTCAAGAAATATTTTTGGTGGCGGGTATGAAAGCCGATGTTGCTAAATACGTAGGGAAATGTTTGACGTATTCTAAGGTCAAAGCAGAGCATCAGAAACTATCAGGTCTACTTCAACAACTCGAAATCCCGGAATGAAAATGGGAAAACATTACCATGGATTTCATCACTAAATTGCCAAGGACTGCAAGTGGTTTTGATACTATTTGGGTAATAGTTGATCGTCTCACCAAATCAGCACACTTCCTGCCAATAAGAGAAGATGACAAGATGGAGAAGTTAGCACGACTGTATTTGAAGGAAGTCATCTCCAGACATGGAATACTAATCTCTATTATCTCTGATAGGGATGACAGATTTATTTCAAGATTCTGGCAGACATTACAGCAAGCATTAGGAACTCGTCTAGACATGAGTACTGCCTATCATCCATAAACTGATGGGCAGAGTAAAAGGACGATACAAACGCTTGAAGACATGCTACGAGCATGTGTTATTGATTTTGGAAACAGTTGGGTAGCAGAATTTTCCTACAACAACAGCTACCATTCAAGCATGGAGATGGCGCCGTTTGAAGCACTTTATGGTAGAAAGTGCAGGTCTCCGATTTTTTGGAGTGAAGTGGGGGATAGACAGATTACGGGTCCGGAGATAATATAAGAAATTACCGAGAAGATCATCCAAATTCAACAACGGTTGAAAACCGCCCAAAGTCGACAAAAGAGCTATGCCGACATTAAAAGAAAAGATATAGAATTTGAAATTGAAATTGGAGAGATGGTCATGCTTAAAGTTGCACCTTGGAAAGGCGTTGTTCGATTTGGTAAACGAGGGAAAATAAACCCAAGGTATATTGGACCATTCAAGGTTATTGATCGCGTCGGACCAATAGCTTACCGAATTGAGTTACCTCAACAACTCGCGGCTGTACATAACACTTTCCACGTCTCAAATTTGAAGAAATTTTTTGCTAAAGAAGATCTCACTATTCCGTTAGACGAAATCCAAATTAACGAAAAACTTCAATTTATCGAAGAACCCGTCGAAATAATGGATCGTGAGGTTAAAAGACTTAAGCAAAACAAGATACCAAATGTTAAGGTTCGATGGAATGCTCGTAGAGGACCTGAGTTCACCTGAGAACGAGAAGATCAGATGAAGAAGAAATACCCGCACTTATTTCCAGAAGATACGTCAACACCTCCAACTGCTTAAAATTTCGGGACGAAATTTATTTAACGGGTAGGTACTGTAGTGACCCGAACTTTTCCATGTTTATATATATTAAATGAAATTGTTATTTAAATGATTAAGTGTTTCCAACATGTTAAGCAATCAAACTTGTTAAGACTTGATTAATTGAAATAGGTTTCATATAGACAATTGACTACCTAAGTTGACTGGTGATTCACGAACGTTAAAACTTGTAAAAACTATATGATGACATACATATGGATATATATATATATATATATATATATATATATATATATATATATATATATATATATATATATATATATATATATATATATATATATATATATATATATATATATATATATATATATATATATATAGTTAACATGATATTATTATAAGTAAGTATCTCATTAGGTATTTTAACAACGAGTTATATAAATAAAATTGAGTTTATAGAATTAAGAAACTCGAAATGATATATATAACGATTATCGTTATAACAACGTTTTACTAAATACATATGAATCATATTAAGATATTGATACACTATTTTTAATCATGATAAATGATAAGTAAACATGTCATTAAGTGTATTATCAATGAACTACATATGTAAAAACAAGACTACTAACTTAATGATTTCGAAACGAGACATATATGTAACGATTATCGTTGTAACAACATTTAACTGAATATATATCATACTAAGATATATTAATATATCATGATATCATGATAATGAAATAATTTAACATCTCTTTAGATATAATAAACAATGGGTTAACAACATTTAACAAGATCGTTAACCCAAAGGTTTCAAAACAACATTTACATGTAACGACTAACGATGACTTAACGACTCAGTTAAAATGTATATACATGTAGTGTTTTAATATGTATTCATACACTTTTGAAAGACTTCAAGACACTTATCAAAATACTTCTACTTAACAAAAATCCTTACAATTACATCCTCGTTCAGTTTCATCAACAATTCTACTCGTATGCACCCGTATTCGTACTCGTACAATACACAGCTTTTAGATGTATGTACTATTGGTATATACACTCCAATGATCAGCTCTTAGTAGCTAAAGTGAGTCACCTAACACATGTGGGAACAATCATTTGGCAACTAGCATGAAATATCTCATAAAATTACAAAAATATTAGTAATCATTCATGACTTATTTACATGTAAACAAAATTACACATCGTTTATATCTAATCCATATACCAACGACCAAAAACACCTACAAACACTTTTATTCTTCAATTTTCTTCATCTAATTGATCTCTCTCAAGTTCTATCTTCAAGTTCTAAGTGTTCTTCATAAATTCTATAAGTTCTAGTTTCATAAAATCAAGAATACTTCCAAGTTTGCTAGCTTACTTCCAATATTGTAAAGTGATCATCCAACCTCAAGAAATCTTTCTTATTTACAGTAAGATATCTTTCTAATACAATGTAATACTCATATTCAAACTTTGATTCAATTTCTATAACTAAAACAATCTTATTTCGAGTGGAAATCTTACTTGAACTTGTTTTCGTGTCATGATTCTGCTCCAAAAACTTTCAAGCCATCCAAGGATCCTTTGAAGCTAGATCTATTTTTCTCATTTCCAGTAGGTTTATACATAAAACCTGAGGTAGTAATTATGTTCATAACATCATTCGATTCATATATATAAAACTACCTTATTCGAAGGTTTAAACTTGAAATCACTAGAACATAGTTTAGTTAATTCTAAACTTGTTCGCAAACAAACGTTAATCCTTCTAACTTGACTTTTAAAATCAACTAAACACATATTCTATATCTATATGATATGCTAACCTAATGATTTAAAACCCGGAAACACGAAAAATACCGTAAAACTAGATATACGCCGTCGTAGTAACACCGCGGGCTGTTTTGGGTTTGATAATTAAAAACTATGATAAACTTTGATTTAAAAGTTGTTATTTTGGAAAAATGACTTTTCTTATGAACATGAAACTATATTCAAAAATCATGGTTAAACTCAAAGTGGAAGTATGTTTTTCAAAATGGTCATCAAGACGTCGTTCTTTCGACTGAAATGACTACCTCTTACAAAAACGACTTGTAAATTATATTTTTGACTATAAGCCAATACTTTTTCTATTTATATTCATAAAATAGAGTTCAATATGAAACCATAGCAATTTGATTCACACAAAACGGATTTAAAACGAAGAAGTTATGGGTAAAACAAGATTGGATATTTTTTGATTGTTGTAGCTACGGGAATTATTGTAACAATTCTATACAAATCATATCCTAGATAACTTATATTGTATTATACATGTATTATAATATATTATGTAATCTTGGGATACGATAGACACGTATGCAAATGTTTTGACATATCATATCGACCCATGTATATATATTATTTGGAACAACCATAGACACTCTATATGCAGTAATGTTTGAGTTAGCTATACAGGGTTGAGGTTGATTCCAAAAATATATATACTTTGAGTTGTGATCTAGCCTGAGACGTGTATACACTGGGTCATGGATTGATTCAAGATAATATATATCAATTTATTTCTGTACATCTAACTATGGACAACTATTTGTAGGTTACTAACGAGGACAGCTGACTTAATAAACTTAAAACATTAAAACGTATTAAAAATGTTGTAAATATATTTTGAACATACTTTGATATATATGTACATATTTGTTATAGGTTCGTGAATCTACCAGTGTCCAAGTCTTACTTCCCAACGAAGTAAAAATATGTGAAAGTGAGTTATAGTCCCACTTTTAAAATCTAATATTTTGGGATGAGAATACATGCAGTTTTATAAATGTTTTACGAAATAGGCACAAGTAAATGAAACTACATTATATGTGTGAATGATCGAAGCCGAATATGCCCCTTTTGCTTGGTAACCTAAGAATTAGTAAACCGATCTACTAATTGACGCGAATCCTAAAGACAGATCTATTGGGCCTAACGAACCCCATCCAAAGTACGGGATGCTTTAGTACTTCGAATTCGTTTTTATCATGTCCGAAGGATTTCCCAGAATGATAGGGGATATTCTTATATGCATCTTGTTAATGTCGGTTACCAGGTGTTCACCATATGAATGATTTTTATCTCTATGTATGTGATGTATATTGAAATATGAAATCTTGTGGTCAATTATTATAATTTGATAATATATAGGTTAAACCTATAACTCACCAACATTTTTGTTGACTTTTTAAGCATGTTTATTCTCAGGTGATTATTAAGAGCTTCCAATGTTTCATACTAAAATAAGGACAAGATTTGGAGTCCATGCTTGTATGATATTATGTAAAAACTGCATTCAAGAAACTTATTTTTGATGTAATAAATTCTTATTGTAAACCATTATGTAATGATCGTGTGTAAACGGTATATTTTAGATTATCATTATTTGATAATCTACGTAATGCTTTTTAAACCTTTATAGATAAAATAAAGGTTATGGTTGTTTTAAAAATGAATGCAGTCTTTGAAAAACGTCTCATATAGAGGTCAAAACCTCGCGACGAAATCAATTTATATGGAACGTTTATAATCAATATGAACGGGACATTTCACTTGTACTCCTATAGCAACAACTATATGCAACCACATAAAACGAACAACAACAACTAGCAACTAGCAACTTTGCTCCAACTAGAGGATCGGCGGATTGTACTGGCACACGACCACTAGCTGATCAGTGTAGCGCCTACCGATAGTCTCTACTAGTGAATCCCCAGTATAGTCATCCACACGCAGGTGATGCGTCGTTTAGCACTATACTCAACAAACAGTAGCCAACTAGACCCAACCACAACTAGGTTGACCTCTCTGAGCTGAACCTAACAGATCAAGGTTCAAACAACAACTTGTGCACATACAACCAGTCAACTACTACTACTACTACAGGCAACTAATACTACTAAAAGTATGGCAACCTTAAATGCGATCAACTGTACAACATAACTACTAATCATGGCAATTATCAACAATATAAACATAGTAGCGCAACTTGCTACTCTATACTACACCATGAGATAATCTCACTCACCGAATACCAGCAATTAGCTCAGATAAGCTATCACTAAGCTTCTTCCTTATCCTTATCACCTGAACATAAGGTAAATCAAGTTAGTTTCTGTCCATTATCACAAAACAACACTATACAGCAAATTAGTAACAAAAGTGTCACTAAAAGTCCACCTAACACTTATGCATTTTCATAATTTACATCCTGATTATCATAAGTCACACGAGCAGCATAACGACTAGAAAACAGCCAATTAAACAACATAAGTCTGCACTGATCTGTATCCGTACGGTTGCACATGCATCCGTACGGTTGCAAGTCCATCTGTACGATTGCATCGTGCACCCGTACGGTTGCACACCCACTGCCCGGTTGCACATGCATCCGTACAGTTGCACCGTGTACCCGTGCGGTTGCAATCTGCAACTGTACGGTTGTATTCATCGAGCAACAGCAGCAGAAACTGACGGGTTTCGAGCCAAAATCACCCAAATCTCGATTTCTAAACGTTTTGACACCAAACGAAGCTTAGAAAACGTTTATAACAACTAAAGGAACATAAACCACAATGTTTTACACCAAACCAACATCAAAATCAACCAATTTGACATCAAAACCTACTTTGATAAAAACCTAACTTTAAAACCCATTTAAACTCAGAATACAACAAGAAAATGAATGATTCTTACCTTGTTATAATCACGAAATCTGTAGCAACTGATTACACAACACAATTTAGACTCAAAATCGAGATTCAAGAGATTAGGGTTTCAAGAGAGTGAATGTTAGGTACGGAGTAATATTTGGAAGTTTCAAGAAAGTGAGAAAGAAGGCTGGTCACATGAAATGTCCCGTTCTTATTGATTAAAAACGTTCCATATTAATTGATTTCGTTGCGAGGTTTTGACCTCTATATGAGACGTTTTTCAAAGACTGCATTCATTTTTAAAACAAACCATAACCTTTATTTCATAAATAAAGGTTTAAAAAGCTTTACGTAGATTATCAAATAATGATAATCTAAAATATCCTGTTTACACACGACCATTACATAATGGTTTACAATACAAATATGTTACATCGAAATCAGTTTCTTGAATGCAGTTTTTACACAATATCATACAAACATGGACTCCAAATCTTGTCCTTATTTTAGTATGCAACAGTGGAAGCTCTTAGTATTCACCTGAGAATAAACATGCTTTAAACGTCAACAAAAATGTTGGTGAGTTATAGGTTTAACCTATATATATCAAATCGTAACAATAGACCACAAGATTTCATATTTCAATACACATCCCATGCATAGAGATAAAAATCATTCATATGGTAAACACCTAGTAATCGACATTAACAAGATGCATATTTAAGAATATCCCCATCATTTCGGGACACCCTTCGGATATGATATAAATTTTGAAGTACTAAAGCATCCGGTACTTTGGATGGGGTTTGTTAGGCCCAATAGATCTATCTTTAGGATTCGCGTCAATTAGGGTGTCTGTTCCCTAATTCTTAGATTACCAGACTTAATAAAAAGGGGCATATTCGATTTCGATAATTCAATCATAGAATGTAGTTTCACGTACTTGTGTCTATTTTGTAAATCATTTATAAAACCTGCATGTATTCTCATCCCAAAAATATTAGATTTTAAAAGTGGGACTATAACTCACTTTCACAGATTTTTACTTCGTCGGGAAATAAGACTTGGCCACTGGTTGATTCACGAACCTATTAAAATATATACATATATATCAAAGTATGTTCAAAATATATTTACAACACTTTTAATATATTTTGATGTTTTAAGTTTATTAAGTCAGCTGTCCTCGTTAGTAACCTACAACTAGTTGTCCACAGTTAGATGTACAGAAATAAATCGATAAATATTATCTTGAATCAATCCACGACCTAGTGTATATGTATCTCAGTATTGATCACAACTCAAACTATATATATTTTGGAATCAACCTCAACCCTGTATAGCTAACTCCAACATTCACATATAGAGTGTCTATGGTTGTTCCGAAATATATATAGATGTGTCGACATGATTGGTCGAAACATTGTATACGTGTCTATGGTATCTTAAGATTACATAATATACAATACAAGTTGATTAAGTTATGGTTGGAATAGATTTGTTACCAATTTTCAGGTAGCTAAAATGAGAAAAATTATCCAATCTTGTTTTACCCATAACTTCTTCATTTTAAATCCGTTTTGAGTGAATCAAATTGCTATGGTTTCATATTGAACTCTATTTTATAAATCTAAATAGAAAAAGTATAGGTTTATAGTCGGAAAAATAAGTTACAAGTCGTTTTTGTAAAGGTAGTCATTTCAGTCGAAAGAACGACGTCTAGATGACCATTTTAGAAAACATACTTCCACTTTGAGTTTAACCATAATTTTTGGATATAGTTTCATGTTCATAATAAAAATCATTTTCCCAGAATAACAACTTTTAAATCAAAGTTTATCATAGTTTTTAATTAACTAACCCAAAACAGCCGGTGTTACTACGACGGCGTAAATCCGATTTTACGGTGTTTTTCGTGTTTCCAGGTTTTAAATCATTAAGTTAGAATATCATATAGATATAGAACATGTGTTTAGTTGATTTTAAAAGTCAAGTTAGAAGGATTAACTTTTATTTGCGAACAAGTTTAGAATTAACTAAACTATGTTCTAGTGATTACAAGTTTAAACCTTCGAATAAGATAGCTTTATATGTATGAATCGAATGATGTTATGAACATCATTACTACCTCAAGTTCCTTGGATAAACCTATTGGAAATGAGAAAAATAGATCTAGCTTCAAAGGATCCTTGGATGGCTTGAAAGTTCTTAAAGCAGAATCATGACACGAAAACAATTTCAAGTAAGATTTCCACTCGAAATAAGATTGTTATAGTTATAGAAATTGAATTAAAGTTTGAATATTATTATTACCTTGTATTAGAAAGATAACCTACTGTAAGTAACAAAGGTTTCTTGATCTTGGATGATTACTTGGAATGGATTTAGAAAACTTGGAAGTAAACTTGCAATCTTGGAAGTATTCTTGATTTTATGAAACTAGAACTTTTGGAATTTATGAAGAAAACTTAAAACTTGAAGATAGAACTTGAGAGAGATCAATTAGATGAAGAAAATTGAAGAATAAAAGTATTTGTAGGTGTTTTTGGTCGTTGGTGTATGGATTAGATATAAAGGATATGTAATTTTGTTTTCATGTAAATAAGTCATGAATGATTACTCATATTTTTGTAATTTTATGAGATATTTCATGCTAGTTGCCAAATGATGGTTCCCACATGTGTTAGGTGACTCACATGGGCTGCTAAGAGCTGATCATTGGAGTGTATATACTAATAGTACATACATCTAAAAGCTGTGTATTGTACGAGTACGAATACGGGTGCATACAAGTAGAATTGTTGATGAAACTGAACGGGGATGTAATTGTAAGCATTTTTGTTAAGTAGAAGTATTTTGATAAGTGTCTTGAAGTCTTTCAAAAGTGTATTAATACATATTAAAACACTACATGTATATACATTTTAATTGAGTCGTTAAGTCATCGTTAGTCGTTACATGTAAATGTTGTTTTGAAACCTTTAGGTTAACGATCTTGTTGAATGTTGTTAACCCATTGTTTATTATAACAAATGAGATGTTAAATTGTTATATTATCATGATATTATGATATATATACAGTTAAATGCCGTTACAACGATAATCGTTACATATATGTCTCGTTTCGAAATCATTAAGTTAGTAGTCTTATTTTTACATATGTATTTCATTGTTAATACACTTAATAATATATTTACTTATCATTTAACATAATTAACCAAGTGTATCAATATCTTAATATGATTCATATGTACCTAGTAAGACGTTGTTATAACGATAATCGTTATATATATCGTTTTCGAGTTTCTTAAATTAATAGTCTCATTTTTATGTATATAACTCATTGTTAAAATACCTAATGAGATACATACTTATAATAAAATCATGTTAACTATATATAACCATATATATGTCATCGTATAGTTTTTACAAGTTTTAACGTTCGTGAATCACCGGTCAACTTGGGTGGTCAATTGTCTATATGAAACATATTTCAATTAATCAAGTCTTAACAAGTTTGATTGCTTAACATGTTGGAAACACTTAATCATGTAAATAACAATTTCATTTAATATATATATATATAAACATGGAAAAGTTCAGGTCACTACAGTACCTACCCGTTAAATAAATTTCGTCCCGAAATTTTAAGCAGTTGGAGGTGTTGACGTATCTTCTGGAAATAAATGCGGGTATTTCTTCTTCATCTGATCTTCATGCTCCCGGGTGAACTCGGGTCCTCTACGAGCATTCCATCGAACCTTAACAATCGGTATCTTGTTTTGTTTAAGTCTCTTAACCTCACTATCCATTATTTCGACGGGTTCTTCAATGAATTGAAGTTTTTCATTGATTTGGATTTCGTTCAACGGAATAGTGAGATCTTCTTTAGCAAAACATTTCTTCAAATTTGAGACGTGGAAAGTGTTATGTACAGCCGCGAGTTGTTGAGGTAGCTCCAGTTGGTAAGCTACTGGTCCGACACGATCTATAATCTTGAATGGTCCAATGTACCTTGGATTTAGTTTCCCCCGTTTACCAAATCGAACAACGCCTTTCCAAGGTGAAACCTTAAGCATGACCATTTCTCCAATTTCAAACTCTATATCTTTTCTTTTACTGTCCACGTAGCTCTTTTGTCGACTCTGGGCGGTTTTCAATCTTTGTTGAATTTGGATGATTTTCTCGGTAGTTTCTTGTATTATCTCCGGACCCGTAATCTGTCTATCCCCTACTTCACTCCAACAAATCGGAGACCTGTACTTTCTACCATAAAGTGCTTCAAACGGTGCCATCTCAATGCTTGAATGGTAGCTGTTGTTGTAGGAAAATTCTGCTAATGGTAGATGTTGATCCCAACTGTTTCCGAAATCAATAACACAAGCTCTTAGCATGTCTTCAAGCGTTTGTATCGTCCTTTCGCTCTACCCATCAGTTTGTGGATGATAGGCAGTACTCATGTCTAGACGAGTTCCCAATGCTTGCTGAAATGTCTGCCAGAATCTTGAAATAAATCTGCCATCCCTATCAGAGATAATATAGATTGGTATTCCATGTCTGGAGACGACTTCCTTCAAATACAGTCGTGCTAACTTCTCCATCTTGTCATCTTCTCTTATTGGCAGGAAGTGTGCTGAATTGGTGAGACGATCAACTATTACCCAAATAGTATCATAACCACTTGGAGTCCTTGGCAATTTAGTAATGAAATCCATGGTAATGTTTTCCCATTTCCATTCCGGGATTTCAGGTTGTTGTAGTAGACCTGATGGTTTCTGATGTTCAGCTTTGACCTTAGAACACGTCAAACATTCTCCTACATATTTAGCAATATCGGCTTTCATACCTGGCCACCAAAAATGTTTCTTGAGATCCTTGTACATCTTCCCCGTTCCAGGATGTATTGAGTATCTGGTTTTATGAGCTTCTCTAAGTACCATTTCTCTCATATCTCCAAATTTTGGTACCCAAATTCTTTCAGCCCTATACCGGGTTCCGTGTTCCCGAATATTAAGATGCTTCTCCGATCCTTTGGGTATTTCATCCTTTAAATTTCCCTCTTTTAAAACTCCTTGTTGCGCCTCTTTATTTGAGTAGTAAGGTTAGTGTGAATCATTATATTCATAGATTTTACTCGAATGGGTTCTCTGTCCTTTCTGCTCAAGGCGTCAGCTACCATATTTGCCTTCCCCTGGTGGTAACGAATCTCAAAGTCGTAATCATTCAACAATTCAATCCACCTACGCTGCCTCATATTCAGTTGTTTCTGATTAAATATGTGTTAAAGACTTTTGTGGTCGGTATATATAATACTTTTGACCCCATATAAGTAGTGCTTCCAAGTCTTTAATGCAAAAACAACCGCGCCTATTTCCAAATCATGCGTCGTATAATTTTGCTAGTGAATCTTCAATTGTCTAGACGCATAAGCAATCACCTTCGTCCGTTGCATTAATACACAACCGAGACCTTGCTTTGATGCGTCACAATAAATCACAAAATCATCATTCCCTTCAGGCAATGACAATATAGGTGCCGTAGTTAGCTTTTTCTTCAATAATTGAAACGCCTTCTCTTGTTCATCCTTCCATTCAAATTTCTTCCCTTTATGCGTTAATGCAGTCAAGGGTTTTGCTATTTTGGAGAAATCTTGGATGAATCTTCTGTAGTAACCAGCCAATTCTAAAAATTGACGTATATGCTTCGGAGTTTTTGGGGTTTCCCACTTTTCAACGGTTTCGATCTTTGCCGGGTCCACCTGGATACCTTCTTTGTTCACTATGTGACCGAGGAATTGAACTTCTTCCAACCAAAATGCACACTTTGAAAACTTAGCGTACAGTTTTTCTTTCCTCAATACTTCTAGCACTTTTCTCAAATGTTCTTCGTGCTCTTGATCATTATTTGAGTAAATAAGTATGTCATCGATGAAAACAATGACAAACTTGTCAATATATGGCCCACACACTCGGTTCATAAGGTCCATGAACACAGCTGGTGCGTTAGTCAATCCAATCGGCATAACCATAAACTCGTAATGACCGTAACGCGTCCTAAAAGCAGTTTTTGGAATATCATCCTCCTTTACTCGCATTTGATGATATCCAGAACGTAAATCGATCTTCGAATAAACTGACGAGCCTTGTAGTTGATCAAATAAGTCATCAATTCTCGGCAGTGGATAACGGTTTTTGATGGTAAGTTTGTTCCACTCTCTTTAGTCAATACACAACCTAAATGTACCATCCTTCTTCTTGACAAACAAAACAGGAGCTCCCCATGGTGATGTGCTTGGTCGAATGAAACCACGTTCTAATAGTTCTTGCAGTTGGCTTTGCAGTTCTTTCATCTCGATGGGTGCGAGTCTATAAGGAGCAAGAGCTATTGGTGCAGCTCCTGGTACAAGATCTATTTGAAATTCAACAGATCGATGTGGAGGTAGTCCCGGTAATTCTTTCGGAAATACATCGGGAAATTCTTTTGCGACGGGAACATCATTGATGCTCTTTTCTTCAGTTTGTACTTTCTCGACGTGTGCTAGAACAGCATAGCAACCTTTTCTTATTAGTTTTTGTGCCTTCAAATCACTAATAAGATGTAGCTTCATGTTGCCCTTTTCTCCGTACACCATTAAGGGTTCTCCTTCTTCTCGTACAATGCGAATTGCATTTTTATAACATACGATCTCTGCTTTAACCTTCTTCAGCCAGTCCATGCCAACTATTACATCAAAACTCCCTAACTCTACTGGTATCAAATCAATCTTAAATATTTCGCTACCCAGTTTAATTTCTCGATTCCGGCATATATTATCTGCTGAAATTAATTTACCGTTTGCTAATTCGAGTAAAAATTTACTATCCAATGGCGTCAATGGACAACTTAATTTAGCACAAAAATCTCTACTCATATAGCTTCTATCCGCACCCGAATCAAATAAAACGTAAGCAGATTTATTGTCAATAAGAAATGTACTCGTAACAAGCTCCGGGTCTTCCTGTGCCTCTGCCGTATTAATATTGAAAACTCTTCCGCGGCCTTGTCCATTCGTGTTCTCCTGGTTCGGGTAATTTCTAATAATATGGCCCGGTTTTCCACATTTATAACAAACTACATTGGCATAACTTGCTCCGACACTACTTGCTCCGCCATTACTCGTTCCGACACCATTTGTTCCTTTCGTTCTGTTAACCCCTGGTCCGTAGACCTCACACTTCGCCGCGCTATGACCATTTCTTTTACACTTGTTGCAAAATTTGGTGCAGAACCCCGAGTGATACTTTTCACACCTTTGGCATAGCTGCTTCTAATTGTTATTGTTGTTGCGGTTGTTATTGTTGTTGGGATGATTGTTGTAGTTGTTGTTGTTGTTGTTTTTGTTGTTGTTATTGTTGTTGTTGTTGTTGTTGTTGTTGTTGTTGTTGTTGTTGGGCCGTTTGTTGTAGTTGCGATTGATGTTGCGATTGTTGGGATAATTGTTGCGATTATTATTGTAATTGCTGTTATTGTTGTATTGGTGATTCTTATCACTGTTTTCCTCCCACTTTCTTTTGACTTGCTTCACATTGGCCTCTTCAGCCGTCTGTTCTTTAATTCTTTCCTCAATCTGGTTCACTAGTTTGTGACCCATTCTACATGCCTGTTGTATGGAGGTGGGCTCGTGTGAACTTATATCTTCTTGGATTCTTTCCGGTAATCCTTTTACAAACGCGTCGATCTTCTCTTCCTCATCTTCGAACGCTCCCGGACACAATAGGCACAATTCTGTGAATCGTCTTTCGTACGTGGTAATATCAAATCCTTGGGTTCGTAACCCTCTAAGTTCTGTCTTGAGCTTATTGCCCTCGGTTCTGGGATGGTACTTCTCGTTCATCAAGTGCTTGAATGCTGACCACGGTAGTGCGTACGCATCATCTTATCCCACTTGCTCTAGATAGGTATTCCACCATGTTAACGCAGAACCTGTGAAGGTATGCGTAGCGTACTTCACTTTGTCCTCTTCAGTACACTTACTTATGGCGAACACCGATTTGACCTTCTCGGTCCACCGTTTCAATCCGATCGGTCCTGCGGTTCCATCAAATTCCAAAGGTTTGCAGGCAGTGAATTCTTTGTAGGTGCATCCTACACGATTTCCTGTACTGCTAGATCCAAGGTTATTGTTGGTATGTAGCGCAGCCTGTACTGCGGCTATGTTTGAAGCTAGAAAAGTACGGAATTCCTCTTCATTCATATTCACGGTGTGTCGAGTAGTCGGTGCCATTTCCTTCAAAATAGTCAATTGGAACAAGTTAATCATACAGAATATTAAGAGTAGTTAATAGTATTTCGTAGCATAATATGAACTCATTTATAAAAGCTTTTTCTTCATATTAGCGTTTTATAAGTTTAAATTCGGGTAGTACCTACCCGTTAAGTTCATACTTAGTAGCTAATATACAATTCAACTACTACAATTCTATATGAAAAATGGATTATAATAATATTTCGCGTTCAAACTTTTTTACAATATTTTACAAACTTACAATACCGCTTATTTTACATAAAGCATGAAATATAGCACACAATAACTTTGATACAAGATAGTTGTGAAGATAATTCTAGCTAGTACACAAGTCGTTCAGCAAAGGCAATAAAGACACGCAATTCATACGTCCAGAAACAAGTCATGCATTCTGGTTTTACTAGGACTACTTCCCATCCTTGGTCTTGTGGAACATAACCGTTATGGCCGTTGATAAGACAGCGTGTTGTAACGTCGTCAAAGGGACGAGGGTTACGTAATGACCAACAGTCTCGTAATAACCTAAAAACCTCATTTCTTACCCCAATTACCGACTCCGTCACTTGTGGGAACGTTTTGTTTAATAGTTGTAGCCCGATGTTCTTTTTCTCACTTTGGTGAGAAGCGAACATTACTAACCCGTAAGCATAGCATGCTTCTTTATGTTACATGTTAGCCGCTTTTTCTAAATCATGAAGTCCTATATTCGGATACATTGAGTCAAAATAATTTCTTAACCCGTTGCGTAAAATAGCATTTGGGTTCCCCGCAATATATGCGTCAAAGTAAACACATCGTAACTTATGGGTTTCCCAATGTGATATCCCCCATATTTCAAACGAAAATCTCTTATAAACCAAGAAATTCCTGGAACGTTCTTCGAATGTCTTACAAACTGATTTCGCCGTAAATAGTTGTGCCGAAGAATTCTGACCGACTCTAGACAAGATTTCATCAATCATGTCTCCGGGTAGGTCTCTTAAAATATTGGGTTGTCTATCCATTTTGTGTTTTTATACTGTAAAATAGACAAGAGTTAGATTCATAAAAAAAAAATACTTATTAATACAAGCAATTTTTACATATATCATAAAGCATAAGCACACTATATTACATATATTACACCACACGAATACAACTATCTTATTCTGACTCGCTCGTTTCTTCTTCTTCGGTTTTGGTTCGTTTTGCCAAGTTTCTAGGGATATATGATGTTCCCCTAATACGAGCTGTCGTTTTCCACAACGGTTTAGAAAAACCTGGTGGTTTAGAGGTTCCCGGGTCATTGTTACAACTTAAGGGCTTCGGGGGTTGACGATACATATAAAGTTCATCGGGGTTGGAATTAGATTTCTCTATTTTTATGCCCTTTCCCTTATTATTTTCTTTTGCCTTTTTAAATTCAGTTGGGGTAATTTCTATAACATCATCGGAATTCTCGTCGGAATCCGATTCATCGGAGAATTGGTAATCCTCCCAATATTTTGCTTCCTTGGCGGAAACACCATTGACCATAATTAACCTTGGTCAGTTGGTTGAGGTTTTTCTTTTACTTAACCGTTTTATTATTTCCCCCACCGGTTCTATTTCCTCCTCCGGTTCCTCCTCTTCCGGTTCTGATTCTTCTTCCGGTTCTGATTCTTCTTCCGGTTCTTCTTCGGGAACTTGTGAATCAGTCCAATATATATTCGACTCTTCGTTATTATTAGGTGAGTCAATGAGATTTGTGCTAGAGGTAGACATCTATCACACAATATCAAACATGTAAAGAGATTAATATATCACATAATATATACATGTTAATAATATATAGTTTCCAACAAAAATGTTAAGCAATCATTTTTAAAGAAAACACGGTCGAAGTCCAGACTCACTAATGCCTCCTAACAAACTCGATAAGACACACTAATGCAAATTTTCTGGTTCTCTAAGACCAACGCTCGGATACCAACTGAAATGTCCCGTTCTTATTGATTAAAAACGTTCCATATTAATTGATTTCGTTGCGAGGTTTTGACCTCTATATGAGACGTTTTTCAAAGACTGCATTCATTTTTAAAACAAACCATAACCTTTATTTCATAAATAAAGGTTTAAAAAGCTTTACGTAGATTATCAAATAATGATAATCTAAAATATCCTGTTTACACACGACCATTACATAATGGTTTACAATACAAATATGTTACATCGAAATCAGTTTCTTGAATGCAGTTTTTACACAATATCATACAAACATGGACTCCAAATCTTGTCCTTATTTTAGTATGCAACAGCGGAAGCTTTTAGTATTCACCTAAGAATAAACATGCTTTAAACGTCAACAAAAATGTTGGTGAGTTATAGGTTTAACCTATATATATCAAATCGTAACAATAGACCACAAGATTTCATATTTCAATACACATCCCATACATAGAGATAAAAATCATTCATATGGTGAACACCTGGTAATCGACATTAACAAGATGCATATTTAAGAATATCCCCATCATTCCGGGACACCCTTCGGATATGATATAAATTTTGAAGTACTAAAGCATCCGGTACTTTGGATGGGGTTTGTTAGGCCCAATAGATCTATCTTTAGGATTCGCGTCAATTAGGGTGTCTATTCCCTAATTCTTAGATTACCAGACTTAATAAAAAGGGGCATATTCGATTTCGATAATTCAACCATAGAATGTAGTTTCACGTACTTGTGTCTATTTTGTAAATCATTTATAAAACCTGCATGTATTCTCATCCCAAAAATATTAGATTTTAAAAGTGGGACTATAACTCACTTTCACAGATTTTTACTTCGTCAGGAAATAAGACTTGGCCACTGGTTGATTCACGAACCTATAACAATATATACATATATATCAAAGTATGTTCAAAATATATTTACAACACTTTTAATATATTTTGATGTTTTAAGTTTATTAAGTCAGCTGTCCTCGTTAGTAACCTACAACTAGTTGTCCACAGTTAGATGTACAGAAATAAATCGATAAATATTATCTTGAATCAATCCACGACCCAGTGTATACATATCTCAGTATTGATCACAACTCAAACTATATATATTTTGGAATCAACCTCAACCCTATATAGCTAACTCCAAATTCACATATAGAGTGTCTATGGTTGTTCTGAAATATATATAGATGTGTCGACATGATACGTCAAAACATTGTATACGTGTCTATGGTATCTCAAGATTACATAATATACAATACAAGTTGATTAAGTTATGGTTGGAATAGATTTGTTACCAATTTTTAGGTAGCTAAAATGAGAAAAATTATCCAATCTTGTTTTACCCATAACTTCTTCATTTTAAATCTGTTTTGAGTGAATAAAATTGCTATGGTTTCATATTGAACTCTATTTTATGAATCTAAATAGAAAAAGTATAGGTTTATAGTCGGAAAAATAAGTTACAAGTCGTTTTTGTAAAGGTAGTCATTTCAGTCGAAAGAACGACGTCTAGATGATCATTTTAGAAAACATACTTCCACTTTGAGTTTAACCATAATTTTTGGATATAGTTTCATGTTCATAATAAAAATCATTTTCCCAGAATAACAACTTTTAAATCAAAGTTTATCATAGTTTTTAATTAACTAACCCAAAACAGCCCGCGGTGTTACTACGACGGCGTAAATCCGATTTTACGGTGTTTTTCGTGTTTCCAGGTTTTAAATCATTAAGTTAGCATATAATATAGATATAGAACATGTGTTTAGTTGATTTTAAAAGTCAAGTTAGAAGGATTATCTTTTATTTGAAAACAAGTTTAGAATTAACTAAACTATGTTCTAGTGATTACAAGTTTAAACCTTCGAATAAGATAGCTTTATATGTATGAATCGAATGATGTTATGAACATCATTACTACCTCAAGTTCCTTGGATAAACCTACTGGAAATGAGAAAAATAGATCTAGCTTCAAAGGATCCTTGGATGGCTTGAAAGTTCTTGAAGCAGAATCATGACACGAAAACAATTTCAAGTAAGATTTCCACTCGAAATAAGATTGTTATAGTTATAGAAATTGAATTAAAGTTTGAATATGATTATTACCTTGTATTAGAAATATAACCTACTGTAAGTAACAAAGGTTTCTTGATCTTGGATGATTACTTGGAATGGATTTAGAAAACTTGGAAGTAAACTTGCAATCTTGGAAGTATTCTTGATTTTATGAAACTAGAACTTTTGGAATTTATGAAGAACACTTAGAACTTGAAGATAGAACTTGAGAGAGATCAATTAGATGAAGAAAATTGAAGAATGAAAGTGTTTGTAGGTGTTTTTGGTCGTTGGTGTATGGATTAGATATAAAGGATATGTAATATTGTTTTTATGTAAATAAGTCATGAATGATTACTCATATTTTTGTAATTTTATGAGATATTTCATGCTAGTTGCCAAATGATGGTTACCACATGTGTTAGGTGACTCACATGGGCTGCTAAGAGCTGATCATTGGAGTGTATATACCAATAGTACATACATCTAAAAGCTGTGTATTGTACGAGTACGAATACGGGTGCATACGAGTAGAATTGTTGATGAAACTGAATGAGGATGTAATTGTAAGAATTTTTGTTAAGTAGAAGTATTTTGATAAGTGTCTTGAAGTCTTTCAAAAGTGTATGAATACATATTAAAACACTACATGTATATACATTTTAACTGAGTCGTTAAGTCATCGTTAGTCGTTACATGTAAATGTTGTTTTGAAACCTTTAGGGTAACGATCTTGTTGAATGTTGTTAACCCATTATTTATTATAAAAAATGAGATGTTAAATTGTTATATTATCATGATATTATGATATATAATATATCTTAGTATGATATATATATACAGTTAAATGTCGTTACAACGATAATCGTTACATATATGTCTCGTTTCGAAATCATTAAGTTAGTAGTCTTATTTTTACATATGTATTTCATTGTTAATACACTTAATAATATATTTACTTATCATTTAACATAATTAACCAAGTGTATCAATATCTTAATATGATTCATATGTACCTAGTAAGACGTTGTTATAACGATAATCGTTATATATATCGTTTTCGAGTTTCTTAATTTAATAGTCTCATTTTTATGTATATAACTCATTGTTAAAATACCTAATGAGATACATACTTATAATAAAATCATGTTAACTATATATATAACCATATATATGTCATCGTATAGTTTTTACAAGTTTTAACTTTCGTGAATCACCGGTCAACTTGGGTGGTCAATTGTCTATATGAAACCTATTTCAATTAATCAAGTCTTAACAAGTTTGATTGCTTAACATGTTGGAAACACTTAATCATGTAAATAACAATTTCATTTAATATATATATAAACATGGAAAAGTTCGGGTCACTACATCACAAGCTTATATATTTATGTTAAACACAATACCCCATCACACGCGGGTATTTACCAGTTATCTGATATCTTTCGTACTTAATTTGACTACCCTAACGGAGTCCGAATTAAACAAACGAACCTGTTCTGTGACCCTTGTCACAAACTGGTCTCAACTAAACAACTAAATAATTATAAACATATAATTATTATAATAAAATACAAACACACCATAGGTCAAATGGGTCATTTCAACTAGGCCCAGTAACAGGATGTTACAATAACATTAATACATAACTCTGAGTGTCACTTAAAACTGTTTATAATTTAATAACATAAATTCACATCAGAGTTGACTTCATGACAAACATAACACCAGCACGCTCGTCAACTCCCCAAAATATGCAATCTGATAAGCTAACAACCTGCAGGGAGGAGATGGACGGATTAGCACGAAGTTAAGTGAATGGCACTAACAATTAACAATAGTATACAATACCTTCATGCATCATGTCATACATCTAAATCACACAAACCACTAGTGTTGTCGCTAGAGACTCCGGCGACCTGGCCAAGCCATTAACCACAGTTGATTAGATCGGGTTTACCGGAAGTTCCTTCCCATAACAAATCGTATAAGTCCTCTATACGCAACAGATGCATCATTCATACTTATACAGACCCATCTACCATAAGAAACCAAACCCTTGAATCTGGTTGATATCTATCTACCGCTAACTCGATAGGGATGTGTTAGGGTTATAACACAGAAAACAAGCACATATCAACACATACGTTAGCATTCAGTATCCAACAACAAAAGTATAAAGGCAATCCAAACTAGCATACCACAAGGATAACTAGCTAATCTATACTATGCATTAACGACATGTCCCACTCACCGAATACCAGCAACAGAAGGTTCTCGGAGGTCTAATCTTTCTAAGCCTTCTCTCTGTCTTTATCACCTAAGCAAAGATAACACAAGTCAGTAACTTTATTCCAACAATAGTGATGATACTACTGAATTGTTAACAAAACGGTCTACATCTATCGACCCCTTACAAAGCCAAATTTTCATTCAATGGAATGGTATTACACACACACAAGTATGATATTCATAACATAAAAATCATAATAAAATCACAATCCTAGTTGCTAAAGTGTTCTTAATAAAATTAGACACACCTGAACGGGAAATGGTCTAGGAAAGGACTATTTCTTTGTTCGCAATGCTTCCCAATTGCCAGGAATTAGTAACTTCAATAGCCTTCGATGGTTATACTAAAGAAGCATTAAGATCCACATTCTGTACAGAAAAAGCACCAGCACCCCAGTTAGCCATGCTAAAGCTGATGTTACTGTAGTGACCCGAACTTTTCCATGTTTATATATATTAATTAAGATTGATATTTACATGATTAAATGTTTCCAACATGTTAAGCAATCAAACTTGTTAAGACTTGATTAATTGAAATATGTTTCATATAGACAATTGACCACCCAAGTTGACCGGTGATTCACGAACGTTAAAACTTGTAAAAACTATATGATGACATATATATGGATATATATATATAGTTAACATGATACTATGATAAGTAAACATATCATTAAGTATATTAACAATGAACTACATATGTAAAAACAAGACTACTAACTTAATGATTTTTAAACGAGACATATATGTAACGATTATCGTTGTAAAGACATTTAATGTATATATATCATATTAAGAGATATTCAAACATGATAATATCATGATAATATAATAATTTAAAATCTCATTTGATATTATAAACATTGGGTTAACAATATTTAACAAGATCGTTAACCTAAAGGTTTCAAAACAACACTTACATGTAACGACTAACGATGACTTAACGACTCAGTTAAAATGTATATACATGTAGTGTTTTAATATGTATTTATACACTTTTGAAAGACTTCAATACACTTATCAAAATACTTCTACTTAACAAAAATGCTTACAATTACATCCTCGTTCAGTTTCATCAACAATTCTACTCGTATGCACCCGTATTCGTACTCGTACAATACACAGCTTTTAGATGTATGTACTATTGGTATATACACTCCAATGATCAGCTCTTAGCAGCCCATTTGAGTCACCTAACACATATGGGAACCATAATTTGGCAACTAGCATGAAATATCTCATAAAATTACAAAAATATGAGTAATCATTCATGACTTATTTACATGAAAACAAAATTACATATCCTTTATATCTAATCCATACACCAACGACCAAAAACACCTAAAAATACTTTCATTCTTCAATTTTCTTCATCTAATTGATCTCTCTCAAGTTCTATCTTCAAGTTCTAAGTGTTCTTCATAAATTCTACAAGTTCTAGTTACATAAAATCAAGAATACTTTCAAGTTTGCTAGCTCACTTCCAATCTTGTAAGGTGATCATCCAACCTCAAGAAATCTTTGTTTCGTACAGTAGGTTATTATTCTAATACAAGGTAATAATCATATTCAAACTTTGGTTCAATTTCTATAACTATAACAATCTTATTTCAAGTGATGATCTTACTTGAACTTGTTTTCGTGTCATGATTCTGCTTCAAGAACTTCGAGCCATCCAAGGATCCGTTGAAGCTAGATCCATTTTTCTCTTTTCCAGTAGGTTTATCCAAGGAACTTAAGGTAGTAATGATGTTCATAACATCATTCGATTCATACATATAAAGCTATCTTATTCGAAGGTTTAAACTTGTAATCACTAGAACATAGTTTAGTTAATTCTAAACTTGTTCGCAAACAAAAGTTAATCCTTCTAATTTGACTTTTAAAATCAAATAAACACATATTCTATATCTATATGATATGCTAACTTAATGATTTAAAACCTGGAAACACGAAAACACCGTAAAACCGGATTTACGCCGCCGTAGTAACACCGCGAACTGTTTTGGGTTAGTTAATTAAAAACTATGATAAACTTTGATTTAAAAGTTGTTATTCTGAGAAAATGGTTTTTATTATGAACATGAAACTATATCCAAAAATTATGGTTAAACTCAAAGTGGAAGTATGTTTTCTAAAATGGTCATCTAGACGTCGTTCTTTCGACTGAAATGACTACCTTTACAAAAATGACTTGTAACTTATTTTTCCGACAATAAACCTATACATTTCTGTTTAGATTCATAAAATAGAGTTCAATATGAAACCATAGCAATTTGATTCACTCAAAACGGATTTAAAATGAAGAAGTTATGGGTAAAACAAGATTGGATAATTTTTCTCATTTTAGCTACGTGAAAATTGGTAACAAATCTATTCCAACCATAACTTAATCAACTTGTACTGTATATTATGTAATCTTGAGATACCATAGACACGTATACAATGTTTCGACCTATCATGTCGACACATCTATATATATTTCGGAACAACCATAGACACTCTATATGTGAATGTTGGAGTTAGCTATACAGGGTTGAGGTTGATTCCAAAATATATATAGTTTGAGTTGTGATCAATACTGAGATACGTATACACTGGGTCGTGGATTGATTCAAGATAATATTTATAGATTTATTTCTGTACATCTAACTGTGGACAACTAGTTGTAGGTTACTAACGAGGACAGCTGACTTAATAAACTTAAAACATCAAAATATATTAAAAGTGCTGTAAATATATTTTGAACATACTTTGATATATATGTATATATTGTTATAGGTTCGTGAATCAACCAGTGGCCAAGTCTTACTTCCCGACGAAGTAAAAATCTGTGAAAGTGAGTTATAGTCCCACTTTTAAAATCTAATATTTTTGGGATGAGAATACATGCAGGTTTTATAAATGATTTACAAAATAGACTCAAGTACGTGAAACTACATTCTATGGTTGAATTATCGAAATCGAATATGCCCCTTTTTATTAAGTCTGGTAATCTAAGAATTAGGGAACAGACACCCTAATTGACGCGAATCCTAAAGTTAAATCTATTGGGCCTAACAAACCCCATCCAAAGTACCGGATGCTTTAGTACTTCGAAATTTATATCATATCCGAAGGGTGTCCCGGAATGATGGGGATATTCTTATATATGCATCTTGTTAATGTCGGTTACCAGGTGTTCACCATATGAATGATTTTTATCTCTATGTATGGGATGTGTATTGAAATATGAAATCTTGTGGTCTATTATTATGATTTGATATATATAGGTTAAACCTATAACTCACCAACATTTTTATTGACGTTTTAAGCATGTTTATTCTCAGGTGATTATTAAGAGCTTCCGCTGTCGCATACTTAAATAAGGACGAGATTTGGAGTCCATGCTTGTATGATATTGTGTAAAAACTGCATTCAAGAAACTTATTTTGTTGTAACATATTTGTATTGTAAACCATTATGTAATGGTCGTGTGTAAACAGGATATTTTAGATTATCATTATTTGATAATCTACGTAAAGCTTTTTAAACCTTTATTGATGAAATAAAGGTTATGGTTTGTTTTAAAATGAATGCAGTCTTTGAAAAACGTCTCATATAGAGGTCAAAACCTCGCACCGAAATCAATTAATATGGAACGTTTTTAATCAATAAGAACGGGACATTTCAGTTGGTATCCGAGCATTGGTCTTAGAGAACCAAAATTTTGCATTAGTGTGTCTTATCGAGTTTGTTAGGATGCATTACTGAGTCTGGACTTCTACCGTGTTTACTTGAAAAATGATTGCTTAACAAATTTTGTTGGAAACTATATATTTTTAACATGTGAATATTATGTGATATATTAATCTCTTAACGCGTTTGATATTATGTGATAGATGTCTACCTCTAGAACAAGTCCCATTGACTCACCTAATAATAATGAAGAGTCAAATGTAAATTGGAATGATTCGTGGACTGATTCACAAGTTCCCGAAGAGGAACCGGAAGAAGAGTCGGAACCGGAAGAAGAATCGGAACCGGAAGAAGAATCGGAACCGGATGAAGAAATAGAACCGGTGGGGGAAATAATAAAACGGTTAAGTAAAAGAAAATCCTCAACCAATCGACCAAGGTTAATTATGGTCAATGGTGTTTCCGCCAAGGAAGCAAAATATTGGGAGGATTACCAATTCTCCGATGAATCGGATTCCCACAAGAATTCCGATAATGTTATAGAAATTACCCCAACTGAATTTAAAAAGGCAAAAGAAAATAATAAGGGAAAGGGCATAAAAATAGAGAAATCTAATTCCAACCCCGATGAACTTTATATGTATCGTCAACCCCCGAAGTCCTTAAGTTGTAACAATGACCCGGGAACCTCTAAACCACCAGGTTTTTCTAAACCAATGTGGAAAACGACAGCTCGTATTAGGAGAACATCATATATCCCTAGAAACTTGGCAAAACGAACCAAAACCGAAGAAGAAGAAACAAGCGAGTCGGAATAAGATAGTTGTATTCGTGTGGTGTAGTATATGTAATATAGTGTGCTTATGCTTTATGATATATGTAAAAAATTGCTTGTATTAATAAGTATTTTTTTTTATGAATCTAACTCTTGTCTATTTTACAGTATAAAAACACAAAATGGATAGACAACCCAATATTTTAAGAGACCTACCCGGAGACATGATTGATGAAATCTTGTCTACAGTCGATCAGAATTCTTCAGCACAACTATTTAAGGCGAGATCAGTTTGTAAGACATTCGAAGAACGTTCCAAGAATGCCTTGGTTTATAAAAGGCTTTCGTTCGAAAGATGGGGGATATCACATTGGGAAATCCATAAGTTACGATGTGTTTACTTTGACGCATATATTGCGGGCAACCCAAATGCTATTTTACGCAATGGGTTAAGAAATTATTTTGACTCAATATATCCGAATATTGGACTTCGTGATTTAGAAAAAGCGGCTAACATGCAACATAAAGAAGCATGTTATGCTTACGGATTAGTAATGTTCGCTTCTCACCAAAGTGAGAACAAGAACATCGGGCTACAACTATTAAACAAAACGTTCCCACAAGTGACGGAGTCGGTAATTGGGGTAAGAAATGAGGTTTTTAGATTGTTACGGGACTGTTGGACATTACGTAACCCTCGTCCCTTTGACGATGTTACAACATGCTGTCTTATCAACGGCCATAACAGTTATGTTCCACAAGACCAAGGATGGGAAGTAATCCTAGTAAAACCAGAATGCATGACTTGTTTCTGGACGTATGAATTACGTGTCTTTATTGCCTTTGCTGAACGACTTGTGTACTAGCTAGAATTATCTTCACAACCATCTTGTATCAAATTTATTGTGTGCTATATTTCATGCTATATGTAAAATAAGCGGTATTGTAAGTTTGTAAAATATTGTGTAAAAGTTTGAACGCGAAATATTATTATAATCAGTTTTTCATATAGAATTGTAGTAGTTGAATTGTATATTAGCTACTAAGTATGAACTTAACGGGTAGGTACTACCCGAATTTAAACTTATAAAACGCTAATATGAAGAAAAAGCTTTTATAAATGAGTTCATATTATGCTACGAAATACTATTAACTACTCTTAATATTCTGTATGATTAACTTGTTCCATTTGACTATTTTGAAGGAAATGGCACCGACTACTCGACATACCGTGAATATGAATGAAGAGGAATTCCGTACTTTTCTAGCTTCAAACATAGCCGCAGTACAGGCTGCGCTACATACCAACAATAACCTTGGATCTAGCAGTACAGGAAATCGTGTAGGATGCACCTACAAAGAATTCACTGCCTGCAAACCTTTGGAATTTGATGGAACCGAAGGACCGATCGGATTGAAACGGTGGACCGAGAAGGTCGAATCGGTGTTTGCCATAAGTAAGTGTACTGAAGAGGACAAAGTGAAGTACGCTACGCATACCTTCACAGGTTCTGCGTTAACATGGTGGAATACCTATCTAGAGCAAGTGGGACAAGACGATGCGTACGCACTACCGTGGTCAGCATTCAAGCACTTGATGAACGAGAAGTACCGTCCCAGAACCAAGGTCAATAAGCTCAAGACAGAACTTAGAGGGTTACGAACCCAAGGATTTGATATTACCACGTACGAAAGACGATTCACAGAATTGTGCCTATTGTGTCCGGGAGCATTCGAAGATGAGGAAGAGAAGATCGACGCATTTGTGAAAGTATTACCGGAAAGAATCCAAGAAGATATAAGTTTACACGAGCCCGCCTCCATACAACAGGCATGTAGAATGGCTCACAAACTAGTGAACCAGATTGAAGAAAGAATTAAAGAACAGACTGCTGAAGAGGCCAATGTGAAGCAAGTCAAAAGAAAATGGGAGGAAAACGGTGATAAGAATCACCAATACAACAACAACAGCAATTACAACAATAATCGCAACAATTATCCCAACAATCGCAACATCAATCGCAACTACACCAAATGGCCCAACAACAACAACAACAACAACAACAACAACAACAACAACAACAACAACAACAACAACAACAACAACAACAACAACAACAACAACAACAACAGTAACTACAATAATCATCCCAACAACAATAATAACCGCAACAACAACAACAATCAGAAGCAGCTATGCCAAAGGTGTGAAAAGTATCACTCGGGATTCTGCATCAAATTTTGCAACAAGTGTAAAAGAAATGGTCATAGCGCGGCGAAATGTGAGGTCTACGGACCAGGGGTTAATAGAACGAAAGGAACAAATGGTGTCGGAACGAGTAATGGCGGAGCAAGTAGTTTCGGAGCAAGTTATGCCAATGTAGTTTGTTATAAATGTGGAAAACCGGGTCACATTATTAGAAATTGCCCGAACCAGGAGAACACGAATGGACAAGGCCGCGGAAGAGTTTTCAATATTAATGCGGTAGAGGCACAAGAAGACCCAGAGCTTGTTACGGGTACGTTTCTTATTGACAATAAATCTGCTTACGTTTTATTTGATTCGGGTGCGGATAGAAGCTATATGAGTAGAGATTTTTGTGCTAAATTAAGTTGTCCATTGACGCCTTTGGATAGTAAATTTTTACTCGAATTAGCAAATGGTAAATTAATTTCAGCAGATAATATATGTCGAAATCGAGAAATTAAACTGGTTAGCGAAACATTTAAGATTGATTTGATACCAGTAGAGTTAGGGAGTTTTGATGTGATAATCGGTATGGACTGGTTAAAAGAAGTGAAAGCAGAGATCGTGTGTTACAAAAATGCAATTCGCATTATACGAGAAAAAGGAAAACCCTTAATGGTGTACGGAGAAAAGGGCAACACGAAGCTACATCTTATTAGTAATTTGAAGGCACAAAAACTAAAAAGAAAAGGTTGCTATGCTGTTCTAGCACACGTAGAGAAAGTACAAACTGAAGAAAAGAGCATCAATGATGTTCCCATTGCAAAAGAATTTCCCGATGTATTTCCGAAAGAATTACCGGGATTACCCCCACATCGATCCGTTGAATTTCAAATAGATCTTGTACCAGGAGCTGCACCAATAGCTCGTGCTCCTTACAGACTTGCACCCAGTGAGATGAAAGAACTGCAAAGCTAATTACAAGAACTTTTAGAGCGTGGTTTCATTCGACCAAGCACATCACCGTGGGGAGCTCCTGTTTTGTTTGTCAAGAAGAAAGATGGTACATTCAGGTTGTGTATCGACTACCGAGAGTTGAACAAACTTACCATCAAGAACCGCTACCCACTACCGAGAATCGACGACTTATTTGATCAACTACAAGGCTCGTCTGTTTATTCAAAGATTGACTTACGTTTCGGGTATCATCAAATGCGGGTGAAAGAAGATGATATTCCAAAGACTGCTTTCAGAACACGTTACGGTCATTACGAGTTTATGGTCATGCCATTTGGTTTAACTAATGCACCAGCTGTGTTCATGGACCTTATGAACCGAGTGTGTGGACCATACCTTAACAAGTTTGTCATTGTTTTCATTGATGACATACTTATTTACTCAAAGAATGACCAAAAACACGGTGAACATTTGAGAAAGGTGTTAGAAGTATTGAGGAAGGAAGAATTGTACGCTAAGTTTTCAAAGTGTGCATTTTGGTTGGAAGAAGTTCAATTCCTCGGTCATATAGTGAACAAAGAAGGTATTAAGGTGGATCCGGCAAAGATAGAAACTGTTGAAAAGTGGGAAACCCCAAAAACTTCAAAACACATACGCCAGTTTTTAGGACTAGCTGGTCACTACAGAAGGTTCATCCAAGACTTTTCCATAATAGCAAAACCCTTGACTGCATTAACGCATAAAGGGAAGAAATTTGAATGGAATGATGAACAAGAGAAAGCGTTTCAGTTATTGAAGAAAAAGCTAACTACGACACCTATATTGTCATTGCCTGAAGGGAATGATGATTTTTTGATTTATTGTGACGCCTCAAAGCAAGGTCTCGATTGTGTATTAATGCAACGAACGAAGGTGATTGCTTATGCGTCTAGACAATTGAAGATTCACGAACAAACTTATACGACGCATGATTTGGAATTAGGCGCGGTTGTTTTTGCATTAAAGACTTGGAGGCACTACTTATATGGGGTCAAAAGTATTATATATACCGACCATAAAAGTCTCCAACACATATTTAATCAGAAACAACTGAATATGAGGCATCGTAGGTGGATTGAATTGTTGAATGATTACGACTTTGAGATTCGTTACCACCCGGGGAAGGCAAATGTGGTAGCCGATGCCTTGAGCAGGAAGGACAGAGAACCCATTCGAGTAAAATCTATGAATATAATGATTCATAATAACCTTACTACTCAAATAAAGGAGGCGCAACAAGGAGTTTTAAAAGAGGGAAATTTAAAGGATGAAATATTCAAAGGATCGGGGAAGCATCTTAATATTCGGGAAGACGGAACCCGGTATAGGGCTGAAAGGATTTGGGTACCAAAATTTGGAGATATGAGAGAAATGGTACTTAGAGAAGCTCATAAAACCAGATACTCAATACATCCTGGAACGGGGAAGATGTACAAGGATCTCAAGAAACATTTTTGGTGGCCGGGTATGAAAGCCGATGTTGCTAAATACGTAGAAGAATGTTTGACGTGTTCTAAGGTCAAAGCTGAGCATCAGAAACCATCAGGTCTACTTCAACAACCCGAAATCCCAGAATGGAAATGGGAAAACATTACCATGGATTTCATCACTAAATTTCCAAGGACTGCAAGTGGTTTTGATACTATTTGGGTAATAGTTGATCGTCTCACCAAATCAGCACACTTCCTGCCAATAAGAGAAGATGACAAGATGGAGAAGTTAGCACGACTGTATTTGAAGGAAGTCGTCTCCAGACATGGAATACCAATCTCTATTATCTCTGATAGGGATGGCAGATTTATTTCAAGATTCTGGCAGACATTACAGCAAGCATTAGGAACTCTTCTAGACATGAGTACTGCCTATCATCCACAAACTGATGGGCAGAGCGAAAGGACAATACAAACGCTTGAAGACATGCTACGAGCATGTGTTATTGATTTCGGAAACAGTTGGGATCGACATCTACCCTTAGCAGAATTTTCCTACAACAACAGCTACCATTCAAGCATTGAGATGGCGCCGTTTGAAGCACTTTATGGTAGAAAGTGCAGGTCTCCGATTTGTTGGAGTGAAGTGGGGGATAGACAGATTACGGGTCCAGAGATTATACAAGAAACTACCGAGAAGATCATCCAAATTCAACAACGGTTGAAAACCGCCCAAAGTCGACAAAAGAGCTACGCTGACATTAAAAGAAAAGATATAGAATTTGAAATTGGAGAGATGGTCATGCTTAAAGTTGCACCTTGGAAAGGTGTTGTTCGATTTGGTAAACGAGGGAAATTAAATCCAAGGTATATTGGACCATTCAAGATTATTGATCGTGTCGGACCAGTAGCTTACCGACTTGAGTTACCTCAACAACTCGCGGCTGTACATAACACTTTCCACGTCTCGGATTTGAAGAAATGTTTTGCTAAAGAAGATCTCACTATTCCGTTAGATGAAATCCAAATCAACGAAAAACTCCAATTCATCGAAGAACCCGTCGAAATAATGGATCGTGAGGTTAAAAGACTTAAGTAAAACAAGATACCAATTGTTAAGGTTCAATGGAATGCTCGTAGAGGACCCGAGTTCACCTGGGAGCATGAAGATTAGATGAAGAAGAAATACCCGCATCTATTTCCAGAAGATTCGTCAACACCTTCAACAGCTAAAAATTTCGGGACGAAATTTATTTAACGGGTAGGTACTGTAGTGACCCGAACTTTTCCATGTTTATATATATTAATTGAGATTGATATTTACATGATTAAATGTTTCCAACATGTTAAGCAATCAAACTTGTAAAGACTTGATTAGTTGAAATATGTTTCATATAGACAATTGACCACCCAAGTTGACCGGTGATTCACGAACGTTAAAACTTGTAAAAACTATAAGATGACATATATATGGATATATATATATATATATAGTTAACATGATACTATGATAAGTAAACATATCATTAAGTATATTAACAATGAACTACATATGTAAAAACAAGACTACTAACTTAATGATTTTTAAACGAGACATATATGTAACGATTATCGTTGTAAAGACATTTAATGTATATATATCATATTAAGAGATATTCATACATGATAATATCATGATAATATAATAATTTAAAATCTCATTTTATATTATAAACATTGGGTTAACAACATTTAACAAGATCGTTAACCTAAAGGTTTCAAAACAACACTTATATGTAACGACTAACGATGACTTAACGACTCAGTTAAAATGTATATACATGTAGTGTTTTAATATGTATTTATACACTTTTTAAAGACTTCAATACACTTATCAAAATACTTCTACTTAACAAAAATGCTTACAATTACATCCTCGTTCAGTTTCATCAACAATTCTACTCGTATGCACCCGTATTCGTACTCGTACAATACACAGCTTTTAGATGTATGTACTATTGGTATATACACTCCAATGATCAGCTCTTAGCAGCCCATGTGAGTCACCTAACACATGTGGGAACTATTATTTGGAAACTACATGAAATATCTCATAAAATTACAAAAATATGAGTAATCATTCATGACTTATTTACATGAAAACAAAATTACATATCCTTTATATCTAATCCATACACCAACGACCAAAAACACCTACAAACACTTTCATTCTTCAATTTTCTTCATCTAATTGATCTCTCTCAAGTTCTATCTTCAAGTTCTAAGTGTTCTTCATAAATTCTACAAGTTCTAGTTACATAAAATCAAGAATACTTTCAAGTTTGCTAGCTCACTTCCAATCTTGTAAGGTGATCATCCAACCTCAAGAAATCTTTGTTTCTTACAGTAGGTTATCATTCTAATACAAGGTAATAATCATATTCAAACTTTGGTTCAATTTCTATAACTATAACAATCTTATTTCAAGTGATGATCTTACTTGAACTTGTTTTCGTGTCATGATTCTGCTTCAAGAACTTCGAGCCATCCAAGGATCCGTTGAAGCTAGATCCATTTTTCTCTTTTCCAGTAGGTTTATCCAAGGAACTTAAGGTAGTAATGATGTTCATAACATCATTCGATTCATACATATAAAGCTATCTTATTCGAAGGTTTAAACTTGTAATCACTAGAACATAGTTTAGTTAATTCTAAACTTGTTCGCAAACAAAAGTTAATCCTTCTAATTTGACTTTTAAAATCAACTAAACACATGTTCTATATCTATATGATATGCTAACTTAATGATTTAAAACTTGGAAACACGAAAAACACCGTAAAACCGGATTTACGCCGTCGTAGTAACACCGCGGGCTGTTTTAGGTTAGTTAATTAAAAACTATGATAAACTTTGATTTAAAAGTTATTATTCTGTGAAAATGATTTTTATTATGAACATGAAACTATATCCAAAAATTATGGTTAAACTCAAAGTGGAAGTATGTTTTCTAAAATGGTCATCTAGACGTCGTTCTTTCGACTGAAATGACTACCTTTACAAAAATGACTTGTAACTTATTTTTCCGACTATAAACCTATACTTTTTCTGTTTAGATTCATAAAATAGAGTTCAATATGAAACCATAGCAATTTGATTCACTCAAAACGGATTTAAAATGAAGAAGTTATGGGTAAAACAAGATTGGATAATTTTTCTCATTTTAGCTACGTGAAAATTGGTAACAAATCTATTCCAACCATAACTTAATCAACTTGTATTGTATATTATGTAATCTTGAGATACCATAGACACGTATACAATGTTTCGACCTATCATGTCGACACATCTATATATATTTCGGAACAACCATAGACACTCTATATGTGAATGTTGGAGTTAGCTATACAGGGTTGAGTTTGATTCCAAAATATATATAGTTTGAGTTTTGATCAATACTGAGATACGTATACACTGGGTCGTGGATTGATTCAAGATAATATTTATCGATTTATTTCTGTACATCTAACTGTGGACAACTAGTTGTAGGTTACTAACGAGGACAGCTGACTTAATAAACTTAAAACATCAAAATATATTAAAAGTGTTGTAAATATATTTTGAACATACTTTGATATATATGTATATATTGTTATAGGTTCGTGAATCAACCAGTGGCCAAGTCTTACTTCCTGGCAAAGTAAAAATCTGTGAAAGTGAGTTATAGTCCCACTTTTAAAATCTAATATTTTTGGGATGAGAATACATGCAGGTTTTATAAATGATTTACAAAATAGACACAAGTACGTGAAACTACATTCTATGGTTGAATTATCGAAATCGAATATGCCCCTTTTTATTAAGTCTGGTAATCTAAGAATTAGGGAACATACACCCTAATTGACGCGAATCCTAAAGATAGATCTATTGGGCCTAACAAACCCCATCCAAAGTACCGGATGCTTTAGTACTTCGAAATTTATATCTTATGCGAAGGGTGTCCCGGAATGATGGGGATATTCTTATATATGCATCTTGTTAATGTCGGTTACCAGGTGTTTACCATATGAATGATTTTTATCTCTATGTATGGGATGTGTATTGAAATATGAAATCTTGTGGTCTATTATTATGATTTGATATATATAGGTTAAACCTATAACTCACCAACATTTTTGTTGATGTTTTAAGCATGTTTATTCTCATGTGATTATTAAGAGCTTCCGCCGTCGCATACTTAAATAAGGACGAGATTTGGAGTCCATGCTTGTATGATATTGTGTAAAAACTGCATTCAAGAAACTTATTTTGTTGTAACATATTTGTATTGTAAACCATTATGTAATGGTCGTGTGTAAACAGGATATTTTAGATTATCATTATTTGATAATCTACGTAAAGCTTTTTAAACCTTTATTGATGAAATAAAGGTTATGGTTTGTTTTAAAATGAATGCAGTCTTTGAAAAACGTCTCATATAGAGGTCAAAACCTCGCAACGAAATCAATTAATATGGAACGTTTTTAATCAATAAGAACGGGACATTTCAGTTACCAGCCTTCTTATTGGCTTCGTCCCTCTATCTTGGCTGGGTTATCCTACATTACTTATTAAAATTTCATTAGAAAAACAATCAGAAACTTATCGAGGTACTGTCGACACACTTTATTCATTAAATCCATAAACACTACGGGCGCGTTCGTTAACCTGAATGTCATAACCAGGAATTCATAGTGCCCATATCTTGTTCTAAATGCTGTTTTCAGTATGTCGGTCTCTAATATTCATACCTGATGATACCCTGAACGTAAGTCAATCTTTGAAAAGTAAGACACACCCTGTAACTGATCGAATAAGTAATATATTCTCGGCAATGGATACTTATTCTCTATCGTTCTCTTGTTTAAATCACGGTAGTCTATATACATTCGAAGAGACCTATCCTTATTTTTCACAAACAAAACAGGAGCACCCCATGGCGAAGAACTTGGTCGAATAAACCCCTTATCCAACAGTTCTTGAATCTGAGACATCATTTCTCGGATTTATGACGGAGCTAATCTGTAAGGAGCTTTTGCTACTGGCGTAGCACCTGGTACCAAATCAATTTCATATTCTACTTCATGGACTGGAGGTAACCCTGGTAAATCATCTGAAAATACTTTTGGAACTTCTAACACAACTGGAATATCGAACACCTGTTTCTTCTCCTTCTTAACATCAATCACGTAGGCTAAAAACAAATCGCATCCTTTTGATATTACCTTCTTGGCTTTCATTAGGGAAACCATAGGGAAGTTAAAACCATCGCGCTCCCCTCGAGCTACAACCCGAGACCCATCGGTCAAAGGGAAAAAAATATTCTTTTGGGGCACTTGATACTAGCCCTATTCGAACTTAACTAGTTCATGCCTACAACTAAATCGAAGCTAGGTATAGGCATCACCAAATAGGTTATAGGGAAAGGATGGTCATCAATCTCGATGGTAACTCAAGACAGACACATATGATTTGCATGGAACCGATTCACCATTAGCTACTTCTATTCTCAAAGGCGCATCTAATATTCTAACAGGAAACTTCAACTTATCATAGAAGTCTAAGGACATAAATGAGTGGTTCGCCCCTTAATCAAACAATACACGAGATGGCAAGGAGTTAACCAAGAACATACCAGTTATGACATCATCAGTAGCTGTAGCAACGTCTACAGTCATCTGAAATGCCATTGCTTTCGCCACAGGAGGGTTCTTTCTTTTCTGCCCAACAGTAGAGCAAAAGATCCCCCCGTCGACGTTGACCTTGTCCCTGACCCCGACCCGGAGTTGCTTCTAGATACGGACGGACAACAAGTTAATCTATGGCCCTCTTGGTGAGAGTTCCAACAAACATTAGCTTTTAAAGAACAATCATTCAATTCATGACCCACAACCCCACATCTCAAACATCTCCTTGTCATCGGAGAACACGATCCATAATGAGTTGATTTACAGGCAAAACACCAATCTTTTTTATTTGAACTTGACCCGCTCATACTTGATTTACCCTTGTGTTTATGTCCACTTGATTTCTTAGAACGTTGACCCGATTGTCGGCTTGACTGTTGACTAGACTGATAACTTGATTGACTGTCAGATTTCCCCCCAAAAGAACTAGTTCCTATCCTTGCACTTCTTGCAGCCTTGACATCAACTTCTGTAGCCTTCGCCATCTCATGAGTTTGAGACAGAGTTGAAGAAAACCTTGCTACTGTTTTGATATTCCAGCTTGATCACCCTCACAAAATGCTAAACTTTGTCTTTCTCATTTGGTTACCTACTACTGAACAAATCTTAACTTAGAGGTGAAATCCCGAAAAATGTCATCAATGGTCATATCATCAGTCATCTTCATATTCAAAAATTCTGTTTTCAACCTTCCCATCTCGTACTCTGAACAATATTGTTCACAAACCTTCGCATGAAATTGCTCCCAAGTTATTTGGTTGAATTGCTCCTTAGGTAAGTAAGAAGTGATAGAATCCCACCATTCCATAGCCTGACCCTTAAGCATACGACTAGCATACAACACCCTTTGTTCAGGCTAAAACAGATAAGCCTCCAAAGCACGATCTACTTCCCCGAGCCATTGAAATGTCACAGTAGGATTTATATAACCTATGAACTCAGGGCGCTATTTATTGATTTCAAACATTGTAGGTTGAAACATTGACACTTGAAATGGGTACATCGTTTGATTTGGGAATGGCTGGTTGTATTGGGATGACATCTGATTTGGTAGCGGATATTGATATTGAGTTTGTGGAAATTGTTTTTGAGAGGAACTTCCATATTGCGGGTAGAGAGTTGGTGGAATTGTTGGATTCAACGCAGTGGTATTCAGGTTTGACTGCACCTGATGTTGTTCAAGTTCTTTTATACGAACTCGAGCTTATTGTAACTGACTCTGTAGATCAATAATCTCCAGAGGCATCTCTTCCTCTGATGACACATGTCCATCTTCATCTAGGGCTCTGAAAGTTCCAGGGATGATGGGGCCAATAGCATTGTTCTCGTTATCTGCCATTTCTGCACTACCACAACATCTCACACCAAAGCTTAGTATATAATCGGTTAGTACTTACTGACTAACATACGTGATGTCCTAACATTCACTTAGCCCATCATCTTGCGTGTTATGTTTGACATGGATATCATAGAGTTTGGGAACATGACATTCAATCACAATGTGCATGCTGCCAAACCTATGCTCTGATACCAACTTGTGACACCGGCCATTATTTTATACATAGCGGAATAAATAGACATTAATATTAAACAAACACAATCAGTTAAGTTGTAACATTAATACACAACTCCGATTGTCACTTAAAACTGTTTATAATTTACATGATAACATAAAATCCACATCAGAGTTGACTTCATGACAAACATACCACTAGCACGCCCGTCAACTCCCCAAAAAATGCAATCTGATAAGCTAACAACCTACAGGGAGGAAAGTGAATGACACTAACAATTAACAATAGTATACAGTACCATGATACATCATGTCATACATCTAAAACACAGAAACCTCTACTGTTGTCGCACGAGACTCCGACGGCCTGGCCAAGCCATTAACCACAGTTGATCAGACTGGGTTTACCGAAAGTTCCTTCCCATAATGAATCGTATATGTCCTCCATATGCAACAAATGCGTCGTTCGAACTTATACATACCCCTCTACCATAAGGAACCCAAACCCTGAACCTGGTTTATCTCTACCTACCGCTAACTCAATAGGGACGTACTAGGGTTATAACGCAGAAAGCAAACACGTATCAACACATACGCTAGCATTTAGTATCCAACAAAAATTTAGCATGGCAATCCTAACTAGTATGGCACAAGGATAAGTAGCTACTCTATACTATGCATTAACGACTACTCCCACTTACCGAATACCAGCAACAGAATGTTCTCAGAGGTCTAATCTTAATCTTCCTGAGCCTTCTCTCTGTCTTTATCACCTGAGCAAAGATAACACAAGTAAGTAACTTTATTCCAAGAATACTGATGATACTACTGAATTGTTAACAAAAGGATCTACATCTATCGACCCCTTACAAAGCCACATTTTCATTCAACGGAATGGTATTACATGCACACAAGTATGATATTCATAATTTAAAAATCATACTAAAATCACAATCCTAGCTGCTAAGGTGTTCTTAATAAAATTAGACACACGGGCAGCATAACGGCTAGAGAGCAACACTTAGAAAAAATTTCAACTACCAAACACCATCGGTCGACTGTCAGAGACAGTCGGCCGACTGTCAGTACACCATCGGTCGATTGTCAAGTCTATGATCTATGGTCACTAAGAGACACCATCGGTCGATGGTCCACTTAGTCGGTCGAGGGTCTTGTCTGTAGATCGACTATCGGTAGACAATCGACCGACTGTGTTCATGTGCTGCAGAAGATAAACAAAGCTACGAGTTTCAAGCTAAAATCACCAATTCTTGATCTAGAGCTCGATTTTGGACCTCAAAACGAACTACAACTTGACTACAAGATAGTTTTGACTATTAACCCACAACTTTAACATCAAAACAACATCAAAATCAAAGGTTTTGATCCGAAATCACACTTTTAACAAACTAACTCAAAAACCCATTTTTTTACAAAGATTTAAGCACGTAATCTCCTGATTCTTACCTTAATAGAATCAGTAGATGATAAGGAGCAAGTTGATGTGACTAATTTGAGCTCAAGAACAAGATTTAGTAATTAAGGTTTGGTAGGAGAAGGAGTGAAGAACGAGATGAGTTGAGGAGAAGTCTAGAAAATAAAAGAAAGAGCAGGTACAAGTCACTTAATTGGGGTTAAAACCAATACCCCACAATACACGGGTATTTATCAGTTATCTCTAACATCTTTCGTACATCATTAGACAGCTCTAACGGAGTCCAATTTAAATATACAAACATGTTCTGTGACCCTTGTCACAACCCGATCTTAACCACATAGTCAAATAATCATAAACATTTTATTATTATAAAAGCACATAATAACACATATACAAACTTAAAGGCAAAATGGTATTCTTACAGTTAGGCTCCGTCCAAGGGTGTTACACTTACTTAACTCTTATTTACTAACCCCTTTTTTTCTCGCGTTTTGCGCCTTATTGATGAATGAAAATATAACTTGTTACATTGTGATTTTCTAAAGTGCCATTATTATTTTTGTTAGCGCAAAGCGCTGCGCTTTACAACTATAAGTATTCTATTGATATGAGATGATTGTAAGCTGCGTTATTGATACACATTAACTATCTTAAAAAAATACATGCAGACTAAGTGTTAATGCGCGTTTGAACGACTTTGTTTGCCATGCATGGTAATTGTTAAGATCATGCGCGTAAAATAATAAACATGTGTTATGTTTTGCTTAAATAAGATTTTTTTTAAAGGCGATATCGATATCGACATGTGTAAATAAGATTGATATAAATCGTGAATTATACTCAAGGCATGCCAGCGCCTAATCTATGATGTATACCATCGTGCACACAGTATATACTTAGATTATGCACCCTTGTGTGTGCATCAAGAGTCTCATAAGCGCGCCAAAATTTAGGATTGAAGTCATGTGCGACCAATGGCATCAGTTATTTGAAGATCTCAAATTGCACGTGTTATCTTTACTCTACGTATGAATTAATAAAAGGTTAACTTTTGAAAGATGGAACAACCAAAACATTCTTCAATATCAAATGATTGTCAGGCTTTACTTTACGAATATGTGAAATCACATATGTATTTCCATTGGGTAATTTAATATATGGTTTAAAAAAATAGAGATTTAGGCTATATTAAACCACTAGATACATGAGCCATATGATTAGTTTCTCTAATGTCTAGGATCCACTCACTTATAGTAAGAGTGTTAGAAGATATACTGCAAAATGATGATCAAGCTCATCATAAGATGTAAAAGCTAAGCTTGCACCTCATGATGAGTCAATTGTTGGAATCTTTTGGGTAACTACTCAAATTGTGAAGATATAAAGTTGACATTGTTTCCTTGCACATGTGCAAAAATTTTCTTAGTATTGGTGTAGTTTCTAGATTTGTTCTTCACTTGACTAGTATGCTTTGCTACGCTTATACCTATAATGTCAAACTGGATATCCTACTTTTTCGCAACACTTCTATGGATTATATCACTTATAACCACATTACGTATCCTTTAGATTAGATTTGTTGTACAGAGCAATCAAATTAACGATGGAGATAATTTTTCTTTGAGATTTTTGTTGTTGCCGCATTGAACAAGCAATCTCAACACTTAAGTAGATTCACCAGTAAGAGATGACTTCATAATGCACTTAAATGATATCTAATCCGTTAAAGAATTGAAATAGATGATAGTTCATTTTTTTTTTTTTTTTTTTTTTTTTTGGTTGTTGTTGTTGTTGACGACTTAGAGCATCTAAGAAATTGACAATTTCTTGAGTCACATTAGTAATTATTTGAACTTCACTCATTGCACCTATTATTCCTAAATATATTTCAATTTATAATAGTATTCACTTATTTGAGTTCCTGTTCAACTTCATAAGTTTCCCAATGAAGCTTGTATTTTCGTGAATCATTACTCAACGCAAATCTATTTTCCAATTGTTTCCAACCCATTTTTTTCTCTCCAAGATCCCAAAAATGCAGAACATTGGACAGGTACAAAAAGGCCTACACCCAAAATCCCAATTGCACGAATGTACAAAAAGGCTTGCACCCAAAATCCCCAATTGCATTTTTTTTTTTTTTCCCTTCTTTTTGTCTACCGAATTAATAATTAACTCCCTGCTCAAAACTGTTTTCCTCATTTTAGATGTGATACATACAACCTGTTGGTTATAGTTTTGGTTAGAAGATGAATATGGTTGCTAGCTATATTGGTAAAATGGATGTTATCCCACATAGGTGGGAGGAAGAACTTGGAAGGGGTGACTTGGTTATAAAAGGAGTGTTAAGTCTCACTTCCAAATTGCACCAATCAATACACTTTAAGTATTTGATTATTTCTTTCTTTCTTACCCTTGTTTGAGAGTTGTATTAGTCAAATATTTTGGAGAGTGTAGTTGGCTTAAGAGAGTCGTCTATATCATTGTAACAATTTGTGATATAGTGTATTTTCTCTCTTTGGGGGCCGGTGGTTTTTCTCCTGTTTTGGAGTTTCCACGTTAAATCTTGTGTTGTGTATTGTTCTTATTTCTTTACTATTATTGTTGGGCTGGGTGGTGGGAATTAGTGAGACCGTAATTTCCCAACAACTGGTATCAGAGCGTCAGGTTTAACGGGGGTCTCGGTTATAGGAGTCGGAGTATGCTCTGTGGTTGCCACGGGAGTGGATCGTCCACATCAGAAACGAGTTCTATTGATCGTATAGGGTATCTGGTTAGACAATATTTTTCTGATTCGTAGTAATAGTTGGATTTGTTAGTGGCGAGTTGTGGATTTCCGATTTAAAGGGTCCTGGCTACCTGCTACATCTTTTGGCTATTCGAAACGTGAGCAAAATCAGAGAAAGTTGTTGTCTATAGGATACGGATACGATGTCGAAGTTCAGTCCAATGAGATTTGATGTAGAGAAATTTGATGGGATGATCAATTTTGGCTTATGGCAGGTTCAAGTCAAGGATGTGTTGATTCAGTCCGGTTTACACAAGGCTTTGAAGGGTAAACCCACCCTTGTTCCTGACAGTGATTCTAGCAGTAAATTCGATGAAGAAGAATGGGATGATATGGATTTGAGGGCAGCAAGTGCGATTCGTTTGTGTCTTGCAAAGAACGTGCTTGCAAATGTGCACGGGTTATCAACGGCAAAGGAGCTTTGGGTTAAACTAGAGCAGTTGTACCAGGGCAAGGGCATCTCAAATCGGTTGTGTCTTAAAGAACAATTTCATACTCTGCGTATGGATGGGGGTTCAAAGATTTCAGATCATCTAAGTATTCTTAACGGTATTGTTTCAGAACTGGAGGCTATTGGAGTTAAAACGGATGATGAAGATAAAGCTTTGAGGTTGATATTATCTTTATCATCGTCTTATGAACACATGAAACCTATTTTGATGTATGGGAAGAAAACTCTGAAGTTTGAAGACGTTACTAGCAAGCTCCTATCCGAGGAGAAAAGACTGGAAGGTAACGGGGTCTCGTCATCAGGAGATACGATAGTGTTGTGTTCGGATAGGCAGAAGAGAAACTCTAGAAAGAATCTGACATGCTGGAAGTGCGGGAAGACTGGACATGTAAGGGTTAATTGTCCCGGTGGAGCTAATCCGGCAAATGGCTCCAAAGACGCTAACATTGTCTCCGTTGTTACGGAGAGTGACGAATTCCTCTGAAGTCACGTCATCCTCATGGTGTGTCCGCGCCACCGTGGAAAGGGATGTTCGTTAGCGGTTCCACAATTACACATGGGCATTGGTTTGGCGTTGATGCAGGCCGTGTGGTGGAAACTGATGTTGTAGCTGATGAAACTTCCAGGGAAAGCCAAACATGAAGTTGCACCATAACTGTTCAGCTGGTTATACAACATGTGCCGAGGTGAAATGCTTGGAATGCGATATTCTAAGTGCTATACTCTTTATGGTGGAGTATGATAATTCTGTTAAGAGTTATGATTGTCTGTTATGACAATGATTGTCGGGTCTTGACAATATTCGATGAAGATGCAAATTTTATTTCTTGGGTTAGAGATAATATCAGCGGCATGAAGATGAGGATCTTGAAGTTGTCGTCAAGGAAGCATCTACGTCGGTTATCCTTGCAATGTGGAAGCATGGTTATCTCCTTCTATCCAAAAGGTGAAGATTTGTTGGTTATAGTTTTGGTTAGAAGATGAATATGGTTGCTAGCTATATTGGTAAAATGGATGTTATCCCACATAGGTGGGAGGAAGAACTTGGAAGGGGTGACTTGGTTATAAAAGGAGTGTTAAGTCTCACTTCCAAATTGCACCAATCAATACACTTTAAGTATTTGATTGTTTCTTTCTTTCTTACCCTTGTTTGAGAGTTGTATTAGTCAAATATTTTGGAGAGTGTAGTTGGCTTAAGAGAGTCGTCTATATCATTGTAACAATTTGTGATATAGTGTATTTTCTCTCTTTGGGGGCCGGTTGTTTTTCTCCTGTTTTGGAGTTTCCACGTTAAATCTTGTGTTGTGTATTGTTCTTATTTCTTTACTATTATTGTTGGGCTGGGTGGTGGGAATTAGTGAGACCGTAATTTCCCAACACAACCGTATATAATTCCCAATATTTTGTATAGAGAATCATCTAATCTGGGGCACGTAGCGATATTGATGAGGATTAATGTAGTTACTCATCTTGATAACTATCGATTATTTAAACCGTATGATATTATATAAGATAAACAACAATAACAAGTGATTAGAGATACACGAGTTATATTATTTATTATGTGTGACATACCATAGTTTTGTAACACAAACATTATTTCCACATTTTGTGTCTCCCAAATATCCTCCATGCTTATAACGCTTGCCAAACTTTGCACGCTTGAACTTATAGTGCTTAAACTTGCCATGGTGATGATGATGGTGATATCCGTTGTATCCGTACCCATGTGACCCGTACCCATAATGGTGAGATCCATATCCTGCCGCCACTGCTGCTGCACCACCAGCTAGAAATGTTCCAAATCCGTGTCCGTGTCCGTGTCTTCCATGGCCTAAACCAGTTTTTTATTTGTTATGATAAGAATTATAACATATTTCGCTCACATATATTTATCCACTAATCAAGAAACCATTAAATCCACTTTATACACTTTGACACTATGTTAAAAACACTTGGGATATGCATGATCTTCTACTGTAGTCATTTCTTTAATTCGATCTAAATTATCAATATGGGGGAGGATGCACATAATATTGGATTTTTTAGGGAACAAGAGACAATTTTTCTAAGCAGAATTTGTTTGCTTGAACCACAGAATATTAATTTAATATAATAAAACAACCCCGATAATTATTGATAGGTCCTGATATATATAAACAAAAAGTGTCATGTTCAAACCTTATTAACAACATATATTGGCTGGCCAGACAGAAAGGGTAAAAAACGGTCATTAAACACCCGGTTAAGTAGTGCAAGCTAGTATCCCTAAGATAATATAATAATAGAAATCTTGAGATGGTAAATCAAATATAACAAACTTGTGACAAAAAGCTTACATGGATACGGAGCGGATGTAGCTGGATAAGCGATTGGAGGATAACCGGCAGGTGGTGGATACGCGTGTGGCGGATGTCCACCGTGAGAAGGATAGCCAGCAGGAGCAGGGTAAGGGTATGCTACATCTGGTCCGGAATAGTATCCACCATGAGAGAACAGTCCTTTTTCTCCCTTATGCTTATGATATTGATCATCCATTGTTACTAAATTGAGCACCTAAATTTAAATTTGTCGTTCGATATGATACTTTGTTACCAATGAAACCAGGTTGTTGTTTACTTACCTTGATCAAAAGCCACTTTATTAGTGGTGGTGTGATTGATATTCTAGTTCAAGTGATAACATTGAAGGATTAATGGTCATGCACGAAATTATATTGTTCTTATTCCTTCATATTTTTTAGAAAAATAATATATATTTAAAGGCACCTTATTCCTTTCATATATGCGTAGTTTAAACGCTGCAATTTTTAATTTATATCTTTTGATAGTATGTTAAGTTGATCACCATTAGGCCAGACGTAGTGGTCCGTTACCCACTCCGCCACCGGCCGCCACCCGTCTCACCCCAACCACCAGCAATTCGTCACTGTCGTCGCCAGTGACTACACCAACAGGACTAACGGCTCGAATGGTGGGCCCCACCCCCGATTTTATTTTTTTATTTTTTTCTTTTTCTTTTTTGCAACGGCTAGTTATGTTTTTTTTTTTTTTTTTTTTTTCCTTTCTTTTTTCCAACCCATTTCATGTATATACACACCATTACACTCTCAAATTTTTATAATTTCAAACCCAAATCACATATACATTCTCACTTTCAAATTTTCATACTTTCTAATTTTCACTCTCAATTTTTATACACAAAAATGGTTACCCTAAACATTGTTACGTTCGAGATTCACGGCGGCGGTTTGTTTTCCGATGACATGCGCTACTCGGAACCGCAATAATCAAATCCACAAATGTCGTGTTGTATACCAAACATATTTGGGACGATCTTTCTCACGAAACCGATGGCAGTGCGGATGGTTATTATACCGATTAATCGGTATTTAGTTTATGTATTAGTATTTTTTTTAATGTAATCGTGTTTTTTTTTTGTACTCTTTTTTTTTTTTTTTTTTTTTTTTTTGTACTCGTAGTTTAAATTTAATGTAAGCGTATTTTTATTAATTAATGTAATCGGCCTTTTTATTATTATTTTTCTAATTCGTATTTTTTTTTTTGTTTTTTTAGTTTATAAATGTTATTTATATTTATATTTTAAGTTTTAAATAATAATAAAAAATGGATAAAGTGGGATGGTGAAGTTTTTGATTGTGAGTGTTTAGTGAAAAGAATGTGAAAGAAATGTTAAAGGGTTTGTGCTAATGTGGCGCTGATGTGGTGGGTAAAATGAGTGTTAAAGAATCAAACCATTGCATGTGGCCTTATATTTATTGAGGAATATTCAAATGAAATCAACTTTTAAGTTGAGATCCAAGAGACCAATCAGAGTACGACACGTGGCGCGATAATCACATGTGATTAAAAAAAATTAAAAATTTTTAAAAAAAAAAATTAAAATTTCCTTTTTTCGAAAAAAAAATTCGAAATTTTTTTTTTCAATCACATGTGATTAGATTTGACATGCAGTAAATCACATGTGATTCTACATGCCAATCACATGTGATTGTAAAACCCAGTAACATGTGATTCTGCATATCAAATCTAATCACATGTGATTGAAATTTTTTTTTAGAAAAATGACAAATTTCAGTAAATTTGTGAGGAGCACAGGGTGTCGTGACACGTCAGTTCAGTGTTAGTTCAGTGTCTTGCTGATGACTGGACGCTGACTGGACTGACATTGTAAACTGACATTAGTGAAAAAACAGGAGAATTGAGAAGATTTTCAGTTCAGTGTCTTGAAGAGAGAAGATAGGGTCCACCAACTTTTTATTTAAACATTTTCTTATATATTTTTAACACATTATTAAATATAATTAATAAAAATACGAACAAATATTAAATTAAAAAATACATTAAAAGTCCTAAAATACACTTTTATTAAAAAAAAAAAAAAAGGTTCTAAAACGGTTAAAAATAAAAACCTATAGTTAAATCCTAAAAATTACTTATTAAAAATAACAACAATTTAACGATCATAGCGAGTGGGAGATCCCGATTCATGCGAAGACGTATCATCATCTCGACCGTTCGAAGCGGGAAGGCTCCACATGTTCCTGCAGTACAATGTGATACGTTTGTTCTTCAGTTTGGCCTTTCCGACCATTCGTTCCCACACGGCTTCGGATCGAAATTTCTTGAAAAAATCCGTGACCTCGTCACAGTACCAAACGTCGGCGGCTTCGCAATCTACCCTATCGCGTATAAAGCTTACTACGCGTTCTACATCGAAGCCGGTAACGTCTAGAGCTTCGAACGATTTTGTGAACCGTCGTACCAATACTGGCGGTTATCGAAAAGTTCACCGCCATGATGGACGTCGAGGTTGATCAAGCAACGATTGGCCATTTTTTTTAGTTGTGAATGTGTATAAAATAATGGAAAAGAGAGAATTTTGTGTATAAAATGTGTGCGTAAAATGAGATTGTGGGTGTTTATTTATATAGAGATAGAGAAATGTGTTAAAAAAAATCCAATGGCATCATCAAACGTTCAAATATTTAAATTTGGGTCCTACTTTCTTCACTTCAGCCAACGTCGAGCAGACGACGTCGGGACTGTAGTGACCCGAACTTTTCCATGTTTATATATATTAATTGAGATTGATATTTACATGATTAAATGTTTTCAACATGTTAAGCAATCAAACTTGTTAAGACTTGATTAATTGAAATATGTTTCATATAGACAATTGACCACCCAAGTTGACCGGTGATTCACGAACGTTAAAACTTGTAAAAACTATATGATGACATATATATGGATATATATATATATAGTTAACATGATACTATGATAAGTAAACATATCATTAAGTATATTAACAATGAACTACATATGTAAAAACAAGACTACTAACTTAATGATTTTTAAACGAGACATATATGTAACGATTATCGTTGTAAAGACATTTAATGTATATATATCATATTAAGAGATATTCATACATGATAATATCATGATAATATAATAATTTAAAATCTCATTTGATATTATAAACATTGGGTTAGCAACATTTAACAAGATCGTTAACCTAAAGGTTTCAAAACAACACTTACATGTAACGACTAACGATGACTTAACGACTCAGTTAAAATGTATATACATATAGTGTTTTAAAATGTATTTATACACTTTTGATAGACTTCAATACACTTATCAAAATACTTCTACTTAACAAAAATGCTTACAATTACATCCTCGTTCAGTTTCATCAACAATTCTACTCGTATGCACCCGTATTCGTACTAGTACAATACACAACTTTTAGATGTATGTACTATTGGTATATACACTCCAATGATCAGCTCTTAGCAGCCCATGTGAGTCACCTAACACATGTGGGAACCATCATTTGGCAACTAGCATGAAATATCTCATAAAATTACAAAAATATGAGTAATCATTCATGACTTATTTACATGAAAACAAAATTACATATCCTTTATATCTAATCCATACACCAACGACCAAAAACACCTACAAACACTTTCATTCTTCAATTTTCTTCATCTAATTGATCTCTCTCAAGTTCTATCTTCAAGTTCTAAGTGTTCTTCATAAATTCCAAAAGTTCTAGTTTCATAAAATCAAGAATACTTTCAAGTTTGCTAGCTCACTTCCAATCTTGTAAGGTGATCATCCAACCTCAAGAAATCTTTGTTTCTTACAGTAGCTTATCATTCTAATACAAGGTAATAATCATATTCAAACTTTGGTTCAATTTCTGTAACTATAACAATCTTATTTCAAGTGATGATCTTACTTGAACTTGTTTTCGTGTCATGATTCTGCTTCAAGAACTTCGAGCCATCCAAGGATCCATTGAAGCTAGATCCATTTTTCTCTTTTCCAGTAGGTTTATTCAAGGAACTTAAGGTAGTAATGATGTTCATAACATCATTTGATTCATACATATAAAGCTATCTTATTCGAAGGTTTAAACTTGTAATCACTAGAACATAGTTTAGTTAATTCTAAACTTGTTCGCAAACAAAAGTTAATCCTTCTAACTTGACTTTTAAAATCAACTAAACACATGTTCTATATATGTATGATATGCTAACTTAATAATTTAAAACCTGGAAACACGAAAAATACCGTAAAACCGGATTTACGCCGTCGTAGTAACACCGCGGGCTGTTTTGGGTTAGTTAATTAAAAACTATGATAAACTTTGATTTAAAATTTGTTATTCTGAGAAAATGATTTTTATTATGAACATGAAACTATATCCAAAAATTATGGTTAAACTCAAAGTGGAAGTATGTTTTCTAAAATGGTCATCTAGACGTTGTTCTTTCGACTGAAATGACTACCTTTACAAAAACGACTTGTAACTTATTTTTCCGACTATAAAACTATACTTTTTCTGTTTAGATTCATAAAATAGAGTTCAATATGAAACCATAGCAATTTTATTCACTCAAAACGGATTTAAAATGAAGAAGTTATGGGTAAAACAAGATTGGATAATTTTTCTCATTTTAGCTACGTGAAAATTGGTAACAAATCTATTCCAACCATAACTTAATCAACTTGTATTGTATATTATGTAATCTTGAGATACCATAGACACGTATACAATGTTTCGACCTATCATGTCGACACATCTATATATATTTCGGAACAACCATAGACACTATATATGTGAATGTTGGAGTTAGCTATACAGGGTTGAGGTTGATTCCAAATTATATATAGTTTGAGTTGTGATCAATACTGAGATACGTATACACTGGGTCGTGGATTGATTCAAGATAATATTTATCGATTTATTTCTGTACATCTAACTGTGGACAACTAGTTGTAGGTTACTAACGAGGACAGCTGACTTAATAAACTTAAAACATCAAAATATATTAAAAGTGTTGTAAATATATTCTGAACATACTTTGATATATATGTATATATTGTTATAGGTTCGTGAATCAACCAGTGGTCAAGTCGTACTTTTTTCCGACGAAGTAAAAATCTGTGAAAGTGAGTTATAGTCCCACTTTTAAAATCTAATATTTTTGGGATGAGAATACATGCAGGTTTTATAAATGATTTACAAAATAGACACAAGTACGTGAAACTACATTCTTTGGTTAAATTATCGAAATCGAATATGCCCCTTTTTATTAAGTCTGGTAATCTAAGAATTAGGGAACAGACACCCTAATTGACGCGAATCCTAAAGATAGATCTATCGGGCCCAACAAGCCCCATCCAAAGTACCAGATGCTTTAGTACTTCAAAATTTATATCATATCCGAAGGGTGTCCCGGAATGATGGGGATATTCTTATATATGCATCTTGTTAATGTCGGTTACCAGGTGTTCACCATATGAATGATTTTTATCTCTATGTATGGGATGTGTATTGAAATATGAAATCTTGTGGTCTATTATTATGATTTGATATATATAGGTTAAACCTATAACTCACCAACATTTTTGTTGACGTTTTAAGCATGTTTATTCTCAGGTGATTATTAAGAGCTTCCACTGTCGCATACTTAAATAAGGACGAGATTTGGAGTCCATGCTTGTATGATATTGTGTAAAAACTGCATTCAAGAAACTTATTTTGTTGTAACATATTTGTATTGTAAACCATTATGTAATGGTCGTGTGTAAACAGGATATTTTAGATTATCATTATTTGATAATCTACGTAAAGCTTTTTAAACCTTTATTGATGAAATAAAGGTTATGGTTTGTTTTAAAATGAATGCTGTCTTTGAAAAACGTCTCATATAGAGGTCAAAACCTCGCAACGAAATCAATTCATATGGAACGTTTTTAATCAATAAGAACGGGACATTTCAGTTGGTATCCGAGCGTTGGTCTTAGAGAACCAGAATTTTGCATTAGTGTGTCTTATCGAGTTTGTTAGGAAGCATTAGTGAGTCTGGACTTCGACCGTGTTTACTTAAAAAAAATGATTGCTTAACAAATTTTGTTGGAAACTATATATTTTTAACATGTGAATATTATGTGATATATTAATCTCTTAACGCGTTTGATATTATGTGATAGATGTCTACCTCTAGAACAAGTCCCATTGACTCACCTAATAATAATGAAGAGTCAAATGTAAATTGGAATGATTCGTGGACTGATTCACAAGTTCCCGAAGAGGAACCGGAAGAAGAGTCGGAACCGGAAGAAGAATCGGAACCGGAAGAAGAATCGGAACCGGATGAAGAAATAGAACCGGTGGGGGAAATAATAAAACGGTTAAGTAAAAGAAAATCCTCAACCAACCGACCAAGGTTAATTATGGTCAATGGTGTTTCCGCCAAGGAAGCAAAATATTGGGAGGATTACCAATTCTCCGATGAATCGGACTCCGACGAGAATTCCGATGATGTTATAGAAATTACCCCAACTGAATTTAAAAAGGCAAAAGAAAATAATAAGGGAAAGGGCGTAAAAATAGAGAAATCTAATTCCAACCCCGATGAACTTTATATGTATCGTCAACCCCCGAAGTCCTTAAGTTGTAACAATGACCCGGGAACCTCTAAACCACCAGGTTTTTCTAAACCAATGTGGAAAATTACGGCTCGTATTAGGGGAACAGCATATATCCCTAGAAACTTGGCAAAACGAACCAAAACCGAAGAAGAAGAAACAAGCGAGTTGGAATAAGATAGTTGTATTCGTGTGGTGTAATATATGTAATATAGTGTGCTTATGCTTTATGATATATGTAAAAATTGCTTGTATTAATAAGTATTTTTTTTTATGAATCTAACTCTTGTCTATTTTACAGTATAAAAACACAAAATGGATAGACAACCCAATATTTTAAGAGACCTACCCGGAGACATGATTGATGAAATCTTGTCTAGAGTCGGTCAGAATTCTTCGGCACAACTATTTAAGGCGAGATCAGTTTGTAAGACATTCGAAGAATGTTCCAAGAATGCCTTAGTTTATAAAAGGCTTTCGTTAGAAAGATGGGGGATATCACATTGGGAAATCCATAAGTTACGATGTGTTTACTTTGACGCATATATTGCGGGGAACCCAAATGCTATTTTACGCAATGGGTTAAGAAATTATTTTGACTCAATATATCCGAATATTGGACTTCGTGATTTAGAAAAAGCGGCTAACATGCAGCATAAAGAAGCATGTTATGCTTACGGATTAGTAATGTTCGCTTCTCACCAAAGTGAGAACAAGAACATCGGGCTACAACTATTAAACAAAACGTTCCCACAAGTGACGGAGTCGGTAATTGGGGTAAGAAATGAGGTTTTTAGATTGTTACGGGACTGTTGGACATTACGTAACCCTCGTCCCTTTGACGACGTTACAACACGCTGTCTTATCAACGGCCATAACGGTTATGTTCCACAAGACCAAGGATGGGAAGTAATCCTAGTAAAACCAGAATGCATGACTTGTTTCTGGACGTATGAATTACGTGTCTTTATTGCCTTTGCTGAACGACTTGTGTACTAGCTAGAATTATCTTCACAACCATCTTGTATCAAATTTATTGTGTGCTATATTTCATGCTATATGTAAAATAAGCGGTATTGTAAGTTTGTAAAATATTGTGTAAAAGTTTGAACGCGAAATATTATTATAATCAGTTTTTCATATAGAATTGTAGTAGTTGAATTGTATATTAGCTACTAAGTATGAACTTAACGGGTAGGTACTACCCGAATTTAAACTTATAAAATGCTAATATGAAGAAAAAGCTTTTATAAATGAGTTCATATTATGCTACGAAATACTATTAACTACTCTTAATATTCTGTATGATTAACTTGTTCCATTTGACTATTTTGAAGGAAATGGCACCGACTACTCGACACACCGTGAATATGAATGAAGAGGAATTCCGTACTTTTCTAGCTTCAAACATAGCCGTAGTACAGGCTGCGCTACATACCAACAATAACCTTGGATCTAGCAGTACAGGAAATCGTGTAGGATGCACCTACAAAGAATTCACTGCCTGCAAACCTTTGGAGATGGAACCGAAGGACCGATTGGATTGAAACGGTGGACCGAGAAGGTCGAATCGGTGTTTGCCATAAGTAAGTGTACTGAAGAGGACAAAGTGAAGTACGCTACGCATACCTTCACAGGTTCTGCGTTAACATGGTGAAATACCTATCTAGAGCAAGTGGGACAAGACGATGCGTACGCACTACCGTGGTCAGCATTCAAGCACTTGATGAACGAGAAGTACCGTCCCAGAACCGAGGTCAATAAGCTCAAGACAGAACTTAGAGGGTTACGAACCCAAGGATTTGATATTACCACGTACGAAAGACGATTCACAGAATTGTGCCTATTGTGTCCGGGAGCATTCGAAGATGAGGAAGAGAAGATCGACGCGTTTGTGAAAGGATTACCGGAAAGAATCCAAGAAGATATAAGTTCACACGAGCCCGCCTCCATACAACAGGCATGTAGAATGGCTCACAAACTAGTGAACCAGATTGAAGAAAGAATTAAAGAACAAACTGCTGAAGAGGCCAATGTGAAGCAAGTCAAAAGAAAGTGGGAGGAAAACGGTGATAAGAATCACCAATACAACAACAACAGCAATTACAACAATAATCGCAATAATTATCCCAACAATCGCAACATCAATCGCAACTACAACAAACGGCCCAACAACAACAACAACTACAACAGCAACTACAACAATCATCCCAACAATAATAATAACCGTAACAACAACAACAATCAGAAGCAGCTATGCCAAAGGTGTGAAAAGTATCACTCGGGGTTCTGCACCAAATTTTGCAACAAGTGTAAAAGAAATGGTCATAGCGCGGCGAAGTGTGAGGTCTACGGACCAGGGGTTAATAGAACGAAAGGAACAAATGGTGTCGGAACGAGTAATGGCGGAGCAAGTAGTGTCGGAGCAAGTTATGCCAATGTAGTTTGTTATAAATGTGGAAAACCGGTCCACATTATTAAAAATTGCCCGAACCAGGAGAACACGAATGGACAAGGCCGCGGAAGAGTTTTCAATATTAATGCGGCAGAGGCACAGGAAGACCCGGAGCTTGTTACGGGTACGTTTCTTATTGACAATAAATCTGCTTACGTTTTATTTGATTCGGGTGCGGATAGAAGCTATATGAGTAGAGATTTTTGTGCTAAATTAAGTTGCCAATTGACGCCTTTGGATAGTAAATTTTTACTCGAATTAGCAAATGGTAAATTAATTTCAGCAGATAATATATGTCGGAATTGAGAAATTAAACTGGTTAGCGAAACATTTAAGATTGACTTGATACCAGTAGAGTTAGGGAGTTTTGATGTGATAATCGGTATGGACTGGTTGAAAGAAGTGAAAGCAGAGATCGTTTGTTACAAAAATGCAATTCGCATTATACGAGAAAAAAGAAAACCCTTAATGGTGTACGGAGAAAAGGGCAACACGAAGCTACATCTTATTAGTAATTTGAAGGCACAAAAACTAATAAGAAAAGGTTGCTATGCTGTTCTAGCACACGTCGAGAAAGTACAAACTGAAGAAAAGAGCATCAATGATGTTCCCATTGCAAAAGAATTTCCCGATGTATTTCCGAAAGAATTACCTGGATTACCCCCACATCGATCCGTTGAATTTCAAATAGATCTTATACCAGGAGCTGCACCAATAGCTCGTGCTCCTTACATACTCGCACTCAGTGAGATGAAAGAACTGCAAAGCCAATTACAAGAACTTTTAGAGCGTGGTTTCATTCGACCAAGCACATCACCGTGGGGAGCTCCTGTTTTGTTTGTCAAGAAGAAAGATGGTACATTCAGGTTGTGTATCGACTACCGAGAGTTGAACAAACTTACCATCAAGAACCGCTACCCACTACCGAGAATCGATGACTTATTTGATCAACTACAAGGCTCGTCTGTTTATTCAAAGATTGACTTACGTTCCGGGTATCATCAAATGCGGGTGAAAGAAGATGATATTCCAAAGACTGCTTTCAGAACACGTTACGGTCATTACGAGTTTATGGTCATGCCGTTTGGTTTAACTAATGCACCAGCCGTGTTCATGGACCTTATGAACCGAGTGTGTGGACCATACCTTGACAAGTTTGTCATTGTTTTCATTGATGACATACTTATTTACTCAAAGAATGACCAAGAACACGGTGAACATTTGAGAAAGGTGTTAGAAGTATTGAGGAAGGAAGAATTGTACGCTAAGTTTTCAAAGTGTGCATTTTGGTTGGAAGAAGTTCAATTCCTCGGTCACATAGTGAACAAATAAGGTATTAAGGTGGATCCGGCAAAGATAGAAACTGTTGAAAAGTGGGAAATCCCGAAAACTCCGAAACACATACGCCAGTTTTTAGGACTAGCTGGTTACTACAGAAGGTTCATCCAAGACTTTTCCAGAATAGCAAAACCCTTGACTGCATTAACGCATAAATGGAAGAAATTTGAATGGAATGATGAACAAGAGAAAGCGTTTCAGTTATTGAAGAAAAAGCTAACTACGGCACCTATATTGTCATTGCCTAAAGGGAATGATGATTTTGTGATTTATTGTGACGCATCAAAGCAAGGTCTCGGTTGTGTATTAATGCAACGAACGAAGGTGATTGCTTATGCGTCTAGACAATTGAAGATTCACGAACAAAATTATACGACGCATGATTTGGAATTAGGCGCGGTTGTTTTTGCATTAAAGACTTGGAGGCACTACTTATATGGGGTCAAAAGTATTATATATACCGACCACAAAAGTCTTCAACACATATTTAATCAGAAACAACTGAATATGAGGCAGCGTAGGTGGATTGAATTATTGAATGATTACGACTTTGAGATTCATTACCACCCAAGGAAGGCAAATGTGGTAGCCGATGCCTTGAGCAGGAAGGACAGAGAACCCATTCGAGTAAAATCTATGAATATAATGATTCATAATAACCTTACTACTCAAATAAAGGAGGCGCAACAAGGAGTTTTAAAAGAGGGAAATTTAAAGGATGAAATACCCAAAGGATCGGAACTCGGTATAGGGCTGAAAGGATTTGGGTACCAAAATTTGGAGATATGAGAGAAATGGTACTTAGAGGTTTTGGTCGCGAGGTTTTGACCTCTATATGAGACATTTTTCAAAGACTGCATTCATTTTTAAAACAACCATAACCTTTATTTTATCTATAAAGGTTTAAAAAGCATTACATAGATTATCAAATAATGATAATCTAAAATATACCGTTTACACACGACCATTACATAATGGTTTACAATAAGAATATATTACATCAAAAATAAGTTTCTTAAATGCAGTTTTTACACAATATCATACAAACATGGACTCCAAATCTTGTCCTTATTTTAGTATGCAACAGCGGAAGCTCTTAGTATTCACCTGAGAATAAACATGCTTTAAACGTCAACAAAAATGTTGGTGAGTTATAGGTTTAACCTATATATATATATCAAATCGTAACAATAGACCACAAGATTTCATATTTCAATACACATACCATACATAGAGATAAAAATCATTCATATGGTGAACACCTGGTAACCGACAATAACAAGATGCATATATAAGAATATTCCCATCATTCTGGAACACCCTTCGGATATGATATAAATTTTGAAGTACTAAAGCATCTGGTACTTTAGATGGGGTTTGTTAGGCCCAATAGATCTATCTTTAGGATTCGCGTCAATTAGGGTGTCTGTTCCCTAATTCTTAGATTACCAGACTTAATAAAAAGGGGCATATTCGGCTTCGATCATTCACCCATATAATGTAGTTTCATTTACTTGTGTCTATTTCGTAAAACATTTATAAAACAGCATGTATTCTCATTCCAAAATATTAGATTTTAAAAGTGGGACTATAACTCACTTTCACAGATTTTTATTTCGTCGGGAGTAAGACTTGGCCACTGGTCGATTCACGAACCTATAACAAATATATACATATATATATATATCAAAGTATGTTCAAAATATATTTACAACATTTTTAATACATTTTGATGTTTTAAGTTTATTAAGTCAGCTGTCCTCGTTAGTAACCTACAACTAGTTGTCCATAGTTAAATGTACAGAAATAAATTGATATATATTATCTTGAATCAATCCACGACCCAGTGTATACACGTCTCAGGCTAGATCACAACTCAAAGTATATATATTTTTGGAATCAACCTCAACCCTGTATAGCTAACTTAAACATTACTGCATATAGAGTGTCTATGGTTGTTCCAAATAATATATATACATGGGTCGATATGATATGTCAAAATATTTTCATACGTATCTATGGTATCCCAAGATTACATAATATATTAGAATATATGTATAATACAATATAAGTTAGCTAGGATATGATTAGTATAGAATTGTTACAATATTTCTCGTAGCTACAACAATAAAAAAATATCCAATCTTGTTTTACCCATAACTTCTTCGTTTTAAATCCGTTTTGAGTGAATCAAATTGCTATGGTTTCATATTGAACTCTATTTTATGAATTTAAACAGAAAAAGTATAGGTTTATAGTCGGAAATATAAGTTACAAGTCATTTTTGTAAGAGGTAGTCATTTCAGTCGAAAGAACGACGTCTTGATGACCATTTTGAAAAACATACTTCCACTTTGAGTTTAACCATGATTTTTGGATATAATTTCATGTTCATAAGAAAAATAATTTTCCCATAAGAACAACTTTTAAATCAAAGTTTATCATAGTTTTTAATTATCAAACCCAAAACAGCCCGCGGTGTTACTACGACGGCGTATGTCCGGTTTTACGATATTTTTCATGTTTCCAGGTTTTAAATCATTAAGTTAGCATATCCTATAGATATAGAACATGTGTTTAGTTGATTTTAAAAGTCAATTTAGAAGGATTAACTTTTGTTTGCGAACAAGTTTAGAATTAACTAAACTATGTTCTAGTGATTTCAAGTTTAAACCTTCGAATAAGGTAGTTTTATATATATGAATCGAATAATGTTATGAACATCATTACTACCTCAGATTTTGTGAATAAACCTACTGAAATGAGAAAAATAGATCTAGCTTCAAAGGATCCTTGGATGGCTTGAAAGTTCTTGAAGCAGAATCATGACACGAAAACAAGTTCAAGTAAGATTTCCACTCGAAATAAGATTGTTATAGTTATAGAAATTGAATCAAAGTTTGAATATGAGTATTACCTTATATTAGAAAGATATCTTACTGTAAATAAGAAAGATTTCTTGAGGTTGGATGATCACTTTACAAGATTGGAAGCAAGCTAGCAAACATGGAAGTATTCTTGATTTTATGAAACTGGAATTTATAGAATTTATGAAGAACACTTAGAACTTGAATATAGAACTTGAGAGAGATCAATTAGATGAAGAAAATTGAATAATGAAAGTGTTTTTAAGTATTTTTGGTTGTTGGTATATGGATTAGATATAAAGGATGTGTAATTTTGTTTACATGTAAATAAGTCATGAATGTTTACTAATATTTTTGTAATTTTATGAGATATTTCATGCTAGTTGCCAAATGATGGTTCCCACATGTGTTAGGTGACTCACATCGGCTGCTAAAAGCTGATCATTGGAGTGTATATACCAATAGTACATACATCTAAAAGCTGTGTATTGTACGAGTACGAATACGGGTGCATACGAGTAGAATTGTTGATGAAACTGAACGAGGATGTAATTGTAAGCATTTTTGTTAAGTAGAAGTATTTTGATAAGTGTCTTGAAGTCTTTCAAAAGTGTATGAATACATATTAAAACACTACATGTATATACATTTTAACTGAGTCGTTAAGTCATCGTTAGTCGTTACATGTAAATGTTGTTTTGAAACCTTTAGGTTAACGATCTTGTTAAATGTTGTTAACCCATTGTTTATTATATCTAAAGAGATGTTAAATTATTACATTATCATGATATTATGATATATTAATATATCTTAGTATGATATATATACAGTTAAATGTTGTTACAACGATAATCGTTACATATATGTCTCGTTTCGAAATCATTAAGTTAGTACTCTTGTTTTTACATATGTAGTTCATTGTTAATACACTTAATGACATGTTCACTCATCATTTATCACGATTAAACATAGTGTATCAATATCTTAATATGATTCATATGTATATAGTAAGACGTTGTTATAACGATAATCGTTATATATATCGTTTCGAGTTTCTTAATTCAATAAACTCAATTTTATGTATATAACTCATTGTTAAAATACCTAATGAGATACTTACTTATCATAATATCATGTTAACTATATATATTATCATATATATGTCATCATATAGTTTTTACAAGTTTTAACGTTCGTGAATCACCGGTCAACTTGGGTGGTCAATTGTCTATATGAAACCTATTTCAATTAATCAAGTCTTAACAAGTTTGATTGCTTAACATGTTGGAAACACTTAATCATGTAAATAACAATTTCATTTAATATATATATAAACATGGAAAAGTTCGGGCCACTACAGTACCTACCCGTTAAATAAATTTCGTCCCGAAATTTTAAGTAGTTGGAGGTGTTGACGTATCTTCTGGAAATAAGTGCGGGTATTTCTTCTTCATCTGATCTTCTCGTTCCCAGGTGAACTCGGGTCCTCTACGAGCATTCCATCAAACTTTAACAATTGGTATATTGTTTTGCTTAAGTCTTTTAACCTCACGATCCATTATTTCGACGGGTTCTTCGACGAATTGAAGTTTTTCGTTAATTTGGATTTCGTTTAACAGAATAGTGAGATCTTCTTTAGCAAAACATTTCTTCAAATTTGAGATGTGGAAAGTGTTATGTACAGCCGCGAGTTGTTGTGGTAATTCAAGTCGGTAAGCTACTGGTCTGACACGATCAATAATCTTGAATGGTCCTATATACCTTGGATTTAATTTCCCTCGTTTACCAAATCGAACAACGCCTTTCCAAGGTGCAACCTTAAGCATGACTATCTCTCCAATTTTAAATTCTATATCTTTTCTTTTAATGTCGGCGTAGCTCTTTTGTCGACTTTGGGCGGTTTTCAACCGTTGTTAAATTTGGATGATCTTCTCAGTAGTTTCTTGTATTATCTCCGGACCCGTAATCTGTCTATCCCCCATTTCACTCCAACGAATCAGAGAACTGCACTTTCTACCATAAAGTGCTTCAAACGGCGCCATCTCAATGCTTGAATGGTAGCTGTTGTTGTAGGAAAATTCTGCTAACGGTAGACTTTTTCCGAAATCAATAACACATGCTCGTAGCATGTCTTCAAGCATTTGTATCATCCTTTCGATCTGCCCATCAATTTGTGGATGATTGGCTGTACTCATGTCTAGACGAGTTCCTAATGCTTGCTGTAATGTCTGCCAGAATCTTGAAATAAATTTGCCATCCCTATCAGAGATAATAGAGATTGGTATTCCATGTCTGGAGACGACTTCCTTCAAATACAGTCGTGCTAACTTCTCCATCTTATCATCTTCTCTTATTGGTAGGAAGTGTGCTAATTTGGTGAGACGATCAACTATTACCCAAATAGTATCAAAATCACTTGCAGTCCTTGGCAATTTAGTGATGAAATCAATGGTAATGTTTTCCCATTTCCATTCCGGGATTTCGGGTTGTTGAAGTAGACCTGATGGTTTTTGATGCTCAACTTTGACTTTAGAACACGTCAAACATTCTCCTATGTATTTAGCAACATCGGCTTTCATACCCGGCCACCAAAAATATTTCTTGAGATCCTTGTACATCTTCCCCGTTCCAGGATGTATTGAGTATCTGGTTTTATGAGCTTCTCTAAGTACCATTTCTCTCATATCTTCAAATTTTGGTACCCAAATCCTTTCAGCCCTATACCGGGTTCCGTCTTCCTGAATAGTAAGATGCTTCTCTGATCCTTTGGGTATTTCATCCTTTAAATTTCCCTCTTTTAAAACTCCATGTTGCGCCTCCTTTATTTGAGTAGTAAGGTTAGTGTGAATCATTATATTCATAGCTTTTACTCGAATGGGTTCTCTATCCTTTCTGCTCAAGGCGTCGGCTACCACATTTGCCTTCCCCGGGTGATAACGAATCTCAAAGTCGTAATCATTCAACAATTCAATCCATCTGCGCTGCCTCATGTTCAGTTGTTTCTGATTAAATATGTGTTGAGGACTTTTGTGGTCGGTATATATAATACTTTTGACCCCATATAAGTAGTGCCTCCAAGTCTTTAATGCAAAAACAACCGCGCCTAATTCCAAATCATGCGTCGTATAATTCTGTTCGTGAATCTTCAATTGTCTAGACGCATAAGCAATTACTTTCGTTCGTTGCATTAATACACAACCGAGACCTTGCTTTGAGGCGTCACAATATATCACAAAATCATCATTCCCTTCAGGTAATGACAATATAGGTGCCGTAGTTAACTTTTTCTTCAACAATTGAAATGCTTTTTCTTGTTCATCATTCCATTCAAATTTCCTCCCTTTATGCGTTAATGCAGTTAAGGGTTTTGCTATTTTTGGAAAAATCTTGGATGAATCTCCTGTAATAACCAGCTAGCCCTAAAAATTGGCGTATATGTTTCGGAGTTTTCGGGGTTTCCCACTTTTCAACGGTTTCAATCTTTGCTGGATCCACCTGAATACCTTCTTTGGTCACTATATGACCGAGGAATTGAACTTCTTCCAACCAAAATGCACACTTTGAAAACTTAGCGTACAGTTTTTCTTTTCTCAGCAACTCTAGCACTTTTCTCAAATGTTCTTCGTGCTCTTGATCATTCTTCGAGTAAATAAGTATGTCATCGATGAAAACAATGACAAACTTGTCAAGATATGGCCCACACACTCAGTTCATGAGGTCCATGAATACAGTTGGTGCATTAGTCAATCCAAACGGCATAACCATAAACTCGTAATGACCGTAACGCGTCCTAAAAGCAGTCTTCGGAATGTCATCCTCTTTCACCCGCATTTGGTGATATCCATAACGTAAATTGATCTTCAAATAAACCAACGAGCCTTGTAGTTGATCAAAGAAGTCGTCGATTCTCGGTAATGGGTAACGGTTCTTGATGGTAAGTTTGGTCAACTCTCGATAGTCGATACACAACCTGAATGTACCATCTTTCTTCTTGACAAACAGAACAGGAGCTCCCCATGGTGATGTACTTGGTTGAATGAAACCACGCTCTAAAAGTTCCTGTAACTGACTTTGTAATTCTTTCATTTCGCTGGGTGCGAGTCCGTATGGAGCACGAGCTATTGGTGCAGCTCCTGGTACAAGGTCTATTTGAAATTCAACGGATCGATGTGGGGATAATCCCGGTAATTCTTTTGGAAATACATCGGAAAATTCTTTTGCGACGGGAACATCACTGATGTTCTTTTCTTCAGGTTTAACTTCCTCGATGTGTGCTAGAATGACGTAACAACCTTTTCTTATTCGTTTTTGCCCCTTCAAACTACTAATAAGATTTAACTTCGCGTTGTTCTTTTCTCCGTACACCATTAAAGGTTTTCCTTTTTCACGCATAATGCGAATCGCATTTTGTAACAAACGACCTCTGTTCTTACCTTCTTCAACTAGTCCATGCCAATTATTACATCAAAACTCCCTAACTCGACTGGTATTAAATCAATCTTAAATTTTTCATCACCCAGTTTAATTTCTCTATCCCGACATATATTATCTGCTGAAATTAATTTACCATTTGCTAATTCGAGTAAAAATTTATTATCCAAAGGCGTCAATGGGCAACTTAATTTAGCACAAAATTCTCTACTCATATAGCTTCTATCCGCACCCGAATCAAATAAAATATAAGCAGATTTATCGTCAATAAGAAATGTACCCGTAACAAGCTCCGGGTCTTCCTGTGCTTCTGCCGCATTAATATTGAAAACTCTTCCACGGCCCTGCCCATTAGTATTCCCCTGATTTGGGCAATTTCTAATAATGTGGCCTGGTTTTCCACATTTATAACAAACATCGGTGGTATTACTTGCTCCGACACTATTCGTTCCGGCATTACTTGTTTCGACACTATTTGTTCCTTTAGTTCTGTTAAACTTTGGTCCGTAGACCTCACACTTTGTCGTACTATGACCATTTCTTTTACACCTGTTGCAAAATGTCGTGCAAAACTCCTGATGATTTTCTTCACACCTATGACATGGCTGTTTTTGATTTTTGTTTCCGTTGTTGTTATTGAGGTTGTTGTTGGGATTGTTATTGTTGTTGAAACGGTTGTTGTAGTTGTTGTTGGGATGTTTGTTGCAGTTATTGTTAGGATTGTAGTTATTGTTGCGATTGTTGTTGCAGTTGTTGAGATAGTTGTTGCGATTGTGGTTGTAATTGTTATTGTTGTTGTACTGGTGACTCTTGTCACCGTTTTCCTCCCACTTCCTCTTGAGTTGTTTTTTGTTGGCTTCTTCGGCAGTCTGCTCTTTAATTCTTCCCTCAATCTGATTTATGAGTTTATGAGCCATTCGACTTGCCTTTTGTATGGAAGCGGGCTCGTGTGAACTCACATCTTCTTGAATCCTTACTAGTAACCCTTTAACAAATGCGTCGATCTTTTCTTCTTCATCTTCGAAAGCTCCCGGACATAATAGGCACAATTCTGTGAATCGTCGTTCATACGTGGTAATGTCGAACCCTTGTGTTCGTAACTCTCTAAGCTCTACCTTGAGCTTGTTGACTTCGTTTCTAGGACGGTACTGCTCGTTCATCAATTGCTTGAATGCCGACCACGGTAGTGCGTAAGCAGTATTTTGTCCTACCTGTTCAAGATAGGTGTTCCACCACATTAACGCAGTACCTGTGAAGGTATGCGTAGCGTACTTAACTTTTTCCTCTTCAGTACACTTACTTATGGCAAACACCGATTCGACTTTCTCGGTCCACCGTTTCAATCCAATTGTTCATTCGGTTCCATCAAATTCCAAAGGTTTGCAGGCAGTGAATTCTTTGTAGGAGCATCCTACACGATTTCTTGCGCCGTTAGCAACATTGCTAGATTCAGAGTTATTGTTGGTATGTAACGCAGCCTGTACTGTGGCTATGTTTGCAGCAAGAAAGGTACGAAATTCCTCTTCGCTCATATTCATGGTGTGTCGAGTAGTCGGTGCCATTTCCTTCAAAATAGCCAATTGAATCGAGTTAATCATACAGAATATTAAGAGTAGTCAATAGTATTTCGTAGCATAATATGAACTCATTTATAAAAGCTTTTTCTTCATATTAGCGTTTTATAAGTTTAAATTCGGGTACTACCTACCCGTTAAGTTCATACTTAGTAGCTAATATACAACTCAACTACTACAATTCCATATGAAAAACTGATTATAATAATATATCACATATAAATATTCTTCAAACTTACAACATCGCTATATTACATATAACATGAAATATAGTACACTTTGATACAGGACAGTTTTGAACATAAATCTAGTTAATACGCAAGTTTTTCAGCAAAAGAAATAAAGACACGTAATTCATAAGTCCAGAAACAAGTCATGTATTCTAGTTTTACTAAGACGACTTCCCATCCTTGGTCTTGTGGAAAATAACCATTATGACCATTGGCTAGGCAGCATGTTGTAATGTCGTCAAAAGGACGAGGGTTTCATAATGTCCAACAGCCCCGTAATAATCTAAAAACCTTGTTTCTCACCCCAACTACTGAATCTGTCACTTGTGGGAAGGTTTTATTTAAAAGTTTCAATCCGATGTTCTTTTTCTCACTTTGGTAAGAGGCGAACATCACTAACCCGTAAGCATAACATGCTTCTTTATGTTGCATGTTAGAAGCTCTTTCTAATTCACGAAATCCTATGTTGGGATATGTTGAGTCAAAATAGGTTCTTAACCCGTAGCGTAAAATTGCATTTGGGTTTCCCGCATTTAACGCTTTAAAGAAAACACGGCGTAACTTACGGTCTCCCCAACGTGATATACCCCACCTATCAAAGGAAAGCCTTTTATAAACTAAGGCATTTCTGGAAAGTCTTTCAAATGTTTGACAAGTTAATTTTGCCATAATTAATTGTGCTGATGAATTCTGACCGACTCTAGACAAGATTTCCTCAATCATATCCTCTGGTAGATCTTCTAAAATATTCAGTTGTCTACCCTTAACGTCCATTTTGTTTTTATACTGTAAAATAGACAAGGATTAGATTCGTAAAAGATAATTAACAAACAATACAAGCAATTTTTACATAGAACAAAAAAGTACAAGTGCACTACAATACATATAATACACAACATGATTACAACCCTCTATTCTGAATCACTGGTTTCTTCTTCTTCGGACTTGGTTCGTTTTCCTAATTTTCTAGGAATATATGGTGTTCCTCTAATACGAGCCGTCGTTTTCCACAATGGTTTAGAAAAACCCGGTGGTTTGGAGGTTCCCGGGTCATTGTTACATTTTAGGAAATACGGATGTTGCCGATACATATAAAGTTCATCGGGGCTGGAATCGGGTTTCTCTATTTTTATACCTTTTCCCTTATTATTTTCTTTCGCTTTATTAAATTGGGTCGAGGTAATTTCTATAACATCATCGGAATCCTCATCGGGATTCGATTCTCGAAAAGTTGGTAATCTTCCCAATATTTTGCTTCCTCGGCGGAAACACCATTGACCATTATTAACTTTGGTCTGTTGGTTGAGGATTTTCTTTTATTTAATCGATTTACTATAGGTATCAATATTTCTTCCTCCAGAACCTCTTCTTCTTTCAGTTCCTCCTCTTCCGGTTCCTCCTCTTCCGGTTCCTCTTCTTCCGGTTCCTCCTCTTCCGGTTCCACCTCTTCCGGTTCCTCTTCTTCCGGTTCCTCTTCGGGAATTTGTGAATCTTCCCAAAATATATTTGACACTTCATTATTATTAGGTGAATCGATGGGATTTTGTACTAGTGGTAGACATATATCACACAATATCAAACACATTAAGAGGTTAATATATCACATAATATTTACATATTAATAATATATAGTTTCCAACAAAAGTGTTAAGCAATCGTTTTTAAGGAAAACACGGTCGAAGTCCAGACTCACTAATGTATCCTAACAAACTCGATAAGACACACTAATGCAAATTTCTGGTTCTCTAAGACTAACGCTCTGATACCAACTGACATGACCCGTTAACATTGATTATAAATGTTCCATATTAATTGATTTCGTAGTGAAGTTTTGACCTCTATATGAGACATTTTTCAAAGACTGCATTCATTTTTAAAACAACCATAACCTTTATTTTATCTATAAAGGTTTAAAATGCATTACATAGATTATCAAATAATGATAATCTAAAATATACCATTTACACACGACCATTACATAAAGGTTTACAATAAGAATATATTACATCAAAAATAAGTTTCTTGAATGCAGTTTTTACATAATATCATACAAGCATGGACTCCAAATCCTGTCCTTATTTTAGTATGCAACAGCGGAAGCTCTTAATAATCACCTGAGAATAAACATGCTTAAAATGTCAATAAAAATGTTGGTGAGTTATAGGTTTAACCTATATATTATCAAATCATAATAACAGACCACAAGATTTCATATTTCAATATACATCCCATAAATAGAGATAAAAATCATTCATATGGTGAACACCTGGTAATCGACATTAACAAGATGCATATAAGAATATCCCCTATCATTCCGGGAAATCCTTCGGACATGATAAAAACGAATTCTAAGTACTAAAGCATCCGGTACTTTGGATGGGGTTCGTTAGGCCCAATAGATCTATCTTTAGGATTCACGTCAATTAGTAGATCGGTTTACTAATTCTTAGGCTGCTAAGCAAAAGGGGCATATTCGGCTTCGATCATTCACCCATATAATGTAGTTTCATTTACTTGTGTCTATTTCGTAAAACATTTATAAAACTGCATGTATTCTCATCCCAAAATATTAGATTTTAAAAGTGGGACTATAACTCACTTTCACAGATTTTTACTTCATCGGGAGTAAGATTTGGCCACTGGTCGATTCACGAACCTATAACAAATATATATATATATATATATATATATATATATATATATATATATATATATATATATATATATATATATATATATATATATATATATATATATATCAAAGTATTTTCAAAATATATTTACAACATTTTTAATACATTTTGATGTTTTAAGTTTATTAAGTCAGCTGTTCTCGTTATTAACCTACACCTAATTGTCCATAGTTAGATGTATAGAAATAAATTGATATATATTATCTTGAATCAATTCACGACCCAGTGTATACACGTCTCAGGCTAGATCACAACTCAAAGTATATATATTTTTTGAATCAACCTCAACCCTGTATAGCTAACTCAAACATTACTGCATATAGAGTGTCTATGGTTGTTCTAAATAATATATATACATGGGTCGATATGATATATCAAAACATTTGCATACGTGTATATGGTATCCCAAGATTACATATTATATTAGATTACATGTATAATACAATTTAAGTTAGCTAGGATATGATTTGTATAGAATTGTTACAATATTTCCCGGAGCTACAACAATCAAAAAATATCCAATCTTGTTTTACCCATAACTTCTTCATTTTAAATCCGTTTTGAGTGAATCAAATTGCTATGGTTTCATATTGAACTCTATTTTATGAATTTAAACAGAAAAAGTATAGGTTTAAAGTCAGAAATATAAGTTACAAGTCATTTTTGTAAGAGGTAGTCATTTCAGTCGAAAGAACGATGTCTTGATGACCATTTTGAAAAATATACTTCCACTTTGAGTTTAACCATGATTTTTGGATATAGTTTCATGTTCATAAGAAAAATCATTTTCCCAGAAGAACAACTTTTAAATCAAAGTTTATCATAGTTTTTAATTATCAAACCCAAAACAGCCCGCGGTGTTACTACGATGGCGTATGTCCGGTTTTACGGTGTTTTTCGTGTTTCCAGGTTTTAAATCATTAAGTTAGCATATCATATAGATATAAAAAATGTATTTAGTTGATTTTAAAAGTCAAGTTAGAAGGATTAACTTTTGTTTGCGAACAAGTTTAGAATTAACTAAACTATGTTCTAGTGATTTCAAGTTTAAACCTTCGAATAAGGTAGTTTTATATATATGAATCGAATGATGTTATGAACATCATTACTACCTCAGGTTTTGTGGATAAACCTACTAGAAATGAAAAAAATAGATCTAGCTTCAAAGGATCCTTGGATGGCTTGAAAGTTCTTGAAGCAGAATCATGACACGAAAACAAGTTCAAGTAAGATTTTCACTCGAAATTAGATTCTTATAGTTATAGAAATTGAATCAAAGTTTGAATATGAGTATTACCTTGTATTAGAAATATATCTTACTGTAAATAGGAAAGATTTCTTGAGGTTGGATGATCACTTTACAAGATTGGAAGTAAGCTAGCAAACATGGAAGTATTCTTGATTTTATGAAACTAGAACTTATAGAATTTATGAAGAACACTTAGAACTTGAAGATAGAACTTAAGAGAGATCAATTAGATGAATAAAATTGAAGAATGAAAGTGTTTGTAGGTGTTTTTGGTAGTTGGTATATGGATTACATATAAAGGATGTGTAATTTTGTTTACATGTAAATAAGTCATGAATGATTACTAATATTTTTGTAATTTTATGAGATATTTCATGCTAGTTGCCAAATGATGGTTCCCACATGTGTTAGGTAACTCACATGGGTTGCTAAGAGCTGATCATTGGAGTGTATATACCAATAGTACATACATCTAAAAGCTGTGTATTGTACGAGTACGAATACGGGTGCATACGAGTAGAATTATTGATGAAACCGAACGAGGATGTAATTGTAAGTATTTTTGTTAAGTAGAAGTATTTTGATAAGTGTCTTGAAGTCTTTAAAAAGTGTATGAATACATATTAAAACACTACATGTATATAAATTTTAACTGAGTCGTTAAGTCATCGTTAGTCGTTACATGTAAATGTTGTTTTGAAACCTTTAGGTTAACGATCTTGTTAAATGTTGTTAACCCATTATTTATTATATCTAAAGAGATGTTAAATTATTACATTATCATGATATTATGATATATTAATATATCTTAGTATGATATATATACAGTTAAATGTTGTTACAACGATCATCGTTACATATATGTCTCGTTTCGAAATCATTAAGTTAGTAGTCTTGTTTTTACATATGTAGTTCATTATTAATACACTTAATGACATGTTTAATTATCATTTATCATGATTAAACATAGTGTATCAATATCTTAATATGATTCATATGTATTTAGTAAGACGTTGTTATAACGATAATCGTTATATATATCGTTTCGAGTTTCTTAATTCAATAAACTCAATTTTATGTATATAACTCATTGTTAAAATACCTAATGAGATACTTACTTATCATAATATCATGTTAACTATATATATAATCATATATATGTCATCATATAGTTTTTACAAGTTTTAACGTTCGTGAATCACCGGTCAACTTGGGTGGTCAATTGTCTATATGAAACCTATTTCAATTAATCAAGTCTTAACAAGTTTGATTGCTTAACATGTTGGAAACACTTAATCATGTAAATAACAATTTCATTTAATATATATAAACATGGAAAAGTTTGGGTCACTACAATTGTTTTGTTTCAAGAGTTTAAATCATACGAACCATAATTTCTACAGGTTCTTCTATCAAGTGCATTTTATCATTAATGCGGAGATCATTCAAAATGATGATGTTATACAAGTATTTTCAGTAAATTGGATACATGAAATGTGTTATGAATAATATTGAGCTCATTTAAAACCTTGAGCGTTTATGCCACAATATTGGGGCAGTCAAATAGAGAGGAGTTCATGAAAATTATAGTCATGAAATTTGATAGAGATCGTCATTATTTACAACAAAAATATTGAAATGATGAATATGAGTTGAAAAATAGAGTTGAATCAATTTTGAATAATATGGATAAAACAATTCGATTATAGGAAGAGTATAAACGAAGCTATCGCAAAAGAGTGAAATGAGAAAATTAAATGTTCGTCTTAACTTTTGACATAGTTAAAGTTGATTTCCGGAATTCAAGGAATTAAAGGAAATATTCGTAATCCATAAGATTTGATTCTCCGGTAATTAAGGAATTATGGGATATCCTTGATTAAATGCGGTGAATTGCCTCGATTATTGTGTTTGGAATTTTACAATAAATTAGCTTCTTCCGTTTCATTATCTTTACCACTTCTATACTTTCTTCCTCAATTCAAACTTCCAAAAGATTAAGGAAATGCTTAATCCAGTTCTGAACCTGGTTATTATATTGACCATATATACAGTCATTCTTCTTTTTCATTTACCACCAGAGGAATTTGTTTTCTTCTACATTTCCCTTGGGGTTATAATGTTTCTAATTCTCCCGTGTCTTTACGTTGCAATACGTATTGATATACACGGTTTGTAATTTATGTGTTGTTGTCAGGCTTATATTTTCCTTTATATTTAGGAGCTCCATGCTTTTGTTTTTCCTTCCTGACTTCAAGTCAAGTGAATAATGGTTCAGAATTTGTAGGTATGAAGTTTCAAATGAACCTAATGTTCTAATCAGAAAGGAACATAATATCATGATTTGATTTGTTAAATTACTAGGATTACTGAGGATAGAACTATCAATAATATATTTTCTTGATATGCTCAGAGGTTAAGTAGAATGTAAGAGTCGTGTAACATGGTGAATGATGATTATAAAGTCTATGAATCATCATCTTCTATTAAAAATTTAGCATGACTTACTGTAATATAATCACGTTGTCCTGACATCATTATATTATACTAACTCATGCTTCAATTCTCAACACTTTTTCAAAACATTTATAATTTAAACTTGTATGTTACAGAATATAGAAACTAAATAGTTTCCTTTATTGTGTAACACAGATAGTGCGAAGTGATAATTAATTGCGGACAAGAATCGTTATGAAGATATCTTCAGAAATATTGAGGATATTTATGATGATATTTTGGAATTTCTAAGTTCGAAAGTCGATGAAGCAAAATTTTCCGCAAGCTTTTAACATGACTTCAGAGCAAGATATTCTCTAAAGATGTCATCGGATCCAGAATTACCTGGATTCTTTGAATATAGGGTTTGGTCCTTGTATTTATCCTTGGACTCCTTCATGGTTAGCTCAATCCGTTTTTCAGTTTCAAATCTGAGCTTTTTCAATGCGTCATTCTTTATCATCAAACTTTTGGCCATTAAGACCATCTATAGCTTTTGCTGCTTCGTCAGCATTCTCAAGGTTAACGAATCTGAATCATTGATTATCAATCCGAGATGGTTTCAAGAAATTTTATTATTAGATGATTAAACGCTGATTGTAATCGTCAACGGATCTAATGGTTGACGAATTGGCGTTGTTGATTTCAAAAGTAATGAATGATAATTTCGGTGGTTTGATGTGATAATTCATCATAGAATACGAATGAATATAATTCATGAATGTAGTGATCTTTAGGAAGATAACACCTGCTAAAGCTTTACTTGAATTCTGATATGTCAAAATCAGAATATGTAATTGAATTTGTATGAGAATGGTTGTTCTTTGGATACATATATCTTGTGAAAGTAAGTATGATAGCTACTGATTATTGAATCAGAATTTGAAGAATGTACAATGTAACATATTAATGTGAGATATAAATACTTCTCGGGTATTACCTACCCGTTAAAATATTTTCACAATTAACAGTTTGTACAAAAGGATTTTTAATTACCATCTTTATGAAGATATACGTTCATATATATATATATATATTCTTCAGATGTAATCATGGTTTTAATGAGTTAATATAATATTAAACTCATTTGCTTTGCGGTTGGAACGAGAATAAATATTCTTCAAAACTTTAGAGATTTCATAATTGTCGTGAAATATTTCGCTAATGAAGTTATGAATCAATGCTTCATTGTTCATTGTTATTAATATACCTCGGTATATGATGTTGATGCTCGTGGATTTCTTGTGAAATTCACAAGGCACGAATAATGTTTTCTAGAAAGTTTCGAGACATCAAAAATGGAAGTATACAATCAATCATGTATTTGAGTAATACACTTAGTTTATTATGAAATTTTATTGTGCTGAAGCAGTGATTAATGATTGTTAAGTCATTAGCGAAGGATATACATCATAGCATATCAGTGATATGAATTAACCAAGTAGTAACTACCAGTTAAGATTCACACGTAATAGCTTAGTATGAAAAGATATATTATTGTTCTAAATCATATATATATATATATATATATATATATATATATATATATATATATATATATATATATATATATATATATATATATATATATATATATATAAGTATACATATATAATTCTTCAGGAAGAACGAGTAAATACATCTTAACTCATTATTACTAATATTCCTTGGTATCTATAGGGCGTATGATGTTGATGTTTGAGGTACTGAGGGTGATGTTGAGGCGTGAGATGCAGATGTTGTTATTGGTGAAGTTGATGCTGTTGGTGATGCTGATGGTACTGGTGGTGCTGGTTATGCTGCTGGCGCTGCTGCTGGTGCTCGTAGGTTTTGCACCATATTCTCCAGAGCCACTACTCGAGCGCGAAGCTCGTTGACTTCTTCTATTATTCTGGGATGATTGGCAGTTCGGATAAGTGGATGAATAAGATCTAGAATTCTAGATATTATATATTCGTGACGGGATATCCTGGAAATGAGGGTGAAAATGGTGTTCCGGATTGGTTCGCCGGTAAGTGCTTCAGGTTCTTCGCCAATAGGGCAATGTGGTGGGTGAAAAGGATCACCTTCTTCACTTCTCCATTGATTAAGTAGACTACGAACCCACCCCCAATTCATCCAGAAAAGGTGATGACTAATTGGTTGGTTCATTCCGGTTAAGCTGTCATTGGAGCTCGAGGAGTTCGAGGAATCAAGTGAGAAATCCATATTATGTGTTTGGAATAGGTTTTGATATGAAATGAGTGTTGAATATTGAATGATATATTCGTCTCCTTGAATACGTATATATAGCAAAAGATTTCCGCAATTTACGGAGGAAATTTAGGAAAAGTGTTAGACAAAGTCTATTGAGATAGATATGATAAGATATAGTAAGATATGATGTGTCTATACTCCAATAATGGCAGTATGATGTGTCGAGATCATAAAATGATAAGTATGTAATCTGATAATCTTTCGATTAAAGACTTTCAATTCGTATAATGTGATAACCCAATGACATTTTCCGGTTCGCAAACCGATGCATATAGGCATAAGGCATATAGGTACGTGATATAACAGGGAGTTATATACGTTTGAATATGAATAGTAACGAATATAGGAGTTTCAAAATTCATGGATAATATTTTAGGTAATACATATGTAATACACAAAACCATGATAGATGACATAGGAATGTCGAGAATGGTGTCGCATTTAAATGTGGTGGCGGAATTGAGTAGTACTTAGGAAAGTGAGCAGAGTTCTTATATTAGCTCGGCATTTTAAGATAAGTAAAGTTTCTAAAGTATAGTGTAGCATTTAACATTTAAAGGCAACAATTAAAGGCACTATAGTCAAGGAAAGTTGTAGTCCTACATTGCTAAGGTACCTAATTGTATAAGGCACACATAAAATGCAATCCTGGTTCTCTACAACAACAGCTCTGATACCAACTTTAACACCCCGTCAAAATCCATTAACGGCGATGTTAACTCTGGTCCCGGTGCTTGGCTTGACTTCTGTGTAATAACAAAGTTTTACAGCGGAAGCAAAAAGGTCCTGAGAATAAACATGCTTAAAAAGTCAACACGAGGTTGAGTGAGTTCATAGGTTTGTCATAATTAATGATTTTGATAATAGTAATAGATCACAAGATTTCAATTTTCATAAATATCCTTACACCGCAGTGTAATAAAAAAGATTCTACAACCATGGGCACCTGGTAACAGCCTTAACGATAATAATATAATAATGAATACCCCCTGATGTCTATAGAACATCGAATCAAGTGCGAAAAATACCCTCGAAGTACTAAACATCCGTTGACTGCAAGCGCGACTAGCCCGGATAGGGTTGTCAAACCCGATAGATCTATCAATAGGATTCGCGCCCACGGTACATAGACCAATAGATTACGTTACCATGCTAGGGGAATATTTGTGATAGAAACCCACGTAGAATAAAGTTTAGTACTTGTATCTATTTTGTAAAGCAGTTATAAAACATTGCATGTATTCTCAGTCCAAAAATATATATAAAAAGGGAGCTATGAAAACTCACAATACGATACGATAGTTTGTAGTAAATATGCATAGGATGGCACTGAACAAGTACAGAGTTGACCTCGGATTCACGAACCTATATCAATTTTATATATTAAAATGTATATTCGTAATTGAACAAGTATATATATATTATTTCAATTGTTATATATTTCTATATATATATATATATATATATATATATATATATATATATGTGTGTGTGTGTATATATATATATATGTATATATATATATATATATATATGTATATATATATATATATTCTATATATAAGTATTTATTTGATAAGGTATTGTTAATAATAATAACAATGATAAAAATAATAACTTTAATAAAAATGATAATGTTGATAATAATAACAATAATAATAATAATTAAAATTTTTAATAATAATGATACTTTTAATAATAATTTTAATAATAATACTTATAATAATGATAATAACAATAGTTTTTGATTGTAGTAATAATGATAAAAATAAAAATTTTGATAATTATTAATACTCATAAATTAAAAATAATGTTAATATTCGTAAAAGGATAATAATAATATTAGTAGTAATAATAATAATAATACTAAGTGGTAATACTTAAATGATAATGATATTTGTAGTAACAATAATAATAATAGTCTTAATTGTAATTATAATCATGTTAAATGATAATTAATACTTTTTTGTGATTAATAATTATAACACTTAATGATAATATTATGATAATAATAGTAGTAACTTAATAATAATTCTAATAATTCTAATAATATTAATAATAATATTAATAAGAAAACTACCTTAGGAGCTTTCCTAAAAAAAATGCCACAGCCCGGGCTTGAACCCGCGACCTCCGGCTCACCCACTAACACCTTAGACCAATGCTCTGCTTAATACTTATCCGATTTAATTCAACTATTATTTCTATATAACCCGTAATTACACTGTTTCCATTATCTTCTTCCTCTTTAAAATTTTTCAGTCGACTAGAGAACCATCAAACATAATCACGATTTACAAATTTAAATTAAGGTTTGAACTTGAATTAAAATCAATCGGTTGTGGTGTTTTGGATTAACAGCAAAACAAATATATATATATATATATATATATATATATATATATATATATATATATATATATATATATATATATATATATATATATATATAAAGAAAACTGTCGCGATGTACTCTTATGAACATCAAATTTGATTCGAGTTTTAGAGGTTTTTAGCAAACAATTTCTACATGAATTAAGTTTTAAAAATTTCCAAGAACATTTCTCAACCCTCAATTTAACCAGAAACATCAAACAGAAATCGAATTTCATGAAGAACAACACGTTTGACTTTTTGAAAACAAAACTTTGACTCAAAAATTTGAATTCAATTCAATGAATTGGATTCTGATATTTTGCAGGTAGTTTGAGCATGGAAATCCTATCAAGATTGCATTTTTAGTTTTTGATAATTGATACGAATTCGATCGAATGCTAAAAAAACTATGGCACAGAGGAACGAGCCTTTTTTTTTAAATTTCTGTTTTTTTCACTAACTGCAGTAGATTATATATATAAAGTGTGATCAACTAACAATAATTTGTTTTTGTATCATAATTAAAGTCGACAGGAATATTTAATCAGGAACCAAACATATAAAAAGCAGATTAACAGCAGGTCGTGATAATATAAATAAATAAAAATAAAAAATAATAGAAAACAGGTAAAAAGATATAAAAAATAAAATAAAAGCAGATTCATAAAAAAATATATATGATTAGTACATTGTTTTTGACTTCTTAAATATATTTTTAATTGATATTAATTATTAATAAATATATTAATAATAATAATGCAAATAATAATATTAATATGACGATATTTATAATAAAAATGATAATTTTAATTATAATTAATAATAATGATAATAATCATTATTAAATGTTAATAATACTATTAATAATAATAAGTTGTATTAATAATAGTGTTATTTATAATAATTTCAATAATTTTAGTAAAAGTGTTAATACTAATAATATTAATAACAATTATTATTAATAATAATAATATTTAATAATATTGTGAGTAATAATACTTGTAAATGATGATAAGTATAACTATACTAATAATAATAATAATCAAATTCATATTAATAAAAATGATAATACTGATAATGATAACTGTAAATGATAATGATAATATTGTTAAATATTATATTAATGATATTAATTAATACTAATGTATTATTATTTATAAATAACTGTTCGTGAATAGTCAGAATCATATAAAAGTTAGGTTTAAATTTAGTCAGAAATTTTCCGGGTTGTTATAAAAACATGGGTTTATTTTATTTATATTGTGCGGGGCCTAAATTTACTTTTAACTTTCTAATGTAGAAGGTGTAAGTTAAACCTAGGGTCGCGTTTTTAAATGATTTAACGAATTGAAGATCAAGTGGATAATTTTCTTTTATTTAAATTACCTGGATAAAAGGATAGTAGTGGTTTAAGCTAAAAGTCCTAATTGCGGAAAAGTAAATAAAGTGGAAGGATATCCGAAGTATGCAGATCAGGATGACCAAGATATTAGTTTGGGCTAGGGAAAGGTAATTATGTTGATATTAAAGCTATGATTGAAATGGTGTAGATCTGGTTGGATGAGCCAATTACACAGACCTACTTATCTCTAGACTCTCAGAGTTCTCGTTGAGTAGTGAAAAGTATGTCACTTGGTTGTATAATTGAAATGTAACTATACCTCGGAGGTTATCCTTAGTAAAGCACTAGGTTAATTAGTGATTTGAGTTCTAATCCTAACCCTCGTTATCAGTTTAGTTAACTGAATAACAACGTGCCGTGTTGATTGAACACTGATCATAAACGGAAGGAGTCCATCGGGTTAAGTTGACAAAACCTTAAATGAAAACTAACAACCATTTCATCATACTAATGAGATTAAACCAAATCAAACATTATACAACATTACAGTTGATATACTGAAAGTAAAGCAGATAGAAACCTAACAGATACCTAAACAGTTGATATGACTTAATCCTAGGGCAACAATCAAACAAGAACATGCAATAGGTTTGGGTCATACAGTTAAGGCACTAGCTAGATCTTAATAGCTCCTAAGAGGTCTCCTTGGAACAGTCAATAAGCATACTAGGTCATTCATGTCTCAATTCCTAAGTTTCGTGTCCTAAAAGCGCATTAGATGCCTCTCGGGAACTCCGGCCATACCGAGTTCATAGAATCTTTAGATACAGTATAACCAGGGGTCTTAATCCTATGAAGTAGCTAAGTTCATATAAGTGGACAAGTTGTTGAGTCCCCAAAGTAATTAAGGATTTAATTATGACAAAACAAAATTTATTTGCACTAAAATGTAATGTGCAGCCAGCACAAGTTTGTTTATGTATAGATAGCAGATATCGCTGTGTCAAGTGTTTAGTATGGTGCCTAGTTTACCAGCACAAGGTAGACAGTATTCTTCAATTAGCACATGATGTGTACCCAGCAATTCAAGAATATCAAGTGACTCAGCAATGAAGAACTAGCATAGCTGGAATGCAGCTTATTACACAAGACAGCTATGCTCCATTACAAGCATAATGCTTTCCTAAGTGGTCTACATCAATTGTACTATTCAACAGAAGTCAAAAACAAAGTTGAACAGAAAAGGACACGTGTCGGCGGCTGACAAGTGACCTTACAAGACCACGTGGGAATGCAGAAGTTTAACGCATGTGCAGACATGGGTTATCCTTTGTCAACGCATAGGGAACATGACATTCTATTTGTTTAATCAAATAGTGGTGCCAAACCAAATTGTGGTATTCCTGCAAATAGCTACCAAAGAGGAAAGAGGAGAGCACGCTCTCTGATGCAGTTATCCCCACAAGTACAGACATCCTATGTACCAGTGGACAATAGAATAATTACACGGTTAATAGGACTACTATAAATTTGTGTATCCACTATTGTAACAACTAGTGGTGTGGGTTTATTTTATTTAGAGTCCAAACGTGTAATAGCTTAAAATATCTCGATAGCTATACTTAGGTAAATCTGTATCAACCAAATATCATTCCGCCAAGGATAGTTGTAATTCTTTGTGATTTAATCAATAAAGAATAAACCATTGAAAATTACCTTTGACTCTATTTAATTTACTTGCTTGAATACTAAATTGTTTAAACTGTTTAAGTTAATAAAGAAGATTTATATTCACCCCCCCTACAATACTCATGTTGTTTATCAATGGACCAACAACTGGTATCAGAGCATCAGTCTTGATAATTTAATATCTTGGATCTGAATTCTCACATGGCTGCATATTCAAATACAACTTACCTTGAAAATGGCTCATCCAATAGACAACCCAAATTTGATGAAGATGAGTATGAAACTTAGAAGGCAAGGTTCATGCTTCACCTTGAGTCTATTGACCCACTCATGCCTGGTATTGCCACAGATATTCCATTTATCCCAACTGAGACTATTGATAGCGTTCCAGCTACTGTTGACACTCCTGCCATTCCTGGCCGAGAAGTTGTTCTCACTCCAGCAAAATGGGATGCTGAGGACAAACGTCGTGTTGGACTTGACCCTAAGATCATAACACTTTTATCTATAACATTACCTGACCATTTGTTCAAGCTAATTAAGGGAAAGCTGAATGCTAAGCTTATGTTAGACTATCTAGATGTTACTTATGAGGGCATGGATGAGGTTAGACAGAACAATATTATTGCTTTGAAAAGAGAGTATTGTAGTGACCCGAACTTTTCCATGTTTATATATATTAATTGAGATTGATATTTACATGATTAAATGTTTCCAACATGTTAAGCAATCAAACTTGTTAAGACTTGATTAATTGAAATATGTTTCATATAAACAATTGACCACCCAAGTTGACCGGCGATTCACGAACGTTAAAACTTGTAAAAACGACATGATGATATATATATGGATATACATATGGTTAACATGAGATTATGATAAGTAAGTATCTCCATAAGTATATTAACAATGAGTTATATACATATAAACAAGACTACTAACTTAAGGATTTCGAAACGAGACATATATGTAACGATTATCGTTGTAACGACATTTAAATGTATGTATATCATATTAAGATATATTAATATATCATGATATCATGATAATATAATAATTTAACATCTCATTAGATATAATAAACAATGGGTTAACAATATTAATTGAGATCGTTAACTTAAGGGTTTCAAAACAACACTTACATGTAACGACTAACGATGACTTAACGACTCCGTTAAAATGTATATACATGTAGTGTATTTAGATGTATTAAAATACTTTTGGAAGACTTCAAGACATATATCAAAACACTCATACTTAATGAAAATGGTTACAGTTACTTTCCCATTCTTTTCTTTCATCAAGAATTCTAGTCGTATTCTTACCCGTATTATACACAGCTTCAAAACGTACTTACTATGGGTATATACCAATAGGAACTAGCATGGGATTCCACTCTTGATTATGTCATGTATGACTAATCAATTTTAACTTCTACCATGAGCTAGTCAACTAACTAGAACTCCTTTTAACCCCACTCACCACTCACCAATTAACACTCATCATTCACTCCATTTCACTTCCAAATCTCTTTCTAATTCTCTCTCAACACACCCACACTATTATGAACGTATTTTTCCAGTAGTTAATCATCATCTTCATCAAAAATCACTTCAAGAATCAAGCTATAATCATCATAGGAAGAACACTTCAAGAATACTTCAAAAATCCCTTCAAGTTTACTAATTTACTTCCAAGCTTTCTAATCCATTTCAAGTAATCATCTAAGATCAAGAAACCTTTGTTATATACAGTAGGTTATCTTTCTTATTCAAGGTAATATTCATATTCAAACTTTGATTCAATTTCTATAACTATAAACTATCTTAATCCGAGCAAAAATCTTACTTGAACTTGTTTTTGTGTCATGATCCTACTTCAAGAACTTTCAAGCCATCCAAGATCCTTTGAAGCTAGATCATTTCTTGTCACTTCCAGTAGGTTTACCTACTAAACTTGAGGTAGTAATGATGTTCATAACATCATTCGATTCATATATATAAAACTATCTTATTCGAAGGTTTAAACTCGTAATCACTAGAACATAGTTTAGTTAATTCTAAACTTGTTCGCAAACAAAAGTTAATCCTTCTAACTTGACTTTTAAAATTAACTAAACACATGTTCTATATCTATAGGATATGCTAACTTAATGATTTAAAACCTGGAAACACGAAAAACACCGTAAAACCGGATTTACGCCGTCGTAGTAACACCGCGGGCTGTTTTGGGTTAGTTAATTAAAAACTATGATAAACTTTTATTTAAAAGTTGTTATTCTGAGAAAATGATTTTTATTATGAACATGAAACTATATCCAAAAATTATAGTTAAACTCAAAGTGGAAGTATGTTTTCTAAAATGGTCATCTAGACGTCGTTCTTTCGACTGAAATGACTACCTTTACAAAAATGCCTTGTAACTTATTTTTTCGACTATAAACCTATACTTTTTCTGTTTAGATTCATAAAATACAGTTCAATATAAAACCATAGCAATTTGATTCATTCAAAACGGATTTAAAATGAAGAAGTTATGGGTAAAACAAGATTGGATAATTTTTCTCATTTTAACTACGTGAAAATTGGTAACAAATCTATTCCAACCATAACTTAATCAACTTGTATTGTATATTATGTAATCTTGAGATACCATAGACACGTATACAATGTTTCGACCTATCATGTCGACACATCTATATATATTTCGGAACAACCATAGACACTCTATATGTGAATGTTGGAGTTAGCTATACAGGGTTGAGGTTGATTCCAAAATATATATAGTTTGAGTTGTGATCAATACTGAGATACGTATACACTGGGTCGTGGATTGATTCAAGATAATATTTATTGATTTATTTCTGTACATATAACTGTGGACAACTAGTTGTAGGTTACTAACGAGGACAGCTGACTTAATAAACTTAAAACATCAAAATATATTAAAAGTGTTATAAATATATTTTGAACATACTTTAATATATATGTATATATTGTTATAGGTTCGTGAATCAACAGTGGCCAAGTCTTACTTCTCGACGAAGTAAAAATCTGTGAAAGTGAGTTATAGTCCCACTTTTAAAATCTAATATTTTTGGGATGAGAATACATGCAGGTTTTATAAATGATTTACAAAATAGACACAAGTACGTGAAACTACATTCTATGGTTGAATTATCGAAATCGAATATGCCCCTTTTTATTAAGTCTGGTAATCTAAGAATTAGGGAACAGACACCCTAATTGACGCGAATCCTAAAGATAGATCTATTGGGCCTAACAAACCCCATCCAAAGTACCGGATGCTTTAGTACTTCGAAATTTATATCATATCCGAAGGGTGTCCCGGAATGATGGGGATATTCTTATATATGCATCTTGTTAATGTTGGTTACCAGGTGTTCACCATATGAATGATTTTTATCTCTATGTATGGGATGTGTATTGAAATAGGAAATCTTGTGGTCTATTGTTACGATTTGATATATATAGGTTAAACCTATAACTCACCAACATTTTTGTTGACGTTTAAAGCATGTTTATTCTCAGGTGAATATTAAGAGCTTCCGCTGTTGCATACTAAAATAAGGACAAGATTTGGAGTCCATGTTTATACGATATTGTGTAAAAACTGCATTCAAGAAACTGATTTCGATGTAACATATTTGTATTGTAAACCATTATGTAATGGTCGTGTGTAAACAGGATATTTTAGATTATCATTATTTGATAATCTACGTAAAACTTTTTAAACCTTTATTTATGAAATAAAGGTTATGGTTTGTTTTAAAAATGAATGCAGTATTTGAAAAACGTCTCATATAGAGGTCAAAACCTCGCAACAAAATCAATTAATATGGAACGTTTTTAATCAATAAGAACGGGACATTTCAGTTGGTATCAGAGCGTTGGTCTTAGAGAACCAGAATTTTGCATTAGTGTGTCTTATCTAGTTTGTTAGGATGCATTAGTGAGTCTGGACTTCGACCGTGTTTACTTGAAAAATGATTGCTTAACAAATTTTGTTGGAAACTATATATTTTTAACATGTGAATATTATGTGATATATTAATCTCTTAACGCGTTTGATATTATGTGATAGATGTCTACCTCTAGAACAAGTCCCATTGACTCACCTAATAATAATGAAGAGTCAAATGTAAATTGGAATGATTCGTGGACTGATTCACAAGTTCCCGAAGAGGAACCGGAAGAAGAGTCGGAACCAGAAGAAGAATCGGAACCGGAAGAAGAATCGGAACCGGATGAAGAAATAGAACCGGTGGGGGAAATAATAAAACGGTTAAGTAAAAGAAAATCCTCAACCAACCGACCAAGGTTAATTATGGTCAATGGTGTTTCCGCTAAGGAAGCAAAATATTGGGAGGATTACCAATTCTCCGATGAATCGGATTCCGACGAGAATTCCGATGATGTTATAGAAATTACCCCAACTGAATTTAAAAAGGCAAAAGAAAATAATAAGGGAAAGGGCATAAAAATAGAGAAATCTAATTCCAACCCCGATGAACTTTATATGTATCGTCAACCCCCGAAGTCCTTAAGTTGTAACAATGACCCGGGAACCTCTAAACCACCAGGTTTTTCTAAACCAATGTGGAAAATAACGGCTCGTATTAGGGGAACATCATATATCCCTAGAAACTTGGGAAAACGAACCAAAACTAAAGAAGAAGAAACAAGCGAGTCGGAATAAGATAGTTGTATTCGTGTGGTGTAATATATGTAATATTGTGTGCTTATGCTTTATGATATATGTAAAAATTGCTTGTATTAATAAGTATTTTTTTTTTATGAATCTAACTCTTGTCTATTTTACAGTATAAAAACACAAAATGGATAGACAACCCAATATTTTAAGAGACCTACCCGGAGACATGATTGATGAAATCTTGTCTAGAGTTGGTCAGAATTCTTCGGCACAACTATTTAAGGCGAGATCAGTTTGTAAGACATTCGAAGAACGTTCCAAGAATACCTTGGTTTATAAAAGGCTTTCGTTCGAAAGATGGGGGATATCACATTGGGAAATCCATAAGTTACGATGTGTTTACTTTGACGCATATATTGCGGGGAACCCAAATGCTATTTTACGCAATGGGTTAAGAAATTATTTTGACTCAATATATCCGAATATTGGACTTCGTGATTTAGAAAAAGCGGCTAACATGCAACATAAAGAAGCATGTTATGCTTACGGATTAGTAATGTTCGCTTCTCACCAAAGTGAGAACAAGAACATCGGGTTACAACTATTAAACAAAACATTCCCACAAGTGACGGAGTCGGTAATTGGGGTAAGAAATGAGGTTTTTAGATTGTTACGGGACTGTTGGACATTACGTAACCCTCGTCCCTTTGACGACGTTACAACACGCTGTCTTATCAACGGCCATAACGGTTATGTTCCACAAGACCAAGGATGGGAAGTAGTCCTAGTAAAACCAGAATGCATGACTTGTTTCTGGACGTATGAATTACGTGTCTTTATTGCCTTTACTGAACGACTTGTGTACTAGCTAGAAAAATCTTCACAACTATCTTGTATCAAAGTTATTGTGTGCTATATTTCATGCTTTATGTAAAATAAGCGGTATTGTAAGTTTGTAAAATATTGTGTAAAAGTTTGAACGCGAAATATTATTATAATCAGTTTTTCATATAGAATTGTAGTAGTTGAATTGTATATTAGCTACTAAGTATGAACTTAACGGGTAGGTACTACCCGAATTTAAACTTATAAAACGCTAATATGAAGAAAAAGCTTTTATAAATGAGTTCATATTATGCTACAATATACTATTAACTACTCTTAATATTCTGTATGATTAATTTGTTCCATTTGACTATTTTGGAGGAAATGGCACCGACTACTCGACACACCGTGAATATGAATGAAGAGGAATTCCGTACTTTTCTAGCTTCAAACATAGCCGCAGTACAGGCTGCGCTACATACCAACAATAACCTTGGATCTAGCAGTACAGGAAATCGTGTAGGATGCACCTACAAAGAATTCACTGCCTGCAAACCTTTGGAATTTGATGGAACCGAAGGACCGATCGGATTGAAACGGTGGACCGAGAAGGTCGAATCGGTGTTTGCCATAAGTAAGTGTACTGAAGAGGACAAAGTGAAGTACGCTACGCATACCTTCACAGGTTTTGCGTTAACATGGTGGAATACCTATCTAGAGCAAGTGGGACAAGACGATGCGTACGCACTACCGTGGTCAGCATTCAAGCACTTGATGAACGAGAAGTACCGTCCCAGAACCGAGGTCAATAAGCTCAAGACAGAACTTAGAGGGTTACGAACCCAAGGATTTGATATTACCACGTACGAAAGACGATTCACAGAATTGTGCCTATTGTGTCCGGGAGCATTCGAAGATGAGGAAGAGAAGATCGACGCGTTTGTGAAAGGATTACCGGAAAGAATCCAAGAAGATATAAGTTCACACGAGCCCGCCTCCATACAACAGGCATGTAGAATGGCTCACAAACTAGTGAACCAGATTGAAGAAAGAATTAAAGAACAGACTGCTGAAGAGGTCAATGTGAAACAAGTCAAAAGAAAGTGGGAGGAAAACGGTGATAAGAATCACCAATACAACAACAACAGCAATTACAACAATAATCGCAACAATTATCCCAACAATCGCAACATCAATCGCAACTACAACAAACGGCCCAACAACAACAACAACAACAACAGCAACTACAACAATCATCCCAACAACAATAATAACCGCAACAACAACAACAATCAGAAGCAGCTATGCCAAAGGTGTGAAAAGTATCACTCGGGGTTCTGCACCAAATTTTGCAACAAGTGTAAAAGAAATGGTCATAGCGCGGCGAAGTGTGAGGTCTACGGACCAGGGGTTAATAGAACGAAAGGAACAAATGGTGTCGGAACGAGTAATGGCGGAGCAAGTAGTGTCGGATCAAGTTATGCCAATGTAGTTTGTTATAAATGTGGAAAACCGGGCCACATTATTAGAAATTGCCCGAACCAGGAGAACACGAATGGACAAGGCCGCGGAAGAGTTTTCAATATTAATGCGACAGAGGCACAGGAAGACCCGGAGCTTGTTACGGGTACGTTTCTTATTGACAATAAATCTGCTTACATTTTATTTGATTCGGGTGCGGATAGAAGCTATATGAGTAGAGATTTTTGTGCTAAATTAAGTTGTCCATTGACGCCTTTGGATAGTAAATTTTTACTCGAATTAGCAAATGGTAAATTAATTTCAGCAGATAATATATGTCGGAATCGAGAAATTAAACTGGTTAGCGAAACATTTAAGATTGATTTGATACCAGTAGAGTTAGGGAGTTTTGATGTGATAATCGGTATGGACTGGTTGAAAGAAGTGAAAGCAGAGATCGTTTGTTACAAAAATGCAATTCGCATTATACGAGAAAAAGGAAAACCCTTAATGGTGTACGGAGAAAAGGGCAACACGAAGCTACATCTTATTAGTAATTTGAAGGCACAAAAACTAATAAGAAAAGGTTGCTATGCTGTTCTAGCACACGTCGAGAAAGTACAAACTGAAAAAAAGAGCATCAATGATGTTCCCGTCTCAAAAGAATTTCCCGATGTATTTCCGAAAGAATTACCGTGATTACCCCCACATCGATCCGTTGAATTTCAAATAGATCTTGTACCAGGAGCTGCACCAATAGCTCGTGCTCCTTACAGACTCGCACCCAGCGAGATGAAAGAATTGCAAACCCAATTACAAGAACTTTTAGAGCATGGTTTCATTCGACCAAGCACATCACCGTGGGGAGCTCCTGTTTTGTTTGTCAAGAAGAAAGATGGTACATTCAGGTTGTGTATCGACTACCGAGAGTTGAACAAACTTACCATCAAGAACCGCTACCCACTACCGAGAATCGACGACTTATTTGATCAACTACAAGGCTCGTCTGTTTATTCAAAGATTGACTTACGTTCCGGGTATCATCAAATGCGGGTGAAAGAAGATGATATTCCAAAGACTGCTTTTAGAACACGTTACGGTCATTACGAGTTTATGGTCATGCCGTTTGGTTTAACTAATGCACCAGCTGTGTTCATGGACCTTATGAACCGAGTGTGTGGACCATACCTTGACAAGTTTGTCATTGTTTTCATTGATGACATACTTATTTACTCAAAGAATGACCAAGAACACGGTGAACATTTGAGAAAGGTGTTAGAAGTATTGAGGAAGGAAGAATTGTACGCTAAGTTTTCAAAGTGTGCATTTTGGTTGGAAGAAGTTCATTTCCTCGGTCACATAGTGAACAAAGAAGGTATTAAGGTGGATCCGGCAAAGATAGAAACTGTTGAAAAGTGGGAAACCCCGAAAACTCCAAAACACATACGCCAGTTTTTAGGACTAGCTGGTTACTACAGAAGGTTCATCCAAGACTTTTCCAGAATAGCAAAACCCTTGACTGCATTAACGCATAAAGGGAAGAAATTTGAATGGAATGATGAACAAGAGAAAGCGTTTCAATTATTGAAGAAAAAGCTAACTACGGCACTTATATTGTCATTGCCTGAAGGGAATGATGATTTTGTGATTTATTGTGACACTTCAAAGCAAGGTCTCGGTTGTGTATTAATGCAACGAACGAAGGTGATTGCTTATGCGTCTAGACAATTGAAGATTCACGAACAAAATTATACGACGCATGATTTGGAATTAGGCGCGGTTGTTTTTGCATTAAAGACTTGGAGGCACTACTTATATGGGGTCAAAAGTATTATATATAATGACCACAAAAGTCTTCAACACATATTTAATCAGAAACAACTGAATATGAGGCAGTGTAGGTGGATTGAATTATTGAATGATTACGACTTTGAGATTCGTTACCACCCGGGAAAGGCAAATGTGGTAGCCGATGCCTTGAGCAGGAAGGACAGAGAACCCATTCGAGTAAAATCTATGAATATAATGATTCATAATAACCTTACTACTCAAATAAAGGAGGCGCAACAAGGAGTTTTAAAAGAAGGAAATTTAAAGGATGAAATACCCAAAGGATCGGAGAAGCATCTTAATATTCGGGAAGACGGAACCCGGTATAGGGCTGAAAGGATTTGGGTACCAAAATTTGGAGATATGAGAGAAATGGTACTTAGAGAAGCTCATAAAACCAGATACTCAATACATCCTGGAACGGGGAAGATGTACAAGGATCTCAAGAAACATTTTTGGTGGCCGGGTATGAAAGCCGATGTTGCTAAATATGTAGGAGAATGTTTGACGTGTTCTAAGGTCAAAGCTGAGCATCAGAAACCATCAGGTCTACTTCAACAACCCGAAATCCCAGAATGGAAATGGGAAAACATTACCATGGATTTCATCACTAAATTGCCAAGGACTGCAAGTGGTTTTGATACTATTTGGGTAATAGTTGATCGTCTCACCAAATCAGCACACTTTCTGCCAATAAGAGAAGATGACAAGATGGAGAAGTTAGCACGACTGTATTTGAAGGAAGTCGTCTCCAGACATGGAATACCAATCTCTATTATCTCTGATAGGGATGGCAGATTTATTTCAAGATTCTGGCAGACATTACAGCAAGCATTAGGAACTCGTCTAGACATGAGTACTGCCTATCATCCACAAACTGATGGGCAGAGCGAAAGGACGATACAAATGCTTGAAGACATGCTACGAGCATGTGTTATTGATTTCGGAAACAGTTGGGATCGACATCTACCGTTAGCAGAATTTTCCTACAACAACAGCTACCATTCAAGCATTGAGATGGCGCCGTTTGAAGCACTTTATGGTAGAAAGTGTAGGTCTCCGATTTTTTGGAGTGAAGTGGGGGATAGACAGATTACGGGTCCAGAGATTATACAAGAAACTACCGAGAAGATCATCCAAATTCAACAACGGTTGAAAACCACCCAAAGTCGACAAAAGAGCTACGCTGACATTAAAAGAAAAGATATAGAATTTGAAATTGGAGAGATGGTCATGCTTAAAGTTGCACCTTGGAAAGGCGTTGTTCGATTTGGTAAACGAGGGAAATTAAATCCAAGGTATATTGGACCATTCAAGATTATTGATCGTGTCGGACCAGTAGCTTACCGACTTGAGTTACCTCAACAACTCGCGGCTGTACATAACACTTTCCACGTCTCGAATTTGAAGAAATGTTTTGCTAAAGAAGATCTCACTATTCCGTTAGATGAAATCCAAATCAATGAAAAACTCCAATTCATCGAAGAACCCGTCGAAATAATGGATCGTGAGGTTAAAAGACTTAAGCAAAACAAGATACCAATTGTTAAGGTTCGATGGAATGCTCGTAGAGGACCCGAGTTCACCTGGGAGCGTGAAGATCAGATGAAGAAGAAATACCCGCATCTATTTCCAGAAGATTCGTCAACACCTTCAACAGCTTAAAATTTCGGGACGAAATTTATTTAACGGGTAGGTACTGTAGTGACCCGAACTTTTCCATGTTTATATATATTAATTGAGATTGATATTTACATGATTAAATGTTTCCAACATGTTAAGCAATCAAACTTATTAAGACTTGATTAATTGAAATATGTTTCATATAGACAATTGACCACCCAAGTTGACCGGCGATTCACGAACGTTAAAACTTGTAAAAACGACATGATGATATATATATGGATATACATATGGTTAACATGAGATTATGATAAGTAAGTATCTCCATAAGTATATTAACAATGAGTTATATACATATAAACAAGACTACTAACTTAAGGATTTCGAAACGAGACATATATGTAACGATTATCGTTGTAACGACATTTAAATGTATGTATATCATATTAAGATATATTAATATATCATAATATCATGATAATATAATAATTTAACATCTCATTAGATATAATAAACAATGGGTTAACAATATTAATTGAGATCGTTAACTTAAAGGTTTCAAAACAACACTTACATGTAACGACTAACGATGACTTAACGACTCCGTTAAAATGTATATACATGTAGTGTATTTAGATGTATTAAAATACTTTTGGAAGACTTCAAGACATATATCAAAACACTCATACTTAATGAAAATGGTTACAGTTACTTTCCCATTCTTTTCTTTCATCAAGAATTCTAGTCGTATTCTTACCCGTATTATACACAGCTTCAAAACGTACTTACTATGGGTATATACCAATAGGAACTAGCATGGGATTCCACTCTTGATTATGTCATGTATGACTAATCAATTTTAACTTCTACCATGAGCTAGTCAACTAACTAGAACTCCTTTTAACCCCACTCACCACTCACCAATTAACACTCATCATTCACTCCATTTCACTTCCAAATCTCTTTCTAATTCTCTCTCAACACACCCACACTATTATGAACGTATTTTTCCAGTAGTTAATCATCATCTTCATCAAAAATCACTTCAAGAATCAAGCTATAATCATCATAGGAAGAACACTTCAAGAATACTTCAAAAATCCCTTCAAGTTTACTAATTTACTTCCAAGCTTTCTAATCCATTTCAAGTAATCATCTAAGATCAAGAAACCTTTGTTATATACAGTAGGTTATCTTTCTTATTCAAGGTAATATTCATATTCAAACTTTGATTCAATTTCTATAACTATAAACTATCTTAATCCGAGCAAAAATCTTACTTGAACTTGTTTTTGTGTCATGATCCTACTTCAAGAACTTTCAAGCCATCCAAGATCCTTTGAAGCTAGATCATTTCTTGTCACTTCCAGTAGGTTTACCTACTAAACTTGAGGTAGTAATGATGTTCATAACATCATTCGATTCATATATATAAAACTATCTTATTCGAAGGTTTAAACTCGTAATCACTAGAACATAGTTTAGTTAATTCTAAACTTGTTCGCAAACAAAAGTTAATCCTTCTAACTTGACTTTTAAAATTAACTAAACACATGTTCTATATCTATAGGATATGCTAACTTAATGATTTAAAACCTGGAAACACGAAAAACACCGTAAAACCGGATTTACGCCGTCGTAGTAACACCGCGGGCTGTTTTGGGTTAGTTAATTAAAAACTATGATAAACTTTGATTTAAAAGTTGTTATTCTGAGAAAATGATTTTTATTATGAACATGAAACTATATCCAAAAATTATGGTTAAACTCAAAGTGGAAGTATGTTTTCTAAAATGGTCATCTAGACGTCGTTCTTTCGACTGAAATGACTACCTTTACAAAAACGACTTGTAACTTATTTTTCTGACTATAAACCTATACTTTTTCTGTTTAGATTCATAAAATACAGTTCAATATGAAACCATAGCAATTTGATTCATTCAAAACGGATTTAAAATGAAGAAGTTATGGGTAAAACAAGATTGGATAATTTTTCTCATTTTAACTACGTGAAAATTGGTAACAAATCTATTCCAACCATAACTTAATCAACTTGTATTGTATATTATGTAATCTTGAGATACCATAGACACGTATACAATGTTTCGACCTATCATGTCGACACATCTATATATATTTCGGAACAACCATAGACACTCTATATGTGAATGTTGGAGTTAGCTATACAGGGTTGAGGTTGATTCCAAAATATATATAGTTTGAGTTGTGATCAATACTGAGATACGTATACACTGGGTCGTGGATTGATTCAAGATAATATTTATTGATTTATTTCTGTACATCTAACTGTGGACAACTAGTTGTAGGTTACTAACGAGGACAGCTGACTTAATAAACTTAAAACATCAAAATATATTAAAAGTGTTGTAAATATATTTTGAACATACTTTAATATATATGTATATATTGTTATAGGTTCGTGAATCAACAGTGGCCAAGTCTTACTTCTCGACGAAGTAAAAATCTGTGAAAGTGAGTTATAGTCCCACTTTTAAAATCTAATATTTTTGGGATGAGAATACATGCAGGTTTTATAAATGATTTACAAAATAGACACAAGTACGTGAAACTACATTCTATGGTTGAATTATCGAAATCGAATATGCCCCTTTTTATTAAGTCTGGTAATCTAAGAATTAGGGAACAGACACCCTAATTGACGCGAATCCTAAAGATAGATCTATTGGGCCTAACAAACCCCATCCAAAGTACCGGATGCTTTAGTACTTCGAAATTTATATCATATCCGAAGGGTGTCCCGGAATGATGGGGATATTCTTATATATGCATCTTGTTAATGTTGGTAACCAGGTGTTCACCATATGAATGATTTTTATCTCTATGTATGGGATGTGTATTGAAATATGAAATCTTGTGGTCTATTGTTACGATTTGATATATATAGGTTAAACCTATAACTCACCAACATTTTTGTTGACGTTTAAAGCATGTTTATTCTCAGGTGAATATTAAGAGCTTCCGCTGTTGCATACTAAAATAAGGACAATATTTGGAGTCCATGTTTATACGATATTGTGTAAAAACTGCATTCAAGAAACTGATTTCGATGTAACATATTTGTATTGTAAACCATTATGTAATGGTCGTGTGTAAACAGGATATTTTAGATTATCATTATTTGATAATCTACGTAAAACTTTTTAAACCTTTATTTATGAAATAAAGGTTATGGTTTGTTTTAAAAATGAATGCAGTATTTGAAAAACGTCTCATATAGAGGTAAAAACCTCGCAACAAAATCAATTAATATGGAACATTTTTAATCAATAAGAACGGGACATTTCAAGTATGAAATGTTCTTTACCTATAAGAATGAGACCCTTAATCAAACCTTCATTAGGTTTATCTCTTTAGTTGTTGACCTGCTTACTTTGAAAATCACATATACTGATTTTGAACAAGTAAACAAATTCATTGACTCACTATCTGCTAAATGGAAATCTGTTACTGATCCTCTAAGAACCACCCAGACTTTAAAGAACTTTAACATGTCTTCTCTCTATGGTACACTTTGGAACCATGATAAGGCAGAAGCTAAACTTGAACTAAACTTGAAATAAAACTTTAAGTCTGCCCCCACCACTTCAAAATCTTCTAAAACAGATGATACTGCTCTTATTTGAAATGTCCCGTTCATATTGATTTATAAACGTTCCATATTAATTGATTTCGTTGCGAGGTTTTGACCTCTATATGAGACGTTTTTCAAAGACTGCAGTCGATTTTAAAACAAACCATAACCTTTATTTTATCGATAAAGGTTTAAAAATATTACAGCGATTATCAAATAATGATAATCTAAAAATAGCGTTTTTACACGATTATTACATAATGGTTTACAATAATATTACACATCAATTTAAGTCTTCGAATGCAGTTTTTAAACAATATTATACAAGCATGCTGACTCCAACTCTTGTCCATAAATTAGCATGCAACAGCGGAAGCTCTTAATAATCACCTGAGAATAAACATGCTTTAAACGTCAATAAAAATGTTGGTGAGTTATAGGTTTAATCTACATATTTATCAAATCGTAATAATAGACCACAAGATTTCATATTTCCATTTCTCATAAACAACATGCAATCTGCATAAAAATCATTCATATGATGAACACCTGGTAACCGACCTTAACAGGATGCATATAGAATATCCCCATCATTCCGGGACTCTCATCGGACATGATAAATCGAAGTACTAAAGCATCCGTAACTCGGATGAGGCTTGTTGGGCCAAATAGATCTATCTTTAGGATTCGCGTCAATTGGTGGAAATTATAATAAACACCAATTCTTAGGCTACCAAGCTAAAAAAGGGCATATTCGGTTTGATAATTCAACATAGAATGTAATTTTGATCACTTGTGTCTATTTTATATAACATTTCTAAAACTGCATGTATTCTCATCCCAAAAATAATAGATTTTAAAAGTGGGACTATAACTCACTTTCACAGATTTTTACTTCGTCGGGAAGTAAGACTTGGCCACTGGTCGATTCACGAACCTATAACAAATATGTACATATATATCAAAGTATGTTCAAAATATATTTACAACATTTTTAATACGTTTTACTGTTTTAAGTTTATTAAGTCAGCTGTCCTCGTTAGTAACCAACAACTAGTTGTCCACAGTTAGATGTACAGAAATAAATCGATATATATTATCTTGAATCAATCCACGATCCAGTGTATACACGTCTCAGGTGAAAGGACCCGTTCATATACATTATAAACGATTCACAATAGTTGATTACATCGCGAGGTATTTGACCTCTATATGATACATTTTACAAACATTGCATTCGTTTTTAAAACACAAACTTTCTTTACAATGAAAGTTGACGGCATGCACACCATTTCATAATACATCCAACTATAATTTGGCTTAATAATAATCTTGATGAACTCAATGACTCGAATGCAACGTCTTTCAAAATATGCCATGAATGACTCCAAGTAATATCTTTAAAATGAGCTAATGCACAGCGGAAGATTTCTTTAATACCTGAGAATAAACATGCTTTAAAGTGTCAACCAAAAGGTTGGTGAGTTCATAGGTTTATCATAACAATCATTTCAATATATTAATAGACCACAAGATTTCCGTTTATAAATATATGTACACTCGCATGTGTATAAAAGTATTGTATAAGTTGTAGGCACCCGGTAACAAGCCTTAACGTTCATGTTTTACCCTATGAAGTACACCAGATCAGGTGTGTTTAAAATAACCTCGAAGTACTAAAGCATCCCATAGTCAGGATGGGGTTTGTCAGGCCCAATAGATCTATCTTTAGGATTCGCGCCTACCGTACATAGACAAGTAGTTTAATGTTACCAAGCTAAGGGTATATTTCTGGTTTAAACCCACGTAGAATTAGTTTTAGTACTTGTGCCTATTTCGTAAAACATTTATAAAAATAGCGCATGTATTCTCAGTCCCAAAAATATATATAAAAGGGAGCAAATGAAACTCACAATACTGTATTTCGAAGTAAAAATACATATAACGTCATTTAACAAGTGCAAGGTTGGCCTCGGATTCACGAACGTATCAATATTGAGATTCAATAATGCAGGAAAGTACGTAGACGCAACGGAGATGATAAACATTAGATTGACCTCACGAGCATACACATGAACCATACCCATCACCTCCATAGCTATAACCCATAATTTCCTTAGCTTCGACTCATTCAAAAAAACTATTTTGAAATCACTCGGACAGCACTCCGTCGTAATATTTTATGTATACTAATAATATCTTGAAATAATACAGAGCAAATATATATATTTATATATATAAATCGATTGAAAGAGTTTAGAGAAATATATTTTCAAGTTTCTATGAAATAATGAAACCTACTGAATTCTATTTATAATAGATTTTTGAATTATTAAAGTGAATTATTAAAGAATGAATTATTAAAGTGAATTATTAAAGTATGAATTATTAAAGTGAATTATTAAAGTATGAATTATTAAAGTGAATTATTAAAGTTAAAGTAAAGTAAAAGTAAAGTAAAGGTAAAGTAAAAGTATAAAAACTATGTATGTATAATACGCGTATAAATATATATAATATTAATTTAAATTGTTATATATATTTAATGAAATAAAATATAAATATCGTTATATTTATTATACTGGTTAAGTAATGAGTTGTCAAAAGTGATTCTAGATATTTATAAAAGTTATATACGTTTTAATAATAAAGTTCTTTTTAAACTGAAAACGTCTTTGTACGTTTGAAAATAGATTAATAGAATATTATGGAAACCAATTCTCCACTAACTTTTGTCTAACTTTCGTAAATGACACTTTTTGTTTTTATTTATAAATAGCTTTATAAATTATTCTGAATATCGTTAAGAGGAATAGATTTTCTCAAATCATAGTGGACCTCTCAACAGAAACTTGTAATCATAATTCAATGTTTCTGATAATTCAATCAATTAATATTTTTTTTTAATTTCGTCGAAAATCATATTGAAACAAATACGTTCGTGTAAAGTATTATACGTTTAATACTTTATTAATATTCTCAAGTTATAATATATATATATATACATATACATATCTATTTATATATAACGGTTCGTGAATCGTCGGAATTTGGTCGAGGTTATAATGAATGTATGAACACAGTTTAAAATTCTTGAGATTTAACTTACACTATATACTAATTATCTTTATTTTCACTAGCCTTCATTCCACTGTTCAACTTTAGCGGTTGTTTTCCTTTTTTTTTTTAACGGACAACATCCACCAATTAAATTCCGCCAAAGCATCGTTTTTAACAAATCCAACCAAATTCATGCGGCAAAATTAACAAACTCAACTTCATAAACAAGATCTACAAAACTAAAAAGATAAAAAAAATATCTTGAAACAAAATTGATAAACTAAAATTAATCACTTATAAAATTAGCACCACAAACCATCTGGACCAACCACCACGACAAAAAATTAAGGCCACAACCACCATCGGTAATCGGCAACAACCGCTGGCAACCACATCTGAAAAAATAGATGAAACAAAGAAATGTGATTAAAACCCATAAAAAACCGTTCGAGGCGCGCCTCAGTGCGTTTTTGAAAATATGAAGCAAAAAAAATCAGATTTGAAGAAAACAATTTAGATCCATACATGAGCACATACCTGAAGGAGAAGGAAAAAAGATACAGTTAACGACGGATTGCTTGCACCGGCGGCGGAGGTCGGTTTGGTTTTCAGATCTGCCTGAGAAGACGACGTTTTAACAGGAGGAGTGACAAGACTGATGAGCTTAGTATTTTACATGTGGTGGTGCATTTCAGTTTCATAGAATATGGATGAAAAAAGATATGGCAGATTTAGGGAGAAAGATGATGAAAACAAGAGCAACTGAGGAAAAGAATGAAGGAAAGAGGAAAAGTAAATTGAAATTTAATTTCCTTTGAAGTCTAATCTTATCTCTACCTACTCGATTATACAGTATCATATTTTTTTGGCCCAAACATATCCTCTTGGTTTAGCTATATTTGCAAGCAAGTCCTTATACTATATTACACTTTTTAACACATATATTACAATTACAAGCTATATATATATATATATATATATATATATATATATATATATATATATATATATATATATATATATATATATATATATTTATAAAGGAAACTGTCGCGATGTACTCTTATGAACATCAAATTTGATTCGAGTTTTAGAGGTTTTTAGCAAACAATTTCTACATGAATTAAGTTTTAAAAATTTCCAAGAACATTTCTCAACCCTCAATTTAACCAGAAACATCAAACAAAAATCGAATTTCATGAAGAACAACACGTTTGACTTTTTGAAAACAAAACTTTGACTCAAAAATTTGAATTCAATTCAATGAATTGGATTCTGATATTTTGCAGGTAGTTTGAGCATGGAAATCCTATCAAGATTGCATTTTTAGTTTTTGATAATTGATAAGAATTCGATCGAATGCTAAAAAACTATGGCATAGAGGAACGAGCCTTTTTTTTTAAATTTCTGTTTTTTTTTCACTAACTGCAGTAGATTATATATATAAAGTGTGATCAACTAACAATAATTTGTTTTTGTATCATAATTAAAGTCGACAGGAATATTTAATCAGGAACCAAACATATAAAAAGCAGATTAACAGCAGGTCGTGATAATATAAATAAATAAAAATAAAAAATAATAGAAAACAGGTAAAAAGATATAAAAAATAAAATAAAAGCAGATTCATAAAAAAATATATATGATTAGTACATTGTTTTTGACTTCTTAAATATATTTTTAATTGATATTAATTATTAATAAATATATTAATAATAATAATGCAAATAATAATATTAATATGACGATATTTATAATAAAAATGATAATTTTAATTTTAATTAATAATAATGATAATAATCATTATTAAATGTTAATAATACTATTAATAATAATAAGTTGTATTAATAATAGTGTTATTTATAATAATTTCAATAATTTTAGTAAAAGTGTTAATACTAATAATATTAATAACAATTATTAATAATAATAATATTTAATAATATTGTGAGTAATAATACTTGTAAATGATGATAAGTATAACTATATTAATAATAATAATAATCAAATTCATATTAATAAAAATGATAATACTGATAATGATAACTGTAAATGATAATGATAATATTGTTAAATATTATATTAATGATATTAATTAATACTAATGTATTATTATTTATAAATAACTGTTCGTGAATCGTCAGAATCATATAAAAGTTAGGTTTAAATTTAGTCAGAAATTTTCCGGGTTGTTATAAAAACATGGGTTTATTTTATTTATATTGTGCGGGGCCTAAATTTACTTTTAACTTTCTAATGTAGAAGGTGTAAGTTAAACCTAGGGTCGCGTTTTTAAATGATTTAACGAATTGAAGATCAAGTGGATAATTTTCTTTTATTTAAATTACCTGGATAAAAGGATAGTAGTGGTTTAAGCTAAAAGTCCTAATTGCGGAAAAGTAAATAAAGTGGAAGGATATCCGAAGTATGCAGATCAGGATGACCAAGATATTAGTTTGGGCTAGGGAAAGGTAATTATGTTGATATTAAAGCTATGATTGAAATGGTGTAGATCTGGTTGGATGAGCCAATTACACAGACCTACTTATCTCTAGACTCTCAGAGTTCTCGTTGAGTAGTGAAAAGTATGTCACTTGGTTGTATAATTTAACTATACCTCGGAGGTTATCCTTAGTAAAGCACTAGGTTAATTAGTGATTTGAGTTCTAATCCTAACCCTCGTTATCAGTTTAGTTAACTGAATAACAACGTGCCGTGTTGATTGAACACTGATCATAAACGGAAGGAGTCCATCGGGTTAAGTTGACAAAACCTTAAATGAAAACTAACAACCATTTCATCATACTAATGAGATTAAACCAAATCAAACATTATACAACATTACAGTTGATATACTGAAAGTAAAGCAGATAGAAACCTAACAGATACCTAAACAGTTGATATGACTTAATCCTAGGGCAACAATCAAACAAGAACATGCAATAGGTTTGGGTCATACAGTTAAGGCACTAGCTAGATCTTAACAGCTCCTAAGAGGTCTCCTTGGAACAGTCAATAAGCATACTAGGTCATTCATGTCTCAATTCCTAAGTTTCGTGTCCTAAAAGCGCATTAGATGCCTCTCGGGAACTCCGGCCATACCGAGTTCATAGAATCTTTAGATACAGTATAACCAGGGGTCTTAATCCTATGAAGTAGCTAAGTTCATATAAGTGGACAAGTTGTTGAGTCCCCAAAGTAATTAAGGATTTAATTATGACAAAACAAAATTTATTTGCACTAAAATGTAATGTGCAGCCAGCACAAGTTTGTTTATGTATAGATAGCAGATATCGCTGTGTCAAGTGTTTAGTATGGTGCCTAGTTTACCAGCACAAGGTAGACAGTATTCTTCAATTAGCACATGATGTGTACCCAGCAATTCAAGAATATCAAGTGACTCAGCAATGAAGAACTAGCATAGCTGGAATGCAGCTTATTACACAAGACAGCTATGCTCCATTACAAGCATAATGCTTTCCTAAGTGGTCTACATCAATTGTACTATTCAACAGAAGTCAAAGACAAAGTTGAACAGAAAAGGACACGTGTCGGCGGCTGACAAGTGACCTTACAAGACCACGTGGGAATGCAGAAGTTTAACACATGTGCAGACATGGGTTATCCTTTGTCAATGCATAGGGAACATGACATTCTATTTGTTTAATCAAATAGTGGTGCCAAACCAAATTGTGGTATTCCTGCAAATAGCTACCAAAGAGGAAAGAGGAGAGCACGCTCTCTGATGCAGTTATCCCCACAAGTACAGACATCCTATGTACCAGTGGACAATAGAATAATTACACGGTTAATAGGACTACTATAAATTTGTGTATCCACTATTGTAACAACTAGTGGTGTGGGTTTATTTTATTTAGAGTCCAAACGTGTAATAGCTTAAAATATCTCGATAGCTATACTTAGGTAAATCTGTATCAACCAAATATCATTCCGCCAAGGATAGTTGTAATTCTTTGTGATTTAATCAATAAAGAATAAACCATTGAAAATTACCTTTGACTCTATTTAATTTACTTGCTTGAATACTAAATTGTTTAAACTGTTTAAGTTAATAAAGAAGATTTATATTCACCCCCCCTACAATACTCATGTTGTTTATCAATGGACCAACAACTGGTATCAGAGCATCAGTCTTGATAATTTAATATCTTGGATCTGAATTCTCACATGGCTGCATATTCAAATACAACTTACCTTGAAAATGGCTCATCCAATAGACAACCCAAATTTGATGAAGATGAGTATGAAACTTAGAAGGCAAGGTTCATGCTTCACCTTGAGTCTATTAACCCACTCATGCCTGGTATTGCCACAGATATTCCATTTATCCTAACTGAGACTATTGATAGCGTTCCAGCTACTGTTGACACTCCTGCCATTCCTGGCCGAGAAGTTGTTCTCACTCCAGCAAAATGGGATGCTGAGGACAAACGTCGTGTTGGACTTGACCCTAAGATCATAACACTTTTAGCTATAACATTACCTGACCATTTGTTCAAGCTAATTAAGGGAAAGCTGAATGCTAAGCTTATGTTAGACTATCTAGATGTTACTTATGAGGGCATGGATGAGGTTAGACAGAACAATATTATTGCTTTGAAAAGAGAGTATGAAATGTTCTTTACCTATAAGAATGAGACCCTTAATCAAACCTTCATTAGGTTTATCTCTTTAGTTGTTGACCTGCTTACTTTGAAAATCACATATACTGATTTTGAACAAGTAAACAAATTCATTGACTCACTATCTGCTAAATGGAAATCTGTTACTGATCCTCTAAGAACCACCCAGACTTTAAAGAACTTTAACATGTCTTCTCTCTATGGTACACTTTGGAACCATGAGAAGGCAGAAGCTAAACCTGAACTAAACTTGAAATAAAACTTTAAGTCTGCCCCCACCACTTCAAAATCTTCTAAAACAGATGATACTGCTCTTATTTGAAATGTCCCGTTCATATTGATTTATAAACGTTCCATATTAATTGATTTCGTTGCGAGGTTTTGACCTCTATATGAGACGTTTTTCAAAGACTGCAGTCGATTTTAAAACAAACCATAACCTTTATTTTATCGATAAAGGTTTAAAAATATTACAACGATTATCAAATAATGATAATCTAAAAATAGCGTTTTTACACGATTATTACATAATGGTTTACAATAATATTACACATCAATTTAAGTCTTCGAATGCAGTTTTTAAACAATATTATACAAGCATGCTGACTCCAACTCTTGTCCATAAATTAGCATGCAACAGCGGAAGCTCTTAATAATCACCTGAGAATAAACATGCTTTAAACGTCAATAAAAATGTTGGTGAGTTATAGGTTTAATCTACATATTTATCAAATCGTAATAATAGACCACAAGATTTCATATTTCCATTTCTCATAAACAACATGCAATCTGCATAAAAATCATTCATATGATGAACACCTGGTAACCGACCTTAACAGGATGCATATAGAATATCCCCATCATTCCGGGACTCTCATCGGACATGATAAATCGAAGTACTAAAGCATCCGTAACTCGGATGAGGCTTGTTGGGCCAAATAGATCTATCTTTAGGATTCGCGTCAATTGGTGGAAATTATAATAAACACCAATTCTTAGGCTACCAAGCTAAAAAAGGGCATATTCGGTTTGATAATTCAACATAGAATGTAATTTTGATCACTTGTGTCTATTTTATATAACATTTCTAAAACTGCATGTATTCTCATCCCAAAAATAATAGATTTTAAAAGTGGGACTATAACTCACTTTCACAGATTTTTACTTCGTCGGGAAGTAAGACTTGGCCACTGGTCGATTCACGAACCTATAACAAATATGTACATATATATCAAAGTATGTTCAAAATATATTTACAACATTTTTAATACATTTTACTGTTTTAAGTTTATTAAGTCAGCTGTCCTCGTTAGTAACCAACAACTAGTTGTCCACAGTTAGATGTACAGAAATAAATTGATATATATTATCTTGAATCAATCCACGATCCAGTGTATACACGTCTCAGGTGAAAGGACCCGTTCATATACATTATAAACGATTCACAATAGTTGATTACATCGCGAGGTATTTGACCTCTATATGATACATTTTACAAACATTGCATTCGTTTTTAAAACACAAACTTTCTTTACAATGAAAGTTGACGGCATGCACACCATTTCATAATACATCCAACTATAATTTGGCTTAATAATAATCTTGATGAACTCAATGACTCGAATGCAACGTCTTTCAAAATATGCCATGAATGACTCCAAGTAATATCTTTAAAATGAGCTAATGCACAGCGGAAGATTTCTTTAATACCTGAGAATAAACATGCTTTAAAGTGTCAACCAAAAGGTTGGTGAGTTCATAGGTTTATCATAACAATCATTTCAATATATTAATAGACCACAAGATTTCCGTTTATAAATATATGTACACTCGCATGTGTATAAAAGTATTGTATAAGTTGTAGGCACCCGGTAACAAGCCTTAACGTTCATGTTTTACCCTATGAAGTACACCAGATCAGGTGTGTTTAAAATAACCTCGAAGTACTAAAGCATCCCATAGTCAGGATGGGGTTTGTTAGGCCCAATAGATCTATCTTTAGGATTCGCGCCTACCGTACATAGACAAGTAGTTTAATGTTACCAAGCTAAGGGTATATTTCTGGTTTAAACCCACGTAGAATTAGTTTTAGTACTTGTGCCTATTTCGTAAAACATTTATAAAAATAGCGCATGTATTCTCAGTCCCAAAAATATATATAAAAGGGAGCAAATGAAACTCACAATACTGTATTTCGAAGTAAAAATACATATAACGTCATTTAACAAGTGCAAGGTTGGCCTCGGATTCACGAACGTATCAATATTGAGATTCAATAATGCAGGAAAGTACGTAGACGCAACGGAGATGATAAACACTAGATTGACCTCACGAGCATACACATGAACCATACCCATCACCTCCATAGCTATAACCCATAATTTCCTTAGCTTCGACTCATTCAAAAAAACTATTTTGAAATCACTCGGACAGCACTCCGTCGTAATATTTTATGTATACTAATAATATCTTGAAATAATACAGAGCAAATATATATATTTATATATATAAATCGATTGAAAGAGTTTAGAGAAATATATTTTCAAGTTTCTATGAAATAATGAAACCTACTGAATTCTATTTATAATAGATTTTTGAATTATTAAAGTGAATTATTAAAGAATGAATTATTAAATTGAATTATTAAAGTATGAATTATTAAAGTGAATTATTAAAGTATGAATTATTAAAGTATGAATTATTAAAGTGAATTATTAAAGTATGAATTATTAAAGTGAATTATTAAAGTTAAAGTAAAGTAAAAGTAAAGTAAAGGTAAAGTAAAAGTATAAAAACTATGTATGTATAATACGCGTATAAATATATATAATATTAATTTAAATTGTTATATATATTTAATGAAATAAAATATAAATATCGTTATATTTATTATACTGGTTAAGTAATGAGTTGTCAAAAGTGATTCTAGATATTTATAAAAGTTATATACGTTTTAATAATAAAGTTCTTTTTAAACTGAAAACGTCTTTGTACGTTTGAAAATAGATTAATAGAATATTATGGAAACCAATTCTCCACTAACTTTTGTCTAACTTTCGTAAATGACACTTTTTGTTTTTATTTATAAATAGCTTTATAAATTATTCTGAATATCGTTAAGAGGAATAGATTTTCTCAAATCATAGTGGACCTCTCAACAGAAACTTGTAATCATAATTCAATGTTTCTGATAATTCAATCAATTAATAATTTTTTTTTAATTTCGTCGAAAATCATATTGAAACAAATACGTTCGTGTAAAGTATTATACGTTTAATACTTTATTAATATTCTCAAGTTATAATATATATATATATATATATATATATACATATACATATCTATTTATATACAACGGTTCGTGAATCGTCGGAATTTGGTTGAGGTTATAATGAATGTATGAACACAGTTTAAAATTCTTGAGATTTAACTTAACAAGCTTTGCTTATCGTGTCGAAATAATATAAAGATTAAAGTTTAAATTTGGTCGAAAATTTCCGGGTCGTCACAATTCTTACCCGTTAAAGAAATTTCGTCCCCGAAATTTGATAGAGGTCGTCATGACTAACAATGAGAATGTTATTATAACGATTATAGAGTTTTATCATGTTCAAGAAGAATGGATAAAATAATTCGATTACTCGAAGCGTGTTAGTGAAGTTATCGTAAATGAATGAAATAAGATAATAGTGATTCGTCGTATCTTTTGACGTCATCACGATTGATCTCCGAAAAGAAAATCTTTGTAATCTATATTGGATTTGATTATTCAGCGATTAAGGAAATTATGATCCTCTTCGAATTAATGCGATAATCCATTTTGATTTCTCTGTCGGATATTTCACTATAAATCCACCTCATTTGTTTCCTTACAACTCACACCTTCTCAACTCATATTTTAAAGTATTTGTCAATATGATTCATCCAGTGCTGATTCTTGATATACTCCTCACTTTCATATCTGTCGCTCTTCTTTTTCATCTGCCTCCGGAAGAATCTATTTACTTCTACTATACTCTTGGTTTTATAGTGTTTTTAGTTCTCCCGTGTCTTTATATTGCTATATGCATTGATATATACGGTTTGTGATTTCTGGGTTGTTGTTGGGTTTTATATCTTCCCTTATATTTCAAAGTCCTTGCTTCTTCTATAATCATTGTCATCCACAGTTAATGCTCTCTTCTATTTGCTATGATTTATACTCCCATTTCTAGTTCGGAGCTTTGTCCTTTCGTTTCTTCTTCTTGCGATTAAGCACCGATTGTAATGGTCCAGAATTCGCAGATATAAATTTCGAAATGAACATTGTTAATGTTCTAGGAAGGAAATTGTAATGGCACGATCTTGACTTGTCAAATTACCAGAATACCTCGGAAAAGGCCGAATCATCAAGAAATATTTTCTTGATATTTAGAGATCAAAGAGAATACAAGAGTCGTGTAACATAGCACATGATGACGTTATGATCTGTGAATCATCATGTTCCATTTAGAAACTCAGCATGAATTACTGTAATATAATCACGTTGATCAAGTGTCATTATATTATACTAACTCATGCTTCAGCTCCCAACACTTCTTCAAGAATATTCCTATTTTAAACTCGAATGTTTCAGAATTTAGAAACTAAAATAGTTTCTTTTATGATATAATACAGATAGCGCGAAGAGGTAAATGATTTCAGATAAGAATAATTATAAAAATATCTTCAGAAGTATGGATGATATTTATAATGAAAGATACGATGATATCTTAGAATGTCTAATATCAGAGGATGATGAAGGATATTGTCCGTAGGGGTTTAGAGTCAGGAGCAAGGTATTCGTTAATGACTTCAGCAAGTACTGAATCATTTGGATTCTTTAAAGGCAGGTTCAGCCTTTATGATTTGTCCACAGCCTCCTTCATACTTTGCTCAATCCGTTTTCCAATTCCAAAGCTTCTCTTTTTCTGAGCTTTGCCAATATACTATCCTTTATCATCCAACTTTTTACTGTTAAGGTCGTTTACAGTTTTTGCTGCTTCATCAGCATTTTTCAAAATTTCGAGAACTGGTTCGCAGTTTAGGGTGTTTTTAAGAAATTTCTCATTCAACGAATGTAAGTCTTGGAGGTAGACGTTGTGTGTATATGTAATTGTTGATGTAGACATGCTGTGAGGTTTCAAAATACTGATTGCTGATTCTCAATAATTGGTATGGCAATTCTTGTTACAAGGTACGAATGAGTATATGATAGGGTTTCGATAATTATAATGATTTTTTTTTTTTTTTTTTTGGAAAGTCAAAGATCAGTGTAGTTGTTTGAAAGTTTATTGCTAATGTGGTGAATATAAACGATTCCCTGGTAACGTTGGCGAAAGGGCAACGTATCTATCGAGGTTATAATAAGACTGTTTTGATTGAGAAGTCGAAGTTGACTTGCTGAGCTGTGACAAAACTGTCTATTTTGAAACGGAATTGAAAAGTTATTTTAGCTAGTAAATGCCAAAGGGTCTAACACGGATACGTGTCAAACTATGACTTGGGTTTTGAGAGTTTTTCAGGTGTATAACTGTGGGTAACATGTGGTTGGATCATCATCTCGATTGTTCCTTAGTTGAAGTGTCTTCAGGAATTTCGAAGGGTTTGAGCACATATTGTAATCGTTAATACATATGATGTTCTAACACAGTTTTGAAGTCAAAGTATAGCTTTGAAAGATATAGGAATCTAAGAGTGATGATACTGGTTATATTTCGAATTGAATTATGCGATTTCAAAATCAGAATATGTAATTGAATTTGAATGAGTATGATTGTTTTGATTTATATGAAAGAATGGATATTGTTGTGAAAGTATGGAGTATAGTTGATGATTGCTGAATCAGTTTCGAAAAATGTAATCTATTAATTGTGAATTTATATATCTCTTGGGTATTACCTACCCGTTAAAAAAATTTTCACAATTAATATTTTGTACAAAAGAAGTTTATTACAGTCTTTATGAAAATATATGTGTATATTTTCTTTAGATGTAATATAGATTTAATGAGTTAATATTAAATTAAACTCATTTGTTTTATGGTTGGAACTAGAATTGAGTAATCCCTAAAACTTTATAAATTGCATAAGTATTTCTTCAATAATATTGAAATTATGAATCATTACTTTGTTATTTGTTGGTTTTCGTGAAATTCTTGTGAACTTCGCATGGTACGAATGATGTTATTTGAAAAGTTTCGAGTACATCGATGATGAAAGTGTAAAATCAAACATATATTCGAATAATACACTTGATTTATTATGAATTGGGTTTTTATTGAATTGAGACAGAGATTGAAATTAACGATGGTTAAGTTGCGGACGAAGGACGTACATCATTGCATATTTGTAATATGAATTAACTGAGTAGTTAAGATTCACACATAATAGCTTAGTACGGGAAGATTTATTATGGTGTAAAAATTTATACATATAAAATATACATATAAATCTTTCGATTGGAAATGAGTTAATACTTCATAACTCGTTGATACAATATATTTGTTGTTGATTCGTAATGATGTCCACAATGATTCTTGAACTGACAGAGTTTGTGATGTTACAGGTGCTATTGATTCTGACGATACTGACGGCACTGACTGTGTTGATAATGCTACGGTCCTGTTGATGCTGTTGGTAAAACAATTCTAGCTTGTAAATCGTACACCATTTTCGATCAAAGTTTCTACTCTACCATCTCCGTTCACTCATCCGATTTACGGTCAGAATTAAATAATCTCTAAGATTTTGGAGATTACATGACTGCCGCAGAGATATCTCTTCAATGAAGTTTATGAATTAATACTTCATCGTTTGTTGTTATTGATATTCCTGGATATTTACAGGGCGTATGACGTTGATGTTTGAGATACAGATTGTGATGTTGCGGTGTGGGATGTGGATGTTGTTGTTGGTGGTGGTGATGGTACTGTTGGTGTTGCTGATGGTGGTACTGTTTATGCTGCTGGTGCTGCTGCTGGTGTTTGTAACATTTACACCATATTCTCCAAAGCCACTACCCGAGCGCGAAGCTCGTTGACTTCTTCTATTACACCGGGGTGATTGTCGGTTCGGACGAGCAGATAAATAAAATCTAGAATTTGGTGTAGTATGTAATCGTGACGAGATACTCTAGAAATAAGAGAGAAAATGGTGTTTCGGATAGGTTCGCCGGTAAGTGCTTCAGGTTCTTCGCCAAGAGGGCAATGTGGTGGATGGAAGGGATCACCTTCTTCTTGTCTCCAATGATTAAGGAGGCTACGAACCCATCTCCAATTCATCCAGAATAGATGATGAATAATTGGTTGATCCATTCCGGTCACACTGCTTTTGGAACTTGAGTGGGATTCCATTTCGGAATCCGAGGGACTTGAACTAATGACGAATTCTATTTCGTACGATTGAATAAAGAATTTTTCGATATGAAATGATTTTCCGGCTATCGGGTGGTATTATAATTATATAGATCAAAAGGTTTCGTAGATTACGGAGGAATTTACGGAATATGTCAGGCAAAGTTTACAGTAACAGATACGCTAAGATATGAATTAGCAGATTCGTTAAGATATGAATTTTGTCTATACACTATTCATGCAATCAATGTAATAAGATGTGTCTAGACTAAGAATGATAAGCAGGTAATTTCCGACAAAAATGATGAGCAAAACTTTTGACATGCAGACACGGTCGAAGTCCAGACTCACTAATGCATCCTAACGACTATCAGTTAGACACACTAATGCAGACCTGGTTCGCTAAGACCACCGCTCTGATACCAACTGAAAGGACCCGTTCATATACATTATAAACGATTCACAATAGTTGATTACATCGCGAGGTATTTGACCTCTATATGATACATTTTACAAACATTGCATTCATTTTTAAAACACAAACTTTCTTTACAATGAAAGTTGACGGCATGCACACCATTTCATAATACATCCAACTATAATTTGGCTTAATAATAATCTTGATGAACTCAATGACTCGAATGCAACGTCTTTCAAAATATGCCATGAATGACTCCAAGTAATATCTTTAAAATGAGCTAATGCACAACGGAAGATTTCTTTAATACCTGAGAATAAACATGCTTTAAAGTGTCAACCAAAAGGTTGGTGAGTTCATAGGTTTATCATAACAATCATTTCAATATATTAATAGACCACAAGATTTCCGTTTATAAATATATGTACACTCGCAAGTGTATAAAAGTATTCTATAAGTTGTAGGCACCTGGTAACAAGCCTTAACGTTCATGTTTTACCCTATGAAGTACACCAGATCAGGTGTGTTTAAAATAACCTCGAAGTACTAAAGCATCCCATAGTCAGGATGGGGTTTGTCAGGCCCAATAGATCTATCTTTAGGATTCGCGCCTACCGTACATAGACAAGTAGTTTAATGTTACCAAGCTAAGGGTATATTTCTGGTTTAAACCCACGTAGAATTAGTTTTAGTACTTGTGCCTATTTCGTAAAACATTTATAAAAATAGCGCATGTATTCTCAGTCCCAAAAATATATATAAAAGGGAGCAAATGAAACTCACAATACTGTATTTCGAAGTAAAAATACATATTACGTCATTTAACAAGTGCAAGGTTGACCTCGGATTCACGAACGTATCAATATTGAGATTCAATAATGCAGGAAAGTACGTAGACGCAACGGAGATGATAAACACTAGATTGACCTCACGAGCATACACATGAACCATACCCATCACCTCCATAGCTATAACCCATAATTTCCTTAGCTTCGACTCATTCAAAAAAACTATTTTGAAATCACTCGGACAGCACTCCGTCGTAATATTTTATGTATACTAATAATATCTTGAAATAATACAGAGCAAATATATATATTTATATATATAAATCGATTGAAAGAGTTTAGAGAAATATATTTTCAAGTTTCTATGAAATAATGAAACCTACTGAATTCTATTTATAATAGATTTTTGAATTATTAAAGTGAATTATTAAAGAATGAATTATTAAAGTGAATTATTAAAGTATGAATTATTAAAGTAAATTATTAAAGTATGAATTATTAAAGTGAATTATTAAAGTATGAATTATTAAAGTATGAATTATTAAAGTGAATTATTAAAGTTAAAGTAAAGTAAAAGTAAAGTAAAGGTAAAGTTAAAGTATAGTAAAAGTATAAAAACTATGTATGTATAATACGCGTATAAATATATATAATATTAATTTAAATTGTTATATATATTTAATGAAATAAAATATAAATATCGTTATATTTATTATACTGGTTAAGTAATGAGTTGTCAAAAGTGATTCTAGATATTTATAAAAGTTATATACGTTTTAATAATAAAGTTCTTTTTAAACTGAAAACGTCTTTGTACGTTTGAAAATAGATTAATAGAATATTATGGAAACCAATTCTCCACTAACTTTTGTCTAACTTTCGTAAATGACACTTTTTGTTTTTATTTATAAATAGCTTTATAAATTATTCAGAATATCGTTAAGAGGAATAGATTTTCTCAAATCATAGTGGACCTCTCAACAGAAACTTGTAATCATAATTCAATGTTTCTGATAATTCAATCAATTAATATTTTTTTTTTAATTTCGTCGAAAATCATATTGAAACAAATACGTTCGTGTAAAGTATTATACGTTTAATACTTTATTAATATTCTCAAGTTATAATATATATATATACATATACATATCTATTTATATATAACGGTTCGTGAATCGTCGGAATTTGGTCGAGGTTATAATGAATGTATGAACACAGTTTAAAATTCTTGAGATTTAACTTAACAAACTTTGCTTATCGTGTCGGAATAATATAAAGATTAAAGTTTAAATTTGGTCGAAAATTTCCGGGTCGTCACATCAGGCAAGATCACAACTCAAAGTATATATATTTTTGGAATCAACCTCAACCCTGTATAGCTAACTCCAACATTACTGCATATAGAGTGTCTATGGGTGTTCCAAATAATATATATACATGGGTCGATATGATATGTCAAAACATTTGCATACGTGTCTATTGTATCCCAAGATTACATAATGTATTAGAATACATGTATAATACAATATGAGGTAGATATAATATGATTAATATAGATTTGTTACCAATTTTCACGTAGTTACAACAAGCAAAAATATCCAATCTTGTTTTACCCATAACCTCTTCGTTTTAAATCCGTTTTGAGGGATTCGAGTTGCTATGGTTTCATATTGAACTTAAGTTTATGAATCTCTACAGAAAAAGTATAAGTTTATAGTCAGAAATATAGGTTACAAGTCGTTTTTGTAAAGGTAGTCATTACAGTCAAAAGAACGACGTCTAGATGACCATTTTGGAAAACATACTTCCACTTTGAGTTTAACCATGATTTTTGGATATAGTTTCAAGTTCATAAGAAAAATCATTTTTCCAGAAGAACAACTTTTAAATCAAAGTTTATCATACTTTTTAATTAACTAACCCAAAACAGCCCGTAGTGTTACTACGACGGCGTATATCCGGTTTTACGGTGTTTTTTGTGTTTTCGGGTTTTAAATCATTAAGTTAGCATATCATATAGATGTAGAACATGTGTTTAGTTGATTTTAAAAGTTAAGTTAGAAGGATTAACTTTTGTTTGCGAAGAAGTTTAGAATTAACTAAACTATGTTCTAGTGATTACATGTTTAAACCTTCGAATAAGGTAGTTTTATATATATGAATCGAATGATGTTATGAACATCATTAATACCTCAAGTTTAGTAGGTAAACCTACTAGAAATGATGAAAAAATAACTTAAGCTTCAAAGGATCTTTAATGGCTTGTAAGTTCTTGAAATAGAATCATGACACAAAAACAAGTTCAAGTAAGATTATTACTCGAATTAAGATAGTTATAGTTATAGAAATTGAATCAAAGTTTGAATATGAATATTACCTTGATTTAGAAAGATAACCTACTATAAATAACAAAGGTTTCTTGATCATAGATGATTGCTTGGAATGGATTAGGAAACTTGGAAGTAAACTTGTAAACTTGGAAGTGTTCTTGATGTGTTCTTGAGTAATTGTTTTTATGATGATTATAGGTAATAACCAAAGCTTTTATTTGATGATTTTTGCTGGAAAAATAGTAACTTAGACGTTCATGGAAGAGTGTGTGTGTTTTGAGAGAGAATTGGGAAGAAAATTGGAAGTGAAATGGAGTAGGTGGTGAGTGGTGAAGGTGAGTGGGGTTAAAAGGAGTTCTTGTTTTTGTTTCCTTGCTCATAAGTCATGCTAGATGTTAAATGATGGTTCCCACATGGTTAGGTGACTCACATAGGCTGCTAAGAGCTGATCATTGGTGTGTATATACCAATAGTACATACATCTAGAAGCTGTGTATTGTACAAGTACAAATACGAGTGCATACGAGTAGAATTGTTGATGAAAATGAATGAGGATGTAATCGTAAGCATTTTTGTTAAGTAGAAGTACTTTGATATGTGTCTTGAAGTCTTTCAAAAGTGTACTAATACATCTAAATACACTACATGTATATACATTTTAACTGAGTCGTTAAGTCATCGTTAGTCGTTACATGTAAATGTTGTTTTGAAACCTTTAAGTTAACGATCTTGTTAAATGTTGTTAACACATTGTTTATTATATCTAATGAGTTGTTAAATTATTACATTATCATGATATAATGATGTATTAATATATCTTAATATGATATATATACAGTTAAATGTCGTTACAACGATAATCGTTACATATATGTCTCGTTTCGAAATCCTTAAGTTAGTAGTCTTGTTTTTACCTATGTAGTTCATTGTTATTATACTTAGTGATATGTTTACTTATCATTTAACATGTTTATATATAGTGTATCAATATCTTAAAATGATTCATATGTAATTAGTAAGACGTTGTTATAACGATAATCGTTATATATACCGTTTTCAAGTTTCTTAATTCAATAGTCTCATTTTTATGTATATAACTCATTGTTAAAATACTTAATGAGGTACATACTTATCATAATATCATGATAACTATATATATATATCCATATGTATGTCATCATATAGTTTTTACAAGTTTTAACATTCGTGAATTGCCGGTCAACTTGGGTGGTCAATTGTCTACATGAAACTCATTTCAAATAATCAAGTCTTAACAAGTTTGATTGCTTAATATGTTCGAAACATTTAACCATGCAAATATAGTTTTCAATTAATATATAATTATGGAAAAGTTCGAGTCACTACAGTACCTACCCGTTAAATAAATTTCATCCCGAAATTTTAAGTAGTTGGAGGTGTTGACGTATCTTTCGGAAATAGGTGCGGGTATTTCTTCTTCATCCGATCTTCTCGTTCCAAGGTGAACTCGGGTCCTCTACGAGCATTCTGTCAAACCTTAACAATTAGTATCTTTTTTTTCTTAAGACTTTTAACCTCACGATCCATTATTTCGACGGGTTCTTCAATGAATTGTAGTTTTTCGTTAATTGTAATCTCGTCTAATAGAATGGTGAGATCTTCTTTAGCAAAATATTTCTTCAAATTCAAGACATGAAAAGTATTGTGTACCCCAGCGAGTTGTTGCGGTAAGTCAAGTCGGTAAGCTACTGGTCCGACACGATTTATAATCTTGAATGGTCCAATGTACCTTGGATTTAGTTTCCCCCGTTTACAAAATCGAACAACGCCTTTCCAAGGTGAAACCTTAAGCATGACCATCTCTCTAATCTCAAATTCTATATCTTTTCTTTTAATGTCTGCATAGCTCTTTTGTCGACTTTGGGCAGTTTTCAATCGTTGTTGAATTTGGATGATCTTCTCGGTAGTTTCTTGAATTATCTCCGGACCCGTAATCTGTCTATCCACCACTTCTGAAATGTCCCGTTCATAATGATTATAAACGTTCCATATTAATTGATTTTGTTGCGAGGTTTTGACCTCTATATGAGACGTTTTTCAAAGACTGCATTCATTTTTAAAACAACCATAACCTTTATTTTATCGATAAAGGTTTAAAAAGCATTACGTAGATTTTCAAATAATGATAATCTAAAATATACCATTTACACACGACCATTACATAATGGTTTACAATAAGAATATATTATATCAAAAATAAGTTTCTTGAATGCAGTTTTTACATAATATCATACAAGCATGGACTCCAAATCTTGTCCTTATTTTAGTATGCAACAGCGGAAGCTCTTAATAATCACCTGAGAATAAACATGCTTAAAACGTCAACAAAAAAATGTTGGTGAGTTATAGGTTTAACCTATATATTATCAAATCATAATAATAGACCACAAGATTTCATATTTCAATATACATCCCATACATAGAGATAAAATTCATTCATATGGTGAACGCCTGGTAACCGACATTAACAAGATGTATATAGAATATCCCCATCATTCCGGGACACCCATCGGATATGATAAATTCGAAGTACTAAAGCATTCCAAATTCCAGAATGGGGCTTGTTGGGCCCGATAGATCTATCTTTAGGATTCGCGTCAATTTGGGGGTCTGTTCCCAAATTCTTAGGCTACCAATCAAAAAAGGGGGCATATTCGGCTTCGATCATTCACCCATATAATGTAGTTTCATTTACTTGTGTCTATTTCGTAAAACATTTATAAAACTGCATGTATTCTCATCCCAAAATATTAGATTTTAAAAGTGGGACTATAACTCACTTTCACAGATTTTTACTTCGTCGGGAAGTAAGACTTGGCCACTGGTCGATTCACGAACCTATAACAAATATGTACATATATATCAAAGTATGTTCAAAATATATTTACAATATTTTTAATACGTTTTACTGTTTTAAGTTTATTAAGTTAGTTGTCCTCGTTAGTAACCTACAACTAGTTGTCCATAGTTACATGTACAGAAAAAAATCGATATATATTATCTTGAATCAATCCATGAAATGTAAGACCCGAATATTTATCTTGTATACTTGTGTACATATGACATTCGAGAACGGGCTTCGTTGAATATTGTTATGTAATTAAAAAGGTAAAAGAATCTGAAACTGGCTACTTGCGCGCCGCGCGGGTCAGGGGCGCGCCGCGCCAAATCACGCAGACAGCTCTCTTCTTCTTTTTAATTGTTTTAAATGAAGGGCAATTGGATAATTTCACTTAGGGCCGGATTTGTGAGCCATATTAGTTGGTTTGGATCAGTTTTGGATCATTTTCACATCCATTCATCACTCTCAAAGTATTTTAGAGAGAGAGAGAGATTCTAGAGAGAGATTTAGGGTTTTGGTGAAGAAGGAGGCCGAATTGATCAAAAGCTCGAGTTCTAAAGTTGTTCCTTTCGTTCCTAGCTACGTTGTGGTGGTATTGGTAAGCTCAAACTCTGAATTTCATCTATTTGATTTGATATTCAAGTTAGGGTTTGAGTTAGTTTGATGCAAAACCCTTTTAGATGATGAAATGGGTTTAGTGATGCTAGTAATTGGGTTTATTGTTAATTGTTGGTGGATTTTGGGTTGGTGAACTAATTGGCCATGTTTAGGACTTGAAATTGAGTTTAATCACTTAAGTTAGTGATTATGGAAGTATTGAAACCCATTTAAGGTTATTTGGTTGACTAATTGTGACTTTGGGTCAAATTAGGGTTTGGTGGTGATTATGACCCATTTGGCGATTTAATGAGGTTTATAAACTTGAAATGGATTAAGTTGAAGTATAAAACCAAGTTAAATGTGTTTTGGTGTCAAAACTTGTAAATGGTGAGATTTTGACCTTATGGGTCAAAATTAGGGTTTAAATGTCAAAATGGGTATGACACGTGTTTAAAACTTGAGTTCGGGTTTAATTGGCGTATTAGGACCATTCTCACTTGTGTTGGTGATTATTGGTTAGTTTTGGGCACGGTTTGTGCTTGGAAGTGCATTTGGGTCGAAATTGCACTAAGTGACGAATTGGATTGATTTGTAAATCCACTCTAAGTGTATTGTTGTAATTGTGATAATGGAATAGGTATTTTCCATTGGCGAGTTGTGGTTTACTTGGAAGCTTTCTTCAAGACTTCAAGGTGAGTGTTAATATCCTATGTGCATATGTATGTGTAGGATGGGTGCGGGTCGGGTGAGGTGGTTCTCGGTTATAGAGCTCACTTCACATATAGGTGGATTTGATGGACTTTTGTATGAGTTCAAATGGCATGGTTGTGCGTTTTGGTTGACCATCTTTGGCGAAGTACACGTTCGTGTGTACATTATCACACGTGGTTGTGATTTGGATGTTGTAGCCCCGATATGGTGGATTTTATAATCCCGTGACCGTGGGTTTAAGTTGGAGAAGTGAATCGCGTGTGGTTTCGGATTCACGATGACGCGTGTGGTTTCGGTCATCTTATCAAATGAATCTCTTGTAGTTCGGATTCATGGTGACTCGTGTAGTTCGGTCATCTTATTGAGGTAGTAATCTCGTGTGGTTCGGATTACTAAGGCTCGTGTAGTTCGGCCAACCTCGATGTTGTGAAGATAGTAATCTCGTGTGGTTTCGGATTACTAAGGCTCGTGTAGTTCGGCCAATCTTCATTGTGGTATTTGGTTCTCGGTATTGGGTTAAGGTGTTAACCTTGTTCGTTTATATTGTTATATATTAATGTATTGTGGTGTTGTAGCTAACCCTCCGGGTGTAGCTATTTGGCGTGGTTCACATCGTCGTTGGTGAACTTATATTTTGTTGTTGTATCTTAGCTCGTGCTTAGTGTTTGTACGGTACGCCTAGACTAGCTTGCCTTTATGCTTGGTTGTTCGGTATGCGGTATTTGATATTTGTGTGGCGTATTCATTTTATACATATATATGTATGTAGTATATTATCATTCACTAAGCGTTAGCTTACCCTCTCGTTGTTGACTCTTTTTATAGATTGCATGGATGCGGAGGTTCGGGTAAGCGGGGACTAGTGGACTCGCGTAGTTGCTTTAGAAGGCTTGCTTTTGGATTGATTAGGATGGGGTAGCGTATCCCCAATCGCCATGCTCGGCTTTATTTTGTGTTAATAGTCATGTGGTTGAAAACTTATATTTTCGTACGAAAGTCGTAAAGCGGCCAATGTGGGCCCGGTCTTCGTAAAACTAATTTTATTAATGGAACGTGTTAGTTCTACATATATTAATGTATGGTTAAAAGAGTTTTGTCTAAATACGTCGGGAAGTGGTCAAACATTTTCGCATTTCATGACTTTTTGGACAGTCCACTTTGGCGCGCCGCGCAGCCTATATGGCGCGCCGCGCCATGTGCTCTACCAGCAAAATATTTTTTTTTCTGCGTTATTGGTTGGTTAACGGGTTGGGTTGTTACAAATGGTATCAGAGCATGGTCTAAGGGATTTAGGTGACTTGAGATAGGTGCCTAGACTTAGACTTGTGTGTGCTTAAATTGTTGCGGGACTTGTAGGATTACGGGTCGGAATGGGTTTGGTTAGTGCCTTGGCTATAGGTTGACTAACGTTTATATTAGTAATGCGGATATTATTAATATGTTGTTGTGTTGTGATAATAATTCTCGCGTGTGTTTGTACCGCGTAGAATTTTGGTTGTGTTTGTGTATATCATCGAGCGAGACGGTCGTTGTACTAACGAGTCGATGCGGCATGTGTGCGTAATAAGAACTTGCAAACCTTATTACGGGTGCAAATCGTGTCTAACAAGTGATGTACGATGAGTGTTTAGCAAGATGGGGCTATGTCGTGCGTACGGTTTTACACGTTCGTGGACTAATCGTTTTGCATTCTTTAGAATGACGACGCGAAACGAGACCGAGGCGAATGACGCGGAGTTTAACACTAGAGTTGCGGCCGCCGTTACGGAGCAAATGAGTGCGTTAGAAGAAAGAATGGAAAGGAGGTATTCCGAACTTCAAAGTAGTGGTGAAATGGAGCGTTATCTTAAGAGCTTCATGAGGACTAAACCCCCGATGTATGACGGAAAGCCGGATCCTTTGGTAAGCACAACTTGGATTTCGGACGTCGAAGGGTGTTTCCGTACTATTGATTGCCCTCCCGAGAGAAAGATGAGACTCGCTACGAGTTTGTTGCGGGGTAGGGCAAGGGATTGGTTGGATGGTAAGATTGATCTTGTCGGTGGCGAGACGTTTATGGCTTTATCGTGGGACGACTTTAAGGAGGAATTCTTCGAGGAGTTCCGGACTTCGGCCGATTTGTGGGAATTGCGTAATGAGTTGCGAAATTTGCGACAAGGATCTATGGATTTGAGTACTCTCAAGACGACTTTTATGGCGAAGGCTCGTTTTTGTCCGGAGTATTTGGGGAATGATCGTTTGTTGGTGGGAGATTTCTATCGGACCTTGAATGATGACTTGAAAAGTAAAATTAGCCGGGGTCAAGCGAAATCGTTTTCGGAATTATTCGACTTGGCTAGAGGTTTCGAGTCGTATTCACGATCGAAAAAGGGTGAACCTTCAAGTGAGCGAAGGGTCGTTTCTTATGGTGCTCCGAGTAAGAGGGCTAAGGTTCCGAGTGTGAGCACGGGTGGTACGCGAGCGGGTATGTCGGATTCTAGTGTGGCTAGATGTTACAATTGTGGCGTGAGGGGTCATAAGTCTTGGGAATGTTCGGTACCAAAGGGTGATGGTATGGTGTGCTTCAATTGCCAAAAAGAAGGACATCGTAAGTCGGAATGTCCCAAGTTAGCGGGGACGGGTGCGGCCAGGAGACGTTAAGGTACGTTTAATTTTGATAAATATGTCTTTTGATTATTTATTAAATGCCGTTTGAGTTTGAGTTGCGTGCCTTTGTTGTGCATGTTATGCTATGGGTGACGTTCCTAATGGAAGTACCCTATGTTGATGATTGATTGACGGGCGAAGGGCGTAAGACTTGGTGCAACCAAGCATTCCTTAGTATTTGGGAAACGTTTCTACCAAGCCACGGAAATGGTTTTGGTGTTTGGTTGTTAAGCGCGTGTTCGCTTTGATGTTGAAGTGACGAATCATGAGGTTCGTCGGTTGGTTGGAACCCTTGAGATCGAGTGTTTTAAATCTCGATGTGTGTTGGTAATGGAGTCTTTATGACGTGACATTAGGTGCCTCTTTTATACCTACTAGCGTGGTGTTCGACTCCGATTGTGTTGCGGTACACTTTTCGTACAAAGTGTTTAAGGGTTGGTTAAAATCCTTCGTGTGCTCAAGGTTGGAGCAAGATGTGGTAATGGGTCGTGTGAGCCCAATTGTTGGTAAAGTCTACCTGTGGTAGCATTGTGCGGTTGTATGAGTTGTGGATATGGAACGTGGTTCTAAGTGGGGGAGTTACACTCCCGCACGAGGAAGTTTTAGTTTGAGATTTCGGATGATGCTTTTGGTAGATCCGGAAAATGTTGTCGAGACCTGGTTTGGTCGATTTGTGGTAGAGTACAATTTCGGATAAATTGTACTTATGGTTTGGATTTGAATCATCACCGAGGTGGTAACGTGGTAAATCTCGTTGAGAGATAATGGACGTGTTTGGCGAGCAAGGTGAAATCCTCCGGTTAAGGGAGGTGTGTGTCGGGTTCTCTTGTGGAGAATTATTGTTTGGTACCTATGTTTGGTATAGGTGGCTCTTGCTCGATTATGGTATGGTTGTTTGATGAAGCATGATCTTTAGGGTCCGCTGACTTCATCATGGGAATACGTGATTGGTGGAGCATGACTTTCGGGGTCCGCTGACTTCATCATGAGCGTGGTGTTATATCGGTGAAGCATGATCTTCGGGTCCGCTGACTTCATTCGGTGTTGAGATTGGTGGAGTATGACCTTCGGGGTCCGCTGACTTCATCAAGGGAGTAGTGTTATGTCGGTATGGTGTAACACTATCGGGAAATGCGAGTACCGGTGGGAAATGCGAGTACCATTCCTATGTTGAGATTGTGAATCGCGTGTGGTTTCGGATTCACGATGACGCGTGTGGTTTCGGTCATCTTAACTAAATGAATCTCGTGTAGTTCGGATTCATGGTGACACGTGTACTTCGGTCATCTTATTGAGGTAGTAATCTCGTGTGGTTTCGGATTACTAAGGCTCGTGTAGTTCGGCCAACCTCGATGTTGTGGAAGTGAATCTCGTGTAGTTCGGATTCACAAATGACTCGTGTGGTTTCGGTCATTGTATTGAGGAGTGAGTCTCGTGTAGTTCGGATTCACAAATGACTCGTGTAGTTCGGTCATTCCTCCGGGATAGTGACTCTCGTGTAGTTCGGATTCACTATGGCGCGTGTAGTTCGGCCATTCCCGATTGTTGTTGTGGTGAAGGTAGTGAGTCGCGTGTAGTTCGGATTCACTAGGGCGCGTGTGTTTTCGGCCAGCCTTCGTGTCGTGTGATCTATTGGTTATTTGATACACCAATGGTAGGGTCGTAAGGACCATGTTGCAGGAACTATCGCTCATTTTATACGTCGATGGTGGGGTCATGAGGACCATGTTGTGGGATTAGTGAGGCGATAGCCGTGTTTCGCTCACATGTTTGTTACGGGTGTGACGATGGTTGATTTCGTACACCTTAGGTTTTGCGTTTCCATATTCGTTTTGGGCGCTATCGGTTCTAGCCGTTGGATTACGATGTTACGGTAGTCGTGTATTGGTCGTATGGCGCACTACAAGGGATGTTTAGTGATTGGTGTAATCCGTAAGGGTTCGTTTGGTTCGGTCTTCATCGTTTCGGGTTGTTGACCTTAGGTTGAGACCTTGTTGCTTTTGGCGTTATACTCGGTAATAGTACGCTAAGGGATTGATATCTCGGTACGAGATTAGTTGAGTTTTTCCCGATGTTAGGGAAGGAGCATAGTTTTAGTGCTCGGATTGTGGATTTGTGAAAATCGTGGGTGACAATTTTAGTTGTTGTAGGCGATTCCTTGGGAGAAATTTCTTAGGAAAGTCGGATTTGGACGTATGTTGAGGACCGTTGAGTGGGGTCCATTTGGTTAAGTGATGAGGATCACGAGGACGTGATCGAGTTTAAGTGGGGGAGAGTTGTAAGACCCGAATATTTATCTTGTATACTTGTGTACTTATGACATTCGAGAACGGGCTTCATTGAATATTGTTATGTAATTAAAAAGGTAAAAGAATCTGAAACTGGCTACTTGCGCGCTGCGCGGGTTAGGGGCGCGCCGCGCCAAATCACGTAGACAGCTCTCTTCTTCTTTTTAATTGTTTTAAATGAAGGGCAATTGGGTAATTTCACTTGGGGCCGGATTTGTGAGCCATATTAGCTGGTTTGGATCAGTTTTGGATCATTTTCACATCCATTCATCACTCTCAAACTATTTTAGAGAGAGAGAGATTCTAGAGAGAGATTTAGGGTTTTGGTGAAGAAGGAGGCCGAATTGATCAAAAGCTCGAGTTCTAAAGTTGTTCCTTTCGTTCCTAGCTACGTTGTGGTGGTATTGGTAAGCTCAAACTCCGAATTTCATCTATTTGATTTGATATTCAAGTTAGGGTTTGAGTTAGTTTGATGAAAAACCCTTTTAGATGATGAAATGGGTTTAGTGATGCTAGTAATTGGGTTTATTGTTAATTGTTGGTGGATTTTGGGTTGGTGAACTAATTGGCCATGTTTAGGACTTGAAATTGAGTTTAATCACTTAAGTTAGTGATTATGGAAGTATTGAAACCCATTTAAGGTTATTTGGTTGACTAATTGTGACTTTGGGTCAAATTAGGGTTTGGTGGTGATTATGACCCATTTGGCGATTTAATGAGGTTTATAAACTTGAAATGGATTAAGTTGAAGTATAAAACTAAGTTAAATGTGTTTTGGTTTCAAAACTTGTAAATGGTGAGATTTTGACCTTATGGGTCAAAATTAGGGTTTAAGTGTCAAAATGGGTATGACACGTGTTTAAAACTTGAGTTCGGGTTTAATTGGCGTATTAGGACCATTCTCACTTGTGTTAGTGATTATTGGTTAGATTTGGGCACGGTTTGTGCTTGGAAGTGCATTTGGGTCGAAATTGCACTAAGTGACGAATTGGGTTGATTTGTAAATCCACTCTAAGTGTATTGTTGTAATTGTGATAATGGAATAGGTATTTTCCATTGGCGAGTTGCGGTTTACTTGGAAGCTTTCTTCAAGACTTCAAGGTGAGTGTTAATATCCTATGTGCATATGTATGTGTAGGATGGGTGCGGGTCGGGTGAGGTGGTTCTCGGTTATAGAGCTCACTTCACATATAGGTGGATTTGATGGACTTTTGTATGAGTCCAAATGGCACGGTTGTGCATTTTGGTTGACCATCTTTGGCGAAGTACACGTTCGTGTGTACATTATCACACGTGGTTGTGATTTGGATGTTGTAGCCCCGATATGGTGGATTTTATAATCCCGTGACCGTGGGTTTAAGTTGGAGAAGTGAATCGCGTGTGGTTTCGGATTCACGATGACGCGTGTGGTTTCGGTCATCTTATCAAATGAATCTCGTGTAGTTCGGATTCATGGTGACTCGTGTAGTTCGGTCATCTTATTGAGGTAGTAATCTCGTGTGGTTCGGATTACTAAGGCTCGTGTAGTTCGGCCAACCTCGATGTTGTGAAGATAGTAATCTCGTGTGGTTTCGGATTACTAAGGCTCGTGTAGTTCGGCCAATCTTCATTATGGTATTTGGTTCTCGGTATTGGGTTATGGTGTTAACCTTGTTCGTTTATGTTGTTATATATTAATGTATTGTTGTGTTGTAGCTAACCCTTCGGGTGTAGCTATTTGGCGTGGTTCACATCGTCGTTGGTGAACTTATATTTTGTTGTTGTATCTTAGCTCGTGCTTAGTGTTTGTACGGTACGCCTAGACTAGCTTGCCTTTATGCTTGGTTGTTCGGTATGCGGTATTTGATATTTGTGTGGCGTATTCATTTTATACATATATATATGTAGTATATTATCATTCACTAAGCGTTAGCTTACCCTCTCGTTGTTGACTCTTTTTATAGATTGCATGGATGCGGAGGTTCGGGTAAGCGGGGACTAGTGGACTCGCATAGTTGCTTTAGAAGGCTTGCTTTTGGATTGATTAGGATGGGGTAGCGTATCCCCAATCGCCATGCTCGGCTTTATTTTGTGTTAATAGTCATGTGGTTGAAAACTTGTATTTTCGTACGAAAGTCGTAAAGGAGTCAATGTGGGCCCGGTCTTCGTAAAACTAATTTTATTAATGGAACGTGTTAGTTCTACATATATTAATGTATGGTTAAAAGCGTTTTGTCTAAATACGACGGGAAGTGGTCAAACATTTTCGCATTTCATGACTTTTTGGACAGTCCACTTTGGCGCGCCGCGCCATGTGCTGTACCAGCAAAATAATTTTTTTTTCTGCGTTATTGGTTGGTTAACGGGTTGGGTTGTTACATGAAAGGACCCGTTCATATACATTATAAACTATTCACAATAGTTGATTACATCGCGAGGTATTTGACCTCTATATGATACATTTTACAAAAATTGCATTCATTTTTAAAAGACAAACTTTCTTTACAACGAAAGTTGACGGCATGCACACCATTTCATAATACATCCAACTATAATTGGCTTAATAATAATCTTGATAAACTCAATGACTCGAATGCAACGTCTTTCAAAATATGCCATGAATGACTCCAAGTAATATCCTTAAAATGAGCTAATGCACAGTGGAAGATTTCTTTAATACCTGAGAATAAACATGCTTTAAAGTGTAAACCAAAAGGTTGGTGAGTTCATAGGTTTATCATAACAATCATTTCAATATATTAATAGACCACAAGATTTCCGTTTATAAATATATGTACACTCGCAAGTGTATAAAAGTATTCTATAAGTTGTAGGCACCCGGTAACAAGCCTTAACGTTCATGTTTTACCCTCTGAAGTACACCAGATCAGGTGTGTTTAAAATAACCTCGAAGTACTAAAGCATCCCATAATCAGGATGGGGTTTGTCAGGCCCAATAGATCTATCTTTAGGATTCACGCATACCGTACATAGACAAGTAGTTTAATGTTACCAAGCTAAGGGTATATTTCTGGTTTAAACCCACATAGAATTAGTTTTAGTACTTGTGCCTATTTCGTAAAACATTTATAAAACAGCGCATGTATTCTCAGCCCAAAAATATATATAAAAGGGGAGTAATGAAACTCACAATACTGTATTTTATAGTAAAAATACATATGACGTCATTGAACAAGTGCAATGTTGGCCTTGGATTCACGAACGTATCAATATTGAGATTCAATATTGCAGGAAAAGTACGTAGACACAACAGAGATGATAAACACTAGTTTGACTCACGAGCAATACTCCCGAACCATACCCATAACCTCCATAGCTTTAACCCATAATTTCCTTAGCTCTATCCCGCTCGAAAAAAACAATTTCGAAATCACTCGGACAGCACTCCGTCGTAATATTTTATGTATACTGATAATATCTTGAAATAATACGAAGTAAATATATATATGTAAATCGATTGAGAGAGTTTAGAGAAAATATTTTCAAGTTTCTATTAAATAATGAAACCTATTGAATTCTATTTATAATAGATTTTTGAATTATTAAAGTGAATTATTAAATTATGAATTATTAAATTGAATTATTAAAGTATGAATTATTAAATTATGAATTAGTAAAGTGAATTATTAAAGTATGAATTATTAAAGTGAATTATTAAAGTGAATTATAAAAGTATGAATTATTAAAGTGAATTATTAAAGTATGAATTATTAAAGTGAATTATTAAAGTATGAATTATTAAAGTGAATTATTAAAGTATGAATTATTAAAGTTAAAGTAAAGTAAAAGTAAAGTTAAAGTATAGTAAAAGTATAAAACTATATACGTATAATACGCGTATAAATATATATAATATTAATTTAAATCGTTATATATATTTAATAAAATAAAATATAAATATCGTTATATTTATTATACTGGTTAAGTAATGAGTTGTCAAAAGTGATTCTAGATATTTTTAAAAGTTATATACGTTTTAATAATAAAGTTCTTTTTAAACTGAAAACGTCTTTGTACGTTTGAAAATAGATTAATAGAATATTATGGAAACCAATTCTCCACTAACTTTTTTCTAACTTTCGTAAATGACACTTTTTGTTTTTATTTATAAATAGCTTTACAAATTATTCTGAATATCGTTAAGAGGAATAGATTTTCTCAAATCATAGTGGACCTCTCAACAGAGACTTGTAATCATAATTCAATGTTTCTGATAATTCAATCATTTAATATATATTTTTTTAATTTCGTCAAAAATCATATTGAAACAAATACGTTCGTGTAAAGTATTATACGTTTAATACTTTATTAATATTCTCAAGTTATAGTATATATATACATATACATATCTATTTATATAACGGTTCGTGAATCGTCGGAATTTGGTCGAGGTTATAATGAATGTATGAACACAGTTTAAAATTCTTGAAATTTAACTTAACAAACTTTGCTTATCGTGTCGGAATAATATAAAGATTAAAGTTTAAATTTGGTCAGAAATTTCTGGGTCGTCACAGTACCTACCCGTTAAAGAAATTTCGTCCCCGAAATTTGATAGAGGTCGTCATGACTAACAATGAGAATGTTATTATAACGATTATAGAGTTTTATCGTGTTCAAGAAGAATGGATAAAATAATTCGATTACTCGAAGCGTGTGAGTGAAGTTATCGTAAATGAATGAAATAAGATAATAGTGATTCGTCGTATCTTTTGACGTCATCACGATTGATCTCCGAAAAGAAAATCTTTGTAATCTATATTAGATTTGATTATTCGGCAATTAAGGAAATTATGATCCTCTTCGAATTAATGCGATAATCCATTTTGCTTTCTCTGTCGGATATTTCACTATAAATCCACCTCATTTGTTTTCTTACAACTCACACCTTCTCAACTCATATTTTAAAGTATTTGTCAATATGCTTCATCCAGTACTGATTCTTGATATACTCCTCACTTTCATATCTGTCGCTCTTCTTTTTTATCTGCCTCCGGAAGAATCTATTTACTTCTACTATACTCTTGGTTTTATAGTGTTTTTAGTTCTCCCGTGTCTTTATATTGCTATATGCATTGATATATACAGTTTGTGATTTCTGGGTTGTTGTTGGGTTTTATATCTTCCTTTATATTTCAAAGTCCTTGCTTCTTCTATAATCATTGTCATCCACAGTTAATGCTCTCTTTTATTTGCTATGATTTATACTCCCATTTCTAGTTCGGAGCTTTGTCCTTTCGTTTCTTCTTCTTGCGATTAAGCACCGCTTGTAATGGTCCAGAATTCGCAGATATAAATTTCGGAATGAACATTGTTAATGTTCTAGGAAGGAAATTGTAATGGCACGATCTTGACTTGTCAAATTACCAGAATACCTCGGAAAAGGCCGAATCATCAAGAAATATTTTTTTGATATTTAGAGATCAAAGAGAATACAAGAGTCGTGTAACATAGCACATGATGACGTTATGATCTGTGAATCATCATGTTCCATTTAGAAACTCAGCATGAATTACTGTAATATAATCACGTTGATCAAGTGTCATTATATTATACTAACTCATGCTTCAGCTCCTAACACTTCTTCAAGAATATTCCTATTTTAAACTCGAATGTTTCAGAATTTAGAAACTAAAATAGTTTCTTTTATGATATAATACAGATAGCGTGATGAGGTAAATGATTTCAGATAAGAATAATTATGGAAATATCTTCAGAAATATGGAGGATATTTATAATGAAAGATACGATGATATCTTAAAGTTTCTAATATTAGAGGATGATGAAGAATATTGTCCGTAAGGGTTTAGAGTCAGGAGCAAGGTATTCGATAATGACTTCAGCAGACACGGAATCATTTGGATTCTTTGAAGGTAGATTTCGTCCTTGTGATTTATCCACAGCCTTCTTCATGGTTTGCTCAATCCGTATTTTTCAGTACCAAATCTTCTCTTTTTCTGAGCTTTGCCAATATACTATCCTTTATCATCCAACTTTTTACTGTTAAGGTCGTTTACAGTTTTTGCTGCTTCATCAGCATTTTTCAAAATTTTAGAACTGGTTCGCAGTTTAGGGTGTTTTTTAGAAATTTCTCATTCAAAGAATGTAAGTCTTGGAGGTAGACGTTGTGTGTATATGTAATTGTTGATGTAGACATGCTGCGAGGTTTCAAAATACTGATTGCTGATTCTCAATAATTGGTATGGAAATTCTTGTTATAAGGTACGAATGAGTATATGATAGGGTTTCAATAATTATAATGATTTTTTTTGAAAGTCAAAGATCAGTGAAGTTGTTGGTAAGTTTATTGCTAATGTGGTGAATATAAACGATTCCCCGGTAACGTTGGCAAAAGGGCAACATATCTATCGAGGTTATAATAAGACTGTTTTGATTGAGAAGTTGAAGTTGACTTGTTGGAGCTGTGACAAAACTGTCTATTTTGAAACGGAATTGAAAAGTTATTTTAGCTAGTAAATGCCAAAGGGTCTAACACGGATACGTGTCGAACTATGACTTGGGTTTTGAGAGTTTTTCAGGTGTATAACTGTGGGTAACATGTGGTTGGATCATCATCTCGATTGTTCCTTAGTTGAAGTGTCTTCAGGAATTTCGAAGGGTTTGAGCACATATTGTAATCGTTAATACATATGATGTTCTAACACAGTTTTGAAGTCAAAGTATAGCTTTAAAAGATATAGGAATCTAAGAGTGATGATACTGGTTATATTTAGAATTGAATTATGCGATTTTAAAATCAGAATATGTAATTGAATTTGAATGAGTTTGATTGTTTTGATTTATATGAAAGAATGGATATTGTTGTGAAAGTAGGGAGTATAGTTGATGATTGCTGAATCAGTTTCAAAAAATGTAATATATTAATTGTGAATTTATATATCTCTCGGGTATTACCTACCCGTTAAAAAAATATTCACAATTAATATTTTGTACAAAAGAAGTTTATTACAGTCTTTATGAAAATATATGTGTATATTTTCTTTAGATGTAATATAGATTTAATGAGTTAATATTAAATTAAACTCATTTGTTTTATGGTTGGAACTAGAATTGAGTAATCCCTAAAACTTTATAAATTGCATAAGTATTTCTTCAATAATATTGAAATTATGAATCATTACTTTGTTATTTGTTAGTTTTCGTGAAATTCTTGTGAACTTCGCAAGGTACGAATGATGTTATTTGAAAAGTTTCGAGTACATCGATGATGAAAGTGTAAAATCAAACATATATTCAAATAATAGACTTGATTTATTATGAACTGGATTTTTATTGAATTGAGACAGAGATTGTAATTAACGATGGTTAAGTTATGGACGAAGGACGTACATCATTGCATATTTGTAATATGAATTAACTGAGTAGTTAAGATTCACACATAATAGCTTAGTACGGGAAGATTTATTATGGTTTAAAAATTTATACATATAAAATATACATATAAATCTTTCGATTGGAAATGAGTTAATACTTCATAACTCGTTGATACAATATATTTTTTGTTGATTCGTAATGATGTCCACAATGATTCTTGAACTGACAGAGTTTGTGATGTTACAGGTGCTGTTGATTCTGACGATATTGACGGCACTGACTGTGTTGATGATGCTACGGTCATGTTGATGCTGTTGGTAAAACAATTCTAGCTTGTAAATCGTACACCATTTTCGATCAAAGTTTCTACTCTACCATCTCCGTTCACTCATCCGATTTACGGTCAGAATTAAATAATCTCTAAGATTTTGGAGATTACATAACTGCCGCAGAGATATCTCTTCAATGAAGTTTATGAATTAATACGTCATCGTTTGTTGTTGTTGATATTCCTGGATATTTACAGGGCGTATGACGTTGATGTTTGAGATACAGATTGTGATGTTGCGGTGTGGGATGTGGATGCTGTTGTTGGTGGTGGTGATGGTACTATTGGTGTTGCTGATGGTGGTACTGTTTATGCTGCTGGTGCTGCTGCTGGTGTTTGTAACCTTTGCACCATATTCTCCAAAGCCACTACCCGAGCGCGAAGCTCGTTGACTTCTTCTATTACACCGGGGTGATTGTCGGTTCGGACGAGCGGATAAATAAAATCTAGAATTTGGTGTAGTATGTAATCGTGACGAGATACTCTAGAAATAAGAGAGAAAATGGTGTTTCGGATAGGTTCGCCGGTAAGTGCTTCAGGTTCTTCGCCAAGAGGGCAATGTGGTGGATGGAAAGGATCACCTTCTTCTTGTCTCCAATGATTAAGGAGGCTACGCACCCATCCCCAATTCATCCAGAATAGATGATGACTAATTGGTTGATCCATTTCGGTCACACTGCTTTCGAAACTTGAGTGGGATTCCATTTCGGAATCCGAGGAACTTGAACTGATGACGAATTCCATTTCGTACGATTCGATAAAGGATTTTTCGATACGAAATGATTTTCCGGCTATCGGGTGGTATTCTAACTACATAGAATATCTATATATATAGATCAAAAGATTTCATAGATTACAGAGGAATTTACGGAATATGTCAGACAAAGTTTACGGTAATAGATACGATAAGATATGATTTAGCAGATACGCTAAGATATGAATTTTGTCTATACACTATTCATGCAATCAGTGCAGCAAGACGTGTCTAGACTAAGAATGATAAGCAAGTAATTTCCTAAGGATGGTAAGTAGATGATTTCCGACTAAAAATGATAAACAAAACTTTTGACATGCAGACACGGTCGAAGTCCAGACTCACTAATGCATCTTAACAACTATCAGTTAGACACACTAATGCAAGACCTGGTTCGCTAAGACCACCGCTCTGATACCAACTGAAAGGACCCGTTCATATACATTATAAACGATTCACAATAGTTGATTACATCGCGAGGTATTTGACCTCTATATGATACATTTTACAAACGTTGTATTCATTTTTAAAAGACAAACTTTCTTTACAACGAAAGTTGACAGCATGCACACCATTTCATAATACATCCAACTATAATTGGCTTAATAATAATCTTGATGAACTCAATGACTCGAATGCAACGTCTTTCAAAATATGCCATGAATGACTCCAAGTAATATCCTTAAAATGAGCTAATGCACAGCGGAAGATTTCTTTAATACCTGAGAATAAACATGCTTTAAAGTGTCAACCAAAAGGTTGGTGAGTTCATAGGTTTATCATAACAATCATTTCAATATATTAATAGACCACAAGATTTCCGTTTATAAATATATGTACACTCGCAAGTGTATAAAAGTATTCTATAAGTTGTAGGCACCCGGTAACAAGCCTTAACGTTCATGTTTTACCCTCTGAAGTACACCAGATCAGGTGTGTTTAAAATAACCTCGAAGTACTAAAGCATCCCATAATCAGGATGGGGTTTGTCAGGCCCAATAGATCTATCTTTAGGATTCGCGCCTACCGTACATAGACAAGTAGTTTAATGTTACCAAGCTAAGGGTATATTTCTGGTTTAAACCCACATAGAATTAGTTTTAGTACTTGTGCCTATTTCGTAAAACATTTATAAAATAGCGCATGTATTCTCAGCCCAAAAATATATATAAAAGGGGAGTAATGAAACTCACAATACTGTATTTTATAGTAAAAATACATATGACGTCATTGAACAAGTGCAATGTTGGCCTTGGATTCACGAACGTATCAATATTGAGATTCAATATTGCAGAAAAAGTACGTAGACACAACAGAGATGATAAACACTAGTTTGACTCACGAGCAATACTCCCAAACCATACCCATAACCTCCATAGCTTTAACCCATAATTTCCTTAGCTCTATCCCGCTCGAAAAAAAAATTTCGAAATCACTCGGACAGCACTCCGTCATAATATTTTATGTATACTGATAATATCTTGAAATAATACGAAGTAAATATATATATGTAAATCGATTAAGAGAGTTTAGAGAAAATATTTTCAAGTTTCTATTAAATAATGAAACCTATTGAATTCTATTTATAATAGATTTTTGAATTATTAAAGTGAATTATTAAAGTATGAATTATTAAATTGAATTATTAAAGTATGAATTATTAAAGTGAATTATTAAAGTATGAATTATTAAAGTGAATTATTAAAGTATGAATTATTAAAGTGAATTATTAAAGTATGAATTATTAAAGTGAATTATAAAAGTATGAATTATTAAAGTGAATTATTAAAGTATGAATTATTAAAGTGAATTATTAAAGTATGAATTATTAAAGTATGAATTATTAAAGTATAAATTATTAAAGTATGAATTATTAAAGTTAAAGTAAAGTAAAAGTAAAGTTAAAGTATAGTAAAAGTATAAAACTATATACGTATAATACGCGTATAAATATATATAATATTAATTTAAATTGTTATATATATTTAATAAAATAAAATATAAATATCGTTATATTTATTATACTGGTTAAGTAATGAGTTGTCAAAAGTGATTCTAGATATTTTTAAAAGTTATATACGTTTTAATAATAAAGTTCTTTTTAAACTGAAAACGTCTTTGTACGTTTGAAAATAGATTAATAGAATATTATGGAAACCAATTCTCCACTAACTTTTGTCTAACTTTCGTAAATGACACTTTTTGTTTTTATTTATAAATAGCTTTACAAATTATTCTAAATATCGTTAAGAGGAATAGATTTTCTCAAATCATAGTGGACCTCTCAACAGAGACTTGTAATCATAATTCAATGTTTCTGATAATTCAATCATTTAATATTTTTTTTTTAATTTCGTCAAAAATCATATTGAAACAAATACGTTCGTGTAAAGTATTATACGTTTAATACTTTATTAATATTCTCAAGTTATAATATATATATATACATATACATATCTATTTATATAACGGTTCGTGAATCGTTGGAATTTGGTGGAGGTTATAAGGAATGTATGAACACAGTTTAAAATTCTTGAAATTTAACTTAACAAACTTTGCTCATCGTGTCGGAATAATATAAAGATTAAAGTTTAAATTTGGTCGGAAATTTCTGGGTCGTCACAATCCACGACCCAGTGTATACACATCTCAGGCTAGATCATAACTCAAAGTATATATATTTTTGGAATCAACCTCAACCCTGTATAGCTAACTCCAACATTACTGCATATAGAGTGTCTGTGGTTGTTCCAAATAATATATATAGATGGGTCGATATGATATGTCAACACATTTGCATACGCGTCTATGGTATCCCAAGATTACATAATATATTAGAATACATGTATAATACAATATAAGTTAGCTAGGATATGATTTGTATAGAATTGTTACAATATTCCCCGTAGCTACAACAATCAAAAAATATCCAATCTTGTTTTACCCATAACTTCTTCGTTTTAAATCCATTTTGAGTGAATCAAATTGCTATGGTTTCATATTTAACTTAAGTTTATGAATCAAAATAGAAAAAGTATAAGTTTATAGTCGGAAATACAGGTTACAAGTCATTTTTGTAAAGGTAGTCATTTCAATCGAAAGAACGACGTCTAGATGACCATTTTGGAAAACATACTTCCACTTTGAGTTTAACCATGATTTTTGGATATAGTTTCATGTTCATAAGAAAAATCATTTTTCCATAAGAACAACTTTTAAATCAAAGTTTATCATAGTTTTTAATTATCAAACCCAAAACAGCCCGCGGTGTTACTACAACGGCGTATGTCCGGTTTTACGGTGTTTTTCGTGTTTTCAGGTTTTAAATCATTAAGTTAGGATATCATATAGATATAGAACATGTGTTTAGTTGATTTTAAAAGTCAAGTTAGAAGGATTAAATTTTGTTTGCGAACAAGTTTAGAATTAACTAAACTATGTTCTAGTGATTTCAAGTTTAAACCTTCGAATAAGGTAGTTTTATATATATGAATCGAATGATGTTATGAACATCATTACTACCTCAGGTTTTGTGGATAAACCTACTGGAAATGAGAAAAATAGATCTAGCTTCAAAGGATCCTTGGATGACTTGAAAGTTCTTGAAGCAGAATCATGACACGAAAACAAGTTCAAGTAAGATTTTCACTCGAAATAAGATTGTTATAGTTATAGAAATTGAATATGAGTATTACCTTGTATTAGAAAGATATCTTACTGTAAATAAGAAAGATTTCTTGAGGTTGGATGATCACTTTAGAAGATTGGAAGTAAGCTAGCAAACTTGGAAGTATTCTTGATTTTATGAAACTAGAACTTATAGAATTTATGAAGAACACTTAGAACTTGAAGATAGAACTTGAGAGAGATCAATTAGATGAAGAAAATTGAAGAATGAAATTGTTTGTAGGTGTTTTTGGTCGTTGGTATATGGATTAGATATAAAGGATGTGTAATTTTGTTTACATATAAATAAGTCATGAATTATTACTAATATTTTTGTAATTTTATGAGATATTTCATGCTAGTTTCTAAATGATGGTTCCCACATGTGTTAGGTGACTCACATGGGCTGCTAAGAGCTGATCATTGGAGTGTATATACCAATAGTACATACATCTAAAAGCTGTGTATTGTACGAGTACGAATACGGGTGTATACGAGTAGAATTGTTGATAAAACTGAACGAGGATGTAATTGTAAGCATTTTTGTTAAGTAGAAGTATTTTGATAAGTGTCTTGAAGTCTTTCAAAAGTGTATGAATACATATTAATGAAGGTATTTCGTATGCCCGAGAGACATATTAAATTGATGTGGCTAATGTGTTATGATCCAAGTCGGGTCATACCCAATAACAAGCTTACCAACACTTTATAAGTATTTAATCTTGACGACTGGAACGTTAAATAAATACGTGACACTTGAACTTTAGAAATCGGTTTTCTAAAATATTATCACCTGAGATAAATTATTTGGATAATTTATATTTAATTATTTATAGGTTTAAATAATTATGTGGTGTTATATTTTATAAATTGGTTTATAAAATGTATATAACTTAACAAATGCATGTTTAATATAACAAGTTTTATAAATACTTACAATTTTTTTATATAACATGTTTTATAAAATTGTATCTTATTATATTACATGCATGTGGGACATTTTATGGGGTCTCCAAGGAGACATCCCATGCTAGTCTTTTGTTTAGTTTAAGACCACACAAGTGCCAAGGAACATGCTTATGTATTAACCAAGGCCTTGACTCAAGTGTGTGCTTGTAATACACAAATATTAACAAACAAAAAAAACTGCATTTTCTCTCCATTTTTCTGCTGTTTTGGCCGAGACATTCAAGGGAAAAAGGAGAGTTTCTTTTGTTGTTTGCAAGCTTGATTTTAAGTGGTAATTAAATCCTAACCAAAGGCTAAGTGTTGGTGATAAGTTTGGGGTATTTCTCCTGGAGGTTTCATCATTTTGAAGCTCCATTCACCATCATCTTCTTCATAATCTTGCTGTCCAAATTCAGCCCTCAAACATACTTGAGGAGGTACATTTCTTGTCTTCTCCCTTTTATTTGTAAGCATATATTTCAAGACTTGATATTAACATGGAATTCCATTCAAATGGTTATACATATAAACTTGTTTTCTTAATAACTATGCTTCCGCTTTTCAAATTGGTTTTGTGATTACATCTACATTAAGAAACTTGTTGTTATGTTGAATTCCATCAATGGTATCTAGAGCCGAAGTCTATGAAATATGCTTCTTATATATGGTCTTTATAACCCACCAACTTTGCATTCTATTAACATGCATGAAAGTAGAATGTAAAAATGTTCGGGTTTGAGTGGGTATGAGATATAGGCCGAATTCTAAGGGGTTCCAAATGGGTTTTGGTTCTTCCATTTTGGTCAATTTTGTTGCATGTTGAAGTTCACAATCAAGCCTTGACCTTTTGTTTGAATGGTTGCATGTTTGGATGATTATTAATAATTCATTTGGTATGTGATATTAATTCATTCATGTGGTTGTAATAGTCATTCAATTTGGTTTGTAATATTATTATTTTGGTTATGTAATTTATTTTATATTTGGTATGTAAAATAGATTAGGTTGTAATTTTATTTTTTTTAGACAAAATGTATTAGGATATATTTTGTAAAAATGAAGATGCATGAAGAAGACTAGAAGAACACAAGAAGGTGTATTTGGATGCAAGATTAAGTGGGAGATTTAAAATCTCCTACTTTGTATTACAACCCTTAACTGGTGGCATTTGTTTTCGGCTAAACAAATGTCCACCAAATTGGCTTGATTGTGAACATAATTATTTTGCATGTGTGGTTGTTTATTTGCTTGATTATAGTTTGTATGTTTGGTTATTACAAGTAAATCACAAATTAACAACAAGCAATATGATAATTTAATTGGTTAAATTAGACATAATTAACAACATGCAAAGAACAATTATAATTTAATTAGTTAAATTAAAAATTGCTAAATGGATTTTAATAATTGGTTATTAAAACATAATAAATGGTTTATTATCAAAGTAGTAAAATTGGATTTACTACATGACATGAAATTGGATTTCAAATGAACCATACACTAAATGCATGTTGGTGTATGGTATAAAAGTTTTCTCAAACTAGAATTAAAGGAAACTTAAAACCCTTTACACACTAGGTTAACAAGTTTAAACGCCATCCTATTGTATGACACTTAGACGTATTAGGGAACTTATAATGGGATAAAGGTCACCTAACCGTTATGAGCAAACTAATATGGTTAAGGTAAAAGTTGCACACTTGTGGGATAAAGGTCACCTAACCACTTGTATGTTAAGTTTACATGTCAATACAAGTAAGACGACTTGATTTGGAAATCATGAACTTAGGGTCACCGAAGCATGATGAACAAATAGGCGTTGATGGGATAATATGCCATGCAAAAGGATTGCATGATCCCATAACTTAGAAGTTGCAAAAGGATTGCAATTGTCGTATAATGACTACCTAGCTAAATCAAATGACGGGATAAAGGTCACCTAACCGAAATTTGGTTTACCGTTGGATTCTAAAATTTAATATATATCAATTGGATTTAAAGGGTATTGATTGTTAAATTAAAATTAATACTTAAAAAACTTTGTTAAATTTTGTAGATGGCCGCCAATAACAACAACATTCCTAACGCACCTATCAACTTTAACAACCTATCGTTGAGGTCAATCCTCGAAAAGGAAAAATTCAACCATACGAACTTCATGGATTGGTTCCGCAATCTAAGAATTGTCCTCAAACTAGAGGATATGGCGTATGTGTTGGAAGACCCCATTCCCGATCAACCAGACGAGGATGATACGGAAGGCATGGCTTATTGGGAGAAATATTGCACCGATTCATTGCAAGTTTCTTGCCTCATGCTTGGGACTATGATACCCGAACTCCAAAAGGATTTTGAACATCATAGTGCATATGACATGATCACACAGTTGAAGGAGATGTTCCTTCAACAAGTTCGTGTCGAGCACTTTGAAACGGTCTGAGCGCTTCATGCATGTCGGATGGACGACACCCAATCCGTTTCATCCTATGTCCTTAAGATGAAAAGCCTGATTGATCGAGCAAACCGTCTAAATTGCAACGTGTCTAATGAATTAACCATGGACCTTATCCTTAACTCATTGTCAAAGAGGTTTGACACATTCGTGTTAAATTATAACATGAATGGATGGGATAAGAGCATTGGCGAATTACATGCCATGCTTAAGACGGCCGAAGCGAGCATGGGAAAAAGGGCTTCACCCATGTTTATGATCAATGAAGGTGGGTCTAAAAACAATAACACTTCTAAGCCAAAGGCGGCTAAGAGGAAAGGACCCGCCTACCAAGGCAAGGGCAAGGGAAAGGGGAAGATGGTTACCCCAACCAACCATAACAAGAAGCAAAAGGTTACCGGTAAAGCTAACCCCAAGGAAGATCCGTGCTTTGGTTGCGATGAAATGGGTCACTGGAAACGCAACTGCCCGGTCTACCTAAAGGAGTTGAAGGAAAAGAGGGATGCAGGGCAAACCTCAGGTAATGTATATATGGTATATATTGAGCTTAGTATTACTTCTTCTAATACATGGGTATTAGACACAGGATGTGGAACTCATATTTGCAATTCTTTGCAGGGGTTCAAAAGAAGTGATCAAGAAGAGGGAACAACAAGTCTCTTCATGAGAAATGGAGCAAGGGTGCAAGTGGAAGCTCAAGGAGACTTTGTTTTAAAGCTACCAAGTAGTTTGGAGCTTATTTTGAAAAATGTTTTGTATGCACCCGATTTATCTCGAAACATTATTTCTGTATCCCGTTTGAAACAATATGGTTTTAATCTTAATTTCATTAATGATGATATCCATGTTTCTTTAGAAATGTATTCTATTTTAAGGCTTCGCCTTCAAATGGTATTTATGAATTGGTTCATGATGACACATCATACAATAGCTCAATATACCATGCAAACACCAAGAAGCTCAAAAGGGATTTGAGTGATTCCTACTTATGGCATTGTCGCCTTGGTCACATAAATAAGAACCGAATGCATACACTTAAAAACAATGGACTTTTGAAATAAAATGAACTAGACTTGTTTGATGTATGTGAATCTTGTTTACAAGGCAAAATGACTAAAGCACCTTTCAAAGGGACCTATGAAAGGGCTAAAGACTTATTGGGATTAATACATTCGGATGTATGTGGACCCTTTAAGCCCATAACTAGGAATGGTGAAAGATACTTCGTTACTTTCATTGATGACTTCAGTCGTTTCGGATATGTCTACTTATTAAGACATAAGGACGAGACTTTTGAAGCATTCAAGGAATATCAAAACGAAGTACAAAATCAACTCAATAAGACAATCAAGGTACTTCGTACCGATAGAGGAGGTGAATACCTGAGCGATGCTTTCCAAGATCATCTTAGAAGTTGTGGGATTATCTCGCAACTTACTCCGCCCGGGACACCACTGATTAATGGTGTGTCCGAAAGGAGGAACCGAATCCTAATGGATATGGTTCGATCTATGATGGCTAGAAGCTCGTTACCTCTATCATTCTGGGGTTATTTTCTATGCTCCGCGGCTCGTATTCTAAATATGGCCCCAACCAAGAAAGTGGAACGAACTCCTCATGAGATGTGGTTTGGAAAACCTCCATCTCTATCATACTTAAAGGTATGGGGATGTGAAGCTTATCCTAAGCGTTACGTCCCTAATAAGTTGAATGCTCAATCCACGAAGTGTATCTTCATAGGATACCCCAAGGATGATATGGGATACTATTTCTATGATCCAACCGAGCAAAATGTATTTGTTGCTCGAAAGGCTGAATTCCTTGAAACTAAGTTCCTAATAGAAGGAAATAGTGAGAGGAAGATAGATCTTGAAGAGGTTCAAGATCAAGTAGAAGATATACAACTGGTTGACACTAGCACTCAACATGAAAATGTTGAGAATGATCGAATGGATGATCAAAATACACAAAACGTTCGCAGATCTGGTAGGATTAGTAATCCTCCTGAGAGATATGGATTTCTCATGGATGGTTGCTATGTGGTTGATTTGGATGAACCCACAAACTACCAAGATGCTTTATCAAGGATTGATAAAGATAAATGGCAGGAAGCCATGAACGCTGAGATGCAATCCATGTATGATAACCAAGTTTGGGAACTTGTTGTGCAACCTCCTGGCTCTAGACTGGTTGATTGTAAATGGCTTTTCAAAATGAAAACCGACATACATGGAAACTTGGATACATATAAAGCTAGGCTTGTTGCAAAAGGTTTCACTCAAACTCAAGGGGTTGACTATGATGAAACTTTTTCGCCTGTGGCAATGCTAAAGTCTATTAGGATATTATTTTACATTGCTGCTCATTATGATTACGAAATATGGCAAATGGATGTCAAAACCGCTTTCCTAAATGGATATCTTGTGGAAGATGTCTATATGGTTCAGCCTGAAGGTTTTGTTGATCCGAAATATCCTAAAAAGGTATGCAAGTTAAAGAAGTCAATCTACGGATTGAAACAAGCATCTAGAATGTGGAATCATCGTTTTAATGAGGAAGCCGAGAAATTTGGCTTCATTAAAAATGGTGATGAAGCTTGTGTATACAAGAAAGCTAGTGGGAGCACTATCATGTTCCTTGTACTATATGTGGATGATATATTGTTATTTGGAAATGATATTCCGGTAATGCAAGGTGTTAAAACTTGGCTAAGTAAATGCTTCTCGATTAAGGATCTTGGAGAAGCACAATACGTTTTGGGGATTGGGATCTACAGGAATAGATCCAAGAAACTGATAGGTTTGAATCAAAGTGCATACATTGAAAAGGTCTTGAAAAGGTTCAAGATGGAGAACTCTAAGAGTGGTTTGGTACCTATTCAAAGAGGAATGCCTCTTAGTTCATCTCAGTGCCCTACCACGAAAGATGAACAAGAGAGAATGAAGAGAGTCCCATATGCATATGCTATTGGTTCAATCATGTATGCAATGATATGCACTAGACCGGATGTGTCATGCGCCCTAAGCTTGATAAGTAGATACCAGAATAACCCAGGAAACAGTCATTGGATTGTGGTTAAAAGTATATTGAAATACCTTAGGAGGACTAAGGGTATGTTTCTAATATATGGATCTGGTGAGGAGGAACTCGCTGTAAAAGGTTACGTAGACGCGAGTTTCCAAACTGATCGAGATGATCCTTGATCACAGTCCGGTTATGTCTTCACGTTAAATAGAGGTGCGGTCTCTTGGAAGAGTTCAAAACAGGATGTTGTTGCATTATCCACTACATAATCGGAGTACATTGCCACCTCATTGGCAGCTCAGAAAGCTGCATGGATGAAGAAATTCATCGATGACTTAGGAGTAGTCCCTTCCATTCAGGACCCTCTTGAGATCTTTTGTGACAACGAGGGTGCGATTGCTCAAATCAAGGAACCTCGTGCTCACCAAAAGACCCGTCACATTGAGCGGAGATTCAACTACATAAGGGATGAAGTTGAAAAGGGAAAGATATGTTTTCGCAAAGTTCACACAGATCTTAATATAGCGGATCCTCTCACGAAGCTCTTACATGGATCAAAACATGCAGGACATGTTTGTGCATTAGGGCTTCGATATTCTAGTGATTGGTCATGATCTATTTTAAGTATTGTAATGGAACGAAATTGTTCAAACTCATTAATATAATTATGGTATTAATTTATTTTGAGTTGTGTTCCTATTTTGCATATTTTATCCATGAATAAAAAATTATTCTAAATTTTGTAGTCGATCACATTTGTGGGAACAAGTGTGAGGTTTAGACTATTATGAACTTGGATTGGTATACATTCACGGGATGAATGTGGGGCAAGGTTGCAACCAAGGTTCATAGATATTTGTGGGACACAAATATTGGAAGACCCGCTCTCAATACTTACTAAATGGATCATTTGTGGTTGATCACATGTAATCTTGAGTAAAGGCGAATATCATTGTATCCTCTGACCTGAGATACATATTGGGTTTGGATATATACCAAGTATTGTACCTTGACTCTTTCCTTCGCTATTCTGAAATATGGTAGTTCATAACGAAGAGCTCAGGTATAATACAAGGTATATGTTTAGGACATATGTAATCAAGATGGAATTTGTCCCTCTTATTCGTTGAGAGTCAGAAGTCTAAGGCCTGATAAAGTTAAATCTAGAAGAGAGTGATCACTCTGTGTCTCTTGGATTTAACATGACATCTAGGACGAAAGGATATAATGAAAGATTCACCTATTCATATTCGAGATGGGAACTCAAAAGGGATGATGTTATTGAATGGCACAAAGTCATAACATATTGGGGGTGATGGACGGCCGTTAGGTGGTATCCATCACTTGCATCAATTTCTTATGTTTCTCGTGTAAGTGGGAGATTGAAGGTATTTCGTATGACCGAGAGACATATTAAATTGATGTGGCTAATGTGTTATGATCCAAGTCGGGTCATACCCAATAACAAGCTTACCAACACTTTTTTAATCTTGACGACTGGAACGTTAAATAAATACGCGACACTTGAACTTTAGAAATCGGTTTTCTAAAATATTATCACTTGAGATAAATTATTTGGATAATTTATATTTAATTATTTATAGGTTTAAATAATTATGTGGTGTTATATTTTATAAATTGGTTTATAAAATGTATATAACTTAACAAATGCATGTTTAATATAACAAGTTTTATAAATACTTACAATTTTTTTATATAACATGTTTTATAAAATTGTATCTTATTATATTACATGCATGTGGGACATTTTATGGGGTCTCCAAGGAGACATCCCATGCTAGTATTTTGTTTAGTTTAAGACCACACAAGTGCCAAGGAACATGCTTATGTATTAACCGAGGCCTTGACTCAAGTGTGTGCTTGTAATACATAAATATTAACAAAAAAAAAAAAAACTGCATTTTCTCTCCATTTTTCTGCTGTTTTGGCCGAGACGTTCAAGGGAAAAAGTAGAGTTTCTTTTGTTGTTTGCAAGCTTGATTTCAAGTGGAAATTAAATGCTAACCAAAGGCTAAGTGTTGGTGATAAGTTTGGGGTATTTCTCCTTGAGGTTTCATCATTTTGAAGCTCCATTCACCATCATCTTCTTCATAATCTTACTGTCCAAATTCAGCCCTCAAACATACTTGAGGAGGTACATTTCTTGTCTTCTCCCTTTTATTTGTAAGCATATATTTCAAGACTTGATATTAACACGGAATTCCATTCAAATGGTTATACATATAAACTTGTTTTCTTAATAATTATGCTTCCGCTTTTCAAATTGGTTTTGTGATTATATCTACATTAAGAAACTTGTTGTTATGTTGAATTCCATCAATTAAAACACTACATGTATATATATTTTAACTGAGTCGTTAAGTCATCGTTAGTCGTTAAATGTAAATGTTGTTTTGAAACCTTTAGGTTAATGATCTTGTTAAATGTTGTTAACCCATTGTTTATTATATCTAAAGAGATGTTAAATTATTACATTATCATGATATTATGATATTTAATATATCTTAGTATGATATATATACAGTTAAATGTTGTTACAACGATAATCGTTACATATATGTCTCGTTTCAAAATCATTAAGTTAGTAGTCTTGTTTTAACATATGTAGTTCATTGTTAATACACTTAATGACATGTTTACTTATCATTTATCATGATTAAACATAGTGTATCAATATCTTAATATGATTCATATGTATTTAGTAAGGCGTTGTTATAACGATAATCGTTATATATATCGTTACGAGTTTCTTAATTCAATAAACTCAATTTTATGTATATAACTCATTGTTAAAATACCTAATGAGATACTTACTTATCATAATATCATGTTAACTGTATATATAATCATATATATGTCATCATATAGTTTTTACAAGTTTTAACGTTCGTGAATCACCAGTCAACTTGGGTGGTCAATTGACTATATGAAACCTATTTCAATTAATCAAGTCTTAACAAGGTTGATTGCTTAACATGTTGGAAACACTTAATCATGTAAATAACAATTTCATTTAATATATATTAACATGGAAAAGTTCGGGTCACTACAGTACCTACCCGTTAAATAAATTTCGTCCCGAAATTTTAAGCAGTTAGAGGTGTTGATGTATCTTCTGGAAATAAATGCGGGTATTTCTTCTTCATCTGATCTTCATGCTCCCAGGTGAACTCGGGTCCTCTACGAGCATTCCATCGAACCTTAACAATCGGTATCTTGTTTTGTTTAAGTCTCTTAACCTCACGATCCATTATTTCGATGGGTTCTTCGATGAATTGAAGTTTTTCGTTGATTTGGATTTCGTCTAACGGAATAGTGAGATCTTCTTTAGCAAAACATTTCTTCAAATTTGAGACGTGGAAAGTGTTATGTACAGCCGCGAGTTGTTGAGGTAACTCAAGTCGGTAAGCTACTGGTCCGACACGATCAATAATCTTGAATGGTCCAATATACCTTGGATTTAATTTCCCTCGTTTACCAAATCGAACAACACCTTTCCAAGGTACAACTTTAAGCATGACCATCTCTCCAATTTCGAATTCTATATCTTTTCTTTTAATGTCAGCGTAGCTCTTTTGTCGACTTTGGGCGGTTTTCAACCGTTGTTGAATTTGGATGATCTTCTCGGTAGTTTCTTGTATTATCTCCGGACCCGTAATCTGTCTATCCCCCACTTCACTCCAAAAAATCAGAGACCTGCACTTTCTACCATAGAGTGCTTCAAACGGCGCCATCTCAATGCTTGAATGGTAGCTATTGTTGTTGGAAAATTCTGCTAACGGAAGGTGTCGATCCCAACTGTTTTCGAAATCAATAACACATGCTCGTAGCATATCTTCAAGCGTTTGTATTGTCCTTTCACTCTGCCCATCAGTTTGTGGATGATAAGCAGTACTCATGTCTAGACGAGTTCCAAATACTTGCTGTAATGTCTGCCAGAATCTTGAAATAAATCTGCCATCCCTATCAGAGATAATAGAGATTGGTATTCCATGTCTGGAGACGACTTCCTTCAAATACAATCGTGCTAACTTCTCCATCTTGTCATCTTCTCTTATTGGCAGGAAGTGTGCTGATTTGGTGAGACGATCAACTATTACCCAAATAGTATCAAAACCACTTGCAGTCCTTGGCAATTTAGTGATGAAATCCATGGTAATGTTTTCCCATTTCCATTCCGGGATTTCGGGTTGTTGAAGTAGACCTGATGGTTTCTGATGCTCAGCTTTGACCTTAGAACACATCAAACATTCTCCTACGTATTTAGCAACATCGACTTTCATACCTGGCCACCAAAAATATTTCTTAAGATCCGTGTACATCTTTCCCGTTCCAGGATGTATTGAGTATCTGGTTTTATGAGCTTCTCTAAGTACCATTTCTCTCATATCTCCAAATTTTGGTACCCAAATTGTTTCAGTCCTATACCGGGTTCCGTCTTCCCGAATATGAAGATGTCTCTCCGATCCTTTGGGTATTTCATCCCTTAAGTTTCCCTCTTTTAAAACTCCTTGTTGCGCCTCCTTTATTTGAGTAGTAAGGTTAGTGTGAATCATTATATTCATAGTTTTTACTCGAATACGTTCTCTGTCCTTTCTGGTCAAGGCGTCGGCTACCACATTTGCCTTCCCCGGGTGGTAACAAATCTCAAAGTCGTAATCAGTCAACAATTCAATCCATCTGCGCTGCCTCATGTTCAATTGTTTCTGATTAAATATGTGTTGAAGACTTTTGTGGTCGGTATATATATAATACTTTTAACCCCATATAAGTAGTGCCTCCAAGTCTTTAATGCAAAAACAACCGCGCCTAATTCCAAATCATGCGTCGTATAATTTTGTTCGTGAATCTTCAATTGTCTAGACGCATAAGCAATCACCTTCATTCGTTGCATTAATACACAACCGATACCTTGCTTTGATGCGTCACAATAAATCACAAAATCATCATTCCCTTCAGGCAATGACAATATAGGTGCCGTAGTTAGCTTTTTCTTCAATAATTGAAACGCCTTCTCTTGTTCATCCTTCCATTCAAATTTCTTCCCTTTATGCGTTAATGCAGTCAAGGGTTTTGCTATTTTGGAGAAATCTTGGATGAATCTTCTGTAGTAACCAGCCAATCCTAAAAATTGACGTATATGCTTCGGAGTTTTTGGGGTTTCCCACTTTTCAACGATTTCGATCTTTGTCGGGTCCACCTGGATACCTTCTTTGTTCACTATGAGACCGAGGAATTGAACTTCTTTCAACCAAAATGCACACTTTGAAAACTTAGCGTACAGTTTTTCTTTCCTCAATACTTCTAGCACTTTTCTCAAATGTTCTTCATGCTCTAGATCATTCTTTGAGTAAATAAGTATGTCATCGATGAAAACAATGATAAACTTGTCAAGATATGGCCCACACACTCGGTTCATAAGATCCATGAACACAGTTGGTGCGTTAGTCAATCCAAACGGCATAACCATAAACTCGTAATGACCATAACGCGTCCTAAAAGCAGTTTTTGGAATATCATCCTCCTTTACTCGCATTTGATGATATCCAGAACGTAAATCGATCTTCGAATAAACCGACGAGCCTTGTAGTTGATCAAATAAGTCGTCAATTCTCGGCAGTGGATAACGGTTTTTGATGGTAAGTTTGTTCAACTCTCTGTAGTCAATACACAAACTAAATGTACCATCCTTCTTCTTGACAAACAAAACAGGAGCTCCCCATGTTGATGTGCTTGGTCGAATGAAACCACGTTCTAATAGTTCTTGCAGTTGGCTTTGCAGTTCTTTCATCTCGCTGGGTGCGAGTCTATAAGGAGCACGAGCTATTGGTGCAGCTCCTGGTACAAGATCTATTTGAAATTCAACAGATCGGTGTGGAGGTAGTCCCGGTAATTCTTTCGGAAATACATCGGAAAATTCTTTTGCGACAGGAACATCATTGATGTTCTTTTCTTCAGTTTGTACTTTCTCGACGTGTGCTAGAACAGCATAGCAACCTTTTTTTTATTAGTTTTTGTGCCTTCAAATTACTAATAAGATGTAGCTTCATGTTGCCCTTTTCTCCGTACACCATTAAGGGTTCTTCTTCTTCTCGTACAATGCGAATTGCATTTTTATAACATACGATCTCTGCTTTCACCTTCTTCAGCCAGTCCATGCCAACTATTACATCAAAACTCCCTAACTCTATTGGTATCATATCAATCATAAATATTTCGCTACCCAGTTTAATTTCTCGATTCCGGCATATATTATCTGGTGAAATTAATTTACCGTTTGCTAATTCGAGTAAAAATATACTATCCAACGGCGTCAATGGACAACTTAATTTAGCACAAAAATCTCTACTCATATAGCTTCTATCCGCACCCGAATCAAATAAAACGTAAGCATATTTATTGTCAATAAGAAACGTACCCGTAACAAGCTCCGGGTCTTCCTGTGCCTCTGCTGCATTAATATTGAAAACTCTTCCGCGGCCTTGTCCATTCGTGTTCTCCTGGTTCGGGCAATTTCTAATAATGTGGTCCGGTTTTCCACATTTATAACAAACTACATTGGCATAACTTGCTCCGACACTACTTGCTCCGCCATTACTCGTTCCGACACCATTTGTTCCTTTCGTTCTGTTAACCCCTGGTCCGTAGACCTCACACTTCACCGCACTATGACCATTTCTTTTACACTTGTTGCAAAATTTGGTGCAGAACCCTGAGTGATACTTTTCACACCTTTGGCATAGCTGCTTCTGATTGTTGTTGTTGTTGCGGTTGTTGTTGTTGTTGGGATGATTGTTGTAGTTGCTGTTGTTGTTGTTGTTGTTGTTGTTGTTGTTGTTGTTGTTGTTGTTGTTGTTGTTGGGCCGTTTGTTGTAGTTGCGATTGATGTTGCGATTGTTGGGATAATTGTTGCGATTATTATTGTAATTGCTGTTGTTGCTGTATTGGTGATTCTTATCACCGTTTTCCTCCCACTTTCTTTTGACTTGCTTCACATTAGCCTCTTCAGCCGTCTGTTCTTTAATTCTTTCCTCAATCTGGTTCACTAGTTTGTGTCCATTCTATATGCCTGTTGTATGGAGGCGGGCTCGTGTGAACTTATATCTTCTCGGATTCTTTCCGGTAATCCTTTCACAAACGCGTCAATCTTCTCTTCCTCATCTTCGAACGCTCTCGGACAGAATAGGCACAATTTTGTGAATCGTCTTTAGTACGTGGTAATATCAAATCCTTGGGTTCGTAACCCTCTAAGTTCTGTCTTGAGCTTATTGACCTCGGTTCTGGGACGGTACTTCTTGTTCATCAAGTGCTTGAATGCTGACCACGGTAGTGCGTACGCATCATCTTGTCCCACTTGCTCTAGATAGGTATTCCACCGTGTTAACACAGAACCGGTGAAGGTATGCGTAGCATACTTCACTTTGTCCTCTTCAGTACACTTACTTATGGCAAACACCGATTCGACCTTCTCGGTCCACCATTTCAATCTGATCGGTCCTTCGGTTCCATCAAATTCCAAAGGTTTGCAGGCAGTGAATTCTTTGTAGGTGCATCCTACACGATTTCATGTACTGCTAGATCCAAGGTTATTGTTGGTATGTAGCGCAGCCTGTACTGCGGCTATGTTTGAAGCTAGAAAAGTACGGAATTCCTCTTCATTCATATTCACGGTGTGTCGAGTAGTCGGTGCCATTTCCTTCAAAATAGTCAAATGGAACAAGTTAATCATGCAGAATATTAAGAGTAGTTAATAGTATTTCGTAGCATAATATGAACTCATTTATAAAAGCTTTTTCTTCATATTAGCGTTTTATAAGTTTAAATTCGGGTAGTACCTACCCTTTAAGTTCAAACTTAGTAGCTAATATACAATTCAACTACCACAATTCTATATGAAAAACTGATTGTAATAATATTTCGCGTTCAAACTTTTATACAATATTTTACAAACTTACAATACCGCTTATTTTACATAAAGCATGAAATATAGCACACAATAACTTTGATACAAGATAGTTGTGAAGATAATTCTAGCTAGTACACAAATCGTTCAGCAAAGGCAATAAAGACACGTAATTCATACGTCCAGAAACAAGTCATGCATTCTGGTTTTACTAGGACTACTTCCCATCTTTGGTCTTGTGGAACATAACTGTTATGGCCGTTGATAAGACAGCGTGTTGTAACGTCATCAAAGGGACGAGGGTTACGTAATGACCAACAGTCTCGTAATAACCTAAAAACCTTGTTTCTCACCCCAATTACCGACTCCGTCACTTGTGGGAACATTTTGTTTAATAGTTGTAGCCCGATGTTCTTTTTCTCACTTTGGTGAGAAGCGAACATTACTAACCCGTAAGCATAGCATGCTTCTTTATATTGCATGTTAGTCGCTTTTTCTAAATCATGAAGTCCTATGTTCGGATACATTGAGTCAAAATAATTTCTTAACCCGTTGCGTAAAATAGCACTTGGGTTCCCCGCAATATATGCGTCAAAGTAAACACATCGTAACTTATGGGTTTCCCAATGTGATATCCCCATATTTCAAACGAAAGTCTCTTATAAACCAAGGCATTCTTGGAACGTTCTTCGAATGTCTTACAATCTGATTTCGCCGTAAATAGTTATGCCGAAGAATTCTGACCGACTCTAGACAAGATTTCATCAATCATGTCTCCGGGTAGGTCTCTTAAAATATTGGGTTGTCTATCCATTTTGTGTTTTTATACTGTAAAATAGACAAGAGTTAGATTCATAAAAAAATACTTATTAATACAAGCAATTTTTACATATATCATAAAGCATAAGCACACTATATTACATATATTACACCACACGAATACAACTATCTTATTCCGACTCGCTCATTTCTTCTTCTTCGGTTTTGGTTCGTTTTGCCAAGTTTCTAGGGATATATGAGGTTCCCCTAATACTAGCTGTTATTTTCCACAACGGTTTAGAAAAACCTGGTGGTTTAGAGGTTCCTGGGTCATTGTTACAACTTAAGGACTTCGGGGGTTGACGATACATATAAAGTTCATCGGGGTTGGAATAGATTTCTCTATTTTTATGCCCTTTCCCTTATTATTTTCTTTTGCCTTTTTAAATTCAGTTGGGGTAATTTCTATAACATCATCGGAATTCTCGTCGGAATCCGATTCATCGGAGAATTGGTAATCCTCCCAATATTTTGCTTCCTTGGCGGAAACACCATTAACCATAATTAACCTTGGTCGGTTGGTTGAGGATTTTCTTTTACTTAACCGTTTTATTATTTCCCCCACCGGTTCTATTTCCTCCTCCGGTTCCTCCTCTTCCGGTTCTGATTCTTCTTCCGGTTCTGATTCTTCTTCCGGTTCTGATTCTTCTTCCGGTTCTTCTTCGGGAACTTGTGAATCAGTCCAATATATATTCGACTCTTCGTTATTATTAGGTGAGTCAATGGGATTTTTGCTAGAGGTAGACATCTATAACACAATATCAAACATGTTAAGAGATTAATATATCACATAATATATACATGTTAATAATATATAGTTTCCAACAAAAATGTTAAGCAATCATTTTTAAAGAAAACACGGTCGAAGTCCAGACTCAATAATGCATCCTAACAAACTTGATAAGACACACTAATGCAAATTTTCTGGTTCTCTAAGACCAACGCTCGGATACCAACTGAAATGTCCCGTTCTTATTGATTAAAAACGTTCCATATTAATTGATTTCGTTGCGAGGTTTTGACCTCTATATGAGACGTTTTTCAAAGACTGCATTCATTTTAAAACAAACCATAACCTTTATTTCATTAATAAAGGTTTAAAAAGCTTTACGTAGATTATCAAATAATGATAATCTAAAATATCCTGTTTACACACGACCATTACATAATGGTTTACAATACAAATATGTTACAACAAAATAAGTATCTTGAATGCAGTTTTTACACAATATCATACAAGCATGGATTCCCAATCTTGTCCTTATTTAAGTATGTGACAGCGGAAGCTCTTAATAATCACCTGAGAATAAACATGCTTAAAACGTCAACAAAAATGTTGGTGAGTTATAGGTTTAACCTATATATATCAAATCATAATAATAGACCACAAGATTTCATATTTCAATACACATCCCATACATAGAGATAAAAATCATTCATATGGTGAAGACCTGGTAATCGACATTAACAAGATGCATATATAAGAATATCCCCATCATTCCGGGACACCCTTCGGATATGATATAAATTTCGAAGTACTAAAGCATCCGGTACTTTGGATGGGGTTTGTTAGGCCTAATAGATATATCTTTAGGATTCGCGTCAATTAGGGTGTCTGTTCCCTAATTCTTAGATTACCAGACTTAATAAAAAGGGGCATATTCGATTTCGATAATTCAACCATAGAATGTAGTTTCACGTACTTGTGTCTATTTTGTAAATCATTTATAAAACCTGCATGTATTCTCATCCCAAAAATATTAGATTTTAAAAGTGGGACTATAACTCACTTTCACAGATTTTTACTTCGTCGGGAAGTAAGACTTGGCCACTGGTTGATTCACGAACCTATAACAATATATACATATATATCAAAGTATGTTCAAAATATATTTACAACACTTTTAATATATTTTGATGTTTTAAGTTTATTAAGTCAGCTGTCCTCGTTAGTAACCTACAACTAGTTGTCCACAGTTAGATGTATAGAAATAAATCGATAAATATTATCTTGAATCAATCCACGACCCAGTGTATACGTATCTCAGTATTGATCACAACTCAAACTATATATATTTTGGAATCAACCTCAACCCTGTATAGCTAACTCCAACATTCACATATAGAGTGTCTATGGTTGTTCCGAAATATATATAGATGTGTCGACATGATAGGTCGAAACATTGTATACGTGTCTATGGTATCTCAAGATTACATAATATACAATACAAGTTGATTAAGTTATGGTTGGAATAGATTTGTTACCAATTTTCACGTAGCTAAAATGAGAAAAATTATCCAATCTTGTTTTACCCATAACTTCTTCATTTTAAATCCGTTTTGAGTGAATCAAATTGCTATGGTTTCATATTGAACTCTATTTTATGAATCTAAACAGAAAAATTATAGGTTTATAGTCGGAAAAATAAGTTACAAGTCGTTTTTGTAAAGGTAGTCATTTCAGTCGAAAGAACGACGTCTATATGACCATTTTAGAAAACATCCTTCCACTTTGAGTTTAACCATAATTTTTGGATATAGTTTCATGTTTATAATAAAAATCATTTTCCCAGAATAAAAAATTTTAAATCAAAGTTTATCATAGTTTTTAATTAACTAACCCAAAACAGCCCGCGGTGTTACTACGACGGCGTAAATCCTGTTTTACGGTGTTTTTCGTGTTTCCAGGTTTTAAATCATTAAGTTAGCATATCATATAGATATAGAACATGTGTTTAGTTGATTTTAAAAGTCAAGTTAGAAGGATTAACTTTTATTTGCGAACAAATTTAGAATTAACTAAACTATGTTCTAGTGATTACAAGTTTAAACCTTCGAATAAGATAGCTTTATATGTATGAATCGAATGATGTTATGAACATCATTACTACCTCAAGTTCCTTGGATAAACCTACTGGAAATGAGAAAAATAGATCTAGCTTCAAAGGATCCTTGGATGGCTTGAAAGTTCTTGAAGCAGAATCATGACACGAAAACAATTTCAAGTAAGATTTCCACTCGAAATAAGATTATTATAGTTATAGAAATTGAATTAAAGTTTGAATATGATTATTACCTTGTATTAGAAAGATAACCTACTGTAAGTAACAAAGGTTTCTTGATCTTGGATGATTACTTGGAATGGATTTAGAAAACCTGGAAGTAAACTTGCAATCTTGGAAGTATTCTTGATTTTATGAAACTAGAACTTTTGGAATTTATGAAGAACACTTAGAACTTGAAGATAGAACTTAGATGAAGAAAATTGAAGAATGAAAGTGTTTGTAGGTGTTTTTGGTCGTTGGTGTATGGATTAGATATAAAGGATATGTAATTTTGTTTTCATGTAAATAAGTCATGAATGATTACTCATATTTTTGTAATTTTATGAGATATTTCATGCTAGTTGCCAAATGATGGTTCCCACATGTGTTAGGTGACTCACATGAGCTGCTAAGAGCTGATCATTGGAGTGTATATACCAATAGTACATACATCTAAAAGCTGTGTATTGTACGAGTACGAATACGGGTGCATACGAGTAGAATTGTTGATGAAACTGAACGAGGATGTAATTGTAAGCATTTTTGTTAAGTAGAAGTATTTTTATAAGTGTCTTGAAGTCTTTCAAAAGTGTATGAATACATATTAAAACACTACATGTATATACATTTTAACTGAGTCGTTAAGTCATCGTTAGTCGTTACAAGTAAGTGTTGTTTTGAAACCTTTAGGTTAACGATCTTGTTAAATGTTGTTAACCCAATGTTTATAACATACGATCTCTGCTCTCTTCTTTTTCAACCAGTCCATGCTAATTATCACATCAAAACTCCTTAACTCTACTGGTATCAAATCAATCTTAAACGTTTCGCTAACCATTTTAATTTCTCGATTCCGACATATTTTATCTGCCGAAATTAATTTACCGTTTGCTAATTCGAGTAAAAATTTATTATTCATAGACATCAATGGACCACTTAATTTAGCATAAAAATCTCTACTCATATAGCTTCTATCCGCACCCGAATCAAATAAAACATAAGTAGGTTTTTCATCAATAAGAAACGTACCCGTAACAAGCTCCGGGTCTTCCTGCGCTTCTTCCACATTAATGTTAAAAACTCTCCCACAGCTTTGCCCATTATTATTTCCCTGGTTTGGGCACGTTGTTTTGTAGTGGCCTTTTTTTTCGCATCCGAAACAAATAATGTGGGCAGTATTTGTTCTTTTAGTCACTGGTCCGAATGCTTCACACTTCGTTGCAGCATGACCCTTCCTATTACATTTGGTAAATACTACTTCACAAAATTTACCCGGATGATATCCTTCACACCTATAGCATGGAATTTTCTGATTGTTGTTGTCATTGTTGTTATTGAGATTGCTATTGGGATTGATGTGGTTGTTATTGTTGTTGGGACGTTTGGTGAAGTTATTGTTGTTGGGACGCTTGTTGTAGTTGTTGTTAGGATTGCAATTGTTGTTGTTGCGTTTGATGTTGCGGTTGTTGGGATAGTTGTTGCGATTGTGGTTGTGATTGTTGTTGTTGTTGTATGGGTAACTCTTGTCACTGTTTTCCTCCCACTTTCTCTTGACTTATTTCGTGTTGGCCTCTTCGGCCTCCTGTTCTTTAATCCTTCCCTCAATCTGATTTATGAGTTTGTGAGCCATTTGACTTGCCTTTGTATGGAGGCGGGCTCGTGTGAACTCACATCTTCTTGAATCCTTTCTGGTATCCCTTTTACAAATGCATCAATCTTCTCCTCTTCATCTTCGAACGCTCTTGGACACAATAGGCTCAACTATGTGAATCGTCGTTCGTACATGGTGATGTCGAAATCTTGCGTTCGTAATCCTCTAAGCTCTACCTTAAGCTTATTGACCTCGTTTCTGGGACGATACTGCTCGTTCATCAAGTGCTTGAATGCTGACCACGGTAGTGCATAAGCAGCATCTTGTCCCACCTGCTCGAGATAGGTATTCCACCATGTTAACGCAGTACCTGTGAAGGTATGCGTAGTGTACTTTACTTTGTCTTCTTCAGTACATTTACTTATGGCAAACACCGATTCAACCTTTTCGGTCCACCATTTCAACCCGATTGGACCCTCGGTTCCATTGAATTCCAAAGGTTTGCATGCAGTGAATTCTTTGTAGGAGCATCCTACACGAGTTCTTGTGGAATTTGTTCCACTGCTAGAACCAGAGTTATTGTTGTTATTTTGCATTGCGGCTTGCACCGCAGCTATGTTCGCAGCAAGGAAAACACGGAAGTCTTCCTCGCTCATGTTCAAGTTCTGACTAGTAGTCGGTGCCATTTTCTTCAAAAATAGCCAAAAGAATTAAGTTAATCATATAGAATATTAAGAGTAGTCAATAGTATTTCGTAGCATAATATGAACTTATTTATAAAAGCTTTTTCTTCATATTAGCGTTTTATAGTTTTAATTCGGGTAGTACCTACCCGTTAAGTTCATATTTAGTAGCTAATATACAATTCAACTACTACAATTCTATATGAAAAACTGATTACAATAATATTTCACATTCAAACTTATATACAATATTTTGCGAACTTACAATACCGCTATTTTACATATAGCATGAAATATAGCACATAAAAACTTTGCTACTCGGCAGCTATAAAGGCAATTCTAGTTAATCCGCAAGTTGTTCAGCAAAAGAAATAAAGACACGTAATTCATAAGTCCAGAAACAAGTCATGCATTCTGGTTTTACTAAGACGAATTCCCATCCTTGGTCTTGTGAAAAGTAACTGTTATGACCATTAGCTAGGCAGCATGTTGTAATGTCGTCAAAAGGATGAGGGTTTCGTAATGTCCAACAGCCCCGTAATAATCTAAAAACCTTGTTTCTCACCCCAATTACTGAATCCGTCACCTGTGGGAATGTTTCATTTAATAGTTGTAATCCGATGTTCTTTTTCTCACTTTGGTGAGAAGCGAACATCACTAACCCGTAAGTATAACATGCTTCTTTATGTTGCATGTTAGAAGCTCTTTCTAACTCATGAAATCCTATGTTGGGATATGTTGAGTCAAAATAGGTTCTTAACCCATAGCGTAAAATTGTAATTGGGTTCCCTGCATTTAACGCTTTAAAGAAAACACGGTGTAACTTACGGTCTCCCCAATGCGATATACCCCACCTATCAAAGGAAAGCCTTTTATAAACTAAGGCATTTCTGGAAAGTCTTTCAAATGTTTGACAAGTTAATTTTTCCATAACTAAATGTGCTGATGAATTCTGACCGACTCTAGACAAGATTTCCTCAATCATATCCTCTGGTAGGTCTTCTAAAATATTTGGTTGTCTACCCTTAACGTCCATTTTGCTTTTATACTGTAAAATAGACAAGGATTAGATTCGTAAAAGATAATTAACAAATAATACAAACAATTTTTACATAGAACATAAAAGTACAAGCACACTACAATACATATAATACACAACATAATTACAACCATCTAATCTGAATCACTGGTTTCTTCTTCTTCGGACTTGGTTCGTTTTCTTAATTTTCTAGTGATATATATGGTGTTCCTCTAATATGAGCCATTGTTTTCCACAATGGTTTAGAAAAACCTGGTGGTTTAGAGGTTCCCGGGTTATTGTTACATTTTAGGAAATACGGATGTTGCCGATACATATAAAGTTCATCGGGGTTGGAATCAGGTTTCTCTATTTTTATACCTTTTCCCCTATTATTTTCTTTTTCTTTATTAAATTGGGTCGATGTAATTTCTATAACATCATCGGAATCCTCATCGGGATCCCATTCATCGGAAAATTGGTAATCTTCCCAATATTTTGCTTCCTTGGCGGAAACACCATTGACCGTTTTTAACTTTGTTCCGTTGGTTGAGGATTTTCTTTTATTTAATCAATTTACTGTATGTATCAATATTTCTTCCTCCGGAACCTCTTCTTCTTCCGGTTCCTCCTCTTCCGGTTCCTCCTCTTCCGGTTCCTCTTCTTCCGGTTCCTCCTCTTCCGGTTCCTCTTCGGGAATTTGTGAATCTTCCCAAAGTATATTCGACTCTTCATTATTATTAGGTGAGTCGATGGGATTTGTATTAGAGGTAGACATCTATCACACAATATCAAACACGTTAAGAGATTAATATATTTACATGTTAATAATATATAGTTTCCAACAAAAAATGTTAAGCAATCATTTTTGAAGAAAAACACGGTTGAAGTGCAGACTCACTAATGCATCCTAACAAACTCGGTAAGACACACTAATGCAAAAATTCTGGTTTTCTAAGACCAACGCTCGGATACCAACTGAAATGTCCCGTTCATATCGATTTATAAACATTCCATATTAATTGATTTCGTTTCGAGGTTTTGACCTCTATATGAGACGTTTTTCAAAGACTGCATTCGATTTTAAAACAAACCATAACCTTTATTTTATCGATAAAGGTTTAAAAATATTACGACGATTATCAAATAATGATAATCTAAAATATAGCATTTTTACACCATTATTACATAATGGTTTACAATAATATAACACATTGATAGTGTTCCAAATGAACATATATTTAGTAGCAATATCGTTCCAATATGTAAAGTTTTTAAATGTAATTTCCTTATTTTTAGTTGTAATAGTTAAATAAATAAGTGCGAAGACGAAAGACGCAAATCGCTCGAAAATGAAGATTTAAAGACAAAAACGAAGATTTGAAAGACCAAAACGTCCAAAAAGCTCAAAAGTACAAGATACAATCAAAAAGGTTCAAATTATTGATGAAGAACGTCTAAAAATGACAAGAGTACAAGTTACAAAACGCAAAGTACAAGATATTAAATTATACGAAAGGACGTTCGAAAATCCGGAACCAGGACATGAACCAACTCTCAACGCTCGACGCAACGGTGTAAAAATTACGAGTCAACTATGCACAAGAATAAAATATAATATTTAAATAAATCATAATAAGAATAATATTAAATAATAAAAAGTTGTTAATTGAGCATAGTTCAGGGGTCGTAAATGAAAATTCAATTTACAATTTAGCCTATAAAAGGAACGATTGTAACGATGAGAAGGAAGAATTTTTTATCGATCTTTTTTTTTTCTTCGATCAATTATCAATATCAATTATCAATATCTATATTCTATATCTCTATCATAATGTTAACTTAATAAGATATAACAATAATCTTAATTTTAACTTTAAATTATGATAATAATAAGATTTATGATAGAGATCGTTTGAGTGTGTAAGTCGAAATTCTGTCCGTGTAACGCTACGCTATTTTTAATCATTGTAAGTTATGTTCAACCTTTTTACATTAATGTCTCGTAGCTAAGTCGTTATTATGCTTATTTAAAATGAAGTAATCATGATGTTGGGCTAATTACTAAAATTGGGTAATTGGGCTTTGTACCATAATTAAGGTTTGGGCAAAAGACCGACACTTGTGGAAATTGGACTATTGACTATTAATAGATGGGGGGTATTGTCTAATTGAGTGACAACTCATTGGAGTCTGTCGAACCTATCTTCAAATTAATTAACCTAATAATTAATAATGATTATGGTTGTCCTATTTAGTGATGTTCATATGGAATCTGTTATAATCATTTAATTAATCAATTGGGTTGGGTAATTGATTATTCATTCTGATCAAGTGGATGAATTAATATTCATAAACTAATTAAAACAGGGGTGGATTACATACAGTGATAACTGGTGTAATTGTTGACAGAAGTGATAACTGCGTCACAGTTTAAATCCTTAATCAGTTGGAATATTTGACTTCGGGTATAAGGGTAATTTGACGAGGATACTCGCACTTTATATTTATGACCGATGGACTATTATGGACAAAAACCAGATAGACGTATCAAATAAACCAGGACAAAGGACAATTAACCCATGGTAATAAATTAAAATCAACACGTCAAACATCATGATTACGGAAGTTTAAATAAGCATAATTCTTTTATTATATTTCTCATCGTATCTTTATTTACTGTCATTTTATTACTCGCAATTTTATTTACTGTCATTTTATTTATTGTCATTATTTTACGCACTTTAATTATCGTCATTTATCTTTACGCTTAAAATATAGAATCGACAAACCGGTCATTAAACGGTAAAACCCCCCTTTTATAATAATATTACTACTTATATAATTATATATATTTTGTATAAATATAGTTAAAAATATAGTAAGTATCACCAGCTCCCTGTGGAACGAACCGGACTTACTAAAAACTACACTACTCTACGATTAGGTACACTGCCTATAGTGTTGTAGCAAGGTTTAGGTATATCCCATCCGTAAATTAATAAAACTTGTGTCATATTTTGTAGTATTTTGTATTAAAAATAATACTATTTCGTACCCTCACGCTACATCATCAAGTTTTTGGCGCCGCTGCCGGGGAGCGCTAAAACGCTATATTTTTAATTATAATAATATTGAAATAAAATATAATAATATAATAATATTGAAATAGAATATAATAATATAATAATATTGAAATAGAATATAATAATATAAAAATATTTAAGAATCTTTACGTAAATTTTTAAAAAAAAAAAGTCGTATTTATTAAATACTTCAGGGGTATATTATGTAACTTATAATTAATAATTGCTATCATGTCGCTTTCATGTGAATAGTAAATTAATTAATTTATTTTCATTTACTATTCATGAATAGTAAATGAATTAAAAAAAAAAAAAGTTTTAAAAAAAAATTATAATTATAAAAAAATTATTAATTTGTAAAAAAAAAATCGTTTTTAAAAAAAAAAAAAAAAAATCGTTTTTTTTAAAAAAAAAAAAAAAAAAAAAAAAAATTTCGTTTTAAAAAAAAAAAAAAAAAAAAAAAAAATTTGTGTAAAAAAAAAAAAAAAATCGTTTTTTTTTAAAAGAAAAAAAAAATCGTTTAAAAAAAAAAAAAAAAAAAAAAATTTGAAAAAAAAAAAAAAAAAAAAAAAAAACGTAAAAAAAAAAAAAAAAAAAAAACAAAAACGTAAAAAAAAAAAAAAAACGTAAAAAAAAAAAAAAAAAAAAAAAAAATTTATTAAAAAAAAATATATATATTTTTAAAATTTTGTCTATAAAAAAAAAAAAAATGTTTTTTTTTAGTTTTATTACCTTTAGATTTTTAGACTATAGTCGCAACTTTTAGTATTAAGTTTAGTTTTGCCATAGTTATTTTTACTTCTAGAATTTTTAGACTTTGCCGTAAAATCCCTTAAGTGCTTATTCCTTAGACTAAGTTTTAGGTGCTTTAGAATTTTACGACGCCGTATTTCGCACTACTTTCTTATTTTTATTTTTCGACGCCTATTTTTCGACCTTTTATTTTTCGACATTTTTCGACGCGCAATCTATTTCTTTCTTATTTCTCGCCATTCTAGTTTTTAGGACTTAGAATTTTTTTCTACTTCTTCTCTAAATTTCTTAAAATTACGAAAATTTATTTTAAGTGGTTAAATTGATAGACATCAAAATTTTCTGGTTCGTAGTAATAGTTGGATTTGTACGTGGACCGGGTTATTGGAGCCAAACAGTCCTCAATTATATTGAGACCAAACGAATCCTGCCCCTCTGCTGCATCTTTTGGCTATTCGAAACGTGGGCAAAATCAGAAAAGTCTATTGGTTGGATAACTTATTATAATTTTTCTTTCCTTTTTAAAACTAATAGGATATTCAGTGAATGCACCGAGCAAGACGTTCACCACCTTTTGTACGTTCACCACCTGTAACTCGATCAAGACATCGTTTAACAAATATAGCTGCCGTTGATTTTTCTTTAGACTCGTCATCAAGTCGACCGAGTACTTCAACTCAAATTTCCGATAATCCAGTTTTTGAAACCAATATCACAATTGAGAATCCGGAGAATACTCAGGGACAATTCCGAGACCCTGATCCATTAATTATTCCTCCGGAACCACCAATCATTCAAACAGAGATTGTTGAGGAAGAAACCATTAAATCAGAAACCTCTAGTGATTCAGATACAACACTTCCAATCATGGAAAATCTAGAACCTCTAAGTATGGAAGAACGAATGAGAGCTAAGCGCACTGGCCAAGGTCACGCCATTATTAAGCCAGAAGTTAATGCGCCAGATTATGAAATCAAAGGACAAATTCTACACATGGTAACTAACCAATGCCAATTCAGTGGTGCACCGAATGAAGATCCTAACGAACACCTTCGTACGTTTAAAAGAATTTGTACACTATTCAAAATCCGAGAAGTGGAAGATGAGCAGATCTATCTCATGTTGTTTCCCTGGACTTTAAAGGGAGAAGCCAAAGATTGGTTAGAATCGTTACCTGAAGGGGCGATTGACACATGGGATGTTTTAGTTGAAAAATTTCTTAAACGATTCTTTCCGGCATCCAAAGCCGTGAGACTTCAAGGAGAAATTGTTACGTTCGCGCAAAATCCAAATGAAACATTATATGAGGCGTGGACAAGATTCGGAAGGATGTTGAGAGGATGTCCTCAACACGGATTAGATACTTTTCAAATAGTACAAATCTTCTATAAAGGCGTAGACATCGCCACACGAAAAGACATTGACATAACAGCTGGTGGTTCCATTATGAAGAAAACCGCAACTGAAGCTTACAAAATTATTGATAACACAGCCTCCCACTCGCATGAGTGGCACCAAGAAAAAGATATCTTTCGATCATCTAAAGCGGCTAGAGCCGATTCTAGCCCTGACTTTGATTCCGTTTCCGCAAAAATAGATGCTTTCGAAAGACGAATGGAAAAGATGAATAAAGATATTCACGCAATACAAATCAGTTGTGAGCAATGCGGTGGACCACACTTATTGAAAGATTGTCACATTGAACCAACGATGGAACAACGAGAGAATGTTTCCTATATGAACCAAAGGCCGGGAAATAATTATCAAAATAATTATCAACCGCCAAGGCTAAACTTAAATCGAAATCAAAACATTCTTTACAATCCAAAAGGACCCGAAAATAACTGGTATAACCAACAAGGTCCGAATAACCAACCAACTCAAAACAACACTTTCAATCAACAAAGACCTAGCTTGTATAAACCACCACAACAACCCGAAGAGAAAAAGCCAAATCTAGAAGAAATGATGGCAAAGCTGATTGAATCTCAAACACAATTCATTACATCTCAAACCCAAACGAACGAGAGGTTTGATCAGTCATTAAGAACTCAACAAGCTTCCATTTTGAATCTAGAAAAACACGTAGGTACTCTTGCTAGCATGATGAGTGAGAGGGAACAAGGAAAGCTACCGAGTAATACTGAAGTAAATCCTCGGAATGAGAATGTTAATATGGTGTCAACGAATTCTGAAAAACCAGCATCAGAAGATGGGAAGGTTTTAGATGAGAGTAACAATGAAGAAGTTACACCACCACCACCCGAGTATGTAAAGCCAGTGGTGGCACCATACAAACCACCCATCCCGTTTCCAAGAAAAGGAGTTGAGTATGAGCAAGTGATAGGTAATAAAGATTGTGATACCTCTGGAAAGAAGAAGAAGAAAAAGAATAAGAAAGTACAAGAAACAAAAACCGTAAAGATAAACCCGGTGAAGACAGTTCCACCAAAACCTCCACCTAGGGTAGGTGATCCGGGTGAATTTATTGTTCCTTGTCTACTTAGTGATTGTGTCATGTATGATGCACTAGCAGATTTAGGTGCGAGTGTAAGTGTTATGCCTCTTTCCTTATATAAGAGATTAGGTGTAGGTGAGTTAACTCCAACGGATATGAGTGTTCGACTATTTGATCAAACCATTAAGCACCCAGTTGGAATTGCTGACAACCTACCCATTCAAGTAGGCAATTTAACCTTTCTAGTCGAATTCATTGTTATTGACATAGAAGAGGACCCAAACATTCCTCTAATTTTAGGTCGGCCATTCTTAGCGTCCACCAAGGCGTTATTTGATGTAGGAAATGGTAGAATGACACTTAGTAGTGGTGACAAATCGATCACCTTTATGATTCGAAAGTCTAAATCTCCACCAACCAAAACCGTTGAACCAGCAAAAACGATTGGTAAGAACCATGTTGTTTTACCAACTCCAACGGTAATACTTAGCAATAATGAAACGCCTAAGTGTGGGGAAAATGAAGTAAAATCTAATGATGACTTGATAATAAAGAACCCCGTTGTTGATACGAAATTAAATGACCCCGTTATTAACAGTTCAATGAAGAAACTTTTTAAACGGGCTATCGATGCTAGAAGTAAGGGGAACTTTAAGTTATGTAACCGGTTAGTATCCAATCTGTCGCCTAAAGAAAAGGCGAAACTAGTTGAATTTTGGGATATTACGGAAGAAGCCGGGCACTGGCTTAAAGAAAAAGTCACAGATAGGCAAGTTGATTATGGACCAAAAGAAATTGACGATGAAGTTAATCACAATTTCGACACCACAGCTACCTAAGTGTGGGAAGATTCAAATGTTCTAAGAAAATGTTATCTAGAGTTAGTTGTTCTGTTCTCGTGTAGTTCCGAGAATGGAATCCGATTGGTCTTTTCCGCTAGCAGACACTAAAGAACTAGTTTTCTCCCCCCATTCTGAATTTTTGTTTTTTTAGGTTTTATATGAAATTAATATGCTTTTAAGTTTTGTGTGATATTTAAAAACAAAATTTACTTTAATTCATTAAGTTGAAAAAATGATTTCTAAAATTCGTCGTGAGTTGAAGACTAGGTCATTAAGTCGAAATTGCTTTACCCGAGGGTGGGACGGCAAATTTTGTTATCATTATTTTTAATTTTATTGATCTAAAGTATGCCAAAAAGATATTAGACTTTATAAATTTTTGAACGTGGGGTAATATACCCAACTTCAAAAATATGTATATATATGTTTGTATTTTATATTATGTACAAAACAGGGTAGAACAACGCACTTTCAAAGACTAGCATTAAGTTCAGCAAAAGCTAATAATTTTGACGACAATATCAAATGTGAAATAACAACAATATGCTTACAAACTGGGTATTTTTAATCACTTTTCTACACTAATCACCCTCATGAATTTATAATTATAGTCTGATTTCATGCAAATGAGGGCATTGCATGATCTTAAGTGTGGGGAAGGGTTATAAATTCTCTCAGGTTTATACTTGGTTTATTTGCCAAATTTTGTGAAAATTTGAAAAATTTTCAACTAAATGAACTCAAAATCATGTTTATACATATTTATGAACGGTGAAAACTAGGTGATAATACCGAAATTATCGTTACCTCGAAAAGGACATAAATTGAGAAACAACTTAAAACGCTTGAATTCATTTAAAATGGAATAAAGGAGAATAAAAAGGCAAAGAAAGAAACTAAGTGTGGGGAGAATGTACCAAGTTATTCAATTAAAAACTATCTATCACATATTTTTGTACAAACAATTGAAAATACTTTTGTTTTGAACGATAATCAACTGTTTTATCCGATGAAAGAAAAGAAGAGATGGATCTACACGATGAATCAATTCCATCATTTGAAGGAAGTAAAGTCTTCCGAAAAAGACACGCGCTTCTTGATTTAGGTCATGAAGTTGTCGTCCAGACCAGCTGTAGGTTGACGAAAAATCTAGAAAAGTCATCTCTAAAATCAGCAGGAAATCCACGGACCTCAGCATCAAACAGGGTCGCCAAGTGGTCAGATTTATCCTAACCATGAGAAGGATTTATCTCGTACAATGGGGAGGCACCGTGCAAATTAGCTTGATAAGACTAATGAATCAGATCCCCAGAAAGGATAATCTCCTTAAAGATTAAAAATCAGCTTTTAAGACTGATAATACTCAATCCTAGAGATTGACCTTAAAGATTGAGAATTCAAACTCATGGAATTCAATGATATCTAAACTCGAGCTTGAACGAGAAAATATTTTGATCAAAATTGCAAACCGATTTGTTTTCTGAAAATCCATTTTCAATGCGTTCATTACCATTGAACGTAAAATCCTAGGAATTCACCTGGAATTCATTAGGTCACCTGAACTAAATCGGGTGTCAACCGTAAGAACGGTGGTTGCATAGCATGGTCAGAGACAGGACCTTGTGCCAGACCGAAAAATTATAGGATGATCTTTACTATCGCTCCTACCAAGGATAGTTCTAGCATCCGACACGTTAAAAGACCATAATCAAATGCATGTCACGGGACATTGCCTTAACAGTTTCTTGTTCATCGCTTTCCTTTACAACCGGACGGTAGTTTACCGAAAGGTAATATACGGAACAAGTAAACTGGATGTGTGCTTTCCGATACCGGGATAGCAGTGGATTACACGAACCTAAATGTTTTTAGCCAAAATATTGATCCACAAATATATTTTGCAACACCAATGATGGATCAAATCAGAAAACTTGTCTAGGGTAAAATCTAGATTGAATTTTCAAAAGATCAAATGTTTTCATAAAGATCCTATTTCCTAAAGGATCTAAATTTTTATAGTCATGTGGGACTGTAAACCGCCTTTCAAATGTGCACTTTGCTTTGGAAACCGAAAGTAAATCGGCTATTTGATTGCAAGTGTCGTTGACCTAAACCCAAGGCAACTGTGGATGACACACCCACCTTTAACCATCATTACTGTCATTGTTTATACCGCTATATCAAAATCACTGATGTACAAAATGTGATGAATAAAAAAGTGATTCATGTATGTTTTTATTTCAAGTTCTGTATTGCTTGAGGACAAGCAACGCTCAAGTGTGGGGATATTTGATAGTGTTCCAAATGAACATATATTTAGTAGCAATATCGTTCCAATATGTAAAGTTTTTAAATGTAATTTCCTTATTTTTAGTTGTAATAGTTAAATAAATAAGTGCGAAGACGAAAGACGCAAATCGCTCGAAAATGAAGATTTAAAGACAAAAACGAAGATTTGAAAGACCAAAACGTCCAAAAAGCTCAAAAGTACAAGATACAATCAAAAAGGTTCAAATTATTGATGAAGAACGTCTAAAAATGACAAGAGTACAAGTTACAAAACGCAAAGTACAAGATATTAAATTATACGAAAGGACGTTCGAAAATCCGGAACCAGGACATGAACCAACTCTCAACGCTCGACGCAACGGTGTAAAAATTACGAGTCAACTATGCACAAGAATAAAATATAATATTTAAATAAATCATAATAAGAATAATATTAAATAATAAAAAGTTGTTAATTGAGCATAGTTCAGGGGTCGTAAATGAAAATTCAATTTACAATTTAGCCTATAAAAGGAACGATTGTAACGATGAGAAGGAAGAATTTTTTATCGATCTTTTTTTTTTTCTTCGATCAATTATCAATATCAATTATCAATATCTATATTCTATATCTCTATCATAATGTTAACTTAATAAGATATAACAATAATCTTAATTTTAACTTTAAATTATGATAATAATAAGATTTATGATAGAGATCGTTTGAGTGTGTAAGTCGAAATTCTGTCCGTGTAACGCTACGCTATTTTTAATCATTGTAAGTTATGTTCAACCTTTTTACATTAATGTCTCGTAGCTAAGTCGTTATTATGCTTATTTAAAATGAAGTAATCATGATGTTGGGCTAATTACTAAAATTGGGTAATTGGGCTTTGTACCATAATTAAGGTTTGGGCAAAAGACCGACACTTGTGGAAATTGGACTATTGACTATTAATAGATGGGGGGTATTGTCTAATTGAGTGACAACTCATTGGAGTCTGTCGAACCTATCTTCAAATTAATTAACCTAATAATTAATAATGATTATGGTTGTCCTATTTAGTGATGTTCATATGGAATCTGTTATAATCATTTAATTAATCAATTGGGTTGGGTAATTGATTATTCATTCTGATCAAGTGGATGAATTAATATTCATAAACTAATTAAAACAGGGGTGGATTACATACAGTGATAACTGGTGTAATTGTTGACAGAAGTGATAACTGCGTCACAGTTTAAATCCTTAATCAGTTGGAATATTTGACTTCGGGTATAAGGGTAATTTGACGAGGATACTCGCACTTTATATTTATGACCGATGGACTATTATGGACAAAAACCAGATAGACGTATCAAATAAACCAGGACAAAGGACAATTAACCCATGGTAATAAATTAAAATCAACACGTCAAACATCATGATTACGGAAGTTTAAATAAGCATAATTCTTTTATTATATTTCTCATCGTATCTTTATTTACTGTCATTTTATTACTCGCAATTTTATTTACTGTCATTTTATTTATTGTCATTATTTTACGCACTTTAATTATCGTCATTTATCTTTACGCTTAAAATATAGAATCGACAAACCGGTCATTAAACGGTAAAACCCCCCTTTTATAATAATATTACTACTTATATAATTATATATATTTTGTATAAATATAGTTAAAAATATAGTAAGTATCACCAGCTCCCTGTGGAACGAACCGGACTTACTAAAAACTACACTACTCTACGATTAGGTACACTGCCTATAGTGTTGTAGCAAGGTTTAGGTATATCCCATCCGTAAATTAATAAAACTTGTGTCATATTTTGTAGTATTTTGTATTAAAAATAATACTATTTCGTACCCTCACGCTACATCATCACACATCAATTTAAGTCTTCGAATGTAGTTTTTAAACAATATTATACAAGCATGCTGACTCCAACTCATGTCCATAAATTAGCATGCAACAGCGGAAGCTCTTAATAATCACCTGAGAATAAACATGCTTTAAACGTCAACAAAAATGTTGGTGAGTTATAGGTTTAATATACATATTTATCAAATCGTAATAATAGACCACAAGATTTCATATTTCCATTTCTCATAAACAACATGCAATCTGCATAAAAATCATTCATATGTTGAACACCTGGTAACCGACCTTAACAGGATGCATATAGAATATCCCCATCATTCCGGGACTCTCATCGGACATGATAAATCGAAGTACTAAAGCATCCGTAACTCGGATGAGGCTTGTTGGGCCAAATAGATCTATCTTTAGGATTCGCGTCAATTGGTGGCAATTATAATAAACACCAATTCTTAGGCTACCAAGCTAAAAAGGTGCATATTCGGTTCGATAATTCAACATAGAATGTAATTTTGATCACTTGTGTCTATTTTAAAAAACATTTATAAAACTGCATGTATTCTCATCCCAAAAATAATAGATTTTAAAAGTGGGACTATAACTCACTTTCACAGATTTTTACTTCGTCGGGAAGTAAGACTTGGCCACTGGTCAATTCACGAACCTATAACAAATATGTACATATATATCAAAGTATGTTCAAAATATATTTACAACATTTTTAATACGTTTTACTGTTTTGAGTTTATTAAGTCAGTTGTCCTCGTTAGTAACCTACAACTAGTTGTCCACAGTTAGATGTACAGAAAAAAATTGATATATATATTATCTTGAATCAATCCACGACCCAATGTATACATGTCTTAGGCTAGATCACAACTCAAAGTATATATATTTTTGGAATCAACCTCAACCCTGTATAGCTAACTCCAACATTACTGCATATAGAGTGTCTATGGTTGTTCCAAATAATATATATACATGGGTCGATATGATATGTCAAAACATTTGCATACGTGTCTATGGTATCCCAAGATTACATAATATATTAGAATAAATGTATAATACAATATGAGTTAGCTAAGATATGATTAATATAGATTCGTTACCAATTTTCACGTAGTTACAACAAGCAAAAATATGCAATCTTGTTTTACCCATAACTTCTTCGTTTTAAATCCGTTTTGAGTGAATCGAGTTGCTATGGTTTCATATTGAAATTAAGTTTATGAATCTCTACCGAAAAAGTATAACTTTATAGTTAGAAATACAGGTTACAAGTCATTTTTGTAAAGGTAGTCATTTCAGTCGAAAGAACGACGTCTAGATGACCATTTTGGAAAACATACTTCCACTTTGAGTTTAACCATGATTTTTGAATATAGTTTCATGTTCATAAGAAAAATAATTTTCCCAGAAGAACAACTTTTAAATCAAAGTTTATCATAGTTTTTAATTAACTAACCCAAAACAGCCCGCGGTGTTACTACGACGGTGTATATCTGATTTTACGGTATTTTTCGTGTTTTCAGGTTTTAAATCATTAAGTTAGCATATCATATAGATATTGAACATGTGTTTAGTTGATTTTAAAAGTCAAGTTAGAAGAATTAACTTTTGTTTGCGAACAAGTTTAGAATTAACTAAACTATGTTCTATTGATTACAAGTTTAAACCTTCGAATAAGGTAGTTTTATATATATGAATCGAATGATGTTATGAAAATCATTACTACCTCAAGTTTAGTAGGTAATCCTACTGAAAATGATGAAAAAATAACTTGAGATTCAAAGGATCTTTGATGGCTTGGAAGTTCTTGAAATAGAATCATGACACAAAAACAAGTTCAAGTAAGATTATTACTCGAATAAAGATAGTTATAGTTACAGAAATTGAATCAAAGCTAGAATATGAATATTACCTTGATTTAGAAAGATAACCTACTGTAAATAACAAAGGTTTCTTGATCTTAGATGATTGCTTGGAATGGATTAGGAAACTTGGAAGTAAACTTGTAAACTTGGAAGTGTTCTTGATGTGTTCTTGAGTAATTGTTTTTATGATGATTATAGGTAATAACCAAAGATTGTATGTGATGATTTTTGCTGGAAAAATAGTAACTTAGACATTCATGGAAGAGTGTGTGTGTTTTGAGAGAGAATTTAGAAGAAAATTAGAAGTGAAATGGAGTAGGTGGTGAGTGGTGAAGGTGAGTGGGGTTAAAAGGAGTTCTTGTTTTTATTTCCTTGCTCATAAGTCATGCTAGATGTTAAATGATGGTTCCCACATGGTTATGTGACTCACATGGGCTACTAAGAGCTGATCATTGGAGTGTATATACCAATAGTAAATACATTTAGAAGTTGTGTATTGTACAAGTACAAATACGAGTGCATACGAGTAGAATTGTTGATGAAAATGAATGAGGATGTAATCGTAAGCATTTTTGTTAAGTAGAAGTACTTTGATATGTGTCTTAAAGTCTTTCAAAAGTGTACTAATACATCTAAATACACTACATGTATATACATTTTAACTGAGTCGTTAAGTCATCGTTAGTCGTTACATGTAAATGTTATTTTGAAACCTTTAAGTTAACGATCTTGTTAAATGTTGTTAACACATTGTTTATTATATCTAATGAGATGTTAAATTATTACATTATCATGATATAATGATGTATTAATATATCTTAATATGATATATGTAGTGACCCGAACTTTTCCATGTTTATATATATATTAAATGAAATTGTTATTTACATGATTAAGTGTTTCCAACATGTTAAGCAATCAAACTTGTTAAGACTTGATTAATTGAAATAGGTTTCATATAGTCAATTGACCACCCAAGTTGACCGGTGATTCACGAACGTTAAAACTTGTAAAAACTATACGATGACATATATATGGTTATATATATAGTTAACATGATTTTATTATAAGTATGTATCTCATTAGGTATTTTAACAATGAGTTATATACATAAAAATGAGACTATTAATTTAAGAAACTCGAAAACGATATATATAACGATTATTGTTATAACAACGTCTTACTAGGTACATATGAATCATATTAAGATATTGATACACTTGGTTAATTATGTTAAATGATAAGTAAATATATTATTAAGTGTATTAACAATGAAATAGATATGTAAAAATAAGACTACTAACTTAATGATTTCGAAACGAGACATATATGTAACGATTATCGTTGTAACGACATTTAACTGTATATATATCATACTAAGATATATTATATATCATAATATCATGATAATATAACAATTTAACATCTCATTTGTTATAATAAACAATGGGTTAACAACATTCAACAAGATTGTTAACCTGAAGGTTTCAAAACAACATTTACATGTAACGACTAACGATGACTTAACGACTCAGTTAAAATGTATATACATGTAGTGTTTTAATATGTATTCATACAATTTTGAAAGACTTCAAGACACTTATCAAAATACTTCTACTTAACAAAAATGCTTACAATTACATCCTTGTTCAGTTTCATAAACAATTCTACTCGTATGCACCCGTATTCGTACTCGTACAATACACAGCTTTTAGATGTATGTACTATTGGTATATACACTCCAATGATCAGCTCTTAGCAGCCCATGTGAGTCACCTAACACATGTGGGAACCATCATTTGGCAACTATCATGAAATATCTCATAAAATTACAAAAATATGAGTAATCATTCATGACTTATTTACATGAAAACAAAATTACATATCCTTTATATCTAATCCATACACCAACGACCAAAAACACCTACAAACACTTTAATTCTTCAATTTTATTCATCTAATTGATCTCTCTCAAGTTCTATCTTCAAGTTCTAAGTGTTCTTCATAAATTTCAAAAGTTCTAGTTTCATAAAATCAAGAATACTTCCAAGATTGCAAGTTTACTTCCAAGTTTTCTAAATCCATTCCAAGTAATCATCCAAGATCAAGAAACCTTTGTTACTTACAGTAGGTTATATTTCTAATACAAGGTAATAATCATATTCAAACTTTAATTCAATTTCTATAACTATAACAATCTTATTTCGAGTGGAAATCTTACTTGAAATTGTTTTCGTGTCATGATTCTGCTTCAAGAACTTTCAAGCCATCCAAGGATCCTTTGAAGCTAGATCTATTTTTTAAATTTCCAGTAGGTTTATCCAAGGAACTTGAGGTAGTAATGATGTTCATAACATCATTCGATTCATACATATAAAGCTATCTTATTCGAAGGTTTAAACTTGTAATCACTAGAACATAGTTTAGTTAATTCTAAACTTGTTCGCAAATAAAAGTTAATCCTTCTAAATTGACTTTTAAAATAAACTAAACACATGTTCTATATCTATATGATATGCTAACTTAATGATTTAAAACCTGGAAACACGAAAAACACCGTAAAACCGGATTTACGCCGTCGTAGTAACACCGCGGGCTATTTTGGGTTAGTTAATTAAAAACTATGATAAACTTTGATTTAAAAGTTGTTATTCTGAGAAAATTATTTTTATTATGAACATGAAACTATATCCAAAAATTATGGTTAAACTCAAAGTGGAAGTATGTTTTCTAAAATGGTCATCTAGACGTCGTTCTTTCGACTGAAATGACTACCTTTACAAAAACGACTTGTAACTTATTTTTCCGACTATAAACCTATAATTTTTATGTTTAGATTCATAAAATAGAGTTCAATATGAAACCATGGCAATTTGATTCACTCAAAACGGATTTAAAATGAAGAAGTTATGGATAAAACAAGATTGGATAATTTTTCTCATTTTAGCTACGTGAAAATTGGTAACAAATCTATTCCAACCATAACTTAATCAACTTGTATTGTATATTATGTAATCTTGAGATACCATAGACACGTATACAATGTTTCTACCTATCATGTCGACACATCTATATATATTTTGGAACAACCATAGACACTCTATATGTGAATGTTGGAGTTAGCTACACAGGGTTGAGGTTGATTCCAAAATATATATAGTTTGAGTTGTGATCAATACTGAGATACGTATACACTGGGTCGTGGATTGATTCAAGATAATATTTATCGATTTATTTCTATACATCTAACTGTGGACAACTAGTTGTAGGTTACTAACGAGGACAGCTGACTTAATAAACTTAAAACATCAAAATATATTAAAAGTGTTGTAAATATATTTTGAACATACTTTGATATATATGTATATATTGTTATAGGTTCGTGAATCAATCAGTGGCCAAGTCTTATTTCCCGACGAAGTAAAAATCTGTGAAAGTGAGTTATAGTCCCACTTTTAAAATCTAATATTTTTGGGATGAGAATACATGCAGGTTTTATAAATGATTTACAAAATAGACACAAGTACGTGAAACTACATTCTATGGTTGAATTATCGAAATCGAATATGCCCCTTTTTATTAAGTCTGGTAATCTAAGAATTAGGGAACAGACACCCTAATTGACGCGAATCCTAAAGATAGATCTATTGGGCCTAACAAACCCCATCCAAAGTACCGGATGCTTTAGTACTTCAAAATTTATATCATATCCGAAGGGTGTCCCGGAATGATGGGGATATTCTTATATATGCATCTTGTTAATGTCGGTTACCAGGTGTTCACCATATGAATGATTTTTATCTCTATATATGGGATGTGTATTGAAATATGAAATCTTGTGGTCTATTTTTACGATTTGATATATATAGGTTAAACCTATAACTCACCAACATTTTTGTTGACGTTTAAAGCATGTTTATTCTCAGGTGAATACTAAGAGCTTCCGCTGTTGCATACTAAAATAAGGACAAGATTTGGAGTCCATGTTTGTATGATATTGTGTAAAAACTGCATTCAAGAAACTGATTTCGATGTAACATATTTGTATTGTAAACCATTATGTAATGGTCGTGTGTAAACAGGATATTTTAGATTATCATTATTTGATAATCTACGCAAAGCTTTTTAAACCTTTATTTATGAAATAAAGGTTATGGTTTGTTTTAAATATGAATGCAGTCTTTGAAAAACGTCTCATATAGAGGTCAAAACCTCGCAACGAAATCAATTAATATGGAACGTTTTTAATCAATAAGAACGGGACATTTCAGTTGGTATCCGAGCGTTGGTCTTAGAGAACCAGAAAATTTGCATTAGTGTGTCTTATCGAGTTTGTTAGGATGCATTAGTGAGTCTGGACTTCGACCGTGTTTTCTTTAAAAATGATTGCTTAACATTTTTGTTGGAAACTATATATTATTAACATGTATATATTATGTGATATATTAATCTCTTAACATGTTTGATATTGTGTGATAGATGTCTACCTCTAGCACAAATCCCATTGACTCACCTAATAATAACGAAGAGTCGAATATATATTGGACTGATTCACAAGTTCCCGAAGAAGAACCGGAAGAAGAATCAGAACCGGAAGAAGAATCAGAACCGGAAGAGGAGGAACCGGAGGAGGAAATAGAACCGGTGGGGAAAATAATAAAACGGTTAAGTAAAAGAAAATCCTCAACCAACCGACCAAGGTTAATTATGGTCAATGGTGTTTCCGCCAAGGAAGCAAAATATTGGGAGGATTACCAATTCTCCGATGAATCGGATTCCGACGAGAATTCCGATGATGTTATAAAAATTACCCCAACTGAATTTAAAAAGGCAAAAGAAAATAATAAGGGAAAGGGCATAAAAATAGAGAAATCTAATTCCAACCCCGATGAACTTTATATGTATCGTCAACCCCCGAAGCCCTTAAGTTGTAACAATGACCCGGGAACCTCTAAACCACCAGGTTTTTCTAAACCGTTGTGGAAAACGACAGCTCGTATTAGGGGAACATCAAATATCCCTAGAAACTTGGCAAAACGAACCAAAACCGAAGAAGAAGAAACGAGCGAGTCGGAATAAGATAGTTGTATTCGTGTGGTGTAATATATGTAATATAGTGTGCTTATGCTTTATAATATATGTAAAAATTGCTTGTATTAATAAGTATTTTTTTATGAATCTAACTCTTGTCTATATTACAGTATAAAAACACAAAATGGATAGACAACCCAATATTTTAAGAGACCTACCCGGAGACATGATTGATGAAATCTTGTCTAGAGTCGGTCAGAATTCTTCGGCACAACTATTTACGGCGAAATCAGTTTGTAAGACATTCGAAGAACGTTCCAAGAATGTCTTGGTTTATAAGAGACTTTCGTTTGAAAGATGGGGGATATCACATTGGGAAACCCATAAGTTACGATGTGTTTACTTTGACGCATATATTGCGGGGAACCCAAATGCTATTTTACGCAACGGGTTAAGAAATTATTTTGACTCAATGTATCCGAATATAGGACTTCATGATTTAGAAAAAGCGGCTAACATAAAGAAGCATGCTATGCTTACGGGTTAGTAATGTTCGCTTCTCACCAAAGTGAGAAAAAGAACATCGGGCTACAACTATTAAACAAAACGTTCCCACAAGTGACGGAGTCGGTAATTGGGGTAAGAAATGAGGTTTTTAGGTTATTACGAGACTGTTGGTCATTACATAACCCTCGTCCCTTTGACGACGTTACAACACGCTGTCTTATCAACGGCCATAACGGTTATGTTCCACAAGACCAAGGATGGGAAGTAGTCCTAGTAAAACCAGAATGCATGACTTGTTTCTAGACGTATGAATTACGTGTCTTTATTGCCTTTGCTGAACGACTTCTGTACTAGCTAGAATTATCTTCACAACTATCTTGTATCAAAGTTATTGTGTGCTATATTTCATGCTTTATGTAAAATAAGCGGTATTTTAAGTTTGTAAAATATTGTATAAAAGTTTGAACGCGAAATATTATTATAATCAGTTTTTCATATAGAATTGTAGTAGTTGAATTGTATATTAGCTACTAAGTATGAACTTAATGGGTAGGTACTACCCGAATTTAAACTTATAAAACGCTAATATGAAGAAAAAGCTTTTATAAATGAGTTCATATTATGCTACGAAATACTATTAACCACTCTTAATATTCTGTATGATTAACTTGTTCCATTTGACTATTTTGAAGGAAATGGCACCGACTACTCGACACACCGTGAAAATGAATGAAGAGGAATTCCGTACTTTTCTAGCTTCAAACATAGCCATAGTACAGGCTGCGCTACATACCAACAATAACCTTGGATCTAGCAGTACAGGAAATCGTGTAGGATGCACCTACAAAGAATTCACTGCCTGCAAACCTTTGGAATTTGATGGAACCGAAGGACCGATCGGATTGAAACGGTGGACCGAGAAGGTCGAATCGGTGTTTGCCATAAGTAAGTGTACTGAAGAGGACAAAATGAAGTACGCTACGCATACCTTCACAGGTTCTGCGTTAACATGGTGGAATACCTATCTAGAGCAAGTGGGACAAGATGATGCGTACGCACTACCGTGGTCAGCATTCAAGCACTTGATGAACGAGAAGTACCATCCCAGAACTGAGGTCAATAAGCTCAAGACAGAACTTAGAGGGTTACGAACCCAAGGATTTGATATTACCACGTACAAAAGACGATTCACAGAATTGTGCATATTGTGTCCGGGAGCGTTCGAAGATGAGGAAGAGAAGATCGACGCGTTTGTGAAAGGATTACCGGAAAGAATCCAAGAAGATATAAGTTCACACGAGCCCACCTCCATACAACAGGCATGTAGAATGGCTCACAAACTAGTGAACCAGATTGAGGAAAGAATTAAAGAACAGACGGCTGAAGAGGCCAATGTGAAGCAAGTCAAAAGAAAGTGGGAGGAAAACGGTGATAAGAATCACCAATACAACAACAACAGCAATTACAATAATAATCGCAACAATTATCCCAACAATCGCAATATCAATCGCAACTACAACAAACGGCTCAACAACAACAACAACAACAACAACAACAACAACAACAACAACAACAACAACAACAACAACAACAACAACAACAACAACAACAACAACAACAACAACAACAACAACAACAACAACTACTACAACAATCATCCCAACAACAATAACAACCGCAACAACAACAACAATCAGAAGCAGCTATGCCAAAGGTGTGAAAAGTATCACTCGGGGTTCTGCACCAAATTTTACAACAAGTGTAAAAGAAATGGTCATAGCGCGGCGAAGTGTGAGGTCTACGGACCAGGGGTTAACAGAACGAAAGGAACAAATGGTGTCAGAACGAGTAATGGCGGAGCAAGTAGTGTCAGAGAAAGTTATGCCAATGTAGTTTGTTATAAATGTGGAAAACCGGGCCACATTATTAGAAATTGCCCGAACCAGGAGAACACGAATGGACAAGGCCACGGAAGAGTTTTCAATATTAATGCAGCAGAGGCACAGGAAGACCCGAAGCTTGTTACGGGTACGTTTCTTATTGACAATAAATCTGCTTACGTTTTATTTGATTCGGGTGCGGATCGAAGCTATAAGAGTAGAGATTTTTGTGCTAAATTAAGTTGTCTATTGACACCGTTGGATAGTAAATTTTTACTCGAATTAGCAAACGGTAAATTAATTTCAGTAGATAATATATGCCGGAATCGAGAAATTAAACTGGGTAGCGAAATATTTAAGATTGATTTGATACCAGTAGAGTTAGGGAGTTTTGATGTAATAGTTGGCATGGACTGGCTGAAGAAGGTGAAAGCAGAGATCGTATGTTATAAAAATACAATTCGCATTGTACGAGAAGAAGGAGAACCCTTAATGGTGTACGGAGAAAAGGGCAACATGAAGCTACATCTTATTAGTAATTTGAAGGCACACAAACTAATAAGAAAAGGTTGCTATGCTGTTCTAGCACACGTCGAGAAAGTAAAAACTGAAGAAAAGAGCATCAATGATGTTCCCGTCGCAAAAGAATTTCCCGATGTATTTTCGAAAGAATTACCGGGACTACCTCCACATCGATCTGTTGAATTTCAAATAGATCTTGTACCAGGAGCTGCACCAATAGCTCGTGCTCCTTATAGACTCGCACCCATCGAGATGAAAGAACTGCAAAGCCAACTGTAAGAACTATTAGAACGTGGTTTCATTCGACCAAGCACATCACCATGGGGAGCTCCTGTTTTGTTTGTCAAAAACAAGGATGGTACATTTAGGTTGTGTATTGACTACAGAGAGTTGAACAAACTTACCATCAAAAACCGTTATCCACTGCTGAGAATTGACGACTTATTTGATCAACTACAAGGCTCGTCGGTTTATTCGAAGATCGATTTACGTTCTGGATATCATTAAATGCGAGTAAAGGAGGATGATATTCCAAAAACTGCTTTTAGGACGCGTTATGGTCATTACGAGTTTATGGTTATGCCGTTTGGATTGACTAACGCACCAGCTGTGTTCATGGACCTTATGAACCGAGTGTGTGGGCCATATCTTGACAAGTTTGTCATTGTTTTCATCGATGACATACTTATTTACTCAAAGAATGATCAAGAGCACTAAGAACATTTGAGAAAAGTGCTAGAAGTATTAGGAAAGAAAAACTGTACGCTAAGTTTTCAAAGTGTGCATTTTGGTTGGAAGAAGTTCAATTCCTCGGTCACATAGTGAACAAAGAAGGTATCCAGGTGGACCCGGCAAAGATCGAAATCATTGAAAAGTGGGAAACCCCAAAAATTCCGAAGCATATACGTCAATTTTTAGGATTGGCAAGTTACTACAGAAGATTCGGCCAAGATTTCTCCAAAATAGCAAAACCCTTGACTGCATTAACGCATAAAGGGAAGAAATTTGAATGGAAGGATGAACAAGAGAAGGCGTTTCAATTATTGAAGAAAAAGCTAACTACGGCACCTATATTGTCATTGCCTGAAGGGAATGATGATTTTGTGATTTATTGTGACGCATCAAAGCAAGGTCTCGGTTGTGTATTAATGCAACGGACGAAGGTGATTGCTTATGCGTCTAGACAATTGAAGATTCACGAGCAAAATTATACGATGCATGATTTGGAATTAGGCGCGGTTGTTTTTGCATTAAATACTTGGAGGCACTACTTATATGGGGTCAAAAGTATTATATATACCGACCACAAAATTCTTCAACACGTATTTAATCAGAAACAACTGAATATGAGGCAGCGTAGGTGGATTGAATTGTTGAATGATTACGACTTTGAGATTCATTACCACTCGGGGAAGGCAAATGTGGTAGCCGACGCCTTGAGCAGAAAGGACAGAGAACCCATTCGAGTAAAATCTATGAATATAATGATTCACACTAACCTTACTACTCAAATAAAGGAAGCGCAACAAGGAGTTTTAAAAGAGGGAAATTTAAAGGATGAAATACCCAAAGGATCGGAGAAGCATCTTAATATTCGGGAAGACGGAACCCGGTATAGGGCTGAAAGAATTTGGGTACCAAAATTTGGAGATATGAGAGAAGTGGTACTTAAAGAAGCTCATAAAACCAGATACTCAATACATCCTGGAACGGGGAAGATGTACAAGGATCTTAAGAAACATTTTTGGTGGCCAGGTATGAAAGCCGATATTGCTAAATATGTAGGAGAATGTTTGACGTGTTCTAAGGTTAAAGCTGAGCATCAGAAACCATCAGGTCTACTTCAACAACCCGAAATCCCGGAATGGAAATGGGAAAACATTACCATGGATTTCATCACTAAATTGCCAAGGACTGCAAGTGGTTTTGATACTATTTGGGTAATAGTTGATCGTCTCACCAAATCAGCACACTTCCTGCCAATAAGAGAAGATGACAAGATGGAGAAGTTAGCACGACTGTATTTGAAGGAAGTCGTCTCCAGACATGGAATACCAATCTCTATTATCTCTGATAGGGATGTCAGATTTATTTCAAGATTTTGGCAGACATTACAGAAAGCATTGGGAACTCGTCTAGACATGAGTACTGCCTATCATCCACAAACTGATGGGCAGAGTGAAAGGACGATACAAATGCTTGAAGACATGCTACGAGCTTGTGTTATTGATTTCGGAAACAGTTGGGAATGACATCTACCGTTAGCAGAATTTTCCTACAACAACAGCTACCATTCAAGCATTGAGATGGCGCCGTTTGAAGCACTTTATGGTAGAAAGTGCAGGTCTCCGATTTGTTGGAGTGAAGTGGGGGATAGACAGATTACGGGTCCGGAGATAATACAAGAAACTACCGAGAAAATCATCCAAATTCAACAAAGATTGAAAACCGCCCAGAGTCGACAAAAGAGCTACGCGGACAGTAAAAGAAAAGATATAGAGTTTGAAATTGGAGAAATTGTCATGCTTAAGGTTTTACCGTGGAAAGGCGTTGTTCGATTTGGTAAACGGGGGAAACTAAATCCAAGGTACATTGGACCATTCAAGATTATAGATCGTGTCGGACCAGTAGCTTACCAACTGGAGCTACCTCAACAACTTGCGGCTGTACATAACACTTTCCAAGTCTCAAATTTTAAGAAATGTTTTGCTAAAGAAGATCTCACTATTCCGTTGGACGAAATCCAAATCAATGAAAAACTTCAATTCATTGAAGAACCCGTCGAAATAATGGATCGTGAGGTTAAGAGACTTAAACAAAACAAGATACCGATTGTTAAGGTTCGATGGATTGCTCGTAGAGGACCCGAGTTCACCTGGTAGCGTGAAGATCAGATGAAGAAGAAATACCCGCATTTATTTCCAGAAGATACGTCAACACCTCCAACTGCTTAAAATTTCGGGACGAAATTTATTTAACGGGTAGGTACTGTAGTGACCCGAACTTTTCCATGTTTATATATATATATTAAATGAAATTGTTATTTACATGATTAAGTGTTTCCAACATGTTAAGCAATCAAACTTGTTAAGACTTGATTAATTGAAATAGGTTTCATATAGTCAATTGACCACCCAAGTTGACCGGTGATTCACGAACGTTAAAACTTGTAAAAACTATACGATGACATATATATGGTTATATATATAGTTAACATGATTTTATTATAAGTATGTATCTCATTAGGTATTTTAACAATGAGTTATATACATAAAAATGAGACTATTAATTTAAGAAACTCGAAAACGATATATATAACGATTATCGTTATAACAACGTCTTACTAGGTACATATGAATCATATTAAGATATTGATACACTTGGTTAATTATGTTAAATGATAAGTAAATATATTATTAAGTGTATTAACAATGAAATACATATGTAAAAATAAGACTACTAACTTAATGATTTCGAAACGAGACATATATGTAACGATTATCGTTGTAACGACATTTAACTGTATATATATCATACTAAGATATATTATATATCATAATATCATGATAATATAAAAATTTAACATCTCATTTGTTATAATAAACAATGGGTTAACAACATTCAACAAGATCGTTAACCTAAAGGTTTCAAAACAACATTTACATGTAACGACTAACGATGACTTAACGACTCAGTTAAAATGTATATACATGTAGTGTTTTAATATGTATTCATACACTTTTGAAAGACTTCAAGACACTTATCAAAATACTTCTACTTAACAAAAATGCTTACAATTACATCCTCGTTCAGTTTCATCAACAATTCTACTCGTATGCACCCGTATTCGTACTTATACAATACACAGCTTTTAGATGTATGTACTATTGGTATATACACTCCAATGATCAGCTCTTAGCAGCCCATGTGAGTCACCTAACACATGTGGGAACCATCATTTGGCAACTAGCATGAAATATCTCATAAAATTACAAAAATATGAGTAATCATTCATGACTTATTTACATGAAAACAAAATTACATATCCTTTATATCTAATCCATACACCAACGACCAAAAACACCTACAAACACTTTCATTCTTCAATTTTCTTCATTTAATTGATCTCTCTCAAGTTCTATCTTCAAGTTCTAAGTGTTCTTCATAAATTGCAAAAGTTCTAGTTTCATAAAATCAAGAATACTTCCAAGATTGCAAGTTTACTTCCAAGTTTTCTAAATCCATTCCAAGTAATCATCCAAGATCAAGAAACCTTTGTTACTTACAGTAGGTTATCTTTCAAATACAAGGTAATAATCATATTCAAACTTTAATTCAATTTCTATAACTATAACAATCTTATTTCGAGTGGAAATCTTACTTGAAATTGTTTTCGTGTCATGATTCTGCTTCAAGAACTTTCAAGCCATCCAAGGATCCTTTAAAGCTAGATCTATTTTTCAAATTTCTAGTAGGTTTATCCAAGGAACTTGAGGTAGTAATGATGTTCATAACATCATTCGATTCATACATATAAAGCTATCTTATTCGAAGGTTTAAACTTGTAATCACTAGAACATAGTTTAGTTAATTCTAAACGTGTTCGCAAATAAAAGTTAATCCTTCTAACTTGACTTTTAAAATCAACTAAACACATGTTCTATATCTATATGATATGCTAACTTAATGATTTAAAACCTGGAAACACGAAAAACACCGTAAAACCGGATTTACGCCGTCGTAGTAACACCGCGGGCTGTTTTGGGTTAGTTAATTAAAAACTATGATAAACTTTGATTTAAAAGTTGTTATTCTGAGAAAATAATTTTTATTATGAACATGAAACTATATCCAAAAATTATGGTTAAACTCAAAGTGGAAGTATGTTTTCTAAAATGGTCATCTAGACGTCGTTCTTTCGACTGAAATGACTACCTTTACAAAAACGACTTGTAACTTATTTTTCCGACTATAAACCTATACTTTTTCTGTTTATATTCATAAAATAGAGTTCAATATGAAACCATAGCAATTTGATTCACTCAAAACGGATTTAAAATGAAGAAGTTATGGGTAAAACAAGATTGGATAATTTTTCTCATTTTAGCTACGTGAAAATTGGTAACAAATCTATTCCAACCATAACTTAATCAACTTGTATTGTATATTATGTAATCTTGAGATACCATAGACACGTATACAATGTTTCGACCTATCATGTCGACACATCTATATATATTTCGGAACAACCATAGACACTCTATATGTGAATGTTGGAGTTAGCTATACAGGGTTGAGGTTGATTCCAAAATATATATAGTTTGAGTTGTGATCAATACTGAGATACGTATACACTGGGTCGTGGATTGATTCAAGATAATATTTATCGATTTATTTCTATACATCTAACTGTGGACAACTAGTTGTAGGTTACTAACGAGGACAGCTGACTTAATAAACTTAAAACATCAAAATATATTAAAAGTGTTGTAAATATATTTTGAACATACTTTGATATATATGTATATATTGTTATAGGTTCGTGAATCAACCAGTCGCCAAGTCTTACTTCCCGACGAAGTAAAAATCTGTGAAAGTGAGTTATAGTCCCACTTTTAAAATCTAATATTTTTGGGATGATAATACATGCAGGTTTTATAAATGATTTACAAAATAGACACAAGTACGTGAAACTACATTCTATGGTTGAATTATCGAAATCGAATATGCCCCTTTTTATTAATTCTGGTAATCTAAGAATTAGGGAACAGACACCCTAATTGACGCGAATCCTAAAGATAGATCTATTGGGCCTAACAAACCCCATCCAAAGTACCGGATGCTTTAGTACTTCGAAATTTATATCATATCCGAAGGGTGTCCCGGAATGATGGGGATATTCTTATATATGCATCTTGTTAATGTCGGTTACCAGGTGTTCACCATATGAATGATTTTTATCTCTATGTATGGGATGTGTATTGAAATATGAAATCTTGTGGTCTATTTTTACGATTTGATATATATAGGTTAAACCTATAACTCACCAACATTTTTGTTGACGTTTAAAGCATGTTTATTCTCAGGTGAATACTAAGAGCTTCCGCTGTTGCATACTAAAATAAGGACAAGATTTGGAGTCCATGTTTGTATGATATTGTGTAAAAACTGCATTCAAGAAACTGATTTCGATGTAACATATTTGTATTGTAAACCATTATGTAATGGTCGTGTGTAAACAGGATATTTTAGATTATCATTATTTGATAATCTACGCAAAGCTTTTTAAACCTTTATTTATGAAATAAAGGTTATGGTTTGTTTTAAAAATGAATGCAGTCTTTGAAAAACGTCTCATATAGAGGTCAAAACCTCGCAACGAAATGAATTAATATGGAACGTTTTTAATCAATAAGAACGGGACATTTCAATATATATACAGTTAGATGTCGTTACAACGATAATCGTTACATATATGTCTCGTTTCGAAATCCTTAAGTTAGTAGTCTTGTTTTTACATATGTAGTTCATTGTTATTATACTTAATGATATGTTTACTTACCATTTAACATGTTTATATATAGTGTATCAATATCTTAAAATAATTCATATGTAATTAGTAAGACGTTGTTATAACGATAATCGTTATATATACCGTTTTCAAGTTTCTTAATTCAATAGTCTCATTTTTATGTATATAACTCATTGTTAAAATACTTAATGAGGTACATACTTATCATAATATCATGATAACTATATATATATATATATATATATATATATATATATATATATATATATATATATATATATATATATATATATATATATATATATATATATATATATCCATATTTATGTCATCATATAGTTTTTACAAGTTTTAACGTTCGTGAATCGCCGGTCAACTTGGGTGGTCAATTGTCTACATGAAACTCATTTCAAATAATCAAGTCTTATCAAGTTTGATTGCTTAACATGTTGGAAACATTTAACCTTGCAAATATAGTTTTCAATTAATATATAATCAGGGAAAAGTTCGGATCACTACATTATTGTTGCTGCTAAAAGAAAGCTCAAAAAGCTTTACTGGTTCAAAAGTTAATAGCAGAAGAAGAGTCAGCTGAAGACGATGTGGAGAGTGGTACTGGGTCTGAAGAAAGTAGTGATGATGAAGATGATGTGGAAAGGTTTGTTAAAGGTATGGCTTTGCTGGCTAGGAAATTCAAAAGGTTCAATCGTAATAGAACCAGCAAGTCATACAAAGGGAGTAAGAAATCAAGTGCGAGGTATAGTAGCAAATCAGTCAAAGCTCCTAAATCTGAGTGTTACAATTATGGGAAGGTTGGACATTTTGTTTCATGACCCGTCCTAATCCATCCAGACGAAGTCCATATCGATTATAAACGATTCACAACAGTTGATTACATTGCGAGGTACTTGACCTCTATATGATACATTTTTACAAACATTGCATTCGTTTTTGAAAAGACAATCTTTCATTACATCGAAAGTTGACGGCAGGCATACCATTTCATAATATATCTAACTATAATTGATTTAATAATAATCTTGATGAACGCAACGACTCGAATGCAACTTCTTTTGAATATGTCGTAAATGACTCCAAGTAACATCTCTAAGATGAGCAAATGCACAGCGGAAGATTTCTTTAATACCTGAGAATAAACATGCTTTAAAGTGTCAACCAAAAGGTTGGTGAGTTCATTAGTTTAACATAAATAATCATCTCTTAATTTTTAATAGACCACAAGATTTCATATTTCCATTTCTCATAAACATACGTCCAATGCATAGAGACAAAAATATCATTCATATGGATTGAAAACCTGGTAATCGATATTAACAATATGCATATCAGAATATCCCCATCATTCCAGGATCCTCCTTCGGACATTATATAAATTTCGAAGTACTAAAGCATCCGGTACTTTGGATGGGGCTTGTTGGGCCCGATAGATCTATCTTTAGGATTCGCGTTAATTAGGGTGTCTGTTCCCTAATTCTTAGATTACCAGACTAAATAAAAAGGGGCATATTCGATTTTGATAATTCAACCATATAATGTAGTTTCACGTACTTGTGTCTATTTCGTAAAACAATTATAAAAGCAGCGCATGTATTCTCAGTCCCAAAAATATGTATTGCAAAAGCATTTAAAAAGGGATTAATGAAACTCACGCATATAAATATTATAAAACAATTAATAAAGCATTTGCATGTATTCTCAGCCCAAAAATGTAATGAGTAAAAAGGGAGCAAATGAACTCACGCATATAAATATTGTAAAACAGTTAATAAAGCATTTGCATGTATTCTCAGCCCAAAAACGTAAAGAGTAAAAGGGATCAAATGAAACTCATGCATATAAATATTATAAAACAGTTAATAAAGCATTTGCATGTATTCTCAGCCCCAAAAACGTAAAGAGTAAAAGGGATCAAATGAAACTCACCTAATGTATTTTGTAGTAAAAATACATAGAACGACATTGAACAAGTATAGGGTTGGCCTCGGATTCACGAACCTATATCATTTGTGTATATATATTAATACACATAATCGTAATTGAATAAATATATATAACTTTCTTAATTATATCGTTTTTATGTTAATAATTTATATGTTCTATGTATTTATTATATATATCTTAACTAAATAAGATATTAAGTTTGTTATGTTGTATATATTAATTATATTTATATATTTATATATATATATATATGTAAATCATTTGTTTGTTAAGACGGTATTTTAATAATACTAAGATAATATTTGAAGTAATATAATGACAATACTAATATTAAATATAATGATAACATTAGTAGTTTTAATAAGATTGATAATTTAATAATAATGGTAATAAAATTAATAATTTTGATATCATTTCATAATACTTAATAATAATAATTACTGTAGCAATTTCATTACTTGTGATAATATTAATAACAATACTTATGTTAATCATAAACAAAATCTTCACATTAAATTTCTAAACCAATAATTAAAGCTTGTATAACATCAATTTGTAATCCTAATCATAATAGTAATAGTAATACTTATACTGATAATAATCATCCTAATAATAATATTCCATGATAAAACTAGTGATAGAAAGGTTTAATGATATTAATATTAATGATAATAACAACAATACTAAATAATATTACTTTTATTAACATTGTTAAAGGTAATTATAATAATAATAATACTTAAGTGACAATCTATACAATAATAAATACTTTAATAATACTTATAATCATGATAATAATAATAATAAGTGTTATAATACTAATAATAACAATAATATCAATGACAATAATAATAATCATAATAATAATGTTAATAATAATAATAATAATATAAATGATAATTAAAATAATAATAACCATAATAATAATAATAAATAATAATTGAAAACTACCTCTTGTAAAATGAGTTCCAAAAAGAAAGCAAGCCATTTCGAGGCTCGAAACATTGACCTCCCGCTAACCCGACTCAACACACATCCACTCGGCCGTTTTCATTTTTCTGATATGTATCCAACTCGTATTTATATAACCCGTTATACTTATGTCCTATTTCACTTCTTCTTCTTCACTTCATATAATAGATCGACCAGAGAGCCATAATAACCACTACAATTAATTACTAGGTCGGTTTTAGAACTTCAAATAGATACATAAACGATTATGATTGATTGAATGGGTTGAAAAAAAAATACAAAAAAACTGCTGGTACCGTCGCTGACTAAAAAAAATTGATTCCCATTTCGAAATCGTTTTGGACAATTGTTATAAAGTGAACTAGGTATTAAATCGTCTATAGAAACTTATGCAGTCAACAATTTAACTGAAGATATAAAAATGAGTTCCAATTTCGCGAAGAACGAATTAGTTGACTTTTATTTCTAAAACTTTGACTCCGAAATTTGGATGCGTTACAGAAAATTAGAGATTCTAACTTTACAGATAGTTAGAGTTGATCATTCCTAAACGAATTGCATTTATAGATTTTTGAAAAACGTTTGAAATTGAGTTGTGAAAAAAAATAAACCACGACAGGGATGAACTGGGTTTCCGGTTTCTGTTTTGCAAAAATTTTGTTCGATTTTCATTTGGCAGCAGCTATGGTCAGTACATATAAGTCGTAAAGATGAAGTTACTCGAATAATTAGAGCAGTAGTTTGATTTGTTATTTAGCTTTGGTGGTCGACATTTAGTACAGAGGTAGGAAGAAAAGTATTAAAAGTGATAATGATATGTAACAGATTTGTTATTTTATCTGAATAAGTATTAAAATATATCTTTTATATTATTACTAATAAATACATATCTTTTATTTGATTTATATATATCATTATTAATTTATTAGTGATTAATAATTTTATTAGTATTTTCATTAATAATAATATTAATAATAATGATAATAATAATTGTTAACAATAATATCAATAATGACATTAATAATAAATATAATATCTATATAACGTATTACACATATAAAATTTCATGTCTATACAACATGTTTTAAAGATAATTCTATTAGTAATAATACTATGAATAATGATAAAAGTAATTATGAAAATAACAATATTATTAATGATACTTATAATAATACTAATTATAATAACATTAATATTATTAATGATAATTGTAATAATTTATAATAATAATCTTTAATGAAAATGATCATAATAATATTTAATAATATCATTAATATTAATCAAATGGTTAAAATTACACTTTACTATTAGCAGCAATAATAATGATATTAACAAATCAGATATAACAATCTTCAGTATTATAACTTTTAATGATATTGATATTAATATTAATAACGATAATGAATGTAATAATAATCATATAATAATTATAATTGAACTTGTAATTACTTTTAATATATTATATTTCAATTTATATCATATATTATATGAGTACCTCTATTGAAGATTAATTATTTTTATATATATATTTTTATGTTACATTATAATGGTTATTAATAGAAACCTTTTATATATGTTACCATACTGATAATAATATCATATATCTGTTTATATATTCATTTTAATAATAACTTAATTATTCTGTTTATTATTTTATATTTTTTTAATTCTATTGATTCAATAACATTTTTATTATTTACAATACTTATATTTATATTTATTTATATATTTATTTATAAACAATAGTTCGTGAATCGTCTGAAATAGTCAATGGTCAATTGAATTCATAAAACATTTTAACTTTTTGTGACTCAACATTACAGACTTTGCTTATCGTGTCGAAATCATATAAAGATTAAATTTTAAATTTGGTCGAAAATTCCCGGGTCATCACATTTTGCTACTGAATGCATGTCCGGGAAACCTTTAAATTCACATGCTACCTCCTTCTCAAAAGCTGATAAGTACAAAAATAAGTACACAGCTATGAAGGATCAGATGAAGGAAAGTGTAAAGACTGATAAGAAGGGAAAGAAGCCAGAAAAGGTTCTAGTTGCTGAGCATCAAAACTGGGATGAAACCAGCTCTTCTTCATCTTCTGACAGTGATACTGATGATGATGATGTTGGTTATGCTTTTGGTAAAAACTGTGTTTGATGGCCAAGGAGATCGAGGAGCCTGATGAGGATGATAATGGTAGTATATTTGTGACTGATATGAGGGAAGTTGACCTAAAAAAGGATTTACCTCAATGGAAATCTGAAATGCTGTATAAGGTTGATAATTTTTGAACTTATACTGGTGATGAAAAAGCTAAAATGTTTGACTGCCTAAGAGTTGATCTATGTAGAGGCAGTAAACATGAAGAAGTTTTGAAAAATGATAACAAATCTTTAAATGAAAAACTTTAAGGCAAAACCGATGAAATTAAAATCTTGAAGGATGAAATTTCAAAAGTCAAAAAATAAAATTTTGCTTTAAAGTCTCTTCACGTTGAGGCAACAGATGTTAAGAACCAGCTAAACGACCTCAAAAAGATTGATGCCTCATGGTGTACATCTGCTCAACGCACAGCTAAATGTGTAAATGAGCAGGTGCCTGCCCAAATTGAATCCTTCTTCGCTGGTGACTATGCTGCTGCTGCTGCTCTTGCAGAAGTTACTTTTATAGACCCCATTCTTGAAACTGATCCTGAAGCTGTCTTGCCAAATACTTTTGCTAAGATAGTTAAGGGTAAAAAGGTCTTAAAAATAAGTTTGTCAGACCTACAGAGACCCCACCACCGTCCATGAAAGAAATCTTGGAGAGTGAAGTAAAAGCTAAGGAAACCAGTACTTCAATTGATGAAACTACTGATCCCTCAAGCATTTACTATATGATTCCCAAAGAAAGACAAATCAAGAAGGAAATAACTAAGAATAACAAGAGAAATTTAAAGTCAGTTAAATCTTCTAACTGTCCGACTGCTGAGCCTATTGCTAAAAGTCATATTGGCCAACCAGTAACTGCAGACAAACCAGCAAATCTTGATGCTGGGAAATCTAAAGTGACTCCGGCTGGCCAACTAGTAGCTAAAGACAAACCAGTAAATTCCCATACTGGTAAGTCAAAATCCAAAAGCAAAGAAGTAAATCGTGTTAATGGTACTGGTTCCAAGCCAAACGCTGCCCATAAGGGAAAAGCTAAAACGATACAGTCAGGTACTAAAAAATCTATTGTTGTGTTACTGACTGTGAAGCTCGACCAGCTGCTACTGGCAGTCACCCATAGCCAGCAGCAGAACCAGTCACCCAGTACTTCTACTGCAAACCAGCTACTAAGACCAAAAGTGAGAAAATGCTACAAATGTGGCAGCAAAGCTCACTTGCCCCATCAATGTACCTATGTTATGAACTCCAAGGCTGCTACCCCACAAACCAACCAAGCAGCAAGGAAGAAAGCATCACATATGACTCTTCCAGAACCCATCCTTAGATGGGTTCCCAAAAAGAACTTGTGACAACCCGAAAATTTCCAACCAAATTTAAACTTTATCTTTATATTATTCTGACACGATAAGCAAAGTTTGTTAAGTTAAATCTCAAGAATTTTAAATTGTGTTCATACATTCATTATAACTTCGACCAAATTCCGACGATTTACGAACCGTTATATATAAATAAATATATATATATATATATATATATATATATATATATATATATATATATATATATATATATATATATATATATATATATATATATATATATATATATATATATATATATATATATATATATTATAACTTGAGAATATTAATAAAGTATTAAACATATAATACTTTACATAAATGTATTTGTTTCAATATGTTTATCGATGGAATTAGAAGATAATATCAAATGATTGATTTATCAGATACATTGTGATATGATTACGTGTCTATGTTATGAGGTCCACTGTGATTTAAGAAATCTATTCTTTTTGACAACATTCGGAAAAAGGTAAAGTGATTTATAAGTAAGAACGTGGAGTGTAAATAACTTAGATGTTGGATATCGACAAGTTAAGTAACTCGACATTTTACATTAAGATGATTTCATACGTTTATTTAACCTTTGAACTTTATTGCATGCTTCACCAACAGACTGTAATTTAAAAACTTGAAACATATTATGAATATATATGATTCTACTTTTCTAAAACGTTTTATGATATAACGATTTACATTATTTTAACCTTTAAACAAAATGATTCTTAAATATATTTAGTTTTGGAAAACAAAATTATCATATTTATTTGATTTAGTTTCAAACGTACAAAAACGTTTTCAGTTTAAAAAGAACTTTATTATTAAAACGTATATAACTTTTATAAATATCTATAACCACTTTTGACAACTCATTACTTAATCAGTATGATAAAGATAATGATATTTATATTTTATTTTATTAAATATATATAACGATTTAAATTAATATTATATATATTTATACACGTATGATACGTACATAGTTTTATACTTTTACTATACTTAAACTTTACATTTACTTTATTTTTACTTTACTTTAACTTTAATAATTCACTTTAATAATTCATACTTTAATAATTCACTTTAATAATTCATACTTTAATAATTCATTTTAATAATTCATATTTTAATAATTCACTTTAATAATTCATACTTTAATAATTAACTTTAATAATTCATACTTTAATAATTCACTTTAATAATTCATACTTTAATAATTCACTTTAATAATTCATACTTTAATAATTCACTTTAATAATTCAAAAAATCTATTATAAATAGAATTCAATAGGTTTCATTATTTCATAGAAACTTGAAAATATTTTTCTCTAAACTCTCTCAATCGATTTATATATATATATTTACTCCGTATTATTTCAAGATATTATTAGTATACATAAAATATTACGATTGAGTGCTATCCGAGTGATTTTGAAATTGTTTTTCGAGCGGGATAGAGCTAAGGAAATTATGGGTTATAGCTATGGATGTTATGGGTATGGTTCAGGAGTATTGCTCGTGAGTCAAACTAGTGTTTATCATCTCCGTTGCGTCTACGTACTTTTCCTTCAATATTGAATCTCAATATTGATACGTGAGCACTCATAACTTAACTTTTATATATTATTAGTGTATCCCTGACTATTGCTCGAGTATATAGGATTATGCATGCTTATACATTCGTTATTGTCGTTATATAGGTTATGTCGAATCTTGAATTAAATACATATGCTATTAAGATAAGGTATATGATATGCATGTCGTTGGAAAGCTAGCGAAAAATTGAGAACTTTTCATTCAGATATCGAATGGTTTCGATGAACGGTTTAGAAGTTATAGTCAATTGAATTTTTGTATTATTATTAAAAATGATTATTATTATCGTCGTTATAATCTAATTATTATTATTATTATTATTATTATTATTATTATTATTATTATTATTATTATTATTATCATTGTCGTTATTAATAAAAGATATTATTTTTATTATTATTATTATTATTATTATTATTATTACTATTGTTATTATCGTTAAGGTTATAATTATTATTATTATTATTATTATTATTATTATTATTATTATTATTATTATTATTATTATTATTATTATTATTATTATTATTATTATTATTATTATCATTCAAATAGTTATTAGTATTATCATTAATATTATTAATATTAGTATTATTATAATTAAAACTAATATTAGTAACATCTAATTATTATTATTACTATTATTATTATTAATATGAACGCAATATAAAAGACGACTAAAAGCTATTAAACGAAGCGATTAAGAAATAATGAGTATGAGTATCATGATGAAATTAAGATATTGTAAGATATTGATTTAAAGAAAAAATATCATTTTAATTATTTTACTATTATTATTATTAAAAGTATTATTAATATTAAAACTATCATTTTTACTAAAATTATTATTTTTAATAAAAATATCATTGTTAATATGAAACATCATTATTATTATCATTTTAGTACTATTGTTAATAAAAATTATCATTTTATCATTTTTAGAAAATATAATTATTGTTATTTTTATTTTTATTAGTAGAATAATAATAATTATTACCAAATAATACAACTTTTACTTATTATTATTATTATTATCAATATTAATTTATCAAATAAATATGTGATACAAAGATATTTTACTACGTATAATATAATTACATTAATAATACCTATTACATTATTTTTATGATATTAAATGAACTTTATAAATTTTATTACTTAAGATATATAAAAGTATATTTTTATTATATAAATTTTAATATAAAATTTTATTTATTAATAAACGAACTATATTATTTACTTTAATAAAATCTATTAAAAATATTTAAATAAATAAAACGACTATATTTAAACTATATAATAATCATGTATAAATTTTGGAAGACATTTTGGTCAATATGACTTTTGTTGACTTTTGCATATTTAGTCTCGAGCATTAGGATTGTGATACACTACGACTTGACCTAAATTGTTAGACAGATATTGATCAAACATATAAATATATATATAATTAATATAGGTTCGTGAATCCAAGGCCAACATTGCACCTGTTCAATGACGTCATATGTATTTTTACTACAAAGTACAGTATTGTGAGTTTCATACTCCCTTTTTAAATGCTTTTGCAATATATATTTTTGGGACTGAGAATACATGCACTGTTTTTTTTATAAATGTTTGACGAAATAGACACAAGTACTCAAACTACATTCTATGGTTGGATTATCGAAATCGAATATCACCCCTTTAGCTTGGTAACCTAAGAATTAGGGAACAGTACCCCTAATTGACGCGAATCCTAAAGATAGATCTATGGGCCTAACAAACCCCATCCGAGGTACGGATGCTTTAGTACTTCGATTTTTATACAGACGAGAGGATTCTGTTTTGGGGATATTCTATATGCATCTTGTTAATGTCGGTTACCAGGTGTTCACCATATGAATGATTTTACCTTAATGCAGATGAGAGGATTCTGCTTGAGGATTATGTTTATGAAAAATGAAAATCTTGTGGTCTGTTATATTATTGGAAATGATTTTACCTTTATGCAGAAGAGAGGATTCTGCTATTGGAATTATGTTTAATAAAAATCTTGTGTTTTATTAAAATAATGGAAATGAATGATTATGATAAACTAATGAACTCACCAACCTTTTGGTTGACACTTAAAAGCATGTTTATTCTCAGGTTTGAAATAAATCTTGCGCTGTGCATTAGCTCATTTTAAGGATATTACTTGGAGTCATTCATGGCATATTTCAAAATACGTTTCATTCGAGTCATTGATTTCATCAAGATTATTATTAAGTCAATTATAGTTGGATATATTATGAAATGGTATGCATGCCGTCAACTTTAGATGTGAATAAAGTTTGTCTTTTAAAAATGAATGCAATGTTTGTAAAATGTATCATATTAAATACCTCGCGATGTAATCAACTATTGTGAATAGTTTATAATGTATATGAACGGGTCCTTTCAGAACTAATCTCTTTGCTACTGTGCAGGGCATTCAAAACAAGCAAATCTGGTATCTCGATAGTGGATGTTCGAGACATATGACCGGATGTAAGTCCCTTTATAATGGACTATCAAGAAAAAGATGGTCCAGTTGTTTCATATGGAGATAATTCGTTGGGTTACACAAAGGGTTTTGGTACTTTAACAAATGGGAATGTTACTTTTTCAAATGTAGCATATGTCGTTGGGCTTAAACACAACTTACTTAGCATAAACCAATTGGCAAGCAAAAGTAAGATAGTCCAATTTAGAAGGAAGATTGGCACTATTTTTGATAAGACAGGGAAGCCATTGCTAACAGCTAAAAGGCATGAGAACATGTATCAAATTGACATGAATACAGTAGTCATAACAACTGATACTTGTTTTTATTCAAAGGCAGCAGGCAACCTCAAGTGGTTATGGCATAAGAGACTCTCACATCTCAACTTTAAAGATATTTACAAATTATCTAGTAAAAGTTTGGTGTCTGGCCTACCCACAATGTCTTATGTGAAGGACAGACTATGTCCTGGATGTGAAAAAGGGAAGCATCACCATGCCTCATTCAAATCAAAGCAGATTTCATCTATTGAGAAACCATTTCACCTAATTCATATGGATCTTTTTGGTCCTGTTAATATAGCCAGCTGTAGTGGGGAAAAAGTATACACTGGTGATTGTTGATGAATACTCCAGATACACTTGGGTATTTTTATTGAAGCAAAAGAGTGAAGCTGCTGATGAAATTATCAACTTTATCAAAAGAATGGAACTACTGAATGGGCAACTGGTGAAGCAACTTAGAAGTGATCATGGTACAGAATTTAGAAATGCTACACTTGTAGAATTTTGTGCTGATAAAGGTATTTCACAGAACTTTTCTACTGTGAGAACACCTCAACAGAATGGTGTTGCAGAAAGAAGAAACTAAACTATCATTGAAGCAGCAAGATCTATGTTGGATGAGTCTGGGTTGAAAAATTCATATTGGGCAGAAGCTGTGAACACTGCTTGTTGTACCCATAATAGATCTTTAATAGTGAAAAGACATCAGAAAACTGCTTATGAAGTTCTCAAAGGCAGAAGACCCTCAATCTCATTTCTTCATGTATTTGGTACTCCCTGTTTCATTCTAAACAATAGGGATCAGCTAGGCAAGTTTGATGCCAAGGCTGATGAAGGTATATTTCTCGGATATTCCAACATGTCAAAGGCATATAGGGTATTCAATAAAAGAAGGGGTTGTTTTGAAGAATCCATTAATGTTACATTTGATGAAACTGCCCCTACTTCATCTTCTGGTCAAGAAGATGAGGAGTTACTGTTTGAAGAGTCTACTCAGCAAGCTCTAGATGTTGAAGAAGAACCAGAAGCAAATCCCTCACTAATCCATGTTGCTGGGTTCTCTGATGATGAGATTGAACACTCTATTTCATCTATGTCTAAACCAACTGGACCTACTAGCTATACTGAAGTTTTACAACTTGATCATAGGTCTACTGGTTCTGAAGGATCACAAGCTGATACTGGTTACACTCATAATGAACAGCTGTCTCCCACTGCTGCTCATACCTCTGAACCAGCTGATGATCAAGATGATGTGTGTTCCACAACAAGCTCATTTGTTCATAACAGTAGATGGACAAAGGAGCATCCAATTGAACAAGTTATTGGTAATCTGGCTAGTGTTGTTAAAGCAAGAAGACATGCAACAGTAACTTTTGTATGCATGTGAACTTTATGTCTACCATTGAACCTACATGTCCTGAAGAAGCAATCAAATATCCAAACTGGGTAGGTGCTATGCAAGAAGAGATCTCCCAGTTTGATAGGAATAAGGGTTGGACATTCGTACCTAAACCTGATGATGAAATGAAGAAGATCATTGGTACCAAGTGGGTTTTCAAGAATAAGATGGATGAAGATGGGATTGTGATCAGAAACAAAGCTAGATTGGTAGCTCAGGGTTTCAAACAGGAAGAAGGATTGGATTATGGAGAGACATATGCACCAGTGGCTAGGATGGAAGCTATTAGATTGTTCTTGGCATATGCTGCTAAGATGAACTTTAGGGTATTCCAGATGGATGTTAAGTATGCATTTCTAAATGGGAAGCTGCAAGAAGAAGTCTATGTCAAACAGCCTCCTAGTTTTGTAAGCGGTAAATATCCAGACCATGTCTACAAGTTAGACAAAGCTCTATATGGCCTAAATCAGGCACCAAGAGCATGATATGAGACACTTCATGTGTATCTCACTGGTATAGGTTTTAAAGTTGGAAAAATTGATACCACTCTATTCTCAAAGGAGATAGATGGTGATCTCTTGCTGGTACAGATATACGTGGATGATATTATTTATAGATCTAAAAATGAACAACATTGTCAAGATTTTTCAAAACTTATGTCAAAGACATATGAAATGAGCTTACAAATAGATTTGCAATACTTTTTTAGGATTACAAATTAAACAACTTGATGATGGAATTTTTATAAGTCAACATAAATATATCAAAGATATGTTAAAGAAATTTGGTCTGACCTATTTAAAAGATATAGGGACTCCAATGGCATCATCTATGAAAATAGATACTGATCCCAATGGTGAACCAGTCAATATCACTGAATATAGAGGTATGATTGGGTCCCTACTTTATCTTACAGCCAGCAGACTAGATATTATGTTTTCCACATGTCTCTGTGCCAGATATCAAGCTGATCCTAAAGAGTCACATTTGCTAGCAGTAAAAAAGATATTTAGGTATCTGAAAGGTACTGCTAAACGTGGTCTTTGGTATCTTAAAGTCAAGGATTTTGAGCTAATTAGGTATTCAGATGCTGACTTTGCAGGATGTAAAATAGACAAGAAAAGTACTACTGGTGGTTGCCAGTTACTGGGTGGTAGGCTAGTCAGCTGAACGAGCAAAAAGCAAAATACTGTATCCACATCTACTGCTGAGGCATAATATGTTTCTGCTGGTAGCTGTACTGCTCAAGTACTATGGATGCAAAGCCAGCTGAAGGACTATGGTGCTCATGTTACAAAAACTCCAATCTACTGTGACAACACCAGTGCAATTGCTATTACCAACAATCCTGTGATGCATTTGATAATGCTAAAAACGAACATATATTTCATAGCATTATCCCTCAAGAAAGACAAGCTTTTAGTTGCAATTGTTATATTTACAAGTGATATTCGTTTAAATAATAAAAGGTGAAGACAAAAGACAGATTCAATGAATTGAAGACACAAACGACCAAAAAGCTCAAAAGAACAAAGTACAATCCAAGAGGTTCAAATTATTGATGAGAAACGTCTAAAAGTTACAAGAGTACAAGCCGCAAAACGCAAAGTACAAGATATTAAATAGTTTAAAAGGACGTTCGAAAATTCAGAACCGGGACCAGAGTCAACTCTGAACGCTCGACGCAACGAACTAAAAATTACAAGTCATCTATGTACATGAATATAATATAATATATAATTAATTCTTAAAATTATATATATTATATTATATATAAAACCGTCGGCAAACTAGCAAACAACCATTTGTGAGCTTGATTCCCAGGCCATGCGATTACATGGCCAGAAGGCACAAATGCCATGCGATTGCATGGCAGCAGATACCTGGCCACATCTATAAATTTCAGCATTTTCGGACGAATGTTTTACACTTTTTCTAATCCTCTCTATCTCTCTGATATATAATATATATATATATATATATATATATATATATATATATATATATATATATATATATATATATATATATATATTATAATTTTAATTTTAATTTTAATTTTAATTTAATAATAATAAGGGTATGTTACCGAATGTTGTAAGTGTGTAAGTCGAAATTCTGTCCGTGTAACGCTACGCTATTATTAATCATTGTAAGTTATGTTCAACCTTTTTAAATTAATGTCTTGTAGCTAAGTTATTATTAGACTTATTTAAATTAAAGTAATCGTGATGTTGGGCTAAAATATTAAGACGAGGTAATTGGGCTTTGTACCATAATTGGGGTTTGAACAAAAGAATGACACTTGTGGAAATTAGACTATGGGCTATTAATAGGCTTTATATTTGTTTAATTGAATCATAGTTCATTAATTTAATATAAAGATTTACAATTGGACGTACCTATAAATAACCATATACACTCGATCGGACACGATGGGCAGGATATTTATAAGTACTAATAATCGTTCATTTAACCAGACACGGGAATGGATTAATAGTTAATAGACTTATTAAAACAGGGGTGAATTACATACAAGGAAAATTGGTGTAATTATAGTTTAAGTCCCCAATTAGTTGGAATATTTGACTTCGGATATAAGGATAATTTGACGAGGACACTCGCACTTTATATTTATGACTGATGGACTGTTATGGACAAAACCAGATGGACATATCGAATAATCCAGGACAAAGGACAATTAACCCATGGTAATAAACTAAAATCAACACGTCAAACATCATGATTACGGAAGTTTAAATAAGCATAATTCCTTTATTTCATATTTCATCGCACTTTTATTTACTATCATTTTATTTAATTGCACTTTTAATTATCGTACTTTTTTAATTATCGCAATTTTATTTATCATCATTTTATTTATCGCACTTTAATTTATCGCACTTTAATTATCGTCATTTTATTTATCTCACTTTAATTTATCGCACTTTAATTATTGTCATTTACTTTACGCTTTAAATTAAGTTATTTGTATTTTTTTTATTTTACATTAGGTTTTAACTGCGACTAAAGTTTTAAAATCGACAAACCGGTCATTAAACGGTAAAAATCCCCTTTTATAATAATAATACTACTTATATATATATTTATATATTTACAAATATAGTTTAAAAAATATAGCGTTAAACTTGGCTAGCTCCCTGTGGAATGAACCGGACTTACTAAAAACTACACTACTGTACGATTAGGTACACTGCCTATAAGCATTGTAGTAAGGTTTAGGTATATCCACTCTATAAATAAATAAATAATTTGTGTAAAATTGTATCGTATTTAATAGTATTTCATAACAATTAATAACTATTTCGTATACACCTCTACGCACATCAAGTATTTTTGGCACTACTACCGGGGACTACTTAAACGCCGGAAGCGAAACGCTATATATATATATATATATATATATATATATATATATATATATATATATATATATATATATATATATATATATATATATATATATATATATATATATATATATATATATATATATATATATATATATAAAAGATTTTTAATTTACTTTTGTAAAAATACGTTTTAAAAATACAAAAATATAAAAAGAAAAACAAAAAAATATATATTTTTAAGAGTTTGTTAAATATATATATAAAATTATAAAGTTTCTTTATTTTTATTTTAGTTTTTAAAATATAATTTTTTATTTGTTTATATAAATATTTTATAAAAACAGAAAAATTAAAAAATTAAAGATTTTCGGGCCTGGTACTGTAGCAGCCCATATTCTGGCCTAGTGAAATGTCCCGTTCTTATTGATTAAAAACGTTCCATATTAATTGATTTCGTTGCGAGGTTTTGACCTCTATATGAGACGTTTTTCAAAGACTGCATTCATTTTAAAACAAACCATAACCTTTATTTCATCAATAAATGTTTAAAAAGCTTTACGTAGATTATCACATAATGATAATCTAAAATATCCTGTTTACACAGGACTATTACATAATGGTTTACAATACAAATATGTTACAACGAAAGAAGTTTCTTGAATGCAGTTTTTACACAATATCATACAAGCATGGACTCCAAATCTTGTCCTTATTTAAGTATGCGACAGCGGAAGCTATTAATATTCACCTGAGAATAAACATGCTTTAAACGTCAACAAAAATGTTGGTGAGTTATATGTTTAACCTATATATATCAAATCGTAACAATAGACCACAAGATTTCATATTTCAATATACATCCCATACATAGAGATCAAAATCATTCATATGGTGAACACCTGGTAACCGACATTAACAAGATGCATATATAAGAATATCCCCATCATTCCGGGACACCCTTCGGATATGATATAAATTTCAAAGTACTAAAGCATCCGGTATTTTGGATGGGGTTTGTTAGGCCCAATAGATCTATCTTTAGAATTCGCGTCAATTAGGGTGTCTGTTCCCTAATTCTTAGATTACCAGACTTAATAAAAAGGGGCATATTCGATTTCGATAATTCAATCATAGAATGTAGTTTCACGTACTTGTGTCTATTTTGTAAATCATTTATAAAACCTGCATGTATTCTCGTCCCAAAAAATTAGATTTTAAAAGTGGAACTATAACTCACTTTCACCAAATATCACTTCGTCGAGAATTTGACTTGGCCACGGGTTAATTCACGAACCTATAACAATACATAAATATATCAAAATATAATAGAAATATATTCACAATATTTTCTTTATTACGTGTTGATGATTTTTAGTTGTCCAGTTAGCGGTCCGATGTTAGAAGTCCACAATTGATCGTACATGAATAAATTAATATATATATCTTGAATCAATCCACGACCCAGTGTATACATATCTCAGTATTTATCACAACTCAAACTATATATATTTTGGAATCAACCTCAACCCTGTATAACTAACTCCAACATTCACATATAGAGTGTCTATGGTTGTTCTGAAATATATATAGATGTGTCGACATGATAGATCGAAACATTGTATACGTGTCTATGGTATCTCAAGATTACATAATATACAATACAAGTTGATTAAGTTATGTTTGGAATAGATTTGTTACCAATTTTCACGTAGCTAAAATGAGTAGTTTTTACCAATTTTGTTTTGCTCGCCATTTCTTCATTTCTAATCCGTTTTGAGTGTTTTAAGAGGCCACGGTTTCGTATTGAACTTGAATTTATGAAAATAAACATAAAAGGTATAGGTTTATAGTCGAAAATACAAGTTACAAGTCGTTTTTGAAAGAGGTAGTCATTTCCGTCGAAAGAACGACATCTTGATGACTGTTTTGAAAAACATACTTTCACTTTGAGTTTAACCATGATTTTTGGATATGGTTTCATGTTCAAAAGAAAAATCATTTTCCCATAAGTATAGCTTTTAAATTAAAGTTTTTCATAGTTTTTAATTATCCAAACCAAAACAGCCCCCAGTTGTAACTACGACGGCGTAAATCCGGTTTTATGGTGTTTATCGTGTTTCCGGGTTTTAAATCATTAAGTTTGCATATCATATAGATATATAACATGTGTATAGTTTATTTTAAAAGTGTAGTTAGAAGGATTAACTTAATTTGCGAACAAGTTTAGAATTAACTAAACTATGTTCTAGTGATTACAAGTTTACCACTTCGAATATGATAGCTTTTCATGTATGAATCGAATGATGTTATGAACATCATTACTACCTTAAGTTCCTTGGATAAACCTACTAGAAAAGATAAAAATGGATCTAGCTTCAACAGATCCTTGGATGGCTCGAAATTCTTGAAGCAGAATCATGACACGAAAACAAGTTCAAGTAAGATCATCACTCGAAATAAGATTGTTATAGTTATAGAAATTGAACCAAAGTTTGAATATGAGTATTACCTTATATTATAAAGATATCTTACTGTAAATAAGAAATATTTCTTGAGGTTGGATGATCACTCTACAAGATTGGAAGTAAGCTAGCAAACTTGGAAGTATTCTTGATTTTATGAAACTAGAACTTGTAGAATTTATGAAGAACACTTAGAACTTGAAGATAGAACTTGAGAGAGATCAATTAGATGAAGAAAATTGGAGAATGAAAGTGTTTGTAGGTATTTTTGGTCGTTGGTGTATGGATTAGATATAAAGGATATGTAATTTTGTTTTCATGTAAATAAGTCATGAATGATTACTCATATTTTTGTAATTTTATGAGATATTTCATGCTAGTTGCCAAATGATGGTTCCCACATGTGTTAGGTGACTCACATGGGCTGCTAAGAGCTGATCATTGGAGTGTATATACCAATAGTACATACATCTAAAAGCTGTGTATTGTACGAGTACGAATACGGGTGCATACGAGTAGAATTGTTGATGAAACTGAATGAGGATGTAATTGTAAGCATTTTTGTTAAGTAGAAGTATTTTGGTAAGTGTCTTGAAGTATTTCAAAAGTGTATGAATACATATTAAAACACTACATGCATATACATTTTAACTGAGTCGTTAAGTCATCGTTAGTCGTTACATGTAAGTGTTGTTTTAAAACCTTTAGGTTAACGATCTTGTTAAATGTTGTTAACCCAATGTTTATAATATCAAATGAGATTTTAAATTATTATATTATCATGATATTATGATATATGAATATCTCTTAATATGATATATATATACATTAAATGTCGTTACAACGATAATCGTTACATATATGTCTCGTTTCAAAATCATTAAGTTAGTAGTCTTGCTTTTACATATGTAGTTCATTACTAATATACTTAATGATATGTTTACTTATCATAATATCATGTTAACTATATATATAACCATATATATGTCATCATATAGTTTTTACAAGTTTTAACGTTCGTGAATCACCGGTCAACTTGGGTGGTCAATTGTCTATATGAAACCTATTTCAATTAATCAAGTCTTAACAAGTTTCATTGCTTAACATGTTGGAAACACTTAATCATGTAAATAACAATTTCATTTAATATATATCTATAAACATGGAAAAGTTCGGGTTACTACACCTAGAACCCTAACCCATGCGACCGTATGAAAATATAACGCGATATCCATGCGATCACATGGCCTTGTCTGACACGCCATAATTGACCTAGTTCTGCATTAATTACGCAGTATTAATTATTATTATTATTATAAACCCTAATTAGGGTTAATTATTTAATTAATTAGTTTAGTTTTTAGTTTTAATTTGTAATTTAAGATTTAATTAGTTTTATTAATTATATAAATTAATACTTTTATAAAATAAATAATATAAAAATAATATTTTTATAAAAATTAGTAATTTTATCTTTTTTTTGTCTCTTTTTATAAATTGTATACTTTTATTATTTAGTACGTAATTTGTATTTTTATCGCTCATAACTAGTTTTAAGATATAGTATTTGCCTTAGTTATTTTTATTTCTAGATTTTTAGGCTTTGTCGTAAAATCCCTTAAGTGCTTTTTCTTTAGACTAAGATATAGGTGCTTTAGAATTTTGCGATGCCATTTTAAGATTTTAGTACTTTTTAAGTTATTGCCGTTTTGAATTTAGTATTCCTTTAAGCTTTAATACCTTTAGACGTAACTTTTAATTTTTAGTTTTTAGACTTTTAAGTTTCGACGCGCTACGTTCTTTTTATTATTTTTCGACCTTTTATTTTTCGACGTTTTTCGACGCGCTCTTTTTCTTTCTTATTTTTCGACGCTCTAGTTTTTAGGACATAGAATTTTCTATTTCTTCTTTAAAATTTCTTTAAATTTCAACGAAAAATTATTTTAAGTGGTTAAATTGATAGACATCCAAAATTTTCTGATTAGTAGTAATAGTTGGATTTGTTAGTGGCGAGTTGTGGGATTCCGATTTAAAGGGTCCTGGCTACCTGCTGCATCTATTGGCTATTCGAAACGTGGGCAAAATCAGAAAAATCTATTAATTTGATAACTTATATAATTTTTATCTTTTATAACTAATAGGATATTCAGTGAATGCACCGAGCAAAACGTTCACCACCTTTTATACGTTCACCACCTGTAACTCGATCAAGACATCTAGCCAATATTTTCGACGTTAATTTTTCTTTAGAATCGTCATCCAGTCGACCAAGTACTCCAATTCAAATTTCCGATAATCCATTTTTGAACCCGACCTCACAATTGAGAATCTGGAGGATATTCAGGGACAATTCAGAGATCCTGAACCATTAATCATTCCTCCTGAACCACCAATCATTCAAACAGAGATTGTCGAGGAACAAACCATTAAGTCAGAATCCTCTAGTGATTCAGATTCAACAAATTCAATCATGGAAAATCTGGAACCTCTAAGTCTGGAAGACCGAATGAGAGCTAAACGCACTGGCCAAGGTCACACAATTACTCAACCGGACATTAATGCGCCAGATTATGAAATCAAAGGACAAATCCTACACATGGTAACTAATCAATGCCAATTTAGTGGTGCGCCGAAGGAAGATCCAAATGAACATCTTCGTACCTTTAAAAGGATCTGTACTCTATTTAAAATCCGAGAAGTGGAGGATGAACAGATATATCTCATGTTATTTCCCTGGACTTTAAAGGGAGAAGCCAAAGATTGGTTAGAATCATTACCTGAAGGGGCGATTGATACATGGGATGTCTTAGTTGAAAAATTTCTTAAACAATTCTTTTCGGCATCTAAAGCCGTGAGACTTCAAGGATAAATTGTTACGTTCACACAAAAGCCAAATGAAACTCTATATGAGGCGTGGACAAAATTTGGAAAGTTGTTAAGAGGATGTCCGCAACATGGTTTAGACACTTATCAAATAGTACAAATATTCTACCAAGGATGCTACATCACTACAAGAAAAGACATCGATATAGCAGCTGGTGGTTCTATTATGAAGAAAACAGCAACTGAAGCTTACAAAATTATTGATAACACTGTTTCCCACTCACATGAGTGGCATCAAGAAAAAGATATCGTTAGATCATCTAATGTAGCTAGAGCCGATTCTAGCCATGACTTTGATCCCATTTCTGCAAAGATAGATGCTGTCGAGAGACGAATGGAAAAGATGACTAAAGATATTCACTCAATATGAATTAGTTGTGAGCAGTATTGAACAAACAATGGAACAATGGAACACATTTGACAAAAGATTGTCTCAGTATTGAACAAACAATGGAACAAAGAGAGAATGTTTCATACATGAACCAAAGGCCTGGAAATAATTATCAGAATAATTATCAACCGCCAAGACCAATCTACAATCAAAACTAGAATTATAGCCGAAATGTTTCATATAACAACCAACAAGGTCCTAGCAATCAACAAGTATCCAACAATACTTACAATCAGCAAAGACCTATTTTTCAAAATAAACCAACACAAACCGATGATAAAAAGCCAAATTTAGAAGACATGATGTCGAAGCTAGTTGAATCTCAAACACAGTTTTTCACATCTCAGAAACAAACCAATGAACAAAATGCTCACGCATTTAGAAATCAACAAGCTTCTATCCAAAATCTGGAACAAGAAGTAAGTAACCTAGCAAGGTTGACAGGTGAAAGAAAATCGGGAAGTCTACCTAGCGATACAAATGCTAACCCCCGGAATGAAACAGCTAAAGCCATTACCACAAGAAGTGGTATTACACTTAAACCACCTGAAATACCTGTAATTTCTGATGACTCTATTCCTACTCCACAAGAACCACAACCTGAGCAAGAAAAGGAAAAAGAACCGGTAGTTGAAAAGGTTAATGAAGATAACACAGTTAAAGCTAAACCTTATGTTAAACCATACCAACCACCACTTCCTTACCCGAGTAAAATGAGAAAAGAAAGATTTGAAGCCGAGCAATCCAAATTTCTAGATATGTTTAAACAAATAAATGTCAATCTTCCTTTCATTGATATGATTTCAGGAATGCCTAGGTATGCTAAATTCTTGAAAGATCTAATCACAAATAGAAAGAAAATGGAAGAACTCTCGGCTGTTACTATAAATGCAAATTGTTCTGCAGTACTATTGAATAAGATACCAGAAAAACTTTCAGATCCAGGAAGTTTCACAATTCCATGTTTTCTGGGTAGTCTTAATTCAATAGAAGCATTGGCAGACTTAGGTGCTAGTATAAATTTAATGCCGTATTCACTATACGCTAAACTAGACCTCGGAGAATTGAAACCAACAAGAATAAGCATACAACTAGCCGATCGATCAGTAAAATATCCTAGAGGGATAATGGAGAACATGCTAGTTAAAGTTGGTACTTTAGTATTTCCAGTAGATTTTGTTATTCTGGACATGGAAGAAGATTCTCGAGTTCCTCTCATATTAGGAAGACCATTCTTAAACACGGCTAAAGCAATAATAGACGTGTTCGGTAAGAAACTGACCCTAAGTATAGAGGACGAGAGTGTTACCTTTTCTGTTGATAGAGCCATGCAACAACCGCAATCTGCAGATGATACATGTTATTATATTCAAACTATAGATTCACATGCAGAATTGTTAGAAGAATTTCCAGAATTACAAGGAACAGGAGAATGTTCTTTAGGAGAAGGAACAGAACCAATTGATGAAGCTGAAATGTTAGCCGCACTCATGGCTAATGATTATGAACCAACAACAGAAGAAATTCAAATGCTAAAAGAAGAAGACAGATATCGATACAAATCATCGATAGAAGAACCACCGATATTAGAGTTAAAGCCACTTCCAAACCATTTGGAATATGCTTATTTACATGCTGAATCTGAATTACCTGTAATAATATCGTCTTCTCTTACTGAAAATGAAAAATCTCGACTTATTTCTGTGCTAAAAGCTCATAAACCAGCTATTGCATGGAAGATTCATGACATTAAATGAATAAGTTCTTCGTATTGCACACATAAAATCCTGATGGAAGAAGGTCTTAAAACGTATGTGCAACGCCAATGAAGACTAAATCCTAATATGCAAGATGTTGTTAAGAAAAAAACTATTAAACTGCTAGATGCAGGTTTAATTTATCCAATCTCTGATAGTCCATGGGTAAGCCCAGTTCAATGTGTGCCTAAGAAGGGTGGCATGACTGTCATCACAAATGAGAAAAATGATCTTATTCCTACTAGGACTGTAACAGGATGGCGTGTTTGTATTGATTATAGAAAACTAAATGATGCCACTAGAAAAGATCACTTTCCCTTACCTTTCATTGATAAAATGTTGGAAAGGTTAGCCGGAAATAGTTACTATTGTTTTCTTGACTGTTTCTCCGGATACTTTCAAATTCTAATAGCACCCAAAGATCAAGAGAAAACCACGTTCACGTGCCCTTATGATACTTTTGCTTACAAACGCATGTCATTTGGACTTTGCAACGCCCCTGCAACCTTTCAAAGGTGCATGATGGCGATTTTTCATGACATGATAGAAGAATGCATGGAAGTATTCATGGACGACTTTTCAGTCTTCGGTGATACATTTGAAACATGTCTAGTTAATCTTGAACGAATGCTTATTAGATGCGAACAATCAAATCTAGTTCTTAATTGGGAGAAATGCCATTTCATGGTTAAAGAAGGCATCGTTCTTGGTCATAAAATTTTAAAGGAAGGAATTGAAGTGGATAGAGCTAAAGTAGATGTAATTGCTAAATTCCACATCTCACCAATGTTAGAGGAGTTAGGAGTTTTCTTGGGAATGCTGGTTTTTACTGACGTTTCATAAAAGATTTTTCCAAAATTGCCACTCCTATGAATAAACTCCTAGAAAAGGATGCTCCATTCATCTTTTTGGATGAATGCATCAAATCTTTTAATATTCTTAAAGAAAAACTCACTAATGCGCCGATCATGATAACTCCAAATTGGAATCTACCATTTGAACTCATGTGCGATGCAAGTGATTTTGCAATGGGAGCCGTTTTAGGACAAAGGACTGAAAAATGATTTCAACCTATTTATTATGCTAGTAAGACATTACAAGGAGCACAAACGAATTACACAACTACTTAAAAAGAACTCCTTGCTATTGTCTTTGCTTTTGACAAATTTCGTTCATATCTCGTTCTAGCTAAAACGGTGGTCTATACCGACCATTCTGCTCTTAGATACCTATTTTCAAAACAAGATGCTAAACCACGATTAATCCGTTGGATCTTACTCCTACAAGAATTCGATATTGAAATCCCAGACAAAAAGGGAGCAGAAAATCTCGCCGCTGATCATCTTTCTCGTCTTGAAAATCCTGAATTAGAAGTTCTAAATGAATCAGCCATACAAGATAACTTTCCTGATGAATATCTATTGAAGATAGATTATAATGAAATTCCATGGTTTGCAGACTATGCAAACTATTTAGTATGTGGATTCCTTGAAAAAGGGTTGTCGTACCAAAAATGAAAGAAATTCTTTAGTGATATAAAACACTATTTCTGGGAAGATCCACATTTGTTTAAAAGTTTTCCCGATGGAATAATATGCCGATGTGTATTCGGGGATGAAGCCAGTCAAATCTTAAACCATTGTCACACAGGACCAACAGGAGGGCATTATGGGCCTCAACTTATAGCAAGAAAAGTCTACGATGCTGGATTCTATTGGCCTATAATTTTCAAAGACACACACCTTCTTTGCAAATCCTGTGATGCTTGTCAAAGGGCCGGAAAAATAAGTCAACGCGATGAAATGCCACAAAATGTCATTCAAGTATGTGAAGTATTTGACGTTTGGGGTATTGACTTTATGGGTCCATTTCCAAAATCTCATAATATTCTCTACATTCTCGTTGCCATTGATTATGTATCTAAATGGGCTGAAGCACAAGCTCTCCCAACTAACGATGCACGAGTTGTAGTCAACTTTTTAAAACGTCTTTTTGCAAGGTTCGGAACACCGAAAGCTTTAATAAGTGATCGGGGTACTCATTTTTGTAATAATCAACTTGAGATTAAAAGATATGGAGTAACTCATAAAATCTCAACCGCTTATCATCCACAAACAAGTGGACAAGTTGAAAATACCAACTGAGCTTTAAAACGTATTCTAGAGAAAACCGTAGGATCAATTCCGAAAGAATGGTCCATGAAATTGGAGGATGCACTCTGGGCTTTTAGAACAGCCTACAAAACTCCAATTGGAACCACACCTTTTAGACTCATTTACGGAAAAGCATGTCATCTTCCAGTAAAAATTGAACATAAAGCATTTTGGGCTTTGAAGACATGTAATCTTGATTTACATGAAGCTGGACGTCTACGGTTAAGTCAACTAAACGAATTAGAAGAATTAAGACATGAAGCATATGAAAATTCGTTAATCTATAAGGAAAGAACGAAGAAATGGCATGATAAAAGAATTTGAAGTTCAAAAGAATTTAAAGAAGGAGACAGAGTTCTTCTTTTCAATTCACGATTCAAGCTATTTCCTGGAAAATTGAAATCAAGATGGTCTGGACCATTCATAGTCAAAAGAGTTTTCCCATACGAAATAGTAGAATTAATAAATTCAAATGGGATTGAATTTAAGGTTAATGGTCACATAGTTAAACATTACATAGATAGTCCAATGGAAGTTGAAGATGGAGTTAATCACAATTTCGACACCACAGCTAACTAAGTGTTGGGAAGGTTCGAATCTTTTTAGGGTAATATATATTTATGTTAGAGTCAGATATTCTATTTTCGTGTAGTTTCTAAGAATGAAATCCGAATGGTCTTTCCCTAGCAGACCCTAAAGAACTAGTCTTCTCCCCCATTCTGAATTTTTATTTTTTTTAGGTTTTACAAGATGAAGAATTCCTTTGATTTGAACCATGGTCTAATGCTACACGCTTTGATTACTAAACGTAATAATGACGCTCTCGAGTGACCTGGTGTCAGTAATAAGAAGCAAATGTGACGAAGTGAGGAAAGAACTCAGGAAAGATCATCATAAGATACATTTTAGAAAAGGAAAATCAAAATCCGCAACAAAAAGAAGAGCACGACACCTTGAAGGATGTTATAAATGCGGAAAATGGTCACACGAAGGTAAATGTTCAAACAATCAAACTTATTCAAATACCGAATTTGTTACTCTATGCAGAGAAGGACCGTTCATATGTTTAGAAGAAAAGATATTCAAGAATCGAGGTTACGCTTACGTAGCTATGGAGAACCAAATCACACGACTCTCCTATGAGTCGGCTAAAGCAGGTCTCTGAGAATTCTATCTCACAGATAAGTATGTACAGTTTTTAATTTTGTTTTTATTTATTGCTTTTAACCTTTTGATAATAAACGTTGAATCGTTCGCTATAAAGTATTAAATTGGTATTCAATAAAATTAGGTATGCGTAACCGAAATTATTGATATCATACAAAAATTTATTACATCACTGCGAAATTTACCGTTTATTCTTGAGGTATAAATATCTTTAATCAATCGACCCAAAATATTTCAAAAATTCGTCAGGAGTAAAACTAGGTTATGGAACCGAAATTACTTTACCGAAAAGAGGAGCGTATATTTTTGATAATATTTGATTGATTAAAGTGGGATAAAAGACCAAAAAGATTTTTAATTTTAATTTTTACCTTGTTTTTAAAATTAATATATAAATATTAATTTAATATTGTAAACTTTTTAAAATCAATATATTTAAGTTTGTAAATATTTATTTAAGCATACTCTCAAATCCTCACCAAAAATTCTCATTTTTTCACCAAATTACTCTAAATTTCTCACAAAACTTCGCTACAATCATGCCTAGGTTTGGATTTTTTTAGCAAGAAGATAAAAATTACACCCCTAAACTCTTAAATTTCTTAGTTTTTGTGATAATTACCAATATTTTACCTAATTTAATTTTGTCAATTTTTAGTGTAATTAGAGTTAAATTGTTAGTATTTTATGCATGTATAACCTAGATTGATGCTATTTAAAATGATTTGAAGCCAAAAACGTCAAAATTTTTAGGAATTTAGGGTTTGTGTTCTTGAGTAATTTGGGGTTTTTTGATATAAACAGGTTATGGCCGATTTTTGTTATGAATTATTGCTAAATTAAGTAGTGTAACATGTTTAGGTAGCTAAATGATCCAAACTTTGATCCTAAACATGATTTTTGAGAATTAAAGTAGACTTTCTAGGTATAAAATTCATGAATTTGATTAATTTGATATAAATGCCATTTGAAATTTGTTTAATTGCTAGTAATGGTTATTTTAACACGTTTTTTGAGTTGAATGCTTATGAACTTTGTAAACATTTTCATATATGCTTATTTGAAAAAGTGTAGAATTGTTAAAATTGTGAAAATGTGTATAAGTTTAATTTTGATTGAACATGTTATTGTAATTGTTTCAAGTTGTTATTTTGCTAATACTAATGCATATTTGGATGCACAAATTTTGTGTTTAATGTGTTTTGTAGAAAAATACCGATACTGATGGTGCATCATCATCATCTAGGCAACCTGCTCCGGAACCTGAACTAGAAATGCAATATGAGCCACAATATGAACCAGAACCTGAACCGGAGCAACAACAGGAACAACAACAACAACCTGACCAACACGTACCATACTATGATCCGCAACAAGAATATGTTAATACCTATGTAATTTTTTTGATTCATTCAATAGTAGAACACCCAACGATTCATGAAGGACAGTTGCATCCTAATTTGAGATTTGATCGAAGCTGGAGAGATTACCCGATGTATAAAAGTAACAAATTCAAACTGGTAACGAAAAATGTAGAAGTGCCGAGGGTAATCGATTGGGAGCCTTTGGAAAGGGTCCAACTAGTTAACTCAGTTAGGCAGCATCTGATCCAAAGGTATGGCAGCTCTTCTTTTCTCAATTGGGAACGTTTATTCACCATTCGTAGGCCTGTATATAAGGAATGGTTCGTTGAGCTTATGAGTACTATTTCACTTAATACGGATGTAGTTAGGTTAGATGATAGAAGTTTTCTTAGATTTTTACTTGGCCGTAGGATGTACAGGATGTCCATGCTGGACATGGCCAAGGCTTTACAGATTTACACTCCTGGTGAATTACTACTACCCGATTGTACAAATTTGATTTATCATGGGGAACGGATAGATAGGGATTTTGATGCGGATGCCGTCTGGAGGCGTATGTCAGATTATAATGTTTTTATGCTGGGAGGAAGACACTCCTATTTAGATATTAACAAAGCAGAGCTACGTATTATACATAGATTTTTAGCTAATTTCGATTACAAAAGAGGTAAAATCAAGGAGAAGATGACCTTACATGATTTATTTTACCTTAAGTGTATTCGAAACACTAGAAGCTTTGTTAATATCCCCTACTGTGTCGGTTTTTATCTGTCCAAAATGGTGGCAGGAATACAGGACTGGGGTGTAATAGGAGGAGGTATTTTTGTTACTCTCATTGGAGAGTATTTGGGTGTATATAGGGACCAAGGGGGTCCACTGATGGTGTGTAGGGAACAGGTTGATACTTTAGGATTGAAGGTCTATCAAGGTGCTAAGGTATTAAAGAGCAGACGCAATCAGGCAGTACCATATGATGGCCGTCATCCACAGGTAGAGAGAGGTTCAGATGAGGAAATGGAGGAATCGGATGACATTAGGGATGTCATTAGGGAGGATATGACTGACGTCTACCAGCGTATAGATGAGGTAGAATTGACAAACCAGGATAGACATAGTCGATACGAGCAGTGGCAAGTCGAGAATGTGTACGAGCATTCTAGGAAATGACATCATGATAGATGGCACTATCATCAACATCAGATCATGAGCCAGCTATCACCTCAGGTACCAAATAACTACGTACCAACCCGACCTGCTTATTATCCTCCACACCAGCCTGATATGCGAGCACCATTTACTCTCTACGACCCTAACCAGGCCTATCAGTACACCTATAGCCAACCATAGAACCCGCCCGACAACATGAACTGAAACCCCTATCCAGATTGATACAGTTCCCGTTGGTGATTTTTATTTTTTTTATTTTTATTTATTTATGTTTAAACATATAATATTGTGATACTTTTAATGTAATGTTTAATATTTTTATTATGTTGTACTAATATTTCATATTTGATTTGAAAGTGGGATTTTAAGTCCCATTTCAAATTACCATGCATGTTTATATTTGTACTGTATGTATTTTATTTCATGTACACAAGAGGGTAAAACAAGCGCATTTTCAAAGACTGGCATTAATTTCAGCAAAAGCTACTAATTTTGATGACAAAATGAAAAACAAATGTGATGTAACAACAAGACAGAATGAACAAATGATGTGCACCATTTATCATTCAGCAAACAAACGCCAATATGTTTGGAAACTTTGGTAAAATTTAATCATTTTTCTACGCTAATCACCCGCAATAATTTAAATTGTTACTGATTTCTTGCAAATGAGGGTATTGCAAGATCTTAAGTGTGGGGAGGGGTTAAATTCTTTCGGATTTTTAAATTTTTTTTTTTGACTTATACACTTGCTTACCATTAAAAATACTAGTAACGCAGTAGTTGTATTAGAATCTAGTGCTCTCTGATAATAAAGAACAGCCCTAGTCTTATATACTGACTACCCAATTCTAGTAAATTTTTTCAAAATTTTCAATTAAATGAACTCAAAATCATGTTTATACAAATTTATGAACGATAAAACTAGGTGTTAACACCGAAATTATTGTTACCTCGGAAAGGACATAAATTGAGAAACAACCCAAAATGTTAGAATTCATTTAAAATGGAATAGAGGACAATAAAAAGGCAAAGAAAGGAAAATAAAAGCCAAGTGTGGGAAAAATTTACCAAGTTATTTAGAACATATATCACATATTTTTGTACAAATAATTGAAAATACTTTTGTTTTGGACAATTTTAATTAGTTTTACCCAGTTTATTGTAATTTAAAAGGAAGTAAATCTTTTGAGAGAAAAAAAATACGCGCTTCTTGATTTAGGTCAGAAAGTTGTCGTCCAGACCAGTTGTAGAGTCTATGAAAAACCTTGATAAGTTTTCTTGAAAATCAGCTGGAAATCCACGGACCTCAGCATCAAACAGGGTCGCCAAGTGGTCAGACTTATCCTAACCATGAGAGAATATGTCTCGTAAAATGGGGAGGGCACCGTGCAAATTAGCTTATAAGACTAATGAATCAGATCCCCAGAAAGGATAATCTCCTTAAAGATCAAAAATCAGCTTTTATGCCTGATATTACTCAATCCTTGATATTGACCTTAAAGATTGAGAATTCAAACTCATGGAATTTGATGATATCTAAACTCGAGCTTGAACGAGAAAATATTTTGATCAAAATTACAAACCGATTTGTTTTCTGAAAACCCATTTTTAATGCGTTCATTACCATTGAACATAAAATCCTAGGAATTCACCTAGAATTCATTAGGTCACCTGAACCAAATCGGGTGTCAACCGTAAGAACGGTGGTTGCATAGCATGGTCGAATACAGGACCTTGTGCCAGACCGAAAAACTGTAGGGTGATCTTTACTATTGCTCCTACAAAGGATAGTAATTGCATCCGACATGATATAGACCATAATCAAAAGCATGTCACGGGACATTGCCTTAACAGTTGCTTGTTCAACGCTTTCCTTTACAACCAGACGGTAGTTTACCGAAAGGTAATATACGGAGCAAGTATACTGGACGTGTTGCTTTCCTAATACAAGGTTAGCAAGTGGGTGACACATAACCGCAAGTTTTGAGCTAAAATTTTCAAATCTGGAACCACCAAACCCACAAAAACAATTTGCAAACACCGGTGAATGGTTATTCTGGAAAACTTATCTAGGGTAAAAGCTAGATTGAATTTTCAAAAAGATCATATGTTTTCATAAAGATCCAATTTCCTAAAGGATCTAAATTTTTATAGTCATGTGGGACTGTAAACCACAACGTTACTATCATTGTTAATACCATCAAATCGAAATCACTGATGTACAAAGTGTGAAGAATAAAGAAGTGATTCTAGTATTTTTATTTCAAGACTATATTGCTTGAGGACAAGCAACGCTCAAGTGTGAGAATATTTGATAATGCTAAAAACGAACATATATTTCATAGCATTATCCCTCAAGAAAGACAAGCTTTTAGTTGCAATTGTTATATTTACAAGGGATATTCGTTTAAATAATAAAAGGTGAAGACAAAAGACAGATTCGACGAATTGAAGACGCAAACGACCAAAAAGCTCAAAAGTATAAAGTACAATCCAAGAGGTTCAAATTATTGATGAGAAACGTCTAAAAGTTTCAAGAGTACAAGCCGCAAAACGCAAAGTACAAGATATTAAATAGTACGAAAGGACGTTTGAAAATCCGAAACCGGGACCAAAGTCAACTCTCAACGCAACGGACTAAAAATTACAAGTCAACTATGCACATGAATATTATATAATATATAATTAATTCTTAAAATGATATATATTATATTATATATAAAACCGTCGGCAAACTAGCAAACAAACATTTGTGAGCTGGATTCCCAGGCCATGCGATCGCATGGCCAGAAGCACAAATGTCATGCGATCGCATGGCAGCAGATACCTGGCCACATCTATAAATTTTAGCATTTTCGAACGAATGTTTTACACTTTTTCTAATCCTCTCTATCTCTCTGATATATATATATATATATATATATATATATATATATATATATATATATATATATATATATATATATATATATATATATATATATATATATATATATATATTATAATTTTAATTTTAATTTTAATTTAATAATAATAAGGGTATGTTAGCGAATGTTGTAAGTGTGTAAGTCGAAATTATGTCCGTGTAACGCTACGCTATTATTAATCATTGTAAGTTATGTTCAACCTTTTTAAATTAATGTCTCGTAGCTAAGTTATTATTATGCTTATTTAAATTAAAGTAATCGTGATGTTGGGCTAAAATATTAAGACGGGGTAATTGGGCTTTGTACCATAATTGGGGTTTGAACAAAAGAACGACACTTGTGGAAATTAGACTATGGGCTATTAATAGGCTTTACATTTGTTTAATTGAATGATATTTCATTAATTTAATATAAAGATTTACAATTGGGCATACCTATAAATAACCATATACACTCGATCGGACACGATGGGCGGGATATTAATAAGTACTAATAATCGTTCATTTAACCGGACACGGGAATGGATTAATAGTTAATAGACTTATTAAAACAGGGGTGAATTACATACAAGGAAAATTGGTGTAATTATAGTTTAAGTCCCCAATTAGTTGGAATATTTGATTTCGGATATAAGGATAATTTGACGAGGACACTCGCACTTTATATTTATGACTGATGGACTGTTATGGACAAAAACCAGATGGACATATCGAATAATCCAGGACAAAGGACAATTAACCCATGGTAATAAATTAAAATCAACATGTCAAACATCATGATTACGGAAGTTTAAATAAGCATAATTCCTTTATTTCATATTTCATCGCACTTTTATTTACTGTCATTTTATTTAATTGCACTTTTAATTATCGTACTTTTTAATTATCGCAATTTTATTTATCGTTATTTTATTTATCACACTTTAATTTATCGCACTTTAATTATCGTCATTTTATTTATCGCACTTTAATTTATCGCACTTTAATTATTGTCATTTACTTTAAGCTTTAAATTAAGTTATTTGTATTTTTTTTTATTTTACATTAGGTTTTAACTGCGACTAAAGTTTTAAAATTGACAAACCGGTCATTAAACGGTAAAAACCCCCTTTTATAATAATAATACTACTTATATATATATTTATATATTTACAAATATAGTTTAAAAAAATATAGCGTTAAACTTGGCTAGCTCCCTATGGAACGAACCGGACTTACTAAAAACTACACTACTGTACGATTAGGTACACTGGCAATAAGTGTTGTAGCAAGGTTTAGGTATATCCACTCTATAAATAAATAAATAACTTGTGTAAAATTGTATCGTATTTAATAGTATTTCATAACAAATATATAACTATTTCGTATACACCTCTACGCACATCAGCATTCAAGGACTAAGCACATTGATGTTCGATATCGCTTTATAAAGGATCATGTTCAAAAAGGAGATGTGGAGCTACATTTTATTTCAACAGACCAGCAGTTAGTAGATCTCTTCACAAAGCCCTTAGATGAGAAACGTTTTAACTCTCTCATCTCTGAGCTGGGTATGCTTGAACTTTAAAATAAAAGACAATTTTGTTGGTGTGCTAGTTCTACAACATGTAGGGCAAACCAGTAAGTCACAAATTCTTTGCTTACTACCTACATGTCAACCTATCAGCACAACAAGGTCTTTTATGTCAGGTATATACAATGCATATAATGAAGTAATAAATAGCTCACAACATTAAATCACTACCTTAAAACTAAAATTCATTTACTCCCAATGATTTAAATTAAATTCATGACATATTAAATGTAACAAAGAATTTTTGTATTTAATATTAATACAAACTTTATTTTGTGGTCTTTAACTTCATTTTGAATTAAAACATGCTGTATTTAAAGCTTAATGGGAGGTATGAGTGCTCAAGCCGATTATACGTCATGTCAACAGTTCGTGTTCCCTCGAAAACATGCCAGTCTGTTAAATCTGCCCACGAGCCTGCATATGACAGTTGCCATTTTTCTCTCTCCTACACTTTTTCCACCAATCCGAAAGGTTAAATAAGGCGATCCATCTCTCATAATAACCTTCGGTTATTAACTCTTCAATTTACCTTTCTCTCTCAAAAATCCCCAAATCTTCAAATCATTCCACCATTCATCTTTCCAATTCATCAATGGCAGACCAACAACAATCACCACCCATCGAGAACCAACCTGAGGAACAACAACAACAGCAACAACAAGTTGAGGAACCTCAACCAGAACAACCACCTACACGGGAACCGAAGGCACAGATTGAATAGGTACCACTGTTCAATCTTCATCCAAGCCTTGTTAAGGCTGCTAATGCACCAGCACATGATTTTATTCACCTATCTAGAGGTAATGCTGCATACGCTCTCTCCATCCCCAAGTCTAAAGCCAACATGGGCTATGAGACTTTGATCTACTACATCAGGTGATGTGCTTTGGCAAGATCAATCACCGGAGTTCCTTCTCGACTTTATCCAGCCTGCTTAGGCAAATTCGGGTACACTTCTACCATGGCCACCAATCAACCAAATGCTGCATGTATTCGTGGCATGGTTACAGAAACCCTAACTTGATCTATCACCGTTGATGCTATTCGGCATGCTCTTCAATTACCCGGTGGACTATTTGTTGATTCACTAACAAGTGATGATTTAAGGAGGCAAGTGCTGGAAACTATTGGGTATACTGGTCTAATTGCTCATACCCCATTAAGGAAGCAGATGCCACCGTTGTGGTACTATTTCTTTAGACTGCTGACCTAGTGCATTAGCCAGAAGTCCAGTAGCTTTGATCAATGCTCAGATTTTGAGCTAAAGATGGTTCATGGGCTGTTGTTCAATAGAAACATCGATTATGCTGCTGAAATCTACTTGAGGTTACGGGAAATGGTGCTAGCACCAAAAAGAACTCATTTGATCCCCTTTCCAAGATTCTTAAGCTTGGTGTTTGAAAACGAGCTGGGTGATGCTTACCAGTAAATTCCTGATGAATCTTTTGACCTTACATTGAAACAAGGGGGATGACCAAAGCAGCACCAACTGCTCCATATGCTGCCTTGACGCTAGTAATGCTTGAGTATCTAGCTGCTCAAGGTGGAGTTTCCCAATCGACTGCATCTGGTAGTGCACCAGCTGAGGGGGATGGACCTCAGTGCAAGCTAGCTGCTAAACAGAAGAAGCCAGCTACCTCAACTAGAACAGCCACCGTCTCAGATACTGGTAAAGCAGTAGTTATATTAGAATCTAGTGCTCTCTGATAATAAAGAACAACCCTAGTCTTATATACTGACTACCCACTTCTAGTGTTGGAATCCGTTGCTCATCTATTTCTTGGTAACAGTCAAATCCAAACGTGCAAAAGTTGGCTCCAAGCATGCCACATGGGAGATTGCCCCAGGCTCAACTGCTGCTTCTAAAAAGAATGATGCTATGGAACCTGGTGCGTCTCTAGACCAAACAGCAGAAATTTCTAATTTAATTCAAAATATTTTAACTGCTGACTTGAAAAATGAAAGTGGAGTTAAGGGTATCACCTTGGCTCCCACGCTGACTGGTTTTAAAACTAGTGTTAAGAAGTGTAGCAACCCATATTCTTCTAACCAGACACTTCTACATTTTTCAAAATTATACTTCAAGAAATATTCTCTGCTGACAGTACAACCAGCAGAGAACATAACTGATCCCCAAAGCAGACTCGAGCTGGCTCCTCATCGTGTTGAACTAGCTCAGGCTACTGTACAGCCTAAATGTTACTTGGATCATGATAAGAGTCACACTCCTACATCATTACCAGCCAGCGCTCTTACACAAATCGGGTCAACATGTGTTGCCAATGAGTCAGCATAGTCACTGCTGGACTTACAGACACCTTACTCTGTCTCAGTCAAAGGGCTGACTAAATCACCAGTCTGTCCCTAGAGACCAACACCAGATGCAATTGTTGAGTCAAATTTATTTGGTTCTACAGTTGTTAACATAAAATGTCTTTTGTTTCAGTTCTTAGCAGGGTAGATGAACAGGCAGAGGGGGAGCATGAAAGGAATCCTGTTATGTTTACTAGTTATGAAACTGGTACTGATGAGCTCTCTGCTTCTGCTGCTGGTATTGGTATTGCTGATTTTCCTACTGGTGGTGCTGATACTAGTATTGTTGCCTCTACTGATGTTGGTGACACTGGAGCTAGTTTAGTTGTTGGTTCCACTGCTCTTAATGTTAATGAGGAATTAGCTGCTACTGATGTTTCTACTATTCCTCCTGATGTCTCCGATATTGCTACCTCAACTACTGATTCTGAAGTAGTTGATGAGATGATTGTGGAACCTCCTCCTGTTCTTGAAGAAGTCATTGACAATATTGTTAAGGATGTTCTAGTTTCTGAACCTACTGGTTCTGTTGGTATTCCGAATGTTGCTGATCTTCAATCGAGACATTTTATTACTGTGGATTTTTCTGGTCATCTACATGTTTCTGAGTCAACATCGGATACTTTCTTTAAAGGTGCTGCAGATACTGCTTCTTCACCTTTTGCACAGTCACCTGTTGCTGTGACTGGTTCTACGGAACCATCTATGGATGCTGGTACCTCTACTGCTGCTAACACTGACACTACTAAGGCTTCTATTTCTGGTGAAAAGCCCAAGTATGTGTGCCAGGTACCAGATCCAGATGAAGTTGTGCCAAACTTCATCTACAGGGGAGCTTCTATCACCCCCAAGATTGCCTTGCTGGTGGATCAGCTGACTATTGATCGTCAAAGTGCATTAGTGTCAGCCAGCAAGTTACCCAAGGAGGAGCTGACTGAACTACTTTCTCGGCTTGATCAACCAGCCCGTGAAGAGGTGTATGAGAGGCTGGCCACACTAGAGCAACCTAATGAGCAGCCATACTACCATTACTTTGGTATGGATCCTGCTGCTTCTCCATGGCCTGGTACATGGAGGCCTCTCAAGTTCATCCGTGATCCTACTACTGGTAATTACATAATGCAGAATATTCTTGATACGCCAGTACCTTCTGATTCATCAGCTTCTTCCTCATCATCTTCTTCATCTGATGGTGATGCTGATAAAGGTACTGGTAAGGAAGAGCCAGTCACTCATGATAATGTGACTGGCTCTAAGGATAAACCAGTGGATCTCAGTGATGATGATGCTAATAATGATACTGCAAAGGATACTAGTGTTTCTAAACCTTCGGGTGAAGGTAAAAATGATGGTGATCACCTACACCACCCCACGGAGGTACTCCTGTTGTAGCTGCTAGTGATCGCCCCTCTACCAGTGGATTTGTTCCCTCTGAGGTGGCTGAAGTTTCAACTCTGGCTGTTTATCGTACAGTTGCCAGAATCACACCAGATATCCAGAAAACCATCCACGCCACTCTTACTGACTGCATGGCTGAAGCTATTCACAGAGCTAGGTGCATTACAATGTCTACTATTGAAACCCAGCTCAAACAAGTATGTGCCTTTACTGATCTAGCAGTTGATGCCATTGTCCATCACCATGAAGAGGAGGAGAATCTTAAGAAGCAAATCCTCTCTCATTATGAATATATTGATCATATTACCCGTCTTCAAGATGAACTTGATGCTGCTAATTGTAATGCCCCGTCCTAATCCATCTGGATGAAGTCACCAACATCTGGTCCCATTGCGATGATCGACTCCAAATAATGTCTTTAAAATGAGCAAATGCACAGCGAAAGATTTCTTTCACACCTGAGAATAAACATGCTTTCAAGTGTCAACCAAAAGGTTGGTGAGTTCATAGGTTTATCATAAAATAATAAAATTCAGCATTTTGATAGACCACAAGATTTAAATGCTGCATGGTACAAATGGGCCCGAATCCTATACCCACCTGTAATGTACATGCGATATATTTTAAATACAGTACACCTTTCTCGTGTATAAAATCATCTTTCATAAATCTTAGTAACCGTACACATATCTTGTGCACAAAAATAACATATACATAAACTGTGTATAAAATCATTCTCTCGATACATAACATTCACATCAATTGGTGGCAATTATGATGTCCACATAATTCAATGGTGGCAATTATCATGTCCACATAATTCAATGGTGGCAATTATCATGTCCACATAATTCAATAATAATCCGCAGAACTTCTGTCTGCATAATAATTCATTCGAGGAATGTTTTGCTTGTGTCTATCTCGTCGAACATTTATAAAAGCATTTCATGTATTCGCAGTTCAAAATATATTTCAAAAACATTTAACAAAGCAGTTATAAAAACAGCGCATGTATTCTCAGCCCCAAAAATGTAAAGAGTGAAAGGGAATCAAATGAACTCACCATATTGTATTTTGTAGTAAAAATACATATTATGACATTTAACAAGTGTAGGGTTGGCCTCGGATTCACGAACCTTAGAAGCATTAAAAGAAACAAACTGATCGGGATGGGACTCGAACCCGCGACCTCTCGCTCAATGGACACACGCTCAACCAATGGACTGCACCTTCGTTTTTGTAATTAAAGCCCACGTTTACTATTTTAACAAGTTGATATATAAAGCCCAAATCAAAACCCACTCGATAAAGAATTCCACTCTAGATAATGGCCTAGTTCAATTTATTAATAAGCCCAACAGGAAATATAAGTTGCACCTCGGCCCAACATGTTGCTCCAGTCCAATAGCAGGTTGATTGTTGTTAGTTTAAATAATAAAAAAAACTGATGCAAGCTAGGATCGAACTCAGGATCAGTTGTTTAACATACGCCTAACAAACCACTGAAGCACTAGTATATTCTTGAATTTATCCAGAAATAAATAATGGCGAGTAGTGGTGGTTATGTGATGCTCGGACTAAATAACAGGAACGTAATATCAACCTGTTAAGTGGGTTTGGTATAGTAATTGGTTGAAACATAAAAAATATAACAGCTTCGAAACAGTGATCGCAGATGGTGTTTTAAACGGGTTTTAGTGGTGGGATGTTTTGGGTCTTCGAGTAGATACATATACAACATGCGTAGCAGCGGTAAACTAGCAGTAGCAATTTAGTGGTGATCGAAGGTGTTGATTTTTGGTTTAAACTCGAACCAAAACATTAGCTCGCGGTGGTTATTGAGTGGGTTTCTTGATGGTTTCCGATTCTTGTTCTTGCTCGAAGAAAGAACAGATGCGAGTAACGGATAGTGTTCGATGGTGGTAAGGTGGGTTTAGTCGTTAATCATGATCATCACCTTTATCCATTATGATAACGATCATCCAAATCTTACTTCTATCATCATCTTCTTCAATTAATTTCTTCGCTTGTAACATCATCTCCTTTACTTCCTTAGTTCATAGTCTAAATAAAATGGGAACCGGAGAACAAACATAGCCATAGCTGTTGTTATTTGCTGTTTAACGAAAAAAAATATAGAATTTCACTATACATCGTCTTCAACCTTAACATCATTATCTTCCTCGTTATTATAACAACAACAGTAAACCAGAAATATAACAAGGTGTGTTTGGCTTGACAGAATCATAAAGAGAAACATACATGTAATATAAATGGTGAGGTGATTTACGATAAAAAATAAGAGAGAGAGAAGAGAGAGAGTGAGATGGTGAGAGATGAAGGTGGCGGTGGTGCTTGATCTTAGATGGCGGCGGTTGGTGATGGTATCCAGTGGTGGTGGTGATGAGGTGAAGTGGTTGTTGTGGTGTCGGCAAGGATATAAGGAAGAATGACTCATATGTCCAAAATATTTGTGATCTATATGCCTTTATATACATAATTTAATCTATTAATCTATTAATAATAATATTAATATAATAATAGGAATAGTAATCAAGGGAGATGAATTTGAATTTAGAACGTGCATAGAAACAGTATAGCAGCCACTACCTTGTTCTTTTCTACCGACAGTTTATCCCGGATGGCTATATCGTGTCCATTGCTAAACAGTTAGCGTATAAAAGTGTTCCTAAAAATCCCAAATTTTTAGATTAAATATATTTAATTATTTCACTCATTAACTGTTTGAAACTTGATCAAAAAGGTTCAATAATTATTTATTTTCTGTTCCAATTTATATGTACGGAGTGCTAATATTTAATCTTAAAAGGGTAAAAATATTTTTGACAAATCTAAAATCTTTGTAATCAATTTACAGTCCTACTTTTATTTCAATCCTTTATGGACATGTACAATATCTATATTAAAACTAATGAAACGTCAACCGAGTATCACTGACGTTTACTAATTAGGCTCGAAATCAGTTATTTTTAATATATTCTCTTTCTATATGCAACCAGTTTTAAATAACAAGCTTAATTACTAAAATAAATATATTATATATTTTTAACAAATCTATTTAATATAATTTTATATATTTATAAGTAGTATTTATATACATTTTTAAATATATACTTATAATAATAGTTCTCATTACATCGCATATTATTTTACATATTTATTTCCTAAAATTAAATCATATATTAGATCAAGTAATATGTTAAATTATTATATATATATATATATATATATATATATATATATATATACAAATAGTTGTTCGTGAATCGTCGGGAGCAGTCAAAGGTCAATTGAATATATGAACATCATTCCAAGATTTTCTAGACTCCACATTACATACTTTGCTTATCATATAGAAATCATATAAAGATTAAGTTTAAATTTGGTCGAAAATTTCTGGGTCATTACAGTACCTACCCGTTAAAGAAATTTCGTCCCGAAATTTGAGTGAGGTCGTCATGGCTAATAATAAAAATGTTTTCATGATGAATATGAGCTGATAAATAGAGTTTTATCATCATTGATTAATATAGATAAAATAATTCGATTACTCGAAGCGTACGAGTGAAGCTATCACAAAAGAGTGAAATAGGTAAATGCAGATTCGATTTACCGATGACGTGGTCACGGTTGATTTAGAAATTAAGGTGTGTCTTAACTTTTGACGTTGTCTTGGTTGAATTCCGGAATTCAAGGGATTAGAGAAAACTTCGAAATCTAAAAGATTTGATTTTTCAGCGAGTAAGGAAATTAAAATCTCTATAATTAAATACGGTGATCTGCGTTGATTACTCTGTCTGGTATCTCCATTATAAATTAAACTCTTCCGTTCCATTATTCTTACCATTCCTATACTTTCTTTCTTAGTTCATACATCCAAAAGATTGTGAAAATGCTTAATCCCGTTCTAATCCTTGATATTTTTCTTAATTATTATTTCTGTCATTCTTCTTTTCAATCTTCCACCAGAAAAATCTGTTTACTCCTACTATTACCTTGGGGTGATACTATTCTTAATTTTACCGTGTCTTTATTTTGATATTCGTATTAATATTCACGGTTTGTAACCTTCGGGTTGTTATTGGGCTTTATATTTTCTCTTATATTTTGGATCTCTTTGCCTTTTTATTGTCTTCTCGACCTCTAGGAAAGCGAGTAACGGTCCAGAATTCGTAAGTATAGAGTTTCAAATGAACTTAATGTTCTAAACAAGAAAGAACGTAATAGCACGATTTGATTTGTCAAATTACCTGAGTCACTGAAAATAGAACTATCAAGAACATACTTTCTTGATATGTTCAGAAGTTAAGCAGAATGAAAGAGTTATGTAACATGGCATGTGATGACGTTATGGTATGTGAATCATCACGTCCCATAAGAAACTCAGCATGACTTACTGTAATATAATCACGTTGATCAAGTGTCATTATATTATACTAACTCATGCATCAGTTTCCAACACTACTCCAGAAGTCACTCATAATTTAAACTCGAATTTTAAAGAAATTTAGAAACTAAAATGGTTTCCTTTATGATGTAATACGGATAGCACGAAGAGATAACTAATTTCGGACAAGAAGAGTTATGAAAATATCCTCAGAAATATCGAAGATATTTATGATGATATTTTGGGATTTCTAAGTTCGATGGTTGATGAAGAAAGATTTTACACAAGATTTTAACATGAGAACGGAGCAAGATATTCGTTGAAGGTTTTATCGGATCCAGAATTACCCAGATTCTTTGAATATATGGTATGGTCCTGGTATTTGGTCTTGTTCTCCTTCATGGTTTGCTCAATCTTTTTTTTTTCAGTACCAAATTTTTATTTTTCCGAGCGTTCCCAACACTCTCTTCTTTATCATTAAACTTTTGACCGTTTAGACCATTTACAATTTTTCTGTTTCCTCTGCATTTAATGCTACGATATCTGAATCATCGGTTATCATTCCGAAGTGGTTTCAAGAGAATTGTGTTTTTAGATGATTAAACGCTGATGGTAAAATGGTGGAATATGAAAGGTTTGAACGCAGATTGTATTCGTCAAGATACAAACGAGGTTTATGATGAAATCAAGTGGCAAACTTGAAGAATTGTTTAGTTTCATATGTTATAGTCAATATTTTAATTCATTTTAATTGTCCAATGTTGGTAGTCCACAGTTGATAGTCCACAGTTAGCAATTCAATAATTCATATATAGTTTAACATATAATATTTGAATTAATTAATACGTTTCGTGACCCGTATTCGTCTCAGACTCGATCACAACTCAAACTATGTATATTATTGTAGAATCAACCTCAACCCTGTATAGCTAACTCCAGCATTACTGCATATAGAGTGTCTATGGTTATTCCAAATAATATATATAGATGCGTCGATATGATATGTCAAAACCTTGTATACGTGTCCCGACATTTAAAGTGCGTAAAATAAATAACAGAAATTAAATGACGATAAATAAAATTGCGAGAATTTAAATTGCAATAAATAAATTGCGATAATTAAATTGCGAATAATAAATTGCGATAATTAAAATGTAATACGGAATTAGCACTTAGCTAGGAACAGTTAGCTAGGATTTTGTTAGCATGGATTCTTAACAGCATTTCTCATAGTTAATTTGTTTGTTTCTAACAAATTTTATTTTTTTCAAATGTTTTCTTCATTATGTCACTTATTGGATCTTGATAGGTCAAAATCCAAATATAGAATTGAATGAAAAGGGTTATTCTGTGGTGAACGGATTCGTATATCTATGGATGTAAGTAGGATAGTAATTGACTGTTGAATCAGATTCGAAGAATGTACAATGTAACTCATTAATGTGAAATCTAAATATTCCTCGGGTATTACCTACCCGTTAAAATATTTTCATCATTAACAGTTTGTACGAAAAAATTTTTAATTACAACCTTTATGAAAACATATATATACATATATATTTTCTTCAGATGTAATCATGGATTTAATGAGTAAATATGATATTAGACTCATTTGATTTACCGTTAGAACAAGAATATATAATCTCTAAAACATTAGAGATTACATAATCACCATGAAGAAAGATTATAATTGATGTAGAACGATAAGTAGAACGATAAATATGCTCGAGGTACATAATGAGATGTTGAGGCATGTGATGTTGAAACTTGGGTTGTTGGTGGTACTGTTGGTGTTGGTGATGTTGCTGAAGCTGGTATGTTTTGCACCATATTTTCCATATTGATTACTCGAGCACAAGGCTCGTTGACTTCTTTGATTACCCCAGAATGATTGGCGGTTTGAACAAATGAATGAATAAGGTTTAGAATTGTAGAAATTTTGTGATAGTTGTGTGATATTCTGGAAATGAGAGAAAAAAATGGTGTTTTGGATTCGTTCGCCGGTGAATGCTTCAGGTTCTTCGCCCAGAGGACAATATGGTGGATGAAAGGGATCGTTTCTTCTTGTCTCCAATGATTAAGTCGACTACGAACTCATCAGATGAATTAGGGATAGATGATTGGTTGATTCATTCTGATGACACTGCTTTTGGAGCTTAGGTGAAACTCCATATCGGAATAGCTGTCGGAATTCGAGGAATTCGAACTGGTTGAGGGATTCATCTCGTACGATCAGATGAAGGATTTTCGATAAGAAATAGATTATAGGATGTAGATTAGTACCCTACAATAGATAATTTACATATGCATATATAATACTAAAATCCCATAAGTTACGGAGGAATCTACGAAAGCTGTCAGACAAAGGTAACAATAACAGATACGCTAAGATATGAATTTATCTATACACTGTCTATGTAATAGAGGCAGTAAGACGTGTCTAGACTTTAAGGATGATAAGCAAATAATTTCCTAACGATGATAAGCAGATGATTTTCGACACAAAATGATAAGCAAAACTTTTGAAATGCAGACACGGTCGAAGTCCAGACTCATTAATGCATCCTAACAACTACTAGTTAGACACACTAATGCAACACCTGGTTCGCTAAGACCACCGCTCTGATACCAACTGTAGTGCCCCGTCCTAATCCATCTGGACGAAGTCACCAACATCTGGTCCCATTGCGATGATCGACTCCAAATAATGTCTTTAAAATGAGCAAATGCACAGCGGAAGATTTCTTTCATACCTGAGAATAAACATGCTTTCAAGTGTCAACCAAAAGGTTGGTGAGTTCATAGGTTTAACATAAAACAATAAAATTCAGCATTTTGATAGACCACAAGATTTAAATGCTGCATGGTACAAATGGGCCCGAATCCTATACCCACCTGTAATGTACATGCGATATCTTTTAAATACAGTACACCTTTCTCGTGTATGAAATCATCTTTCATAAATCTTAGTAACCGTACACATATCTTGTGCACAAAAATAACATACACATAACCTGTGTATAAAATCATTCTCTTGATACATAACATTCACATCAATTGGTGGCAATTATCATGTCCACATAATTCAATGATGGCAATTATCATGTCCACATAATTCAATGGTGGCAATTATCATGTCCACATAATTTAATAATAATCCGCAGAACTTCTGTCTGCATAATAATTCATTCGAGGAATGTTTTGCTTGTGTCTATCTCGTCAAACATTTATAAAAGCATTTCATGTATTCGCAGTTCAAAATATATTTCAAAAGCATTTAACAAAGCAGTTATAAAAACAGCGCATGTATTCTCAGCCCCAAAAATGTAAAGAGTGAAAGGGAATCAAATGAACTCACCATATTGTATTTTGTAGTAAAAATACATATTACGACATTTAACAAGTGTAGGGTTGGCCTCGGATTCACGAACCTTAGAAGCATTAAAAGAAACAAACTGATCGGGATGTGACTCGAACTCGCGACCTCTCGCTCAATGGACACACGCTCAACCAATGGACTGCACCTTCGTTTTTGTAATTAAAGCCCACATTTACTATTTTAACAAGTTGATTTATAAAGCCCAAATCAAAACCGACTCGATCAAGAAATCCACTCTCGATAATGGCCTAGTTCAATTTATTAATAAGCCCAACAAGAAATATAAGTTGCACCTCGGCCCAACATATTGCTCCAGTCCAATAGCAGGTTGATTGTTGTTAGTTTAAATAATAAAAAGAAACTGATGCAAGCTAGGATCAAACTCAGGATCGGTTGTTTAACATACGCATAACAAACCACTGAAGCACTAGTATATTCTTGAATTTATCCAGACATTTAATGTTTTTAACCCGTAATACCTGCTGTCTTCATCATCATTACTCGTTATTATCATCATTAGAAAATAAAAAAATAAAAATAATGGCGAGTAGTGGTGGTTGGGGTGATGCTCGGACTAAATAACAGGAACGTAATATCAACCTGTTAAGTGGGTTTGGTATAGTAATCGGTTGAAACATAAAAAATATAACAGCTTCGAAACAGTGATCGCAGATGGTGTTTTAAACAGGTTTTAATGGTGGGATGTTTCGGGTCTTCGAGTAGATACATATACAACGTGCGTAGCAGCGGTAAACTAGCAGTAGCAATTTAGTGGTGATCGAAGGAGTTGATTTTTGGTTTACACTCGAACTGAAACATTAGCTCGCGGTGGTTATAGAGTGGTGTTCTTGATGGTTTCCGGTTCTTGTTCTTGCTCGAAGAAAGAACAGATATGAGTAACAGATAGTGTTCGATGGTGGTAAGGTGGGTTTAGTCGTTAATCATGATCATCACCTTTATCCATTATGATAACGATCATCCGAATCTTACTTCTATCCTCATCTTCTTCGATTAATTTCTTCGCTTGTAACATCATCTCCTTTACTTCCTTAGTTCATAGTCTAAATAAAATGGGAACCGGAGAACAAACATAGCCATAGCTGTTGTTGTTTGCTGTTTAATGAAAAAAATATATAGAATTTCACTGTACATCGTCTTCAACCTTAACATCATTATCTTCCTCATTATTATAACAGCAACAGTAAACCAGAAATCTAACAAGGTGTGTTTGGCTTGACAGAATCATAAAGAGAAACATACATGTAATATAAATGGTGAGGTGATTTACGATAGAAAATAAGAGAGAGAGAAGAGAGAGTGTGAGATGGTGAGAGATGAAGGTGGCAGTGGTGCTTGATCTTAGATGGCAGCGGTTGGTGATGGTATCCGGTGGTGGTGGCGATGAGGTGAAGTGGTTGTTGTGGTGTCGACAAGGATATAAGGAAGAATGACTCATATGTCCAAAATATTTGTGATCTATATGCCTTTATATACATAATTTAATCTATTAATCTATTAATAATAATATTAATATAATAATAGGAATAGTAATCAAGGGAGATGAATTTGAATTTAGAACGTGCATAGCAACAGTATAGCAGCCACTACCTTGTTCTTTTCTACTGACAGTTTATCCCGGATGGCTATATCGTGTCCATTGCTAAACAGTTAGCGTATAAAAGTGTTCCTAAAAATTCCAAATTTTTAGATTAAATATATTTAATTATTTCATCATTAACTGTTTGAAACCTGATCAAAAAGGTTCAATAATTATTTATTTTCTGTTCCAATTTATATGTACGGAGTGCTAATATTTAATCTTAAAAGGGTAAAAATATTTTTTGACAAATCTAAAATCTTCGTAATCAATTTACAGTCCAACTTTTATTTCAATCCTTTATGGACATGTACAATATCTATATTAAAACTATTGAAACATCAACCGAGTATCACTGACGTTTACTAATTAGGCTCGAAATCAGTTATTTTTAATATATTCTCTTTCTATATGCAACCAGTTTTAAATAACAAGCTTAATTACTAAAATAAATATATTATATATTTTTAACAAATCTATTTAATATAATTTTATATATTTATAACTAGTATTTATATACATTTTTAAATATATACTTATAATAATAGTTCTCATTACATCGCATATTATTTTACATATTTATTTCCTAAAATTAAATCATATATTAGATCAAGTAATATGTTAAATTATTATTATTATTATTATTATTATTATTATTATTATTATTATTATTATTATTATTATTATTATTATTATTATTATTATTATTATTATTATTATTATTATATATATATATATATATATATATATATATATATATATATATATATATATATATATATATATATATATATATATATATATGTATCTATTTACAAATAGTTGTTCGTGAGTCGTCGGGAGCAGTCAAAGGTCAATTGAATATATGAACATCATTCCAAGATTTTCTAGACTCCACATTACATACTTTGCTTATCATATCGAAATCATATAAAGATTAAGTTTAAATTTAGTCATAAATTTCCGGGTCATTACACTAATCGAAGGATTCTTTTCCTAAATGAAGAGAATAGGGTATTGGAAGAGAGGTTAGATTCGCAGGAACAATAGATGGCTACAATGATTCCTGCCTATGCTTATGTGACAATGGTGGAGGTAATGCAACGCATGGCTGCTCTTCAAGCTGATGTAAGAGCCAGCGTAAATCAAATGGCCATGGGTGTTGCTAGGAATGAAGTTCGATCTTCAAACCTATGCCTCAGGCAATATGGCGTGGACCCTGGTGCACATATCTCTCCTGCTGATGCTGACTGGAACAACTTTGCCTTTTCTGTTCCAGAGTCAGATAGTGATCTTGATGCACGTATTTCCCCGGATGCTATTTCTGCCCCTACTGATGACAAAAAGGGGGAGAAGAAAGCTAAGAAGCACAAAAAGAGAAAATAATCCGAGGGGGAGCATGAGCATGAGAGAGCTCCCAAACAGCAAAGGAGGGATGATGATGGTGGTGATGGTGCTGATCAAGGTACTGGCCCTAAGCCCAGCAACGTTTATACTGAAGTAGGTGTTAAGGCTACTGGTGGATCTCAACCCAGTATGCCTGCCACATCTGTGGATGATATTGGTTTTTGCAGTAAGCGTAGTGATGTGTCTGAACTGGCTGTAGTTGAATCTTTTGCTGTCTCTCAAACCATTAAAAGAAAACTGAAAAAAATGGAGAGGCATCAGAAAAGACAGCATGATCTAAATGATGCTTTCAACGCTAAATTTGAGGCCTATGCTGATCAAAAATGACCAAGAATTGAGCATAGAAGAACCCTCACTCCTGATAAGCGTGAAATTCATGATGAACTACTCATCATTGACGAACATAAGAGGGATGCAGTAAAAAGACATGCTAATTTCATGGTGAAGTTCGACAGGAAGAAAGCAAAGTTGTATGCTGAGCGAGCAGATAGAATCAAAAAATGACACATGAAGAGATGCAAGATATCTAGATTCTAACATATCAGGAGGAGAAAGAACATATGTGTTTATGAAATGGTTGGATGCTATGCTAGAAACCAGCCAATCTTCTCAACCTGCATCTTCTGCTCAACCAGCTGTACAATCACAGCCAGCAGATATCATCAACCTTGATGATGATGAACCAGTAGAGACTGATATGTCTACTACTGAGGGAGAGTATCTAGCAATCACTCCCTACCTACCTCCATAAGAACCAGTATCAACACAAGAACCACCAGCTGAACCTAAGCCAATCGATAAACAAAGGGTAAAATCTACCCCTAGGGACAACCAGCCCATAAGGAAAAGAGCCCCTATTTAAGGCAGCAGGTGAAGGTATTGTGGCAGTTGTACCAGCTGATACTAATCAGTCAGCTGGTACTGAAGACACAGCAATGAGTGCTGTGATTGAAAACCCAACCAGAAGTGTGCTGCTGGATGTAACAAGTGTTTAAGACCCAGCTAAGGTGGATGAGCTGGGTGCTAATAAAGATACTGATTTTGTTGATGCTGCTGATTTAACAGTCTGGGGCAGAGGAAGTTTAACTTTCATTCAATCACCTATTCCTGCCCGGACTCTTGCTTATTTTGAGAGGACACGGGATGAACCTGACTTTGAACCCGTGGGTCCTTCTGGCACAGCAGAATCATTCTTCAAATATCCTCCATCTTTTCCAAAACGTAATGATAAACACACAACCTGGGAAGATGATTCAGCTGCACAAGGAGAGCCTGATTTGAGAAAGATGAATCCAGATGAAAGAGAGGCTTATAGGCTTGAGATCACTGTTCCTGAACTACTTGAACAAAGAGTAGCAGCTATACCAGAAAGGATACGCCAAATCAGATTGTTGTACCATCCACTTGATCAGCAATTCTACATTAATGACTTGGAATTCAGCGTTGAGGTTGGTGTGTATCTATACAACAGTGGTAAAAGGCTATATAATGATGAAGAGAAATCTCTCTTTTATGAGGCTCTGCAGTAGGATATGTACTTAAAACAATATTGTGATGCCATGATAACTGATAAAGGCAGACAATTGATTGCTACAGCAAAATCCCTGAACATCACGGTTAATGATTACCTTACAAGTGTTCAACTTGAACAGCAAAGAAGGGATGATGCTGAATATGCTGAAAGGGTAAGGCTTAAGGAAGAAGAAGACAAATTGGCTACTGACAGACGACAAGAAGCTGAATCTCTCAAGTTAGCAAAAGCCATTGTCAAAGCTCAAGATAAGGCATTTGATGAACTGGAATCTGCTAAGAAGGTACCTACTGTAGCTCATATAGATACTGAACGAACAATAGAGTTATCTGATCATTACTATAGGAGCAAGTATGGTGATGTGATGACTAGAAGATCCAATCCGGGTAAGAGCATCAAGGTGCACAAAGGCACAAAAAGGGCCTTCAGTGTCAGCTGGGAAAACAATATTTATGAAAGGGTAGACTACACTGAACTAAGGTCTTTTGGGTTTAGTGAATGGATGGAGATACTGCAGTACTTCATTGATAAAGGTAAAAGTGCTCTAAAAGACACACTGAAACATAATCTTCAAGAAATTTTCAACAAAGCAGTCAAGTATGGGAATGCACCAGAAGTGAATGTAGAAGAAGTTCTTTCACAGAAGTCTAAAAGAAAGAAATCCAGTGGTGCTAGCCCACACGGAAGAAGTCTCATCATTCTACCCCCTCAAATACCAGTGTATGATCCTGCTGAGCTACCTATCTTGTTCCTTAAGCCTGGGCAGCCATCAAAGTGAAGGAAAAAGAGCTATCTGAAGATGCACAAGATAAAGACAAGGATAAGGACAGATAGCCTTCTAGTGTTTAACATTGTATCTTTTAATTATTTCATTTTTCATTATAAGGCTTTGTAATTATTGTATATACTCTGTTGTAATGAAAATAAAATGAGTTTATCTTCGAAATCATATCAGTTTAAAAGATATAGATAACTTAGCAAAAGATCTCAAAACAAACCTAAAAGGGATAAATTTACTGCCATTTTTTCTTTAGGTCCCTTAGTACTGCCTTTAGTGTTTTCTCTTTATGTCATAGGTTTTGTCATCATCAAATAGTGGGAGATTGTTGAGTCCCCAAAGTAATTAAGGATTTAATTATGACAAAACAGAATTTATTTACACTAAAATGTAATGTGCAGCCAGCACAAGTTTGCTTATGTATAGACAACAGATATCACTGTGTCAAGTGTTTAGTATGGTGCCTAGTCTACCAGCACAAGGTAGACATTATTTTTCAATTAGCACAGGATGTGTATCCAGTCATTTAAGAATATCAAGTGACTCAGCAATGAAGAACCAGCATAGCTGGAATGCAGCTTACTACACAAGAGAGCTATGCTCCATTACAACCATAGTAGTTTCCTGAGTGGTCTACATCAATTGTACTATTCAACAGAAGTCAAAGACAAAGTTGAACAGGAAAGGACACGTGTCAGCGGCTGACAAGTGACCTTACAAGACCACGTGGGAATGCAGAAGTTTAACGCATGTCAGACATGTGTTATCCTTCGTCAACGCCTAGGGAACACGACATTCTATTTGTTTAATCTAATAGTGGTGCCAAACCGAATTATGGTGTTCATGCAATTAGCTACCAAAGAGGAAAGAGGAGAGCACGCTCTCTGATGCAGTTGTCCCCAAAAGTACAGACATCCTATATACCAGTGGACAATAGAACAATTACACAGTTAATAAGACTACTATAAATTTGTGTATCCACTATTGTAACAACTAGTGGTGTGAGTTTATTTTATTTAGAGTCTAAACGTGTAATAGCTTAAAATATTCTCGATAGCTATACTTAAGGTAAATTTGTATCAACCAACTATCATTCCGCCAAAGATAGTTGTAATTCTTTGTGATTTAATCAATAAAGAATAAACCGTTGAAAATTACCTTTGACTCTTTTTAATTTACTTGCCTGAATACTAAATTGTTTAAACTGTGTAAGTTAATAAAGAAGAATTGTATTCACAACCCTCTACAATACTCTTGTTGTTTATCAAGGGACCAACACAAGTCCTGATCACAACCTAGGTTGGTTAATCCTTAAGATGCTAGCATACAAATCTATCAGACTCACAAGTTCAACATACAGGCAGTAACCGTACTAATTTAACATAACTACGCTAACCCAAACTTCTATCATGGCAATATACAGATTAATTAAGCTAACATGGTAATATCGGAATGCATTATTAAACATAAAAGGTAAGAATACATGTTTAATATAAAAGACAAGCGTTTCGGATAAAAACCTGAAAAGGCTGAAGAAATCTGCCCGAGATCGCAGGGACTCGCCGGGATATCCACCGGAAAATAAAAGCTAAGCTAGCTACTACTAAAAATTAACTAAAACTTGAAAATATAAAATGAATTGTAATTTGAGTGTGTGTTGAAATGGATGGAGAGAACCCTTTAAATAGACTTGATTTTTGCCTGCAAACGGCTGGCAAGCCGTTTGCAAGCCATTTGGCAGGCTGTTTGCAGGGGCCGTTTGCCAGGCCAGCCCGTTTGCTGGGGCCGTTTAACTTGAGCATGTGGCAGGCCGTTTCCAAGCCAGGCAAACTGTTTGGTAGCCCATTTGGCAGGCCGTTTGGCTTGCCTGGTCAGCTGATTTCACTGGGTCGTAACTTGATTTCTTGTCTTTCACCGTTCTCGCTCTAGATTCTTTGTTTTAGCTCCGTTTTACTTGATTCTTTTTGCACCACCTTCGTAATTACTTAATCTACAAAATCAACCGACAAAGCGATTATTTTTGCAAAAAAGTTTGGAACTTTATGGATTTTAGGGCCCAATATCGGGGGTAAAATGTGACTTTTTGGCTGATATCAAATACCCCACACTTAGCTTTGCTTGTCCTCAAGTAAAAAGCGGAAATATAATGATCTTTTTAATAGGCTCTCCCTTGCCCACCCTTGGATCTTTTATTATGCATTCATCAGAAGTCGTCACATCTTTCGAAAGTATTAGAGAAAGTTTTGAACTTTAATGGTTTTAGTCGCTAGATTTCAATCGCTTCCATAGTGAAAAAGGTGTACTTCCCAACTCTCATATGTAGAATATACATCACCAGGCTTCTCACTAGCGGATCACTCATATCACACAAGTGTTTAGGGTGCCCTAATCTAGTTGTATTGTCGCTCAGAAGCCATGTGTAACAGTTCTTATCGTAGGCTTGGTAAAGCATCGACATCTCCATCGGTTAAGTAAGGACGGCACTGATCTTCTTCCTAGGCATTCTTTCAAGAGGAAGACAGGTTATAGGGTTGGTTGAGGATTTTATGTAACACCCTATTTTTCGGTTACACGTTATTCAGGATGTTGTTTAAATTACAAGGTGTGTAGCGTAATTTTTCAACCCCAAATAAAGTTTGAGTTGATGTTTCAAAGCCTTACCATTGGAAAGAATATCTTATTACATTTCCAACGATACTTGATTCATCGAAAACGGAGATACGGTCAAAAAGTTATGGCCAAAACAAGTTACTGAAAACTGTTTTTCTCGGTTACCAGTACCTGTAGGTTGGAGTGGCACTCCACCCTTTGGAACGGCGCTCTGATTGCGTCTGATGCATTTTTCAGCATTTTTAAAGGGTTTACATAAGGGGTATTATTGTCCTTTCGCATATGGACGGTTTGGGGACCTCAAAACTGATTCAAAACCTTATCCTAACTCATTTCCTTCTCATTTCATCCTTCCCATTCATTTGAAACCCTAGTGAGAGAGTAAGAGGTTCTAGAGAGAGAATCAAGGTTTTGGAGAAGAAGAAGGGTGATTCAAGTCGATTCTCAAGAGTTAATGTTGTTCTCCTCGTTCACGGCTACATTGGGGTAGTGATGGTAAGTTCTAACTCCGAAATTCATCTTTATGATTCGATATTCAAGTTAGGGTTTTGAGCTTGTTAGTTTTAAAACCTAATTAGATGATGAAGTGGGTTTATGGAAACTATTTATTTTTTATACATGGCGGGTTTTGGGTTGATTGACGTTTTGGCAATGATTAGACTTTGGTTTTGGGTGTAATCACTTAGCTTAGTGATTTTGGAAGTGTTGGAACCCTTTTGGGAGTATTTGGGTTGACTAATTTTGAAATAGGTCAAAATTAGGGTTTATGTGTCAAACTAAGATTCGAGTCAAGTTTTGGTGAATCAAGTATGTAAATACTTGATTTAGGTGTTAATTGATGTTTTGGAAATATAACCACTAGTCGTTAGTGATTTTAGGCGTTTTGGGACTTATGGTAAAATGGGTTGACTTTGATTGGGTCGAATTTAGTAATGACACTAGTTTTGGTTAAATAGATGTTAAACACTTTTGTTAAAGTGTTAAATGGCGTTTTTTAATGTAATCATGGGAAGTGATGTTGGGTTAAAATGGTATTTTAACAATAAGTCAAACGTGGTCATATGCAATATGGGTCAATATTGCATGTGTTGGGGTTTTGGTGTAAATGACATTTTAAATGCTTACTACCTAAGTAGTAATTTAGTGTTAAGATCTAGGTTTGGTCTAATTGGCATAAAGTATTATTTGGACTAAATTGTACCTTGTTGTGTTGGTTTGAATTACCACCTGAAGTGGTAAATGGTTTGTGTCCATTAGGTGTTAAATGGGCGGGGTTTGGCGAGCAAGGTGTGATCCCTCGGCTAAGGGATAGTTGTGTCGGATTCTCTTTTAGAGAATGTATATTTATGTGTATATTGTGCCTATGTGCAATATAGGTAACTATTTGCTCGGATATGAGGACGGAGATCATAATACACTACTCGTACGAATATTCTAAGATGAGTGAAATAATTATATATGTATGTATATGATTTATTTACTTGTGGGGTATGGGTTAAAGTTTGATCTTGACGATACCATATCCTAGAGTATATTGTTTGTTTTGGATGAGGGTTAAAGTTCGATGTTGACGATGTAGTGACCCGAACTTTTCCATGTTTATATATATTAAATGAAATTGATATTTACATGATTAAGTGTTTCCAACATGTTAAGCAATCAAACTTGTTAAGACTTGATTAATTGAAATAGGTTTCATATAGACAATTGACCACCCAAGTTGACCGGTGATTCACGAACGTTAAAACTTGTAAAAACTATATGATGACATATATATGATTATATATATATTTAACATGATATTATGATAAGTAAGTATCTCATTAGGTATTTTAACAATGAGTTATATACATAAAATTGTGTTTATTGAATTAAGAAACTCGAAACGATATATATAACGATTATTGTTATAACAACGTCTTACTAATTACATATGAATCATATTAAGATATTGTTACACTATGTTTAATCATGATAAATGATAATTAAACATTTCATTATGTATATTAACAATGAACTACATATGTAAAAACAAGACTACTAACTTAAGGATTTCGAAACGAGTCATATATGTAACGATTATCTTTGTAACAAAATTTAAATGTATATATATAATATTAAGATATGTTAATATATCATAATATCATGATAATATAATAATTTAACATCTCATTAGATATAATAAATATTGGGTTAACAACATTTAACAAGATCGTTAACTTAAAGGTTTCAAATCAACATTTACATGTAACGACTAACGATGACATAACGACTCAGTTAAAATGTATATACATGTATTGTTTTAATATGTATTCATACACTTTTGAAAGACTTCAAGACACTTATCAAAATACTTCTACTTAACAAAAATGCTTACAATTACATCCTCGTTCAGATTCATCAACAATTCTACTCGTATGCACCCGTATTCGTACTCGTACAATACACAGCTTTTAGATGTATGTACTATTGGTATATATACTCCAATGATCAGCTCTTAGCAGCCCATGTGAGTCACCTAACACATGTGGCAACCATCATTTGGCAACTAGTATGAAATATCTCATAAAATTACAAAAATATGAGTAATCATTCATGACTTATTTACATGAAAACAAAATTACACATCTTTTATATCTAATCCATATACCAATGACCAAAAACACCTACAAACACTTTCATTCTTCAATTTTATTCATCTAAGTGATATATCTCAAGTTCTATCTTCAAGTTCTAAGTGTTCTTCATAAATTCTATAAGTTCTAGTTTCATAAAATCAAGAATACTTTCAAGTTTGCTAACTTACTTCCAATCTTGTAAAGTGATCATTCAACTTCAAGAAATCTTTCTTATTTACAGTAAGATATCTTTCTAATACAAGGTAATACTCATATTCAAACTTTGATTCAATTTCTATAACTATAACAATCTTATTTCGAGTGGAAATCTTACTTGAACTTGTTTTCGTGTCATGATTCTGCTTCAAGAACTTTCAAGCCATCCAAAGATCCTTTGAAGCTAGATTTATTTTTCTCATTTCCAGTAGGTTTATCCACAAAACCTGAGGTAGTAATAATGTTCATAACATCATTCAATTCATATATATAAAACTACCTTATTCGAAGGTTTAAACTTGAAATCACTAGAACATAGTTTAGTTAATTCTAAACTTGTTCACAAACAAAAGTTAATCCTTCTAACTTGACTTTTAAAATCAAATAAACACATGTTCTATATCTATATGATATGCTAACTTAATGATTTAAAATCGTAAAACATGAAAAACACCGTAAAACCAGATATACGCCGTTGTAGTAACACCGCGGGCTGTTTTGGGTTAGTTAATTAAAAACTATGATAAATTTTGAATTTAAAAGTTGTTCTTCTGGTAAAATTATTTTTCTTATGAACATGAAACTATATCCAAAAATTATGGTTAAACACAAAGTGGAAGTATGTTTTCCAAAATGGTCATCTAGACGTCGTTCTTTCGACTGAAATGACAACCTTTACAAAAACGACTTGTAACCTATAATTCCGTCTATAAACTTATACTTTTTCTGTATAGATTCATAAACTTAAGTTCAATATGAAACCATAGCAATTGGATTCACTCAAAACGGATTTAAAACGAAGAAGTTATGGGTAAAACAAGATTGGTTATTTTTGCTTGTTGTAGCTACGTCAAAATTGGTAACAAATCTATATTAATCATATCCTAGCTAACTTATATTGTATTATACATGTATTCTAATATATTATGTAATCTTGGGATACCATAGACACGTATGCAAATGTTTTGACATATCATATCGACCCATCTATATATATTATTTGGAACAACCATAGATACTCTATATGCAGTAATGTTGTGGTTAGCTATACAGGGTTGAGGTTGATTCCAAAAATATATATAGTTTGAGTTGTGATCTAGCCTGAAACGTGTATACACTGTGTCGTGGATTGATTCAAGATAATATATATCGATTTATTTCTATACATCTAATTAGGGACAACTAGTTGTAGGTTACTAACAAGGACATCTGACTTAATAAACTTAAAACAGTAAAACGTATTAAAAATGTTGTAAATATATTTTGAACATACTTTGATATATATGTACATATTTGTTATAGGTTCGTGAATCGACCAGTGGCCAAGTCTTACTTCCCGACGAAGTAAAAATCTGTGAAAGTGAGTTATAGTCCCACTTTTAAAATCTATTATTTTAGGATGAGAATACATGCAGTTTATAAATGTTTTACAAAATAGACACAAGTAATCAAAACTAATTTCTATGTTGGATTATCGAACCGAATATGCCCCTTTTTAGCTTGGTAGCCTAAGAATTAGGGAAATGGCCCCTAATTGGCGCGAATTCTAAAGATAGATCTATTTGGCCCAACAAGCCTCATCCGAGTTACGGATTCTTTAGTACTTCGATTTATCATATCCGATGAGAGTCCCGGAATGATGGGGATATTCTATATGCATCTTGTTAAGGTCGGTTACCAGGTGTTCAACATATGAATAATTTTTATCTCTATTCAGTTTGCGAAATGCCTGATATGAGATGTGTTATAAAAATGAAATCTTGTGGTCTTCTATTATGATTTGATAATATGTAGGTTAAACCTATAACTCACCAACAATTTTGTTGACGTTTTAAGCATGTTTATTCTCAGGTGATTATTAAGAGCTTCCGCTGTTGCATACTAAATTAAGGACAAGATTTGGAGTCCATGCTTGTATAATATTGTTTAAAAACTGCATTCGAAGACTTATGTTGATGTGTAATATTATTGTAAACCATTATGTAATGCTCGTGTGAAAAAGACTATATTTTAGATTATCATTATTTGATAATCGTTGTAATATTTTAAAGGTTATGGTTTGTTCTAAAATCGAATGCAGTCTTTGAAAAACGTCTCATATAGAGGTCAAAACCTCGCAACGAAATCAATTAATATGGAACGTTTATAATAAATATGAACGGGACATTTCAAAATCGTACACCGGTACGCTCATCAATTGAATTGACAAAGTACTGTAGATTTGATGGATCATACAGATACCTTGGGTCCAAAAGTCCTCACTTTTTGGGAGTAGGGGTCGTGCTTGGTCATGCATGGCCTTTAACATATTTTATCAAAATAAATCTTTTGACGTAAATCATGAGTTTTAGCTTAATCGTTCCGTTCTAGAAAATGTTCCGAAAACTGATTTCTAGCAATTTTATAGAATCTTTTGGGTAAAACGAGGTAAGAATTTTTCGTAATTACCTAAATATTCCTTGCTAGTCACTTTTAGACAAAAGAATTTTTCAAAACTTTGGCCTTTTTACGGTTACTTGTCCTTAAACTTTTACCCAATACCCCACACTTAGAAGAACATTGTCCCTAATGTTCTCTGAAATAGAATATTTTAATATTTAATAAATTAAGGACTGTGTTTTGATGTGTGCGTGGTGTAGTACGAAATAGTTATATTTTTTTGCAAAATACTATTAAATACGATACAATTTTACAAAAGTTATTTATTTATTTAAAGAATGGATATACCTAAACCTTGCTACAACACTAATAGGCAGTGTACCTAATCGTAGAGTAGTGTAGTTTTTAGTAAGTCCGGTTCGTTCAGCAGGGATACAACTAAATTTAACGCTATATTTATTTTAAACTATATTTGTATAAATATATATATATATATATATATATATATATATATATATATATATATATATATATATATATATATATATATATATATAAGTAATATTATTATTATTATTATAAAAGGGGGTTTTTACCGTTTAATGACCGGTTTGTCGATTTTAAACCTTAAATCACAATTAAAACCTAATGTAAAATATTAAATATAAAAATGACTTAATTTAAAGCGTAAAGTAAATGACGATAAAAGTGCGATAAATAAAAGTGCAATAATTTAAAGTACGAAAAATAAAATGACGGTAAATAAAAGTAAGATGAGATATGAAATAAAGGAATTATGCTTATTTAAACTTCCGTAATCATGATGCCCGACGTGTTGATTTTAATTTATTACCATGGGTTAATTGTCCTTTGTCATGGATTATTCGTTATGTCCATCTGGTTTTTGTCCATAACAGTCCATCAGTCATAAATATAAAGTACGAGTGTCCTCGTCAATTTATCCTTATACCTGAAGTCAAATATTCCAACTAATTGGGGACTTAAACTGTAATAAGGTGTTAATACATTGTTAATGATTACACCAGGTTATCGATTATGTGCAATCCAAGGTTTTAATACTTTATTAACAATTACACCAAGTGTCCTTGTATGTAATTGTTGATGCATTTTATGCAAGTCCCTAGACATCTACCCACGTCCATTGCAAGTATAATAGTTTACAGGACACCATGATCGCTTGTTATTATCCTATCCGTGTTTGTATGTGGTTACAGGAACTGCAGGAACGAGATTTGGATGTTTGACTATGTTAGACTTAGTCAGACGTACGAGTGAAACCTCACTCGTACGGCTGACAGGCTCATACGCATAGTTGATGTTGAGCTAAGTCATAATTATAACCTAAATGAGAAGACACGAGTGAGTGATCACCCGTACGACTGATGAAGCCAACTCGTACGTGTGATGGATGACTCGTACGGGTGAGTCAACAGCAGGGGTATATAAAGTCTTATGTTCTTCATTTTAGGTTAAGCCTCTCATTTGTTACACACACTCAGATCTGGTTAGCTCCTCCGATTCTCTCTCAGCCCAAATCACCCATGTGGTGAATAATAGCTCTAGGTGTTGATCTAATCACACTTGATTTAGTTGTGGTTTGACTAAATTAATCCCAAAAAGATTAACCTATTCACTAGAGGGTTTGATTCACTTATTCCGCCATTGTGTGAGTTAAATCTGTTGATTTCTAAGTTCCTAGTAATGTTTCATCATTGGTATCAGAGCGCTGGTTGTGATTTCAACATCATCCTAGTGATTTTTGATTATTAAAGAGTTTATTTGTTTGGGTTTTTGAGTCTAGATTTATTGAATCATTTTTACGTGTGTAATTGTGATTTGAGAGTGTATTTATGTTAGTTTAGTGCTAATCCAGCTTGTGAACGAAGAAATTGAGGTTTAGCTTTTAATTTCTAGGGTTTTTGAGTGATTTGTGTGAGAACAGCAGCTCACACGAGTGGGTCAAGAATTTTGATCACACGTACGGTTGACCAGACGGTTGACATCAATCATGAACTCACACGCACGGGTAAGCATAACCGTTTAGGTTAAGAAACTACAAGTCTGATCACACGAGTGATCAAGCGGTTGACTGTGACACGTACGAGTAATCACACGAGTGATCCTGACTAGCACGTTTGATACTTTGGGTTTGGTACTTTGGTTTGAGTAGTGACACGTACGTTTAAGTTGTGACACGTACGAGTGAGACTGTCATATGTACGCTTGACATCCTGAACCGCACGTTTGATAACTTGAACCGCACAGTTTACCAGTTTTGGTAATTTCTCAAGATGTTTAATTCAAATGATTATGCGTTAGCTGCACCGTTAGTTCAAAGCATTACGAGTATGACTCAACGATTACTTCTTGCTAAAAGCGAATCCGGAAGTGGTATGAAATGTCCAAGATTAATGAATATGGATAATTATTCTACTTGGAAGTCGAGATTTAAGATATGGTCTGATGGTCAGGACACGAAACTTTAGAAGTATATTGAAACTGAATTTCAATGGCCACGTTCACCTGTGATAAATGAACTGTATACGTTACATAATATGCCTTCGGAAGAACATGATGAGTATAAATTGGAAAAGAAGATGTACTGTAACTTGACAAGTGCTCTTGATGGTCCGATTTTCCATCAATTTCTGTGTCATGATAACTCATTCAAGATATGGGAAGCACTTCGTACCTTCAAGGAAGGGAATTCATCTTACAGAACAAGAAAAGGGTTAGAACTGAAAGCTAAGTTTGATCGTTTTCACTGGCAAGTTGGAGAGTCTATTACATAATTGGTTAAAAGATATCGTCATTTGCTGGCTGAAATACACAAGCATGATGTAACCATTGAAGAGAAAGACAAAGTAACATGTCTAGCTGGAGCATTACCTTTAAAATGGAATGGTTTCGTATTAACTATGAAGACCAGTGGAGAATTAGCTACTGCTACAGTGAACTCGTTTATTGCTAGACTTCCAAGAAGAAGAACTAGAGTTGTTAAACAAAGTCAAGAGGTCTAAACAAGTTCAAGACACGAAAATGTATTGTCTAAATGGTTATACACCACCTAAGTCGGCCCATGCACCATTTCAAACAGCTTTTGCTACGAACAATCAGAATATGTATGGTTTGAATGTAAGCAGTGCACCTATTCAACAAACTTCGTATCCACCACAAGTTTCACCATGTTCTCTTAATACTCAATCGCAGCCTACCACCCATACTACGAAGTCATCTACACTGACTGCATCAGATGTTCTTTCTGCTCTTAAGATCGAGAACTCGAGGAAAGCTGGAAAAGAAAAGATTAGTGAAGATATAGCTTTGTTGTCAAGCCTTGTTAATTCTTATGACAGTTATCTTGATGGTCGTGTGGGTAACATTCATCTAAAAACAGAAGATTATCATCATCTTGATAAAGATGAAGCAGAAAAGATGGATATTATGTGGGGTATGGCAAATCTTGTGAGACGAGCTAGAGATTACAAAGAGCGAACTGAAAAACCAATCAGTCTGACCAAAGATACAAAACTGGGTTTTGATATGAATTCTGTTACTTGTTACAACTGTGGAGAATTAGGTCATTTTTTAAGACAGTGCACAAAACAGAAGAAGCAGGGTAATCGTAATCCGTTCAAGAATCAGAACTACAGTTCTCAGAGTCAATCTATAAAGTGTGAGATTTACATTACTGATAAAGTAATTGATGCTGATACAGCTAAGGGTCCGAACAAAGCTTTAGTTGTCATTCATGGAGACGATGATGATTGGTCTATCAAATTGAATGTTGATGATCAACAACCTAAAGCTAACATGGCCAAGATTTCTGAAGAAAAAGAAAACTGTGTTATCTGTCAAAGTATAATTAAGAAGCTGACTGCTCGTGCTGAAAGAGCTGAAAAGTTATCACGAATCATTCGAAAATAGAAGATTCAAAAGATGGTTAAAGATAAATTCAAGAAGCCACGTGATTCAGTTCCTCGTACACCTGAATCTGGAAGTATTTCACCAACATCATTAGAGGACTTCTACTTCAACAGTTGGAAGGATAACTATGGTGATACCTCTGTGTTTGAAGAAAATCTAGAGGCTAATCATAGTGAAGAGATATTGGTTGATTCTGATACGGAACTAGACAAATGGGGTAAAATGTTTGTTGCTGAATTGGAAATGCTAGTTCTTATGGGTGAAGGTTCAGATCTTGAGAGTGTAAGTACAGATGTTGATGATTCGGACAAGACGTCAGAATCAGAGGCTGAAGATAAAGCTGATCATACTGGAGTAGATCAATCTGAGTTTGAAGCATTGAACAAGCAAGCAGTAGATTTACAGAAGATGTGCTTATCAGAAAGTGATATTGAAAAGGTTTCCGATTTGACAATAGCTAAGGATATATGGGACAGACTTGAGCAGATTCATTTGGGTAAAGATGCTGATACATCAGAGTTTCTTACAGACTCGTCAGAATCGGAAGATGAGCTCGATGATGGGAAGAAGACAGATTTCTTTGCATTTATGGCTGAGACTTCCTCATCAAATAATGCTCAACAGGTATCTTCTAATCCATCTACTATTATTGAATGTGTTAAATGTGCTGAATCTAAGGTAACAATAGATAATTTAACAAAGGCATATGCGGAGATGAAAGAAAAATGGCATGCTGACCATGTGACCACTAAGGTTGAAAATGAATTGAAAGAGCAAATCAAAGTTTATAAAAAACAACTTCACGATCTTAAATGTTATAACTTTGACATAAATCAAGCCTTAATTAAACGTGTTGACACAATTAATGAACTAAAGAAAGAAAATAAATGCGTTAAAGCTGATTTAGAGGAAATTTCGATCAAAATAAAATGTTGGGCAAGTGCGTCACAATGGAATGCATTAATGGTGGAACTTAATGACACCAAGGGAAAGGGTATTGGATATAGTTCTGCATCTCCTCCTTTTCAGAATACATTTATTAATGCTAACGTAGTTGACGGTCGACCAAAAGATTGTATCCCTCCTAGTTATGAAGATTATGTTGAAAAGAATAAAAAATGTAGTTCAACTAAGAATACAACTTCTGATGATACTGCTGAAGGTGCTCTAGATCGTGAGGAAGATAGGAAAACTGGGTTAGGAGATAACTCTAAGACAAGTAGAGTTAGAACACCGAAAGGTCCTGTTAAAATTTTGGGAAATCCTAGATTTGCTAATAGACCGGTTCCTCCTGTTACACCGACACCTGTTCCAAGAAATAAAACAAATGATTCTCCTGTGTTAGTAAGAACACAAGATCCGTCATCTTCAAATTCTAATAACTTGTATGAATTTAGAGGACATAGGGAGTTTCGTCAATGTTTTAGTTGTGCTATTTTTGGACACATTGCTGCAAATTGTCCTAGAAGATATAGATCACCAAGACAGAAGATTGACCTCACATATGATGATCGCAGATTATCTTATGCTCATAAAACAGGTTCACCTGTTAATGATGAAGTTCATGTTAAAAATCATACGACAAAGGTTGTCTATGGAGAGTATAAGAGAAAGAACGTCAATAGGTCAATTTCTCCTGTGAAGATTAAGGTTCCTAAACAGGATACTGAGGCAAGAGTTTCCAAATCAAGTGATCACAGTAGAGTTTTTGAGTCAAAGGCACGATCGCCTTCACAAAAAGCTAGTCGTTGAAAATATTTTTCTCATACCAGACCACGAGCTAATCGCTCCGAAGATGAGCAAAATGTGGAAAACCAGAAGAGCAATATTGCTACTTCTAAACTGTCTAAGTTTACGATTTCTAATGATGAGATTCCACTGGACTCAAACGGGAAATGGATGGAAGTTCAAGCTATGGGTGTTAATGGACAACCAACTGCCGTCCGAGCGTGGGTTCCCATTATCAATTAATTTTCTTAATGTGATATGCAGGGAACCAGGGTACCTGTAAACAACACCTGGATTGTGGATAGCGGAGCTTCGAGACATATGAATGGATATCTATCTCTTCTTTCAGATGTACACCCAATTAAGGGAGGTTATGTTGCATTTGCTGGAGATAAGGGTGGTCATATTTCAGCTCAGGGTTTATTGAAAAATGATAAAGTCAGTTTTGATAAAGTGAACTATTGTCAAGAGCTTGCAAATAATTTGTTATCAGTTTCACAAATCTGTGAAAAATCCTTCAAAGTAGCATTTGATGACAAATTCAGCTACATCTTGAAACCAGAGTTTATGATTTCAGTATCTTGCAGGTTTCTGTATTGAAAAAGGTATCAATATGCAATTCAGTTCTGCATACGCTCCACAGATGAATGGTGTTGCTGAAAGAAAGAATAGGGTTTTGATTGAGACTGCTAGAACTATGCTAGCTGATTCATCTTTACCTGTTCATTTTTGGGGTGAAGCTGTTGAAAATGCTTGTTACACTATGAATCGAGTTTTAACTGTTAAACGACTAGGTAAAACGTGCTATGAGTTATTGCATGGGAGAAAACCTTCTTTGAAGCATCTAGAACCATTTGGTGCCCCGTGTACCATTTTGAATAGAAAACCAGGAAGTAAGTTTGATTCGAAAGTGGTTACTGGAGTGTTTCTAGGGTATAGTTCTCCTAACAAGCGAGTTTTCAACAATGAGATGAGATGTGTCGAAGAATGGTCTGAAGTTGACGTCCAACGGAATTACACAAAGACTGCTACCAAAAGTCATCCTTGGATCTACAACTATGATGAGCCGATTGATTCATTTAATCTTGCTCCAGATCAGACAGAGAATGAAGTAGAGTTACAAATGCTGTTTGATTTACAGAACGATCCAGAAGTGTCTGCACCTACTCCAACTCCATTACCTACAGTCATTGAACCAGCACAAGATTCAGATCAAGATGTTGATCCAGTGTACGATACCTGCGGATCTAATATTTCAAGTGAGAATTCTGATAATCCTGAAGATGGAGATATCACGAATCTACACAACGAGATACTTGTTCCCGCACACCCAGTTCCCGGAACTACAGCTGCTCATCCTAGAGAAAATAAATTGGAGATCCAAATGAATGTGTTAGGATAAGAAGACAAGTTCAGTTTGATGGTCAAGTTGATGCTCATATGACAGCTGCTGCTGCATATTATGAGTACTCATGTCATATCTCAAGAATTGAGCTAAAGACTACAAAAGAAGCTTTGAAGCATGTTGATTGGGTCATGGCTATGCAAGAAGAAATTCTGCAATTCAATCGTCTAGATATTTGGAAACTAGTTACTAAGCCGCAAAGTGAGAAAGTAATCGGCCTCAAATGGGTTTGGAAGTGCAAATTCGACGAAGATGGCAATGTTACCCGTAACAAAGCAAGATTAGTTGCTAAAGGGTATCAGCAAGATCCTGATTTTGATTACGATGAAATTTTTGCTCCTGTTTCCAGATTGGAAGCGATTCGCATTTTCTTGACTTTTGTTTCTTTCATGAAGTTCAAAGTTTATCAAATAGATGTTAAGAGTGCATTTCTTTATGGCAAGCTAAACGAACGAGTATATGTCAGTCAACCTCCGGGTTTTGAAGATCATCTTCATCCTGACAAAGTTTACCGATTACGACAAGCCCTTTATGGTTTAAATCAAGCTCCTAGAGCTTGGTACGGATGATTATCGAGTTATCTTATTGAAAAAGGATATCAAATGGGCACGGTAGACTGTACTCTGTTCACAAAAGTTCAAGATGACGACATTATTTTAGTCCAAATTTATGTTGACGATATTATCTTCGGTGCTACTAAGCAGGAACTCGTTGATGAGTTCGAACAGGTGATGAAGGACGAGTTCTAAATGAGTAAATTGGATCTTTTACACTACTTTCTTGGTTTACAAGTCGAACAGACAGAAAATGGAATTTTTCTTCATTAGGCAAAGTATGTGAATGATATACTGGAACGTTTCGGTATGACTCAAGAACGTTCTGTGTCAACTCCGTTAGCTGTGAATCATGGTATTTCGCTATAGTGCGAAGGAGAACCTATTGATCCTACGTATTATCGAGCAATCATCCGGTCGCTTATGTATCTCACTGCGTCTAGGTCGGATATTATGTTTGCAACATGTCTGTGTGCTCGTTATCAAGTTAATGTGAATACAGTTCATCTTACAGCTGCCAAGAGGATCCTACGTTATTTGTTGCATTCGCCAAATCTCGGCATCTGGTATTCGAACGATGAGAAGTTTGATCTTGTAGCTTACAGCGATTCAGATTATGCAGGTTGCAAAATCAACAACAAATCTACATCAGGAGGATGTCAATTTTTAGGTGAAAGGCTGGTGACCTGGCAGTGCAAGAAACAAACTTCAGTTGCTCTTTCTACGTGTGAAGCTGAATATATAACTGCTGCTAGTTGTTGTTCGCAAGTTGTTTGGATCCAACAACAACTTCGCGATTACAAGCTAATAATCTCTTTCTCTCCTCTTTATATTGATAATACTGCTGCTATAGCAATCACTAAGAATCCTGTGCAACATTCAAAGACCAAACACATAGGTGTTAAATATCATTTTCTTAGGGATTGCCATGAGAAAAACGTTATTGAGGTTAAGAGAATAGGTACTAAGGACCAGAGGGCTGAATTATTTACTAAGGCTTTTGATAGACCTAGGTTCTTATTCCTACTAGAGATGAATGGCATTGTTAATCGAGACAAAGTGATTTCGGATGTTGTATGCGAGGTTTAGTCAAGACCTTTAGACTTTGCATGTAGGATGCATGGCATATAGATTTTGAGTTTCTGATTATCTGTATTGCATATTTTTGCTTCCTGTCTGAATTTCTTTACATGATTTCATTCATGATTGCATGCTAGTCTATAGATATTTTCTGTTTGGTTAAAATGCTAAAACACAAAAAGATTTTATATTTTAGTATTTTAGGGGGAGTATATGTTATCAGCAGAAAATACCTAAAAAGTGAAAAATGCCTCACCCAGAAAATCATAAAAAGTTGAAAAATCCGAAAATGAGCTTGTTTTGATTAATCTATTGGACGTCAAGAAATTACTGTATAGAGAATTGATATTTGATTAGTAATGACTGATTTGAACGTTTATGTCTATCTGTTGTGTGATGTACTGATAGATGTGACTTATGAATTCTTGGCATTAGACAATTATAATAAGAATAACGATCATCTAAGATTCAAAAGTCATGAACGATTTGTTGCGTTTGAAGGTAGTCACTAAATTATCTCCAAAATCGTATCTAATGATAGTTGTTGAGGAACTCAACAGTAGGTTGAGGGTATCCCCTATCATAATTGATAATCGTTAGAGAAAGTTGGGGGTAAATTTTAAGTTGAGGGTTATCTATTTGGCTGGTGCATACCACGTTGTCACGGGCCTAAGACTTTATAATCGAAACTAAACCCCAAAAATTTCAGAGAAAATTAGTTTATATCAAAAGTAAGTGTCCCTTCTCGCTTAAAGTTGAAAAGTATAATTCCTGACCGTTCAAGCATTTAAGGGAGAACACCTTTGAGTGATCTGAACACACAACAAAGAAACATGAGTTCATGCATAACAAATGGAAAATCCATTCATGATGGCATTCAAAATCAATATATCAAAAGACAGTGATATGCTGAAAAGGAAATATCAAAAGAAAATCAAAGTCAAAAATAATTGGCGTATCAAGATGGCAAAGTCCTGAAAGTAAGAAGAATGCTGATTCATGATGTGCTCATAAAGAACTCAGATCATTCTTAGTGTGACACCCCTGGGCAGCTTGAATTGTTTAATCACGACGTTTACACTGAACTATCAAGATTCTTGTCTTCTGCAATATATAGTTATACTATTAAGACTGTAAGTTGGAAAGATACTTATCTAGATATACTCTAATTATGTATGTATATATATATATATATATATATATATATATATATATATATATATATATATATATATATGTATATGAAAGTTTAACTTTCGATTCCGTTTTCCATGTCAACTTGAACATAATGAAGTTAAGGGCCTTGAGATTTATTTTGTGTGACGACTGGTCATCAGGAAAGTCTGCTTTAACTGTGGACCAATCTCCGCCGTAAATAATGCGTCTATTCGGATAATCCAATATATTCTAAAATCTGCTGTTTCAACTAGATTGGAGATTATCAATACACTGATAGAAGCCAAAGGCTGACAGGGTTATTCAAAATGCCGTGAGAACCATCCTGTTCAATTTGAATGAAATACATGGAAAGAGATAACGGAAAGTTAAATGTAATGAATTAACAACCCAATAACAACGCACAATCATAAGTGATGAAAGAATCAAGGATTAATGAACTTAGCGTGATCTCAAAAATCGTTGCTCTATAGTGTTTAAGTAATTAATGCCAACATGATTGTCGAAGTGTCCGGAATGAATATTTTCATGTTTAATGAGGATTGATATCAGCAATTGCATGATAATAGACATAGACTGGATAATTGGGAATGAACAACAGAAGTTGATTCAATATGTCAGTTCTGATCCATTTTTATTTTAATCAATCATATTGCTCACAAAAAGAATGTGGATTTGTGTATTTCATTTATATGCTTGTTAAATAGCTTGTTCTGATTACTGAAAAACAACAAAAAGATTTTGGCTTACATGTTATTGCATTTCATGATAGAATGTCTTTCATTTGCATAATTTTAGTTGCATGACATTTTACATCAGAAAATCTATAAAGATTTTTATTTATTTCTCTGTTTTCTGATTATCCTCGGAATGCATAACGACATCTGAAAGTTCATTGTTGAGATCAAGATATTTCTGGCCACCAAATCCATAAGTTTGAAGTTTTTAGAGCTGGTGATTACTTGAAGGACTTTAATGATTTAAGGTGGTTAGTGAATTTAAGATGACATTACACTGTAGGACTTACTCAGAATAAACAAAATGTTTGGAGTAATAACCTCAATTAGGTTAAGTTGTTTAGATTACCTAAGTGTTAATGGTCATTTCTTGAAGGCTTTAGTGATTTATGACTCTAAATGAAAGTGTTAGTTAGCCCTAAGATTGCTAAACGAGTCGAAATCCTAAGTTTGTGAAATTTTGAAATTGCCTAAGTGGCTCACACGCACGCTTGATGTGTAAACCGTACGAGTAACCACACGTTTGAGGTTAACCGTACGGATGACCCTGATCAAAATTGGTCTAAGACTATTGGGTCACACTCATGTGTGATTAAGATGAGACGCGTGTTGATTGTGGATCGTGTGATCAACCATACGGTTAATCACGAGAGTATAAATAGGGGTGACGAGCACTAATGCTCACACTTGTGCACACATTTCATTTTCTCTCTCAATTTTCGATCTTAACCAATCAAGATTTCCACCGCAGCGTTCGTTCATTACTTGATTCCGACCTCCGCGCCACCTAATAGGTACAATTTCATCGAATTTTAGTCCACTAATTTGTTGTTTGAATGATTCGAAACCCTAAGGGTATATAACTCGAATTTTGTGTAATAAGAGCTTGTTTTGATCTGTGTTTGCTATTGTTTTAAGTTAAACAGAACCTATACATGCTATTGTGATGTAAATCGGCCCCTAAATCAATCAAACATGTAATTTTTTAAATTTAAAAAGGCATTTAATACGGGTTTCATCAGACATGCACGAGTGACGTCACTCGCACGCGTGAGACATGACTCGCCCGAGTCAGTGCACGGTTGATGATCAATTATGTGGACCTTTGAGCTCACTCGTTTGTCTTGATTTTATTGATCACTCGTCTGCAAGAGCTGACACGTGTGATTAACCGTACGAGTCACCAAACGGTTGACTCACTCGCTAAGAATTTTGCCTCAACCGTGTACATTATCTGAAACCATATTACTGCTCAAACGTGTCAACAGTGACACGAGTGACTACATCACTCGCACGGTTGATCTCTCAGCCGCACGTGTGACATGATCACTTGCACGGTTTATCATATTTAACAAGTTTATGACAATTTGATGCAAATGCTATGATGTTTTATGGTGATTGATTTATATATCTAACTGTTCTGTAAATGTTTCAGTTTTTGTTTAGATATCATCAAATGGCTGAACAAGTTAATATTCCGGTTGTTAACGTTGAGGGACAGGGGGAGCAACACGCTAATCCTTAAGTGAATCCGGTCATCCTACCTGCTCAGCAAGAGATTCCTTTAGAGAATGGAGAACTGAACAATCAAGTTGCTCTTTATGATCTTAATCTTGAAAGAGGTTCTCATTTTAAGGAGATTGTCGAATTTTTTAAGAGACCGAGGATACACACTGCTATTTCTACTCAGTGCACAGCGTACTATAGCCATCAGAGAGAGTTATGGAGAAATGATGTACTGGATGTAGATGAAGATAAGCTTGTTAGTAAGGTTCAAGGACATGATATTACTGTTTCTAAGGATGTGATTAGAAGGATTTTGGGTTTTAATGACGAGAACTGCTCCCACATGACTATCAGTAGAGAACGAATTCATGGTTTCTTTAGAAGATGTGCTTATTCTGGTTACATTGGTGGCAAATCTGAACTGATGAAGACACTACTGCCTCCACAATTTAGATATCTTGCTCACGTGATTATGTACTGTTTGAGTGGTCGCAAATCTGGATTTGATAAGCTGAACGAGAAAGTGCAAAGCATGTTTGTGGCACTTGTTCTCAAGGCACCATATGATTTCTCGGGATTTGTCTTATACTACTTCAAAGCAAACCACTTTAGTTCTACTCAGAGGTATCTGATCTACGCTCGTTTTCTTCAATTAATCATTAATGACGCTGTACCTGATCTACCCAAGCTTGAAGAGGATATTATCCACATTAAGCCGATGAATCCGATTACTTTCCACAAAATGGAAGAGATAAGGAATGAGGATTTAAAGCCTGACTTTAATAAAAAGCTCATTTGTCATCTTGTCAAGGAGAACTATCGATGCCCAGCAGGTAATGCTTGGAGGAATGAGGATTCAGATTCTGACTATGAAGTTACAGATGAGGAAGGACAAGGTGATAATCAGAAAGCTACTGGTAATGTTCAAGGAGGAGATAAGGTTGATGACGAGGTTATCGAGGGTGATGATGAAGTGACAGAGGAGGATGCCAGCATGATTCAGAGAAAGAGGAAAGGAAAGGATCCTATGCCCTCAGAACAACTCAAAAAGAAGGAGAAAAGAACGAAGTATTCCTATGATTCACCTCAAAGATCATCACAAGGAGGCTCAAAACAACAAGCTCAGAGAAAGCCATACGGTTTCATGAAGGATGCAAGAGCTGCTGTTACCTCACCAAAACCTGCCACCACAACACCTCAGGTAACGTTAGATGAATATAAGACTCAGCAAAATCTGTTGATGTCTTTGATCACGAAAATAACCAATCTTGAGAACCAAGCCATTGAGGAGAAGAAGATCAGTAATGCTAAGATTGAATCGTTGGTAGAAGAGAATAAGAGGTTATCTGATAGGTTGGACCGACAGAAGAGTAGGAAAGATAAGTTGAAAAAGAAAGTTTTGGCGATTAAGAGTGAGAACAAGAAGAAATTGAAAAAGTTGAACGAAAGAATCGAACAGCTTACCTCTGGTAAAACAAAGTTGATTAAGGAGAAAGGAGAAGAATTTTCTTCTGATTTGGGAGAAGGTGATGAAAAGGATGAAGAAGAAGATGCTGGAACTAGAGGACCCTCTTTTGGATACCTGATGTTAAAGCTAAGGGGTATAAAATACTATTAAATTTTAAATGAAAATACTATTAAATACGATACAATTTTACACAAGATATCTATTTATTTATAGAATGGATATACTTAAACCTTGCTACAACACTTATAGGCAGTGTACCTAATCGTACAGTAGTGTAGTTTTTAGTAAGTCCGGTTCGTTCCACAGGGAAATCTTTTAAACAAAGCTTAACGCTATATTAGTTTAATTTATAAAAATACAAATATATAAATAAGTAATATTATTATTATAAAGGGGGGGGGGGGGGTTTACCGTTTAATGACCGGTTTGTCGATTTTAAAACTTTAGTCGCAGTTAAAACCTAATGTAAAATAATAAATAAATAAAAGACTAAATTTAAAGCGTAAAGTAAATAACGATAATGAAATTGCGATTAATAAAAGTGCGATAAAATAAAATTGCGATAATTAAAAAGTACGATAATTAAAAGTGAAATTAAATACAATAACAATAAATAATAGTGCGATAATTAAAAGTGCAATTAAATATAAAATAAAGGAAATTAAATATGAAAAAAAAGAATTATGCTTATTTAAACTTCCGTAATCATGATGTTTGACGTGTTGATTTTAGTTTTATGCCCATGGGTTAATTGTCCTGGATTATTTAATATATCCGTCTGGTTTTTGTCCATAATAGTCCATCAGTCATAAATATAAAGTGCGAGTGTCCTCGTCAAATTATCCTTATACCCGAAGTCAAATATTCCAACTAATTGGGGACTTAAACTGTAACGAGGTTTTAATACTTTATTTAATAATTACACCAGGTTATCGACTGCGTGTAACCCAAGGTTTTAATACTTTGTTATCAATTATGCCAAGTGTCCTTGTACATAATTTCACCCCTGTTTTAATAATTCTAGTGACTATTAATCCATTCCCATGTCCAGTTAAATGAATGATTATTCGTACATATAAATATCCCGCCCATCGTGTCCGATCGAGTGTATATGGTTATTTATAGTAACATCCAATTGTAAATCTTTATCTTAAAATTAACAAACTATCATTTAGTTAAACAAATATAAAGCCCATTAATAGCTCATAGTCTAATTTCCACAAGTGTCGTTCTTTTGTCCAAACCCCAATTATGGTACAAAGCCCAATTACTCAATTTTAGTAATTAGCCCAACATCATGATTACTTCGGTATTAAATAAGCATAATAATAACTTAGCTACGAGACATTAAATTAAAAAGGTTGAACATAACTTACAATGATTAAAAATAGCGTAGCGTTAGACGGACAGAATTTCGACTTACACCCTTACAACATTCGCTAACATACCCTTATTATTAGAATTAAAATTAAAATTAAAATTATAATATATATATATATATAATACGTTTGATGGGAGAAGAAGAAAAAGGATATTTTTTACGATCAAAATGCGTTGGCTTTTATAGGCAGTTTCAGAATTTGGGGCTCCGCGAGTCGCGTTCAATTTCCCCATTCAAACTTCGCGACTCGCGGAGTTTGAATTTTCAGCTCACTCCATTTTGGATCTTTACTTGCCGACGTTTTATTATATAAATATAATATATATATATAATTTATATAATTAATTATATATTATATTATATTTATATACATAGTTAACTTGTAATTTTTAGTCCGTTGCGTCGAGCGTTGAGAGTTGACTCTGGTCCCGGTTCCGGATTTTCGAACGTACTTGCGTATAATTTAATATCTTGTACTTTGCATTTTAAATCTTGTACTCTTGTAATTCTGAGACGTTTCTTATCAATAATTGGAACCTCTTTGATTGTATTTTATACTTTTGAGCTTTTTGGTCGTTTGCGTCTTCAATTTGTCGAATCTATCTTTTGTCTTCACCTTTTATTATTTAAACGAATATCACTTGTAAATAGAACAATTGCAACTAAAAGCTTGTCTTTCTTGAGGAATAATGCTATGAAATATATGTTTGTTTTTAGCATTATCAAATATTCCCACACTTGAGCGTTGCTTGTCCTCAAGCAATATAGTCTTGAAATACTAGAATCACTTCTTTATTCTTCACACGTTGTACATCAGTGATTTCTTTACGGCGGTATAAACAATGATAGTAACGGTGTGGTTTAAAGTCCTACATGACTATAAAAATTTAGATCCATTAAGGAGATTGGATCTTTATGAAAACATTTGATCTTTTTGAAAATTCAATCTAGTTTTTTACCCTAGATAAGTTTTCCGGAATAACCCTTCACCGGTGTTTGCAAAATATTTTTGTGGGTTTAGTGGGTTTCAAGTTTGAAAATTTTAGCTCAAAACTTGCGGTTTTGTGTCACCCACTTGCTAACCTTGTATTGGGAAAGCAACACGTCCAATATACTTTCTCCGTATATTACCTTTCGGTAAACTACTGTCCGGTTGTAAAGGAAAGCGTTGAACAAGCAATTGTTAAGGCAATATCCCCTGACATGCTTTTAATTATGGTCTATAATGTGTCGGGCGCAATTACTATCCTTTGTAGGAGCAATAGTAAAGCTCACCCTTATAATTTTCCGGTCTGGCACAAGGTCCTGTCTTCGACCATGCTATGCAACCACCGTTCTTACGGTTGACACCCGATTTGGTTCAAGTGACCTAATGAATTCCAGGTGAATTCCTAGGATTTTACGTTCAATGGTAATGAACGCATTGAAAATAGGTTTTCAGAAAACAAATCGGTTTGAAATTTTGATCAAAATATTTTCTCGTTCAAGCTCGAGTTTAGATATCATTGAATTCCATGAGTTTGTAATTCTCAATCTTTAAGGTCAATCTCTAGGATTGAGTAATATCAGTCTTAAAAGCTGATTTTTGATCTTTAAGGAGATTATCCTTTCTAGAGATCTGATTCATTAGTCTTATCAAGCTAATTTGCACGGTGCCCCCCCATTTTACGAGACAGATCCTCTTATGGTTAGGATAAGTCTGACCACTTGGAGACCCTGTTTTATGCTGAGGTCCGTGGATTTCCTGCTGATTTTAGAGATGACTTTTCTAGATTTTTCGTCAACCTACAGCTGGTCTGGACGACAACTTCTTGACCTAAATCAAGAAGCGCGTGTCTTTTTCGGAAGACTTTACTTCCTTTTAATGATGGAATTGATTCATCGTGTAGATCCATCTTTCTTACAGTAAATTGGGTAAAACTTTTTTAGTTTAGTCCAAAGCAAAAGTATCTTCAATTATTTGTTACAGAAATATGTGACTTATGTTTTAAATAACTTGGTAAATTTTCCCACACTTGGCTTTTATTTTCCTTTTTATTGTCCTCTATTCCATTTTAAATGAATTCTATCATTTTGGTTTGTTTCTCAATTTATGTCCTTTCCAAGGTAACAATAATTTCGGTGTTAACACCTAGTTTTATCGTTCATAAATATGTATAAACATGATTTTGATTTCATTTAATTGAAAATTTTGAAAAATTTTACTAGAATTGGGTAGTCAGTATATAAGACTAGGGCTGTTCTTTATTATCAGAGAGCATTAGATTCTAATACAACTACTGCTTTACTAGTATTTTTAATGGTAACCAAGTGTTTAGATTAAAAAAATTTAAAATTCCGAAAGAATTTAACCCCTTCCCACACTTAAGATCTTGCAATGCCCTCATTTGCAAGAAATCAGTAACAATTTAAATTATTGAGGGTGTTTAGCGTAGAAAAATGATTAAATTTTACCAAAGTTTCCAAACATATTGGCGTTTGTTTGTTGAATGATAAATGGTGCACATTATTTGTTCATTCCGTCTTGTTGTTATTTCACATATATTTTGCATCTTGTCATCAAAATTAGTTGCTTTTGCTGAACTTAATGCCAGTCTTTGAAAATGCGTTGTTTTACCCTGTTGTGTACATAAGATAAACTGCAAACATATGTACATATTTTTGAAGTTTGGCATATTACCCCACATTCAAAAATTATTAAAATCTAATAATAAAAGTTAGAAAATTATAAAAACTATTACAATATCAACATAAGTGTTAAATGTATTAACATTACAAAAATAAAATAAATAAAACTAAATAAACTAGGGTTGATACTGATACCAATAGGGGTTCCATGCATAACCGTATGTGTTATAAAATGCTTCAGTTGGGTTATAAGTAGGATACGGTGGTTGGATCTCTATAGACCAGGGAGGAAATACGGGCTTTGGAGTAAGAATATAGTTTCTACCTATATGTTGGCAATGAGCTATGATGTGGTTTTGATGAACTTGCCAATCTTCAAATGCTCGATGTCTAGCATTTTCATACTCTTGTGAAGCTATAAACCTTTGCGTTTCTGTCATTTCATTTCCCCCTCCCACATTACCTGGCTGTTGATTTCTTTCAACCTGTGGATGTCTTCCATTATATTGTACTGCGGCGTTATTTCGCCTCTTCAAAACCTTAGCACCATGATATACATTTAAACCAATTGTATCGTGTGGTTCTGGTTCTTCGATTAATAATCCCCCCCGACTTATATCCACATCGAGATACTCAGCAATTAATGTAATAAATATACCACCTCCTATTATACTGTGCGGTCTCATCCCCCTAACCATAGCTGATAAATAATAACCCACACAATAAGGTATACTTACAGTGCTTTGTGGGTCTCGAATACACATGTGGTAAAATAAATCTTGCTCATTTACCTTTTCCTTATTTTTACCTCGCTGTGTAATCGAGTTCGCTAGAAACCTGTGAATTACTCTTAACTCAGCTCTATCTATATCCAAATAAGAGTAATTTCCCCCTTTAAATCGGTGATGGCTAGTCATTTGACTTCATACACTATGCGTATCAAAATTTTCATCAATCTTCCTACCATTTAATATCAACCCTCGACAATCGGCAGATGCTAGCTCCTCGGGCGTATATATACGTAAGGCCTGAGCCATGTCTAGTAGAGACATGTGGCGCATCGAACCTCCTAACAAAAATCTAATAAAAGTTCGATCGGTTAAACTAGCTACCCGATCATTTATTTCTATACTATACAATAATTCTTCACACCATACTTTATATACAGGTCTACGCATGTTGAATAATCGTACCCAATCGTTAAAAGTAGAATTACCGTACCTCCGTGTAAGTAATTCTCTAATCCGTTCGCCCAATCCTACGGCTTCTAACGGTTCCCATTCTATTACCCTAGGTACTTCAACAGCTTTAGAATGAAGAGTGTGCAAGCTCCTTTGGTATTTTGGATAATCTATCCAACGTCTGTCTAATCTCAAGTTCGGGTGCAAATCTTCCACGTGCATATCTGAAAATGTCATAACTGGATGAGGTATATCTTGTTTGTAATAGTTATCAACATCTTGTTGTTCTGCATTCTCAGGAGGAGCAATGCGAGCTTGGGATGAAGATTCACCCCTTTCAGTCTGCAAAACACATCAAACACAATTTTTGTGCATCCAAATATGCATTAGTGTCAGCAAAATCATCAATCAAAATAATTACAATGACATGTTCAATTTATATCAAACTTATGCTCATTTTCATATTTTTATCAAATCTACACTTTTTCAAATAAGCATATACAAAAATGTTCGCCAAGTTCATAAGCATTCAACTCAAATAACATGTCAAAATAATCATTATTAGCAATTAAACAAGTTTAAAATGGCATTATCTCTCAAAAATCAAGTTCATGAATTTTAGACTTGAAAAAGTCCACTTTAATTCTCAAAAATCATGTTGAGGCTCACAGTTTGGATCATTTAACTACCTAAACATGTTACACTACTTAATTTAGCAATAATTCATGACAAAAATCGGCCATAACCTATTTACATCAAAAAGCCCCAATTTTGCTCAAGAACACAAACCCTAGATTACTCAAAATTTGAAGTTTAAGGCTTCTAATCATGTTAAATAGCATCACTCTAGGTTATATAAGCATAATACATAATCAATTTAAGCATAATTACACTAAAAAGTATCAAAATCGAATTGGGTATAAAATTGCTCAAGAACACTAAATTTTCGGATAAAAGGGTGTTTTGGTGTAGAAATTTACCGTTTTCCTTGAGTAATTCCTTGATAGCATCCTTCTCAACACGATTTTATGAAAGATTTGATGAAAAATGGTGAAAAAATTCGATTTTGTGTGTGTTTTTCGTGTTTGTTTTCGCAGTTTTGTGGTGTGGTTGTGTGCAACTGATCTGATCTTTGCGTTTTATTTTTTTACGGGAATTTACAAACTCCGCGAGTCACGGTGGTGTTTCCCTTCAAACTCCGCGAGTCGCGGAGCTTATTTTTTTTTTTTTCTAAATCTTTAACTTATAAAACAAATATTAACTAATTTTAAAAATTTGTTTCCCTTGTTATTTAGAACGAGGTCGTTTCGGATCGATGTCCTAGTCCGTCCCTCGACAAAATTTTAAAATTTGTCTATTTAAAGCGCGGTTTTAAAAGCAAAGATTTTTGGGTTTTTTTAATGTTTTTGGCATACTTTAAATCAATAAGATTAAAAATAATGATAATAAAAATTCTCGTACCTCCCTCGGGTAAAGCAATTTCGGTTTAACGACCTAGTCTTCAACTCACGACGAATTTTAAAAATCATATTTTTAACTTAGCAAAATAAAGTAAATTTTTGTTTTTAAATTCACACCAAACTTAAATTTAAAATACATAAAATTAAAAAAATTCACACCAAACTTAATTAAAAATTCATATTATAAATTCACACCAAACTTAAATTATATTTTTGTTTTTATACATACAAACTTATATTAAAAATATTAATTTTCCAAATATTTACAATTTTAAAAGTTTACAATATTTATTTAATATTAATTTATTAATTTTTTAAAAACATGGTAAAAATAAAATTAAAAATCTTTTTGGCTTTTATCCCACTTTAATCAATCAAATATTATCAAAAATATGCACCCCTCTTTTCGGTAAAGTAATTTCGGTTCCATTACCTAATTTAACTCATGACGAATTTTTGAAATATTTTGGGTTGATTGATTAAAGATATTTATACCTTAAGAATAAACGTTAAATTTCGCAGTGATGTAATAAATTTTTGTATGATATCAACAATTTCGGTCGCAAGACTTAATTTCATCGAATACCAATTTAATACTTTATAGCGAACAAATTAGTGTTTATTATCAAAAGGTTAAAAATAAAAAAAAAAATAAAAACTGTACAAACTTACCTGTGAAATAGATTTCTTAGTGATATGCTCTAGCCCACTCGTAAGATAGTCAGACTAATTGATTTTCCATGGCTACATAGGCGTAACCTCGAGCATTCATTCATTTTTCTTCTAAACATATGAACGGTCCGTCTCTGCATAAAGTAACAAATTCGGTGTTTGAATAGGTTTGATTATTTGAACATTTACCTTCGTGTGACCATTTTCCGCATTTTTGACATCTTTCAAGGTGTCGTGCTCTTCTTTTCGCTCCGGATTTTGATTTTCCTTTACCAAATTGTAACTTATTATCATCGCATCTGGATTCTTTTCTTACTCCGTCCAATTTACCTCTGATTAATGATACTATTTCACTTGGAAGTGTGTCATTATTACGTTTAGTGATCAAAGCGTGTAGCATTAGACCATGGTTTAGTTCACAGGAAGTCTTCATTTCGTAAAAACCTAAAAAAATAAAAATTCAGAATGGGGGGAGAAGACTAGTTCTTTAGGGTCTGCTAGGGAAAGACCATTCGGGTTCCATTTTCGAGAACTACACGAAAACAGAAAATCTAACTCTAACAGAAATACATATTATCCTTTAAAGACTTGATTCTCCCCACACTTAGTTAGCTGTGGTATCGAAATTGTGATTAACTTCGTTGCTGACTTCCATCGGATTATCTATGTAGTGTTTAACTCTGTGACCATTAACTTTAAATTCAATCCCATTTGAATTTATTAATTCTATCGTTCCGTATGGGAAAACTCTTTTGACTATGAATGGTCCAGACCATATTGATTTCAATTTTCTAGGAAATAGCTTGAATTGTGAATTGAAAAGAAGAACTTTGTCTCCTTCTTTAAAATCTTTTGAACTTCTGATTCTTTTATCATGCCATTTCTTCGTTTTTTCTTTATAGATTAACGAATTTTCGTATGCTTCATGTCTTAATTCTTCTAATTCGTTTAATTGATTTAACCGTAGACGTCCAGCTTCATGTAAATCAAGATTACATGTCTTCAAAGCCCAAAAATGCTTTGTGTTCAATTTCTACTGGAAGATGACATGCTTTTCCATAAACGAGTCTAAAAGGCGTGGTTCCAATTGGAATTTTGTAGGCTGTTCTAAAAGCCCAGAGTGCATCCTCCAATTTAATGGACCATTCCTTCGGATTTGATCCTACGGTTTTCTCAAGAATACGTTTTAAAGCTCGGTTGGTATTTTCAACTTGTCCACTTGTTTGTGGATGATATGCAGTGGAGATTTTATGAGTTACTCCATATCTTTTAAGAACTTTCTCAAGTTGATTATTACAGAAATGAGTACCCCGATCACTTATTAAAGCTTTCGGTGTTCCAAACCTTGCAAAAAGACGTTTTAAAAAGTTGACTACAACTCGTGCATCGTTAGTTGGGAGAGCTTGTGCTTCCACCCATTTAGATACATAATCAATGGCTACGAGAATGTAAAGATTATTATGAGATTTTGGAAATGGACCCATAAAGTCAATACCCCAAATGTCAAATACTTCACATACTTGAATGATATTTTGTGGCATTTCATCACGTTGACTTATTTTTCCGACCCTTTGACAAGCATCACAGGATTTGCAAAGAAGGTGTGCGTCTTTGTAAATTGTAGGCCAATAGAATCCAGCATCATAAAATTTTCTTACTGTGAGTTGAGGCCCATAATGCCCTCCTGTTGGTCCTGTGTGACAATGGTTTAAGATTTGATTGGCTTCATCTCCGAATACACATCGGCGTATTATTCCATCTGGACAACTTTTAAACAAATGTGGATCTTCCCAGAAATAGTGTTTTATATCACTGAAGAATTTCTTTCGTTTTTGGTACGATAATCCTTTTTCAAGGAATCCACATACTAAGTAGTTTGCATAGTCTGCAAACCATGGAATTTTATTATAATCTATCTTCAATAGATATTCATCAGGAAAGTTATCTTGTATGGCCGATTCATTTAGAACTTCTAATTCGGGATTTTCAAGACGAGAAAGATGATCAACGGCGAGATTTTCTGCTCCTCTTTTATCTCGGATTTCAATATCAAACTCTTGTAAGAGTAAGATCCAACGGATTAATAGTGGTTTGGCATCTTATTTCGAAAATAGGTATCTAAGAGCAGAATGGTCGGTATAGACCACCGTTTTAGCTAGAACGAGATATGAACGAAATTTGTCAAAAGCAAAGATAATAGCAAGGAGTTCTTTTTCAGTAGTTGTGTAATTTTTTTGTGCTCCTTGTAACGTCTTACTAGCATAATATATAGGTGGAAATCGTTTTTCAATCCTTTGTCCTAAAACGGCTCCCATTGCAAAATCACTTGCATCGCACATTAGTTCAAACGGTAGATTCCAATTTGGTGTTATCATGATCGGTGCATTAGTGAGTTTCTCTTTAAGAATATTAAAAGATTTGATACATTCCTTTGAAAAGATGAATGGAGCATCCTTTTCTAGGAGTTTATTCATAGGAGTGGCAATTTTAGAAAAATCTTTAATGAAACGTCAGTAAAAAGCGGCATGCCCTAGAAAACTCCTAACTCATCTAACATTGGTGGGATGTGGAAGTTTAGCAATTACATCTACTTTAGCTCTATCCACTTCAATTCCTTCCTTTGAAATTTTATGTCAAAGAACGATGCCTTCTTTAACCATGAAATGGCATTTCTCTCAATTAAGAACTAGATTTGATTGTTCGCATCTAATAAGCATTCGTTCAAGATTAGCTAGACATGATTCAAATGTATCACCGAAGACTGAAAAGTCATCCATGAAAACTTCCATGCATTCTTCTATCATGTCGTGAAAAATCGCCATCATGCACCTTTGAAAGGTTGCAGGGGCGTTGCAAAGTCCAAATGGCATGCGTTTGTAAGCAAAAGTACCATAAGGGCACGTGAATGTGGTTTTTTCTTGATCCTCGGGAGTTATTGGAATTTGAAAATATCCGGAAAAACCATCAAGAAAACAATAGTAACTGTTTTCGACTAATCTTTCCAACATTTGATCAATAAAAGGTAATGGAAAGTGATCTTTTCTGGTGGCGTCATTTAATTTTCTATAATCAATACACACACGCCATCCTGTTACAGTCCTAGTAGGAATAAGCTCATTTTTCTCATTTGTAATAACAGTCATGCCACCCTTCTTAGGTACGCATTGAACTGGGCTTACCCATGGACTATCAGAGATTGGATATATTAAACCTGCATCTAGCAGTTTAATAATTTCTTTTTTAGCAACATTTTGAATATTAGGATTTAGTCTTCGTTGGCGTTGCACATACGTTTTATGACCTTCTTCCATAAGGATTTTATGTTTGCAATACGAAGGACTTATTCCTTTTATATCATGAATCTTCTATGCAATGGCTGGTTTATGAGCTTTCAACACAGAAATGGGTTGAGATTTCTCATTTTCAGTAAGAGAAGACGATATTATTACAGGTAATTCAGATTCACCATGTAAATAATCATATTCCAAATGGTTTGGAAGTGGCTTTAACTCTAATATCGGTGGTTCTTCTATCGATGATTTATATCGATATCTGTCTTCTTCTTTTAGCATTTGAATTTCTTTTATTGTTGGTTCATATCCATTAGCTATCAGTGTAGCTATCATTTCAGTTTCATCAATTGGTTCAGTTCCTTCTCCTAAAGAACATTCTCCTGTTCCTTGTAATTCTGGAAATTCTTCTAACAATTCTGCATGTGAATCTATAGTTTGAATATAATAACATGTATCATCTGCAGATTACGGTTGTTGCATTGCTTTATCAACTGAAAAGGTAACACTCTCATCCTCTATACTTAGGGTCAGTTTCTTACCAAACACGTCTATCATTGCTTTAGCCGTATTTAAGAATGGTCTTCCTAATATGAGAGGAACTTGAGAATCTTCTTCCATGTCCAGAACAACAAAATCTACTGGAAATACTAAAGTACCAACTTTAACTAGCATGTTCTCCATTATCCCTCTAGGATATTTTATTGATCGATCAGCTAGTTGTATGCTTATTCGTGTTGGTTTCAATTCTCCAAGGTCTAGTTTAGTGTATAGTGAATACGGCATTAAATTTATACTAGCACCTAAGTCTGCCAGTGCTTCTATTGAACTAAGACTACCCAGAAAACATGGAATTGTGAAACTTCCTGGATCAGATAGTTTTTCTGGTATCTTATTCAACAGCACTGCTGAACAATTAGCATTCATAGTAACAGCCGAGAGTTCTTCCATTTTCTTTTATTCGAGATTAGATCTTTTAGAAATTTAGCATATCTAGGCATTCCTGAAATCACATCAATGAAAGGAAGATTTACATTTATCTGTTTAAACATATCCAAGAATTTGGATTGCTCGGCTTCAAGTTTCTCTTTTTTCATTTTACTCGGGTAAGGAAGTGGTGGTTGGTATGGTTTAACATAAGGTTTAGCCTTAACTGTGTTATCTTCATTAACCTTTTCAACTACCGGTTCTTTTTCCTTATCTTGATCAGGTTGTGGTTCTTGTGGAGTAGGAATAGCTTCCTCAGAAGTTACAGGTATTTCAGGTGGTTTAAGTGTTGTACCACTTCTTGTGGTAATGGTTTTAGCTGTTTCATTCCGGGGGTTAGCATTTGTATCACTAGGTAAACTTCCCGGTTTTTTTTCACCTATTAACCTTGCTAGGTTACTTAATTCTTGTTCCAAATTTTGAATAGAAGCTTGTTGATTTCTAAATGCTTGAGCATTTTGTTCATTCATTTGTTTCTGAGATGTGAAAAACTGTGTTTGAGATTCAACTAGCTTCGTCATCATATCTTCTAAATTTGGCTTTTTATCATCGGGTTGTGGTGGTTTGTTTTGAAAATTAGGTCTTTGCTGGTTGTAAGTATTGTTGGATACTTGTTGATTGCTAGGACCTTGTTGGTTGTTGTATGGAACATTTCGGTTATAATTCTGGTTTTGATTGTAAATTGGTCTTGGCGGTTGATAATTATTCTGATAATTATTTCCAGGCCTTTGGTTTATGTATGAAATATTCTCTCTTTGTTCCATTGTTAGCTCAATACTAAGACAATCTTTTGTCAAATGTGGTCCTCCACACTGCTCACAACTAATTCGTATTGAGTGTATATCCTTAGTCATCTTTTCCATTCGTCTCTCGACAGCATCTATCTTTGCGGAAATGGAATCTAAGTCATGGCTAGAATCGGCTCTAGCTGCTTTAGATGATCTAACGATATCTTTTTCTTGGTGCCACTCATGTGAGTGGGAAGCAGTGTTATCAATAATTTTATAAGCATCAGTTTCTGTTTTCTTCATAATAGAACCACCAGCTGCTATATCGATGTCTTTCCTTGTAGTGATGTCGCATCCTTGGTAGAATATTTGTACTATTTGACAGGTGTCTAAACCATGTTGCGGACATCCTCTTAATAACTTTCCAAATCTTGTCCACGCCTCATATAGAGTTTCATTTGGTTTCTGTGTGAACGTAACAATTTCTCCTTGAAGTCTTACGGCTTTATATGCCGGAAAGAATTGTTAAAGAAAATTTTCAACTAAAACATCCCATGTATCAATCGCCCCTTCAGGTAACGATTCCAACCAATCTTTGGCTTCTCCCTTTAAAGTCCAGGGAAATAACATGAGATATATCTGTTCATCCTCAACTTCTCTTATTTTAAATAGTGTGCAGATCCTATTAAAGGTACGAAGATGTTCATTTGGATCTTCCTTCGGCGCACCACTAAATTGGCATTGATTAGTCACCATGTGTAGAATTTGTCCTTTGATTTCATAATCTAGCGCATTAATGTCAGGATGAGTAATTGCGTGACCTTGGCCAGTGCGTTTAGCTCGCATTCGGTCTTCCATACTTAAAGGTTCCAGATTCTCCATAATTGAATTTGTTGAATCTGAATCACTAGAGGATTCTGATTTAATGGTTCGTTCCTCAACAATCTCTGTTTGAATAATTGGTGGTTCCGGAGGAAAAATTAATGGTTCAGGATCTATGAATTGTCCCTGAATATTCTCCGGATTCTCAATTGTGAGGTCGGGTTCAAAAAAATGGATTATCGGAAATTTGAATTGGAGTACTTAGTAAACTGGATGACGATTCTAAAGAAAAATCAACGGCGGTAATATTAGCTAGATGTCGTGATCGAGTTACAGGTGGTGAACGTACAAAAGGTGGTGAACGTCTTGCTCGGTGCATTCACTGAATATCCTATTAGTTTTTAAAAGGAAAGAAAAATTATATAAGTTATCCAATTAATAGACTTTTCTGATTTTGCCCACGTTTCGAATAGCCAAAAGATGCAGAAGAGGGGCAGGATTCATTTGGTCTCAATATAATTGAGTACTGTTTGGCTCCAATAGTCCACGTACAAATACAACTATTACTACGAACCAGAAAATTTTGATGTCTATCAATTTAACCACTTAAAATAAATTTTCGTAATTTTAAGAAATTTAGATAAGAAGTAGAATAAAAATCTATGTCCTAAAAACTAGGATGGCGAGAAATAAGAAAGAAAAAGAAAGAGCGCGTCGAAATAGGTCGAAAAAGAAAAGGGTTGAAAAATAAAAGGCGTCGAAAAAGAAAAAAAATGACTATAAAACTTTAAAACACTCGACTAACCCAACCTTATTACTATCACTAACTTAAAATTAAAATTGAAAATTGAGATTACTAATTGGAGTGATAATTGATACATAGGCAAAAGGCGTCGAAAAATAAAAATAAGAAAGTAGCGCGTTGAAACTTAAAAAGGAACTAAAAACTAAAAAAATAAAAGTTGCGTCAAAAAATATTAAAGCTTACAAGTAAAACTATATCCCAAATGGCAATAACTTAAAAAGGTACTAAAATTTAAAAAGGCGTCGCAAAATTCTAAAGCACCTAAATCTTATTCTAAAGAAAAAGCACTTAAGGAATTTTACGGCAAAGCTTAAAAATCTAGAAGTAAAAATAACTATGGCAAAAACTATGGATTAAAACTAAATATGAGCGAAAAATACAAAAAATTACGCTAAAACAATTAAAAAGGGACAAAATATAAAAATATACTAAAAGTTGTAAAAAGTACAATTTTTATAAAAATATTATTTTTATATTATTTATTTTATAAAACTATTAATTTTATATATATAAATAAAACTAATTAAAATTAATTATTGCAAATTAATTAAAACTTAAACTAAATAATAAATTAATTAACTAATTTAGGGTTTATTAATAATAATAATTAATAATACTCCGTAATTAATGCGATTAGAGTTTCTGGTCGTGTCAGGGTGGCTCCGCGAGTTGCGGTACACCTGGCAACAAACTCCGCGAGTCGCGGGGTATGAAATTTCAGATTAGGTGGTTTCGTTTGACAGGTTTCGTAATTATTTTTTTTTATTTTTCTGTTTTTAATTTAATTAATATATTTATATAAATTTAATAAAAATTATATTTTAAAAACTAAAATAAAAATAGAAATATTTTATAATTTTATAAATAAAAATCTTAAAACTAGATTTATATATATATATATATATATATATTTTTCGGTTTTTTTTATATTTTTGATATTTAAAAAAAATGTATTTTTACAAAAACTAAATAAAACTTAATAAAAATCTTTTTTTTTATATTATGTTAGCGTTGCGCTTCAGGCTTTTAAGCTAGATTTTGATCCCCGGCAGCGGCGCCAAAAATATTTGATGTTAAAGCTAAGGGGTATAAAATACTATTAAATTTTAAACGAAAATACTATTAAATACGATACAATTTTACACAAGATATTTATTTATTTATAGAATGGATATACTTAAACCTTGCTATAACACTTATAGGCAGTGTACCTAATCGTACAGTAGTGTAGTTTTTAGTTAGTCCGGTTCGTTCCACAGAGAAATCTTTTAAACAAAGCTTAACGCTATATTAGTTTAATTTATAAAAATACAAATATATAAATAAGTAATATTATTATTATAAAGGGGGGTTTTTATCGTTTAATGACCGGTTTGTCGATTTTAAAAATTTAGTCGCAGTTTAAAACCTAATGTAAATGTGACGACCCGGAAATTTTTGACCAAATTTAAACTTTAATCTTTATATTATTCCGACACGATAAGCAAAGTTTGTTAAGTTAAATCTCAAGAATTTTAAACTGTGTTCATACATTCATTATAATCTCGACCAAATTCCGACGATTCACGAACCGTTATATATAAATAGATATGTATATGTATATATATATATATATATTATAACTTGAGAATATTAATAAAGTATTAAACATATAATACTTTACACGAACGTATTTGTTTCAATATGATTTTCGACGAAATTAAAAAAAAAATATTAAATGATTGAATTATCAGAAACATTGAATTATGATTACAAGTCTCTGTTGAGAGGTCCACTATAATTTGAGAAAATCTATTCCTCTTAACGATATTCAGAATAATTTTTAAAGCTATTTATAAATAATAATAACAAAAAGTGTCATTTACGAAAGTTAGACAAAAGTTAGTGGAGAATTGGTTTCTATAATATTCTATTAATCTATTTTCAAACGTACAAAGACGTTTTCAGTTTAAAAAGAACTTTATTATTAAAACGTATATAACTTTTATAAATATCTAGAATCACTTTTGACAACTCATTACTTAACCAGTATAATAAATATAACGATATTTATATTTTATTTCATTAAATATATATAACGATTTAAATTAATATTATATATATTTATACGCGTATTATACATACATAGTTTTTATACTTTACTATACTTTAACTTTACATTTACTTTACTTTTACTTTACTTTAACTTTAATAATTCACTTTAATAATTCATACTTTAATAATTCACTTTAATAATTCATACTTTAATAATTCACTTTAATAATTCATACTTTAATAATTCACTTTAATAATTCATACTTTAATAATTCACTTTAATAATTTATACTTTAATAATTCACTTTAATAATTCAAAAATCTATTATAAATAGAATTCAATAGGTTTCATTATTTCATAGAAACTTGAAAATATATTTCTCTAAACTCTCTCAATCGATTTATATATATATATATATATATATATATATATATATATATATATATATATATATATATATATATATATATATATATATATATATATATTTGCTCTGTATTATTTCAAGATATTATTAGTATACATAAAATATTACGACGGAGTACTGTCCGAGTGATTTCAAAATAGTTTTTTTTGAATGAGTCGAAGCTAAGGAAATTATGGGTTATAGCTATGGAGGTGATGGGTATGGTTCATGGGTATGCTCGTGAGGTTAATCTAGTGTTTATCATCTCCGTTGCGTCTACGTACTTTCCTGCAATATTGAATCTCAATATTGATACGTTCGTGAATCCGAGGCCAACCTTGCACTTGTTAAATGACGTTATATGTATTTTTACTACGAAATACAGTATTGTGAGTTTCATTTGCTCCCTCTTATATATATTTTTGGGACTGAGAATACATGCGCTGTTTTTTTATAAATGTTTTACGAAATAGGCACAAGTACTAAAACTAATTCTACGTGGGTTTAAACCAGAAATATACCCTTAGCTTGGTAACATTAAACTACTTGTCTATGTACGGTAGGCACGAATCCTAAAGATAGATCTATTGGGCCTGACAAACCCCATCCTGACTATGGGATGCTTTAGTACTTTGAGGTTATTTTAAACACACCTGATCTGGTGTACTTCAGAGGGTAAAACATGAACATTTAGGCTTGTTACCGGGTGCCTACAACTTATAGAATACTTTTATACACTTGCGAGTGTACATATATTTATAAACGGAAATCTTGTGGTCTATTAATATATTGAAATGATTGTTATGATAAACCTATGAACTCACCAACCTTTTGGTTGACACTTTAAAGCATGTTTATTCTCAGGTATTAAAGAAATCTTCCGCTGTGCATTAGCTCATTTTAAGGATATTACTTGGAGTCATTCATGGCAAATTTTGAAAGACGTTGCATTCGAGTCATTGAGTTCATCAAGATTATTATTAAGCCAATTATAGTTGGATGTATTATGAAATGGTGTGCATGCCGTCAACTTTCGTTGTAAAGAAAGTTTCTCTTTTAAAAACGAATGCAATGTTTGTAAAATGTATCATATAGAGGTCAAATACCTCGCGATGTAATCAACTATTGTGAATCGTTTATTATGTATATGAACGGGTCCTTTCAGTTGGTATCAGAGCGGTGGTCTTAGCGAACCAGGTCTGCATTAGTGTGTCTAACTGATAGTCGTTAGGATGCATTAGTAAGTCTGGACTTCGACCGTGTCTGCATGTCAAAAGTTTTGCTCATCATTTTTGTCGAAAATTACCTGCTTATCATTCTTAGTCTAGACACATCTTATTGCATTGATTGCATGAATAGTGTATAGACAAAATTCATATCTTAGCGTATCTGTTACTGTAAACTTTGCCTGACATATTCCGTAAATTCCTCCATAATCTACGAAACCTTTTGCTATATATAATTAGAATACCACCCGATAGCCGGAAAATCATTTCATATCGAAAAATTCTTTATTTAATCGTACGAAATGGAATTCGTCATTAGTTCAAGTCCCTCGGATTCTGAAATGGAATCCCACTCAAGTTCTGAAAGCAGTGTGACCGGAATGGATCAACCAATTGTCATCATCTATTCTGGATGAATTGGGGATGGGTTCATAGCCTCCTTAATCATTGGAGACAAGAAGAAGGTGATCCCTTCCATCCACCACATTGCCCCCTTGGCGACGAACCTGAAGCACTTACCGGTGAACCTATCCGAAACACCATTTTCTCTCTTATTTCTAGAGTATCTCGTCACGATTACATACTACACCAAATTCTAGATTTTATTTATCTGCTCGTTCGAACCGACAATCACCCCGGTGTAATAGAAGAAGTCAACGAGCTTCGCGTTCGGGTAGTGGCTTTGGAGAATATGGTGCAAAGGTTACAAACACCAGCAGCAGCACCAGCAGCATAAACAGTACCACCATCAGCAACACCAACAGTACCATCACCACCACCAACAACAACATCCACATCTCACACCGCAACATCACAATCTGTATCTCAAACATCAACGTCATACGCCCTGTAAATATCCAGGAATATCAACAACAACAAACGATGAAGTATTAATTCATAAACTTCATTGAAGAGATATCTCTGTGGCAGTTATGTAATCTCCAAAATCTTAGAGATTATTTAATTCTGACCGTAAATCGGATGAGTGAACGGAGATGGTAGAGTAGAAACTTTGATCGAAAATGGTGTACGATTTACAAGCTAGAATTATTTTACCAACAGCATCAACAGGACCGTAGAATCATCAACACAGTCAGTGCCGTCAGTATCGTCAGAATCAACAGCACCTGTAACATCACAAACTCTGTCAGTTCAAGAATCATTGTGGACATCATTACGAATCAACAACAAATATATTGTATCAACGAGTTATGAAATATTAACTCATTTCCAATCGAAATATTTATATGTATATTTTATATGTATAAAATTTTAAACCATAATAAATCTTCCCGTACTAAGCTATTATGTGTGAATCTTAACTACTCAGTTAATTCATATTACAAATATGCAATGATGTACGTCCTTCGTCCGCAACTTAACCATCGTTAATTACAATCTCTGTCTCAATTCAATAAAATTCCAATTTATAATAAATCAAGTGTATTATTCGAATATATGTTTGATTTTACACTTTCATCATCGATGTACTCGAAACTTTTCAAATAACATCATTCGTACCTTGCGAAGTTCACAAGAATTTCACGAAAACCAACAAATTACAAAGTAATGATTCATAATTTCAATATTATTGAAGAAATACTTATGCAATTTATAAAGTTTTAGGGATTACTCAATTCTAGTTCCAACCATAAATGAGTTTAATTTAATATTAACTCATTAAATCTATATTACATCTAAAGAAAATATACACATATATTTTCATAAAGACTGTAATAAACTTCTTTTGTACAAAATATTAATTGTAAAATTTTTTTTTACGGGTAGGTAATACCCGAGAGATATATAAATTCACAATTAATATATTACATTTTTCGAAACTGATTCAGCAATCATCAACTATACTCCCTACTTTCACAACAATATCCATTCTTTCATATAAATCAAAACAATCATACTCCTTCAAATTCAATTACATATTCTGATTTTGAAATCGCATAATTCAATTCGAAATATAACCAGTATCATCACTCTTAGATTCCTATATCTTTCAAAGCTATACTTTGACTTCAAAAATATGTTAGAACATCATATGTATTAACGATTACAATATGTGCTCAAACCCTTCGAAATTCCTGAAGACACTTCAACTAAGGAACAATCGAGATGATGATCCAACCACATGTTACCCACAGTTATACACCTGAAAAACTCTCAAAACCCAAGTCATAGTTCGACACGTATCCGTGTTAGACCCTTTAGCATTTACTAGCTAAAATAACTTTTCAATTCCGTTTCAAAATAGACAGTTTTGTCACAGCTCCAGCAAGTCAACTTCGACTTTTCAATCAAAACAGTCTTATTATAACCTTGATAGATACGTTGCCCTTTTGCCAACGTTATCGGGGAATCGTTTATATTCACCACATTAGCAATAAACTTACCAACAACTTCACTGATCTGTGACTTTCAAAAAAAAAATCATTATAATTATCGAAACCCTATCATATACTCATTCGTACCTTATAACAAGAATTGCCATACCAATTATTGAGAATCAGCAATCAGTATTTTGAAACCTCACAGCATGTCTACATCAACAATTACATATACACACAACGTCTACCTCCAAGACTTACATTCTTTGAGTGAGAAATTTCTGAAAAACACCCTAAACTGCGAACCAGTTCTCGAAATTTTGAAAAAGGCTGATGAAGCAGCAAAAACTGTAAACGACCTTAACAGTAAAAAGTTAGATGATAAAGGATAGTATATTGGCAAAGCTCAGAAAAAGAGAAGCTTTGGAACTGGAAAACGGATTGAGCAAAGTATGAAGGAGGCTGTGGACAAATCACAAAGGCTGAACCTGCCTTCAAAGAATCCAAATGATTCAGTACTTGCTGAAGTCATTAACGAATGCCTTGCTCCTGACTGTAAACCCCTGCGGACAATATCCTTCATCATCCTCTGATATTAGACATTCTAAGATATCATCGTATCTTTCATTATAAATATCATCCATACTTCTGAAGATATTTTTATAATTATTCTTATCTGAAATCATTTACCTCTTCGCGCTATCTATATTATATCATAAAAGAAACTTTTTTAGTTTCTAAATTCTGAAACATTCGAGTTTAAAATAGGAATATTCTTGAAGAAGTGTTCGGAGCTGAAGCATGAGTTAGTATAATATAATGACACTTGATCAACGTGATTATATTACAGTAATTCATGCTGAGTTTCTAAATGGAACATGATGATTCACAGATCATAACGTCATCATGTGCTATGTTACACGACTCTTGTATTCTCTTTGATCTCTAAATATCAAGAAAATATTTCTTGACGATTCGGCCTTTTCCGAGGTATTCTGGTAATTTGACAAGTCAAGATCGTGCCGTTACAATTTCCTTCCTAGAACATTAACAATGTTCATTCCGAAATTTATATCTGCGAATTCTAGACCATTACAAGCGGTGCTTAATCGCAAGAAGAAGAAACGAAAGGACAAAGCTCCGAACTAGAAATGGGAGTATAAATCATAGCAAATAGAAGAGAGCATTAACTGTGGATGACAATGATTATAGAAGAAGCAAGGACTTTGAAATATAAGGGAAGATATAAAACCCAACAACAACTCAGAAATCACAAACCGTATATATCAATGCATATAGCAATATAAAGACACGGGAGAACTAAAAACACTATAAAATCAAGAGTATAGTAGAAGTAAATAGATTCTTCCGGAGGCAGATGAAAAAGAAGAGCGACAGATATGAAAGTGAGGAGTATATCAAGAATCAGCACTGGATGAAGCATATTGATAAATACTTTAAAATATGAGTTGAGAAGGTGTGGGTTGTAAGAAAACAAATGAGGTGGATTTATAGTGAAATATCCGACAGAGAAATCAAAATGGATTATCGCATTAATTCGAAGAGGGTCATAATTTCCTTAATCGCCGAATAATTAAATCCAATATAGATTACAAAGATTTTCTTTTCGGAGATCAATCGTGATGACGTTAAAAGATACGACGAATAACTATTATCTTATTTCATTCATTTACGATAACTTCACTCACACGCTTCGAGTAATCGAATTATTTTATCCATTCTTCTTGAACATGATAAAACTCTATAATCGTTATAATAACATTCTCATTGTTAGTCATGACGACCTCTATCAAATTTTGGGGACGAAATTTCTTTAACGGGTAGGTACTGTGACGACCCGAAAATTTTTGACCAAATTTAAACTTTAATCTTTATATTATTCCGATATGATAAGCAAAGTTTGTTAAGTTAAATCTCAAGAATTTTAAACTGTGTTCATACATTCATTATAACCTCGACCAAATTCCGACGATTCACGAACCGTTATATATAAATAGATATGTATATGTATATATATATTATAACTTGAGAATATTAATAAAGTATTAAACATATAATACTTTACACGAACGTATTTGTTTCAATATGATTTTCGATGAAATTAAAAAAAAATATTAAATGATTGAATTATCAGAAACATTGAATTATGATTACAAGTCTCTGTTGAGAGGTCCACTATAATTTGAGAAAATCTATTCCTCTTAACGATATTGAGAATAATTTGTAAAGCTATTTATAAATAACAACAAAAAGTGTCATTTACGAAAGTTAGACAAAAGTTAGTGGAGAATTGGTTTCTATAATATTCTATTAATCTATTTTCAAACGTACAAAGACGTTTTCAGTTTAAAAAGAACTTTATTATTAAAACGTATATAACTTTTATAAATATCTAGAATCACTTTTGACAACTCATTACTTAACCAGTATAATAAATATAATGATATTTATATTTTATTTCATTAAATATATATAACGATTTAAATTAATATTATATATATTTATACGCGTATTATACATACATAGTTTTTATACTTTTACTATACTTTAACTTTACATTTACTTTACTTTTACTTTACTTTAACTTTAATAATTCACTTTAATAATTCATACTTTAATAATTCACTTTAATAATTCATACTTTAATAATTCACTTTAATAATTCAAAAATCTATTATAAATAGAATTCAATAGGTTTCATTATTTCATAGAAACTTGAAAATATATTTCTCTAAACTCTCTAAATCGATTTATATATATATATATATATATACATATATATATATTTGCTCTGTATTATTTCAAGATATTATTAGTATACATAAAATATTACGACGGAGTACTGTCCGAGTGATTTCAAAATAGTTTTTTTTTTTGAATGAGTCGAAGGTAAGGAAATTATGGGTTATAGCTATGGAGGTGATGGGTATGGTTCATGGGTATGCTCGTGAGGTCAATCTAGTGTTTATCATCTCCGTTGCGTCTACGTACTTTCCTGCAATATTGAATCTCAATATTGATACGTTCGTGAATCCGAGGCCAACCTTGCACTTGTTAAATGACGTTATATGTATTTTTACTACAAAATACAGTATTGTGAGTTTCATTTGCTCCCTTTTATATATATTTTTGGGACTGAGAATACATGCGCTGTTTTTTTTATAAATGTTTTACGAAATAGGCACAAGTACTAAAACTAATTCTACGTGGGTTTAAACCAGAAATATACCCTTAGCTTGGTAACATTAAACTACTTGTCTATGTACGGTAGGCGCGAATCCTAAAGATAGATCTATTGGGCCTGACAAACCCCATCCTGACTATGGGATGCTTTAGTACTTCTAGGTTATTTTAAACACACATGATCTGGTGTACTTCAGAGGGTAAAACATGAACGTTAAGGCTTGTTACCGGGTGCCTACAACTTATAGAATACTTTTATACACTTGCGAGTGTACATATATTTATAAACGGAAATCTTGTGGTCTATTAATATATTGAAATGATTGTTATGATAAACCTATGAACTCACCAATCTTTTGGTTGACACTTTAAAGCATGTTTATTCTCAGGCATTAAAGAAATCTTCCGCTGTGCATTAGCTCATTTTAAGGATATTACTTGGAGTCATTCATGGCATATTTTGAAAGACGTTGCATTCGAGTCATTGAGTTCATCAAGATTATTATTAAGCCAATTATAGTTGGATGTATTATGAAATGGTGTGCATGCCGTCAACTTTCGTTGTAAAGAAAGTTTTTCTTTTAAAAACAATGCAATGTTTGTAAAATGTATCATATAGAGGTCAAATACCTCACGATGTAATCAACTATTCTGAATCGTTTATAATGTATATGAACGGGTCCTTTCAGTAAAATAATAAATAAATAAAAGACTAAATTTAAAGCGTAAAGTAAATAACAATAATGAAATTGCAATTAATAAAAGTGCGATAAAATAAAATTCCGATAATTAAAAAGTACGATAATTAAAAGTGCAATTAAATTCAATAACAATAAATAATAGTGCGATAATTAAAAGTGCAATTAAATATAAAATAAAGGAAATTAAATATGAAATAAAAGAATTATGCTTATTTAAACTTCCGTAATCATGATGTTTGACGTGTTGATTTTAGTTTTATGCCTATGGGTTAATTGTCCTTTGTCCTGGATTATTTAATATGTCCGTCTGGTTTTTGTCCATAACAGTCCATCAGTCATAAATATAAAGTGCGAGTGTCCTCGTCAAATTATCCTTATACCCGAAGTCAAATATTCCAACTAATTGGGGACTTAAACTGTAACGAGGTTTTAATACTTTGTTTAATAATTACACCAGGTTATCGACTGCGTGTAACCCAAGGTTTTAATACTTTGTTATCAATTATGCCAAGTGTCCTTGTACATAATTTCACCCCTGTTTTAATAATTCTAGTGACTATTAATCCATTCCCGTGTCCGGTTAAATGAACGATTATTCGTACATATAAATATCCCGCCCATCGTGTCCGTTCGAGTGTATATGGTTATTTATAGGGACATCCAATTGTAAATCTTTATATTAAAATTAACAAACTATCATTTAGTTAAACAAATATAAAGCCCATTAATAGCCCATAGTCTAATTTCCACAAGTGTCGTTCTTTTGTCCAAACCCCAATTATGGTACAAAGCCCAATTACCTAATTTTAGTAATTAGCCCAACATCATGATTACTTCGGTATTAAATAAGCATAATAATAACTTAGCTACGAGACATTAAATTAAAAAGGTTGAACATAACTTACAATGATTAAAAATAGCGTAGCGTTACACGGACAGAATTTCGACTTACACCCTTACAACATTCGCTAACATACCCTTATTATTAGAATTAAAATTAAAATTAAAATTATAATAACATACCCTTATATATATATATATATATATATATATATATATATATATATATATATATATATATATATATAATAAGTTTGATGAGAGAAGAAGAAAAAGGATATTTTTTACGATCAAAATGCGTTGGCTTTTATAGGCAGTTTCAGAATTTGGGGCTCCGCGAGTCGCGGTCAATTTCCCCATTCAAACTCCGCGACTCGCGGAGTTTGAATTTCCAGCTCACTCCATTTTGGATCTTTACTTGCCGACATTTTATTATATAAATATAATTTATATATAATATATATAATTAATTATATATTATATTATATTTATATACATAGTTAACTTGTAATTTTTAGTCCGTTGCGTTGAGCGTTGAGAGTTGACTCTGGTCCCGGTTCCAGATTTTCGAACGTACTTGCGTACAATTTAATATCTTGTACTTTGCGTTTTGAATCTTGTACTCTTGTAATTCTGAGACGTTTCTTTTCAATAATTGGAACCTCTTTGATTGTATTTTATACTTTTGAGCTTTTTGGTCGTTTGCGTCTTCAATTCGTCGAATCTATCTTTTGTCTTCACCTTTTATTATTTAAACGAATATCACTTGTAAATAGAACAATTGCAACTAAAAGCTTGTCTTTCTTGAGGAATAATGCTATGAAATATAAGTTTGTTTTTAGCATTATCAATACCCGTTAGTGATACCTATTCGAAGTTTTAATTAATATGGTGAGGTCTTTACTGCTGAATATTATATGAATTATTCAAATATTTTTAATAATGCATAAAAGGGGATGTTCCACCAAGTGATTTTCCATTGGAACAGCTTACTGCTCTGGCATATGACAGTGAAAATGATACGGAGAATGTAGAGTCAGTTGAAGCTGAAGACAGGGCTCCACAAGAAGAGCCAGCTGATGAAATCCCTCTCGAATCAATCCAAAATATCAACTTAAGTGATTTTGATCGGTTCGAAGACGAGAAGAGTGAAAGTTCTGTTGGTAAAGAAAGCATTAAAGAGAAAGTGATTGTCGAATTCGAAGATGAATTTGTGACAGAATCTGATGATGAAGAAGAAGAAGAAGAAGTTGAGATTGTTATGCCTTCGCTTGAGCCATACTCGCATCCGTCACTCAACACCTTAAGTGACTTCTTTAATCTGAGTTGTGAGGAGAAGAGAAAGAACTTAATTGAGTTAGAAAAGGCGAGGAAGGTATACAAAGAACAAGTGAAAGAAGTGGATGTTATGATAGAAAGGAACAAGAAGATCCGACATGAGAAACTGCTCGTTGAGAAAGAAAGAAAAGAAACTGAATTGAAAGATAAGAAACTCCGAGCCGAACAAGCCGAGGCAGAGAGATGGAATGAGATTAAGAAATGGTTTATACGTGATAGGGTTAAAGTGAACAGAAATGTTGTAGAAGACGAGATCCGTCAGAGTTGGTGGAAAAAAATGTTGTTAACCCTGATCAGTTGAATAAGCCAGAACTTGAGCCTAAGTTTGTTAGTTTCTACGAAAGGGGAAAGAGAACCAAGAAGTATTCCAAGGGTAAAATACTGAGTTGTGGTTTGTAGTGACTCGAAATTTTCCATGTTTATATATATTAAATGAAATTGATATTTACATGATTAAGTGTTTCTAACATGTTAAGCAATCAAACTTGTTAAGACTTGATTATTTGAAATGAGTTTCATGTAGACAATTGACCACCCAAGTTGACCGGCGATTCACGAATGTTAAAACTTGTAAAAATGACATGACGATGTATATATGAATATACATATAGTTAACATGAGATTATGATAAGTAAGTATCTCCATAAGTATATTAACAATGAGTTATATACATAAAAATGAGACTACTAAGTTAAGAAACTCGAAACGGTATATATAACGAATATCGTTATTACAATGTCTTACTAAATACATATGTATCATATTAAGATATTGTTACACAATATTTAACATGATAAAATGATAATTATATATATCATTAAGTATGTTAACAATGAACTACATATGTAAAAACAAGACTACTAACTTAAGGATTTCGAAACGAGACATATATGTAACGATTATCGTTGTAACGACATTTAAATGTATATATATCATATTAAGATATATTAATATACCATAATATCATGATAAGATAATAATTTAACATCTCATTAGATATAATAAACAATGGGTTAACAACATTAAATGAGATCGTTAACTTAAAGGTTTCAAAACAACACTTACATGTGATGACTAACGATGACTTAACGACTCAGTTAAAATGTATATACATGTAGTGTATTTAGATGTATTAATATACTTTTGGAAGACTTCAAGACATATATCAAAACACTCATACTTAACGAAAATGGGTACAGTTACATTCCCATTCTTTTTTCATCAAGAATTCTAGTCGTATTCATACACGTATTATACACAGCTTCTAGACGTACTTACTATGGGTATATACCAATAGGAACTAGCATGGGATTCCACTCTTGATTATTCCATGTATGACTAATCAATTTTAACTTCTACCATGAACTAGTCAACTAACTAAAACTCCTTTTAACCCCACTCACCACTCACCACTTACCACTCATCATTCACTCCATTTCACTTCCAATTCTCTTTCTAATTCTCTCTAAACACACACCCACACTTATGAATGAATTTTTCCAGTAGCTAATCATCATCTTCATCAAAAATTACTTCAAGAATCAAGCTATAATCATCTTAGGAAGAACACTTCAAGAACACTTCGAAAATCCTTTCAAGTTTACTAGTTTACATCCAAGCTTTCTAATCCATTCCAAGTAATCATCTAAGATCAAGAAACCTTTGTTATTTACAGTAGGTTATATTTCTTATTCAGGGTAATAATCATATTCAAACTTTGATTCAATTTCTATCACTATAAACTATCTTAATTCGAGTAAAAATCTTACTTGAACTTGTTTTTGTGTCATGATCCTACTTCAAGAACTTTCAAGCCATCCAAGATCCTTTAAAGCTAGATCATTTCTTGTCACTTCCAGTAGGTTTACCTACTAAATTTGAGATAGTAATGATGTTCATAACATCATTCGATTCATACATATAAAACTATCTTATTCGAAGATTTAAACTTGTAATCGCTAGAACATAGTTTAGTTAATTCTAAACTTGTTCGCAAATAAAGTTAATCCTTCTAACTTGACTTTTAAAATCAACTAAACACATGTTCTATATCTATATGATATGCTAACTTAATGATTTAAAACCTGGAAACACGAAATACACTGTAAAACCGGACATACGCCGTCGTAGTAACACCGCGGGCTGTTTTGGGTTTGATAATTAAAAGCTATGATAAACCTTGATTTAAAAGTTTTTCTTCTGGGAAAATGATTTTTCTTATGAACATGAAACTATATCCAAAAATCATGGTTAAACTCAAAGTGGAAGTATGTTTTTCAAAATGGTCATCAAGACGTCGTTCTTTCGACTGAAATGACTACCTCTTACAAAAACGACTTGTAACTTATATTTCCGACTATAAACCTATACTTTTTCTGTTTAGATTCATAAAATAGAGTTCAATATGAAACCATAGCAATTTGATTCACTCAAAATGGATTTAAAACAAAGAAGTTATGAGTAAAACAAGATTGGATATTTTTGATTGTTGTAGCTACGGGAAATATTGTAACAATTCTATACAAATCATAACTTAACAAACTTATATTTTATTATTCATGTATTCTAATATATATTATGTAATCTTGGGATACCATAGACACGTATACAATGTTTTGACATATCATATCGACCCATCTATATAATATATTTTGCAACAACCATAGACACTCTATATGCAGTAATGTTGGAGTTAGCTATACAGGGTTGAGGTTGATTCCAAAATAATATATATAGTTTGAATTGTGATTTAGCCTGAGGCTTGTATACACTGGGTCGTGGATTGATCCAAGATAATTTATATTTATTTATTTTCTGTACATCTAACTGTGGACAACTAGTTGTAGGTTACTAACGAGGACTGCTGACTTAACAAACTCAAATCATTAAAACGTAATAAAAAATGTTGTAAATATACTTTGATCATACTTTGATATATATGTACATATTTGTATAGGTTCGTGAATTGACCAGTGGCCAAGTCTTACTTCCCGACGAAGTAAAAATCTGTGAAAGTGAGTTATAGTCCCACTTTTAAAATCTAATATTTTGGGATGAGAATACATGCAGTTTTATAAATGTTTTATGAAATAGACACAAGTAAATGAAACTACATTATATGGGTAAATGATCGAATCCGAATATGCCCCTTTTGCTTGGTAACCTAAGAATTAGTAAACTGATCTACTAATTGACGCGAATCCTAAAGAAAGATCTATTGGGCCTAACGAACCCCATCCAAAGTACCGGATGCTTTAGTACTTCGACTTCGTTTTTATCATGTCCGAAGGATTTCTCAGAATGATAGGGAATATTCTTATATGCATCTTGTTAATGTCGGTTACCAGGTGTTCACCATATGAATGATTTTTATCTCTATGTATGGGATGTATATTGAAATATGAAATCTTGTGGTCTATTAATTATGATTTGATAATATATAGGTTAAACGTATAACTCACCAACAATTTTATTGACGTTTTAAGCATATTTATTCTCAGGTTATTATTAAGAGCTTCCGCTATTGCATACTAAAATAAGGACAAGATTTGGAGTCCATGCTTGTATGATATTATGTAAAAACTGCATTCCAGAAACTTATTTTTGATGTAATATATTTTTATTGTAATACATTATGTAATGGTCGTGTGTAAACAGTATATTTTAGATTATCATTATTTGATAATCTACGTAATGCTTTTTAAACCTTTATCGATAAAATAAAGGTTATGGTTGTTTTAAAAATGAATGCAGTCTTTGAAAAATGTCTCATATAGAGGTCAAAACCTCGCGACGAAATCAATTAATATGGAACATTTATAATCAATATGAATGGGACATTTCAGTTGGTATCCGAGCGTTGGTCTTAGAGAACCAGAAAATTGCATTAGTGTATCTTACCGAGTTTGTTAGGATGCATTAGTGAGTCTGGACTTCGACCGTGTTTTTCTTCAAAAACGATTGCTTAACATTTTTTTGTTGGAAACTATATATTATTAACATGTAAATATTATGTGATATATTAATCTCTTAATGTGTTTGATATTGTGTGATAGATGTCTACCTCTAGTACAAATTCCATTAATTCACCTAATAATAATGAAGAGTCGAATATATTTTCGGAAGATTCACAAATTCCCGAAGAGGAACCGGAAGAGGAGGAACCGGAAGAAGAGGAACCAGAAGAGGATGAATCGGAAGAGGAGAAACCAGAAGAAGAAGAGGTTTCGGAGGAAGAAATAGTGATACCTAAAGTAAATCGTTTAAATAAAAGAAAATCCTCAACCAACGGACCAAAGTCAAAAATGGTCAATGGTGTTTCTGCCGAGGAAGCAAAATATTGGGAAGATTACCAATTTTTCGATGAATCGGATCCCGATGAGGATTCCGATGATGTTATAGAAATCACCTCGACCCAATTTAATATAGCAAAAGAAAATAATAAGGGAAAAGGTATAAAAATAGAGAAACCTGATTCCAACCCTAATGAGCTTTATATGTATCGGCAACATCCGTATTTCCTAAAGTGTAACAATAACCCGGGAACCTCTAAACCACCAGGTTTTTCTAAACCATTGTGGAAAACGACAGCTCGTATTAGAGGAACACCATATATCCCTAGAAAATTAGGAAAGCGAACCAAGTCCGAAGAAGAAGAAACCAGTGATTCAGATTAGGGAGTTGTAATCACGTTGTGTATTATATGTATTGTAGTGTGCTTGTACTTTTATGTTCTATGTAAAAATTGCTTGTATTGTTTGTTAATTATCTTCTATGAATCTAATCCTTGTCTATTTTACAGTATAAAAACAAAATGGACGTTAAGGGTAGACAATCGAATATTTTAGAAGACCTACCAGAGGATATGATTGAGGAAATCTTGTCTAGAGTCGGTCAGAATTCATCAGCACATTTAGTTATGGCGAAATTAACTTGTCAAACATTTGAAAGACTTTCCAGAAATGCCTTAGTTTATAAAAGGCTTTCCTTTGATAGGTGGGGTATATCACATTGGGGAGACCGTAAGTTACGCCGTATTTTCTTTAAAGCGTTAAATGCGGGGAACCCAAATGCAATTTTAAGCTATAGGTTAAGAACCTATTTTGACTCAACATATCCCAACATAGGATTTCGCGAGTTAGAAAGAGCTTCTAACATGCAACATAAAGAAGCATGTTATACTTACGGGTTAGTGATGTTCGCTTCTTACCAAAGTGATAAAAAGAATATCGGATTACAACTTTTAAATAAAACCTTTCCACAAGTGACGGATTCAGTAGTTGAGGTGAGAAACAAGATTTTTAGATTATTACGGGGCTGTTGGACATTACGAAACCCTCGTCTTTTTGACGACAATACAACATGCTGCCTAGCCAATGGTCATAAGGGTTATTTTCCACAAGACCAAGGATGGGAAGTCGTCTTAGTAAAATCGGAATGCATGACTTGTTTCTGGACTTATGAATTACGTGTCTTTATTTCCTTTGCTGAACAACTTGCGTATTAACTAGATTTATCTTCAAAACTGTCATGTATCAAAGTGTACTATATTTCATGTTATATGTAATATAGCGAGGTTGTAAGTTTGAAGAATATTTGTATGTGATATATTATTATAATCAGTTTTTTCATATGGAATTGTAGTAGTTGAATTTTTTATTAGCTACTAAGTATGAACTTAACGGGTAGGTAGTACCCGAATTTAAACTTATAAAATGTTAATATGAAGAAAAAACTTTTATAAATGAGTTCATATTATGCTACGAAATACTATTGACTACTCTTAATATTCTGTATGATTAACTCGATTCAGTTGACTATTTTGAAAGAAATGGCACCGACTACTCGACAAACCATGAATATGAGCGAAGAGGAATTTCGTACTTTTTTCGCTGCAAACATAGCTGCAGTATAGGCTGCGCTACATACCAACAATAACTCTGAATCTAGCAATGCAGCTAATGGTGCAAGAAATCGTGTAGGATGCACCTACAAAGAATTCACTGCCTGCAAACCTTTGGAATTTGATGGAACCGAAGGACCAATTGGATTGAAACGGTGGACCGAGAAAGTCGAATCGGTGTTTGCCATAAGTAAGTGTACTGAATAGGACAAAGTTAAGTACGCTACGCATACCTTCACAGGTACTGCGTTAACGTGGTGGAACACCTATCTTGAACAGGTAGGACAAAATGCTGCTTACGTACTACCGTGGTCGGCGTTCAAGCAATTGATGAACGAGTAGTACCGTCCTAGAAACGATGTCAATAAACTCAAAGCAGAACTTAGAGAGTTACGAACACAAGGGTTCGACGTTACCATATATGAACGACGATTCACAGAGTTGTGCCTATTGTGTCCAGGAGCATTCGAAGATGAAGAAGAGAAGATCGACGCGTTTGTAAAAGGGTTACCAGTAAGGATTCAAGAAGATTTAAGTTCACACGAGCCCACGTCTATACAGAAGGCAAGTCGAATGGCTCATAAACTCATAAATCAGATTGAGGGAAGAATTAAAGAGCAGGCGGCCGAAGAATCCAACACGAAACAACTCAAGAGGAAGTGGGAGGAAATCGGTGACAAGAGTCACCAGTACAACAACAACAATTATTACAACAACAATCGCAACAACTATCCCAACAACCGCAACAACAATCGCAACAATAACCGCAATCCTAACAATAACTACAACAAACATCCCAACACAACAACCTCAATAACAACAACGACAATAAAAACCAAAAACAGCCATGTCATAGGTGTGAAGAAAATCATCAGGGGTTTTGCACGACATTTTGCAACAGGTGTAAAAGAAATGGTCATAGCACGACAAAGTGTGAGGTCTACTGACCAAAGTTTAACAGAACAAAAGGAACAAATAGTGTCGGAACAAGTAATGCCGGAACGAATAGTGTCGGAGCAAGTAATACCAACGCTGTTTGTTATAAATGTGGAAAACCGGGCCACATTATTAGAAATTGCCCGAATCAGGGGAATAATAATGGGCAGGGCCGTGAAAGATTTTTCAATATTAATGCAGCAGAAGCACAGGAAGACCCGGAGCTTGTTACGGGTACGTTTCTTATTGACGATAAATCTGCTTATGTTTTATTTGATTCGGGTGCGGATAAAAGCTATATGAGTAGAGAATTTTGTGCTAAATTAAGTTGCCCACTGACGCCTTTGGATAGTAAATTTTTACTCGAATTAGCAAACTTTAAATTAATTTCAGCAGATAATATATGTCGGGAGAGAGAAATTAATCTTGGGGATGAAACGTTTAAAATTGATTTAATACCAGTCGAGTTAGGGAGTTTTGATATAATAATTGGCATGGACTGGTTGAAAAAGGTGAGAGCAGAGATCGTTTGTTACAAAAATGCGATTCGCGTTATGCGTGAAAAAGGAAAACCTTTAATGGTGTACGGAGAAAAGAGCAACGCGAAGTTAAATCTTATTAGTAGTTTGAAGGCGCAAAAACTAATAAGAAAAGGTTATTACGTCATTCTAGCACACATCGAGGAAGTTAAACGTGAAGAAAAAAACATCAATGATGTTCCCATCGTAAAAGAATTTCCCGATGTATTTCTGAAAGAATTACCGGGACTACCTCCGCACCGATCCGTTGAATTTCAGATAGATCTTGTACCAGGAGCTGCACCAATAGCTCGTGCTCCATACAAACTTGCACCCAGTGAGATGAAGGAACTTTAAAACCAATTACAAGAACTTTTAGAGCGTGGTTTCATTCGACCAAGCACATCACCGTGGGGAGCTCCTGTTTTGTTTGTCAAGAAGAAGGATGGTACATTTAGGTTATGTATCGACTACCGAGAGTTGAAAAAACTTACCATCAAGAACCGCGACCCACTACCGAGAATTGACGACTTATTTGATCAACTACAAGGCTCGTCGGTTTATTCGAAGATCAATTTATGTTCCGGGTATCATCAAATGCGGGTGAACGAGGATGATATTCCGAAGACTGCTTTCAGGATGCGTTACAGTCATTACGAGTTTATGGTTATGCCGTCTGGATTGACTAACGCACCAGCTATGTTCATGGACCTCATGAACCGAGTGTGCGGGCCATATCTTGACAAGTTTGTCATTGTTTTCATTGATGACATACTTATTTACTCGAAGAATGATCAAGAGCACGAAGAACACTTGAGAAAAGTGCTAGAGTTGCTGAGAAAAGAAAAAATTGTACGCTAAGTTTTCAAAGTGTGCATTTTGTTTGGAAGAAGTTCAATTCCTCGGTCACATAGTGAACAAAGAAGGTATTCAGGTGGATCCAGCAAAGATTGAAACCGTTGAAAAGTGAGAAACCCCGAAAACTCCGAAACATATACGCCAGTTTTTAGGACTTGCTGGTTACTACAGAAGGTTCATCCAAGTCTTTTCCAGAATAGCAAAACCCTTGACTGCATTAACGCATTAAGGGAAGAAATTTGAATGGGAAGATGAACAAGAGAAAGCGTTTCTATTGTTAAAGAAAAAGTTAACTACAACACCTATATTGTCATTACCTGAAGGGAATGATGATTTTGTGATATATTGTGATGCCTCAAAACAAGGTCTCGGTTGTGTATTAATGCAACGAACGAAAGTAATTGCTTATGCATCTAGACAATTGAAGATTCACGAACAGAATTATACGACTCATGATTTGGAATTAGGCGCGGTTGTTTTTGCATTAAAGACTTGGAGGCACTACTTATATGGGGTCAAAAGTATTATATATACCGACCACAAAAGTCTTCAACACATATTTAATCAGAAACAACTGAATATGAGGCAGCGTAGGTGGATTGAATTGTTGAATGATTACGACTTTGAGATTCGTTACCACCCGGGGAAGGCAAATGTGGTAGCCGACGCCTTAAGCAGAAAGGACATAGAACCCATTCGAGTAAAATCTATGAATATAATGATTCACACTAACCTTACTACTCAAATAAAGGAGGCGCAACAAGGTGTTTTAAAAGAGGGAAATTTAAAGGATGAAATACCCAAAGGATCGGAGAAGCATCTTAATATTCGGGAAGACGGAACCCGGTATAGGGCTGAAAGAATTTGGGTACCAAAATTTGGAGATATGAGAGAAATGGTACTTAGAGAAGCTCATAAAACCTGATACTCAATACATCCTGGAACGGGAAAGATGTACAAGGATCTCAAGAAACATTTTTGGTGGCCAGGTATGAATTCCGATGTTGCTAAATACGTAGGGGAATGTTTGACGTGTTCTAAGGTCAAAGCTGAGCATCAGAAACCATCAGGTCTACTTCAACAACCCAAAATCCCGGAATGGAAATGGGAAAACATTAACATGGATTTCATCACTAAATTGCCAGGGACTGCAAGTGGTTTTGATACTATTTGGGTAATAGTCGATCGTCTCACCAAATTAGCACACTTCCTGCCAATAAGAGAAGATGACAAGATGAAGAAGTTAGCACGACTGTATTTGAAGGAAGTCGTCTCCTGACATGGAATACCAATCTCTATTATCTCTGATAGGGATGGGAGATTTATTTCACGAATTTGGCAGACATTACAGCAAGCATTAGGAACTTGTTTAGACATGAGTACTTCCTATCATCCACAAACTGATGGGTAGAGCAAAAGGATGATACAAATGCTTAAAGACATACTACGAGCATGTGTTATTGATTTCGAAAATAGTTGGGATCGACATCTACCGTTAGCAGAATTTTCCTACAACAACAGCTACCATTCAAGCATTGAGATGGCGCCGTTTAAAGCACTTTATGGTAGAAAGTGCAGGTCTCCAATTTGTTGGAGTGAAGTGGGGGATAAACAGATTACGGGTCCAGAGATAATACAAGAAACTACCGAGAAGATCATCCAAATTCAACAACGGTTGAAAACCGCCCAAAGTCGACAAAAGAGCTACGCCGACATTAAAAGAAAAGATATAGAATTTGAAATTGGAGAGATGGTCATGCTTAAGGTTGCACCTTGGAAAGGCGTGGTTCGATTTGGTAAATGATGGAAATTAAATCCAAGGTATATTGGACCATTCAAGATTATTGATCGTGTCGGACCAGTAGCTTACCGACTTGAGTTACCTCAATAACTCGCAGCTGTACATAACACTTTCCGCGTCTCGAATTTGAAGAAATGTTTTGCTAAAGAATATCTCACTATTCCGTTAGATGAAATCCAAATCAACGAAAAACTTCAATTCATCGAAGAACCCGTCGAAATAATGGATCATGAGGTTAAAATACTTAAACAAAATAAGATACCAATTGTTAAGGTTTGATGGAATGCTCGTAGAGGACCTGAGTTCACCTCGGAACGAGAAGATCAGATGAAGAAGAAATACCCGCACTTATTTCCAGAAGATACGTCATCACCTCCAACTGCTTAAAATTTCGGGACGAAATTTATTTAACGGGTAGGTACAGTAGTGACCCGAACTTTTCCATGTTTATATATATTAAATGAAATTGATATTTACATGATTAAGTATTTCTAACATGTTAAGCAATCAAACTTGTTAAGACTTGATTATTTGAAATGAGTTTCATGTAGACAATTGACCACCCAAGTTGACCGGCGATTCACGAACGTTAAAACTTGTAAAAACGACATGACGATATATATATAAATATACATATAGTTAACATGAGATTATGATAAGTAAGTATCTCCATAAGTATATTAACAATGAGTTATATACATAAAAATGAGACTACTAAGTTAAGAAACTCGAAACGGTATATATAACGATTATCGTTATTACAACGTCTTACTAAATACATATGTATCATATTAAGATATTGTTACACTATATTTAACATGATAAAATTATAATTATATATATATCATTAAGTATGTTAACAATGAACTACATATGTAAAAACAAGACTACTAACTTAAGGATTTCGAAACGAGACATATATGTAACGATTATCGTTGTAACGACCATTTAAATGTATATATATCATATTAAGATATATTAATATATCATAATATCATGATAAGATAATAATTTAACATCTCATTAGATATAATAAACAATGGGTTAACAACATTAAATGAGATCGTTAACTTAAAGGTTTCAAAACAACACTTACATGTGATGACTAACGATGACTTAACGACTCAGTTAAAATGTATATACATGTAGTGTATTTAGATGTATTAATATACTTTTGGAAGACTTCAAGACATATATCAAAACACTCATACTTAACGAAAATGGGTACAGTTACATTCCCATTCTTTTTTCATCAAGAATTCTAGTCGTATTCATACACGTATTATACACAGCTTCTAGACGTACTTACTATGGGTATATACCAATAGGAACTAGCATGGGATTCCACTCTTGATTATGCCATGTATGACTAATCAATTTTAACTTCTACCATGAACTAGTCAACTAACTAGAACTCCTTTTAACCCCACTCACCACTCACCACTTACCACTCATCATTCACTCCATTTCACTTCCAATTCTCTTTCTAATTCTCTCTAAACACACACCCACACTTATGAACGAATTTTTCCAGTAGCTAATCACCATCTTCATCAAAAATTACTTCAAGAATCAAGCTATAATCATCTTAGGAAGAACACTTCAAGAACACTTCGAAAATCCTTTCAAGTTTACTAGTTTACATCCAAGCTTTCTAATCCATTCCAAGTAATCATCTAAGATCAAGAAACCTTTGTTATTTACAGTAGGTTATCTTTCTTATTCAGGGTAATAATCATATTCAAACTTTGATTCAATTTCTATAACTATAAACTATCTTAATTCGAGTAAAAATCTTACTTGAACTTGTTTTTGTGCCATGATCCTACTTCAAGAACTTTCAAGCCATCCAAGATCCTTTGAAGCTAGATCATTTCTTGTCACTTTCAGTAGGTTTACCTACTAAACTTGAGGTAGTAATGATGTTCATAACATCATTCGATTCATACATATAAAACTATCTTATTCGAAGATTTAAACTTGTAATCGCTAGAACATAGTTTAGTTAATTCTAAACTTGTTCGCAAATAAAGTTAATCCTTCTAACTTGAATTTTAAAATCAACTAAACACATGTTCTATATCTATATGATATGCTAACTTAATGATTTAAAACCTGGAAACACGAAAAACTACGTAAAAACGGACATACGCCGTCGTAGTAACACCGCGGGCTGTTTTGGGTTTGATAATTAAAAGCTATGATAAACCTTGATTTAAAAGTTGTTTTTCTGGGAAAATGATTTTTCTTATGAACATGAAACTATATCCAAAAATCATGGTTAAACTCAAAGTGGAAGTATGTTTTTCAAAATGGTCATCAAGACGTCGTTCTTTCGACTGAAATGACTACCTCTTACAAAAATGACTTGTAACTTATATTTCCGACTATAAACCTATACTTTTTCTGTTTAGATTCATAAAATAGAGTTCAATATGAAACCATAGCCATTTGATTCACTCAAAACGGATTTAAAACAAAGAAGTTATGGGTAAAACAAGATTGGATATTTTTGATTGTTGTAGCTACGGGAAATATTGTAACAATTCTATACAAATCATAACTTAACAAACTTATATTTTATTATTCATGTATTCTAATATATATTATGTAATCTTGGGATACCATAGACACGTATACAATGTTTTGACATATCATAATGACCCATCTATATAATATATTTTGGAACAACCATAGACACTCTATATGCAGTAATGTTGGAGTTAGCTATACAGGGTTGAGGTTGATTTTAAAATAATATATATAGTTTGAGTTGTGATTTAGCCTGAGGCTTGTATACACTGGGTCGTGGATTGATCCAAGATAATTTATATTTATTTATTTTCTATACATCTAACTGTGGACAACTAGCTGTAGGTTACTAACGAGGACTGCTGACTTAACAAACTCAAATCATTAAAACGTAATAAAAAATGTTGTAAATATATTTTGATCATACTTTGATATATATGTACATATTTGTATAGTTTCGTGAATCGACCAGTGGCCAAGTCTTAGTTCCCGATGAAGTAAAAATCTGTGAAAGTGAGTTATAGTCTCACTTTTAAAATCTAATATTTTGGGATGAGAATACATGCAGTTTTATAAATGTTTTACGAAATAGACACAAATAAATGAAACTACATTATATGGGTGAATGATCGAAGCCGAATATGCCCCTTTTGTTTGGTAACCTAAGAATTAGTAAACTGATCTACTAATTGATGCGAATCCTAAAGATAGATCTATTGGGCCTAACGAACCCCATCCAAAGTACCAGATGCTTTAGTACTTTGACTTCGTTTTTATCATGTCCGAAGGATTTCCCGAAATGATAGGGGATATTCTTATATGCATCTTGTTAATGTCGGTTACCAGGTGTTCACCATATGAATGATTTTTATCTCTATGTATGGGATGTATATTGAAATATGAAATCTTGTGGTCTATTATTGTGATTTGATAATATATAGGTTAAACCTATAACTCCCCAACATTTTTGTTGATGTTTTAAGCATGTTTATTCTCAGGTGATTATTAAGAGCTTCCGCTGTTGCATACTAAAATAAGGACAAGATTTGGAGTCCATGCTTGTATGATATTATGTAAAAACTGCATTCAAGAAACTTATTTTTGATGTAATATATTTTCATTGTAAATCATTATGTAATGGTCGTGTGTAAACAGTATATTTTAGATTATCATTATTTGATAATCTACGTAATGCTTTTTAAACCTTTATTGATAAAATAAAGGTTATGGTTGTTTTAAAAATGAATGCAGTCTTTGAAAAATGTCTCATATAAAGGTCAAAACCTCGCAACGAAATCAATTAACATGGAACGTTTATAACCAATATGAACGGGACATTTCATGGTTACTTCAAGGAGATCAATTATTTCACGATCAAGAGGGAAGGAGGAGTTGATTACATGGCACATCATAGTCACTTCAAAACTCTACCGTACTTCGAGATCATGCAACTTGCTAAGCTGAAGATGTTGAACGCTAAAGATAGTGACCTTTCCAGGTGGTTTCAGAGAAAACTCAGATATGAGTATAAGACAGGGAAATGGGACATCTTTAAGTCAACAGCTGCCAGGTTTTCTATGCACCCGATAAAGAGAAATTCTAAAGGTGGACCTGTACACGTTGTTAAGTTCCGTCCGGCCAAGTACATGAAGTAATCTCCATTGATGCCCTTACCCAAGGATATTTGCAAAAACTTCAGATGGTGGTTCTATGATGAGTTGTCAAAGGAAGTAGTGATCTTGACTGCGATTGAGAAGGAAGATGGAATCATAAAGTTCGACAATGTCAGGATTCTAGATCCCATGTGGCTGAGGAACTTATCGAGATTTGATGTGGAGACTCTTCACCGCCATCACATTACTTTTAGAGATGACCGAAAAGAGGAAACTATGAGATATCAACGTTTGATCGATGTCTACTATGCATACCTCAACAGAAACAGAGATGCTCAAAGCTCAAACCAAGTTCAAGCCAGCTGATCTATGTCGGATACTGTGTTGATCGTTTGTTTTTAGTTTTTGATATTTGTTTATGCGAGAGAGAATCTGGATCTGTAATAACTTTACTAAACTGTTTATGTTTATGAACTTGCATGGTTTATGGACGTTTACTTAATTGTAATAGATGTTCTAGGTCCTAGGGGGAGTTATTGATGCATTTTATACAACTCCCTAAACATCTACCCACGTCCATTGCAGGTATAATAGTTTACAGGCCACCATGATCGCTCGTTATTATCCTATCCGTGTTTATATGTGGTTACAGGAACTGCAGGAACGAGATTTGAATGTTTGACTATGTTAGACTTAGTCAGATGTACGAGTGAAGCCTCACTCGTACGGCTGACAGGCTCATACGCACGGTTGATGCTGAGCTAAGTCACAATTATAACCTAAATGAGAAGAAACGAGTGAGTGATCACCCGTACGGCTGATGAAGACAACTCGTACGTGTGGTGGATGACTCGTACGGGTGAGTCAACAGCAGGGGTATATAAAGTCTTATGTTCTTCATTTTAGGTTAAGCCTCTCATTTGTTACACACACTCAGATCTAGTAAGCTCCTCCAATTCTCTCTCAGCCTAAATCACCCAGGTGGTGAATAATAGCTCTAGGTGTTGATCTAATACACTTGATTTAGTTGTGGTTTGACTAAATTAATCCCAAAAAGCTTAACCTATTCACTAGAGGGTTTGATTCACTTATTCCACCATTGTGTGAGTTAAATCTGTTGATTTCTAAGTTCCTAGTCATGTTTCATCAGTAATCCACCCCTGTTTTAATGAGTCCATTGACTATTAATCCATTCCCGTGTCCGGTTAAATGAACGATTATTAGTATTTATAAATATCCCGCCCATCGTGTCCGATCGAGTGTATGTGGTTATTTATAATTACGTCAAATTGTAAATCTCTATATTAAATTAACGAACTATCATTCAGTTAAACAAATATAAAGCCCATTAATAGCCCATAATCTAATTTTCACAAGTGTCGGTCTTTTGTCCAAACCCCAATTATGGTACAAAGCCCAACAACCCCGTCTTTAATATTTAGTCCAACATTACGATTACTTCGGCTTAAATAAACATAATAATAACTTAGCTGCGAGACATTAATTTAAAAAGGTTGAACATAACTTACAATGAGTATTAATCGCGTAGTGTTACACGGACTTAATTTCGACTTAAAAACTTAAAACATTCGCCACTATAACCTTATTATTATTAACTTAATATTAAAATTATAATTATAAAATATAAATATAAATATATATCAGAGAGTGAGAGAGATAGTTGATATATTGTCTGTAAATTCGTCGAGCAACTGGGTCAATTTATAGAACCTGACCAGCAATTTGTTGCCATGCGATCGCATGGATTTTGTTCGTGCTGGCCATGATTTCTCATGGCCTGGGGATCCAGCTTACATCATTTTGTTTTCTTGCTTGTCGACGTTATATTTTAATATATAATATAATATATATAATTATATGTATATTATATTATATTCTTGTGCATAGTAGACTTGCAATTTTAGGTCCGTTGCGTCGCACGTTGATAGTTGGCTCAGGACCCGGTTCCGAATTTTCGAAACGTCCTTTCGTACAATTTAATATCTTGTACTTTACGTTTTGCGGCTTGTACTCTTGTAATTTTGAGACGTTTCTCATCAATAAATTGAACCACGTGGATTGTACTTTGTACTCTTTAGCGTTTTGGTTGTTTACGTCTTCAAATTGTCGAATCTATCTTTTGTCTTCAAATTTTATTATTTAAACGAATATCACTTGTAAATAGAACAATTACAACTAAAAGCTTGTCTTTCTTGAAGGATAATGCTATGAAATATATGTTCATTTTTAGCATTATCAAATATTCCCACACTTGAGCGTTGCTTGTCCTCAAGCAATATAGAACTTGAAATAAAAACATACTTGAATCACTTCTTTATTCTTCACACTTTGTACATCAGTGATTTTAATACGGCGGTATGAACAATGATAGTAACGATGTGGTTTACAGTCCCACATGACTATAAAAATTTAGATCCTTTAGGAAATTGGATCTTTATGAAAACATTTGATCTTTTGAAAATACATGCTAGATTTTAACCTAGACAAGTTTTCTAGAATAACCCTTCACTGGTGTTTGCAAATTGTTTTTGTGGGTTTCGTGGGTTTCAGATTTGAAAATTTTAGCTCAAAACTTATGGTTTTGTGTCACCCACTTGCTAACCTTGTATTAGGAAAGCAACACGTCCAGTATACTTGCTACGTATATTACCTGTGACAACCCGGAAATTTCCAACCAAATTTAAACTTTAATCTTTATATGATTCCGACACGATAAGCAATATTTGTTAAGTTAAATTTCAAGAATTTTAAACTATGTTCATACATTCATTCAACCTCGACCAAGTTCCAACGATTCACGAACCATTAAACGAATATGATTATATATGTATATGTGTATATATATTATAACTTGAAACGTAAACAAAATATTAGATTAAATACTTTATATGATTGTATCTGTTTCAAAATGTTTATCAATGGAATTAGAAGATAAGATCAAATGATTGAATTATCAGATATATTAAATTATGATTACAAGTCTCTGTTGAAAGGCCCACGTTGATTTGAGAAATCTTTTCATTTTAACAATATTCGGAAAATGGTAAAGTGATTTTTTATAAATATGAACAAATTGTCAATCATTGAGAACTAGACAAAGGATAGTGGAAGATTGAATCTCATAAAGACTCGATTGATCTATTTAGTTTCAAACGTACAAAAACGTTTTCAGTTTAAAAAGAACTTTATTATTAAAACGTATATAACTTTTATAAATATCTAGAACCACTTTTGACAACTCATTACTTAACTAGTATGATAAAGATAATGATATTTATATTTTATTTTATTAAATATATATAACGATTTAAATTAATATTATATATATTTATACGCGTATTATACGTACATAGTTTTATACTTTTACTATACTTAAACTTTACCTTTACTTTATTTTTACTTTACTTTAACTTTAATAATTCATACTTTAATAATTCACTTTATTAATTCATACTTTAATAATTCACTTTAATAATTCACTTTAATAATTCATACTTTAATAATTCATACTTTAATAATTCACTTTAATAATTCAAAAATCTATTATAAATAGAATTCAATAGGTTTCATTATTTCATAGAAACTTGAAAATAGTTTTCTCTAAGCTCTCTCAATCGATTTACATATATATATTTACTCCGTATTATCTCAAGATATTATTAGTATACATAAAATATTACGACGGAGTGCTGTCCGAGTGATTTCGAAGTTGTTTTTTCGAGTGGGATAGGATTAAGGAAATTATGGGTTATAGCTATGGAGGTGATTGAGTATGGTTCATGGGTATGCTCGTGAGGTCAATATAGTGTTTATCATCTCCGTTGCATTTACTAACCTTTCCTGCAATATTGAATCTCAATATTGATATGTGAGTACTCATAATTTAATTTTTACATACTATTAGTGTATCCCTAACTAGTGCTCGAGTATATAGGATTATGCATGCTTGTACTTTTGATATTGCCATTAGATAGGTTATGTTGATTCCTGAATTAGTTTATATACGATTGAGATAAGGTATAAGATATGCATGTCGTTGGAAAGCTAGCGAAAAATAGTTGAATTTTGGTTTAAGAATCACTTGAATCCAAGTAACGGTTAGAAAGTTATGAAATAAACAAATTGCATAATTAATTTCGTAATTAAAATTGCTGATGATAATTAGTGAACTAATTTTATGGGTTATAAAAAGTGGTTATTTGGATTCTACTCGTCGAGTAGATGAATTTTCATATAAAACACGTCTCGTTTCGTTGAACGGTTGTCAAGTTATGGACAAAAGAAGTTTTGCAAATTTTGATGAAATGTCAAAACGGGAACTGAAATTCTCGCTGATCTGCGTTGTTTCATATATAAAAAAAAATACCACTGAATTCTTTGCTGTAAGGTCTAACAAACGACTCTGGCCGTTTGTCAATTCGAGTCTCGACGATTTTTTTAAAAATCATCAAAGTTGACGGTTTGGTCACATTTTAAAATTCTACAAAGAGCTGAAACTTTTTTATTTAAAAATGTCAGTTTTGTATCAGTTGTCATGGTCGGCCTGATATGTGTTTACTCTTGCCAAAAATCATGTTATATCTTTGTGGTAACGAGAATTTGCAGGCTTTGACCGTTTGTCAATACGAGTTTTGAGGAATTTTCTAAAAATCTCCAAAGTAGGCTACTCGGTCACTTTTGTAAATTTATTAAAGCTGAAAAATTAACTTTGAAACGCCGAAAACGCGTTGGCAACTACGAGTTGTCTAGGTTTAGTTTACTTCTGTAATATTTATGCTTAATCTTTTTGGTAATGTGTAACTTTTATCTTTGGCCGTTTATCAATCGGAGTTCCGATAATTTTTCTAAAAATAGCTGAAGTGGCCCGTTTAGTCATGTTTGACCGAAAATTATTTTTGTATAAGTTATTATATATTTGCATGCGACCTCATTTTTACTTTGACCTTTGACTTTTGACTTTAACCTTTGACTTTTGACTTTGAACTTTGACTTTTCCTGTTAACTTTTCAGTTAACTTTTTGTGTTGATTTTCTCTAAAAAAAAAAAAAACCTAAAATACTATTTTATGATTATGAAACCATTTGTGTTACGTTGTTTCACACGTCACCTTTTACTAGAAACTTAATTGAGCATGAGTAATATAACATGTTACTATACTGTAGAGTCAGACTCGAGCTATAGGATAGGATTACACTATGACCTGACCTAAATTGCTATACAAATATTGACCAACATATAAATATATATAATTAATATAGGTTCGTGAATCCGAGGCCAACCTTGCACTTGTTCAATGACGTTATATGTATTTTTACTACGAAATACAGTATGGTGAGTTTCATTTGCCTTTTTACCCTTTATATTTTTAGGACTGAGAATACATGCGCTTTTATAAATGTTTGACGAAATAGATACAAGTAATTGAAACTACATTCTATGGTTGAATTATCGAAATCGAATATGCCCCTTTTTATTAAAGTCTGGTAATCTAAGAATTAGGGAACAGACACCCTAATTGACGCGAATCCTAAAGATAGATCTATTGGGCCTAACAAACCCCATCCAAAGTACCGGATGCTTTAGTACTTCGAAATTTATATCATGTCCGAAGAAGGATCCTGGAATGATAGGGGATATTCTTATATGCATATTGTTAATGTCGGTTACCAGGTGTTCACTATATGAATGATTATTTTTGTCTCTATGCATGGGACGTATATTTATGAGAACTGGAAATGAAATTCTTGTGGTCTATTAAAATGATGGAAATAAATGATTATGATAAACTAATGAATTCACCAACCTTTTGGTTGACACTTTAAAGCATGTTTATTCTCAGGTGTTAAAGAAATCTTCCGCTGTGCATTTGCTCATTTTAAAGATATTACTTGGAGTCTTTCATAGCATATTTCGAAGAACGTTGCATTCGAGTCATTGAGTTCATCAAAGATTATTATTAAATCAATTTATAGTTGGATAGTGGATATTATGAAATGGTATGCATGCCTGTCAATTTTCGATGTAAAGAAAGATTGTCTTTTAAAAACGAATACAATGTTTGTAAAATGTATCATATAGAGGTAAAATACCTCGCAATGTAATCAACTATTGTGAATCGTTTATAATGTATATGAACGGATCCTTTCAGTTGGTATCAGAGCGCTGGTCTTAGCGAACCAGGTCTGCATTAGTGTGTCTAACAGATAAGTCGATAGGATGCATTAGTGAGTCTGGACTTCGACCGTGTCTGCACGTCAATAGTTTTGCTTATCATTTTGTGTCAAAAATTAACTACTTATCATCCTCAGGAAATTACCTGCTTATCATTTTTAGTCTAAGACACGTCTTGCTGCATTGATTGCATGAATAGTGTATAGACAAAAATTCATATCTTAGCGTATCTGCTAAATCATATCTTATCGTATCTATTACTGTAAACGTTGCCTGATATATCCCGTAAATTCCTCCGTAATTTACGAAATCTTTTGTTCTATATATATGGATATTCTATGTAATTAGAATACCATCCGATAACCGAAAATCATTTCATATCAAAAAAAAATAAAAATCCTTATTCAATCGTACGAAATGAAATTCATCATTAATTCAAGTTCCTCGGATTTCGAAATGGAATCCCACTCCAGCTCCGAAAGCAGTGTGACCGGAATAGATCAACCAATCAGTCATCACCTATTCTGGATGAATTGGGGATGGGTTCGTAGCCTCCTCAATCATTGGAGACAAGAAGAAGGTGATCCCTTCCATCCACCACATTGCCCTCTTGATGAAGAACCTGAAGCACTTACCGGCGAACCTGTTCGAAACACCATTTTCTCGTTCATTTCCAGAGTATCTCGTCACGATTATATATTACATCAAATTTTAGATTTTATTTATCCGCTCGTCTGAACCGACAATCATCCCGGTGTAATAGAAGAAGTCAACGAGCTTCGCTCTCGGGTAGTGGCTTTGGAGAATATGGTGCAGAGATTACAAACACCAGCAGCAGCATCAGCAGCATAACCAGTAACACCATCATCAACGCCAATAGTACCATTACCACCCCAACCACAACCACGTCGTAAACCTCAACTTTACACTCTGTCCCACGAGCACCAATGTCATACGCCCTGTAGATACCAAGGAATACCAACAACAATAACCGACGAAGTATTAATTCATAACTTCATTGGAGAAACATTCCTCGCAGATTATGTAATCTCTAAAGTCTTAGAGATTATCTAATCTAGCCCTAACCATAAATCAGTTAAGCGAACCAAAATGATAGAAGGAAGAGTAGAAACTCTGACAAAAATGGTGTGTGATTAACAAGCTAAACTTGTTTTACCAACAGCATCAACAGTACCGTCAGCGTCACCAGCATCATCAGTACAGTCAACATCAGAATCAACAACACCTATAACATCACAAACTCTGTCAGCTCAAGAATCACTATGGACATCATTACGAATCAATAACCCGTATATTGTATCAACGAGTTATGAAGAATTAACTCATTCCCTTTGAAGAAATTATATGTATATTTTATATATTTTGAAATAAAAATAAATCTTTCTGTGCTAAGCTATTGTGTGTGAATCTTAACTACTCGGTTAATTCATATTACAAATATGCAATAATGTACGTCCTTCGGCCGCAACTTAAACAGCGTTAACTACAATCTCTGTCGCAATTCAACAAATTCCAATTCATAATAAATCAAGTATATATTTGATTTTACACTTTCATCATCGATGTACCCGAAACTTTTCAGATAACATCATTCGTACTTTGCGAAATTCACAAGAATTCCACGAACCGAACATCATACATCAACAAATAACGAAGTATTGATTCATAATTTCATTGTCATTAAAGAAATACTGCGTAAAAGTTATGTAATTTTTAAAGCCTTTAGGGATTATTCAATTCTAGTTTCAACCGTAAATCAAATGAGTTTAATTTAACATTAACTCATTAAATCTATGTTACATCTGAAGAAAATATACATATACATATATATATATATATACATATATATATATATATATATATATATATATATATATATATATATATATTTTCATAAAGACTGTAATAAAATTCTTTTGTACAAAATATTAATTGTGAATTTTTTTTAACGGGTAGGTAATACTCGAGAGATATATAAATTCACAATTAATATATTACATTCTTCGAATCTGATTCAGCAAATCATCCATTATACTCCCTACTTTCACAACAATATACATTCTTTTATAGAAATCAAAACAACCATACTCATTCAAAATTTAATTACATATTCTGATTTTAAAATCTCAAAATTCAACTTGAGATATGACCAAAATCATCACTCTTAGATCCTTACATCTTTCACAAGCTATATTTTGACTTCAAAACTGTGTTAGAACATCAAATGTATGTTAATGATTACAATCTGTGTTCAAACCCTTCAAAAATTTCTGAAGACACTTCGAATGATGAGCAATCGAGATGATGATCCAACCACATGTTACCCACAGTTATGTACCCGAAAAACTCTTGAAACCAAAGTAAAAGTTTAAACAACGTATCCGCGTCAGATTCTTTAGCATTTATTAGCAAAAATAACTTTGCGACTCCTATTCAAAGTAGCCAGTTTTGTCACAGCTCCAGCAAGTCAACTTCGAATTTTCAGTCAGACTAACCTTATTATAACCTTGAGATATACACCATCGATATCAGGGAACCTTTTACATTCCACCACATTATTAACAGATGTATCAACAACTTCATTACCCTTTGACTTTAGCCTCTCCAAAAAGTCATTATAATTATTCATTGAAACCCCATCATTTACTCATTCGCATCTTGTAATAAGAATTTCCATACGAATCATTGGGAATTAGCAATCAGTATTTTGAAATCTCGCAGCATGTCTACGTCAACAGTTATATGTGTATATATAACGTATATCTTCGGGACTTAATTTGAATGTGAAGATTCTAAAAAACACTTCGAACTACGAATTGGTTCTCCAAAAATGGAAAAATACTGATGAAGCAGCAAAAAAAACTATAAACGACCTTAACAATAAAAGTTTGATGATAATGAATAGGTGTGCTGGCAAAGCGCAGAAAAAGAGAAGTCTTGGAACTGGAAAACGGATTGAGCAAAGTAGGAAGGAGGCTGTGGACAAATTACAAAGACTGAACCTGACTTCAAAGGATCCAAATAATTTAGTATCTGCTGAAGTGATTAACGAATACCTTGCTCCTGACTCTAAACCCCTGCGGACAATATTCTTCATCATCCTCTGATATTAGAAATTCTAAAATATCATCATATCTTTCATTATAAATATCCTCCATATTTCTGAAGATATTTTCTTAATTTTTCTTATTTGAAATCATTTACCTCTTCGCGCTATCTGTATTACATCATAAAAGAAACTATTTTAGTTTCTAAATTCTGAAACATTCAAGTTTAAAATAGGAATATTTTGAAGTAGTGTTGGGAACTGAAGCATGAATTAGTATAATATAATGACACTTGATCAATGTGATTATATTACAGTAAGTCATGCTGAGTTTCTAAATGGAATGTGATGATTCACAGATCATAACATCATCATGTGCCATGTTATACGACTCTTGTATTCTATTTAACCTCTAAAATATCAAGAAAATATTTCTTGATGATTCGGCCTTTTCCAAGGTATTTTAGTAATTTGACAAGTCAAGATCGTGCCATCACAATTTCCTTCCTAGAATATTAACAATGTTCATTTCGAAATTCATATCTGTGAATTCTGGACCATTACAAGCGGTGCTTAATCGCAAGAAGAAGAAACGAAAGGACAAAACTCCGAAATAGAAATTGGGGTATAAATTGCAGCAAATAAAAGAGAGCATTAACTGTGAATGATAATGATTATAGAAGACAGAAGCAGAGACTTTGAAATATAAGGCAACATATAAAGCCCAACGACAAACCAGAAATTATAAACCATATATATCGATGCATATAGCAATATAAAGACACGGGAGAACTAGGAACACTATAAATCCAAGAGTATAGTAGAAGTAAACAGATTCTTCCGGCGGTAGATGAAAAAAAAAAGAAGAATGACCGATATGAAAGTTAGAAGTATATCGAGAATTAGAACTGGATGGAGCATATTGATGAATACTTTAAAATATGAGTTGAGGGGGAAAGAATAGAAGGTGATGAAACATGACTAGGAACTTAGAAATCAACAGATTTAACTCACACAATGGCAGAATAAGTGAATCAAACCCTCTAGTGAATAGGTTAAGTTTTTTTTGATTAATTTAGTCAAACCACAACTAAATCAAGTGTGATTAGATCAACACCTAGAGCTATTATTCACCACCTGGGTGATTTGGACTGAGAGAGAATCGAAGGAGCTCACTAGATCTAAGTGTGTGTAACAAATGAGAGGCTTAACCTAAAATGAAGAACATAAGACTTTATATACCCCTGCTGTTGACACACCCATACGATTCATTCATCACACGTACGAGTTGGCTTCATCAACCGTACGGGTGATCACTCACTCGTGTCTTATCATTTAGGTTGTAACTGTGACTTAGCTCAGCATCAACCATGCGTATGAGCCTGTCAGCCGTACTAGTGAGGCTTCACTCGTACGTCTGACTAAGTTTAACATAGTCAAACATCTAAATCTCGTTCCTGCAGTTCCTGTAACCACATACAAACACGGATAGGATAATAACGAGCAATCATGGTGGCCTGTAAACTGTTGTACCTGCAATGGACGTGGGTAGATGTCTAGGGACTTGCATAAAATGCATCAACAGATGGTGTGAGTTGTAAGGAAATGAAAGAGGTAAATTTATAAGAAAATCTCCGACAGAACAATTAAAATGGATGATCGCATTTAAAGCGGATCCTAATTCCCTTGATTACCGGAGAGTCAAATCTTATTAAGAAGATTTTCTTCAAATCCCTTAAAATCTGGGAATCAATCATATCTACGTCAAATGATAAGATGAATCTACACTTACTCATTTCACTCTTCTATGTTAGCTTCATTCGTACTCTTCATATAAATGGATTGTTTATCCAAATTATTCGCTGATGATAAAACTCTAATTTTCAGCCCGTATGCATCATGAAAACATACTTATTATCATTCATGACCTTTCCACTCAAATTTCGGGACGAAATTTCTTTAACGGGTAGGTACTGTGACAACTCGGAAATTTCCAACCAAATTTAAACTTTAATCTTTATATGATTCCGACACGATAAGCAATATTTGTTAAGTTAAATTTCAAGAATTTTAAACTATGTTCATACATTCATTCAACCTCGACCAAGTTCCAACGATTCACGAACCATTAAACGAATATGATTATATATGTATATGTGTATATATATTATAACTTGAAACGTAAACAAAATATTAGATTAAATACTTTATATGATTGTATCTGTTTTAAAATGTTTATCAATGGAATTAGAAGATAAGATCAAATGATTGAATTATCAGATATATTAAATTATGATTACAAGTCTCTGTTGAAAGGCCCACGTTGATTTGAGAAATCTTTTCATTTTAACAATATTCAGAAAATGGTAAAGTGATTTATAAATATGAACAAATTGTCAATCATTGAGAACTAGACAAAGGATAGTGGAAGATTGAATCTCATAAAGACTCGATTGATCTATTTAGTTTCAAACGTACAAAAACGTTTTCAGTTTAAAAAGAAATTTATTATTAAAACGTATATAACTTTTATAAATATCTAGAACCACTTTTGACAACTCATTACTTAACTAGTATGATAAAGATAACGATATTTGTATTTTATTTTATTAAATATATATAACAATTTAAATTAATATTATATATATTTATACGCGTATTATACGTACATAGTTTTATACTTTTACTATACTTAAACTTTACCTTTACTTTATTTTTACTTTACTTTAACTTTAATAATTCATACTTTAATAATTCACTTTAATAATTCATACTTTAATAATTCACTTTAATAATTCATACTTTAATAATTCACTTTAATAATTCATACTTTAATAATTCACTTTAATAATTCAAAAATCTATTATAAATAGAATTCAATAGGTTTCATTATTTCATAGAAACTTGAAAATAGTTTTCTTTAAACTCTCTCAATCGATTTACATATATATATTTACTCCGTATTATCTCAAGATATTATTAGTATACATAAAATATTACGACGGAGTGCTGTCCGAGTGATTTCGAAGTTGTTTTTTCGAGTGGGATAGGATTAAGGAAATTATGGGTTATAGCTATGGAGGTGATTGAGTATGGTTCATGGGTATGCTCGTGAGGTCAATATAGTGTTTATCATCTCCGTTGCGTTTACGTACCTTTCCTGCAATATTGAATCTCAATATTGATATGTGAGTACTCATAATTTAATTTTTACATACTAATAGTGTATCCCTGACTAGTGCTCGAGTATATAGGATTATGCATGCTTGTACTTTTGATATTGCCATTAGATAGGTTATGTTGATTCCTGAATTCGTTACATATACGATTGAGATAAGGTATAAGATATGCATGTCGTTGGAAAGCTAGTGAAAAATAGTTGAATTTTGGTTTAAGAATCACTTGAATCCAAGTAACGGTTAGAAAGTTATGAAATAAACAAATTGCATAATTAATTTCGTAAGTAAAATTGCTGATGATAATTAGTGAACTAATTTTCTGGGTTATAAAAAGTGGTTATTTGGATTCTACTCGTCGAGTAGATGAATTTTCATATAAAGCACGTCTCGTTTCGTTGAACGGTTGTCAAGTTATGGACAAAAGAAGTTTTGCAAATTTTGATGAAATGTCGAAACGGGAACTGAAATTCTCGCTGATCTGCGTTGTTTCATATATAAAAAAAAATACCACTGAATTCTTTGCTGTAAGGTCTAACAAACGACTCTGGCCGTTTGTCAATTCGAGTCTCGACGATTTTTTTAAAAATCATCAAAGTTGACGGTTTGGTCACATTTTAAAATTCTAAAAAGAGCTGAAACTTTTTTATTTAAAAATGTCAGTTTTGTATCAGTTGTCATGGTCGGCCTGATATGTGTTTACTCTTGCCAAAAATCATGTTATATCTTTGTGGTAACGAGAATTTGCAGGCTTTGACCGTTTATCAATACGAGTTTTGAGGAATTTTCTAAAAATCTCCAAAGTAGGCTACTCGGTCACTTTTGTAAATTTATTAAAGCTGAAAAATTAACTTTGAAACGCCGAAAACGCGTTGGCAACTACGAGTTGTCTAGGTTTAGTTTACTTCTGTAATATTTATGCTTAATCTTTTTGGTAATGTGTAACTTTTATCTTTGGCCGTTTATCAATCGGAGTTCCGATAATTTTTCTAAAAATAGCTGAAGTGGCCCGTTTAGTCATGTTTGACCGAAAATCATTTTTGTATAAGTTATTATATATTTGCATGCGACCTCATTTTTACTTTGACCTTTGACTTTTGACTTTAACCTTTGACTTTTGACTTTGAACTTTGACTTTTCCTGTTAACTTTTCAGTTAACTTTTTGTGTTGATTTTCTCTATAAAAAAAAAACCTAAAATACTATTTTATGATTATGAAACCATTTGTGTTACGTTGTTTCACACGTCACCTTTTACTAGAATCTTAATTGAGCATGAGTAATATAACATGTTACTATACTGTAGAGTCAGACTCGAGCTATAGGATAGGATTACACTATGACCTGACCTAAATTGCTATACAAATATTGACCAACATATAAATATATATAATTAATATAGGTTCGTTAATCCGAGGCCAACCTTGCACTTGTTCAATGACGTTATATGTATTTTTACTACGAAATACAGTATGGTGAGTTTCATTTGCCTTTTTACCCTTTATATTTTTGGGACTGAGAATACATGCGCTTTTATAAATGTTTGACGAAATAGACACAAGTAATTGAAACTACATTCTATGGTTGAATTATCGAAATCGAATATGCCCCTTTTTATTAAAGTCTGGTAATCTAAGAATTAGGGAACAGACACCCTAATTGACGCGAATCCTAAAGATAGATCTATTGGGCCTAACAAACCCCATCCAAAGTACTGGATGCTTTAGTACTTCGAAATTTATATCATGTCCGAAGGAGGATCCTGGAATGATAGGGGATATTCTTATATGCATATTGTTAATGTCGGTTACCAGGTGTTCACCATATGAATGATTATTTTTGTCTCTATGCATGGGACGTATATTTATGAGAACTGGAAATGAAATTCTTGTGGTCTATTAAAATGATGGAAATAAATGATTATGATAAACTAATGAATTCACCAACCTTTTGGTTGACACTTTAAAGCATGTTTATTCTCAGGTGTTAAAGAAATCTTCCGCTGTGCATTTGCTCATTTTAAAGATATTACTTGGAGTCTTTCATAGCATATTTCGAAGAACGTTGCATTCGAGTCATTGAGTTCATCAAAGATTATTATTAAATCAATTTATAGTTGGATAGTGGATATTATGAAATGGTATGCATGCCTGTCAATTTTCGATGTAAAGAAAGATTGTCTTTTAAAAACGAATGCAATGTTTGTAAAATGTATCATATAGAGGTAAAATACCTCGCAATGTAATCAACTATTGTGAATCGTTTATAATGTATATGAACGGGTCCTTTCATTACCTTTCGGTAAACTACCGTCCGGTTGTAAAGGAATGCGTTGAACAAGCAACTGTTAAGGCAATGTCTAATGACATGCTTTTGATTATGGTCTATATCGTGTCGGATGCAATTACTATTCTTTGTAGGAGCAATAGTAAAGATCACCCTATAGTTTTTTGGTCTGGCACAAGGTCCTGTCTTCGACCATTCTATGCAACCACCGTTCTTACGGTTGACACCCGATTTGGTTCAAGTGACCTAATGAATTCCGGGTGAATTCCTAGGATTTTACGTTCAATGGTAATGAACGCATTGAAAATAGGGTTTTCAGAAAACAAATCGGTTTGTAATTTGATCAAAATATTTTCTCGTTCAAGCTCGAGTTTAGATATCATCGAATTCCATGAGTTTGAATTCTCAATCTTTAAGGTCAATCTCAAGGAATGAGTAATATCAGGCTTAAAAGCTAATTTTTGATCTTTTAAGGAGATTATCCTTTCTGGGGATCTAATTCATTAGTCTTATAAGCTAATTTGCACGGTGTCACCCATTGTACGAGACAGATCCTCTCATGGTTAGGATAAGTCTGACCACTTGGCGACACTGTTTGATGCTGAGGTCCGTGGATTTCCAGCTGATTTTCGAGAAAACTTTTCAAGGTTTTTCTTAGTCTCTACAACTGGTCTGGACGACAACTTCCTGACCTAAATCAAGAAGCGCGTGTCTTTTTCTCAGAAGACTTTACTTCATTTTAAATTCTATTTATATTACAATAAACTGAGTAAAACTGATTAATATTGTCCAAAACAAAAGTATTTTCAATTATTTGTACAAAAATATATGATATATGTTCTAAATAACTTGAAAAAAATTTCCCACACTTGGCTTTTATTTTTCTTTCTTTGCCTTTTTATTCTCCTCTATTCCATTTTAAATGAATTCAAGCATTTTGGATTGTTTCTCAATTTATGTCCTTTCCGAGGTAACAATAATTTCGGTGTTAACACCTAGTTTTATTGTTCATAAATATGTATAAACATGATTTTGAGTTCATTTAGTTAAAAAAATTTAAAAATTTTACTAGAAGTGAGTAATCAGTATATAAGACTAGGGCTGTTCTTTATTATCAGAGAGCACTAGATTCTAATACAACTACTGCGTTACTAGTAAAGTTTAACGGTGGCTATTAAACCAAGTGTATAAGTCAATTTTTTTAAAATCTAAAAGAATTTAATCCCTTCCCACACTTAAGATCTTGCAATGCCCTCATTTGCAAGAAATCAGTAATAATTTAAATTATTGAGGGTGATTAGCGTAGAAAAATGATTAAATTTTACCAAAGTTTCCAAACATATTGTTGTTTGTGTTGAATGATAAATGGTGCACATCATTTGTTCATTCCTGCAGTTGTTATTTCACATTTATTTTGCATCTTGTCGTCAAAATTAGTTGCTTTTGCTGAACTTAATGACAGTCTTTGAAAATGCGCTGTTTTACCCTGTTGTGTACATAAAATACATACAATACAAATATAAACATGCATGGTAATTTGAAATGGAACTTAATATCCCACTTTCAAATTACAAAAATGAAATATTAGTACAAAATAATAAAAATATTAAACATTACATTAAAGTATCAAAATGTTAAATGTTTAACATAAATAAAAAATAATAAAAGATAAGAAATCACCAATGGAACACTATTGATTTGGATAAGGATTCCAGTTCATATCATCGTTCGGGTTCCATAGTTGGTGATAGGTGTTTTGGTAGGCTTGGTTGGGGTCGTATAGGTCAAAGGGTGGTCGCATGTCGGGCTGATGTGGTGGATAGTAAGCAGGTCGAGTCAGGATGTAGTTATTTGGTACCTGATATGATAGTTGTCTCATGATTTGGTGCTGATGAACTTGCCAGCTATCATGTTGGCGCCGCCTGGAAGTCTCATACACATTCACAGCTTGCCACTACTCATACTGACGATGCCTAGCCTCGTTATTCATTTCCACCTCATCTACACGCTGGAAAAAGTCAGTAAAACTATCCCTAATGACATCCCTGATGTCATCTGTTTCCTCCATCTCCTCATCCGAACCCCTCTCTACCTGTGGATGGGTGCCATGATATGGTATTGGCATATTATGCCTCCGTTTTAGTACCTTTGCACCCTGATAAACCTGCAAGCCTATGCTCTAGGCTTGTTCCTCAACTACCATCATTGGACCCCCGTGTTCCCTATCTACACCTAAATACTCTCCAATGAGATTAACAAAAATGCCTCCTCCTATTATTCCCCCGTCCTGTATTCCTTCCACAACTTTGGACAAATAAAAACCAACATAGTAGGGAATATTAACAAACCCTCTAGTGTCTCAAATGCACTTAAGGAACATAAATCATTTAGAGTCATTTTCTCCTTGTTTTTACCTCTATGTATTATACGAAGCTCTGCTTTGTTAATATCTAAATAGGAGTGTCTTCCTGCCCGTGTAAACACATTAAAATTTGACTTACGCCTCCATACGGCGTTAGCGTCAAAATCTCTATCTACCCTCTCACCGTGATAAATTAAAGCTGTACAATCAGGTGATAATAATTCAGTAGGGGTGTAAATCTGTAAAGCTCTAACCATGTCTATCATAGACATCCTGTACATCCTACCTCCAAGTAAAAATCTAAGAAAAGTCTTATCGTCTAACCTATCTACATCCTTATTTAAGGCTATAGTACCCATTAGCTCAACACACCACTCCTTATATACAGGCCTACGAGTGGTAAATAAACGTTCCCAATCAGTAAAAGAAGAGCTGCCATACCTTTGGATTAGATGCTGCCTAACTGAGTTAGCTAGGTGGACCTTTACCAAAGGCTCCGAATCTATTACCCTTGGTACCTCTAAATTTTTGGTCCAAAGCTTAAATTTGTTACTTTGGTACGTCAGGTAATCTCTCCAACTTCTATCAAACCTTAGATTGGGGTGTAACTCCTGTTCATGAATTTTCGAGTGTTCTACTACATGGTGAACGGGAAATACTACGTAGGCGGTAAAAAATTGTGGCTCCGGCTCATAGTATGGCACGTGTTGATTATAATGTTGTTGTTATTCAGGTTGTGGTTCCGGTTGCGGTTCTTGATCAGGTTCTTGTTCAGGTCGTCTAGACGATGATGCACCGTCTGTATCTGTATTTCTCTACAAAACACATTAAACACAAAATTTGTGCATCCCAATATGCATTAGTGTTAGCAAAATAACAAATTAAAATAATTATAATAACATGTTTAATCCATATTAAACTTATACTCATTTTCATATTTTTATCAATTTTACAATTTTTCAAATAAGCATATATGAAAAGGTATACAAAGTTCATAAGCATTCAACTCAAATAACATGTTAAAATAACCATTACTAGCAATTTAAACAAGTTTCAAATGGCATTTACATTAAAATAATCAAGTTCATGAATTTTAGACTTAAAAAGTCCACTTTGATGTTCAAAAATCATGTTTAGGATCAAAGTTTGGATCATTTAGCTACCTAAACATGTTACACTACTTAATTTAGCAATAATCCATAACAAAAATCGGACATAACCTGTTTATATCAAAAAGCCCCAAATTGCTCAAGAACACAAACCCTAGATTTCTAAAAATTTTGAAGTTTAAGGCTTCAAATCATGACAAATAGCATCAATCTAGGTTATACAAGCATAATATATTGACAATTTAACTCTAATTACACTAAAAATTATCAAAATTAAATTAGGTAAAATTTAGCTCAAGAACACTAAAATTCGAATTTAAAGAGTTTTAGGGGTAAAATCGTTACCTTCTTTGAAAAACTTCTAAACAACCGCATGATTAGAGCGGATTATAGCAAGAAAATTGGTGGATTTTGGTGAAAAAATGATGATTTTAGAGAGAATTTGGGAGTATTTTCGTGGGTGTATGTGTGTGAAGTGGGGAGACAGAGACCAGCGAGCTGCTCTTTTGTTTCTGTCCAGGTTTTTGCCTTCATGCGATCGCATGGATCCCCCTTGCAAATCCCATGCGATCCCATGGGGTCCAAGTAATTTTTATTTTTTTTATATATAAAAACCTTTTACTTATAAAACAAAAATGAAATAAATTTAAAATTTTGTTTCCTTTTATATTGAGGGCGTTTCGGTACGTTGACCTAGTTCGTCCCTCGACAAAATTTTAAAAATTTATCTTTTTAAAGCGTTGTTTTAAAAGCTAAGATTTTTGGATTTTTTAAATGTTTTTGGCATACTTTAGATCGATAAAATTAAAAATAATGATAATAAAATTTCTCGTCCCGCCCTTGGGTAAAGCAATTTCGGTTCAACGACCTAGTCTTCAACTTACGACGAATTTTAGAAATCAATTTTTTTAACTTAATGAAATAAAGTACATTTTTGTTTTTAAATTCACACCAAACTTAAAATGCAAATAATTTTATATTAATAATATATATATATATATATATATATATATATATATATATATATATATATATATATATATATATATATATATATATATATATATATATTAATTTTACAAACTTTCATTTAAAATATTATAATTATGTATATTAATTTTAAAAACAAGGCGAAAATAAAATAAAAATCTTTTTGGTCTTTTATCCCACTTTAATCAATTAAATATTATCAAAAACATACGTCCCTCTTTTTGGGTAAAGTAATTTCGGCTAAATTACCTAGTTTTACTCCTGACGAATTTCTGAAATATTTTGGATTGATTGATTAAAGATATTTATATCTTATGAATAAACGGTAAATTTTGCAGTGATGCATTAAATTTTTGTTTGATATCAATAATTTCGGTTTCGCATACCTAATTTTATTGAATATCAATTTAATACTTTATAGCGAACGATTCAGCGTTTATTATCAAAAGGTTAAAAGCAATAAAATAAAAAATAAAATAAAAACTGTACATACCTACCTGTGAGATAGAATTCTCAGAGACCTGCTTTAGCCGACTCATAGGAGAGTCGTGTGATTTGGTTTTCCATAGTTACATAAGCGTAACCTCGATTCTTTAATAACTTTTCTTCTAAACATATGAAGGGTCCTTCTCTGCATAAAGTAACGAACTCGGTATTTGAATATGTTTGATTGTTCGAACATTTACCTTCGTGTGACCATTTTCCGCATTTATGACATCTTTCAAGGTGTCGTGCTTTTCTTTTTGTTGCGTATTTTGATTTTCCTTTACCAAAATGTGTCTTATGATGATTCTTCATGAGTTCTTTCCTCACTTCATCCATTTTGCCTCTTATGAATGATACCAGTTCACTCGGGAAGGTGTTATTATTATGTTTAGTAATCATAGCATGTAGTAGTAGACCATGGTTCAGATCAAAGGAATTCTTCATCTCATAAAACCTAAAAGAAATAAAAATTTAGAATAGAGGGAGAAGACTAGTTCTTAAGGGTCTGCTAGGGAAAGACCATGCGGATTCCATTTTCGAAAACTACACTAAACAGAATATCTAACTCTAACATAAATTCATATTACCCTTAAAAGATTCGAATCTTCCCACACTTAGTTAGGTGTGGTGTCGAAATTGTGATTAACTTCATCTTCAACTTCCATTGGATTATCTATGTAATGTTTAACTCTGTGACCATTAACCTTAAATTCAATTCCATTTGAATTTCTTAACTCTATTGTTCCGTATGGGAAAACTCTTTTGAATATGAATGGTCCAGACCATCTTGATTTTAATTTTCCAAGAAATAGCTTGAATCGTGAATTGAAAAGAAGAACTCGGTCTCCTTCTTTAAATTCTTTTGAATTTCTGATTCTTTTATCATGCCATTTCTTCGTTCTTTCCTTATAGATTAACGAATTTTCATATGCCTCATGTCTTAATTCTTCTAATTCGTTTAGTTGACTTAACCGTAAACGTCCGGCTTCATGTAAATCAAGATTACATGTCTTCAAAGCCCAAAATGCTTTGTGCTCAATTTCTACTGGAAGGTGACATGCTTTTCCATAAACGAGTTTAAAAGGTGTGGTTCCAATTGGAGTATTGTAGGCTGTTCTAAAAGCCCAGAGTGCATCCTCCAATTTCATGGACCATTCCTTCATATTTGATCCTACGGTTTTCTCTAGAATACGTTTTAAAGCTCGGTTGGTATTTCAACTTGTCCACTTGTTTGTGGATGATAAGCGGTTCAGATTTTATGAGTTACTCCATCTCTTTTGAGAACTTTCTCAAGTTGATTGTTACCGAAATGAGTACCCCGATCACTTATTAAAGCTTTCGGTGTTCCAAACCTAGCAAAAAGACGTTTTAAAAAGTTGACTACAACTCGTGCATCGTTAGTTGGGAAAGCTTGTGCTTCCACCCATTTAGATACATAATCAATGGCAACGAGAATGTAGAGATTATTATGAGATTTTGGAAATGGACCCATAAAGTCAATACCCCAAACGTCAAATACTTCACATACTTGAATGACATTTTGTGGCATTTCATCACGTTGACTTATTTTTTCGGCCCTTTGACATGCATCACAGGATTTACAAAGAAGGTGCGTGTCTTTGAAAATTCTAGGCCAATAAAATCCAGCGTCATAGACTTTTCTTGCTGTGAGTTGAGGCCCATAATGCCCTCCTGTTGGTCCTGTGTGACAATGGTTTAGGATTTGACTAGCTTCATCTCCGAATACACATCGGCGTATTATTCCATCGGGAAAACTTTTAAACAAATGTGGATCTTTCCAAAAATAGTGTTTTATATCACTAAAGAATTTCTTTCGTTTTTGGTACGACAACCCTTTTTCAAGGAATTCACATACTAAGTAGTTTGCATAGTCTGCAAACCATGGAATTTCATTATAATCGATCTTCAAAAGATATTCATCAGGGAAGTTATCTTGTATGGCCGATTCATTTAGAACTTCTAATTCAGGATTTTCAAGACGAGAAAGATGATCAGCTGCGAGATTTTCTGCTCCCTTTTTGTCTGGGATTTCAATATCGAACTCTTGTAAGAGTAAGATCCAATGGATTAATCGTGGTTTGGCATCTTATTTCGAAAATACTTATCTAAGAGCAAAATGGTCGGTATAGACCACCGTTTTAGCTAGAACGAGATATGAACGAAATTTGTCAAAAGCAAAGACAATAGCAAGGAGTTCTTTTTCAGTAGTTGTGTAATTTGTTTGTGCTCCTTGTAACGTCTTACTAGCGTAATAAATAGGTTGAAATCGTTTTTCAATCCTTTGTCCTAAAATGGCTCTCATTGCAAAATCACTTGCATCGCACATGAGTTCAAATGGTAGATTTCAATTTGGAGTTATCACGATCGGCGCATTAGTGAGTTTTTCTTTAAGAATATTAAAATATTTGATGCATTCATCCGAAAAGATGAATGGAGCATCCTTTTCTAAGAGTTTATTCATAGGAGTGGCAATTTTAGAAAAATCTTTTATGAAACGTCGGTAAAAACCGGCATGCCCTAGAAAACTCCTAACTCCTCTAACATTGGTGGGATGTGGAAATTTAGCAATTACATCTACTTTAGCTCTATCTACTTCAATTCCTTCCTTTGAAATTTTATGACCAAGAACGATGCCTTCTCTAACCATGAAATGGAATTTCTCCCAATTAAGAACTAGATTTGATTGCTCGCATCTAATAAGCATTCGTTCAAGATTAACTAGACATGATTCAAATGTATCACCGAAGAATGAAAAATCATCCATGAAAACTTCCATGCATTCTTCTATCATATCGTGAAAAATCGCCATCATACACCTTTGAAAGGTTGCAGGGGCGTTGCAAAGTCCAAATGGCATGCGTTTGTAAGCAAAAGTACCATAAGGGCACGTGAATGTGGTTTTCTCTTGGTCCTCGGGTGCGATTGGAATTTGAAAGTATCCGGAGAAACCGTCAAGAAAACAATAGTAACTATTCCCGGCTAATCTTTCAACATTTGATTAATGAAAGGTAAGAGAAAGTGATCTTTTCTGGTGGCGTCATTTAATTTTCTATAATCAATACAGACACGCCATCCTGTTACAGTCCTAGTAGGAATAAGCTCATTTTTTTTCATTTGTGATGACAGTCATGCCACCCTTCTTAGGTACGCATTGAACTGGGCTTACCCATGGACTATCAGAGATTGGATAAATTAAACATGCATCTAGCAGTTTAATAATTTCTTTCTTAACAACATCTTGCATATTAGGATTTAGTCTTCGTTGGCGTTGCACATAGGTTTTATGGCCTTCTTCCATAAGGATTTTATGTGTGCAATACGAAGGACTTACGCCTTTAATATCATGAATCTTCCATGCAATAGCTGGTTTATGAGTTTTTAGCACAGAAATGAGTTGAGATTTTTCATTTTCCGTAAGAGAAGATGATATTATTACAGGTAATTCAGATTCATCATGTAAATAAGCGTATTCCAAATGGTTTGGAAGTGGCTTTAACTCTAATATCGGTGGTTCTTCTATCGATGATTTGTATCGATATCTGTCTTCCTCTTTTAGCATTTGAAGTTCTTCTATTGTTGGTTCATATTCATTAGCCATAAGTGTAGCTAACATTTCAGTTTCATCAATTGGTTCAGTTCCTTCTCCTAAAGATCATTCTCCTGTTCCTTGTAATTCTAGAAATTCTTGTAACAATTCTACATGTGAATCTATAGTTTGAATATAATAACATGTATCATCTGCAGATTGTGGTTGTTGCATGGCTCTATCAACAGAAAAGGTAACACTCTCGTCATCTATACTTAGGGTCAGTTTCTTACCGAACACATCTATTATTGCTTTAGTCGTGTTTAATGTAGTGACCTAAAATTTTCCATGTTTATATATATTAAATGAAATTGATATTTACATGATTAAGTGTTTCCAACATGTTAAGCAATCAAATTGGTTAAGACTTGATTCATTGAAATAGGTTTCATATAGACAATTGACCACCCAAGTTGACCGGTGATTCACGAACGTTAAAACTTGTAAAAACTATAAGATGACATATATATGATTATATATATAATTAACATGATATTATGATAAGTAAGTATCTCATTAGATATTTTAACAATGAGTTATATACATAAAATTGTGTTTATTGAATTAAGATACTCGAAACGATATATATAACTATTATCGTTATAACAACGTCTTACTAATTACATATGAATCATATTAAGATATTGTTACACTATGTTTAATCACGATAAATGATAAGTAAACATGTCATTATGTATATTAACAATGAACTACATATGTAAAACAAGACTACTAACTTAAGAATTTCGAAACAAGACATATATGTAACGATTATCTTTGTAACAACATTTAACTGTATATATATCATACTAAGATATATTAATATATTATAATATCATGATAATGTAATAATTTAACATCTCTTTAGATATAATAAACAATGGGTTAACAACATTTAACAAGATCGTTAACCTAAAGGTTTCAAAACAACATTTACATGTAACGACTAACGATGACTTAACGACTCAGTTAAAATGTATATACTTGTAGTGTTTTAATATGTATTCATACACTTTTGAAAGACTTCAAGACACTTATCAAAATACTTCTACTTAACAAAAATGCTTACAATTACATCCTCGTTCAGTTTCATTAACAATTCTACTCGTATACACCCGTATTCGTACTCGTACAATACACAGCTTCTAAATGTATGTACTATTGGTATATACACTCCAATGATCAGCTCTTAGCAGCCCATGTGAGTCACCTAAAACATGTGGGAACCATCATTTGGCAACTAGCATGAAATATCACATAAAATTACAAAAATATTAGTAATCATTCATGACTTATTTACATGAAAACAAAATTACATATTCTTTATATCTAATCCATATACCAACGACACTTTCATTCTTCAATTTTATTCATCTAATTGATCTCTCTCAAGTTCCATCTTCAAGTTCTAAGGGTTCTTCATAAATTCTACAAGTTCTAGTTTCATAAAATCAAGAATACTTCCAAGTTTACTAGCTCACTTCCAATCTTGTAAAGCGATCATCCAACCTCAAGAAATCCTTGTTGTTTACAATAATATGTCATTCTAAATCAAGGTAATACTCATATACAAACTTTGATTCAATTCCTATAACTATAACTATCTTAATTCGAGTGATAATCTTACTTGAACTTGTTTTCGTGTCATGATTCTACTTCAAGAACTTTCAAGCCATCCAAGATCCTTTGAAGCTAGATCATTTCTTGTCACTTCCAGTAGGTTTACCTACTAAAATTGAGGTAGTAATGATGTTCATAACATCATTTGATTCATACATATAAAACTATCTTATTCGAAAATTTGAACATGTAATCACTAGAACATAGTTTAGTTAATTCTAAACTTGTTCGCAAACAAAAGTTAATCCTTCTAACTTGACTTTTAAAATCAACTAAATACATTTTCTATATCTATATGATATGCTAACTTAATGATTTAAAATCGGAAAACACGAAAAACACCGTAAAACCGGATATACGCCGTCGTAGTAACACCGCGGGCTGTTTTGGGTTAGTTAATTAAAAAATATGATAAACTTTGATTTAAAAGTTGTTCTTCTGGGAAAATTATTTTTCTTATGAACATGAAACTATATCCAAAAATCATGGTTAAACTCAAAGTGGAAGTATGTTTTCCAAAATGGTCATCTAGACGTCGTTCTTTCGACTGAAATGACTACCTTTACAAAAACGACTTGTAACTTATTTTTCCGTCTATATACCTATACTTTTTATGTTTAGATTCATAAAATAGAGTTCAATATGAAACCATAGCAATTTGATTCACTCAAATCGGATTTAAAACGAAGAAGTTATGGGTAAAACAAGATTGGATATTTTTTGATTGTTGTAGCTACGGGAAATATTGTAATAATTCTATACAAATCATATCCTAGATAACTTATATTGTATTATACATGTATTCTAATGTAATCTTCGGATACCATAGACACGTATGCAAATGTTTTGACATATCATATCGACCCATGTATATATATTATTTGGAACAACCATGGACACTCTATATGCAGTAATGTTGGAGTTAGCTATACAGGGTTGAGGTTGATTCCAAAAATATATATACTTTGAGTTGTGATCTAGCCTGAGACATGTATACACTGGGTCGTGGATTGATTCAAGATAATATATATCGATTTATTTCTGTACATCTAACTGTGGACAACTAGTTGTAGGTTACTAACGAGGACAGCTGACTTAAAAAATTTAAAACAGTAAAACGTATTAAAAATGTTATAAATATATTTTGAACATACTTTGATATATATGTACATATTTGTTATAGGTTTATGAATCGACCTGTGGCCAAGTCTTACTTCCCGATGAAGTAAAAATCTGTGAAAGTGAGTTATAGTCCCACTTTTAAAATCTAATATTTTGGGATGAGAATACATGCAGTTTTATAAATGTTTTACGAAATAGACACAAGTAATTGAAACTACATTATATGGGTGAATGATCGAAGCCGAATATGCCCCTTTTGCTTGGTAACCTAAGAATTAGTAAACCGATCTACTAATTGACGCGAATCCTAAAGATAGATCTATTGGGCCTAACGAACCCCATCCAAAGTACCGGATGCTTTAGTACTTCGAATTCATTTATATCATGTCCGAAGGATTTCCCGGAATGATAGAGGATATTCTTATATGCATCTTGTTAATGTTGGTTACCAGGTGTTCACCATATGAATGAATTTTATCTCTATGTATGGAATGTATATTGAAATATGAAATCGTGTGGTCTATTATTTTGATTTGATAATATATAGGTTAAACATATAACTCACCAACATTTTTGTTGACGTTTTAAGCATGTTTATTCTTAGGTGATTATTAAGAGCTTCCGCTGTTGCATACTAAAATAAGTTCAAGATTTGGAGTCCATACTTGTATGATATTATGTAAAAACTGCATTCAAGAAACTTATTTTTGATGTAATATATTCTTATTGTAAACCATTATGTAATGGTCGTGTGTAAACGGTATATTTTAGATTATCATTATTTGATAACCTACGTAATGCTTTTTAAACCTTTATCGATAAAATAAAGGTTATGGTTGTTTTAAAAATGAATGCAGTCTTTGAAAAACATCTCATATAGAGGTCAAAACCTAGCGACGAAATCAATTAATATGGAACGTTTATAATCAATATGAACGGGACATTTCAGTTGGTATCCGAGCGTTGGTCTTAGAGAACCAGAAAATTACATTAGTGTGTCTTACCGCATTTGTTAGGATGCATTAGTTAGTCTGGACTTCGACCGTGTTTTTCTTCAAAAATGATTGCTTAACATTTTTTTTTGTTGGAAACTATATATTATTAACATGTAAATATTATGTGATATATTAATCTCTTAACGTGTTTGATATTGTGTGATAGATGTCTACCTCTAGTATGTGACGACCAGGGAATTTCCGACCCAATTTAAACTTGATCTTTATATGATTTCGACACGATAAGCAAAGTCTGTAATGTTAAAGTCTCAAACCCTTCGAACTGTGTTCATGTATATATTTGACCATAGACCATGCCGACGATTCACGAACTAATGTTTGTAAATAAAAATAATATAAACTAAATATGTAAAACAAAATACAAAATAATTAAATTTGAATCTATGAATAAACCAATATGATTTTTTTTATAATTATTATTAAATGTAATTATAAACTAAAAATATAATTATTATAGTAATATTGGTATTACTTTCATTATTAATATCAGTATTAATAATATTAATGTAATTATTATTGTTACAATTCTAATTAAAAAGTTATGATTATTAAATTAAAGATATTAAATAGACAAATTATTATAAGAATGATTAAAGATAAAACTTTAATTATTGTTATGATTAGTTATTATTTTTATTACTAAAACTCATCATTTTTATTAGTATTAATATTATTTAATTAATAGTTATCACTTATTATTGCTAATTTCTTATTCAATAATAATATTTTTAGTAATATTATTATTAGTATTATTAATAGTATTAATATATATTTTTACTTGTTAAATCTCAAAAATTTAGAATTTAAAACAAATATATAAACACTATTATATATATATATATATATATATATATATATATATATATATATATATATATATATATATATATATATATATATATAGATATATATATAAAAATACGTTGTATACATATAAAATACAGATTTAGAGATATAAACAAGATATACAATTATAGATATATATGAATACGTATACATACATAAAATACAAATTATTATACAAATTACATATACAGATATCTTGGTATTCTGTTTCATGTCCCAATCAAACTTTATGAAGTTTGTTTACTGATTTTAATCCGATTACGATTGTAGAGAGAATCACAAGATACAGCAAAATCTGTTAACAATCATTTTCACTTTTTATTTTTCATTATTGTACCTGTTGTCTGCAAAAGGTGTAATCGATGGAATTCAAATTCTCAATACAAACAAACAAATTAAATCACTTGTACTAACATCAATTATTCAATAACTAGAATATAGTAGGATATCTGTATTGCAATTGAAAGTAATGAAAACAGAAAAGGATGAAATTTCACCCAGTACCCTGTTCTTGAACTCATTTTGCTCAAACCACTGTAGCCACACTCACCATCTTTGATAATCGCCTCACCAACGAGCACTATTATCCTTCTGTTTTTACTCGTCACCATCATATCCTAACACCACCACCTTGTGCTTCCACCTTCCACCACCACTAACCATCGGAGAAACCACTATGAATCACCATCACCGAGCCACCATTACTCAACACCTGCATCCCGCCATCACCACCTCTTTCTTTCTTTTCTCTCTCTCTCTCTCTATACCTCTCTATATATATCACTCTCCTTCTTCTTTTGTTTTTCCTCGCCATAACCGCCTGCTACCCGTCTGTTTCACCTGCAACTATTTTATTTCTTTTCTGATCCTTCTTCCTAATGGCAACAACAAAGAAACTAAAAGGATATAGAGTTTCATGTCCCTGCTCGAACAGGTTATTCAACTCGAACCATTTTATATTTATTTTCTTTCTTTGTTTTGAAGTCCACAACATAACCACAACAACCCATCAAGCTCGTTTTTACAACTGGGTTGTTGTTCCTATTAACCTATTCGAATTGAAGAGAAGAAGAAGATGCATAATTGTAGTCGCTATACACCATCTTTATTAAACAAAACCCACCTGCTATTTACTGTTTTCGGTTCAAAATCAATTACACCATTAAACTAACTATCATCAAAACCACCTTCTTCACCTTAAATTAAACCAACATAACCATAAACCGCCACACACACTCTCTCTCTCTCTTTCTTTTCTGTATTGAACGTAAACAAAAGCCTGTTGCTACTACTTTGTTAATATATGTGAACCACTTTATTCTTTACACGTTCCTTCCTTTTCTTTTGATGGCCGACAGGATGTTCCCACTTGTAATTTAATATTACGGCGGCTAAGGTTCTACCAATCTTTAATTGTTCAATGGACCGTGATAGTGGATTTAATCCCTTTTTGGGTCGGTTGCAAATAAATAAAACAACAATTGTTTTCCATAAATTCTGTAAAAAGGATCGAACATGTTCTCTCTTTTTGGGCTTATACTACTAGGCGGGTTAGGATAATTGAATATGGGTTTGTTAATTAACCTTGGGCCGATGGATGCTTCACTATCAGTTTCTCACAGGTTCTATATTAATGGTGATACTACTCGATGTCTTCCAATAGAGCTGCTGAAATTGTTTCTATTCAAACATGTATAAATCGAAACCCATTAGATAGTGTTGATGTTATGATTTTATGTTGAGTGATACGGGAAGAAGACGATGAATAGTTAAGTAGCGATGATAAACATGATAAATAATGATAATGTTATGTTATGATTATAATCATGTTTATATTAGGTTGCTGAGATGAATGACGATGACTATAGAAACGTTAGTGATAACAGAATATATGATAAAGATGAAGATGATGACCTCCTACTTCGGTTTTTAATTCGAAAATGATGTGAAGAAGAAGAAGGAACAGATAACAGGTTAAATAAATTTAAGTTTGATTATTATCAGAAAATAAGAACTAGAGGAGTGGTTAATGGTATTACTGGGTTAGTAGGAGGTTGTGGGTTCAAGCCTGTGCTGGGTCATTTATTTTTTTCTGGAAACTGAACAAGATAAATCAGACAACTATAGATACTGGGTATATATTTATGGGTTGTGTTTGAATCAGAAATGAAGGGAAGGAGGGATGGTTAGGGTGTTGTGTCTATTAACGAGAGGTCGTGGGTTCGAGCCCATTCATTTTTGGGAAGACTTTTAAAAGGTAGTTTATTTAGTTTCATTAGTTTTATTTTTATTTTTATTATTATTATTATTATTATTATTATTATTATTATTATTATTATTATTATTATTATTATTATTATTATTATTATTATTAAAAATATTATTTTTATAGGTATTATAGTTATTATTATTATTATCATTACTATTATCAAAAGAACCATTATTTTTGAAATTATCATTTTTATAAAAATTACATTTCTAGTTTCATTAAAATTATTAGTATTATCAAAAGTATCATTAATATTAAAAATTTTATTATTTAAAACTACCTTTTTATTTAAAATTTCATTATCATTATTATTAACATATTATTATAACAAATAAATATTTTGTAAATAAAAATATACTTATACTATAATTATATTAATATTACCTACAATTATATATTGAAAATATTAACATTTCTATTATATATATACACAAAATAAAAAAACATATAACATAAGATATATAAATATAAATAAAATATATATTAGAATTAAGTACAAAATATATATATATAAACTACAACACTAAATATATAAAAACTATATAATTAATATATGGAATTATTTGAATTAAGATTATATGTGTTAATATATATAACTGATATAGGTTCGTGAATCCGAGGCCAACCTTGCATTGTTCAGTATCGTCGTATGCATATTGTTACTACAAAATATCGTATGTGAGTTCATTTGCTCCCTTTTACTCTTTACATTTTTGGGACTGAGAATACATGCGCTGTTTTTACAACTGCTTTATTAAATGCTTTTGAAATATATTTTGAATTGCGAATACATGAAATGCTTTTATAAATGTTTGACGAGATAGACACAAGCAAAACATTCCTCGAATGAATTATTATGCAGACTGAAGTTCTGCGGATTATTATTGAATTATGTGGACATGATAATTGCCACTATTGAATTATGTGGACATGATAATTGCCACCATTGAATTATGTGGACATGATAATTGCCACCATTGAATTATGTGGACATGATAATTGCCACCAATTGATATGAATGTTATGTATCAAGAGAAGGGATTTTATACACAGGTTATGTGTATGTTATTTTTGTGCACGAGATATGTGTACGGTTACTAAGATTTATGAAAGATGATTTCGTACACGAGAAAGGTGTACTGTATTTAAAAGATATCGCATGTACATTACAGGTGGGTATAGGATTCGGGCCCATTTGTACCATGCAGCATTTAAATCTTGTGGTATATCAAAATGATGAATTTTATTGTTTTATGATAAACCTATAAACTCACCAACCTTTTGGTTGACACATGAAAGCATGTTTATTCTCAGGTATGAAAGAAATATTCCGCTGTGCATTTGCTCATTTTAAAGACATTATTTGGAGTCGATCATCACAATGGAACCAAATGTTGGTGACTTCGTCTAGATGGATTAGGACGGGTCCTTTCAGTTGGTATCAGAGCAGTGGTCTTAGCGAACCGGGTCTTGCAATAGTGTGTCTAACTGATAGTTGTTTAGATGCATTAGTGAGTTTGGACTTCGACCGTGTCTGCATGTCAAAAGTTTTGCTTATCATTTCGTGTCGAAAATTATTTGCTTATCATCCTTAAGTCTAGACACGTCTTACTGCCTCTATTGCATAGACAGTGTATAGATAAATTCATATCTTAGCGTATATGTTATTGTTACCTTTACCTGACAGCTTCCGCAGATTCCTCCGTAACTCATGGGATTTTAGCATTATATATGCATATTTAAATTATGTATTGCAGGGTACTAATCTACATCCTATAATCTATTTCTTATCGAAAATCCTTCATTTGATCGTACGAGATGAATCCCTCAACCAGTTCGAGTCCCTCATATTTCGATAGCTATTCTGATAGTTATTCTGACAGATATTCCGACATGGATATTCACCTAAGCTCCGAAAGCGGTGTCACCAAAATGAATCAATCAATCAGACATCCCCAATTCATCTGATGGTTTAATAATCGACTTAATCAATGGAGACGAGTAGAAAGCGATTCTTTCCAGCCATCAGCCTGCACTCTTGGCAAAGAATCTGAAGCACTAACCGATAAACCAATCCGAAACACCATTTTCTCACTCATTTCCTGAATCTCTCGCCACGATTATGTTCTATCTAAAATTCTAAACCATATTCATCCATTCGTTCCGACCAACAATCATCTTGGAGTAATGGAAGAAGTCAACGAGCTTCGCACTCGATTAATAAATTTAGAGAATATGGTGCAAAATTTACCAGCTTCAGCAACATTACCGGCATCAACAGTATCATCAGTAACAGCACCAGTACCATCAACAATCCATGCCTCAACATCTTATTCTGTACCTCGAATATAATTATCATTCTACGTATCGTTCTACATCAATTATCTTCGTTCTTCATGGCGATTAAGTAATCTCTAAATGTTTTAGAGATTATGTATTCTATTTCTAACGGTAAATCAAATGAGATTAATATTATATTATCTCATTAAATCTATGATTACATCTGAAGAAAATATATGTGTAAGTATATTTTCATAAAGATTGTAATTAAAAATTCTTTTGTACAAACTGTTAATGGTGAAAATATTTTAACGGGTAGGTAATACCCGAGGAATATTCAGATTTCACATTAATAAGTTACACTGTACATTCTTCGAAGCTGATTCAACAGTCGTTTACTATCCTACTTACATCCACCGATATACAAATCCATTCACCACAGAATAACCATTTTCATCCAATTTCATATTTGGATTTTGATTTATCAGAATCCTACAAGTGGCATAATGAAGAAAACATTGGACAAAATAAAAATTGATAGAAACAAACAATTTAAATATGAGAAGAATTTTGTTAAGAATCCAAGCTAACTGTTCCTAGCTAATTGTTCCTAGCTAACTGATTACATTTTATTTATCGCAATTTAATTATTGCAATTTACATTCTCGTAATTTTATTTATCGTCATTTAATTTCTGCTATTTACTTTACGCACTTTATTTATCGTTATTTAATTTCTGTTATTTATTTTACACACTTTAAATACCGGGACACGTATACAAGGTTTTGACATATCATATCGACGCATCTATATATATTATTTGGAATAACCATAGACACTCTATATGCAGTAATGCTGGAGTTAGCTATACAGGGTTGAGGTTGATTCTACAATAATATATATAGTTTGAGTTGTGATCGGGTCTGAGACGTATACGGGTCACGACACGTATTAATTAATTCAAATATTATATATTAAACTATATATGAATTATTGGACTGTTAACTGTGGACTATCGACTGTGGACTAATAATATTGGACAAATTAAAATGAATTAAAATATTGATTATAACATATGAAACTAAACAATTCTTCAAGTTGCCACTTGATTTCATCTTAAACCTCATTTGTATCTTGACGATTACAATCGAGAGGATGAACCAACCGAACTTCATCTACGGAAGGAAAGATTTATTTATATAGTTATGCACCTGAGAAACTCTCGACAACTGAGTAAAAGTTTAACACGTAGCTGCGTCAGATCTTTGGAATTTATTAGCAAAAATAACTTTGCGATCCCTTTTCAAAGTAGCCAATTTTGTCACAGCTGCAGCAAGTCAACTTCGACTTTTCATTCGAAGTAGCCTTACTATAATCCTGATATATACAATTACCCTTTTGATACCGGAGAATTCTATTATATTCCACCATATTACCAGCAGACGTACCAGCAACCTCGTTGCTTCTTGGCTTAAATCTCTCTGGCAAATCATTATATTTATTCATTGAAACCCTATCATATAATCATCTGCATCTTGTAACGAGAACTGCCATACCAATTACCGGGAATCAGCAATCAGTACTTTGAAAACTCACAGCATATCTACATCAATAGTTATATGTATGACATTTATCTCTTAGAATTATGATCTATCATTCTGAAATTCTGAAAAGCACTCAGTCACAAATCAATACTCTGAATGTTGAAAAAGCTGAATGAAGCAACAGAAACCGTAGACAACCGTAAACGACCTTATTCATCGGAAGTTTGATGATAAAGAATAGTATGTTGGAAAAGCTCAGAAATGTTGAAATCGAAAAACGGATTGAGCTAACCATGAAGGAGACCAAGGACAAATACAAGGACCAAACTCTATATTTAAAGAATCCAGGTAATCCTGGATCCGATGAAACCTTCAACGAATATCTTGCTCCGTACTCATGTTAAAATCTTGCGTAAAATCTTTCTTCATCAATCATCGAACTTAGAAATCCCAAAATATCATCATAAATATCTTCAATATTTCTGAGGATATTTTCATAACTCTTCTTGTCCGAAATTAGTTATATCTTCGTGCTATCTGTATTACATCATAAAGGAAACCATTTTAGTTTCTAAATTTCTTTAAAATTTCGAGTTTAAATCATGAATGACTTCTGGAGTAGTGTTGGAAATTGATGCATGAGTTAGTATAATATAATGACACTTGATCAACGTGATTATATTACAGTAAGTCATGCTGAGTTTCTAAATGGAACATGATGATTCACAGATTATAACGTCATCATGTGTCATGTTACATAACTCTTTCATTCTGATTAGCTTCTGAACATATCAAGAAAATATATTCTTGATAGTTCTGTTCTCAGTGATTCTGGTAATTTGACAAATCAAATCGTGCTATTACGTTCTTTCTTGTTTAGAACACTAAGCTCATTCGAAACTCCACACCTATGAATTCTGGACCGTTACTTGCAAAAAGAAAACAAAAGCATGAAGCTCCGAAATTGAAAGGGGGTATAAATCGCAGCAAAAAGAGAGAGAGAGAGAGAGAGAGAGAGAGAGAGAGAGAGAGAGAGAGAGAGAGAGAGCATTAACTGTGAATGACGAAGATTATAGAAGACGGAAGCGGGGACTTCAAGGTATAAAGGAAAATATAAAACCCAACGAATCAGAAATTACAAACCGTGGATATTAATACGAATAGCAAAATAAAGACATAGTATAATTAAGAATAGTGTCACCCCAAGGCGATAGTAGAAGTAACCAGATTCTTATGGTGGAAGATTAAAAAGAAGGATGATAGAAATGATAATTAAGAAAATATTAAGGAGTAGAACAGGATGAAGCATTTTCCCAACCTTTTAGAAGTAAGAATTAAGAATGAAAGTATAGGAATGATGAAAATAAGGGAACGGAAGAAGTTCATTTATAGTGAAAATATCAGACGGAGCAATCGAGGCAGATCAACACATTTAATTAAAGAGATCTTAATTTCCATAAATCCCGAAGAATCAGATCTTATATAATTCCAAGATTTTCCTTTAAATCCCTTAAATTCTGGAATTCAACCAATGCAATGTCAAAAGTTAAGACGCACCTTATTTTCTAAATTCAACAGTGACTACGTCAAAAGTTAAATCTCTATCTTTTGTAATAACTTCATTCGTACTCTTCGAATAATCAAACTGTTTTTATCCATATTACTCAATGATAATAAAACTCTATTTATCAACTCATATTCGTCATGAAAACTTTTTTATTATTAGCCATGACCACCCCACTCAAATTTCGGGACGAAATTTCTTTAACGGGTAGGTACTGTGAAGACCCGGGAATTTTCGACCAAATTTAAACTTGATCTTTATATGATTTCGATACGATAAGCAAAGTCTGTAATGTTAAAGTCTCAAACCCTTCGAACTGTGTTCATGTATATATTTGACCATAGACCATGCCGACGATTCACGAACTAATGTTTGTAAATAAATATAATATAAACTAAGTATGTAAAACAAAATACAAAATAATTAAATTCGAATCTATAAATAAACCAATATGAATTTTTTTTTTTAATTATTATTAAATGTAATTATAAACTAAAAATATAATTATTATAGCAATATTGGTATTACTTTCATTATTACTATTAACATTAATATCAGTATTAATAATATTAATGTAATTATTATTGTTACAACTCTAATTAAAAAGTTATGATTATTAAATTAAAGATATTAAATAGACAAATTATTATAAGAATGATTAAAGATAAAACTTTAATTATTGTTATGATTAGTTATTATTTTTATTACTAAAACTCATCATTTTTATTAGTATTAATATTATTAAATTAATAGTTATCATTTATTATTTCTAATTTCTTATTCAATAATATTATTCTTAGTAATATTATTATTAGTATTATTAATAGTATTAATATATATTTTTACTTGTTAAATCTCAAAAATTTAGAATTTAAAACACATATATAAACACAGTTATCTATATATATATATATATATATATATATATATATATATATATATATATATATATATATATATATATATATATATATATATATATATATATATATATATATATATAATATATACAAATATATATATAAAAATACGCTGTATACATATAAAATACAGATTTAGAGATATAAACAAGATATACAATTATAGATATATATGAATACGTATACATACATAAAATACAAATTATTATACAAATTACATATACAGATATCTTGGTATTATGTTTCATGTCCCAATCAAACTTTATGAAGTTTGTTTACTGACTCTAATCGATTACGATTGTAGAGAGAATCACAAGATACAGCCAAATCTGTTAACAATCGTTTTCACTTTTTATTTTTCATTATTGTACCTGTTGTCTGCAAAAGGTGTAATCGATGGAATTCAAATTCTCAATACAAACAAACAAATTAAATCACTTGTACTAACATCAATTATTCGATAACTAGAATACAGTAGGATATCTGTATTGCAATTGAAAGTAATGAAAACAGAAAAGGATGAAATTTCACCCAGTACCCTGTTCCTGAACTCATTTTGCTCAAACCACTTTAGCCACACTCACCATCTTTGATAATCGCCTCACCAACGAGCACTATTATCCTTCTATTTTTACTCGTCACCATCATATCCTAACACCACCACCTTGTGCTTCCACCTTCCACCACCACTAACCATCGGAGAAACCACTATGAATCACCATCACCGAGCCAACATTACTCAACACCTGCAACCCGCCATCACCACCTCTTTCTTTCTCTTCTCTCTCTCTCTCTCTCTCTATACCTCTTTATATATATCACTCTCTTTCTTCTTTTGTTTTTCCTCGCCATAACCGCCTGCTACCAGTCTGTTTCACCTGCAACTATTTTATTTCTTTTCTGATCCTTCTTCCTAATGGCAACAACAAAGAAACTAAAAGGATATAGAGTTTCATGTCCCTGCTCGAACAGGTTATTCAACTCGAACCATTTTATATTTATTTTCTTTCTTTGTTTTGAAGTCCACAACATAACCACAACAACCCATCAAGCTCGTTTTTACAACTGGGTTGTTGTTCCTATTAACCTATTCGAATTGAAGAGAAGAAGAAGATGCATAATTGCAGTCGCTATACACCATATTTATTAAACAAAACCCACCTTCTATTTACTGTTTTCGGTTCAAAATCAATTACACCATTAAACTAACTATCATCAAAACCACCTTCTTCACCTTAAATTGAACCAACATAACCATAAACCTCCACACACACCCTCTCTCTCTTTCTTTTTTGTATTGAATGTAAACAAAAGCCTGTTGCTACTACTTTGTTAATATATGTGAACCACTTTATTCTTTACACGTTCCTTCCTTTTCCTTTGATGGCCGACAGGATGTTTCCACTTGTAATTTAATATTATGGTCGCTAAGGTTCTACCAATCTTTAATTGTTCAATGGACCGTGATAGTGGATTTAATCCCTTTTTGGGTCGTTTGCAAATAAATAAAACAACAATTGTTTTCCTTAAATTCTGTAAAAAGGATCGAACATGTTCTCTCTTTTTGGGCTTATACTACTAGGCGGGTTAGGATAATTGAATATGGGCTTGTTAATTAACCTTGGGCCGATGGATGCTTCACTATCAGTTTCTCACGGGTTCTATATTAATGGTGATACTACTCGATGTCTTCCAATAGAGCTGCTGAAATTGTTTCTATTCAAACATGTATAAACCGAAACCCATTAGATAGTGTTGATGTTATGATTTTATGTTGAGTGATACGGGAATAAGACAATGAATAGTTAAGTAGCGAAGATAAACATGATAAATAATGATAATGTTATGTTATGATTATAATCATGTTTATATTAGGTTGCTGAGATGAATGACGATGACCATAGAAACGTTAGTGATAACAGATTAGATGATAAAGATGAAGATGATGACCTCCTACTTCGGTTTTTAATTCGAAAATGATGTGAAGAAGAAGAAGGAACAGATAACAGGTTAAATAAATTTAAGTTTGATTATTATCAGAAAATAAGAACTAGATGTCATGACCCGGAAATTTCCGACCAAATTTAAACTTAATCTTTATATGATTTAGACACGATAAACAAAGTCTGTTAGGTTGAGTCTCAAAAATTTTGAACTGTTTTATATATTCAATTGACCTTCGACCATTCCCGACGATTCACGAACGATTATTTGTATTTAGATATAAATAAGCATATAAATATATATATATATATATATATATATATATATATATATATATATATATATATATATATATATATATATATATATATATATATATATATATATATATATATATATATATATATATATATAATATTTTGAAATAAGGTTTAATTAATAAAATTAAATATGTAAACGACTTACGATATAATAAAACGTGTTATATATTCATATAATGTATATTGAGTATTTTTATGGTTTCGAATTTATTTAGTAAATGACAGTATCACTTGTTTGACATTCGATTGTGATGAAACAAATTTAAATACCTTAGGATGAGCTTTAGCACTCCATATACTTTACTTAGGATTGAGCACTATTAATCGATCAACTTTTAAGAAAGATTTTCAACAAATAATGATCGAAATAATTAAAAATATGGGATTTTTTTTACATACTTTTATCCGCCACTGATTAACAACGGGGCACGATGCCACACTCAATGAAAAACCATCGGCAGATATTTATTCTCAATTCACACGTTTTTATTTTTAAATTATATTATTAATATTATTATATATATATTTCAATTCATTTGTGAATTAGTTAGAGATGATTGAACGTGTAATTAGCTTTATAGCTATCAAAGAGTTATATACATATTCATGACAGTGATCTATATCTATATTGAATTATATAAGATATACATTTACCCATTCACTAACACCCACTTTCTTTATATATTTATATAGGAGTATATACAAACACCAAAAACCCACTTCTATCTTTCTTTAATGTTTTCGTTAGAACCTAAAATAATCATAAGCGACATCACAATAACAAACCATCACCCATGCTCGATCCTTCCGTCTGATCAACACCTGACGCCATCTTCCACCATGAAAACCACCATCACCAAACCTTTTCCACCTTCTTCCTTCATGAGGAATCACCATTTTTCATCACCTTTGGATGCTATATATACTCGAGAATCACCACCTTAGGACCACCTTCGAACAATCGCCATCACGAAATCATCTTAACTGCTAGTGCTATCTTCGAACTCATGGCTACTACTTCCATTATTGTTTTTTTTTTTTTTCTGTTCGATCAGTGAAACCCACAAACACCACAAAACTACCACTACTATTAGCCATGCCTATTGGATTTTCGCTATGTTTAAACCAACAGAAACCCTAAACAAATTCACAATATCGAAACCCATTTGTAACCCCGCCAACTACCCTCCTGATTATTCGATCACCCTTCCCTCTCTACTCTCTCTCCTATTCTAGTCGAATGAACCACCTCAAAAACCATCTTCTGCAGTTGCTATTCTTGCCACTCATGCTACTGCCACGCTGGCGTTCTGTTGAAACCGAATCCACAACCACCAACTACTATCGAGCCACCACCACCATCAAAAGCTGCTACAACCTACTGCTTCTGTTTCTAAGTCGATCACAGGAAAAACCCTATTTTTTTTCCTTTCTCCTCTCATCCATCTCTCTCCCTCATCATCCTATGCAACCTACAACCACCAACACAGACCATCTATTTCTGTCTATGTTCAAGTACAATCACCGAACCCTTTTAATTACAATACCAAGCGAACCAGCTGCTATAAGTTAATTATACAATCGGCAAAAAGGGTTACAATTGCTTTTGGGTGATATTTGTTCTATTCAATTGTGGCCGACAGCTTTAACAGATTACCACGTATTTCTCTTTCTGTTTTAAACTTCTACTAACATCAGACTCTCAGAAACCCAAACTCACTCACACTTGCCATTTGATAATCCGTCTTCATTATACAATGTTTAAATTAAATGAATGATATGGACAGCCTTGTTTCTTCCATTAAAAAAAATAAGATAGTGGAAACATGTAGACCCACTTTATAAAGGGGAGATTAATTGTGCTGATTACTCGATATTTATGTTCCTATCCCGATCTGTTTTGGATTCACAATCAACAACCATCGGACTGTTTTTGTTTTTGGCTGTACACGACACAAAACCCAGTTTTTTTTCAATTTCACGTACCATAATTCAATTGGGTTTGATCAATTACTACTTGGGCTTGTTTCATAGATAAATGGACTAGTTTGTTGGACTCTTAAGACAACTTGGGCCGTGACCCAGTTCTATTCTTTTTAGACTATAACGAAACAAGGTTGATAATTAATTAAGATAAAGGATGATGGTTATGATGGTGGAAAGGTAATCGAATGACATGACATTATTATTATGATGATGTATTATGATAATAATATAATGATGTTTTGGATAATGAGCGATTATGATTATGATCATGATGAAGTTGATGATGACGTGATGAGATGATTTTGTTTAGATGATGATGGTATTAGTTAATCGATTAAGAAATGGTACATGATGATATCAAAATGATGATGATTGGATTATGAAAATGAAAACAGTTAAAGGTTAAAAGGGAGTTAGGAGATAATTAAATTAGAAAAGGGCGGACTCAAAGGAGTGATTAAGGATGTTATCAGGTTAGCGGGACGTCGCGGGTACAAACCCGGACTTGGGCATATTTTTTTAAGGACTACTCCTTTCAGGTAGTTTACTTATTACTCATTTTTATTATTATTATTATTATTATTATTATTATTATTATTATTATTATTATTATTATTATTATTATTATTATTATTATTATTATTATTATTATTATTATTATTATCATTATTATTATTATTATTATTATTATTATTATTATTATTATTATTATTATTATTATTATTATTATTATCATCATCATTTTTAAAGTATGTAGTATTATTATTGAAACTAAATTTTTATATAAAAATTATCATTTTTATTATTAGAACTATCATTATTATTATTATTATTATTATTATTATTATTATTATTATTATTATTATTATTATTATTATTATTATTATTATTATTATTATTATTATTATTATTATTATTATTATTTTTATTATTAGAATTATCATTATTTTTATCATTATTATTTTTATTATCATTTTTATTATTTCTAACACTAATATTATTATTTTTATCATTATTATTATTAGTATTATTATTTATTAATATATCAAATAAAGATTTTCTATATATAAAAAATATATTTGTTACATAAAACATAACTATATTAAAATGTTTGTATTAAATATTAATTATCTATTTATTGTATATAAAAAAATAATAATAATAATAAATATAGTTAATTTAGTTATTAATGAAACGTACCAGATACTAAAATAACAATTAATAATAATACCTAAATTTGTTCGAATTCTATTGTATGTGTTAATATACATATAAATGATATAGGTTCGTGAATCCGAGGCCAAACCTACACTTGTTAAATGGCGTCATATGTATTTTTACTACAAAATACATTATGGTGAGTTTCATTTGCTCCCTTTTTAATTGCTTTTGCAATATATATTTTTGGGCTGAGAATACATGCGCTGCTTTTATAAATGTGTACGAAGTAGACACAAGTACTTAAAAATACATTCTACGTTGAGTTGTACCACCGGTATACTTCCCTGTAGCTTGGTAACTACTATTTACATGGGTATTGTAAACGCGAATCCTGTTGATAGATCTATCGGGCCTGACAACCCCAACCGGGCTGGACGACCAGCATTCAACGGTTGCACAGTACTTCGTTTCGTTACTACACTTGGTACGGTGTAGGGAGATTTCATAATAAAGGGAATATGCGACGTTGATTAAATGTTAAGTATGGTTACCAAGTGCTCAACCACTTAGAATGCTTTACATACACTTGCGAGTGTATTATGTTTATGATTATGAAATCTTGTGGTTTATTAATATATTAAAATGATTGTTATGATAAACCTATGAACTCACCAACCTTTTGGTTGACACTTTTAAGCATGTTTATTCTCAGGTACGAATTAATTCTTCCGCTGTGCATTTGCTCAATTGAAAGATATTATTTGGAGTCATTCATGGCATATTTAGGTCAGTACCTTGCAATGGGACCAGATGATGATGACTTCGTCCAGGAGGATAAGGACGGGTCTTCACAGGTGGTATCAGAGCGGTGGTCTTAGCGAACCAGGTCTTGCATTAGTGTGTCTAACTGATAGTTGTTTAGATGCATTAGTGGGTCTGGACTTCAACTATGTCTACATGTCAAAAGTTTTGCTTATCATTACGTGTCGAAAATTATTTACTTATCATCCTTAAAGTCTAGACACGTCTTACTGCCTCTATTGCATGTATAGTGTATAGACAAAAATTCATATCTTAGCGTATCTATTACGGTAAACTTTGCCTGATATCTCCCGTAAATTTCTCCGTAATTTAAGGGATCCTGGTACTATATATATCTATGCATATTATGCACTAAGAATACCATCCAACTATCAGTAGCAATCACTAATCTTTTCATACCAGAAATATTTTCTGTAATCGCATAAGATGGCCTCTACGAATTGACTAAGTTCCTCTGACTCTGAAGACAGCGTGACGGGAGCACAACAACCAATCAACTACCGTGATTACTGGAGAAAATGGGGGTGGGTTCGTGACATACTCACCCTATGGAGAAGGGAAGAAGGTACTCCATATCATGAATCGAATCTACCACCTAATATTGGAGTACTCGACCCGCTCACCGGCGAACCTGTTCGCAACACCGTTTATACCGAATTTTTCGTCTTGAGGCTACCATTAACGGAACTAGAGAAGATATCCGATCTCTACCTCACACTGATAACCAACCAGGGTTAGTAGAGGAAGTCAAAGAACTTCGAGCTCGAGTGCTAACCTTGGAGAATATGGTTCAAAACTTACAAGCACCAGCAGCATCATCGGCACTAACAGTACCACCAACAACAACATCCGCGTCACCAACTTCGACATCTCATTCGGTACCTCGAGTATAATCGTTGTTCTACATGACGTTCTACATCATTTAGCTTCGTTCGACATAGCGATTATGTAATCTCTAATGTTTTAGAGATTATATATTTTTGTCCAAACGGTAAATCAAATGAGTTTAATATCATATTGACTCATTAAATCCATGATTACATCTGAAGAAAATATATATGTATATATATTTTCATAAAGATTGTAATTAAAGATTCTTTTGTACGAACTGTTAATGGTGAAAATATTTTAACGGGTAGGTAATACCCGAGGAATATTTAGATTTCACATTAATAAGTTACACTGTACATTCTTCAACTCAGATTCAACAATCATTAACTATACTGCTCAAATCCACACATGTATGTATCCATTCACCAAAGAACAACTATTTTCATTCAAACTCAATTTCATATTTGGATTTTGACTTATCATAATCCAACAAGTGGCATAATGAAGAAAAACATTTGACAAAAGAAAATTTGTTAGAAACAAACAAATTAACTATGAGGAATTTTGTTAAGAATGCACGCTAACTGTTCCTAGCTAACTGTTCCTAGTTAACCGATTACATTTTATTTATCGCAATTTAATTATCGCAATTTACATTCTCGCAATTTTATTTATCGCCATTTAATTTCTGTTATTTACTTTACGCACTTTATTTATCGTCATTTAATTTCTGTTATTTATTTTTTCGCACTTTAAATATCGGGACACGTATACAAGGTTTTGACATATCATATCGACGCATCTATATATATTATTTGGAATCACCATAGACACTCTATATGCAGTAATGATCGAGTTCTCTATACAGGGTTGAGGTTGATTCTCAAATAATATATATACTTTGAGTTGTGATCGAGTCTGAGACGAATACGGGTCACGATACGTATTAATTAATTCGAAAATTATATATTAAACTATATATGAATTATTGAATTGCTAACTGTGGACTATCAACTGTGGACTACCAACATTGGACAATTAAAATGAATTAAAATATTGATTATAACATATGAAACTAAACAATTCTTCAAGTTTGCCACTTGATTTCATCTTAAACCTCAATTGTATCTTGACAATTACAATCTGCGCTCAAACCTTTCATGATTCTTGAAAACACCTCGATCGAGAGGATGAACCAGCCGCACTTCATCTACAGAAGAAAAGATTGATGCATATAGTTATGCACCTGAAAAACCCTCGAAAACTGAGTAAACGATTAACACGTAGCTGTGCTAATTCCTTTAGTGTTATTATTACCCAAAATAATTTGGTAATCCCTTTCAAAGTAGCAAATTTTGTCACAGCTCCAGCAAGTCAACTCCGACTTTTCATCCGAAACAACCTTATTATAATCTTGATATATATGTGTACTCTTTATTGTTACTGGGGAACCTTTATATTCCACCATATTACCATCAGCGTTTAATCATCTAAAAACACAATTCTCCGGATAACACCTCGATTTGATAACCGATGATCCAGATCCGTTAACTTTGAAAATGCTGACGAAGCAGCGAAAGCTATAGATGGTCTTAATGGCCAAAAGCTTGACAATAAGAATGGTATGTTGGAAAAGCTCAGAAAATTTGGAACTGAAAAACGGATTGAGCTAACCATAAAGGAAACCAAGGAGAAATACAAGTAACATACTCTAAATTCATAGAACCCAGATAAATCTGAATTCGATGAAATCTTTAGAGAATATCTTGCTCCGTACCCACGTTAAAATCTTGCGGAAAAATTTTCTCCATCAATCTTCGGACTTAGAAATTCCAAAAATATCATCATAAATATCTTCGATATTTCTGAGGATATTTATTCTTGTCCGAATTATCTACCTCTTCGTGTTTTCAGAATTTCATTATATTGAAAACTTCTGTAAAATCTGAGTATGAATTATGAATGAATTGTAGAGAAGTGTTGGGAATTGAAGCATGAGTTAGTATAATATAATGACACTTGGCCAACGTTATTATATTACAGCAAGTCATGCTGAGTTTCTAATGAAATGTGATGATGGTTCACAGTAGATTATACCATCATCATGTGTCATGTTACATAACTCTTTTATTCTACATAACCTCCGAACATACCAAGAAGAATATATTCTTGATAGTTCTATCTTCAGTAATTTTGATAAATTTGAAAATCAAATCGTGCTATCACGTTTCTTCCTGCTTAGAACATTAATTTGGTTCGAAATTCTATATCTACGAATTCTGTACCATTATTCGTTTGACTTGGAGTCGGGAAGAGAAAACAAAAGCATAGAGCTTCGAAATATAAGGGAGAATATAAAGCTCGATAACAACGCATAAATTACAAACCGTGTATGTCAATGTTTATCGCAACATAAAGACACGGGAGAATTAAAAACACTATAACCCCAAAGACGAAGTAGAAGAAAGTAGATTCCTCTGGTGGAAGTTGGAAAAGGAGAATGAATGTTGCGATAGTAAGGATGAGGAGAAGAATCAGAACTGGATTAAGCATTTTCACAATCATTTGAAAGTATGGATCGAGAAAGAAAGAATTGGAGTGGTGAAAATAATGGAACGAATGAAGTTCATTTATAGAGAAGATACCAGACAAAGCAATCGAGACAGATAATCGCATTAAATTAAAAAGGATCCTAATTTTCCATAAATTCCGAAGAATCAAATCTTATAGATTTCCAAGATTTCTTTTAAATCCCTTGAATTCCGGAATTCAATCGAGACAACATCAAAAGTTAAGACGAATCTTTGATTCCTAATTTCACTCTTTTGTGATAGCTTCATATGTACTCTTCGAGTAATCAAATTATTTTATCCATATTACTCAATGACGAAAAAATTCTCATATTTGTCATGAAAAACATACTTATTGTTAGCCATGACGACCTTGATCAAATTTCGGGACGAAATTTCTTTAACGGGTAGGTACTGTCATGACCCGAAAATTTCCGACCAAATTTAAACTTAATCTTTATATGATTTAGACACGATAAACAAAGTCTGTTAGGTTGAGTCGCAAAAATTTTGAACTGTTTCATATATTCAATTGACCTTCGACCATTCTCGACGATTCACGAACGATTATTTGTATATATATATATATATATATATATATATATATATATATATATATATATATAATATTTTGAAATAAGGTTTAATTAATAAAATTAAATATGTAAACGACTTACGATATAATAAAACGTGTTATATATTCATATAATGTATATTGAGTATTTATATGGTTTCGAATTTATTTAGTAAATGACAGTATCACTTGTTTGACATTCGATTGTGATGAAACAAATTTAAATACCTTAGGATGAGCTTTAGCACTCCATATACTTTACTTAGGATTCAGCACTATTAATCGATCAACTTTTAAGAAAGATTTTCAACAAATAATGATCGAAATAATTAAAAATATGGGATTTTTTTACATACTTTTATCCGCCACTGATTAACAACGGGGCACGATGCCACACTCAATGAAAAACCGTCGGCAGATATTTATTCTCAATTCACACGTTTTTATTTTTAAATTATATTATTAATATTATTATATATATATATATATTTCAATTCATTTGTGAATTAGTTAGAGTTGATTGAACGTGTAATTAGCTTTACAGCTATCAAAGAATTATATACATATTCATGACAGTGATCTATATCTATATTGAATTATATAAGATATACATTTACCCATTCACTAACACCCACTTTCTTTATATATTTATATAGGAGTATATACAAACACCAAAAACCCACTTCTATCTTTCTTTAATGTTTTCGTTAGAACCTAAAATGATCATAAGCGACATCACAATAACAAACCATCACCCATGCTCGATCCTTCCGTCTGATCAACACCTGACACCATCTTCCACCATGAAAACCATCATCACCAAACCTTTGCCACCTTCTTCCTTCATGAGGAATCACCATTTTTCATCACCTTTGGATGCTATATATACGCGAGAATCACCACCTTAGGACCACCTTCGAACAATCGCCAACACGAAATCATCTTAACTGCTAGTGCTATCTTCGAACTCATGGCTACTACTTCCATTATTGTTTTTTTTTTCTGTTCGATCAGTGAAACCCATAAACACCACAAAACTACCACTACTATTAGCCATGCCTATTGGATTTTCGCTATGTTTAAACCAACAGAAACCCTAAACAAATTCACAATATCGAAACCCATTTGTAACCCCGCCAACTACCCTCCTGATTATTCGATCACCCTTCCCTCTCTACTCTCTCTCCTATTCTAGTCGAATGAACCACCTCAAAAACCATCTTCTGCAGTTGCTATTCTTGCCACTCATGCTACTGCCACGCTGGTGTTCTGTTGAAACCGAATCCACAACCACCAACTTCTATCGAGCCACCACCACCATCAAAAGCTGCTACAACCTACTGCTTCTATTTCTAAGTCAATCACAGGAAAAACCCTATTTTTTTTCCTTTCTCCTCTCATCCATCTCTCTCCCTCATCATCCTGTGCAACCTACAACCACCAACACAGACCATCTATTTCTGTCTATGTTCAAGTACAATCACCGAACCCTTTTAATTACAATACCAAGCGAACCAGCTGCTATAAGTTAATTATACAAACTGCAAAAAGGGTTACAATTGCTTTTGCGTGATATTTGTTCTATTCAATTGTGGCCGACAGCTTTAACAGATTACCATGTATTTCTCTTTCTGTTTTAAACTTCTACTAACATCAGACTCTCAGAAACCCAAACTCACTCACACTTGCCATTTGATAATCCGTCTTCATTATACAATGTTTAAATTAAATGAATGATATGGACAGCCTTGTTTCTTCCATTAAAAAAAAAAGATAGTGGAAACATGTAGACCCACTATAAAGGGGAGATTAATTGTGCTGATTACTCGATATTTATGTTCCTATCCCGATCTGTTTTGGATTCGCAATCAACAACCATCGGACTGTTTTTCTTTTTGGCTGTACACGACACAATCCCAGTTTTTTTTCAATTTCATGTACCCTAATTCAATTGGGTTTGATCAATTACTACTTGGGCTCGTTTCATAGATAAATGGACTAGTTTGTTGGACTCTTAAGACAACTTGGGCCGTGACCCAGTTCTATTCTTTTTAGACTATAACAAAACAAGGTTGATAATTAATTAAGATAAAGGATGATGGTTATGATGGTGGAAAGGTAATCGAATGACATGACATTATTATTATGATGATGTATTATGATAATAATATAATGATGTTTTGGATAATGAGCGATTATGATTATGATCATGATGAAGTTGATGATGACGTGATGAGATGATTTTGTTTAGATGATGATGGTATTAGTTAATCGATTAAGAAATGGTACATGATGATATCAAAATGATGATGATTGGATTATGAAAATGAAAACAGTTAAAGGTTAAAAGGGAGTTAGGAGATAATTAAATTAGAAAAGGGCGGAGTCAAAGGAGTGATTAAGGATGTTATCGGGTTAGCGGGACGTCGCGGGTACAAACCCGGACTTGGGCATATTTTTTTAAGGACTACTCCTTTCAGGTAGTTTACTTATTACTCATTTTTATTATTATTATTATTATTATTATTATTATTATTATTATTATTATTATTATTATTTTTATTATTATTATTATTATTATTATTATTATTATCATTATCATTTTTAAAGTATGTAGTATTATTATTGAAACTAAATTTTTATATAAAAATTATCATTTTTATTATTAGAACTATCATTATTATTATTATTATTATTATTATTATTATTATTATTATTATTATTATTATTATTATTATTAGAATTATCATTATTTTTATCATTATTATTTTTATTATCATTTTTATTATTTCTAACACTAATATTATTATTTTTATCATTATTATTATTAGTATTATTATTTATTAATATATCAAATAAAGATTTTCTATATATAAAAAATATATTTGTTACATAAAACATAACTATATTAAAATGTTTGTAATAAATATTAATTATCTATTTATTGTATATAAAAAAATAATAATAATAATAAATATAGTTAATTTAGTTATTAATGAAACGTACCAGATACTAAAATAACAATTAATAATAATACCTAAATTTGTTCGAATTCTATTGTATGTGTTAATATACATATAAATGATATAGGTTCGTGAATCCGAGGCCAACCCTACACTTGTTAAATGTCGTCATATGTATTTTTACTACAAAATACATTTTGCTGAGTTTCATTTGCTCCCTTTTTAATTGCTTTTGCAATATATATTTTTGGGCTGAGAATACATGCGCTGCTTTTATAAATGTTTACGAAGTGGACACAAGTACTTAAAAATACATTCTACGTTGAGTTGTACCACCGGTATACTTCCCTGTAGCTTGGTAACTACTATTTACATGGGTATTGTAAACGCGAATCCTGTTGATAGATCTATCGGGCCTGACAACCCCAACTGGGCTGGACGACCAGCATTCAACGGTTGCACAGTACTTCGTTTCGTTACTACACTTGGTACGGTGTAGGGAGATTTCATAATAAAGGGAATATGCGACGTTGATTAAATGTTAAGTATGGTTACCAAGTGCTCAACCACTTAGAATGCTTTACATACACTTACGAGTGTATTATGTTTATGATTATGAAATCTTGTGGTCTATTAATATATTAAAATGATTGTTATGATAAACCTATGAACTCACCAACCTTTTGGTTGACACTTTTAAGCATGTTTATTCTCAGGTACGAATTAATTCTTCCGCTGTGCATTTGCTCAATTGAAAGATATTATTTGGAGTCATTCATGGTATATTTAGGTCAGTACCTCGCAATGGGACCAGATGATGATGACTTCGTCCAGGAGGATAAGGACGGGTCTTCACACTAGAGGAGTGGTTAGTGGTATTACTGGGTTAGCAGGAGGTTGTGGGTTCAAGCCTGTGTTGGGTCATTTATTTTTTTTCTAGAAACTGAACAAGATAAATCAGACAACTATAGATACTGGGTATATATTTATGGGTTGTGTTTGAATCATAAATGAAGGGAAGGAGGGATGGTTAGGGTGTTGTGTCTATTAACGAGAGGTCGAGGGTTCGAGCCCATTCATTTTTGGGAAGACTTTTAAAAGGTAGTTTATTTAGTTTCATTAGTTTTATTTTTATTATTATTATTATTATTATTATTATTATTATTATTATTATTATTATTATTATTATTATTATTTTTATTATTATTATTATTATTATTATTATTATTATTATTATTATTAGTAAAAATATTATTTTTATAGATATTATAGTTATTATTATTATTATCATTACTATTATCAAAAGAACCATTATTTTTGAAATTATCATTTTTATAAAAATTACATTTCTAGTTTCATTAAAATTATTAGTATTATCAAAAGTATCATTAATATTAAAAATTTTATTATTTAAAACTACCTTTTTATTTAAAATTTCATTATCATTATTATTAATATATTATTATAACAAATAAATATTTTGTAAATAAAAATATACTTATACTATAATTATATTAATATTACCTACAATTATATATTAAAAATATTAACATTTCTATTATATATATACACAAAATAAATAAACATATAACATAGGATATATAAATATAAATAAAATATATATTAGAATTTAGTACAAATTATATATATATAAACTACAACACTAAATATATAAAAACTATATAATTAATATATGGAATTATTTGAATTAAGATTATATGTGTTAATATATATAACTGATATAGGTTCGTGAATCCGAGGCCAACCTTGCATTGTTCAGTATCGTCGTATGCATATTGTTACTACAAAATATCGTATGTGAGTTCATTTCCTCCCTTTTACTCTTTACATTTTTGGGACTGAGAATACATGCGCTGTTTTTACAACTGCTTTATTAAATGCTTTTGAAATATATTTTGAATTGCGAATACATGAAATGCTTTTATAAATGTTTGACGAGATAGACACAAGCAAAACATTCCTCGAATGAATTAGTATGCAGACTGAAGTTCTGCGGATTATTATTGAATTATGTGGACATGATAATTGCCACTATTGAATTATGTGGACATGATAATTGCCACCATTGAATTATGTGGACATGATAATTGCCACCAATTGATATGAATGTTATGTATCGAGAGAATGATTTTATAGACAGGTTATGTGTATGTTATTTTTGTGCACGAGATATGTGTACGGTTACTAAGATTTATGAAAGATGATTTCGTACACGAGAAAGGTGTACTGTATTTAAAAGATATCGCAGGTACATTACAGGTAGGTATAGGATTCGGGCCCATTTGTACCATGCAGCATTTAAATCTTGTGGTCTATCAAAATGATGAATTTTATTGTTTTATGATAAACCTATGAACTCACCAACCTTTTGGTTGACACTTGAAAGCATGTTTATTCTCAGGTATGAAAGAAACATTCCGCTGTGCATTTGCTCATTTTAAAGACATTATTTGGAGTCGATCATCACAATGGAACCAAATGTTGGTGACTTCGTCCAGATGGATTAGGACGGGTCCTTTCATAGTACAAATCCCATTGATTTACCTAATAATAATGAAGAGTCGAATATATTTTGGGACGATTCATAAATTCTCGAAGTGGAACCGGAAGAGGAGGAACCGGAAGAGGAGCAACCGGAAGAAGAGGAACCAGAATAGGAGGAATCGGAAGAGGAGGAACCAGAGGAAGAAGAGGTTCCGGAGGAAGAAATATTGATACCTATAATAAATCGATTAAATAAAAGAAAATCCTCAACCAACGGACCAAAGTTAATAATGGTCAATGGTATTTCCGCCGAGGAAGCAAAATATTGGGAAGATTACCAATTTTCCGATGAATCGGATCCCGATGAGGATTTCGATGATGTTATAGAAATTACCTCGACCCAATTTAATAAAGCGAAAGAAAATAATAAGGGAAAAGGTATAAAAATAGAGAAACCCGATTCCAACCCCGATGAACTTTATATGTATCGGCAACATCTGTATTTCCTAAAATGTAACAATGACCCGGGAACCTCTAAACCACCAGGTTTTTCTAAACCATTATGGAAAACGACGGCTCGTATTAGAGGAACACCATATATTCCTAGAAAATTAGGAAAACGAACCAAGTCCGAAGAAGAAGAAGAAACCATTGATTCAGATTAGAGGGTTGTAATCATGTTGTGTATTATATGTATTGTAGTGTGCTTGTACTTTTATGTTCTATGTAAAAATTGCTTGTATTGTTTGTTATTACGAATCTAATCCTTGTCTATTTTACAGTATAAAAATAAAATGGACGTTAAGGGTAGACAACCGAATATTTTAGAAGACCTACCAGAGGATATGATTGAGGAAATCTTGTCTAGAGTCGGTCAGAATTCATCAGCACATTTAGTTATGGCGAAATTAACTTGTCAAACATTTGAAAGACTTTCCAGAAATGCCTTAGTTTATAAAAGGCTTTCCTTTGATAGGTGGGGTATATCACATTGGGGAGACCGTAAGTTACGCCGTATTTTCTTTAAAGCATTAAATGTGGGGAACCCAAATTCAATTTTACGCTACCGGTTAAGAACCTATTTTGACTCAACATATCCCAACATAGGATTTCGTGAATTAAAAAGAGCTTCTAACATGCTACATAAAGAAGCATGTTATGCTTACGGGTTAGTGATGTTCGCTTCTTATCAAAGTGAGAAAAAGAACATCGGATTGCAACTTTAAAATAAAACCTTCCCACAAGTGACGGATTCAGTAGTTGGGGTGAGAAACAAGGTTTTTAGATTATTACGGGGCTGTTGGACATTACGAAACCCTCGTCCTTTTGACGACATTATAACATGCTGCTTAGCCAATGGTCATAACGGTTATTTTCCACAAGACCAAGGATGGGAAGTCGTCTTAGTAAAACCAGAATGCATGACTTGTTTCTGGACTTATGAATTACGTGTCTTTATTTCCTTTGCTGAACAACTTGCGTATTAACAAGATTTATCTTCAAAACTGTCTTGTATCATAGTGTACTATATTTCATGTTATATGTAATATAGCGAAGTTGTAAGTTTGAAGAATATTTGTATGTGATATATTATTATAATCAGTTTTTCATATGGAATTGTAGTAGTTAAATTGTATATTAGCTACTAAGTATGAACTTAACGGGTAGTTAGTACCCGAATTTAAACTTATAAAACGCTAATTTGAAGAAAAAGCTTTTATAAATGAGTTCATATTATGCTACGAAATACTATTGACTACTCTTAATATTCTGTATGATTAACTCGATTCAGTTGGCTATTTTAAAGGAAATGGCACCGACTACTCGACACGCCATGAATATGAGCGAAGAGGAATTTCGTACCTTTCTTGCTGCAAACATAGCCGCAGTATAGGCTGCGCTACATACCAACAATAACTCTGAATCTAGCAATGAAGCTAACGACGCAAGAAATCGAGTAGGATGCTCCTACAAAGAATTCACTGCCTGCAAACCTTTGGAATTTGATGGAAACGAAGGACCAATTGGATTGAAACGGTAGACCGAGAAAGTCGAATCGGTATTTGCCATAAGTAAGTGTACTGAAGAGGACAAAGTTAAGTACGCTACGCATACCTTCACAGGTACTGCGTTAACGTGGTGGAACACCTATCTTGAACAGGTAGGACAAAATGCTACTTACGCACTACCATGGTCGGCATTCAAGCAATTGATGAACGAGCAGTACCGTCCTAGAAACGAAGTCAATAAACTCAAGGCAGAACTTAGAGAGTTACGAACACAAGGGTTCGACGTTACCACATATGAACAACGATTCACAGAATTGTGCCTATTGTGTCCGAGAGCATTCGAAGATGAAGAAGAGAAGATCGACGCGTTTGTAAAAGGGTTACCAGTAAGGATTCAAGAAGATGTGAGTTCACACGAGCCCGCTTCTATACAGAAGGCAAGTCGAATGGCTCCTAAACTCATAAATCAGATTGAGGGAAGAATTAAAGAGTAGGCGGCTAAAGAAGCCAACACGAAACAACTCAAGAGGAAGTGGGAGGAAAACGGTGACAAGAGTGACCAGTACAACAACAACAACAATTACAACCACAATCGCAACAACTATCCCAACAACCGCAACAACAATCACAACAATAACCACAATCCTAACAATAACTGCAACAAACATCCCTACAACAACAACAACTACAACAACCGTTTCAACAACAATAACAATCCTAACAACAACCTCAATAACAATAACGGCAACAAACCAAAAACAGCCATGTCATAGGTGTGAAGAAAATCACCAGGGGTTTTGCACGACATTTTGCAACAGGTGTAAAAGAAATGGTCATAGCGCGACAAAGTGTGAGGTCTACGGACCAAAGTTTAACAGAACTAAAGGAACAAATAATGTCGGAACAAGTAATGCCGAAACGAATAGTGTCGGAGCAAGTAATACCAACGCTGTTTGTTATAAATATGGAAAACTGGGCCACATTATTAGACATTGCCCGAATCAGGGGAATACTAATGGGCAGGGCCATGGAAGAGTTTTCAATATTAATGCGACAAAAGCACAGGAAGACCCGGAGCTTGTTACGGGTACGTTTCTTATTGATGATAAATCTGCTTATGTTTTAATTGATTCGGGTGCGGATAGAAGCTATATGAGTAGAGAATTTTGTGCTAAATTAATTTGCCCATTGACGCCTTTGGATAGTAAATTTTTACTCGAATTAGCAAACGGTAAATTAATTTCAGCAGATAATATATGTCGGGAGAGAGAAATTAAACTGGGGGATGAAATGTTTAAAATTGATTTAATACCAGTCGAGTTAGGCAGTTTTGATGTAATAATTAGCATGGACTGGTTGAAAAAGGTGAGAGTAGAGGTCGTTTGTTACAAAAATGCGATTCGCATTATGCGTGAAAAAGGAAAACCTTTAATGGTGTACGGAGAAAAGAACAACGCGAAATTAAATCTTATTAGTAGTTTGAAGGCGCAAAAACTAATAAGAAAAGGTTGTTACATCATTCTAGCACACATCGAGGATGTTAAACCTGAAGAAAAGAACATCAGTTATGTTCCCATCGCAAAAGAATTTCCCGATGTATTTCCGAAAGAATTACCGGGATTACCCCTGTAGTGACCCGAACTTTTCCATGTTTATATATATATTAAATGAAATTATTATTTACATGATTAAGTGTTTCCAACATATTAAGCAATCCAACTTGTTAAGACTTGATTAATTGAAATAGGTTTCATATTGACAATTGACCACCCAAGTTGACCGGTGATTCACGAACGTTAAAACTTGTAAAAACTATATGATGACATATATATGGTTATATATATAGTTAACATGATATTATGATAAGTAAACATATCATTAAGTATATTAATAATGAACTACATATGTAAAAACAAGACTACTAACTTAATGATTTTGAAACGAGACATATATGTAACGATTATCGTTGTAACGACATTTAATGTATATATATCATATTAAGAGATATTCATACATCATAATATCATGATAATATAATAATTTAAAATCTCATTTGATATTATAAACATTGGATTAACAACATTTAACAAGATCGTTAACCTAAAGGTTTCAAAACAACACTTACATGTAACGACTAACGATGACTTAACGACTCAGTTAAAATGTATATACATGTAGTGTTTTAATATGTATTCATACACTTTTGAAAGACTTCAAGACACTTATCAAAATACTTTTACTTAACAAAAATGCTTACAATTACATCCTCGTTCAGTTTCATCAACAATTCTACTCGTATGCACCCGTATTCGAAAGAATTACCGGGATTACCCCTGTAGTGACCCGAACTTTTCCATTTTTATATATATATTAAATGAAATTGTTATTTACATGATTAAGTGTTTTCAACATATTAAGCAATCAAACTTGTTAAGACTTGATTAATTGAAATAGGTTTCATATAGACAATTGACCACCCAAGTTGACCGGTGATTCACGAACGTTAAAACTTGTAAAAACTATATGATGACATATATATGGTTATATATATAGTTAACATGATATTATGATAAGTAAACATATCATTAAGTATATTAATAATGAACTACATATGTAAAAACAAGACTACTAACTTAATGATTTTGAAACGAGACATATATGTAACGATTATCGTTGTAACGACATTTAATGTATATATATCATATTAAGAGATATTCATACATCATAATATCATGATAATATAATAATTTAAAATCTCATTTGATATTATAAACATTGGATTAACAACATTTAACAAGATCGTTAACCTAAAGGTTTCAAAACAACACTTACATGTAACGACTAACGATGACTTAACGACTCAGTTAAAATGTATATACATGTAGTGTTTTAATATCTATTCATACACTTTTGAAAGACTTCAAGACACTTATCAAAATACTTTTACTTAACAAAAATGATTATAATTACATCCTCGTTCAGTTTCATCAACAATTCTACTCGTATGCACCCGTATTCGTACTCGTAAAATACACAGCTTTAGATGTATGTACTATTGGTATATACACTCTGATGATCAGCTATTAGCAGCCCATGTGAGTCACCTAACATATGTGGGAACCATCATTTGGCAAATAGCATGAAATATCTCATAAAATTACAAAAATATGAGTAATCATTCATGACTTATTTACATGAAAACAAAATTACATATCCTTTATATCTAATCCATACACCAATGACCAAAAACACCTACAAACACTTTCATTCTTCAATTTTCTTCATCTAATTGATCTATCTCAAGTTCTATCTTCAAGTTCTAAGTGTTCTTCATAAATTCTACAAGTTCAAGTTTCATAAAATCAAGAATACTTCCAAGTTTGCTAGCTTACTTCCAATCTTGTAGAGTGATCAACCAACCTCAAGAAATCTTTCTTATTTATAGTAAGATATCTTTCTAATACAAGGTAATACTCATATTCAAACTTTGATTCAATTTCTATAACTATAACAATCTTATTTCGAGTGAAAATCTTACTTGAACTGTTTTCGTGTCATGATTCTGCTTCAAGAACTTTCAAGCCATCCAAGGATCCTTTGAAGCTAGATCCATTTTTCTCATTTCCAGTAGCTTTATCCAGAAAACTTGAGGTAGTAATGATGTTCATAACATCATTCGATTCATACATATAAAGCTATCTTATTCGAAGGTTTAAACTTGTAATCACTAGAACATAGTTTAGTTAATTCTAAACTTGTTCGCAAACAAAAGTTAATCCTTCTAACTTGACTTTTAAAATCAACTAAACACATGTTCTATATCTATATGATATGCTAACTTAATGATTTAAAACCTGGAAACACGAAAAACACCGTAAAACCGGATTTACGCCGTCGTAGTAACACCGCGGGCTGTTTTGGGTTAGTTAATTAAAAACTATGATAAACTTTGATTTCAAAGTTGTTCCTCTGGGAAAATGATTTTTCTTATGAACATGAAACTATATCCAAAAATCATGGTTAAACTCAAAGTGGAAGTATGTTTTCTAAAATGGTCATCTAGACGTCGTTCTTTCGACTGAAATGACTACCTTTACAAAAATGACTTGTAACTTATATTTCTGACTATAAACCTATAACTTTTCTGTTTAGATTCATAAAATAGAGTTCAATATGAAACCATAGCAATTTGATTCACTCAAAACGGATTTAAAATGAAGAAGTTATGGGTAAAACAAGATTGGATAATTTTTCTTGTTGTAGCAACGTGAAAATTGGTAACAAATCTATATTAATCATATCCTAGCTAACTTATATTGTATTATACATGTATTCTAATATATTATGTAATCTTGGGATACCATAGACACGTATGCAAATGTTTTGACATATCATATCGACCCATGTGTATATATTACTTGGAACAACCATAGACAATCTATATGCAGTAATGTGGGAGTTAGCTATACAGGGTTGAGGTTGATTCCAAAAATATATATACTTTGAGTTGTGATCTAGCCTGAGATGTGTATACACTGGGTCGTGGATTGATTTAAGATAATATATATCAATTTTTTTCTGTACATCTAACGTTGGACAACTAGTTGTAGGTTACTAACGAGGACAGCTGACTTAATAAACTTAAAACATCAAAATGTATTAAAAGTGTTGTAAATATATTTTGAATATACTTTGATATATATGTACATATTTGTTATAGGTTCGTGAATCGACCAGTGGCCAAGTCTTACTTCCCGACGAAGTAAAAATCTGTGAAAGTGAGTTATAGTCCCACTTTTAAAATCTAATATTTTTGGGATGAGAATACATGTAGGTTTTATAAATGATTTACAAAATAGACACAAGTACTTGAAACTACATTCTATGGTTGAATTATCGAAATCGAATATGCCCTTTTTATTAAGTCTGGTAATCTAAGAATTAGGGCACAGACACCCTAATTGACGCGAATCCTAAAGATAGATCTATTGGACCTAACAAACCCCATCCAAAGTACCGGACGCTTTAGTACTTCGAAATTTATATCATATCCGAAGGGTGTCCCGGAATGATGGGGATATTCTTATATATGCATCTTGTTAATGTCGGTTACCAGGTGTTCACCATATGAATGATTTTTATCTCTATGTATGGGATGTATATTGAAATATGAAATCTTGTGGTCTATTGTTACGATTTGATATATATAGGTTAAACCTATAACTCACCAACATTTTTGTTGACGTTTAAAGCATGTTTATTCTCAGGTGAATATTAAGAGCTTCCGCTGTTGCATACTAAAATAAGGACAAGATTTGGAGTCCATGTTTGTATGATATTATGTAAAAACTGCATTCAAGAAACATATGTCGATGTAATATATTTCTATTGTAAACCATTATGTAATGGTCGTGTGTAAACAGTATATTTTAGATTATCATTATTTGATAATCTACGTAATGTTTTTGAAACCTTTATTGATAAAATAAAGGTTATGGTTGTTTTAAAAATGAATGCAGTCTTTGAAAAACGTCTCATATAGAGGTCAAAACCTCGCAACGAAATCAATTAATATGGAACGTTTATAATCAATATGAACGAGACATTTCAGAATGGCCCTATAAAGTCTATTCCCCATATATCGAAGATCTTGCAAGCTTGGATATTAGTCCGAGGCATCTCATTCTTCATGGAGATAATACCTTGCCTTTAGCATGCGTCGCAACACTTGACAAGCTCTTGCGCATCTCGGAATATAGACGGCCAATTAAATCCTAATTCGTAGACTTTTCTTGCGGTTAAGTTTGCTCCATGATGACCTCCAGTTGGTCCGTGGTGACATTGGTGAAGAATCCCTGCTGCTTGTTTCTCATCTACGCACCTCCTGATTATCTGATCAGGGAAAATTCTAAATAGGTACGGATCTTCCCAGTAGTAGTACTTAGCATCCCTAAAGAACTTTCTTCTTCGGGATGTGCTCATTCCTTTCTGTCCTACTCCAGCAACTAGGTAGTTGGCTATGTCATCGTACCAAGGGGTATCAGTAAATTGCGATCCTATGTTAGCTTCTCCTAAGCTCATAAGTTGTTCTTTCGGGAATTTGTCTCTGATATCTTGTTCAGCAATTTGTCTCTAAGGTGATCTGCTGCGATGTTCTCTGCTCCTTTCTTATCTTTGGTCTCAATGTCGAATTCTTGTAGGAGTAAGATCCATCGTAGGAGTCTTGTTTTAGCATCTTGCTTAGTGAATAGATAGTTAAGGGCTGAGTGATCTGTGTAAACCGTAGTTTTAGACAGGATGAGATAGGAACGAAATTTGTCAAAGGCGAAAACTACGGCTAGCAGCACCTTTTCCGTGGTGGTGTAATTCTCTTAAGCTCCGGTTAAGGTTTTGCTGGCGTAATAGATTGGATGAAAGTGTTTATCTTTCCGTTGTCCGAGTACAGCTCCAACTGCGAAGTCACTCGCATCACACATGATTTCGAATGGTAAGCTCCAATCAGGAGCAATCATGATGGGCGCATGTGTGATCTGTTCCTTCAGATAGTTGAATGCTTGCACACATTCTTCATTAAAGACGAACGGAACTTCCTTCTCGAGGAGATGAGTAATAGGTCGAGCGACCCTTGAAAAATCTTTGATGAAACGTCAGTAGAAACCTGCGTGTCCAAGGAAACTCCTTACCGTTTTTACTGTGGTAGGTTCTGGAAGTTTAGCTATGGTCTCAATCTTAGCCTTATTGACTTCTATTCCTGATTTTAAAATCTTATGTCCTAAAACTATACCTTCTTTCACCATGAAGTGACATTTTTCCCAATTTAGAACTAAATTTGATTCTTCACACCGGGTGAACATCTTGTCAAGGTTAGAAAGGCATGAATCGAAGGTACTACCAAAGACTGAGAAGTCATCCATGAAGACTTCTATACAATGTTCAATCATGTCGTGGAATATTGCTACCATGCATCGCTGAAATGTAGCTGGTGCATTGCATAACCCAAAGGGCATGCTTCAATAGGAAAATGTTCCATAAGGATAGGTAAAGGTTGTCTTTTCATGGTCCTTTGGATCGAGATGACTTTGAAAGTAGCCGGAAAAACCGTCAAGGAAACAACAGAATTCATTTCTTGATAGACGTTCCAACATTTGATCAATGAATGGTAATGAAAAATGATCCTTCCGGGTTGCATCGTTAAGTTTATGATAATCTATGCAAACCCTCCAATCGGTGACCTTCCGTATTGGAATAAGTTCATTATTCTCATTTTGGATTACGGTCATTCCTCCTTTCTTAGGTATAACTTGAACATGACTGATCCATGGCGAATTGGAAATAGGATAGATCAGACCGGCGTCCAGAAGTTTGATTACTACTTTCTTGATGACTTCTTGAATCATAGGGTTGACCCTTCTTTTCCTCTGAACTGATGGATTAAAATCATCTTCCATGAAGATCTTGTGGGTGCAATAGTTGGGACTGATTCCTTTTATGTCAGAAACCTTCCAAGCAATTGCTTTCTTATGTGATTTCAGAACCTGAATCAATTTTGCCTTCTCATGTGGCTTGAGGTCTTTCGAGATGAATACAGGGAGTTGTGATTCTCCTTCTAAGAATGCATACTCCAGATGTTCGGGTAACTTCTTTAATTATAATTCCGGAGGTTCCTCGATAGATGGCTTCATTCTAGCTATTTCTGCTCTGTCTAACGAGTCATACCTCTCCTGGAATTCTGATTCTTCATTCTTTATAGCGGTCACTGATGCTATCTGCTCTTTGGTTCTGTAAATTGTCCTTCTTAATGCTTCTTCATCAGAAACGTCTTCTATAGTTTCGAAGATGGGTTCAGGAATCTCCACACAGTCTTCTTTTGACTGGGGTTCCTGAAATACCAGAATGAAATATGTTTCTTCATTCGGTCTTCTCCTTAACAGAGGTAGGGGAATGCCTTGACCTAGTGGTGCTATTTGGATAGTTTTGCAGAGAAAGTTACTTTCGGAGAGGGGAGATTTATTTTGACCAGGATATATAGATGAATGGGTGTCGAGATTTCATTCAGGAGGTGTAAAGAACAGATCCATAGAAATTTGATCTTGACTACATATAGCCATGGTATCCTCCAGATATTCGTTGACGAGTTCTTGAAAAGAACCAGTGATATTGATATCTTCTTCGCGGGGGTGGCTCGTGAGTCGGTCGACATTGAATGTGACTTCTTCACTTCCAACTCTTAAATTCAACGATTTCTCATGAACATCGATTACGGCCTTGGCATTATTCAAGAATGGTCTTTTGAGTATGAGTGGGACCTTCGTGTCTTCCTCAATATCCATAATGACAAGATCAACGGGGAAGCGAACTTATCCACTCTGACCAGGACATCCTCAGCTATTCCTCGAGGAATCTTAACTGATTTGTCTGCGAGTTGGATAGTCATTCAGGTTGGTCTTAAGTCTTTTAATCCTAGCTTTTTGAATAACGAATAGGGCATTAGGTTTACACTGGCTCCTAAGTCTGCTAACGCATTGCTAATCTGGACATCTTGCAGGTAGCAAGGTACCATAAATCTTCCTGTATCTCCTAACTTAGGTGGATACCATGTTGTTGTGACGACCCGGAAATTTCTGACCAAATTTAAACTTAATCTTTATATGGTTTCAACACGATAAGCAAAGCCTGTAAGGTTGAGTCTCAAAAATTTTGATCTATTTCATATATTCATTTGACCTTCGAGTGTTCCCAATGATTCACGAACAACTAATTACATATATATTTAAATATTTATATATATATATATATATATATATATATATATATATATATATATATATATATATATATATATATATATATATATATATATATAATTTGAAATATTAAGTGAAATAATATATGATTTAATTGTTGAAAATAAATATGTAAAATAATATGCGATGTAATGAAAACTATTTTATTATATATATATATATATATATATATATATATATATATATATATATATATATATATATATATATATATGATTACTTATAAATATATATTAAATTAAATTATATTAAATCTATTTGTTTATATATATATATATATATATATATATATATATATATATATATATATATATATATATATATATATATATATATATATATATATATATATATATATATATATATATATTTATTTATTTATTTATTTATTTATTTTAGTAGTTAAACTTTCTAATTAAACATCATTATTTCTAAAACTATCATTATTAGCATTATTATGAAAAGTATCATTTTAGTAAAAATATTATTTTTATTAAAAGAAATTATTATTATCAATATTATTAATAAATAACATTTTAAGTAAAATTATCATTTTTATTACTATTAGGATTATTATTATTATCATTATTATTATCAGTATTATTTTTAGAGACATTATTATTATTTTTATCACTATTATGATTATTATTATTATTATTATTACTACTATAATTAATATTTTTATCAGTAATAATATTATTAATATTATCATTATAATTGAATACAACCTTTGTTACTATTATTGATATAAAAATATACTTATAGTAATATTACATATAAGTATGTACTAATCATATTAACATTTTTAACAAATTAGGTATTATTAATATATATATATATATATATATATATATATATATATATATATATATATATATATATATATATATATATATATATATATATATATATATAATATATACTTAAAATAGTTAATATATATATATATATATATATATATATATATATATATATATATATATATATAATACTTAATTTAAGATATAATATATAAATCTGTTCGATTACGATTATATATATATATATATATATATATATATATATATATATATATATATATATATATATATATATATAATATATACTTAAAATAGTTAATATATATATATATATATATATAATACTTAATTTAAGATATAATATATAAATCTGTTCGATTACGATTATATGTGTTATTATTATTATCGTTATTGTTATTACTAAGTATTATCATTAAGTATTAGGAGTATTATTATTATTATTATTATTAATATAGGTATTATGATCATTATTATGATTATGATTATTATTATTATTATTTTGAAAATAATATAAATTATTATTATTTTCATTAACATTAGTATTAGTATCATTTTTATTATTTTTAGTATTATTATTATTAGTAGTATCATTATGATTAAAACCAATATTGTTATTATTATTATCATTATTATTATAAACATCATTATTTCTAAAACTATCATTATTAGCATTATTATGAAAAGTATCATTTTAGTAAAATTATTATTTTTATTAAAAATTATTATTATCAATATTATTAAAAATAACATTTTTTTTAGTAAAATTACCATTTTTATTACTATTAGGATTATTATTATCATTATTAGTATTAGTATTATTTTTAGAGACATTATAATTATTTTTATCACTATTATTATTATTATTTTAAACATTAATATTATTATTTTTAACATTATTATTATTATTATTATTATCATTTTTACTACTCGTATCATTATTATTATTATTATTATTATTATTACAACTATATTAATATTATTATTACAATAAAATTTAGTCATATAAAAATATACTTAATAAAACTATATTTAATACATATAACCTAAACATATTAAAATTTTTATAATAAATATTAATTATTTATTTAAGGTATATAAAGTAAATATAATTAATTAAGTTATTAATGAAATCCACGATTTAAAATAACAATTAAAATCACTAATAAGATATAAATTTGTTCGATTACAATTATGTGTGTTAATATATATAAATGATATAGGTTCGTGAATCCGAGGCCAACCCTGCATTGTTCAGTTCCGTCATATGAATATTTTTACAACAAAATATCGTATTGTGAGTTCATTTTCTCCCTTTTACTCTTTATATTTTTGGGACTGAGAATACATGCGCTGTTTTTATAACTGCTTTATTAAATGCTTTTGAAATATATTTTGAACTGAGAATACATGAAATACTTTTATAAATGTTTTACGAGATAGACACAAGCAAAACATTCCTCGAATGAATTATTATGCAGACAGAAGTTCTGTGGATTATTATTGAATTAGTTGGACGTTATAATTGCCACTAATTGTTGTGAATATTTCCCCTGATTATTATTGCTTGGTAACCTAAGAATTAGAAACGGGTATGGCCATAATTCACGCGAATCCTAAAGGTATCTACCGGGTTTAACACCCCCACCCAGAATGTTCACTAGACGGAAGAGCTAGTGGGCGTGGTGTTTAGTACTTCGAAGTTTATATATTATACAGACGAGATGTTCTGTTTTGGGGATATTATTGATGTGCATTATATGTTAAGGTCAGTTACCATGTTGAACAATGAAATCAAATTGAATGTTATGTATCGAGAGAATGATTTTTATACACAGGTTATGTGTATTATTTTTGTGCACGAGATATGTGTACGGTTATTTAAAAATCGTGAGGCAACCTACGGGGGAGAAAATGATACGAACCTACTCTGCTAAGCATTATGAAAAATGGTTTTGTACACGAGATAGGTGTACTGTATTTAAATCTTGTGGTCTATCAAAATGATGAATTTTACTGCTTATGATAAACTTATGAACTCACCAACCTTTTGGTTGACACTTGAAAGAATGTTTATTCTCAGGTATGAAAGAAATCTTCTGCTATGCATTTGCTCATTTTAAAGATATTACTTGGAGTCATTCATGGCATATTTCAAAAGACGTTGCATTCGAGTCGTTGAGTTCATCATAATTATTATTAAGTCAATTATAGTTGGATATATTATGAAATGGTATTTATGCCGTCAACTTTCGATATGATGAAAGTTTGTCTTTTAAAAACGAATCCAATGTTTGTAAAATATATGTAAAATATATCATTTAGAGGTCAAATACCTCGCAATGAAATCAATTATTATGTAACGTTTATAATCGATATGAACGGGGAATTTCAGTTGGTATCAGAGCGGTGGTGGTAGCGGACCAAGTCTTGCATTAGTGTGTCTAACTAGTAGTTGTTAGGATGCATTAATGAGTCTGGACTTCGACCTAGTAGTTGTTAGGATACATTAATAAGTCTGGACTTGAACCTGGTCTGCATGTCAAAAGTTTTGCTTACCGTTCTTTGTCAAAAAATATCTACCTATCATTTTCATTCTCGACACGTCTTATTGAAATTATTACATAGATGGTGTACAGACAAATTCATATCCCATCACATTAGACCTTGTCTGACACATTTCCTTAATTCCCTCCGTAATCTACGGGATCTTCTGTACTATATATAAGTATTCTATGTAATTAAAATATCATCCGACATCCGAAAATCATTTCGTATCGAAACCCTTTACCTAACCGTACAAGATGGAACTCGCAACTAGTTCAAATTCCTCGGATTCTGACAGCTATTCCGACATGGATATTCACCTAAGCTCCGAAAGCAGTGTAAACGAAATGGATCAATCAATTAGCCATCATCAATTCTGGATGAATTGGGGATGAGTTCGTAGTCGACTTAATCAATGGAAACGCAAAGAAGGCGATCATTTCCATCAACCAAATATACCTCTTGGCGAAGAACTTGAAGTACTCACCAGCGAACCTGTTCGAAACACCATTTTCACCCTTATTTCCTGAATATCTCGCCATGATTATATACTATCTCAAATTCAAAACCTTATTTACCCGCTTGTTCCAACCGCCAAACATCCCGGAGTAATCGAATAAGTCAACGAGCTTCGCGCCTGAGTAATGATTTTGGAGAATATGGTGTAAAACTTACCAGCTTCAGTAACATCACTGACACCAACAGAATCACCAGCAACAGCACCCGTACCATCAACACCACACGCCTTGAAATCACAATCTATAACCTAAACATTATCTTCGTTCTACGTATCGTTCTATATCATTTATCTTCGTTCTACATGGCGATTATGTAATCTCTAAAGTTTTAGAAATTATTCATTCTAATTCCAACCAAAAACCAAATGAGTTTAATATCATATAAACTCATTAAATCCATGATTACATCTGAAGAAAATATATATGTATATATGTTTTCATAAAGATTGTAATTAAAAATTCTTTTGTACAAACTTTTAATGGTGAAAATATTTTAACGGGTAGGTGATACCCGAGGAATATTTAGATTTCATATTAATAAGTTACACCGTACATTCTTCGAATCTGATTCAATTGTCATTTACTATTCTACTTACATCCACAGATATACGAATCTGTTCACCACAGAATAATCATTTTCATTCAATTTCATATTTTGATTTTGACTTACCAGAATCCAACAAGTGTCATAATGAAGAAAACATTGGACAAAAATAAAATTTGTTTGAAATAAAAATTTTGTTAAGAATCCACGCTAACAAAATCCTAGCTAACTGTTCCTAGCTAACAGTTAATTCCTTATTACATTTATTTATCGCAATTTATTTATCGCAATTTTCATTCTCGCAATTTTATTTATCGTCTTTTAATTTCTGTTATTTATTTTACACACTTTATTTATCGTCATTTAAATACTGTTATTTACGCATTTTAAATATCGGGACACATATACAATGTTTTGACATATCATATCGATGTCATCTATATATATTATTTGGAATAACCATAGACACTCTATATGCGGTAATGTTCGAGTTAGCTATACAGGGTTGAGGTTGATTCTCAAATAATATATATACTTTGAGTTGTGATCGAGTTTGGACATGTATACAATGGGTCCTGACACGTATTAATTAATTCAAATATAATATATTAAACTATTTATAAATTATTGAACTACTAACTGTGGACTACTAACATTGGAAAATTAAAATGAATTAAAATATTGATTATAACATATGAAACTAAACATTTCTTCAAGTTTGCCACTTGATTTCATCTTAAACCTCATTTGTATCTTGACGATTACAATCTGCGTTCAAACCTTTCATGATTCTTGAAAACGCATCAATTGAGAGGATGAACTAACCGCACTTCATCTACGGAAGAAAAGATTTATGCATATAGTTATGCACCTGAAAACACTCGGAACTTGAGTAAACGTTTAATACGTATCTGTAATAGCTCCTTTGACATTGTTATTACCGAAAATAACATTGTAATTCTTTTTCAAATTAGCCAATTTTGTCACAGCTCCATCAAATCAACTTTAAGTTTTCATTCGAATAAACCTTATTATAAAGAATACCCCATCATCATCGTTACCGGAGAACCGTTTATATTCCACCACATTAGCAGTAAACTTACCAGCAACTTCATTACTCATTGGCTTAAGTCTCTCTGAAGAACTATTATATTCGTTCATTAAAACCCTATCATATACTCATCCGCATTTTGTAACGATAATTGTCGTACCAGTTACCGGAAATTAGCAATCAGTATTTTTAAATCTCGCAGCATTTCTACATCAACAGTAATATGTATACCTAAAACATTTATCTCTTAGAATTATGATATTCCATTCTGAAATTCTGAAAAGCACCCAGTCTATGAACCAATACTCTGAATTTTGAAAAAGCTGAATGAAGCAGCAGAAACTGTAGACAACCATAAACAACTTTAACCGTCGAAAGTTTGATGATAAAGAATAGCATGTTGGCAAAGCTCAGAAATGTTGGAAGTGGAAAATGAATTGAGCAAACTATGAAGAAGGCTGTGAATGTGACGACCAGGAAATTTCCGACCAAATTTAAACTTAATCTTATTATAATTCTGACACGATAAGCAAAGTCTGTAATGTTGAGTCTCGAAAGTTTTGAACTATTTCATATATCCATTTAACCCTTGACTATGGCCGACGATTCACGAACAAGTGTGTATAAGTAAATATGTAAATAAATATGCATATATATATATATATATATATATATATATATATATATATATATATATATATATATATATAAAGATATGTTATATATAATTTAAAATCATATAATATAATTTAAATATTAGAATTTAATATGTAAAAAATAAGATATAAATAATTAAGTGTAATTTAAAAGGTAGCTATCTATAAATATATATAAATTGTGTTAATATTGTAATATGTATTAAAAGTATAAATATTCAATATTCAATAAATGTTATTATATAAGATACTCTATGATTATTAAATATTACATAAATATAATACATATATATAATACAAATATAAATATAGTTGTTATGATAATATTATTATTACTTTCAGTAATAATATCAATATCAATACTGGTATTACTAATATTATTTTAATTATATAATTTAAAGATGTGAAGTTGATATATGTAAAGTGTTATATTATTATTATCATTAATATTATTATAATTAATATTATGAGTTATATTATTGATACCATTTTATTTTTATAATTAATGTCATTATTATTATGTATTACTATCATAAATATTATTAATATTATTCTTAATATTAATAGATTTAGTATTAATATGTAATAAATATAAATTAAACAAAGAAGAATACAAATTTAGTTTAAAATCATTTTCTACCCTATCTACTTTATCTGCTTGATTGGAATCTTCACACAAATCATGCAGAGAATTAGACAAAATCTGTTAGAGATACACATCAACCTTTTTATTTTTTTTATTTTTTTCTGCAATCACCACAACGAGACCCACAAATCTCCTATTTTCTTTTTCTGTTTTAAGTCACCATTCATCTAATTTAATCTCTATTATATATCATATCTATCTATTCTCATATTATAGACAATATATATCATACATATACATTGCATATGAGATAACTCCTTCCCAGTTATCACTTCACTCTTTCCATCTAACTTCTCCTTCAACCATTCGGTCCCTGCCATCATCTACCAGAACAAACCATCAAATACCATCACTGCTGCCGCCATCGAATGTAGCTGCTACACTTATGATTTCATAATCGGGTAACGACTTGAACTATCACTCTTGTTAATACCACAACTGCTTGATGTGTATTTTTTTATGTTTTAAAACCGAAAGCCACCCAAGATGAACACCAAAGAAAAACATGCAGCTTGTACTATTTACTTCCTTGTTCGATACCACTCAAACCGTTGAACCACTTAAACTTCATACCCACCAAGAACATCAAACCTTTTCCTATTGTGTTTCATGTTTTTTTTACTATTAACCGAAAACCCCACCACAAAAAAACCATCACAACCCATGATTGCAAATACCTGCTGCTACTACCCTCGTTTTTATTTCTTGTCCGGCTGATCAAGCAAATAATATATACATATTTTTGCAGCCGTGAACACATAGAACCGTCTCTTGAACTCTTTCATTCTTGCCTTTACTTGTACCTACTGCAACTACATGTTTTTGCTTTTGTTCCTATCACCGGGACCCAAACCACCAAACAACCCAACAATTAGCTAATGCTACGTTTTAGTTTTCCGTTTCGTTAAACCATCCGTAACTAAAGAAAATAATAAATGATATTGATGAATAATAATTTAACGATAATAAGGGTGACTGATTAAATAATGAAGCGTATTATAATCATAAAGTGGATTAGGTTCGGTAGAAAGCAAAGTAGTGCAGACAAAAGACAACAAGAAATGTTATTGCGTGATGCTTACTTTTTGACAATGTTTCCACTTCATGGGACCCTTTCTAATCATGCATGATTAATGATTGATGATGATTATGTGTTGATAAATACACGATAGTAGTTCCTGCTGCTCCCTTTTCTTTTTTGCTTCGATTTTTTTGATTCTAAACTGCTCATGTTCGTGATCTCTTCTGCATCCTCATGTTTTGTTTCTGTTTCGATATTGTTGATGAAGATGGTGAATGATTCGTGATAATAATTAGATGTATATGATAATGGAAGATGATGTGGTGATGACAAAATGATGATGAATGTTGTGTGACCCGCTAGCAAATGATACCTTCTGTTTCCTTTTTGTTTTTTTTAACCGAAAATCTACAACAAATAATCCCACTTATGAAATTGTGATTAATTAAAGGCAATTGTTTAGGTGTAGGTGATGTCCACATTTTTGTTTCTATTCCATTCAAAAAGTACCAGACACCACAAGTACTTGTATATCGGGCTTGTTAAGTTTTTCTGTTGGGCCAAATGAATTTCCTTAGGCCACTTAAACTTGCAACTTGGGTCTTTATGAGCTGTGTTGTTGGGCCGATATAACTCTTGGGCTTATATAGACTTGGGTTGCTACTATAATACATCTCTTATGTAAAACACCAAACGAGCTGGTGGAAGTATAACAAGGATTGATGCTCGATGTTGATGATGATAGAAGTATGCTTGTATGATGATCATGAGAACATGATGATGATACATGATGCTACGGTGTCAGTGTTCAAACGAAGATGATGAATGACGAAGATGATGTTGATTAAGGTAGATGAATGATGATGATTATGATAACAAAGACGATGAATGAGTATTGATGATGATAAAGATGTTAATTGGTAATTAATTGTAGATGATGATGAAGAGGTGTTGATACATGAAATATAAAGATGATGATAATAAGGTTATGTTGAAGATGATAACGAACAGGTTAAGACAATTAAATGTGATGATTAATTCGAAAATGAATTCACAGTTCATTAGTTTAGGAGTGTTGTGGGTTAGCGAGAGGTTGTGGGTTCGAGCTCGGTCATTGGCATTTTTTTAGAAAGCTTGTTCTTCAAAGGTTGTATTTTATTATTATTATTATTATTATTATTATTATTATTATTATTATTATTATTATTATTATTATTATTATTATTATTATTATTATTATTATTATTATTATTATTATTATTAGTATTATTATTATTATTATTATTATTATTATTATTATTATTATTATTATTATTATTATTATTGTCATTATGATTATAACCAATATTGTTATGATTATTATCATTATTATTATAAACATCATTATTTCTAAAACTATCATTATTAGCATTATTATGAAAAGTATCATTTTAGTAAAAATATTATTTTAATTAAAAGAAATTATTATTATCAATATTATTAATAAATAACATTTTTAGTAAAATTAACATTTTTATTACTATTAGGATTATTATTATTATCATTATTATTATCAGTATTATTTTTAGAGACATTGTTATTATTTTTATCACTATTATGATTATTATTATTATTATTATTACTACTATAATTAATATTTTTATCAGTAATAATATTATTAATATTATCATTATAATTGAATACAACCTTTATTACTATTATTGATATAAAAATATACTTATAGTAATATTACATATAAGTATGTACTAATCATATTAACATTTTTAACAAATTAGGTATTATTACTATATATATATATATATATATATATATATATATATATATATATATATATATATATATATATATATATATATATATATATATATATATATATATAACTATATAAATATTAAATATTTTAAGTATATATATAAATTAAATATATATATATATATAAATATATATATATATATATATATATATATATATATATATATATATATATATATATATATATATATATATATATATATATATATATATATATATATATATATAATACATAATTTAAGATATAATATATAAATATGTTCGATTACGATTATATGTGTTAATATATATAAATGATATAGGTTCGTGAATCCGAGGCCAACCTTACACTAGTTCAATGACGTCATATGTATTTTTACTACAAAATATAGTATTGTGAGTTTCATTACTCCCTTTTTAAATGCTTTTGCAATATATATTTTTGGGACTGAGAATACATGCGCTTTTATAACTGTTTTACGAAATAGACACAAGTAATCGAAACTACATTCTATGGTTGAATGATCGAAGCCGAATATGCCCCTTTTTGCTTGGTAGCCTAAGAATTAGTAAACCGATCTACTAATTGACGCGAATCCTAAAGATAGATCTATTGGGCCTAACGAACCCCATCCAAAGTATCGGATGCTTTAGTACTTCGAATTCGTTTTTATCATGTCCGAAGGATTTCTCGGAATGATAGGGGATATTCTTATATGCATCTTGTTAATGTCGGTTACCAAGTGTTCAATCCATATGAATGATTTTTGTCTCTATGCATGGGACGTATATTTATGAGAAATGAAAAATGAAAATCTTGTGGTCTATTAAAATGATGGAAATGATTATTTATGTTAAACTAATGAACTCACCAACCTTTTGGTTGACATTTAAAAGCATGTTTATTCTCAGGTATGAAAGAAATCTTTCGCTGTTCATTTGCTCATATTAGAGATATTACTTGGAGTCATTCATGACATATTTCAAAAGACGTTGCATTCGAGTCGTTGAGTTCATCAAGATTATTATTAAGTCAATTATAGTTGGATATATTATGAAATAGTATGCATGCCATCAAGCTTCGATGTAATGAAAGTTTGTCTTTTAAAAACGAATGCAATGTTTGCAAAATGTATCATATAAAGGTCAAGTACCTCGCGATGTAACCAAATGTAATGTATTCATCCAGATGGATTAGGACGGGTCCTTTCAGTTGGTATCAGAGCGGTGGTCTTAGCGACCAGGTCTTGCATTAGTGTGTCTAACTGATAGTTGTTTAGAAGCATTAGTGAGTATGGACTTCGACCGTGTCTGCATGTCAAAAGTTTTGCTTATCATTTCTAGTCGAAAATCATCTGCTTATCATCCTTAGGAAATTACCTGCTTATCATTCTTAGTCTAGACACATCTTACTGCATTGATTGCATGAATAGTGTATAGACAAATTCATATCTTAGCGTATCTGCTAATCCATATCTTAGCGTATCTGTTACTGTAGACTTTATCTGACACGTTCCCATAATTCCCTCCGTAATCTACGGGATCTTTTGTACTATGTATAGGTATTCTATGTAATTAGAATATCATCCGATATTCGAAAATCATTTTATATTGAAAAACCCTTTACTCAATCGTACGAAATGGAACTCGCCACTAGTTCAAGTCCCTCGAATTTTGACAGCTATTTCGACATGGATGTTCACCTAAACTCCGAAAGCAGCATCACCAGAATGAATCAACCAATCAGCCATCCCCAATTCATCTGATGGATTCGTAATCGACTTAATCAATGGAGATAAGAAGAGGGCGATCCTTTCCATCAACCAAATTCACCTCTTGGCGATGAACCTGAAGCACTTACCAGCGAACCTATCTGAAACACCATTTTCACCCACATTTCCAGAGTATCTCTTCACGATTATATACTATATCAAATTCTAGATCTTATTCATTTGCTCGTTCGAACCGAAAATCATCCCGGAGTAATAGCAGAAGTCAACGAGCTTCGCGCCCAAGTTGTAGCTTTGGAAAATATGACGCAAAACTTACCGGCTTCAGCAACAACACCAGCACCAACAGTACCACCAATAACCTAAGTCTCAACATCACACGCCTCAACATCGCAATCTATACCTCGAGCATAATCTTCGTTCTACATCTTGTTCTACATCGGTTATCTTCGTTCTTCATGATGATTATGTAATCTCTAATGTTTTAGAGATTATGTATTCTAGTTCTAACGGTAAATCAAATGAGTTAATATTATATCTACTCATTAAATCCATGATTACATCTGAAGAAAATATATATGTATATATATTTTCATAAAGATTGTAATTAAAAATTCTTTTGTACAAACTGTTAATGGTGAAAATATTTTAACGGGTAGGTAATACCATAGGAATATTTATATTTCACATTAATAAGTTACATTGTACATTCTTCGAATCTGATTCAACAGTCATTTACTATCCTACTTACATCCACAGATATACGAATCCGTTCACCACAGAATAATCATTTTCATTCAATTTCATATTTGTATTTTGACCTATCGGAATCCAACAAGTGGCATAATGAAGAAAACAATTGACAAAATAAAATTTGTTAGAAACAAACAAATTAACTATGAAAAATTTTGTTAAGATTCCACGCTAACTATTCCTAGCTAACTGGTTACATTTTATTTATCGCAATTTAATTATCGTAATCTTAATTCTCGCAATTTTATTTATCGTCATTTAATTTCTGCTATTTATTTTACGCACTTTATCGGGACACGTATACAAGGTTTTGACATATCATATCGACGCATCTATATATATTATTTGGAATAACCATAGACACTCTATATGCAGTAATGATCGAGTTAGCTATACAGGGTTGAGGTTGATTCTATAATAATATATACACTTTGAGTTGTGATCGAGTCTGAGACATGTACACGGGTCAAGATACGTATTAATTAATTCGAATATTATATATTAAACTATATATGAATTAATGGACTGTTAACTGTGGACTATCGACTGTGGACTAATAACATTAGACAATTAAAATGAATTAAAATATTGATTATAACTTTTGAAACTAAACATTTCTTCAAGTTTCCCACTTGATCCCATCTTAAATCTCATTTGTATCTTGACAATTACAATCTGCATTCACACCTTTCATAATTCTTAAAAATACCTTAATTGAGAGGATGAACCAACCGTACTTCATCTACGGAAAAAAAGATTGATACATATAGTCATGCACCTGAAAACACTCGGAACCTGAGTAAACGTTTAACACGTATCTGTGCTAGCTCCTTTGGCATTGTTATTACCGAAAATAACATTGTAATTCATTTTCAAATTAGTCAATTTTGTCACAGCTCCAGCAAATCAACTTCAAGTTTTCATTCGAATAAACCTTATTATTAAGATTACCCCATCATCATCGTTACCGGAGAATCGTTTATATTCCACCACATTAGCAGTAAACTTACCAGCAACTTCATTACTCATTAACTTAAGTCACTCCGAAGAACTATTATATTCATTCATTAAAACCCTATCATATACTCATCCGCGTTTTGTAACGATAACTGTCGTACCAGTTACCGAGAATCAGCAATCAGTATTTTGAAATCTCGCAGCATGTCTACATCAACAGTTATATGTATACATATAACATTTATCTCTAAGAATTATGATCTTCCACTCCGAAATTCTGAAAAGCACCCAGTCTACGGATCAATACTTTGAACTTTGAAAAAGCTGAATGAAGCAGCAAAAATCGTACACAACCGAAACAGTCAAAAGTTTGATGATAAAGAATGGAGTGATGGAAACACTCAATGAAAAATTTGTACTGAAAAATGGATTGAGCAAACCATAAAGGAGACTCTAAACGAATCACAAGGACTAAACTTGTACATAAAGAATCCATATGATTCTGTTTCTGATGAAATCTCTAGCGAATACCTTGCTCCTAACTCTAAATCTTTATGGACAAATCTTCTATAATATCCTTCGATATTAGAAATTCTAAGATATCATCGTATCTTTCATTATAAATATCCTCGATATTTCTGATGATATTTTCATAACTATTCTTATCTGAAATCAATTATCTCTTCGCGATATCAGTGTTACATCAGAAAGGAAACTGTTTTAGTTTCTAAATTCTGAAAAATAAAATTTAAAATATGAATGTTTTTGAAGTAATGTTGGGAACTGAAGCATGAGTTAGTATAATATAATGACACTTGATCAACGTGATTATATTACAGTAAGTCATGCTGAGTTTCTAATGGAACGTGATGATTCACATACCCTACCATCATCATGTGCCATGTTACACGACTCTTACATTCTATCTAATATATAAACATATCAAGAACATAATTTCTTGATAGTTCTATCTTTTCTCTTGAATTCTAGTAAGTTAACCAATCAAGATCGTGCTATTACAATCTCTTTCTTAGAATATTAGTTATGTTCATTCGAACTTCATACCTACGAATTACGAACCATTATTCGCTTGACTTAAAGTCGGGAAGAGAAAACAAAAGAATGGAACTCCAAAATTATAATGGAAACAAAGAGGGTGAATTTATAGTGAAATACCCGACAGAGCAATCAAGACAGATTATCGTATTTAACCAAAGAGGATTCTAATTTCCTTAATTTCTAAAGAATCAAATCTTATAAAGATTTCGAAGATTTTCTTTAAATCCCTTGAATTCCGGAATTCAACCAAGACTACGTCAATAGTTAATACGAATCTTTATTTCCTCATTTCACTATTTTGTGATAGCTTCACCCCTACTCTTCGAGTAATCGAAATATCTTATCCATATTACTCAATAGTAATAAAACTCAATTTATCAACTCATATTCGTCATGAAAACATTTTTATTGTTAGTCATGACCACCTCACTCAAATTTCGGGACAAAATTTCTTTAACGGGTAGGTACTGTGACGACCCGGAAATTTCCGACTAAATTTAAACTTAATCTTATTATAATTCTCACACGATAAGCAAAGTCTGTAATGTTGAGTCTCGAAAGTTTTGAACTATTTCATATATCCATTTAACCCTTGACTATGCCCCACGATTCACGAACAAGTGTGTATAAGTAAATATGTAAATAAATATGCATATATATATATATATAAATGTGAAGATATATTATATATAATTTAAAATCATAAAATATAATTTAAATATTAGAATTTAATATGTAAAAATAAGATATAAATAATTAAGGGTAATTTAAAAGGAAGCTATATAAAAATATATATAAATTGTGTTAATATTGTAATATGTATTAAAAGTATAAATAATAAATATTCAATAAACGTTATTATATAAGATACTCTATGATTATTAAATATTACATAAATATAATAGATATATATAATACAAATATAAATATAGTTGTTATGATAATATTATTATTACTTTCAGTAATAATATTAATATCAATACTGTATTACTAATATTATTTTAATTATATAATTTATAGATGTGAAGTTGATATATGTAAAGTGTTATATTATTATTATCATTAATATTATTATAATTAATATTATGAGTTATATTATTGATACCATTTTATTTTTATAATTAATGTCATTATTATTATCTATTACTATCATAATTATTATTAATATTATTCTTAATATTAATAGATTTAGTATTAATATGTAATAAATATAAATTAAACAAAGAAGAATACAAATTTAGTTTAAAATCATTTTCTACCCTATCTACTTTGTCTGCTTGATTGGAATCTTCACACAAATCATGCAGAGAATTAGACCAAATCTGTTAGAGATACACATCAACCTTTTTATTTTTTTTATTTTTTTCTGCATTCACCACAACGAGACCCACAAATCTCCTATTTTCTTTTTCTATTTTAAGTCACCATTCATCTAATCTAATCTCTATTATATATCATATCTATCTATTCTCATATTATAGACAATATATATCATACATATTCATTGCATATGAGATAACTCCTTCCCAGTTATCACTTCACTCTTTCCATCTAACTTCTCCTTCAACCATTCGGTCCCTGCCATCATCTACCAGAACAAACCATCAAATACCATCACTACTACCGCCATCGAATGTAGCTGCTACACTTATGATTTCATATTCGGGTAACGACTTGAACTATCACTCTTGTTAATACCACAACTGCTTGATGTGTATTTTTTTATATTTTGAAACCGAAAGCCACCCAAGATGAACACCAAAGAAAAACCTGCAGCTTGTACTATTTACCTCCTTGTTCGATACCACATCAAACCTTTTCCTATTGTGTTTCCTGTTTCGTTTACTATTAACCGAAAACCCCACCACAAAAATAACCATCACAACCCATGATTGCAAATACATGCTGCTACTACCCTCGTTTCTATTTCTTGTCCGGCTGATCAACCAAATAATATATACATATTTTTGCCGCCGTGAACACATAGAACCATCTCTCGAACTCTTTCATTCTTGCCTTTACTTGTACCTACTGTAACTACACGTTTTTACTTCTGTTCCTATCACCGGGACCCAAACCACCAAACAACCCAACAATTAGCTAATGCTACGGTTTAGTTTTCATTTCTTTAAACCATTCGTAACCAAAGAAAATAATAAATGATATTGATGAACAATAATTTAACGATAATAAGGGTGAGTGATTAAATAATGAAGCGTATTATAATCATTAAGTGGATTAAGTTCGGTGGAAAGCATAGTAGTGGAGACAAAAGACAACAAGAAATGTTATTGCGTGATGCTTACTTTTTGACAATGTTTCCACTTCATGGGACCCTTTCTAATCATGCATGATTAACCATTGATGATGATTATGTGTTGATAAATACACGATAGTAGTTCCTGCTGCTCCCTTTTCTTTTTTGCTTCGGTTTTTCTGATTCTAAACTGCTCATGTTCGTGATCTCTTCTGCATCCTCATGTTTTATTTCTGTTACGATATTATTGATGAAGATGGTGAATGATTCGTGATAATAATTAGATGTATATGATAATGGAAGATGATGTGGTGATGACAAAATGATGATGAATGTTGTGTGACCCGCTAGCAAATGATACCTTCTGTTTCCTTTTTGTTTTTTTTAACCGACAATCCACAACAAATAATCCCACTTGTGAAATTGTGATTAATTAAAGGCAATTGTTTAGGTGTAGGTGATGTCCACGTTTTTGTTTCTATTCCATTCAAAAAGTATTAGACACCACATGTACTTGTATATCGGGCTTGTTAAGTTTTTCTGTTTGGCCAAATGAATTTCCTTAGGCCACTTAAACTTGAAACTTGGGTCTTTATGAGCTGTGTTGTTGGGCCAATATAATTCTTGGGCTTATATAGACATGGGTTGCTGCCATAATACATCTCTTATGTAAAACACCAAACGAGCTGATGGAAGTATAACAAGGATCGATGCTCGATGTTGATGATGATAGAAGTATGCGCGTATGATGATCATGAGAACATGATGATGATACATGATGCTACGGTGTCAGTGTTCAAACGAAGATGATGAATGACGAAGATGATGTTGATTAAGGTAGATGAATGATGATGATTATGATAACAAAGACGATGAATGAGTATTGATGATAAAGATGTTAATTGGTAATTAATTGTAGATGATGATGAAGAGGTGTTGATACATGAAATATAAACATAACGATAATAAGGTTATGTTGAAGATGATAACGAACAGGTTAAGACAATTAAATGTGGTGATTAATTCAAAAATGAATTCACGGTTCATTGGTTTAGGAGTGTTGTGGGTTAGCGAGAGGTCGTGGGTTCGAGCCCGGTCATTGGCATTTTTTTAGAAAGCTTGTTCTTCAAAGGTTGTATTTTATTATTATTATTATTATTATTATTATTATTATTATTATTATTATTATTATTATTATTATTATTATTATTATCATTATGATTATAACCAGTATTGTTATGATTATTATCATTATTCTTATAAACATCATTATTTCTAAAACTATCATTATTAGCATTATTATGAAAAGTATCATTTTAGTAAAAATATTATTTTTATTAAAAGAAATTATTATTATCAATATTATTAAAAAATAACGTTTTTAGTAAAATTATCATTTTTATTACTATTATGATTATTATTATTATCATTATTATTATCATTATTATTTATTATTATTTTTATCACTATTATTATTATTATTACTATAATTAATATTTTTATCAGTAATAATATTATTAATATTATCATTATAATTGAATACAACCTTTGTTACTATTATTGATATAAAAATATACTTATAGTAATATTACATATAAGTATGTACTAATCATATTAACATTTTTAACAAATTAGGTATTATTAATATATATATATATATATATATATATATATATATATATATATATATATATATATATATATATATATATATATAACTATTTTAAGTATATATACAAATTAAATATATATATATATAATACATAATTTAAGATATAATATATAAATCTGTTCGATTACTATTATATGTGTTAATATATATAAATGATATAGGTTCGTGAATCCGAGGCCAACCTTACACTAGTTCAATGACGTCATATGTATTTTTACTACAAAATACGGTATTGTGATTTTCATTACTCCCTTTTAAATACTTTTGCAATATATATTTTTGGGACTGAGAATACGTGCGCTTTTATAACTGCTTTACGAAATAGACACAAGTAATCGAAACTACATTATATGGTTGAATGATTGAAGCCGAATATGCCCCTTTTTGCTTGGTAGCCTAAGAATTAGTAAACCAATCTACTAATTGACGTGAATCCTAAAGATAGATCTATTGGGCCTAACGAACCCCATCCAAAGTACCGGATGCTTTAGTACTTCGAATTCGTTTTTATCATGTCCGAAGGATTTCCCGGAATGATAGGGGATATTCTTATATGCATCTTGTTAATGTCGGTTACCAGGTGTTCAATCCATATGAATGATTTTTGTCTCTATGCATGGGACGTATATTTATGAGAAATGAAAAATGAAAATCTTGTGGTCTGTTAAAATGATGGAAATGATTATTTATGTTAAACTAATGAACTCACCAACCTTTTGGTTGACACTTGAAAGCATTTTTATTCTCAGGTATGAAAGAAATCTTCCACTGTGCATTTGCTCATATTAGAGATATTACTTGGAGTCATTCATGACATAGTTTAAAAGACGTTGCATTCGAGTCATTGAGTTCATCAAGATTATTATTAAGTCAATTATAGTTAGATATATTATGAAATAGTATGCATGCCATCAAGCTTCGATGTAATGAATGTTTGTCTTTTAAAAACGAATGCAATGTTTGCAAAATGTATCATATAAAGGTCAAGTACCTCGCGATGTAACCAAATGTAATGTATTCGTCCAGATGGATTAGGACGGGTCCTTTCAGTGAACAAATTGTAAAGACTAAACCTGCCTTCAAAGAATCCAAATGATTCAGTATCTGCTGAAGTTATTAACGAATACCTTGTTTCCGACTCTAAACTCTTACGTACAAATTTTCTTCATCATCCATCGATATTAAAAATTCTAAGATATCATCATATCTTTCATTATAAATATCCTCGATATTTCTGAAGATATTTTCATAATGATTCTTATCTGAAATCATTTATCTCTTTACGCTATCGGTATTACATCATAAAGGAAACTGTTCAGGTTCTATATTCTGTAAACCTTCAAGTTTAAATTATGAATATTTTTGAAGTAGTGTTGGGAACTGAAACATGAGTTAGTATAATATAATGACACTTGATCAACGTGATTATATTACAGTAAGTCATGCTGAGTTTCTAATAGAACGTGATGATTCACAGACTATTAAGTCATCATGTGCCATGTTACACGACTCTTATACTCTATCTAGTATATGAACATATCAAGAACATAGTTTCTTGATAGTTCTATCTTTTCTCTTAAATTCTGGTAATTTAACCAATCAAGATCGTGCTATTACAATTTCTCTCTTAGAATATTAGTCATGTTCATCCGAAACTCCATATCTACAAATTCTGGACCATTATTCGCTTGACTTGAAGTCGGGAAGAGGAGACAACAACATGGAACTCTTAAATATAAAAGAAAATATAAAGCTCGACAACAACACATAAATTACAAACCGTGCATATCAATACGTATTGCAACGTAAAGGCACGGGAGAATTAAGAATACTATAACCTCAAGGTAATAATTGAAGAAGATGTAGGGGTGATGAAAATAATGGAATGGATGAGGTTAATTTATAGCAAAATAACGGACATAGAAATCGAGGCAAATTATCGCATTCAATCAAAGAGAATTCTAATTTCCTTAATTACCGAAGAATCAAATCTTATTACGAAGATTTTCTCCAAATCCCTTGAACTTCATAAATCAACCATATCTACATCAAAGGATATGACGAAACATTATTTACTCATTTCACTCATATGTGATGGCTTCACTCGTACTCTTCACATAAATGAATTGTTTTATCCATATTACTCAACAGTAATAAAACTCTATTTATCAGCTCATATTCTTCAGGAAAACATTCTTATTGTTAACCGTGACAACCTCACTCAAATTTCAGGACGAAATTTATTTAACGGGTAGGTACTGTGACGACCTAGAAATTTTCGACCAAATTTAAACTTAATCTTTATATGGTTTCGATACGATAAGCAAATTCTGTAAGGTTGAGTCTCAAAAATTTTGAACTGTTTCATATATTCATTTGACCTTCGACTGTTCCCAACGATTCACGAACAACTAATTATATATATATATATATATATATATATATATATATATATATATATATATATATATATATATATATATATATATATATATATATATATAATAATTTGAAATATTAAGTGAAATAATATATGATTTAATTGTTGAAAATAAATATGGAAAATAATATGTGATGTAATGAAACCTATTATATATATATATATATATATATATATATATATATATATATATATATATATTACTTATAAATATATATTAAATTATATTAAATCTATTGGTTTAAAAAATATATATATATTTATATATAATATATTTATTTTAGTAGTTAAACTTGCTAATTAAAACTGTATATATATATAGAAAGAGAGTATATTGAAAATGAATGATTTCGAACCTAATTAGTAAATATCAGTAACACTCGGTTGACATTTCGTTAGTTTTAATATAGATACAATACATGTTCATAAAGGACTAAAATAAAAGTTGGACTGTAAATTGTTTACGAAGATTTTAGATTTGTTAAAAATAATTTTTACCTTTCTAGTTTAAATATTAGTACTCCGTACATATAAATTGGAACAGAAAATGAATAATTATCGAACCTTTTTTATCAGGTTTCAAACAGTTAATGAGTGAAATAATTAAATATATTTAATCTAAAAATTTGGGATTTTTAGGAACACTTTTATACGTTAACTGTTTAGCAATGGACGCAATATAATACTTCGTGCGAAAACCGTCGGTTGGATACTCCCAAAATCTCTGGCTGCTATCTTATTAACACATGTTTACTATTAGTTATATTATTAAATATTAATATTAATATATTATTTATAATAACATTATAGATATATATATATATATATATATATATATATATATATATATATATATATATATATATATATATGCCTAGATGCCACCATGTCGATCGCCAAACACCAACCACCGGCTACATCAACCCTTGACCCATCCACCACCGTAACCACCACCTTCACCACTTCATCGCCACCATAAACCGTCACCCACAATCACCACCGAGGAACCTCACCACCTCGATCATCATTAGAACCATCACCGTTCGGCCATCAACACAGTTGCCACCACAAGCACTTCACCTCCACCACCGGCAACTACATAAAACCAACATAGTCACCTATCTCTCTCTTCTCTCTCTCTTCTGTCAATTTCACGACTGATGCTGCATATATTTTTTTTTCTTCTTTCTTGTCGTGTTACTAGTGCTACTGTTTTTTGTTGGATACCAACACCTCAATCATCGAGCTACAGCTAATGTCGTGCTCCTGTTTGCTGTTACAGCTACTTGTATAATTTTTTTTCAATGAAACCCACTTGTAATTTGTTGCAATAAGTTTCTGTTTCAATAACCAAACCAAACAACCCTTGTACTACTGCTGTTAACGAAGACGATAATGATGAATGTGACGATATAATGATAGGTGATGTACGATGTAAACGAAGAGGAAAATGATAAAGTTAATGAATAGTGACTAGATGATGTTAGTGGCGATGCTTGATGATGATGGTATTGAGGGAATGATGATGATAATGATGTAAGATGAATTGATGTATGTAGATGATGAACGAAAGGAGTGATGAAGTTAATATGATGATGATTCGATGATAGAAGATGAAGAAGGACGATTATGATTATGACTTTATGTGATGGTGGTACGAGAACGAAGGCCAAGGAATGATGATACGTTCACTGTCTACGTATTAGTTCTGTGTTCACTCCTACTGCCGTTCGAAGTTAACCAAAACCGAAACCCTATGGTTGCCTGCTAATGTCGTTTACTTGCAAAACTTCCAGAGATTTGTTACAGGGTTTAGTACAATTGGATTGGGTCAAATGAGTTTCATTTATTGGGCTACAAGTGAAATGTCCCATTCATATTGATTATAAATGTTCCATATTAATTGATTTCGTCGCGAGGTTTTCACCTCTATATGAGACGTTTTTCAAAGACTGCATTCATTTTTAAAATAACCATAATCTTTATTTTATCGATAAAGGTTTAAAAAGCAATACGTAGATTATCAAATAATGATAATCTAAAATATACCGTTTACACACGACCATTACATAATGGTTTACAATAAAAATATATTACATCAAAATAAGTTTCTTGAATGCAGTTTTTACACAATATCATACAAGCATGGACTCCAAATCTTGTCCTTATTTTAGTATGCAATAGCGGAAGCTCTTAATAATCACTTGAGAATAAACATGCTTAAAACGTCAACAAAAATGTTGGTGAGTTATAGGTTTAACCTATATATTATCAAATCATAATAATAGACCACAAGATTTCATTTTTCCATAAATATACATCTCATATCAGGCATTTCGCAAACTGCATAGAGATAAAAATCATTCATATGTTGAACACTTGGTAACCGACGTTAACTTAATGCATAAAATATCCCCAAAACATAACCTCTCATCTGTATAATAATCTCGAAGTACTAAACCATCCATAACCTGAATGGGGGTTGTTAAGCCCAATAGATCTATCTTTAGGATTCGCGTCAATTAGGGGCCATTTCCCTAATTCTTAGGCTACCAGACTTGAAGGGCGATATTCAGTTTAATAATCCAACCATAGAATGTAGTTTTGCGTACTTGTGTCTATTTTGTAAAACATTTATAATGCTGCATGTATTCTCATCCCAAAATATTAGATTTTAAAAGTGGGACTATAACTCACTTTCACAGATTTTTACTTCGTCGGGAAGTAAGACTTGGCCACTGGTCGACTCATGAACCTATAACAAATATGTACATATATATCAAAGTATGTTCAAAATATATTTACAATACTTTTTATTACGTTTTAATGATTTAAATGTATTAAGTCAGCTGTCCTCATTAGTAACCTACAACTAGTTGTCCATAGTTTGATGTACAGAAATAAATCGATATATATTATCTTGAATCAATCCACGACCCAGTGTATACACGTCTCAGGCTAGATCAGAACTCAAAGTATATATATTTTTGGAATCAACCTCAACCCTGTATAGCTAACTCCAACATTACTGCATATAGAGTGTCTATGGTTGTTCCAAATAATATATATACATGGGTCGATATGATATGTCAAAACATTTGCATACGTGTCTATGGTATCCCAAGATTACATAATATATTAGAATACATGTATAATACAATATAAGTTAGCTAGGATAAGCTTATTATAGATTTGTTACCAATTTTCACGTAGCTACAACAAGAAAAATTATCCAATCTTGTTTTACCCATAACTTCTTCGTTTTAAATCCGTTTTGAGTGAATCAAATTGCTATGGTTTCATATTGAACTCTATTTTATGAATCTAAACAGAAAAAGTATAGGTTTATAGTCGGAAATATAAGTTACAAGTCATTTTTGTAAGAGGTAGTCATTTCAGTCGAAAGAACGACATCTTGATGACCATTTTGAAAAACATAGTTCCACTTTGAGTTTAACCATGATTTTTGGATATAGTTTCATGTTCATAAGAAAAATCATTTCCCCAGAAGAACAACTTTTAAATCAAAGTTTATTATAGTTTTTAATTAACTAACCCAAAACAGCCCGCGGTGTTACTACGATGGCGTATGTCCGGTTTTACGGTGTTTTTCGTGTTTTCAGGTTTTAAATCATTAAGTTAGCATATAATATAGATATAGAACATGTGTTTAGTTGATTTTAAAAGTCAAGTTAGAAGGATTAACTTTTGTTTGCGAACAAGTTTAGAATTAACTAAACTATGTTCTAGTGATTACAAGTTTAAACCTTCGAATAAGGTAGTTTTATATATATGAATCGAATGATGTTATGAACATCATTACTACCTCAGGTTTTGTGGATAAACCTACTGGAAATGAGAAAAATAGATCTAGCTTTAAAGGATCCTTGGATGGCTTGAAAGTTCTTGAAGCAAAATCGTGACACGAAAACAAGTTCAAGTAAGATTATCACTCGAATTAAGATAGTTATACTTATAGGAATTGAATCAAAGTTTGTATGTAACGACCCGCACATTTTCGATCATTCTATACTTATAAGATTAATATTTACATAAATTAAACCTTGCCAACATGATAAGCAATCCAAATTGTCGAGATTTATATTTCCGAAAAGAGTTTTACACAACGTTTGACCGTCTAGTTTGACCGATGATATCACGAACTATACAATATATGATAATTATACGTTTGTGTATATAAATGTATATATACATATTTAACATGATTAATAAATGTTTTAATATCTCATTTTGTATTAATAACAACAAGTTATATGTGTATTTTGAAACTACTAACTTAAGTTTTCAAAACGATAACTATACGTAACGTTATTTGACATAAATACTTAAGACTTATAATGTTTATACATATATCGTATAAGTAATGTATGTAATCACTTTTAAGAACTTAAATACATAAAATCATATAAGTGTATTCACAAAAGATAGCTATATTTGAATCCTCATTCCATTTTTCACAAAATTTCTATACGTATACCTAGAGTATTTGTACTCGTATCATACCAAGCTTCTATACGTATTTACTAATAGTAAATACACATCAAATCACCACCTAACCCACCCTTGTTACTGCCCTTAGAGCAAGGTAATTGGAATTTGGAGGCATGCATGAATTATTACACAAAAATACAACATGTGAACTTGTCCATCATCATCATCATTCACGTTTTTATGGTGTATATATACATGATCATTTTGCTTCATTTACTACTTCAATTTCCTAGCTAAAACACACACTCTTTCTTACTCTCTAAACTCCATAACAACCCAGCAAAATTCCATAAAGATCTAGCTTCAAAAACCTTACTTAATCACCATAAGAAAACCATACAAAAACACTTCAAGAAAACCCTCCAAGAACACCAACTTACTTCCAATCTTTCATCCACTACTATCACCCTTTTGATTCTAGCTTCTTACTTCTCTTTTACAGCAACTTCATCCAAGGAACTTGAGGTAGAATATATGTTCATAACCTTATTCGATTCATATATATATAGCTATCATATTTTGTGGTATACAAGTTTAACAACAAGAACATAGTTTGAATGTTTTCAAACTTGTTTGCAAACTAAATAGATCCTTCTAACTTAACTTTTAAAATACTTCAAGACCTGTAATATAACTTATGTATATGCTAATTTAACAAGGTAAAACTTGGTTTTTCAAAGTATAAGTATTTTTAGAAAAATGGTCATTAAATGATTTTGTTGTAACGAAAATGATTAACTTCATAAGTTTCACTAAAGTTTGACCTATGCCGTGTGATTTTGAATACAAACTAAGGTATTTACAGTTCATAGTCTTAAAGAGGGACTCGATCCAAGGAGATGGCAAGTTGAATCAACGAAAACGGACTTGTAACGAAGAAACTATGACCGAAACAAAATTGGTTATCCAAGGCTTAAATGACTTCGGGATTCATTGGAAAAATTTACATAAAATCACATACTTCTAAGATAACATGATATTTTATATATATGTACTTATAATTCAATTTTATATGGTTCAGGATCACCCGTAAACAACACGAGAAGATTAATCATAAGATCCCATGATTGTACGCAACACGTCATTTGACAACACCGGTACCATGGGTCAAGATTAATCTCGACCAATACATATACGTTGGGGTTTTATTTATTTCGTTGGGGGTTTTATTTATTGCGGGTATATTAAACATCTAAAAATGAACCATTAAAAATTGAATTACTAACATCGGAATGCTAACTTCGGACTAAGGAAATATTCAAAGTATTAAAAGTATAACAAGTATATATATATATGTAACGTTTGTTTAAAATGAAAACATATTGATATATTATATATGGATAGGTCCGTGATATCAACCGGAAGACCGAGTCAAATTATATATATCATCAAGACAAGTGTGAGTATATAGTCCCACTTTTAAACTCTAAATATTTCGGGATGAGAATACATGTATTTTATGTTTTACGATATGGACACAAGTAACTGAAAAATATATTCTACGTTGAGTTGTACCACTGGCATACTTCCCTGTAGCTTGGTAACTAATATTTACAGCGGTATTGTAAACGCGAATCCTGTTGATAGATCTATCGGGCCTGACAACCCCAACCGGACTGGACGACCAGTATTCAACGGTTGCACAGTACTTCGTTTTTGTGACTACACTTGGTACGGTGTAGTAAGATTTCATATTAAAGGGAATATGCGACGTGAAAATGTTAAGTATGGTTACCGAGTGCTTAACCACTTAGAATACTTTTATTAAACTGATTATATACGAAATCTTGTGGTCTATATATATATTGCAGCCGGCATTAAACCTATATCTCACCAACTTTATGTTGACCTTTTTAAACATGTCTATTCTCAGGTGATTTCTAAAGCTTCCGCTGCATCATGTTGGATCTAACCAGGATCTTGCGTACGCATGTTTGTGTCAAAAATAAAACTGCATATCCAAGATGTTGTACTGTAAAATATGCTAGAAACCGTGTTGTTGTCATCATTTGTAAAGTTTGTAAGTCGAAGATTATCGCTAAACGTTAATCTTCTTTTTATTGTCTTAAGTTTGTAACAAAAATAATGGTTATGGTTTGTAATGTATAATATATGCAGTTTTCTTTCAAAAATGTCTCATATAGAGGTCAATACCTCGCAATGAAATCATACGTTATCTAACGCGTTCTTATGGTTAAGGACGGGTTATGACATGTGGTATCAGAGCGGTGGTCTTAGCGAACCAGGTTTGCATTAGTGTGTCTAAACCGATAAGTCGTTAGGATACATTAGTAAGTCTGGACTTTGACCGGGTTTGATTTTAAAAAAAAAAACCATTGCTTATCACTGTTGGTTAAAAATTCATATGTAAATATTATGTAAGTACTAATGGGTTAGTTGTTGTGTGATAGATGTCGGGCTCGAAACTTATTATCACATTCAGCGACTCCGAATCAGAATCTTCAGATTGTGTTTCAGTCATTAACATATCCGATGACGAAAATGGTATTTTTGGGGAAGACTCACAATTTCCAGATGAACCAACTATAGAAATATCGGAAAGTGAACCCGAGGAGGAAAGTGAACCCGAAGAGGAAAGTGAACCCGAAGAAGAAAGTGAACCCGAGGAAGAAATACTAGAAATTACGAAAGAAAAATTCGATCAAGGAAAGAAACGAAAAGCGAATGAATTAGAAAATTCAAATCCCGAACTTAGTGAGAATGACGTAGCACCAATTCCACTCAACACTACCACCCCTATTCCCGCTATTCCTATTAGTGCTATCCCCGCATCTAGTTCTTCGGCTCCTCAGCCAAAACGTAGGCAGACAGCTAGGATAAGCGTTAGGCCATTCATTGGAACTAAACGCCCTAGAAAATAGACCGAACGATGCACTGCCATATTAAGCCATGGAATCATATAATGTTTTGTATAATATTATTAGTGTGGTTTGCTTAAAGTTTGATGTAAGATAAGCATATGTAAAATAGCGAAGTATGAAATGCAATAATTTTCCATGGTTAAGTATTATTTAGATTGTAGTAATTGATTCTGTACTAAGCTATTAAGTATGAACATTAACGGGTAGGTACTACCCAAGATATAATTATAAAACGCTAATAAGAAGAAAAGGCTTTTATAATAATACCTGGTTCATATTATTAACAAGCTATAAATGTACTATAAATACATACTACATCTATAATAATCCATGTGAATAATTATTTTCTTTCATTAGGAAATGGCGCGATTGAACCGAATGACGGAACAAGAAGTCGAGAACTTCATCAACCAGCGAGTCAACGATAGAATGCTATGGGTCGAAGCTGCAAGAGCTACTGCAGTTAATCCAAATCCTCGTGTAGGATGCTCCTACAAGACGTTTCAAGCTTGCAAACCTTCATCATTCAGTGGAACGGAAGGACCTATCGGTTTAACCCGATGGATAGAAAAGATGGAGACGGTGTTCAAAATCAGCGGTTGTGATGAAAAAGACATGACCAAGTATGCATCGTGCACTTTACAAGATAGTGCACTCACATGGTGGAAGAATTATGTGAAGGCGGTAGGAGGAGATGTAGCTTATGATACTCCATGGGAAGAATTCAAAGCAATGATAATCACCGAGTATTGTCCAAGGAATGAGGTTATTAAGTTAGAAGATGAGTTACGAAGTTTGAAGGTGGTTGGTACTGAAATCACCAACTACAACCAGCGATTCATGGAATTAGTTTTACTATGTCCTGAATTGGTCCCAACCGAAGCACGGAAGATTGAAATGTACAAAGGTGGTTTGCCCAAAAAGGTCAAGGCAAACGTTACGGCGTCGAAACCTAAGACAATTCATGAAGCTATAACCATGGCGAACGAGCTAATGGATCAGGTCATTTTGGACAAGAAAGCATTCAATACTGAGGTGAAGGTATTGGGGAACAAGAAAAAGTGGAATGGAGGTTATGATCGAGGTAACCAACAACAACCTTATAAGAAACAAGAAACCACGAAAGGTGCGGGTAGCGGTTCAGGCTTTGGTTACAAAGGACAAAGTCCTTTATGCAACCGTTGTCACAAACATCATTTTGGTTACTGCAGTGTGTTGTGCACCAAATGCAATAGACAGGGACATCTTGCTGAAGATTGTAAGGCTCTCGTTACAAATGCAAATGGTAACAAGACTCCTGCCACCAACGCAAATAGAACTGCTTTGGCTAACATTACTTGTTTTGGGTGTGGAAAACAAGGTCACTATAAGAGTCAGTGCCCGAATCCAGAAAAGAATGGCGGACCTGCACGTGGAAGAGCGTTTGTTATTAATGCTAGAGAGGCACGAGAAGACCCGGAACTTGTTACGGGTACGTTTACCATTAATAACTTATCAGCATCTATTTTATTTGATACTGGCGCCGATAGAAGTTACGTGTGTATAAATTTTTACACTAAATTGAATTGTTCATCATTACCTCTAGATGCTAAGTACTTGATTGAGTTAGCTAATGGTAAGCTAATTAAAGCCGATAAAATTTGTCGTGATTGTGAAATAAATCTAGCCGGAGAAACGTTTAAAATCGACTTAATACCCGTAGAATTAGGAGGTTTTGATGTAATAGTCGGCATGGACTGGATGTCCAAAATAGGAGCGGAAGTTGTTTGTGCCAAGAAGGCAATTCGTATTCCTGGTAAGGATAAAATACCGGTGATGATTTATGGAGAGAAGGGTAATTCAAAGCTAAAACTCATTAGCTGTTTGAAAGCCAAGAAGTGTTTAGAAAAGGGATGTTACGCTATTTTAGCACATGTTAATAAAGTCGAAAAGAAAGAAAAGTGCATTAACGACGTGCCTGTGGCAAGAGATTTTCCTGAAGTTTTTCCGGAAGAATTGCCGGGATTACCTCCATTTAGATCGGTAGAATTTCAAATAGATTTAGTACCAGGAGCTGCACCAGTGGCTCGTGCGCCATATAGACTTGCACCGTCCGAATTAAAAGAACTTCAAAGTCAGTTAAAAGAATTATTGGACCGTGGATTCATACGACCAAGTACATCACCGTGGGGAGCTCCAATTTTGTTTGTTAAGAAGAAAGATGGATCTTTTAGGATGTGTATAGACTATCGTGAATTAAATAAGTTAACTATCAAGAATCGGTATCCACTACCGAGAATTGATGACTTATTTGATCAATTGCAAGGATCATGTGTTTATTCAAAAATCGACTTAAGATCGGGCTATCATCAACTACGCGTCAAAGAAGAGGATATTCCGAAAACTGCTTTTCGGACACGTTATGGTCATTACGAATTTTTGGTTATGCCGTTTGGATTGACGAATGCGCCAGCTGTATTCATGGACCTCATGAATCGAGTTTGTAGTCCGTATTTAGATAAGTTTGTTATCGTTTTCATTGATGATATTCTTATCTATTCCAAGAGTGAGCAAGAGCATGAAGAGCATTTAAGGTTGATACTGGAGTTGTTGAGAAAAGAACAACTTTATGCTAAATTTTCTAAGTGTGCTTTCTGGTTGAAAGAAGTGCAATTTCTTGGTCACGTTGTTAATAGCGAAGGAATTCAGGTTGATCCAGCAAAAACTGAAGCTATTGAAAAATGGGAGACTCCTAAGACACCAACGCAGATACGTCAATTTTTGGGTTTAGCCGGTTATTATAGAAGGTTTATTCAAGATTTTTCCCGAATAGCTAAGCCGCTGACAACATTAACGCAAAAAGGGAAGAAATACGAATGGACCTCGGAGCAGGAGAACGCATTTCAATTACTGAAGAAGAAGTTAACTACAGCGCCTATTTTATCGTTACCCGAAGGGAATGATGATTTTGAAATATATTGTGACGCTTCGCGACAAGGTTTTGGTTGTGTTCTTATGCAACGAAAGAAAGTAATTGCATTTGCATCCCGACAATTGAAGATTCACGAGCGGAATTATACGACGCATGATCTAGAATTGGGAGCAGTCGTGTTTGCATTGAAGATGTGGAGACACTACTTGTATGGGGTTAAATTCACTGTGTTTACTGATCATAAAAGCCTTCAACATATTTTTGATCAGAAACAATTGAACATGAGGCAACGTAGGTGGGTCGAGTTAATAAACGACTATGATTGTGAAATTCGTTATCATCCCGGGAAGGCGAACGTGGTGGCCGATGCTCTAAGCAGAAAGGAACGAGAACCAATTCGAGTACGAGCGATGAACATAAAAATTCGCATGAATCTCAACTCACAAATCAAAGAAGTTCAACGAGAGGCACTTACTAAAGAAAACATAGGAAATGAAATAATGAAGAAGTATGAGAAGCAACTCGTTATGCGGGAAAATGGAATTCGATATTTTGCAAATCGTATTTGGGTACCGAAGTTGGGTGGATTAAGGAAGTTGATATTGAACGAGGCACATAAGACAAGATATTCGATACATCCTGGAGTTGGAAAGATGTACCAAGACCTTAAGACGCATTATTGGTGGCCTAATTTGAAGATAGACGTTGCAACATATGTTGGGGAGTGTTTAACTTGTTCTAAGGTCAAAGCAGAACACCAGAAGCCGTCAGGGTTACTTCAACAACCAGAAATCCCAGAATGGAAATGGGATGGTATTACCATGGATTTCATCACGAAGTTACCAAAGACTGCCTGGGGATACGACACCATTTGGGTGATTGTTGATCGTCTCACCAAGTCTGCACATTTCTTGCCTATAAAGGAAACGGATAGAATGGAGAAACTATTACGATTGTATATAAAGGAAGTTGTTTCAAGGCATGGGATACCTATTTCCATTATATCCGATCGTGATAGTAGATTTACCTCAAAGTTTTGGCAATCACTACAGGAGGCATTAGGAACTCGTTTGGATATGAGTACCGCATATCATCCGCAGACCGACGGGCAGAGTGAGAGAACAATTCAGACTCTTGAAGACATGCTCAGGGCATGTGTGATCGATTTTGGAAACGGATGGGATAAATATCTACCGTTAGCAGAATTCTCGTATAATAATAGTTATCATGCGAGCATTGGAGCTGCGCCATTTGAAGCATTGTACGGAAGGAAGTGTAGATCTCCTATCTGTTGGAATGAAGTAGGAGATCGACATTTAACTGGTCCCGAGATCATACACGAAACGACCGAGAAGATAGTACAAATCAAGGAGAGATTGAAAACAGCCCGTAGTCGCCAAAAGAGCTACGCCGATGTCCGACGGAAACCATTAGAGTTTCAGGTCGGGGACATGGTTATGCTAAAGGTGTCACCTTGGAAAGGTGTGATACGTTTCGGCAAAAGGGGTAAACTAAACCCAAGGTACGTAGGCCCGTTCAAGATCATCGAACGCATTGGACTGGTAGCTTATCGACTCGAGTTACCGCAACAACTCGCCGGAGTACATAATACCTTTCACGTCTCAAGCCTTAAGAAGTGTCTTGCAAAGGAAGACCTCACCATTCCTCTTGAAGAAATCCATGTCGACGAGAAACTACAATTCGTCGAAGAACCAATTGAAATCATGGACCGTGAAGTTAAACAGCTCAAACAGAGCAATATACCGATTGTTAAGGTTCGTTGGAATGCTAGAAGAGGTCCCGAGTTTACTTGGGAACGAGAGGATCAGATGAAGCAAAAGTATCCACACTTGTTTCTCGATGACGCAAAATAGGTACAATTTTAAAATTTCGGGACGAAATTTATTTAACGGGGAGGTAATGTAACGACCCGCACATTTTCGATCATTCTATACTTATAAGATTAATATTTACATAAATTAAACCTTGCCAACATGATAAGCAATCCAAATTGTCGAGATTTATATTTCCGAAAAGAGTTTTACACAACGTTTGACCGTCTAGTTTGACCGATGATATCACGAACTATACAATATATGATAATTATACGTTTGTGTATATAAATGTATATATACATATTTAACATGATTAATAAATGTTTTAATATCTCATTTTGTATTAATAACAACAAGTTATATGTGTATTTTGAAACTACTAACTTAAGTTTTCAAAACGATAACTATACGTAACGTTATTTGACATAAATACTTAAGACTTATAATGTTTATACATATATCGTATAAGTAATGTATGTAATCACTTTTAAGAACTTAAATACATAAAATCATATAAGTGTATTCACAAAAGATAGCTATATTTGAATCCTCATTTCATTTTTCACAAAATTTCTATACGTATACCTAGAGTATTTGTACTCGTATCATACCAAGCTTCTATACGTATTTACTAATAGTAAATACACATCAAATCACCACCTAACCCACCCTTGTTACTGCCCTTAGAGCAAGGTAATTGGAATTTGGAGGCATGCATGAATTATTACACAAAAATACAACATGTGAACTTGTCCATCATCATCATCATTCACGTTTTTATGGTGTATATATACATGATCATTTTGCTTCATTTACTACTTCAATTTCCTAGCTAAAACACACACTCTTTCTTACTCTCTAAACTCCATAACAACCCAGCAAAATTCCATAAAGATCTAGCTTCAAAAACCTTACTTAATCACCATAAGAAAACCATACAAAAACACTTCAAGAAAACCCTCCAAGAACACCAACTTACTTCCAATCTTTCATCCACTACTATCACCCTTTTGATTCTAGCTTCTTACTTCTCTTTTACAGCAACTTCATCCAAGGAACTTGAGGTAGAATATATGTTCATAACCTTATTCGATTCATATATATATAGCTATCATATTTTGTGGTATACAAGTTTAACAACAAGAACATAGTTTGAATGTTTTCAAACTTGTTTGCAAACTAAATAGATCCTTCTAACTTAACTTTTAAAGTACTTCAAGACCTGTAATATAACTTATGTATATGCTAATTTAACAAGGTAAAACTTGGTTTTTCAAAGTATAAGTATTTTTAGAAAAATGGTCATTAAATGATTTTGTTGTAACGAAAATGATTAACTTCATAAGTTTCACTAAAGTTTGACCTATGCCGTGTGATTTTGAATACAAACTAAGGTATTTACAGTTCATAGTCTTAAAGAGGGACTCGATCCAAGGAGATGGCAAGTTGAATCAACGAAAACGGACTTGTAACGAAGAAACTATGACCGAAACAAAATTGGTTATCCAAGGCTTAAATGACTTCGGGATTCATTGGAAAAATTTACATAAAATCACATACTTCTAAGATAACATGATATTTTATATATATGTACTTATAATTCAATTTTATATGGTTCAGGATCACCCGTAAACAACACGAGAAGATTAATCATAAGATCCCATGATTGTACGCAACACGTCATTTGACAACACCGGTACCATGGGTCAAGATTAATCTCGACCAATACATATACGTTGGGGTTTTATTTATTTCGTTGGGGGTTTTATTTATTGCGGGTATATTAAACATCTAAAAATGAACCATTAAAAATTGAATTACTAACATCGGAATGCTAACTTCGGACTAAGGAAATATTCAAAGTATTAAAAGTATAACAAGTATATATATATATGTAACGTTTGTTTAAAATGAAAACATATTGATATATTATATATGGATAGGTCCGTGATATCAACCGGAAGACCGAGTCAAATTATATATATATCATCAAGACAAGTGTGAGTATATAGTCCCACTTTTAAACTCTAAATATTTCGGGATGAGAATACATGTATTTTATGTTTTACGATATGGACACAAGTAACTGAAAAATATATTCTACGTTGAGTTGTACCACTGGCATACTTCCCTGTAGCTTGGTAACTAATATTTACAGCGGTATTGTAAACGCGAATCCTGTTGATAGATCTATCGGGCCTGACAACCCCAACCGGACTGGACGACCAGTATTCAACGGTTGCACAGTACTTCGTTTTTGTGACTACACTTGGTACGGTGTAGTAAGATTTCATATTAAAGGGAATATGCGACGTGAAAATGTTAAGTATGGTTACCGAGTGCTCAACCACTTAGAATACTTTTATTAAACTGATTATATACGAAATCTTGTGGTCTATATATATATTGCAGCCGGCATTAAACCTATATCTCACCAACTTTATGTTGACCTTTTTAAACATGTCTATTCTCAGGTGATTTCTAAAGCTTCCGCTGCATCATGTTGGATCTAACCAGGATCTTGCGTACGCATGTTTGTGTCAAAAATAAAACTGCATATCCAAGATGTTGTACTGTAAAATATGCTAGAAACCGTGTTGTTGTCATCATTTGTAAAGTTTGTACGTCGAAGATTATCGCTAAACGTTAATCTTCTTTTTATTGTCTTAAGTTTGTAACAAAAATAATGGTTATGGTTTGTAATGTATAATATATGCAGTTTTCTTTCAAAAATGTCTCATATAGAGGTCAATACCTCGCAATGAAATCATACGTTATCTAACGCGTTCTTATGGTTAAGGACGGGTTATGACATTGTATATGAGTATTACCTTGATTTAGAATGATATCTTACTGTAAACAACAAGAATTTCTTGAGATTGGATGATCACTTGAAATGAATTTGCAAGATTGGAAGTAAGCTAGCAAGATTTCTTGAAGTGTTCTTGAATGGTTGTTTTTATGATGATTAAAGTTTGTAATTGAAGATAAAAGATGGTGAAAATGCTTGGAGATGATCAAGTATGATGTTAGGAGTATTTTGAGAGAGAATTTGAAGTGTAAGTATGAGAAAATGGAATGGAAAAATGGGGTAAAATCATAAAAATGAAATTACTTGTTATAAAGAAAAAAAAATCCTTAAGTTTGTTTTTATCTCATTAGTCATACAAGTTGTTAAATAATGGTTCCACATGTTTTTGACTCTAAGATGGCTGCTAAGAATGAATGATTAAAGGTGTATATACCAATGGTAAATACATCTAGAAGCTGTGTATTGTACGAGTACAAATACGGGTGTACACGAGTAGAATTGTTGATGGAAACGAATGAGAATGTAATTTTGAGCATTTTTGCTAAGTAGAAATACTTTGATATATGTCTTGAAGTCCTTAAAAAGTGTATTAATACATCTTAATACACTACATGTATATATATTTTAACTGAGTCGTTAAGTCACCGTTAGTCATTACATGTAAGTGTTGTTTTAAGACCTTTAAGTTAACGATCTTGTTAAATGTAATTAATCCATTGTTATTATACTTAAATGAGATGTTAAATTATTACATTATCATGATATTATAATGTATGAATATATCTTAATATGATATATATACATTAAAATGTCGTTACAACGATAATCGTTACATATATGCCTCGTTTCGAAATTCTTAAGTTAGTATTCTTGTTTTACATATGTAGTTCATTGTTAACACACTTAATGATATACTTAATTATCATTTTATCATGTTAAACATAGTGTATCAATATCTTAATATGATTCATATGTATTTAGTAAGACGTTGTTATAACGATAATCGTTATATATATCGTTTCGAGTTTCTTAATTCAATAAACTTATTTTTATGTATATCACTCATTGTTAATATACTTAGTGAGATACTTACTTATCATAATCTCATGCTAACCATATATATATCGATATATATATCATCATGTAGTTTTTACAAATTTTTAACGTTCGTGAATCGCCGGTCAACTTGGGTGGTCAATTGTCTATATGAAGCACATTTCAAATAATCAAGTCTTAACAAGTTTGATTTCTTAACATGTTGGAAACATTTAATCATACAAATATAGTTTTCATTCAATATATAACATGGAAAAGTTCGGGTCACTACAGTACCTACCTGTTAATTAAATTTCGTCCCGAAATTTTAAGCAGTTGGAGGTGTTGACGCATCTTCTGGAAATAGGTGCGGGTATTTCTTCTTCATCTGATCTTCATGCTCCCAGGTAAACTCGGGTCCTCTATGGGCATTCCATCGAACCTTAACAATTGGTATCTTGTTTTGCTTAAGTCTTTTAACCTCACGATCCATTATTTCGACGGGTTCTTCAATAAATTGAAGTTTTTCGTTGATTTGGATTTCGTCTAACGGAATAGTGAGATCTTCTTTAGCAAAACACTTCTTCAGATTCAAGACATGAAAAGTGTTATGTACATCCACAATTTGTTGAGGTAACTTCAGTTGGTAAGCTACTGGTCCGACACGATCTATAATCTTGAATGGTCTAATGTACCTTGGATTTAATTTCCCCCATTTACCAAATCGAACAACGCCTTTCCAAGGTGAAACCTTAAGCATGACCATCTCTCCAATCTCAAATTCTATATCTTTTCTTTTACTGTCCGCATAGCTCTTTTGTCGACTCTGTGCGGTTTTCAATCGTTGTTGAATTTGGATGATTTTCTCGATAGTTTCTTGTATTATCTCCGGACCCGTAATTTTTCTATCCCCCACTTCACTCCAACAAATTGGAGACCTGTACTTTCTACCATAAAGTGCCTTAAACGGCGCCATCTCAATACTCGAATGATAACTGTTGTTGTAGAAAAATTCTGCTAACGGTAGGTGTCGATCCCAACTATTTTCGAGATCGATAACACATGCTCGTAGCATGTATTCAAGGGTATGTATTGTCCTTTCAATCTGCCCATCAGTTTGTGGATGATAAGCAGTACTCATGTCTAGATAAGTCCCCAATGCTTGTTGCAGTGTCTGCCAAACCCTTGAAACAAATCTGTCATTCCTATCAGAGATTATAGAGACTGGTATTCCATGTCTGGAGACAACTTCCTTCAAGTATAGACGTGCTAACTTCTCCATTTTGTTATCTTCTCTCATTGGTAGGCAGTGTGCTGACTTGGTGAGACGGTCGACTATTACCCAAATAGTATCATAACCACTTGCAGTCCTTGGCAATTTAGTAATGAAATCCATGGTAATGTTTTCCCATTTCCATTCTAGGATTTCAGGTTGTTGGAGTAGACCTGATGGTTTCTGATGTTCAGCTTTGACCTTTGAACACGTCAAATATTCTCCTACATATTTAGCAATATCGGCTTTCATACCCGGCCACCAAAAGTGCTTCTTGAGATCTTTGTACATTTTTCCTGCTCCGGGATGTATTGAGTATCTGGTTTTATGTGCTTCCTTAAGTACCATTTCTCTCACATCTCCAAACTTTGGTACCCAAATTCTATCAGCCCTATATCGGGTTCCGTCTTCCCGAATTTTAAGATGTTTCTCCGATCCTTTGGGTATCTCATTCTTCAACGTTCCTTCTTTTACAACCCCCTCTTGCGCCTCCTTTATTGGAGTAGTAAGGTTAGTACGAATAATTATGTTCATAGCTTTTACCCGTATAGGTTCTCTGTCCTTTCTACTCAAAGCGTCGGCTACCACATTCGCCTTCCCCGGGTGGTAACGAATCTCAAAGTCGTAGTCATTTAACAATTCAATCCACCTACGCTGCCTCATGTTTAGTTGTTTCTGATCAAATATATGTTGGAGACTTTTGTGGTCGGTATATATAATACTTTTGACCCCATATAAGTAATGCCTTCAAGTCTTTAATGCAAAAACAACAGCGCCCAATTCCAAATCGTGAGTCGTATAATTTTGCTCGTGAATCTTCAATTGTCTAGACGCATAAGCAATTACCTTCGTTCGTTGCATTAATATACAACCGAGGCCTTACTTTGAGGCATCACAATATATCACAAAATCATCATTCCCTTCAGGCAATGACAATATAGGTGCCGTAGTTAACTTTTTCTTCAACAATTGAAATGCTTTTTCTTGTTCATCCTTCCATTCAAATTTCTTCTCTTTATGCGTTAATGCAGTCAAGGGTTTTGCTATTTTGGAAAAATCTTGGATGAATCTTCTGTAGTAACTAGGGATGGCAATGGATCGGGTGAGGCCATATCCATATCCATATCCATTTATTTTTTTTACTTTTCATCCATCCATATCCATATCCGTCGGGTGAAGCGGGTTAATGGATAATTATCCATATCCATTTAAATTTATTTTATTTTTAACAATTATAAGCGGTGGTTCACTATACACGATCAAAAGTAATATTTTTAATAGTTTATTCGACCAAAAGTCACATTTTACTAATCTATATAACAAATATTCAATAGATAACCTATTAAACGTGTAAATATATCGACATGTAAGTTGCTTACTTTTAGTTACATGAAATCACATTTGAACCACCAAAGTACGATAAATACATTTGATTATTTAAACAAAATAAAATATAAGAAGAAAGTTATATTTTTAGAGAAAATATAAAGAAAGATGAATATGAATATAATTAATGAAATATCACTACATAAATGATACTAATTTGAGTGATAAATTTATGTATTTAGTTATTTCGGGTGAAAGCGGGTTCATCCATGGATGAAATTTTTTCATCCACATCCATATCCATATCCATTTAGATCGTCCATATCCACGAATAATCGGGAGGATCGGATGGATATCCACTGGATTGGGTATCCATTGCCATCCCTAGTAGTAACCAGCCAATCCTAAAAATTGACGTATATGCTTCGGAGTTTTCGGGGTTTTTCAGTTTACAACGGTTTCAATTTTTGCCGGATCAACCTGAATACCTTCTTTTCTCACAACATGTCCGAGGAATTGAACTTCTTTCAACCAAAATACACACTTTGAAAACTTAGCGTACAGTTTTTCTTTCCTCAACAATTCCATTACTTTCCTTAAATGTTCTTTATGCTCTTGATCATTCTTTGAGTAAATAAGTATGTCATCGATGAAGATAATGACAAACTTGTCGAGATATGGTCCACACACTCTGTTCATGAGGTCCATGAACCCAGCTGGTGCGTTAGTTAAACCAAACAGCATAACCATAAACTCGTAATGACCATATCGCGTCCTGAAAGCAGTCTTCAAAATATCATCCTCCTTTACCCGCATTTGATGATATCCGAAACGTAAATCGATCTTTGAATAAACCAACGAGCCTTGTAGTTGATCAAATAAGTCGTTGATTCTCGGTAGTGGGTAACGGTTCTTGATGGTAAGTTTGTTCAACTCTCGGTAGTCGATACACAACCTGAATGTACCATCCTTCTTTTTGACAAACAAAACAAGAGCTCCCCATGGTGATGTACTTGGTCGTTTGAAACCACGCTTTAGAAGTTCTTGTAATTGGCTTTAAAGTTCCTTCATTTCACTGGGTGCGAGTCTGTATGGAGCACGAGCTATTGGTGCAGCTCCCGGTACAAGATCTATTTGAAATTCAACGGATCGGTGTGAAGGTAATCCCGGTAATTCTTTCGGAAATACATCAGGAAATTCTTTTGCGACGGGAACATCATTGATGCTCTTTTCTTCAGTTTGTACTTTCTCGACGTGTGCTAGAACAGCATAGCAACCCTTTCTTATTAGCTTTTGCGCATTCAAATTACTAATAAGATTTAGCTTTGCGTTGCTCTTTTCTCCGTACACCATTAAGTGTTTTCCTTCATCTCGTACAATGCGAATTGCATTTTTGTAACATACGATCTCTGCTTTCACCTCTTTCAACCAGTCCATGCCGATTATCACATCAAAACTCCCTAACTCTACTGGTATCAAATCAATCTTAAACGTTTCGCTACCCAGTTTAATTTCTCGATTCCGACATATATTATCTGCTGCAATTAATTTACTGTTTGCTAATTCTAGTATAAACTTATTATCCAAAGGCGTCAATGGATAACGTAATTTAGCACAGAAATCCTTACTCATATAGCTTCTATCCGCATCCGAATCAAATAAAACATAAGCAGATGTATTGTCAATAAGAAACGTACTCGTAACAAGCTCCGGGTCTTCCTGCGCTTCAACCGCATTAATGTTGAAGACTCTTCCTCGGCCTTGCCCATTATTATCCCCCTGATTTAGACACATATTTTTGTAATGGACCTTCTTCCCGCATCTGAAATAGGTAATGTCGGCATAACTTGTTCCGGCATTATTTGTTCCCTTAGCAATTGATCCGTAGATTTTGCACTTTGTCGTACCATGGCCCTTTCTATTACACTTAGTACACACTGCTGTATAGAGGCCAGTTGGATGGTATCCTTCACATCTCTGGCAGAATTTCTGCCTCTTATTTTTATTGTTAGGATTGTTGTTGTTGCGGTTGTTATTGTTGTTGAAACGGTTGTTGTAGTTGTTGCTGGGGTGGTTGTTGTTGTTGTGTTTATTGTTGTGAAAATTGGTGCGATTGTAGTTGTGATTGTTGGGTTGATTATTGAAATTGTGACACTTGTCACTGGTTTCTTCCCATTTCCTCTTGACTTGTTTCATATTGGCTTCTTCGGCCGCCTGTTCTTTAATCCTTTCCTCAATTTGATTTATAAGTTTATGAGCCATTCGACTTGCCTTTTGTATGGAGGCGGGCTCGTGTGAACTTATATCCTCTTGGATCCTTTCCGGTAACCCTTTTACAAATGCGTCAATTTTCTCTTCTTCATCTTCGAACGCTCCCGGACACAATAGGCACAACTCTGTGAATCATCGTTCGTACGTGGTAATATCAAAACTTTGTGTTTGTAACCCTCTAAGCTCTACCTTGAGCTTATTGACCTCATTTCTGGGACGGTACTGCTCGTTCATTAAGTGTTTGAATGCTGACCACGGTAGTGCGTAAGCAGCATCTTGTCCCACCTGTTCTAGATAAGTGTTCCACCATGTTAACGCAGTACCCGTGAAGGTATGCGTAGCGTACTTTACTTTGTCTTCTTCAGTGCACTTACTTATGGCAAACACTGATTCAACCTTCTCAGTCCACCATTTTAATCCTATTGGACCCTCGGTTCCATCGAATTCCAAAGGTTTACAGGCAGTGAATTATTTGTAGGAGCATCCTACACGAGTTCTCGTGGCGTTAGTTCCATTGCTGGATTCAGAGTTATTGTTATTTTTCATCGCAGCCTGTACTGCGGCTATGTTTGCTGCAAGGAAAGCACGGAATTCTTCCTCGCTCATATTTAGGGTGTGTCGAGTAGTTGGTGCCATTTCCTTCAAAAATAGCCAAAAGAATTTAGTTAATCATATAGAATATCAAGAGTAGTCAATAGTATTTCATAGCATAGTATGAACTTATTTATAAAAGCTTTTTCTTCATATTAGCATTTTATAGTTTTAATTCGGGTAATACATACCCGTTAAGTTCATACTTAGTAGCTAACATACAATTCAACTACTACAATTCTATATGAAAAACTGATTATAATAATATTTCACATTCAAACTTTTATACAATATTTTGCAAACTTACAATACCGCTATTTTACATATACCATGAAATATAGCACATAAAAACTCTGATACAAATAGTTTCGAAGACAATTCTAGTTAATACGCAAGTCGTTCAACAAAGGCAATAAAGACACGTAGTTCATAAGTCCAGAAACAAATCATACATTCTTGTTTTACTAAGACTACTTCCTATCCTTGGTTTTGTGGAACATAACCGTTGTGGCCATTGATAAGACAGCATGTTGTAACATCGTCAAAGGGACGAGGGTTTCATAATGCCCAACAGCCCCGTAACAATCTAAAAACCTTGTTTCTCACCCCAACTACTGAGTCCGTTACTTGTGGGAAAGTTTTATTTAAAAGTTGTAATCCGACGTTCTTTTTCTCACTTTGGTAAGAAGCGAACATCACTAACCCATAAGTATAACATGCTTCTTTATGTTGCATGTTAGAAGCTCTTTCTAACTAACGAAATCCTATGTTGGGATATGTTGAGTCAAAATAGGTTCTTAACCCGTATCATAAAATTGCATTTAGGTTCCTCGCATTTAACGCTTTAAAGAAAACACGGCTTAGCTTACGGTCTCCCCAATGTGATATACCCCAACTTTCAAAGGAAAGCCTTTTATAAACTAAGGCATTCTTGGAACTTTCATCAAATGTTCTACAAACTAATTTCGCCGTAAATAATTGTGCCGACGAATTCTGACCAACTTTAGACAAGATTTCATCAATCATGTCCCCAGGTAGGTCTTCTAAAATTTTTGGTTGTCTATCCTTAACGTCCATTGTGTTTTTATACTGTAAAACAGACGAGGATTAGATTTGTAAAAGATAATTATCAAATAATACAAGCAAATTTTTTTTTTACATACAACATAAAAGTACAAGCACACTTATATTACATATATTACACCGCATTATTACAACCCTTTATTCCGACTCGCTTGTTTCTTCTTCTTCGGACTTAGTTCGTTTCGCTAATTTTCTAGGGATATATGGTGCTCCCCTAATACGAGCTGTCGTTTTCCACAATGGTTTAGAAAAACCTGGTGGTTTAGAGGTTCCCGGGTTATTGTTACAATTTAGGAAATACGGATGTTGCCGATACATATAAAGTTCATCGGGGTTGGAATCAGGTTTCTCCATTTTTATACCTTTTCCCTTATTATTTTCTTTTGCTTTATTAAATTGGGTCGAGGTAATTTCTATAACATCATCGGAATTCTCATCGGGATTCGATTCATCGAAAAATTTGTAATCTTCCCAATATTTTGCTTCCTCGGCGGAAACACCATTGACCATTATTAACTTTGGTCCGTTGGTTGAGGATTTTATTTTATTTAATCGATTTACTGTAGGTTTCAATATTTCTTCCTCCGGAACCTCTTCTTCTTCCGGTTCCTCTTCTTCTGGTTCCTCCTCTTCCGGTTCCTCTTCTTCTGGTTCTTCCTCTTCCGGTTCCTCTTCTTCCGGTTCTTCGGGAATTTGTGAATCTTCCCAAAATATATTCGACTCTTCATTATTATTAGGTGAGTCGATGGGATTTGTACTAGAGGTAGACATCTATCACACAATATCAAACACGTTAAGAGATTAATATATCACATAATATTTACATGTTAATAATATATAGTTTCCAACAAAAATGTTAAGCAATCATTTTTAAAGAAAACACGGTCGAAGTCCAGACTCACTAATGCATCCTAACAAACTCGATAAGACACACTAATGCAAATTTTCTGGTTCTCTAAGACCAACGCTCTGATACCAACTAAAATGTCCCGTTCATATTGATTATAAACGTTCCATATTAATTGATTTCGTCGTGAGGTTTTGACCTCTATATGAGACGTTTTTCAAAGACTGCATTCATTTTTAAAACAATCATAACCTTTATTTTATCGATAAAGGTTTAAAAAGCATTACGTAGATTATCAAATAATGATAATCAAAAATATACCGTTTACACACGACCATTACATAATGGTTTACAATAAAAATATATTACATCAAAATAAGTTTCTTGAATGCAGTTTTTACACAATAACATACAAGCATGGACTCCAAATCTTGTCCTCATTTTAGTAAGCAATAGCGAAAGCTCTTAATAATCACCTGAGAATAAACATGCTTAAAACGTCAACAAAAATGTTGGTGAGTTATAGGTTTAACCTATATATTATTAAATCATAATAATAGACCACGAGATTTCATTTTTCCATAAATATACATCTCATATCAGGCATTTCGCAAACTGCATAGAGATAAAAATCATTCATATGTTGAACACCTGGTAACCGACGTTAACTTAATGCATAGAATATCCCCAAAACAGAACCTCTCGTCTGTATAATATTCTCGAAGTACTAAACCATCCATAACCTGAATGGGGGTTGTTAAGCCCAATAGATCTATCTTTAGGATTCGCGTCAATTAGGGGCCATTTCCCTAATTCTTAGGCTACCAGACTTGAAGGACGATATTCGGTTTAATAATCCAACCATAGAATGTAGTTTTGCGTACTTGTGTTTATTTTGTAAAACGTTTATAAAGCTGCATGTATTCTCATCCCAAAATATTAGATTTTTAAAAGTGGGACTATAACTCACTTTCACAGATTTTTACTTCGTCGGGAAGTAAGACTTGGCCACTGGTCGATTCACGAACCTATAACAAATATGTACATATATATCAAAGTATGTTCAAAATATATTTACAACACTTTTTATTACGTTTTAATGATTTAAGTGTATTAAGTCAGCTGTCCTCGTTAGTAACCTACAACTAGTTGTCCATTGTTTGATGTACAGAAATAAATCGATATATATTATCTTGAATCAATCCACGACCCAGTGTATACACGTCTCAGGCTAGATCACAACTCAAAGTATATATATTTTTAGAATCAACCTCAACCCTGTATAGCTAACTCTAACATTACTGCATATAGAGTGTCTATGGTTGTTCCAAATAATATATATACATGGGTCGATATGATATGTCAAAACATTTGCATACGTGTCTATGGTATCCCAAGATTACATAATATATTAGAATACATGTATAATACAATATAAGTTAGCTAGGATAAGATTAATATAGATTTGTTACCAATTTTCACGTAGCTACAACAAGAAAAATTATCCAATCTTGTTTTACCCAGAACTTCTTCGTTTTAAATCCGTTTTGAGTGAATCAAATTGCTATGGTTTCATATTGAACTATATTTTATGAATCTAAACAGAAAAATTATAGGTTTATAGTCGGAAATATAAGTTACAAGTCGTTTTTGTAAGAGGTAGTCATTTCAGTCGAAAGAACGACGTCTTGATGACCATTTTGGAAAACATACTTCCACTTTGAGTTTAACCATGATTTTTGGATATAGTTTCATGTTCATAAGAAAAATCATATTTCCATAAGAACAACTTTTAAATCAAAGTTTATCATAGTTTTTAATTAACTAACCCAAAACAGCCCGCGGTGTTACTACGACGGCGTATGTCCGGTTTTACGGTGTTTTTCGTGTTTTTAGGTTTTAAATCATTAAGTTAGCATATCATAAAGATATAGAATATGTGTTTAGTTGATTTTAAAAGTCAATTTAGAAGGATTAACTTTTGTTTGCGAACAAGTTTAGAATTAACTAAACTATGTTCTAGTGATTACAAGTTTAAACCTTCGAATAAGGTAGTTTTATATATATGAATCGAATGATGTTATGAACATCATTACTACCTCAGGTTTTATGGATAAACCTACTAAAAATGAGAAAAATAGATCTAGCTTCAAAGGATCCTTGGATAGCTTGAAAGTTCTTGAAGCAAAATCATGACACGAAAAAAAGTTCAAGTAAGATTATCACTCGAATTAAGATAGTTATAGTTATAGGAATTGAATCAATGTTTGTATATGAGTATTACCTTGATTTAGAATGATATCTGTAACATCCCGCGTTTTTCCGTTAAATTTATTTTAACACCGTCTTTTTTTTTTTAATAATATCTTTCGTATTTAAATTCGTCGACTCCGTTGACGAACGTTCATAATATTCTCGTTATTTAATTATAACATCTCTCGTTAACTTGCGTTTTAAAAATATTCGATCGGTTAAATCCCGCACCCGCTTCTAAACTCGAGGGACTAAAATTGACACGGGGCAAACTAGTTGACTAGGTCAACTAGTCCACCCCAATCACCACCATTCAACCATCTCCCTCTCTCTCTCTTTCTCTCTAGCAAGAACACACACACAAACCCCAACTTCATAAAATCATCATCTAAATTCGATCTAGGAGGCTTACAACAAAACAAATTACATTTTCGTGATCCTCTCTTCATTCTCTACGATTTGATACTAACTTCATCGATTTTGGGTAACATTTCTAAAACTCTAGATTTCTCTAAATTCGTGTTTTTGATTTGAAATGGTGTTAGTTAGTGTCTATGGCTCGTGTCTAGCATGAATATATGATTTACTTGCTCGATTTGTTGTTTTGAGTAACTAGTTTGAACATTTGAAATGGGTTTGCTTAATCTTGCATTTTAGAAGATTAAATGTTGTTTGATTGTTAAAGTTCATGTTTTAATTGTGTTACTAGTATCACTAGCTTCGTTTTGATGTGTAGGTTGATTTGTAAAACTTCATAAACTTGATTAGTGATTTTGGTGATTTTGGATTAGGGTTGATAAGCTTTATATGAACTTTTGGTGCATCAAATGCTATGAATTGTTGTTGGTAAGTGTTTAGTTGCAATGTGTGTTTGATTACCTTCGAAACGGCATATCATACATGTAAATTGGTTGCCCGAATCATGAAATGCGTTTTTAGAACTTGAAACTTTGATTATGAACGTTTAATGCGGTTTTGGGTTGTTGTAAGTGTTGAATTGCTTGATGAAATGTGTCTAGGTGTTTTCCTCGTCAAATTACCTTTCCGATGATATAAGATACATGTTCTAATTGTTTACGGATCATAAAATGTGGTTATTTGGTTTTTAGCTCGTGCATACTTGTGAAAAACAGAAACAGACCTGCACAGATGGTGGCGCGGCGCGCCCCATCCCCGCGCGGCGCGCAGATGTGCCTGGTCAGATTCTGACCTCCTCGTCCCATTTCACGTGAAATGTTTGATGACCTACGGACCTCCGATTCACATGAAACTTGTTCTAATATACTTGTATATGAATATTTAGCATAGAAAAATAGTTCGGGACCCGACCCGAACGCGTTGACTTTTTCGTTGACTTTGACCAAGTTTGACTTTTAGTCAAACTTAACCAAACTTTTATACAATCATTCTAACATGCTTTTATACTTGTTTCTTGTATGAAACTTGACAACGTGATTCACATGCTATATTTAATCGAGTCGTATTGAGCCATAGGACTAATTGAACACATTTCACCCGACCTTGTGTCGTAACCGGTTAATTGATATAACTTACTTGTTTAGGTCAAGGCTAAGCAACTTTCATGCACACGTTTACTTGTTGAAGTACCTTTATACTCGTGCACTCGAGGTGAGATCATAGTCCCACCTTTTCAACAACTTTTATACTTTTAAATCGTGGGCTGAGAAAACATATACTTTGTTACATCTCGTACTACTTACTTTTATGTTTTGAACACAAGTGTGAAAACAAACATTCCACGTGCGAGTTAGAACATAAATGCCTCAATTCGATTATCATTAGTTACACTTGCAGGGTGTAAGTGAGAACTTATATTGTGTGGCCATACGGGTTTAACAAACCCTCATTCGGACGGTTCGCTACCGTTATGCGGATGAAATATATTTTTGTGTTTTAGTGCGGGTTCTAGCACTGTGTGATGGGGTAACGTTGGTTAAGTTTTGATAATTGAGTGCTCGCGTATAACAACACTTTTGGAATGCAAATGATTTGGATAATCTACGTTATGGAAATACAAAATCTTGTGGTTCAAAAACAACGTTTAATACTTACTAAACCTATGATTTCACCAACTTTTTCGTTGACAGATTTCTCTATGTTTTTCTCAGGTCTTGCACGATATGTGATACATGCTTCCGCTCACTATTTGATACTTGCATTGGATGTCGAGTATACATGCATTACTTGGAGCGTCTTTTGACTTTACTTTAAACCGTGTCGCCTAGATTTCAAATGTACTTATAACCTTGTAACTTAACTTTTGGTTGAACAATTCTTGTAAACTTTGAAAAACAATCTTTATTTGAATATGAGGGCGACATATTTTGGTCAAACATTGTCATAAAGACTTATGACCAGGTAATGGGACCCATGTAGTCGACGCCGTCACTTGACGATTTGTCGGGGTCGCTACAAGTGGTATCAGAGCCTTGGTTGTAGGGATTTAGAGTTCATTTGTGTCCACCCCGAGTCATAGGGTACATAGGTGAATCTAGACTACAACCGGCATATAGACAGAAGTAGGAATTACTTGACTATTTGTGCATTTATACTCGAACTCTTCTATCATATCTAACTCGTATTCGATCTTGATCTTACGTTGATAAATTTTGTTGACGCGCCACCTTGACTTTATGAAGTAATGTTAAATGCACATGAGAATCAGGGTAATATAATTTCCGGGATTATATTACGGTGATTCATATGGACATTCCGACATTATGACATAAAGAATTTAAGGCGAGTCAAGGAAAATTTTCTCTACATCATCATTCCATATCATGATTAGTATTATTGAGAATACTAATCAACGATATTCTTGTGTCTTGAAGGAACAATGCCTCCCCGTCGCGGGCCACGTAATGAAACTTCCGAACAAGCTTTTCAACGCATGATAGCCACCGCCATAGGTGCGGCTATGGCTAGTATCTCCTCCGACATCAATAACAACCACAACCACAACAACCATGGAGCCGGTAATTCAAACGAGAGTTGCTCCTACAAAACTTTCATGGGGTGCAAACCTCACACCTTCGATGGGACCGGAGGACCGGTTGTGCTCACCCGATGGTTTGAGCAAACAGAAGCCGTTTTTAGCATAAGCGGTTGTCGGGACCAAGACAAAGTCAAATATTCCACCCACACTTTTGCCGGTATCGCCCTCACATGGTGGAATACGTATGTGCTATCGGTGGGTATCGATGAAGCCCACACACTCTCATGGGCCGACTTAAAGAAAAAGATGATCACCGAATACTTCCCGCGCGAAGAGACCCGTAAGCTCGAACACGAACTAAGAACTTTAAAATCGGTCGGGAATGACCTAAAGGCATATAATCAACGATTTTCTGAGCTATCCTTGATGTGCCCAAACCTCGTGACCCCCGAACCTCTAAGGGTTGAACTTTACATGGATGGTCTTCCCAAGAGCATCAAACAAGGAGTAATGTCATCCAGACCCAGTAATCACCAAGAGGCCCTGAATATGGCCCGTCAATTGATCGAAACGGTAGACGAGATTGAAGTGCCGGCACCTAAAGCCGAGGATGAGTCGGGTGACAACAAAAGAAAATGGGAAGCCCCCCAATCGAGTAACTACAACAACAACCTTTCCAAGGAACCTCTCACCCCCGTCGGCAAGAAAAGTTATGCCGGGACACGACCTTTTTGCAACAAATGCCACAAGCATCATTTTGGTGAATGTGGCAAGCTAATTTGCCATCGGTGCCAAGGTAGTGGTCATATTGCCAAGTATTGTGGAAGTACCGCCCCCGTCACTCAAAAGGGGCCCGACGCACCAAAGCCGAGTATTTGCTACAAATGCGGCCAATCGGGTCATTTTAGGAATGAATGCCCAAAGAATAAAGCAAAAACCAACGCGCGCCGTTGAACTTACGACATCGACACCTAGGATGCCCGAGACGATGATGGACTAGTCACGGGTATGTTTCCTCACAACAAACCGTATGTTTCATACTTATTCGATTCGAGTACCGTTAGACGTTTTATAACCAAGGATTTGACTCGTGCTCTTTATATTCCACCTCTTTCCCCCAGATACTACTTAGACGATTTAAGTGACCGACGGAAAATATTGTGTGCCTATAAATTTTATTGGAGGATATACGTTAAGACTTTTGACTTGACACCTATAGAACTAGGGAGCTCGGAACCTATTCGTAAAAAAAAAAAAAAAAAAAAAAAAAAAAAAAAAAAAAAAAAAAAAATGTTTCCCCATCATCTTGTATAGATTATTGTGAACTGAGTAATTTTCGGTTGGAAACCGATACCCTCTCCCTCGCATCCATGACCTTATGATTATTTGCACGAATCCCGTATGTTCCAAATCGACCTCCGTTCCGGTTATCATCAATTGGGGGTTAAGTGAGACGATGTCTCCTAAGCCACTTTCCGAACTCGCAACGTTAGTTGTAAAACTCTCTTAGTACCGTTTGATTTATTTAGGGCTCGCCCGTATCCATAAACCTCTTGAACCGCGTATGCAAATTCATATAGACTAATCTGTTATCGTATTTATAGATGACATCTTAACTTATTTAAGTAAAGAAGGAAAACGAACAACATCACCATCTTACGCTCGAACTTTTGAGAAAAGAGCAACTTTATACCAAATTCTCCGAGTGAGAATTTCAGTTGAACGAAGTCCAATTTTCTAGACCATGATGTTAATGGTCAAGGCATTACAATCAATCTCGAAATCAAGCCACATGTAATCAGGAAACTCTCCCAACTCAGACTTGTATTCGTAAAATCTTAGATCTCGCCTGTTATCACCGAAGATTCATTTCTGACTTTTCTCGTGTTACCCGACTTTTACACTCGTTAACTCACTAAGGGAAAACTTTAAACCTCTCCGTGTTCGAACCTTGAGCGTGATTCTTCACACCAACATTTCTAGTTAAAATCGTATAGCAACAGATGGAACTCAAACATGGAAATATTTCTACATGAACGCCGAAAGGCCTACTCTCTCGACTCAAAATTAACGTAACTAAAATTCGTTATTTTGCACGAAGAATTCGAATATTAAACTGTAGATCCGATCAACTTTCTCGTCATCACGTACCACACACATACCTCTGTTATTTCACCGTTACTGTCTGATATTACTGGAATTTAAGATAACACACAATCCAACGATACTTCACTCTTCTTTGACTTAACGTCCTTGTGTTTCTGATAATCGGCCAACTATTATTCAACCCCGAACTATACAACTACGTGTACTATCTTGTTTCTCTTCCAGACTTCAATTTTCGACAACTAGAGGCGCGTTATGGCAACCTCGAGATGTAAGCTCATCCTATTCTCAGTCCTCATTTCACTCCTATCTTTATCGCTCGCATTTCCGTTTAAGGAAACTCCTTGTGACATTTCTCCATGGATAGAGAAATTCCTCATATTATATTAGTATTCGCCACGAGGGTGAATAGTCCTAACAAACATTTCTCGAACCCTAACTGACTTGTTCAAACATATCTTAAGAGATTCTATTCCAACACGGAGTATCTTTGTCAAATATCCCGTATCGAATTACTCGTTTCGCCTCTAGTTTTACAAGAAACCTTGAAGACCCGCTTAGACATGAGTACCGCGTACCACCCACAAACAGACGAACCGAACAAACGAACGATTTACGTCTTCAAAAGACATGTTTCAAACTTGCATGGTCGCTTTTAATAGATCCCTCTTACAACAGTAGTTACCACTCGTGTGTTCACACGCACTTTCCGAAACCCTATATGACCGCTAATGTCACACCCCTATTCGTTGGACCAAAGCATGTGGCAAACAAAACACCGAATCTTAACTCATCCAAGAAACAACAATTGAGATAATCCAAGTCCGAGAAGGGCTCGAGACGACCCGTAGTTGCCCAAAAGAGTCATACCAAACTTAGATGAAAACCTCACAAATCCCAGTGTGTAACCGCGTAATATTGAGAAACCGCACCTTGGAAAGGTGTAATCCAATTTGGGAAATCGAGAAAGGCTATATCCGCAATATCGAACCTTTTGAAACCTTGGGGCGTATTGGAACCGCTTCCTATCGTTTGGAACTTCAGACTCAATTAAGTTTCCGTTTACCCTACATTTCGTGTAACAAACTTAGAAACGTGTCCTGTGGAACAGGAACGTGCAATCCTGCTAGGTACATCAACTATCGATGACAAACTTCTCTTCATAGGAAAACCAGTTGAAATCGGGGATCGTAAAACCAAACTTTAATACAACGTAAAACCCTGACTATCCAAATTCATGAGAACACTCAAGGACGTACCTACACTTATTCATATTATGAACAACGTAAAGTCTCGAGTAAGAGATATCGACTACTACTTCCAACTAAATTTCGGGACGAAATTTCTTTTGAGGTGTGGATAATGTAACATCCCGCGTTTTTCCGTTAAATTTATTTTAACACCGTCTTTTTTTTTTAATAATATCTTTCGTATTTAAATTCGTCGACTCCGTTGACGAACGTTCATAATATTCTCGTTATTTAATTATAACATCTCTCGTTAACTTGCGTTTTAAAAATATTCGATCGGTTAAATCCCGCACCCGCTTCTAAACTCGAGGGACTAAAATTGACACGGGGCAAACTAGTTGACTAGGTCAAATAGTCCACCCCAATCACCACCATTCAACCATCTCCCTCTCTCTCTCTTTCTCTCTAGCAAGAACACACACACAAACCCCAACTTCATAAAATCATCATCTAAATTCGATCTAGGAGGCTTACAACAAAACAAATTACATTTTCGTGATCCTCTCTTCATTCTCTACGATTTGATACTAACTTCATCGATTTTGGGTAACATTTCTAAAACTCTAGATTTCTCTAAATTCGTGTTTTTGATTTGAAATGGTGTTAGTTAGTGTCTATGGCTCGTGTCTAGCATGAATATATGATTTACTTGCTCGATTTGTTGTTTTGAGTAACTAGTTTGAACATTTGAAATGGGTTTGCTTAATCTTGCATTTTGGAAGATTAAATGTTGTTTGATTGTTAAAGTTCATGTTTTAATTGTGTTACTAGTATCACTAGCTTCGTTTTGATGCGTAGGTTGATTTGTAAAACTTCATAAACTTGATTAGTGATTTTGGTGATTTTGGATTAGGGTTGATAAGCTTTATATGAACTTTTGGTGCATCAAATGCTATGAATTGTTGTTGATAAGTGTTTAGTTGCAATGTGTGTTTGATTACCTTCGAAACGGCATATCATACATGTAAATTGGTTGCCCGAATCATGAAATGCGTTTTTAGAACTTGAAACTTTGATTATAAACGTTTAATGCGGTTTTGGGTTGTTGTAAGTGTTGAATTGCTTGATGAAATGTGTCTAGGTGTTTTCCTCGTCAAATTACCTTTCCGATGATATAAGATACATGTTCTAATTGTTTACGGATCATAAAATGTGGTTATTTGGTTTTTAGCTCGTGCATACTTGTGAAAAACAGAAACAGACCTGCACAGATGGTGGCGCGGCGCTCCCCATCCCCGCGCGGCGCGCAGATGTGCCTGGTCAGATTCTGACCTCCTCGTCCCATTTCACGTGAAATGTTTGATGACCTACGGACCTCCGATTCACATGAAACTTGTTCTAATATACTTGTATATGAATATTTAGCATAGAAAAATAGTTCGGGACCCGACCCGAACGCGTTGACTTTTTCGTTGACTTTGACCAAGTTTGACTTTTAGTCAAACTTAACCAAACTTTTATACAATCATTCTAACATGCTTTTATACTTGTTTCTTGTATGAAACTTGACAACGTGATTCACATGCTATATTTAATCGAGTCGTATTGAGCCATAGGACTAATTGAACACATTTCACCCGACCTTGTGTCGTAACCGGTTAATTGATATAACTTACTTGTTTAGGTCAAGGCTAAGCAACTTTCATGCACACGTTTACTTGTTGAAGTACCTTTATACTCGTGCACTCGAGGTGAGATCATAGTCCCACCTTTTCAACAACTTTTATACTTTTAAATCGTGGGCTGAGAAAACATATACTTTGTTACATCTCGTACTACTTACTTTTATGTTTTGAACACAAGTGTGAAAACAAACATTCCACGTGCGAGTTAGAACAAAAATGCCTCAATTCGATTATCATTAGTTACACTTGCAGGGTGTAAGCGAGAACTTATATTGTGTGGCCATACGGGTTTAACAAACCCTCATTCGGACGGTTCGCTACCGTTATGCGGATGAAATATATTTTTGTGTTTTAGTGCGGGTTCTAGCACTGTGTGATGGGGTAACGTTGGTTAAGTTTTGATAATTGAGTGCTCGCGTATAACAACACTTTTGGAATGCAAATGATTTGGATAATCTACGTTATGGAAATACAAAATCTTGTGGTTCAAAAACAACGTTTAATACTTACTAAACCTATGATTTCACCAACGTTTTCGTTGACAGATTTCTCTATGTTTTTCTCAGGTCTTGCACGATATGTGATACATGCTTCCGCTCACTATTTGATACTTGCATTGGATGTCGAGTATACATGCATTACTTGGAGCGTCTTTTGACTTTACTTTAAACAGTGTTGCCTAGATTTCAAATGTACTTATAACCTTGTAACTTAACTTTTGGTTGAACAATTCTTGTAAACTTTGAAAAACAATCTTTATTTGAATATGAGGGCGACATATTTTGGTCAAACATTGTCATAAAGACTTATGACCAGGTAATGGGACCCATGTAGTCGACGCCGTCACTTGACGATTTGTCGGGGTCGCTACAATATCTTACTGTAAACAACAAGGATTTCTTGAGATTGGATGATCACTTGAAATGAATTTGCAAGATTAGAAGTAAGCTAGCAAGATTTCTTGAAGTGTTCTTGAATGGTTGTTTTTATGATGATTAAAGCTTGTAATTGAAGCTAAAAGATGGTGAAAATGCTTGGAGATGATCAAGTATGATGTTAGGAGTATTTTAAGAGAGAATTTGGAGTGTAAGTATGAGAAAATGGAAAGGAAAATGGGGTGAAATCATAAAAACGAAATTACTTGTTATAAAGAAAAAAAAATCCTTAAGTTTGTTTTTATCTCATTAGTCATACAAGTTGTTAAATAATGGTTCCACATGTTTTTAACTCTAAGATGGCTACTAAGAATGAATGATTAAAGGTGTATATACCAATAGTAAATACATCTAGAAGCTGTGTATTGTACGAGTACAAATACGGGTATACACGAGTAGAATTGTTGATGGAAACGAATGAGAATATAATTAATCCATTGTTATTATACTTAAATGAGATGTTAAATTATTACATTATCATGATATTATAATATATGAATATATCTTAATATGATAAATATATATACATTAAAATGTCGTTACAACGATAATCGTTACATATATGCCTCGTTTTGAAATTCTTAAGTTAGTAGTCTTGTTTTACATATGTAGTTCATTGTTAACACACTTAATGATATACTTAATTATCATTTTATCATGTTAAACATATTGTATCAATATCTTAATATTATTCATATGTATTTAGTAAGACGTTGTTATAACGATAATCGTTATATATATCGTTTCGAGTTTCTTAATTCAATAAACTTATTTTTATGTATATCACTCATTGTTAACATACTTAGTGAGATAATTACTTATCATAATCTCATGCTAACCATATATATATCCATATATATATCATCATGTAGTTTTTACAAATTTTTAACGTTCGTGAATCGCCGGTCAACTTGGGTGGTCAATTGTCTATATGAAGCACATTTCAAATAATCAAGTCTTAACAAGTTTGATTGCTTAACATGTTGGAAACATTTAATCATACAAATATAGTTTTCATTTAATATATAACATGGAAAAGTTCGGGTCACTACAACAAGTTCACTAGGAAATGGGAGGATTAATTGGGCTTAATAGTCCAATTCATGAGGCTTCCATCTTGCACACATTTTTAATGGTATTATTAGAATTGAAATTTGATTAAATCAGAAAAACGTGACAGAGAAAATGGTTGGGGTTATGTCAGGGTTAACGAGAGGTCTTGGGTTCGAGCCCGGTCTATGGCATTTTTTTAAGAAGCTTGTTCTTCAAAGGTTGTACTCTATTATTATTATTAGTATTATTATTATTATTATTATTATTATTATTATTATTATTATTATTATTATTATTATTATTATTATTATCATTATTATTATTATTATCATTATTATTATTATTATTATTATTATTATTATTATTATTATTATTATTATTATTATTATTATCGTTATTGTTATTACTAAGTATTATAATTAAGTATTAGGAGTATTATTAATATTATTATTAGTAATAATATAGGTATTATGATCATTATTATGGTTATGATTATTATTATTAATATTTTGAAAACAATACAAATTATTATTATTTTCATTAACATTAGTATTAGTATCATTTTTATTATTTTTAGTATTATTATTATTAGTAGTATCATTATGATTAAAAACAATATTGTTATTATTATTATCATTATTATTATAAACATCATTATTTCTAAAACTATTATTATTAGCATTATTATGAAAAGTATCATTTTAGTAAAAGTATTATTTTATTAAAAATTATTATTATCAATATTATTAAAAATAACATTTTTTTAGTAAAATTAACATTTTTATTACTATTAGGATTATTATTATCATTATTAGTGTTAGTATTATTTTTAGAGACATTATTATTATTTTTATCACTATTATTATTATTATTATTATTTTAAACATTAATATTATTATGTTTAACATTATTATTATTATTATCATTTTTACTACTCGTATCATTATTATTATTATTACAACTATATTAATATTATTATTACAATAAAAGTTAGTCATATAAAAATATACTTAATAAAACTATATTTAATACATATAACCTAATCATATTAATATTTTTATAATAAATATTAATTATTTATTTAAGGTATATAAAATAAATATAATTAATTAAGTTATTGATGAAATCCACGATTTAAAATAACAATTAAAATCACTAATAAGATATAAATTTGTTCGATTACAATTATGTGTGTTAATATATACATAAATGATATAGGTTCGTGAATCTGAGGCCAACCCTACATTGTTCAGTTCCGTCATATGAATATTTTTACTACAAAATATCGTATTATGAGTTCATTTGCTCCCTTTTACTCTTTATATTTTTGGGACTGAGAATACATGCGCTGTTTTTATAACTGCTTTCTTAAATGCTTTTGAAATATATTTTGAACTGAGAATACATGAAATGCTTTTATAAATGTTTGACGAGATAGACATAAGCAAAACATTCCTCGAATGAATTATTATGCAGACAAAAGTTCTGTGAATTATTATTGAATTAGTTGGACGTTATAATTGCCACTAATTGTTGTGAATATTTCCCCTGATTATTATTACTTGGTAACCTAAGAATTAGAAACGGGTATGGCCCTAATTCACGCGAATCCTAAAGGTAGCTACCGGGTTTAACACCCTCACCCAGAATGTTCACTAGACGGAAGAGCTAGTGGGCGTGGTGTTTAGTACTTCGAAGTTTATATATTATACAGACGACATGTTCTGTTTTGGGGATATTATTGATGCGTATTATATGTTAAGGTCGGTTACCATGTTGAACAATGAAATCAAATTGAATGTTATGTATCGAGAGAATGATTTTTATACACAGGTTATGGTATTATTTTTGTGCACGAGATATGTGTACGGTTATTTAAAAATCGCGAGGCAACCTACGGGGGAGAAAAAGATACGAACCTACTTTGCTAAGCATTATGAAAAATGGTTTTGTACACGAGATAGGTGTACTGTATTTAAATCTTGTGGTCTATCAAAATGATGAATTTTACTGCTTATGATAAACTTATGAACTCACCAACCTTTTGGTTGACACTTGAAAGCATGTTTATTCTCAGGTATGAAAGAAATCTTCCGCTGTGCATTTGCTCATTTTAAAGATATTACTTGGAGTCATTCATGGCATATTTCAAAAGACGTTGCATTCAAGTCGTTGAGTTCATCAAGATTATTATTAAGTCAATTATAGTATGATATATTATGAAATGGTATGCATGCCGTCAACTTTCGATGTGATGAAAGTTTGTCTTTTAAAAACGAATGTAATGTTTGTAAAATATATCATTTAGAGGTCAAATACCTCGCAATGAAATCAATTATTATGTAACGTTTATAATAGATATGAACGGGGCATTTCAGTTGTAACACTAACGAACATTCTTCACTTAAGGGCAAGCTAACTATCTCTCTTAATCTCTGTTTGTTTGAAAATAGTTCTTTGAAAAATTTAGCGCAGTTTGGCATTTCAACTAAAGCATCTACTAGTCGTACATTCACATGTAAATTTTTAATAATATCCCATTACTTAGCGAATTATGCTTCTTGTTTTTCTTCCCTAAGCCTACCTGGAAAAGGTATGCGGGCCCGCGGAATGATTTTCGGGGCCTTATGAGAGATAGGTTCCGGTGGATTGACAACTGGGTCAATTGGCACAGGTTCCTTATCGGAAAAATCATGTATGGGTATGTTAACAATTGTTTCCTTCCCACCTCTAGTGACTACTAGGGCATTAAACTCACTATACTCTAATTCAACTTTAGTGGTTAATCATTTAAGCGTAAGCTGAAAATTCATTATTAATTCCTCAAAAGTCTTTATTAAGGTATCAAACTTGTTTTGACATTCTATGACTTGAAGGTTTATCGTGTATTGCTTTTTCATAGATTCAACTAAAGTTTCCTTAGAAAGGGTAGCACGTTGGTGTAGTGGGAGGAGTATATTAAAGTTCGAGCTATTCTGCTGTTTATATGCCCATCTAGGGTAAGGATACCTTAGATTGGTTCTAGTAGCATCGGTACTTTTAGGAATTGGTAAACTTTGAAGAGTGAGGGTGAGATCTTGTAACCTGGTTTCCAGCATTTATACCGTATGAGTGATAATGCCATCCTTCTCAGCAGCTTCATTGTTCCAATCTTCCTGTTGTGCGGCTATTGTGTCCAAAAGATTCCATGCTTCGTCTGCTGTTCGTGACATGAAATTGCCTTGCGAGACCATGTCTAGGAGAGACTTATCATCCTTGGTTAAACCATTGTAAAGTGTGCAGATTATGTCTGCCCGACTTAACGAATGATTCGGACATCTTTTAAGCATCACTTTTACTCTATTATATGCTAGTCATAATGACTCGTTTTCTTTATGAGAAAAGTTTGTGATGTCATTTCTTAAACAGGTTTGCAGGGAAGGTGGATAAAATTTATTTAAAAACTTAGTGGCTAGTTCTTCCCATGAATGTATTGAATTCAGGTTAAGCTCATCAAACCATGTTAAAGCGCGTGTAGACAAAGAATATTGAAAAAGATGAAGTTTTAAAAGGTTTTTTCTTGTTTTCTTCCTTCTTAAAAGAGTCAACCAGACTGATAAATTTGTTTAAGTGAAAGTTTGGATCGTCAGTTGAAAATCCTTGAAATTTACAGATCATACTGACCAGCTTGATCATATGTAAACTGATTTCAGGAGTTCCTTCAGTATCTAAGGTGATTGGTCCTCATCTTTCTTCTAAGCATGACTTTTGCATAGAAGCAAGGGTGTTTTGTTGTTCCATTTTTATGATTTTCATTTTAAAAAGACTCAAAAGTAACTTTTAGAAAATATTAATTGACTAAAAGGATCGATAATTTAATAAAAACAATTATTCTTGAAATTCGGTCGCTAACCTTATCGATATTCTAATTGATAGGATTTCTTACAGATTACTGAGTATCTAGGTGGCCAGGCCGACTACGGAGAGGCGTGATCCTTTTGGGTCCAATATAATTGGAGGCTGTTCAGAAAATCCAACAACCAAGTCCGTGTATAAATGTCTTTCTTAGACACCACCAAACAATACTTTTGTCTGTTCAAAATCTTTCTCAATCAAAATATTTGATTCCTCGACAGCGGCGCCAGAAAACTTGTTACTACAATGATATGTGAAGGTATTTCGTATGCTCGAGAGACATATTAAATTAATGTGGCTAACATGTTATGATCCAAGTCGGGTCATACCCAATAACAAGCTTACCGACACCTTATATGTATTTGATCTTAACGATTGGTTCGTTAAATAAATACGCGACACTTGAAATTTAGAAAATCGGTTTTCTAAAATATGATTACATGAGATAAATTATTTGGATAATTTATAAATATAATTGTTTAAAGGTTTAAATGATTAAGTTGTGTTATATTTTATAAAAGGTTATAAAATGTAGAAGTAACAAAATATATATATATACATGGGTTTATATAAATGTATTGTTTTATAAAAAACAACTTGAATATTGTAATACCCATGATATGTGCAGAATTTTGGACTCCAAGAAAGAGCTCCCATGCTTGTTTTTACTACTTCCTATATACACAACTTCACATGTGCATGTCTTACACTTGAACCAAGGTTTTGACTCACATTCTCTCAAGTAAAAACTAGTCATTTCAAGCTTGCAAAAACAGAAAAATTCTGCTCAAAAGAGCAAGCAGGCCGTGGCCTTTTTTGGATGCTCAAGGGAGTTTTAATTTTTCTTACAAGCTCATATTTAGTGTCATTCAAATCCTAACTAATTACAAAGGTGTTGGGATCATTGCTTGTGGGTATTACACACTTGAGGCTTCAAGTTAGAAGCTCTAAATTCATCATCTTTATCATCATTTTGTTACTTGGATTACAACCCTCAAACACATTTGAGGAGGTACATTTCTTACTCCCTCTTGTTATTTTATGTAAGCATTAATCCTAGACTTGATATTAATATGGAATTTGTTCAAAAGGTTTTATATATTAACATAAACTTATCTCATGCTTCCGCTTGCTTTAACATTACACAAATTGGTTTTGTAATCATGTTTACCATAAGTACATGTTTTATAAACTTGTCAAATTCCTTCAATGGTATCTAGAGCCGAGGTCTATGGATTATGCTTCGTATATTTTCTTTAAACCCACTATATTTGCATTCCAAGTACATGCATGAAAATGGAATACAAATATTTTCGGGTTTGGGAGGGTTGGTAATGTTGGCCGAAATTTTGGGGCTTCCAAATGGGTTTGGAGCTTCAAACTTGGTCATGTTTTGTTGTTTATTATAGTTCACAATCAAGCCTTGACCTTATGTTTGAATGGTTGCATGTTTGGTTGAATTAATTCATTCATTTGGTATGTAATATTAATTCATTCATTTGGTTTGTAATATTATTATTTTGGTTATGTAATTTATTTTATATTTGGTATGTAAAATAGATTAAGTTGTAATTTCATTTTCTAGACAAAATGTATTAGGATATATTTTGTAAAATGATGAAGATGATGAAGACTTGAAGAACACAAGAAGAAACATTTGGATGCAAGATTAAGTGGGAGATTAAAATCTCCTACTTTATGTTATAACCCTTAACCGGTAGCATTTGTTTTCGGCTAAACAAATGTCTACCAAATTGGCTTGATTGTGAACATATTATTTTGCATGCATGGTTATTTATTTGGTTGATTATGGTTTGTATGCTTGGTTGCAACAATTATATCACAAATTAACAACTTGTAAAATGGTAATTTAATTGGTTAAATTAGACATAAATAACAATATGCAATGAACAAACTACAATTTAATTGGTTAAATTAAAATGTTAAAAGGACATTAATAAATGGTTATTAACAACACCAAATGGATTTTAATAAATGGTTATTAAAACACATATAAAATGGTTTATATCAAGTAATTGGTTTAATTACAAAACATGAAAATGGATTTTCAAATAAACCATACACTAAATGCATGTTGGTGTATGGTGCAAAAGTTTTCTCAAACTAGAATTAATGAAAACTTAAAATCCCTTATAAACTAGGCAAACAAGTTAAACGCCATCCTATTGTGTGACACTTAAAAGTATTAGGGAACTCATGATGGGATAAAGGTCACCTAACCGTTATGAGCAAACTAATATGATTAAGGTAAATTTCGCATGCTTGTGGGATAAAGGTCACCTAACCGCTTGTATGTTAAATTTACAAGTCTATACAACTAGGACGACTTGATTTGGGAATCACGAACTTAGGGTCACCGAAGCATGATGAACAAATAGGCGTTGATGGGATAAATATGCCATGCAAAAGGATTGCATGATCCCATAACTTAGAAGTTGCAAAAGGATTGCAATTGTCATAAAATGACTACCTAGCTAAATCAAATGACGGGATAAAGGTCACCTAACCGAAATTTGGTTTACCGTTGGATTCTAATATTTAATAAGTCAATTAAAATATTAAAGGGTATTGAATGTTAAAATAAAATCGATACTTAAACGAACTTTGTTAATTTTGTAGATGGCCGCCAATAATAACAACAACATACCAAACGCACCACTTAACCTAAACAACCTATCATTAAGGTCTCTCTTAGAGAAAGACAAACTCAACCATACAAACTTTATGGATTGGTTCCGCAATCTTCGGATTGTCCTCAAACAAGAGGATAAAGCGTATGTACTTGAGGACCCCATTCCCGATCAACCGGATGAGGATGATGAGGAGGCAATGGCCTTTTACGATAAGTATTGCCGCGACTCCCTTCAAGTCTCATGCCTAATGCTTGGGACTATGATTCCCGAACTCCAAAAGGATTTCGAGCATCATAGTGCATACGACATGATAACGCAATTGAAGGAGATGTTCCTTCAACAAGCACGTGTTGAGCGTTTCGAGACCGTTCGGGCGCTACATGCTTGTCGTATGGACGATACCCAATCGGTTTCATCTTATGTACTTAAGATGAAAAGCCTTATCGATCGTGCTAACCGTCTTAACCTAAACATATCAAATGAGTTAGCCACCGATCTTATCCTTAACTCCCTATCAAAAAGGTTTGATCAATTTGTAATTAATTACAATATGAATGGGATGGATAAGAGCATAGGTGAGCTTCACGGTATGCTTAGAACGGCGGAAACTAGCATGGGTAAAAGGGCTTTACCCGTGTTAGCAATCGATCAAGGTGGGTCAAAAGGTAACACCTCTAAGCCAAAGGTGGCCAAGAGAAAAGGACCCGCCCATCAAGGCAAGGGAAAGGGGAAGATGGTTACCCCAACCAAGAACAAGAACAAGAAGCAAAAGGTTGCGGAAAAGGCAAACCCCAAGGAGGACCCATGTTTCGGTTGCGGTGAGATGGGTCATTGGAAACGAAACTGTCCGGTTTACCTTAAGGAGTTGAAGGACAAGAGGGATGCAGGGCAAACCTCAGGTAATATGTATATGGTATATATAGAGCTTAGTATTACTTCTTCTAATACATGGGTATTAGACACGGGATGTGGAACTCATATTTGCAATTCTTTGCAGGGGTTCAAAAGAAGTGATCATAAGGCGGGAACATCAAGTCTCTATATGGGCAATGGTGCAAAGGTGCATGTTAAAGCTCAAGGAGATTTTATTTTGAAGCTTCCAGGCGGATTGGAACTTATTTTAGAAAATGTTTTGTATGCTCCGGATTTGTGTAGAAACATTATTTCTATTTCTCGCTTAAAACAATGTGGTTACGTTGTTAATTTTATTGATGATGATATTCATGTCTCTAAAGATAATGTATTCTATTTCAAGGCTTCGCCTTCAAATGGAATTTATGAATTGGTTCATGATGACACATCATCGAGCTCTATATACCACACTAGCACCAAGAAACTCAAAAGGGATTTGAGTGATTCCTACTTATGGCATTGTCGCCTTGGTCACATAAACAAGAACCGAATACATACACTTCAAAAGAATGGACTTTTGAAATCAAATGAAATGGATTCGTTTGAAGTATGTGAATCTTGTTTACAAGGCAAGATGACTAAAGCACCTTTCAAAGGGACTTATGAAAGAGCTAAAGATTTATTGGGATTAATACATTCGGATGTATGTGGACCCTTTAAACCCATGACTAGGAAAGGTGAAAGATACTTTGTTACTTTCATTGATGACTTTAGTCGTTTCGAATATGTCTACTTATTAAGACACAAGGACGAAACGTTTGAAGCATTCAAAGAATATCAAAACGAAGTACAAAATCAACTCAATAAGACAATTAAGGTACTACGTACCGATAGAGGAGGTGAATACCTAAGCGATGCCTTCCAAGATCATCTTAGGAGTTGTGGGATTATCTCACAACTTACTCCACCCGGAACACCCCAACTTAATGGAGTTTCCGAAAGGAGGAACCGAACCCTAATGGATATGGTTCGATCTATGATGGCCAGAAGCTCGTTACCTCTGTCATTTTGGGGTTATTGTCTAAGCTCCGCGGCTCGTATTTTAAATATGGCCCCAACCAAGAAAGTGGAACGAACTCCTCATGAGATGTGGTTTGGAAAACCTCCTTCTCTATCATACTTAAAGGTATGGGGATGTGAAGCTTATCCTAAGCGTTACGTCCCTAATAAGTTGAATGCTCGATCCACGAAGTGTATCTTCATAGGATATCCCAAGGATGATATGGGATACTATTTCTATGATCCATACGAGCAGAATGTATTTGTTGCTCGAAAGGCGGAATTCCTTGAAACTAAGTTCCTAATGGAAGGAAATAGTGAAAGGAAGATAGATCTTGAAGAGGTTCAAGATCAAGTAGATGATACACAATTGGTTGACACTAGTACTCAACATGAGGATGTTGAAACTGATCAAGTGGATGATCAAGGTACACAAGACGTTCGAAGATCTAGTAGGATTAGTAATCCTCCCGAGAGATATGGGTTTCTCGTGGAAGGTTGCTATACGGTTGATTTGGATGAACCGACAAACTACAAAGATGCTTTATCAAGAATTGATAAAGATAAATGGCAGGAAGCCATGAACGCCGAGATGCAATCCATGTATGAAAACCAAGTTTGGGAACTTGTTGTGCAACCTCCTAGCTCCAAGCTAGTTGATTGCAAATGGCTTTTCAAGAAGAAAACCGACATACATGGAAACTTGGATACATACAAAGCTAGACTTGTAGCAAAAGGTTTCACTCAAACTCAAGGGGTTGATTATGATGAAACTTTCTCGCCAGTGGCAATGCTAAAGTCTATTAGGATATTATTTGCCATTGCTGCTCACTATGACTATGAAATATGGCAAATGGATGTCAAAACCGCTTTCCTAAATGGATATCTTGAGGAAGATGTCTATATGGTACAGCCCGAAGGTTTTGTTGATCCAAAAAATCCTAAAAAGGTATGCAAGTTGAAGAAATCAATCTACGGATTGAAACAAGCATCTAGAATGTGGAATCATCGCTTTAATGAAGAGGCAAAGAAATTTGGCTTCATTAAAAATGGTGATGAAGCTTGTGTGTACAAGAAGACTAGTGGGAGCTCTACAATGTTCCTTGTGCTATATGTGGATGATATATTATTATTTGGGAATGATATTACCACAATGCAAGGAGTCAAAACTTGGCTAAAGAGTTGCTTCTCCATTAAGGATCTTGGAGACGCACAATACATATTGGGGATAGGGATCTATAGGAATAGATCCAAGAGATTGATAGGTTTAAGTCAAAGTACATACATTGATAAAATCTTGAAAAGGTTCAAGATGGAAAACTCTAAGAAAGGTTTGGTACCTATTCAAAGAGGAACCGTTCTCAATTCATCTCAGTGTCCTACCACGAAAGATGAACAAGAGAGAATGAAGAAAGTCCCATACGCATCTGCTATTGGGTCTATCATGTATGCGATGATATGTACTAGACCGGATGTGTCATGCGCTCTAAGCTTGACAAGTAGATACCAGAATAACCCAGGAAACAGTCATTGGATTGCTGTTAAAAGTATATTGAAATACCTTAGGAGAACTAAGGATATGTTTCTAATATATGGGTCTGGTGAGGAGGAACTCGCCGTAAAAGGTTACGTGGACGCGAGTTTCCAAACTGATCGAGATGACTCTCGATCACAATCCGGTTATGTCTTCATGTTAAATGGTGGTGCGGTCTCTTGGAAGAGTTCGAAACAGGAGGTTGTTGCGTTATCCACTACAGAGTCGGAGTACATTGCCGCCTCACTGGCAGCTCAGGAAGCTGCATGGATGAAGAAATTCATCGACGATTTAGGAGTGGTCCCTTCCATTCAGGACCCTCTTGAGATCTTTTGTGACAACGAGGGTGCGATTGCTCAAATCAAGGAACCTCGTGCTCATCAAAAGACTCGTCACATTGAGCGGAGATTCAACTACATCAGGGATGAGGTTGAAAAGGGAAAGATATGTATTCACAAAGTTCACACAGATCAAAATGTTGCGGATCCACTAACGAAGCTTTTACATGGGCCAAAACATGAAGGACATGTTTGTGCATTGGGGCTTCGATATTCTAGTGATTGGAAATGATCTATTTTATGTATTGTAACGGAACGAATTAGTTCAAACTCATTAATATAATTATGGTATTAATTTAATTATGAGTCATGTTCCAATTTTGCATATTTTATCCATGAATAAACTATTATTCTAAATTCCGTAGTCGATCACATTTGTGGGAACAAGTGTGAGGTTTAGACTATTATGAACTCGGATTGGTATACATTCAGGTTGAATGTGGGGCAAGGTTGCAACCAAGGTTCATAGATATTTGTGGGATACAAATATTGGAAGACCCGCTCTCAAGAATTACTGTATAGAGCCTTTGTGGTTGATCACATGTAATTTTGAGTAAAGGAGAATATCATTGTATCCTCTGACCTGAGATACATATTGGGTTCGGATATTCACCAAATATTGTGCCTTGATTCTTTCCTTTGCTATTCTGAAAGATGGTAGTACATAAGGGAGAACTCAGGTATAATGTAAAGTGTATATCTTGAACGTATGTAGTCAAGATGGAATTTGTCCCTCTTATTCGTTGAGAGTCAGATGTCTAAGGCCTGGTAAAGTTAAATCTATAAGAGAGTGATCACTCTGTATCTCTTGGATTTAACATGACATCTAGGACGAAAGGATATAATGAAAAGATTCACCTATTCATATTCGAGATGGGAACTCGAAAGGGATGATGTTATTGAATGGCACATAGTCATAACATATTGGGGGTGATGGACGGTCGTTAGGTGGTATCCATCACTTGCATTAATTTCTTATGTTTCTCGTGCAAGTGGGAGATTGAAGGTATTTCGTATGCTCGAGAGACATATTAAATTAATGTGGCTAACATGTTATGATCCAAGTCGGGTCATACCCAATAACAAGCTTACCGACACCTTATATGTATTTGATCTTAACGATTGGTTCGTTAAATAAATACGCGACACTTGAAATTTAGAAAATCGGTTTTCTAAAATATGATTACATGAGATAAATTATTTGGATAATTTATAAATATAATTGTTTAAAGGTTTAAATGATTAAGTTGTGTTATATTTTATAAAAGGTTATAAAATGTAGAAGTAACAAAATATATATATATACATGGGTTTATATAAATGTATTGTTTTATAAAAAACAACTTGAATATTGTAATACCCATGATATGTGCAGAATTTTGGACTCCAAGAAAGAGCTCCCATGCTTGTTTTTACTACTTCCTATATACACAACTTCACATGTGCATGTCTTACACTTGAACCAAGGTTTTGACTCACATTCTCTCAAGTAAAAACTAGTCATTTCAAGCTTGCAAAAACAGAAAAATTCTGCTCAAAAGAGCAAGCAGGCCGTGGCCTTTTTTGGATGCTCAAGGGAGTTTTAATTTTTCTTACAAGCTCATATTTAGTGTCATTCAAATCCTAACTAATTACAAAGGTGTTGGGATCATTGCTTGTGGGTATTACACACTTGAGGCTTCAAGTTAGAAGCTCTAAATTCATCATCTTTATCATCATTTTGTTACTTGGATTACAACCCTCAAACACATTTGAGGAGGTACATTTCTTACTCCCTCTTGTTATTTTATGTAAGCATTAATCCTAGACTTGATATTAATATGGAATTTGTTCAAAAGGTTTTATATATTAACATAAACTTATCTCATGCTTCCGCTTGCTTTAACATTACACAAATTGGTTTTGTAATCATGTTTACCATAAGTACATGTTTTATAAACTTGTCAAATTCCTTCAATATGACCGAAAAAGACGATTTTATTCTCGCGATGTCGTTAGGTCGCAAGACGTCAGAATCAGTTGATCAGAGTGGCAAACAGGGGTTTATTTTATTTATATTGTGCGGGGCCTAAATTTACTTTTAACTTTCTAATGTAGAAGGTGTAATTTAACCTAGGGTCGTGTTTTTGGATGGTTTAACGAATTGAAGATCAAGTGAATAATTGTCTTTTATTTAAATTACCTGGATAAAAGGATAGTAGTGGTTTAAGCTAAAATTCCTAATTGCGAAAAAGTAAATAAAGTGGAAGGATATCCAGAGTATGCAGATCAGGGAAATGTTGACCAAGATATTAGTTTGGGCTAGGGAAAGGTAATTATGTTGATATTAAAGCTATGATTGGAATGGTGTAGATCTGGTTGGATGAGCCAATTACATAGACCTACTTATCTCTAGACTCTCAGATTTCTCGTTGAGTAGTGAAAAGTATGTCACTTGGTTGTATAATTGAAATGTAACTATACCTCAGAGGTTATCCTTAGTAAAGCTGATGTGTTCTAGAGGGTGTGTATGAAACGGCTATCAGTTTTATATTTATTTACTACAGGAAATCACCTAAATTAAACTAAAACACAAAAGGCAAGTATACCTATCGTGTAATAATATAGCTAAGGTAAAGACCGGGAGGTCGATCCGTGGACACTATTATTGGGTGTCTTACTAGGTCAAATTAGTTAATTAAGTAGTTAAACAAGATTTAGTGATATATAGTAATTATAGGTAACTTTGGGGGTTTTTACTGTTTAATGACCGAATTGTCGATTTTAAAACTTAAGTCACAATTAAAACCTAATGCAAAATATAACTTAATTTAAAGTGTAAAGTAAATGACGATAATTAAAAGTACAATAAATTAAAAGTGCGATAAATAAAATGACAGTAAATAAAAGTACGATGAGATATAAAATAAAGGAATTATGCTTATTTAAACTTCCGTAATCATGATGTTCGACGTGTTGATTTTAATTTATTACCATGGGTTAATTGTCCTTTGTCCTGGATTATTCGATATGTCCATACGGTTTTGTCCATAATAGTCCATCGGTCATAATTATAAAGTGCGAGGGTCTTCGTCAAATTATCCTTATACCCAAAGTTAAATATTCCAACTAATTGGGGATTCGAACTGTAACAAGGTCTTAATACTTTGTTTAATGAATACACCAGGTTATCGACTGTGTGTAATCCAAGGTTTTAATACTTTGTTAACAATTACACCAATTACCCTTGAATGTAATCCACCCCTGTTTTAATGAGTCTAGTAACTATTAAATAATCCCCGTGTCCGGTCAAATGAACAATAATTCGTTCTTATAAATATCCCGCTCATCGTACCCGATTAAGCGTATGTGGTTATATATAGATACGTCAAATCATAACCTTTATATTAAATTAACGAGGTATTGTTTAGTTAATATAAAGCCCATTAATAGCCCATAGTCTAATTTCCCACAAGTGTCGATCTTTTGTCCAAACTCCAATTATGGTCCAAAACGCAATTATCCCGTCTTTAATATTTAGTCTAACATCACGATTACTTCGGATTAAATAAGCATAATAATAACTTAGCTACGAGACATTAATAAAAATAATTTAAACATAACTTACAATGAGTATTAATAGCGTAGTGTTACACGGACAGAGTTTCGACTTACAAACTTAAAACATTCGCTAACATAACCTTATTATTATTAAACTTTAATATTAAAATTATAATATTATTATAAATATATTGAGAGAGTAAGAGATTTAGAAAATAGAAAAGGTGTATCTTTCATTACTCCGCAGTCTCGTTTTATAGGCAAATGATGAATTTGAAATTTTCACTTATCACCCCTTAACTATGCTCAATTAACAACTTTTTATTATTTATTATTTATTATTATTCTTATTATGAATTATTTAAATATTATATTATATTCTTGTGCATAGTTGACTTGTACTTTCAGCTCCGTTGCGTCGAGCGTTGAAAGTTGGTTCATGTCTCGGTTCCGGATTTTCGAACGCCTTTTCGTATAATTTAATATCTTGTACTTTTTAGCTTTTTGGTCATTTGCGTCTTCAAATCGTCGAATCTGTCTTTTGTCTTCACCTTTTATTATTTAAACGATAATTACTTGAAATTAGAACAATTGCAACTAAAAGCTTGACTTTCTTGAAGGATAATGTTATGAAATATATGTTCGTTTTTAGCATTATCAAAAGCACTATGTTAATTAGTGAGTTAAGTTGTAATCCTAACCCTCGTTATCAGTTTAGTTAACTGAATAACAACGTGCCGTGTTGATTGAACACTGATCACAAACGGAAGGAGTCCGTCGGGTTAAGTTGAAAAAACCTTAAATGAAAACTAACAACCATTTCATCATACTAATGAGATCAAACCAAATCAAACATTATACAGCATTACAGTTGATATACTGAAAGTAAAGCAGATAGAAACCTAACAGATACCTAAACTGTGACAACCCGGAACTTTCTAACCAAATTTAAACTTTATCTTTATATTATTCTGACACGATAAGAAAAGTTTGTTAAGTTAAATCTCAAGAATTTTAAACTGTGTTCATACATTCATTATAACCTCGACCAAAATTTCGACGATTCACGAACCGTTATATATAAATAAATATGTATATATATGTATATATATATTATAACTTGAGAATATTAATAAAGTATTAAATGTATAATACTTTACACGAACGTATTTGTTTCAATATGTTTATCGATGGAATTAGAAGATAATATCAAATGATTGATTTATCAGATACATTGTGATATGATTACGGGTCTACTGTGATTTAAGAAATCTATTCTTTTTGACAACATTCGGAAAATGGTAAAGTGATTTATAAGTAAGAATGTGGAGTGTAAATAACTTAGATGTTGGATATCGACAAGTTAAGTAACTCGACATTTTTCATTAAGATAATTTCATACGTTTATTTAACCTTTGGACTTTATCCCATGCTTCACCAACAGACTGTAATTTAAAAACTTGAAACCTATTATGAATATATATGATTCTACCTTTCTAAAACGTTTTATGATATAATGATTTCCATTATTTTAACCTTTAAACAAAATGATTCTTAAATATATTTAGTTTTGGAAAACAAAAGTATCATATTTATTTGATTTAGTTTTAAACGTACAAAAACGTTTTCAGTTTAAAAAGAACTTTATTATTAAAACGTATATAACTTTTATAAATATCTAGAACCACTTTTGATAACTCATTACTTAACCAGTATGATAAAGATAACGATATTTATATTTTATTTTATTAAATATATATAACGATTTAAATTAATATTATATATATTTATACGCGTATTATACGTACATAGTTTTATACTTTTACTATACTTAAACTTTACCTTTACTTTATTTTTACTTTACTTTAATTTTAATAATTCATACTTTAATAATTCACTTTAATAATTCATACTTTAATAATTCACTTTAATAATTCATACTTTAATAATTCACTTTAATAATTCATACTTTAATAATTCACTTTAATAATTCAAAAATCTATTATAAATAGAATTCAATAGGTTTGATTATTTCATAGAAACTTGAAAATATTTTTTCTCTAAACTCTCTCAATTGATTTACATATATATATTTACTCCGTATTATATCAAGATATTATTAGTATACATAAAATATTACGACAGAGTGCTGTCCGAGTGATTTCGAAATTATTTTTCGAGCGAGATAGAGCTAAGGAAATTATGGGTTATAGCTATGGAGGTTATGTGTATGGTTCGGGAGTATTGCTCGTGAGTCAAACTAGTGTTTATCATCCCCGTTGCGTCTACGTACTTTTCCTGCGATATTGAATCTCAATATTGATCTGTGAGCCCTCATAACTTAACTTTTATATATTATTAGTGTATCCCTGACTAGTGCTCGAGTATATAGGATTATGCATGCTTATACATTCGTTATTGTCGTTAGATAGGTTATGTCGAATCTTGAATTAAATACATATGCTATTAAGATAAGGTATATGATATGCATGTCATTGGAAAGCTAGCGAAAAATTGAGAACTTTTCATTTAGATATCGAATGGTTTCGATGAACAGTTTAGAAGTTATAGTCAATTGAATTTTTGTAAAAATGATTATTATTATCGTCGTTATTATCGTCGTTATAATCTAATTATTATTATTATTATTATTATTATTATTATTATTATTATTATTATTATTATTATTATTATTATTATTATTATTATGATTATTATTATTATTATTATTATTATTATTATTATTATTATTATTATTATTATTATCGTTATTAATAAAAGATATTATTGTTATTTTTATTATTATTATTATCGTTATTATCGTTAAGATTATTATTATTATTATTATTATTATTATTATTATTATTATTATTATTATTATTATTATTATTATCATTCAAATAGTTATTAGTATTATCATTAATATTATTATTATTATTAGTATTATTATAATTAAAACTAATATTAGTAACATCTAATTATTATGATTACTATTATTATTATTAGTTTGAACGCGATATAAAAGACGACTAAAAGCTATTAAACGAAGCGATTAGGAAATAATGAGTATGAGTATCATGATGAATTAAGATATTGTAAGATATTGATTTAAAGAAAAAATATCGTTTTCATTATTTTACTATTATTATTATTAAAAGTATTATTAATATTAAAACTATCATTTTTACTAAAATTATTATTTTTAATAAAAATATCATTGTTAATATGAAACATCATTATTATTATCATTTTAGTACTATTATTAATAAAAATTATCATTTTATCATTTTTAGAAAATATAATTATTGTTATTTTTATTAGTAGAATAATAATAATTATTACAAAATAATACAACTTTTACTAATTATTATTATTATCAATATTATTTTATCAAATAAATATGTGATACAAAGATATTTTACTACGTATAATATAATTACATTAATAATACCTATCATATTACAACAACAACAACAACAACAACAACAACAACAACAACAACAACAACAACAACAATACTCAATCCCACGAGTGTAGGGTATGGGGGAGGTGGAGTGTAGACAATCATTCCTCAAACCCTAGATTAGAGGGAAGTCACGACTCCACCCGCGGGTATAGAACCAACGACTAGATAAGATCATCCCACCCTCTACTCGAGAGCCAAGAGATTGCTTCCTGAGGGACCTCCGGCTAGGAAAGCTCAATAAAACGAGAAAGTGCGGGCATACGTACCTGTAAGCGTTACGTGCGTCTAGGAAGATGAAACCATACGAAGAAGCCAAAAAAGAAAACACAAATAGCAGTAAAGCACAACAGTATGACAGATAGCATGAAAAATATAATGCGCAGTAAAAAGTAAATTCCAGGAAAAAAAAAAAGGTCACACAACCCCCCCCCCCCCATATATATATATATATATATATATATATATATATATATATATATATATATATATATATATATATATATATATGCTCCCACACACAGAAAAGCATGTAAAAATACTTATAACTAAACATGTATACATATAGATACATACATACATATACACCTAGATACATACATACATACATACATACATACATACATACATACATACATACATACATACATATATTAAAAAAAACTCCTAGATACCGAGATGCAATATACGGCTATACAGGTAAAACAGATACCAAGTAAAGGGATATATATATATATATATATATATATATATATATATATATATATATATATATATATATATATATATATATATATATATATATATATATATATATAGTGTAGCTATATATTATATAGTAATAGTAAAAAAAAAAAAACTCTAGCGCCTTTATTAGTTCTAATATGCCTGAAAAAGAGTCCTACTCAATTACACTAATTCTACTCCTCCACAGGCTCCTATCAGAAGTCATGTCCTCCGTCAGTAGAAGCTCTTTCAAGTCAACCTTCAATCTATCCTCCAATCTATGTCTGGGTCTACCCCTTCTCCTTACGCCCCCAATAACGAGGGTCTCGACTCTCCTAACCAGAGCTAAAAGTGGGCACCTCATAACATGCCTAAACCATCTAAGTCTTCCTTCCCTCAGCTTGTTGGTTATGTTCCCAACTTCCAAGTTCTCCCTAAAAACTCCATTTGGTATCATATCAAGCATGGTCTTGCCACACGTCCACCTAAGCATCCTCATTTCTGCCACCTCCATCCTCCTCTCTTGGGCTTTCGTCATTGGCCAATACTCTAATCCGTACAGCATGGTTGGTCTGATTACCACCTTGTAGAATTTCCCTTTCAATTTGAGGGGTATCTTCTTGTCGCACAACACCCCTTTCACTGCCCTCTACTTCAACCATCCTGCCCGTATACGATGCGCCACGTCCTCATCTATCCTTCTCGATTTGTGAAGCATCGAGCCTAAATATCTAAAAGACTCTCATAGAGGTAAAGTCTGATCCCCAATTCGGACATCCACTATATCCTCTTGTTCCTCTTCGCTCGTCTTGAAATCGCATCTAAGGTACTCCGATTTAAGTCTGCTAATCCGTAGGTCATTTGATTCTAGAGTGATCCTCCATTGCTCTAGCCTTCTATTAAGCTCATCCTGGAAATTCGAAACTAATACAATATCGTCGGCGAATATTAGGCACCATGGGATGTCATCTTGTATCCTTTGAGTTAGTTCGTCTAGGATCAAAGCAAAAAGATATAGGCTAAGGGCCGATCCCTGATGTAAGCCTACCTCTACCGGGAAAAACTATGTGTTTCCTACCGTCGTACGTACACGAGTCTTCGCCCCCTCGTACATATCTCTAATCATTCTTATATATCTACTTGGGACACCCCTAACATTAAGAGTCTTCCAAATCAGCTCGCGCTGGACACAGTCATAAGCCTTTTCCAAGTCTAAGAACGCCATGTGTAGGTTCTTTTGTTTTTCCCTATATTTCTCCTTAAGGCTTCTAACGATGTGAATCGCCTCCATGGACGAGCGTCCTGGCATGAAGCCGAATTGGTTCTCTGAAACCTTTGTCTCGCGTCTAAGCCTCGTCTCAATCACTCTCTCCCAAAACTTCATAGTACGACTAAGTAGCTTAATGCCTCTGTAATTACTACATATTTGCGCATCTCCCTTGTTCTTGTAAATGGGAATAACCTCACTGAGTCTCCATTCCATAGGCATCTTTGCACTTCTAAACATCGTGTTGAAAAGGTTTGTTAACCATCTAACCCCGTCGTCTCCTAGGCACCTCCACGCCTCGATCGGGATTTGGTCTGGTCCTACTGCTTTGTTTCTCCCCATCTTTCGTAGGGCCGTTCTAACTTTCTCATGGTTAATCCTCGTGCAGAAACAGTTGTTTTAATATTCACGAACCTCATCGTGGAGTTCCCCGTTCCGCTTAGGTCTATCCCTACCGAAAAGGGATGAAAAATACTTTTCCCATCTTTTCCTAATGAGGTCTTCTCTCACTATACTTTGACCTGCTTCATCCTTGATATATTTAACATTAACTAAGTCCCTGCCTCTTCGCTCCCTAGCTTTAGCTATTCTATATATGTCATTGGCTCCCTCCTTGGAGTCTAGTTTCCTATATAAATCTTCATAAGCTTTGTCTTTTGCAATTGCTACGGCCTTCTTTGCTTCTCTTTTGGCTTCTTTATATCTTTCTTCTACCCTAGTCCTCTCTGCAGGTGTTCCTTCTTCAAAAGTAATGAGCTCCCTAAACCTCGTCTGCTTTAACGCGACTTTCGTTTGGACATCATCACTAAGCCACCACGATTCTCTACTACTCTTGTGGGCTCTCGATGTCCCTAATGTCACCCATAAAGCTTCTTTTTCCACCTCTCTGATAGTAGATGCCATGCGGTTCCATATCTGGTCTACGTCAGTATGAGCTACGTTATCCCCTTCTACACTCAATCTATCAGCAACAGTCGCTCTAAAAGTCTCCACCGTCGCACCATGTAGGTTCTTCCAAAGGATTCTATGTTGCACAACCCTGGCCCTCCTGCCAACTCTTCCCCAGGTGACTAGGTCCATAACCAACAATCTATGATGGGAGGAGCATGTCAAGGCTGGCAGGACCTTACAGTCCTTACATGTCCTGAGTTCCCCTTTACGAAGGAGCAAAAAGTCAATCTGGGTGCTACGACCCCCGCTATAAAAAGTGGCTAACTGAGCATCCCTCTTCTTGAAGAAAGAGTTTGCTACAACCAACTCGTGGGCAATGGAAAACTCAAGAATTGAGCGCCCTTCTTTATTTCTAGGACCAAACCCAAAGCCCCCATGGGCTCCCTCGTAACCTTCTGCCTCCGCTCCTATGTGTCCATTCAGATCACTCCCTATAATCAGTCGATGGTCAGCTGGGAACCCCCTCACTACCTCATCTAACAAATCCCAAAAACTCTTCTTTTCTGCATCACTTAAACCCGCATGAGGTGCGTATGCGCTAATGACCGTAAAAGTCTCCTCCTAATAATTAGACTAATCGACATAATCCTATCGCTAAACCTACCCACGTCAACGACGTTATCCTTATGTGGTTTTCCTAAAAAGATACCTACCCCGTTCCGTGCTATCCTAGAACCCGAGTACCACAACCTATAGTCCTTAACATCAACCGCCCCTTCACCCTTCCATCTAGTCTCTTGAACACACCCTATGTCCACTTTACTCTTAAGAAAGGTGTCAACGAGCTCGATCCTCTTGCCCGTCAAGGTTCCTATATTCCAACTACCCACTCTAATCCTACCAAAGGTGGCTACCCTACTACCTCTTCTAACCCCTATAGGCCTACCCACCCCTAAAGTAGGAGGACATGACCTCAAGTAACCATAAGAATGTGTAGGGTCTATATTAACCTATATACACCAAAACAAGCTAAAAAAAGAATATGTTAAAATTAAAATATATAAAACTGAAAATGAAATGAATGTAAAAGATGAAAAAGCCCTTTAGGTAATTTTATATAGAAGTAGACAGTAATTTTAGAAGTATTAGTAATTTTATGTGCTCAAAAGATATAATATATGTTAATATATGAATAAGAGAAATAAGAAAATGAATAAGAGATAAGATATATATATATATATATATATATATATATATATATATATATATATATATATATATATATATATATATATATATATATATATATATATATATATATATATATATATATATACAAGCAAAACAGGCAGCAGACAGAAGCAGTTAACTAAAACAAAAAAAAGGGAGTGGTAAGAGGTAACCGGCCAGAAAGTTATTTTCCGGTAGCAGCCGGCAGCAATTGACGTGAAACGGTGAGGCCGGCGAGAACAAAAGTGGTTGTTTCTTGTGAGGAAAAATGTTCCTTAGCCCGATCCGTAGAAGGTGGTATCCCACTTGCCGAAAAATGGCTGAGAAAACCCAACTTACTCGCCGGAAAACGCACCTCTGATGGATTATTCCTGGTGGCGCGTGGGAGCTCCGACGACGGCAAGACCAGGCTGGGTAGGTTCGTAAGCTAATTTCCAATTGAATGGAAGTGGTGGTGTCTTCTAATTTTCGGGTAAATGCTTGTTATTTACAGTCAAAATTAGTTGGTGGTTGTAGGATTTTTAGAACGTTGGGAGAAAAACACAGTAGGAGAGAGAGTTCTTAAAGTATATTTTTATTATATAAATTTTAATATAAAATTTTATTTATTAATAAAAGAACTATATTATTTACTTTAATAAAATCTGTTAAAAATATTTAAATATATAAAATGACTATATTTAAACTATATAATAATCATGTATAAATTTTGGAAGACATTTTGGTCAATATGACTTTTGTTGACTTTTGCATATTTAGTCTCGAGCATTAGGATTGTGATACACTACGACTTGACCTAAATTGTTAGACAGATATTGATCAAACATATATATATATATATATATATATATATATATATATATATATATATATATATATATATATATATATATATATATATATATATATATATATATATATAATTAATATAGGTTCGTGAATCCAAGGCCAACCTTGCACTTGTTCAATGATGTCATATGTATTTTTACTACAAAATACAGTATTGTGAGTTTCATTTGCTGCCTTTTTAAATGCTTTTGCAATATATATTTTTGGGACTGAGATTACATGCGCTGATTTTATAAATGGTTGACAAAATAGACACAAGTACTTAAAACTACATTCTATGGTTGGATTATTATACCGAATATTGCCCCTTCAAGTCTGGTAACCTAAGAATTAGGGAAATGGCCCCTAATTGACGCGAATCCTAAAGATAGATCTATGGGCCTAACAAACCCCATTCTGGAATTTGGAATGCTTTAGTACTTCGATTTAAATGGTGATTGCGATTGCCAATATTTATGGCATACTTGCGAGTATGCGAGGGATATTCTATATGCATTATGTTAATGTTGGTTACCAGGTGTTCATCATACGAATGATTTTTATACACTTGCGAGTGTAAGGTTGTTTATGAAAAATGAAATCTTGTGGTCTATTAAAATTATGGAATTGATGGATTATGATAAACTAATGAACTCACCAACCTTTTGGTTAACACTTTAAAGCATGTTTATTCTCAGGTATTAAAGAAATCTTCCGCTGAGCATTAGCTCATTTTAAAGATATAACTTGGAGTCATTCATGGCATATATCGAAAGATGTTGCATTCGAGTCATTGAGTTCATCAAGATTATTATTAAGTCAATTATAGTTGGATGTATTATGAAATGGTATGCATGCCATCAACTTTAGATGTAAAGAAAGTTTGTCTTTTAAAAACAAATGCAATGTTTGTAAAATGTATCATATAGAGGTCAAATACCTCGCGATGTAATCAACTATTGTGAATCATTTATAATGTATATGAACGGGTCCTTTCAGTTAGTATCAGAGCGGTGGTCTTAGCGAACCAGGTCTGCATTAGTGTGTCTAACTGATAAGTCGTTAGGATGCATTAGTGAGTCTGAACTTCGACCGTGTCTGCATGTCAAAAGTTTTACTTATAATTTTTGTCAGAATATACCTGCTTATCATTCTTAGTCTAGACACATCTTATTGCATTGATTGCATGAATAGTGTAGAGAGAAAATTCATATCTTAGAGTATCTGCTAATTCATATCTTAGCGTATCTGTTACTATAAACATTGCCTGACATATTCTGTAAATTCCTCTGTAATCTACGAAATCTTTTACTCTATATATATAGATATTCTGTGTAATTAGAATATCATCCGATAGCTGAAAATCATTTCATATCGGAAAAAAAATTTCTTTATTCAATTGTACGAAATGGAATTCGTCATTAGTTCAAGTCCCTCGAATTCCGATATGGAATCCCACTCAAGCTCCGAAAGCAGTGTGACTGGAATGGATCAACCAATCAGCCATCATCTATTTTGGATGAATTGGAGATGGTGTCATAACCCGTCCTTAACCATAAGAACGAGTTAGATAACGTATGATTTCATTGCGAGGTATTGACCTCTATATGCGACATTTTTAAAAGAACAACTGCATTTATTTTACATTACAAACCATAACTCTTATGATAATACAAGCTTTAGACAATATAAAGATGATTATCGTTTAGCGATAATCTTAGACTTACAAACTTTACATGTGATGATAACAATACGATTTCTAGCATATTTTACATTACAACTCCTCGGATATGCAGTTTTGTTTTTGACACAAATATGCATACACAAGATCTTGCTTAAATTCAACATGTTGCAGCGGAAGCTTTTAGTTATCACCTGAGAATAGACATGTTTAAAACGTCAACATAAAGTTGGTGAGATATAGGTTTAATGCCGGCAGCGATATAAATATAGACCACAAGATTTCATATGTAAACATTTTAATAAAAATATTCTAAGTGGTTGAGCACTTGGTAACCATACTTAACATTTAATCACGTCGCATATTCCCTTTATTATGAAATCTTACTACACCGTACCAAGTGTAGTCACGAAACGAAGTACTGTGCAACCGTTGAATACTGGTAGTCCAGTCCGGTTGGGGTTGTCAGGCCCGATAGATCTATCAACAGGATTCGTGTTTACAATACCGCTGTAAATAGTAGTTACCAAGCTACAGGGAAGTATGCCAGTGGTACAACTCAACGTAGAATATATTTTTCAGTTACTTGTGTCCATAACGTAAAACATAAAATACATGTATTCTCATCCCGAAATACTTAGAGTTTAAAAGTGGGACTATATACTCACTTTTGCCTTGAAGATATATATATTTTGACTTGGTCTCCGGTTGATATCACGAACCTATCCATATATAATATATCAATATATGTTCATTTTAAACAATCGTCACGTATATATACTTATAATACTTTTAATGTCTTCTTAGTCCGTAGTTAGCAATTCAATTTTAATGGTTCATATTTAGGTGTTTAATAAATAAAACCCCCATCGAAATAAATAAAACCCCCATCGTATTCGTATTGGTCGGGATTAATCTTGACCCATGGTACCTATATTGTCTAGAAGACGTATTGCGTACAATCATGGGATCTTATGATTAATCTTCTCGTATTGTTTACGGGTGATCCTGAAATATATAAAATTAAATTATGAGTACATATATATAAAATATCATGTTATTTTAAAAAGATGTGATTTATTTAATTTTTCTCCAATTATTTTTGTGGCTAAACTAGTTTTGGATATCCGATTTTGTTTTGGTCATAGTTTCTTCATTACAACTCCGTTTTCGTTGGTTGAACTTGCCACTTCCTTGGATCGAGTCCTTCTTTAAGAATATGAACTGCAAATACCTTAGTTTGTATTCGAAATCACAGGTCATAGGTCAAATTTTGGTGAAACTTATGAAGTTAATCATTTTCCCTTATGCAAACAACATTAAATGATTATTTTTCTAAAAATACTTATACTTTGAGTTAAATCATGAAATTTTTATGTGTTATCATATTCATAGTAAATATCATTTTTCCAGAAAATAAACCTCCAATTCAAGGTTCAAAATAGTTTTTAATTATCCAACCCAAAACAGCCCCCGGTTGCACTCCGACGTCGTAAATTCAGTTTTTAAGGTGTTCTTTGAAAAACCAAGTTATACCTTGTTAAGTTAGCATATCCTTATGATATATTACAGGTCTTGAAGTATTTTAAAAGTTAATTTAGAAGGATCTATTTAGTTTGCAAACAAGTTTGAAATCATTCAAACTATGTTCTTGTTGTTAAAATTGTATACCATAGAATAAGATAACTATATATATATGAATCGAATAAGGTTATGAACAAAGTTACTACCTCAAGTTACTTGGACAAGATTGCTGTAAAAGAGGAGTAAAAACCTAGAACCAAAAGAGTGGTGGAGTTGGATGAAAGATTGGAAGTAAACTTGTGTTCTTGGAAGGATTCTTGAAGTGTTTTTGTAAGGGTTTTCTTATGGTGATTAAGTGATGTTTTTGAAGCTAGATCTTCATGGTTGTGGGCTGAGATGGTTAAGGGTTTTAAGGCTCTTGAAAGTGTATTCCTAACTAGCAAAATGATGTAGCAAAATTGAAAATGGATGGAGTATATATGGTGGTGATGGTGGCGTGAATGATGAAGATCATGGACAAAATTTATGTTGTAATTTTGTGTAATTAGTCATACTATCATACAAAAGTAATTACCTTATACTTAAGGCATGAACAAGAGAGTTACCTTATACATAAGGCATGAACAAGGGCTGGTTGGTGGTGATTTGATGTGTATATACCAATAGTAAATACGTATAGAAGCTAGGTATGATACGAGTACATATACTCTAAATATACGTATAGAAATCTTGTGAAAATGGAACGAGGATTCAAATATAATTATCTTTTGTGAATATACTTATATTGTTTTATGTATTTAAGTCCTTAAAAAGTGATTAAATACATTACATATACGATATATGTATAAACATTATAGGTTATAAGTATTTATATCAAAGAACGTTACGTATGGTTATTGTTTTGAAAACTTAAGTTAGTAGTTTCAAAATATACTTATAACTTATTGTTATTAATACAAAATAAGGTATTACAACATTCTTAGATCATGTTAAATATGTATTTATACATATATATACACAAACGTATAATTATCATATGTTATATAGTTCGTGATATCATCGGTCAACTAGACGGTCAAACGTTGTGTAAAACTCTTTTTAAAAACATAAGTCTCAACAATTTGGATTGCTTATCATGTTGGTAAGGTTTAATTTATGTAAATATTAATCTTATAAGTATAGATCGATCGAAAAAGTCCGGGTCATTACAGTACCTACCCGTTAAATAAATTTCGTCCCGAAATTTTAAAATCGTACCTATTTTGCGTCATCGGGAAACAAATGCGGGTACTTTTGTTTCATTTGATCCTCTCGCTCCCAAGTAAACTCGGGACCTCTTCGTGCATTCCAACGAACTTTAACGATCGGTATGTTGCTCTGCTTGAGCCGTTTAACTTCACGGTCCATGATCTCGACTGGTTCTTCTATGAATTGTAGTTTCTCGTCAACTTGAATTTCTTCAAGAGGAATGGTGAGGTCTTCCTTTGCTAGACACTTTTTAAGGTTCGAGACGTGAAATGTATTATGTACTCCGGCGAGTTATTGCGGTAACTCAAGTCGATAAGCTACCGGTCCGATGCGTTCAATAATCTTGAACGGGCCTACATACCTTGGGTTTAGTTTACCCCTTTTTCCAAAACGTATTACACCTTTCCAAGGTGACACCTTTAGCATAACCATGTCACCGATCTGAAACTCTAATGGTTTCCTTCGGACATCGGCGTAGCTCTTTTGGCGACTACGGGCCGTTCTCAATCTCTCCTTGATTTGTACTATCTTTTCAGTAGTTTCATGTATGATCTCGGGACCAGTTAATTGTCGATCTCCTACTTCATTCCAACAGATAGGAGATCTACACTTCCTTCCATACAGTGCTTCGAATGGTGCAGCTTTAATGCTCGCATGATAACTATTATTATACGAGAATTCTGCTAACGGTAAATACTTATCCCATCCGTTTCCAAAATCGATCACACATGCCCTGAGCATGTCTTCAAGAGTCTGAATTGTTCTTTCACTCTGCCCGTCAGTTTGCGGATGATATGTGGTGCTCATATCCAAACGAGTTCCTAGGGCCTCTAATAGTGATTGCCAGAACTTTGATGTAAATCTACTATCACGATCGGATATAATGGAAATAGGTATTCCATGCCTTGAAACAATTTCCTTTATATACAATCGTAATAGTTTCTCCATTCTATCCGTTTCCTTTATAGGCAAGAAATGTGCAGACTTGGTGAGACGATCAACAATCACCCAAATGGTGTCGTATCCCCAGGCAGTCTTTGGTAACTTCGTGATGAAATCCATGGTAATACCATCCCATTTCCATTCTGGGATTTCTGGTTGTTGAAGTAACCCTGACGGCTTCTGGTGTTCTGCTTTGACTTTGGAACAAGTTAAACATTCCCCAACATATGTTGCAACGTCTGTCTTTAAATTAGGCCACCAATAATGCGTCTTAAGATCTTGATACATCTTTCCAACTCCAGGATGTATCGAGTATCTTGTCTTATGTGCCTCGTTCAATATCAACTTCCTTAATCCACCTAACTTCGGTACCCAAATACGATTTGCAAAATATCGAGTTCCATCTTCCCGTATAACGAGTTGCTTCTCATACTTCTTCATTATTTCATTTCCTATATTTTCTTTAGTAAGTGCTTCTCGTTGAGCCTCTTTGATTTGTGAGTTGAGATTCATGCGAATTTTTATGTTCATTGCTCGTACTCGAATTGGTTCTCGTTCCTTTCTGCTTAGTGCGTCAGCCACCACATTCGCTTTCCCGGGATGATAACGAATTTCACAATCATAGTCGTTTATTAACTCGACCCACCTACGTTGCCTCATGTTCAGCTGTTTCTGATCAAAAATATGTTGAAGGCTTTTATGATCAGTAAACACAGTGCATTTAACTCCATACAAGTAGTGTCTCCATATCTTTAATGCAAACACGACTGCTCCCAGTTCTAGATCATGCGTCGTATAATTCCGCTCGTGAATCTTCAATTGTCGGGATGCGTATGCAATAACTTTCTTCCGTTGCATAAGAACGCAACCAAAACCTTGTCGCGAAGCGTCACAATATATTTCAAAATCATCGTTCCCTTCTGGTAACGATAAAATAGGTGCCGTAGTCAACTTCTTTTTCAGTAATTGAAATGCACTCTCCTGCTCAGAGGTCCATTCATATTTCTTCCCTTTTTGCGTTAACGCTGTCAACGGCTTAGCTATTCGGGAAAAATCTTGAATAAACCTTCTATAATAACCGGCTAAACCCAAAAATTGGCGTATCTGCATTGGTGTCTTAGGAGTCTCCCATTTTTCAATGGCTTCAATTTTTGCTGGATCAACCTGAATTCCTTTGCTACTAACAACGTGGCCAAGAAATTGCACTTCTTTCAACCAGAAAGCACATTTAGAAAATTTAGCATATAGCTGTTCTTTTCTCAACAACTCTAATATCAACCTTAAATGCTGCTCATGCTCTTGCTCACTCTTGGAATAGATAAGAATATCATCAATGAAAACGATAACAAACTTATCTAAATACGGACTACAAACTCGATTCATGAGGTCCATGAATACAGCTGGCGCATTTGTCAACCCAAACGGCATGAACAAAAATTCGTAATGACCATAACGTGTCCGAAAAGCAGTTTTCGGAATGTCCTCTTCTTTGACACGTAATTGATGATAGCCCGACCTTAGGTCAATTTTCGAGTACACACATGATCCTTGCAGTTGATCAAATAAGTCGTCAATTCTCGGTAGTGGATACCGATTCTTGATAGTTAACTTATTTAATTCACGATAATCTATACACATCCTAAAAGATCCATCTTTCTTTTTAACAAATAGAATCGGAGCTCCCCACGGTGAAGTACTTGGTCGTATGAATCCACGATCCAGTAATTCTTTTAACTGACTCTGAAGTTCTTTTAACTCGGACGGTGCAAGTCTATATGGAGCATGGGCAACTGGTGCAGCTCCTGGTACTAAATCTATTTGAAATTCTACAGATCTAAATGGAGGTAATCCCGGCAACTCTTCCGGAAAAACTTCAGGAAAATCTCTTGCCACAGGCACGTCGTTGATGCACTTCTCTTTTTCTTTCTTTTCAACTTTATTAACATGTGCTAGAATAGCATAACATCCCTTTTCTAAACACTTCTTGGCTTTCAAACAGCTAATGAGTTTTAGCTTTGAGTTACCCTTCTCTCCATAAATCATCACCGGCATTTTATCCTTACAAGGAATGCGAATTGCCTTCTTGGCACACACAACTTCAGCTCCTACTTTGGACATCCAGTCCATGCCGACTATTACATCAAAACTTCCTAATTCTACGGGTATCAAGTCAATTTTAAACGTTTCACCGGCTAAATTTATTTTACAATCACGACAAATTTTATCGGCTTTAATTAGTTTACCATTAGCTAACTCAATCATGTACTTAGCATCTAGAGGTAATGATGAACAATTCAATTTAGTGTAAAAATTTCTACACACGTAACTTCTATCGGCACCAGTATCAAATATAATAGATGCTGATAAGTTATTAATGGTAAACGTACCCGTAACAAGCTCCGGGTCTTCACATGCCTCTCTAGCATTAATAATAAATGCTCTCCCACGTGCAGGTCCGATATTCTTCTCTGGATTCAGGCACTGGCTCTTATAGTGACCTTGTTTTCCACACCCATAACAAGTAATGGTAGCCAAAGCAGTTCTATTTGCATTGGTGGCAGGAGTCTTGGTACCATTTGTATTTGTAACGAGAGCCCTACAATCTTCAGCAAGATGACCCTTTCAATTACATTTGTTGCATACCACATTACAGTAGCCAGAGTGATGTTTGTGGCATCGGTTACATAAAGGATTTTGTCCTTTGTAACCAAAGCTTAAACCACTACCCGCACCTTGCGTGATTTCTTGTTTCTTAAAAGATTGTTGTTGGTTACCTCGATCATAATTTCCATTCCACTTTCTTTTATTACCTGATACCTTTACATCAGTATTGGATACTTTCTTATCCATGATGACCTGATCCATTAGCTCGTTTGCCATGGTTACAGCTTCATGAATTGTCTTAGGTTTCGATGCTGTAACATTTGCCTTGACCTTTTTGGGCAAACCATCTTTGTACATTTCAATCTTCCGTTCTTCGGTTGGAACCAATTCAGGACATAGCAAAACTAATTCCATGAATCGCTGATTGTAGTTGGTGATTTCGGTACCAACAACCTTCAGGCTTCGTAATTCATCTTCCAGCTTCCTAACCTCGTTCCTTGGACAATACTCATTGATTAACATTATTTTGAATTCTTCCCATGGAGTATCATAAGCTACATCTCCTCCTACAGCCTTCACATAATTTTTCCACCACGTGAGTGCACTATCTTGTAAAGTGCACGATGCATACTTGGTCATGTCCTTTTCAACACAACCACTGATTTTAAACACAGTCTCCATCTTTTCTATCCACCGGGTTAAACCGATTGGTCCTTCTGTTCCACTGAATGATGAGGGCTTGCAAGCTTGAAAAGTTTTGTAGGTGCATCCTACACGAGGATTTGGGTTAACTGCAGCAGCTCTTGCAGCCTCGACCCATAACATTCTGTCGTTCACTCGCTGGTTGATGAATTCCTCGACTTCTTGTTCCGTCATTCGATTCAATCGCGCCATATTCTTCTATAAGAATGAAAAGAAAATAATTATTCACATGGAATATTATAGATGTAGTGTATATTTACAGTACATTATAGCTTATTAATAATATGAACCAGGTATTATTATAAAAGCCTTTTCTTCTTATTAGCGTTTTATAATTATATCTAGGGTAGTACCTACCCGTTAATGTCCATACTTAATAGCTTAGTACAGAACCAATTACTACCATCTAAATAATACTTAACCATGGAAAATTATTGCATTTCATACTTCACTATTTTACATATGCTTATCTTACATCGAACATTAAGCAAACCACACTAATAATATTATACAAAACATTATATGATCCCATGGTTTAATACGGTAGCGCATCGTTTGGTCTATTTTCTAGGATGTTTAGGTTCAAAGAATCGCTTAACACTTATCCTGGCTGTCTGCCTATATTTTGGCGGTGTCTCCCTATATTTTGGCTGAGGGGCCGAAGAACTAGATGCCGGAATAGAATGAATAGGGATAGCGGGAATAGGGGTGGTAGTGTCTAGTGGAGTTGGTGCTACATCATCCTCGCTAAACTCGGGATTTGGATTTTCTAATTCATTAGCCTTTCGTTTCTTTCCTCGTTCAAACTTGTCTTCCGTAATTTCCTGTATATCTTCCTCCTCGGGTTCACTTTCCTCCTCGGGTTCACTTTCCGGGTTCTCTATAGTTGGTTCATCCGGAATTTGTGAGTCTTCCCCAAAGATATTATTTTCGTCATCGGATAGGTTAATGACTGGAACACCATCTGAAGATTCTGGTTCGGAGTCGCTGAATGTGATAATAAGTTTTGAGCCCGACATCTATCATACAACAACTAACCCATTAGTACTACATAATATTTACATATAAATTTTAACCAACAATGATAAGCAATGGTTTTTAAATCAGACCCGGTCAAAGTCCAGACTTACTAATGTATCCTAACGACTTATCAGTTAGACACACTAATGCAAACCTGGTTCGCTAAGACCACCGCTCTGATACCACATGTCATAACCCGTCCTTAACCATAAGAACGAGTTAGATAACGTATGATTTCATTGCGAGGTATTGACCTCTATATGCGACATTTTTAAAAGAACAACTGCATTTATTTTACATTACAAACCATAACTCTTATGATAATAAAAGCTTTAGACAATATAAAGATGATTATCATTTAGCGATAATCTTAGACTTACAAACTTTACATGTGATGATAACAATACGATTTCTAGCATATTTTACATTACAACTCCTCGGATATGCAGTTTTGTTTTTGACACAAATATGCATACACAAGATCTTGCTTAAATTCAACATGTTGCAGCGGAAGCTTTTAGTTATCACCTGAGAATAGACATGTTTAAAACGTTAACATAAAGTTGGTGAGATATAGGTTTAATGCCGGCAGCGATATAAATATAGACCACAAGATTTCATATGTAAACATTTTAATAAAAATATTCTAAGTGGTTGAGCACTTGGTAACCATACTTAACATTTAATCACGTCGCATATTCCCTTTATTATGAAATCTTACTACACCGTACCAAGTGTAGTCACGAAACGAAGTACTGTGCAACCGTTGAATACTGGTCGTCCAGTCCGGTTGGGGTTGTCAGGCCCGATAGATCTATCAACAGGATTCGCGTTTGCAATACCGCTGTAAATAGTAGTTACCAAGCTACAGGGAAGTATGCCAGTGGTACAACTCAACGTAGAATATATTTTTCAGTTACTTGTGTCCATAACGTAAAACATAAAATACATGTATTCTCATCCCGAAATACTTAGAGTTTAAAAGTGGGACTATATACTCACTTTTGCCTTGAAGATATATATATTTTGACTTGGTCTCCGGTTGATATCACGAACCTATCCATATATAATATATCAATATATGTTCATTTTAAACAATCGTCACGTATATATACTTATAATACTTTTAATGTCTTCTTAGTCCGTAGTTAGCAATTCAATTTTAATGGTTCATATTTAGGTGTTTAATAAATAAAACCCCCATCGTATTCGTATTGGTCGGGATTAATCTTGACCCATGGTACCTATATTGTCTAGGAGACATATTGCGTACAATCATGGGATCTTATGATTAATCTTCTCGTATTGTTTACAGGTGATCCTGAAATATATAAAATTAAATTATGAGTACATATATATAAAATATCATGTTATTTTAAAAAGATGTGATTTATTTAATTTTTCTCCAATTATTTTCGTGGCTAAACTAGTTTTGGATATCCGATTTTGTTTTGGTCATAGTTTCTTCATTACAACTCCGTTTTCGTTGGTTCAACTTGCCACTTCCTTGGATCGAGTCCTTATTTAAGAATATGAACTGCAAATACCTTAGTTTGTATTCGAAATCACAGGTCATAGGTCAAATTTTGGTGAAACTTATGAAGTTAATCATTTTTCCTTATGCAAACAACATTAAATGATTATTTTTCTAAAAATACTTATACTTTGAGTTAAATCATGAAATTTTTATGTGTTATCATATTCATAGTAAATATCATTTTTCCAGAAAATAAACCTCCAATTCAAGGTTCAAAATAGTTTTTAATTATCCAACCCAAAACAGTTAAGTTAGCATATCCTTATGATATATTATAGGTCTTGAAGTATTTTAAAAGTTAAGTTAGAAGGATCTATTTAGTTTGCAAACAAGTTTGAAATCATTCAAACTATGTTCTTGTTGTTAAAATTGTATACCATAGAATAAGATAACTATATATATATGAATCGAATAAGGTTATGAACAAAGTTACTACCTCAAGTTACTTGGACAAGATTGCTGTAAAAGAGGAGTAAAAACCTAGAACCAAAAGAGTGGTGGATTTGGATGAAAGATTAGAAGTAAACTTGTGTTCTTGGAAGGATTCTTGAAGTGTTTTTGTAAGGGTTTTCTTATGGTGATTAAGTGATGTTTTTGAAGCTAGATCTTCATGGTTGTGGGCTGAGATGGTTAAGGGTTTTAAGGCTCTTGAAAGTGTATTCCTAACTAGCAAAATGATGTAGCAAAATTGAAAATGGATGGAGTATATATGGTGGTGATGGTGGCGTGAATGATGAAGATCATGGACAAAATTTATGTTGTAATTTTGTGTAATTAGTCATACTATCATACAAAAGTAATTACCTTATACTTAAGGCATGAACAAGAGAGTTACCTTATACATAAGGCATGAACAAGGGCTGGTTGGTGGTGATTTGATGTGTATATACCAATAGTAAATACGTATAGAAGCTAGGTATGATACGAGTACATATACTCTAAATATATGTATAGAAATCTTGTGAAAACGGAACGAGGATTCAAATATACTTATCTTTTGTGAATATACTTATATTGTTTTATGTATTTAAGTCCTTAAAAAGTGATTAAATACATTACATATACGATATATGTATAAACATTATAGGTTATAAGTATTTATATCAAAGAACGTTACGTATGGTTATTGTTTTGAAAACTTAAGTTAGTAGTTTCAAAATATACTTATAACTTATTGTTATTAATACAAAATGAGGTATTACAACATTCTTAGATCATATTAAATATGTATTTATACATATATATACACAAACGTATAATTATCATATGTTATATAGTTCGTGATATCATCGGTCAACTAGACGGTCAAACATTGTGTAAAACTCTTTTTAAAAACATAAGTCTCAACAATTTGGATTGCTTATCATGTTGGTAAGGTTTAATTTATGTAAATATTAATCTTATAAGTATAGATCGATCGAAAAAGTCCGGGTCATTACAGATGGGTTCGTAGTCTCCTCAATCATTGGAGACAAGAAGAAGGCGATCCTTTCCATCCACCACATTGCCCTGTTTGCGAAGAACCTGAAGCACTTACCGGCGAACCTGTCCAAAACACCATTTTCTCTCTCATTTCCAGATTATCTCGTCACGATTATATACTATATCAAATTCTAGATTTTATTTATCCGCTCATCCGAACCGACAATCACCCCGGTGTAATAGAAGAAGTCAACGAGCTTCGCGCTCAGGTAGTGGCTTTGGAGAATATGGTGCAAAGGTTACAAACACCAGCAGCAGCACCAGCAGCAGCACCAGTACTACTATCATCAACGCCAACAGTACCATTACCACCCCCAACCACAACCGCGTCGTAAACCTCAACTTTACAATCTGTCCCACGAGCACCAATGTCATACGCCCTGTAGATACCAAGGAATACCAACAACAACAAACGATGAAGTATTGATTCATAACTTCATTGGAGAAACACTCCACGGCGATTATGTAATCTCTAAAGTCTTAGAGATTATCTATTCTAACCCTAACCATAAATCAGATGAGTGAATCGAAATGATAGAAGGGAGAGTAGAAACCCTGACAAGAATGATGTGTGATTTATAAGCTAGACTTGTTTTGCCAACAGCATCAACAGTACCGTAGCATCACCATCACAGTCAGTGCCATCAGAATCAGCAGCACCTATAAGATCACAAACTCCGTCAGTTCAAGAATCATTGTAGACATCATTACGAATCAATAACGCGTATATTGTATCAACGAGTTATGAAGTATTAACTCACTCCCTCTGAAGATATTATATGTATATTTTATATATATATATATATATATATAAATTTTGAGATCAAAATAAATCTTTCCATACTAAGCTATTATGTGTGAATCTTAACTACTCGGTTAATTCATATTACTAATATGCAATGAGGTACGTCCTTCGTCTGCAACTTAACCATCATTAGCTACAATTTCCGTCTCAATTCAATATATTTCAACTCATAATAAACCAAGTGTATTATTTAAATATATGTTTGATTTTACACTTTCATCATCGATGTACTCGAAACTTTCCAAATAACATCATTCGTACCTGGCAAAGTTCACAAGAATTTCACAAAAACCAGTATCATGTATCAACAAATAACGAAGTATTGATTCATAATATTATTGAAGAAATATTTATGTAATTTCTAAAGTTTTAGGGATTACTCAATTCTAGTTTCAACCATAAATCAGATGAGTTTAATTTAATATTAACTCATTAAATCTATGTTATATCTAAAGAAAATATACACATATATATTTTCTTAAAGACTGTAATAAAATTCTTTTGTACAAAATATTAATTGTGAAAAAAAATTTAACTGGTAGGTAATACCCGAGAGATATATAAATTCATAATTAATATGGTACATTCTTCGAATCTGATTCAGCAATCAACATCTATACACACTATTTTCTCAACAATACACATTCTTTTATAAAAATCAAAACAACCATACTCATTCAAATTTAATTACATATGCTGATCTTGAAATCGCAGAATTCAATTCGAAATATAACTAGTATCATCACTCTTAGATTCCTATATCTTTCCAAGTTATACTTTGACTTCAAAACTGTGCTAGAACATCATATGTATATTAAAGATTACAATCTGTGTTCAAACCCTTCGAAATTCCTGAAGACACTTCAAATAATGAACAATCGAGATGATGATCCAACCACATGTTACCCACAGTTATGTACCTAAAAAAATTATAAAACCAAAGTCATAGTTTAACACGTATCTGTGTCAGACCCTTTGGCATTTATTAGCTAAAATGACTTTTCAATTCCTTTCCAAAGTAGTCAGTTTTGTCACAGCTCCAGCAAGTCAACTTCGACTTTTCAGTCGAAACAACCTTATTATAACCTTGATATATACGTTGCCCTTTCGCCATCGTTACCGGTGAACCATTTATGTTCCATCACATTAGCAATAAACTTACCAACAACTTCACTGATTTTTGATTTTCCAAAAAATCATTATAATTATCAAAACCCATCATTTACCTATCTGCATCTTGTAACAAGAATTGCCATACGAATCATTGGGAAATAGCAAACAGTATTTTAAAATCTCGCAGCATGTCGACGCCAACAGTTATACATATAACGTCTATCTCCTGGACTTACATACTGCGAATGTGAAGTTTCTGAAAAACACCCTGAACTGCGAACTAGTTCTCGAAATACTGATGAAGCAGCAAAAACTATAAACGACCTTAACAGTAAAAATTTAATGATGAAGAGTAGTGTGTTGACAAAAGCTCAGAAAAAGAGAAGGTTTGAAACTGGAAAACGGATTGAGCAAACTATGAAGGAGGCTGTGGACAAATCACAAAGACTAAACCTACCTTCAAAGAATCCAAATGATTAAGTGTCTACTGAAGTCTTTAGCGAATATCTTACTCCTTACTTTAAAACTCTTGCGGACAATATTCTTCATCATCCTCTGATCTTAGATATTCTAATCTTTCATTATAAATATCCTCCATATTTCTGAAGATATTTCCATAACTATTCTTATCTGAAATCATTTATCTCTTTGCGCTATCTTTATTACATCAAAAAGGAAACTGTTTAGTTTCTATATTCTGTAAACCTTCGAGTTTAAATTATAAATGTTTTTGAAGTAGTGTTGGGAACTGAAGCATGAGTTAGTATAATATAATGACACTTGATCAACGTGATTATATTACAGTAAGTCATGCTGAGTTTCTAAATGAAACGTGATGATTCACAGATCATAACATCATCATGTGCCATGTTACACGACTCTTGTATTCTACTTAAACTCTAAATATATCAAGAAAATATTTTCCTTAATGATTCGGCCTTTTCTGAGGTATTCTGGTAATTTGACAAATTAAGATCATGCCATTACAATTGCCTTCTTCGAACATTAACTATGTTCATTTCAAAATCCGTACCTACGAATTCTTGACCATTATTCGCTTGACTTGAAGTCGGGAAGAGGAGACAAAATTATAGAACTCTTGAATATAAAAGAAAATATAAAGCTCGACAACAACACATAAATTACAAACCGTGCATATAAATACGTATCGCCACGTAAAGACATGGGAGAATTAAAATTACTATAACCTCAAGGTAATAGTAAAAATAAATAAAATCCTCCGGTGGTAGATGAAAGAGAAGAATGACAGATATGAAAATTAGGAGTATATCAAGGATCAGAACGAGATGGAGCATATTAACAAATGTTTTAAAATATGAATTGAGGAAGGAAAAATAGAAGGTGTGAGCTGTGAGAATAAGGAAACGAAGAGGGTGAATTTATAGTAAAATATCCGACAGAGCAATCAAAACAGATGATCGCATTTAAAGCGGATCCTAAATTTCCTTAATTACCGAAGAATCAAATCTTATTACGAAGATTTTCTCCAAATCTCTTGAACTCTGAAAATCAACCCATCTACGTCAAAAGATATGACGAATCTACGCTTACTCGTTTCACTCTTTTGTGATAACTTCACTCGTACTCTTCATAAAAATCAAATTGCTTTATCCATATTACTTGATGATAATAAAACTCTAATTTCCAACTCGTATACGTCATGAAAACATACTTATTGTCAGCCATGACCATCCCATTCAAATTTTGGGACGAAATTTCTTTAACGGGTAGGTACTGTGACAACCCGGAAATTTCCAACCAAATTTAAACTTTATCTTTATATTATTCCGACACGATAAGCAAAGTTTATTAAGTTAAATCTCAAGAATTTTAAACTGTGTTCATACATTCATTATAACCTCGACCAAATTCCGACGATTCACGAACCGTTATATATAAATAGATATGTATATATGTATATATATATATATTATAACTTGAGAATATTAATAAAGTATTAAACTATTAATACTTTAAACGAACGTATTTGTTTCAATATGTTTATCGATGGAGATAGAAGATAATATCAAATGATTGATTTATCAGATACATTGTGATATGATTACGGGTCCACTGTGATTTAAGAAATCTATTCTTTTTGACAACATTCGGAAAATGGTAAAGTGATTTATAAGTAAGAACGTGGAGTGTAAATAACTTAGATGTTGGATATCGACAAGTTAAGTAACTCGACATTTTTCATTAAGATGATTTCATACATTTATTTAACCTTTGGACTTTATCCCATGCTTCACCAACAAACTGTAATTTAAAAACTTGAAACCTATTATGAATATATATGATTCTACCTTTCTAAAACGTTTTATAATATAACCATTTCCATTATTTTAACCTTTAAACAAAATGATTCTTAAATATATTTAGTTTTGGAAAACAAAATTATCATATTTATTTGATTTAGTTTCAAACGTATAAAAACGTTTTTAGTTTAAAAAGAACTTTATTATTAAAACGTATATAACTTTTATAAATATCTAGAACCACTTTTGACAACTCATTACTTAACCAGTATGATAAGGATAACGATATTTATATTTTATTTTATTAAATATATATAACTATTTAAATTAATATTATATATATTTATACGTGTATTATACGTACATAGTTTTATACTTTTACTATACATAAACTTTACCTTTACTTTATTTTTACTTTACTTTAACTTTAATAATTTACTTTAATAATTCATACTTTAATAATTCACTTTAATAATTCATACTTTAATAATTCACTTTAATAATTCATACTTTAATAATTCACTTTAATAATTCATACTTTAATAATTCACTTTAATAATTCAAAAATCTATTATAAATAGAATTCAATAGGTTTGATTATTTCATAGAAACTTGAAAATATTTTTTCTCTAAACTCTCTCAATTGATTTACATATATATATTTACTCCGTATTATTTCAAGATATTATTAGTATACATAAAATATTACGACAGAGTGCTGTCCGAGTGATTTCCGAAATTGTTTTTCGAGCGGGATAGAGCTAAGGAAATTATGGGTTATAGCTATGGAGGTTATGGGTATGGTTCGGGAGTATTGCTCGTGAGTCAAACTAGTGTTTATCATCCCCGTTGCGTCTACGTACTTTTCCTGCAATATTGAATCTCAATATTGATACGTGAGCCCTCATAACTTAACTTTTATATATTATTAGTGTATCCCTGACTAGTGCTCGAGTATATAGGATTATGCATGCTTATACGTTCGTTGTTGTCGTAAGATAGGTTATGCCGAATCTTGAATTAAATACATATGCTATTAAGATAAGGTATATGATATGCATGTCGTTGGAAAGCTAGCGAAAAATTGAGAACTTTTCATTTAGATATCGAATGGTTTCGATGAACGGTTTAGAAGTTATAGTCAATTGAATTTTTGTAAAAATGATTATTATTATCGTCGTTATTATCGTCGTTATAATCTAATTATTATTATTATTATTATTATTATTATTATTATTATTATTATTATTATTATTATTATTATTATTATTATCATTGTCGTTATTAATAAAAGATATTATTGTTATTTTTATTATTATTATTATCGTTATTATTGTTAAGATTATTATTATTATTATTATTATTATTATTATTATTATTATTATCATTCAAATAGTTATTAGTATTATCATTAATATTATTAGTATTAGTATTATTATAATTAAAATTAATATTAGTAACATCTAATTATTATGATTACTATTATTATTATTAATATGAACGCGATATAAAAGATGACTAAAAGCTATTAAACGAAGCGATTAGAAAATAATGAGTATGAGTATCATGATGAAATTAAGATATTGTAAGATATTGATTTAAAGGAAAAATATCGTTTTCATTATTTTACTATTATTATTATTAAAAGTATTATTAATATTAAAACTATCATTTTTACTAAAATTATTATTTTTAATAAAAATATCATTGTTAATATGAAACATCATTATTATTATCATTTTAGTACTATTGTTAATAAAAATTATCATTTTATCATTTTTAGAAAATATAATTATTTTTATTTTTATTAGTAGAATAATAATAATTATTACAAAATAATACAACTTTTACTTATTATTATTATTATCAATATTATTTTATCAAATAAATATGTGATACAAAGATATTTTACTACGTATAATATAATTACATTAATAATACCTATCATATTATTTTTATAATATTAAATGAACTTTATAAATTTTATTACTTAAGATATATAAAAGTATATTTTTATTATATAAATTTTAATATAAAATTTTATTTATTAATAAAAGAACTATATTATTTACTTTAATAAAATCTGTTAAAAATATTTAAATATATAAAACGACTATATTTAAACTATATAATAATCATGTATAAATTTTGGAAGACATTTTGGTCAATATGACTTTTGTTGACTTTTGCATATTTAGTCTCGAGCATTAGGATTATGATACACTACGACTTGACCTAAATTGTTAGACAGATATTGATCAAAGATATATATATATATATATATATATATATATATATATATATATATATATATATATATATATATATATATATATATATATATATATAGGTTCGTGAATCTAAGGCCAACCTTGCACTTGTTCAATGACGTCATATGTATTTTTACTACAAAATATAGTATTGTGAGTTACATTTGCTCCCTTTTTAAATGCTTTTGCAATATATATTTTTGGGACTGAGAATACATGCGCTGATTTTATAAATGGTTGATGAAATAGACACAAGTACTTAAAACTACATTCTATGGTTGGATTATTATACTGAATATCGCCCCTTCAAGTCTGGTAACCTAAGAGAAATGGCCCCTAATTGACGCGAATCCTAAAGATAGATCTATGGGCCTAACAAACCCCATTCTGGAATTTGGAATGCTTTAGTACTTCGATTTAAATGGTGATTGTGATTGCCAATATTTATGGCATACTTGCGAGTATGCGGGGGATATTCTATATGCATTATGTTAATGTCGGTTACCAGGTGTTCATCATACGAATGATTTTTATACATTTGCGAGTGTAAGGTTGTTTATGAAAAATGAAATCTTGTGGTCTATTAAAATTATGGAATTGATGGATTATGATAAACTAATGAACTCACCAACCTTTTGGTTGACACTTTAAAGCATGTTTATTCTCAGGTATTAAAGAAATCTTCCACTGTGCATTAGCTCATTTTAAAGATATTACTTGGAGTCATTCATGGCATATATCGAAAGACGTTGCATTCGAGTCATTGAGTTCATCAAGATTATTATTAAGTCAATTATAGTTGGATGTATTATGAAATGGTATGCATGCCGTCAACTTTAGATGTAAAGAAAGTTTGTCTTTTAAAAATGAATGCAATGTTTGTAAAATGTATCATATAGAGGTCAAATACCTCGCGATGTAATCAACTATTGTGAATCGTTTATAATGTATATGAACGGGTCCTTTCATAAACAGTTGATATGACTTAATCCTAGGGCAACAATCAAACAAGAACATGCAATAGGTTTGGTCATACAGTCAAGTCACTAGCTAGATCTTAACAGCTCCTAAGAGGTCTCCTTGTAACAGTTAATAGGCATACTAGGTCATTCATGTCTCAATTCCTAAGTTCTGTGTCCTAAAAGCGCATTAGATGCCTCTTGGGAACTCCGGCCATACCGAGATCATAGAATCTTCAGATGCAGTATAACCAGGGGTCTTAATCCTATGAAGTAGCTAAGTTCGTATAAGTGGACAAGTCCTGATCACAACCTAGGTTGGTCAATCCTTAAGATGCTAGCATACAAATCTATCAGACTCACAAGTTCAGCATACAGGCAGTAACCGTACTAATTTAACATAACTACGCTAACCCAAACTTCTATCATGGCAACATACAGATTAATTACGCTTAAATGGTAATATCGGAATGCATTATTAAACATAAAAGGTAAGAATACATGTTTAATACAAAAGACAAGCGTTTCGGATAAAAACCTGAAAAGGCTGAAGAAATCTGCCCGAGATCGCAGGGACTCGTCGGGATATCCTCCGGAAAATAAAAGCTAAGCTAGCTACTACTAAAAACTAACTAAAACTTGAAAATATAAAATGAATTGTAAATTGAGTGTGTGTTGAAATGGATGGAGAGAGCCCTTTAAATAGACTTGATTTTTTCCTGCAAACGGCTGGCAGGCCGTTTGGCAGGCCGTTTGGCAGGGGCCATTTGTTAGGCCAGCCCGTTTGCTGTGGCCGTTTAACTTAGGCGTGTGGCAGGCCGTTTGCAAGTCAGGAAAGCCATTTGGCAGCCCGTTTGGTAGGCCATTTGGCAGGCCGTTTGGCTTGCCTGGTCAGATAATTTCACTGGGTCGTAACTTGATTTCTTGTCTTTCACCGTTTTCGCTCTAGATTCTTCGTTTTAGCTCCGTTTTACTTGATTCTTTTTGCACCGCCTTCGTAATTACTTAATCTACAAAATCAACAGACAAAGCTATTATTTTTATGATAAAGTTTGGAACTTTATGGATTTTAGGGACCAATATCGGGGGTAAAAACGTGACTTTTTGGCCGATATCACTTCTATTCCTCCCTCTTTTTGGCACCATGCTCTTGAAATGGCCACCTACATACATAACATTCTCCCTAGTAAATTACTTAACTACCAATCACCTACTCAATTACTATATCGCTGTGATCCCTCTTATACACATCTTCGTACATTTGGGTGCTTATGTTACCCAATAATACCCTCCACCACCATTCACAAATTACAACCTCACTCTACTCCTTGCGTGTTCTTAGGTTATCCGTCTAATCATCGGGGTTATAAGTGTTTAGATCTTTTGACCAACCACATCATCATCTCGAGACATGTTATTTTTGACGAATCTACTTTTCCTTTTGCAACGGAAACTCAGCCATCACCTCCTATCTACGACTTCCTCCGGTCATCTATACATCCATATTTTTACTTCCCACAAAATTATTTTATATCACCTCTTGTTGTCCCGAATCCAACTAGTCCACCTGTTAATATACCTTCTTCTATTGGGCCTACTTGTCCTTCACCGATTCAGCCAAAAATACCATTTAATCTCCCTACAACTACAACTCTCTCTCCTATCCCCCATACACCCTCTGAAGCTATCTCCGATCCACATTGAAACCAAGCCATGACCGATGAATTTCAAGCTTTATTGGATAATAAGACGTGGATTCTTGTACCTAGGACTACTAACATGCATAATTCGAAGTATCTGGATTTTTTGCCTTAAAATGAAATCTGATAGCTCATTTGAGAGGTAAAAAGCTAGACTCGTGGGTGATGGTCGTTCTCAAACGGTTGGCATTGATTGCAATGACACATTTAATCCGGTAATTAAGTCGGCTACCATTTGAATGGTTTTATCTATTGCTTTATCAAAATCATGGGATATTCATCAATTAGACGTGAAAAACGTATTTCTACATGGTTCTTTAAATGAGACGGTATATATGCATCAACCGTATGGTTTTCGTGATCCACACTATCTGAATCACGTGTGTCTTCTCAAAAGCTCGTTATACAGTTTGAAACAAACTCCAAGAGTGTGGTAACAACGCTTTGCTAATTTTGTGGCATCGATTGGTTTTCGAGATAGCACAACCGATCACTCTTTGTTCATCTTTCACCAAGGTAAGGATGTTGAATACATTTTGTTATACATTGACAACATTATTTTGACAACATCTACCTCTTCTCTTCGTGAAAAATTATTGCATCTGTTATCCCGTGAATTTGCAATGAAGGACCTCGGTCATCTGAGTTCGTTTTTGGGAATTTCGGTTCAACGTACTTCTAATGGCTTATTTTTAAATCAAACAAATTATGCAAAATACATCATTGAACGTGCTGGGATGGTTGGTTGCAAAGCAGCACGTACACCAGTAGACACCAATGGAAAGTTAAACTCCAATCAAGGTAAACTGTACTCTGTTCCGACCAAATTTCAAAGCTTGGCTGGTGCCTTACAATACTTGACATTTATGCAACCCGATATTTCTTACGTCGTGCAAAAAATTTGCTTGCACATACATAATCCGAAAGAATGTCACATGAATTCTCTTAAGCGAATTGTCCGCTATATTCAAGGTATAGTTCAGTATGGTCTTCATCTATATAAGTCTTTACTTAAGGATCTGGTTTCATACACGGATGCAGATTGGGGTGGGTTCCCCGACACGCGACGGTCCACGTCTAGGTATTGTGTATTTTTTGGCAATATCTTAATTTCATGGTCGTATAAACGTAAGCCTACGGTTTCACGTTCTAGTGCCAAAGCTGAATATTGTGGTGCTGCAAATGTGGTGTTCAAGAGTTGTTGGTTGCGTAACTTGCTGTTAGAACTTCAATGTCCGATTACGAAAGCCATGTTTGTTTTCTGTGATAATATTAATGCTATTTTTATGTCTGGAAATCCTGTTCAACACCAATGAACTAAACACATAGAAATGGACATTCATTTTGTATGGGAATAGGTCGCTCGAGGTCAATTTCGGGTATTACATGTGCCTACTCATTTTCAAATTGCAGATATTTTTACTAAGGGGCTACCTCGTGTATTATTCGACTCTTTCCGGGACACTCTCAGGATTCGTCCTCCTACTGTTTTGACTAAGGGGCTATATTAGATATCATATAGTATATGTACAGAATATATGTATGTGTCGTATGTATGTGTCTAGAAGGGTCTAGAGGCAGGGGCGGATCTTACCAAGGGCAGGGTGGGGCACCCGCCCCCTCTAAGTTTCGAGTAACTAGTGATATATATACAATGATTTTTGAGTAGATTATATATGGAGGTAGCTTTTTTTAAGAAGAAATGTAAGAATGGTTGAAAATATGATTAGAAATGGAGGTTGAAGAAAGAGATAATATTATATTTTTCTCTCTCTATTTCTTTCCCCTTGATATTCGTGAAACCAGATGCTTTTTTTTTTTACTAATTAATTTTCATTTTTATCCTAAAGGCCCGGTACATCATAGTATATCATATACAGTATTATATTTAATATTTATATAGATAATATGTGATTACATAAAGTAATAAAAGGATGTGTCGAAAGTATGATAGTACAATAATAAAAATCGTTAATGAATACTAAGAAAACTGGAGTTAATTTTATTCTCATTCAACATACTAGAGTGTAACTCTGTGTTTAAATACTCCATCCGTTCCAGATTAATTGTCCAGTATTTTTTTTCTTCAGATCATCCTAAATTAATCATCCGCTTCAAAAAATGGAAAGTAATTTAATGAAGTTTATAATATTATCACTAGTGAATTGATTAATTACAAAAGTTATAGGTTTTTCTAATTAATTGACTGAGGGTAAAACTGTAAAGTTAGAAAAAAGTACAGAAAAATTACAGTGCATGTGATAATGACATTTTTTACACTTTGCATTTTTTATCTGGAAACAATTAATCTGGGACAGAGGGAGTATAATTTGAAGACTGAATTATTTTTGCCCCCTCAAAATGATTACTCAAGTTCCGCCACTGTCTAGAGGATTTGTTTCTTGTTGCTAAAGGTTGTAAAGATTATGTGTATCCTTTCCTTATTTCTCTCATTGTAGGTTAGGCAAGTGAGTCCCTTGAATATTTAAAGCATCGGATGTTTAATGAGAAGATCAAGCAAATTATAATTCTATTAAGCGCCACATCAATTTTCTCTCTCCACTTCCTCCCAACACATTCTCATAACAAAACACTACCAATTATATACCCCACAAAAATTAATTAAATAAATTTAAGTAGAAGTGTTTATGGGATGGGTACAAGTTAATATTGTACAAAAGAGAAAAGATCCGTCCTAATATATGCTATTTAAAAACAAAAGTAAGGGCGAAGCAAGGGCGGAGTCATAGCACAACATTTGGGAACGGTCTAACAGAACTTCAAGTTTTTCTTAAATTTGTTATAGTATAGTTAATTTTATAGGTACGTTTTTTACATTTGTTTTAATAGATGGTCTTATATCATATTATTTTTGAAGAATCTAAAAGAGACTTACAAAGAAAGAGTGAGAAAGCTAAGACCACCACTAACGCAGCGCTATGGCCTGATTTTTGGTCCATCATGCCTGGATCGCGCCTCAATGCGGTGTTATGGCTGCATTTTTCCTCTGGCACGATGGCCTCATCACCTGAATGTGTTGCATAGTGTGTTTGTTTTTTTTTATAAATACCACATTTCTTATACCATTTTTTACCCACATTTCTTTCAATACTCTCTTATTAATTCAATACTTGTTATAGAAAATTTTCAATGGCAAAAACTTTGTTTAAGCTTTTTGATATTTGGGGTTCAGATGACGAAGAAAATTTGGATCTTTTACGAACAATGGCCGAAGAATTGGATGCTGAAGAGGCTGCAATGGCTGAACGAGTTCCACGGTCTCGAATTTACATTCATAGAGATCGTGAACTTGCAGGCGAAACTTTAGCCAAGCACTATTTTCAAGAAAATTGAAAATATCCCAAAAAAAAATTAGAAGACGCTTTGAATCAATTTTCATTGTTCGATGACATCAAGAATGGAATTTCACCATTTGCTTCATTTACTGTCAATGGTAATAATTACTCAAATGGTTATTATTTAGCGGATGGTATTTACCCAGATTGGGCAACGTTAATCAAGGTGTATTCGACCCCAATAGATAAGCCACGTGCAAAACTTAAACAGTTTCAAGAAAGTACACGTAAGGATGCCGAGAGAATATTCGGTGTTCTTCAGGGTAGATTTCATTTTTTACAAATGGCTGGATGACCACACAGTGTTAACAAGTTGAGGCGAATATTATATTATTGTGTGCTCTTGCACAACATGATAGTCCAGGATAATGGCTACAACATTACATGGCTCGATGAAGAATTATTTAGGAGTGATGAAGCTAATCCAACCTTTGTAAGGAGTCAATCTACAAGTCGTGATGTAAGAGAACAAGAAATACGAGATAGGGACATTCATGACCAACATCAACATGATCTTACTGAACACATTTGGGTCCTTCCACCAAACTTTAGAAGTTTAAATGTTTAATTTATTTTCAGTTTGTAGTACTTTTAATTTAAACAAATTGTAACCGTGTTTGTGTTATTATTAAAAGTGTTGTTAGAAAAAATTAAACCCTGTTAATAATAATAATAATAATAATAATAATGATAACAATAATAATAACAATAATAATAATAATAATAATAATAATAATAATAATATATGTAATATTTTAAAAAAATGAAACAAGTAAAAAAAACTCAAACAAAAGTGAAAAAGAAAGTAAAAAATGTGGGACCAATTACCCCCATCACACAACCATCACGTTATACCACACTACAAACTCCATCACGCTATCACATTTGCCAAATCACCACTATACCCCACAAAACACCCATCACACCCTCATCACCATTATAAATAGTCTAAGAGTCTAAAAAGAAATACAACGACCTCTGTAATGAGGGAAAAAGAAGGAAAAGTGTGAATAGAATCAAATAAAAGACACTTCTTCAAGTTAAAGTATTTGCATGTGTTAGCGGGCTCATAATGATAATACCATTGTATTTATGTGTATGATTCCCTCCATAGTTATAGAGCTTATTATCAATGGTAATAGTTGAATGGTAAACATTATTTCAATAAAATAAAGCGCTCTCCCTTTTCCTTTGAAATAGTTACGCTCTGTCGTCATCTTCCTTTGGAACCTAGCTCTGTCCTACACTATCTGGAATGATATCCTCTTCTCCTTTGAAACGTTAGAACCCTTGTCATCTCTGTTGGTGGGATTTGCTTTCGCGTAGGGGTATTAATAAACAATGACCGGATATATCACTGAATTGTGTTATCACTTTCTAAAACTAACTATTTGACCCTTATTGCCGGGGTTACATGAATATCACTTTGGGATAAGACAGAGATCATGTTCTTGTTTTTGGCACAAATCAAGAACCCGTTCCTAAAAGAGTGTTATCGATTTTCGTTGTGTGTTTCTCATTAAAATGATTTCTCCTTATATAGGTACCCAAATAGATGAAAGAGTTTATGAGAATGAATAGGCCAATTAAAAACTCATAATGATCCTTCATCATTGTTCAAAGCAGTTACAAGACTATTTGTTAATAGTCATTAAATCATAAGATGGTTACAAGACTAATGACACTAACTTATCTTAATCACATTAACCCACATGTAGTTTACACGACTAAGTTAATAGTCATTAAATCATTCGATGGTTACAAGATCAATCTTAATAACATTAAACTTATCTTAATGACATTAACCCACAATGTAGGTTACGAGACTAATTAATAGTCATCAAACCATAAGATGGTTACAATAATAAGTTTAATGTCATTAGTGATGGAAAACCGTGTATACTTTTCATTCAGATTAACGCAGTGGATAGTTAAAATAAACTTATTATTACAAAACATGCACATGATTGACGGTTCCAACAAGATACAATTACACCACTAATAATTGTCAAAATATATAAATTCACAATGTGAGTAAACGTTATTCCTTTCTTGTAGAAATGGATTGTAGGAGAGAAACCTACGATCAAAAGTATGATCGTCTCTTTGGATAGTCCACACTACACTTCAAACAACCGTCAATTAATGCTAGTCCAAACCCAAGTAACTTATTATAATAATCAAATTATTATAATAAATATTTATATATACTCCATATATGATTTTGTTTTGTCTCAAAAACAAAAAGGAATCATGAACTTGTTTTGTGATGTATGTAATAACATGAATTCTTTTCTTTTCTTAAGGTAAGATGTTGATAGAATAGAAGTAAGAATATATGACCAAGGAAAAATGTCATCTTACACTGGAGGTATATATAACTCTATCTATATATATTATTGAAATGACAAGTTGTTATTCATACTTGATATCTTTTTATCTGGAGTACCCAACTTGGTATTCTTTTGATTAAACATATAATGTTTGTTAATCAATACTGGGAAACACTATCATAATTTCCTCCACAATTTATGACACTTAACCACTTTGTTAAATCATTTGTTATACCTTTTGACAAAGCAAGATAGAGAGTATATTGTATATAAACAATTCTTTCAACAAACACTTTGAATGCTTAAAATTGAATTACGGTTCATTATAATAATTAGTTACTTAACTAATTATTACTTAATTTAATTTCGTTACTTGAATAATATATATATATCATTTGACGTCTAGGTGTATATGTGTGTGACCCAGAAGGCTCAAATAAATTTAGCCATATAGTTATATGTTGTACCTTGCGCATTAATCCTACAAACTCCCACTTGTGCATGGCATAACATCAAGTAACTATACAAACAATGGATAGCGTCTAGCAACACGTCATTGTCCCTAAATTCACACGAGGGTAGTTTCTCAAAACTGCATTTAGTAAGTGCTAAATGTTATTTGTCCTTTTGTTTCAGATACTTCAGTTAAACTTGAGATATGGATCATCGGTCATTCTCATTTATTTAACGATTTTATTTCTCGATCTTAAAACTGAATTAGATCACCAAATTAATTAAGTATCATCTTAATTACATCTGGGTACGGCCACACAAATATCTTATTCATTCATCGAGGAGCTCAAAAGTATCTAACTCCAAATATTTTGGAGGAACAAATCCTATATTGTATACGCGTGTCTCTCACGAGCTTTACATTATACCCAATAATGGCCTTTATTACAACCTTATTCAGGTCAGCATTTAACCATATCAAAGTACAATATTTCACACATCGAAACCGGCGTGCATCTCAAGTCTAAGGACATAAAGACATAATCACTAATAGATTCACTACTGACAACGATCCATGTAGTGATATCTCGGTTGGGTCATTCCAATATCCATCATCAACGAATACATATGAATTTGGTCTCTATAAATTAACTATTTATCATCAATAAATATAACCAACATTCATATTAATCTTAATTCATGTTATTCCTATAACATGATTGATTATGGAGATTTTGAATAATCAACAATTACTCATGGATTAAACATGCTAATATAGAACACAGTGATATAAATGAAAATGATCATACCATCAATATATCAATTCATTATGATAAAACTGTTTAATGTTCCAAAAATATCCAAATACTAAATTACAAATTAAAAAGATCAGCAGCATAACGAAGTCCAATACTACTAGCATGATCATCATGCTTGTTGTGTGTCATGGGCTTTGTGAACGGGTCAGCCACATTATCATCTGTATGAACCTTAAGAATACTAATATCATTCCTCTCAACGACTTCTTGAATGTAGTCAAACTTTCGAAGAATGTGTCTGTTACCTTTACGCACACGTGATTCTTTCGCAAGTATAATAGCACTTGAATTATCACAGTACATTTTCATAGGGAATTCAATGCTGGGAACTACTCCGAGTTCAGCAATAAACTTCTTAATCCAGACAGCTTCTTGAGCAGCTGTAAGACCCTGTTTCCATTTCAGTTGATCGGGACGCCATCCAGGATTCGGGACGCCGTCCAGCAAAGAAGAGCTGGACGGCGTCCCGGGCCAGCTGTGATATTTTAGTTTTTAATAAGGGGTATGCTGGTCTTTTCACTTGGTGGCCGGTTTTAAGCCACAAATGGGCAAAGGTTGAGCTCATTTAACCTTATCTTCACCAACACAAACCCTCTCATCTTGTTCTAGTGAGAGAGAAAGAGTTTAGAGAGATAGAGCTTGATTTGGAGAAGAAGGAGTCGGATTCTCACTAAAGCTCGGGTTCTAAAGTTGTTCATCTCGCTCCTAGCTACGTTGTGGTAGTATTGGTAAGTTCAAACTCCGAATTTCATTTGTTAGATTTGATATTCAAGTTAGGGTTTGAGCTAGATTTGTTGTGAAACCCTTTTAGGTGATGAAATGGGTTCATGGTGACTAGTTATTCTTGTCACTTGGCGGGTTTTGGGTTGGTTGACAATTTGGCCTTGATTAGGCTTTGATCTTGAGTTTTAATCACTAGATTTAGTGATTATGAAAGTGTTGGAACACTTTTGGGTGTGTTTGGTTACCCAATTTCGAAATGGGTCGAATTAGGGTTTTGGTGTCAAAATGGGTAAGACACGTGTTTAACACTTGTGTTCGGGTTCAATCAGTGTGTCAGGACCATTTTCACTTGTGTTAGTGAATGATGGTTAGTTTGGGCGCGGTTTGTGCTTGGAAGTGCATTTGGGTCGAAATTGCACTAAGTGTCAATTGGGTTGGTTTGTAAGTCCACCCTAATTGTGTTGTTTGTATTGTGATAATGGAATAGGTACATTCCATCTGCGAGTTGCGGATTATTCGGTAACATTCTTCAAGGAGACAAGGTGAGTGTTAATATCCTATGTACATGTGTATGTGTAGGATGGGTGTGGGTCGGGTGAAGTGGTTCTCGGTTATAGAGCTCACTTCACATATAGGTGGATTTTATGGACTCGCGTTTAGGTCCAATTGGCACGGTTGTGCGTTTTGATTGACCACCTTTTGTGAGGTACACGTTTTGTGTGTACGTTATCACACGTGTTTGTGATGTGGAGTATATAACCCCAATGGCGAAGGGTTTATATTGTTGTGATGTGGATAACCCCGATGTGGTGGATTTTATAATCCCGTGACCGTGGGTTTTGAGTTGGAGAAGTGGATCACGTGTGGATGCGGATTCACGATGACACGTGTAGTTCGATCATCTTATCGGAAGTGAGTCTCGTGTAGTTCGGATTCACGATGATAGTTCGGTCATCTTATTAAGGTAGTGATCTCGTGTGGTTGCGGATTCACTAAGGCTCGTGTAGTTCGGCCAACCTCGATGTTGTTGTGGTAATGAAGACAGTAGTCTCGTGTGGTTGCGGATTTACTAAGACTCGTGTAGTTCGGCCAATCTTCATAGTGGTAATCTTTTGGTTTCGGTATTCGGGTTAAGGGGTTAACCTTGGGCGTTTGTATATTGCCTATATTGTCGTATTGTTGTGTTGTAGCTAACCCTCTGGGTGTAGCTTATTGGCGTTGTTTACATCGTCGTTGGTGAACTTATACTTGTTGTTATTATTAGCTTGATGCTTACTGATCGTACGGTATGCTTAGCTTAGCTTGCCTTTACGCTTGGATGCTCCGGTATGCATTATTTGATTATTTGTGTGGCGTGTCCATTTTATGCATATATATGTATGTAGTATATTATCACTCACTAAGCGTTAGCTTACCCTCTCGTTGTTTACATTTTTATAGATTGTGTGGATGCGGTGGCTCGGGTAAGCGTGGGGACTAGTGAGCTTGCGTAGTTTGCTTTAGAAGACTTGTTTTTGGTTCGATTAGGATTGGGTAGCGTATCCCCAATCCCATGCTCGGTCTATGTTTTGTATAAACTAAATTGGGTCGAAATGGTCACGTGTGGTAATTTGGGTCGATGTGGGCGCGGTGTTGTAAAACTCGATTTTATTATGGAAAACTCTTAGTTTTAATTATTATAACATATTGTGAAAGTGTTTTGGTTTAAAAGTGTCGGGAAGCGGGTCTTTCACCCGTGTGTAATCGTTAAGCAGATCAGAATCTGGTAGACCATTTGGACGCCGTCCAAAGGGCTTGGATGCCGTCCAGTCCTTCAGAGTTGGACGCCGTCCAGAAATCTGGACGTTGTCCAGATGTGCTGTTCCAGAAAAAAAAATATGGCACGTTTTTGGTCGGTTAACGGGTTGGGTTGTTACAAGTGGTATCAGAGCATGGTCTAAGGGATTTAGGTGACTTGAGATAGGTGCCTAGACTTAGACTTTTGTGTGTGCTTAATTTGTTGCGGGACTTGTAGGAGTACGGGTCAGAATAGGTTATAGTTAGTGAAAGGACCCGTCCTAATCCACCTGGACGAAGTCATCAACATTTGGTCCCATTGCGATGATCGGCTCCAAGTAATGTCCTTATATTGAGCAAATGCACAGCGGAAGACTTAATTCATACCTGAGAATAAACAGGCTTTAAAGTGTCAACCAAAAGGTTGGTGAGTTCATAGGTTTATCATAACAATCATTTCAATATGTTAATAGACCACAAGATTTCATAATCATAAACATAATACACTCGCAAGTGTATGTAAAGCATTCTAAGTGGTTGAGCACTTGGTAACCATACTTAACATTTAATCAACGTCGCATATTCCCTTTATTATGAAATCTCACTACACCGTACCAAGTGTAGTCACCAAAATGAAGTACTGTGCAAGCGTTGAATACTGGTCGTCCAGTCCGGTTGGGGTTGTCAGGCCCGATAGATCTATCAACAGGATTCGCGTTTACAATACCCATGTAAATAATAGTTACCAAGCTACAGGGAAATATGCCAGTGGTACAACTCAACGTAGAATATATTTTTAAGTACTTGTGTCTATTTTGTAAACATTTATAAAAGCCACGCATGTATTCTCAGCCCAAAAATATATATTGCAAAAGCAATTAAAAGGGAGTAAATGAAACTCACTTTTGCCTTGAAGGTATTTAATTCGACTTGGTCTCCGATAGATATCACGAACCTAACCATATATATAATATATCAACATATTTTCTTTTTAAGTAATCGTTACATATATATATACTTTTAATATTTTCTTAGTCCGTAGTTAGCAGTCCGATGTTAGTGGTCCACAATTAGTTGCTTAAATAAAATAAATAAAGACCCCATCGTATTCGTATTGATCAGAATTAATCTCGACCCATGGTACCATGTTGTCAAATGACGTGTTGCGTACATAAAGTACCGTGTTGTCAAATGACGTGTTGCGTACAATCATGAGGTCTTATGATTAATCTTCTCGTGTTGTTTACGGGTGGTCCTGAAATATATAAAATCAAATCATAATTAATTATATATAAAATATCATATTAATTAGAAAAGATATGATTAATTTACTTTTTCTCCAAATATTTTCGTAGCTAAACTAGCTTCGGATACCCAATCTTGTTTTAGTCGTAGTTTCTTCATTACAACTCCGTTTTTGTTGGTTCAACTTGCCACTTCCTTGGATCGAGTCAAATTTTAAGAATATGAACTGAAAATACCTTAGTTTGTATTCAAAATCATAGGTTATAGGTCAAACTTTGGTGAAACTTATGAAAGTGATCATTTTCCATCATAAAAACAACATTTAATGATCATTTTTCTAAAAATACTTACACTTTGAGTTAAACCATGAAATTTTTATGTGTTAACATATTCATAAGAAATATCATTTTTCTAGAACATGAACTTCCAATTCAAAGTTCAAGATGGTTTTTAATTATCCAACCCAAAACAGCCCCCGGTTGCACTCCGACGACGTAGATTCAGTTTTTAAGATGTTCTTTGTAAAATCAAGTTATATCTTGTTAGGTTAGCATATCATTATGATATATTACAGGTCTTGAAGTATTTTAAAAGTCAAGTTAGAAGGATCTATTTAGTTTGCGAACAAGTTTGAAATCATTCAAACTATGTTCTTGTTGTTAAAATTTTATACCACAAAATAAGATAGCTATATGAATATGAATTGAATAAGATTATGAACAAGGTTACTACCTCAAGTTACTTGGACAAAGTTACTGCAAAAGATAAGAAATAATCTTGGAATCAAAGAGTCGTGAAGTTAGATCAAAAGGTTGGAAGTAAACTTCTTCAAATGGGTGGTTATTTTGATATGTTCTTGAAAGAGTTTTCTTATGGTGTTTAAGGCTTGTAATTGAAGCTAAATGATGGGGAAAATGCTTGGAGATGATCAAGTATAAAGTTAGGAGTATTTTGAGAGAGAAATGAGGGTGTAGGTATGAGAAAATGGAGTGAAGAAATGGTGTTCATTTATAAAAACGTTTTTAGTTTATAAAGAAAGAAAAGGATTCCTAATTTTGTTTTCTTACTAATAATTCCTACTACTTGACAAATTCTAGTTACCTCATATCTAGGGCAGTAATAATGTTGATTAGGATGTTGATTTGATGTGTATATACCAATAGTAAATACGTATAGAAGCTGGGTATGATACAGGTACATATACCCTAGATATACGTATAGAAATCTTGAGGAAACGGAATGAGAATTCAAATATAGCTATCTTTTGTGAATATACTTATATTGTTTTATGTATTTAAGTCCTTAAAAAGTGGTTAAATACATTATATATACGATACATGTATAAGCATTATAGATTATAAGTATATATATCAAAGAATGTTACGTATAGTTATCGTTTTGAAAACTTAAGTTAGTAGTTTCAAAATATACTTTTAACTCATTGTCATTAGTACACAATGAGATGTTAAACCATCCTTAGATCATGTTAAATATATATAAATACATATATATACACAAACGTATAATTATCGTATGTTATATAGTTCGTGATATCATCGGTCAGATTGGACGGTCAAACGTTGTGTAAAACTCTTTTCAAAATCACAAGTCTCAACAATTTGGATTGCTTATCATGTTGGTATGGTTTAATTTATGTAAATATTAATCTCATAAGTATAATTTGGTCGGAAAATTCCGGGTCATTAGAGTACCTACCCGTTAAAAAAATTTCGTCCCCGAAATTTGATAGAGGTTGTTATGGATAACAATAAGAAGGTTTTCATGACAAATATAAGGTGATAATGGAGTTTTATCATCATTGAGTAATGTAGATAAAACGATTCGATTATGCGAAGAATATAAATGAGACTATCGTAAAAGAGTGAGATGAGTAAAATATATTCATCTTAACCGATGACGTAGTTATGATTGATTTCCGGGATTTAAGGGATTTAAAGAGAATCTTACGTAATAAGATTTGGTTCTTTGGTGATTAAGAAAATCAGAATCTTGTTTGATTATATGCAATAATCTGTTTCGATTGATCTGTCGGATATTTCACTATAAATTCACCCCTTCGTTTCCTTATTTTCCACGACTCACACCTTCTATTCTTTCTCCCTTGATTCTTACTTTAAAGCATTCATAAATATGCTCCATCCAGTCCTGATTCTTAATATACTCCTAATGTTTATATCTGTCATTCTTCTTTTTCATCTACCACCAGAAGAATCTATTTACTTCTACTATACTCTTGTGTTTATAGTGTTTCTAATTCTCCCGTGTCTCTATATTGCTATCTGCATCGATATACATGGTTTGTAATTTCGGGGTTATTATCGAAGTTTATATTCTTCATTATTTTTCGAAGCTTCATGCTTTCGTTTTCTCTTTCCGACTTCGAGTCAAGCGAGTAATGGTACGGAATTCGTAGATATGAAATTCAGAATGAACGTAGCTAATGCTCTAAGAAGAAAATGGTAATAGAACGATTTTGATTTGTTAAATTACCAGAATACCCTGGAGAAGACCGAGTCATCCAGAAAAATATTCTCTTGCTATGTTTAGAGATTAGATAGAATGTAAGAGTCGTGTAAATGGCACATGATGACGGTATTGTGAATCATCATGCTTCATTAGAAACTCAGCATGACTTACTGTAATATAATGACGTTGATCAAGTGTCATTATATTATACTAATCCATGCTTCAGTTCCCAACACTACTTCAAAACATTCATATTTTAAACTCGAAGGTTTCAGAATTTAGAAACTAACACAGTTTCTTTTATGTTGCAGATATTACGGAGAGATAAATGATCTCAGATAAGAATAGTTGTGAAAATATCGCCAGAAATATGGAGGATATTTATAATAGAACATACGAGAATATCTTAGAATTTCTAATATCAATGGATGATGAAGAAGATTTGTCTGTGAAGGTTTAGAATGAGAAATAAGATGTTTGCTAACGATTTCAGCAGGCACAGAATCATTTGGATTCTTTGAAGGCAAACTTATTCTTTGTGATTTGTCCACGGCTTTCTTCATAGTTTCACATAATCCACTTTTCGGTACTAAATTTTCTATCGAGCGTTCCTAACACTCCTTTCTTTATCATCAAACTTTTGGCCATTAAGATCATCTACAATATGCTGCTTCGTCAGCATTTTCAAAGTTAACTGATCTGGGTCATCGGTTATTAAACCGAGGTAGTTTCAGGAGAATTGTGTTTTTAGAATGATTAATCGCTGATGGTAATATTGTGGAATATAAAAGGTTCCCCAGTAACAATAAAGAGTACGCATATATATCGCGGTTATAATAAAGTTGTTTCGGATGAAAAGTTGGAGTTGACTTGCTGGAGCTGTGACAAAATTAGCTACTTTGGAAAGGGATTGCAAAACGATCTTCGGTAATAACAATGTCAAAGGAACTAGAACAGATACGTGTCAAACGTTTACTCAGTTTCTGAGGGTTTTTCAGGTGCATAACTATATGCATCAATCTTTTCTTCCGTAGATGAAGTGCGGTTGGTTTATCCTCTCAATTGAGGTGTTTTTAAAAATCATGATAGATTTGAACGCTGATTGTAATCGTCGAGATACAATGAGGTTTAAGATGAAATCAAGTGGCAATCTTGAAGAAATGTTTAGTTTCATATGTTATAATCAATATTTTAATTCATTTTAATTGTCCAATGTCATTAGTCCACAGTCGATAGTCCACAGTAACAGTCCAATAATTCATATATAGTTTAATATATAATATACGAATTAATTAATACGTGTCGTGACCAGTATACCTCTCAGACTCGATCACAACTCAAACTATATATATTATTGTAGAATCAACCTCAACCCTGTATAGAGAACTCGATAATTACTGCATATGGAGTGTCTATGGTGATTCCAAATAATATATATAGATGCGTCGATATGATATGTCAAAACATTGTATACGTGTCCCGATATTTAAAGTGCGTAAAATAATTACAGAAATTAAATGACGATAAATAAAAGTGCGATAATTAAATTGCGATAAATAAACTACGATAAATAAAATGTAATCAGTTAGCTAGGAACAGTTAGCTGGAACAGTTAGCGTGGATTCTTAACAAAATTTTTCATAGTTAATTTGTTTGTTTCTAACAGATTTTATTTTGTCATATGTTTTCTTCATATGCCACTTGTTGGATTCTGGGAAGTCAAAATCCAAATATGAAATTGAATGAAAATGGTTATTCTGCGGTGAACGGATACATATATCGGTGGTTGTAAGTAGGATAGTAAATGACTGTTGAATCAGCTTCTACGAATGTACAATGTAACTTATTAAGATGAAATCTAATTATTCCTCGGGTATTACCTACCCGTTAAAATAAAATTATTTCACCATTAATATTTTGTACAAAAGAACTTTTAATTACAATCTTTATGAAAACATATATACATATATATTTTCTTCAGATGAAATCATGAATTTAATGAGTTAATATGATATTAATCTCATTTGCTTTTCGGTTTAAGCTAGAATAAGAAATCTCTAAAACTTTTTGAAACCACATATTCTTCGCAAAATATCAATGAAGTTATGGATCAATACTTCATCGTTCATTATTGTTGGTACTCCTTGGTATCTATGGTGCGTATGATGTTGATGTTTGTGGGACAGATTATGATGTCGAGATGTGTGATGCGGATGTTGTTTGTTAGTGGTGATGATGGTATTGTTGATGTTATTGATGGTGGTGCTGATTATGCTGCTGGTGCTGCTGCTGGTGTTTGCAACTTTCGCACCATGTTCTCCAAAGCCGTCACGCGAGCGCGAAGTTCGTTAACTTCTGCTAGTACACCGGGATGATTGGCGGTTGGAGCGAGTGAATGAGCAAGATTTGTAATATGGGATAGTATATAATCGTGACGAGATACTCTAGAAATGAGAGAGAAAATGGTGTTTCGAATGGTTCGCCGGTAAGTGCTTCAGGTTCATCGCCAAGAGGGCAATTTGGTGGATGGAATGGATCACCTTATTCTTATCTCCAGTGATTTAGTATATTACGAACCCATCCCCAATTCATCCAGAATAGATGATGGGAAATTAGTTGATCCATTCCGGTGACGCTGCTTTCGGAGCCCGAATGGAAATCCATATCGGCATAACTGTCGGAATCTGAAGAATTCGAACTAGATGCGGAATCCATCTTGTATAATGGGGAAAATGAATTTTTGGTATGGAATAGATTATAGGAGTTAGATTTGGTACTCTTCAATACATAATTTACATATGTATATATAATACCAAAATCCCGTAAATTACGGAGAATCTTTGAAAAGATATCAGTCAAAGTTCGCAATAACAGATATGCTAAGATAAGAATTCGTCTATACACTATCAATGCAGTAAATGTAGTAAAACATGTCTAGACTTATAAATGATAAGCAGGTAATTTCCTAAGGATGATAAGCAGATGATTTCCGACTAGAAATGATAAGCAAAACTTTTGACATGTAGACACGGTCGAAGTCCAGACTCATTAATGCATCCTAACAACTACTAGTTAGACACACTAATGCAAGACCTGGTTTGCTACGACCACCGCTCTGATACCAACTGAAAGGACCCGTCCTAATCCACCTGGACGAAGTCATCAACATTTGGTCCCATTGCGATGATCGGCTCCAAGTAATGTCCTTATATTGAGCAAATGCACAGCGGAAGACTTAATTCGTACCTGAGAATAAACATGCTTTAAAGTGTCAACCAAAAGGTTGGTGAGTTCATAGGTTTATCATAACAATCATTTCAATATGTTAATAGACCACAAGATTTCATAATCATAAACATAATACACTCGCAAGTGTATGTAAAGCATTCTAAGTGGTTGAGCACTTGGTAACCATACTTAACATTTAATCAACGTCGCATATTCCCTTTATTATGAAATTTCACGACACCGTACCAAGTGTAGTCACCAAAACGAAGTACTGTGCAACCGTTGAATACTGGTCGTCCAGTCCGGTTGGGGTTGTCAGGCCCGATAGATCTATCAACAGGATTCGCGTTTACAATACCCATGTAAATAATAGTTACCAAGCTACAGGGAAATACGCCAGTGGTACAACTCAACGTAGAATATATTTTTAAGTACTTGTGTCTATTTTGTAAACATTTATAAAAGCAGCGCATGTATTCTCAGCCTAAAAATATATATTGCAAAAGCAATTAAAAAGGGAGCAAATGAAACTCACTTTTGCCTTGAAGGTATTTAATTCGACTTGGTCTCCGATAGATATCATGAACCTAACCATATATATAATATATCAACATATTTTCTTTTTAAGTAATCGTTACATATATATATACTTTTAATATTTTCTTAGTCCGTAGTTAGCAGTCCGATGTTAGTGGTCCACAATTAGTTGCTTAAATAAAATAAATAAAGACCCCATCGTATTCGTATTGATCAGAATTAATCTCGACCCATGGTACCATGTTGTCAAATGACGTGTTGCGTACATAAAGTACCGTGTTGTCAAATGACGTGTTGCGTACAATCATGAGGTCTTATGATTAATCTTCTCGTGTTGTTTACGGGTGGTCCTGAAATATATAAAATCAAATCATAATTAATTATATATAAAATATCATATTAATTAGAAAAGATATGATTAATTTACTTTTTCTCCAAATATTTTCGTAGCTAAACTAGCTTCGGATACCCAATCTTGTTTTAGTCGTAGTTTCTTCATTACAACTCCGTTTTTGTTGGTTCAACTTGCCACTTCCTTGGATCGAGTCAAATTTTAAGAATATGAACTGAAAATACCTTAGTTTGTATTCAAAATCATAGGTTATAGGTCAAACTTTGGTGAAACTTATGAAAGTGATCATTTTCCATCATAAAAACAACATTTAATGATCATTTTTCTAAAAATACTTACACTTTGAGTTAAACCATGAAATTTTTATGTGTTAACATATTCATAAGAAATATCATTTTTCCAAAACATGAACTTCCAATTCAAAGTTCAAGATGGTTTTTAATTATCCAACCCAAAACAGCCCCCGGTTGCACTCCGACGACGTAGATTCAGTTTTTAAGATGTTCTTTGTAAAATCAAGTTATATCTTGTTAGGTTAGCATATCATTATGATATATTACAGGTCTTGAAGTGTTTTAAAAGTCAAGTTAGAAGGATCTATTTAGTTTGCGAACAAGTTTGAAATCATTCAAACTATGTTCTTGTTGTTAAAATTTTATACCACAAAATAAGATAGCTATATGAATATGAATTGAATAAGATTATGAACAAGGTTACTACCTCAAGTTACTTGGACAAAGTTACTGCAAAAGATAAGAAATACTCTTGGAATCAAAGAGTTGTGAAGTTAGATCAAAAGGTTGGAAGTTAGATCAAATGGGTGGTTATTTTGATATGTTCTTGAAAGAGTTTTCTTATGGTGTTTAAGGCTTGTAATTTAAGCTAAATGATGGGGAAAATGCTTGGAGATGATCAAGTATAAAGTTAGGAGTATTTTGAGAGAGAAATGAGGGTGTAGGTATGAGAAAATGGAGTGAAGAAATGGTGTTCATTTATAAAAACGTTTTTAGTTTATAAAGAAAGAAAAGGATTCCTAATTTTGTTTTCTTACTAATAATTCATACTACTTGACAAATTCTAGTTACCTCATATCTAGGGCAGTAATAATGTTGATTAGGATGTTGATTTGATGTGTATATACCAATAGTAAATACGTATAGAAGTTGGGTATGATACGGGTACATATACCCTAGATATACGTATAGAAATCTTGAGGAAACGGAACGAGAATTCAAATATAGCTATCTTTTGTGAATATACTTATATTGTTTTATGTATTTAAGTCCTTAAAAAGTGGTTAAATACATTATACATACGATACATGTATAAGCATTATAGATTATAAGTATATATATCAAAGAATGTTACGTATAGTTATCGTTTTGAAAACTTAAGTTAGTAGTTTCAAAATATACTTATAACTCATTGTCATTAGTACACAATGAGATGTTAAACCATCCTTAGATCATGTTAAATATATATAAATACATATATATACATAAACGTATAATTATCGTATGTTATATAGTTCGTGATATCATCGGTCATATTGGACGGTCAAACGTTGTGTAAAACTCTTTTCAAAAACACAAGTCTCAACAATTTGGATTGCTTATCATGTTGGTATGGTTTAATTTATGTAAATATTAATCTCATAAGTATAATTTGGTTGGAAAATTCCGGGTCATTACAGTTAGTGACTTGTTTGTAGGTGGACTAACGTTTATATTAGTAATGTGGATATTATTAATATATTATTGTGTTGTGATAATAATTCTCGCGTGTGTCTATATCGCGTAGAATTTTATTTGTGTTTGTTTATATTATCGAGCGAGACGGTCGTTGTAATAACGAGTTGATACGGCGTGTGTGCGTAATAAGGACTTGCAAACCTTATTACGGGTGTAAATAATGTTTAGCAAGTGATGTGCGACGTGTGTTTAGCAAGATGGGGGCGGTATTGTGTGTGTGCTTTATACGTTCGTGATCTAATCGCTTTTGCATTCCTTAGAATGGTGACGGGAAACGGGATCGAGACGAACGATCTGGAGTTTAACGCTAGAGTTGCGGCCACCGTTGCGGAGCAAATGAGTACGTTTCGAGAAGAAATGGATAGGAAGTATTCTGAATCTCGGAGTAGTGGTAAAATGGAGCATTGTCTTAAGAGCTTCATGAGGACTAAACCTCCGATGTACGACGGGAAACCGGATCCTTTGGTAAGCACAACTTGGATCTCGGATTTCGAAGGGTGTTTTCGTACTATTGAATGCCCTCCCGATAAAAAGACAAGACTCGCTACTAGTTTGTTGCGGGTTAGGGTGAAGGATTGGTTGGATGGTAAGATTGATCTTGTCGGTGGTGAACCGTTTATGGCGTTATCATGGGACGAGTTTAAGAAGGAATTCTTCGAGGAGTTTCGGACTTCGACCGACTTGTCGGAATTGCGTAATGAGTTGCGAATCTTGCAACAGGGTTCTATGGATTTGAATACTCTCAAGACAACCTTTATGGCGAAGGCTCGTTTTTGCCCAGAGTATTTAGGAAATGATCGTTTGTTGATGGAGGATTTCTATCGAACCTTGAAGGATGACTTGAAGAATAAGATTAGCCGGGTTACGCGAAACCGTTTTCGGAATTATTCGCCGTGGCTAGAGGTTTCGAGTCGTATTCGCGATCAAAGATGGGTAAACCTTCAAGTGAGAGAAGGGTTGTTTCGTATGGTGCTCCAAGTAAGAGGACTAAGGGTCCGAGTGTGAGCACGGGTGGTACACGGACGGATATATAGGATTCTAGTGAGTCTAGGTGTTACAATTGTGGCGTGAGGGGTCACAAGTCTTGGGAATGTTCGGTGCCAAAGGGTGATGGCACGGTGTGCTTCAATTGCCAAGAAGAAGGACATCGTAAGTCGGAATGTCCCGAGTTAGCGGGGACGGGTGCGGCAAGGAGACATTAAGGTACGTTTCATTTTAATAAATATGTCCTTTGATTATTTATTATGTGCCGTTTGAGTTTGAGTTTGTTAGATGCATTGTGTTGTGCATGTTATTGATATGGGTGACGTTCCTAATGGAAGTACCCTGTGGTGACGTTTTGATTGTGGGGGGAAGGGCGTAAGACTTGGTGCAACCAAGCAATCCTTAGTATTTGGGGAAATGTTTCTACCAAGCCATGGGAATGGGTTTTAGTGTTCGGTTGTTAAGCGCATGTTCGTTTTCGTGATGAAGTTGATGAACCATGAGGTTCGTCGGGTGGATTGGAACCCGAAAGAGATCGAGTGCTGGATCTCGATGTATGTTGGTAAAGGAGTCTACATGACGCGACATTAGGTGCCTCTTTTATACCTACTAGCGTGGTGTTCGACTCCGATTGTGTTGCGGTTACATTGTACTTAGGGTACCGAAGTGAAACCCTTAGGTGCATGAGTGACTAGGTGAAATTTGACAAGCTAAAGCAATTGGATGATTGCGAGAGTATAGTTTGTGTAATTTATGGTACACTATTCGTTTGAAATATTTAAGGATAGGTTAAGATCCTTCGTGTGCTCAAGGTTGGAGCAAGATGTGGTAATGGGTCGTGTGAACCCAATTGTTGGTAAAGTCTACCTTTGGTAGCATTGTACGGTTGTACGAGATGCGGTTATGGAACGTGGTTTCAAGTGGGGAGTTACACTCCCGCACGAGGAGGTTTTAGTGTGAGGTTTCGGATGATGCTTTTAGTAGATCCGAAAATTGTGTTGGGACCTAGTTTTGGTCGATTTGTGGTAGGGTAAAATTTTGGTTAAATTGTACTTATGGTTTGGATTTAAATTATCACCGAGGTGGTAATGTGGTAAATCTCGTCGAGAGATAATGGACGTGTTTGGCGAGCAAGGTGAAATCCCTCGGTTAAGGGATGTGCGTATCGGATTCTCTTCTAGAGAATTATTGTTTTGTGCCGATGTTTGATATAGGTGGTTCTTGCTCGATTGTGTGGATGGTTAGTGGTATCCGTTAGGGTTCACTATAGTGTAGCAGAGCGCGATGTTGCACTACTCGTTGTTTGAGGCCAAAAGTGCGTATGTGATTGGTGAAGCATGACCTTCGGGGTCCGCTGACTTCATCATGGGAGTAGTGTTATATTGGTGAAGCATGACCTTCGGGGTCCGCTGACTTCATCATGGGAGTGGTGTTATATCGGTGAAGCATGACCGTTGTCGGGGTCCGCTGACTTCATCCGGTGTTGAGATTGGGAAGTGGATCGCGTGTGTTTACGAATTCACGATGACGCGTGTGGTTTCGGTCATCTTGTTGTGGAAGTGAGTCGCGTGTAGTTCGGATTCACAAATGACTCGTGTGGTTTTGGTCATTGTATTGTGGATGTGAGTCGCGTGTAGTTCGGATTCACAAATGGCTCGTGTGGTTTCGGTCATTGTATTGAGGAGTGAGTCTCGTGTAGTTTGGATTCATAAGTGACGCGTGTGATTGCGGTCATTTTATTGGGATAGTGACTCTCGTGTAGTTCGGATTCACTAAGGCGCGTGTAGTTCGGCCAATCCTGATTGTTGTTCGGTGGAGGTAGTGGGTCGCGTGTGGTTGCGGATTCACTGAGGCGCGTGTAGTTTTCGGCCAGCCTTCATGTTGTTGGATGCGTGATCTATTGGTTGTTTTATACACCAATGGTGGGGTCGTAAGGACCATGTTGTGTGATCTATCGGTTGTTTTATACACTGATGGTGGGGTCATAATGACCATGTTGTTTGATCTATTGGTTGTTTTATACGCCAATGGTGGGGGTCGTGAGGACCATGTTGTGAGATTAGTGATGCGATAGCCGTGTTTCTCTCACATGATGTTATGGGTGTGACGATAGTCGATTTTGTACACATTGGGATTAGCGTTGCCATAGTCGTTGGGCGCAATCGGTTTTAGCCGTTGGATTATGAAGTTACGGTAGTTGCGTATTGGTCGTGTTGCGCACTACAAGGGACGTTAAATGGTAAGTGTTATCCGTAAAGATTCGCTTCTTTTCGCTTTTCGTCGGTTTAGATGTTTGACTTTATTTTGGATGTGCGGTTGTTACTAACGATGTAATTGCTAGGGATTGATATTTCGGTTCGAGATTGGTTGAGTCTTTCCCGATGTGAGGGATTGAGCATGGTTTTAGTGCTCGGATTGTGATTTGATAAATCGCGAGTGGCGATTTTTGTTGTTAAAGGTGAGTCATTGGGAAGAGTTGCCTAGGAAAGTCGGATTGGGACTTGTGTTTGAGGACTGTTGAGTGAGGGAGAGTTGTAAGACCCTGTTTCCATTTCAGATGATCGGGACACCATCCAGGATTCGGGACGCCGTCCAGCAAAGAAGAGCTGGACGCCGTCCAATATTTGGGACGCCGTCCAGTTGGTCTGTCGGGCCAGCTGTGATATTTTAGTTTTTAATAAGGGGTATGTTGGTCTTTTCACTTGGTGGCCAGTTTTAAGCCACAAATGGGTAAAGGTTGAGCTCATTCAACCTTATCTTCACCAACACAAACCCTCTCATCTTGTTCTAGTGAGAGAGAAAGAGTTTAGAGAGAGAGAGAGCTTGATTTGGAGAAGAAGGATTCGGATTCTCACTAAAGCTCGGGTTCTAAAGTTGTTCATCTCGCTCCTAGCTACGTTGTGGTAGTATTGGTAAGTTCAAACTCTGAATTTCATTTGTTAGATTTGATATTCAAGTTAGGGTTTGAGCTAGATTTGTTGTGAAACCCTTTTAGGTGATGAAATGGGTTCATGGTGACTAGTTATTCTTGTCACTTGGCGGGTTTTGGGTTGGTTGACGATTTGGCCTTGATTAGGCTTTGATCTTGAGTTATAATCACTAGGTTTAGTGATTATGGAAGTGTAGGAACACTTTTGGGTGTGTTTGGTTACCCAATTTCGAAATGGGTCGAATTAGGGTTTTGGTGTCAAAATGGGTAAGACACATGTTTAACACTTGTGTTCGGGTTCAATCGGTGTGTTAGGACCATTTTCACTCGTGTTAGTGAATGTTGGTTAGTTTGGGCGCGGTTTGTGCTTGGAAGTGCATTTGGGTCGAAATTGCACTAAGTGTCAATTGGGTTGGTTTGTAAGTCCACCCTAATTGTGTTGTTTGTATTGTGATAATGGAATAGGTACATTCCATCGGTGAGTTGCGGATTATTCGGTAGCATTCTTCAAGGCGACAAGGTGAGTGTTAATATCCTATGTACATGTGTATGTGTAGGATGGGTGCGGGTCGGGTGAAGTGGTTCTCGGTTATAGAGCTCACTTCACATATAGGTGGATTTGATGGACTTGCGTTTAGGTCCAATTGGCACGGTTGCGCATTTTGGTTGACCACCTTTGGCGAGGTACACGTTTTGTGTGTACGTTATCACACGTGTTTGTGATGTGGAGTATATAACCCCAATGGCGAAGGGTTGATATTGTTGTGATGTGGATAACCCCGATGTGGTGGATTTTATAATCCCGTGACCGTGGGTTTTGAGTTGGAGAAGTGGATCACGTGTGGATGCTGATTCACGATGACACGTGTAGTTCGGTCATCTTATCGGAAGTGAGTCTCGTGTAGTTCGGATTCACGATGACGCGTGTAGTTCGGTCATCTTATTGAGGTAGTGATCTCGTGTGGGTGCGGATTCACTAAGGCTCGTGTAGTTCGGCCAACCTCGATGTTGTTGTGGTAATGAAGATAGTAGTCTCGTGTGGTTGCGAATTTACTAAGGCTCGTGTAGTTCGGCCAATCTTCATAGTGGTAATCTTTTGTTTTCGGTATTCGGGTTAAGGGGTTAACCTTGGGCGTTTGTATATTGCCTATATTGTCGTATTGTTATGTTGTAGCTAACCCTCTGGGTGTAGCTTATTGGCGTTGTTCACATCGTCGTTGGTGAACTTATACTTGTTGTTATTATTAGCTTGATGCTTAGTGATCGTACGGTATGCTTAGCTTAGCTTGCCTTTACGCTTGGATGCTCCGGTATGCGTTATTTGATTATTTGTGTGGCGTGTCCATTTTATGCATATATATGTATGTAGTATATTATCACTCACTAAGCGTTAGCTTACCCTCTCGTTGTTACATTTTTATAGATTGCATGGATGCGGTGGCTCGGGTAAGCGTGGGGACTAGTGAGCTTACGTAGTTTGCTTTAGAAGACTTATTTTTGGTTCGATTAGGATTGGGTAGCGTATCCCCAATCCCATGCTCGGTCTATGTTTTGTATAAAGTAAATTGGGTCGAAATGGTCACTTGTGGTAATTTGGGTCGATGTGGGCCCGGTGTTGTAAAACTCGGTTTTATTATGGAAAACTCTTAGTTTTAATTATTATAATATATTGTGAAAGTGTTTTGGTTTAAAAGTGTCGGGAAGCGGGTCTTTCGCCCGTGTGTAATCGTTAAGCAGATCAGAATCTGGCAGACCATTTGGACGCCATCCAAAGGGCTTGGACGCCATCCAGTCCTTCAGAGCTGGACGCCGTCTAGAAATCTGGACGCCGTCCAGATGTGCTGTTCCAAAAAAAAAATTATGGCACGTTTTTGGTCGGTTAACGGGTTGGGTTGTTACAGCAGCTTCTGAGGCAGCAATGTATTCTGCTTCCGTTGTAGACTGTGCAACAGTGCTTTGTTTTGAGCTTCTCCAATCAACTGCCCCGCCATTCATGACAAAGACATACCCTGATTGGGATCGAGAATCATCTCGATCAGTTTGGAAACTAGCATCTGTATAACATCTAATACTCAACTCTTCTTCCAAACCACCGTAAACCAAAAACATATCTTTAGTTCTCCACAAATACTTAAGAATGCTCTTAACAGTAATCCAATGTTCTTCACCTGGATTCTGTTGATAACGACTCGTCAAACTTAAGGCTAACGAGACATCAAGTCTAGTACATAACATGGCATACATAATGGATCCTATAGCCGAAGCATACGGAACACATTTCATTCGTCTTATCTCATCAGGTGTGATAGGACTTTGAGACTTGCTCAAGGTTATGCCCTTTGCATGAGCAATGCTCTGCGCTTGGAGTTTTGCATGTTAAATCTTCATAAGATTTTGTCAATGTATGTACTTTGACTCAAACCAATAAGCCTTTTGGATCTATTTCTATAGATCTCGATTCGTAGAATATACTTAGCTTCTCCAAGATCTTTCATGGCAAAACATTTTCCAAGCCAAGATTTGACATCTTGCAAAGTTGGAATGTCATTTCCAATAAGTAGTATGTCATCAATATACAAGATCAAGAAGACAACTTTGCTCCCACTAGCTCTAATGTAAACACAGGGCTCATCTTGCTTTTGAGAAAAACCTAACTCTTTGATTTTTTGATCAAACTTAAGATTCCAGCTCCTGGATGCTTGCTTTAATCCATAAATGGATTTTAGAAGCTTGCATACTTTAGTAGGATGCTTAGGATTCACAAACCCTTCCGACTGAACCATATATACGTCCTCGCTTAGGTCGCCATTTAGGAAAGCGGTTTTGACATCCATTTGCCATATTTCATAATCATGAAAAGCAACTATGGCAATAAGTATCCTAATTGATTTAATACTCGCGACTGGTGAAAAAGTTTCCCCATAATCAATTCCTTGAGTTTGAGTATAACCTTTTGCCACCAATCGAGCCTTAAAAGTATTTACATTACCGTCCATGTCAGCCTTCTTCTTGAAGACCCATTTACACCCAACTGTTTTACAATTGGGTGGAAGATCAATCAAGTCTCATACTTGATTTTCTTTCATGGACTGCATCTCTGTATCCATAGCATCTCACCATTTTTCAGATTCTAAACCTGATATGGCCTCACGGTAGCTAGAGGGTTCATCATAATCCCCTAGATGAGATTTATCTGAATTAATCAGAAGATTTCACCTCTCAGGTTGATGAGGAGTTCTACTAGATCTACGAGTTACAGGTGCAACACGTTCTGGCTCACCAACAGTGTGTTCAGCTTCAATGTGCGGTTGGCTAGTGCCTTCGAAAGGTATGTTACTTTGTGATTCTTGAATTTCTTCAAGATCTACTTTACTCCCACTGACTTCTTGTAAGAGAAGATCTCTTTCAAAGAATTCAGCAAAACGAGCAGTAAACACTTTGTTTTCAGCTTAGTAGTAAAAGTAGTAACCTATTGTTTCTTTTGGGTATCCCACAAAGTGACATTTGATACCTCTGGGCTCTAACTTGTTTGAATTGTCACGTTTCACATACGCTTCACAACCCCAGACTTTCAAATAAGACAACTTAGGACTCTTTCCATGCCATAACTCATATGGTGTCTTTTCTACCTTCTTGGTTGGAACCATATTGAGTATGCCTGCAGCAGACTCTAATGCATAACCCCAAAAAGATATTGGTAGAGTAGTTAGACTCATCATAGATCGAACCATATCAAGTAAAGTTCGATTCCTCCGTTCCAACACACCATTGTGCTGTGGTGTGTAAGGTGGAGTGAACTGTGAGACAATCCCACGATTCTTCAGGTGGTCCAAAAACTCTTGACTCATATATTCCCCTCCCCGATCAGAGCGAAGGGCTTTAATGGTCTTTCCAAGTTGATTCTCTACTTCATTTTGGAAGATTTTGAACGTTTCAAAAACTTCATGTTTATGTTTCAGCAAGTAAACATAACCATATCTACTATAATCATCAGTAAATGTAACGAAGTGTGATTCACCATTTCTAGACATAGTTCTAAAAGGGCCACATACATCAGTATGTATTAGTCCTAAAAGATCTTTAGCTCTTTCACCTAAATCGGAGAAATGAGCCTTTGTCATCTTTCCACATAAACATGACTCGCATACATCAAATGACTCAGAGCCAGTTGATTCTAAAAGCCCTTCAGAATGGAGTTTTGAAATGCGTTGTTTATTTATATGACCAAGACAACAATGCCATAGATAGGTATTATTCAAGTCTTACTTGACTCGTTTGGCAGTACAGGTATATACATAATTATTATTTGAAATTACACCATGCATATCAATTTCAAAAATACCATCACGTGGAATAACATTAAAATAAAATACATTATTCTTAGAAACTGAAATACCAAGGTACGTAAATGTAAGTTCAAAACCAACATCTTTCAAAAGAGAAACTAAAATTACATTGCTCGTAATACTAGGAGCATAATGACATTATTCCAACAAAATAATAAGACCACTAGGTAGAGTAAGCTCATAGGTGCCAATAGCTTCGACTGCAGCTCGAGCCCCATTTCCCACTCTTAAGTCTAGTGTGTTATTCTTCAGTCTCTTACTTCTTCTCATTCCCTGCATATTGTTACAGATGTGAGTACCACAACCAGTATCAAAAATCTAGGAATCACTAGAAAAAGTATATAACTGTATATGAAATATACCTGATTTGCTGGTCTGGCCAGCTTTGTCTTTTCTCAACTCAGATAGATAGGAAGGACAGTTCCTCCTCCAGTGGCCAACTTTTCCACAGTGGAAACATTCTGCGTCTTTCGCTGGGTTTTCTTTCTTGGGAGGTGGTGGAATCTTTTTCTTAGCAATTGACTTACCTTTTCCCTTTCCCCAAGTTTTCGGCTTATTCTTTTTCACCCTACCTTCCCTAATCATAAGGACACATGGATTGGAAACCTTGGATGGAATATTCTGTTCAGCAGTTTTGAGCATCGAGTGCACCTCTGCCAGAGATTTCTCCCAACCTTGCATATTGTAATTCATCACAAATTGGTGATACGATTTTGGTAGTGAAGCCAAAACCGTGTTCACAGCCAAGTTAGGCGGCAAGGTAGTTCCAAGTTTTTCCAATTGGTCAATGTAGCTTTTCATTTTCAAGACATGAGAGCTCACTGATTGACCCTCCTCCATTTTGCATGTTTGAAGAAGCTTACAAGTTTCATATAACTCTTGACTAGCCTGTTTCTAAAACATATTTTTCAGCTCAGTCATCATATCATATGCTGTACAATCTTCCATTTCCTTTTGGAGGTCAGAAGTCATACTAGCAAGCATGATTAAAGCTATCTTCTCTTGCTCATCAAACAACTTCTGATAAGCATTCTTTTGAGCAGCAGTAGCTGTCTCAGGAGGAGCTTCGGGTAAGGGTTCTTCAATTTTGTTCAACTTCCCTTCAAATTTAAGAACAATTCTCAGGTTGCGATACCAATTGGGGAAGTTTGAACCATTGAGTTTCTCCTTCTCCAACAAAGAACGGAGGTTGGTTTGGTTTACGTTTTGATTGTTTGACATCTACAAAAGAACAAGATTCAATTTTAGTATTTTCGATATTGTACTTTAATAAATTAACTACCCAGGTTTTAATATATTTAAAAACAATTAATTTACGAAAGCCTAAGATCCACATAGAGGTTCCATAACTACATCTGTTGATCAGCTAGCAGTTATAGAGTCTATTGGTAGGTAGCGGTTACCAATTGCATCACAAGTGCAACTCTTAGATCTTTATGGGACTTAGAAATATGTGTAGTTCAACAAACCACTATTATCTATTAGCATGTTTGTCCCATCCTTGCCTCAAACTCAGGTCTCAACGTGAATACGATTAAGTCGTCCAATTTGAAAATAGTGGAAATTCAGCCTAGTCTCAGTCGTAACTGAAAATCCACCTCGTGGCTATAATTCAATTAGGTCTCACCGTAACCAAAAAATAACGAAGAGTGTTTGCAAGCTCATTGGTTGGCATGACTTAAATTTGACGGGTATTTTAAAAATGTTTGTGTTAACGAATAATGCATGCACATAAGATTCGTTACACTATTTGTTAAAAATCATTTTAACCAATTGTATATATGTCGATCGTGTTTATGCATCTAGTTTGTTATTTTATTTTATATATAAAAATAACAAATTCACAAACATGTATCGTTTTAAAACTATTTTAAAAGATTTCGATCATACATAATTTGTGTTTCAAAAATCATTTAACTTTAAACTCGTTAGAGTTTAACTTTTAAAATCATCAATTTTAATCTTTGAAACTTTTTCCGGTTTTATTTGATGTTTTCATCAAAAACATTTAGCATATGTTCTAATCAACAATTATGTATAATGCAAAAATAAAACACAACCATATCATACATCACATACACACATAGCCTAGCCCGAAAATCTTATTCTTGATCCCATGAGCCGACATGGGATCAAGAAGTCAAACTAAGGGTAATATCGTAGCTCCCACTTGATTCAAGAATCAAGTGAAAACTTGACAAACGTCATCGTTGTCAACTTGACCTGTTCGCCATCTTCTAAGTCAAACTCCACGTTGCATCTTTATCTTTAATCTTCATCTAATTACATTTATTTAAAATTGAAAAATACAACTAATATAATACTTTTATAATTTAGAATAAACATAAATACAATACTATAAAAATGAAAAAATAAATATAATACAACTTTGGCTTCAAAAATGGCCTTGTTAATAATATAAATAATCAACATGACATAATATTGCCGTAATCAACAATCACAACAATCATACATAGGTCGGGGCTTTATGAGCTATGTGTGCAATCACAATTCTAATAACTACATTATTAAAAACTACATATGGCTTGTCCATGGTTACAATGCATGTGTACAACCATGGAATGAAATAAACAACAATTATTCAAGCCATAATAAATTCAAAATTTATAACAGTGATATTTTTTCAGATCTTATTTGTGCCTCATGAGGTTTAATTTAAAAAATAAACATGTTGAAATTAAATAAAAAAAGTTTTTACTTTTTACCAATTCACCACAAAACTAGATCTGAGAAAATCACGTGACAATTAAAATGGTGTAAAAGCGGCTCGGATGTAAAGACCCTTCCTAATCCATAAGAACGAATACAATAATATATGATTACATTGCGAGGTATTTGACCTCTATATGATACATTTTACAAACATTACATTCGTTTTAAAAGACAAACTTTCATTTCATCGAAAGTTGACAGGCATGCATACCACTTCATAATATCCAACTATAAATGATCTAATCTGTCATTTACTTAATCATAATCTTTACTGAACTCAACGACTTGAATGCAACGTCTTTTGAAATATGCCATGAATGATTCCAAGTAATATCTTTAAAATGAGCAAATGCACAGCGGAAGATTTCTTTCAATCATGAGAATAAATATACTTTAAAGTGTCAACCAAAAGGTTGGTGAGTTCATTAGTTTAACGTAATCGATCATTTTCATCATTTAAATAGACCACAAGATTTCATTTTTCATTTCTCATAAATATCGTGCATGCAAAAACATTCATATGGATTGAACACCTGGTAACCGACATTAACAAGATGCATATAAGAATATCCTCTACCATTCCGGGACATCCATCGGACATGATAAAACAACATCGAAGTACTAAAGCATCCGCAACCATGGATGGGGTTTGTTAGGCCCAATAGATCTATCTGTAGGATTTGCGTCAATTAGTAGACCGGTTTATTAATTCTTATGCTACCAAGCAAAAAGGGGCATATTCGGCTTCGGTCAATCAACCATAGAATGTAGTTTCGATTACTTGTGTCTATTTCGTAAAACAGTTATAAAAGCAGCGCATGTATTCTCAGTCCCAAAAATATATATTGCAAAAGCATTTTAAAAGGGAGCAAATGAAACTCGCGATACGATATTTTGTAGTAAAAATATGCATACGACGATACTGAACAATGCAGGGTTGGCCTCGGATTCACGAACCTATATTAAGTATATATATTTATATGATGGTCAATATTTGTCTAACAATTTAGGTCAAGTCATAGTGTATCACAATCCTAATGCTCGAGATTATCATGCAAAAGTCAACAAAAGTCAACTTGACCCAAAATGATTTCTAAAATCTATACATGATTAATATATAACTTAAATATAGTCGTTTTATATATTTAATATACTTATTAGATTTTACTAAAGTAAACACTAAAAGTCATTTATTAATAAATAAAAAATTTATATAAAATATACATATGATAAAAATATACTTTTATATATCTTAAGTAATAATAAAATTTATAAAGTTCACTTAATATAAAAAAATAGTGATATGCATTATGAATGTAATTATATTACGTGTGGTAAAAATATCTTTGTATCATATATTTATTTGATAAAATAATATTAATAATAATAATAAGTAAAAGTTATATTATTTTGTAATAATAATAATAATAATAATTATTCTACTAATAATAATAACAATATTTATATTTACAATGTTTATAATAAAATGGTAATTCTAATCATGATAACTTAATATTAACGATACTTTTTAATATTAACTATAACAATAGTAATATTTTATAAAAATAATAATTCTTATTCAAAATGATAATTGTTAATAATAATAATACTAAAATGATAATAATAATGATATTTTATAATAACAGTGATATTTCTATTAAAATGATAATTTTAATAAAAATGATAGTTTTAATATAAATGATGCTTTTAATAATAAAAACGATAAAAATAATAACTTGATAGTTTTGATAAGAATATTAATTATTTTAATAATATTATTAATAATATTAATAATCATAATAATAATAATAATAATAATAATAATAATAATAATATTGATTATTAAATAATAATAATAATAATAATAATGATAATAACGACGATAACGATAACGATAACGATAACGATAACGATAATCATTTTAACAATAATACTTTATAATTATAGATAATTCAATTGACGATATCTTTTAATCCGTTCATCAAAATCATAAGATATCTAAATGAAAAGTTTATAGTTTTTCGCCAGCTTTCCAACGACATGCATATCATATACCTTATCTCAATCGCATATGTAACAAATTCATGATCTATCATAAAGTATATAATGATAATAATAAGCATACAAGCATGCATAATCTTATATACTCGAGCACTAGTCAGGGATACACTAATAATATATAAAAGTTAAGTTATGAGTGCTCACGTATCAATATTGAGATTCAATATTGCAGGAAAGTACGTAGATGCAACGGAGATGATAAACACTAGTTTGACTCGCGAGCAAAACCCCTGAACCATACCCATAACCTCCATAGCTATAACCCATAATTTCCTTAGCTCTAACCCGCTCATAAAACCCATTTTGAAAACACGCGAGCAGAACCTCGTCGTAGTATTTTTATGTATAATAATAATAATATCACTCCTAATACTAATACTAATAATAATAAGATTAATATTAATAATCTTAATAATAATAATAATAATAATAATAATAATAATAATAATAATAATAATAATAATAATAATAATAATAATAATAATAATATATACGAGAGAGTGAAAGATATGAGATAAGTATGTGCAAACTGAATCCAATTTCGTTCGTTTTATAGACTTGGCACTCCTCCCCTCTTCATGCGACCGCATGATTTTTGTGAAGGTTTGTCATGCGATCGCATGACACATTATTACAGCTCATATGCACTAAAAAGAAAACTGCCGACACTCATTCTTCATTTTCATTTGGTTACATAAATAATATTAATTAATATATAATATATTAAATCTTTAAATAAATTAAATATTATATTATATTCTCGTGCATAGTTGATTCGTAATTTCAGCACCGATGAATTGTACGTTGACGCTCGACTTACGTGCTGGTTCCGGTTTTTTGAAACGCATTTTCGTACACTTAGAAAACTAGCACTTTACGTTTCGTGACACGTCCCTTTATTAATAATTAGACTTAAATTAATGAAAAACTAACCCACTCAAAGTGTAACTTAATCTTTTGAGTGTTTTGGTCATTTATGTGACGACCCGGGAATTTCTGACCAAATTTAAACTCAATCTTCATACGAATTCGACACGATAAGCAAAGTCTGTAATGTTAAGTCACAAAATTTTTGGAATTTGTTACATGAATACATTTGTCCTCTGACTATTCCCAACGATTCACGAACATTGAATTGTAAATAAATATGTATATATATATGGATACATACTTCATATGACTTGAAATCATAATATACAATTTAGTTGATAGAATTAATAATGTAAGATAATTTGTAATATAAAATAAAAATTTTGTAACTTAAAATGTAATTATAGAAATAGTATTTTAAAAAAAAATAAAAAAAAAATATATATATATATATATATATATATATATATATATATATATATAAACTTTGATTACTTTATCTAGAAAAACACAATTTTATTTTTCTTAGTTAATAACGAATACTTATGTATACAATTGTGGGTTAATATATATAGAATATATATATATATATCTTAATACATATATGTATATTGTAATTTATAAAAATAGTATGTAAAAATTTATAATATCTATTCTTTTAAGAAAATAGTTATAAGTCATTATATAATATGGATATAGTTACCATTATTATTATTACTATTAATGAAAATATAATTATTATTAATATTAATATTAATATACCATATTATATAAAATAAAAATAAAATAAAAATAAATAAAAATTAGATAACATATATAGATATTAGGTAATTAGTTGTTATCCATCTCCATTACATCCCTATCTCCTTGCTCCTTTTTCTTTCCCTATTAAACTCGTGACCCTCAAATTGCTATCTTCCTGTCTGATATAATCAATCAGTCGAATATCATCATAAAATTTCATCTCTTTATTTTACATTCATTGCTGAGTATTGAGAGAAGGGAGAAATCAAATGAAACAATTCATATTCTTCAAAAACAAACCACGAACCCATTTACCCTCTAAATTAATTCAAAAACAATTGAAGAAAAGTATAAATGTAGAAGGGTTCTAAATCACATCGTGATTGTTTCTTCAATTTCTCAAGTTTTAATTCGCTAAACCGAACCCGAATTTGAAGAGTCAAAGTTTTGTTTTTAAAAAGTCAAAGTTTTGTTCATCATGAAATTAGTAATCATTGTGATATTTCTGTTAAAATTAACGAAATATAAAGATTCTAATGATAATTTGCAATACCTTTCATGTTATAAATATTAGGAAAAACGATCTCAAATTAGAAATATATTTTTTTTTTCATAAACAGCGACGAGGCAGAAGCTGTTGTTTTTTTTTTTTTTTTCTTCTTTCTTTGTTTTATTAATTCAATCAACTACATTTAAGCGTTTCGGTGTTGATTTGAAGAGATAAACAAACTGGGAAAAATTGTCGATTTGATTTGGCTAGAATTAGGATTGATGAAGAAGATGAACAAAGGAAAACAGGTTACATTGAGTTAAATGGTTTGTGGTTCTGTTTTATTTCGGATTATGGGCAACAGCCCAACGATTTGAGGTGTTAAGCGGGAGAGAGTGGTCGCGGGTTCGAGTCCCGTCAGTGACATTTTTTTGTGACTTTCTTCAAAGGTTGTTATTCCTTATTATTATTATTATTTCAATTATTATTATTGTTATTATTATTAAGTATTAAGAATATTATTGTTATCATCATTGTTATGGTTATTGTTAATACTAGTATTAGTAATTAAAATTGTTATCATGTAAATAAAGATTACTAATATAACTATTATTACTACTATTAATATTATCATTATTGTTATGATCATTGTTATCATTAAGTATTAAAACCATTATTATTAGTATTAACATTGTTATTATTAACATTATATTATTTAAGTAAAGTATCATTTTATTATTAGAACTATTATTATTATTATTATTATTATTATTAATCATTATTCTTGTTATTGTTATTTGTATTATTATCATTAGTTATAGTTATTATTATTATCACATGTATTATAATTATTATTAATATTAATGTTAAGATAAGTATTAGTTATCATTATTATGATTAAGATATTATTATTATTATTATTATTATTATTATTATTATTATTATTATTATTATTATTATTATTATTATTATCATTATTAAGTATTTGAATTATTATTAATAAGCATTATGAATGTTACTTATTATTGTTACTACCGGTAATATAAGTAGTAATTACCAACTATTATTAACGCTAACATAACCCTAGTTACAATTATAATAATTATTATTATTGTTATTACTAATAATATTATTATCGATATAGGTATTAATATTAAATAATATGATTATTAATATTATCTTTATTAATCTCAAATACTATCAATTTTAAGCAAATAAATATTTTGTACATAAAATATATTAATTATATATACTACACTTATATTAAAACTCCACATAACTATATATATATATATAAAACCTACTAATATTATTTATATAAACATTTACAACAACAAATTATCGATTTTTAAATATAATATCAAACAAGTACGTATATCAAAATATTAATATAACTATAAAAAAAATATTAACCATTTGAATGAACATACAAATTAAAAATATATATTATTAATATAAAAATAATGTAATTAATAAATTTATATATATATTCATTCGAATACGATTATATGTATTAATGAATATACAAATGATTTAGGTTCGTGAATCCGAGGCCAACCCTGCATTGTTCAGTTGTTCAATATAGTCATATGTATTTTTACTACAAAATACATTAGGTGAGTTTCATTTGCTCCCTTTTACTCATTACATTTTTGGGCTGAGAATACATGCAATGTTTTATTAACTGTTTTACAATATTTATATGTGTGAGTTTCATTAATCCCTTTTTAAATGCTTTTGCAATATATATTTTTGGGACTGAGAATACATGCGCTGTTTTTATAAATGTTTTACGAAATAGACACAAGTACGTGAAACTACATTCTATGGTTGAATTATCGAAATCGAATATGCCCTTTTTATTAAGTCTGGTAATCTAAGAATTAGGGAACAGACACCCTAATTGACGCGAACTCTAAAGATAGATCTATCGGGCCCAACAAGCCCCATCCAAAGTACCGGATGCTTTAGTACTTTGAAATTTATATCATGTCCGAAGGAGGATCCCGGAATGATGGGGATATTCTTATATACATATTGTGAATGTCGGTTACCAGGTGTTCAATCCATATGAATGATATTTTTGTCTCTATGCATGGGACGTATGTTTATGAGAAATGGAAATATGAAATCTTGTGGTCTATTAAAATTATGAAATGATTATTTATGTTAAACTAATGAACTCACCAACCTTTTGGTTGACACTTTAAAGCATGTTTATTCTCAGGTATGAAAGAAATCTTCCGCTATGCATTTGCTCACCTTAGAGATATTACTTGGAGTCATTCATGACATATTTCAAAAGACGTTGCATTCGAGTCGTTGAGTTCATCAAGATTATTATTAAGTCAATTATAGTTAGATATATTATGAAATGGTATGCATGCCGTCAACCTTCAATGTAATGAAGAATTGTCTTTTCAAAAACGAATGCAATGTTTGTAAAATGTATCATATAGAGGTCAAGTACCTCGCGATGTAATCAACTGTTGTGAAACGTTTATATTCGATATGGACTTCGTCCGGATGGATTAGGACGGGTCTTCACAGTTGGTATCAGAGCGATGGTCTTAGCGAACCATGTCTGCATTAGTGTGTCTAACTGATAAGTCGTTAGGATGCATTAGTGAGTCTGGACTTCGACCGTGTCTGCATGTCAAATGTTTTGTTAATCATTTTGTGTCAAAAATTACCTGCTTATCATTCTTAGAGAATCACTTGCTTATCATTCTTAGTCTAGACACGTTTTACTGCATTGACTGCATGAATAGTGTATAGACAAAATTCATATCTTAGCGTATCTGTTACTTCATATCTCAGCGTATCTGTTACTGTAACTTTGCCTGACGACTTCCGTAGATTCCTCAGTAATTTATGGGATTTTAGTATTATATATGCATATGTAAATTATGTATTGCAGGGTACTAATCTACATCTATAATCCATTTCTTATCGAAAAATCCTTCATCTGATCGTACGAGATGAATCCTGCAACCAGTTCGAGTCCCTCAGATTCCGATAGCTATTCCGATAGTTATTCCGACAGCTATTCCGACATAGATGTTCACCTAAGCTCCGAAAACAGCGTCATCTGCATGAATCAACCAATTAGCCATTATCAATTCATCTGATGGGTTCGTAGTCGACTTAATTAATGGAAACGCGCAGAAGGCAATCCCTTCTATCAACCGAATTCACCTCTTGACAATGAACCTGAAGCGTTTACCGGCGAGCTTGTTCGAGACACCATTTTCAGTCTCATTTCCAGGGTAACTCGACAATATTATATTCTATCCACAATTCTGAATCTTATTCAACCACTCGTTCTGACCGACAATTATCCTGGAGTAATAAATCAATGAACTTCGCGTTCGAATAATCATTTCGGAGAATATGGTGCAAAATGTACCAGCTTCAGCAACATCATCGGCACCAACAGTACCATCAATAGCAGCACTAGTACCATCAGCAATCCATGCTTCAATATCATCATCTGTACTTTGAGTATGATCTTCGTTCTACGTATCGTTCTACCTCATTTATCTTCGTTCGACATGGCGAATATGTAATCTCTAAAGTTTTAGAGATTATTTATTCTAGTTCCAACCGAAAAGCAAATGAGTTTAATATCATATTAACTCATTAAATCCATGAATACATCTGAAGAAAATATATATGTATATATGTTTTCATAAAGATTGTAATTAAAAATTCTCTTGTACAAACTGTTAATGGTGAAAATATTTTAACGGGTAGGTAATACCCGAGGAATATTTAAATTTTACATTAATAAGTTACATTGTACGTTCTTCGAATCTGTTTCAACAGTCATATACTATCCTACTTACATCCACCGATATACAAATCCGTTCACCACAGAATAACCATATTCATCCAATTTAATATTTGGATTTTGATTTATCAGAATCCAACAAGTGGCATAATGAAGAAAACATTTGACAAAATACAATTTGTTAGAAACAAACAAATTAACTATGAGAAATTTTGTTAAGAATCCACGCTAACTGTTCCTAGCTAATTGTTCCTAGCTAACTGATTACATTTTATTTATCGCAATTTAATTATTGCAATTTACATTTTCGTAATTTTATTTATCGTCATTTAATTTCTGTTATTTACTTTACGCGCTTTATTTATCGTCATTTAAATTTCTGTTATTTATTTTTTTTACGCACTTTAAATATCGGGACACGTATACAAGGTTTTGACATATCATATCGACGCATCTATATATATTATTTGGAATCACCATAGACACTCTATATGCAGTAATGATCGAGTTCTCTATACAGGGTTGAGGTTGATTCTATAATAATATATATACTTTGAGTTGTGATCGAGTCTGAGACGAATACGGGTCACATTACGTATTAATTAATTCGAATATTATATATTAAACTATACATGAATTATTGAATTGCTAACTGTGGACTATCAACTGTGGACTACCAACATTGGACAATTAAAATGAATTAAAATATTGACTATAACATATGAAACTAAACATTTCTTCAAGTTTGCCACTTGATCTCATTTTAAACCTCATTTGTATCTTGACGATTTCAATCTGCGTTCAAACCTTTCATGATTCTTGAAAACATTTCAATCGAGAGGATGAAACATCATTTACGGAAGGAAAGAGTGATGCATGTAGTTATGCACCTGAAAGCACTCGGAACATGAGTAAACATTTAACACGTATCTGTGCTAATTCCTTTAGTGTTATTATTACCCAAAATAACTTGGTAATTCCTTTCAGAGTAGCAAATTTTGTCACAGCTCCAGCAAGTCAACTTCGACTTTTCATTCGAAGTAGCCTTACTATAATCCTGATATATACAATTACCCTTTTGATACCGGAGAATTCTTTTATATTCCACCATAGTACCAGCAGATATACCAGCAACCTCGTTACATCTTGGCTTAAATCTTTCTGACAAATCATTATATTTATTCATTGAAACCCTATCATATACTCATCAGTATCTTGTAACGAGAACTGCCATACCAATTATCGGGAATCAGCAATCAGTACTTTGAAAACTCACAGCATATCTACATCAACAGTTATATGTATGACATTTATCTCTTAGAATTATGATCTCTCCTTCTGGAATTCTGAAAATCACTCAGTCACAAAATCAATACTCTGAATGTTGAAAAAGCTGAATGAAGCAGCAGAAATCATAGACAACCGTAAACGACCATAATCATTGAAAGTTTGATGATAAATAATAGTACGTTGGAAAAGCTCAGAAAAGTTGGAACTGGAAAACGGATTGAGCTAACCATAAAGGAAACCAAGGAGAAATACAAGTAACAAACCCTAAATTCATAGAACCCAGATAAATCTAGATCCGTTGAAATCTTTAGAGAATATCTTGCTCCGAAGTCATGTTAAAATCTTGCGGAAAATATTTCTCCATCAACCATCGAACTTAGAAATTCCAAAATATCATCATCAATATCTTCGATATTTCTGAGGATATTTTCATAAATATTCTCGTCCGAAATTATATACCTCTTCGTGCTTCCTGTGTATCATTATATTGGAAACACTCAATAGAAAATTTGGTACCGAAAAGCAGATTATGCGAAACTATGAAGAACGCCGTGGACAAATCGCAAAGAATAAGTTTGACTTCAAAGAATCCAAATGATTCTGTTTCTGATGAAATCTTTAGCGAATACCCTGCTTCCGAATCTAAACCTTTACGGATAAATCTTCTTCATCATCCATCGATATTAGAAATTCCAAGATATCATCGTATCTTTCATTATAAATATCCTTTATATTTCTGAAGATATTTTCATAACTATTCTTACCTGAAATCATTAATCTCTTCGTGCTATCAGAGTTATATCATATAGAAACTGATAGTTTCTATATTCTGTAAACTTTCGAGCTTAAAATATGAATGTTATTGAAGTAGTGTTGGGAACGGATGCATGAGTTAGTATAATATAATGACACTTGATCAACGTGATTATATTACCGCAAGTCATGCTGAGTTTCTAGTGGGATGTGATGATTCACAGATTATAACGTCATCATGTGCCATGTTACATAACTCTTTCATTCTTCTTAACTTCTGAACATATCAAGATAGTATATTCTTGATAGTTCTATTCTCGGTGATTCTGGTAATTTGACAAATCAAGATCGTGCCATTATAATTTTCTTCCTGGAGCATTAATCATGTTCATTCCGAAATTCATATCTACAAATTCTGGACCATATCTCGTTTGACTTAAAGTCGGGAAAAGAAAATAAAAGCATGAAGCTTCAAAATATCAATGGGAGTATAAATCACAGTAAATTGGAGAGGGTATTAACTATGGGTGTCAATGATTACAGAAAGACAGAAGTAGAGACATCGAAATATAAGGAAAGATATAAAACCCAACAACAACCCATAAGTTACAAACTATGGATATTAATACGAATAGCAATATAAAGATACGGTATAATTAAGGATAGTATCACCCCAAGGTAATAGTAGAAGTAAACAGATTTTTTGATGGAAGATTGAGAAGAAGGATGACAGAAATGATAATTAGGAAAATATCAGGGTTTAGAATTGGATTAAGCATTTTCATAATCTTTTGAGTATGGGAATTGAGTATAGGAATGGTGAGAATAATGGAACGAAAGAGTTTAATTTATAATGGAAATATCAGACAGAGTAATCGAGGCAGATCACCGTATTTAATTTTAAAGATCTTCAATTCCTTACTCACCGAAAAATCAAATCTTATAGATTTCGAAGATTTTCTTTAAATTCCTTGAATTCCGGAATCTAACCAAGGCAACGTCAAAAGTTAAGACGCACCTTAAATTCTAAAATCAACCGTGACCACGTCACCGGTTAAGATGAATCTCATTTACTCATTTCATTCTTTTGTGATAGCGTCACTTGTACTCTTCGAAAAATCGAATCATTTTATCTATATTAATCAATTATGATAAAACTCTATTTATCAAATCATATGTGTCATGAAAATATTTTATTGTTAGCCATGACCACCTCACTCAAATTTCGGGACGAAATTTCTTTAACGGGTAGGTACTATGACGACCCGGGAATTTCCGACCAAATTTAAACTCAATCTTCATACGAATTCGACACGATAAGCAAAGTCTGTAATGTTAAGTCACAAAATTTTTGGAATTTGTTACATGAATACATTTGTCCTCTGACTATTCCCAACGATTCACGAACATTGAATTGTAAATAAATATGTATATATATATGGATACATACTTCATATGACTTGAAATCATAATATACAATTTAGTTGATAGAATTAATAATGTAAGATAATTTGTAATATAAAATAAAAATTTTGTAATTTAAAATGTAATTATAGAAATAGTATTTTAAAATATATATATATATATATATATATATATATATATATATATATATATATATATAAACTTTGATTACTTTATCTAGAAAAACACAATTTTATTTTTCTTAGTTAATAACGAATACTTATGTATACAATTGTGGGTTAATATATATAGAATATATATATATCTTAATACATATATGTATATTGTAATTTATAAAAATAGTATGTAAAAATTTATAATATCTATTCTTTTAAGAAAATAGTTATAAGTCATTATATAATATGGATATAGTTACCATTATTATTATTACTATTAATGAAAATATAATTATTATTAATATTAATATTAATATACCATATTATATAAAATAAAATAAAAATAAATAAAAATTAGATAACAGATATAGATATTAGGTAATTAGTTGTTATCCATCTCCATTACATCCCTATCTCCTTGCTCCTTTTTCTTTCCCTATTAAACTCGTGACCCTCAAATTGCTATCTTCCTGTCTGATATAATCAATCAGTCGAATATCATCATAAAATTTCATCTCTTTATTTTACATTCATTGCTGAGTATTGAGAGAAGGGAGAAATCAAATGAAACAATTCATATTCTTCAAAAACAAACCACGAACTCATTTACCCTCTAAATTAATTCAAAAACAATTGAAGAAAAGTAGAAATGTAGAAGGGTTCTAAATCACATCGTGATTGTTTCTTCAATTTCTCAAGTTTTAATTCGCTAAACCGAACCCGAATTTGAAGAGTCAAAGTTTTGTTTTTAAAAAGTCAAAGTTTTGTTCATCATGAAATTGGTAATCATTGTGATATTTCTGTTAAAATTAACGAAATATAAAGATTCTAATGATAATTTGCAATACCTTTCATGTTATAAATATTAGGAAAAACGATCTCAAATTAGAAATATATATTTTTTTTTTCATAAACAGCGACGAGGCAGAAGCTGTTGTTTTTATTTTATTTTCTTCTTTCTTTGTTTTATTAATTCAATCAACTACATTTAAGCGTTTCGGTGTTGATTTGAAGAGATAAACAAACTGGGAAAAATTGTCGATTTGATTTGGCTAGAATTAGGATTGATGAAGAAGATGAACAAAGGAAAACAGGTTACATTGAGTTAAATGGTTTGTGGTTCTGTTTTATTTCGGATTATGGGCAACAGCCCAACGGTTTGAGGTGTTAAGCGAGAGAGAGTGGTCGCGGGTTCGAGTCCTGTCAGTGACATTTTTTTGTGACTTTCTTCAAAGGTTGTTATTCCTTATTATTATTATTATTTCAATTATTATTATTGTTATTATTATTAAGTATTAAGAATATTATTGTTATCATCATTGTTATGGTTATTGTTAATACTAGTATTAGTAATTAAAATTGTTATCATGTAAATAAAGATTACTAATATAACTATTATTACTACTATCAATATTATCATTATTGTTATGATCATTGTTATCATTAAGTATTAAAACCATTATTATTAGTATTAACATTGTTATTATTAACATTATATTATTTAAGTAAAGTATCATTTTATTATTAGAACTATTATTATTATTAATCATTATTCTTGTTATTGTTATTTGTATTATTATCATTAGTTATAGTTATTATTATTATCACATGTATTATAATTATTATTAATATTAATGTTAAGATAAGTATTAGTTATCATTATTATGATTAAGATATTATTATTATTATTATTATTATTATTATTATTATTATTATTATTATTATTATTATTATTATTATTATTATTATTATTATTATTATTATTATTATTATTATTATTATTATTATTATTATCATTATTATCATTATCATTATTAAGTATTTGAATTATTATTAATAAGCATTATGAATGTTACTTATTATTGTTACTACCGGTAATATAAGAAGTAATTACCAACTATTATTAACGCTAACATAACCCTAGTTACAATTATAATAATTATTATTATTGTTATTACTAATAATATTATTATCGATATAGGTATTAATATTAAATAATATGATTATTAATATTATCTTTATTAATCTCAAATACTATCAATTTTAAGCAAATAAATATTTTGTACATAAAATATATTAATTATATATACTACACTTATATTAAAACTCCACATAACTATATATATATATATATATATATATATATATATATATATATATATATATATATATATATATATATATATATATATAAAACCTACTAATATTATTTATATAAACATTTACAACAACAAATTATCGATTTTTAAATATAATATCAAACAAGTACGTATATCAAAATATTAATATAACTATAAAAAAATATTAACCATTTGAATGAACATACAAATTAAAAATATATATTATTAATATAAAAATAATGTAATTAATAAATTTATATATATATTCATTCGAATACGATTATATGTATTAATGAATATACAAATGATTTAGGTTCGTGAATCCAAGGCCAACCCTGCATTGTTCAGTTGTTCAATATAGTCATATGTATTTTTACTACAAAATACATTAGGTGAGTTTCATTTGCTCCCTTTTACTCATTACATTTTTGGGCTGAGAATACATGCAATGTTTTATTAACTGTTTTACAATATTTATATGTGTGAGTTTCATTAATCCCTTTTTAAATGCTTTTGCAATATATATTTTTGGGACTGAGAATACATGCGCTGTTTTTATAAATGTTTTACGAAATAGACACAAGTACGTGAAACTACATTCTATGGTTGAATTATCGAAATCGAATATGCCCTTTTTATTAAGTCTGGTAATCTAAGAATTAGGGAACAGACACCCTAATTGACGCGAACTCTAAAGATAGATCTATCGGGCCCAACAAGCCCCATCCAAAGTACCGGATGCTTTAGTACTTCGAAATTTATATCATGTCCGAAGGAGGATCCCGGAATGATGGGGATATTCTTATATACATATTGTGAATGTCGGTTACCAGGTGTTCAATCCATATGAATGATATTTTTGTCTCTATGCATGGGACGTATGTTTATGAGAAATGGAAATATGAAATCTTGTGGTCTATTAAAATTATGAAATGATTATTTATGTTAAACTAATGAACTCACCAACCTTTTGGTTGACACTTTAAAGCATGTTTATTCTCAGGTATGAAAGAAATCTTCCGCTGTGCATTTGCTCACCTTAGAGATATTACTTGGAGTCATTCATGACATATTTCAAAAGACGTTGCATTCGAGTCGTTGAGTTCATCAAGATTATTATTAAGTCAATTATAGTTAGATATATTATGAAATGGTATGCATGCCGTCAACCTTCAATGTAATGAAGAATTGTCTTTTCAAAAACGAATGCAATGTTTGTAAAATGTATCATATAGAGGTCAAGTACCTCGCGATGTAATCAACTGTTGTGAAACGTTTATATTCGATATGGACTTCGTCCGGATGGATTAGGACGGGTCTTCACAATTTACTTCTATAAATCATATTCTCGTTATTTATCAAAGTATATTTAATAATATTAACTTAAATCCAAAACGTTTTATGACTAAATTAATATTATATTTTATCACTTTGTAAAATATAAATATATTTTCATTTAGAAATATAAACTTATATATTTTAGAAATATTTATTTACTAATATAATATTTAGTTTTTCAAAAACTAATTATATTTCAAAGTTTAAATCGTTTAAGTAATAGATATTATCATATCACCTAACGTTTACGCTCTAGAACTTAATTTAATATAATTCAATTATTCGCCATCGTTTAACTTCTCAAACGTTCCACATAACATATCTAAAACTCAATCAAATCAACTAAACAGATGTTACTATCGCTTACTTAACTTGAAATCATATATATTTAATATACATAAACACGTTTTAAATACACGTTGCAAGTTATATATATAACCAATATTCCAACCTACGTTATTTAAATAAAGACATCGTAATAATCAAGTTCTATTATATCGAAAAACGTTTTCGCACGTTTGAAAATAGATCAATCAAGTATTATGAAATTCAATTCTCCACTAACTTATGTCTAACTCTTGTTAAGTGACACTTTGTCCTCACTTGTAAATTACTTTACCATTTATTCCGAATACCGTTAAAAAGAAACGATTTCTTAAATCAACGTGGGCCTCGTAACAGAGACTCGTAACAATAACATGATCCATAAGGGACTTTGTAAATATCTTTTATCTCATCGATAAACATAATAAAATTATATTGGAACAAAATGTGTTCATGTAAAGTATCACATATCTAATACTTTGTTAGTGTTTTCAATTAACAAGTATATATTATATATACATATCAATATACACATAAATGTTCGTGAATCGTTGAGCATAGTCAAAGGGTAATTGATTACATGAATATAAATTTCAAAATTTTCGAGACTCAACATTACAGACTTTGCTTATCGTGTCAGAATCATATAAAGATTAAAGTTTAAATTTGGTCGAAAATTTCCGGGTCATCACATCGGATACCACTGATGGAAAACCGTGTATACTTTTCATTCAGATTAACGCAGCGGATAGTTAAAATAAACTTATTATTACAAAACATGCACACGATTGACGGTTCCAACAAGATCCAATTACACCACTAATAATTGTCAAAATATATAAATTCACAATGTGAGTAAACGTTATACCTTTCTTGTAGAAATGGATTGTAGGAGAGAAACCTACGATCAAAAGTATGATCGTCTCTTTGGATAGTCCACACTACACTTCAAACAACCGTCAATGGATGCTAGTCCAAACCCAAGTAACTTATTATAATAATCAAATTATTACAATAAATATTTATATATACTCCGTATATGATTTCGTTTTGTCTCAAAAACAAAAAGGAATCATGAACTTGTTTTGTGATGTATGTAATAACATGAATTCTTTTCTTTTCTCAAGGTGAGATGTTGACAGAATAGAAGTAAGAATATATGACCAAGGAAAAATGTCATCTTACACTAGAGGTATATAACTCTATCTATATATATTATTGAAATGACAAGTTGTTATTCATACTTGATATCTTTTTATCTGGAGTACCCAACTTGGTATTCTTTTGATTAAACATATAATGTTTGTTAATCAATAATGGGAAACACTATCATAATTTCCTCCACAATTTATGACACTTGACCACTTTGTTAAATCATTTGTTATACCTTTTGACAAAGCAAGATAGAGAGTATATTGTATATAAACAATTCTTTCAACAAACACTTTGAATGCTTAAAATTGAATTACGGTTCATTATAATAATTAGTTACTTAACTAATTATTACTTAATTTAATTTCGTTACTTGAATAATATATATACATCATATATATATATATATCATTTGACGTCTAGGTGTATATGTGTGTTACCCCGAAGGCTCAAATAAATTTAGCCATATAGTTATATGTTGTACCTTGCGCATTAATCCTACAATTAGTGGTTGCAAGTTTATCCTTAATGTCATTAGAGGTTACAAGACTATTCTTTAAATACATGTAAACCACAAGTAGTTACAAAGACTATATTTAATGTCAATAGACCTCAATTATGTAAATGTCAATTAATAAAGTCAAGAAATTTACGAAACTGCTTCTGGGTTCGGAAATTATTTCAATAGATGGGTGTACAGTCCGTATCTCCTAACCGATTTCCAAATGAAAAAACTAAATCCCTCAATTACACTAAATTTACAACAATCCTCCGCAATTTAGCGCAACTCGTTACATGAGAAATAAAAAATTAGAACAAAACTAATGCATAAATGAAAATATCTCGAAGATTGAATTTTCACCTTAGTATGTTACAAATTCAAAATATTCGAGAATCAAGGTGTTCTAAGAATTGAACCCTTCAACCCATTCGAACAACTGAAGATAACATACACACAAGTTTTCAAACACTCTGAAGGTATCCTGACACTATACAAGCCACGTGTCAATATCCATTCATGAATGTATTCAAAGCAAAAAGTTCAAAGCTTTCTTGAAGCGGCAAAACTTTACATTCATATAGGTAGTTCATTTCATTCATGCACCTGCTCTAGCACTTTTTCAAATGAACTATTAAGAAGCTAAACTTTAACCTAACCTCAGTAAATCCGAGTACATACCTTTGGATGACATGTAAAATTATATACTCCAATTTCTAAAAATAAGCTTTCCACATTGAATTCAGCTTCTGATTTTCATCAAAAGGGAATTGGGTATCTTGTAATCAGAAATTTATGTGGACTTTAAACTCATCCCCACAGCAGACTTATCAACCAAGTCTCTAGCCAACCCCTTCGTGAAGTGATCAGCTAAGTTTTGTCGTGACCTCACAAACTCTATAGAAATCACCCCATTAATGATAAGCTCACAAATCATGCTATGTCTAACACCTAGGTGTCTAGAGTTCCCATTGTACATCTGCATATAAGCCTTTGCCAATATCACAACACTATCACAATTGTTAGACATGGGTGCTATAGGTTTAGGCCACAATGGAATATCGTGAATCAAGTTTCTTAGCCATTCTGCTTCTTTACCAGCAGTAGCTAAAGCAACAAACTCAGATTCCATTGTTTAGTTGGTAATACATGTTTGCTTCTTAGAAGCCCATAAAATGGCACATCCACCAAGCAAGAACACCCAAACACTTGTTGAAGAATGATCTTCATCATTGGTTATCCAACTCACATCAAAGTATCCTTCTATCACCGAAGGAAACCTAGTATAAAATAAACTATAATCCATAGTTTTCTTCAAATACTTCAGGATCTGTCTAATTGTTTGTCAATGATGAGTACTAGGATTACTAATGTACATATACAATTAAATGTGTACATAAAATATTATTCTTAATGATCAGTTTTAAAACAACTTTTTAAGGGGCTCATGTTTGATATTTTATTGAGTATTTGTCAATTGAAGTTAATACACTCAAATGAACGGACTCATAATCAATGCGTTAGCATTCAATACTAATATTTTCAATATAAATGTTATCAGAAATAAAGGATTTTTTTTATTGTAATTGTAATATATTTAATAAATATCAAAACATTATCGACTAATGTCGTGCAATGCACGATCTCAGAAAACTAGGTGGTGAATAAAAAATAAAACTTATTGGTTTCTTAATGTAAAATTGAGTTCATGTTAATATACTTATATTGATGGTAGTTTTATAAATTCATAATATCCTATCCTATTCTATTTTATTCTATTCTATTCTACATGAAAACAAAGTCTTTATTAGCTAATAAATATTTTCAAAACTCCTTTAATTACCATTAAATTAAAAAAAGACTTCACCCTACCCTTTAATCCAATGGTCAAAATTAATCATATTCATTTATTAGCTAATAAATCAAATTACGTGTATAATGTCCCTAAATTACCCCGAATTAAGGAAAAACACGGGAGCTTTCAACAAAATTAGGGGTTTCAAAATCAGATACGCCATATGATATTTAGGGTTGTTCCATCATCACCGCTCAATGAGAAGATTGTGTTGCTTAATGAAGGTATTTGAGTTTATATCGATTTCTTATGGCTCAAGGACTTCAACTATCACAAAAGATTGATATATGCTTGTTTTTTCTTCTTCTCAATTACAAATACAGGTGATCTGGGATCTATGCTTCATGCTTCAACATCTTTAAGAAAGTATGTCTTTTAATCGGTATGTTAATGTTAATGTTAATACACAGACACATTTGAATAATCGTTTCATCTCTTAGAATGAAATGTAGTTATGGTGTCCAGCTTAAGTTCTAAGCTAGGTGAAACATACATAGATGTTCACTATTGCTATAACACACCAATAGTAATTGTAACATTGTGCTGCAGTTGTTCCTATGTGAAATCTATATTATAAGCTAAATTAAAAATCGTTCTCGTCAACTGTAATTTATATTTGTTATCTTATCATTGTATTTCATTCAATGTTGGTTCAAAATTAATGTCACATTTTACTGTATTTGTTTGTTAGTGATTTATTTTGTTTTGTGCTTGAAATCAATTAATGGCTCTGTTTGGGAACACGAATCCAGGTTACAAGGTATAATTTCATATCCTTTGTTGATGTCTGCATGTAACATGCTAAAAGTCATCGAAAGATCATATGTATTACATTAGATAATCACTAAAGTACTAATGCTGTCCAAATAATATTCGTACCACATGTGTTCAATTGTGGTGCACCTGATACCGGAAATATGGAGGTAAAATGTCAAGAACCTTATAAAAAGTTAATTGTAAATTGGATAATTTTCCTGAATAACATTATATCATAAATGAAGAATTATACGATGATAACAAGGTATAAACTGTATTTTGACTGAAATGTAGAGATCTGCTTTGGCTATATAAATTTATTGTGTATGTTAGATTAGTATTATAACTCAACTTAGGTCACGATGCAGAAGTAATACATATTTTTATGAAGCTTCTTTCATTGGTGACAATTTGTTTTATATTGGAACGAGTTCAGAAAATGTATGATAACGAGTTAGCCTGAAAAAAATTTGCTTATGATGGTGAAAAGAGTTTGTTTACTGTTGGTGCACTACCAAGAAACAAGCTTGAGTTTACTGTTATTTTGGAAGATGTTACTTTCAGCAGGTACATTTTGATCCATTTCGCATCTGGGTCTAATTTGTTACAATATTAGTAAATGGGTCACACTTGTTAAGGTTCAAGTCTTCAGTTATGTATTCATGTTACGGGTTAAATTATTATGATATTCTTCAGAAACAATAATAATAACATTGACCCATTTGGCATAATTGTGACAACACTTGATTTGTATTCCAGGTCTAATATGTTACACTATTAGAGAATGAGTCGAGTTTGAAAATAAAAGTATATTTTTTTATTCTTTAAATCAATGGCTAACTTTGTGTTGATTAAATTGATATGGCAGGGGGTGTCTAATTAACTTTGTGTATGCGTTGCCAGTATCAATCGTAAACATTCAAAGTGGAGTTAAGTTTTGCTGCTAAAATTCCAATGCAGACAATTGCACAAGGTTTGCATGGTCAAGAGTCTGAAAATTCAATGGAAGCTTTTAGGGTTCTTGACATTATCCTTAGGCAACATGCATCAAAACAGTAAGTTATAGTAGTTTGAAAATAAAAGTATATTTTATTTTTCTTGAAATCATATGTGGCTAACTTTGTGTTGATTAAATTGATATCGCAGGGGGTGTCTAAGTAAGTTTGTGTTTATTCATTTTGTGGGTAAGTAATTTAGGATTTAAAAAATCCTGCAACTACCAGAATTCACAAATATCTCGAATACATATGATTTAAAAATTTGTGTAAGTAACTTTGAGCTATCACTTGCCTGTATGTGATTTCTCATGCAATTGTTGTTGTAACAGGGTTTCTACTATGATGGTTTCTATGGCGACCTTGGATTAAATGATGATCACTTTGAACAGATTGTTTGAAATTATATTTTTGTAGAAGTTGATGAATTACTATTATTTTTGTTTAAAATTTGAGATGCATACTTGTTTTTTTTTTTACTGTACCGAATCACTAAATTAAGGATGTTTTCTTCAGTAAAAGCAAGCTTTCGAGCGAATTGAAGTTACACGAGAGTAGGCTCTTGAGATGTTCTCTGATAACCAGTTTAAGGTGAAAGTTCCTATCGAACATATATTATATATAGTTATAAGTTATATTGATGTTTGAACTTTGGAACACATCTTAATGGATCTTATTTTTTATAATGTTATTATCAGGTTGAAATCATTAGCAGCCTACCTGAAGACAAGACTATTACAGTCTACAGATGTGGTCCATTAGTCGATCTGTGCCGTGGACCCCATATACCAAATACCTCTGTTGTCAAAGCTATTGCTTGCTTAAAGGTAAATCAGGTTTTATCTATCATGATAAAGAATTTGTTGCATATTTACATATTATTAATTTTTTAAATTATCTTCAGGCTTCAGCAGCTTACTGGAAGGGGGATAAAGATCGTGAAAGCTTACAAAGAGTTTATGGGATATCTTTTCCTGACCAAAAACATCTCAAGGTTATATTTGTTTTCATCACTCCAACGATACTTTAGGTTTCAGTCTTTATGTATTATTAAAATTAAATTTTTGAGTGATCTAATTCTTGAGATTTTTAATTCAAAATTGAATAGAGTTTATGAAATAAACAGTATCAATGTATGGGGTTTATAGGTCTTTAATATATCAATCATGTGAATGTTTGCAAACTGGTGTACCCATGTGAAGTTTTTCTTTACACAAAGGTTATTATGAGCCCAATGTTTTACAATCACTAAAAAAATATTCATGCAGGAATATATCGCGATGTTAGAAGAAGCAAAAAAATATGACCACAGAGAGTTGGGCAAGAAGCAGGAACTATTCTTTTTTCACCCACTTAGGTAAGTTGTAATTTAGTAATTTATTAAAGGTGTCAGTTTTGACCTGTTAACTTATAAATGGCTTGATCCGTTTGTGTTTTATGTTAGCGGACCAATTGGTGGAATTGGTCAAACCACTAGAATTGGTAAAATAAGTTGTCTGCACCCTAAAATTATCTGATCACATTTGAACACTAATTGTATGTGAAAGCAGCACTTTTGGACAGAAAGTTTTTTTGTGCCAACTGATCCCTAAGTGAACTGAGATCTTTTCTTTCTGACCCGTTACCCATTTTGTTCGGCTTTCCCAATTCTGCCACCTCTAGAATATTCTCCGTGTTATCTAGATTCTTGATCTCAAGTACTTATTTCTTTTCATATATACTTTTCAGCTCGGGAAGTTGTTTTTTTCTTCCCCATGGTGAACGGGTAGCTGCTAAATTGGTTGCCTTTATAAAGGGAGAGTATCGTAAAAGAGGTTACCACAAGGTGACATGTTTGTGTTTCGTGTTGCTTATACTTTGATATTCGGTATGTTATAGAATCTTAGTATCTTACATGTTGTAGCTTTAATTCGCAGGTTACTACACCTAATATGTATAATATGCAGCTATGGGAAACCTCGGGTCATGCTGCCAATTACAAAGAGAACATGTTTGTATTTGATGTAAGTTTGATAATGTTAATATTCTTAACATTGTTCTTTTTTTTTTTTTAATTCATGTATAATGTATAATTAATAGTGCTGTTATGACGATGAATAAATGGCTGAAGTACCTATAATATTTATAGTTCTAAATGTGTACAACACATTGGTCATTGACATAGTAACTACGGTTTTTTTTTCTTACTTCGTTTGTGTTGTTTATATAAATTTTCTTTATTTGCTTGTATGTGTTACTGGCTTTTGCTAATAACTTTTCAGATAAGATTTGATTCTCATTTTTTCTCTATGTAATGCAGATAGAAAAGCAAGAGTTTGGGCTTAAAACAATGAACTGTCCAGGACATTGTTTGATATTTGATTACAGAGGTCCGTTTTCTTTTTGATGTAGCTATGTTGATTAATGATTATTGAATATAATATCCTTTTTTCAATCCCTTTAAAAGAATTTGCTCTAGCTAAAGGGGGTAACATATCAAATAAGTCGAACGGATCACCTGATTGGAATTCCCTTGCAGTCTACATCAATAAAAATGTGGCCCCAATTAATCTCTTCCAGTCAGCGTTTGCCATCTGTATCACCTTGGATATAAACATGATATAGTGTCTAAACCCGATATCGTTGCACGGTATGTCAACTAAATGTTTCATTTTTCCGTTTCAGTCTTATTTATAATACTGTTGATACAAAAAACCAGCTGTCAAATCTTTCCTGGGCATTAAGGTTGCAAAGATCTTTACTATAGTGGTGGAAATTCTAGACGAGGTACGTGAGATCACCCAGGTATTATAGCCTAGACACATATATAATCAGGTTAAAACGACTTAATAAAAAATAAACGTGTATAAAAATTATCAAGTGACAAGTATACTTTATTGTGTTTCTTTCATGTTGAATTATGTGTAGGTTTATAGCTCTGTTGTTAATGGGTGGGTTTTGATAATTTGTGTCCATGACAGATGGTTCATTTATAATCCAATCTTGGTTAGACTCCTTTTCAATTCTAGGATATCAAAATGAAATTATCAGAAGCTAGATAAACTTATATTGGGTTTATGTCGGATGATGAATGGGGCAAGCGTCGATTTATTGGCGACTTGACTGACTCTTGGAGCCTAAAGTAAATTTTATGCGCGATTTAAAATCCATGAAAATTTGAATTTACCATTTTCATGGCGTCTCAATTTTATTTTTAATTTTATTTGGTTTTTTTTACAAATTTTTTTCCTACTTATTGGCCGGATGACTTTACTTTTGAGAGTGTTTTCACTCTCGACAGAGAAATGACTTATCTTTATTCTCGGATAGGGGAAGCTAATAGTAGCTTACTTGACCGCTTCTTTACTGAATTGGGTCAAAAGGCAGTAAGTTACTCATCCTCAACAGTTACATAGTCAACATTTCACCTGTTGACCCATTAACAGTTAACTTTTTGGTATAGGTTGGGTGATCCAAGTCCCTTTTTACCCAAGTTCATTGAACTTTTTGTCTTTGTAGTTAATTGGTAACACTCACATGAATACAAGAATACTATTATCTCACTATTATGCATTTGGATTTCACTTAAATCGAGTTTTCACTTGTAACCTTTTTGTTTGGTTATGCATTTTGTATATGATTACCTGATATTAGACAATCAGATATAGATAATCGGATTGTATGAGATAGTGTTTGGAGCAGACATTAGTTTACTTATGATGAGCTTTATAATTCAGTTTTAGTGTTTTTGAATGTAATTCAATAGACTTCGCAAAACGTTGCTACTTATGCTGCTCGTCATACTGCAATTGTCGACGAACATGGTATGTACTTTATGTTATTTCTTTTGCTAATCCCTTTTTTCCGTTCATGTTTTGGTTTTTACGATTTGTTCTTGAGTTTATGATCCAACTAAACAAGTATTACTTCCATCCGGAAGGCCGTTATTACCAGATTATGTATTCACTTTTGAAAAAGGAAAATCTAGAAGGTTTAAAGCTCTCAAAGTCTTCATTAATATTGAACTTTTAATTTTTCATATAAATTACTAAATTTGGCTATGTCGATAGGCCATTTGCAACGGTATGGTGGGATGAGACTGTGCCTACTGTTGTAACATTCCCAAATTGTCACAACCAGGTAGCTTTTGTGATTTTGTATAGAAAACTTACATATTATAATACTTCAGTTAGTAAAGCTTATTTATGTGATGTGATGGTACAGAAAGCATTACATCCAGACCAGGACAGAGTTTTCACATTATGAGAGTGTGCACGATTGCAGGGCTTTCCAGATCATTATAGATTTTGTGGCAATGTTAAAGAAAGGTATCTAATTCACATTCGAGTATATCAATTAAATTATACTTCATTCAGTTTCACAAATCTTAATAATTTGATTTTTATTTCAGGTACTGTCAGGTAGGATATGCGGTTGCTGTTACAGTATCGAAAACGTTGGGGTATGCCCTTGGAAGGGCCTTCTGAAAATTAAGTGGTCATGAGGCACTCATGACTTTACCACCTGCTTTTGCAATCATGAAAATGTGAGGGTTGGTCTCAAATTGTTGGCTGTTGCGGTCAAGGTCCTTAATAAGGAAGGACTTCAAGGCCATAAAGAATAGATGGTGAGTAACTGTCTACTCAATAGTAAACTTAGTTTTGGTTGCCTTTTTGGTTGTCTTTTTTTTTTTTTTTTTTACATCTCATGATTAATATCTATGATTGATGATTATTTGAATGAGCCTGCTGGTGGCAGCTACTTAGCTGCTGTTTTTTCTGAGGTTAAACACAGATATGTGGTTGCTAATGGTAAGTTCGTTATTTGCTTCAAAATTTCTTTTTTTCTTTTTGTAATTTTTTGCTTGCTTACGTTCCTTTCCTGACAGTTATGGTTTATTTGCTTTGTTAGTCTTTGATTGTTGTTCGGTTTTTTTTAACTTGTAGTTTCTAATTTTGTTATTATGCCTGACATTTTGGCTTTTGAAGGTATTAATTTTATGATGTTTATGTTAGGTGTTAGATCTTAAGGTTTTTATTTTTATTTTTTATTTTTTATTTTTTATTTTTTTAGTACCTGACATGTTAGAGACAACACGCTTAATGAATTAGTTTATATATGTTTCATTCTACTAAGATGATATTAGCTTTTTTTGGTCTTAACCATTATCAAGGGTAGGGTGGAGTACATCTATAATGGTTTGTTCATTTTATAGATAACAGCTTCACTCGCATAAATATAGCACATTTTGGAAGTCTCAACTGGAAGTGGCTGTGTAGAGTGCAAGGTCATAGGCTGAGGTATTCATCCCTTTACTGGCATTATAACCATACTAGTTTAATGGTGAACAACCAACGCCATGTACCACCACCCCTACGTTATCTCTGTCTTCTTCAATCTTAATAGATCAATATATATTACCATCAAAATATTCATGCATTGATATTGCTATGTAGATGGTGAGCATCAATAATTGGAGATACCATAGATTACTTGAAGGAGTTGATTTAGAAGACCAAACAATAAGGTGTCGGTTATTGCTTCTTTCCTTCTATTAGCTCAAACTTTGGCTTCCGTTAGTGGTTTATTAGGTTGTTGCTGCTAATGGTTGCGTTTTGCCTGCCATTCCTTTTTCGGCTGTACTTTGACTTTCGCCATTACATTTCTCGGGTAATTTCTTTTCCTTTTGTGTTATTGATTTTCATTGTTGTCTTTCGTATTGCATTGTTTATTTTCCATGTCAGGTGAAGATATCAGCTCATAAAAATAAAAATAGGAATGAAGGTGAGGAGTAACTGGGCCAAATCAATTATGTACCTTTGTATAGTTTTAACAATCTGTGAACCAACCGTAGAAGACCATAGCGAGTAAATTATGTGTGTAATGAATACTCTCTCACGCAGACAACTCTTAGCAGTGAAGAGCGTGCCCTTTAATCTTGTTGCCACCAAGTTCACAACGAGTAGATTCTCGTGTTAATGTTGTCATAAACCATAGCATTAATTCGAATAGAACAAATGGAATTGATGAAACGATGGGTATTTCTGGTATGTATGATCGCACTTAGCGGTAGGGTGGTCTCTTTGTATAGAACCTTAGTCTGTTTTCTGTTTTCGAGCCTCGGTCACGGTTTTCTTTTGTATTCCTGGTTTGCTTGTCTCGGGAAAAAAAAAATGTTTGATCCCACTATAACAAAGGTTCATATGAGTAGCTTTGAGATATTTTATTATGTTTATAAATAGTTTATGTAAAATCTCGCGAAGTCAAGGGTTATAACGATCAAAAACAAACCAAAGCGCAACAGTACAAAAAAAAAACATGGAATAGTCGACCATACTTTTCATTAGTTTTTTCATTAGTTTACATCCTGGTCTAATGACTAATCAATGAGTTTTATCAATTCAACACCTTTAAATCTAACTTTAAAACCAAGAATGTTGTTTATAAGAAAGCTTTGAGACGTATTTGACTGAGATGTAAATGTTCTATATATAGTTAATCCTTTGAATATTACTCTAATTATATATACTTATAGTAAAATTAAATTCATTTTGACAACTAATATAAGCTTAATGGATAACAAGGATTCACGTTGAGAGTTAATGGTTAAGGTTAAGGAATTGCTATTTAGGGTTTACGGTTTATGGTTTACAGTTTAGGGTTTAGGGCTTAGAATTTATGGTATAGAGTTTAGGGTTTAGGGTTTAATAGTTTATGGTTGATTTAGGATTTAAGGTTTACATATTGGGTTTAAAATTTAGTGTATAGGGTTAAGAGTTAGGGTTTAGGGTTTTAGTTTAAAATTAGTTTCTTCTATTATTTTAAAGGTATAGTTTTATAGTGATAATTTGAACATTGATGATTCTAAAATTTTAAAATCTCAACAAAGGAAGTCTTTTTGGTTGGACCAAGCCAACCTAACCAAACCTTTTTCGATTTCCAACACATCCAAGGTGCTTACTTTTTCACTTCTTGAGCATAATGTGATATCCATTTTTTTTTTTTTTTTGTTGCAGGTTACCTTTTTTGTTTATATTATATTATGATGTATGATGTATGATGTAGTTATGATATAACTATTTATGTTTTTATTTAAAATCTGTATCTGTATTTATGATTTATTTATGTTGTTAATTGTTTATGGTTTTTTTTAGTGTTTATGATGTATTTATGATATAATTGTTTATGGTGTAATTTAAAATCTATGATATATTATTTAAGATATAATTGATTATCGATTTATTTAGGCTTAGTGTTTAGATTTATAGTTTAGGGTTTAGAGTTTAGGTTTAGGGTTTAGGGTTTACATTTAGGATTTAAGGTTTAGATTTTAAGGTCTAGAGTTTATGTTTAGGGTATTGGGTTTAGATTTAGGGTTTAGAGTTTAGGGTTTAGATTTAGGATTTAGATTTTAGGGCTTAGGGATTAGATTTAGGGTTTAAAGTTTAGGTATAGGGTTTATATTTTAGGGTTTAGGGTTTAGATTTAGGGTTTTGGGTTTAGATTTAGGAATTTGGGTTTAGATTTTAGGGTTTAGAGTTTAGCTTTAGGGTTTTGGATTTAGATTTAGGGTTTAGGTTATGGTTTAAGGTTTAGATTCTAGGGTGTAAGGTTTTGAGTTTAGATTTAGGGTTTAAGTTTAGGGTTTAGATTGTAGGGTTTATAGTTTATATTTTACGACTTGGGGTTTAGAGTTTTTAGGTGTTAGGTTAGGGTTTAGGGTGTAGGGTTTAGAGTTTAGGAATTTGGGTTTAGATTTAGGGTTTAGGTTTAGGGTTTAGATTCTAGGGTTTAGGGTTTATATTTTAGGGCTTAGGGTTTACGGTTAGAGTTTAGAGTTTTCAGGGTTTAGGTTAGGGTTCAAAATTTAGGGTTTAAATTTAGAGTGTAGGGTTTAGATGTTAGGTTTAGGGTTTAGATTTAGCATTTAGGGTTTAGGTTAGGGTTTAGGTCTGGGTTTATGGTTTAGATTTAGAGTTTTGTGTTTAGATTTTAGGGTTTAGAGTTTAGGTTTAGGTTTTTGAGTTTAGATTTAGGGTTTAGGTTAGGGTTTAAGGTTTATATTTTAGGGTTTAGGGTTAGGGTTTAGAGTTTTTAGGGGTTAGGTTAGGGTTTAGGGTGTAAGGTTTAGATTTAAGGTTTAGGGTTTAGATTTTAGGGTTTAGAGTTTAGATTTAGGGTTTAGAGCTTAGGTTTAGGGTTTTGGGTTTAGATTTAAGGTTTAGGTTAAGGTTTAGGGTTTATATTTTAGAGTTTAGGGTTTAGGGTTAGAGTTTAGATTTAGTTTTTAAATCAAAGGATTTAGAAGTGTTTAGGGTTTAAGGTGTAGGGTTTAGATTTTAGGGTGTATGGTTAGATTATAGGGTTTGGGGTTTAGGTTTGGATTACCTAATATTATCATATGTGATATGTAATATGTACATTGGTTTTACTAATTAATTATGTAATCTGTATATTATGTATATTATGATGTATTTTTACTATAATTATTTATGAGTTGAGTTGGTTTGACTTGGTTACATTCTTTGTTGTGATTCGTTGTTGTATACTTAGCATTGTGTATGTGTATCTGCAGGATCATGGACATCATCTCAAGAAGCCATCAAGTCTCCATTACAGTTTAAGGTGAAAAAGAATTTGAAAAATAAATCAAAGAAAGCAATCAAGCGAATTACCCCTTGGACATGTATATATTTGTATAAGAGTGCGGGGAAACATGTCAACTTATCAAAAGTTGCACAAAGTGTATTATGTAATGCCTTATCATGAAATTCGTAAATTACCATTGGAATGCTAAAAAAAACTATTAGTCTTATTTGTCATATGAATTAGTTATAAACATGTTAAAGATAGAGTGTTTTAGATCATCCTAATATAACATATTTACTCGACCCGCCCATTTTTTCATCTCCGTTAGCATTCTTCTAATATTTATTGTTTTGTGAAATAGCCAGTAATTTTAGTTTGGAGATGTCAATTACAAATTATACATGGAAATAGATTTAGCTAGGGAACTGATCAAAGGGCAATATTGGACTGCACTTCAAGAGTTTGATCAGCTACAAATAGAATTAGAAGACGTAGTGATTCAATGGTGGAGATAAGAGAACATCAAATTCTCACCACTTATAAGTACTCCATATTTAATTGCAACTGCTACTCGGGTACCCTTCCTAGCATAACAGGAGAAAAGCAAAGGACACCAGCATGGTATGCACATCTTTTAATATATATATATATATATATATATATATATATATATATATATATATATATATATATATATATATATATATATATATATATATATCTTTTAAATACATCGTTGTCAGGATTTTAATTTCTTAATTCTAAGAATTCGTCGGTATTAAACATACTGATATGTATGTTAATTTGTAAACATGATTATCTAAATTAGAACACAAAGTGCACAACTTAACAAGGAAATACAACTAAAAAATGAACTTTCTAAAGCAGGTACTTTGTAACTAAATATTTTATGTGATATATAACAACTATATGACATCGTTTATTTGATTATTGAGTTGTTATTAAGTTCGTTACTTTAATTTGAACATCATTTATTTACATTTGAACTTTCGAAATATTATATTTTTTATTTGTGTTATCATGGTTAAAGATTGTCTTAAATTGTTTTTTTTTTTTTTTTTTTTTTTGCAGGGGACATTGAATATATGCCCTTTATAGAGGCTCTTGGACGATTGATACAAGAATAATTTAGTTTTTTTATTCCTTTTCAAAAAACAAAACCAACAAAACACAGTGTTCGGGTATTAAGAAGTTTGGGTCTAACGCAGAACATATTAACTTGTCGTAGCACGGTGGTATTAATCAATAATTAGTTCATCTGGTTCTATTTTTTTCGTTTGTGTTACAAACAAATACGGAGTATATGTTTATTATGTTTTACTTCTTAATATGCAAGAACTGGATGTGAATATGAAGGAGAAACTCTCAAGATTTTACCGTGTTCCAGTGACATACTTAAATACAACATAAAATGTTTAGTTTTTAGACATTGTTTAGTATTTATTATTGTTTGTTTTAAACTATTATTTTACTTACAGGAAGAGAATTACGATGTCATCAACATTTGACACATACCTCTACTCTTACGTGTATGTACAATCATTATATTTTTTAAGTTCTACATCATGTTTATTTGTAATCGGTTGTGCGTAACATATTAGAATATACAAACCGTTAATTACTACAACTTTCGAATTTAAGTCGTTACGTTATGTTGAACAAGATTTTTTTATTTATACTTGTACAAATTTAAACTTTTGGAATGTTATTTTGTTTATTTGTGTTATCATGGTTGAAAATCATCTTAAAATATCGTAATTTCATAAAACCCGCAAAACCGCGGGTCTTTAACTAGTTATTAGTATTATAATTATAATATAATTATATATATATATATATATATATATATATATATATATATATATATATATACACACTCCTTATTGTATAATTATATATTGTTGCAACATCATATGCAACAAAAAGTTCAAAAGTATAGTATGTCCACTATTATATATATATATATATATATATATATATATATATATATATATATATATATATATATATATATATATATATATATATACTCCTTATTGTATAATTATATATTGTTGCAACATCATATGCAACAAAAAGTTCAAAAGTATAGTATGTCCACTAGATAAATATTCATAGGCTGCAACATCATAATTTCGGACAACAATAAGCCAGCTTAACGCGGTTAAGGTCCTTAAGGACCATTTTGTATCGAGTATTATATCAATCATAACGATCAACGACACTTAATAAAATCAAGCTAACCAAGATTATTTTTTAAATGAGTCAGAAACAAAGTTTGTTCTGTTATTAAACTATAGTTTTTATTACAAGCCATTTAGTATAAAGAAACAACATAAAAATAAGTAACAATCATAGTTGATACAAATACGAACACACAACAAAGTTGGTAGGCCAATTAATAAAACAATTGAAACTCATTTCCACATCTTGTGCTTTCCATGCTTGAACTTTCCATGTTTTCCAAACTTGCCATGCTTATACTTACCGTGGTGATGCCCATAGCCACCATAACCATGAGATCCATAGCCATGTGATCCATAACCACCATAACCACCATAACCATGGGATCCATGACCATGAGCTAGTTGATGAGCCCCATAAGCAGCTGCCCCGAGTGCTGCACCACCAGCTAGTAATCCCATTCCTCCATGCCCTCCATGCCCTGTATATCAACCATTAATTATTCTAATTCTTGCGAGTTAGGACATGAACATACACATTTCAAGTTACAAGAATACTTGTACATGGATTTGGTGGTAACTAATGTGATAATATATTCCAAAAAATTACAAGTTCAAACCTCACTAACAACATATCACGTCATATTTGGGGGTGGCCAAGGACAAGGGTCGAAAACAGTGGCGGAACTTGAGTAATCATTTTGAGGGGGCAAAAATAATTCAGTCTTCAAATTATACTCCCTCTGTCCCAGATTAATTGTTTCCAGATAAAAAATGCAAAGTTTAAAAAATGTCATTATCACATGCACTGTAATTTTTCTGTACTTTTTTCTAACTTTACAGTTTTACCCTCAGTCAATTAATTAGAAAAACCTATAACTTTTGTAATTAATCAATTCACTAGTGATAATATTATAAACTTCATTAAATTACTTTCCATTTTTTGAAGTGGATGATTAATTTAGGATGATCTGAAGAAAAAAAATACTGGACAATTAATCTGGAACGGATGGAGTATTTAAACACAGAGTTACACTCTAGTATGTTGAATGAGAATAAAATTAACTCCAGTTTTCTTAGTATTCATTAACGATTTTTATTATTGTACTATCATACTTTCGACACATCCTTTTATTACTTTATGTAATTACATATTATCTATATAAATATTAAATATAATACCGTATATGATATACTATGATGTACCGGGCCTTTAGGATAAAAATGAAAATTAATTAGTAAAAAAAAAAAAAGCATCTGGTTTCACGAATATCAAGGGGAAAGAAATAGAGTGAGAAAAATATAATATTATCTCTTTCTTCAACCTCCATTTCTAATCTTATTTTCAACCATTCTTACATTTCTTCTTAAAAAAAGCTACCTCCATATATAATCTACTCAAAAATCATTGTATATATATCACTAGTTACTCGAAACTTAGAGGGGGCGGGTGCCCCACCCTGCCCTTGGTAAGATCCGCCCCTGGTCGAAAACGATCGCGAATTAAATAAATATTCCCCTTCCCGGAGTAGCCTGAACAGGTAAAAACCTTATCCGTTCACCCGTTTTTAGTGTAATGATATAAGTATTAGAAGATAAGTTAGGGTTACTCTAGTATGGATTAGCCCGATTGTCTAAACAAGCTTCTTCAATCCACAAGGGTTTATGATTTCTCAAGTTTAAGTGCTATTGGTCTAATTACATGTAAACCAATTTAATCATCAAATAACATTACAAGGAACATAGGTGAAATCAATGCACGAACCTGAAGGATAGGCTTGGGGTGGGTATCCGCCAACATATGATTGATGTCCACCGTATTGAGGGTAAGCATAAGCTTGAGGAGGGTATGCTCCATGTTGTTGTGGGTAGTATCCACCATTACCATATCCACCAACATGAGAGTAGAGTCCTTTCTCTCCGTCGTGTCCCATAATAGTATCTTAACCCTGAAAACTTTATAGAATTAAATATGACATACCGTTTTGTTTAAATTGAGAACTAATTATAATTATAACCATATGTTAAAAACAATAAATAAATAATATAAAAAAAATATAATAACTTAACGAAACTATAGAGAACAAGATGAAAACTAACCAAATTGATCGAGTGTATGTTTGATTGTTGATTTTAATTTTGTAGTTCTGGTCCAATTTGTATGAGATTTAGAGAGGTGAAGATCAATGTTATATAGAAAGGAGGAATCAAACTTTATAATATTCACACGTTCTTTAGACGCGTAATATATGCAATGTACCAAAAATTGGTACTAAGAGATTAGTTGGTCTTGGCTTTTTAGGCACTAATCGGAAACTCGGGAAGTAATTGGATGTTCACCAAATTTAACTTTGACCGATTTTGACTAATTTTGACTTTGAACAACATTGACTAGGTATTGACTGAGTTTTAACCGATTTTCATAGTAATTCCGAGTTTTGACCGAGTAATCCGAGTATTGGCCTCGAGTAATCCCGAGTATTCTCATTAGCCAAGAGTTGACTGACAGTTAAGTGAGAATTGACAAGTACTCAGCTCGAACTTTTAACCGAATAATCAACGAGTTTTCCAATTTCTACAAACCCTGGTAATATGTGTTAATGGATAATACGAATTATACGTTTTACCTTTTAACCTTTGTAACCCATCAAACGTTGACAGATACATGAAGTACCAAATTGAAAAACTAACATACCCAATACATATTGACAAATTTGAAACAACTAAACAACCTTGCCAATATTTAGACCTATCGATATACAAATCCCAAGCCCGACCGAGCTCAAAAAAGACCTCCCGATCTGCCACATCACCAAACCGCCACAACGAGCAACGCCCGTCCAAAACCAAACCAGAAAGCTCTGTCCACCAATAAATCCATGAACACCAAACTTGAAACTAGAAAACCAGCGAAGTCTCTCAAATAAAAAGACAAACTCACCTTTCAAGCAGACGAAACGTCCTCGAGAGACCACATCCGTAAACCTCATGTTTCGAAATAGAAAAAACGACAAACGGCGGGAACAACATCGAAACATCCTGAACTGGAAAGGATGACAGGGACAGTGGAGTGAAACAGAGCCAAATCAACCAACTTAAAACCGAACCTATCCTAAAAAGGGCCAGAAATATCCGGCTACCGAGATTCACAATCATTTACTATTCACTAGATGATGTGATTAAATTTGCTATTTTTAATTTTATATTTCACATTTATTGTTTTTATATTTTCTAATAAATTAATTATTTTTAAGTGTTAGCCACACAAAAGCTAGATCATGGAGGATATTTTAGTAACATTTGTTTGGACAAGATAAATGTATATTATTAATTTTGTGTTGTAGTTCAAGTGATAGTGATCTGACACTCTTTGTTAGAGGTTAGAAAATGAACTCTCGGGGACTACTATATTGCACACAAGGTTAATATCACTCAAGATCGCCTTTCGCACATTGCGTTCCAGGGGTAGCGGAGATATGGGGTTTTACCGGTCATGTTCTTAGATTGTTCGGGCTTCGTCCAGAGCAGCAGTTGATGGCGGATTATGCAACTGCGGTAGATGATCGTGTTGGTGGTTTAGTCTCCGAGGTGATTCCCAAAGTGCAGTTAGAAAAAAGTAAGATAAATGTATATTAAATCAAATATACTAAGTTCAATGGAAGAAACGAATATGAGAATGTTAATCATATCATATAGATGAGTATGAATATATACGAAAATCAACTAAAGAAGAATACTTGATCACGCAACGTTATTGTTAATGTGGAAAAGATATTATAATTTGCAAGAATAATGCATAGTGATTGCATTATGTAGCTAGGAATATGTTCCGTCATCAAGATGTAGACCCGTACCAATTACTTCCATTTTTGGCCGTGGCAGAATAATTTTTTTCCTTTTTTGAACGGCGGCCGTGGCCGGGTCTTGAAGGGGCGAAACATTTGTAAGTAAAATAAACAAGATTTTTTATGATCATGTAGTTCTTTAACACATAACTATGCAGTTAAGCGCAATTGAATGTTTAGTAAAAAAATGGAATCTATTACAAGCTAATTAGAACCTTAGCTTAAAAAATATAAGGGGACAGATGTCCAATAAGACCACTTCATGACATCATCTCACTAATTCATTTTAAATAATTAATTTAATTTTAATTATTATTACTCAGTAGATACTTTGAACAGTCAGGCTTGAAAAAAAAAATACGGAGTTAATAAACTCTGTATCTTGCATGCCTCTTGCTTCTCCCCAAAAATCACGCACTCCTTCCTGAAACTCTCAATTTTCTTGAAAATCTGGAATTTACTCTGCACATTTCTTACTGTAACAGCACCTCCTAAATTTGAACTGCACCTAATCGGTCTCTTTCTTAATCTTATTTCACATTTGGGATTTCCTCATTATCATCTCAAGGTTCATCTCTCAATTCTTATCATCTTCTTCTCCACCTTCAGGGCATCAATTTATGGGAGTTTAGCCACCAGAATTTGGTTGGGCAGTCTCAAAAGGTAGATTATAAGAAATCTGATTTCTTTTTAATATTTTAATTTTCTAGGAGTAACGTCACTGATTTCATTATCTTGCTGAAAGGTTAGTACTATTTCATGCCTTTTCCCATTTTTTTCTTCAAATTTATATTCAGTAGTTGATAGTTATTTAGTGTTTTAGTTTTAATTGGCAAAAGATAAAAGATACATAGAATTCTTTTGTTAGTTTCGTGTTTGTTTAACGGTGGAGTTTTATTGCATTATCTTTACAACAAATGGATTCATAGGTTTGAATCTTGATCCAGTTTGTATATGAATGATTTGTGCTGCCCACTAAATGTTCGTTGAAATGCCTCAATTAATTTGTTTGAATTTTACAGGTTTGGGCACCCAAGCGGAGATAAGTTTTATACATCATATCCCACAACCTACACGAATGATGATGGTGTCATGGTGAACAAGCCTGAGGTTAGTTACATCATTTGCTTTTTGTTTGAAATTTGATTATGCACTGTCATCATAATAGGATTTGGTCTAAACTCTTATTTTAGATAGTTGATCAAGTTCACCCTATAAGTATGTGAATTGCTACTGTTGGAGCTCTTTCTTACAACTAATCATTGTTCGCTAAGGTTCTAACCCATGTTTGGTATACATTTTTATTTTGTGAACCCTATTGATGCGGTATGCTGGATAAAGAAAATAATCAGAGGTGGTAATTTTGACCCATTTATTAGTATAAATGGGTTGATTAGGATGTCCCATTGTTAATCTGTCAGACAAGTCAAATCACAAGTCTTTTAAAGTGTATTATGAATGTTTAAACATCGTAATCCGTCTTCATTCGAAACTATAGATTATCATTGAACTAAAATAAATTACGTAATCATATTCTGACATACTGTACATGTTCGAAGTTGAAATATTTTGATAAAAAGTGTTCGAGGTTCAATTCGGCCCGATCCCATACCAAAAACTTATTATTTTATTCATTTGTCTGACTTTCTATTTTTCCACCTGTAAACAATGATCTGGAGATCATGTCAAAGACTCAAGGATTTTTTTTTTTTTCTTTTTTGAAAGGCACACAAAAATTAGAATATTAGATTTATTTTGTCAAAGACTCAAGGACTTTCTATTTTTTAACCTGTACATTTTAAGTTTACCTTTCGTTTATGTTTTGTTGAACAATGAGTCTAACATAACCAAATGGTAAGAATACATTTTACTTTACGTTTATGCTTTACAGGTCACGTTTTACGTTTCTACGTTTTATGTTTACGATTTACATTTACGTGTAAAATGTTATAAATCTATATTAACTCTTATTTTTATTTATTTATGATTTTTGTAGGACTGATTGGTGGCAAGAGGACTTGGTCAAGCTTTATGTCTGGTAAAGGATCTGACTTTCATTTCTTTAAGCAATTTGTATTGGATGCCAATTGATTGAATTTAAATTGGGTGTAATAACGTGATTAGAATATTATTGCTCGAGTTTAATGCTTTATTGACCTATCAATTTTTTTATTATCATCACTTTTGGATTTCTTATGCATTAATTAGTCAATGCCAAAAAGAGTTGATTTAATGGTATTATAACCAGTTGAGCATATACTAGGTAAGTATATATTGTTTCACATATACGACAAATTATCGTGTTTTTTTTTTATAATTTTAATATTATTGTATGTATGTATGTCTCCTATAACCTTTCATTCATTGTGTTTTTAGTAAATCCGTGATTTCACGGGTCAATTAAGTAGCTTAGCTTCAACTTTTGTTCTTTAACTACTTGAACTTCTATACCATCTATAATATATGAATGCTAGATGAAAGAGGTAATGCAAGTTTCATGTGTACAGCAAGAATTTGGTCTGCTTAAAGAGGGAAATAGGGAAAAAGACGTGAAGGAAAATCGTATGTTAGAGAAGGTATATTGATATTCGGAAGTTTGGTATATTGCTTGATGAATTATGTTATTTTATCTACATGTTGATTATGTAACAGATCATTCAAAAAAATTTCATTTAAAAATCTCGTGATTCTACGGGTCTCTACACTAGTTATTATCTAAATGACCATTTTTTCTAACTTTATTTACGCAAAACCTATAATATTTTTTTTTTTTTTTTGACAATTTCCCCGCGCAAGGCGCAAGATGTCTCTTTGTGACCTTGCTACCCGGTGGACGCAAGGTGCCTCTTGCTCCCGCCTGCATGTTATAATCAAAGTTTTCTTTCTGACATTTCATCAAACACCTTACGTGCGCCTTACATATTATATTTTTTTCTTGATCGTCTTTCATGATAATACACCAAACATCATTTTTTTTCTACATTTTATTGATTTTAGTGCATGGCACTGGTAATCTTATTAGCTGATTTTGATATATAACACCCTCAGGTGCATACAGTGTTGGAAATTTAGTGTAATTGAGGGATTTAATCTACACTTGTAAATGAGTTAGGAGGTACGGAGTGTACACCCATTAAGTGATAGATTGCCCGGACCCGAAAGTGGTTTTCCATTATCACAAATTTGAGTGATTACGGAAGTATTATTCATGCACTAGGTGAAACATCTCCATCGTGGAAATAAAACAAACAACTTTATGTAAAGGATTTGTTTTAGATTTGAAAACGATTTTCTAGATTTGGTTGTTGGAAATAAAACAAACAACTTTATGTAAACGATTTGTTTTAGATTTGAAAACGATTTCCTTGATTTGGTTGTTGGAAATAAAACAAACAACTTTATGTAAAGGATTTGTTTAGATTTGAAAACGATTTCCTTGATTTGGTTGTTGGAAATAAAACAAACAACTTTATGTAAAGGATTTGTTTTAGATTTGAAAACGAAATTAGTTAGTGAAACATCTCCATCGTGGAATAATACTTGTTTTTGGGTGCCTATAAATAAGGACTATCATTTATGAGAATAATATATATGAAAAACACCTTAATACTCTTATGCAAAAGAGTTCTTGTTTACTGCCAATAACAAGAACTAATCTCTGTCTTATCCCAAAGTGATATTCGTGTAACCCAGGCAATAAGGGTCGAATAATTACTTTCGGAAAGTGATACCACGATTCAGTGATTTATCCGGCTATCGATTATTTTACCCTACACGAAATTTCAATAAAACCTCCAACAATCGAAAGTAATTATTTGTTATAATCGATGGCGGCTACGATGAAACACATGACGGCGAATTTCTCCAAACTTGATAAGTTTGAGGGAATTGATTTTAGGAGATGGCAAAAGAAGATGCACTTCTTTCTGAGCAGCATGAGTGTGGTGTACGTACTCAGCACACCAATTCCTGAAGATCATGGTGATGATGCTACTGTTGAACAAATTCGGAAAAGGTGCAAGTGGGAGAACGATGACTACATCGCTAGAGGTTTAATCCTCAATGGTATGGCTGATTCCCTTTTTGATATTTACCTAAATGTTGAATCTGCTAAAGAACTATGGGACTGTTTAGAAACCAAGTATATGTCTGAGGATGCTTCTAGTAAAAAGTTCCTTGTGAGTAATTTTAATAATTACAAGATGATCGATTCTAGACCGGTCTTGGAACAATACAATGAGCTCATTCGTATACTTGGTCAATTCACACAACATAAGATGAACATGGATGAGTCTATTCAAGTCTCAAGCATAATTGATAAACTACCTCCATCTTGGAAAGAATTTAAACATTCTTTGAAACATAAGAAGGAGGAGTTAACTCTTGTTGAGTTGGGTAGTCATCTGCGTATTGAGGAATCCCTTAGGTTGCAGGATAATGACAAGCCAAAGAGCAACGAAGTTGAGCGTACGTCTGTTGTCAATATGGTGAAACATAAAAAGTTCACTAGTAATAATGACAAAAAGGAAAAACGTAAACATCAAGGTAATAACAAAGTTGATCCTAATAAGAAGTCTAAATTGACTTGTTGGAAGTGTGGTAAATCTGAACACTTGAAGAGGGATTGCAAGGTTATTTTTGGCACTAACAATGCTAAGGGATCTAGCACAAATGGTTCGGGCAATGGTTCGAACAACCAAGCCCCAAAAGGTCAGAATATATTTAATAATTCAATTGAGAATTATTATGTTTCGTATATATCTGAGATTTGTTTTGTGCAGGATGATGATGTTGCGTGGTGGGTTGACTCTGGAGCTACTATTCATGTATGTAAGGATAGATGTTGGTTCAAGACTTACGAGTCGGTGACTGATGGATCAATTCTTCATATGGGAAATGAGTCAACAGCCTCTATTCATGGACGTGGTCGTGTGGATTTAAGTTTTAGTTCTGGAAAGATTGTTTCTTTGTTTAATGTTTTGCATGTACCACAAATTAGAAAAAATTTGGTTTCAAGTAGTATGCTGAATAATTGTGGTTACAAGCAAGTTATTGAATCTGACAAGTTTGTTCTATCTAAAAATGGTTTATTTGTTGGATTTGGTTATTTGAGTAATGGAATGTTTAGACTAAACATTGAACATGTAAGTGTTGATATTTCTTGTATGTCTACTACTAGCATAAATAATTCTATTCTTTGGCATGCTAGACTAGGACATGTACACTTTAAAAGAATGCAAGATATGTCTAAAGATGGATTAATACCGGCCTTTGATATGAACAATGAAAAATGTAAAACGTGTATGTTGACAAAGATCACTAAGAAACCTTTTCAAAATATACATTGTGATACTGAGATTTTAGAATTAATACATAGTGATTTATGTGATTTGCATGCTACTCCTACTTTAGGGAACAAGAAATATTTTGTAACTTTTATTGATGATGCTTCTAGGTTTTGCTATGTTTATTTGTTACATACTAAGGATGAAGCATTAGATAAATTTAAAATATTTAAAACTGAAGTAGAATTACAACAAAAGGCTTTGATTAAAAGACTTAGAACGGATAGGGGAGGTGAATACATTGACCAATCGTATTTCCAATCCGTTGGTATTATCCATGAGACCACAACTCCTTATACTCCACAACAAAATGGTATATCTGAAAGGAAGAATAGGGTCCTCAAGGAAATGGTTAATTCCATGTTATCCTATTCGGGTTTAAGTGAAAGATTTTGGGGGGAAGCTATGTTAACAGCTTGTTATTTGCTTAATAGAGTTCCTAACAAAAAAAACAGGATTACACCTTATGAACTTTGGAATAAAAGGAAACCTAACTTGAATTATCTTCGGGTATGGGGTTGTAGGGCGGTCGTAAGACTGCCTGATCCCAAGAAGAAAAGTTTAGGTGAAAGAGGTATAGATTGCATATTTGTTGGATATGTTGAACATTCCAAGGCATATAGGTTCTATGTAATAGAGCCTAATGAGTTTGTCTCAATCAATTCTGTGATTGATTCAAGGGATGCAATCTTTGATGAAAATCGATTTTCATCTATACCTAGACCAAAGGATATGATTCCAAGTAACAATGGAATAAATAAGGATTGTAATGATGAAGTCTTTGAAAAGGCTGTTGATCAGTCACTTGAGATTCGAAAAAGCAAAAGAAAAGGGAAACCTAAATCATTTGGACCTGATTTTTTCAGTTATACTTAATTGAAGGTTCCAGGGATGATGTTTCTACCCAATATTCGTATTGTTTCAATGTTGATGATGATCCTAAAACATATGATGAAGCAATGAGGTCTCAGGATGTTGCATTCTGGAAAGAGACAATTAATGATGAGATGGATTCCATCATGGGCAATAACACTTGGGTGTTAGCTGATCTACCTCCTGGTTGTAAACCTTTGGGTTGCAAATGGATCTTCAAAAAGAAGATGAAGGTGGATGGAACTATTGAAAAGTTCAAGGCAAGGTTAGTCATTCAAGGCTTTAGACAAAAGTCTGGAATTGACTATTTTGATACTTATGCTCCTGTGGCACGTATCACTACCATTAGACTGCTGATTGCTTTGGCTACAATTCATAATCTGGTTATTCACCAGATGGATGTGAAGACAGCATTCTTGAATGGTGATTTGGATGAGGAGGTTTATATGAACCAACCTCAGGGCTTTGTCATGCCAGGAAATGAAGGCAAGGTGTGCAAACTTGTGAAGTCCTTATATGGTTTGAAACAAGCACCTAAGCAATGGCATCAGAAGTTTGATGAAGTGGTTTTATCTAGTGGTTTTAAATTAAACCAAGCTGATAAATGTGTATATAGTAAATTTGATGATTCTTGTAAAGGAGTTATAATTTGTCTATATGTTGATGACATGTTAATCTTTGGGACTGACCAAAGTCAGGTTGATTTAACAAAAGAATTTTTGTCATCAAAATTCTCCATGAAAGATATGGGGGAGGCTGACGTTATCCTTGGCATTAGGATCAAATGTGAAAGCAAAGGAATTTCGATTTGTCAATCTCATTATATTGAGAAGGTATTGAAAAAGTTCAATTGCTTTGAATGTATTCCTGTGAGTACCCCTGTTGATTCAAGTGAGAAGCTTATGCCTAATCAAGGTGAAGCTGTATCACAACTTGAGTATTCTCAGGTGATTGGCTGTTTGATGTACGCCATGACTTGTACAAGGCCGGATATTGCTTTTGCTGTGGGAAAACTGAGTAGATATACTAGTAATCCTAGTACTCATCACTGGCAAGCAATTAGGCGGGTACTGAAGTATTTAAAGAAAACTATGGCATATAGTTTATCTTACAGTGGATTTCCTTCTGTAATAGAAGGATATTCTGATGCGAGTTGGATAACAAATATTGAAGATCATTCTTCAACGAGTGGTTGGGTGTTCTTGCTTGGGGGAGGTGCTATTTCATGGGCTTCTAAGAAGCAGACATGTATTACCAACTCAACAATGGAATCTGAGTTTGTTGCTTTAGCTGCTGCTGGTAAAGAAGCAGAATGGCTTAAAAACTTGATCCATGAGATACCATTATGGCCTAAACCTATAGCACCCATGTCTATCCATTGTGATAGTGCTGCGACATTGGCAAAGGCTTATAGCCAGATGTACAATGGAAAATCTAGACACTTAGGTGTCAGACATAGCATGATTCGTGAACTCATCATGAATGGTGATGTTATGCGAGGTGTATATAAAATAGTTATTAATTTTAGCAGAAAACACTATTAAATACGATACAATTTTACACAAGATATTTATTTATTTATAGAATGGATATACTTAAACCTTGCTACAACACTTATAGGCAGTGTACCTAATCGTACAGTAGTGTAGTTTTTAGTAAGTCCGGTTCGTTCCACAGGGAAATCTTTAAACAAAGCTCAACGCTATATTAGTTTACTTTTATAAAAATACAAACATATATATAAGTAATATTATTATTATAAAGGGGGGTTTTTACCGTTTAATGACCGGTTTGTCGATTTTAAGATTTTAGTCGCAGTTAAAACCTAATGTAAAATATAAAATAAATACAAGACTTAAATTAAAGTGTAAAGTAAATAACGATAATGAAATTGCGAATAATAAAAATGCGATAAAATAAAATTGCGATAATTAAAAAGTACGATAATTAAAAGTGCGATTAAATAACAATAAATAAAAGTGCGATAATTAGAAGTGCAATTAAATATAAAATAAAGGAATTATGCTTATTTAAACTTCCGTAATCATGATGTTTGACGTGTTGATTTTAGTTTTATGCCCATGGGTTAATTGTCCTTTGTCCTGGATTATTTAATATGTTCGTCTGGTTTTTGTCCATAACAGTCCATCAGTCATAAATATAAAGTGCGAGTGTCCTCGTCAAATTATCCTTATACCCGAAGTTAAATATTCCAACTAATTGGGGATTCGAATTGTAACAAGGTTTTAATACTTTGTTTAATGAATACACCAGGTTATCGACTGCGTGTAAACCAAGGTTTTACTACTTTGTTAATAATTACACCAATTACCCTTGAATGTAATTTCACCCCTGTTTTAATTATTCTAGTGGCTATTAATTCATTCCCGTGTCCGGTTAAATGAACGATTATTCGTACATATAAATACCCCGCCCATCGTGTCCGATCGAGTGTATATGGTAATTCATAGGGACGCCCAATTGTAAATCTTTATATTAACATTAACAAATTTTCATTTAGTTAAACAAATATAAAGCCCATTAATAGCCCATAGTCTAATTTCCACAAGTGTCGTTCTTTTGTCCAAACCCCAATTATGGTACAAAGCCCAATTACCCAATTTTAGTAATTAGCCCAACATCATGATTACTTCGTTTTAAATAAGCATAATAATAACTTAGCTACGAGACATTAATGTAAAAAGGTTGAACATAACTTACAATGATTAAAAATAGCGTAGCGTTACACGGACAGAATTTCGACTTACACCCTTACAACATTCGCTAACATACCCTTATTATTAGGATTTAAAATTAAAATTAAAATTAAAATATAAATTATATATATATATTACGTATATATTGAGAGAGAGATAGAAAAAGATTATGAAATTTGATCAGAATTCGGTTTGCTTTATAGCCAGAAGTGAAATTTGGGGCTCCGCGACTCGCGGCAAAAACCCCTTCAAACTCCGCGAGTCGCGGAGGATGTATTTACAGCTCACACCCTTGGAGTTTCTCTGCCGACGGTTTTATATATATAAATATAATATATATATAATTAATATAATTAATTATATATTATATTATATTTATATACATAGTTAACTTGTAATTTTTAGTCCGTTGCGTCGAGCGTTAAGAGTTGACTCTGGTCCCGGTTCCGGATTTTCGAACGTCCTCGCGTACAATTTTATATTTTGTACTTTGCGTTTTGAATCTTGTACTCTTGTAATTTCGAGACGTTTCTTATCAATAATTGGAACCTTTTTTATTGTCTTTTGTACTTTTGAGCTTTTTGGTCGTTTGCGTCTTCAATTCGTCGAATCTGTCTTTTGTCTTCACCTTTTATTATTTAAACGAATATCACTTGTAAATAGAACAATTGCAACTAAAAGCTTGTCTTTCTTGAGGAATAATGCTATGAAATATATGTTCGTTTTTAGCATTATCAAATATTCCCACACTTGAGCGTTGCTTGTCCTCAAGCAATATCGTCTTGAAATACTAGAATCACTTCTTTATTCTTCACACTTTGTACATCAGTGATTTCTATACGGCGGTATAAACAATGGTAGTAACGATATGGTTTACAGTTCCACATGACTATAAAAATTTAGATCCATTAAGGAAATTGGATCTTTATGAAAACATTTGATCTTTTGAAAATTAAATCTAGTTTTTACCCTAGATAAGTTTTCCGGAATAACCCTTTACCGGTGTTTGCAAAATATTTTTGTGGGTTTGGTGGGTTTCAGATTTGAAAATTTTAGCTCAAAACTTGCGGTTTTGTGTCACCCACTTGCTAACCTTGTATTTGGAAAGCAACACGTCCAGTTTACTTGTCCCGTATATTACCTTTCGGTAAACTACCGTCCGGTTGTAAAGGAAAGCGTTGAACAAGCAACTGTTAAGGCAATGTCCCGTGACATGCTTTTGATTATGGTCTATAACGTGTCGGACGCAATTACTATCCTTGGTAGGAGCAATAGTAAAGCTCACCCTTATAATTTGTCGGTTTGGCACAAAGTCCTGTCTTTGACCATGTTATGCAACCACCGTTCTTACGGTTGACACCTGATTTAGTTCAGGTGACCTAATGAATTCCAGGTGAATTCCTAGGATTTTACGTTCAATGGTAATGAACGCATTGAAAATAGGGTTTTCAGAAAACAAATCGGTTTGTAATTTTGATCAAAATATTTTCTCGTTTAAGCTCGAGTTTAGATATCATCGAATTCCATGAGTTTGTAATTCTCAATCTTTAAGGTCAATCTCTAGGATTGAGTAATATCAGTCTTAAAAGCTGATTTTTAATCTTTAAGGAGATTATCCTTTCTGGGGATCTGATTCATTAGTCTTATCAAGCTAATTTGCATGGTGCCCCCCCATTGTACGAGATAAATCCTTCTCATGGTTAGGATAAATCTGACCACTTGGCGACCCTGTTTAATGCTGAGGTCCGTGGATTTCCTGCTGATTTTAGTGATGACTTTTCTAGATTTTTCGTCAACCTACAGCTGGTCTGGACGACAACTTCATGACCTAAATCAAGAAGCGCGTGTCTTTTTCGGAAGACTTTACTTCCTTTTAATGATGGAATTGATTCATCGTGTAGATCCATCTTTTCTTTTCTTTCATCGGGTAAAACAGTTTAGTTTAGTCCAAAGCAAAAGTATTTTCAGTTATTTGTTACAGATATATGTGACATATGTTAAGATAACTTGGTAAATTTTCCCACACTTGGCTTTTATTTTCCTTTTTATCGTCCTCTATTCCATTTTAAATGAATTTTGACATTTTAGTTTGTTTCTCAATTTATGTCCTTTCCGAGGTAACAATAATTTCGGTGTTAAAACCTAGTTTTATCGTTCATAAATATGTATAAACATGATTTTGAATTCATTTAATTGAAAATTTTGAAAATTTTTACTAGAATTGGGTAGTCAGTATATAAGACTAGGGCTGTTCTTTTTTTATCAGAGAGCACTAGATTCTAATACAACTACTGCTTTACTAGTATTTTTAATGGTAACCAAGTGTATAAAGTAAAAAATGTTAAAATCCGAAAGAATTTAACCCCTTCCCACACTTAAGATCTTGCAATGCCCTCATTTGCAAGAAATCAGTAACAATTTAAATTATTGAGGGTGATTTGTGTGAAAATGATTAAATTTTTACCAAAGTTTCCAAATATATTGGCGTTTGTTTGCTGAATGATAAATGGTGCACATCATTTGTTCATTCCGTCTTGTTGTTATTTCACATATATTTTGCATCTTGTCGTCAAAATTACTTGCTTTTGCTGAACTTAATGCCAGTCTTTGAAAATGCGTTGTTTTACCCTGTTGTGTACATAAGATAAACTGCAAACATATATACATATTTTTGAAGTTTGGTATATTACCCCACATTAAAAAATTATTAAAATCTAAGAATAAAAGTTAGATAATTATAAAAATGATTACAATATTAACAAAAATATTAAATGTATCAATAATTACAAATTACAAAATAAAAAAAATAAGTATACTAAGGATGATATTGGTACCAATAGGGGTTCCAGGCATAACCATAAGTGCTATAGAATGCTTCGGCAGGATCATACGTAGGATATGGTGGCTGCATCTCTATCGACCAAGGAGGGAAGACGGGTTTCGGTGTAGGAATATAGTTTCTACCTATATGTTGGCAATGCGCTATGATCTGGTTCTGATGAACTTGCCAATCTTCAAATGCTCTCTGTCTAGCATTTTCGTATTCCTGAGAAGCTATAAACCTATGCATTTCTTGCATCTCATTCCCCCCTCCTACATTACCTTGTTCCTGGTTTCTCTCCACCTGTGGATGTCTACCATGGTATCGTACTGCGGCGTTATTTCGCCTCTTCAAAACTTTCGCACCATGGTATACATTTAAACCTATAGTGTCGCGGGCTTCCGGCTCTTCTAGTAATAATCCCCCCCGACTTATATCCACACCGAGATATTCACCAATCAAAGTAATAAAAATACCACCTCCTATTATGCTATGTGGTCGCATCCCCCGAACCATAGCTGATAAATAATAACCCACACAATATGGTATACTTACAGCGCTCTGTGGGTCTCGAATACACATATGGTAAAACAAATCTTGTTCATTTACCTTTTCTTTGTTTTTACCCCTTTGTGTAATTGAATTAGCTAAAAACCTATGTATTACTCTTAATTCGGCTCTATCTATATCCAAATAAGAGTAGTTTCCCCCTTTGAAACGGTGATGGCTTGTCATTTGACTCCACACACCGTGTGTATCAAAATTCTCATCTATCTTTCTACCGTTTAGTATCAATCCTCTACAATCGGCAGACGCTAACTCCTCAGGCGTATATATACGTAAAGCCTGAGCCATGTCCAGTAAAGACATGTGGCGCATCGAACCGCCTAACAAAAATCTAATAAAAGAACGATCGGTTAAACTAGCTACCCGATCATTCAACTCTATACTACATAACAACTCTTCACACCATACTTTATATACAGGTCTGCGTATGGTGAATAAACATATCCAGTCATTAAAAGAAGAATTACCATACCTCTGTACAAGTAATTCCCTAATTGGCCCGGCCAATTCTACAGCTTCTAAGGGTCCCCATTCTATGACCCTCGGTACCTCAACAACCTTAGAGTGAAGAGTATGCAAACCCCGTTGATATTTTGGATAATCTATCCAAAGTCTGTCAAATCGCAGGTTCGGGTGCAACTCTTCCAAATGCATATCGGAAAAGGTCATGACTGGATGAGGTACATCCTGCTTGTAGTAGTTATCTACCTCCTGTTGTTCCAAATTCTCGGCAGGAGCATTGCGGGCTTGGGATGAAGATTCACCCCTTTCATTCTGTAAAACACATCAAACACAAATTTTGTGCATCCAAATATGCATTAGTGTCAGCAAAATCATCAATCAAAATAATTACAATGACATTATCAATTTATATCAAACTTAAGCTCATTTTCATATTTTTATCAAATCTACACTTTTTCAAATAAGCATATACGAAAATTTTCGCCAAGTTCATAAGCATTCAACTCAAATAACATGTCAAAATAATCATTACTAGCAATCAAACAAGTCTCAAATGGCATTATCTTTCAAAAATCAAGTTCATGAATTTTGGACTTGAAAAAGTCCACTTTAATTCTCAAAATCATGTTTAGGCTCAAAGTTTGGATCATTTAACTACCTAGACATGTTACACTACTTAATTTAGCAACAATTCATGACAAAAATCGGCCATAACCTGTTTATATCAAAAAGCCCCAAATTTGCTCAAGAACACAAACCCTAGATTATTCAAAATTTGAAGTTTAAGGCTTCTAATCATGTTAAACAGCATCAATCTAGGTTATACAAGCATAATACATAAACAATTTAAGTCTAATTACACTAAAAAGCATCAAAATCAAATTGGGGAAAAAATAGCTCAAGAACACCTAATTTCGAATTAATGGTGTTTAGGTGTAGAAATTTACCGTTTTTCTTGAGTAATTCTTAGATAGCATCCTTCTCAACATGATTTTAGCAAAAAATTTGGTGATTAACGGTTAAAAATTGAGATTTTTGGGGTGTTTTTGGGTGGTTTTTCGTGGGTTTTTCGCAGTGTTTTCGAGTTGTTTTTGTGTGTGGGAGCTGATCAGTTCGTGCAGCTCTTTTATTTTTTTTTTCTGGGTTTTGGTCCCTCCGCGAGTCGCGGGGATTTACCCTCCAAACTCCGCGACTCGCGGAGTTTGGTATTTTTTTTTTTTTTTTTTTTATATAATCTTTAACTTATTAAAACAATTTAGTAATTAATTTTAAAATTTTGTTTCCCTTGTTATTTAGGACGAGGTCGTTTCAGATCGATGTCCTAGTCCGTCCTTCGACAAAATTTTAAAATTTGTCTTTTTGTAGCGATTGTTTTAAAAGCTAAGATTTTTGGGTTTTTTCAATGTTTTTGGCATACTTTAATTCAATAAGATTAAAAATAATGATAATAAAAGTTCTCGTCCCTCCCTCGGGTAAAGCAATTTCGGTTCAAAGACCTAGTCTTCAACTTACGACGAATTTTAAAAATCATATTCTTAACTTAATGAGATAAAGTAAATTTTTGTTTTTAAATTCACACAACTTAAATATAAAATTCAAAATTAAAAATTAATAATTAAAAATTCACACCAAACTTAAAATTTGAAATGCATAAAATTAAAATTTCATATTTTAAAAATTAAAAATTCACACCAAACTTAATTTTAAAATTCATATTATAAATTCATACCAAACTTATATTAATTTTTACAATTTTAAATATATTGTTTTTACAAAGTTTACAATATTAATTTAAGATTTAAATATTAATTTTAAAAACATGGTAAAAATAAAATTAAAAATCTTTTTGTCTTTTTATCCCACTTTAATCAATCAAATATTATCAAAAATATGCGCCCCTCTTTTCGGTAAAGTAATTTCGGTTCCAAGACCTAATTTAACTCATGACGAATTTTTGAAATATTTTGGGTTGATTGATTAAAGATATTTATACCTTAAGAATAAACGTTAAATTTCGCAGTGATGTAATAAATTTTTGAATTATATCAATAATTTCGGTCGCCAAACCTAATTTTATTTAATACCAATTTAATACTTTTTAGCGAACAAATTATCGTTTATTATCAAAAGGTTAAAAATAAAAATAAAAATAAAAACTGTACAGACATACCTGTGAAATAGATTTCTTAGTTATATGATCTATTCCATTCATAAGATAGTCGGTTTAATTGATTTTCCATGGCTACATAGGCGTAACCTCGAGCATTCAGTGTCTTTTCTTCTAAACATATGAACGGTCCGTCTCTGCATAAAGTAACAAATTCGGTATTTGAATAGGTTTGATTATTTGAACATTTACCTCCATGTGACCATTTTCCGCATTTGTGACATCTTTCTAGGTGTCGTGCTCTTCTTTTCGCTGCGGATTTTGATTTTCCTTTACCAAATTGTAACTTATTATCTTCGCATCTGGATTCTTTTCTAACTCCGTCCATTCTTTCTCTGATTACTGATACTAATTCACTCGGTAGTATGTCATTATTACGTTTAGTGATCAAAGCGTGTAGCATTAGACCATGGTTTAGTTCACAGGCAGTCTTCATTTTGTAAAAACCTAAAAAAAATAAAAATTCAGAATGGGGGGAGAAGACTAGTTCTTTAGGGTCTGCTAGGGAAAGACCATACGTGTTCCATTTTCGAGAACTACACGAAAACAGACAATCTAATTCTAACAGAAATATATATTATCCTTTAAAGACTTGATTCTCCCCACACTTAGTTAGCTGTGGTGTCGAAATTGTGATTAACTTCGTTGTCGACTTCCATCGGACCATGTATGTAATGTTTAACTCTGTGACCATTAACTTTAAATTCTATCCCATTTGAATTTATTAATTCTATCGTTCCGTATGGGAAAACTCTTTTGACTATGAATGGTCCAGACCATCTTGATTTCAATTTTCCAGGAAATAGCTTGAATCGTGAATTGAAAAGAAGAACTCTGTCTCCTTCTTTAAATTCTTTTGAACTTCTGATTCTTTTATCATGCCATTTCTTCGTTCTTTCTTTATAGATTAACGAATTTTCGTATGCTTTATGTCTTAATTCTTCTAATTCGTTTAGTTGACTTAATCGTAGACGTCCGGCTTCATGTAAATCAAGATTACATGTCTTCAAAGCCCAAAATGCTTTGTGTTCAATTTCTACTGGAAGATGACATGCTTTTCCATAAACAAGTCTAAAAGGTGTGGTTCCAATTGGAGTTTTGTAGGCTGTTCTAAAAGCCCAGAGTGCATCCTCCAATTTAATGGACCATTCCTTCGGATTTGATCCTACGGTTTTTTCTAGAATACGTTTTAAAGCTCGGTTGGTATTTTCAACTTGTCCACTTGTTTGTGGATGATATACGGTGGAGATTTTATGAGTTACTCCATATCTTTTAAGAACTTTCTCAAGTTGATTATTACAGAAATGAGTACCCCGATCACTTATTAAAGCTTTCGGTGTTCCAAACCTTGCAAAAAGATGTTTTAAAAAGTTAACTACAACTCGTGCATCGTTAGTTGGGAGAGCTTGTGCTTCCGCCCATTTAGATACATAATCAATGGCTACGAGTATATATAAATTATTATGAGATTTTGGAAATGGACCCATAAAGTCAATACCCCAAATGTCAAATACTTCACATACTTGGATGACATTTTGTGGCATTTCATCACGTTGACTTATTTTTCCGGCCCTTTGACATGCATCACAGGATTTGCAAAGAAGGTGTGCGTCTTTGTAAATTGTAGGCCAATAGAATCCAGCTTCATAAACTTTTTTTGCTGTTAGTTGAGGCCCATAATGCCCTCCTGTTGGTCCTGTGTGACAATGGTTTAATATTTTACTAGCTTCATCTTCAAATACACATCGGCGTATTATTCCATCGGGACAACTTTTAAACAGATGTGGATCTTCCCAGAAATAGTGTTTTATATCACTGAAGAATTTCTTTCGTCTTTGGTACGATAATCCTTTTTCAAGGAATCCACAAACTAAGTAGTTTGCATAGTCTGCAAACCATGGGATTTCTTTATAATCTATCTTCAATAGATATTCATCAGGAAAGTTGTCTTGTATGGCCGATTCATTTAGAACTTCTAATTCGGGATTTTCAAGACGAGAAAGATGATCAGCGGCGAGATTTTCTGCTCCTCTTTTATCTCGGATTTCAATATCAAACTCTTGTAAGAGTAAGATCCAACGGATTAATCTTGGTTTAGCATCTTGTTTTGAAAATAGGTATCTAAGAGCAGAATGGTCGGTATAGACCACCGTTTTTGCTAGAACGAGATATGATCGAAATTTGTCAAAAGCAAAGACAATAGCAAGGAGTTCTTTTTCAGTAGTTGTATAGTTCGTTTGTGCTCCTTGTAATGTCTTACTAGCATAATATATAGGTTGAAATCGTTTTTCAATCCTTTGTCCTAAAACGGCTCCCATTGCAAAATCACTTGCATCGCACATTAGTTCAAATGGTAGATTCCAATTTGGTGTTATCATGATCGGTGCATTAGTGAGTTTTTCTTTAAGAATATTAAAAGATTTGATACATTCATCTGAAAAGATGAATGGCGCATCCTTTTCTAGGAGTTTATTCATAGGAGTGGCAATTTTAGAAAAATCTTTTATGAAACGTCGGTAAAAACCGGCATGCCCTAGAAAACTCCTAACTCCTCTAACATTGGTGGGATGTGGAAGTTTAGCAATTACATCTACTTTAGCTCTATCCACTTCAATCCCTTCTTCTGAAATTTTATGTCCAAGAACGATGCCTTCTTTAACCATGAAATGGCATTTCTCCCAATTAAGTACTAGATTTGATTTTTCGCATCTAATTAGCATTCGTTCCAGATTAACTAGACATGATTTAAATGTATCACCGAAGACTGAAAAGTCATCCATGAAAACTTCCATGCATTCTTCTATCATGTCGTGAAAAATCGCCATCATGCACCTTTGAAAGGTTGCAGGGGCGTTACAAAGTCCAAATGGCATGCGTTTGTAAGCAAAAGTACCATAAGGGCACGTGAATGTGGTTTTCTCTTGATCTTCGGGTGCTATTGGAATTTGAAAATATCCGGAAAATCCATCTAGAAAATAATAGTAACTATTTCCGGCTAATCTTTCCAACATTTGATCTATGAAAGGTAAGGGAAAGTGATCTTTTCTGGTGGCGTCATTTAATTTTCTATAATCAATACATACACGCCATCCTGTTACAGTCCTAGTAGGAATAAGTTCATTTTTCTCATTTGTAATGACAGTCATGCCACCCTTCTTAGGTACGCATTGAACTGGGCTTACCCATGGACTATCAGAAATTGGATATATCAAACCTGCATCTAGCAGTTTAATAATCTCTTTCTTAACTACATCTTGCATATTAGGATTTAGTCTTCGTTGGCGTTGCACATACGTTTTATGACCTTCTTCCATAAGGATTTTATGTGTGCAATACGAAGGACTTATTCCTTTAATATCATGAATCTTCCATGCAATGGCTGGTTTATGAGCTTTCAACACAGAAATGAGTTGTGATTTCTCATTTTCAGTAAGAGAAGACGATATTATTACAGGTAATTCAGATTCACCATGTAAATAAGCGTATTCCAAATGGTTTGGAAGTGGTTTTAACTCTAATTTCGGAGGTTCTTCTATCGATGATTTATATCGATATCTGTCTTCTTCTTTTAGCATTTGAATTTCTTCTGTTGTTGGTTCATATCCATTAGCTATAAGTGTAGCTAACATTTCAGCTTCATCAATTGGTTCATTACCTTCTCCTAAAGAACATTCTCCTGTTCCTTGTAATTCTGGAAATTCTTCTAATAATTTCGCATGTGCATCTATAGTTTGAATATAATAACATGTATCATCTGCAGATTGTGGTTGTTGCATGGCTCTATCCACTGAAAAGGTAACACTCTCATCCTCTATACTTAGGGTCAGTTTCTTACCGAACACGTCTATCATTGCTTTAGCCGTATTTAAGAATGGTCTTCCTAATATGAGAGGAACTTGAGAATCTTCTTCCATGTCCAAAACAACAAAATCTACTGGAAATACTAAAGTACCAACTTTAACTAGCATGTTCTCCATTATCCCTCTAGGATATTTTATTGATCTATCGGCTAGTTGTATACTTATTCTTGTTGGTTTCAATTCTCCAAGGTCTAGTTTAGCGTATAGTGAATACGGCATTAGATTTATACTAGCACCTAAGTCTGCCAATGCTTCTATTGAACTAAGACTACCCAGAAAACATGGAATTGTGAAACTTCCTGGATCAGATAATTTTTCTGGTATCTTATTCAACAGCACTGCTGAACAATTTGCATTCATAGTGACAGCCGAGAGTTCTTCCATTTTCTTTCTATTTGTGATTAGATCTTTCAAGAATTTAGCATATCTAGGCATTCCTGAAATCACATCAATGAAAGGAAGATTTACATTTATCTGTTTAAACATATCCAAGAATTTGGATTGCTCGGCTTCAAGTTTCTCTTTCTTCATTTTACTCGGATAAGGAAGTGGTGGTTGGTATGGTTTAACATAAGGTTTAACCTTAACTGTGTTATCTTCATTAACCTTTTCAACTACCGGTTCTTTTTCCTTATCTTGATCAGGTTGTGGTTCTTGTGGAGTAGGAATAGTTTCATCAGAAGTTACAGGTATTTCAGGTGGTTTAAGTGTTGTACCACTTCTTGTGGTAATAGCTTTAGCTGTTTCATTCCGGGGGTTAGCATTTGTATCGCTTGGTAAACTTCCCGGTTTTCTTTCACCTATTAACCTTGCTAGGTTACTTACTTCTTGTTCCAGATTTTGAATAGAAGCTTGTTGATTTCTAAATGCTTGAGCATTTTGTTCATTAGTTTGTTTTTGAGATGTGAAAAACTGCGTTTGAGTTTCAACTAGCTTCGTCATCATATCTTCTAAATTTGGTTTTTTATCATCGGTTTGTGGTAGTGGTTTGTTTTGAAAATTAGGTTTTTGCTGATTGTAAGTATTATTGGATACTTGTTGATTGCTAGGACCTTGTTGGTTATTGTATGGAATATTTCGGTTATAATTCTGGTTTTGATTGTAAATCGGTCTTGGCGGTTGATAATTATTCTGATAATTATTTCCAGGCCTTTGGTTTATGTATGAAATATTCTCTCTTTGTTCCATTGTTAATTCAATACTTAGACAATCTTTTGTCAAATGTGGTCCTCCACACTGCTCACAACTAATTCGTATTGAGTGAATATCCTTAGTCATCTTTTCCATTCGTCTCTCGAAAGCATCTATCTTTGTCGAAATGGAATCTAAATCATGGCTAGAATCGGCTCTAGCTGCTTTAGATGATCTAATGATGTCTTTTTCTTGGTGCCACTCATGTGAGTGGGAAGCAGTATTATCAATAATTTTGTAAGCATCAGTTTCGGTTTTCTTCATAATAGAACCACCAGCTGCTATATCTATGTCTTTTCTTGTAGTGATGTCGCATCCTTGGTAGAATATTTGTACTATTTGACAGGTGTCTAAACCATGTTGCGGACATCCTCTTAACAACTTTCCATATCTTGTCCATGCCTCATATAGAGTTTCATTTGGTTTCTGTGTGAACGTAACAATTTCTGCTTGAAGTCTTACGGCTTTAGATGCAGGAAAGAATTGTTTAAGAAATTTGTCAATTAAAACGTCCCATGTATCGATCGCCCCTTCAGGTAACGATTCCAACCAATCTTTGGCTTCTCCCTTTAAAGTCCAGGGAAATAACATGAGATATATCTGTTCATCCTCCACTTCTCGGATTTTAAATAGTGTGCAGATCCTATTAAAGGTACGTAGATGTTCATTTGGATCTTCCTTCGGCGCACCACTAAATTGGCATTGATTAGTCACCATGTGTAGAATTTGTCCTTTGATTTCATAATCTGGCGCATTAATGTCTGGATGAGTAATTGCGTGACCTTGGCCAGTGCGTTTAGCTCTCATTCGGTCTTCCATACTTAAAGGTTCCAGATTCTCCATAATTGAATTTGTTGAATCGGTATCACTAGATGCTTCAGATTTAATGGTTCGTTCCTCAACAATCTCTGTTTGAATGATTGGTGGTTCCGGAGGAAAGTTTAATGGTTCAGGATCTATGAACCGTTCCTGAATATTTTCTGGATTCTCAATTGTGAGGTCGGGTTCAAAAAATGGATTATCGGAAATTTGAACTGAAGTACTTGGTCGACTGGATGACGATTCTAAAGAAAAATCAACGGCGGTTATATTTGTTAAACGTCTTGATCTAGTTACAGGTGGTGAACGTACAAAAGGTGATGAACGTCTTGCTCGGTGCATTCACTGAATATCCTATTAGTTTTAAAAAGGAAAGAAAAATTATAATAAGTTATCCAATCGATAGACTTTTCTGATTTTGCCCACGTTTCGAATAGCCAAAAGATGCAGCAGAGGGGCAGGATTCGTTTGGTCTCAATATAATTGAGGACTGTTTGGCTCCAATAACCCGGTCCACGTACAAATCCAACTATTACTACGAACCAGAAAATTTTGATGTCTATCAATTTAACCACTTAAAATAAATTTTCGTAATTTTAAGAAATTTAGATAAGAAGTAGAATAAAAATCTATGTCCTAAAACTAGAATAGCGAGAAATAAGAGAGAAAAAGAGTTCGTCGAAAAAGGTCGAAAAAGAAAAAAAATGGTTTAAAAAAAATAAAAGGTGACGGAAAAATAAAAGAAACTTATAAAAACTTAAAAATACTTAACTAACCTAACCTTATTACTACAACTAACTTAAAATTATAATCGCAAATTGAAATTATTAATTGGAATGATAATTGGTACATAGTAAAAGGTGTCTAAAAATATTAAAGCTTACAAGGAAAAACTAAATCCCAAATGGAAATAACTTAAAAAAAAAACTAAAACTTCAAAAGGCGTCGCAAAATTCTAAAGCACCTAAATCTTAGTCTAAAGAAAAAGCACTTAAGGAATTCTACGGCAAAGCCTAAAAATCTAGGAGTAAAAATAACTATAGCAAAAACTAAGTTTAAAATTAAATATGAGCTAAAAAATACAAATTTTACGCTACAACGATTAAAAAGGGACAAAATATAAAAATATATAAAAAGTTGTAAAAAGTACAATTTTTATAAAAATATTATTTTTATATTATTTATTTTATAAAACTATTAATTTTATAATTTAATAAAACTAATTTAACTAAAATATATAAATAAAAAGTAAAAAGTAAAAATAAAACTAAAACTAATAATAATAATAATAATAATTAGGTTAAATAATAATAATAATAATTAATAACCCGTAATTAATGCAGTTTTAGGGCTTCTGTTCGCGTGTCAGAGTGGCTCCGCGAGTTGCGGTATTCAAGGCTTCAAACCCCGCGACTCGCGGGGTTCAGAAATTCAGTTGACAGCTTAGAATTTTTACGCGTTTTTCTTTATTATTAATTTTTTTTTTTTTATGTTTTCTGTTTTTTTAAAATAAATAAACGATTTTAAAATAAAACTTATATTTTTATAAACTAAAATAGAAATAAAGAAACTTATAAAACTTAAATATTTAACAAAATCTTAAAAATGCTTATATTTTTGTTTTTTCTTTTTTATATTTTTGAATAATTAAAACGTATTTTTACAAAAGCGAATTTTAATAAAAGTAAACTAAAAAATCTTTTTTTTTTATATTAGCGTTGCGCTTCCGGCTTTTAAGATAGATCCCCGGCAGCGGCGCCAAAAATACTTGATGTTATGCGAGGTGTATATAAAATAGTTATTAATTTTAGCAGAAAACACTATTAAATACGATACAATTTTACACAAGATATTTATTTATTTATAGAATGGATATACTTAAACCTTGCTACAACACTTATAGGCAGTGTACCTAATCGTACAGTAGTGTAGTTTTTAGTAAGTCCGGTTCGTTCCACAGGGAAATCTTTAAACAAAGCTCAACGCTATATTAGTTTACTTTTATAAAAATACAAACATATATATAAGTAATATTATTATTATAAAGGGGGGTTTTTACCGTTTAATGACCGGTTTGTCGATTTTAAGATTTTAGTCGCAGTTAAAACCTAATGTAAAATATAAAATAAATACAAGACTTAAATTAAAGCGTAAAGTAAATAACGATAATGAAATTGCGAATAATAAAAATGCGATAAAATAAAATTGCGATAATTAAAAAGTACGATAATTAAAAGTGCGATTAAATAACAATAAATAAAAGTGCGATAATTAGAAGTGCAATTAAATATAAAATAAAGGAATTATGCTTATTTAAACTTCCTTAATCATGATGTTTGACGTGTTGATTTTAGTTTTATGCCCATGGGTTAATTGTCCTTTGTCCTGGATTATTTAATATGTTCGTCTGGTTTTTGTCCATAACAGTCCATCAGTCATAAATATAAAGTGCGAGTGTCCTCGTCAAATTATCCTTATACCCGAAGTTAAATATTCCAACTAATTGGGGATTCGAATTGTAACAAGGTTTTAATACTTTGTTTAATGAATACACCAGGTTATCGACTGCGTGTAAACCAAGGTTTTACTACTTTGTTAATAATTACACCAATTACCCTTGAATGTAATTTCACCCCTGTTTTAATTATTCTAGTGGCTATTAATTCATTCCCGTGTCCGGTTAAATGAACGATTATTCGTACATATAAATACCCCGCCCATCGTGTCCGATCGAGTGTATATGGTAATTCATAGGGACGCCCAATTGTAAATCTTTATATTAACATTAACAAATTTTCATTTAGTTAAACAAATATAAAGCCCATTAATAGCCCATAGTCTAATTTCCACAAGTGTCGTTCTTTTGTCCAAACCCCAATTATGGTACAAAGCCCAATTACCCAATTTTAGTAATTAGCCCAACATCATGATTACTTCGTTTTAAATAAGCATAATAATAACTTAGCTACGAGACATTAATGTAAAAAGGTTGAACATAACTTACAATGATTAAAAATAGCGTAGCGTTACACGGACAGAATTTCGACTTACACCCTTACAACATTCGCTAACATACCCTTATTATTAGGATTTAAAATTAAAATTAAAATTAAAATATAAATTATATATATATATTACGTATATATTGAGAGAGAGATAGAAAAAGATTATGAAATTTGATCAGAATTCGGTTTGCTTTATAGCCAGAAGTGAAATTTGGGGCTCCGCGACTCGCGGCAAAAACCCCTTCAAAATCCGCGAGTCGCGGAGGATGTATTTACAGCTCACACCCTTGGAGTTTCTCTGCCGACGGTTTTATATATATAAATATAATATATATATAATTAATATAATTAATTATATATTATATTATATTTATATACATAGTTAACTTGTAATTTTTAGTCCGTTGCGTCGAGCGTTAAGAGTTGACTCTGGTCCCGGTTCCGGATTTTCGAACGTCCTCGCGTACAATTTTATATTTTGTACTTTGCGTTTTGAATCTTGTACTCTTGTAATTTCGAGACGTTTCTTATCAATAATTGGAACCTTTTTTATTGTCTTTTGTACTTTTGAGCTTTTTGGTCGTTTGCGTCTTCAATTCGTCGAATCTGTCTTTTGTCTTCACCTTTTATTATTTAAACGAATATCACTTGTAAATAGAACAATTGCAACTAAAAGCTTGTCTTTCTTGAGGAATAATGCTATGAAATATATGTTCGTTTTTAGCATTATCAAATGGGGTGATTTCTATAGTGTTCGTGAGGTCACAACAGAATTTAGCTGATCACTTGACGAAGGGATTGGCAAGAGACTTGGTTGACAAGTCTGCTGTGGGGATGGGTTTAAAGTCCACATAAATTTCTAATTATAAGATACCCAATTCCCTTCCAATGAAAATTAGAAGTTGAATTCAATGTGGAAGGCTTATATTTAGAAATTTGGAGTACATAAATTTTATATCATCCCAAGGTAAGGTATGTACTCGGACCTGCTGAAGGTGAGGTTGAAGTCTAGCTTCTTAACAGTTCATTTGAAAAAGTGCAAGAGCAGGTGCATGACTGAAGTGAACTACCTATGTGAATGTGAAGTTTTGCCGCTTCAACAAAGCTTGGACTTTTAGCTTTGGATACATTCATGAAAGGATATGGACACATGGCTTGTAAAGTGTCAGGATAGCTTTAGAGTATTTGAAAACTTATGTGTATATTATTTTCAGTTATTCAAATGGGTTGAAGGGTTCAATTCTTAGAACACCCTGATTCTCGAATATTTGGAATGTGTAATGTACTAAGATGAAAATTCAATCTTCAAGATATTTTCATTTATGCATAAGTTTTTGTTTTAATTTGTTTAATTCTCATGAAACGAATTGCACTAAATTGGGGAGGATTGTTGGAAATTTAGTGTAATTGAGGGATTTAATCTACACTTGTAAATGGGTTAGGAGGTACGGAGTGTACACCCATTAAGTGATAGATTGCCCGGACCCGAAAGTGGTTTTCCATTATCACAAATTTGAGTGATTACGGAAGTATTATTCCTGCACTAGGTGAAACATCTCCATCGTGGAAATAAAACAAACAACTTTATGTAAAGGATTTGTTTTAGATTTGAAAATGATTTCCTAGATTTGGTTGTTGGAAATAAAACAAACAACTTTATGTAAATGATTTGTTTTAGATTTGAAAACGATTTCCTTGATTTGGTTGTTGGAAATAAAACAAACAACTTTATGTAAAGGATTTGTTTAGATTTGAAAACGATTTCCTTGATTTGGTTGTTGGAAATAAAACAAACAACTTTATGTAAATGATTTGTTTTAGATTTGAAAACGAAATTAGTTAGTGAAACATCTCCATCGTGGAATAATACTTGTTTTTGGGTGCCTATAAATAAGGACTATCATTTATGAGAATAATATATATGAAAAACACCTTAATACTCTTATGCAAAAGAGTTCTTGTTTACTGCCAATAACAAGAACTAATCTCTGTCTTATCCCAAAGTGATATTCGTGTAACCCAGGCAATAAGGGTCGAATAATTACTTTCGGAAAGTGATACCACGATTCAGTGATTTATCCGGCTATCGATTATTTTACCCTGCACGAAATTTCAATAAAACCTCCAACATACAGTCCTATAATATGTCAACCATTACAGAACCTTCGATAAAGAAGGTCAAGCTTAAGTGATACATTCAAATAATAGTGCTATATTACACTGATTAATGATATATGTGAATAATATTAATTAATACGCTGATAATAGCCATCTACGTAATAACGTAAATTTGCACTTTCAAATATTTGAGCATTCAGTCACTTGGCGCTAAATATTATTGAGTTGTATATAATTCTCCATCAGTTCTTACTGATTTACTAGTTTTTAGGCTGCATATAATTCATGTGTATGCTACTGTATCAAAGATTGTTTGAATAGCATGTTTTCATGCATGTATCTATTATGCACTATTGTCTGTGATGATAAATATATATTTTCATGCTTTAAAAAAAGTCTTAACGAGTTGTATACAATAGGATTGTAACTAGTAAGAATAGGCTCGGCGATGCGACGAGGACTTCCGGGTTGCATATTCATATTTAACGTAGCATTATGTATTTACAGAATTAAAAACGCGTTATTGCGGGCGTGTTTGGATACGCGTGGGTGGTACCTAGTACACTTAATGGCCTGCGCACGTATTTTACGCCGGAAATACTCGTGTAAAAAAGGGGGCGGAACTATCGATATGGTGTAATTAGTTTGAGTTGTTTATCATACGTGTATACATAGTTTGAGTTGTTTATCATAGTCCGAAATATTTAGCGTTTTCTAAAAATTGTCCGTTTCGCGTATAGTCAGTTTCTTCGCGTTCGTAAAATTATTTCGAGTTGGTCGGTGGTGTCGGAGAAATTTAACTCTTAGCGAGCGGAAAAATATGGTCCGATAAAAAGTTTAGATGGAGTTTGTTAAATTTGTTTAAGTAAAGTAAAGGTTTAACATTTTTTATCCCTGAAAAAGTTGCACATTTTACATAGCCTGGGGAGGTGTTTTGTAAATGTTGTTGGTGGTGTTGTTTTGAACTTGTTGGAACCACCATTTTTTGGGAAAAGTTTTAGTATATAGGATAATAATAATAATGTATCCAATAACAAGCTCATTAGAACTATCAAATAACACACGAATTAATTTAAAAATGAAATTATGTATATTCAGTACCATTCGTTACTATACCGAAAATACCGATACAGATGCCGTACCGAACCGGTACAATTTTATTAATTCGGTTCGGTATTCGGTTCTTGATTTTGAACAATTTCGGTTTTGGTACTATTCGGTTTCGGTACCTGTACCGATCTCATCCCTAGTATGGAGTGAGAAGATGTAGACAATCATTCTTATATCAATGAATAAAGAGAAGTCATTTATTCACCCATAGTGAAATATCCAAAGACTAGAGAGAGTCTTTTCTCTCAATGTTCTATGGACATAGAGATTGCTTTCGAATTGACCTCCGACCAATAAATAGGCTAAAAAAGAAAGGTTGTGAGACGCTATAAAAATAGTAGAATCAAATTTCCATTAGTTTTAAAACTTGCCTAAAGTTTAATTTATAATATTAAATAGTTGTCATATTAGAAATTATGAGATGATATAATTATTGCAACTTTAAAAGAATTTTATTACTCCGTATTATTTTAAGTAAGAGATTTTTCCGAGACAAACTAAAATAGTACTTCCTTAGTCTCATCTTTAAATGTTTACTGTTGACTTTTCAAAGTCTTTCTTTATCAACTTTGACCGTAAATATTTTTATTTGTGTTATATAATATTTGATGAAAATTATATGAATGAATTGAGTTTTAAATGTGTTTTCATTTCACATAATTTTTGTCAATATATAACACAAATAGAAACATTTACGGTCAAAATTGACAAGGAAACACTTTGAAAAGTCGACAGTAGTTATTTAAGATGGGACGGAGGGAGTAATAGATAGACGGTTATTTTGAGACGGGGAATATTTCACGTTTTCAATTATATTATCTAACAAAATGATTGAAAACTAAAAATTGTAGAGAATAAGTCCTATAAACTTACACTTCCCACATAGCACTCACACAATGAAATGAAATAGCACAACTAAAACATGATAAATGAGGGTACACAATAAGTATAAACTTACACTGCTCACATACCACTCACACAATGAAATAGCACAACAAATACATATTTTTTTAATGAGAGTACATAGGTTCAAGCAGAGTTCACCCTCTTATTTCACTTCCTACTACAAGCCACTTGACAGTATACATAACATAAACAACATCATCGTAATTAGTTAACCAACAATTTATATATTGTTCACGTACTCAAACACACCGGATCAGATTACATCAAGCTAGCTCATTTCCACATCTTATGACTTCCATATTTACCTCCATGATGGCCAAACTTACCATGGTGCTGACCATAGCCTCCATGACCGTGAGACACATAACCATGTGACCCGCCATAATGACCCCCATGGCCATATCCACCACCACCGCCAGCTGGGAATCCCATACCTCCGTAACCTGAAGGATAGGCGTGTGGCGGGTATCCACCGCCATGTGATTGATGACCACCATATTGAGAGTAATTACCATATCCGTATGATCCATGTTGTTGTGGGTAGTGTCCACCACTACCATATCCTCCGTGGTGCGAGTAGAGTCCTCGGTTTTCGTTATGTGTCATCTTTTATCTTCGCCCTAAATACATTTATAGAAAACAACACAAATGACACGTTTATAGAAATAGAAGTCTATATATAAATGCGCTATTAAATAATTAGACATGTTGATGTGTTAAAAATACGTCAAACTTGACTTTTCAACACATTTACTTAACTTTTAACGTTTATAGTATTAGTTCAAATGAATCCAAATTTAAGTTGAGATCTAAATAATCAATCAGGGTTGAGACATCTGGCGCGACAATTAAATGTGATTGAAAAAAAAATCTCAATTTTTTTTTTTCGAACCAATCACATGTGATTGGATTTGACATGCAGTAATCACATGTGATTCTACATGCCAATCACATGTGATTATAAAACTCAATCACGTATGATTCTGCATGTCAAATCCAATCACATGTGATTGAAAAAAAAAAATTTTGAATTTTTTTTCCCAATCATATGTGATTGTCACGTCACATTTCGCACTCTGATTGGTCCCTTAGATTTCAAGGAAATTGTTGGATTCACATGACTACAACTCTAGTGCTTATATATGTTGCTCGCAAGGTCTTTTTACTAGTTAGCGGTTTAACCGAATTCAACCCAAATGAACTCGTTATCCAAACTGCCTCACTTCAAATTTTACCACATTTAATCAATTATAACGATTAATAATATATTATATAAGCTAATAATAATAATGTAAATAAACAAGTAAGGAAACTATGAAAGAAGAATTGAAAAGTGTAATAATAGAAGGTCAATACTAACCAAATTAATGAGAGAATACGTCAATTTCAAACTCGTAGGTTTATTATATTATAGTTGCGATGGATCCAGATTGCAAGAAATGTATGGAGGGGAAAAGTGTTATATAGGAATGCTGGAATTGGATTCAGATGCATAAAATGTTAATGGAGAATCCAACGTCTTATCCTTCTAGATCTTCACTAAATAATACGTGTGTTAAACGAGTTGAATAACAGCACAACAAATTTGTGCAATATACGTTAGCAAACTATAACTTTAAAGTATTTTTCATCTTATCTTATTTAGAGTATAACCAAAGAGCTTATATCCTAGCCGTATTGAAGCGTGGACAATTTGACTGGTGTATGTTTGTCATTAAAATAAGAAATCTTATTATCAGTATATATTCCATAGTAAAGATTTAATGTAGCATAGAGTATCTATTCCGTAGTAAAGATTAATCTATACATCTAAATGTCATAGAGGAAATGAATAGTACATTTTATAATCTTTACACATCTACCCCGAACTTTTAATTTTTATAATTCAAACACACTTCTATATCTAAAAGGCAAAGGCCAAATGAATAGTACTATTCATTTTTCCACTTCTCACAAACTTAACCCCCAACTTTTATTAAAATACAAATCGCACCCCCACTTTATACTCTTGTTAAAATACAAATCGCACTCCCACTTTATACGTATATTTTTTCCCAAATTTCACAAACTTAACCCCCTAACTTTTATTAAAATACAAATCGAACCCCCACTTTACTAACTTTTTTCTTTACTGATATTCAATTTTCACAAACTTAACTCCCTAACTTTTATAGGCAAAGACCAAATGAATAGTACTATTCCCTTTTCCACTTTTCTCAAACTTAACCCCCAACTTTTATTAAAATACAAATCGCACCCCCACTTTATACTTTTATTAAAATACAAATCGCACCCCCACTTTATATGTATATTTTTTCCAAAATTTCACAAACTTAACCCCCTAACTTTTATTAAAATATAAATCGAACCCCCACTTTACTACCTTTTTTTTTTTTACTAATATTCAATTTTCACAAACTTAACCCCCTAACTTTTATTAAAATACAAATCGAACCCCCACTTTACTAACCTTTTTTTTTAAATAAAACCAGAACGCTAAAAGAAGCAGCTTTCACAAAAGGAACAACCCTTCAATGTTAGATGTCGAAAAAAATTCCTTTTTTACAAAATAAATCAAGAATTTTTTTTTTTTAACTCGCATTCAAAACGGAGCCCCCGCCGCGAAGCGAGGGCTCCACAACTAGTTTAATCTATTCCGTAGTAAAGATTTAATGTACCATATTAAAAAAGATATTAACTAAAACTCTATGTTTGAAAACATATTATAACAATTCGTCCGCCCTCGCAATTCGCAATAGAAAGGTTGTGATTTTCGAATGGCTCTTGCGAATTGCAAATTTCATTTTTTTCGCAATGATAGGGAATTTCATGTCGTGACCTTAAATATGCCAAATAATGTTTCGGCCACGCCAGGTTTTCTCGTTAATCGCAAATCTCAAGGATCACCTAGCGATTTGCGAATTGCGAGCTTAATCTTATCTGTATAAGAATATATATCATGTTATGTAGAAATATATAAGTTTATTGATGAAAATTAAGTGACGATGAACAACTAAATGACGAGCCAGGAATAACAAGTACATGAACCCGTTCTAAGTTTTTTTTTTTTTTTTTTTTTTTTTTGAAAGGCAAGGTTAGTTGTTAGTTGTTAGACTCGAACTTGGGTCACTCTCGAATCCATGAAACATGGATACCAATGAAGCAAGGCCTCATTGGCAACCCGTTCTAAGTTTACGAGTGGATGCTTGGAGATGTTATTATTCTTAGAATAACGAGTACATTTAACATAATGCAGGAATCTGTTCGATCTCCATAATCATACAAGTTCTTAAGTATTGTCTTTATAATTTCATTATCATTCAACAATCAAGACCCTAATAAATACCCATGTGTTAATCTTTGTGTCCACCGTTACATAATTTCAAAATAGTGTAACAAATCTCTCATTCTGTCATCAAATTATTTTTTTTTTTTAACAGGATCACTCAATGGGGATTAAACCACCCGTTGCGATCATCTCTCATTTCGACTATGTCGATGCAGCGATAATAACCCCGCCTCCATCGCTATTCACAAAACTGGATCGATCGGAATTTGTGCTTTATAAGGCTAAAAAGAATACATCATCCCCAACTTTTAACCCACAAAAACCCCAATTTACAAATTCGAGTTAGGGTTTGTATGAAGTTATAAACTTCATTTTAACACGAACAACACTGGCTTCTCTAGAGTATATAATGAATGAGCTTGACAAGCATTCTGCTATATAATGATTAGTTTGTTTGTAGTTCTTCGAGATGTTAGGGCGCTCGTTTTTTTATAGTTTTGTTTACATAGTTACTTTCTAGGTGCAAGCTTCCTCGTTTTTTCCCGATGTTCTTTTGTATTCTCTATTGAGGTCGTTTTCATTTGGAAATAACCTCGTTTCTATACGAGTATTCGTTATTTTTGAAAAAAAATAGTTAATACGCATTCTTTAAGTGCACCGTGCACCATCTTTCCCAAAGAACTAACTCCATATTTACACTCTTAAACATTCACAATTGTGAGTTAACCGATCACGTGTCAATGCTTCAATGTTCGTTAACTGTGAGCAGATGGTGTTTGGATACACGCTTCAAAACTAATCATTTGGCAAGTGCAACATGAAGTTGTATCAATAAACATACAAGGATAGGTGAAGGATAGTTGGATATCACCGAACTATTGGTTGAGTGGTAAAAAACCTCAGTTGTTTGTGGGCTTGTATCCTTGAAAAAATATGTGCAGGTTCAAATCCTGGGGGAGGAGGGGGGTGTGTTTTCTCCAAAGGTTGTGCCTATGGTATTCTTCACTCTGTGCGGGTCAAGCAGTTAACCTAAAACATTCCGGGTACGCTTTGCACGATGGGTGCGAGGAGTTTCTTCCTAACGGGTGCGTGGGTGGCAAATGAGAGGATTCGTTGCCGATATTTCCGTTCTAAAAAAAATAAACATACAAGGATTTCCTTTCAAACAGAGGTGATAACTCCCCCCTTTTGATTTTTTTTTTTTTTTTTGCGAAAAGACGAATATTCATATAGAAACGAGACCGTTTCCAAAGGAAAACGTCCTAAACTAGAATACAAAAGGACAAGGGAAAAACGAGGAAGCTCGCAACTAGAAAGCAACATTCTAAACAACTCTATCTATTAACGAGCCCCCTAATATCCCGAACAGAACCTTACAAACATATAAACCAATCAAAAACTGAAAAATACACGAAAAACAAGGAACGATACCAATCAAAGAACACAAAATGAAGTGCATCAATCAACCTCGAGGACCCGCCTTTTTCAATTTTCCATTGGCCGTCTCTTTCAAAGAATCCGGACCGATTCACAATCTTGTAAGATAACACATTAGCGGATCCATCAACCGGTGCGCTCTCTCCGCCCAACGGTGTCATCATATCATCAAAAACCGCGAAAGCCTCCACGGACATATTACATCTCCCCATTGCCGATGAGCCATAATTTCTTCCATCTTGAGGACCCATAAACAAGTTTTGAATTGCGTCCCCATAATCCAAGTCGTCAATGTTATCTTTAAACTTATAAGCACCCGACGTGGAGACCTCGTTCATTTTCTTTCTTGAAGTCGAGTTAACATCGCTAAGTAAACATCTTGAAACATCTTTATTCAAAACATACCACGCCTTACAAAAACCGTCACACGAGGGAACCTCGAAATCACAATAACATCTACCACTACGACCAATCAAAATCAGTTTAGGCCTTTCAACGTTCGGGTAGGTACTGTAGTGACCCGAACTTTTCCATGATTATATATTAAATGACCCAAACTTTTCCATGATTATTTATTAAATGAAAACTATATTTACATGATTAAATGTTTCCAACATGTTAAGCAATCAAACTTGTTAAGACTTGATTAATTGAAATAGGTTTCATGTAGACAATTGACCACCCAAGTTGACCGGCGATTCACGAACGTTAAAACTTGTAAAAACTATATATATATATATATATATATATATATATATATATATATATATATATATATATATATATATATATATATATATATATATATATATATATATATATATATATATATATATATATATAGTTAACATGATATTATAATAAGTAAGTATCTCACTAGGTATATTAACAATGAGTTATATACATTAAAATGAGACTACTAAGTTAAGAAACTCGAAATGATATATATATATATATATATATATATATATATATATATATATATATATATATATATATATATATATATATATATATAACGATTATCGTTATAACAACGTCTTACTAAATACATATGAATCATATTAAGATATTGTTACACTATATTTAACATGATAAAATGATAATTATATATATCATTAAGTATGTTAACAATGAACTACATATGTAAAACAAGACTACTAACTTAAGAATTTCTAAACAAGGCATATATGTAACGATTATCGTTGTAATGACATTTTAATGTATATATATCATATTAAGATATATTCATACATCATAATATCATGATAATATAATAATTTAACATCTCGTTAAATATAATAATGGGTTAACAACATTAAATGAGATCGTTAACTTAAAGGTTTCAAAACACTTGCATGTGACTGAAATGTCCCGTTCTTATTGATTAAAAACGTTCCATATTAATTGATTTCGTTGCGAGGTTTTGACCTCTATATGAGACGTTTTTCAAAGACTGCATTCATTTTAAAACAAACCATAACCTTTATTTCATCAATAAAGGTTTAAAAAGCTTTACGTAGATTATCAAATAATGATAATCTAAAATATCCTGTTTACACACGACCATTACATAATGGTTTACAATACAAATATGTTACAACAAAATAAGTTTCTTGAATGCAGTTTTTACACAATATCATACAAGTATGGACTCCAAATCTTGTCCTTATTTTAGTATGCAACAGCGGAAGCTCTTAATAATCACCTGAGAATAAACATGCTTAAAACGTCAACAAAAATGTTGGTGAGTTATAGGTTTAACCTATATATATCAAATCATAATAATAGACCACAAGATTTCATATTTCAATACACATCCCATACATAGAGATAAAAATCATTCATATGGTGAACACCTGGTAACCGACATTAACAAGATGCATATATAAGAATATCCCCATCATTCCGGGACACCCTTCGGATATGATATAAATTTCGAAGTACTAAAACATCCGGTACTTTGGATGGGGCTTGTTGGGCCCGATAGATCTATCTTTAGGATTCGCGTCAATTAGGGTGTCTGTTCCCTAATTCTTAGATTACCAGACTTAATAAAAAGGGGCATATTCGATTTCGATAATTCAACAATAGAATGTAGTTTCACGTACTTGTGTCTATTTTGTAAATCATTTATAAAACCTGCATGTATTCTCATCCCAAAAATATTAGATTTTAAAAGTGGGACTATAACTCACTTTCACAGATTTTTTTACTTCGTCGGGAAGTAAGACTTGGCCACTGGTTGATTCACGAACCTATAACAATATATACATATATATCAAAGTATGTTCAAAATATATTTACAACGCTTTTAATATATTTTGATGTTTTAAGTTTATTAAGTCAGCTGTCCTCGTTAGTAACCTACAACTAGTTGTCCACAGTTAGATGTACAGAAATAAATCGATAAATATTATCTTGAATCAATCCACGACCCAGTGTATACGTATCTCAGTATTGATCACAACTCAAACTATATATATTTTGGAATCAACCTCAACCCTGTATAGCTAACTCCAACATTCACATATAGAGTGTCTATGGTTGTTCCGAAATATATATAGATGTGTCGACATGATAGGTCGAAACATTGTATACGTGTCTATGGTATCTCAAGATTACATAATATACAATACAAGTTGATTAAGTTATGGTTGGAATAGATTTGTTACCAATTTTCACGTAGCTAAAATGAGAAAAATTATCCAATCTTGTTTTACCCATAACTTCTTCATTTTAAATCCGTTTTGAGTGAATCAAATTGCTATGGTTTCATATTGAACTCTATTTTATGAATCTAAACAGATAAAGTATAGGTTTATAGTCGGAAAAATAAGTTACAAGTCGTTTTTGTAAAGGTAGTCATTTCAGTCGAAAGAACGACGTCTAGATGACCATTTTAGAAAACATACTTCCACTTTGAGTTTAACCATGATTTTTGGATATAGTTTCATGTTCATAATAAAAATCATTTTCTCAGAATAACAACTTTTAAATCAAAGTTTATCATAGTTTTTAATTAACTAACCCAAAACAGCCCGCGGTGTTACTACGACGGCGTAAATCCGGCTTTACGGTGTTTTTCGTGTCTCCAGGTTTTAAATCATTAAGTTAGCATATCATATAGATATAGAACATGTGTTTAGTTGATTTTAAAAGTCAAGTTAGAAGGATTAACTTTTGTTTGCGAACAAGTTTAGAATTAACTAAACTATGTTCTAGTGATTACAAGTTTAAACCTTCGAATAAGATAGCTTTATATGTATGAATCGAATGATGTTATGAACATCATTACTACCTTAATTTCCTTGGATAAACCTACTGGAAAATAGAAAAATGGATCACGGATCCTTGGATGGCTCGAAGTTCTTGAAGCAGAATCATGACACGAAAACAAGTTCAAGTAAGATCATCACTTGAAATAAGATTGTTATAGTTATAGAAATTGAACCAAAGTTTGAATATGATTATTACCTTGTATTAGAATGATAAACTACTGTAAGAAACAAAGATTTCTTGAGGTTGGATGATCACCTTACAAGATTGGAAGTGAGCTAGCAAACTTGAAAGTATTCTTGATTTTATGTAACTAGAACTTGTAGAATATATGAAGAACACTTAGAACTTGAAGATAGAACTTGAGAGAGATCAATTAGATGAAGAAAATTGAAGAATGAAAGTGTTTGTAGGTGTTTTTGGTCGTTGGTGTATGGATTAGATATAAAGGATATGTAATTTTGTTTTCATGTAAATAAGTCATGAATGATTACTCATATTTTTGTAATTTTATGAGATATTTCATGCTAGTTGCCAAATGATGGTTCCCACATGTGTTAGGTGACTCACATGGGCTGCTAAGAGCTGATCATTGGAGTGTATATACCAATAGTACTGTCATAACCCGTCCTTAACCGTAAGAACGTGTTAGATAACGTATGATTTCATTGCGAGGTATTGACCTCTATATGCGACATTTTTAAAAGAAAAACTGCATATATTATACATTACAAACCATGATTCTTATTTTTGATACAAGCTTTGGACGAAATAAAGATGATTATCGTTTAGCGATAATCTTCGACTTACAAACTTTACAAATGATGATTACAACACGATTTCTAGCATATTTTACAACACAAGTTCTTGGATATGCAGTCTTATTTTTGACACAAATATGCGTACGTAAGATCCTGCTCAAATTCAACATAATGCAGCGGAAACTTCTAATTATCACCTGAGAATAAACATGTTTAAAACGTCAACATAAAGTTGGTGAGATATAGGTTTAGTGCCGGCAGCAATATATATATAGACCACAAGATTTCGTATATAAACAGTTTAATAAAAATATTCTAAGTGGTTGAGCACTTGGTAACCATACTTAACAATTAATCACGTCGCATATTCCCTTTAATATAAAATCTTACTACACTGTACCAAGTGTAGTCACGAAACGAAGTACTGTGCAACCGTTGAATACTGGTCGTCCAGTCCGGTTGGGGTTGTCAAGCCCGATAGATCTATCAACAGGATTCGCGTTTACAATACCGCTGTAAATATTAGTTACCAAGCTACAGGGAAGTATGCCAGTGGTACAACTCAACGTAGAATATATTTTTCAGTTACTTGTGTCCATAACGTAAAACATAAAATACATGTATTCTCATCCCGAAATATTTAGAGTTTAAAAGTGGGACTATATACTCACTTTCGTCTTGAAGATATATATATTTTGACTTGGTCTCCCGGTTGATATCACGAACCTATCCATATATAATATATCAATACCTTTTCTTTTTAAACAACGTCACATATATATTCTTGTTATACTTTTAATACTTTTTATAATTCCTTAGTCCGTAGTTAGCAGTTCGTTGTTAGTAATTCAATTTTAATGGTTCATATTTAGATGTTTAATAAACCCCCAACGAAATAAATAAAACCCCCAACGTATATGTATTGGTCGAGATTAATCTTGACCCACGGTACCGGTGTTGTCAAATGACGTGTTGCGTACATAAAGTACCGGTGTTGTCAAATGACGTGTTGCGTACAAACATGGGATCTTATGATTAATCTTCTCGTATTGTTTACGGGTGATCCTGAACCATATAAAATTGAATTATGAGTACATATATATAAAATATCATGTTATCTTAGAAATATGTGATTTTATTTAATTTTTCCCAATTATTTTCGTGGCTAAACTAGTCTTGGATATCCGATTTTGTTTCGGTCATAGTTTCTTCGTTACAACTCCGTTTTCGTTGATTCAACTTGCCATCTCCTTGGATCGAGTCCCTCTTTAAGTCTATGAACTGTAAATACCTTAGTTTGTATTCAAAATCACACGGCATAGGTGAAACTTTAGTGAAACTTATGAAGTTAAACATTTTTGTTACAAAAATATCATTTAATGACCATTTTTCTAAAAATACTTATACTTTGAATTAAATCATGAAATTTTTATGTGTTATCATATTCATAGTAAAAATCATTTTTCCAGAACATAAACCTCCAATTCAAAGTTTAAGATGGTTTTTAATTATCCAACCCAAAACAGTCCCCGGTTACACTCCGACGTCGTAAAAACAGTTTTTAAGGTATTCTTTGAAAAACCAAGTTTTACCTTGTTAAGTTAGCATATATTTAAGTTATATTACAGGTCTTGAAGTATTTTAAAAGTTAAGTTAGAAGGATCTATTTAGTTTGCAAACAAGTTTGAAAACTTTCAAACTATGTTCTTGTTGTTAAACTTTTATACCACAAAATAAGATAGCTATATATATATGAATCGAATAAGGTTATGAACATAGATTCTACCTCAAGTTCCTTGGACAAGGTTGCTGTAAAAGAGGAGTAAGAACCTAGAACTAAAAGGGTGATGGAATTGGATGAAAGATTGGAAGTAAGTTTGTGTTCTTGGAAGGATTTCTTGAAGTGTTTTTGTAAGGTTTTCTTATGAGGTTTAAGTGTTGTTTTTGAAGCTAAATGATGGGGAAAATGCTTGGAGATGATCAAGTATGAAGTTAAGAGTATTTTGAGAGAGAAATAGAAGTGTAAGTATGAGAAAATGGGGTGAAGAAATGGTGTGCATGCATAAAAACGTTTTTAGGTTATAAAGGAAAAAAAATATACCTAACTTTGTTTTCTTGCTAAATAATTCATGCTACTTGACAAATGGTTGGTTCCACATGTTTCTTAATCATTTAAGGCTGCTAAGGAGCAGATTTTTATTGGTATATACCAATAGTAAATACATCTAGAAGCTGCGTATGATACGGGTACATATACCCTAGGTATACGTATAGAAATCTTTGAGGAAACGGAACGAGGATTCAAATATAGCTATCTTTTGTAAATATACTTATATGGTTTTATGTATTTAAGTTCTTAAAAGTGATTAAATACATTACTTATACGATATATGTATAAACATTATAAGTCTTAAGTATTTATGTCAAATAACGTTACGTATGGTTATCTTTTTGAAAACTTAAGTTAGTAGTTTCAAAATATACTTATAACTTATTGTTATTAATACAAAATGAGATATTAAAACATTCATTAATCATGTTTAATATATATATATTCATATATATACACAAACGTATAATTATCATATATTGTATAGTTCGTGATATCATCGGTCAAACTAGACGGTCAAACGTTGTGTAAAACTCTTTTCGAAAACATAAGTCTCAACAATTTAGATTGCTTATCATGTTGGAAAGGTTTAATTTATGTAAATATTAATCTTATAAATATAGAACGATCGAAAAAGTGCGGGTCGTTACATTACCTCCCCGTTAAATAAATTTCGTCCCGAAATTTTAAAATTGTACCTATTTTGCGTCATCGAGAAACAAGTGTGGATACTTTTGTTTCATCTGATCCTCTCGTTCCCACGTAAACTCAGGACCTCTTCGAGCATTCCAACGAACCTTAACGATCGGTATGTTGCTCTGCTTGAGCTGTTTAACTTCACGATCCATGATTTCGATTGGTTCTTCGATGAATTGTAGTTTCTCGTCGACATGGATTTCTTCAAGAGGAATGGTGAGGTCTTCCTTTGCAAGACACTTCTTAAGGTTTGATACGTGAAAGGTATTATGTACTCCGGCGAGTTGTTGCGGTAACTCGAGTCGATAAGCTACCGGTCCAATGCGTTCGATGATCTTGAACGGACCTACATATCTTGGGTTCAGCTTACCCCTTTTGCCGAAACGTATTACACCTTTCCAAGGTGACACCTTTAGCATAACCATGTCACCGATCTGAAACTCTAATGATTTCCTTCGAACATCGGCGTAACTCTTTTGGCGACTACGGGCTGTTTTCAATCTCTCCTTGATTTGTACTATCTTCTCAGTCGTTTCGTGTATGATCTCGGGACCAGTTAATTGTCGATCTCCTACTTCATTCCAACAAATAGGAGATCTACACTTCCTTCCGTACAATGCTTCGAATGGCGCAGCTTTAATGCTCGCATGATAACTATTATTATACGAGAATTCTGCTAACGGTAAATACTTATCCGATCCGTTTCCAAAATCGATCACACATGCCCTGAGCATATCTTCAAGAGTCTGAATTGTTCTTTCACTCTGCCCGTCCGTTTGCGGATGATATGCGGTACTCATATCTAAACGAGTTCCTAGTGCCTCCTGTAGTGCTTGCCAGAACTTTGAGGTAAATCTACTATCACGATCAGATATAATGGAAATAGGTATTCCATGCCTTGAAACAACTTCCTTTATATACAATCGTAATAGTTTCTCCATTCTATCCGTTTCCTTTATAGGCAAGAAATGTGCAGACTTGGTGAGACGATCAACAATCACCCAAATGGTGTCGTAACCCCAGGCAGTCTTTGGTAACTTCGTGATGAAATCCATGGTAATACCATCCCATTTCCATTCTGGGATTTCTGGTTGTTGAAGTAACCCTGACGGCTTTTGGTGTTCTGCTTTGACCTTAGAACAAGTTAAACACTCCCCAACATATGTTGCAACGTCTGTTTTTAAGTTAGGCCACCAATAATGCATCTTAAGATCTTGATACATCTTTCCAACTCCAGGATGTATCGAGTATCTTGTTTTATGTGCCTCGTTCAATATCAACTTCCTTAATCCACCCAACTTTGGTACCCAAATACGATTTGCAAAATATCGAATTCCGTCTTCCCGCATAACGAGTTGCTTCTCATACTTCTTCATTATTTCCTTTCTTATGTTTTCTTTATTAAGTGCTTCTTGTTGAACTTCTTTGATTTGTGAGTTGAGATTCATGCGAATTTTTATGTTCATTGCTCGAACTCGGATTGGTTCTCGTTCCTTTCTGCTTAGAGCATCGGCCACTACGTTCGCTTTCCCGGGATGATAACGAATTTCACAATCATAGTCATTTATTAACTCGACCCACCTACGTTGCCTCATGTTCAACTGTTTCTGATCAAAAATATGTTGAAGGCTTTTATGATCAGTAAACACAGTGCATTTAACCCCATACAAGTAGTGTCTCCATATCTTCAATGCAAACACGACTGCTCCCAGTTCTAGATCATGCGTCGTATAATTCCGCTCGTGAATCTTCAATTGTCGGGATGCGTATGCAATAACTTTCTTTCGTTGCATAAGAACGCAACCAAAACCTTGTCGCGATGCGTCACAATATATTTCAAAATCATCGTTCCCTTCTGGTAACGATAAAATAGGCGCCGTAGTTAACTTCTTCTTTAGTAATTGAAATGCACTCTCCTGCTCAGAAGTCCATTCATATTTCTTCCCTTTTTGCGTTAACGCTGTCAACGGCTTAGCTATTCGGGAAAAATCTTGAATAAACCTTCTATAATAACCGGCTAAACCCAAAAATTGGCGTATCTGCATTGGTGTCTTAGGAGTCTCCCATTTTTTAATGGCTTCAATTTTTGCTGGATCAACCTGAATTCCTTTGCTACTAACAACGTGGCCAAGAAATTGCACTTCTTTCAACCAGAAAGCACATTTAGAAAATTTAGCATATAGCTGTTCTTTTCTTAACAACTCTAATATCAACCTTAAATGCTGCTCATGCTCTTGCTCACTCTTGGAATAGATAAGAATGTCATCAATGAAAACGATAACAAACTTATCTAAATACGGACTACAAACTCGATTCATGAGGTCCATGAATACAGCTGGCGCATTCGTCAATCCAAACGGCATGACCAAAAATTCGTAATGACCATAACGTGTCCGAAAAGCAGTTTTCGGAATGTCCTCCTCTTTGACACGTAGTTGATGATAGCCCGATCTTAGGTCGATTTTTGAATAAACACATGATCCTTGGAGTTGATCAAATAAGTCGTCAATTCTCGGTAGTGGATACCGATTTTTGATAGTTAACTTATTTAATTCACGATAATCTATACACATCCTATAAGATCCATCTTTCTTTTTAACAAATAGAATTGGAGCTCCCCACGGTGAAGTACTTGGTCGTATGAATCCACGGTCCAGTAATTCTTTTAACTGACTTTGAAGTTCTTTTAATTCGGACGGTGCAAGTCTATATGGCGCACGAGCCACTGGTGCAGCTCCTGGTACTAAATCTATTTGAAATTCTACCGATCTAAATGGAGGTAATCCCGGCAATTCTTCCGGAAAGACTTCAGGAAAATCTCTTGCCACAGGCACGTCATTGATGCTCTTCACTTTTTCCTTCGTTTCGACTTTATTAACATGTGCTAAGATAGCATAGCACCCTTTCTTCAAGCACTTTTGAGCTTTCAAATAACTAATGAGTTTTAGCTTTGAGTTACCCTTCTCTCCATAAATCATTACTGGCGTTTTATCCTTACGAGGAATGCGAATTGCCTTCTTGGCGCACACAACTTCAGCTCCTATTTTGGACATCCAGTCCATGCCGACTATTACATCAAAACTTCCTAATTCTACGGGTATCAAGTCAATTTTAAACGTTTCTCCGGCTAAATTTATTTCACAATCACGACAAATTTTATCGGCTTTAATTAGTTTACCATTAGCTAACTCAATCATGTACTTAGCATCTAGAGGTAATGAGGAACAATTCAATTTAGCGTGAAAGTCTCTACACACGTAACTTCTATCAGCACCAGTATCAAATATAATAGATGCGGATAAGTTATTAATGGTAAACGTACCCGTAACAAGCTCCGGGTCTTCACACGCCTCTCTAGCATTAATAACAAATGCTCTCCCACGTGCAGGTCCGATATTCTTCTCTGGATTCGGGCACTGGCTCTTATAGTGACCTTGTTTTCCACACCCAAAACAAGTAATGGTAGCCAAAGCAGTTCTATTTGCATTGGTGGCAGGAGTCTTGGTACCATTTGTATTTGTAACGAGAGCCCTACAATCTTCAGCAAGATGACCCTTTCGATTACATTTGTTGCATACCACATTACAGTAACCAGAGTGATGTTTGTGGCATCGGTTGCATAAAGGATTTTGTCCTTTATAACCAAAGCTTAAACCACTTCCCGCACCTTGCGTGTTTTCTTGTTTCTTAAAAGATTGTTGTTGGTTACCTCGATCATAATTTCCATTCCACTTTCTTTTGTTACCTGATACCTTCACATCAGTATTGGATACTTTCTTATCCATGATGACCTGATCCATTAGCTCGTTTGCCATGGTTATAGCTTCATGAATTGTCTTAGGTTTCGATGCTGTAACATTTGCCTTGACCTTTTTGGGCAAACCATCTTTGTACATTTCAATCTTCCGTTCTTCGGTTGGAACCAATTCAGGACATAGCAAAACTAATTTCATGAATCGCTGATTGTAGTTGGTGATTTCAGTACCAACAACCTTCAGGCTTCGTAATTCATCTTCCAACTTCCTAACCTCGTTCCTTGGACAATACTCGTTGATTAACATTGTTTTGAATTCTTCCCAAGGAGTATCATAAGCTACATCTCCTCCTACAGCCTTCACATAATTTTTCCACCACGTGAGTGCACTATCTTGTAAAGTGCACGATGCGTATTTGGTCATGTCCTTTTCAACACAACCACTGATTTTGAACACAGTTTCCATCTTTTCTATCCACCGGGTTAAACCGATCGGTCCTTCTGTTCCACTGAATGATGAGGGCTTGCAAGCTTGAAAAGTTTTGTAAGTGCACCCCACACGAGGATTTGGGTTAACTGCAGCACCTCTTGCAGCCTCGACCCATAACATTCTGTCGTTCACTCGCTGATTGATGAGTTCCTGGATTTCTTGTTCCGTCATTCGGTTCAATCGCGCCATATTCTTCTATAAGAATGAAAAGAAAATAATTATTCACATGGAATATTATAGATGTAGTGTATATTTACAGTACATTATAGCTTATTAATAATATGAACCAGGTATTATTATAAAAGCGTTTTCTTCTTATTAGCGTTTTATAATTATATCTAGGGTAGTACCTACCCGTTAATGTCCATACTTAATAGCTTAGTACAGAATCAATTACTACCATCTAAATAATACTTAACCATGGAAAATTATTGCATTTCACACTTCACTATTTTACATATGCTTATCTTACATCGAACATTAAGCAAACCACACTAATAATATTATACAAAACATTATATGATCCCATGGTTTAATACGGCAGCGCATCGTTTGGTCTATTTTCTAGGACGTTTAGGTTCAAAGAATCGCTTAACGCTTATCATTGTTGGTTAAAATTTATATGTAAATATTATGTAGTACTAATGGGTTAGTTGTTGTATGATAGATGTCGGGCTCAAAACTTGTTATCACATTCAGCGACTCCGAACCAGAATCTTCAGATGGTGTTCCAGTCATTAACCTATCCGATGACGAAAATGATATCTTTGGGGAAGACTCACAAATTCCGGATGAACCAACTATAGAGAACCCGGAAAGTGAACCCGAGGAGGAAAGTGAACCCGAGGAGGAAAGTGAACCCGAGGAGGAAAGTGAACCCGAGGAGGAAAGTGAACCCGAGGAAGAAATACAGGAAATTACAAAAGACGAGTTCGAACTAGGAAAGAAACGAAAGGCTAATGAATTAGAAAATTCAAATCCCGAGTTTAGTGAGAATGATGTGGCACCAACTCCACTAGACACTACCACCCCTATTCCCGCTATTCCTATTCGTTCTATCCCGGCATCCAGTTCTTCAGTCCCACAGCCAAAATATAGGCAGACAGCCAGGATAAGCGTTAAGCGATTCTTTGAACCTAAACGTCCTAGAAAATAGACCAAACGATGCGCTGCCGTATTAAACCATGGGATCATATAATGTTTTGTATAATATTATTAGTGTGGTTTGCTTAATGTTCGATGTAAGATAAGCATATGTAAAATAGTGAAGTGTGAAATGCAATAATTTTCCATGGTTAAGTATTATTTAGATGGTAGTAATTGATTCTGTACTAAGCTATTAAGTATGGACATTAACGGGTAGGTACTACCCTAGATATAATTATAAAACGCTAATAAGAAGAAAAGGCTTTTATAATAATACCTGGTTCATATTATTAATAAGCTATAATGTACTGTAAATATACACTACATCTATAATATTCCATGTGAATAATTATTTTCTTTTCATTCTTATAGAAGAATATGGTGCGATTGAACCGAATGACGGAACAAGAAATCCAGGAACTCATCAATCAGCGAGTGAACGACAGAATGTTATGGGTCGAGGCTGCAAGAGGTGCTGCAGTTAACCCAAATCCTCGTGTGGGGTGCACTTACAAAACTTTTCAAGCTTGCAAGCCCTCATCATTCAGTGGAACAGAAGGACCGATCGGTTTAACCCGGTGGATAGAAAAGATGGAGACTGTGTTTAAAATAAGTGGTTGTGTTGAAAAGGACATGACCAAGTATGCATCGTGCACTTTACAAGATAGTGCACTCACGTGGTGGAAAAATTATGTGAAGGTTGTAGGAGGAGATGTAGCTTATGATACTCCTTGGGAAGAATTCAAAACAATGTTAATCAACGAGTATTGTCCAAGGAACGAGGTTAGGAAGTTGGAAGATGAATTACGAAGCCTGAAGGTTGTTGGTACTGAAATCACCAACTACAATCAGCGATTCATGGAATTAGTTTTGCTATGTCCTGAATTGGTTCCAACCGAAGAACGGAAGATTGAAATGTACAAAGATGGTTTGCCCAAAAAGGTCAAGGCAAATGTTACAGCATCGAAACCTAAGACAATTCATGAAGCTATAACCATGGCAAACGAGCTAATAGATCAGGTCATCATGGATAAGAAAGTATCCAATACTGATGTGAAGGTATCAGGTAACAAAAGAAAGTGGAATGGAAATTATGATCGAGGTAACCAACAACAATCTTTTAAGAAACAAGAAATCACGCAAGGTGCGGGTAGTGGTTTAAGCTTTGGTTATAAAGGACAAAATCCTTTATGTAACCGATGCCACAAACATCACTCTGGCTACTGTAATGTGGTATGCAACAAATGTAATCGAAAGGGTCATCTTGCTGAAGATTGTAGGGCTCTCGTTACAAATACAAATGGTACCAAGACTCCTGCCACCAATGCAAATAGAACTGCTTTGGCTACCATTACTTGTTTTGGGTGTGGAAAACAAGGTCACTATAAGAGCCAGTGCCCGAATCCAGAGAAGAATATCGGACCTGCACGTGGGAGAGCATTTGTTATTAATGCTAGAGAGGCGTGTGAAGACCCGGAGCTTGTTACGGGTACGTTTACCATTAATAACTTATCAGCATCTATTATATTTGATACTGGCGCCGATAGAAGTTATGTGTGTAGAAATTTTTACACTAAATTGAATTGTTCCTCATTACCTCTAGATGCTAAGTACATGATTGAGTTAGCTAATGGTAAACTAATTAAAGCCGATAAAATTTGCCGTGATTGTAAAATAAATTTAGCCGGAGAAACGTTTAAAATTGACTTAATACCCGTAGAATTAGGAAGTTTTGATGTAATAGTCGGCATGGACTGGATGTCCAAAATAGGAGCTGAAGTTGTGTGTGCTAAGAAGGCAATTTGCATTCCTCGTAAGGATAAAACGCCAGTAATGATTTATGGAGAGAAGGGTAACTCAAAGCTAAAACTCATTAGTTATTTGAAAGCTCAAAAGTGCTTGAAGAAAGGGTGCTATGCTATCTTAGCACATGTTGATAAAGTCGAAACGAAGGAAAAAGTGAAGAGCATCAATGACGTGCCTGTGGCAAGAGATTTTCCTGAAGTCTTTCCGGAAGAGTTGCCGGGATTACCTCCATTTAGATCTGTAGAATTTCAAATAGATTTAGTACCAGGAGCTGCACCAGTGGCTCGTGCTCCATATAGACTTGCACCGTCCGAGTTAAAAGAACTTCAGAGTCAGTTAAAAGAATTACTGGATCATGGATTCATACGACCAAGTACTTCACCGTGGGGAGCTCCAATTCTATTTGTTAAAAAGAAAGATGGATCTTATAGGATGTGTATAGATTATCGTGAATTAAATAAGTTAACTATCAAAAATCGGTATCCACTACCGAGAATTGACGACTTATTTGATCAACTCCAAGGATCATGTGTTTATTTGAAAATCGACCTAAGATCGGGCTATCATCAACTACGTGTCAAAGAGGAGGACATTCCGAAAACTGCTTTTCGGACACGTTATGGTCATTACGAATTTTTGGTCATGCCGTTTGGATTGACGAATGCGCCAGCTGTATTCATGGACCTCATGAATCGAGTTTGTAGTCCGTATTTAGATAAGTTTGTTATCGTTTTCATTGATGACATTCTTATCTATTCCAAGAGTGAGCAAGAGCATGAGCAGCATTTAAGGTTGATATTAGAGTTGTTAAGAAAAGAACAGCTATATGCTAAATTTTCTAAATGTGCTTTCTGGTTGAAAGAAGTGCAATTTCTTGGCCACGTTGTTAGTAGCAAAGGAATTCAGGTTGATCCAGCAAAAATTGAAGCCATTGAAAAATGGGAGACATGTATTGGTCGAGATTAATCTTGACCCACGGTACCGGTGTTGTCAAATGACGTGTTGCGTACATAAAGTACCGGTGTTGTCAAATGACGTGTTGCGTACAAACATGGGATCTTATGATTAATCTTCTCGTATTGTTTACAGGTGATACTGAACCATATAAAATTGAATTATGAGTACATATATATAAAATATCATGTTATCTTAGAAATATGTGATTTTATTTAATTTTTCCCAATTATTTTCGTGGCTAAACTAGTCTTGGATATCCGATTTTGTTTCGGTCATAGTTTCTTCGTTACAACTCCGTTTTCGTTGATTCAACTTGCCATCTCCTTGGATCGAGTCCCTCTTTAAGTCTATGAACTGTAAATACCTTAGTTTGTATTCAAAATCACACGGCATAGGTGAAACTTTAGTGAAACTTATGAAGTTAAACATTTTTGTTACAAAAATATCATTTAATGACCATTTTTCTAAAAATACTTATACTTTGAATTAAATCATGAAATTTTTATGTGTTATCATATTCATAGTAAAAATCATTTTTCCAGAACATAAACCTCCAATTCAAAGTTTAAGATGGTTTTTAACTATGTTCATAACCTTATTCGATTCATATATATATAGCTATCTTATTTTGTGGTATAAAATTTTAACAACAAGAACATAGTTTGAATGTTTTCAAACTTGTTTGCAAACTAAATAGATCCTTATAACTTAACTTTTAAAATACTTCAAGACCTGTAATATAACTTAAAAATATGCTAATTTAACAAGGTATAACTTGGTTTTTCAAAGAACACCTTAAAAACTGTTTTTACGACGTCGGAGTGCAACCGGGGGCTGTTTTGGGTTGGATAATTAAAAACCATCTTAAACTTTGAATTGGAGGTTTATTTTCTGGAAAAATGATTTTTACTATGAATATGATAACACATAAAAATTTCATGATTTAACTCAAAGTATAAGTATTTTTAGAAAAATAATCATTTAAGGTTGTTTACATGATGGAAAATGATTAACTTCATAAGTTTCACTAAAGTTTGACCTATGACCTGTGATTTCGAATACAAACTAAGGTATTTAAAGTTCATAGTCTTAAAGAGGGACTCGATCCAAGGAAGTGGCAAGTTGAATCAACGAAAACGGAGTTGTAACGAAGAAACTATGACCAAAACGAGATCGGATATCTAAGACTAGTTTGGCTACGAAAATAATTGGAGAAAATTAAATAAATCACATCTTTTTAAAATAACATGATATTTTATATATATGTACTCATAATTTAATTTTATATGGTTCAGGATCACCCGTAAACAATACGAGAAGATTAATCATAAGATCCCATGATTGTACGCAACACGTCATTTGACAACACCGGTACTTTATGTATCAATATATTTTCATTTTAAACAAACGTCACATATATATACTTATAATACTTTTAATAATTCATTAGTCCATAGTTAGCAGTCCGATGTTAGTAATTCAATTTTAATGGTTCATTTTTAGGTGTTTAATAAACCCCCAACGAAATAAATAAAACCCCCATCGTATATGTATTGGTCGAGATTAATCTTGTCCCACGGTACCGGTGTTGTCAAATGACGTGTTGCGTACATAAAGTACCGGTGTTGTCAAATGACGTGTTGCGTACAATCATGGGATCTTATGATTAATCTTCTCGTATTGTTTACGGGTGATCCTGAACCATATAAAATTAAATTATGAGTACATATATATAAAATATCATGTTATTTTAAAAAGATGTGATTTATTTAATTTTCTCCAATTATTTTCGTAGCTAAACTAGTCTTGGATATCCGATTTTGTTTTGGTCGTAGTTTCTTCGTTACAACTCCGTTTTCGTTGGTTCAACTTGCCACTTCCTTGGATCGAGTCCCTCTTTAAGACTATGAACTGTAAATACCTTAGTTTGTATTCGAAATCACAGGTCATAGGTCAAACTTTAGTGAAACTTATGAAGTTAATCATTTTCCATCATGTAAACAACCTTAAATGATTATTTTTCTAAAAATACTTATACTTTGAGTTAAATCATGAAATTTTTATGTGTTATCATATTTATAGTAAAAATCATTTTTCCAGAAAATAAACCTCCAATTCAAAGTTTAAGATGGTTTTTAATTATCAACCGGAGACCAAGTCGAAATTACATATCTTCAAGACGAAAGTGAGTATATAGTCCCACTTTTAAACTCTAAGTATTTCGGGATGAGAATACATGTATTTTATGTTTTACGTTATGGACACAAGTAACTGAAAAATATATTCTACGTTGAGTTGTACCACTGGCATACTTCCCTGTAGCTTGGTAACTGTTATTTACAGCGGTATTGTAAACGCGAATCCTGTTGTTCCAAAGTCAAAGCTGAACACCAGAAGCCGTCAGGGTTACTTCAACAACCAGAAATCCCAGAATGGAAATGGGATGGTATTACCATGGATTTCATCACGAAGTTACCAAAGACTGCCTGGGGATACGACACCATTTGGGTGATTGTTGATCGTCTCACCAAGTCTGCACATTTCTTGCCTATAAAGGAAACGGATAGAATGGAGAAACTATTACGATTGTATATAAAGGAAGTTGTTTCAAGGCATGGAATACCTATTTCCATTATATCCGATCGTGATAGTAGATTTACATCAAAGTTCTGGCAATCACTACAGGAGGCCCTAGGAACTCGTTTGGATATGAGCACCGCGTATCATCCGCAAACCGACGGGCAGAGTGAAAGAACGATTCAGACTCTTGAAGACATGCTCAGGGCATGTGTGATCGATTTTGGAAACGGATGGGATAAATATTTACCATTAGCAGAATTCTCGTATAATAATAGTTATCATGCGAGCATTAAAGCTGCGCCATTCGAAGCATTGTACGGAAGGAAGTGTAGATCTCCTATTTGTTGGAATGAAGTAGGAGATTGACAATTAACTGGTCCCGAGATCATACACGAAACGACTGAGAAGATAGTACAAATCAAGGAGAGATTGAAAACAGCCCGTAGTCGCCAAAAGAGCTACGCCGATGTCCGAAGGAAACCATTAGAGTTTCAGATCGGTGACATGGTTATGTTAAAGGTGTCACCTTGGAAAGGTGTAATACGTTTTGGAAAAAGGGGTAAACTAAACCCAAGGTATGTAGGCCCGTTCAAGATCATCGAACGCATTGGACCGGTAGCTTATCGACTCGAGTTACCGCAACAACTCGCCGGAGTACATAATACTTTTCACGTCTCAAACCTTAAGAAGTGTCTTGCAAAGGAAGGCCTCACCATTCCTCTTGAAGAAATCCATGTCGACGAGAAACTACAATTCATCGAAGAACCAATCGAAATCATGGATCGTGAAGTTAAACGGCTCAAGCAGAGCAATATACCGATCGTTAAGGTTCATTGGAATGCTCGAAGAGGTCCTGAGTTTACTTGGGAACGAGAGGATCAAATGAAACAAAAGTATCCACACTTGTTTCCCGATGACGCAAAATAGGTACAATTTTAAAATTTCGGGACGAAATTTATTTAACGGGTAGGTATTGTAATGACCCGCACTTTTTCGATCATTCTATACTTGTAAGATTAATATTTACATAAATTAAACCTTACCAACATGATAAGCAATCCAAATTGTTGAGATTTATGTTTTTGAAAAGAGTTTTACACAACGTTTGACCGTCTAGTTTGACCGATGATATCACGAACTATATAACATATGATAATTATACGTTTGTGTATATATATGTATATATACATATTTAACATGATCTAAGAATGTTTTAATATCTCATTTTGTATTAATAACAATAAGTTATATGTATATTTTGAAACTACTAACTTAAGTTTTCAAAACGATAACCATACGCAACGTTATTTGACTTAAATACTTATGACCTATAATGTTTATACATATATCGTGTAAGTAATGAATTTAATCACTTTTAAGAACTTAAATACATAAAACCATATAAGTGTATTCACAAAAGATAGCTATATTTGAATCCTCATTCCATTTTTCACAAAATTTCTATACGTATATCTAGAGTATATGTACTCGTATCATACGCAGCTTCTAGATGTATTTACTATTGGTATATACCAATAAAAATCTGCTCCTTAGCAGCCTTAAATGATTAAGAAACATGTGGAACCAACCATTTGTCAAGTAGCATGAATTATTTAGCAAGAAAACAAAGTTAGGTATCTTTTTTTTCCTTTATAACCTAAAAACGTTTTTATGCATGCACACCATTTCTTCACCCCATTTTCTCATACTTACACTTCCATTTCTCTCTCAAAATACTCTTAACTTCATACTTGATCATCTCCAAGCATTTTCTCCATCATTTAGCTTCAAAAACAACACTTAAATCTCATAAGAAAACCTTACAAAAACACTTCAAGAAATCCTTCCAAGAACACAAACTTACTTCCAATCTTTCATCCAATTCCATCACCCTTTTGGTTCTAGGTTCTTACTCCTCTTTTACAGAAACCTTGTCCAAGGAACTTGAGGTAGTATCTATGTTCATAACCTTATTCGATTCATATATATATAGCTATCATATTTTGTGGTATACAATTTTAACAACAAGAACATAGTTTGAATGTTTTCAAACTTGTTTGCAAACTAAATAGATCCTTCTAACTTAACTTTTAAAATACTTCAAGACCTGTGATATAACTTAAATATATGCTAATTTAACAAGGTATAACTTGGTTTTTCAAAGAACACCTTAAAAACTGTTTTTACGACGTCAGAGTGTAACCGGGGGCTGTTTTGGGTTGGATAATTAAAAACCATCTTAAACTTTGAATTGAAGGTTTATGTTCTGGAAAAATGATTTTTACTATGAATATGGTAACACATAAAAATTTCATGATTTAATTCAAAGTATAAGTATTTTTAGAAAAATAATCATTTAAGGTTGCCTACATAAAGGAAAAGGTTTAACTTCATAAGTTTCACTAAAGTTTCACCTATGCCGTGTGATTTTGAATACAAACTAAGATATTTACAGTTCATAGTCTTAAAGAGGAACTCGATCCAAGGAGATGGCAAGTTGAATCAACGAAAACGGAGTTGTAACGAAGAAACTATGACCGAAACAAAATTGGCTATCCAAGACTAGTTTAACTTCGGGATTAATTGGAGAAAATTAAAATAAATCACATCTTTTTAAGATAACATGATATTATATATATATGTACTCATAATTCAATTTTATATTGTTCAGGATCACCCGTAAACAATACGAGAAGATTAATCATAAGATCCCATGTTTGTACGCAACACGTCATTTGACAACACCGGTACTTTATGTACGCAACACGTCATTTGACAACACCGGTACCGTGGGTCAAGATTAATCTCGACCAATACATATACGTTGGGGGTTTTATTTATTTCGTTGGGGGTTTATTAAACATCTAAATATGAACCATTAAAATTGAATTACTAACAACGAACTGCTAACTACGGACTAAGGAATTATAAAAAGTATTAAAAGTATAACAAGAATATATATGTGACGTTGTTTAAAAAGAAAAGGTATTGATATATTATATATGGATAGGTTCGTGATATCAACCGGGAGACCAAGTCAAAATATATATATCTTCAAGACGAAAGTGAGTATATAGTCCCACTTTTAAACTTTAAATATTTCGGGATGAGAATACATGTATTTTATGTTTTACGTTATGGACACAAGTAACTGAAAAATATATTCTAGATTTGACATGTTGCGTACATAAAGTACCGGTGTTGTCAAATGACGTGTTGCGTACAAACATGGGATCTTATGATTAATCTTCTCGTGTTGTTTACGGGTGATCCTGAACCATATAAAATTGAATTATGAGTACATATATATAAAATATCATGTTATCTTAAAAAGATGTGATTTATTTTAATTTTCTCCAATTAATCCCGAAGTTAAACTAGTCTTGGATAGCCAATTTTGTTTCGGTCATAGTTTCTTCGTTACAACTCCAGGATGTATCGAGTATCTTGTCTTATGTGCCTCATTTAATATCAACTTCCTTAATCCACCCAACTTCGGTACCCAAATACGATTTGCAAAATATCGAATTCCATCTTCCCGCATAACGAGTTGCTTCTCATACTTCTTCATTATTTCATTTCCTATATTTTCTTTAGTAAGTGCTTCTCGTTGAACTTCTTTGATTTGTGAGTTGAGATTCATGCGAATTTTTATGTTCATCGCTCGTACTCGAATTGGTTCTCGTTCCTTTCTGCTTAAAGCATCGGCCACCACGTTCGCCTTCCCGGGATGATAACGAATTTCACAATCATAGTCGTTTATTAACTCGACCTACCTACGTTGTCTCATGTTCAGCTGTTTCTGATCAAAAATATGTTGAAGGCTTTTATGATCAGTAAACACAGTGCATTTAACCCCATACAAGTAGTGTCTCCATATCTTCAATGCAAACACGACTGCTCCCAGTTCTAGATCATGCGTCGTATAATTTCGCTCGTGAATCTTTAATTGTCGGGATGCGTATGCAATAACTTTCTTCCGTTGCATAAGAACGCAACCAAAACCTTGTCGCGAAGCGTCACAATATATTTCAAAATCATCGTTCCCTTCTGGTAACGATAAAATAGGCGCCGTAGTTAACTTCTTCTTTAGTAATTGAAATGCACTCTCCTGCTCAGAAGTCCATTCATATTTCTTCCCTTTTTGCGTTAACGCTGTCAACGGCTTAGCTATTCGGGAAAAATCTTGAATAAACCTTCTATAATAACCGGCTAAACCCAAAAATTGGCGTATCTGCGTTGGTGTCTTAGGAGTCTCCCATTTTTCAATGGCTTCAATTTTTGCTGGATCAACCTGAATTCCTTTGCTACTAACAACGTGGCCAAGAAATTGCACTTCTTTCAACCAGAAAGCACATTCAGAAAATTTAGCATATAGCTGTTCTTTTCTCAACAACTCTAATATCAACCTTAAATGCTGCTCATGCTCTTGCTCACTCTTGGAATAGATAAGAATATCATCAATGAAAACGATAACAAACTTATCTAAATATGGACTACAAACTCGATTCATGAGGTCCATGAATACAGCTGGCGCATTTGTCAACCCAAACGGCATGACCAAAAATTCGTAATGACCATAACGTGTCCGAAAAGCAGTTTTCGGAATGTCCTCTTCTTTGACACGTAATTGATGATAGCCCAACCTTAGGTCAATTTTTGAGTACACACATGATCCTTGGAGTTGATCAAATAAGTCGTCAATTCTCGGTAGTGGATACCGATTCTTGATAGTTAACTTATTTAATTCACGATAATCTATACACATCCTAAAAGATCCATCTTTCTTTTTAACAAATAGAATCGGAGCTCCCCACGGCGAAGTACTTGGTCGTATGAATCCATGATCCAGTAATTCTTTTAACTGACTCTGAAGTTCTTTTAACTCGGACGGTGCAAGTCTATATGGAGCACGAGCCACTGGTGCAGCTCCTGGTACTAAATCTATTTGAAATTCTACAGATCTAAATGGAGGTAATCCCGGCAACTTTTCCGGAAAGACTTCAGGAAAATCTCTTGCCACAGGCACGTCATTGATGCTCTTCACTTTTTCCTTTGTTTCGACTTTATTAACATGTGCTAAGATAGCATAGAACCCTTTCTTCAAGCACTTTTGAGCTTTCAAATAACTAATGAGTTTTAGCTTTGAGTTACCCTTCTCTCCATAAATCATTACTGGCGTTTTATCCTTACGAGGAATGCGAATTGCCTTCTTGGCGCACACAACTTCAGCTCCTATTTTGGACATCCAGTCCATGCCGACTATTACATCAAAACTTTTAATTGATATTACAAAATTGATGCGTGAGCACTCAAAACTTAACTTTTATTTATTATTATTGTGTCCCTGACTAATGCTCGAGAATTTTGGATCAAACATGTTTATATATTTTCTTTTGTCAAAAATATTCATTAGGATAGAATCTGATTTAGTTACTTCTGCGATTAAAATAAGGTATATGATATATATGTTTTTGGAAAGGTGGCGAAAAACTATAAACTTTTCATTTAGATGTCAAATGGATTCGACGGACGGATTTGAGGATATAGTCAATTAAACTTTTGTACAAATTGTTAAAAATGAATATTTTTATTTTTACGTCGTCATCGTTATTATAAAATACTAACTCATCGTTTTAGTATAATTATATATATATATATATATATATATATATCATTATTTATTAACAAATGAATTATATTATCATTTACTGTAATTAATTTTGTAAAATATTTAAAAATATAAAATGACAATATTCAATTATGTATAAATTTTTTTTGGAAATTATTTTGAGTCAAATGAATTTCTGTTAACTTTTGCATATTAGTCTCGAGCATTAGGATGGTTCATATTTAGATGTTTAATAAACCCCCAACGAAATAAATAAAACCCCCAACGTATATGTATTGGTCGAGATTAATCTTGACCCACGGTACCGGTGTTGTCAAATGACGTGTTGCGTACATAAAGTACCGGTGTTGTCAAATGACGTGTTGCGTACAAACATGAGATCTTATGATTAATCTTCTCGTGTTGTTTACGGGTGATCCTGAACCATATAAAATTGAATTATGAGTACATATATATAAAATATCATGTTATCTTAAAAAGATGTGATTTATTTTAATTTTCTCCAATTAATCCCGAAGTTAAACTAGTCTTGGATAGCCAATTTTGTTTCGGTCATAGTTTCTTCGTTACAACTCCGTATTCGTTGATTCAACTTGCCATCTCCTTGGATCGAGTTCCTCTTTAAGACTATGAACTGTAAATATCTTAGTTTGTATTCAAAATCACACGGCATAGGTAAAACTTTAGTGAAACTTATGAAGTTAAACCTTTTCCTTTATGTAGGCAACCTTAAATGATTATTTTTCTAAAAATACTTATACTTTGAATTAAATCATGAAATTTTTATGTGTTACCATATTCATAGTAAAAATCATTTTTCCAGAACATAAACCTTCAATTCAAAGTTTAAGATGGTTTTTAATATTACTCACTTTGTAACAAAATTTGTATCCTAGCGTATCTGTTGCTATAGACATTGCCTGACGAATTTCAAAGATTCTCCGCAAATCACGGGATTTTGAGTATTATAAATACATATGTAAGTTATGTATTGAAGAATATCAAACCCAACTCCTATAATTTATCCCAAACCAAAAATTCATTCCTCGACTATACAAGATGAACTCCGCGTCCAGTTCAAATTCCTCCGAATCCGACAGCTACGCTGATATGGATTTTCATTCGGGCTCTGAAGGCAGCGTCACTGGAATGGATCAACCAATTTCCCATCATCTATTCTGGATGAATTGGGGATGGGTTCGTAGTGTGCTAAATTATTGGAGACAAGAAGAAGGTGATCCCTTTCACCCACCGAATTGCCCTATTGACGACGAACCTGAAGCACTTACCGGCGAACCTGTTCGAGAAACCATTTTCTCTCTCATATCTCGAGTATCTCGTCACGATTATATCCTATCCCATATTTCGGATCTTGTTCATTCGCTCACCCCAACCGCCAATCATCCTGGTGTACTAGCAGAAATTAACGAACTTCGCGCTCGTGTGACGACTTTGGAGAACACGGTGCGAAGGTTACAAACATCAGTAGCAGCACCAGCAGCATAATCTGTATCATCATCATCAACGCCGACAATACTCTTGTAAATCTCAACATCACGATCTGTATCTTGGATATCAACATCACGCGCCTCAATATCATCATCTGTACTTCAAGTATAATCTTCGTTCTATATATCGTTTTACATCGATTACCTTCGCTTTATGTAACGTTCTACCTCATATATTTTCGTTCGACTTGGTGATTATGAAATTTTTAATATTTTAGAGATCATGTAATCCAGTATTAACGATAAATCAAATGAGTTTAATATCTTATCGACTCATTAAATCCATGATTACATTCGATGAAAATATATATGCAAGTATATTTTCATAAAGATTGTAATTAAAAATTCTTTCGTACAAACTGTTAATGATGAAAATATTTTAACAGGTGGGTTGTACCCGAGAAATATTCAGATTTCACATTAATAAGTTACACTATACATTCTTCGAATCTGATTCAACGATCATTTACTATCCTACTTACAACTACCAATATACGTATCCGTTCACCACAGAATAACCATTCAAATTTTATATTTGGATTTTGACCTATCAGAATCCAACAAGTGGCATAACGAAGAAAACATTGGACAAAAATAAAAAGTGTTAGAAACAAACGAAGTAATTAATTGGAATTGTGATAGGATTTCACGCTAACTGTTCCGGCTAACTGTTCCCAGCTAACTGATTAACATTTAATTTATCGCAATTTACATTCTCGCAAGTTTATTTATCGTTATTTAATTTCTGTTATTTACTTTTACGCACTTTAAATAACGGGACACGTATGCAAGGTTTCGATTTATCATATCGACCCATCTATATATATATTTTGGAACAACCGTAGACACTCTATATGTGAAGGTGGGAGTTGGCTATACAGGGTCGGAGTTGATTCCAAAATATATATATACTTTGAGTTGTGATCGACACCGAGACCGGTACACGGGTCACGATACGTATTATTTAATTCGAATATTATATATTAAATTATATATGAATCATTGAACCATCGGACTATTGGACTGTTAACTTTGGACAATTAAAATGAATTAAATTAAAATATTGATTATAACATATGAAACTAAATAATTCTTCAAGTTTGCCACTTGATTTCATCTTAAACCTCATTTGTATCTCGACAATTACAATGCGTGTTCAAATCTTTCATGATTCTTGAAAACCCCTCAATCGAGAGGATGAACCAACCGCGTTTCATCTATGGAAGAAAAGACTTATGCTCTTGTCAGACTCTCGGAGACTGAGTCAATGTTTAACACGCAGCAGTGTTAATTTCTTTAGTGTTATTATTACCCAAAATAACTTTGCAATCCCTTTCCAAATTAGCCAATTTTGTCACAGCTCCAGCAAGTTAACCTCGACTTCTCAGAAAGGTTAGTTTCGATATATATACACGTTATTCTTTCGCTGTCGTTACCGGAGAATCTTTTATATTCCATCATCAGCGTTTAACCATCTAAAAACACAATTCTCCTGAAACCACCTCAGTTTGATAACCGATGACCCAGATCCGTTAACTTTGAGAATGCTGACGAAGCAGCATGTTGTAGATGGTCTTAATAGCCAAAAGTTGATGATAAAGAACGGAGTATTGGAAACACACTATAGAAAATGTAGTACCAAAAAGCGGATTATGTGAAACTATGAAGTAAGCCGTGGACAAATCACAAAGAATAAGTTTGACTTCAAAGAATTTAAAAGATTCAGTGCCTGCTGAAATCCTTAGTACATACCCTACTCCTTACTCTAAAACCTCTGCCGACACTATTCTTCATCATCATCCTTCGGCATTAGAAGTTCCAAGATATTATCATATCTTTCATTATAAATATCCTCAATGTTTCTGAAGATATATTTATAACTATTCATATCGGAAATCATCTATCTTCTCGCGCTATCTGTATCACATCATAAAATAAACTGTGTTAGTTTCTAAATTCTGAAACCTCCGAATTTAAAATATGAATGTTTTGAAGTAGTGTTAGGAACTGATGCATGAATTAGTATAATATAATGAAACTTGATCAACTTCATTATATTACAGTAAGTTATGTTAAGTTTCTAATGGAATGTGATGATTCACAGTACCATCATCATGTGCCATGTTACACGGATCTTACATTCTATCCAATTCCGAAACATATTAAGAACAAATCATCTTGATAGTTCTATTTTCCTGGATATTCTGGTAATTTGACAAACCAAAATCGTGCCATTACCATTCCTTTCTGAGAACATTAGTTATGTTCATTCCAAATCTTATACATACGAATTCTGAATCATTGCTCGCTTGATTCAAGGACGGGAAGAAGAAACGAAGGGACAAAGCCCAAAATAGAAATTGGTGTATAAATCGCAGCAAATAGGAGAAAGAGTAGAAGATGTGGGATATGGAAATAAGGGAACGAAGGGGGTAGTTTTATAAGTGAAATATCCGACAAAGAAATCACAACAGATTTGCCTCATTAAATCAAAGGAGATCCTATTTCCTAAATCGCCAAAGAACCAAATCTTATTACAAGAAGATTTTCTTTAAAATTTGTGAATTCAGGAAATCAATCATAACCACGTCATCAGTTAAAACGAAACCATATTACTCATTTCACTCTCTTTTGTGATAGCTTCGCTCGTACGCTTCACATGATCGAAACGTTTTATCTATATCTATCAATAAGGATAAAACTTCATTATCACCTCATAATTGTCATGAAAACATTCCTATTGTTATTTGTGACAACTTCTACAAAATTTCGAGGACGAAATTTCTTTAACGGGTGGGTACTGTAACGACCCGGAAATTTCCGACCAAATTTAAACCCTAAACTCTATATGTTTCCGACACGATAAGCAAAAACCCCATTGTTGAGTTTAGAAAGTTTGAAATCTATATTCGGATGATTAGTTACCCTTTGACCATGCTTGGCGATTCACGAACATTATGTGTATATACGATGTATACTTATTAATTGATAAACGATAACAAAGTATTAGATATACAATACTAGGTTTCGATATAAGATTACTATACTCACCGGCTAGAGTAAAAGATAATTGGGATTTTATAAATATCTGAAACTGTCTTTGTCAAATTATTAACGAGTCTTTTAATAAAAATAAAGGTTTTAACGTTATCTTAAAAGTCGTAAGTTTTCTAGAAACTTTTTGTCAAATGGTAAATGCTAACGGTCCGTGTTTTTTTTTTTTTTTTAATATATTTAAACGTGTTCATTATATATTTTTGTAAAATGATTAAATAAGATATTTAACTAAATACAAAAACGTTTTCGATTTAAAATATACTCTGGACAATAACTAGACTTTGATTTACACAAGTAAATGACCACAATGTTCAAAATGTTAAGTTACATTTTTTTAATGGGATTGTTTTTATAATTTAAAATCCATTATTTTGTCAAAGGTACGAGTCATTAAACTTAAAGGGTTAGTTTCCTCGGCGTACGAAACTTTATTTGGAAAACCGGAACCGGGACATTGGTCAAGTGACAACGTAAATGTAATTTTTGTAAAAATTATATTTTTTTAACCCTAAACGTAAATTTAATATAATATTTAATTAATTATATAATTTAAATAAATATAAATATAAATATAATAAACCGTAAGATATTTTAAGCAAGTGGGGGACAGCTGGTTACCTTGCGGACTGACTTTTTCTCAAACACGGCTATAAAGCCCACGAATTTGGCAACATGTCTTTCATTCTATCTTTTCTTACTCCGTATTATATTTACTTTATATTATTATTATTACAACTTCAGCTCCTATTTTGGACATCCAGTCCATGCCGACTATTACATCAAAACTTCCTAATTCTACGGGTATCAAGTCAATTTTAAACGTTTCATCTGATCCTCTCGTTCCCACGTAAACTCGGGACCTCTTCGAGCATTCCAATGAACCTTAACGATCGGTATGTTGCTCTGCTTGAGCCGTTTAACTTCACGATCCATGATTTCGATTGGTTCTTCGATGAATTGTAGTTTCTCGTCGACATGGATTTCTTCAAGAGGAATGGTGAGGCCTTCCTTTGCAAGACACTTCTTAAGGTTTGAGACGTGAAAAGTATTATGTACTCCGGCGAGTTGTTGCGGTAACTCGAGTCGATAAGCTACCGGTCCAATGCGTTCGATGATCTTGAACGGGCCTACATACCTTGGGTTTAGTTTACCCCTTTTTCCAAAACGTATTACACCTTTCCAAGGTGACACCTTTAACATAACCATGTCACCGATCTGAAACTCTAATGGTTTCCTTCGGACATCGGCGTAGCTCTTTTGGCGACTACGGGCTGTTTTCAATCTCTCCTTGATTTGTACTATCTTCTCAGTCGTTTCGTGTATGATCTCGGGACCAGTTAATTGTCGATCTCCTACTTCATTCTAACAAATAGGAGATCTACACTTCCTTCCGTACAATGCTTCGAATGGCGCAGCTTTAATGCTCGCATGATAACTATTATTATACGAGAATTCTGCTAATGGTAAATATTTATCCCATCCGTTTCCAAAATCGATCACACATGCCCTGAGCATCTCTTCAAGAGTCTGAATTGTTCTTTCACTCTGCCCGTCGGTTTGCGGATGATATGCGGTGCTCATATCCAAACGAGTTCCTAGGGCCTCCTGTAGTGATTGCCAGAACTTTGAGGTAAATCTACTATCACGATCAGATATAATGGAAATAGGTATTCCATGCCTTGAAACAATTTCCTTTATATACAATCGTAATAGTTTCTCCATTCTATCCGTTTCCTTTATAGGCAAGAAATGTGCAGACTTGGTGAGACGATCAACAATCACCCAAATGGTGTCGTAACCCCAGGCAGTCTTTGGTAACTTCGTGATGAAATCCATGGTAATACCATCCCATTTCCATTCTGGGATTTCTGGTTGTTGAAGTAACCCTGACGGCTTTTGGTGTTCAGCTTTGACTTTGGAACAAGTTAAACATTCCCCAACATATGTTGCAACGTCTGTCTTTAAATTAGGCCACCAATAATGTGTCTTAAGATCTTGATACATCTTTCCGACTCCGGGATGTATCGAGTATCTTGTCTTATGTGCCTCGTTCAATATCAACTTCCTTAATCCACCCAACTTTGGTACCCAAATACGATTTGCAAAATATCGAATTCCATCTTCCCGCATAACGAGTTGCTTCTCATACTTCTTCATTATTTCATTTAATATATTTTCTTTAGTAAGTGCTTCTCGTTGAACTTCTTTGATTTGTGAGTTGAGATTCATGCGAATTTTTATGTTCATTGCTCGAACTCGGATTGGTTCTCGTTCCTTTCTGCTTAGAGCATCGGCCACTACGTTCGCTTTCCCGGGATGATAACGAATTTCACAATCATAGTCATTTATTAACTCAACCCACCTACGTTGCCTCATGTTCAGCTGTTTTTGATCGAAAATATGTTGAAGGCTTTTATGATCAGTAAACACAGTGCATTTAACCCCATACAAGTAGTGTCTCCATATCTTCAATGCAAACACGACTGCTCCCAGTTCTAGATCATGCGTCGTATAATTCCGCTCGTGAATCTTTAATTGTCGGGATGCGTATGCAATAACTTTCTTCCGTTGCATAAGAACGCAACCAAAACCTTGTCGCGAAGCGTCACAATATATTTCAAAATCATCGTTCCCTTCTGGTAACGATAAAATAGGCGCCGTAGTTAACTTCTTCTTTAGTAATTGAAATGCACTCTCCTGCTCAGAAGTCCATTCATATTTCTTCCCTTTTTGCGTTAACGCTGTCAACGGCTTAGCTATTCGGGAAAAATCTTGAATAAACGTTCTATAATAACCGGCTAAACCCAAAAATTGGCATATCTGCGTTGGTGTCTTAGGAGTCTCCCATTTTTCAATGGCTTCAATTTTTGCTGGATCAACCTGAATTCCTTTGCTACTAACAACGTGGCCAAGAAATTACACTTCTTTCAACCAGAAAGCACATTTAGAAAATTTAGCATATAGCTGTTCTTTTCTTAACAACTCTAATATCAACCTTAAATGCTGCTCATGCTCTTGCTCACTCTTGGAATAGATAAGAATGTCATCAATGAAAACGATAACAAACTTATCTAAATACGGACTACAAACTCGATTCATGAGGTCCATGAATACAGCTGGCGCATTCGTCAATCCAAACGGCATGACCAAAAATTCGTAATGACCATAACGTGTCCGAAAAGCAGTTTTCGGAATGTCCTCCTCTTTGACACATAGTTGATGATAGCCCGACCTTAGGTCAATTTTTGAGTACACACATGATCCTTGGAGTTGATCAAATAACTCGTGTGGGGTGCACTTACAAAACTTTTCAAGCTTGCAAGCCCTCATCATTCAGTGGAACAGAAGGACCGATCGGTGGATAGAAAAGATGGAAACTGTGTTCAAAATCAGTGGTTGTGTTGAAAAGGACATGACCAAATACGCATCGTGCACTTTACAAGATAGTGCACTCACGTGGTGGAAAAATTATGTGAAGGCTGTAGGAGGAGATGTAGCTTATGATACTCCGTGGGAAGAATTCAAAACAATGTTAATCAATGAATATTGTCCAAGGAACGAGGTTAGGAAGTTGGAAGATGAGTTACGAAGTCTGAAGGTTATTGGTACTGAAATCACCAACTACAATCAGCGATTCATGGAATTAGTTTTGCTATGTCCTGAATTGGTTCCAACCGAAGAACGGAAGATTGAAATGTACAAAGATGGTTTGCCCAAAAAGGTCAAGGCAAATGTTACAGCATCGAAACCTAAGACAATTCATGAAGCTATAACCATGGCAAACGAGCTAATGGATCAGGTCATCATGGATAAGAAAGTATCCAATACTGATGTGAAGGTATCAGGTAACAAAAGAAAGTGGAATGGAAATTATGATCGAGGTAACCAACAACAATCTTTTAAGAAACAAGAAAACACGCAAGGTACGGGTAGTGGTTTAAGCTTTGGTTATAAAGGACAAAATCCTTTATGCAACCGATGCCACAAACATCACTCTGGTTACTGTAATGTGGTATGCAACAAATGTAATCGAAAGGGTCATCTTGCTGAAGATTGTAGGGCTCTCGTTACAAATACAAATGGTACCAAGACTCCTGCCACCAATGCAAATAGAACTGCTTTGGCTACCATTACTTGTTTTGGGTGTGGAAAACAAGGTCACTATAAGAGCCAGTTCCCGAATCCAGAGAAGAATATCAGACCTGCACGTGGAAGAGCATTTGTTATTAATGCTAAAGAGGCATGTGAAGACCCGGAGCTTGTTACGGGTACGTTTACCATTAATAACTTATCCGCATCTATTATATTTGATACTGGTGCTGATAGAAGTTACGTGTGTAGAGACTTTCACGCTAAATTGAATTGTTCATCATTACCTCTCGATGCTAAGTACATGATTGAGTTAGCTAATGGTAAACTAATTAAAGCCGATAAAATTTGCCGTGATTGTAAAATAAATTTAGCCGGAGAAACGTTTAAAATTGACTTGATACCCGTAGAATTAGGAAGTTTTGATGTAATAGTCGGCATGGACTGGATGTCCAAAATAGGAGCTGAAGTTGTGTGCGCCAAGAAGGCAATTCGCATTCGTCGTAAGGATAAAACGCCAGTAATGATTTATGGAGAGAAGGGTAACTCAAAGCTTAAACTCATTAGTTATTTGAAAGCTCAAAAGTGCTTGAAGAAAGGGTTCTATGCTATCTTAGCACATGTTAATAAAGTCGAAACAAAGGAAAAAGTGAAGAGCATCAATGACGTGCCTGTGGCAAGAGATTTTCCTGAAGTCTTTCCGGAAAAGTTGCCGGGATTACCTCCATTTAGATCTGTAGAATTTCAAATAGATTTAGTACCAGGAGCTGCACCAGTGGCTCGTGCTCCATATAGACTTGCACCGTCCGAGTTAAAAGAACTTCAGAGTCAGTTAAAAGAATTACTGGATCATGGATTCATACGACCAAGTACTTCGCCGTGGGGAGCTCCGATTCTATTTGTTAAAAAGAAAGATGGATCTTTTAGGATGTGTATAGATTATCGTGAATTAAATAAGTTAACTATCAAGAATCGGTATCCACTACCGAGAATTGGCGACTTATTTGATCAACTCCAAGGATCATGTGTGTACTCAAAAATTGACTTAAGGTCGGGCTATCATCAATTACGTGTCAAAGAAGAGGACATTCCGAAAACTGCTTTTCGGACACGTTATGGTCATTACGAATTTTTGGTCATGCCGTTTGGGTTGACAAATGCGCCAGCTGTATTCATGGACCTCATGAATCGAGTTTGTAGTCCATATTTAGATAAGTTTGTTATCGTTTTCATTGATGATATTCTTATCTATTCCAAGAGTGAGCAAGAGCATGAGCAGCATTTAAGGTTGATATTAGAGTTGTTGAGAAAAGAACAGCTATATGCTAAATTTTCTAAATGTGCTTTCTGGTTGAAGGAAGTGCAATTTCTTGGCCACGTTGTTAGTAGCAAAGGAATTCAGGTTGATCCAGCAAAAATTGAAGCCATTGAAAAATGGGAGACTCCTAAGACACCAACGCAGATACGCCAATTTTTGGGTTTAGCCGGTTATTATAGAAGGTTTATTCAAGATTTTTCCCGAATAGCTAAGCCGTTGACAGCGTTAACGCAAAAAGGGAAGAAATATGAATGGACTTCTGAGCAGGAGAGTGCATTTCAATTACTAAAGAAGAAGTTAACTACGGCGCCTATTTTATCGTTACTAGAAGGGAACGATGATTTTGAAATATATTGTGACGCTTCGCGACAAGGTTTTGGTTGCGTTCTTATGCAACGAAAGAAAGTTATTGCATACGCATCCCGACAATTGAAGATTCACGAGCGGAATTATACGACGCATGATCTAGAACTGGGAGCAGTCGTGTTTGCATTGAAGATATGGAGACACTACTTGTATGGGGTTAAATGCACTGTGTTTACTGATCATAAAAGCCTTCAACATATTTTTGATCAGAAACAGCTGAACATGAGACAACGTAGGTGGGTCGAGTTAATAAACGACTATGATTGTGAAATTCGTTATCATCCCGGGAAGGCGAACGTGGTGGCCGATGCTTTAAGCAGAAAGGAACGAGAACCAATTCGAGTACGAGCGATGAACATAAAAATTCGCATGAATCTCAACTCACAAATCAAAGAAGTTCAACGAGAAGCACTTACTAAAGAAAATATAGGAAATGAAATAATGAAGAAGTATGAGAAGCAACTCGTTATGCGGGAAGATGGAATTCGATATTTTGCAAATCGTATTTGGGTACCGAAGTTGGGTGGATTAAGGAAGTTGATATTAAATGAGGCACATAAGACAAGATACTCGATACATCCTGGAGTTGGAAAGATGTACCAAGATCTTAAGACAAAATATTGGTGGCCTAATTTAAAGACAGACGTTGCAACATATGTTGGGGAATGTTTAACTTGTTCCAAAGTCAAAGCTGAACACCAGAAGCCGTCAGGGTTACTTCAACAACCAGAAATCCCAGAATGGAAATGGGATGGTATTACCATGGATTTCATCACGAAGTTACCAAAGACTGCCTGGGGATACGACACCATTTGGGTGATTGTTGATCGTCTCACCAAGTCTGCACACTTCTTGCCTATAAAGGAAACGGATAGAATGGAGAAACTATTACGATTGTATATAAAGGAAGTTGTTTCAAGGCATGGAATACCTATTTCCATTATATCCGATCGTGATAGTAGATTTACATCAAAGTTCTGGCAATCACTACAGGAGGCCCTAGGAACTCGTTTGGATATGAGTACCGCGTATCATCCGCAAACCGACGGGCAGAGTGAAAGAACGATTCAGACTCTTGAAGACATGCTCAGGGCATGTGTGATCGATTTTGGAAACGGATGGGATAAATATCTACCATTAGCAGAATTCTCGTATAATAATAGTTATCATGCGAGCATTAAAGCTGCGCCATTCGAAGCATTGTACGGAAGGAAGTGTAGATCTCCTATTTGTTGGAATTAAGTAGGAGATCGACAATTAACTGGTCCCGAGATCATACACGAAACGACTGAGAAGATAGTACAAATCAAGGAGAGATTGAAAACAGCCCGTAGTTGCCAAAAGAGCTACGCCGATATTCGAAGGAAACCATTAGAGTTTTAGATCGGTGACATGGTTATGTTAAAGGTGTCACCTTGGAAAGGTGTAATACGTTTTGGAAAAAGGGGTAAACTAAACCCAAGGTATGTAGGCCCGTTCAAGATCATCGAACGCATTGGACCGGTAGCTTATCGACTCGAGTTACCGCAACAACTCGCCGGAGTACATAATACCTTTCACATCTCAAACCTTAAGAAGTGTCTTGCAAAGGAAGACCTCACCATTCCTCTTGAAGAAATCCATGTCGACGAGAAACTACAATTCATCGAAGAACCAATCGAAATCATGGATCGTGAAGTTAAACGGCTCAAGCAGAGCAACATACCGATCGTTAAGGTTCGTTGGAGTGCTCGAAGGGGTCCCGAGTTTACTTGGGAACGAGAGGATCAAATGAAACAAAAGTATCCACACTTGTTTCCCGATGACGCAAAATAGGTACAATTTTAAAATTTCGGGACGAAATTTATTTAACGGGTAGGTACTGTAATGACCCGCACTTTTTCGATCATTCTATACTTGTAAGATTAATATTTACATAAATTAAACCTTACCAACATGATAAGCAATCCAAATTGTTGAGATTTATGTTTTTGAAAAGAGTTTTACACAACGTTTGACCGTCTAGTTTGACCGATGATATCACGAACTATATAACATATGATAATTATACGTTTGTGTATATATATGTATATATACATATTTAACATGATCTAAGAATGTTTTAATATCTCATTTTGTATTAATAACAATAAGTTATATGTATATTTTGAAACTACTAACTTAAGTTTTCAAAACGATAACCATACGCAACGTTATTTGACTTAAATACTTATGACCTATAATGTTTATACATATATCGTATAAGTAATGAATTTAATCACTTTTAAGAACTTAAATACATAAAACCATATAAGTGTATTCACAAAAGATAGCTATATTTGAATCCTCATTCCATTTTTCACAAAATTTCTATACGTATATCTAGAGTATATGTACTCGTATCATACGCAGCTTCTAGATGTATTTACTATTGGTATATACCAATAAAAATCTGCTCCTTAGCAGCCTTAAATGATTAAGAAACATGTGGAACCAACCATTTGTCAAGTAGCATGAATTATTTAGCAAGAAAACAAAGTTAGGTATATTTTTTTTCCTTTATAACCTAAAAACGTTTTTATGCATGCACACCATTTCTTCACCCCATTTTCTCATACTTACACTTCCATTTCTCTCTCAAAATACTCTTAACTTCATACTTAATCATCTCCAAGCATTTTCTCCATCATTTAGCTTCAAAAACAACACTTAAATCTCATAAGAAAACCTTACAAAAACACTTCAAGAAATCCTTCCAAGAACACAAACTTACTTCCAATCTTTCATCCAATTCCATCACCCTTTTGGTTCTAGGTTCTTACTCCTCTTTTACATAAACCTTGTCCAAGGAACTTGAGGTAGTATCTATGTTCATAACCTTATTCGATTCATATATATATAGCTATCATATTTTGTGGTATACAATTTTAACAACAAGAACATAGTTTGAATGTTTTCAAACTTGTTTGCAAACTAAATAGATCCTTCTAACTTAACTTTTAAAATACTTCAAGACCTGTAATATAACTTAAATATATGCTAATTTAACAAGGTATAACTTGGTTTTTCAAAGAACACCTTAAAAACTGTTTTTACGACGTCGGAGTGTAACCGAGGGCTGTTTTGGGTTGGATAATTAAAAACCATCTTAAACTTTGAATTGAAGGTTTATGTTCTGGAAAAATGATTTTTACTATGAATATGGTAACACATAAAAATTTCATGATTTAATTCAAAGTATAAGTATTTTTAGAAAAATAATCATTTAAGGTTGCCTACATAAAGGAAAAGGTTTAACTTCATAAGTTTCACTAAAGTTTTACCTATGCCGTGTGATTTTGAATACAAACTAAGATATTTACAGTTCATAGTCTTAAAGAGGAACTCGATCCAAGGAGATGGCAAGTTGAATCAACGAATACGGAGTTGTAACGAAGAAACTATGACCGAAACAAAATTGGCTATCCAAGACTAGTTTAACTTCGGGATTAATTGGAGAAAATTAAAATAAATCACATCTTTTTAAGATAACATGATATTTTATATATATGTACTCATAATTCAATTTTATATGGTTCAGGATCACCCGTAAACAACACGAGAAGATTAATCATAAGATCCCATGTTTGTACGCAACACGTCATTTGACAACACCGGTACTTTATGTACGCAACACGTCATTTGACAACACCGGTACCGTGGGTCAAGATTAATCTCGACCAATACATATACGTTGGGGGTTTTATTTATTTCGTTGGGGGTTTATTAAACATCTAAATATGAACCATTAAAATTGAATTACTAACAACGAACTGCTAACTACGGACTAAGGAATTATAAAAAGTATTAAAAGTATAACAAGAATATATATGTGACGTTGTTTAAAAAGAAAAGGTATTGATATATTATATATGGATAGGTTCGTGATATCAACCGGGAGACCAAGTCAAAATATATATATCTTCAAGACGAAACTGAGTATATAGTCCCACTTTTAAACTCTAAATATTTCGGGATGAGAATACATGTATTTTATGTTTTACGTTATGGACACAAGTAACTGAAAAATATATTCTACGTTGAGTTGTACCACTGGCATACTTCCCTGTAACTTACAAACTTTACAAATGATGATAACAACACGATTTCTAGCATATTTTACAACACAAGTTCTTGGATATGCAGTCTTATTTTTGACACAAATATGCGTACGCAAGATCCTGCTCAAATTCAACATAATGCAGCGGAAGCTTCTAATTATCACCTGAGAATAGACATGCTTAAAACGTCAACATAAAGTTGGTGAGATATAGGTTTAATGCCGGCAGCAATATATATATATAGACCACAAGATTTCATATGTAAACATTTTAATAAAAATATTCTAAGTGGTTGAGCACTTGGTAACCATACTTAACATTTAATCACGTCGCATATTCCCTTTATTATGAAATCTTACTACACCGTACCAAGTGTAGTCACGAAACGAAGTACTGTGCAACCGTTGAATACTGGTCGTCCAGTCCGGTTGGGGTTGTCAGGCCCGATAGATCTATCAACAGGATTCGCGTTTACAATACCGCTGTAAATAACAGTTACCAAGCTACAGGGAAGTATGCCAGTGGTACAACTCAACGTAGAATATATTTTTCAGTTACTTGTGTCCATATCGTAAAACATAAAATACATGTATTCTCATCCCGAAATACTTAGAGTTTAAAAGTGGGACTATATACTCACTTTCGTCTTGAAGATATATATAATTTGACTTGGTCTCCGGTTGATATCACGAACCTATCCATATATAATATATCAATACCTTTTCTTTTTAAACAACGTCACATATATATACTTGTTATACTTTTAATACTTTTAATAATTCCTTAGTCCGTAGTTAGCAGTTCGTTGTTAGTAATTCAATTTTAATGGTTCATTTTTAGATGTTTAATAAACCCCAAACGAAATAAATAAAACCCCCAACGTATATGTATTGGTCGAGATTAATCTTGACCCACGGTACCGGTGTTGTCAAATGACGTGTTGCGTACATAAAGTACCGGTGTTGTCAAGATTAATCTCGACCAATACATATACGTTGGGGGTTTTATTTATTTCGTTTGGGGTTTATTAAACATCTAAAAATGAACCATTAAAATTGAATTACTAACAACGAACTGCTAACTACGGACTAAGGAATTATTAAAAGTATTAAAAGTATAACAAGTATATATATGTGACGTTGTTTAAAAAGAAAAGGTATTGATATATTATATATGGATAGGTTCGTGATATCAACCGGAGACCAAGTCAAATTATATATATCTTCAAGACGAAAGTGAGTATATAGTCCCACTTTTAAACTCTAAGTATTTCGGGATGAGAATACATGTATTTTATGTTTTACGATATGGACACAAGTAACTGAAAAATATATTCTACGTTGAGTTGTACCACTGGCATACTTCCCTGTAGCTTGGTAACTGTTATTTACAGCGGTATTGTAAACGCGAATCCTGTTGATAGATCTATCGGGCCTGACAACCCCAACCGGACTGGACGACCAGTATTCAACGGTTGCACAGTACTTCGTTTCGTGACTACACTTGGTACGGTGTAGTAAGATTTCATAATAAAGGGAATATGCGACGTGATTAAATGTTAAGTATGGTTACCAAGTGCTCAACCACTTAGAATATTTTTATTAAAATGTTTACATATGAAATCTTGTGGTCTATATATATATATTGCTGCCGGCACTAAACCTATATCTCACCAACTTTATGTTGACGTTTTAAACATGTTTATTCTCAGGTGATAATTAGAAGCTTCCGCTGCATTATGTTGAATTTGAGCAGGATCTTGCGTACGCATATTTGTGTCCATAACGTAAAACATAAAATACATGTATTCTCATCCCGAAATATTTAGAGTTTAAAAGTGGGACTATATACTCACCTAATGTATTTTGTAGTAAAAATACATATAACACCATTGGTAACTTATAAGGTTGGCCTTCGATTCACAAACCTAATTAATTATATATTTATATATTGATTAATATCTAATTAACAAATAAAGTCAATTTACAGTGTACCACAATCCTAATGCTCGAGACTAATATGCAAAAGTTAACAGAAATTCATTTGACTCAAAATAATTTCCAAAAAAAATTTATACATAATTGAATATTGTCATTTTATATTTTTAAATATTTTACAAAATTAATTATAGTAAATGATAATATAATTCATTTGTTAATAAATAATGATATATATATATATATATATATATATATATATATATATATATAAAATTATACTAAAACGATGAGTTAGTATTTTATAATAACGATGACGACGTAAAAATAAAAATATTCATTTTTAACAATTTGTACAAAAGTTTAATTGACTATATCCTCAAATCCGTCCGTCGAATCCATTTGACATCTAAATGAAAAGTTTATAGTTTTTCGCCACCTTTCCAAAAACATATATATCATATACCTTATTTTAATCGCAGAAGTAACTAAATCAGATTCTATCCTAATGAATATTTTTGACAAAAGAAAATATATAAACATGTTTGATCCAAAATTCTCGAGCATTAGTCAGGGACACAATAATAATAAATAAAAGTTAAGTTTTGAGTGCTCACGCATCAATTTTGTAGGAAAGTATATAAATACCCCGAAGATAAATAATACTAATTTAACTTCCAAGCAAAACCCCCGATCCATACCCATAACCTCCATAGCTATAATCCATAACCTAGCTCAGTCACTCCCACTCATGGAACCAGTTTTGGAACACTTGGGCAGAACCCCGACATAAAATTTTGTGTATATTTAATGACACTCCTAAATATGATAAATAATAATATTAATAATATTAATAATAATAATAATAATAAGATTAATAATTATTAATTAATCTTAAATATAATAATAATAATAATAATAATAATAATAATAATAATAATAATAATAATAATAATAATAATAATAATAATATAAAGTAAATATAATACGGAGTAAGAAAAGATAGAATGAAAGACATGTTGCCAAATTCGTGGGCTTTATAGCCGTGTTTGAGAAAAAGTCAGTCCGCAAGGTAACCAGCTGTCCCCCACTTGCTTAAAATATCTTACGGTTTATTATATTTATATTTATATTTATTTAAATTATATAATTAATTAAATATTATATTAAATTTACGTTTAGGGTAAAAAAAATATAATTTTTACAAAAATTACATTTACGTTGTCACTTGACCAATGTCCCGGTTCCGGTTTTCCAAATAAAGTTTCGTACGCCGAGGAAACTAACCCTTTAAGTTTAATGACTCGTACCTTTGACAAAATAATGGATTTTAAATTATAAAAACAATCCCATTAAAAAAATGTAACTTAACATTTTGAACATTGTGGTCATTTACTTGTGTAAATCAAAGTCTAGTTATTGTCCAGAGTATATTTTAAATCGAAAACGTTTTTGTATTTAGTTAAATATCTTATTTAATCATTTTACAAAAATATATAATGAACACGTTTAAATATATTTAAAAAAAAAAAAAAAAAAAACACGGACCGTTAGCATTTACCATTTGACAAAAAGTTTCTAGAAAACTTACGACTTTTAAGATAACGTTAAAACCTTTATTTTTATTAAAAGACTCGTTAATAATTTGACAAAGACAGTTTCAGATATTTATAAAATCCCAATTATCTTTTACTCTAGCCGGTGAGTATAGTAATCTTATATCGAAACCTAGTATTGTATATCTAATACTTTGTTATCGTTTATCAATTAATAAGTATACATCGTATATACACATAATGTTCGTGAATCGCCAAGCATGGTCAAAGGGTAACTAATCATCAACAATGGGGTTTTTGCTTATCGTGTCGGAAACATATAGAGTTTAGGGTTTAAATTTGGTCGGAAATTTCCGGGTCGTTACAGTACCCACCCGTTAAAGAAATTTCGTCCTCGAAATTTTGTAGAAGTTGTCACAAATAACAATAGGAATGTTTTCATGACAATTATGAGGTGATAATGAAGTTTTATCCTTATTGATAGATATAGATAAAACGTTTCGATCATGTGAAGCGTACGAGCGAAGCTATCACAAAAGAGAGTGAAATGAGTAATATGGTTTCGTTTTAACTGATGACGTGGTTATGATTGATTTCCTGAATTCACAAATTTTAAAGAAAATCTTCTTGTAATAAGATTTGGTTCTTTGGCGATTTAGGAAACAGGATCTCCTTTGATTTAATGAGGCAAATTTGTTGTGATTTCTTTGTCGGATATTTCACTTATAAAACTACCCCCTTCGTTCCCTTATTTCCATATCCCACATCTTCTACTCTTTCTCCTATTTGCTGCGATTTATACACCAATTTCTATTTTGGGCTTTGTCCCTTCGTTTCTTCTTCCCGTCCTTGAATCAAGCGAGCAATGATTCAGAATTCGTATGTATAAGATTTGGAATGAACATAACTAATGTTCTCAGAAAGGAATGGTAATGGCACGATTTTGGTTTGTCAAATTACCAGAATATCCAGGAAAATAGAACTATCAAGATGATTTGTTCTTAATATGTTTCGGAATTGGATAGAATGTAAGAGCCGTGTAACATGGCACATGATGATGGTACTGTGAATCATCAAATTCCATTAGAAACTTAACATAACTCACTGTAATATAATGAAGTTGATCAAGTTTCATTATATTATACTAATTCATGCATCAGTTCCTAACACTACTTCAAAACATTCATATTTTAAATTCGGAGGTTTCAGAATTTAGAAACTAACACAGTTTCTTTTATGATGTGATACAGATAGCGCGAGAAGATAGATGATTTCCGATATGAATAGTTATAAAAATATCTTCAGAAACATTGAGGATATTTATAATGAAAGATATGATAATATCTTGGAACTTCTAATGCCGAAGGATGATGATGAAGAATAGTGTCGGCAAAGGTTTTAGAGTAAGGAGTAGGGTATGTACTAAGGATTTCAGCAGGCACTGAATCTTTTAAATTCTTTGAAGTCAAACTTATTCTTTGTGATTTGTCCACGGCTTACTTCATAGTTTCACATAATCCGCTTTTTGGTACTACATTTTCTATAGTGTGTTTCCAATACTCCGTTCTTTATCATCAACTTTTGGCTATTAAGACCATCTACAACATGCTGCTTCGTCAGCATTCTCAAAGTTAACGGATCTGGGTCATCGGTTATCAAACTGAGGTGGTTTCAGGAGAATTGTGTTTTTAGATGGTTAAACGCTGATGATGGAATATAAAAGATTCTCCGGTAACGACAGCGAAAGAATAACGTGTATATATATCGAAACTAACCTTTCTGAGAAGTCGAGGTTAACTTGCTGGAGCTGTGACAAAATTGGCTAATTTGGAAAGGGATTGCAAAGTTATTTTGGGTAATAATAACACTAAAGAAATTAACACTGCTGCGTGTTAAACGTTGACTCAGTCTCCGAGAGTCTGACAAGAGCATAAGTCTTTTCTTCCATAGATGAAACGCGGTTGGTTCATCCTCTCGATTGAGGGGTTTTCAAGAATCATGAAAGATTTGAACACGCATTGTAATTGTCGAGATACAAATGAGGTTTAAGATGAAATCAAGTGGCAAACTTGAAGAATTATTTAGTTTCATATGTTATAATCAATATTTTAATTTAATTCATTTTAATTGTCCAAAGTTAACAGTCCAATAGTCCGATGGTTCAATGATTCATATATAATTTAATATATAATATTCGAATTAAATAATACGTATCGTGACCCGTGTACCGGTCTCGGTGTCGATCACAACTCAAAGTATATATATATTTTGGAATCAACTCCGACCCTGTATAGCCAACTCCCACCTTCACATATAGAGTGTCTACGGTTGTTCCAAAATATATATATAGATGGGTCGATATGATAAATCGAAACCTTGCATACGTGTCCCGTTATTTAAAGTGCGTAAAAGTAAATAACAGAAATTAAATAACGATAAATAAACTTGCGAGAATGTAAATTGCGATAAATTAAATGTTAATCAGTTAGCTGGGAACAGTTAGCCGGAACAGTTAGCGTGAAATCCTATCACAATTCCAATTAATTACTTCGTTTGTTTCTAACACTTTTTATTTTTGTCCAATGTTTTCTTCGTTATGCCACTTGTTGGATTCTGATAGGTCAAAATCCAAATATAAAATTTGAATGGTTATTCTGTGGTGAACGGATACGTATATTGGTAGTTGTAAGTAGGATAGTAAATGATCGTTGAATCAGATTCGAAGAATGTACAGTGTAACTTATTAATGTGAAATCTGAATATTTCTCGGGTACTACCCACCTGTTAAAATATTTTCATCATTAACAGTTTGTACGAAAGAATTTTTAATTACAATCTTTATGAAAATATACTTGCATATATATTTTCATCGAATGTAATCATGGATTTAATGAGTCGATAAGATATTAAACTCATTTGATTTATCGTTAATACTGGATTACATGATCTCTAAAATATTAAAAATTTCATAATCACCAAGTCGAACGAAAATATATGAGGTAGAACGTTACATAAAGCGAAGGTAATCGATGTAAAACGATATATAGAACGAAGATTATACTTGAAGTACAGATGATGATATTGAGGCGCGTGATGTTGATATCCAAGATACAGATCGTGATGTTGAGATTTACAAGAGTATTGTCGGCGTTGATGATGATGATACAGATTATGCTGCTGGTGCTGCTACTGATGTTTGTAACCTTCGCACCGTGTTCTCCAAAGTCGTCACACGAGCGCGAAGTTCGTTAATTTCTGCTAGTACACCAGGATGATTGGCGGTTGGGGTGAGTGAATGAACAAGATCCGAAATATGGGATAGGATATAATCGTGACGAGATACTCGAGATATGAGAGAGAAAATGGTTTCTCGAATAGGTTCGCCGGTAAGTGCTTCAGGTTCGTCGTCAATAGGGCAATGCGGTGGGTGAAAGGGATCACCTTCTTCTTGTCTCCAATAATTTAGCACACTACGAACCCATCCCCAATTCATCCAGAATAGATGATGGGAAATTGGTTGATCCATTCCAGTGACGCTGCCTTCGGAGCCCAAATGAAAATCCATATCAGCGTAGCTGTCGGAGTCGGAGGAATTTGAACTGGACGCGGAGTTCATCTTGTATAGTCGAGGAATGAATTTTTGGTTTGGGATAAATTATAGGAGTTGGGTTTGATATTCTTCAATACATAACTTACATATGTATTTATAATACTCAAAATCCCGTGATTTGCGGAGAATCTTTGAAATTCGTCAGGCAATGTCTATAGCAACAGATACGCTAGGATACAAATTTTGTCTATACACTATCGATGCACTAAATGCAGTAAGACGTGTCTAGACTTAAGAATACTAAGCAGGCAATTCCTAAGGATAATAAGCAGATGATTTCCGACTAGAATGATAAGCAAAACTTTTTGACATGCAGACACGGTCGAAGTCCAGACTCACTAATGTATCTTAACAACTATCAGTTAGACACACTAATAGGAGACCTGGTTCACTAAGACCAACGCTCTGATACCAACTGAAAATAAAAATCATAGTAAAAATCATTTTTCCAGAAAATAAACCTCCAATTCAAAGTTTAAGATGGTTTTTAATTATCCAACCCAAAACAGCCCCCGGTTGCACCCCGACGTCGTAAAAATAGTTTTTAAGGTGTTCTTTGAAAAACCAAGTTATACCTTGTTAAATTAGCATATATTTAAGTTATATTACAGGTCTTGAAGTATTTTAAAAGTTAAGTTAGAAGGATCTATTTAGTTTGCAAACAAGTTTGAAAACATTCAAACTATGTTCTTGTTGTTAAAATTTTATACCATAAAATAAGATAGCTATATATATATGAATCGAATAAGGTTATGAACATAGTTACTACCTCAAGTTCCTTGGACAAGGTTTCTGTAAAAGAGGAGTAAAAAGCTAGAACCAAAAGGGTGATGGAATTGGATGAAAGATTGGAAGTAAGTTTGTGTTCTTGGAAGGATTTCTTGAAGTGTTTTTGTAAGGTTTTTCTTATGGTGTTTAAGTGATGTTTTTGAAGCTAGATATTCATGGTATCTTGCTGGGATTATGATGAACACTTAAGGTTCTTAAGATTGTGTTTTGTTTAGAGAAAATGAGGTAATAAAGATTGAAAATGGATGGAGTATATAAAGCCTTAAAAAAACGTTTTTCATGGGAAACATGGACAAGATTTTCAAGTTGTTATTTTGTGAAATTAGTCAACAAACTTCCAAATTCTAATTACCTCTCATCTAGGGCAGTAATAATGGCTAGTTAGGTGGTGATTTGATGTGTATATATTAATAGTAAATACGTATAGAAGCTAGGTATGATACGAGTACATATACTCTAGATATACGTATAGAAATCTTGTGAAAAATGGAATGAAAATTCAAATATAGCTATCTTTTGTGAATACACTTATATTGTTTTATGTATTTAAGTCCTTAAAAAGTGATTAAATACATTACATATACGATATATGTATAAACATTATAGGTCATAAGTATTTATGTCAAATAACGTTACGTATGGTTATCGTTTTAAAAACTTAAGTTAGTAGTTTCAAAATATACTTGTAACTTATTGTTATTAATACAAAATGAGGTATTAAAACATTCTTAGATCATGTTAAATATGTATATATACATATATATACACAAACGTATAATTATCGTATATTGTATAGTTCGTGATATCATCGGTCAAACTAGACGGTCAAACGTTGTGTAAAACTCTTTTCGAAGACATAAGTCTCAACAATTTGGATTGCTTGTCATGTTGGTAAGGTTTAATTTATGTAAATATTAATCTTATAAGTATAGAATGATCGAAAAAGTGCGGGTCATTACAGTACCTACCCGTTAAATAAATTTCGTCCCGAAATTTTAAAATTGTACCTATTTTGCGTCATCGGGAAACAAGTGTGGATACTTTTGTTTCATTTGATCCTCTCGTTCCCAAGTAAACTCAGGACCTCTTCGAGCATTCCAACGAACCTTAACGATCGGTATGTTGCTCTGCTTGAGCCGTTTAACTTCACGATCCATGATTTCGATTGGTTCTTCGATGAATTGTAGTTTCTCGTCGACATGGATTTCTTCAAGAGGAATGGTGAGGTCTTCCTTTGCAAGACACTTCTTAAGGTTTGAGACGTGAAAAGTATTATGTACTCCGGCGAGTTGTTAACTCGAGTCGATAAGCTACCGGTCCAATGCGTTCGATGATCTTGAACGGGCCTACATACCTTGGGTTTAGTTTACCCCTTTTTCCAAAACGTATTACACCTTTCCAAGGTGACACCTTTAACATAACCATGTCACCGATCTGAAACTCTAATGGTTTCCTTCGGACATCGGCGTAGCTCTTTTGGCGACTACGGGCTGTTTTCAATCTCTCCTTGATTTGTACTATCTTTTCAGTAGTTTCATGTATGATCTCGGGACTAGTTAATTGTCGATCTCCTACTTCATTCCAACAGATAGGAGATCTACACTTCCTCCCATACAGTGCTTCAAATGGCGCAGCTTTAATGCTCGCATGATAACTATTATTATACGAGAATTCTGCTAACGGTAAATACTTATCCCATCCGTTTCCAAAATCGATCACACATGCCCTGAGCATGTCTTCAAGAGTCTGAATTGTTCTTTCACTCTGCCCGTCAGTTTGCGGATGATATGCGGTGCTCATATCCAAATGAGTTCCTAGGGCCTCCTATAGTGATTGCCAGAACTTTGAGGTAAATCTACTATCACGATCAGATATAATGGAAATAGGTATTCCATGCCTTGAAACAATTTCCTTTATATACAATCGTAATAGTTTCTCCATTCTATCCGTTTCCTTTATAGGCAAGAAATGTGCAGACTTGGTGAGACGATCAACAATCACCCAAATGGTGTCGTATCCCCAGGCAGTCTTTGGTAACTTCGTGATGAAATCCATGGTAATACCATCCCATTTCCATTCTGGGATTTCTGGTTGTTGAAGTAACCCTGACGGCTTTTGGTGTTCAGCTTTGACTTTGGAACAAGTTAAACATTCCCCAACATATGTTGCAACGTCTGTCTTTAAATTAGGCCACCAATAATGTGTCTTAAGATCTTGATACATCTTTCCGACTCCGGGATGTATCGAGTATCTTGTCTTATGTGCCTCGTTCAATATCAACTTCCTTAATCCACCCAACTTTGGTACCCAAATACGATTTGCAAAATATCGAATTCCATCTTCCCGCATAACGAGTTGCTTCTCATACTTCTTCATTATTTCATTTCCTATATTTTCTTTAGTAAGTGCTTCTCGTTGAACTTCTTTGATTTGTGAGTTGAGATTCATGCGAATTTTTATGTTCATCGCTCGTACTCGAATTGGTTCTCGTTCCTTTCTGCTTAGAGCGTCGGCCACCACGTTTGCTTTCCCGGGATGATAACGAATTTCACAATCATAGTCATTTATTAACTCAACCCACCTACGTTGCCTCATGTTCAGCTGTTTTTGATCGAAAATATGTTGAAGGCTTTTATGATCAGTAAACACAGTGCATTTAACCCCATACAAGTAGTGTCTCCATATCTTCAATGCAAACACAACTGCTCCCAATTCTAGATCATGCGTCGTATAATTCCGCTCGTGAATCTTTAATTGTCGGGATGCGTATGCAATAACTTTCTTCCGTTGCATAAGAACGCAACCAAAACCTTGTCGCGAAGCGTCACAATATATTTCGAAATCATCGTTCCCTTCTGGTAACGATAAAATAGGCGCCGTAGTCAACTTCTTTTTCAGTAATTGAAATGCACTCTCCTGCTCAGAAGTCCATTCATATTTCTTCCCTTTTTGCGTTAACGCTGTTAACGGCTTAGCTATTCGGGAAAAATCTTGAATAAACCTTCTATAATAACCGGCTAAACCCAAAAATTGGCGTATCTGTATTGGTGTCTTAGGAGTCTCCCATTTTTCAATGGCTTCAATTTTTGCTGGATCAACCTAAATTCCTTTGCTACTAACAACGTGGCCAAGAAATTGCACTTCTTTCAACCAGAAAGCACATTTAGAAAATTTAGCATATAGCTGTTCTTTTCTCAACAACTCTAATATCAACCTTAAATGCTGCTCATGCTCTTGCTCACTCTTGGAATAGATAAGAATATCATCAATGAAAACGATAACAAACTTATCTAAATATGGACTACAAACTCGATTCATGAGGTCCATGAATACAGCTGGCGCATTTGTCAACCCAAACGGCATGACCAAAAATTCGTAATGACCATAACGTGTCCGAAAAGCAGTTTTCGGTATATCTTCTTCTTTGACGCATAATTGATGATAGCCTGATCTTAGGTCAATTTTCGAATAAACACATGATCCTTGGAGTTGATCAAATAAGTCATCAATTCTCGGTAGTGGATACCGATTTTTGATAGTTAACTTATTTAATTCACGATAATCTATACACATCCTAAAAGATCCATCTTTCTTTTTAACAAATAGAATCGGAGCTCCCCACGGTGAAGTACTTGGTCGTATGAATCCACGATCCAGTAATTCTTTTAACTGACTCTGAAGTTCTTTTAACTCGGACGGTGCAAGTCTATATGGAGCACGGGCAACTGGTGCAGCTCCTGGTACTAAATCTATTTGAAATTCTACAGATCTAAATGGAGGTAATCCCGGCAACTCTTCCGGAAAAACTTCAGGAAAATCTCTTGCCACAGGCACGTCGTTGATGCACTTCTCTTTTTCTTTCTTTTCGACTTTATTAACATGTGCTAAGATAGCATAGCACCCTTTCTTCAAGCAATTTTGAGCTTTCAAATAACTAATGAGTTTTAGCTTTGAGTTACCCTTCTCTCCATAAATCATCACCGGCATTTTATCCTTAAAAGGAATGCGAATTGCCTTCTTGGCACACACAACTTCAGCTCCTACTTTAGACATCCAGTCCATGCCGACTATTACATCAAAACTTCCTAATTCTACGGGTATTAAGTCAATTTTAAATGTTTCTCCGGCTAAATTTATTTTACAATCACGGCAAATTTTATCGGCTTTAATTAGTTTACCATTAGCTAACTCAATCATGTACTTAGCATCTAGAGGTAATGATGAACAATTCAATTTAGCGTAAAATCCTCTACTCACGTAACTTCTATCGGCACCAGTATCAAATATAATAGATGCGGATAAGTTATTAATGGTAAACGTACCCGTAACAAGCTCCGGGTCTTCACACGCCTCTCTAGCATTAATAACAAATGCTCTTCCACGTGCAGATCCATTATTCTTCTCTGGATTCGGACACTGGCTCTTATAGTGACCTTGTTTTCCACACCCATAACAAGTAATGGTAGCCAAAGCAGTTCTATTTGCATTGGTGGCAGGAGTCTTGGTACCATTTGTATTTGTAACGAGAGCCCTACAATCTTCAGCAAGATGACCCTTTCGATTACATTTGTTGCATACCACATTACAGTAGCCAGAGTGATGTTTGTGGCATCGGTTACATAAAGGATTTTGTCCTTTATAACCAAAGCTTAAACCACTACCCGCACCTTGCGTGATTTCTTGTTTCTTAAAAGATTGTTGTTGGTTACCTCGATCATAATTTCCATTCCACTTTCTTTTGTTACCTGATACCTTCACATCAGTATTGGATACTTTCTTATCCATGATGACCTGATCCATTAGCTCGTTTGCCATGGTTATAGCTTCATGAATTGTCTTAGGTTTCGATGCTGTAACATTTGCCTTGACCTTTTTGGGCAAACCATCTTTGTACATTTCAATCTTCCGTTCTTCGGTTGGGACCAATTCAGGACATAGCAAAACTAATTCCATGAATCGCTGATTGTAGTTGGTGATTTCAGTACCAACAACCTTCAGGCTTCGTAATTCATCTTCCAACTTCCTAACCTAGTTCCTTGGACAATACTCGTTGATTAACATTGTTTTGAATTCTTCCCAAGGAGTATCATAAGCTACATCTCCTCCTACAGCCTTCACATAATTTTTCCACCACGTGAGTGCACTATCTTGTAAAGTGCACGATGCATACTTGGTCATGTCCTTTTCAACACAACCACTTATTTTAAACACAGTCTCCATCTTTTCTATCCACCGGGTTAAACCGATCGGTCCTTCTGTTCCACTGAATGATGAGGGCTTGCAAGCTTGAAAAGTTTTGTAAGTGCACCCCACACGAGGATTTGGGTTAACTGCAGCACCTCTTGCAGCCTCGACCCATAACATTTTGTCGTTCACTCGCTGATTGATGAGTTCCTGGATTTCTTGTTCCGTCATTCGGTTCAATCGCGCCATATTCTTCTATAAGAATGAAAAGAAAATAATTATTCACATGGAATATTATAGATGTAGTGTATATTTACAGTACATTATAGCTTATTAATTATATGAACCAGGTATTATTATAAAAGCCTTTTCTTCTTATTAGCGTTTTATAATTATATCTAGGGTAGTACCTACCCGTTAATGTCCATACTTAATAGCTTAGTACAGAATCAATTACTACCATCTAAATAATACTTAACCATGGAAAATTATTGCATTTCACACTTCACTATTTTACATATACTTATCTTACATCAAACATTAAGCAAACCACACTAATAATATTATACAAAACATTATATGATCCCATGGTTTAATAAGGCAGCGCATCGTTTGGTCTATTTTCTAAGACGTTTAGGTTCAATGAATCGCCTAACGCTCATCCTAGCTGTCTGCCTATATTTTGGCTGTGGGACTGAAGAACTGGATGCCGGGATAGAACGAATAGGAATAGCGGGAATAGGGGTGGTAGTGTCTAGTGGAGTTGGTGCCACATCATCCTTATTAAACTCAAGATTTGAATTTTCTAATTCATTAGCCTTTCGTTTCTTTCCTAGTTCGAACTTGTCTTTCGTAATTTCCTGTATTTCTTCCTCGGGTTCACTTTCCTCCTCGGGTTCACTTTCCTCCTCGGGTTCACTTTCCTCCTCGGGTTCACTTTCCGGGTTCTCTATAGTTGGTTCATCCGGAATTTGTGAGTCTTCCCCAAAGATATTATTTTCGTCATCGGATAGGTTAATGACTGAAACACCATCTGAAGATTCTGATTCGGAGTCGCTGAATGTGATAATAAGTTTTGAGCCCGACATCTACAACAACTAACCCATTAGTACTACATAATATTTACATATAAATTTTAACCAACAATGATAAGCAATGGTTTTTAAAATCAGACCCGGTCAAAGTCCAGACTTACTAATGTATCCTAACGACTTCTCGGTTAGACACACTAATGCAAACCTGGTTCGCTAAGACCACCGCTCTGATACCACATGTCATAACCCGTCCTTAACCATAAGAACGTGTTAGATAACGTATGATTTCATTGCGAGGTATTGACCTCTATATGCGACATTTTTAAAAGAACAACTGCATTTATTTTACATTACAAACCATAACTCTTATGATAATACAAGCTTTAGACAATATAAAGATGATTATCGTTTAGCGATAATCTTAGACTTACAAACTTTACATGTGATGATAACAATACGATTTCTAGCATATTTTACATTACAAATCCTCCGATATGCAGTTTTATTTTTGACACAAATATGCATACTCAAGATCTTGTTTAAATTCAACATGTTGCAGCGGAAGCTTCTAATTATCACCTGAGAATAGACATGTTTAAAACGTCAACATAAAGTTGGTGAGATATAGGTTTAATGCCGGCAGCAATATATATATATATATAGACCACAAGATTTCATATATAAACATTTTAATAAAAATATTCTAAGTGGTTGAGCACTTGGTAACCATACTTAACATTTAATCACGTCGCATATTCCCTTTATTATGAAATCTTACTACACCGTACCAAGTGTAGTCACGAAACGAAGTACTGTGCAACCGTTGAATACTGGTCGTCCAGTCTGGTTGGGGTTGTCAGGCCCGATAGATCTATCAACAGGATTCGCGTTTACAATACCGCTGTAAATAACAGTTACCAAGCTACAGGGAAGTATGCCAGTGGTACAACTCAACGTAGAATATATTTTTCAGTTACTTGTGTCCATAACGTAAAACATAAAATACAAGTATTCTCATCCCGAAATACTTAGAGTTTAAAAGTGGGACTATATACTCACTTTTGTCTTGAAGATATGTAATTTCGACTTGGTCTCCGATTGATATCACGAACCTATCCATATATAATTTATCAATATATTTTCATTTTAAACAAACGTCACATATATATACTTATAATACTTTTAATAATTCATTAGTCCGTAGTTAGCAGTCCGATGTTAGTAATTCAATTTTAATGGTTCATTTTTAGGTGTTTAATAAACCCCCAACGAAATAAATAAAACCCCCATCGTATATGTATTGGTCGAGATTAATCTTGTCCCACGGTACCGGTGTTGTCAAATGACGTGTTGCGTACAATCATGGGATCTTATGATTAATCTTCTCGTATTGTTTACGGGTGATCCTGAACCATATAAAATTAAATTATGAGTACATATATATAAAATATCATGTTATTTTAAAAAGATGTGATTTATTTAATTTTCTCCAATTATTTTCGTAGCTAAACTAGTCTTGGATATCCGATTTTGTTTTGGTCGTAGTTTCTTCGTTACAACTCCGTTTTCGTTGGTTCAACTTGCCACTTCCTTGGATCGAGTCCCTCTTTAAGACTATGAACTGTAAATACCTTATTTTGTATTCGAAATCACAGGTCATAGGTCAAACTTTAGTGAAACTTATGAAGTTAATCATTTTCCATCATGTAAACAACCTTAAATGATTATTTTTCTAAAAATACTTATACTTTGAGTTAAATCATGAAATTTTTATGTGTTATCATATTCATAGTAAAAATCATTTTTCCAGAAAATAAACCTCCAATTCAAAGTTTAAGATGGTTTTTAATTATCCAACCCAAAACAGCCCCCGTTTGCACCCCGACGTCGTAAAAACAGTTTTTAAGGTGTTCTTTGAAAAACCAAGTTATACCTTATTAAATTAGCATATATTTAAGTTATATTACAGGTCTTGAAGTATTTTAAAAGTTAAGTTAGAAGGATCTATTTAGTTTGCAAACAAGTTTGAAAACATTCAAACTATGTTCTTGTTGTTAAAATTTTATACCATAAAATAAGATAGCTATATATATATGAATCGAATAAGGTTATGAACATAGTTACTACCTCAAGTTCCTTGGACAAGGTTGCTGTAAAAGAGGAGTAAAAAGCTAGAACCAAAAGGGTGATGGAATTGGATGAAAGATTGGAAGTAAGTTTGTGTTCTTGGAAGGATTTCTTGAAGTGTTTTTGTAAGGTTTTTCTTATGGTGTTTAAGTGATGTTTTTGAAGCTAGATATTCATGGTATCTTGCTGGGATTATGATGAACACTTAAGGTTCTTAAGATTGTGTTTTGTTTAGAGAAAATGAGGTAATAAAGATTGAAAATGGATGGAGTATATAAAGCCTTAAAAAAAACGTTTTTCATGGGAAACATGGACAAGATTTTCAAGTTGTTATTTTGTGAAATTAGTCAACAAACTTCCAAATTCTAATTACCTCTCATCTAGGGCAGTAATAATGGCTAGTTAGGTGGTGATTTTATGTGTATATACTAATAGTAAATACGTATAGAAGCTAGGTATGATACGAGTACATATACTCTAGATATACGTATAGAAATCTTGTGAAAAATGGAATGAAAATTCAAATATAGCTATCTTTTGTGAATACACTTATATTGTTTTATGTATTTAAGTCCTTAAAAAGTGATTAAATACATTACATATACGATATATGTATAAACATTATAGGTCATAAGTATTTATGTCAAATAACGTTACGTATGGTATCGTTTTAAAAACTTAAGTTAGTAGTTTCAAAATATACTTGTAACTTATTGTTATTAATACAAAATGAGGTATTAAAACATTCTTAGATCATGTTAAATATGTATATATACATATATATACACAAACGTATAATTATCATATATTGTATAGTTCGTGATATCATCGGTCAAACTAGACGGTCAAACGTTGTGTAAAACTCTTTTCGAAGACATAAGTCTCAACAATTTGGATTGCTTCCGTCATAACCCGTCCTTAACCGTAAGAATGTGTTAGATAACGTATGATTTCATTGCGAGGTATTGACCTCTATATGCGACATTTTTAAAAGAAAAACTGCATATATTATACATTACAAACCATGATTATTATTTTTGATACAAGCTTTGGACGAAATAAAGATGATTATCATTTAGCGATAATCTTCGACTTACAAACTTTACAAATGATGATAACAACATGATTTCTAGCATATTTTACAACACAAGTTCTTGGATATGCAGTCTTATTTTTGACACAAATATGCGTACGCAAGATCCTGCTCAAATTCAACATAATGCAGCGGAAACTTCTAATTATCACCTGAGAATAAACATGTTTAAAACGTCAACATAAAGTTGGTGAGATATAGGTTTAGTGCCGGCAGCAATATATATATAGACCACAAGATTTCGTATATAAACAGTTTAATAAAAATATTCTAAGTGGTTGAGCACTTGGTAACCATACTTAACAATTAATCACGTCGCATATTCCCTTTAATATGAAATCTTACTACACTGTACCAAGTGTAGTCACGAAACGAAGTACTGTGCAACCGTTGAATACTGGTCGTCCAGTCCGGTTGGGGTTGTCAAGCCCGATAGATCTATCAACAGGATTCGCGTTTACAATACCGCTGTAAATATTAGTTACCAAGCTACAGGGAAGTATGCCAGTGGTACAACTCAACGTAGAATATATTTTTCAGTTACTTGTGTCCATAACGTAAAACATAAAATACATGTATTCTCATCCCGAAATATTTAAAGTTTAAAAGTGGGACTATATACTCACTTTCGTCTTGAAGATATATATATTTTGACTTGGTCTCCCGGTTGATATCACGAACCTATCCATATATAATATATCAATACCTTTTCTTTTTAAACAACATCACATATATATTCTTGTTATACTTTTAATACTTTTTATAATTCCTTAGTCCGTAGTTAGCAGTTCGTTGTTAGTAATTCAATTTTAATGGTTCATATTTAGATGTTTAATAAACCCCAACGAAATAAATAAAACCCCCAACGTATATGTATTGGTCGAGATTAATCTTGACCCACGGTACCGGTGTTGTCAAATGACGTGTTGCGTACATAAAGTACCGGTGTTGTCAAATGACGTGTTGCGTACAAACATGGGATCTTATGATTAATCTTCTCGTGTTGTTTACGGGTGATCCTGAACCATATAAAATTGAATTATGAGTACATATATATAAAATATCATGTTATCTTAAAAAGATGTGATTTATTTTAATTTTCTCCAATTAATCCCGAAGTTAAACTAGTCTTGGATAGCCAATTTTGTTTCGGTCATAGTTTCTTCGTTACAACTCCGTATTCGTTGATTCAACTTGCCATCTCCTTGGATCGAGTTCCTCTTTAAGACTATGAACTGTAAATATCTTAGTTTGTATTCAAAATCACACGGCATAGGTAAAACTTTAGTGAAACTTATGAAGTTAAACCTTTTCCTTTATGTAGGCAACCTTAAATGATTATTTTTCTAAAAATACTTATACTTTGAATTAAATCATGAAATTTTTATGTGTTACCATATTCATAGTAAAAATCATTTTTCCAGAACATAAACCTTCAATTCAAAGTTTAAGATGGTTTTTAATTATCCAACCCAAAACAGCCCCCGGTTACACTCTGACGTCGTAAAAACAGTTTTTAAGGTGTTCTTTGAAAAACCAAGTTATACCTTGTTAAATTAGCATATATTTAAGTTATATTACAGGTCTTGAAGTATTTTAAAAGTTAAGTTAGAAGGATCTATTTAGTTTGCAAACAAGTTTGAAAACATTCAAACTATGTTCTTGTTGTTAAAATTGTATACCACAAAATATGATAGCTATATATATATGAATCGAATAAGGTTATGAACATAGATACTACCTCAAGTTCCTTGGACAAGGTTTCTGTAAAAGAGGAGTAAGAACCTAGAACCAAAAGGGTGATGGAATTGGATGAAAGATTGAAAGTAAGTTTGTGTTCTTGGAAGGATTTCTTGAAGTGTTTTTGTAAGGTTTTCTTATGAGATTTAAGTGTTGTTTTTGAAGCTAAATGATGGAGAAAATGCTTGGAGATGATCAAGTATGAAGTTAAGAGTATTTTGAGAGAGAAATGGAAGTGTAAGTATGAGAAAATGGGGTGAAGAAATGGTGTGCATGCATAAAAACGTTTTTAGGTTATAAAGGAAAAAAAATATACCTAACTTTGTTTTCTTGCAAATAATTCATGCTACTTGACAAATGGTTGGTTCCACATGTTTCTTAATCATTTAAGGCTGCTAAGGAGCAGATTTTTTTGGTATATACCAATAGTAAATACATCTAGAAGCTGCGTATGATACGAGTACATATACTCTAGATATACGAAAAGAAATTTTGTGAAAAATGGAATGAGGATTCAAATATAGCTATCTTTTGTGAATACACTTATATGGTTTTATGTATTTAAGTTCTTAAAAGTGATTAAATTCATTACTTATACGATATATGTATAAACATTATAGGTCATAAGTATTTAAGTCAAATAACGTTGCGTATGGTTATCGTTTTGAAAACTTAAGTTAGTAGTTTCAAAATATACATATAACTTATTGTTATTAATACAAAATGAGATATTAAAACATTCTTAGATCATGTTAAATATGTATATATACATATATATACACAAACGTATAATTATCATATGTTATATAGTTCGTGATATCATCGGTCAAACTAGACGGTCAAACGTTGTGTAAAACTCTTTTCAAAAACATAAATCTCAACAATTTGGATTGCTTATCATGTTGGTAAGGTTTAATTTATGTAAATATTAATCTTACAAGTATAGAATGATCGAAAAAGTGCGGGTCATTACAGTACCTACCCGTTAAATAAATTTCGTCCCGAAATTTTAAAATTGTAACTATTTTGCGTCATCGGGAAACAAGTGTGGATACTTTTGTTTCATTTGATCCTCTCGTTCCCAAGTAAACTCGGGACCCCTTCGAGCATTCCAACAAACCTTAACGATCGGTATGTTGCTCTGCTTGAGCCGTTTAACTTCACGATCCATGATTTCGATTGGTTCTTCGATGAATTGTAGTTTCTCGTCGACATGGATTTCTTCAAGAGGAATGGTGAGGTCTTCCTTTGCAAGACACTTCTTAAGGTTTGAGACGTGAAAGGTATTATGTACTCCGGCGAGTTGTTGCGGTAACTCGAGTCGATAAGCTACCGGTCCAATGCGTTCGATGATCTTGAACGGGCCTACATACCTTGGGTTTAGTTTACCCCTTTTTCCAAAACGTATTACACCTTTCCAAGGTGACACCTTTAACATAACCATGTCACCGATCTGAAACTCTAATGGTTTCCTTCGAACATCGGCGTAGCTCTTTTGGCGACTACGGGTTGTTTTCAATCTCTCCTTGATTTGTACTATCTTCTCAGTCGTTTCGTGTATGATCTCGGGACCAGTTAATTGTCGATCTCCTACTTCATTCCAACAAATAGGAGATCTACACTTCCTTCCGTACAATGCTTCGAATGGCGCAGCTTTAATGCTCGCATGATAACTATTATTATACGAGAATTCTGCTAATGGTAGATATTTATCCCATCCGTTTCCAAAATCGATCACACATGCCCTGAGCATGTCTTCAAGAGTCTGAATCGTTCTTTCACTCTGCCCGTCGGTTTGCGGATGATACGCGGTACTCATATCCAAACGAGTTCCTAGGGCCTCCTGTAGTGATTGCCAGAACTTTGATGTAAATCTACTATCACGATCGGATATAATGGAAATAGGTATTCCATGCCTTGAAACAACTTCCTTTATATACAATCGTAATAGTTTCTCCATTCTATCCGTTTCCTTTATAGGCAAGAAGTGTGCAGACTTGGTGAGACGATCAACAATCACCCAAATGGTGTCGTATCCCCAGGCAGTCTTTGGTAACTTCGTGATGAAATCCATGGTAATACCATCCCATTTCCATTCTGGGATTTCTGGTTGTTGAAGTAACCCTGACGGCTTCTGGTGTTCAGCTTTGACTTTGGAACAAGTTAAACATTCCCCAACATATGTTGCAACGTCTGTCTTTAAATTAGGCCACCAATAATGTGTCTTAAGATCTTGGTACATCTTTCCAACTCCAGGATGTATCGAGTATCTTGTCTTATGTGCCTCATTTAATATCAACTTCCTTAATCCACCCAACTTCGGTACCCAAATACGATTTGCAAAATATCGAATTCCATCTTCCCGCATAACGAGTTGCTTCTCATACTTCTTCATTATTTCATTTCCTATATTTTCTTTAGTAAGTGCTTCTCGTTGAACTTCTTTGATTTGTGAGTTGAGATTCATGCGAATTTTTATGTTCATCGCTCGTACTCGAATTGGTTCTCGTTCCTTTCTGCTTAAAGCATCGGCCACCACGTTCGCCTTCCCGGGATGATAACGAATTTCACAATCATAGTCGTTTATTAACTCGACCCACCTACGTTGTTTCATGTTCAGCTGTTTCTGATCAAAAATATGTTGAAGGCTTTTATGATCAGTAAACACAGTGCATTTAACCCCATACAAGTAGTGTCTCCATATCTTCAATGCAAACACGACTGCTCCCAGTTCTAGATCATGCGTCGTATAATTCCGCTCGTGAATCTTCAATTGTCGGGATGCGTATGCAATAACTTTCTTTCGTTGCATAAGAACGCAACCAAAACCTTGTCGCGAAGCGTCACAATATATTTCAAAATCATCGTTCCCTTCTGGTAACGATAAAATAGGCGCCGTAGTTAACTTCTTCTTTAGTAATTGAAATGCACTCTCCTGCTCAGAAGTCCATTCATATTTCTTCCCTTTTTGCGTTAACGCTGTCAACGGCTTAGCTATTCGGGAAAAATCTTGAATAAACCTTCTATAATAACCGGCTAAACCCAAAAATTGGCGTATCTGCGTTGGTGTCTTAGGAGTCTCCCATTTTTCAATGGCTTCAATTTTTGCTGGATCAACCTAAATTCCTTTGCTACTAACAACGTGGCCAAGAAATTGCACTTCCTTCAACCAGAAAGCACATTTAGAAAATTTAGCATATAGCTGTTCTTTTCTCAACAACTCTAATATCAACCTTAAATGCTGCTCATGCTCTTGCTCACTCTTGGAATAGATAAGAATATCATCAATGAAAACGATAACAAACTTATCTAAATATGGACTACAAACTCGATTCATGAGGTCCATGAATACAGCTGGCGCATTTGTCAACCCAAACGGCATGACCAAAAATTCGTAATGACCATAACGTGTCCGAAAAGCAGTTTTCGGAATGTCCTCTTCTTTGACACGTAATTGATGATAGCCCGACCTTAAGTCAATTTTTGAGTACACACATGATCCTTGGAGTTGATCAAATAAGTCGTCAATTCTCGGTAGTGGATACCGATTCTTGATAGTTAACTTATTTAATTCACGATAATCTATACACATCCTAAAAGATCCATCTTTCTTTTTAACAAATAGAATCGGAGCTCCCCACGGCGAAGTACTTGGTCGTATGAATCCATGATCCAGTAATTCTTTTAACTGACTCTGAAGTTCTTTTAACTCGGACGGTGCAAGTCTATATGGAGCACGAGCCACTGGTGCAGCTCCTGGTACTAAATCTATTTGAAATTCTACAGATCTAAATGGAGGTAATCCCGGCAACTTTTCCGGAAAGACTTCAGGAAAATCTCTTGCCACAGGCACGTCATTGATGCTCTTCACTTTTTCCTTTGTTTCGACTTTATTAACATGTGCTAAGATAGCATAGAACCCTTTCTTCAAGCACTTTTGAGCTTTCAAATAACTAATGAGTTTTAGCTTTGAGTTACCCTTCTCTCCATAAATCATTACTGGCGTTTTATCCTTACGAGGAATGCGAATTGCCTTCTTGGCGCACACAACTTCAGCTCCTATTTTGGACATCCAGTCCATGCCGACTATTACGTCAAAACTTCCTAATTCTACGGGTATCAAGTCAATTTTAAACGTTTCTCCGGCTAAATTTATTTTACAATCACGGCAAATTTTATCGGCTTTAATTAGTTTACCATTAGCTAACTCAATCATGTACTTAGCATCGAGAGGTAATGATGAACAATTCAATTTAGCGTGAAAGTCTCTACACACGTAACTTCTATCAGCACCAGTATCAAATATAATAGATGCGGATAAGTTATTAATGGTAAACGTACCCGTAACAAGCTCCGGGTCTTCACATGCCTCTTTAGCATTAATAACAAATGCTCTTCCACGTGCAGGTCCGATATTCTTCTCTGGATTCGGGCACTGGCTCTTATAGTGACCTTGTTTTCCACACCCAAAACAAGTAATGGTAGCCAAAGCAGTTCTATTTGCATTGGTGGCAGGAGTCTTTGTACCATTTGTATTTGTAACGAGAGCCCTACAATCTTCAGCAAGATGACCCTTTCGATTACATTTGTTGCATACCACATTACAGTAACCAGAGTGATGTTTGTGGCATCGGTTGCATAAAGGATTTTGTCCTTTATAACCAAAGCTTAAACCACTACCCGTACCTTGCGTGTTTTCTTGTTTCTTAAAAGATTGTTGTTGGTTACCTCGATCATAATTTCCATTCCACTTTCTTTTGTTACCTGATACCTTCACATCAGTATTGGATACTTTCTTATCCATGATGACCTGATCCATTAGCTCGTTTGCCATGGTTATAGCTTCATGAATTGTCTTAGGTTTCGATGCTGTAACATTTGCCTTGACCTTTTTGGGCAAACCATCTTTGTACATTTCAATCTTCCGTTCTTCGGTTGGAACCAATTCAGGACATAGCAAAACTAATTCCATGAATCGCTGATTGTAGTTGGTGATTTCAGTACCAATAACCTTCAGACTTCGTAACTCATCTTCCAACTTCCTAACCTCGTTCCTTGGACAATATTCATTGATTAACATTGTTTTGAATTCTTCCCACGGAGTATCATAAGCTACATCTCCTCCTACAGCCTTCACATAATTTTTCCACCACGTGAGTGCACTATCTTGTAAAGTGCACGATGCGTATTTGGTCATGTCCTTTTCAACACAACCACTGATTTTGAACACAGTTTCCATCTTTTCTATCCACCGGGTTAAACCGATCGGTCCTTCTGTTCCACTGAATGATGAGGGCTTGGAAGCTTGAAAAGTTTTGTAAGTGCACCCCACACGAGGATTTGGGTTAACTGCAGCACCTCTTGCAGCCTCGACCCATAACATTATGTCGTTCACTCGCTGATTGATGAGTTCCTGGATTTCTTGTTCCGTCATTCGGTTCAATCGCGCCATATTCTTCTATAAGAATGAAAAGAAAATAATTATTCACATGGAATATTATAGATGTAGTGTATATTTACAGTACATTATAGCTTATTAATAATATGAACCAGGTATTATTATAAAAGTCTTTTCTTCTTATTAGCGTTTTATAATTATATCTAGGGTAGTACCTACCCGTTAATGTCCATACTTAATAGCTTAGTACAGAATCAATTACTACCATCTAAATAATACTTAACCATGGAAAATTATTGCATTTCACACTTCACTATTTTACATATGCTTATCTTACATCGAACATTAAGCAAACCACACTAATAATATTATACAAAACATTATATGATCCCATGGTTTAATACGGCAGCGCATCGTTTGGTCTACTTTCTAGGACGTTTAGGTTCAAAGAATCGCTTAACGCTTATCCTGGCTGTCTGCCTATATTTTGGCTGTGGGACTGAAGAACTGGATGCCGGGATAGAACGAATAGGAATAGCGGGAATAGGGGTGGTAGTGTCTAGTGGAGTTGGTGCCACATCATCCTTATTAAACTCAGGATTTGAATTTTCTAATTCATTAGCCTTTCGTTTCTTTCCTAGTTCGAACTCTTCTTTTGTAATTTCCTGTATTTCTTCCTCGGGTTCACTTTCCTCCTCGGGTTCACTTTCCGGGTTCTCTATAGTCGGTTCATCCGGAATTTGTGAGTCTTCCCCAAAGATATTATTTTCGTCATCGGATAGGTTAATGACTGGAACACCATCTGAAGATTCTGGTTCGGAGTCGCTGAACGTGATGACAAGTTTTGAGCCCGACATCTATCACACAACAACTAACCCATTAGTACTTACATAATATTTACATATAAATTTTAACCAACAATGATAAGCAATGGTTTTTAAATCAGACCCGGTCAAAGTCCAGACTTACTAATGTATCCTAACGACTTATCAGTTAGACACACTAATGCAAACCTGGTTCGCTAAGATATGGAGACACTACTTGTATGGGGTTAAATGCACTGTGTTTACTGATCATAAAAGCCTTCAACATATTTTTGATCAGAAACAGCTGAACATGAGACAACGTAGGTGGGTCGAGTTATTAAACGACTATGATTGTGAAATTCGTTATCATCCCGGGAAGGCGAACGTGGTGGCCGATGCTTTAAGCAGAAAGGAACGAGAACCAATTCGAGTACGAGCGATGAACATAAAAATTCGCATGAATCTCAACTCACAAATCAAAGAAGTTCAACGAGAAGCACTTACTACAGAAAATATAGGAAATGAAATAATGAAGAAGTATGAGAAGCAACTCGTTATGCGGGAAGATGGAATTCGATATTTTGCAAATCGTATTTGGGTACCGAAGTTGGGTGGATTAAGGAAGTTGATATTAAATGAGGCACATAAGACAAGATACTCGATACATCCTGGAGTTGGAAAGATGTACCAAGATCTTAAGACACATTATTGGTGGCCTAATTTAAAGACAGACGTTGCAACATATGTTGGGGAATGTTTAACTTGTTCCAAAGTCAAAGCTGAACACCAGAAGCCGTCAGGGTTACTTCAACAACCAGAAATCCCAGAATGGAAATGGGATGGTATTACCATGGATTTCATCACGAAGTTACCAAAGACTGCCTGGGGATACGACACCATTTGGGTGATTGTTGATCGTCTCACCAAGTCTGCACATTTCTTGCCTATAAAGGAAACGGATAGAATGGAGAAACTATTACGATTGTATATAAAGGAAGTTGTTTCAAGGCATGGAATACCTATTTCCATTATATCCGATTGTGATAGTAGATTTACATCAAAGTTCTGGCAATCACTACAGGAGGCCCTAGGAACTCGTTTGGATATGAGTACCGCGTATCATCCGCAAACCGACGGGCAGAGTGAAAGAACGATTCAGACTCTTGAAGACATGCTCAGGGCATGTGTGATCGATTTTGGAAACGGATGGGATAAATATCTACCATTAGCAGAATTCTCGTATAATGATAACTACATATCGTAAAACATAAAATACATGTATTCTCATCCCGAAATACTTAGAGTTTAAAAGTGGGACTATATACTCACTTTCGTCTTGAAGATATATATAATTTGACTTGGTCTCCGGTTGATATCACGAACCTATCCATATATAATATATCAATACCTTTTCTTTTTAAACAACGTCACATATATATACTTGTTATACTTTTAATACTTTTAATAATTCCTTAGTCCGTAGTTAGCAGTTCGTTGTTAGTAATTCAATTTTAATGGTTCATATTTAGATGTTTAATAAACCCCCAACGAAATAAATAAAACCCCATCGTATATGTATTGGTCGAGATTAATCTTGACCCACGGTACCGGTGTTGTCAAATGACGTGTTGCGTACATAAAGTACCGGTGTTGTCAAATGACGTGTTGCGTACAATCATGGGATCTTATGATTAATCTTCTCGTGTTGTTTACGGGTGATCCTGAACCATATAAAATTGAATTATGAGTACATATATATAAAATATCATGTTATCTTAAAAAGATGTGATTTATTTTAATTTTCTCCAATTAATCCCGAAGTTAAACTAGTCTTGGATAGCCAATTTTGTTTCGGTCGTAGTTTCTTCGTTACAACTCCGTATTCGTTGATTCAACCATATTCATAGTAAAAATCATTTTTCCAGAACATAAACCTCCAATTCAAAGTTTAAGATGGTTTTTAATTATCCAACCCAAAACAGTCCCCGGTTACACTCCGACGTCGTAAAAACAGTTTTTAAGGTATTCTTTGAAAAACCAAGTTTTACCTTGTTAAGTTAGCATATATTTAAGTTATATTACAGGTCTTGAAGTATTTTAAAAGTTAAGTTAGAAGGATCTATTTAGTTTGCAAACAAGTTTGAAAACTTTCAAACTATGTTCTTGTTGTTAAACTTTTATACCACAAAATAAGATAGCTATATATATATGAATCGAATAAGGTTATGAACATAGATTCTACCTCAAGTTCCTTGGACAAGGTTGCTGTAAAAGAGGAGTAAGAACCTAGAACTAAAAGGGTGATGGAATTGGATGAAAGATTGGAAGTAAGTTTGTGTTCTTGGAAGGATTTCTTGAAGTGTTTTTGTAAGGTTTTCTTATGAGGTTTAAGTGTTGTTTTTGAAGCTAAATGATGGGGAAAATGCTTGGAGATGATCAAGTATGAAGTTAAGAGTATTTTGAGAGAGAAATAGAAGTGTAAGTATGAGAAAATGGGGTGAAGAAATGGTGTGCATGTATAAAAACGTTTTTTGGTTATAAAGGAAAAAAAAGATACCTAACTTTGTTTTCTTGCTAAATAATTCATGCTACTTGACAAATGGTTGGTTCCACATGTTTCTTAATCATTTAAGGCTGCTAAGGAGCAGATTTTTATTGGTATATACCAATAGTAAATACATCTAGAAGCTGCGTATGATACGGGTACATATACCCTAGGTATACGTATAGAAATCTTTGAGGAAACGGAACGAGGATTCAAATATAGCTATCTTTTGTAAATATACTTATATGGTTTTATGTATTTAAGTTCTTAAAAGTGATTAAATACATTACTTATACGATATATGTATAAACATTATAAGTCTTAAGTATTTATGTCAAATAACGTTACGTATGGTTATCGTTTTGAAAACTTAAGTTAGTAGTTTCAAAATATACTTATAACTTATTGTTATTAATACAAAATGAGATATTAAAACATTCATTAATCATGTTTAATATATATATATATTCATATATATACACAAACTTATAATTATCATATATTGTATAGTTCGTGATATCATCGGTCAAACTAGACGGTCAAACGTTGTGTAAAACTCTTTTCGAAAACATAAGTCTCAACAATTTAGATTGCTTATCATGTTGGTAAGGTTTAATTTATGTAAATATTAATCTTATAAATATAGAACGATCGAAAAAGTGCGGGTCGTTACATTACCTCCCCGTTAAATAAATTTCGTCCCGAAATTTTAAAATTGTACCTATTTTGCGTCATCGAGAAACAAGTGTGGATACTTTTGTTTCATCTGATCCTCTCGTTCCCACGTAAACTCGGGACCTCTTCGAGCATTCCAACGAACCTTAACGATCGGTATGTTGCTCTGCTTGAGCTGTTTAACTTCACGATCCATGATTTCGATTGGTTCTTCGACGAATTGTAGTTTCTCGTCGACATGGATTTCTTCAAGAGGGATGGTGAGGTCTTCCTTTGCAAGACACTTTTTAAGGTTTGAGACGTGAAAGGTATTATGTACTCCGGCGAGTTGTTGCGGTAACTCAAGTCGATAAGCTACCGGTCCAATGCGTTCAATAATCTTGAACGGACCTACATATCTTGGGTTCAGCTTACCCCTTTTGCCGAAACGTATTACACCTTTCCAAGGTGACACCTTTAGCATAACCATGTCACCGATCTGAAACTCTAATGGTTTCCTTCGAACATCGGCGTAACTCTTTTGGAGACTACGGGCTGTTTTCAATCTCTCCTTAATTTGTACTATCTTTTCAGTCGTTTCGTGTATGATCTCAGGACCAGTTAAATGTCGATCTCCTACTTCATTCCAACATATAGGAGATCTACACTTCCTTCCATACAATGCTTCGAATGGCGCAGCTCCAATGCTCGCATGATAACTATTATTATACGAGAATTCTGCTAACGGTAAATACTTATCCCATCCGTTTCCAAAATCGATCACACATGCCCTGAGCATATCTTCAAGAGTCTGAATTGTTCTTTCACTCTGCCCGTCCGTTTGCGGATGATATGCGGTACTCATATCTAAACGAGTTCCTAGTGCCTCCTGTAGTGCTTGCCAGAACTTTGAGGTAAATCTACTATCACGATCAGATATAATGGAAATAGGTATTCCATGCCTTGAAACAACTTCCTTTATATACAATCGTAATAGTTTCTCCATTCTATCCGTTTCCTTTATAGGCAAGAAATGTGCAGACTTGGTGAGACGATCAACAATCACCCAAATGGTGTCGTAACCCCAGGCAGTCTTTGGTAACTTCGTGATGAAATCCATGGTAATACCATCCCATTTCCATTCTGGGATTTCTGGTTGTTGAAGTAACCCTGACGGCTTTTGGTGTTCTGCTTTGACCTTGGAACAAGTTAAACACTCCCCAACATATGTTGCAACGTCTGTTTTTAAGTTAGGCCACCAATAATGCATCTTAAGATCTTGATACATCTTTCCAACTCCAGGATGTATCGAGTATCTTGTTTTATGTGCCTCGTTCAATATCAACTTCCTTAATCCACCCAACTTTGGTACCCAAATACGATTTGCAAAATATCGAATTCCGTCTTCCCGCATAACGAGTTGCTTCTCATACTTCTTCATTATTTCCTTTCTTATGTTTTCTTTATTAAGTGCTTCTTGTTGAACTTCTTTGATTTGTGAGTTGAGATTCATGCGAATTTTTATGTTCATTGCTCGAACTCGGATTGGTTCTCGTTCCTTTCTGCTTAGAGCATCGGCCACTACGTTCGCTTTCCCGGGATGATAACGAATTTCACAATCATAGTCATTTATTAACTCGACCCACCTACGTTGCCTCATGTTCAACTGTTTCTGATCAAAAATATGTTGAAGGCTTTTATGATCAGTAAACACAGTGCATTTAACCCCATACAAGTAGTGTCTCCATATCTTCAATGCAAACACGACTGCTCCCAGTTCTAGATCATGCGTCGTATAATTCCGCTCGTGAATCTTTAATTGTCGGGATGCGTATGCAATAACTTTCTTCCGTTGCATAAGAACGCAACCAAAACCTTGTCGCGAAGCGTCACAATATATTTCAAAATCATCGTTCCCTTCTGGTAACGATAAAATAGGCGCCGTAGTTAACTTCTTCTTTAGTAATTGGAATGCACTCTCCTGCTCAGATGTCCATTCATATTTCTTCCCTTTTTGCGTTAACGCTGTCAACGGCTTAGCTATTCGGGAAAAATCTTGAATAAACCTTCTATAATAACCGGCTAAACCCAAAAATTGGCGTATCTGCATTGGTGTCTTAGGAGTCTCCCATTTTTCAATGGCTTCAATTTTTGCTGGATCAACCTGAATTCCTTTGCTACTAACAACGTGGCCAAGAAATTGCACTTCTTTCAACCAGAAAGCACATTTAGAAAATTTAGCATATAGCTGTTCTTTTCTTAACAACTCTAATATCAACCTTAAATGCTGCTCATGCTCTTGCTCACTCTTGGAATAGATAAGAATGTCATCAATGAAAACGATAACAAACTTATCTAAATACGGACTACAAACTCGATTCATGAGGTCCATGAATACAGCTGGCGCATTCGTCAATCCAAACGGCATGACCAAAAATTCGTAATGACCATAACTTGTCCGAAAAGCAGTTTTCGGAATGTCCTCCTCTTTGACACGTAGTTGATGATAGCCCGATCTTAGGTCGATTTTCGAATAAACACATGATCCTTGGAGTTGATCAAATAAGTCGTCAATTCTCGGTAGTGGATACCGATTTTTGATAGTTAACTTATTTAATTCACGATAATCTATACACATCCTATAAGATCCATCTTTCTTTTTAACAAATAGAATTGGAGCTCCCCACGGTGAAGTACTTGGTCGTATGAATCCACGGTCCAGTAATTCTTTTAACTGACTTTGAAGTTCTTTTAATTCGGACGGTGCAAGTCTATATGGCGCACGAGCCACTGGTGCAGCTCCTGGTACTAAATCTATTTGAAATTCTACCGATCTAAATGGAGGTAATCCCGGCAATTCTTCCGGAAAGACTTCAGGAAAATCTCTTGCCACAGGCACGTCATTGATGCTCTTCACTTTTTCCTTCGTTTCGACTTTATTAACATGTGCTAAGATAGCATAGCACCCTTTCTTCAAGCACTTTTGAGCTTTCAAATAACTAATGAGTTTTAGCTTTGAGTTACCCTTCTCTCCATAAATCATTACTGGCATTTTATCCTTACGAGGAATGCGAATTGCCTTCTTGGCGCACACAACTTCAGCTCCTATTTTGGACATCCAGTCCATGCCGACTATTACATCAAAACTTCCTAATTCTACGGGTATCAAGTCAATTTTAAACGTTTCTCCGGCTAAATTTATTTCACAATCACGACAAATTTTATCGGCTTTAATTAGTTTACCATTAGCTAACTCAATCATGTACTTAGCATCTAGAGGTAATGAGGAACAATTCAATTTAGTGTAAAAATTTCTACACACATAACTTCTATCGGCGCCAGTATCAAATATAATAGATGCTGATAAGTTATTAATGGTAAACGTACCCGTAACAAGCTCCGGGTCTTCACACGCCTCTCTAGCATTAATAACAAATGCTCTCCCACGTGCAGGTCCGATATTCTTCTCTGGATTCGGGCACTGGCTCTTATAGTGACCTTGTTTTCCACACCCAAAACAAGTAATGGTAGCCAAAGCAGTTCTATTTGCATTGGTGGCAGGAGTCTTGGTACCATTTGTATTTGTAACGAGAGCCCTACAATCTTCAGCAAGATGACCCTTTCGATTACATTTGTTGCATACCACATTACAGTAACCAGAGTGATGTTTGTGGCATCGGTTGCATAAAGGATTTTGTCCTTTATAACCAAAGCTTAAACCACTTCCCGCACCTTGCGTGTTTTCTTGTTTCTTAAAAGATTGTTGTTGGTTACCTCGATCATAATTTCCATTCCACTTTATTTTGTTACCTGATACCTTCACATCAGTATTGGATACTTTCTTATCCATGATGACCTGATCCATTAGCTCGTTTGCCATGGTTATAGCTTCATGAATTGTCTTAGGTTTCGATGCTGTAACATTTGCCTTGACCTTTTTGGGCAAACCATCTTTGTACATTTCAATCTTCCGTTCTTCGGTTGGAACCAATTCAGGACATAGCAAAACTAATTCCATGAATCGCTGATTGTAGTTGGTGATTTCAGTACCAACAACCTTCAGGCTTCGTAATTCATCTTCCAACTTCCTAACCTCGTTCCTTGGACAATACTCGTTGATTAACATTGTTTTGAATTCTTCCCAAGGAGTATCATAAGCTACATCTCCTCCTACAGCCTTCACATAATTTTTCCACCACGTGAGTGCACTATCTTGTAAAGTGCACGATGCATACTTGGTCATGTCCTTTTCAACACAACCACTTATTTTAAACACAGTCTCCATCTTTTCTATCCACCGGGTTAAACCGATCGGTCCTTCTGTTCCACTGAATGATGAGGGCTTGCAAGCTTGAAAAGTTTTGTAAGTGCACCCCACACGAGGATTTGGGTTAACTGCAGCACCTCTTGCAGCCTCGACCCATAACATTCTGTCGTTCACTCGCTGATTGATGAGTTCCTGGATTTCTTGTTCCGTCATTCGGTTCAATCGCGCCATATTCTTCTATAAGAATGAAAAGAAAATAATTATTCACATGGAATATTATAGATGTAGTGTATATTTACAGTACATTATAGCTTATTAATAATATGAACCAGGTATTATTATAAAAGCCTTTTCTTCTTATTAGCGTTTTATAATTATATCTAGGGTAGTACCTACCCGTTAATGTCCATACTTAATAGCTTAGTACAGAATCAATTACTACCATCTAAATAATACTTAACCATGGAAAATTATTGCATTTCACACTTCACTATTTTACATATGCTTATCTTACATCGAACATTAAGCAAACCATACTAATAATATTATACAAAACATTATATGATCCCATGGTTTAATACGGCAGCGCATCGTTTGGTCTATTTTCTAGGACGTTTAGGTTCAAAGAATCGCTTAACGCTTATCCTGGCTGTCTGCCTATATTTTGGCTGTGGGACTGAAGAACTGGATGCCGGGATAGAACGAATAGGAATAGCGGGAATAGGGGTGGTAGTGTCTAGTGGAGTTGGTGCCACATCATCCTTACTAAACTCGGGATTTGAATTTTCTAATTCATTAGCCTTTCGTTTCTTTCCTAGTTCGAACTCATCTTTTGTAATTTCCTGTATTTCTTCCTCGGGTTCACTTTCCTCCTCGGGTTCACTTTCCTCCTCGGGTTCACTTTCCTCCTCGGGTTCACTTTCCGGGTTCTCTATAGTCGGTTCATCCGGAATTTGTGAGTCTTCCCCAAAGATATTATTTTCGTCATCGGATAGGTTAATGACTGGAACACCATCTGAAGATTCTGGTTCGGAGTCGCTGAATGTGATAACAAGTTTTGAGCCCGACATCTATCACACAACAACTAACCCATTAGTACTACATAATATTTACATATAAATTTTAACCAACAATGATAAGCAATGGTTTTTAAATCAGACCCGGTCAAAGTCCAGACTTACTAATGTATCCTAACGACTTATTAGTTAGACACACTAATGCAAACCTGGTTCGCTAAGACCACCGCTCTGATACTTTTAATACTTTTTATAATTCATTAGTGTGTCTAACCGAGAAGTCGTTAGGATACATTAGTAAGTCTGGACTTTGACCGGGTCTGATTTTAAAAACCATTGCTTATCATTGTTGGTTAAAATTTATATATTATGTAGTCCTAATGGGTTAGTTGTTGTGTGATAGATGTCGGGCTCAAAACTTGTTATCACATTCAGCGACTCCGAATCAGAATCTTCAGATGGTGTTTCAGTCATTAACCTATCCGATGACGAAAATAATATCTTTGGGGAAGACTCACAAATTCCGGATGAACCGACTATAGAGAACCCGGAAAGTGAACCCGAGGAGGAAAGTGAACCCGAGGAGGAAAGTGAACCCGAGGAGGAAAGTGAACCCGAGGAAGAAATACAGGAAATTACGAAAGACAAGTTCGAACTAGGAAAGAAACGAAAGGCTAATGAATTAGAAAATTCAAATCTTGAGTTTAATAAGGATGATGTGGCACAAACTCCACTAGACACTACCACCCCTATTCCCGCTATTCCTATTCGTTCTATCCCGGCATCCAGTTCTTCAGTCCCACAGCCAAAATATAGGCAGACAGCCAGGATAAGCGTTAAGCGATTCTTTGAACCTAAACGTCATAGAAAATAGACCAAACGATGCGCTGCCGTATTAAACCATGGGATCATATAATGTTTTGTATAATATTATTAGTGTGGTTTGTTTAATGTTCGATGTAAGATAAGCATATGTAAAATAGTGAAGTGTGAAATGCAATATTTTTCCATGGTTAAGTATTATTTAGATGGTAGTAATTGATTCTGTACTAAGCTATTAAGTATGGACATTAACGGGTAGGTACTACCCTAGATATAATTATAAAACGCTAATAAGAAGAAAAGGCTTTTATAATAATACCTGGTTCATATTATTAATAAGCTATAATGTACTGTAAATATACACTACATCTATAATATTCCATGTGAATAATTATTTTCTTTTCATTCTTATAGAAGAATATGGCGCGATTGAACCGAATGACGGAACAAGAAATCCAGGAACTCATCAATCAGCGAGTGAACGACAGAATGTTATGGGTCGAGGCTGCAAGAGGTGCTGCAGTTAACCCAAATCCTCGTGTGGGGTGCACTTACAAAACTTTTCAAGCTTGCAAGCCCTCATCATTCAGTGGAACAGAAGGACCGATCGGTTTAACCCGGTGGATAGAAAAGATGGAGACTGTGTTTAAAATCAGTGGTTGTGTTGAAAAGGACATGACCAAGTATGCATCGTGCACTTTACAAGATAGTGCACTCACGTGGTGGAAAAATTATGTGAAGGCTGTAGGAGGAGATGTAGCTTATGATACTCCGTGGGAAGAATTCAAAACAATGTTAATCAACGAATATTGTCCAAGGAACGAGGTTAGGAAGTTGGAAGATGAGTTACGAAGTCTGAAGGTTATTGGTACTGAAATCACCAACTACAATCAGCGATTCATGGAATTAGTTTTGCTATGTCCTGAATTGGTTCCAACCGAAGAACGGAAGATTGAAATGTACAAAGATGGTTTGCCCAAAAAGGTCAAGGCAAATGTTACAGCATCGAAACCTAAGACAATTCATGAAGCTATAACCATGGCAAACGAGCTAATGGATCAGGTCATCATGGATAAGAAAGTATCCAATACTGATGTGAAGGTATCAGGTAACAAAAGAAAGTGGAATGGAAATTATGATCGAGGTAACCAACAACAATCTTTTAAGAAACAAGAAATCACGCAAGGTGCGGGTAGTGGTTTAAGCTTTGGTTACAAAGGACAAAATCCTTTATGTAACCGATGCCACAAACATCACTCTGGCTACTGTAATGTGGTATGCAACAAATGTAATCGAAAGGGTCATCTTGCTGAAGATTGTAGGGACCTCGTTACAAATACAAATGGTACCAAGACTCCTGCCACCAATGCAAATAGAACTGCTTTGGCTACCATTACTTGTTTTGGGTGTGGAAAACAAGGTCACTATAAGAGCCAGTGCCCGAATCCAGAGAAGAATATCGGACCTGCACGTGGGAGAGCATTTGTTATTAATGCTAGAGAGGCATGTGAAGACCCGGAGCTTGTTACGGGTACGTTTACCATTAATAACTTATCCGCATCTATTATATTTGATACTGGTGCCGATAGAAGTTACGTGAGTAGAGGTTTTTACGCTAAATTGAATTGTTCATCATTACCTCTAGATGCTAAGTACATGATTGAGTTAGCTAATGGTAAACTAATTAAAGCCGATAAAATTTGCCGTGATTGTAAAATAAATTTAGCCGGAGAAACATTTAAGATTGATTTGATACCCGTAGAATTATGAAGTTTTGATGTAATAATCGGCATGGACTGGATGTCCAAAATAGGAGCTGAAGTTGTGTGCGCCAAGAAGGCAATTCGCATTCCTCGTAAGGATAAAACGCCAGTAATGATTTATGGAGAGAAGGGTAACTCAAAGCTAAAACTCATTAGTTATTTGAAAGCTCAAAAGTGCTTGAAGAAAGGGTGCTATGCTATCTTAACACATGTTAATAAAGTCGAAAAGAAAGAAAAAGAGAAGTGCATCAATGACGTGCCTGTGGCAAGAGATTTTCCTGAAGTATTTCCGGAAGAGTTGCCGGGATTACCTCCATTTAGATCTGTAGAATTTCAAATAGATCTTGTACCAGGAGCTGCACCGGTTGCCCGTGCTCCATATAGACTTGCACCGTCCGAGTTAAAAGAACTTCAGAGTCAGTTAAAAGAATTACTGGATCGTGGATTCATACGACCAAGTACTTCACCATGGGGAGCTCCAATTTTATTCGTTAAGAAGAAAGATGGATCTTTCCGAATGTGTATAGATTATCGTGAATTAAATAAGTTAACTATCAAAAATCGGTATCCACTACCGAGAATTGACGACTTATTTGATCAACTCCAAGGATCATGTGTTTATTCGAAAATTGACCTAAGATCAGGCTATCATCAATTACGTGTCAAAGAAGAAGATATACCGAAAACTGCTTTTCGGACACGCTACGGTCATTACGAATTTTTGGTCATGCCGTTTGGATTGACGAATGCGCCAGCTGTATTCATGGACCTCATGAATCGAGTTTGTAGTCCATATTTAGATAAGTTTGTTATTGTTTTCATTGATGACATTCTTATCTATTCCAAGAGTGAGCAAGAGCATGAGCAGCATTTAAGTTTAATATTAGAGTTGTTGAGAAAAGAACAGCTATACGCTAAATTTTCTAAGTGTGCTTTCTGGTTGAAAGAAGTGCAATTTCTTGGCCACGTTGTTAGTAGCAAAGGAATTCAGGTTGATCCAGCAAAAATTGAAGCCATTGAAAAATGGGAGACTCCTAAGACACCAATGCAGATACGCCAATTTTTGGGTTTAGCCGGATATTACAGAAGGTTTATTCAAGATTTTTCCCGAATAGCTAAGCCGTTGACAGAGTTAACGCAAAAAGGGAAGAAATATGAATGGACTTCTGAGCAGGAGAGTGCATTTCAATTACTGAAGAAGAAGTTTGTGACGACCCCGTCAAAACACTTAACGGATCCGTCAGTTGGTCCCACAGCTTGATCGGACTTAAATGAATTAAATAAACAAAGTTGCATTCTTTTATTTCAAAATGTTCCCCAAAAAGGAAACAAACCAAATTAAGTAGTTCGAAAACCAACCAACCATAATATGAAACCAAAAGTTGACACAAAACATTGCCAACAAACCCACAATTTAAATTATCCAAAATAGAATGCAAACTTAAGTTTCATAAATTGTTTCATAAAATCTGCCCAAATGCATGCAGACTCTTCTAACGACAGCGGAAGCATCAAATAACTCAAGTACCTGTGAAAACATGCAAGTAAACTGTCAACACAAAGGTTGAGTGAATTATAGGTTTAAATAAATAAGTAAACTTTAGACCACAAGATTTAAAAATGTTAGAAAACATTAAACATTATTCCATTATCAATGAGCCACCTGGTAACCACTTAACCCTTTATTTACCCTTGCCAAACACAATAAAAATATACACTTGGACAGTGTATCTACAACAAATTACGAAGTACTAAACATTCCGATTATAAATTGCTAGCGCGACTAGCTCGAAATGGGGTTGTCAAACCCGATAGATCTATCCGTAGGATTCGCGTTCACCGGTAGAAACCAATGATTACAGTTACCAGACTAGGGAATATTTTTGTCCAACTCACAATGAATAATTAAATTTAACTGTTACTTGTGTCTAAACGTAAATAAAAATCTGCATGTAATCACATCCCAAAAATATACTTTGAAAAGTATGTAAAAACGGGACTATAACTCACCTTAAATAGCAACTGAAGAAATCTCACAAACAAGCGAACAGCACGTAAAGTAAAGTGATCAAGAAAGATCACAACGCCGACCTATAAATAAAGCAGGTCGAAATAAATAACTAACTTAGGCCAAGTCTTAGTATGATAGCTATTGTACATGTTGCAAGTAGGCATAGAACATTACTCAACAAGCATCGGTTTGATTGGAACAGCATAAGGACACACACTTTCTATTTTTAGAAAGTTTCTATTTTTAGCAGGTTTCCATTTTTGGAAAGTTTTCTATTTTAGGAAAGTTTCTATTTTTGGAAAGTTTCTATTTTTGGAAAGTTTCTATTTTTGGAAAGTTTCTATTTTTGGAAAGTTTCCAAATTTAGAAAGTTCTATTTTTAGAAAGTTTTGAAGTTAGGAAAGTTTCCTTATTTAGAAAGTCAACAGAAGTCAACTGAAAGTCAAAGTCAACCGAAAGTCAACTCAAAAGTCAACCTTGGTCAAACCTAGTCAACATTAATTTTAAAAGTGTAAGTTATAATAATAACATAGGTTATAATGTTATTTAAAGTCAAAAGTGTATAATAATGTCTTAACATAAGTTTAATTAAATAAAATGAATTGTTAAAGTTAATATAAGTTGAAATGTTATAATTAGTATAACATAAGTATTTAATTAATTAATTAAATATTAATCATAATATAAATATTATTAATTTATAATAAATTTTAAATCATATCATAAGTATTATTAATTAATAATGAATTATTAATCATATCATAAGTTTCTAATTAAAATTATTAAATCATAAGTATTTAATAATTAAGTCATAATTAAATAATAATTAAGTCTTATAATAATTAAATAATTATTTAATATTTATTATAAGTCTTTTAATAATTTCTCAAAAACAAAATTAATACTTATCATAAGTATTTTCCTTTAATAATAAAAGTATTACTAATCATAAGTTTAATTAAAATGTTAATTAAATTATAATTAATAATTAAATGATATAATAAATATTTATATCATATGTTTTAAATAATAATAATTACTTCTTTTATCTTAAGTAATTAATTAATAATAAATTCCATAAATTTTATCATAAGTTTAATCATTAACCATAAGTTTTAAGTTTAAAAGTTCGCCGGGTCGTATCTTGAGCCCCGGGTGTCGGTTTCGGGCAAGCCACATATGTAACTTCACCTACTCAAACCACCCGACACATTTATGAACTCAAGAACACTCCAAGAACAGTCCCTAAGTCGTGCATATCAGCCATGACTTCAATTGGGAAATCATTTTACTCAAAACAGTAATTCGGGCAAAACGGGTGAACCGTGGCTCGGATTTAGGTGACCCGAACATGAATATTCGTCTCACCATCAGTCCTAACCAAATGAGGCACCCTAAAGACACCAAGGATGGTCACAAAGTCGGACCCAACCTTGTTCATGCCAAGAACACCTTTCAATCTTTAACAAAAACCAAATTAAGCGTATCTAGGGCTCCGGGAATCGAAACGACATGAATCCGGAGTCTAAAATTAATGTCTTGATGAGAGGAACTCATTTATGTACTTTATTTTAACATTCATAACAGTTATATAGTCAGAATATACGAATCAAACTGCTGTCCAAAATTTACAAACCGAAAACATGAACAAACGAGTAATTCTACGCATTCAAACAACAATACAATAACTTATACATATCATACTAATCATATAACATCAAAATACAGAAATATAAATAAATATGGAAAGTTCTAGGGTTAGGGTTTATACCCTAATCAAGAATCAAAGTATATGATCGCGTAGAGAACGAAGAGAGGAACACGATGGTGTTAATTGATTTATGATCCAAGCTACAATTTTAGATGATGATGGTGGTTTATGGTGGTGATGGTGACGGCACAAAGAGGGAGGAGAGGGTGAGAGCAAAAATAATAGAATTAGGTTTTAGGTATAACTTGCAAAAAAAAATATGGGAAACAAATGAGAAGCAAAGGGGAGTATACTCCCCCTTAGCTTCGGCCGATCCAAGGGGAGTGGGGTGGGCCCCACTAGCCCATCTCACTAAATGTTAAATTACTTTTGGCCCGAAAGCCCGAACGAACCCCGAAACGCGAAAACACGCTTACGCGATTAAAAATCCGGAAAGATAACAAACGCGCGACGAAAAATAAATATAAATACACCTACTAATAATATGACCTTAAAATATCATATTTAAAATATTTAGGATTTAAAAATCCCGAAAGCTCGACCGTTGGTTTAAAAACCGAAAAGATTCGCCGGATGGAAATCCGCGGAACGTAGAAACGTATAATTTAAAATATGAATACATATATCCACATAACACATAATAATTATTATATATATATTATTACGAAAATAATAATATAGGTCATGGAAATGACGTGGCACACTAACAGTTAACGGTCGTTAAATAATTAACGGAAAAAGATAACGGAAAAAGTAGGGTCGTGACAGTACCTCCCCGTTATGGAAATTTCGTCCCGAAATTTAAGCAGGCGCAGGGGTTGACTCGGCATCTGAGAACAAATGCGGATACTTCTGCTTCATCTGGTCTTCACGCTCCCAAGTGAACTCGGGACCGCGTCTAGCGTTCCATCGGACCCGAACAATAGGAATTCTGCTCTGTTTAAGAGTCTTAACCTCTCGGTCCATGATCTCAACTGGCTCTTCAATAAAATGCAATTGCTTGTCAACCTGAAGTTCCTCCAAAGGAATAGTCTGATCAAATTCAGCCAAACACTTCTTTAAGTTCGAAATATGGAAAACATCGTGAACAGCACTGAGTTCTTGTGGCAACTTCAAACGATAAGCCACCGGTCCAACTCTTTCAATGATCTCAAACGGTCCCACGAAACGAGGACTTAACTTCCCTCTTTTACCAAAACGAATAACACCCTTCCAAGGCGAAACTTTTAACATAACACGATCACCAACTTGAAATTCAACATCTTTCCTTCCTTTGTCGGCATAACTCTTTTGCCGACTTCTAGCAGTTCTCAACCTTTCTTTAATTTGAACAATCTTCTCAGTAGTCTCGTGAATAATTTCTGGACCTGTAAGTTGAGCATCCCCAACCTCATTCCAACAAATAGGAGATCTACACTTCCTACCGTACAAAGCTTCAAACGGTGCGGCTTTAATACTTGCGTGGTAGCTGTTGTTATAAGAAAACTCAGCTAATGGCAAATACTTATCCCACCCATTTCCAAAATCAATCACACAAGCTCGCAACATATCTTCTAATGTCTGAATGGTCCTCTCACTTTGACCATCCGTTTGAGGATGATAAGCGGTGCTCATATCCAATCTAGTGCCCAAGGCTTCTTGCAACGATTGCCAAAATCTCGATACAAATCGACTATCTCTGTCGGAAATTATAGAAACGGGAACACCATGCCTCGAAACAATCTCTTTCAAATACAAACGGGTGAGTTTTTCCATGGAATCGGTTTCCCTAATCGGCAAAAAGTGAGCCGACTTAGTGAGTCGATCTACAATCACCCAAATCGCATCGTAGCCACCCGAAACTCTTGGTAACTTAGTGATAAAATCCATAGTGATACCTTCCCACTTCCACTCGGGAATTTCTGGTTGCACCAACAATCCGGACGGTTTTTGATGTTCAGCTTTGACCTTAGAACAGGTCAAACACTTAGCCACATACGTAGCCACATCACCTTTCAAATTTGGCCACCAATACAGCTCCTTAAGATCATGGTACATCTTCCCTGAACCAGGATGAATAGAGTACCTAGACTTATGAGCCTCATCCAAAACAAGTTGTCGCAGTTCACCAAACTTCGGAACCCAAAGACGTCCTACAAAGTACCTAGTACCATCTGCTCGAATCTCAAATTTCTTAGCCATACCTCTTACGTTCTCTTTCACAAAATTCTCTTCCTTTAAGGCTTCTTGTTGTGCCTCAAGAATCTGCCTTGCGAGGTTTGATCTAACTGTCATATTCAAGGCCCTAACCCTGCGAGGTTCAGTCCTTTCTTTACGACTCAATGCATCAGCCACAACATTGGCCTTACCCGGGTGATACAAAAGGTCACAATCGTAATCATCCAACGTCTCAATCCATCTTCGTTGTCTCATGTTCAACTGTTTCTGATCGAGGATATGTTGAAGACTTTTGTGATCTGTGTACACAGTACTCTTGACCCCATACAAATAATGTCTCCAAATCTTAAGTGCAAAAACAACAGCCCCCAACTCTAAATCATGAGTTGTATAGTTCTGCTCGTGAATCTTCAACTGACGTGATGCGTACGCAATAACCTTCTTTCGTTGCATCAAAACGCAACCATAGCCTTGTCGAGATGCGTCACAATAAACAACAAAATCATCATTACCCTCCGGTAAAGACAATATCGGAGCGGTAGTCAGTTTCTTCTTCAAAATCTGAAAAGCATTCTCCTGTTCATCCTTCCACTCATACTTTTTCCCTTTATGCGTTAAAGCAGTCAGAGGTTTCGCTATACGAGAGAAATCCTGGATGAACCTTCGATAGTAACCTGCCAATCCTAAGAACTGACGAATTTGAGTAGGAGTTTTCGGGGTTTCCCACTTTTCAATCGCCTCAATTTTAGCAGGATCAACTTGTATTCCTTGTTTGCTAACAATATGACCAAGGAACTGAACTTCTCTTAACCAAAAAGCACACTTAGAGAACTTAGCGTACAACTCTTCTTTCTTTAACAAATCAAGCACTAACCTCAAGTGTTCTTCGTGCTCTTCATCACTCTTAGAATAGATAAGAATGTCGTCGATGAAAACAATAACGAACTTGTCCAGATAGGGTCTACACACACGGTTCATGAGGTCCATGAACACAGCAGGTGCATTTGTCAATCCGAACGGCATAACAAGAAATTCAAAGTGACCGTAACGGGTGCGAAAAGCAGTTTTCGAAACATCAGATTCTTTAACACGCAACTGATGATAGCCAGAACGAAGATCAATTTTTGAATAAACAGAAGAACCCTGAAGCTGATCGAACAGATCATCAATTCTCGGAAGAGGATAACGATTTTTAACAGTGAGCTTATTCAGTTCACGATAATCAATGCATAAACGAAAAGAACCATCCTTCTTCTTAACAAACAGAACAGGAGCTCCCCAAGGGGACGAACTAGGACGAATAAAACCTTTGTCTATCAACTCACGGAGTTGACTTGACAATTCTTGAAGTTCAGAAGGCGCAAGACGATAAGGAGCACGTGCTACAGGAGCAGCACCGGGAACAAGATCAATTTGGAATTCTACCGCGCGTTGCGGCGGAAGGCCAGGTAAGTCATCGGGAAACACCTCGGGAAAATCCCTAACAATATGAACGTCATCAACGTTCTTTACTTCCTTACTAGGATCAACAACATGAGCAAGAATAGCATGACAGCCCTTACGGAGATGTTTACGAACTTTCATACAGCTAATAAGGTTTAACTGTGTGCATTTCTTATCTCCAAAGACCATCAGTGGCTCTCCAATCACATCAGTAATACGAATAGCCTTATCATAACAGACGATCTCGGCACGGTTCGCGGACAACCAATCCATACCAATAACAATATCAAAACTACCAAGTTCAATCGGTATCAAATCTATCTCGAAATCCCTACCACCCAGATTAATGTTACACTTACGATGTACAGTCTTAGCAGTAAGTTCCTTACCATTAGCTACTTCAACAACATAAGTATTGTCTAAGAGAGCTAACGGCGTTTTGATTCTCGGACTTAATTTACTCGACACGAAACTTAAATCAGCCCCTGAATCAAATAACACATAAACTGATAAATCATCGACTGAGAACGTACCAGTAACAAGCTTAGGATCTTCCTCCGCATCCTTAGCATTAATGTTGAACGCTCGGCCGCGTGCAGTCTCTGCAGTCTTCTTGTTGGGACAAGCATCTCGGAAATGCCCCGGCTTCCCACACTCATAACAAACCCTCGGATTACCTCCATTATTCGATTTCCCATTACCGTTACCGTTACCACCTCTATTACCAACATTATTATTATTACCACCAGTCGCGGGAGTAGCAGACCCCGGCAAAAGCACTGTACAATCTTTAGCAATGTGCCCTTGCTTAGAGCACCTCTTACAAGTAACTGTGCAGTAACCATCATGAACTTTATAGCAACGAGGACACACACGCTGATTTCTGTGGTTAGCACCTGAGGTATCCTGTTTCTTCTGCTGATTTTGGTTTTGATTGCGGTTGTTATCCCACTTTCGTTTCCCATTATCAGCCTTCTTGACAACCTCCTCACTACTTTCAACAACTGTAGTCTTGCTTCTTCTCAACACCTTGTCATTAAGTTTGTGGGCCATAGACATAGCGGCCTCAATAGTCTGGGGTTCACTGGACTCAACCCCGTGTTCAATCTTCTCGGACAAACCATCAATGTAAGCCTCAATTTTTCGGTCCTCATCCGCATAAACCCTAGGACACAGCAAAGTTAACTCGAAAAACCTTCGTTCATAGGCATCTAACTCGGTGCCATGCATTTTCAAATTCTTGAGCTCAACCTCCAGCTTCTTAAGCTCACCCCGAGGTCTATAGCGGGTGATCAATCTTTCCTTAAAATCATTCCAGGCCAAACCATAAGCTACATCGCTTCCCAAACTACTAACCAGATTGTTCCACCATGTCAAGGCACTATCCTTGAGAGTGCAACTAGCGAAACTAACTTTGTCCTCTTCACGGACCCGACTGACCCTGAAAATAGATTCGATTTTCTCGAACCAACGAGTAAGCCCTATTGGTCCTTCCGTACCACTGAATTCTTGAGGTCGACCAGCCATAAAAGTTTTGTGGGAGCATCCCACGTTGTTGTTCACATTGGCGTTAACATCAGCATTTGCTGCCATAGCAGCAGCAATTCCTTCATTGATCAGGCGTTGCATACGCGCTTCAGTGGACTCTCTTGGAGGCATGATCTTCAAAATAGAATAACACATCCGTTAGTACCAAGAATAATACTAGTGTCATAAAGGAATAGATCAAAACACGAAAAGACTAACCATTAAGATATTAGTCAACTAACACTATGAGTAATAACATGACAGTTATGATTGTTATAGAAATAACCATCACATGCATACATATTTTATGATAACATCATACAACATACATAGCACCTAACATACATGAACATATATTACGCATAATATAACATGCCAAGAGCCACAACATCAGAAATAAAACATGATAATGATAATAGATGTCATAAAAATAACCATCCATACATAATGAAAAATATCCCATAACAAAATCTTAATAAAATCCTCGGCAAAACGCCGTACATAACCCAAAATGTATGTATAAAAAGGACATTAAGTCTGATGAAATAGATAATCAATATGAATAATCACATCACATTCGCTTAGAGCGGGTGTGATAAGCTGGTCCAGCATGAGTCTCAGCAGGATCCTCATACTTACGCAACTTCCCTTTCACAACATCCAACTCTTCCTTCAACACACGAACAGTGCTCTCGAGAGCCTCGAACTTAGCATTAACTTCTCGATCACGCTTGCGGTTCGCATCCTCAACCCTATGCTTGAAAGTGACAAAGTTACGCATGTCGGCACGGATCTCGTCCATAACTTCATTATGTGGCAAGGTGCGCAAACAATCACTAAGGGCGTTAATACGTGTCACCTCATTATAAGCCCGGTTCATATGACTAATGGTAGAAAAATAGTAATGAACAGGATCATCGATCTCCGGTTGATTAGCACGATGTCTAGCAGGAGACGGAGGAGCAGGAGCAGCAACAGAGTTATCGCTCGAAGTCGACATCTGCAAACAGCAAAACCGCAAACCATATACCAAAAGATATGAAAGCTAATAATATAACTTATACGAAATGAAATGCATAATAATGCTATAGCAAAAAGGTCGGGCTGTAGACTAGACTCTAATGCACCCTAATAACCACGGGTTGACCACATTAAGACCGCCTAGTTCCCTACAACCAGAGCTCTGATACCACATGTGACGACCCCGTCAAAACACTTAACGGATCCGTCAGTTGGTCCCACAGCTTGATCGGACTTAAATGAATTAAATAAACAAAGTTGCATTCTTTTATTTCAAAATGTTCCCCAAAAAGGAAACAAACCAAATTAAGTAGTTCGAAAACCAACCAACCATAATATGAAACCAAAAGTTGACACAAAACATTGCCAACAAACCCACAATTTAAATTATCCAAAATAGAATGCAAACTTAAGTTTCATAAATTGTTTCATAAAATCTGCCCAAATGCATGCAGACTCTTCTAACGACAGCGGAAGCATCAAATAACTCAAGTACCTGTGAAAACATGCAAGTAAACTGTCAACACAAAGGTTGAGTGAATTATAGGTTTAAATAAATAAGTAAACTTTAGACCACAAGATTTAAAAATGTTAGAAAACATTAAACATTATTCCATTATCAATGAGCCACCTGGTAACCACTTAACCCTTTATTTACCCTTGCCAAACACAATAAAAATATACACTTGGACAGTGTATCTACAACAAATTACGAAGTACTAAACATTCCGATTATAAATTGCTAGCGCGACTAGCTCGAAATGGGGTTGTCAAACCCGATAGATCTATCCGTAGGATTCGCGTTCACCGGTAGAAACCAATGATTACAGTTACCAGACTAGGGAATATTTTTGTCCAACTCACAATGAATAATTAAATTTAACTGTTACTTGTGTCTAAACGTAAATAAAAATCTGCATGTAATCACATCCCAAAAATATACTTTGAAAAGTATGTAAAAACGGGACTATAACTCACCTTAAATAGCAACTGAAGAAATCTCACAAACAAGCGAACAGCACGTAAAGTAAAGTGATCAAGAAAGATCACAACGCCGACCTATAAATAAAGCAGGTCGAAATAAATAACTAACTTAGGCCAAGTCTTAGTATGATAGCTATTGTACATGTTGCAAGTAGGCATAGAACATTACTCAACAAGCATCGGTTTGATTGGAACAGCATAAGGACACACACTTTCTATTTTTAGAAAGTTTCTATTTTTAGCAGGTTTCCATTTTTGGAAAGTTTTCTATTTTAGGAAAGTTTCTATTTTTGGAAAGTTTCTATTTTTGGAAAGTTTCTATTTTTGGAAAGTTTCTATTTTTGGAAAGTTTCCAAATTTAGAAAGTTCTATTTTTAGAAAGTTTTGAAGTTAGGAAAGTTTCCTTATTTAGAAAGTCAACAGAAGTCAACTGAAAGTCAAAGTCAACCGAAAGTCAACTCAAAAGTCAACCTTGGTCAAACCTAGTCAACATTAATTTTAAAAGTGTAAGTTATAATAATAACATAGGTTATAATGTTATTTAAAGTCAAAAGTGTATAATAATGTCTTAACATAAGTTTAATTAAATAAAATGAATTGTTAAAGTTAATATAAGTTGAAATGTTATAATTAGTATAACATAAGTATTTAATTAATTAATTAAATATTAATCATAATATAAATATTATTAATTTATAATAAATTTTAAATCATATCATAAGTATTATTAATTAATAATGAATTATTAATCATATCATAAGTTTCTAATTAAAATTATTAAATCATAAGTATTTAATAATTAAGTCATAATTAAATAATAATTAAGTCTTATAATAATTAAATAATTATTTAATATTTATTATAAGTCTTTTAATAATTTCTCAAAAACAAAATTAATACTTATCATAAGTATTTTCCTTTAATAATAAAAGTATTACTAATCATAAGTTTAATTAAAATGTTAATTAAATTATAATTAATAATTAAATGATATAATAAATATTTATATCATATGTTTTAAATAATAATAATTACTTCTTTTATCTTAAGTAATTAATTAATAATAAATTCCATAAATTTTATCATAAGTTTAATCATTAACCATAAGTTTTAAGTTTAAAAGTTCGCCGGGTCGTATCTTGAGCCCCGGGTGTCGGTTTCGGGCAAGCCACATATGTAACTTCACCTACTCAAACCACCCGACACATTTATGAACTCAAGAACACTCCAAGAACAGTCCCTAAGTCGTGCATATCAGCCATGACTTCAATTGGGAAATCATTTTACTCAAAACAGTAATTCGGGCAAAACGGGTGAACCGTGGCTCGGATTTAGGTGACCCGAACATGAATATTCGTCTCACCATCAGTCCTAACCAAATGAGGCACCCTAAAGACACCAAGGATGGTCACAAAGTCGGACCCAACCTTGTTCATGCCAAGAACACCTTTCAATCTTTAACAAAAACCAAATTAAGCGTATCTAGGGCTCCGGGAATCGAAACGACATGAATCCGGAGTCTAAAATTAATGTCTTGATGAGAGGAACTCATTTATGTACTTTATTTTAACATTCATAACAGTTATATAGTCAGAATATACGAATCAAACTGCTGTCCAAAATTTACAAACCGAAAACATGAACAAACGAGTAATTCTACGCATTCAAACAACAATACAATAACTTATACATATCATACTAATCATATAACATCAAAATACAGAAATATAAATAAATATGGAAAGTTCTAGGGTTAGGGTTTATACCCTAATCAAGAATCAAAGTATATGATCGCGTAGAGAACGAAGAGAGGAACACGATGGTGTTAATTGATTTATGATCCAAGCTACAATTTTAGATGATGATGGTGGTTTATGGTGGTGATGGTGACGGCACAAAGAGGGAGGAGAGGGTGAGAGCAAAAATAATAGAATTAGGTTTTAGGTATAACTTGCAAAAAAAAATATGGGAAACAAATGAGAAGCAAAGGGGAGTATACTCCCCCTTAGCTTCGGCCGATCCAAGGGGAGTGGGGTGGGCCCCACTAGCCCATCTCACTAAATGTTAAATTACTTTTGGCCCGAAAGCCCGAACGAACCCCGAAACGCGAAAACACGCTTACGCGATTAAAAATCCGGAAAGATAACAAACGCGCGACGAAAAATAAATATAAATACACCTACTAATAATATGACCTTAAAATATCATATTTAAAATATTTAGGATTTAAAAATCCCGAAAGCTCGACCGTTGGTTTAAAAACCGAAAAGATTCGCCGGATGGAAATCCGCGGAACGTAGAAACGTATAATTTAAAATATGAATACATATATCCACATAACACATAATAATTATTATATATATATTATTACGAAAATAATAATATAGGTCATGGAAATGACGTGGCACACTAACAGTTAACGGTCGTTAAATAATTAACGGAAAAAGATAACGGAAAAAGTAGGGTCGTGACAAAGTTAACTACGGCACCTATTTTATCGTTACCAGAAGGGAACGATGATTTCGAAATATATTGTGACGCTTCGCGACAAGGTTTTGGTTGCGTTCTTATGCAACGGAAGAAAGTTATTGCATACGCATCCCGACAATTAAAGATTCACGAGCAGAATTATACGACGCATGATCTAGAACTGGGAGCAGTCGTGTTTGCATTGAAGATATGGAGACACTACTTGTATGGGGTTAAATGCACTGTGTTTACTGATCATAAAAGCCTTCAACATATTTTCGATCAAAAACAGCTGAACATGAGGCAACGTAGGTGGGTTGAGTTAGTAAATGACTATGATTGTGAAATTCGTTATCATCCCGGGAAAGCAAACGTGGTGGCCGACGCTCTAAGCAGAAAGGAACGAGAACCAATTCGAGTACGAGCGATGAACATAAAAATTCGCATGAATCTCAACTCACAAATCAAAGAAGTTCAACGAGAAGCACTTACTAAAGAAAATATAGGAAATGAAATAATGAAGAAGTATGAGAAGCAACTCATTATACGGGAAGATGGAATTCGATATTTTGCAAACCGTATTTGGGTACCGAAGTTGGGTGGATTAAGGAAGTTGATATTGAATGAGGCACATAAGACAAGATACTCGATACATCCTGGAGTTGGAAAGATGTACCAAGATCTTAAGACACATTATTGGTGGCCTAATTTAAAGACAGACGTTGCAACATATGTTGGGGAATGTTTAACTTGTTCCAAAGTCAAAGCTGAACACCAAAAGCCGTCAGGGTTACTTCAACAACCAGAAATCCCAGAATGAAAATGGGATGGTATTACCATGGATTTCATCACAAAGTTACCAAAGACTGCCTGGGGATACGACACCATTTGGGTGATTGTTGATCGTCTCACCAAGTCTGCACATTTCTTGCCTATAAAGGAAACGGATAGAATGGAGAAACTATTACGATTGTATATAAAGGAAGTTGTTTCAAGGCATGGAATACCTATTTCCATTATATCCGATCGTGATAGTAGATTTACATCAAAGTTCTAGCAATCACTACAGGAGGCCCTAGGAACTCGTTTGGATATGAGTACCGCGTATCATCCGCAAACCGACGGGCAGAGTGAAAGAACGATTCAGACTCTTGAAGACATGCTCAGGGCATGTGTGATCGATTTTGGAAACGGATGGGATAAATATCTACCATTAGCAGAATTCTCGTATAATAATAGTTATCATGCGAGCATTAAAGCTGCGCCATTCGAAGCATTGTACGGAAGGAAGTGTAGATCTCCTATTTGTTGGAATGAAGTAGGAGATCGACAATTAACTGGTCCCGAGATCATACACGAAACGACTGAGAAGATAGTACAAATCAAGGAGAGATTGAAAACAGCCCGTAGTCGCCAAAAGAGCTACGCTGATGTTCGAAGGAAACCATTAGAGTTTCAGATCGGTGACATGGTTATGTTAAAGGTATCACCATGGAAAGGTGTAATACGTTTTGGCAAAAGGGGTAAACTGAACCCAAGGTACGTAGGCCCGTTCAAGATCATCGAACGCATTGGACCGGTAGCTTATCAACTCGAGTTACCGCAACAACTCGCCGGAGTACATAATACTTTTCACGTCTCAAACCTTAAGAAGTGTCTTGCAAAGGAAGACCTCACCATTCCTCTTGAAGAAATCCATGTCGACGAGAAACTACAATTCATCGAAGAACCAATCGAAATCATGGATCGTGAAGTTAAACGGCTCAAGCAGAGCAACATACCGATCGTTAAGGTTCGTTGGAATGCTCGAAGAGGTCCTGAGTTTACTTGGGAACGATAGGATCAAATGAAACAAAAGTATCCACACTTGTTTCCCGATGACGCAAAATAGGTACAATTTTAAAATTTCGGGACGAAATTTATTTAACGGGTAGGTACTGTAATGACCCGCACTTTTTCGATCGTTCTATACTTATAAGATTAATATTTACATAAATTAAACCTTACCAACATGATAAGCAATCCAAATTGTTGAGATTTATGTTTTTGAAATGAGTTTTACACAACGTTTGACCGTCTAGTTTGACCGATGATATCACGAACTATACAATATATGATAATTATACGTTTGTGTATATATATGTATATATACATATTTAACATGATCTAAGAATGTTTTAATATTCCATTTTGTATTAATAACAATAAGTTATAAGTATATTTTGAAACTACTAACTTAAGTTTTCAAAACGATAACCATACGTAACGTTATTTGACATAAATACTTATAACATATAATGTTTATACATATATCGCATAAGTAATGTATTTAATCACTTTTAAGGACTTAAATACATAAAACCATATAAGTGTATTCACAAAAGATAGCTATATTTGAATTCTCATTCCATTTTTCACAAGATTTCTATACGTATATCTACGGTATATGTACCGTATCATACCTAGCTTCTATACGTATTTACTATTGGTATATACACATCAAATCACCACCTAACCAGCCCTTGTTCATGCCTTATGTATAAGGTAATTGCTTTTGTATGATTGTTTGACAAATACACAAGATTACAAGCTTTAAAATTTTGTCCATATACCCCCCCCCCCCATATCACGTTTTTAATAAGCTTCATGGATCATCATTTTGATTCATTTTAACTTCCATTTTCTACCTAAAAACACACACTCTTTCAAGAACTTTAAACTCCATAACCATTCAGCAAGAAACCATGAAGATCTAGCCATAGAAACAAGCCTTAATCACCATAAGAAAACCCTTACAAAAATACTTCAAGAATCCTTTCCAAGAACACAAACTTACTTCCAATCTTTCATCCAATTCCATCACCCTTTTGATTCTAAGTTTTTACTCCTCTTTTACAGCAACCTTGTCCAAGGAACTTGAGGTAGAATCTATGTTTATAACCTTATTCGATTCATATATATATAGCTATCATATTTTGTGGTATACAATTTTAACAACAAGAACATAGTTTGAAAGTTTTCAAACTTGTTTGCAAACTAAATAGATCCTTCTAACTTAACTTTTAAAATACTTCAAGACCTGTAATATAACTTAGATATATGCTAATTTAACAAGGTATAACTTGGTTTTTCAAAGAATATCTTAAAAACTGTTTTTACGACGTCTGAGTGTCACCGGGGACTGTTTTGGGTTGGATAATTAAAAACCATCTTAAACTTTGAATTGGAGGTTTATGTTCTGGAAAAATGATATTTCTTATGAATATGTTAACACATAAAAATTTCATGATTTAACTCAAAGTATAAGTATTTTTAGAAAAATAATTATTTAAGGTTGTTTACATGATGGAAAATGATTAACTTCATAAGTTTCACTAAAGTTTGACCTATGACCTGTGATTTCGAATACAAACTAAGGTATTTACAGTTCATAGTCTTAAAGAGGGACTCGATCCAAGGAAGTGGCAAGTTGAACCAATGAAAACGGAGTTGTAACGAAGAAACTACGATCAAAACAAAATCGGATATCCAAGACTAGTTTAGCTACGAAAATAATTGGAGAAAATTAAATAAATCACATCTTTTTAAAATAACATGATATTTTATATATATGTACTCATAATTTAATTTTATATGGTTCAGGATCACCCGTAAACAATACGAGAAGATTAATCATAAGATCCCATGATTGTACGCAACACGTCATTTGACAACACCGGTACCGTGGGTCAAGATTAATCTCGACCAATACATATACGATGGGGGTTTTTTTTATTTATTTCATTGGGGGTTTATTAAACACCTAAAAATGAACCATGATAGATCTATCAACAGGATTCGCGTTTACAATACCGCTGTAAATAACAGTTACCAAGCTACAGGGAAGTATGCCAGTGGTACAACTCAACGTAGAATATATTTTTCAGTTACTTGTGTCCATAACGTAAAACATAAAATACATGTATTCTCATCCCGAAATACTTAGAGTTTAAAAGTGGGACTATATACTCACTTTTGTCTTGAAGATATGTAATTTCGACTTGGTCTCCGATTGATATCACGAACCTATCCATATATAATTTATCAATATATTTTCATTTTAAACAAACGTCACATATATATACTTATAATACTTTTAATAATTCATTAGTCCGTAGTTAGCAGTCCGATGTTAGTAATTCAATTTTAATGGTTCATTTTTAGGTGTTTAATAAACCCCCAACGAAATAAATAAAACCCCCATCGTATATGTATTGGTCGAGATTAATCTTGTCCCACAGTACCGGTGTTGTCAAATGACGTGTTGCGTACATAAAGTACCGGTGTTGTCAAATGACGTGTTGCGTACAATCATGGGATCTTATGATTAATCTTCTCGTATTGTTTACGGGTGATCCTGAACCATATAAAATTAAATTATGAGTACATATATATAAAATATCATGTTATTTTAAAAAGATGTGATTTATTTAATTTTCTCCAATTATTTTCGTAGCTAAACTAGTCTTGGATATCCGATTTTGTTTTGGTCGTAGTTTCTTCGTTACAACTCCGTTTTCGTTGGTTCAACTTGCCACTTCCTTGGATCGAGTCCCTCTTTAAGACTATGAACTGTAAATACCTTAGTTTGTATTCGAAATCACAGGTCATAGGTCAAACTTTAGTGAAACTTATGAAGTTAATCATTTTCCATCATGTAAACAACCTTAAATGATTATTTTTCTAAAAATACTTATACTTTGAGTTAAATCATGAAATTTTTATGTGTTATCATATTTATAGTAAAAATCATTTTTCCAGAAAATAAACCTCCAATTCAAAGTTTAAGATGGTTTTTAATTATCCAACCCAAAACAGCCCCCGGTTGCACCCCGACGTCGTAAAAACAGTTTTTAAGGTGTTCTTTGAAAAACCAAGTTATACCTTGTTAAATTAGCATATATTTAAGTTATATTACAGGTCTTGAAGTATTTTAAAAGTTAAGTTAGAAGGATCTATTTAGTTTGCAAACAAGTTTGAAAACATTCAAACTATGTTCTTGTTGTTAAAATTTTATACCATAAAATAAGATAGCTATATATATATGAATCGAATAAGGTTATGAACATAGTTACTACCTCAAGTTCCTTGGACAAGGTTGCTGTAAAAGAGGAGTAAAAATCTAGAACCAAAAGGGTGATGGAATTGGATGAAAGATTGGAAGTAAGTTTGTGTTCTTGGATGGATTTCTTGAAGTGTTGTTGTAAGAGTTTTATTATGGTGATTAAGTGATGTTTTTGAAGCTAGATATTCATGGTATCTTGCTGGGATTATGATGAACACTTAAGGTTCTTAAGATTGTGTTTTGTTTAGAGAAAATGAGGTAATAAAGATTGAAAATGGATGGAGTATATAAAGCCTTAAAAAAAACGTTTTTCATGGGAAACATGGACAAGATTTTCAAGTTGTTATTTTGTGAAATTAGTCAACAAACTTCCAAATTCTAATTACCTCTCATCTAGGGCAGTAATAATGGCTAGTTAGGTGGTGATTTGATGTGTATATACTAATAGTAAATACGTATAGAAGCTAGGTATGATACGAGTACATATACTCTAGATATACGTATAGAAATCTTGTGAAAAATGGAATGAAAATTCAAATATAGCTATCTTTTGTGAATACACTTATATTGTTTTATGTATTTAAGTCCTTAAAAAGTGATTAAATACATTACATATACGATATATGTATAAACATTATAGGTCATAAGTATTTATGTCAAATAACGTTACGTATGATTATCGTTTTGAAAACTTAAGTTAGTAGTTTCAAAATATACTTATAACTTATTGTTATTAATACAAAATGAGATATTACAACATTCTTAGATCATGTTAAATATGTATATATACATAAATATACACAAACGTATAATTATCATATGTTATATAGTTCGTGATATCATCGGTCAAACTAGACGGTCAATCGTTGTGTAAAACTCATTTCAAAAACATAATTCTCAACAATTTGGATTGCTTATCATGTTGGTAAGGTTTAATTTATGTAAATATTAATCTTATAAGTATAGAATGATCGAAAAAGTGCGGGTCATTACAGTACCTACCCGTTAAATAAATTTCGTCCCGAAATTTTAAAATTGTACCTATTTTGCGTCATCGGGAAACAAGTGTGGATACTTTTGTTTCATTTGATCCTCTCGTTCCCAAGTAAACTCAGGACCTCTTCGAGCATTCCAACGAACCTTAACGATCGGTATGTTGCTCTGCTTGAGCCGTTTAACTTCACGATCCATGATTTCGATTGGTTCTTCGATGAATTGTAGTTTCTCGTCGACATGGATTTCTTCAAGAGGAATGGTGAGGCCTTCCTTTGCAAGACACTTCTTAAGGTTTGAGACGTGAAAAGTATTATGTACTCCGGAGAGTTGTTGCGGTAACTCGAGTCGATAAGCTACCGGTCCAATGCGTTCGATGATCTTGAACGGGCCTACATACCTTGGGTTTAGTTTACCCCTTTTTCCAAAACGTATTACACCTTTCCAAGGTGACACCTTTAACATAACCATGTCACCGATCTGAAACTCTAATGGTTTCCTTCGGACATCGGCGTAGCTCTTTTGGCGACTACGGGCTGTTTTCAATCTCTCCTTGATTTGTACTATCTTCTCAGTCGTTTCGTGTATGATCTCGGGACCAGTTAATTGTCGATCTCCTACTTCATTCCAACAAATAGGAGATCTACACTTCCTTCCGTACAATGCTTCGAATGGCGCAGCTTTAATGCTCGCATGATAACTATTATTATACGAGAATTCTGCTAATGGTAAATATTTATCCCATCCGTTTCCAAAATCGATCACACATGCCCTGAGCATGTCTTCAAGAGTCTGAATTGTTCTTTCACTCTGCCCGTCGGTTTGCGGATGATATGCGGTGCTCATATCCAAACGAGTTCCTAGGGCCTCCTGTAGTGATTGCCAGAACTTTGAGGTAAATCTACTATCACGATCAGATATAATGGAAATAGGTATTCCATGCCTTGAAACAATTTCCTTTATATACAATCGTAATAGTTTCTCCATTCTATCCGTTTCCTTTATAGGCAAGAAATGTGCAGACTTGGTGAGACGATCAACAATCACCCAAATGGTGTCGTATCCCCAGGCAGTCTTTGGTAACTTCGTGATGAAATCCATGGTAATACCATCCCATTTCCATTCTGGGATTTCTGGTTGTTGAAGTAACCCTGACGGCTTTTGGTGTTCAGCTTTGACTTTGGAACAAGTTAAACATTCCCCAACATATGTTGCAACGTCTGTCTTTAAATTAGGCCACCAATAATGTGTCTTAAGATCTTGATACATCTTTCCGACTCCGGGATGTATCGAGTATCTTGTCTTATGTGCCTCGTTCAATATCAACTTCCTTAATCCACCCAACTTTGGTACCCAAATACGATTTGCAAAATATCGAATTCCATCTTCCCGCATAACGAGTTGCTTCTCATACTTCTTCATTATTTCATTTCCTATATTTTCTTTAGTAAGTGCTTCTCGTTGAACTTCTTTGATTTGTGAGTTGAGATTCATGCGAATTTTTATGTTCATCGCTCGTACTCGAATTGGTTCTCGTTCCTTTCTGCTTAGAGCGTCGGCCACCACGTTTGCTTTCCCGGGATGATAACGAATTTCACAATCATAGTCATTTATTAACTCAACCCACCTACGTTGCCTCATGTTCAGCTGTTTTTGATCGAAAATATGTTGAAGGCTTTTATGATCAGTAAACACAGTGCATTTAACCCCATACAAGTAGTGTCTCCATATCTTCAATGCAAACACGACTGCTCCCAGTTCTAGATCATGCGTCGTATAATTCCGCTCGTGAATCTTTAATTGTCGGGATGCGTATGCAATAACTTTCTTCCGTTGCATAAGAACGCAACCAAAACCTTGTCGCGAAGCGTCACAATATATTTCAAAATCATCGTTCCCTTCTGGTAACGATAAAATAGGCGCCGTAGTTAACTTCTTCTTTAGTAATTGAAATGCACTCTCCTGCTCAGAAGTCCATTCATATTTCTTCCCTTTTTGCGTTAACGCTGTCAACGGCTTAGCTATTCGGGAAAAATCTTGAATAAACCTTCTATAATAACCGGCTAAACCCAAAAATTGGCGTATCTGCGTTGGTGTCTTAGGAGTCTCCCATTTTTCAATGGCTTCAATTTTTGCTGGATCAACCTGAATTCCTTTGCTACTAACAACGTGGCCAAGAAATTGCACTTCTTTCAACCAGAAAGCACATTTAGAAAATTTAGCATATAGCTGTTCTTTTCTCAACAACTCTAATATCAACCTTAAATGCTGCTCATGCTCTTGCTCACTCTTGGAATAGATAAGAATATCATCAATGAAAACGATAACAAACTTATCTAAATATGGACTACAAACTCGATTCATGAGGTCCATGAATACAACTGGCGCATTTGTCAACCCAAACGGCATGACCAAAAATTCGTAATGACCATAACGTGTCCGAAAAGCAGTTTTCGGAATGTCCTCTTCTTTGACACGTAATTGATGATAGCCCGACCTTAGGTCAATTTTTGAGTACACACATGATCCTTGGAGTTGATCAAATAAGTCGTCAATTCTCGGTAGTGGATACCGATTCTTGATAGTTAACTTATTTAATTCACGATAATCTATACACATCCTAAAAGATCCATCTTTCTTTTTAACAAATAGAATCGGAGCTCCCCACGGTGAAGTACTTGGTCGTATGAATCCATGATCCAGTAATTCTTTTAACTGACTCTGAAGTTCTTTTAACTCGGACGGTGCAAGTCTATATGGAGCACGAGCCACTGGTGCAGCTCCTGGTACTAAATCTATTTGAAATTCTACAGATCTAAATGGAGGTAATCCCGGCAACTCTTCCGGAAAGACTTCAGGAAAATCTCTTGCCACAGGCACGTCATTGATGCTCTTCACTTTTTCCTTCATTTCGACTTTATCAACATGTGCTAAGATAGCATAGCACCCTTTCTTCAAGCACTTTTGAGCTTTCAAATAACTAATGAGTTTTAGCTTTGAGTTACCCTTCTCTCCATAAATCATTATTGGCGTTTTATCCTTACGAGGAATGCGAATTGCCTTCTTGGCACACACAACTTCAGCTCCTATTTTGGACATCCAGTCCATGCCGACTATTACATCAAAACTTCCTAATTCTACGGGTATTAAGTCAATTTTAAACGTTTCTCCGGCTAAATTTATTTTACAATCACGGCAAATTTTATCTGCTTTAATTAGTTTACCATTAGCTAACTCAATCATGTACTTAGCATCTAGAGGTAATGATGAACAATTCAATTTAGCGTGAAAGTCTCTACACACGTAACTTCTATCAGCACCAGTATCAAATATAATAGATGCGGATAAGTTATTAATGGTAAACGTACCCGTAACAAGCTCCGGGTCTTCACACGCCTCTCTAGCATTAATAACAAATGCTCTTCCACGTGCAGATCCATTATTCTTCTCTGGATTCGGACACTGGCTCTTATAGTGACCTTGTTTTCCACACCCATAACAAGTAATGGTAGCCAAAGCAGTTCTATTTGCATTGGTGGCAGGAGTCTTGGTACCATTTGTATTTGTAACGAGAGCCCTACAATCTTCAGCAAGATGACCCTTTCGATTACATTTGTTGCATACCACATTACAGTAGCCAGAGTGATGTTTGTGGCATCGGTTACATAAAGGATTTTGTCCTTTATAACCAAAGCTTAAACCACTACCCGCACCTTGCGTGATTTCTTGTTTCTTAAAAGATTGTTGTTGGTTACCTCGATCATAATTTCCATTCCACTTTCTTTTGTTACCTGATACCTTCACATCAGTATTGGATACTTTCTTATCCATGATGACCTGATCCATTAGCTCGTTTGCCATGGTTATAGCTTCATGAATTGTCTTAGGTTTCGATGCTGTAACATTTGCCTTGACCTTTTTGGGCAAACCATCTTTGTACATTTCAATCTTCCGTTCTTCGATTGGAACCAATTCAGGACATAGCAAAACTAATTCCATGAATCGCTGATTGTAGTTGGTGATTTCAGTACCAACAACCTTCAGGCTTCGTAATTCATCTTCCAACTTCCTAACCTCGTTCCTTGGACAATACTCGTTGATTAACATTGTTTTGAATTCTTCCCAAGGAGTATCATAAGCTACATCTCCTCCTACAACCTTCACATAATTTTTCCACCACGTGAGTGCACTATCTTGTAAAGTGCACGATGCATACTTGGTCATGTCCTTTTCAACACAACCACTTATTTTAAACACAGTCTCCATCTTTTCTATCCACCGGGTTAAACCGATCGGTCCTTCTGTTCCACTGAATGATGAGGGCTTGCAAGCTTGAAAAGTTTTGTAAGTGCACCCCACACGAGGATTTGGGTTAACTGCAGCACCTCTTGCAGCCTCGACCCATAACATTCTGTCGTTCACTCGCTGATTGATGAGTTCCTGGATTTCTTGTTCCGTCATTCGGTTCAATCGCGCCATATTATATTTGATATTGGTGCTAATCGAATCATTTTATCTAAATCTATCAATAATGATAAAACTTCGTTATTATCTCATATTCGTCATAAAAACATTCCTATTGTTATTTATGACAACCTCTACCAAATTTCGGGGACGAAATTTATTTAACGGGTGGGTACTGTAACGACCCGGAAATTTCCGACCAAATTTAAACCTTAAACTCTATATGTTTCCGACACAATAAGCAAAAACCCTAATGTTGAGTCTAGAAAGTCTGAAATCTATATTTGGATGATTAGTACCATTTTGACCATTCCCGACGATTCACGAACAATTGTTTGTAATTAAATATATAAATATTAATTAAATGTTATATATATATGTTGTTATATATATATCATAATATATAAATAACATATGAATAAGGAAACTTGATATATATAAATTGATAAACTATTATTAATATTATTATTATTATCAATAATATTAGAATAATTAGTAACAATTTTATTAATGACATTATAGTTATATATTTCATAATAACTATTACTATTATCATTAGTAATAATATTATCATTATACTTGTATTAATATTAGATAAAATATTAAAGATATTGTTATCATATCTATTAAAAGATTAATCATAATTTATAAATATATATATATATATATAAAAGAAATACAAATAAATATATAAAGGCTGATATATAAGTATTAATATATATAATCAGTTTTTACATAAATACATGTACTAAAACAAAATACAGTGTTCTACATATATACAAATACGTACGCAGATAAACATATATGTACATGTGTTTACGCTTAATTATATATATAAAAACAGCAAATAAAAATTGTAATATGTTATGCATCGTTTTCAATTTGTGTGAATTAATCTACCTGCTTTCAATTTTCGTACAATCAAGGATTTTAACAATAGCTAACATCCAATTTCGGTAAAGCCACTTTTCTGACTTTGATTTTATTATTAATGCTTTTTCTTTTCTTTCTTGTCTGATTGGGAAAACTGGTACCCATTTACTTGTATAAACGAATTAGATTTTCCATTATAGAAACAATCCAAAAACTATTAGATATCCATATCTCCTCTTTTCGGTTTATTTATTTATTTCTTTTGTTATCTGCAATCAAAACCGTGATACACATTTGCTTTATAATCGAACAACCACAACACCACAATAAATCCATTTAGCCACCTTCATCCACCACGGCTGCAAACCACCTCAATCAAACATTAAACCTCCCTAATCATATGGGAATAACCATAACACCCGCCACCTTTATATCCTTGAGTCATCACAACTTTGGTTCACCACCGGCAACCATCTAAGATCATCACCATGGACCGTCGTTTTTGTTTCCGCTCTTTTACAGATCAAACAACCCTCGATCGCCATCCTTAGAACGAATATAAAACTCGAACCAAACAAGGAAACCCAATTGTGTTTTGCTGCACATCCGAGTACACCATCACATATACACCCTCCTTCTGTCAACCGTCACCCAAAACCATCATCACCTTCGAGCTGTTGCTTGATCTTTTTGTTTTAATCGTAAACTGAACACCACCAAAATATTATTATTTTTTTTTTTGCTACTACATGTCTTCGGTATCCACTCCTGTTTTCGTTTACCATCAACAAACAACAACCTAAAAGCCTGCAATTAACCTCCGATTATACACCATCACCATCTTGAATTACCTAAAGCTGCACGCTGCTATTTTTTTTTTTTTTGTTTGTTTCGGTTTCTGTGATGAATAATAACAATGGTGATTAAGATAATCACAATAACGAGAGAATATGATAATGATGATGATTAATAGTGAATATTTTATGATTTACAAGAATGAGCTGTAAAGATAAAAAAAGAATACGTGTACGTTATTGCTCTGCTCGAATTATCTCCTTTCCAAGAAACTGTCGGCTGTGAAGTTCCCTTTTAAGAACCGAAAACCTATAATAGGTTTTAACGTGAAAACATTAAAGCAAAATCTAGATTGGGCCGATTGTTGTAATTGGCCTGTTGTGGAATTAATAAGTTCAGTTTCTAATTGGACTGTTGTGATAGGGTTGTAATTGGACCGAAGCCCAAACCTAGTTAGAAGGGAATGATGATGATTCACGATGCATAAACGGGCTATATATAAATTTAATGACGTAATTAATACAAAAAAAGAAACTGTTAGCATGGCGGTAAAGAGTGTTTGTGTGGAGCAGGAGGTCGCGGGTTCGAGTCCTGTTTAGGGCGTTTATTTTTTTTTAAAGCTTATCACTTGAGGTTCGTGAATCGAAGGCCAACCTTATACGTGTTCAGTGATGTTATATGTATTTTTACTACAAAATACATTAGGTGAGTATATAGTCCCTTTTAAACTTTAAATATTTTGGGCTGAGAATACATGCGCTATTTTATAAATGATTTACGTTATGGACACAAGTGACTAAAATTACGTTCTACATGGGTTTGAATCAAAAATCCCCTAGCTTGGTAACTTTAACTATTGGTTTATGAACTGGTAGGCGCGAATCCTAAAGATAGATCTATCGGGTTTTACACCCCCACCCAGATGTTGTTCTAGTCACTACTAAACTAGAAGAACGGGTGTTTAGTACTTCGAGGTTAACGGAACGCACTTGATTCGGTGCACATATTATTATAACTCAGGGGTACACACTCTTGTTAAGGCTAGTTACCGGGTGCCCACTGCTTGGAATGCTTTTCATACACTTGCGAGTGTATTATGTTTATAAACTTTAAATCTTGTGGTCCATAGTTATAACGCTGCTAGCATCAAACCTATATATCTCACCAACTTTATGTTGACTTTTTAAAGCATGTTATTCTCAGGTACGAATTAATTCTTCCGCTGTGCATTTGCTCATTTTAAGGACAATACTTGGAGTCGATCATCGCGATGTAACCAACTGTTGAAGATTCCGTCCGGGAAGATTAGTCGCGGACATTTCAGTTGGTATCAGAGCATTGGTCTTAGTGAACCAGGCCTTGCATTAGTGTGTCTAACTAGTAATTGTTAGGATACATTAGTGAGTCTGGACTTTGACCGTGTCTACATGTCAAAAAGTTTTGCTTAACACATCTGGTCGGAAACCATCTGTTTATCATCCTTAGGGAATTTCCTGCTTATCATTCTTAAGTTTAAACACGTCTTACTGCATTTAGTGCATCGATAGTGTATAGACAAAACTCATATCTTAGCGTATCTGTTACTGTAGAATTGCCTGACATATGCCGTAAATTCCTCTGTAGTTTACAAAATCTTTGATATTATAGATATTCTATACATCCAGAATATTATCAGATATTCGAAAATCATTTCACATCGAAGATCCCTTCCATCCACCGAATTGCTCTATTGGAGACGAACCTGAAGCACTTACCGGCGAACCTGTTCGAGAAACCATTTTCTCTCTCATTTCTCGAGTATCTCGTCACGATTATATCCTATCCCATATTTCGGATCTCGTTCATTCGCTCACTCCAACCGACAATCATCCCGGAGTACTAGCAGAAATTAACGAACTTCGCGCTCGTGTGACGACTTTGGAAAACACGGTGCGAAGGTTACAAACATCAGCAGCATCACCGACGTCAACGACATTATCAGCATTAACACCAACCGTATCATTCCCACCACCAACAATCACATTCGCACCACGTACCTCAATATCATCATCTGAACTTCGAGTATGATCTTTGTTCTACATATCATTCTACACCGATTACCTCCTCTTTACGTATCGTCCTATATCATTTATCTTCGTTCAATCTGGCGATTATGTAATCTCTAATGCTTTAGAAATTATGTAATCTTGTATTAACAATAAATCAAATGAGTTTTTGACTCATTAAATCCATAATTACATCTGACAAAAATATATATGCAAGTATATTTTCATAAAGATTGTAATTAAAAAAAAAAAAATTCTTTTGTACAAACTGTTAATGATGAAAATATTTTAACGGGTGGGTAGTACCCGAGGAATATTTAGATTTCACATTAATAAGTTACACTGTACATTCTTCGAATCTGATTCAACGATCATTTACTATCCTACTTACAACTACCGATATACGTATCCGTTCACCACAGAATAACCATTTCTATTAAAATTTCATATTTGGATTTTGACCTATCAGAATCCAACAAGTGGCATAACGAAGAAAACATTGGACAAAAATAAAAAGTGTTAGAAACAAACGAATTAATTAATTGGAATTGTGATAGGATTTCACGCTAACTGTTCCGGCTAACTGTTCCCAGCTAACTGATTAACATTTAATTTATCGCAATTTACATTCTCGCAATTTTATTTATCGTCATTTAATTTCTGTTATTTACTTTTACGCACTATAAATAACGGGACACGTATGCAAGGTTTCGATTTATCATATCGACCCATCTATATATATATTTCGGAACAACCGTAGACACTCTATATGTGAAGGTGGGAGTTGGCTATACAGGGTCGGAGTTGATTCCAAAATATATATATATACTTTGAGTTGTGATCGACACCGAGACCGGTACACGGGTCACGATACGTATTATTTAATTCGAATATTATATATTAAATTATATATGAATCATTGAACCATCGGACTATTGGACTGCTAACTTTGGACAAGTAAAATGAATTAAAATATTGATTATAATATATGAAACTAAACTAATCTTCAAGTTGCCACTTGATTCTATCATAAACCTCATTCGTATCTTGACAATTACAATTCGCATTCATAACTTTTTATGATTCTTGAAAACACCTCGATCGGAAAGATGAATCAACCGCACTTCATCTACGGAAGGAAAGATTTATGCACCTGAAAAACTCTCGAATCCAAATTCATAGTTTAACACATATCGTGTTGAATCCTATGCCATTTATTAGCAAAAACAACCCTACAATTTCTTTTCAGGAAGCTAATTTTGTCACAGCTCCACTTCGTCTTCTCAGTGAGACTACTTCTATTATAATCTCGATATTTATACCTTGTCCTTTCGCCGTCGTTACCGGAGAACCTTTTATATTTCACAACATCATCAGCAGACGTACCAGCAACTCGTTATTTCTTTGTCGAAATCCGCAGTCAGTATTTTGAAAATCTCGTAGAAATTCTCCCAGTTATACCGAAAACATCTATCCCTAAGAATTTCATATTTTGAATGTGAAGTTTCTGAAAAACATCCTGGACTATGAAGTAGTTCTTGAAATGCTGACGAAACAGCAAAAACCGTAAACGACCTTAATAGTCAAAAGTTTACGATGAAGTACAGTATGTTGGAAAAGCCCAGAAAAAGAGAAGTGTTGAAACTGAAAAACAGATAATGCGAAACTATGAAGTAAGCCGTGAACAAATCACAAAGAATAAGTTTGACTTCAAAGAATTTAAAAGATTCAGTGCCTGCTGAAATCCTTAGTACATACCCTACTCCTTACTCTAAAACCTTTGCTGACACTATTCTTCATCATCATCCTTCGGCATTAGAAGTTCCAAGATATTATCATATCTTTCATTATAAATATCCTCAATGTTTCTGAAGATATTTTTATAACTATTCTTATCGGAAATCATCTATCTTCTCGCGCTAACTGTATCACATCTTAAAAGAAACTGTGATAGTTTCCAAATTCTGAAACCTTCGAATTTAAAATATGAATGTTTTGAAGTAGTGTTAGGAACTGATGCATGAAATAGTATAATATAATGAAACTTGATCAACTTCATTATATTACAGTAAGTCATGTTAAGTTTATAATGGAATATGATGATTCACAGTACCGTCATCATGTGCCATGTTACACGGCTCTTATATTCTATCCAATTATGAAACGTATTAAGAACAAATCATCTTGATAGTTCTATTTTCCTGGATATTCTGGTAATTTGTCAAATCAAAATTTTGCCATTATGAATATCTTTAAATAAGAATTAAGGAGAAAGAGTAGAAGATATGGGATATGGAAATAAGGGAACGAAGGGGGTAGTTTTATAAGTGAAATATCCGACAAAGAAATCACAACAGATTTGCTGCATTAAATCAAAGGAGATCCTATTTCCTAAATTGTCAAAGAACCAAATCTTATTACGAAAGATTTTCTTTAAATCCCTTAAATCCCGAAAATCAATCATAACCACGTCATCAGTTAAAACGATACCATATTACTCATTTCACTCTTTTGTGATAGCTTCACTCGTACGCTTCACATGATCGAATCATTTTATCTAAATCTATCAATAATGATAAAACTTCGTTATTATCTCATATTCGTCATAAAAACATTCCTATTGTTATTTATGACAACCTCTACCAAATTTCGGGGACGAAATTTATTTAACGGGTGGGTACTGTAACGACCCGGAAATTTCCGACCAAATTTAAACCTTAAACTCTATATGTTTCCGACACAATAAGCAAAAACCCTAATGTTGAGTCTAGAAAGTCTGAAATCTATATTTGGATGATTAGTACCATTTTGACCATTCCCGACGATTCACGAACAATTGTTTGTAATTAAATATATAAATATTAATTAAATGTTATATATATATGTTGTTATATATATATCATAATATATAAATAACATATGAATAAGGAAACTTGATATATATAAATTGATAAACTATTATTAATATTATTATTATTATCAATAATATTAGAATAATTAGTAACAATTTTATTAATGACATTATAGTTATATATTTCATAATAACTATTACTATTATCATTAGTAATAATATTATCATTATACTTGTATTAATATTAGATAAAATATTAAAGATATTGTTATCATATCTATTAAAAGATTAATCATAATTTATAAATATATATATATATATAAAAGAAATACAAATAAATATATAAAGGCTGATATATAAGTATTAATATATATAATCAGTTTTTACATAAATACATGTACTAAAACAAAATACAGTGTTCTACATATATACAAATACGTACGCAGATAAACATATATGTACATGTGTTTACGCTTAATTATATATATAAAAACAGCAAATAAAAATTGTAATATGTTATGCATCGTTTTCAATTTGTGTGAATTAATCTACCTGCTTTCAATTTTCGTACAATCAAGGATTTTAACAATAGCTAACATCCAATTTCGGTAAAGCCACTTTTCTGACTTTGATTTTATTATTAATGCTTTTTCTTTTCTTTCTTGTCTGATTGGGAAAACTGGTACCCATTTACTTGTATAAACGAATTAGATTTTCCATTATAGAAACAATCCAAAAACTATTAGATATCCATATCTCCTCTTTTCGGTTTATTTATTTATTTCTTTTGTTATCTGCAATCAAAACCGTGATACACATTTGCTTTATAATCGAACAACCACAACACCACAATAAACCCATTTAGCCACCTTCATCCACCACGGCTGCAAACCACCTCAATCAAACATTAAACCTCCCTAATCATATGGGAATAACCATAACACCCGCCACCTTTATATCCTTGAGTCATCACAACTTTGGTTCACCACCGGCAACCATCTAAGATCATCACCATGGACCGTCGTTTTTGTTTCCGCTCTTTTACCGATCAAACAACCCTCGATCGCCATCCTTAGAACGAATATAAAACTCGAACCAAACAAGGAAACCCAATTGTGTTTTGCTGCACATCCGAGTACACCATCACATATACACCCTCCTTCTGTCAACCGTCACCCAAAACCATCATCACCTTCGAGCTGTTGCTTGATCTTTTTGTTTTAATCGTAAACTGAACACCACCAAAATATTATTATTTTTTTTTTTTTGCTACTACATGTCTTCGGTATCCACTCCTGTTTTCGTTTACCATCAACAAACAACAACCTAAAAGCCTGCAATTAACCTCCGATTATACACCATCACCATCTTGAATTACCTAAAGCTGCACGCTGCTATTTTTTTTTTTTTTTTTTTGTTTCGGTTTCTGTGATGAATAATAACAATGGTGATTAAGATAATCACAATAACGAGAGAATATGATAATGATGATGATTAATAGTGAATATTTTATGATTTACAAGAATGAGCTGTAAAGATAAAAAAGAATACGTGTACGTTATTGCTCTGCTCGAATTATCTCCTTTCCAAGAAACTGTCGGCTGTGAAGTTCCCTTTTAAGAACCGAAAACCTATAATAGATTTTAACGTGAAAACATTAAAGCAAAATCTAGATTGGGCCGATTGTTGTAATTGGCCTGTTGTGGAATTAATAAGTTCAGTTTCTAATTGGACTGTTGTGATAGGGTTGTAATTGGACCGAAGCCCAAACCTAGTTAGAAGGGAATGATGATGATTCACGATGCATAAACGGGCTATATATAAATTTAATGACGTAATTAATACAAAAAAAGAAACTGTTAGCATGGCGGTAAAGAGTGTTTGTGTGGAGCAGGAGGTCGCGGGTTCGAGTCCTGTTTAGGGCGTTTATTTTTTTTTAAAGCTTATCACTTGAGGTTCGTGAATCGAAGGCCAACCTTATACGTGTTCAGTGATGTTATATGTATTTTTACTACAAAATACATTAGGTGAGTATATAGTCCCTTTTAAACTTTAAATATTTTGGGCTGAGAATACATGCGCTATTTTATAAATGATTTACGTTATGGACACAAGTGACTAAAATTACGTTCTACATGGGTTTGAATCAAAAATCCCCTAGCTTGGTAACTTTAACTATTGGTTTATGAACTGGTAGGCGCGAATCCTAAAGATAGATCTATCGGGTTTTACACCCCCACCCAGATGTTGTTCTAGTCACTACTAAACTAGAAGAACGGGTGTTTAGTACTTCGAGGTTAACGGAACGCACTTGATTCGGTGCACATATTATTATAACTCAGGGGTACACACTCTTGTTAAGGCTAGTTACCGGGTGCCCACTGCTTGGAATGCTTTTCATACACTTGCGAGTGTATTATGTTTATAAACTTTAAATCTTGTGGTCCATAGTTATAACGCTGCTAGCATCAAACCTATATATCTCACCAACTTTATGTTGACTTTTTAAAGCATGTTATTCTCAGGTACGAATTAAGTCTTCCGCTGTGCATTTGCTCATTTTAAGGACAATACTTGGAGTCGATCATCGCGATGTAACCAACTGTTGAAGATTCCGTCCGGGAAGATTAGTCGCGGACATTTACAAGTACATACATCTAAAAGCTATGTATTGTACGAGTACGAATACGGGTGCATACGAGTAGAATTGTTGATGAAACTGAACGAGGATGTAATTGTAAGCATTTTTGTTAAGTAGAAGTATTTTGATAAGTGTATTGAAGTCTTTCAAAAGTGTATAAATACATATTAAAACACTACATGTATATACATTTTAACTGAGTCGTTAAGTCATCGTTAGTCGTTACATGTAAGTGTTGTTTTGAAACCTTTAGGTTAACGATCTTGTTAAATGTTGTTAACCCAATGTTTATAATATCAAATGAGATTTTAAATTATTATATTATCATGATATTATCATGTATGAATATCTCTTAATATGATATATATACATTAAATGTCTTTACAACGATAATCGTTACATATATGTCTCGTTTAAAAATCATTAAGTTAGTAGTCTTGTTTTTACATATGTAGTTCATTGTTAATATACTTTATGATATGTTTTCTTATCATAGTATCATGTTAACTATATATATATATCCATATATATGTCATCATATAGTTTTTACAAGTTTTAACGTTCGTGAATCACCGATCAACTTGGGTGGTCAATTGTCTATATGAAACATATTTTAATTAATCAAGTCTTAACAAGTTTGATTGCTTAACATGTTGGAAACATTTAATCATGTAAATATCAATCTCAATTAATATATAAACATGGAAAATTTCGGGTCACTACAGTACCTACCCGTTAAATAAATTTCGTCCCGAAATTTTAAGCTGTTGAAGGTGTTGACGAATCTTCTGGAAATAGATGCGGGTATTTCTTCTTCATTTGATCTTCACGCTCCCAGGTGAACTCGGGTCCTCTACGAGCATTCCATCGAACCTTAACAATTGGTATCTTGTTTTGCTTAAGTCTTTTAACCTCACGATCCATTATTTCGACGGGTTCTTCGATGAATTGGAGTTTTTCGTTGATTTGGATTTCATCTAACGGAATAGTGAGATCTTCTTTAGCAAAACATTTCTTCAAATTCGAGACGTGGAAAGTGTTATGTACAGCCGCGAGTTGTTGAGGTAACTCAAGTCGGTAAGCTACTGGTCCGACACGATCAATAATCTTGAATGGTCCAATATACCTTGGATTTAATTTCCCTCGCTTACCAAATCGAACAACGCCTTTCCAAGGTGCAACTTTAAGCATGACCATCTCTCCAATTTCAAATTCTATATCTTTTCTTTTAATGTCAGCGTAGCTCTTTTGTCGACTTTGGTCGGTTTTCAATCGTTGTTGAATTTGGATGATCTTCTCGGTAGTTTCTTGTATAATCTCCGGACCCGTAATCTGTCTATCCCCCACTTCACTCCAACAAATCGGAGACCTGCACTTTCTACCATAAAGTGCTTCAAACGGCGCCATCTCAATGCTTGAATGGTAGCTGTTGTTGTAGGAAAATTCTGCTAATGGTAGATGTCGATCCCAACTGTTTCCGAAATCAATAACACATGCTCGTAGCATGTCTTCAAGCGTTTGTATCGTCCTTTCGCTCTGCCCATCAGTTTGTGGATGATAGGCAGTACTCATGTCTAGACGAGTTCCTAATGCTTGCTATAATGTCTTCCAGAATCTTGAAATAAATCTGCCATCCCTATCAGAGATAATAGAGATTGGTATTCCATGTCTGGAGACGACTTCCTTCAAATACAGTCGTGCTAACTTCTCCATCTTGTCATCTTCTCTTATTGGCAGGAAGTGTGCTGATTTGGTGAGACGATCAACTATTACCCAAATAGTATCAAAACCACTTGCAGTCCTTGGCAATTTAGTGATGAAATCCATGGTAATGTTTTCCCATTTCCATTCTGGGATTTCGGGTTGTTGAAGTAGACCTGATGGTTTTTGATGCTCAGCTTTGACCTTAGAACACGTCAAACATTCTCCTACGTATTTAGCAACATCGGCTTTCATACCCGGCCACCAAAAATATTTCTTGAGATCCTTGTACATCTTCCCCGTTCCAGGATGTATTGAGTATCTGGTTTTATGAGCTTCTCTAAGTACCATTTCTCTCATATCTCCAAATTTTGGTACCCAAATCCTTTCAGCCCTATACCGGGTTCCGTCTTCTCGAATATTAAGATGCTTCTCCGATCCTTTGGGTATTTCATCCTTTAAATTTCCCTCTTTTAAAACTCCTTGTTGCGCCTCCTTTATTTGAGTAGTAAGGTTATTATGAATCATTATATTCATAGATTTTACTCGAATGGGTTCTCTGTCCTTCCTGCTCAAGGCATCGGCTACCACATTTGCCTTCCCTGGGTGGTAACGAATCTCAAAGTCGTAATCATTCAATAATTCAATCCACCTACGCTGCCTCATATTCAGTTGTTTCTGATTAAATATGTGTTGAAGACTTTTGTGGTCGGTATATATAATACTTTTGACCCCATATAAGTAGTGCCTCCAAGTCTTTAATGCAAAAACAACCGCGCCTAATTCCAAATCATGCGTCGTATAATTTTGTTCGTGAATCTTCAATTGTCTAGACGCATAAGCAATCACCTTCGTTCGTTGCATTAATACACAACCGAGACCTTGCTTTGATGCGTCACAATAAATCACAAAATCATCATTCCCTTCAGGCAATGACAATATAGGTGCCGTAGTTAGCTTTTTCTTCAATAACTGAAACGCTTTCTCTTGTTCATCATTCCATTCAAATTTCTTCCCTTTATGCGTTAATGCAGTCAAGGGTTTTGCTATTCTGGAAAAGTCTTGGATGAACCTTCTGTAGTAACCAGCTAGTCCTAAAAACTGGCGTATGTGTTTCGGAGTTTTCGGGGTTTCCCACTTTTCAACAGTTTCTATCTTTGCCGGATCCACCTTAATACCTTCTTTGTTCACTATGTGACCGAGGAATTGAACTTCTTCCAACCAAAATGCACACTTTGAAAACTTAGCGTACAATTCTTCCTTCCTTAATACTTCTAACACCTTTCTCAAATGTTCACCGTGTTCTTGGTCATTCTTTGAGTAAATAAGTATTTCATCAATGAAAACAATGACAAACTTGTCAAGGTATGGTCCACACACTCGGTTCATAAGGTCCATGAACACAGCTGGTGCATTAGTTAAACCAAACGGCATGACCATAAACTCATAATGACCGTAACGTGTTCTGAAAGCAGTCTTTGGAATATCATCTTCTTTCACCCGCATTTGATGATACCCGGAACGTAAGTCAATCTTTGAATAAACAGACGAGCCTTGTAGTTGATCAAATAAGTCGTCGATTCTCGGTAGTGGGTAGCGGTTCTTGATGGTAAGTTTGTTCAACTCTCGGTAGTCGATACACAACCTGAATGTACCATCTTTCTTCTTGACAAACAAAACAGGAGCTCCCCACGGTGATGTGCTTGGTCGAATGAAACCACGCTCTAAAAGTTCTTGTAATTGGCTTTGCAGTTCTTTCATCTCGCTGGGTGCTAGTCTGTAAGGAGCACGAGCTATTGGTGCAGCTCCTGGTACAAGATCTATTTGAAATTCAACGGATCGATGTGGGGGTAATCCCGGTAATTCTTTCGGAAATACATCGGGAAATTCTTTTGCGATGGGAACATCATTGATGCTCTTTTCTTCAGTTTGTACTTTCTCGACGTGTGCTAGAACAGCATAGCAACCTTTTCTTATTAGTTTTTGTGCCTTCAAATTACTAATAAGATGTAGCTTCGTGTTGCCCTTTTCTCCGTACACCATTAAGGGTTTTCCTTTTTCTCGTATAATGCGAATTGCATTTTTGTAACAAACGATCTCTGCTTTCACTTCTTTCAACCAGTCCATACCGATTATCACATCAAAACTCCCTAACTCTACTGGTATCAAATCAATCTTAAATGTTTCGCTAACCAGTTTAATTTCTCGATTCCGACATATATTATCTGCTGAAATTAATTTACCATTTGCTAATTCGAGTAAAAATTTACTATCCAAAGGCGTCAATGGACAACTTAATTTAGCACAAAAATCTCTACTCATATAGCTTCTATCCGCACCCGAATCAAATAAAACGTAAGCAGATTTATTGTCAATAAGAAACTTACCCGTAACAAGCTCCGGGTCTTCCTGTGCCTCTGCCGCATTAATATTGAAAACTCTTCCGCGGCCTTGTCCATTCGTGTTCTCCTGGTTCGGGCAATTTCTAATGATGTGGCCCGGTTTTCCACATTTATAACAAACTACATTGGCATAACTTGCTCCGACACTACTTGCTCCGCCATTACTCGTTTCGACACCATTTGTTCCTTTCGTTCTATTAACCCCTGGTCCGTAGACCTCACACTTCGCTGCGCTATGACCATTTCTTTTACACTTGTTGCAAAATTTGGTGCAGAACCCCGAGTGATACTTTTCACACCTTTGGCATAGCTGCTTCTGATTGTTGTTGTTGTTGCGGTTATTATTGTTGTTGGGATGATTGTTGTAGTTGTTGTTGTTGTTGTTGTTGTTGTTGTTGTTGTTGTTGTTGTTGTTGTTGTTGGGCCGTTTGTTGTAGTTGCGATTGATGTTGCGATTGCTAGGATAATTGTTGCGATTATTGTTGTAATTGCTGTTGTTGTTGTATTGGTGATTCTTTTCACTGTTTTCCTCCCACTTTCTTTTGACTTGCTTCACATTGGTCTCTTCAGCAGTCTGTTCTTTAATTCTTTCTTCAATCTGGTTCACTAGTTTGTGAGCCATTCTACATGCCTGTTGTATGGAGGCGGGCTCGTGTGAACTTATATCTTCTTGGATTCTTTCCGGTAATCCTTTCACAAATGCGTCGATCTTCTCTTCCTCATCTTCGAACGCTCCCGGACACAATAGGCACAATTCTGTGAATCTTCTTTCGTACGTGGTAATATTAAATCCTTGGGTTCGTAACCCTCTAAGTTCTGTCTTGAGCTTATTGACCTCGGTTCTGGGACGGTATTTCTCGTTCATCAAGTGCTTGAATGCTGACCACGGTAGTGCGTACGCATCGTCTTGTCCCACTTGCTCTAGATAGGTATTCCACCATGTTAACGCAGAACCTGTGAAGGTATGCGTAGCGTACTTCACTTTGTCCTCTTCAGTACACTTACTTATGGCAAACACCGATTCGACCTTCTCGGTCCACCGTTTCAATCCGATCGGTCCTTCGGTTCCATCAAATTCCAAAGGTTTGCAGGCAGTGAATTCTTTGTAGGTGCATCCTACACGATTTCCTGTACTGCTAGATCCAAGGTTATTGTTGGTATGTAGCGCAGCCTATACTGCGGCTATTTTTGAAGCTAGAAAAGTACGGAATTCCTCTTCATTCATATTCACGGTGTGTCGAGTATTCGGTGCCATTTCCTTCAAAATAGTTAAATGGAACAAGTTAATCATACAGAATATTAAGAGTAGTTAATAGTATTTCGTAGCATAATATGAACTCATTTATAAAAGCTTTTTCTTCATATTAGCGTTTTATAAGTTTAAATTCTGGTAGTACCTACCCGTTAAGTTCATACTTAGTAGCTAATATACAATTCAACTACTACAATTCTATATGAAAAACTGATTATAATAATATTTCGCGTTCAAACTTTTATACAATATTTTACAAACTTACAATACCGCTTATTTTACATAAAGCATGAAATATAGCACACAATAACTTTGATACAAGATAGTTGTGAAGATAATTCTAGCTAGTACACAAGTCGTTCAGCAAAGGCAATAAAGACACGTAATTCATACGTCCAGAAACAAGTCATGCATTCTGGTTTTACTAGGACTACTTCCCATCCTTGGTCTTGTGCAACATAACCGTTATGGCCGTTGATAAGACAGCGTGTTGTAACGTCGTCAAAGGGACGAGGGTTACGTAATGTCCAACAGTCCCGTAACAATCTAAAAACCTCATTTCTTACCCCAATTACCGACTCCGTCACTTGTGGGAACGTTTTGTTTAATAGTTGTAGCCCGATGTTCTTTTTCTCACTTTGGTGAGAAGCGAACATTACTAACCCATAAGCATAGCACGCTTCTTTATGTTGCATGTTAGCCGCTTTTTCTAAATCACGAAGTCCAATATTCGGATATATTGAGTCAAAATAATTTCTTAACCCATTGCGTAAAATAGCATTTGGGTTCCTCGCAATATATGCGTCAAAGTAAACACATCGTAACTTATGGATTTTCCAATGTGATATACCCCATCTTTCGAACGAAAGCCTTTTATAAACCAAGGCATTCTTGGAACGTTCTTCGAATGTCTTACAAACTGATCTCGCCTTAAATAGTTGTGCCGAAGAATTCTGACCAACTCTAGACAAGATTTCATCAATCATGTCTCCGGGTAGGTCTCTTAAAATATTGGGTTGTCTATCCATTTTGTGTTTTTATACTGTAAAATAGACAAGAGTTAGATTCATAAAAAAGATACTTATTAATACAAGCAATTTTTACATATATCATAAAGCATAAGCACACTATATTACATATATTACACCACACAAATACAACTATCTTATTCCGACTCGCTTGTTTCTTCTTCTTCGGTTTTGGTTCGTTTTGCCAAGTTTCTAGGGATATATGATGTTCCCCTAATACGAGCCGTTATTTTCCACATTGGTTTAAAAAAACCTGGTGGTTTAGAGGTTCCCGGGTCATTGTTACAACTTAAGAACTTCGGGGGTTGACGATACATATAAAGTTCATCGGGGTTGGAATTAGATTTCTCTATTTTTATGCCCTTTCCCTTATTATTTTCTTTTGCCTTTTTAAATTCAGTTGGGGTAATTTCTATAACATCATCGGAATTCTCTTCGGAATCCGATTCATCGGAGAATTGATAATCCTCCCAATATTTTGCTTCCTTGGCGGAAACACCATTGACCATAATTAGCCTTGGTCGGTTGGTTGAGGATTTTCTTTTACTTAACCATTTTATTATTTCCCCCACCGGTTCCGATTCTTCTTCCGGTTCCGATTCTTCTTCCGGTTCCGATTCTTCTTCTGGTTCCGACTCTTCTTCCGGTTCCTCTTCGGGAACTTGTGAATCAGTCCACGAATCATTCCAATTTACATTTGACTCTTCATTATTATTAGGTGAGTCAATGGGACTTGTTCTAGAGGTAGACATCTATCACATAATATCAAACGCGTTAAGAGATTAATATATCACATAATATTCACATGTTAAAAATATATAGTTTCCAACAAAATTTGTTAAGCAATCATTTTTTTTCAAGTAAACACGGTCGAAGTCCAGACTCACTAATGCATCCTAACAAACTCGATAAGACACACTAATGCAAAATTCTGGTTCTCTAAGACCAACGCTCGGATACCAACTGAAATGTCCCGTTCTTATTGATTAAAAACGTTCCATATTAATTGATTTCGTTGCGAGGTTTTGACCTCTATATGAGACGTTTTTCAAAGACTGCATTCATTTTAAAACAAACCATAACCTTTATTTCATCAATAAAGGTTTAAAAAGCTTTACGTAGATTATCAAATAATGATAATCTAAAATATCCTGTTTACACACGACCATTACATAATGGTTTACAATACAAATATGTTACAACAAAATAAGTTTCTTGAATGCAGTTTTTACACAATATCATACAAGTATGGACTCCAAATCTTGTCCTTATTTTAGTATGCAACAGCGGAAGCTCTTAATAATCACCTGAGAATAAACATGCTTAAAACGTCAACAAAAATGTTGGTGAGTTATAGGTTTAACCTATATATATCAAATCATAATAATAGACCACAAGATTTCATATTTCAATACACATCCCATACATAGAGATAAAAATCATTCATATGGTGAACACCTGGTAACCGACATTAACAAGATGCATATATAAGAATATCCCCATCATTCCGGGACACCCTTCGGATATGATATAAATTTCGAAGTACTAAAACATCCGGTACTTTGGATGGGGCTTGTTGGGCCCGATAGATCTATCTTTAGGATTCGCGTCAATTAGGGTGTCTGTTCCCTAATTCTTAGATTACCAGACTTAATAAAAAGGGGCATATTCGATTTCGATAATTCAACCATAGAATGTAGTTTCACGTACTTGTGTCTATTTTGTAAATCATTTATAAAACCTGCATGTATTCTCATCCCAAAAATATTAGATTTTAAAAGTGGGACTATAACTCACTTTCACAGATTTTTTTACTTCGTCGGGAAGTAAGACTTGGCCACTGGTTGATTCACGAACCTATAACAATATATACATATATATCAAAGTATGTTCAAAATATATTTACAACGCTTTTAATATATTTTGATGTTTTAAGTTTATTAAGTCAGCTGTCCTCGTTAGTAACCTACAACTAGTTGTCCACAGTTAGATGTACAGAAATAAATCGATAAATATTATCTTGAATCAATCCACGACCCAGTGTATACGTATCTCAGTATTGATCACAACTCAAACTATATATATTTTGGAATCAACCTCAACCCTGTATAGCTAACTCCAACATTCACATATAGAGTGTCTATGGTTGTTCCGAAATATATATAGATGTGTCGACATGATAGGTCGAAACATTGTATACGTGTCTATGGTATCTCAAGATTACATAATATACAATACAAGTCGATTAAGTTATGGTTGGAATAGATTTGTTACCAATTTTCACGTAGCTAAAATGAGAAAAATTATCCAATCTTGTTTTACCCATAACTTCTTCATTTTAAATCCGTTTTGAGTGAATCAAATTGCTATGGTTTCATATTGAACTCTATTTTATGAATATAAACAGATAAAGTATATGTTTATAGTCGGAAAAATAAGTTACAAGTCGTTTTTGTAAAGGTAGTCATTTCAGTCGAAAGAACGACGTCTAGATGACCATTTTAGAAAACATACTTCCACTTTGAGTTTAACCATGATTTTTGGATATAGTTTCATGTTCATAATAAAAATCATTTTCTCAGAATAACAACTTTTAAATCAAAATTTATCATAGTTTTTAATTAACTAACTCAAAACAGCCCGCGGTGTTACTACGACGGCGTAAATCCGGCTTTACGGTGTTTTTCGTGTCTCCAGGTTTTAAATCATTAAGTTAGCATATCATATAGATATAGAACATGTGTTTAGTTGATTTTAAAAGTCAATTTAGAAGGATTAACTTTTGTTTGCGAACAAGTTTAGAATTAACTAAACTATGTTCTAGTGATTACAAGTTTAAACCTTCGAATAAGATAGCTTTATATGTATGAATCGAATGATGTTATGAACATCATTACTACCTTAATTTCCTTGGATAAACCTACTGGAAAAGAGAAAAATGGATCTAGCTTCAACGGATCCTTGGATGGCTCGAAGTTCTTGAAGCAGAATCATGACACGAAAACAAGTTCAAGTAAGATCATCACTTGAAATAAGATTGTTATAGTTATAGAAATTGAACCAAAGTTTGAATATGATTATTACCTTGTATTAGAATGATAACCTACTGTAAGAAACAAAGATTTCTTGAGGTTGGATGATCACCTTACAAGATTGGAAGTGAGCTAGCAAACTTGAAAGTATTCTTGATTTTATGTAACTAGAACTTGTAGAATATATGAAGAACACTTAGAACTTGAAGATAGAACTTGAGAGAGATCAATTAGATGAAGAAAATTGAAGAATGAAAGTGTTTGTAGGTGTTTTTGGTCGTTGGTGTATGGATTAGATATAAAGGATATGTAATTTTGTTTTCATGTAAATAAGTCATGAATGATTACTCATATTTTTGTAATTTTATGAGATATTTCATGCTAGTTGCCAAATGATGGTTCCCACATGTGTTAGGTGACTCACATGGGCTGCTAAGAGCTGATCATTGGAGTGTATATACCAATAGTACATACATCTAAAAGCTGTGTATTGTACGAGTACGAATACGGGTGCATACGAGTAGAATTGTTGATGAAACTGAACGAGGATGTAATTGTAAGCATTTTTGTTAAGTAGAAGTATTTTGATAAGTGTATTTAAGTCTTTCAAAAGTGTATAAATACATATTAAAACACTACATGTATATACATTTTAACTGAGTCGTTAAGTCATCGTTAGTCGTTACATGTAAGTGTTGTTTTGAAACCTTTAGGTTAACGATCTTGTTAAATGTTGTTAACCCAATGTTTATAATATCAAATGAGATTTTAAATTATTATATTATCATGATATTATCATGTATGAATATCTCTTAATATGATATATATATACATTAAATGTCTTTACAACGATAATCGTTACATATATGTCTCGTTTAAAAATCATTAAGTTAGTAGTCTTGTTTTTACATATGTAGTTCATTGTTAATATACTTTATGATATGTTTTCTTATCATAGTATCATGTTAACTATATATATATCCATATATATGTCATCATATAGTTTTTACAAGTTTTAACGTTCGTGAATCACCGATCAACTTGGGTGGTCAATTGTCTATATGAAACATATTTCAATTAATCAAGTCTTAACAAGTTTGATTGCTTAACATGTTGGAAACATTTAATCATGTAAATATCAATCTCAATTAATATATAAACATGGAAAAGTTCGGGTCACTACAGTGACGACTAACGATGACTTAACGACTTAGTTAAAATGTATATACATGTAGTGTATTAAGATGTATTGTTACACTTTTGAAAAACTTCATGACACATACCAAAGTACTTCTACTTGACAAAAATGCTTACAATTACATTCTCATTCATTTTCATCAACAATTCTACTCGTATGCACCCGTATTCGTACTCGTATAATACACAGCTCCTATATGTATATACTATTGGTATATACACTTCAATGATCAGCTCTTAGCAGCTCTCATTTAGTCAACAAACATGTGGAACTATCATTTGGCTACTAGCATGAATTATTACACTAAAAATCAAATTACAACTTGCATATATGGACTAAGCCATTCACGTTTTTGATCAGACTCTCATACACTTTCATTTTTCAATTTACTTTCATCCATTTGATCTCTCTCTAGTTCTATGATGATGTTCTAAGTGTTCTTCATCATATTCATCAAAATCTACATCAATCTAGCTCATAAATCCTAACCTATATCAACTTATAAAACAACTACTCAAGAAAACTTCAAGAACACTTTCAAGTTTGCAAGTCTACTTTCAAGCTTTCTAATCCATTCCAAGTAATCATCCAAGATCAAGAAATCTTTGTTATTTATAGTAGGTTATCTTTCTTATTCAAGGTAATACTCATATTCAAACTTTGATTCAATTTCTATAACTATAAACTATCTTAATTCGAGTAAAAATCTTAATTGAACTTGTTTTCGTGTCATGATTCTACTTCAAGAACTTTCAAGCCATCCAAGATCCTTTGAAGCTAGATCATTTTTTTGTCACTTCCAGTAGATTTACCTACTAAACTTGAGGTAGTAATGATGTTCATAACATCATTCGATTCATATATATATATATATATATATATATATATATATATATATATATATATATATATATATATATATATAACTATTTGTTTCGAAGATTTAAACTTGTAATTACTAGAACATAGTTTAGTTAATTCTAAACTTGTTAGCAAACAAATTTAATCCTTCTAAATTAAATTTTAAAATAAACTAAACGCATGTTCTATATCTATATGATATGCTAACTTAATGATTTAAAACCTGGAAACACGAAGAACACCGTAAAACCGGACATACGCCGTCGTAGTGAAACCGGGAGCTGTTTTGGGTTAGATAATTAAAAACTATGATAAACTTTGATTTAAAAGTTGTTCTTCTGGGAAAATGATTTTTCTTATGAACATGAAACTATATCCAAAAATCATGGTTAAACTCAAAGTGGAAATATGTTTTATAAAATGGTCATCAAGACGTCGTTTTTTTCGACTGAAATGATTACCTCTACAAAAACGACTTGTAACCTGTAATTCTGACTATAAACCTATAATTTTTCTGTTTAGTTTCATAAAGTACAGTTCAATATGAAATGTCCCGTTCATATTGATTATAAACGTTCCATATTAATTGATTTCGTTGCGAGGTTTTGACCTCTATATGAGACGTTTTTCAAAGACTGCATTCATTTTTAAAACAACCATAACCTTTATTTTATCAATAAAGGTTTCAAAAGCATTACGTAGATTATCAAATAATGATAATCTAAAATATACTGTTTACACACAATCATTACATAATGGTTTACAATAGAAATATATTACATCGACATATGTTTCTTGAATGCAATTTTTACACAATATCATACAAACATGGACTCCAAATCTTGTCCTTATTTTAGTAAGTAACAGCGGAAGCTCTTTGTGATGCCCCGTACAAAACCATCATGTACGAATCATCAACAACAAGATCATTACAAGGTTAAGTACTATATGCGTTTTCAAAAAGAGTTTGCATTCATAAATAAAGTGATGTCTAATCCAACATCGAATGTTTTACAATTCCAAAAGCATGCTTCACTAAGTAGAAGCAAATAATAAGTGTATGCGACCACAATGGTCGTTACAAGTCATAGTTCAAAAGTATGAATGTTTGAATGCAAAGTAAAGTAGTTCATGCGTGGACAACTCTAAGCAGCGGGTGTCTACAGCACAAAAAGTAAGACAGCGGAAGCAACCTCAAGCACCTGAGAAATACATGCTTAAAAACGTCAACACAAAGGTTGGTGAGCTATAGTTTAAGTATAACAGTATGTAAGGTAGGCCACGAGATTTCAGTGCTACAAAGAGCGTTTCAAAACAGTATGATAAAGTATATGTTAACCGTGGGCACTTGGTAACTAACTTAACGTTTATACCCCTTGAAAGTACACTTGGCAAGTGCGTATGTCTACGAAGTATTAAACACTCGTTAAATGCTAGCGCGACTAGCCCGAGTGGGGATGTCAAACCCTATGGATCCATATCTAAGATTCGCGTTCACGGTTCAAAAACCAATGATTAAACGTTACCGAGCTAAAGGGAATGTTTATGCCGTTGTATAACCCACACATATATAAGTTTAAGTACTCGTGCCTAGTATGTAAAACATAAAATCCGCATGTATTCTCAGTTCCCAAAATAAGTTAAAGTAAAAAGGGAATGCTATAACTCACAAAGATAATGTAGTCGTAAAGTCGGTTCGGAAAAGGTGTGCAATTAATCGGTCCGAAGGTCCTCAACCTAAGGCAAATAGTAATAAGTCAGTAAATAGTCTTAATAGGTTTAAAAGTATGTAATTAAGGTCTTAAGGGTCATCATCATTCATCATTAAACAAAAGGCGTAAAGTAGGTTTCGTTTATGAAAGTAGTTTAAAACAAAGTCTGACTTCAGTCAGTCACCACAGCCTCTACCCTTACTGAATGAAGGTGATACCAGTGGCCATGGATCCGTCTATGAGTCCCTTAAGTGTGGTAAAAATTCCAGAAGCAGAATCATCTTCGTTTAACCGTGGTGACGGTTTAAGTGCGAGTAGGTCAGAAATTTCTGCACAACGTTAAAGGACATAGTGACGATCGGAGGGCCATAAATCCTAAACCGTAACTCGGATTAAGACGAGTCCTATATGAAAAGTTATCTACACGAACTGAGATATCTGAAAATCAAGGTTACAGTAGCCTAGGTATATTTGTCTGTTACAGAAACCAGAAGAACAGAAACTATAAACAGAAAGCAGAAAAATAAATGGACATAGTGACGCTCGGAGGGCCATAGATTCTAAACCGTAACTCGGATTAAGGCGAGTATTATATGAAAAGTTATCTACTCGAAAAGATATATTTGAAAATCACAATCAAAACATCCCAGGTCTACTGGTCTGATACAGAGACAGTAGGTCAGTAGGGTTTGGACAGAAACAGTAAGATAATGGGTTCCGGTGCTCGATGCTTATCACGGTTCTCATCCTTGATGCATATAGCTTCAAGTGTACAACTCATTGATGTGTTTGCATCATCTTGACCAAGATTTGACCATCATAACCCAAGTGCAAGTCTAAGACATGAAGCACAACTCACTTAAGAGTTGTATGAAGTTTGATGAACCAAAGTTACATCAAGGTCTTAGATCTAACACATACATGAACTTTAAAGCTAATAACAAGTTACAAACTTGAAAGTAAACTAACTAATCAAGATCTTAAGATGTAGAACATAGTTCTTTAGTTAGATCTTGAAGATCCAAGACCCAAAAGTCTAGATCAAGCATAAGTATACAAAGTTATTTTTAAAGAAAACTTATTTGTGTGTTCTTGAACTTTCAAGGTTAACTTTTAGTTCAAGATTAATGAGATCAAGACTAACTAGTAGTACTTGACCATTTAAACTAATTACATGAAAGTAAAGTGCAAGAAGAAGTAAACTAAGTAAACAAGTAAATTATTCATGGTTGTTCATACTTTAAAGATTCAAACCAAAGTTTGATCTTTAGAAAGTAAACTTTAAAGTTTACTTCATGAACTTCAAGTATGAATTTAATCAACACATGAACTTGCAATCTTTTAAGAAAGTATATGTAGAATCATAACTAGTAAGTTATGTTCTTGAGTGTTCTTGATAAATACAAGAAATAAGAAGAATCAAACTAGAAAGTTTATTCTTGTAACAAGTAAAGAACAACTAACAATTACATGTAACAAACTAACAACAACAAGTAACAAAAGATGATGATGATTATGTGATGTTTGAATTCAGTTTTGGTTAAAGAAAAAGAAGGGAAATTAAAGCTTTTTACTTACTACAACTAGAGAGAAAAGAGAGAAAACTTGAAAGTATTTTTGTGTGTGTGTTTGAGAGAGTAACAAGTGAAGTAGTAATAAGAGAAATGAAACAAAAAAAGGCACTCCCCATGGCCCTAACATTTAGCCAGCTGCAGCAAAAGAGGAGGGGAGGGTTTAGTTTGGTGGTCACTTGCAAGTAAAGCTTCAAAAGTTGGATACTTGGTGTGTTTACATGGGAATGGCAAGTTAACTAGATTCCTAAACAAGTTAACTAACTAGTTACACTTGTAAGTACTACTTACATGTAATATTGGGCTAGTTAAGTCCACTAATAATGTAGGGTGGGCTTGGAAGCCCAAAGTCATAAGTCCATTTCACTACTAAAGCCCAAGTTCCCTTAATTAACAAATTAATCCATTTAAAGCCCAAGTAATTAACCAACAACCTTAGTTAATTAAAATGATTAATAAAACTAATCATGAATGTAAATAATACTTAAAAATATTATTCGTGCAAGTTCCGGGTGTCACAAAGACATTTCGGGCAATTAAAGTCAAGTTCGGGCAATCATGGCAACATGTAAATGTAATAACGTACATTAGTTTTATCACACGTATTAATAATAATAATTATTAATAAATAAACGTTGGAAAATCCAGGGTCGTTACATTACCCACCTGTTAAAGAAAATTTTGTCCCGAAATTTAAGCTGAGGTAGATGGAGGAGTCGGGAAAAGGTGAGGATACTTTCGCATCATTTGATCCTCTCGTTCCCAAGTAAACTCAGGTCCTCGTTTGGCATTCCATCGTACTCGTACAATCGGAATCTTGTTGCATTTCAAAGTTTTGATCTCACGATCCATGATCTCAACAGGTTCTTCCACAAAGTGAAGTTTGTCGTCAATCGTAAGTTCCTCAAGTGGTATGATAAGTTCCGGTGCAGTAAGACACTTCTTCAAGTTTGACACATGGAAGGTAGGATGAACTGAGCTCAATTGTGCTGGTAGATCCAAATGATATGCAACGGGTCCAACACGTTCCAAGATTTCAAAAGGACCAATGTATCGTGGGTTCAACTTTCTACGTTTTCCAAAACGGATCACACCCTTCCAAGGTGCAACCTTTAACATTACACGATCACCAACGTTGAATTCAAAGTCTTTACGTTTAAGATTGGCATAACTCTTTTGACGATCACGGGCAGTCTTAAGTCAAGCTTGGATTTGAGCAATCTTCTCCGTGGTTTCGTGGACTACCTCGGGTCCGGTGATTTGCTTTTCGCCTACTTCGGCCCAACAAATAGGAGATCGGCACTTACGGCCATACAATGCTTCAAAAGGTGCAGCATTAATGCTAGAGTGATAACTGTTGTTGTACGAGAATTCGGCGAGTGGCAAATGTCTTTCCCAGGCCTTTCCAAAACCAATGACACATGCACGCAGCATGTCCTCCAAGGTCTGAATCGTTCGTTCACTTTGCCCGTCAGTCTGAGGATGATAAGCAGTGCTCATGTCGAGACGAGTTCCCATGGCTTCTTGCAAAGAACGCCAAAATCTAGAAGCAAAACGGGGATCGCGATCTGAGATGATCGATAAAGGTACACCATGATGAGATACAACCTCTTTGATGTATAACTGAGCAAGTCTCTCCATTGTATCAGTTTCCTTCATCGCTAGAAAGTGTGCATATTTGGTAAGGCGGTCAACAATAACCCAAATAGTATCGTATCCGCCCACCGTATTTGGTAGCTTGGTGATGAAATCCATTCTTATCCTTTCCCACTTCCATTGTGGGATCTCCGGTTGCTAAAGTAACCCAGAAGGTCTCTGATGCTCGGCTTTAACCTTCGAGCAAGTCAAACACTTACCAACATAAGTCGCAATGTCCTTCTTTAAGGTCGTGGTACATTTTGCCCGCTCCAGGATGAATCGAATATATCGATTTGTGTGCTTCATCAAGTATCAGGTTCCGTAGATCTCCATAAAGAGGTACCCAAATTCTTCCGGCATAACATCGGAGTCCAGACTCCCTAACCTCGAATCGAGAGACAAGTATGTTCAAATGTTCGTGAAATATATTCTCCTCCTTGAGAGCCTCAACTTGGGCTACTCTGATCTGGTTGTTGAGGTTCGAATGGATGGTGATGTTCAGAGCCCTAACACGAAGAGGTGCCGTCCTCTCCTTTCGGCTTAAAGCGTCAGCTACAACATTGGCCTTGCCAGGGTGATAACGGAGTTCACAATCATAGTCGTTGAGCGTCTCGATCCATCGACGCTGTCTCATATTTAGTTGCTTCTGATCGAAGATGTGCTGGAGACTCTTGTGATCGGTGAAGATAGTGCTCTTAGTTCCATACAAATAATGTCTCCACAATTTGAGTGCAAAGACAACGGCTCCAAGTTCAAGATCATGTGTAGTGTAGTTCCGCTCGTGAATCTTCAATTGTCGGGAGGCATAGGCAATAACTTTTGATCGTTGCATCAGTACACAACCAAAACCACTCTTCGATGCATCACAATAAACAACAAAGTCGTCACTGCCCTCAGGAAGTGATAGGATAGGTGCGGTGGTCAACTTCTTCTTCAAGGTTTGGAATGCTGATTCGTGTGCGGGTTCCCAAGTGAACTTCTTGCCCTTGTGAGTCAGCGCGGTCAGAGGACGCACAATCAGAGAAAATCCTTCGATGAATCTTCGGTAATAACCGGCGAGACCTAGGAATTGTCGAATATGCATCGGAGTAGTGGGGGTCTCCAACTTGCTGATAGCTTCAATCTTGGCGGGGTCAACTTTGATACCCTGGTCGCTCACAACATGACCCAGAAACTGGACTTCCTTCAACCAAAATTCACACTTGGAGAATTTGGCGTAAAGTTGCTCTTGTCTTAAGAGTTCAAGCACTAATCGGAGGTGTTGCTCATGTTCTTCTTCGCTCTTAGAGTAGATGAGGATATCATCTATGAAGACGATAACAAACTTGTCCAAGTAAGGCTTGCAGACACAATTCATGAGATCCATGAACACGGCAGGTGCATTTGTCAAACCGAATGGCATCACGAGGAACTCATAATGACCATAATGGGTTCTGAATGCAGTCTTCATCACGTCACTTTCCTTCACCCTCAACTGGTGATAGCCGGATCGCAAATCGATCTTTGAGTAGACACTCGATCCTTGTAGTTGATCAAAAAGATCGTCAATTCGTGGAAGAGGATACCGATTCTTGATTGTCAATTTGTTGAGCTCACGGTAGTCGATAAACATACGAAAGGATCCATCCTTCTTCTTCATAAAGAGAACAGGTGCGCCCCAAGGCGAGAAACTTGGTTGGATAAATCCTCGGTCAAGTAGCTCTTGTAGTTGACTCTGTAATTCTTGCATCTCGGAAGGTGCGAGTCTATAAGGTGCGCGAGCTACATGTGCAGCTCCTGGCACTAAGTTAATCTGAAACTCTACTGCTCTTTGCGGCGGTAATCCAGGAAATTCCTCTGGGAAGACATCGGAAAATTCGTTCACAATTCGAACGTCGTTCACGCTCTTCACCTCAGTTTCTACCGCTTTCACATGTGCTAGGACAGCAAAGCGTCCCTTCTTCATAATCTTTTGCGCTTTCACGCAACTAATGAGGTTCAACTTCGAGGTACATCTCTCTCCATAGATAACCAGTGGTTCACCATCTCCTTGTGGTATGCGAAGTGCTTTATCTCCACAGATAATATCGGCCTTTATCTTGCTCAACCAATCCATACCGACGATCACGTCAAAACTTCCCAGTTTGATAGGTATCAAGTCAATTTCGAAATCTGCACCAGCTATGTTGATAATAGCTCCATGACTAATATGGTTAACCTTTTCAAGTTTTCCATTTGTGACCTCGACAAGCATACTTTCTTTTAACGGGACTAATGACCAATTAATCTTATATCGTAAAAATGTCTACATACATAACTTCTATCCGCACCAGTATCAAACAAGACAGAAGCTAAAAGATTGTTGATTGTGAATATACCTGTCACCAAGTCGGAGTTATCGCGTGCATCCCTTGCATTAACATTAAAAGCTCTACCACAGGGTGGCCCGCCATCTTTTCGCTTGTTTGGGCACGCATTTCTGAAATGGCCCGTCTGCTCGCATTCATAACACTTCTTCGGCCCTGTGGGGTTCGGCTTCCCATTCAAAGTGGTGACCTTGTAGTCTTTTCCGATATGCCCAGCCCGTTGGCATTTCTCACAAACAACATTGCAATACCCAGTGTGGTGTTTGTAACACCTCTTGCATTGAGGTAGGGTTCCCTTGTAGTTCGGGTTGGAGTTGGTGTTGTTGTTGGGATTGGGGTTTCCACCGTTGTTGTGCCTCTTGGCGGGGGTTTGATCGTAGTTTCTCCCCCTGTTGTTGTTGTTGTTGTTGTTATTGTTGTTGTTGTTGTTGTGGTTGTTGTGGTTGTTGTCCCATTTCCTCTTTTCGCTACTACCAGCCTCAAACTTAGCCTTCTCCGGCTCATCAATAAGAATCTGATTCATGAGAGTATGCGCCATGCGCATTGCTTCGGGAACATTCGGTGGTTTGGATGAGGTGACGTTTCCTTTGATGGACTTAGGGAGTCCCCAGAAGTATCTCTCCATACGCTTGAATTCCGGTGTGACCATTGTTGGGCACATAAGAGCTAACTCAAGAAACCTCCTGTTGTAACCATCAAGGTCGTTCCCAACGGCCTTTAACTGCATGAATTCCATCTCCATCTTTTGGATTTCGGTTCTCGGACAATACTCATCAATCATAGCAGCCTTGAATTCCTCCCATGGCGTAGCATACGCCTCGTCAATGCCTTTCGCTTGAGCTAACGTGTTCCACCACGTTAGCGCGCCGTCAGATAGTGTGCAAGATGCAAACTTGGTCTTGTTGTCCTCCGAACAGTTGCTAACTCGGAATACTGATTCAAGTTTCTCGAACTATCTGGTGAGACCAACCGGTCCCTCGGTGCAGCTGAAGTTATGCGGTTTGCAGCTCTGGAATTCCTTGTAAGTACACCCATTTCGAACGGGTTGGATAACTGGTGGTGGCGGCGGTGGAGCTTGAAGATTTCTTTCTGCTAGGGCTGCAGCGACCCGTTCGTTGATCATGTCCTCAATCTGGGCGGCGGTAGGTGTGGATCTTCCGTTAGCCATGGTATTCTAAACAAAATTTTTGACTCAAGTCAAAATCCAGTATGCAAGTAGTAATAATACAGTATATAGTGACCAACATGGAATCAAAACATCACATGTTATTAAATAATGCATCTAGGTACAAATACCACAGAATCATCGTACAGCAATGTAAATAGAACATCGTGCAAGAATTAAATAATGCAAAGTTCCATTCATTAATAATAATAAGTTTCATACATCTGAATAAGTTCGTACAATACATATGAAATACATGAAACTATAACTAGATTACATCATGAAATCTAAATACAAAGTCCTACGGTGAAGGCGGGTGAACTACTCCTCGAGCCAACTGCTCCTCGAGCTCAGTGACTCGAGCTCGGAGAGTCTCAATCTCCCTCATCAGTTCCTCGTTAGAGGGAGCTGGTGGGGCAGGCGGTGCAGGTGGTGCGGGTGGTGCGGGTGGTGCCGGTGGTGCTGATGTAGATGGTCCGGCTCCGGATGTAGACGGTACGTCCCTAGATGTAAGTGGTCCGTATCTAAATCTAGGTGGTACGGTTCCAGGAATAGTCAATACGTAACGGGGTACCTTACGTATCTGTGGGTCGGCAGGGTATGGCACAACCCGTTTACGAGCAGTAACCCTACGACGATGGCCAAATGCGTCAGTAAAAGCACGACCTCTATTCACCCCTGGAATGACGGTGCCGTCGAAACGGTACCGCTTCTTCGGCGGGGTGGAGGGTGCCTGAATAGGTCTATCAGCAGGATCCTCATCATCGCTGGAGTCGTCTGATGATGAAGAATCGGCGGATGATGAGTCATCCGAATCGTGTGGTGGTGACACTGGTGGCTGAGCTGGTAATTCGAAGCGTCCGAAGGCGGCCAACATCGGTCTATGTCTGCCTGGCGAAATCACGACTAAACGTCCGTCGAGAGTGCGTCGGCAAGGCGTGCGCATGTGGTTACGAAACGGCCCTTCCCCGAACTCCGCGGGGATCTCAATACCACCAATGCGGGGCTGTGACCTCGAGGGTCCGGGAGCAGACACTGGGGCAGGTGCACTAGTACCAGCTCCGGAAGTGGAAGCGCCGGGATCACTAGTGGGTGTCGGGGCCGGTGTATCGGCAGTAGCAGCAGCAGGTGTAGCAGTAGGTAGGGCGACGGGGTCTGAGTCTGTACTGCCCGAAATGCCAGCAGGTGGAACATCCGACATCTAAACAAGGAAAAATAAATTTTCCATGTCAGTATGTCATAAAGCAAGCAAATAATAGGCCAACAGTTTAAATCATGTATAACGGTAACTAGCATGGCAATAACAGTAATTCGTATGAAAGTAGCATGCAATCGAAAGCAAGTAGCATCATGTAGTAGTGAAATCATGTAGTAGCATACGACATATAGAGGAAAAAGTAAGCAGTAGCATGCAGTAAATTCAACGGAAACAAGTAAACTAGCAAGTTGTAGATTAGTCCTATTAGTGAATCCTACTCGGGTCGGTCTTAGACTCACTAATGCAACCTAATTCCCTACAACCAATGCTCTGATACCAAATGTGATGCCCCGTACAAAACCATCGTGTACGAATCATCAACAACAGGATCATTACAAGGTTAAGTACTATATGCGTTTTCAAAAAGAGTTTGCATTCATAAATAAAGTGATGTCTAATCCAACATCGAATGTTTTACAATCCCAAAAGCATGCTTCACTAAGTAGAAGCAAATAATAAGTGTATGTGACCACAATGGTCGTTACAAGTCATAGTTCAAAAGTACGAATGTTTGAATGCAAAGTAAAGTAGTTCATGCGTGGACAACTCTAAGCAGCGGGTGTCTACAGCACAACAAGTTAGACAGTGGAAGAAACCTCAAGCACCTGAGAAATACATGCTTAAAAACGTCAACACAAAGGTTGGTGAGCTATAGTTTAAGTATAACAGTATGTAAGGTAGGCCACGAGATTTCAGTGCTACAAAGAGCGTTTCAAAACAGTATGATAAAGTATATGTTAACCGTGGGCACTTGGTAACTAACTTAACGTTTATACCCCCTGAAAGTACACTTGGCAAGTGCGTATGTCTACGAAGTATTAAATACTCGTTAAATGCTAGCGCGACTAGCCCGAGTGGGGATGTCAAACCCTATGGATCCATATCTAAGATTCGCGTTCACGGTTCAAAAACCAATGATTAAACGTTACCGAGCTAAAGGGAATGTTTATGCCGTTGTATAACCCACACATATATAAGTTTAAGTACTCGTGCCTAGTATGTAAAATATAAAATCCGCATGTATTCTCAGTTCCCAAAATAAGTTAAAGTAAAAAGGGAATGCTATAACTCACAAAGATAATGTAGTCGTAAAGTCGGTTCGAAAAAGGTGTGCAATTAATCGGTCCGAAGGTCCTCAACCTAAGGCAAATAGTACTAAGTTAGTAAATCGTCTTAATAGGTTTAAAAGTATGTAATTAAGGTCTTAAGGGTCATCATCATTCATCATTAAACAAAAGGCGTAAAGTAGGTTTCGTTTATGAAAGTAGTTTAAAACAAAGTCTGACTTCAGTCAGTCACCACAGCCTCTACCCTTACTGAATGAAGGTGAGACCAGTGGCCATGGATCCGTCTATGAGTCCCTTAAGTGTGGTAAAAATTCCAGAAGCAGAATCATCTTCGTTTAACCGTGGTGACGGTTTAAGTGCGAGTAGGTCAGAAATTTCTGCACAACGTTAAAGGACATAGTGACGATCGGAGGGCCATAAATCCTAAACCGTAACTCGGATTAAGACGAGTCCTATATGAAAAGTTATCTACACGAACTGAGATATCTGAAAATCAAGGTTACAGTAGCCTAGGTATACTTGTCTGTTACAGAAACCAGAAGAACAGAAACTATAAACAGAAAGCAGAAAAATAAATGGACATAGTGACGCTCGGAGGGCCATAGATTCTAAACCGTAACTCGGATTAAGGCGAGTATTATATGAAAAGTTATCTAATCGAAAAGATCTATTTGAAAATCACAATCAAAACATCCCAGGTCTACTGGTCTGATACAGAGACAGTAGGTCAGTAGGGTTTGGACAGAAACAGTAAGATAATGGGTTCCGGTGCTCGATGCTTATCACGGTTCTCATCCTTGATGCATATAGCTTCAAGTGTACAACTCATTGATGTGTTTGCATCATCTTGACCAAGATTTGACCATCATAACCCAAGTGCAAGTCTAAGACATGAAGCACAACTCACTTAAGAGTTGTATGAAGTTTGATGAACCAAAGTTACATCAAGGTCTTAGATCTAACACATACATGAACTTTAAAGCTAATAACAAGTTACAAACTTGAAAGTAAACTAACTAATCAAGATCTTAAGATGTAGAACATAGTTCTTTAGTTAGATCTTGAAGATCCAAGACCCAAAAGTCTAGATCAAGCATAAGTATACAAAGTTATTTTTAAAGAAAACTTATTTGTGTGTTCTTGAACTTTCAAGGTTAACTTTTAGTTCAAGATTAATGAGATCAAGACTAACTAGTAGTACTTGACCATTTAAACTAATTACATGAAAGTAAAGTGCAAGAAGAAGTAAACTAAGTAAACAAGTAAATTATTCATGGTTGTTCATACTTTAAAGATTCAAACCAAAGTTTGATCTTTAGAAAGTAAACTTTAAAGTTTACTTCATGAACTTCAAGTATGAATTTAATCAACACATGAACTTGCAATCTTTTAAGAAAGTATATGTAGAATCATAACTAGTAAGTTATGTTCTTGAGTGTTCTTGATAAATACAAGAAATAAGAAGAATCAAACTAGAAAGTTTATTCTTGTAACAAGTAAAGAACAACTAACAATTACATGTAACAAACTAACAACAACAAGTAACAAAAGATGATGATGATTATGTGATGTTTGAATTCAATTTTGGTTAAAGAAAAAGAAGAGAAATTAAAGCTTTTTACTTACTACAACTAGAGAGAAAAGAGAGAAAACTTGGAAGTATTTTTGTGTGTGTTTGAGAGAGTAACAAGTGAAGTAGTAATAAGAGAAATGAAACAAAAAAAGGCACTCCCCATGGCCCTACCATTCTGCCAGCTGCAGCAAAAGAGGAGGGGAGGGTTTAGTTTGGTGGTCACTTGCAAGTAAAGCTTCAAAAGTTGGATATTTGGTGTGTTTACATGGGAATGACAAGTTAACTAGATTCCTAAACAAGTTAACTAACTAGTTACACTTGTAAGTACTACTTACATGTAATATTGGGCTAGTTAAGTCCACTAATAATGTAGGGTGGGCTTGGAAGCCCAAAGTCATAAGTCCATTTCACTACTAAAGCCCAAGTTCACTTAATTAACAAATTAATCCATTTAAAGCTCAAGTAATTAACCAACAACCTTAGTTAATTAAAATGATTAATAAAACTAATCATGAATGTAAATAATACTTGAAAATATTATTCGTGCAAGTTCCGGGTGTCACAAAGACGTTTCGGGCAATTAAAGTCAAGTTCGGGCAATCATGGCAACATGTAAATGTAATAACGTACATTAGTTTTATCACACGTATTAATAATAATAATTATTAATAAATAAACGTTGGAAAATCCAGGGTCGTTACACTCTTAGTATTCACCTGAGAATAAACATGCTTTAAACGTCAACAAAAATGTTGGTGAGTTATAGGTTTAACCTATATATATCAAATCGTAACAATAGACCACAAGATTTCATATTTCAATACACATCCCATACATAGAGATAAAAATCATTCATATGGTGAACACCTGGTAACCGACATTAACAAGATGCATATATAAGAATATCCCCATCATTCCAGGACACCCTTCGGATATGATATAAATTTCGAAGTACTAAAGCATCCGGTACTTGGGATGGGGTTTGTTAGACCCAATAGGTCTATCTTTAGGATTCACGTCAATTAGGGTGTCTGTTCCCTAATTCTTAGATTACCAGACTTAATAAAAAGGGGCATATTCGATTTCGATAATTCAACCATAGAATGTAGTTTCACGTACTTGTGTCTATTTTGTAAATCATTTATAAAACCTACATGTATTCTCATCCCAAAAATATTAGATTTTAAAAGTGGGACTATAACTCACCAACATTTTTGTTGACGTTTAAAGCATGTTTATTCTCAGGTGAATACTAAGAGCTTCAGATGTTGCATACTAAAATAAGGACAAGATTTGGAGTCCATGTTTGTATGATATTGTGTAAAAACTGCATTCAAGAAATATATGTCGATGTAATATATTTCTATTGTAAACCATTATGTAACGATCGTGTGTAAACAGTATATTTTAGATTATCATTATTTGATAATCTACGTAATGCTTTTGAAACCTTTATTGATAAAATAAAGGTTATGGTTGTTTTAAAAATGAATGCAGTCTTTGAAAAACGTCTCATATAGAGGTCAAAACCTCGCAACGAAATCAATTAATATGGAACGTTTATAATCAAGATGAACGGGACATTTCAATTGGTATCAGAGCGTTGGTCTTAGAGAACCAGAAAATTTGCATTGGTGTGTCTTATCGAGTTTGTTAGGATGCATTAGTGAGTCTAGACTTCGACCGTGTTTTCTTTAAAAATGATTGCTTAACATTTTTGTTGGAAACTATATATTATTAACATGTAAATATTATGTGGTATATTAATCTCTTAACATGTTTGATATTATGTGATAGATGTCTACCTCTAGCACAAATCTCATTGACTCACCTAATAATAACGAAGAGTCGAATATATATTGGCAAGATTCACAAGTTCTCGAAGAACCGGAAGAAGAGGAAACGGAACTGGAAGAAGAAGAACCGAAAGAAGAGGAACCAGAAGAAGAGGAACCGGAAGAAGAAGAGGTTCCAGAGGGGGGAATAGTAGGAACCACAGAAAACCGGTCAAATAAAAGAAAATTTTCAACCAATGGACCAAAGTTAATAATGGTCAATGGTGTTTCCGCTAAGGAAGCAAAATATTGGGAAAATTACCAATTTTCCGATGAATCGGATCCTGATGAGGATTCCGATGATGTTATAGAAATTACCCCGACCCAATTTAATGAGGCAAAAGAAAATAATAAGGGAAAAGGAATCAAAATAGAGAAATCTGATTCCGACCCCGATGAACTTTATATGTACCGTCAACACTTGTATTTTCAATATCGTGACAATAACCCGGGAACCTCTAAACCACCAGGTTTTTCTAAACTAATATGGAAAACGACGGCTCGTATTAGAGGAACATCATATATCCCTAGAAAATTAGGAAAAAGAACCAAGTTCGAAGAAGAAGAAACCAGTGATTCAGATTAGAGGGGTGTGAGCATGTTGTGTAATAAATGTATTGTAGTGTGCTTGTACTTTTATGTTCTATGTAAAAATTGCTTGTATTGTTTGTTATTACGAATCTAATCCTTGTCTATTTTACAGTATAAAAACAAAATGGACGTTAAGGGTAGACAACCGAATATTTTAGAAGACCTACCAGAGGATATGATTGAGGAAATCTTGTCTAGAGTCGGTCAAAATTCATCAGCACATTTAGTTATGGCGAAATTAACTTGTCAAACATTTGAAAGACTTTCCAGAAATGCCTTAGTTTATAAAAGGTTTTCCTTTGATAGGTGGGGTATGTCACATTGGGGAGACTTTAAGTTAGCCGTGTTTTCTTTAAAGCGTTAAATGCGGGGAACCCAAATGCAATTTTACGCTACGGGTTAAGAACCTATTTTGACTCAACATATCCCAACATAGGATTTCGTGAATTAGAAAGAGCTTCTAACATGCAACATAAAGAAGCATGTTATGCTTACGGTTTAGTGATGTTCGCTTCTTACCAAAGTGAGAAAAAGAACATCGGATTGCAGCTTTTAAATAAAACTTTCCCACAAGTGACGGATTCAGTAGTTGGGGTGAGAAACAAGGTTTTTAGATTATTACGGGGCTGTTGGACATTACGAAACCCTTGTTCTTTTGACGATATTACAATATGCTGCCTAGCCAATGGTCATAACGGTTATTTTCCACAAGACCAAGGATTTGAAGTCGTCTTAGTAAAACCAGAATGCATGACTTGTTTCTGGACTTATGAATTACGTGTCTTTATTTCCTTTGCTGAACAACTTGCGTATGAACTAGATTTATCTTCAAAACTGTCCTGTATCATAGTGTACTATATTTCATGTTATATGTAATATAGCGAAGTTGTACGTTTGAAGAATATCTGTATGTGATATATTATTATAATCAGTTTTTTATATGGAATTGTAGTAGTTGAATTATATATTAGCTACTAAGTATGAACTTAACGGGTAGGTAGTACCCGAATTTAAACTTATAAAATGCTAATATGAAGAAAAAGCTTTTATAAATGAGTTCATATTATGCTACGAGATACTATTGACTACTCTCAATATTCTGTATGATTAACTTGTTTCATTTAACTATTTTGAAGGAAATGGCACCGACTACTCGACACACCTTGAATATGAGCGAAGAGGAATTTCGTGCCTTTCTTGCTTCAAACATAGCCGCAGTACAGGCCGCGCTACATACCAACATAACTCTGAATCTAGCAATACAGCTAATGGTGTAAGAAATCGTGTAGGATGCTCCTACAAGGAATTCACTGCCTGCAAACCTTCAGAATTTGATGGGACCGAAGGACCAATCGGATTGAAACGGTGGACCGAGAAAGTTGAATCGGTGTTTGCCATAAGTAAGTGTGCTGAAGGAGACAAAGTGAAGTACGCTACGCATACCTTCACAGGTATTGCGTTAACATGGTGGAATACCTATCTAGAGCAAGTGGGACAAGATGCTGCTTACGCACTACCGTGGTCAGCATTCAAGCACTTGATGAACGAGAAGTACCGTCCCAGAACCGAGGTCAATAAGCTCAAGTCAGAACTTAGAGGGTTACGAACACAGGGATTCGATATTACTTCGTACGAAAGACGATTCACAGAATTATGCCTATTGTGTCCGAGAGCGTTCGAAGATGAGGAAGAGAAGATCGACGCGTTTGTGAAAGGGTTATCGGAGAGAATCTAAGAAGATATAAGTTCACACGAGCCTGCCTCCATACAAAAGGTATGTAGAATGGCTCACAAACTAGTGAACCAGATTGAGGGAAGAATTAAAGAACAGGCGGCCGAAGAGGCCAATGTGAAGCTAGTCAAAAGAAAGTGGGAGGAAAACGGTGATAAGAGTCACCAATACAACAATAACTATCCCAACACTCGCAACATAAATCGCAACTACAATAAACGGTACAACAACAACTACAACAATCATCCCAACAATAATAACAACCGCAACAACAACAACAATCAGAAGCAGCTATGCCAAAGGTGTGAAAAGTATCACACGGGGTTCTGCACCAAATTTTGCAACAAGTGTAAAAGAAATGGTCATAGCGCGGCGAAGTGTGAGGTCTACGGACCAGGGGTTAACAGAATGAAGGGAACAAATGGTGTTGGAACGAGTAATGGCAGAGCAAGTAGTGTCGGAGCAAGTTATGCCAATGTAGTTTGTTATAAATGTGGAAAACCGGGCCACATTATTAGAAATTGCCCGAACCAGGAGAACACGAATGGACAAGGCCGCGGAAGAGTTTTCATTATTAATGCAGCAGAGGCACAGGAAGACCCGGAGCTTGTTACGGGTACGTTTCTTATTGACAATAAATCTGGTTATGATTTATTTGATTCGGGTGCGGATAGAAGCTATATGAGTAGAGATTTTTGTGCTAAATTAAATTGTCCATTGACGCCGTTGGATAGTAAATTTTTACTCGAATTAGCAAACGGTAAATTAATTTCAGCAGATTATATATGCCGGAATCGAGAAATTAAACTGGGTAGCGAAATATTTAAGATTGATTTGATACCAGTAGCGTTAGGGAGTTTGGATGTAATAGTTAGCATGGACTGGCTGAAGGAGATGAAAGCAGAGATCGTATGTTACAAAAATGCAATTCGCATTGTACGAGAAGAAGGAGAACCCTTAATGGTGTACGGAGAAAAGGGCAACACGAAGCTACATCTTATTAGTAATTTGAAGGCACAAAAACTAATAAGAAAGGTTGCTATGCTGTTCTAGCACACGTCGAGAAAGTACAAACTGAAGAAAAGAGCATCAATGATGTTCCCGTCGCAAAAGAATTTTCCGATGTATTTTCGAAAGAATTACCAGGACTACCTCCACATCGATCTGTTGAATTTCAAATAGATCTTGTACCAGGAGCTGCACCAATAGCTCGTGTTCCTTACAGACTCGCACCCAGCGAGATGAAAGAACTGCAAAGCCGACTGCAAGAACTATTAGAACGTGGTTTCATTCGACCAAGCACATCACCATGGGGAGCTCCTGTTTTGTTTGTCAAGAAGAAGGTCGGTACATTTAGGTTGTGTATTGACTACAGAGAGTTGAATAAACTTACCATAAAAAACCGTTATCCACTGCCGAGAATTGATGACTTATTTGATCAACTACAAGGCTCGTCGGTTTATTCGAAAATCGATTTACGTTCTGGATATCATCAAATGCGAGTAAAGGAGGATGATATTCCAAAAACTGCTTTTAGGACACGTTATGGTCATTACGAGTTTATGGTTATGCCGTTTGGATTGACTAATGCACCAGTTGTGTTCATGGACCTTATGAACCGAGTGTATGGGCCATATCTTGACAAGTTTGTCATTGTTTTCATCGATGACATACTTAATTATTCAAAGAATGATCAAGAACACGAAGAACATTTGAGAAAAGTGCTAGAAGTATTGAGGAAAGAAAAACTGTACGCTAAGTTTTCAAAGTGTGCATTTTGGTTGGAAGAAGTTCAATTCCTCGGTCACATAGTGAACAAAGAAGGTATCCAGGTGGACTCGGCAAAGATCAAAATCGTTGAAAAGTGGGAAACCCCAAAAACTCCGAAGCATATACTTCAATTTTTAGGATTGGCTGGTTACTACAGAAGATTCATCCAAGATTTCTCCAAAATAGCAAAACCCTTGACTGCATTAACGCATAAAGGGAAGAAACTTGAATGGAAGGATGAACAAGAGAAGGCGTTTCAGTTATTGAAGAAAAAGCTAACTACAGCACCTATATTGTCATTGCCTGAAGGGAATGATGATTTTGTGATTTATTGTGACGCATCAAAACAAGGTCTCGGTTGTGTATTAATGCAATGAACGAAGGTGCTTGCTTATGCATCTAGACAATTGAAGATTCACGAGCAAAATTATACGACTCACGATTTGGAATTGGGTGCTGTTGTTTTTGCATTAAAGACTTGGAGGCATTATTTATATGGGGTCAAAAGTATTATATATACCGACCACAAAAGTCTCCAACATATATTTAATCAGAAGCAACTGAATATGAGACAACGCAGGTGGATTGAACTGTTGAATGATTATGATTTTGAGATTCGATACCTCCCGGGGAAGGCGAATGTGGTAGCCGACGCTTTGAGTAGAAAGGACAGAGAACCTATACGGGTAAAAGCTATGAATATAATTATTCGTACTAACCTTACTACTCAAATAAAGGAGGCGCAACAGGGGGTTGTAAAAGAAGGAAAGTTGAAGAATGAGATACCCAAAGGATTAGAGAAACATCTTAATATTCGGGAAGACGGAACCCGATATAGGGCTGATAGAATTTGGATACCAAGGTTTGGAGATGTGAGAGAAATGGTACTTAAGGAAGCACATAAAACCAGATATTCAATACATCCCGGAGCGGGAAAGATGTATAAAGATCTCAAGAAACACTTTTGGTGGCCGGGTATGAAAGCCGATATTGCTAAATATGTAGGAGAATGTTTGACGTGTTCTAAGGTCAAAGTTGAACATCAGAAACCATCAGGTCTACTACAACAACCTGAAATCCCGGAATGGAAATGGAAAAACATTACCATGGATTTCATTACTAAATTTCCAAGGACAGTAAGTGGTTATGATACTATCTGGGTAATAGTTGATCATCTCACCAAGTCAGCATACTTCCTGCCAATGAGATAAGATGACAAAATGGAGAAGTTGGCGCGATTTTATTTGAAGGAGGTTGTCTCCAGACATGGAATACCCGTCTCTATTATCTCTGATAGGGATGGTAGATTTGTTTCAAGGTTCTGGCAGACGTTGCAACAAGCATTGGGGACTCGTCTAGACATGAGTACTGCCTATCATCCACAAACTGATGGTCAGAGTGAAAGGACGATACAAATGCTTGAAGACATGCTACGAGCATGTGTTATTGATTTCGGAAACAGTTGGGATCGACACCTACTGTTAGCAGAATTTTCCTACAACAACAGTTATCATTCTAGTATTGAGATGGTGCCGTTTGAGGCATTTTATGGTAGAAAGTTCAGGTCTCCGATTTGTTGGAATGAAGTGGGGGATAGACAGATTACGGGTCCGGAGATAATACAAGAAACTACCGAGAAAATCATCCAAATTCAACAACGATTGAAAACCGCCCAGAGTCGACAAAAGAGCTACGCGGACAAGAAAAGAAAAGATATAGAGTTTGAAATTGGAGAAATGGTCATGCTTAAGGTTTCACCTTGGAAAGGCGTTGTTCGATTTGGTAAACGGGGGAAACTAATTCCAAGGTACATTGGACCATTCAAGATTATAGATCGTGTTGGACCAGTAGCTTACCAACTGGAGCTACCTCAACAACTCGCGGCTGTACATAACACTTTTCACGTCTCAAATTTGAAGAAATGTTTTGCTAAAGAAGATCTCACTATTCCGTTGGACGAAATCCAAATCAATGAAAAACTTTAATTCATTGAAGAACCTGTCGAAATAATGGATCGTGAGGTTATGAGACTTAAGCAAAACAAGATACCGATTGTTAAGGTTTGATGGAATGCTCATAGAGGACCCGAGTTCATATGGGAGGGTGAAGATCAGATGAAGAATAAATACCCGCATCTATTTCCAGAAGATTCTTCAACACCTTCAACAGCTTAAAATTTCGGGACGAAATTTATTTAACGGGTAGATACTGTAGTGACCCGAACTTTTCCATGTTTATATATATTAATTGAGATTTATATTTACATGACTAAATGTTTCCAACGTGTTAAGCAATCAAACTTGTTAAGACTTGATTAAATGAAATAAGTTTCATATAGACAATTGATCACCCAAGTTGACCGGCGATTCACGAACGTTACAAATTTGTAAAAACTACATGTTGTGGCATATATAGACATATATATATATATATATATGGTTGACATGAGATTATGATGAGTAAGTATCTCACTAAGTATATTAACAATGTGTGATATACATAAGAAATGAGATTACTAAGTTAAGAAACTCGTAATGATATATATAACGATTATCGTTATGATAACGTCTACTAAATACATATTTATCATATTAAGATATTGATACACTATATTTAACATGATAAAATGATATTTAAATATATCATTAAGTGTGTTAACAATGAACTACATATGTAAAAACAAGACTACTAACTCAAGAATTACGAAACGAGACTTATATGTAACGATCATCGTTGTAACGATATTTTAATGTATATATCATATTAAGAGATATTCATACATCATAATATCATGATAATATAATAATTTAACTTCTCATTTGATATAATAAACATTGGGTTAACAACATTAATTGAGATCGTTAACTTAAAGGTTTCAAAACAACACTTACATGTAACGACTAACGAAGACTTAACGACTCCATTAGAATGTATATACATGTTGTGTTTTGATATGTATTCTTACACTTTTGAAAGAATTCAAGACACATATCAAAGTACTTCTACTTAACAAAAATGCTTACAATTACATCCTCGTTCAGTTTCATCAATAATTCTACTCGTATGCACCCGTATTCGTACTCGTACAATACACAGCTTTTAGATATATGTACTATTGGTATATACACTCCAATGATCAGCTCTTAGCAGCCCATGTGAGTCACCTAACACATGTGGGAACCATCATTTGGCAACTAGCATGAAATATCTCATAAAATTACAAAAATATTAGTAATCATTCATGACTTATTTACATGAAAACAAAATTACATATCCTTTATATCTAATCCATATACCAACGACCAAAAACACCTACAAACACTTTCATTCTTCAGTTTTCTTCATCTAATTTATCTCTCTCAGGTTCCATCTTCAAGTTCTAAGTATTCTTCATAAATTTCATAAGTATAGTTTCATAAAAATCAAGAATACTTCCAAGTTTGCAAGTCTACTTCCAGTAGTTTTATCCAGAAAACTTGAGGTAGTAATGATGTTCATAACATCATTCGATTCATACATATAAAGCTATCTTATTCAAAGGTTTAAACTTGTAATCACTAGAACATAGTTTAGTTAATTCTAAACTTGTTCGCAAACAAAAGTTAATCCTTCTAACTTGACTTTTAAAATCAACTAAACACATGTTCTATATCTTTATGATATGCTAACTTAATAATTTAAAACCTGGAAACACGATGAACACCATAAAATCGGATATACGCCGTTGTAGTGAAACCGAGGGCTGTTTTGGTTTGGATAATTAAAAACTATGATAAACTTTGATTTGAAAGTTGTTCTTCTGGAAAAATGATTTTTCATATGAACATGAAACTATATACAAAAATCTTGGTTAAACTCAAAGTGAAAGTATGTTTTTCAAAATGGTCATCAAGATGTCGTTCTTTCGACGGAAATGACTACCTCTTTAGTAATTGACATGTAACTTAAATTTCCGACTATAAATGATAATGCTAAAAACGAACATATATTTCATAGCATTATCCCTCAAGAAAGACAAGCTTTTAGTTGCAATTGTTCTATTTACAAGTGATATTCGTTTAAATAATAAAAGGTGAAGACAAAAGACAGATTCGACGAATTGAAGACGCAAACGACCAAAAAGCTCAAAAGTACCAAAAAGCTCAAAAGTACAAAATACAATCAAAGAGGTTCCAATTATTGATAAGAAACGTCTCGAAATTACAAGAGTACAAGATTCAAAATGCAAAGTACAAGATATTAAATTGTACGCAAGGACGTTCGAAAATTCGGAACCGGGACATGAGTCAACTCTCAACGCTCGACGCAACGGACCGAAAGTTACAAATTAATTATGTATATAAATATAATATAATATATAATTAATTATATATTTATATTATTAAAATCCATCGGCAGACTAGGATCCAAACTTGTGTGAGCTGGATTTACGAACTCCGCGACTTGCGAAGTTTGAAGAGCAAGAGTGCCGCGACTCGCGGGGCAGCCAAATTCGAAAATGCCTATAAAAGGCAACGCATTCTGAACGTTTATATATCCTTTAATCTCTCTATCTAAATGTATATATATATATATATATATATATATATATATATATATATATATATATATTTTAATTTTAATTTTAATTTCTAATAATAAGGGTATGTTAGCGAATGTTGTAAGGGTGTAAGTCGAAATTCTGTCCGTGTAACGCTACGCTATTTTTAATCATTGTAAGTTATGTTCAACCTTTTTAATTTAATGTCTCGTAGCTAAGTTATTATTATGCTTATTTAAAATGAAGTAATCATGATGTTGGGCTAATTACTAAAATTGGGTAATTGGGCTTTGTACCATAATTGGGGTTTGGACAAAAGAACGACACTTGTGGAAATTAGACTATGGGCTATTAATGGGCTTTATATTTGTTTAACTAAATGATAGTTTGTTAATTTTAATATAAAGATTTACAATTGGACGTCCCTATAAATAACCATATACACTCGATCGGACACGATGAGCGGGGTATTTATATGTACGAATAATCGTTCATTTAACCGGACACGGGAATGGATTAATAGTCACTAGAATTATTAAAACAGGGGTGAAATTATGTACAAGGACACTTGGCATAATTGATAACAAAGTATTAAAACCTTGGGTTACACGCAGTCGATAACGTGGTGTAATTATTAAGCAAAGTATTAAAACCTCGTTACAGTTTAAGTCCCCAATTAGTTGGAATATTTGACTTCGGATATAAGGATAATTTGACGAGGCACTTTATATTTATGACTGATGGACTGTTATGGACAAAAACCAGACGGACATATTGAATAATCGAGGACAAATGACAATTAACCCATGGGCATAAAACTAAAATCAACACGTCAAACATCATGATTATGGAAGTTTAAATAAGCATAATTATTTTATTTCATATTTAATTTCCTTTATTTTATATTTAATTGCACTTCTAATTATCGCACTTTTATTTATTGTTATTGTATTTAATTGCACTTTTAATTATCGTACTTTTTAATTATTGCGATTTTATTTTATCGCACTTTTATTTATCGCAATTTCATTATCGTTATTTACTTTACGCTTTAAATTAAGTCTTTTATTTATTTAATATTTTACATTAGGTTTTAACTGCGACTAAAGTTTTAAAAATTGATAAACCGGTCATTAAACGGTAAAAACCCCCCTTTATAATAATAATATTACTTATTTATATATTTGTATTTTTATAAATTAAAACTAATATAGCGTTAAGCTTTGTTTAAAAGATTCCCTGTGGACGAACCGGACTTACTAAAAACTATACTACTGTACGATTAGGTACACTGCCTATAAGTGTTGTAGCAAGGTTTAAGTATATCCATTCTATACATAAATAAATATCTTGTGTAAAATTGTATCGTATTTAATAGTATTTAGTTGTAAAAATAAAGCTATTTTATATACACCTCGCATAACATCAAGTATTTTTGGCGCCGCTGCCGGGGAACGCCGAAGCGAAACGCCACATATAAAAAAAAGATTTTTATTAAGTTTTATTTAGTTTTTGTAAAAATACATTTTTTTTAAATATCAAAAATATAAAAAAAACCGGAAAAAAATATATATATAAATCTATTTTAAGATTTTTATAAAATTATAAAGTATTTCTATTTTTATTTTAGTTTCTAAAACATAAGTTTTTATTTAATTAATATAAATATTTTATATAAATATTAAAATAGAAAAATAAAAAATATAAATAAAAAAAAATATTAAAAACCGAACGATTTTGGCCTGCACCTCATTTGAAAATTCAATCACCGCGAATTGCGGAGTTTTCTGGTATGTGGCACCACGACTCGCGGAGCCACCCTGACACGCGTGTCCAGCAACCCTAATCAGCATTAATTACGGGGTATAATTTATTATAATTAAATTAAAACCCTAATTAGGTTTTTAATTTTTAATTAGTTAATTTTGTTTAGTTTTAATTATTTTATATATTTAGTTTAATTAGTTTAATTAAATTTTAAAATTAATATTTTTATAAAATAAATAATATAAAAATAATATTTTTATAAAAATTGTAATTTTTACAACTTTTAGTATATTTTTATATTTTGTCCCTTTTTAATTGTTTTAGCGTAATTTTTTGTATTTTTCGCTCGTATTTAGTTTTAAATATAGTTTTTGTCATAGTTATTTTTATTTCTAGATTTTTAGGTTTTGCCGTAAAATCCCTTAAGTGCTTTTTCTTTAGACTAAGATTTAGGTGCTTTAGAATTTTTTGACGCCTTTTACCTATGTATCAATTATCACTCCAATTAGTAATCTCAATTTGCAATTTTAATTTTAAGTTAGTGATAGTAATAAGGTTGGGTTAGTCGAGTGTTTTAAAGTTTTATAAGTCACTCTTTTTCTTTCTTATTTTTTGACGCCTTTTATTTTTCAACCCTTTTCTTTTTCGACCTTTTTCGACGCGCTCTTTCTTTTTCTTTCTTATTTCTCGCCATTCTAGTTTTTAGGACATAGAATTTTTTTCTACTTCTTCTCTAAATTTCTTAAAATTACGAAAATTTATTTTAAGTGGTTAAATTGATAGACATCAAAATTTTCCGGTTCGTAGTAATAGTTGGATTTGTTCGTGGACCGGGTTATTGGAGCCAAACAGTACTCAATTATATTGAGACCAAACGAATCATGCCCCTCTGCTGCATCTTTTGGCTATTCGAAACGTGGGCAAAATCAGAAAAGTCTATTAATTGGATAACTTATATAATTTTTCTTTCCTTTTAAAAACTAATAGGATATTCAGTGAATGCAACGAGCAAGACGTTCACCACCTTTTGTATGTTCACCACCTATAACTCGATTAAGACATCTAGCAAATATTGTCGCCGTTGATTTTTCTTTAGAATTTTCATCCAGTCGACCAAGTACTCCAATTCAAATTTCTGATAATCCATTCTTTGAACCCGACCTCACAATTGAGAATCCGGAGAATATTCAGGGACGATTCATTGATCCTGAACCATTAATTTTTCCTCCGGAACCACCAATCATTCAAACAGAGATTGTTGAGGAACGAACCATTAAATCAGAATCCTCTAGTGATTCAGATTCAACAAATGCAATCATGGAGAATCTGGAACCTTTAAGTATGGAAGACCGAATGAGAGCTAAACGCACTGGCCAAGGTCACGCAATTACTCATCCTGACATTAACGCGCCAGATTATGAAATCAAATGACAAATTCTACACATGGTGACTAATCAATGCCAATTTAGTGGTGCGCCGAAGGAAGATCCAAATGAACATATTCGTACCTTTAATAGGATCTGCACACTATTTAAAATAAGAGAAGTTGAGGATGAACAGATATATCTCATGTTACTTCCCTGGACTTTAAAGGGAGAAGCCAAAGATTGGTTGGAATCGTTACCTGAAGGGGCGATTGATACATGGGACGTTTTAGTTGAAAAATTTCTTAAACAATTCTTTCCGGCATCTAAAGCCGTAAGACTTCAAGGAGAAATTGTTACGTTCACACATAAACCGAATGAAACTCTATATGAGGCGTGGACTAGATTTGGAAAGTTATTAAGAGGATGTCCGCAACATGGTTTAGACACCTGTCAAATAGTACAAATATTCTACCAAGGATGCGACATCAATAAACCTATACTTTTTCTCTTTGGATTCTTAAATTAGAGTTCAATATGAAACCATAGCAATTTGATTCACTCAAAACGGATTTAAAATGAAGAAGTTATGGGTAAAACAAGATTGGATATTTTTGATCTTTTTAGCTACGGAAAATATTTAACAAATCTATACAAATCATATCCTAACTAACTTATATTGTATTATACATGTATTCTAATATATTATATAATCTTGGGATACCATAGACACGTATTCAAATATTTTGACATATCATATCGACCCATGTATATATATTATTTGGAACAACCATAGACACTCTATATGCAGTAATGTTGGAGTTAGCTATACAGGGTTGAGGTTGATTCCAAAAATATATATACTTTGAGTTGTGATCTAGCCTAAGACGTGTATACACTGGATCGTGGATTGATTCAAGATAATATATATCGATTTATTTCTGTACATCTAACTGTGGATAACTGGTTGTAGGTTACTAACGAGGACAGCTGACTTAATACATTCAAATCTTTAAAACATAATAAAAATAGTTGTAATTATATTTTGATCATACTTTGATATATATGTACATATTTGTATAGGTTCGTGAATCTATCCGTGGCCAAGTCTTATTTCCGAGGAAGGAAATATCTGTGAAAGTGAGTTATAGTCCCACTTTTAAAATCTAATATTTTTAGGATGAGAATACATGCAGGTTTTATAAATGATTTACAAAATAGACACAAGTACGTGAAACTACATTCTATGGTTGAATTATTGAAATCAAATATGCCCCTTTTTATTAAGTCTGGTAATCTAAGAATTAGGGAACAGACACCCTAATTGACGCGAATCCTAAAGATAGATCTATTAGGCCTAACAAACCCCATCCAAAGTACCGGATGCTTTAGTACTTCGAAATTTATATCATATCCGAAGGGTGTCCCGGAATGATGGGGATATTCTTATATATGCATCTTTTTAATGTCGGTTACCAGGTGTTCACCATATGAATGATTTTTATCTCTATGTATGGGATGTGTATTGAAATATGAAATCTTGTGGTCTATTGTTACGATTTGATATATATAGGTTAAGCCTATAACTCACCAACATTTTTGTTGACGTTTAAAGCATGTTTATTCTCAGGTGAATACTAAGAGCTTCCGCTGTTGCATACTAAAATAAGGACAAGATTTGGAGTCCATGTTTGTATGATATTGTGTAAAAACTGCATTCAAGAAACATATGTCGATGTAATATATTTCTATTGTAAACCATTATGTAATGATTGTGTGTAAACAGTATATTTTAGATTATCATTATTTGATAATCCACGTAATGCTTTTGAAACCTTTATTGATAAAAAAAGGTTATGGTTGTTTTAAAAATGAATGCAGTCTTTGAAAAACGTCTCATATAGAGGTCAAAACCTCGCAACGAAATCAATTAATATGGAACGTTTATAATCAAGATGAATGGGACATTTCACAATATGAAACCATAGCAAGTTGATTCACTCAAAATGGATTTTAAACGAAGAAGTTATGGGTAAAACAAAATGGGATAAATTTGCTTGTTGTAGCTACGTGAAATTTGTAACAAATCTATACTAACCATAACTTAACTAACTTATATTGTATTATACATGTATTCTAACATATATTATGTAATCTTGATAGACCATAGACACGTATACAATGTTTTGACATATCATATCGACGTCATCTATATATATTATTTGGAACAACCATAGACACTCTATATAAAGTAATGCTCGAGTTAGCTATACAGGGTTGAGGTTGATTCCAAAATAATATATATACTTTGAGTTGTGATCGAGTCTGAGACTTGTATACACTGGGTCGTGGATTGATTCGAGATAATATATATTAATTTATTTTTGTACTACTAACTGTGGACAATTAATTGTGGACTACTAACGTTGGACAATCAACTTAACAAACTTAAATCGTTAAAACGTAATAAAATATGGTATGAATATATTTCGATTGTACTTTGATATATATGTATATATTTGTTATAGGTTCGTGAATCGACCAGTGGCCAAGTATTATTTTCCGATGAAGTGATAATATGTGAAAGTGAGTTAAAGTCCCACTTTTAAAATCTATTATTTTTGGGATGGGAATACATGCAGTTTTATAAATGTTTTACAAAATAGACACAAGTAATCAAAATTACATTCTATGTTGAATTATCGAACCGAATATGCCCCTTTTTAGCTTGGTAGCCTAAGAATTGGTGTTTAAGATAATTGCCACCAATTGACGCGAATCCTAAAGATAGATTTATTTGGCCCAACAAGCCTCATCCGAATTAAGGATGCTTTAGTACTTCGATTTATCATGTCCGATGAGAGTCCCGGAATGATGGGGATATTCTATATGCATCCTGTTAAGGTCGGTTACCAGGTGTTCATCATATGAATGATTTTTATGCAGATTGCATGTTGTTTATGAGAAATAGAAATATGAAATCTTGTGGTCTATTATTATATTTTGATAAATATATAGGTTAAACCTATAACTCACCAACATTTTTGTTGACGTTTAAAGCATGTTTATTCTCAGGTGATTATTAAGAGCTTCCGCTGTTGCATGCTAAATAAAGACAAGATTGGAGTCTGCATGATTGTATAATATTGTTTTAAAACTGCATTCGAAGACTTAAGTTGATGTGTAATATTATTGTAAACCATTATGTAATGGTCGTGTGAAAACGCTATATTTTAGATTATCATTATTTGATAATCGTCGTAATGTTTTTAAACCTTTATCGATAAAATAAAGGTTATGGTTTGTTTTAAAAATCGAATGCAGTCTTTGAAAAATGTCTCATATAGAGGTCAAAACCTCGCAACGAAATCAATTAATATGAAACGTTTATAATCAATATGAACGGGACATTTCACATGTTGTCATCAAGTTTATTAACCATCTGTGAGGGGTGACCCCACAATTCAAACTCAGAATGATCAACCATTTGTGCAGATTCAGGAGCACTCTTTTGTGCAGACTCGGGAACAATCACCTCAACGACACAAGCTCTATTATCCATTTTCTTCCTGACATCGTCAATCCTAACCGCTCCACCACTAGATGAAACCTTTGTTGGACCACCAATATGGGAAATCGACTCATTCCCATTCATAAATAACTCATCCATTGACCAGATAATTAAGCCCTGACGAAGAAAAGGCCTGTTGTAAATCACGTGTCAAAACAGGTCGCTTACGAGCAGCTATCGAGGTTCTTTTAAACCCAACACTCACCTCGTCGAGATGATTATCATACACTGTTACATCAGGCTGTTCTTGGTTAACCATCTCAACATTGCTACGAAACCCATCAACAACCTTCAGGCCACTAGAGACCACAAATCTATTGGTGGAAAGCAACAAATCATTATCGAACGAATTAAAAATCAAACGACTCACACTAGATGTATCCGAGATTTCGGAAACCCAAACGTCACCTCTATTACAAAAAGAATCCTCTATATCAGACTCTACAATCCCGTGCACATGTTTAACACTAGTCGTTTTTATAAAAGCAAAAAACGACCCCACACTATCTAAAGTCGAGGATGAACTAGCCACGATGATTACCTCACCGAACAAAAAAGCCACTTTCGATACACTCTTCTCAGAAGCACATAAAATCGGGATCCCTGTAATCTCGATCCACACAAACCTGAAAACTTCGATCCCATATCTGCAAGAGGAGAAATCAACGCAAAATCGTTGGAACTAGAATTGATAACGTTGTTGAAACTGCTCGCATCACCACAAAAACAAATGCACCCAAACGAACCAAAGTTAGAAATTTGTGACACTTGAGCATTGCACAATATCAAGAAGCTCGAAACCTTCGATTCTACCAACGGGACCAAGTCAACCATCAAAACAGCAAGTTGTGTTCTATTCGTAACTGATTCGTTGGGGAATAATTTACACCGAAGTCTTGGACCAAAAACACTTTTCGACCTAACAAAGCTGCCTGATATAGGCTTTCTTGGTCTCCCCACAACAATGGGACGACCAAAGATACAAGATCCGTTGAGCTCGGTAACAGCTTTTTGCGCATCTTCCTGCTCCACATAAGACACGAAAGCGTATCAACGAGCTCGCCAAAATTTGATTTATGAAATTGTCCCCAATTTAGAGAATACCGACTCAATCATATTCCGATTGACTGAGTTCGTAATCCTCCCAATGAAAATCGTCCTGTTGTGCGAAACCGAGTGATCAATCACTGGCCGAATGGCTTCTCTGTCGACCGGATCCAACCCGGAATCTCTGTTTGCCAAACCCACATTTGCAGAACTAGAAAAAATGGGCGGAGTTGCTTTGGATGTAGAAGGAAGAAGGGTGTGAGGCAAGAAATCACCAAAATTAGGAGGTATAGGGGTTGAATTTCGAGCTTGATTTAAATCTGGAAGGAAGGGGGAATGAGTGTTGAGATGTGAGGATGGGAAATGGGTTGTATTGGAATTAATTAAAGGTTGAGGGTGTTGAAAATGAGGCATTAAGTTGGTAGTTGAATACACAAAAAATGAAAATGGAAGAAACGAGAAAATGTTACTGGAAAATGACTAATTGGCCGGAAATTTTGAAAAATCCGGTGGGTTCAAGCCCCACGTCAGAGAGAAAAGGAAAAGTTACCCTTTTTTTAATGCATGAATAAACACATTCATGCATCGATCCTTTTTGATGCATGAATAAACATATTATGCTTTAAATCCGCTTTTGATAATAAATTTTGAATATTTTACATTTTACAACACGCATATCGCATCAACAAGGATGTTCCTTTCCAAGACTATAAATCGAACCATCCAGGAGACATATACTGTATTATATTTATATCAGTATATCAAACTAACGGTTGTAAATGGAAGATCCAATTAGCTAGGCTTTTTTTAACTTAATTGATTAGTGTTATATCGATACTGCCTACAGGGTTCAATAAATCATTTATAATTCTACTTTTTGACTCTTATAATGATCAGATAGATAAAAGTCTTAAGATATCAACCATTACATCATTTAAACAATCGACTTGGCTTCAACTGTATGCTTCACTACCCTAACATGAACATAGTCCACATCTTATTCATCTGGTTTTGATCAACAATACTGGGATAAATTGACAGACATTTCCATTTCCAAATAAGGTATATGTAGATGTAGATAGATGTAGATGTAGACGTGTCAATCACAACCTATTCTCTGTTTCAATGAACATATTGGGGCCTTTTGTGCCTGTAACGGGTTACACAAGCAAAATAAATTTTTTTTTCTTAATAGCAATATCGGCATCAACCAGAGAGAACTTAACAACATTCGCGATCATATATCACCCTCACACACATTAGGAGGAAACCCAAATCGCAACAACCCTGTCAGTACAGTTGAAAGTTGGGAATATACAGAAAATTTTGAGTTTTTATTCTAAATGTTTTTTAATTGGTCACACTTACAAACATTCAGTAGCATAATAAGTAATTTACATAATACACCATGTAAAAGTCAAACCAAGATCATCCAACCAAAGTACAGGGCTCAGATATATGAATTTGAGAAGCAAATCACTTCCATTTCTTGTAGCCCGAGTGCTTTCCCTTGTGCTTTCCGAACTTGCCATGCTTACCATGCTTCCCATGCTTAAACTTTCCATGCTTACCGTGCTTACCATGCTTGTAATGGCCCCCACCATAGTGACCCATTGGGCCCATCATGTTATGGGCCCCATGAGACACATTGTGGCCCCCATGACCACCATGAGATGATGTTAGTTGATGAACTCCATATGCAGCAGCTGCAGCGGCAGCACCACCAGCTAGCATTGATCCCATACCAGGTCCATGTCCTATAAAGATCAACACATTTTGGTATCATTAAAGTATTAAATAGTTTTAAAAAACAGAACCAAAAGATCGTCATTTTCATCTTTCACTACTGAAGTGATAAACCATTTAACTATACCAGTAATACTGAATATTAGAGGTCACGATAAATTATTTAGATCTCCCTATTCCTTTATTTATAGGTTCACTGAAACAATCAAAACTTGCTAAGAACTCAACACCATCAAATTTTATTACAATTTTAACTGTTCAAGCAGCATAATGACGTCTTATTATGATTATTCCTTATTACATAAACACTCACACATACAAACACATCGTATACAGCACACCTGACAATGTCACCAAACAGTCACTGGGATCAATTATATAGAAACTTATGTCCAGAGAAACAAACAGACATAGACTAACTCACTTCTAAAATGGCTCTACTTCAGTAGAATTTGATATCAATTTTGATAAATAACAAAGAAAAAGGTTGTTCATCATCCATTCAATATTTCAATGCAATGATTAACATAATACAGGTGTAGTAACAATAAAAATAAGTATAAAATATTAAGTATATCTAATACATTAAGTTAAAATATTTGTGAAGTTAAAGTTGACAACAGCAACTAACCTCCTGACTGGTGTGAAGTTGATTGACCGGGATAGCCCGCAGGCGGATAGCCATGAGAAGGGTAGCCACCACTAGGAGGATATCCAGCTGGAGGGTAAGCACCGCCAGTTGGAGGGTAAGGAGCGCTCGCTGGAGGGTATCCACCACCACCCGAAGGAGTATACCCACCATGTTGGGGTGGGTATCCACCAGGTGGCGGGTAACCAGCTGGTGGGTAGGCTCCTTGAGGAGGGTATCCACCACCATGTTGGGGTGGGTAATGACCACCACCAGCAGCGTATCCAGCAAGATTACCGAACAACCCTTTGTCATGTTCGTTATTATTCCCGTCTCCACCCATTTTCTCTCAACTTGATATCAAATATGCAAACACTACAATCAAATAACGGATACAGGTTTAAGAAGGAGCAGTACATTATATTATATATAACATTATTTCAAACAGGTGGTGTTCAAATCATGGTTTCCAAACTCAATTAGTACCATATAACACTAGTATGAACAATTCATATGAATCTATAGGGTTGGGTTCAAACGGGAAATAGAAAAAAGTTGATCAAAGCCCAAACAAAATATCAACAGATCAAATTGTTAGATTTTAATTAAACTACAGAAAAAATAAAATAGAAAATCCTAACACCCCCTTTTACTTCACATTTGAACTAAAAAGCTACAAAAAAAAAAAAAACATTTGTAACTTTTGATCGCTTTTCATTTGAACCTCCAAAGATATTCGCGTTTCAACGCGTAAATTAATACGTAATTTTGCAGTTGTTATAGACATTTTGTGAGATTAAATATAGATTTAATCAAGTTAATTTATATTCTAAATGAGATAGATGGATGCGATCTAATCTATATATGCGTAATGGTCAATAATGCGATCACGTTTAATCAAAAACACAAAAAAAGAGATATAAACATAATAATTAAAGGGATTAAAATTAGAAACTATAGAGATCGTAATGGCGAATTGAAGTTATAATTAGCAGAATTTGGATAGAAGCGCTTACCAAACTGATGATTTCGCAGGGAATTTAGAGAGTTGAATTACTCAAATGCAGACCTTTTGACTGGGTTGGGATGAATCTGCGTCTATATAACATAGCGTGACGCCATACACGCTAATAATAGATTATTTTATTTTCTTTGACGTAATAATAATTAATTTAATTAATTAAAAGTAAATTTTTTATTTTTTTGCAAAAATATTAATTTAATTTAATATGTATATATATAAAAGAACCGGAGTTCCGGTGATACAACATTAAACCGATTATAACGATCTCTAAAGAAACTATGTTCGTTTTAAATAATATGAACGACACATAAGCACTATATTAAAAGTAACGACCCTGGATTTTCCAACGTTTATCTATTAATAATTATTATTATTAATACTTGTGATTAAACGAATGTATGTTATTACATTTACATGTTGCCATGATTGCCCGTACTTGACTTTAAATGCCCGAAACGTCTTTGTGACACACGAAACTTACACGAATAATATTTTCACATATTATTTACATTCATGATTAATTTTATTAATCATTTTAATTAACTATAGTTATTAGTTAGTTACATGGGCTTTAATTGAATTAATTTGTTACTTGCATGAAACTTGAGCTTGATTAATGTTAATGGATTCTTGAATGAGTACTTATAAGCCCAACCTACTTCTTAATGGACTTTTTAGCCCAACCTACCATGTAAGTATTACCTTGGAACTAAACTAGATAGATTAACTAGTAAAGAATCTAGTTGCTACATACTTGCACCATGATCCCCATGAAACCACCCCATTTAACCAATCTTTTAAGCTTTTACATGTAAGTGACCATTGAACATTTTCCTTCCCCTTGTCCTTGCAAAAACCGTCGGCTCTCATTAGGATTGAGGGAGTTTTTTTTTTTCAAATTCCTTATTACTTCATTCTCATTTACTCTCTCATTTACACACACACAAATTACTTGCAATATCTCTCAAACTTTTTCTCTCATTTCTCTCAAACACTTCTCTACAAACTTGTAAGCAATTCGAGCTTTTTCTTCTTTTTTCTTTGCTAAAAACCGTGGCCTAGCCACAATAACATCATCATCATTCACTTGTTAAAGTTACTTGTTGGTTTGTTGTTACTTGTTTTGATTATTGTTTACTTACTAGTAGTTGTTGTTCTTTACTAGTTTCAAGAATCAAACTTACTAGTTTCATTCTTCTTTTATCTTGTATTACAAGAACACTTAAGAACATAAACTCACTAGTTTATGATTCTACCTTTATTGTTTCAAAGATTGTAAGTTCATGGTTGTAAATCATACTTGAAGTTCATGAAGTAAACTTTAAAGTTTACTTTCTAAAGATCAAGACTTAGGCTTGAATCTTTAAAGTATGCAACCCATGAACTTATTTACTTGTTTACTTAGCTTGTTTCTTTATATTATGCACTTTAAATTCATGTTTGTTGGTTAAGATTGGTCAAGTGTTACTAGTTAACTTTGATCTCATTAATCTTGAACTAAAAGTTAACTTTAAAAGTTCAAGAACATGTAAGTAAGCTTTCTTTAATTATAACTTGGTACACTTATGTTAAATCTAGACTTTTGAGTTTTGGATCTTCAAGATCAAACTAAGAACTATGTTCTACATCTTAAGATCTTGATTAGTTAGTTTATTTTCAAGTTTGAAGTTCTACATATCTTTTATAGTTCATGTATGTGTTAGATCTAAGACTTTGATGTAACTTTGGTTCATCAAACTTCATACAACTCTTAAGTGAGTTGTGCTACATGTCTTATACCTACACTTGTGTCATAATAGTCAAAACTTGGTTAATATTACTTTTACATTCCATGTATGTGTTGAATCTAAGACTTTGATGTAACTTTGGTTCATCAAAACACTTGCAACACTTAAGTGAGTTGTGCTTCATGTCTTAGACTTACACTTGGGTTATGATGGTCAAACCTTGGTGAAAATGATGCAAACACATCAACAAGTTGTACACTTGAAGCTATATGCATCAAGGATGAGAACCATGATAAGCATCGAGCACCAAGAACCACCGGAACCTACTGACCCTACTGTTCTACTGTTTCTGTGTCTGACCCGTACGACCTGGGCTACTGTAATTATGATTTTCAGATAGCTCTGTTCGATTAGATAACTTTTCATATAGGACTCGTCTTAATCCGAGTTACGGTTTAGGATTTATGGCCCTCCGATCGTCACTATGTCCATTTAACGTTGTGCTGAAAATTCTGACCTACTCGCACTTAGACCGTCGCCACGGTCAAACGAAGACGAGTTTGCTTCGGGGATTTTTACCACAACTAAAGAACTCATATACGGAGCCATGGCCACTGGTCTCACCTTATTTCAGTAGGTATAGAGGCCGTGGTGACTGATCGAACTCAGCCTTTGTTTTAAACTCTTTGCTTGAACGAAACTTACTTTACACCTTTTGTTTAATGATGAATGATGATGACCCTTAAGACCTTATTTACATACTTTTAAACTTATTCGGACGATTTACTGACTAAGTACTATTTGACTAGAATTGTTTTTTTTGAAATTAAAACCATTATTAAAGTTATAATATCTTATCTCAATCTTACAATATTAATAAACTAAGACATAATGAATTCAATTAACTCACATTAATCTTACTCATAGATTTTTACCCTATTTAATTAATGAGATCATTTCTTGGTCAAACTCACGTAAAACCTAGACTACTAAGATCACTCAATATAGTCTACTTAGATATCAAGGATACCGTCGTGCAACCCCCTATAGAACAGATCTTGTTCAAGTAAGGTCACTCAATATAGTCTACACGATTATGTTGTCACAATATTATCCAAATATCATCTACACTCACATGCGAGTGTCTAAATCACTTAGTGTTGAAGTACAAGCTATGAATTGATAAACTCACATAAACCAGTTCATAAACTTATATAATTTAATTAAGTAAATAGATAATCACAACAATGGATCTATCGAAACAACACAATTAATTAAGCATAATAATCTTAATAAATCAAAATATAGAACAATCCATAATAATGAGTCTTACATCAAAGTGAACACACAAGGTCTTAGCCTAACATAATTAAAGAAGAAACAATCAAACTCGTGTTCATGATAAAATTCAAAATTAAATCACTAGAATAATGAAAACTAAAAGTACCAATGATAATCTTGATCCAATCTTTAATTTTGATGATGCCCTAGCTTGAATTTATGAAGAATGATGAAAAACCCCAAAAATTCGACCTTTTCTCTTCAGAATTCGTCTCCAAAACTGCCAAAATCCCATAGATTTATAGAATTTTCTTGACTTGGAGCTAAAGAAACAGGGCGATGCGCCGCATCTTTGAAGGATACGCCACATCCCTTTCTGTGTACTGTTCCCATGCACCGCATCTTAAATTGACCGTTACGAGATGGGTCTCTTTACATACAACGATGCGTCGTATCTTTGAAGGATGCGCTGCATCTGGTGCCAAGCTTGCATTTTCTCTCGTTTTTTTCACTTTTGAGCTGAATTCTTCACTTATATCAACTTCGATGATCCTTTTTAACCTTCTTACCTTGAAATCATCTTCTTGCACAAATAACAATCATATGTCATCAAATTCTTTGTCAAATGAACCAAAATAGGAACCGATAACGTGCATAAAATGTATATAAAAGATACCTTATCAACTATCGATATAAAATTTTATTGTATATAATTCATTGTTAAAAAGGATAATAATTCGAGCTCTAAGCCGAATTTGAGTTTGTATTATCAAAACTAGTCGAGCTCTAGGTATTATATTACATAAAACAAGTTGATTTGTAATTCTTTATACTTTATAAAATGAAATTAAGTTCAGATTCAACTTAATGAAGTTATTTAAATTTTACATGGGAAATTACGCACAATCCATTTTTTATATAAAAAAAAAAGTTTATATCAAAATAGTCCGTACACTTTTTGTAAAATACTTGTCAAATTACACCATTGGTTCTAACTAGTAAACGAGCCCGTGCGTTGCCACGACGGTTATGTATTTCACAATAAATTAAATTTGAAATGAAACTGATATAAAAAATTTTGTAGAAAGCAAAGTCCTTTTTGTTAACCAAAAAGAAAAATAAAGATGTTAGCAAAAGAAAATGTTGTTAACTAAAACGAAAATGTCTTTTTTGTTAACTAAAACGAAAAAGAAAATGTTGCATGATTGGGAAAATCTATTTTGTTATAAAACTGAAAGAAATGTAAAAAATTAAGTAAAATAGGTGGGGTCGTTGAATGAAGTAAACTAGAAAAAGGTCCAGACGCGCTTCAGCTGCGTTTTATGACCTATGTTGCAATCAAATGGTTATTAACAATTAGTTTACGTTACTACAATTTATTAGAAAGGATAATAACAGTTCCAGCAATAATATATGCAACCAACATCTTAAAGAACATGCATTAGTGTTATGACCCATCCAAATTTCAGGTTAATGCTACTGTTGCTACATCCACATCATGTTCATTCTACATCCACGATACAAACGTCAATAACAACTAACGTTGCATTTCAACAATTTTCTCCAAATGATTGCAAATTCTGTTTTCCAAACTCCTTGATCAACATTTCAATTAGCGTTTCAATTAGGGACTCCCGGTCTCTGACAGGGTATTCAGACACCTATTTTCATAACAAAAGACAAAAAAACATAAGTGACAATCATTGCAAGCAATTTATCACCACTTAAAACTGATATTGGATCAGGAACTACTTTATTCCAATTTATGATGTTATAACATATTAACATATAAAAGACAGCTATGTATAAGAAAATATATATAATGCACATGTCTTTTGAGATATCTACCTTTATTGAAAGAAGTCCCGGCGTAAAAACACTTGCTTTCTCCACCTCATGCTCGTACAGCTTCGCGCGCCTGTAATATCCTCATTTGATCTCAAGATATGATCTTTTTTTGTTGCTGTAAAAAAAGAAGAAAACCAGATGTTTCTGAACAAAGTATTGCAATCAAAATCCCGACAAACATATGTTCACAGCAGAATTGCAAAAGGTATTGTTACCATGTCTGTAATATAATTCAAAGCAGCACAAATATCAGCTTTTGTTTCAGAAGAACATAACTGCAAAACATCAACCAAATCATGGACAATTAATATCTACATGGTTGATCATCCTGGCTGTACATTGTAAGCCACAACCACCACCAAATATGTCCCCGATAATAATGGAAGTATCACAAACAAATCCACACACACGATACACAATACAAATTTCGAAACTACTTACAACGAAAATTGCAATCAAACAACAGAAGAACAACATCTAACAAAAGGGACGATGGAGATAGTTGTGGCGGTGTTCGTACGGGTTAAATCCACAACCGAAAACAACCCTTATTTTATTTTTGTAACCAATTCGACTTCCAAATATCAAAATTACCAAGATAAACCCAACAAATCATAAACCCTAGCCTGAGATCGCAACACACAAACTGAAAAAAAAAAAACCCTTTTTTTTGTAACCGAAACATCCAAGCAAAAAATTAACAAATCAAAGAATTAAATCATAATCCGTCCTCTAAATCGCAAAATTGCCAACAACTAACCAGCAAAATCGATAACCATAAATTGATACAAATTAGGAAACAAACCACAATTCAAGACCCAACGGGAACCACTATATTGTAGACGACGGGTAAAGACGGAATAGAAATTACCGGTAAAAAAGATCATAGCAATGACACAGCTCGCAAGAAGCAATCGCCAGGAGCAGTCACAATATCCACCATTTCGTTTGCCTGGAACACAGAGAGAAAAAGGAATTCTGTAATAGGGAGGCCGGTTAGAAAATGAGGAGAGAATTAACTTAGTTAAAGAAACTTAGACCTTATCCAGTGGTGATGGGTGATGGGTGATGTTTTTTTTTTTTTTTTTTTAAGGGTATAATGCTGAGTTGGCAAATGTGACGGAGGTGAGGGCGTGATGGAGTTTGTAGTGGTGGACGTTAAATTGGTCCCACGTTTTTATTTAGTTTTTCTTTTTCATTGATTAATTTTATTTACAAAAATCATTTTTTTATAAAAATATAACATATAAAATAGTTTATATTAATAAAAACACACTTAAATTAATAAAATTAAATGATTACAATTTATTAAAGTCCTAAAAAAACAATACTTAAGAAATTCTAAAATACCATTACACCATGACTTTATTAAATTACTAGAAATTAAAACTACTCGGCGTCGTCCTCGTCGCTTGAAATGAATTATTTGTAACGCTCGACCATCTTTTTCTTGAATACCCAGAATCATTATTATTAAACTTATTTCGTACTCTAGCCCAAAAAGCCGTGTTTCTTTGCGAGTTACCGTGAACCCCACCTTCCGAGCAATCGAACCAACACTTAGCCAACCAAATTTCTTCGGGAGGAGTCCACATTTTTTTGTGTTGTGGTTCTTTTGCTACTTCTTTTCCTTTTCGTTTATGACTTGGTCGAACCCGTACATTTGGTTGTTGCTCCCCACCACGAATTTCTTCCACTTCTTCGTTATTTAGAGGTGTGAAGGTTTGAAGTGTTTGTGTCCATGGTTGGGTATTTGATAGTTGGAATGGCACCATACCAGGTTGTGAGAAATGAGAAAATTGTGATGAAAATTGTTGTTGAAATGGTTGGTTAAATGGTTGGTTAAATGATTGGTTAAATGGTTGGTGGTATTGTTGTTGATAATTGTGATGCATTTGTTGTGTATTTAGAAATTGTGAAAAGAAGCTCGAATTATTGAAATCGTTAAGAAGATTTTGTTGAGACATATTGCCAATTGGTCGAGTACCCCGAACATTTTGCGGGGAATTTGAGCTTGAACCGGGAAAATTCGGCGAGCCGAAATTGTAGAGGTTACCAGAACCGGGCTCGTTTGGATCTTGATGTTGAGACATTTTTTGGGATTTTGAGAAATGTTAGATTTTTAGAGAGAATTGGGATTTAAATGAGAGTGTATATAGATATGAGATGTAGTTTAGTATATATATATAGAGATGTAATACATTTAAGGGAAAAAAAAAAAAACAAACAAACAAACGGCTCCTTCTCAACGGCTCCCTGCAACCCCACCTGCACCAATGCCCACGTGTCCCTCTCTCATTCGCAACTCGACACCATCACCCACCGTGAAGCTCGAATCACGCCGGAAAAAAAACCGATCGCGCCCCATAGCGGCGCTATGGGGGCGTGATGGGGGCAAAAAAAGCTCGATCACGCTGCGTTAATGGCTGTCTTAGGCATGTGTAGGAACAATAATTCCGAAGCAGTTTCCAAATGTAACAACCAATAAGAAGCTAGAATGTGTGTACCAGAAGCATAAAACGGCAAAATTAGGGGGAAATATGTGAACAAAACGGGAACACATAGGTGGGCTGTTTTTATTATGTAAACAGAACTGAAGAGTATTCGATTGGTATTTCTTCTGCAAGTAAATCGTGCAACTGCTCAAGAAAAAAGATTGTCGACTCGCATAGTTTAAACGATTTTTTCTTTCCATCTACATACCATTTCCAGCCTGAAGTAAATTTTTCACCGTAAGAAAATATAGCTGTCGTCATCATTAATATAACAAAAATTACAGTTATATAGGGTACGTATGTTACAATGTCTGCAGGAAAAATTACGTATATATTATATACCTGACGAAATTGTTTGTTTGACATTGTATCAGTTAGTCGTTGCAGTACTTTATTTCGTTCTACCTGAGGTCATTGCAAGTAATATATAAGTTATATATGACAAAATGATATTCCATAGTCTATAACAAACTGCAGAATGAAAGACTCGGCATAGCAGTAGAATTAAAGTGGGAACATCACAGATACAGATGAGTTATCACCGAGACCAATAGAGAAAAAACAAAAAACATAGAACAAAACCAAGCACATAAAAATCATAAGCACAAATGTAAGGAAAGAAATTCACAAAAGGAAAACATAATTGATGAAAACCGGTATAAATAATACATAACGAAAACTTAAACACATAAGACAACAGGCCAGTCAAGTTGAAATGGAGTTATTTTTCATACTAACCAACCTATCTGTATATCTGTATATTAGGCTTATATAAGAGACCATAGTTGAATATTTAATTTTTTAAGGATCTGAACTGTTTTACTTCCTTCAGTAACTGATTGTAAAAATAACAATCATACATCATACCCACTTCAACAAGGTTATACACTTTTTGCTGAGCGAAGATAAAAAATAGATATACAATTTTAATAACATGTATACATCATACCATTTAAGTAGCTGTACGCCTTTGATTCATAAAGAGGTATTATATAGTGATGCATTACGGAAACAGGATGACGGATGACAGATCAATACATGTACCATGTCAAAAATCAGTTCAAGCAAAAATCATTTCATATGATATGATATATGAAATCCAAGCTTTCTATAGCTTACAATGGTTAAGCACATATAGCAGATATATATTCATCATGAAAAGCAACAGCAGAATATATACATGATAATGCTAAAAACGAACATATATTTCATAGCATTATTCCTCAAGAAAGACAAGCTTTTAGTTGCAGTTGTTCTATTTACAAGTGATTTTCGTTTAAATAATAAAAGGTGAAGACAAAAGACAGATTCGACGAATTGAAAACGCAAACGACCAAAAAGCTCAAAAGTACAAAATACAATCAAAGAGGTTCCAATTATTGATAAGAAACGTCTCAGAATTACAAGAGTACAAGATTCAAAACGCAAAGTACAAGATATTAAATTGTACGCAAGGACGTTCGAAAATCCGGAACCGGGACCAGAGTCAACTCTCAACGCTCGACGCAATGGACTAAAAATTACAAGTCAACTATGCACATGAATATAATATAATATATAATTAATTCTTAAAATTAATATATATATATATATATATATATATATATATATATATATATATATATATATATATATATATATATATATTATATTATATTATATATAAACCGTCGGCAAATTAAAAGACAAAATGGTGTGAGCTGGTTTTACGAACTCCGCGACTTGCGGAGTTTGAAGAAGAAAAATCCCACGACTCGCGGAGCCCCAATTTCAAAAACTGCCTATAAAAGCAAACGCAGTTTGATCGTAAAAAATATCCATATATCAATCTCTCTATTACTCAACGTATAATATTTATATTTATATTATAATTTTAATTTCCAATAATAAGGGTATGTTAGCGAATGTTGTAAGGGTGTAAGTCGAAATTCTGTCCGTGTAACGCTACGCTATTTTTAATCATTGTAAGTTATGTTCAACCTTTTTAATTTAATGTCTCGTAGCTAAGTTATTATTATGCTTATTTAATCCGAAGTAATCATGATGTTGGGCTAAAAATATTAAAATTGGGTAATTGGGCTTTGTACCATAATTGAGGTTTGGACAAAAGAACGACACTTGTGGAAATTAGACTATGGGCTATTAATGGGCTTTATATTTGTTTAACTAAATGATAGTTTGTTAATTTTAATATAAAGATTTACAATTGGACGTCCCTATAAATAACCATATACACTCAATCGGACACGATGGGCGGGGTATTTATATGTACGAATAATCGTTCATTTAACCGGATACGGGAATGGATTAATAGCCACTAGAATTATTAAAACATGGGTGAAATTATGTACAAGGACACTTGGCATAATTGATAACAAAGTATTAAAACCTTGGGTTACACGCAGTCGATATCCTGGTGTAATTATTAAACAAAGTAATAAAACCTTGTTACAGTTTAAGTCCCCAATTAGTTGGATTATTTAACTTCGGGTATAAGGATAATCTGACGAGGATACTCGCACTTTATATTTATGACTGATGGACTGTTATGGACAAAAACTAGACGGACATATTAAATAATCCAAGACAAAGGACAATTAACCCATGGGCATAAAACTAAAATCAACACGTCAAACATCATGATTACGGAAGTTTAAATACGCATAATTCTTTTATTTCATATTTAATTTCCTTTATTTTACATTTAATTGCACTTCTAATTATCGCACTTTTATTTATTGTCATTGTATTTAATTGCACTTTTAATTATCGCAATTTGTAATTATCGCAATTTTATTTTATCGCACTTTTATTTATCGCAATTTCATTATCGTTATTTACTTTACGCTTTAAATTTAGTCTTTTATTTATTTTTAATATTTTACATTAGGTTTTAACTGCGACTAAAGTTTTAAAAATCGACAAACCGGTCATTAAACGGAATTATTAAACTGCTAGATGCAGGTTTAATTTATCCAATTTCTGATAGTCCATGGGTAAGCCCAGTTCAATGCGTGCCTAAGAAGGGTGGCATGACTGTCATTACAAATGAGAAAAATGAGCTTATTCCTACTAGGACTGTAACAGGATAGCGTGTATGTATTGATTATAGAAAATTAAATGACGCCACCAGAAAAGATCACTTTCCCTTACCTTTCATTGATCAAATGTTGGAAAGATTAGCCGAAAATAGTTACTATTGTTTTCTAGATGGTTTTTCCGGATATTTTCAAATTCCAATAGCACCCGAAGATCAGGAGAAAACCACATTCACGTGCCCTTATGGTACTTTTGCTTACAAACGCATGCCATTTGGACTTGCAACGCCCCTGCAACCTTTCAAAGGTGCATGATGGCGATTTTTCACGACATGATAGAAGAATGCATGGAAGTTTTCATGGATGACTTTTCAGTCTTCGGTGATACTTTTGAAGCATGTCTAGCTAATCTTGAACGAATGCTTATTAGATGTGAATAATCAAATCTAGTACTTAATTGGGAGAAATGCCATTTCATGGTTAAAGAAGGCATCGTTCTTGGACATAAAATTTCAAAGGAAGGAATTGAAGTGGATAGAGCTAAAGTAGATGTAATTGCTAAACTTCCACATCCCACCAATGTTAGAGGAGTTAGGAGTTTTCTAGGGCATGCCGGTTTTTACCGACGTTTCATAAAAGATTTTTCTAAAATTGTCACTCCTATAAATAAACTCCTAGAAAAGAATGCTCCATTCATCTTTTCAGATGAATGTATCAAATCTTTTAATATTCTTAAAGAGAAACTCACTAATGCGCCGATCATGATAACTCCAAATTGGAATCTACCGTTTGAACTTATGTGCGATGCAAGTGATTTTGCAATGGGAGCCGTTTTAGGACAAAGGATTGAAAAACGATTTCAACCTATATATTATGCTAGTAAGATGTTACAAGGAGCACAAACAAATTACACAACTACTGAAAAAGAACTCCTTGCTATTGTCTTTGCTTTTGACAAATTTCGTTCATATCTCGTTATAGCAAAAACGGTGGTCTATACCGACCATTCTGCTCTTAGATACCAATTTTCGAAACAAGATGCCAAACCAAGATTAATCCGTTGGATCTTACTATTACAAGAGTTCGATATTGAAATCCGAGATAAAAGAGGAGCAGAAAATCTCGCCGCTGATCATCTTTCTCGTCTTGAAAATCCTGAATTAGAAGTTCTAAATGAATCGGCCATACAAGACAACTTTCCTGATGAATATCTATTGAAGATAGATTATAATGAAATTCCATGGTTTGCAGACTATGCAAACTACTTAGTATGTGGATTCCTTGAAAAAGGATTATCGTACCAAAAACGAAAGAAATTCTTTAGTGATATAAAACACTATTTCTGGGAAGATCCACATCTATTTAAAAGTTGTCCAGATGGAATAATACGCCGATGTGTATTTGGAGATGAAGCTAGTAAAATTTTAAACCATTGTCACACAGGACCAACAGGAGGGCATTATGGGCCTCAACTCATAGCAAGAAAAGTTTATGATGCTGGATTCTATTGGCCTACAATTTACAAAGACGCACACCTTCTTTGCAAATCCTGTGATGCTTGTCAAAGGGCCGAAAAAATAAGTCAACGTGATGAAATGCCACAAAATGTCATTCAAGTATGTGAAGTATTTGACATTTGGGGCATTGACTTTATGGGTCCATTTCCAAAATCTCATAATAATCTATATATTCTCGTAGCCATTGATTATGTATCTAAATGGGCGGAAGCACAAGCTCTCCCAACTAACGATGCACGAGTTGTAGTCAACTTTTTAAAACGTCTTTTTGCAAGGTTTGGAACACCGAAAGCTTTAATAAGTGATCGGGGCACTCATTTCTGTAATAATCAACTTGAGAAAGTTCTCAAAAGATATGGAGTAACTCATAAAATCTCCACCGCATATCATCCACAAACAAGTGGACAAGTTGAAAATACCAACCGAGCTTTAAAACGTATTCTAGAAAAAACCGTAGGATCATATCCGAAGGAATGGTCCATAAAATTGGAGGATGCACTCTAGGCTTTTAGAACAGCCTACAAAACTCCAATTGGAATCACACCTTTTAGACTCATTTATGGAAAATCATGTCATCTTCCAGTAGAAATTGAACACAAAGCATTTTGGGCTTTGAAGACATGTAATCTTGATTTACATGAAGCTGGACGTCTACGATTAAGTCAATTAAACGAATTAGAAGAATTAAGACATGAAGCATACGAAAATTCGTTAATCTATAAGGAAAGGACGAAGAAATGGCATGATAAAAGAATCAGAAGTTCAAAAGAATTTAAAGAAGGAGATAGAGTTCTTCTTTTCAATTCACGATTCAAGCTATTTCCTGGAAAATTAAAATAAAGATGGTCTGGACCATTCATAGTCAAAAGAGTTTTCCCATACGGAACAATAGAATTAATAAAGTCAAATGGGATTGAATTTAAAGTTAATGGTCACAGAGTTAAACACTACATAGATAGTCCGATGGAAGTCGACAACGAAGTTAATCACAATTTCGATACCACAGCTAACTAAGTGTGGGGAGAATCAAGTCTTTAAAGGATAATATGTATTTCTGTTAGAGTTAGATTTTCTGTTTTCGTGTAGTTCTCGAAAATGGAACCCGAATGGTCTTTCCCTAGCAGACCCTAAAGAACTAGTCTTCTCCCCCCATTCTGAATTTTTATTTTTTTTAGGTTTTTATGAAATGAAGACTGCCTGTGAATTAAACCATGGTCTAATGCTACACGCTTTGATTACTAAACGTAATAATGACACACTACCGAGTGAACTGGTATCAGTAATCAGAGAAAGATTGGACAGAGTAAGAAAAGAATCCAGATGCGAAGATAATAAGTTACAATTTGGTAAAGGAAAATCAAAATCCGCAGCGAAAAGAAGAGCACGACACCTTGAAAAATGTCACAAATGCGGAAAATGGTCACACGAAGGTAAATGTTCAAATAATCAAACCTTTTCAAACACCGAATTTGTTACTTTATGCAGAGATGGACCGTTCATATGTTTAGAAGAAAAAACATTAAATGCTCGAGGTTACGCCTATGTAGCCATGGAAAATCAATTAGTCCGACTATCTTATGAGTGGGCTAGAGCATATTACTAAGAATTATATTTCACAGGTAAGTTTGTACAGTTTTTATTTTTATTTTTATTTTTAACCTTTTGATAATAAACGCTACTTTGTTCGCTATAAAATATTAAATTGGTATTCGATGAAATTAGGTCTTGCGACCGAAATTATTGATATCATACAAAAAATTATTACATCACTGCGAAATTTAACGTTTATTCTTAAGGTATAAATATCTTTAATCAATCAACACAAAATATTTCAAAAATTCGTCATGAGTTAAATTAGGTCATGGAACCGAAATTACTTTACCGAAAAGAGGGGCGCATATTTTTGATAATATTTGATTGATTAAAGTGGGATAAAAGCCAAAAAGATTTTTAATTTTATTTTTACCATGTTTTAAAATTAATATATAAAAATTAAAATAATATTGTAAACTTTTTAAAATTAATATATTTAAAATTGTAAATATTTGAAAAATTGATATTTTTAATGTATAAAAACAAAAATATAATATAAGTTTGGTGTGAATTTTGAATTTTAATTTTATTCATTTTAAAATTAAGTTTGGTGTGAATTTTTAATTTTATGCATTTTAAATTTAAGTTTGGTGTGAATTTAAAAACAAAAATTTACTTTATTTCGCTAAGTTAAAAATATGAATTTTAAAATTCGTCGTAAGTTAAAGACTAGGTCGTTGAACCGAAATTGCTTTACCCAAGGGAGGGACGAGAACTTTTATTATCATTATTTTTAATCTTATTGAATTAAAGTATGCCAAAAACATTAAAAAACCCAAAAATCTTAGCTTTTAAAACAATCGCTAAAAAAAGACAAATTTTAAAATTTTGTCGAGGGACGGACTAGGACATCGATCCGAAACGACCTCGTCCTAAATAACAAGGGAAACAAAATTTTTAAAATTAATTAATATTTGTTTTATAAGTTAAAGATTTAGAAAAAAAATAATAAAAAAAAATAATAATAATAAACGCCGCGACTCGCGGAGTTTTAAGAGCACAAACACCGCGACTCGAGGAGGACAAAAAATACATAAAAAAAATAAAAGGCCGAACAGATCAGTTGCACACCACCACACCCCAAAATAACTGCGAAAAAACCCGAAAAATACACACAAAAATCGAATTTTTTCACCAAAAATCATCACATTTTTTAGTAAAATCATGTTGAGAAGGATGCTATCAAGGAATTACTCAAGAAAAACGGTAAATTTCTACACCTAAACACCATTTAATCCGAAAATTAGTGTTCTTGAGCAATTTTATACCCAATTCGATTTTGATGCCTTTTTAGTGTAATTATGCTTAAATTGCTTATGTATTATGCTTGTATAACCTAGATTGATGCTATTTAAAATGATTAGAAGCCTTAAACTTCAAATTTTGAGTAATCTAGGGTTTGTGTTTGTAACATCCCGCGTTTTTCCGTTAAATTTAATTTTAACACCGTCTTTTTTTTTTAAAACATAATCTTTCGTATTTAAATTAATAGTTTCCGTGAGTAACGTTCATTATATTCCCGCTATTTAATTATAACATCACTCGTCTACTCGAGCGTTTTTAAAATATTCGTTTGGTTAATTCCCGCACCCGCTTTGAAACTTGAGGGACTAAACTTGCCAAGAGGGCAAAGAGATGACTAGGTCAACTAGTCAACCTTCACCCTCCTCCATTCAATCACCTCCACCTCTCTCTCTCTTTCTCTCTATCAAGAACACACACACAAACACCCAATTCAATCATTCATCATCTAAATTCAATCTTGGAAGCTCACAACAAATCCGATTACATTTTCGTGATCCTCTCTTCATCCTCTACATTTTGATACAAACTTCATCTCGTTTGGGTAACATTTCTAAAACTCTAGATTTCTTTAAATTCGTGTTTTTGACTTGAAATGGTGTTAGTTAGTGTCTATGGCTCGTGTATAACATGAATATATGTTTTGTTTGCTCGATTCGTTGTTTTGAGTAACTAGTTTGAACATTTGAAATGGGTTAGCTTAATCCTTGATTTTGGATGAGTTAATGTTGTTAGATTGTTAAAGTGCATGTTTTAATTGTGTTACTAGTATCACTAGCTTCGTTTTGATGCGTAGGTTGATTAAGGAAACTTCAAAAACATGAATATTGATTTTGGCGGATTTTGGTTAGGGTTTGATAGACTTAAAACGAGCTTTTGATGTTTCGAATGCCATGAAATGTTATTAGTAAGTGTTTAGTTGTAATGTATGCTTCATTACCTTCAAAACGGCATATCGTATGTGTAAATTGGATTCCCGAATCATAAAATACGTTTTACGAACTTGAAACTTTGAAAATTAACCTTTCTTGATCAATTGACGAGTTTTTGGTTATTGTAATTGATGTTTTTGCTTGTGAAAGGTAGTTAATTGTATTCCTTGTCAAAAGAGCTTTCCAACGATATAAGATGCGAGTTCTAAGTGTTTGCGGTTTGTGTTTTATGCATAAAAAGGTTTTGGGTTGAGACTTAGAAAACTGAAACTGGCCAGGTATCAGCTCGCGTGTAATGCCGCGGCGCGGCCAGCTTTGTCGCGGCGCGGCATATGCCGTGGTCAGATTCTGACCTACTTTGTCAAATTTCGAAAAATGTTTGCTATGCTACGCACCTCCGATTAACATGTAACTTGGCCAACATGCTCATATATGATTTCTAAGATTAGAAAAATAGTTCGGGACCCGACCCGAACGTGTTGACTTTTTCGTTGACTTTGACCAAGTTTGACTTTTAGTCAAACTTAACCAAACTTTTATACAATCGTTCTAACATGCTTTTATACTTGATTCTTGCATGAAACTTGACAACGTGATTCACATGCTATACTATTCGAGTCGTAACGAGCCATAGGACTAATTGAACACATTTCACCCGACCTTGTGTCGTAACCGGTTAATTGATATAACTTACTTGTTTAGGTCAAGGCTAAGCAACTTTCATGCACACGTTTACTTGTTGAAGTACCTTTATACTCGTGCACTCGAGGTGAGATCATAGTCCCACTTTTTACTCTTTTGAACTTACTTTTGGGATGAGAAAACATAAACGATTCTTTTGAACTAAGTGAACACAAGAACGGGAAAACAAACATTCTACATATGAGTTTAGAACAAAAATCCTCAATCCGATTATCATTAGTTACATCAGATGGTGTAAGCGAGAACTTATGTTATATGGCCATATTGGGTTGACAACCCTCATCCTTGACGGTTCGCTACCGTCTACGGATGAAATATATTTTCGGGAACAGTGTTGTTCTAGCACTAATTGATGGGGTATTCAACGGACGGAACGTTAAGCTTTGATAATTGGGTGCTCGTGAATATTAACTTTTAGAATGTACTACTATTATTTCAACTTTGCAAATCTTGTGGTTCGACTTACTTTACTTTTACTCACTTACTCAAACCTATGATTTCACCAACGTTTTTGCGTTGACAGATTCTTCTATGTTTTCTCAGGTTCATACATGGCTATTTGATACATGCTTCCGCGTACATTCATACTTGCTTGGGGTCAAGCATACATGCATATACTCTGATTTCATGCTTGGAGTCAAGCATACATACATGCATACGCTAGTGATAGCACCTTTGGATTCAAACTTTTGTTTACATACTTACGCTATTTATAGCAACTGTGGTTTCAAACTAATTATGTCGCAAGTTATTTCATTCATACTTTATGACTTTTGTAAACTTAGACTTGTTGTCGAACGGTTTGTAAACTAAACTTGCAAGTCTTGTACCTTTCAAATGAATGCGACATAATTTTGGTCAAACGAGTCTCATATAGGGACTACGACCACGCAACGGGACCTAAGTTAACGGCGCCGTCAATAACGGTTTTGGTCGGGTCGCTACAAGTGGTATCAGAGCGTTGGTTGTAGGGAACTAGGACGTGCATTAGTGTGTCTAACAGAGTCGTTAGGACGCATTAGTGAGTCTAGACTACAACCGGATAGTTAGCATTTGCATTCTGACATACATTTGCTATAGATAGCACTTACTTGACTACTTGTGCATTATACTTGAATCATTCTTAAGCAAACTTTTTAATGGTACCCAACCTTCATCATACGAACTCGTATTCCGCCACTTTTTGGTAACACACGTAAATTCATGATTCATACACGTATGGAAGACGACGACTTCATTAGTCACACTTGTTCGGGAACTCTGTCTCCCGGATTGTTATTTGCCACCGTTTCAACTTACTATCGGTTTCCCACTGGTGTTTCTTACTATCTACTTTTGGTGTTACTACCATCACTACTCTAGGTGAGTATCGTCATCAACAATTACCACTACGGTTGCGTGCTACTCGTTACTCTTTTCATACCTAAATACATTATTGTTTGAATCGAACCGATTTGACGTTAACAATCGTTTATACACTTCCCGCGGGGAAACGCTTCTTTAGAGTTGTAGAAACTATTTCGATTTAATACGAGTCACGTTTGAGACGTCGTTACATTTTGTTCATTTTAGATTTTCGCGATGACACGAACTTGAATCTATAGAGTTATGTGGGAATGGAGGTATGAGTTAGCGTAATATAACGACACTCGATCAACGTGGTTATATTACGGTAAGACATACCAAAGTTCTAGTGACGCGTGATGGTGGTTAGACTCGATCAACCTAAACACCACCATGTGCCATGTACATGACTTCATCCTTTCATGTTTGGACATCCGAAAACTCCGAGAATATTGATAACAACCATACCGGGGACACCCCTTCGACTTTTGTCGAACTGTACTTATGCTTCCGAATGAATTACCGATTCCTCTCGACTTCAACCGTATGTTACACGTGTATACTATCTCGTCCTCGCACAGTCTTATTGACTAATTACGATTTACTCATTATGCTCGCATCGAGGCGGAAACTTCTCTCGCCTTACACTCGTAATTCCGGTTCAGGAAATCTTTTATTTTAAATTCTCAATGGAGAGAGACTCTTCACGTTATACTAGTACTCGCCTCGAGGGTGAATAGCCCCGACGAACGTTTTTGGAAACCGATAAATCTTCCGCGACGCGAATTTTCTTGAGAAACTTGTCCTAACAAACTTGTCCAAATATACCATACGGAATGTACTCCGTTTCGGATCGAGATCCTCGTTTCACTTCTAGATTTTGGAGTACCTTACAAAAAGCCTCGGGACCGCGTTTAGACATGAGTACCGCGTACCATCCACAACCCGACGGACCGAACAAACATGCGATTTAAACCTTGGAAACCATAATACAAGTTTGTATTACCAACTTCAAATTTACTTGAGAAAAGTATTTTCCTTTAACCGAATCCTCGTACTACAATGATTTTCATTCGAGTTTTAACGTCACTCCTTTTGAAACCACATGTGACCGGAAACGTCATTCTCCTTTGTCGAACCAAGTAAACGATGATCAATTCACCGGGGCCGAGGTTATTCATGAGCAACCGAGAAAATTTATTCATATTCAGGTAAAACCCTACGCGACTCGTAATCACCAAGAGCTACGCCGATGTTAGACGTAAACATTTTAAATTCCACGTGGGAAACCGCGTCACGTTAAGAGTCGCACCTTGGAAAGGTGCAATCCGTTTCGGGAAAACGTAGGAAGCTAAATCCGCGATATTTTGATCCTTTAAATTCTTGGGGTGTTTTGGACCCGTCGCTAGCCGTTTAGATTTTCCGACTCATTTTGGGTCTCCGTTTATCCTACATTCGATGTATCAACTCAAAGACGTGTTTTGCGAAACGAGAACTTGTTATCTCCTTTGATGAACTCACTATCGACGATAACCCTCACTTCCTAGGAGGACCGGTTAAAACCATGAATCATGGAAGCCAAACCTTAAAACAACATATGATCCCGACCGTCAAAATTCGTTGAAATACCCAAGGATGTACTTCTCCCTCACTCGTAGAATTGGCAACGCAAGATCTCGAGGAAGATTCAACAACTACTACTTCCAACTAAATTTCGGGACGAAATTTCTTTTGAGGTGTGGATAATGTAACATCCCGCGTTTTTCCGTTAAATTTAATTTTAACACCGTCTTTTTTTTTTTAAAACATAATCTTTCGTATTTAAATTAATAGTTTCCGTGAGTAACGTTCATTATATTCCCGCTATTTAATTATAACATCACTCGTCTACTCGAGCGTTTTTAAAATATTCGTTTGGTTAATTCCCGCACCCGCTTTGAAACTTGAGGGACTAAACTTGCCAAGAGGGCAAAGAGATGACTAGGTCAACTAGTCAACCTTCACCCTCCTCCATTCAATCACCTCCACCTCTCTCTCTTTCTCTCTATCAAGAACACACACACAAACACCCAATTCAATCATTCATCATCTAAATTCAATCTTGGAAGCTCACAACAAATCCGATTACATTTTCGTGATCCTCTCTTCATCCTCTACATTTTGATACAAACTTCATCTCGTTTGGGTAACATTTCTAAAACTCTAGATTTCTTTAAATTCGTGTTTTTGACTTGAAATGGTGTTAGTTAGTGTCTATGGCTCGTGTATAACATGAATATATGTTTTGTTTGCTCGATTCGTTGTTTTGAGTAACTAGTTTGAACATTTGAAATGGGTTAGCTTAATCCTTGATTTTGGATGAGTTAATGTTGTTAGATTGTTAAAGTGCATGTTTTAATTGTGTTACTAGTATCACTAGCTTCGTTTTGATGCGTAGGTTGATTAAGGAAACTTCAAAAACATGAATATTGATTTTGGCGGATTTTGGTTAGGGTTTGATAGACTTAAAACGAGCTTTTGATGTTTCGAATGCCATGAAATGTTATTAGTAAGTGTTTAGTTGTAATGTATGCTTCATTACCTTCAAAACGGCATATCGTATGTGTAAATTGGATTCCCGAATCATAAAATACGTTTTACGAACTTGAAACTTTGAAAATTAACCTTTCTTGATCAATTGACGAGTTTTTGGTTATTGTAATTGATGTTTTTGCTTGTGAAAGGTAGTTAATTGTATTCCTTGTCAAAAGAGCTTTCCAACGATATAAGATGCGAGTTCTAAGTGTTTGCGGTTTGTGTTTTATGCATAAAAAGGTTTTGGGTTGAGACTTAGAAAACTGAAACTGGCCAGGTATCAGCTCGCGTGTAATGCCGCGGCGCGGCCAGCTTTGTCGCGGCGCGGCATATGCCGTGGTCAGATTCTGACCTACTTTGTCAAATTTCGAAAAATGTTTGCTATGCTACGCACCTCCGATTAACATGTAACTTGGCCAACATGCTCATATATGATTTCTAAGATTAGAAAAATAGTTCGGGACCCGACCCGAACGTGTTGACTTTTTCATTGACTTTGACCAAGTTTGACTTTTAGTCAAACTTAACCAAACTTTTATACAATCGTTCTAACATGCTTTTATACTTGATTCTTGCATGAAACTTGACAACGTGATTCACATGCTATACTATTCGAGTCGTAACGAGCCATAGGACTAATTGAACACATTTCACCCGACCTTGTGTCGTAACCGGTTAATTGATATAACTTACTTGTTTAGGTCAAGGCTAAGCAACTTTCATGCACACGTTTACTTGTTGAAGTACCTTTATACTCGTGCACTCGAGGTGAGATCATAGTCCCACTTTTTACTCTTTTGAACTTACTTTTGGGATGAGAAAACATAAACGATTCTTTTGAACTAAGTGAACACAAGAACGGGAAAACAAACATTCTACATATGAGTTTAGAACAAAAATCCTCAATCCGATTATCATTAGTTACATCAGATGGTGTAAGCGAGAACTTATGTTATATGGCCATATTGGGTTGACAACCCTCATCCTTGACGGTTCGCTACCGTCTACGGATGAAATATATTTTCGGGAACAGTGTTGTTCTAGCACTAATTGATGGGGTATTCAACGGACGGAACGTTAAGCTTTGATAATTGGGTGCTCGTGAATATTAACTTTTAGAATGTACTACTATTATTTCAACTTTGCAAATCTTGTGGTTCGACTTACTTTACTTTTACTCACTTACTCAAACCTATGATTTCACCAACGTTTTTGCGTTGACAGATTCTTCTATGTTTTCTCAGGTTCATACATGGCTATTTGATACATGCTTCCGCGTACATTCATACTTGCTTGGGGTCAAGCATACATGCATATACTCTGATTTCATGCTTGGAGTCAAGCATACATACATGCATACGCTAGTGATAGCACCTTTGGATTCAAACTTTTGTTTACATACTTACGCTATTTATAGCAACTGTGGTTTCAAACTAATTATGTCGCAAGTTATTTCATTCATACTTTATGACTTTTGTAAACTTAGACTTGTTGTCGAACGGTTTGTAAACTAAACTTGCAAGTCTTGTACCTTTCAAATGAATGCGACATAATTTTGGTCAAACGAGTCTCATATAGGGACTACGACCACGCAACGGGACCTAAGTTAACGGCGCCGTCAATAACGGTTTTGGTCGGGTCGCTACAGTGTTCTTGAGCAATTTGGGGCTTTTTGATATAAACAGGTTATGGCCGATTTTTGTCATGAATTATTGCTAAATTAAGTAGTGTAACATGTTTAGGTAGTTAAATGATCCAAACTTTGAGCCTAAACATGATTTTTGAGAATTAAAGTGGACTTTTTCAAGTCTAAAATTCATGAACTTGATTTTTGAGAGATAATGCCATTTGAAACTTGTTTAATTGCTAATAATGATTATTTTGACATGTTATTTGAGTTGAAAGCTTATGAACTTGGCGAACATTTTCGAATATGCTTATTTGAAAAAATGTAGATTTGATAAAAATATGAAAATGAGCATAAGTTTGATATAAATTAATCATGTCATTGTAATTATTTTGATTGATGATGTTGCTGACACTAATGCATATTTGGATGCACAAAAATTGTGTTTGATGTGTTTTGCAGACTGAAAGGGGTGAATCTTCATCCCAAGCTCGCATTGCTCCTCCTGAGAATGCGGAACAACAGGATATTGATAACCATTACAAACAAGATATACCTCATCCAGTTATGACATTTTTAGATATGCACGTGGATAATTTGCACCCGAACTTGAGATTAGACAGACGTTGGATAGATTATCCAAAATACCAAAGGGGTTTGCATACTCTTCATTCTAAAGCTGTTGAAGTACCTAGGGTAATAGAATGGGAACCATTAGAAGCCGTAGAATTGGCCGAGCCAATTAGAGAATTACTTTTACAGAGGTATGGTAATTCTACTTTTAATGACTGGGTACGATTATTCAACATGCGTAGACCTGTATATAAAGTATGGTGTGAAGAATTATTGTGTAGTATAGAAATAAATGATCGGGTAGCTAGTTTAACCGATCATTCTTTTATTAGATTTTTGTTAGGAGGTTCGATGCGCCACATGTCTCTACTAGACATGGCTCAGGCCTTACGTATATATACGCCTGAGGAGCTAGCATCTGCCGATTGTCGAGGGTTGATACTAAATGGTAGGAAAATTGATGAAAATTTTGATACGCATGTTGTATGGAGTCAAATGACTAGCCATCACCGATTTAAAGGGGGAAATTACTCTTATTTGGATATAGATAGAGCTGAATTAAGAGTAATTCACAGGTTTTTAGCCAATTCGATTACACAACGAGGTAAGAATAAGGAAAAGGTAAATGAACAGGATTTTTTTTACCACATGTGTATTCGAGACCCACAAAGCGCTGTAAGTATACCTTATTGTGTGGGTTATTATTTATCAGCTATGGTTAAGGGGATGAGACCGCACAGTATAATAGGAGGTGGTATATTTATTACATTAATTGCTGAGTATCTCAATGTGGATATAAGTCGGGGGGGGGGGGGGAATTATTAATCGAAGAACCAGAACCCCGCGATACAATTGGTTTAAATGTATATCATGGTGCTAAGGTTTTGAAGAGGAGAAATAACGCCGCAGTACAATACCATAGAAGACATCCACAGGTTGAGAGAAATCAACAGCCAGGTAATGTGGGAGGGGGAAATGAAATGACAGAAATGCAAAGGTTTATAGCTTCACAAGAGTATGAAAATGCTAGACATCGAGGATTTGAAGATTGGCAAGTTCATCAAAACCAAATCATAGCTCATTGCCAACATGTAGGTAGAAACTATATTCCTACTCCAACGCCCATATTTCCTCCCTGGTCTATAGAGATGCAACCACCGTATCCTACTTATAACCCAGCTGAAGCATTTTATAACACATATGGTTATGCATGGAACCTCTACTGGTATCAGTAACAACCCTAGTTTATTTAGTTTTATGTATTTTATTTTTGTAATGTTACTACATTTAGCACTTATGTTGATATTGTAATACTCCTTCCGTCTCATTCCAATAGTCCACAGACAAAAAATACGCAGTTTTAGGAAATCCCACTAACTTCATTTCTCCACCAATGAAATATCTTCTCTCTCCAGATCCACCAATAAAATATCTTCTTTTCTTTCTATTTATGGAAGTGGACTATCAGAATGGGACAGCCCAAAATAGAATAATGGCCTATTGGAATGAGACGCAGGTAGCAGTTTTTATAATTTTCTAACTTTTATTATTATTAGATTTTAATAATTTTTGAATGTGGGGTAATATACCAAACTTCAAAAATATGTATATATGTTTGCAGTTTATCTTATGTACATAAAAGGGTAAAACAACGCATTTTCAAAGACTGGCATTAAGTTCAGCAAAAGCAACTAATTTTGACGACAAGATGCAAAATATATGTGAAATAAAAACAAGACGGAATGAACAAATGATGTGCACAATTTATCATTCAACACAAACAACAATATGTTTGGAAACTTTGGTAAAATTTAATCATTTTTCTACGCTAATCACCCTCAATAATTTAAATTGTTACTGATTTCTTGCAAATGAGGGCATTGCAAGATCTTAAGTGTGGGAAGGGGTTAAATTCTTTCGGATTTTAAAATTTTTACTTTATACACTTGGTTACCATTAAAAATACTAGTAAAGCAGTAGTTGTATTAGAATCTAGTGCTCTCTGATAACAAAAAACAGCCCTAATCTTATATACTGACTACCCAATTCTAGTAAAATTTTTCAAAATTTTCAATTAAATGAACTCAAAATCATGTTTATACATATTTATGAACAATAAAACTAGGTGTTAACACCGAAATTATTGTTACCTCGGAAAGGACATAAATTGAGAAACAAATCAAAATGTTAGATTTCATTTAAAATGGAATAGAGGAAAACAAAAAGGAAAAATAAAAGCCAAGTGTGGGAAAATTCACCAAGTTATTTAAAACATATATCACATATTTTTGTACAAATAATTGAAAATACTTTTGTTTTGGACTAAACTAAAAAGTTTTACCCGATTTACTGTAAGAAAGATGGATCTACACGATGAATCAATTCCATCATTTAAAAGGAAGTAAAGTCTTTCGAAAAAGAAACGCGCTTTTTGATTTAGGTCATGAAGTTGTCGTCCAGACCAGCTGTAGGTTGACGAAAAATCTATAAAAGTCATCTCTAAAATCAGCAGGAAATCCACGGACCTCAGCATCAAACAGAGTCGCCAAGTGGTCAGATTTATCCTAACCATGAGAAGGATTTATCTCGTACAATGGGGAGGGCGCCGTGCAAATTAGCTGGATAAGACTAATGAATCAGACCCCCAGAAAGGATAATATCCTTAAAGATAAAAAATCAGCTTTTAAGACTGATATTACTCAATCCTTGAGATTGACCTTAAAGATTGAGAATTCAAACTCATGGAATTCGATGATATCTAAACTCGAGCTTGAACGAGAAAATATTTTGATTAAAATTACAAACCGATTTGTTTTCTGAAAACCCATTTTCAATGCATTCATTACCATTGAACGTAAAATCCTAGGAATTCACCTGGAATTCATTAGGTCACCTGAACCAAATCGGGTGTCAACCGTAAGAACGGTGGTTGCATAGCATGGTCAAAGACACTGTAGTGACCCGAACTTTTCCATATTTATATATATATATATATATTAAATGAAATTATTATTTACATGATTAAGTGTTTCCAACATGTTAAGCAATCAAACTTGTTAAGACTTGATTAATTGAAATAGGTTTCATATAGACAATTGACCACCCAAGTTGACCGGTGATTCACGAACGTTAAAATTTGTAAAAACTATACGATGACATATATATGGTTATATATATAGTTAACATGATTTTATTATAAGTATGTATCTCATTAGGTAGTTTAACAATGAGTTATATACATAAAAATGAGACTATTAATTTAAGAAACTCGAAAATGATATATATAACGATTATCGTTATAACAACGTCTTACTAGGTACATATGAATCATATTAAGATATTGATACACTTGGTTAATTATGTTAAATGATAAGTAAATATATTATTAAGTGTATTAACAATGAAATACATATGTAAAAATAAGACTACTAACTTAATGATTTCGAAACGAGACATATATGTAACGATTATCGTTGTAACGACATTTAACTGTATATATATCATACTAAGATATATTATATATCATAATATCATGATAATATAACAATTTAACATCTCATTTGTTATAATAAACAATGGGTTAACAACATTCAACAAGATCGTTAACCTAAAGGTTTCAAAACAACATTTACATGTAACGACTAACGATGACTTAACGACTCAGTTACAATGTATATACATGTAGTGTTTTAATATGTATTCATACACTTTTGAAAGACTTCAAGACACTTATCAAAATACTTCTACTTAACAAAAATGCTTACAATTACATCCTCGTTCAGTTTCATCAACAATTCTACTCGTATGCACCCGTATTCGTACTCGTACAATACACAGCTTTTAGATGTATGTACTATTGGTATATACACTCCAATGATTAGCTCTTAGCAGCTCATGTGAGTCAACTAACACATGTGGGAACCATCATTTGGCAACTAGCATGAAATATCTCATAAAATTACAAAAATATGAGTAATCATTCATGACTTATTTACATGAAAACAAAATTACATATCCTTTATATCTAATCCATACACCAACGACCAAAAACACCTACAAATACTTTCATTCTTCAATTTTCTTCATCTAATTGATCTCTCTCAAGTTCTATCTTCAAGTTCTAAGTGTTCTTCATAAATTCCAAAAGTTCTAGTTTCATAAAATCAAGAATACTTCCAAGATTGCAAGTTTACTTCCAAGTTTTCTAAATCCATTCCAAGTAATCATCCAAGATCAAGAAACCTTTGTTACTTACAGTAGATTATCTTTTTAATACAAGGTAATAATCATATTCAAACTTTAATTCAATTTCTATAACTATAACAATCTTATTTCGAGTGGAAATCTTACTTGAAATTGTTTTCGTGTCATGATTCTGCTTCAAGAACTTTCAAGCCATCCAAGGATCCTTTGAAGCTAGATCTATTTTTCTCATTTCCAGTAGGTTTATCCAAGGAACTTGAGGTAGTAATGATGTTCATAACATCATTCGATTCATACATATAAAGCTATCTTATTCGAAGGTTTAAACTTGTAATCACTAGAACATAGTTTAGTTAATTCTAAACTTGTTCGCAAATAAAAGTTAATCCTTCTAACTTGACTTTTAAAATCAACTAAACACATGTTCTATATCTATATGATATGCTAACTTAATGATTTAAAACCTGGAAACACGAAAAACACCGTAAAACCGGATTTACGCCGTCGTAGTAACACCGCGGGCTGTTTTGGGTTAGTTAATTAAAAACTATGATAAACTTTGATTTAAAAGTTGTTATTCTGGGAAAATTATTTTTATTATGAACATGAAACTATATCCAAAAATTATGGTTAAACTCAAAGTGGAAGTATGTTTTCTAAAATGGTCATCTAGACGTCGTTCTTTCGACTGAAATGACTACCTTTACAAAAACGACTTGTAACTTATTTTTCCGACTATAAACCTATACTTTTTCTGTTTAGATTCATAAAATAGAGTTCAATATGAAACCATAGCAATTTGATTCACTCAAAACGGATTTAAAATGAAGAAGTTATGGGTAAAACAAGATTGGATAATTTTTCTCATTTTAGCTACGTGAAAATTGGTAACAAATCTATTCCAACCATAACTTAATCAACTTGTATTGTATATTATGTAATCTTGAGATACCATAGACACGTATACAATGTTTCGACCTATCATGTCGACACATCTATATATATTTCGGAACAACCATAGACACTCTATATGTGAATGTTGGAGTTAGCTATACAGGGTTGAGGTTGATTCCAAAATATATATAGTTTGAGTTGTGATCAATACTGAGATACGTATACACTGGGTCGTGGATTGATTCAAGATAATATTTATCGATATATTTCTTTACATCTAACTGTGGACAACTAGTTGTACGTTACTAACGAGGACAGCTGACTTAATAAACTTAAAACATCAAAATATATTAAAAGTGTTGTAAATATATTTTGAACATACTTTGATATATATGTATATATTGTTATAGGTTCGTGAATCAACCAGTGGCCAAGTCTTACTTCCCAACGAAGTAAAAATCTGTGAAAGTGAGTTATAGTCCCACTTTTAAAATCTAATATTTTTGGGATGAGAATACATGCAGGTTTTATAAATGATTTACAAAATAGACACAAGTACGTGAAACTACATTCTATGGTTGAATTATCGAAATCGAATATGCCCCTTTTTATTAAGTCTGGTAATCTAAGAATTAGGGAACAGACACCCTAATTGATGCGAATCCTAAAGATAGATCTATTAGGCCTAACAAACCCCATCCAAAGTACCGGATGCTTTAGTACTTCGAGATTTATATCATATCCGAAGGGTGTCCCGGAATGATGGGGATATTCTTATATATGCATCTTTTTAATGTCGGTTACCAGGTGTTCACCATATGAATGATTTTTATCTCTATGTATGGGATGTGTATTGAAATATGAAATCTTGTGGTCTATTGTTACGATTTGATATATATAGGTTAAACCTATAACTCACCAACATTTTTGTTGACGTTTAAAGCATGTTTATTCTCAGGTGAATACTAAGAGCTTCCGCTGTTGCATACTAAAATAAGGACAAGATTTGAAGTCCATGTTTGTATGATATTGTGTAAAAACTGCATTCAAGAAACTGATTTCGATGTAACATATTTGTATTGTAAACCATTATGTAATGGTCGTGTGTAAACAGGATATTTTAGATTATCATTATTTGATAATCTACGTAAAGTTTTTTAAACCTTTATTTATGAAATAAAGGTTATGGTTTGTTTTAAAAATGAATGCAGTCTTTGAAAAACGTCTCATATAGAGGTCAAAACCTCGCAACGAAATCAATTAATATGGAACGTTTTTAATCAATAAGAACGGGACATTTCAGTTGGTATCCGAGCCTTGGTCTTAGAGAACCAGAAAATTTGCATTAGTGTGTCTTATCGAGTTTGTTAGGATGCATTAGTGAGTCTGGACTTCGACCTTATTTTATTTAAAAATGATTACTTAACATTTTTGTTGGAAACTATATATTATTAACATGTATATATTATGTGATATATTAATCTCTTAACATGTTTGATATTGTGTGATAGATGTCTACCTCTAGCACAAATCCCATTGACTCACCTAATAATAACGAAGAGTCGAATATATATTGGACTGATTCACAAGTTCCCGAAGAAGAACCAGACGAAGAATCAGAACCGGAAGAAGAATCAGAACCGGAAGAGGAGGAACCGGAGGAGGAAATAGAACCGGTGGGGGAAATAATAAAACGGTTAAGTAAAAGAAAATCCTCAACCAACCGACCAAGGTTAATTATGGTCAATGGTGTTTCCGCCAAGGAAGCAAAATATTGGGAGGATTACCAATTCTCCGATGAATCGGATTCCGACGAGAATTCCGATGATGTTATAGAAATTACCCCAACTGAATTTAAAAAGGCAAAAGAAAATAATAAGGGAAAGGGCATAAAAATAGAGAAATCTAATTCTAACCCCGATGAACTTTATATGTATCGTCAACCCCCGAAGCCCTTAAGTTGTAACAATGACCCGGGAACCTCTAAATCACCAGGTTTTTCTAAACCAATGTAGAAAACGACGGCTCGTATTAGGGAGACATCATATATCCCTAGAAACTTGGCAAAACGAACCAAAACTGAAGAAGAAGAAACGAGCGAGTCGGAATAAGATAGTTGTATTCGTGTGGTGTAATATATGTAATATAGTGTGCTTATGCTTTATGATATATGTAAAAATTGCTTGTATTAATAAGTATTTTTTTTTATGAATCTAACTCTTGTCTATTTTACAGTATAAAAACACAAAATGGATAGACAACCCAATATTTTAAGAGACCTACCCGGAGACATGATTGATGAAATCTTGTCTAGAGTCGGTCAGAATTCTTCGGCACAACTATTTAAGGCGAGATCAGTTTGTAAGACATTCGAAGAACGTTTCAAGAATGCCTTGGTTTATAAAAGGTTTTTGTTCGAAAGATGGGGGATATCACATTGGGAAATCCATAAGTTACGATGTGTTTACTTTGACGCATATATTGCGGGGAACCCAAATGCTATTTTACGCAATGGGTTAAGAAATTATTTTGACTCAATATATCCGAATATTGGACTTCGTGATTTAGAAAAAGTGGCTAACATGCAACATAAAGAAGCATGTTATGCTTACGGATTAGTAATGTTCGCTTCTCACCAAAGTGAGAACAAGAACATCGGGCTACAACTATTAAACAAAATGTTCCCACAAGTGACGGAGTCGGTAATTGGGGTAAGAAATGAGGTTTTTAGATTGTTACGGGACTGTTGGACATTACGTAACCCTCGTCCCTTTGACGACGTTACAACACGCTGTCTTATCAACGGCCATAATGGTTATGTTCCACAAGACCAAGGATGGGAAGTAGTCCTAGTAAAACCAGAATGCATGACTTGTTTCTGGACGTATGAATTACGTGTCTTTATTGCCTTTGCTGAACGACTTGTGTACTAGCTAGAATTATCTTCACAACCATCATGTATCAAATTTATTGTGTGCTATATTTCATGCTTTATGTAAAATAAGCGGTATTGTAAGTTTGTAAAATATTGTATAAAAGTTTGAACGCGAAATATTATTATAATCAGTTTTTCATATAGAATTGTAGTAGTTGAATTGTATATTAGCTACTAAGTATGAACTTAACGGGTAGGTACTACCCGAATTTAAACTTATAAAACGCTAATATGAAGAAAAAGCTTTTATAAATGAGTTCATATTATGCTACGAAATACTATTAACTACTCTTAATATTCTGTATGATTAACTTGTTCCATTTGACTATTTTGAAGGAAATGACACCGACTACTCGACACACCGTGAATATGAATGAAGAGGAATTCCGTACTTTTCTAGCTTCAAACATAGCCGCAGTACAGGCTGCGCTACATACCAACAATAACCTTGGATCTAGCAGTACAGGAAATCGTGTAGGATGCACCTACAAAGAATTCACTGCCTGCAAACCTTTGGAATTTGATGGAATTGAAGGACCGATCGGATTGAAACGGTGGACCGAGAAGATTGAATCGGTGTTTGCCATAAGTAAGTGTACTGAAGAGGACAAAGTGAAGTACGCTACGTATACCTTCACAGGTTCTGCGTTAACATGGTGGAATACCTATCTAGAGCAAGTGGGACAAGATGATGCGTACGCACTACCGTGGTCAGCATTCAAGCACTTGATGAACGAGAAGTACCGTCCCAGAACCGAGGTCAATAAGCTCAAGACAGAACTTAGAGGGTTACGAACCCAAGGATTTGATATTACCACGTACGAAAGACGATTCACAAAATTGTGCCTATTGTATCCGGGAGCGTTCGAAGATGAGGAAAAGAAGATCGACGCGTTTGTGAAAGGAATACCAGAAAGAATCCAAGAAGATATAAGTTCACACGAGCCCGCCTCCATACAACAGGCATGTTGAATGGCTCACAAACTAGTGAACCAGATTGAGGAAAGAATTAAAGAACAGACGGCTGAAGAGGCCAATGTGAAGCAAGTCAAAAGAAAGTGGGAGGAAAACGGTGATCAGAATCACCAATACAACAACAACAACAATTACAATAATAATCGCAACAATTATCCCAACAATCGCAACATCAATCGCAACTACAACAAACGGCCTAACAACAACAACAACAACAACAACAACAACAACAACAACAACAACAACTACAACAATCATCCCAACAACAATAACAACTGCAACAACAACAACAATCAGAAGCAGCTATGCCAAAGGTGTGAAAAGTATCACTCGGGGTTCTGCACCAAATTTTGCAACAAGTGTAAAAGAAATGGTCATAGCGCGGCGAAGTGTGAGGTCTACGGACCAGGGGTTACAGAACGAAAGGAAAAAATGGTGTCGGAACGAGTAATGGCGGAGCAAGTAGTGTCGGAGCAAGTTATGCCAATGTAGTTTGTTATAAATGTGGAAAACCGGGCCACATTATTAGAAATTTCCCGAACCAGGAGAACACGAATGGACAAGGCCGCGGAAGAGTTTTCAATATTAATGCGGCAGAGGCACAGGAAGACCCGGAGCTTGTTACGGGTACGTTTCTTATTGACAATAAATCTGCTTACGTTTTATTTGATTCGGGTGCGGATAGAAGCTATATGAGTAGAGATTTTTGTGCTAAATTAAGTTGTCCATTGACGCCGTTGGATAGTAAATTTTTACTCAAATTAGCAAACGGTAAATTAATTTCAGCAGATAATATATGCCAGAATCGAGAAATTAAACAGGGTAGCGAAATATTTAAGATTGATTTGATACCAGTAGAGTTAGGGAGTTTTGATGTAATAGTTGGCATGGACTGGCTGAAGAAGGTGAAAGCGGAGATCGTATGTTATAAAAATGCAATTCGCATTGTACGAGAAGAAGGAGAACCCTTAATGGTGTACGGAGAAAAGGGCAACATGAAGCTACATCTTATTAGTAATTTGAAGGCACAAAAACTAATAAGAAAAGGTTGCTATGCTGTTCTAGCACACGTCGAGAAAGTACAAACCGAAGAAAAGAGCATCAATGATGTTCCCGTCGCAAAAGAATTTCCCGATGTATTTCCGAAAGAATTACCGGGACTACCTCCACATCGATCTATTGAATTTCAAATAGATCTTGTACCAGGAGCTGCACCAATAGCTCGTGCTCCTTATAGACTCGCACCCAGCGAGATGAAAGAACTGCAAAGCCAACTGCAAGAACTATTAGAACGTGGTTTCATTCGACCAAGCACATCACCATGGGGAGCTCCTGTTTTGTTTGTCAAGAAGAAGGATGGTACATTTAGGTTGTGTATTGACTACAGAGAGTTGAACAAACTTACTATCAAAAACCGTTATCCACTGCCGAGAATTGACGACTTATTTGATCAACTACAAGGCTCGTCGGTTTATTCGAAGATCGATTTACGTTCTGGATATCATCAAATGCGAGTAAAGGAGGATGATATTCCAAAAACTGCTTTTAGGACGCGTTATGGTCATTACGAGTTTATGGTTATGCCGTTTGGATTGACTAACGCACCAGCTGTGTTCATGGACCTTATGAACCTAGTGTGTGGGCCATATCTTGACAAGTTTGTCATTGTTTTCATCGATGACATACTTATTTACTCAAAGAATGATCAAGAGCACGAAGAACATTTGAGAAAAGTGCTTGAAGTATTGAGGAAAGAAAAACTGTACGCTAAGTTTTCAAAGTGTGCATTTTGGTTGGAAGAAGTTCAATTCCTCGGTCACATAGTGAACAAAAAAGGTATCCAGGTGGACCCGGAAAAGATCGAAACCGTTGAAAAGTGGAAAACCCCAAAAACTCCAAAACATATACGTCAATTTTTAGGATTGGCTGGTTACTACAGAAGATTCATCCAAGATTTCTCCAAAATTGCAAAACCCTTGACTGCATTAACGCATAAAGGGAAGAAATTTGAATGGAAGGATGAACAAGAGAAGGCGTTTCAATTATTGAAGAAAAAGCTAACTACGGCACCTATATTGTCATTGCCTGAAGGGAATGATGATTTTGTGATTTATTGTGACGCATCAAAGCAAGGTCTCGGTTGTGTATTAATGCAATGGACGAAGGTGATTGCTTATGCATCTAGACAATTGAAGATTCACGAGCAAAATTATACGACGCATGATTTGGAATTAGGCGCGGTTGTTTTTGCATTAAAGGCTGGGAGGCACTACTTATATGGGGTTAAAAGTATTATATATACCGACCACAAAAGTCTTCAACACATATTTAATCAGAAACAACTGAATATGAGGCAGCGTAGGTGGATTGAATTGTTGAATGATTACTACTTTGAGATTCGTTACCACCCGGGGAAGGCAAATGTGGTAGCCGACGCCTTGAGCTGAAAGGACAGAGAACCCATTCGAGTAAAATCTATGAATATAATGATTCACACTAACCTTACTACTCAAATAAAGGAGGCGCAACAAGGAGTTTTAAAAGAGGGAAATTTAAAGGATGAAATACCCAAAGGATCGGAGAAGCATCTTAATATTCAGGAAGACGGAACCCGGTATAGGGCTGAAAGAATTTGGGTACCAAAATTTGGAGATATGAGAGAAATGGTACTTAGAGAAGCTCATAAAACTAGATACTCAATACATCCTGGAACGGGGAAAATGTACAAGGATCTTAAGAAACATTTTTGGTGGCCAGGTATGAAAGCCGATATTGCTAAATATGTAGGAGAATGTTTGACGTGTTCTAAGGTCAAAGCTGAACATCAGAAACCATCAGGTCTACTACAACAACCTGAAATCCCGGAATGGAAATGGGAAAATATTACCATGGATTTCATTACTAAATTGTCAAGGACTGCAAGTGGTTATGATACTATTTGGGTAATAGTTGATCGTCTCACCAAGTTAGCACACTTCCTGCCAATAAGAGAAGATGACAAGATGGAGAAGTTAGCACGACTGTATTTGAAGGAAGTCGTCTCCAGACATGGAATACCAATCTCTATTATCTCTGATAGGGATGACAGATTTATTTCAAGATTCTGGCAGACATTACAGCAAGCATTGGGAACTCGTCTAGACATGAGTACTGCCTATCATCCACAAACTGATGGGCAGAACGAAAGGACGATACAAACGCTTGAAGACATGCTACGAGCTTGTGTTATTGATTTCGAAAACAGTTGGGATCGACATCTACCGTTAGCAGAATTTTCCTACAACAACAGCTACCATTCAAGCATTGAGATGGCGCCGTTTGAAGCACTTTACGGTAGAAAGTGCAGGTCTCCGATTTGTTGGAGTGAAGTGGGGGATAGACAGATTACGGGTCCAGAGATAATACAAGAAACTTCCAAGAAAATCATCCAAATTCAACAAAGATTGAAAACCGTCCAGAGTTAACAAAAGAGCTACGCGGACAGTAAAAGAAAAGATATAGAGTTTGAAATTGGAGAAATGGTCATGCTTAAGGTTTCACCTTGGAAAGGCGTTGTTCGATTTGGTAAACGGGGGAAACTAAATCCAAGGTACATTGGACCATTCAAGATTATAGATCGTGTCGGACCAGTAGCTTACCAACTGGAGCTACCTCAACAACTCGCGGCTGTACATAACACTTTCCACGTCTCAAATTTGAAGAAATATTTTGCTAAAGAAGATCTCACTATTCCGTTGGACGAAATCCAAATCAATGAAAAACTTCAATTCATTGAAGAACCCGTCAAAATAATGGATCGTGAGGTTAAGATACTTAAACAAAACAAGATACCGATTGTTAAGGTTCGATGGAATGTTCGTAGAGGACCCGAGTTCACCTGGGAGCGTGAAGACCAGATGAAGAAGAAATACCCGCATTTATTTCCAGAAGATACGTCAACACCTCCAACTGCTTAAAATTTCGGGACAAAATTTATTTAATGGGTAGGTACTGTAGTGACCCGAACTTTTCCATATTTATATATATATTAAATGAAATTGTTATTTACATGATTAAGTGTTTCCAACATGTTAAGCAATCAAACTTGTTAAGACTTGATTAATTGAAATAGGTTTCATATAGACAATTGACCACCCAAGTTGACCGGTGATTCACGAACGTTAAAACTTGTAAAAACTATACGATGACATATATATGGTTATATATATAGTTAACATGATTTTATTATAAGTATGTATCTCATTAGGTAGTTTAACAATTAGTTATATACATAAAAATGAGACTATTAATTTAAGAAACTCGAAAACGATATATATAACGATTATCGTTATAACAACGTCTTACTAGGTACATATGAATCATATTAAGATATTGATACACTTGGTTAATCATGTTAAATGATAAGTAAATATATTATTAAGTGTATTAACAATGAAATACATATGTAAAAATAAGACTACTGACTTAATGATTTCGAAACGAGACATATATGTAACGATTATCGTTGTAACGACATTTAACTGTATATATATCATACTAAGATATATTATATATCATAATATAATGATAATATAACAATTTAACATCTCATTTGTTATAATAAACAATGGGTTAACAACATTCAACAAGATCGTTAACCTAAAGGTTTCAAAACAACATTTACATGTAACGACTAACGATGACTTAACGACTCAGTTAAAATGTATATACATGTAGTGTTTTAATATGTATTCATACACTTTTGAAAGACTTCAAGACACTTATCAAAATACTTCTACTTAACAAAAATGCTAACAATTACATCCTCGTTCAGTTTCATCAACAATTCTACTCGTATGCACCCGTATTCGTACTCGTACAATACACAGCTTTTAGATGTATGTACTATTGGTATATACACTCCAATGATCAGCTATTAGCAGCCCATGTGAGTCAACTAACACATGTGGGAACCATCATTTGGCAACTAGCATGAAATATCTCATAAAATTACAAAAATATGAGTAATCATTCATGACTTATTTACATGAAAACAAAATTACATATCCTTTATATCTAATCCATACACCAACGACCAAAAACACCTACAAATACTTTAATTCTTCAATTTTCTTCATCTAATTGATCTCTCTCAAGTTCTATCTTCAAGTTCTAAGTGTTCTTCATAAATTCCAAAAGTTCTAGTTTCATAAAATCAAGAATACTTCCAAGATTGCAAGTTTACTTCCAAGTTTTCTAAATCCATTCCAAGTAATCATCCAAGATCAAGAAACCTTTGTTACTTACAGTAGGTTATTTTTCTAATACAAGGTAATAATCATATTCAAACTTTAATTCAATTTCTATAACTATAACAATCTTATTTAGAGTGGAAATCTTACTTGAAATTGTTTTCGTGTCATGATTCTGCTTCAAGAACTTTCAAGCCATCCAAGGATCCTTTGAAGCTAGATCTATTTTTCTCATTTCCAGTAGGTTTATCCAAGGAACTTGAGGTAGTAATGATGTTCATAACATCATTCGATTCATACATATAAAGCTATCTTATTCGAAGGTTTAAACTTGTAATCACTAGAACATAGTTTAGTTAATTCTAAACTTGTTCGCAAATAAAAGTTAATCCTTCTAACTTGACTTTTAAAATCAACTAAACACATGTTCTATATCTATATGATATGCTAACTTAATGATTTAAAACCTGGAAACACGAAAAACACCGTAAAACCGGATTTACGCCGTCGTAGTAACACCGCGGGCTGTTTTGGGTTAGTTAATTAAAAACTATGATAAACTTTGATTTAAAAGTTGTTATTCTGGAAAAATGATTTTTATTATGAACATGAAACTATATCCAAAAATTATGGTTAAACTCAAAGTGGAAGTATGTTTTCTAAACTGGTCATCTAGACGTCGTTCTTTCGACTGAAATGACTACCTTTACAAAAACGAATTGTAACTTATTTTTCCGACTATAAACCTATACTTTTTCTGTTTAGATTCATAAAATAGAGTTCAATATGAAACCATAGCAATTTGATTCACTCAAAACGGATTTAAACTGAAGAAGTTATGGGTAAAACAAGATTGGATAATTTTTCTCATTTTAGCTACGTGAAAATTGGTAACAAATCTATTCCAACCATAACTTAATCAACTTGTATTGTATATTATGTAATCTTGAGATACCATAGACACGTATACAATGTTTCGACCTATCATGTCGACACATATATATATATTTAGGAACAACCATAGACACTCTATATGTGAATGTTGGAGTTAGCTATACAGGGTTGAGGTTGATTCCAAAATATATATAGTTTGAGTTGTGATCAATACTGAGATACGTATACACTGGGTCGTGGATTGATTCAAGATAATATTTATCGATTTATTTCTGTACATCTAACTGTGGACAACTAGTTGTACGTTACTAACGAGGACAGCTGACTTAATAAACTTAAAACATCAAAATATATTAAAAGTTTTGTAAATATATTTTGAACATACTTTGATATATATGTATATATTGTTATAGGTTCGTGAATCAACCAGTGGCCAAGTCTTACTTCCAGACGAAGTAAAAATCTGTGAAAGTGAGTTATAGTCCCACTTTTAAAATCTAATATTTTTGGGATGAGAATACATGCAGGTTTTATAAATGATTTACAAAATAGAAACAAGTACGTGAAACTACATTCTATGGTTGAATTATCGAAATCGAATATGCCCCTTTTTATTAAGTCTAGTAATCTAAGAATTAGGGAACATACACCCTAATTGACGCGAATCCTAAATATAGATCTATTGGGCCTAACAAACCCCATCCAAAGTACCGGATGCTTTAGTACTTCGAGATTTATATCATATCCGAAGGGTGTCCCGGAATGATGGGGATATTCTTATATATGCATCTTGTTAATGTCGGTTACCAGGTGTTCACCATATGAATGATTTTTATCTCTATGTATGGGATGTGTATTGAAATATGAAATCTTGTGGTCTATTGTTACGATTTGATATATATAGGTTAAACCTATAACTTACAAACATTTTTGTTGACGTTTAAAGCATGTTTATTCTCAGGTGAATACTAAGAGCTTCCGCTGTTGCATACTAAAATAAGGACAAGATTTGGAGTCCATGTTTGTATGATATTGTGTAAAAACTGCATTCAAGAAACTGATTTCGATGTAACATATTTGTATTGTAAACCATTATGTAATGGTCGTGTGTAAACAGGATATTTTAGATTATCATTATTTGATAATCTACGTAAAGCTTTTTAAACCTTTATTTATGAAATAAAGGTTATGGTATGTTTTAAAAATGAATGCAGTCTTTGAAAAATGTCTCATATAGAGGTCAAAACCTCGCAACGAAATCAATTAATATGGAACGTTTTTAATCAATAAGAACGGGACATTTCAGACAGGACCTTGTGCCAGACCGGAAAATTATAAGGGTGAGCTTTACTATTGCTCCTACAAAGGATAGTAATTGCGTCCGACACGTTATAAGACCATAATTAAAAGCATGTCAGGGGACATTGCCTTAACAGTTGCTTGTTCAACGCTTTCCTTTACAACTGGACGGTAGATTATCGAAAGGTAATATTCGGAGCAAGTATACTCGACGTGTTGCTTTCCTAATACAAGGTTAGCAAGTGGGTGACACAAAACCGCAAGTTTTGAGCTAAAATTTTCAAATCTGAAACCCACCAAACCCACAAAAATATTTTGCAAACACCGGTGAAGGGTTATTCCGGAAAACTTATCTAGGGTAAAAGCTAGATTTAATTTTCAAAAAGATCAAATGTTTTCATAAAGATCCAATTTCCTTAATGGATATAAATTTTATAGTCATGTGGGACTGTAAACCATATCGTTACTACCATTGTTAATACCGCCGTAAAGAAATCACTGATATACAAAGTGTGAAGAATAAAGAAGTGATTCTAGTATTTCAAGACTATATTGCTTGAGGACAAGCAACACTCAAGTGTGGGAATATTTGATAATGCTAAAAACGAACATATATTTCATAGCATTATTCCTCAAGAAAGACAAGCTTTTGGTTGCAGTTGTTCTATTTACAAGTGATTTTCGTTTAAATAATAAAAGGTGAAGACAAAAGACAGATTCGACGAATTGAAAACGCAAACGACCAAAAAGCTCAAAAGTACAAAATACAATCAAAGAGGTTCCAATTATTGATAAGAAACGTCTCAGAATTACAAGAGTACAAGATTCAAAACGCAAAGTACAAGATATTAAATTGTACGCAAGGACGTTCGAAAATCTGGAACCGGGACCAGAGTCAACTCTCAACGCTCGACGCAATGGACTAAAAATTACAAGTCAACTATGCACATGAATATAATATACTATATAATTAATTCTTAAAATTAATATATATATTATATTATATATAAACTGTCGGCAAATTAAAAGACAAAATGGTGTGAGCTGGTTTTACGAACTCCGCGACTTGCGGAGTTTGAAGAAGAAAAATCCCGCGACTCGCGGAGCCCCAATTTCAAAAACTGCCTATAAAAGCAAACGCAGTTTGATCGTAAAAAATATCCATATATCAATCTCTCTATTACTCAACGTATAATATTTATATTTATATTATAATTTTAATTTTAATTTTAATTTCCAATAATAAGGGTATGTTAGCGAATGTTGTAAGGGTGTAAGTCGAAATTATGTCCGTGTAACGCTAGCTATTTTTAATCATTGTAAGTTATGTTCAACCTTTTTAATTTAATGTCTCGTAGCTAAGTTATTATTATGCTTATTTAATCCGAAGTAATCATGATGTTGGGCTAAAAATATTAAAATTGGGTAATTGGGCTTTGTACCATAATTGGGGTTTGGACAAAAGAACGACACTTGTGGAAATTAGACTATGGGCTATTAATGGGCTTTATATTTGTTTAACTAAATGATAGTTTGTTAATTTTAATATAAAGATTTACAATTGGACGTCCCTATAAATAACCATATACACTCAATCGGACACGATGGGCGGGGTATTTATATGTACGAATAATCGTTCATTTAATCGGACAAGGGAATGGATTAATAGCCACTAGAATTATTAAAACAGGGGTGAAATTATGTACAAGGACACTTGGCATAATTGATAACAAAGTATTAAAACCTTGGGTTACACGCAGTCGATATCCTGGTGTAATTATTAAACAAAGTAATAAAACCTTGTTACAGTTTAAGTCCCCAATTAGTTGGAATATTTAACTTCGGGTATAAGGATAATCTGACGAGGATACTCGCACTTTATATTTATGACTGATGGACTGTTATGGACAAAAACCAGAAGGACATATTAAATAATCCAGGACAAAGGACAATTAACCCATGGGCATAAAACTAAAATCAACACGTCAAACATCATGATTACGGAAGTTTAAATAAGCATAATTCTTTTATTTCATATTTAATTTCCTTTATTTTACATTTAATTGCACTTCTAATTATCGCACTTTTATTTATTGTCATTGTATTTAATTGCACTTTTAATTATCGCAATTTTTAATTATCGCAATTTTATTTTATCGCACTTTTATTTATCGCAATTTCATTATCGTTATTTACTTTACGCTTTAAATTTAGTCTTTTATTTATTTTTAATATTTTACATTAGGTTTTAACTGCGACTAAAGTTTTAAAAATCGACAAACCGTTCATTAAACGGTAAAAACCCCATTTATAATAATAATATTACTTATATATATTTGTATTTTTATAAAATAAAACTAATATAGCGTTAAGCTTTGTTTAAAGATTTTTCCCTGTGGAACGAACCGGATTTACTAAAAACTACACTACTGTACGATTAGGTACACTGCCTATAAGTGTTGTAGCAAGGTTTAAGTATATCCATTCTATAAATAAATAAATATCTTGTGTAAAATTGTATCGTATTTAATAGTATTTCCTTGTAAAATTTAATAGTATTTTATACCCCTTAGCACATCAATACATATGATAAAGTATACAGAAGTTACAGTTGTTATTACAGATTAATTAGAAATAGGCACATCTAAAATGTCCTTCACAGAAACATTTTCCCTACCACATACTTCTTCTAAACTGGAAATTTTCAGAGAAGTCACTTCATTGATGGCCACTTGCAGCTTGACACCAGCATCAGGTCTGATATGTTTTGAAATTGCAGTTGGTAAGGGGTCAGGCTTCACAGGAAAAACATTCAAAATTTCCTCCATAGTGTCTGAAAGGTCACTTTCCGTAGATGCCACCAGATATCTATGGAAAGTTTGACCAACAAGTGGAGAACTCAACACCCTTTGCACAAGCGCAGGAACACCATTCTTTAAATCAACAAATTTCTTCACTGAAGCAGCAGCAGCAATAGTTTTTTCATCAGCATGACACTTTTCTTGTTCGAGCGCCTTTTTCAACTCTTCCACTTCCTTCAACAATTTATTTTTCTCCTCCATCACTTTCTCTTTTTCAACCCTCTCAGCAACACACTTTTTCTCAACCAACTAAAGTGTCTCTATTCTTGTCAAACTTACTTAGCTTTTATGAATGATGAATGATGATGATGATGACACTTAAACTTATTTTATGCACCATTAGAACTTATAAAGATAACCTACTGACCTAGTAACCTTTGATTTAGGTTGACGACCTTTCGGACCGACTTACTACTTGCACACTTTCATTACCGACTTTACCGCTTTTATCACTGTGAGTTATAGCATCCCTTTTTACTTATACTATTTTTGGGACTGAGAATACATGTGCTTTTTATGTTTTACTTACTTGACACGAGTACTTAAACTTTACATATGTGTGGGTTATACAACGGCATAAAGATTCCCCTTAGCACGATAACGTTTAACTATTGGTTTTTGAACCGGTAGATGCGAATATTAGATATGGATCCATAGGGTTTGACATCCCCACTCGGGCTAGTCGCGCTAGCATTTAACGGGTGTTTAATATTTCGAGGACATACGCACTCGCCAGGTGTACTTTCAGGGGGTGATATTTATATTTACATTAAGTCTAGTTACCATGTGCCCACGGTTATACATATGCTTTTCATACTGTTTTGAAACATTGAAATCTCGTGGTCAATCTTATATTACTATTACAATTTAAACTATAGCTCACCAACATTGTTGACGTTTTTAAGCATGTTTTCTCAGGTGCTTAGAGGTTTGTTGTTTCCGCTGTTAAACTTGCTGTCATGCTGTTTAGACTTGCTGTTTTGGTGTTTAGACTTGCTGTTAAGGACCTGCTGTGCTAGAATTCTGCTGCATAACTTAGAGATGTCTCAATCATGAAACTTTTATTTTGCATTCGCAACTTATGTTATTTGAATAATGGCTTTGTAATGACCTCTGAGTCACGTTATCTTTTGTAAAACACTATGTTTTTATGAATGCAAACTGGTTTTCAAATAGCATGTAGTATTTAACTGTGTAAAGATCCTGTTGTTGACGAATCGTACACGATGGTTTTATACGGGGCGTCACATTTGGTATCAGAGCATTGTTGTAGGGAATTAGGTTGCATTAGTGAGTCTAGACCAGGACAAGTAGTATTCACTAATAGGACTAATCTACAACTTGCTCGTTTACTTGTTACTACTTATTACTGCTGCATATTACTGTTTACTTAAACTGCCATATGATCTGCTGCATGCTACTGCTTACTCTTACTGCTATGTGAACTCGCTGTATGCTATTGCTTATCCTCGCTACTGCATACTACTATCTACTTTCGATTGCATGTTACTTCTGTCTAGTACTGTAATATTGCCATGCTATATACTGCTATAGATGATCTAGGTTGCTGTAGTGCCTGATTACGTGCTTTCTTCATGCCTGCTATTCACTATACCGACTTGGAAAACTTACCTTTCCTAGTTCAGATGTTTTTCTGAACCCTTTTCCCACAAATCTAACCCTAAGGATTGGTATTGTAATCCACCTGTTACTATCGTTCCACCGTTCTGGAGATCGAAACGATTCTTCACGCAATCTAGAAGGGGTACCCCTCGGATTACACGCCCACTAAAGTTGATCCTCGGAGGAGGAGATAATGAAGGATTTGTCGGAGTAACCGCACCCCGAGCTCACTCTAAATAGCCACGTACGACGTGTGAACATTCGAAGGTTGTTCAGTTCCCGCAAGATGGCTCGTATCTCGTACGCTTTCAAGACCGTCACTTATCTCTTTCGTTCTTCACCACTACTCGACGATCTAATGACACTTCTGGTTTTAGGACCCTAACACTCTTAGGCATTGGGAAAGTTGGGAGGACATCTCCTTTCACAAGGTCAGAGTGCCTTCTACTGATGTTCAGCCATACCCAAAGACTTGGGAGTCGCCTCAAGACATATCATATTACTACTTGCTACATGTACAACTCGACGCGAGACCCAGATTGAATTTCTAGAAAGGAACCTAACGACGTTACCTGAACCCGAACATTTTGAAGAAATTTCGGGACATTTAGGCATTGATGAATGACCTACGGAACCTACGCACCGACATCGGGAAACCGTGAGATTAATTATTGATGGAATTCAACATTTCAACAAGTTCTTAATGTTAACTTATTCATGAAACCAATTCATTAAGAGTTACAACAAGCGGAAGCAAAATATTAAGAAAGCATGTTAATATGTTAAACCACTTTAGATGAATTCCATATAGTTATCAAGTCATGAAATAATGCTTACATATAACAAAGAAGGAAGAAGATTATACCTCCTCTATGATGAGTTATGAGCTGAATTTGGACAGCAAAATGATGATGAAAATGATGGAAGAAAGCTACCAAATTGAACCCTCAAGTGTGCAATACCCTAATCCTTTGATGCACCAACACCACCCTTTAAGTTAGTTAAGATTTAGACACTTAACTAGCTAATTAAGCAAGCTTAAAACCCTTTTAATTGCACCCAAAATTCTGATCAGCAGCAACTAGAAAGAAGATGATGAATGGAGCCTCAAAACTATGAAACCTCAAGTGTTTATACCCCAAACTTATAACCAACACTTATTGCTTTGGTTAGGATTTAATAACACTTGAATTTCTCACTTGCAAAACCACTTGAACCCCTTTTTGTTCAGCTCAAAATTCGGCCAGAATCATGCAGTAGAAAGTTTGAAAGAGTTTTCTAACTTGTAAGTGCAAAATAAGAGTCAAAACTTGGTTTTTAAGTGTTAAGCATGCACTTGGGAATATTTGTATCAAAAGTAACAAGAATAAACTAGCATGGGACTTGTCTTGGAGTCCCAAAATCTGCCCATCCATGCCATTATTTTATAACAAGAATGTTTATAAAAAAACTTGATGTTTTATATATAAAACTTGTTATAAAATATATGCATTGTTTAGTTACTTATATACTTTATAAACTTTTTATAAAATATAACACAATATAATTATTTAAACCTATAAACAATTATATATAATTATCCAAATAATTTATCTCAAGTGATAATATTTTAGAAAACCGATTTTCTAAAATTCAAGTGTCGCGTATTTACTTAACGATCCAATCGCTAAGATTAAATACATTTAAAGTGTTGTTAAGCTTGTTATTGGGTATGACCCGACTTGGATCATAATATATTAGCCACATTAATTAAATATGTCTCTCGGGCATACGAAAATCCTTCAATCTCCCACTTGCACGAGAAACATAAGAAATTAATGCAAGTGATGGATACCACCTAACGACCGTCCATCACCCCCAATATGTTATGACTTTGTGCCATTCAATAACATCATCCCTTTCGAGTTTCCCATCTCGAATATGAATAAATGAATCTTTCATTATTTCCTTTCGTCCTAGATGTCATGCTAAATCCAAGAGACACAGAGTGATCACTCTCTTCTAGATTTAACTTTATCAGGCCTTAGACATCTGACTCTCAACGAATAAGAGGGACAAATTCCATCTTGATCACATACGTCCTAGATATATATACTTTGCATTACACCTGAGCTCTTCCTTATGAACTACCATATTTCAGAATAGCGAAGGAAAGAATCAAGGCACAATACTTGGTAAATATCTGAACCCAATATGTATCTCAGGTCAGAGGATACAATGATATTCACCTTTACTCAAGATTACATGTGATCAACCACAAAGGCTCCATTTAGTAAATCTTGAGGGCGGGTCTTCCAATATTTGTATCCCACAAATATCTATGAACCTTGGTTGCAACCTTGCCCCACATTCATCCCGTGAATGTATACCAGTCCAAGTTCATAATAGTCTAAACCTCACACTTGCTCCCACAAATGTGATCGACTACGGAATTTAGAATAATAGCTTATTCATGGATAAAATATGCAAAATAGGAACCTGACTCAAGATTAATAAATTAACACCATAATTATATTAATGAGTTTGAACAATTTCGTTCCGTTACAATACTTAAAACAGATCATGACCAATCACTAGAATATCGAAGCCCTAAAGCACAAACATGTCCTGCATGTTTTGATCCATGTAAGAGCTTCGTGAGTGGATCCGCTATGTTAAGATCTGTGTGAACTTTGCGAATACATATCTTTCCCTTTTCAACTTCATCCCTTATGTAGTTGAATCTTCGCTCAATGTGACAGGTCTTTTGGTGAGCACGAGGTTCTTTGATTTGAGCAATCGCACCCTCGTTATCACAAAAGATCTCAAGAGGGTCCTGAATGGAAGGGACTACTCCTAAGTCGTCGATGAATTTCTTCATCCATGCAGCTTCCTGAGCTGCCAATGATGCGGCGATGTACTCCGACTCTGTAGTGGATAAAGCAACAACATCCTGTTTTTAACTCTTCCAAGAGACCGCACCTCCATTTAACGTGAAGACATAACCGGATTGTGATCGAGAATCATCTCGATCAATTTGGAAACTTGCATCTACGTAACCTTTTACAGCGAGTTCCTCCTCACCAGACCCGTATATAAGAAACATATCCTTAGTCCTCCTAAGGTATTTCAATATACTTTTGACAGCAATCCAATGACTGTTTCCTGGGTTATTCTGGTATCTACTTGTTAGGCTAAGAGCGCATGACACATCCGGTCTAGTGCATATCATTGCATACATGATTGACCCAATAGCAGACGCATATGGGACTTTCTTCATTCTCTCCTGTTCATCTTTCGTGGTGGGGCACTGAGATGAACTGAGAAGTGTTCCCTTTTGAATAGGTACCAAACCTTTCTTAGAGTTCTCCATTTTGAACCTTTTCAAGATCTTTTCAATGTATGCACTTTGATTCCAACCTATCAGCTTCTTGGATCTATCCCTGTAGATCCCAATCCCCAAAACGTATTGTGCTTCTCCAAGATCCTTAATGGAGAAGCATTTACTTAACCAAGTTTTAACTCCTTGCATTGCCGGAACATCATTTCCAAATAGTAATATATCATCCACATATAATACAAGGAACATGATAGTGCTCCCACTAGCTTTCTTGTATACACAAGCTTCATCACCATTTTTAATGAAGCCAAATTTCTTGGCCTCCTCATTAAAACGATGATTCCACATTCTAGATGCTTGTTTCAATCCGTAGATTGACTTCTTTAACTTGCATACCTTCTTAGGATATTTCGGATCAACAAAACCTTCAGGCTGAACCATGTAGACATCTTCCTCAAGATGTCCGTTTAGGAAAGCGGTCTTGACATCCATTTCCCATATTTCATAATCATAATGAGCAGCAATGGCAAGTAATATCCTAATAGACTTTAGCATTGCCACAGGCGAAAAAGTTTCATCATAGTCAACCCCTTGAGTTTGAGTGAAACCTTTTGCTACAAGTCTAGCTTTATATGTATCCAAGTTTCCATGTATGTCGGTTTTCATCTTGAAAAGCCATTTACAATCAACTAGCCTTGAGCCAGTAGGTTGTTCAACAAGTTCCCAAACTTGGTTGTCATACATGGATTGCATCTCAGCGTTCATGGCTTCCTGCCATTTATCCTTATCAATCCTTGATAAAGCATCTTGGTAGTTTGTTGGTTCATCCAAATCAACCACATAGCAACCATCCATGAGAAACCCATATCTCTCAGGAGGATTACTAATCCTACCAGATCTGCGAACGTCTTGTGTATTTTGATCATCCATTTGATCACTCTCAACATTTTCATGTTGAGTGCTAGTGTCAACCAATTGTGTATCATCTACTTGATCTTGAACCTCTTCAAGATCTATCTTCCTTTCACTATTTCCTTCCATTAGGAACTTAGTTTCAAGGAATTCAGCCTTTCGAGCAACAAATACATTTTGCTCGGATGGATCATAGAAATAATATCCCATATCATCCTTGGGATATCCTATGAAGATACACTTCGTGGATCGAGCATTCAACTTATTAGGGACGTAACGCTTAGGATAAGCTTCACATCCCCATACCTTTAAGTATGATAGAGATGGAGGTTTTCCAAACCACATCTCATGAGGAGTTCGTTCCACTTTCTTGGTTGGGGCCATATTTAAAATACGAGCCGCGGAGCATAGACAATAACCCCAAAATGACAGAGGTAACGAGCTTCTAGCCATCATTGATCGAACCATATCCATTAGGGTTCGGTTCCTCCTTTCGGATACACCATTAAGCTGTGGTGTCCCGGGTGGAGTAAGTTGCGAGATAATCCCACAACTTCTAAGATGATCTTGGAAGGCATCGCTTAGGTATTCACCTCCTCTATCGGTACGGAGTACCTTGATTGTCTTATTGAGTTGATTTTGTACTTCGTTTTGATACTCTTTGAATGCTTCAAAAGTTTCGTCCTTATGTCTTAACAAGTAGACATATCCGAAACGACTGAAGTCATTAATGAAAGTAACGAAGTATCTTTCACCATTCCTAGTTATGGGCTTAAAGGGTCCACATACATCCGAATGTATTAATCCCAATAAGTTCTTAGCCCTTTCGTAGGTCCCTTTGAAAGGTGCTTTAGTCATTTTGCCTTGTAAACAAGATTCACATACATCAAACGAGTCTAGTTCATTTGATTTCAAAAGGCCATTCTTTTGAAGTGTATGCATTCGATTCTTGTTTATGTGACCAAGGCGACAATGCCATAAGTAGGAATCACTCAAATCCCTTTTGAGTTTCTTGGTACTAGTATGGTATATTGAGCTACTAGATGATGTGTCATCATGAATCAATTCATAAATTCCATTTGAAGGCGAGGCCTTAAAATAGAATACATTATCTAAATAAACGTGGATATCATCATTAACAAAACTAAGATAAAAACCACATTGTTTTAAACGGGAAACTGAAATAATGTTTCGACATAAATCCGGTGCATACAAAACATTGTTCAAAATAAGTTCCAAACCACTTGGAAGCTTTAATACAAAGTCTCCTTGAGCCTTCACTTGCACTTTGGCTCCATTACCCATAAAGAGACTTGATGTTCCCGTTTGCTTGCTACTTCTTTTGAACCCCTGCAAAGAATTGCAAATGTGAGTTCCACATCCAGTGTCTAATACCCATGTATTAGAAGAAGTAATACTAAGCTCTATATATACCATATATATATTACCTGAGGTTTGCCCCGCATCCCTCTTTTCCTTCAACTCCTTAAGGTAGACCGGGCAGTTGCGTTTCCAGTGACCCATTTCACCGCAACCGAAGCACGGGTCTTCCTTGGGGTTTGCTTGTCCGACAACCTTTTGCTTCTTGTTCTTGTTTTTGGTTGGGGTAACCATCCTCCCCTTTCCCTTGCCTTGATGGGCGGGTCCTTTCCTTTTAGCCGCCTTTGGCTTAGAGGTGTTGTTACCTTTGGACCCACCATCATTGATCATTAGCACGGGTGAAGCCCTCTTACCCATGCTAGTTTCCGCCGTCCTAAGCATGCCATGAAGTTCGCCAATGGTCTTATCCATCCCATTCATATTGTAATTAATTACAAATTGGTCAAACCTCTTTGACAAGGAGTTTAGGATAAGATCCGTGGCTAGCTCATTGGATATGTTGAGATTAAGACGGTTTGCGCGATCAATGAGGCTTTTCATCTTAAGGACATAAGATGAAACGGATTGGGAGTCGTCCATACGACATGCATGAAGCGCTCGAACGGTCTCGAAGCGCTCGACACGTGCTTGTTGAAGGAACATCTCCTTCAATTGCGTGATCATGTCGTATGCAGTATGATGCTCGAAATCCTTTTGGAGTTCGGGTATCATAGTCCCAAGCATTAGGCAAGCGACTTGCACCGAATCGGTGCAATACTTATCCCAATAAGCCATGCCTTCCGTATCATCCTCGTCGGGTTGATCGGGAATGGGGTCCTCCAACACATACGCCTTATCCTCGAGTTTGAGGACAATCCTAAGATTGCGGAACCAATCCATAAAGTTCGTATGGTTGAGTTTGTCTTTCTCGAGGAGAGACCTTAATGATAGGTTGTGTAAGTTAATTGGTGCATTTTGCGTGTTGTTGATGTTATTAGCGGCCATCTACAATATTTAACAAAGTTCATTTAAGTATTGATTTTAAATTTAATAAACAATACCCTTTTATATTTTAATTGACATATTAAATATTAGAATCCAACGGTAAATCAAATTTCGGTTAGGTGACCTTTATCCCGTTATTTGATTTAGCTAGGTAGTCATAATGACAATTGCAATCCTTTTGCAACTTCTAAATTATGGGATCATGCAATCCTTTTGCATGGCATATTTATCCCATCAACGCCTATTTGTTCCTCATGCTTCGGTGACCCTAAGTTCATGATTCCCAAATCAAGTCGTCCTACTTGTGTAAACGTGTAAACTTAACATACAAGTGGTTAGGTGACCTTTATCCCACAAGCATGCGAAATTCACCTCAACCATATTAGTTTGTTCATGACGGTTAGGTGACCTTTATCCCATCATGAGTTCCCTAATATGTCTAAGTGTCACACAAAAGGGTGGCGTTTAACTTGTTTACCTTGTTAATAGAAGGGATTTTAAGTTTCCATTAATTCTAGTTTAAGAAAACTTTTATGCCATACACCAACATGCATTTAGTGTATGGTTCATTTGAAATCCATTTTCAAGTCATGTAATTTTAGCCAATTACTTGATATAAACCATTTTATACATATGATCATTATCATGTTCTTAATAACCGTTTATTAATATCCTTTTTACCATTTCAATTTATCCGATTAAATTGTGGTTTGGTAAATATCATGTTGTTAATAATTTAACCAATTAAATTTTAGTTTTGCTTGTTGTTAACTTGTGTGATAACTTGTTGTAGTAACATGCACAATCCACAATCATACAAGAAATTAAAACAACCACGCATGCAAAACAAATGTTCACAATCAAGCCTTTTGGTAGACATTTTGTTTAGCCAAAAACAAAATGCCACCGGTCAATGGGTAAAACACAAAGTAAGAGGTTTTAACCTCCCAGTTAACCTTGCATCCACATGCTTCTTGTGTTCTTCCTTGTGATCTTCATGCATCTTCATCTTGTTACAAAATATATCCTAATACATTTTGTCTAGAAAATGAAAACACATCCTAATCTATTTTACATGCCAAATATAAAATAAATTACATAACCAAAATTAATATTACATACCAAATGAATAATTAATTTTACAAACCAAATTGAATGAATATTACAACCATTCAACCAAACAAATATCCATTCAAACACACATGCATACATCATAAGGTCAAGGCATTGATTGTGAACTACAATATACAACAAATATGACCAATTTGCAAGTTCCAAACCCACTTTTGGAACCCTTAAAATTCGGCCAAAATCATGAACCCACCCAAACCCCAATATTTTTACATTCTACTTTCATGCATGTACATAGAATGCAAAGTTGGTGGGTTTTAAAGACCATATATAAGAAGCATATTTCATAGACTTCGGCTCTAGATACCATTGATGGAATTCAACATTTCAACAAGTTCTTAATGTTAACTTATTCATGAAACTAATTCATTAAGAGTTACAACAAGCGGAAGCAAAATATTAAGAAAGCATGTTAATATGTTAAACCACTTTAGATGAATTCCATATAGTTATCAAGTCATGAAATAATGCTTACATATAATAAAGAAGGAAGAAGATTATACCTCCTCTATGATGAGTTATGAGCTGAATTTGGACAGCAAAATGATGATGAAAATGATGGAAGAAAGCTACCAACTTGAACCCTCAAGTGTGCAATACCCTAATCCTTTGATGCACCAACACCACCCTTTAAGTTAGTTAAGATTTAGACACTTAACTAGCTAATTAAGCAAGCTTAAAACCCTTTTAATTGCACCCAAAATTCTGATCAGCAGCAACTAGAAAGAAGATGATGAATGGAGCCTCAAAACTATGAAACCTCAAGTGTTTATACCCCAAACTTATAACCAACACTTATTGCTTTGGTTAGGATTTAATAACACTTGAATTTCTCACTTGCAAAACCACTTGAACCCCTTTTTGTTCAGCTCAAAATTCGGCCAGAATCATGCAGTAGAAAGTTTGAAAGAGTTTTCTAACTTGTAAGTGCAAAATAAGAGTCAAAACTTGGTTTTTAAGTGTTAAGCATGCACTTGGGAATATTTGTATCAAAAGTAACAAGAATAAACTAGCATGGGACTTGTCTTGGAGTCCCAAAATCTGCCCATCCATGCCATTATTTTATAACAAGAATGTTTATAAAAAAACTTGATGTTTTATATATAAAACTTGTTATAAAATATATGCATTGTTTAGTTACTTATATACTTTATAAACTTTTTATAAAATATAACACAATATAATTATTTAAACCTATAAACAATTATATATAATTATCCAAATAATTTATCTCAAGTGATAATATTTTAGAAAACCGATTTTCTAAAATTCAAGTGTCGCGTATTTACTTAACGATCCAATCGCTAAGATTAAATACATTTAAAGTGTTGTTAAGCTTGTTATTGGGTATGACCCGACTTGGATCATAATATATTAGCCAAATTAATTAAATATGTCTCTCGGGCATACGAAAATCCTTCAATTATGTGGAATTTGTTTCGAGATAGCATAGATAAAGCACCGTTAGACGAAATTGAGTAGAACTTGAGGTGATCACGTTACATTGACCATATGGAGTGATATTGGAATGAACGTATGATTTTGTACAATATAATGACACCAGGCCAGCGTGATTATATTGAAGTAAATCATGCAGAAGTCCCAATGCTACTATATAAGGAATATGAAGTGATTCAAAGGAAATTTTGGTAGGAACCACTTGAGTATACGCATTATAGTCTGTTAGAGGTAGGGAAAGAGTAACCACGTAGCCAGATACTGTACAAGAAGGGCCTTGATTGTAGAATTGATAACCCAAAAATTTGTTATAGATATAGAAACCCTGGATACTTAAGGAAAAAGTTTTGAAATAGGAAAAACTTTGGACTCACTTGCGGTAGAGCAATCGTTATGGAAACTCGCATGGATCCTAATTATAGTTAGGGGACGATTCGTCACAACGTTTTATTGTCTCGAGGTTGTTTAATACCAGAGCGATAGAAACCTTATATCTAAGAACCTTAGTGTTATGACTGATAAGCCATTAACAACCATGAGAGTTAAGTATTCTATAGGACAAGCTAATGGTAAGCTGGCAGAGATAGGAGAATAATTTAAGGTAGTACCTTAAAATTAACAGGTGGGTCATTTGGAGATGACCTCATGCCAACAAAACTTGGAAGTTTAAAGTAGTAGTGGAAAGGATTAGTTACCTACGCACAAGCAGATTTAATTTGAGGAGAATGATAGAATCTTTCACGGTAGTATAATAAGATTTGGTTGGAATGAGCCTTAAGATTTACCTAATACTCATCAAGTTAGGAAGCTTGATGTAAAAGTTGGAATGAACTTTAGGGTTATCCTAATACCCATCGAGTTAGGAAACTTTGATGAAATAGTAGGAATGGACTGGATTTCAAGGATGAAAGCGAAAGTTATTTATAGTAAGAAGATTATTCGTATACCTCGCGAGAATGATGAGCCAAAAGCCATCTGGGTTACTTCAACAACCGGAGATCCCACCATGGAAATGGGAAGGGATGACAATGGATTTCATCCCGAAGCTACCGAAAATAATAGGCAGTTATGACACTATCTGGGTTATCGTTAACCGCCTCACTAAATCGGCTCACTTTCTAGCCATGAAAGAAACCGATACAATGGATAAACTTACACGATGATACATAAAGGAAATTGTATTCCGTCACTTCGGCAATTCAAATTCTATCTTAAGGACTAGCCAGGAATCTTATTTGATACTCATTCTTACGCGACTCTGAATCCAAACTTATTCCGAGATATTTCTTATTTGATGATAATCACACCATCATCCTTCTTACTTCGATATTAGTCATACGAGTTCAAAAATTTTCAAAATCAATGGGTGGTAAATTCTGCTCCTCATACTCTCCCATCCATATCTCACTTATAAGCAACAACTTCACACTTAAGCATTTTTGGTCAAAGAACTTATGCCCTACTAATAGTCATCAACCACATTTAAATTCAATAGTTTTTATTACCCCAAATATCACCCGAAATTTTTCAAAAATCTTTTACTCAATCCTCATCAATCTTTTTCCAACTTGTAACCTCCGAAATATGAAAATTTTGTTTGCCAAAAAAAAAAAAAATATATTTCACACACTATTTTACGGTACGGTCCTCTCAAAGTTTTATAAAAGTAAATTTATTTTATTTGTCATTCGTGCAAATTTTTGAAATCATATATGTTATATAAAATAAAGTAAATGATTACTTATTTTGACAAATACATATGAAATTTTACTTTCACATTTACAAATCAAATCTTTTATTCAAAAGATATTTCACTTTGAATGGTACATGTTGTACATAACCCTAGATTACTAAGAACTTCGTTTCTTTTCTTACATTGTCACCTTAACGATTTCTATATAAATTTCATTGCTTATTATATAAAATTATTCGTTGCTTATTCATATCCAAGTCATCATGAAGACTTTACAACTGTCAAAATCTAGAGATTCATGTGTGTGTGTGTGTATGTGATGAAGGCACTTACTACCACGTCATGCAGAGCCTTCGGGCATCCACTAACACTTAAACCATTCAAAATTTTTGCGTTACCCCAGGGGCGTTACCCCAGGGATATTATTTGCCACACCTGTCAGAGCGATGATCTTTCTTACATAATTCTAAGTCCTGACTTATTCCAAGGGATTCTCATCTAGCGATATTAACATCATCAGTACTCTGACTTTAATATTGGCCATAACCTGTTTGGCATTTTGCAAAGTCAAGAAGCGATTAACTTCTCATCCTCATGCTCTATCCTTCATACCTCACTTTTTAGCAACGGCTTCGCACGTGAACATTTTTGGGCCAAAGACTCATGCCCCTGATAATCATCAAAACTACATTTAATTCATTAGTTTTTATTACCTAGTAACATGTCAACCGATGATTCAAAGATTTTTCACTCGACCTTTTTCAACTCATAACCTCTGAAATATGAAAAGCAATGTTTATCAAAATTTTTACACGTTGATTTTACACGTTGCATATTTGTGCGGTACTCACGAGATTTATGAACAAATGAAAGCACTAAAAACTTTTCTATCACTTACGCGATTTATAAAATCATATATGTATAAATTTACCCTTACTTATTTTGGGTTAGTACATACTAAGTTATACCTTCAAGATATTTAAAAGTCGCTCCTTTATTGAGTTGGTTAAACGTAAGTCAATTAGTTTTACGCAAAATGGTACACGTTGTACATACTTCTAAATTTACTAGGAACTTCGTTCCGTTTATGTTGTCACATCAAACATTTAAAGGTTTTCAAAACTTATTTGGTTGATTTCATTAAAGGTTTTCGTATTAGACTACACCATGTATGGATCACACTTCTTCTTGCCCCCCGTTAATGATGAAGCTTACTATTAAGATCTTTGTTAAAAACCCTTGAGCCACTTTGGATGGCAGTTTTATAAAAAATTATTAAGAAGTCTTTGCGCTCATGAAATGTTCCCCTTAAGGTTAGACTTGGCAAAATCGCGGGCCGATAAATCAGTTTTCCGATGTACACTCAGTGGTCACCCTATCGTAGGGAAACCACTAGGCGGGTTTCTACTCTCAATGTTTCACGGCTAAATCGCAACACCCTCGTAAACGTCATCTCTATGAATCAGTAGGTTGAGGTATAAGGAATCGTTTTTGAGATTCTTTTCACTTAGAGTAAACCGTCCTTTATGACCAAGGGTTCACATATCCTCTCATCCGCGCATCCCCTTAAGTATAAGGACAAATTTAGGATGAACCGCTCAGATAGTTCACTCTCGTTCAAATATCACACCTTTCGTGCGATTTTCTTTCGGAAATGTAATGTGGAATACTTTAGGAATCTAGAAATCTTGTTATCCTCTTGGAGAAGGACTGCTTAAAACATCTACGACACTGATATGGTTACTCTACGTATTCCTTCCTTCGTTGGTTGCAACTATATGTTGTTCTAGTTGATGTTAACCATAACTTCAACACGTAACTGAAAGGATAAAGTTACATTATGGAACTGTGCTTTTATTCCATCCAAGGATAAGTTCACACGCAGTATGTTGTGATCACCATGTTTCCCATTCTATCAGTCAGCTTTGTATAGCGACATAAGCGTTCAATATTTTAAATGAGTTTGGTAACATTCATGATGCATTTTACGCATCCAGCTTACTGAAGATGCCTGTAAGGCTAAAAACATCATATTTCCTTTTGTGGGTATATATTCAGACGACATATTCATGATAGCAAGAAACGAAATCAATTTGTTGATCTCTTAGGACAAGAGACTTAATTAATAGCATATACCTATTCTTACTTTTATACGCCCGAGTACCTTTCAAGGTAAATAGCTCACTTTTGAGCCCACAAATCTTTTGGAACTTTGATACGCTACTTCTTATTTAAATACGGTACCATTTTTAGTCACTCCTCAAATTTCGGGACGAAATTTCCATTAACAGGTGGGTAATGTAACGACCCGACTTTTTTGACTTGCTTTTGTGCCTTGTATTTTTGCGAAACTGCGTATTTGTGCATACTGTGCTACTTTATACTCTGGAACCTTTATACACATGGCTTACTTTCACTTATATATTAAAACGTGCCTTAGAGTACGTAGGATACTTAACTTGTTCACTGGAAGCTTTTATGACCGTTAGTGTCACTTGACGTTACGAACAAACTGCGTACTGCGCACAGGTTTAAATTTTGTCGTAATCGGAATATTATGACTACGAAATATTAAATATTATTTTATAATAATAATTACTTGGGTTTTTGGATGCTTAATTACGCGTAGTAATTTAATTATGCTTACTAGTTAGTCTTGTTGGACTTTCTACCTTGTTGGACTTAAGCCCACCCTACTCTAGCTAGTAGCCCATTTATTTAGCCCACTTATTAATTACTAGTGACCCAATAATAACTAAGACAAATGCCCATTTATTAGAGGGAACATGCTAGCATTTATGTCAAGTATTATCTTTAATGTTGCACGGGATCCCAACATAAGCACCAACTTTAGACAACCATTAACCAAAAAGCAAACTTTTGTCCCCCTTGTCCCCCTCCAAAATTTCAGCCATCACCACCATCCCCTCCCTCATTCACCTATAAATACCACCCTTATTCCATCCATTTTACACTTGCTTTCATTTCTAATTCACACACACTCACTCTCTAATTCTCTCTAGTTCTTTCTCTCTCTAAAAGTGTAAGTATTTTGAACTTTTCTTCTTCTTCTTCTCCTTCTCATCATCACGTGACCATCATCATCATCAAAGGGTCTTGCTTTTTAGCTTTGATCTTGATTACATCTTGTAGATTCAAACTTGGATTTGAATTTTTCAAGAACATGGAAGATTCAAGCTTTCTAGATTTGAATCTTCACCAACTTTGTAGATCTAAAACTTTTTAGCTTTAATCTTGTTAGTTTGTTCTAAAGATTCAAACTTGTGTTTGTAATCTTCATGTAACTTAAAGATCCAAGCTTTATGCTTCAAGATCTTCAAGAACAATCAAGATGAAAGCTTTCTAGCTTGGATCTTCATATATTTTGTTGGATCTAAGTTTTCTAACTTATGATCTCATTATTTTGTTATAAAGATCAAAACTTGTGTTTATGGTCTTCATGTAACTTAAAGATCCAAGCTTTATGCTTCAAGATCTTCAAGAACACTAAAGGTTCAAGCTTTCTAGCTTTGTGACCTTATAACTTGTGTGAAAGGGATCCAAGCTCTCTAGCTTAGGGTTCCATCACTTCATTTGACTTAGATCATGTTCATACTTGTTTGATTGATGTAAAGTTTGTAGCTTTAGTTGTAAATGTATCTTGAAATTGTGTTAAGACTAAGGATATGATGTAACCTTGGTTCATCATCCATCTAATACTCTTCAATGAGTTGTGTTCTTACTTGGTCTTAACATATTGTGTGTTGATGGTAGAATCTTGGTCAAAAGTGATGCTAAACCATCAACGAGTTGTACACTTGAAGCTACAAGCATCAAGGATGAGACCGTGATGAGCATCAAGCACTAAGAACCCCACCGGAGCACTTGTTTACTGTTTTTCTGGATCTGATATGTAACCTGGGATACTGTAAAGTTGATTTTCAGTTAGTTCGGTTCGAGTAGATGATTTTCCGTTTAGGCCTCGTCTTAATCCAAGTTACGGTTTAGGATTTACAGCCCTCCAAAAGTCACTACGCCGTTGTAACGTTGTGCTGAAATTTCTGACCTACTCGCACTTAAACCGTCGCCACGGTCAAACGAAGAAGAGTTAGGTTCTGAAAATTGGTTAGAGGTTAGGGGAATCACATACGGAGCCATAGCCACTGATTATGCGTCTTTTCGATTTACGTAGAGGTCGTAGCAGCTGATCAAATTCAGCCTATTGTTTCGATCTCTATTCTTGTTGAACTTACTTAGCTTTTATGAATGATGAATGATGATGATGATGACACTTAAACTTATTTTATGCACCATTAGAACTTATAAAGACAACCTACTGACCTAGTAACCTTTGATTTAGGTTGACGACCTTTCGGACCGACTTACTACTTGTACACTTTCATTACTGACTTTACCGCTTTTATCACTGTGAGTTATAGCATCCCTTTTTACTTATACTATTTTTGGGACTGAGAATACATGCGCTTTTTATGTTTTACTTACTTGACACGAGTACTTAAACTTTACATATGTGTGGGTTATACAACGGCATAAAGATTCCCCTTAGCACGGTAACATTTAACTATTGGTTTTTGAACCAGTAGACGCGAATATTAGATATGGATCCATAGGGTTTGACATCCCCACTCGGGCTAGTCGTGCTAGCATTTAATGGGTGTTTAATACTTCGAGGACACATGCACTCGCCAGGTGTACTTGATAATGCTAAAAACGAACATATATTTCATAGCATTATCCCTCAAGAAAGACAAGCTTTTAGTTGCAATTGTTATATTTACAAGTGATATTCGTTTAAATAATAAAAGGTGAAGACGAAAGACAGATTCGACGAATTGAAGACGCAAACGACCAAAAAGCTCAAAAGTACAAAGTACAATCAAAGTGGTTCAAATTATTGATGAGAAACGTCTCAAAATTACAAGAGTACGAGTCGCAAAACGCAAAGTACAAGATATTAAATTGTACGCAAGGACGATCGAAAATTCGGAACCGGGACCAGAGTCAACTCTCAACGCTCGACGCAACGGACTAAAAATTACAAGTCAACTATGCACATGAATATAATATAATATATAATTAATTCTTAAAATTATATATATATTATATTATTTAATAAAACCGTCGGCAAGAAGCAAACAAACGAATGTGAGCTGGAATCCCAGGCCATGCGATCGCATGGCCAGCAAGACCAAATTCCATGCGATCGTATGGAGCAAAAAAGTTGGTGACATCCTATAAATTTCGCAGTTTTCGGCCGAATATCAGACATCTTTTTCTCTTCTCTATCTCTCAACGTAATATATATATATAATTTTAATTTTAATTTTAATTTTAATTTAATAATAATAAGGGTATGTTAGCGAATATTGTAAGTGTGTAAGTCGAAATTCTGTCCGTGTAACGCTACGCTATTATTAATCATTGTAAGTTATGTTTAACCTTTTTAAATTAATGTCTCGTAGCTAAGTTATTATTATGCTTATTTAAATTGAAGTAATCGTGATGTTGGGCTAAATATTAAAGACGGGGTAATTGGGCTTTGTACCATAATTGGGGTTTGGACAAAAGAACGACACTTGTGGAAATTAGACTATGGGCTAATAATGGGCTTTATATTTGTTTAATTGAATGATAGTTCGTTAATTTAATATAAAGATTTACAATTAGATGTACCTATAAATAACCACATACACTCGATCGGACACGATGGGCGGGATATTTATAAGTACTAATAATCGTTCATTTAACCGGACATGGGAATGGATTAATAGTCAATGAACTTATTAAAATAGGGGTGAATTATATACAAGGAAAATTGGTGTAATTATAGTTTAAGTCCCCAATTAGTTGGAATATTTGACTTCGGATATAAGGATAATTTGACGAGGACACTCGCACTTTATATTTATGACTGATGGACTGTTATGGACAAAAACCAGATAGACATATTGAATAATCCAGGACAAAGGACAATTAACCCATGGTAATAAACTAAAATCAACATGTCAAACATCATGATTACGGAAGTTTAAATAAGCATAATTCTTTTATTTCATATTTTATCGCACTTTTATTTACTGTCATTGCACTTTTAATTATCGTACTTTTTAATTATCGCAATTTTATTTATTGTCATTTTATTTATCGCATTTTAATTTATCACCTTTTAATTATTGTCATTTACTTTACACTTTAAATTAAGTCTTTTATATTTTTAATATTTTACATTAGGTTTTAACTGCGACTTAAGTTTTAAAATCTACAAACCGGTCATTAAATGGTAAAAACCCCTTTTTATAATAATAATACTACTTATATATATATATATATATATATATATATATATATATATATATATATATATATATATATATATATATATATATATTTATATTATACAAATATAGTTTTTAAAAATATAGCGTTAAACTTGGCTAGCTCCCTGTGGAACGAACCGGACTTACTAAAAACTACACTACTGTACGATTAGGTACACTGCCTATAAGTGTTGTAGCAAGGTTTAGGTATATCCATTTTATAAATAAATAAATAACTTGTGTAAAATTGTAGCATATTTAATAGTATTTCGTAGTAAAAATATAACTATTTCGTATACACCTCTGCGCACATCAGTACTTTCAGGGAGTGATATTTATATTTACGTTAAGTCTAGTTACCATGTGCCCACGGTTATACATATACTTTTCATACTTTTTTGAAACATTGAAATCTTGTGGTCAATCTTATATTACTATTACAATTTAAACTATAGCTCACCAACATTGTTGACGTTTTTAAGCATGTTTTCTCAGGTGCTTAGAGGTTTGTTGCTTCCGCTGTTAGACTTGCTATCATGCTGTTTAGACTAGCTGTTTTGGTGTTTAGAGTTGCTGTTAAGGACCTGCTGTGCTAGAATTCCTGATAATGCTAAAAACGAACATATATTTCATAGCATTATTCCTCAAGAAAGACAAGCTTTTAGTTGCAATTGTTCTATTTACAAGTGATATTCGTTTAAATAATAAAAGGTGAAGACAAAAGACAGATTCGACGAATTGAAGACGCAAACGACCAAAAAGCTCAAAAGTACAAAAGACAATCAAAAAGGTTCCAATTATTGATAAGAAACGTCTCGAAATCACAAGAGTACAAGATTCAAAACACAAAGTACAAGATATTAAATTGTACGCGAGGACGTTCGAAAATCCGGAACCGGGACTAGAGTCAACTCTTAACGCTCGACGCAACGGACTAAAAATTACAAGTTAACTATGTATATAAATATAATATAATATATAATTAATTATATTAATTATATATATATTATATATTTATATTAAAAACCGTCGGCAGCAGGAAACTCCAAGGGTGTGAGCTGTAAATATCTCTCCGCGACTCGCGGAGTTTGAAGGGCATTTTGCCGCGAGTCGCGGAGCCCCAAAAATCAAGTCTGGCTATAAAGCCAACCGAATTCTGATCAAATTTCAACATCTTTTTCTCTTCCTCTTCATACGTAAATATATTTATATTTATAATTTATATTTTAATTTTAATTATAATTCTAATAATAAGGGTATGTTAGCGAATGTTGTAAGGGTGTAAGTCGAAATTCTGTCCGTGTAACGCTACGCTATTTTTAATCATTGTAAGTTATGTTCAACCTTTTTATATTAATGTCTCGTAGCTAAGTTATTATTATGCTTGTTTAAAACGAAGTAATCATGATGTTGGGCTAATTACTAAAATTGGGTAATTGGGCTTTGTACCATAATTGGGGTTTGGACAAAAGAACGACACTTGTGGAAACTAGACTATGGGCTATTAATGGGCTTTATATTTGTTTAACTAAATGAAAGTTTGTTAATGTTAATATAAAGATTTACAATTGGGCGTCCCTATAAACTACCATATACACTCAATCGGATACGATGGGCGGGGTATTTATATGTACGAATAATCGTTCATTTAACCGGACACGGGAATGGATTAATAGCCACTAGAATAATTAAAACAGGGGTGAAATTACATTCAAGGGTAATTGGTGTAATTGTTAACAAAGTAGTAAAACCTTGGTTTACACGCAGTCGATAACCTGGTGTATTCATTAAACAAAGTATTAAAACCTTGTTACAATTCGAATCCCCAATTAGTTGGAATATTTATCTTCGGGTATAATAATAATTTGACAAGGACACTTGCAATTTATATTTATGACTGATGGACTGTTATGGACAAAAACCAGACGGACATATTGAATAATCCAGGACAAAGGACAATTAACCCATGGGCATAAAACTAAAATCAACACGTCAAACATCATGATTACGGAAGTTTAAATAAGCATAATTCTTTTATTTCATATTTTATTTCCTTTATTTTATATTTAATTGCACTTCTAATTATCGCACTTTTATTGTTATTTAATCGCACTTTTAATTATCGTACTTTTAATTATCGCAATTTAATTTTATCGCATTTTTATTATTCGAAATTTCATTATCGTTATTTACTTTACGCTTTAATTTAAAGTCTTGTATTTATTTTATATTTTACATTAGGTTTTAACTGCGACTAAAGTTTTAAAATCGACAAACCGGTCATTAAACGGTAAAAACCCCCCTTTATAATAATAATATTACCTATATATATATTTGTATTTTTATAAAAGTAAACTAATATAGCGTTGAGCTTTGTTTAAAGATTTCCCTGTGGAACGAACCGGACTTACTAAAAACTACACTACTGTACGATTAGGTACACTGCCTATAAGTGTTGTAGCAAGGTTTAAGTATATCCATTCTATAAATAAATAAATATCTTGTGTAAAATTGTATCGTATTTAATAGTATTTTCTGGTAAAAATTAATAGTATTTTATACCCCTCTGCTTTAACATCAAGTATTTTTGGCGCCGCTGCCGGGGAATTATCTTAAAAACCGGAAGCGCAACGCTAATATATAAAAAAAAAAAAAAAAGATTTTTAGTTTACTTTTATTAAAATTAGCTTTTGTAAAAATACGTTTTAATTATTCAAAAATATAAAAAGAAAAAGAAAAACAAAAATATTAGTATTTTTAAGATTTTGTTAAATATTTAAGTTTTATAAGTTTCTTTATTTCTATTTTAGTTTATAAAAATATAAGTTTATTTTAAAATCTTTTATTTATATAAAAAAACAGAAAACATAAAATAAATAAAAAAAAAAAATAAAGAAAAACGCGTAAAAAGTGAAACCTGTCAACTGAATTCTGGAACCCCGCGACTCGCGGGGATTTCTTCTTTATTTGCCGCGACTCGCGGAGGGTTTCTGACACACGGACAAAAACCCTAATCAAGCATTGATTACGGGTTTTAATTTATTATTATTATTATTAAAACTTAATTATTATTATTATTATTATTAGTTTTATTTTTACTTTTACTTTTTATTTATATATTTTTGTTTAATTAGTTTTATTAAAATTGTAAAATTAGTAGTTTTATTAAATAAATAATATAAAAATAATATTTTTATAAAAATTGTACTTTTTACAACTTTTTGTATATTTTTATATTTTGTACCTTTTTAATCGTTGTAGTGTAATATTTGTATTTTTTTTAGCTCATATTTAATTTTAAACTTAGTTTTAGCTATAGTTATTTTTACTCCTATATTTTTAGGCTTTGCCGTAGAATTCCTTAAGTGCTTTTTCTTTAGACTAAGATTTAGGTGCTTTAGAATTTTGCGACGCCTTTTTAAGTTTTAGTTTCTTTTTAAGTTATTTCCATTTGGGATTTAGTTTTTCCTGTAAGCTTTAATATTTTTAGACCTTTTACTATGTATCAATTATCATTCCAATTAGTAATTTCAATTTGCGATTATAATTTTAAGTTAGTTGTAGTAATAAGGTTAAATTAGTTAAGTATTTTTAAGTTTTTATAAGTTTCTTTTATTTTTCCGTCACCTTTTATTTTTCAACCATTTTTCTTTTTCGACCTTTTGCGACGAACTCTTTGTCTTTCTTATTTCTCGCTATTCTAGTTTTAGGACTTAGAATTTTATTCTACTTCTTATCTAAATTTCTTAAAATTACGAAAATTTATTTTAAGTGGTTAAATTAATAGACATCAAAATTTTCTGGTTCGTAGTAATAGTTGGATTTGTACGTGGACCGGGTTATTGGAGCCAAACAGTCCTCAATTATATTGAGACCAAACGAATCCTGCCCCTCTGCTGCATCTTTTGGCTATTCGAAACGTGGGCAAAATCAGAAAAGTCTATTGATTGGATAACTTATTATAATTTTTCTTTCCTTTTAAAAACTAATAGGATATTCAGTGAATGCACCGAGCAAGACGTTCATCACCTTTTGTACGTTCACCACCTGTGACTAGATCAAGACATCGTTTAACAAATATAACCGCCGTTAATTTTTCTTTAGAATCGTCATCCAGTCGACCAAGTACTTCAGTTCAAATATCCGATAATCCAGTTTTTGAAACAAACCTCACAATTGAGAATCCAGAAAATATTCAGGAACGGTTCGTAGATCCTGAACCATTAAACTTTCCTCCGGAACCACCAATCATTCAAACAGAGATTGTTGAGGAACGAACTATTAAATCAGAATCATCTAGTGATACCGATTCAACAAATTCAATTATGGAGAATCTGGAACCTTTAAGTATGGAAGACCGAATGAGAGCTAAACGCACTGGCCAAGGTCACGCAATTACTCATCCAGACATTAATGCACCAGATTATGAAATCAAAGGACAAATTCTACACATGGTGACTAATCAATGCTAATTTAGTGGTGCGCCAAAGGAAGATCCAAATGAACATCTACGTACCTTTAATAGAATCTGCACACTATTTAAAATACGAGAAGTGGAGGATGAACAGATATATCTCATGTTATTTCCCTGGACTTTAAAGGGAGAAGCCAAAGATTGGTTGGAATCGTTACCTGAAGGGGCGATTGATACATGGGACGTTTTAGTTGAAAAATTTCTTAAACAATTCTTTCCGGCATCTAAAGCCGTAAGACTTCAAGCAGAAATTGTTACGTTCACACAGAAGCCAAATGAAACTCTATATGAGGCGTGGACAAGATATGGAAAGTTATTAAGAGGATGTCCGCAACATGGTTTAGACACCTGTCAAATAGTACAAATATTCTACCAAGGATGCGACATCACTACAAGAAAAGACATAGATATAGCAGCTGGTGGTTCTATTATGAAGAAAACCGAAACTGATGCTTACAAAATTATTGATAACACTGCTTCCCACTCGCATGAGTGGCACCAAGAAAAAGACATCATTAGATCATCTAAAGCAGCTAGAGCCGATTCTAGCCATGACTTAGATTCCATTTCAGCAAAGATAGATGCTTTCGAGAGACGAATGGAAAAGATGACTAAGGATATTCACTCAATACGAATTAGTTGTGAGCAGTGTGGAGGACCACATTTGACAAAAGATTGTCTCAGTATTGAATTAACAATGGAACAAAGAGAGAATATTTCATACATAAACCAAAGGCCTGGAAATAATTATCAGAATAATTATCAACCGCCAAGACCGATTTACAATCAAAACCAGAATTATAACCGAAATATTCCATACAACAACCAACAAGGTCCTAGCAATCAACAAGTATCCAATAATACTTACAATCAGCAAAGACCGAATTTTCAAAACAAACCACCACAACAAACCGATGATAAAAAGCCGAATTTAGAAGATATGATGACGAAGCTAGTTGAAACTCAAACGCAGTTTTTCACATCTCAAAAACAAACCAATGAACAAAATGCTCAAGCATTTAGAAATCAACAAGCTTCTATTCAAAATCTGGAACAAGAAGTAAGTAACCTAGCAAGGTTAATAGGTGAAAGAAAACCGGGAAGTTTACCTAGTGATACAAATGCTAACCCCCGGAATGAAACAGCTAAAGCTATTACCACAAGAAGTGGTACAACACTTAAATCACCTGAAATACCTGTAACTTCTGATGAAATTATTCCTACTCCACAAGAACCACAACCTGATCAGGATAAGGAAAAAGAACCGGTAGTTGAAAAGGTTAATGAAGATAACACAGTTAAGGATAAACCTTATGTTAAACCATACCAACCACCACTTCCTTACCCGAGTAAAATGAAGAAGGAAAAACTTGAAGCCGAGCAATCCAAATTCTTGGATATGTTTAAACAGATAAATGTAAATCTTCCTTTCATTGATGTGATTTCAGGAATGCCAAGATATGCTAAATTCTTGAAAGATCTAATCACGAATAGAAAGAAAATGGAAGAACTCTCGGCTGTAACTATGAATGCTAATTGTTCAGCAGTGCTGTTGAATAAGATACCAGAAAAACTATCTGATCCAGGAAGTTTCACAATTCCATGTTTTCTGGGTAGTCTTAGTTCAATAGAAGCATTGGCAGACTTAGGTGCTAGTATAAATCTAATGCCGTATTCACTATACGCTAAACTAGACCTTGGAGAATTGAAACCAACCAGAATAAGCATACAACTAGCCGATAGATCAATAAAATATCCTAGAGGGATAATGGAGAACATGCTAGTTAAAGTTGGTACTTTAGTATTCCCAGTAGATTTTGTTGTTTTAGACATGGAAGAAGATTCTCAAGTTCCTCTCATATTAGGAAGACCATTCTTAAACACGGCTAAAGCAATGATAGACGTGTTCGGTAAGAAACTGACCCTAAGTATAGAGGATGAGAGTGTTACCTTTTCAGTTGATAGAGCAATGCAACAACCACAATCTGCAGATGATACATGTTATTATATTCAAACTATAGATGCACATGCAGAATTATTAGAAGAATTTCCAGAATTACAAGGAACAGGAGAATGTTCTTTAGGAGAAGGTAATGAACCAATTGATGAAGCTGAAATGTTAGCTACACTTATAGCCAATGGATATGAACCAACAACAGAAGAAATTCAAATGCTAAAAGAAGAAGACAGATATCGATATAAATCATCGATAGAAGAACCTCCGAAATTAGAGTTAAAGCCACTTCCAAACCATTTGGAATACGCTTATTTACATGGTGAATCTGAATTACCTGTAATAATATCGTCTTCTCTTACTGAAAATGAGAAATCACAACTCATTTCTGTGTTGAAAGCTCATAAACCAGCCATTGCATGGAAGATTCATGATATTAAAGGAATAAGTCCTTCGTATTGCACACATAAAATCCTTATGGAAGAAGGTCATAAAACGTATGTGCAACGCCAACGAAGACTAAATCCTAATATGCAAGATGTAGTTAAGAAAGAGATTATTAAACTGCTAGATGCAGGTTTGATATATCCAATCTCTGATAGTCCATGGGTAAGCCCAGTTCAATGCGTACCTAAGAAGGGTGGCATGACTGTCATTACAAATGAGAAAAATGAGCTTATTCCTACTAGGACTGTAACAGGATGGCGTGTATGTATTGATTATAGAAAATTAAATGACGCCACCAGAAAAGATCACTTTCCCTTACCTTTCATAGATCAAATGTTGGAAAGATTAGCCGGAAATAGTTACTATTGTTTTCTAGATGGATTTTCCGGATATTTTCAAATTCCAATAGCACCCGAGGACCAAGAGAAAACCACATTCACGTGCCCTTATGGTACTTTTGCTTACAAACGCATGCCATTTGGACTTTGTAACGCCCCTGCAACCTTTCAAAGGTGTATGATGGCGATTTTTCACGACATGATAGAAGAATGCATGGAAGTATTCATGGATGACTTTTCAATCTTCGGTGATACATTTAAATCATGTCTAGTTAATCTGGAACGAATGCTAATTAGATGCGAAAAATCAAATCTAGTACTTAATTGGGAGAAATGCCATTTCATGGTAAAAGAAGGCATCGTTCTTGGGCATAAAATTTCAAAAGAAGGAATTGAAGTGGATAGAGCTAAAGTAGATGTAATTGCTAAACTTCCACATCCCACCAATGTTAGAGGAGTTAGGAGTTTTCTAGGGCATGCCGGTTTTTACCGACGTTTCATAAAAGATTTTTCAAAAATTGCCACTCCTATGAATAAACTCCTAGAAAAGGATGCGCCATTCATCTTTTCAGATGAATGTATCAAATCTTTTAATATTCTTAAAGAAAAACTCACTAATGCACCGATCATGATAACACCAAATTGGAATCTACCATTTGAACTAATGTGCGATGCAAGTGATTTTGCAATGGGAGCCGTTTTAGGACAAAGGATTGAAAAACGATTTCAACCTATATATTATGCTAGTAAGACGTTACAAGGAGCACAAATGAACTATACAACTACTGAAAAAGAACTCCTTGCTATTGTCTTTGCTTTTGACAAATTTCGATCATATCTCGTTCTAGCAAAAACGGTGGTCTATACCGACCATTCTGCTCTTAGATACCTATTTTCAAAACAAGATGCTAAACCAAGATTAATCCGTTGGATTTTACTCTTACAAGAGTTTGATATTGAAATCCGAGATAAAAGAGGAGCAGAAAATCTCGCCGCTGATCATCTTTCTCGTCTTGAAAATCCCGAATTAGAAATTCTGAATGAATCGGCCATACAAGACAACTTTCCTGATGAATATCTATTGAAGATAGATTATAAAGAAATCCCATGGTTTGCAGACTATGCAAACTACTTAGTTTGTGGATTCCTTGAAAAAGGATTATCGTACCAAAGACGAAAGAAATTCTTCAGTGATATAAAACACTATTTCTGGGAAGATCCACATCTGTTTAAAAGTTGTCCCGATGGAATAATACGCCGATGTGTATTTGGAGATGAAGCTAGTAAAATATTAAACCATTGTCACACAGGACCAACAGGAGGGCATTATGGGCCTCAACTAACAGCAAGAAAAGTTTATGAAGCTGGATTCTATTGGCCTACAATTTACAAAGACGCACACCTTCTTTGCAAATCCTGTGATGCATGTCAAAGGGCCGGAAAAATAAGTCAACGTGATGAAATGCCACAAAATGTCATCCAAGTATGTGAAGTATTTGACATTTGGGGTATTGACTTTATGGGTCCATTTCCAAAATCTCATAATAATCTATATATACTCGTAGCCATTGATTATGTATCTAAATGGGCGGAAGCACAAGCTCTCCCAACTAACGATGCACGAGTTGTAGTCAACTTTTTAAAACGTCTTTTTGCAAGGTTTGGAACACCGAAAGCTTTAATAAGTGATCGGGGTACTCATTTCTGTAATAATCAACTTGAGAAAGTTCTTAAAAGATATGGAGTAACTCATAAAATCTCCACCGCATATCATCCACAAACAAGTGGACAAGTTGAAAATACCAACCGAGCTTTAAAACGTATTCTAGAGAAAACCGTAGGATCAAATCCGAAGGAATGGTCCATTAAATTGGAGGATGCACTCTGGGCTTTTAGAACAGCCTACAAAACTCCAATTGGAACCACACCTTTTAGACTTGTGTATGGAAAAGCATGTCATCTTCCAGTAGAAATTGAACACAAAGCATTTTGGGCTTTGAAGACATGTAATCTTGATTTACATGAAGCCGGACGTCTACGATTAAGTCAACTAAACGAATTAGAAGAATTAAGACATGAAGCATACGAAAATTCGTTAATCTATAAAGAAAGAACGAAGAAATGGCATGATAAAAGAATCAGAAGTTCAAAAGAATTCAAAGAAGGAGACAGAGTTCTTCTTTTCAATTCACGATTCAAGCTATTTCCTGGAAAATTGAAATCAAGATGGTCTGGACCATTCATAGTCAAAAGAGTTTTCCCATACGGAACGATAGAATTGATAAATTCAAATGGGATTGAATTTAAAGTTAATGGTCACAGAGTTAAACATTACATACATGGTCCGATGGAAGTCGACAACGAAGTTAATCACAATTTCGATACCACAGCTAACTAAGTGTGGGGAGAATCAAGTCTTTAAAGGATAATATGTATTTCTGTTAGAGTTAGATTGTCTGTTTTCGTGTAGTTCTCGAAAATGGAACACGTATGGTCTTTCCCTAGCAGACCCTAAAGAACTAGTCTTCTCCCCCCATTCTGAATTTTTATTTTTTTAGGTTTTTACAAAATGAAGACTGCCTGTGAACTAAACCATGGTCTAATGCTACACGCTTTGATCACTAAAAGAAATAATGACATACTACCGAGTGAATTAGTATCAGTAATCAGAGAAAGAATGGACGGAGTTAGAAAAGGATCCAGATGCGAAGATAATAAGTTACAATTTGGTAAAGGAAAATCAAAATCCGCAGCGAAAAGAAGAGCACGACACCTAGAACGATGTCACAAATGCGGAAAATGGTCACATGGAGGTAAATGTTCAAATAATCAAACCTATTCAAATACCGAATTTGTTACTTTATGCAGAGACGGACCGTTCATATGTTTAGAAGAAAAGACAATGAATGCTCGAGGTTACGCCTATGCAGCCATGGAAAACCAATTAAACCGACTATCTTATGAATATAATAGATCATATAACTAAGAAATCTATTTCACAGGTATGTCTGTACAGTTTTTATTTTTATTTTTATTTTTTATTTTTAACCTTTTGATAATAAACGCTAATTTGTTCGCTAAAAAGTATTAAATTGGTATTGAATAAAATTAGGTTTGGCGACCGAAATTATTGATATCATTCAAAAATTTATTACATCACTGCGAAATTTAACGTTTATTCCTAAGGTATAAATATCTTTAATCAATCAACCCAAAATATTTCAAAAATTCGTCATGAGTTAAATTAGGTCTTGGAACCGAAATTACTTTACCGAAAAGAGGGGCGCATATTTTTGATAATATTTGACTGATTAAAGTGGGATAAAAAGACAAAAAGATTTTTAATTTTATTTTTACCATGTTTTTAATCTTAATATTTAAATCTTAAATTAATATTGTAAATTTTGTAAAAACAATATATTTAAAATTATAAATATTTGAAAAATTAATATAAGTTTGGTATGAATTTATGAATTTTTAAATTAAGTTTGGTGTGAATTTTTAATTTTTAAAATATGAAATTTTAATTTTATGCATTTTAAATTTTAAGTTTGGTGTGAATTTTTAATTTTTAATATTAATTTTGAATTTTATATTTATGTTGTGTGAATTTAAAAACAAAAATTTACTTTATCTCATTAAGTTAAAAATATGATTTTTAAAATTCGTCGTAAGTTGAAGACTAGGTCTTTGAACCGAAATTGCTTTACCCGAGGGAGGGACGAGAACTTTTATTATCATTATTTTTAATCTTATTGATTTAAAGTATGCCAAAAACATTGAAAAAACCCAAAAATCTTAGCTTTTAAAACAATCGCTACAAAAAAATTAATTTTAAAATTTTGTCGAAGGACGGACTAGGACATCGATCCGAAACGACCTCGTCCTAAATAACAAGGGAAACAAAATTTTAAAATTAATTTCTAAATTGTTTTATAAGTTAAAGTTTATTAAAAAAAAAAAAAAAAAAAAAAAGGGTAAACTCCGCGACTCGCGGAGTTTTCAGGCAAAACCTCCGCGACTCGCGGAGGGTCCAAAACCCAGAAAAAAAAATACAAGAGCTGCTCGATCAGTCACTCTCCCACACACAAACACACTGCATAAACACCCGAAAAAGAACCCGAAAAAACCCGAAAATCACCCCCAAAAAATCTCAATTTTTAACCGTTAATCACCAAATTTTTTGCTAAAATCATGTTAAGAAGGATGATATCTAAGAACTACTCAAGAAAAACGGTAAATTTCTACACCTAAACACCATTTAATTCGAATTTTAGTGTTCTTGAGCTATTTTTCCCCAATTTGATTTTGATGATTTTTAGTGTAATTAGACTTAAATTGTTTATGTATTATGCTTGTATAACCTAGATTGATGCTGTTTAACATGATTAGAAGCCTTAAACTTCAAATTTTGAATAATCTAGGGTTTGTGTTCTTGAGCAATTTGGGGCTTTTTGATATAAACAGGTTATGGCCGATTTTTGTCATGAATTGTTGCTAAATTGAGTAGTGTAACATGTCTAGGTAGTTAAATGATCCAAACTTTGAGCCTAAACATGATTTTGAGAATTAAAGTGGACTTTTTCAAGTCTAAAATTCATGAACTTGATTTTTGAAAGATAATTCCATTTGAGACTTGTTTATTTGCTAGTAATGATTATTTTGACATGTTATTTGAGTTGAATGCTTATGAACTTGGCGAAAATTTTCGTATATGCTTATTTGAAAAAGTGTAGATTTGATAAAAATGTGAAAATAAGCTTAAGTTTGATATAAATTGATAATGTCATTGTAATTATTTTGATTGATGATTTTGCTGACACTAATGCATATTTGGATGCACAAAATTTGTGTTTGATGTGTTTTGCAGAATGAAAGGGGTGAATCTTCATCCCAAGCCCGCCATGCTCCTGCTGAGAACTTGGAACAACAGGAGGTAGATAACTACTACAAGCAGGATGTACCTCATCCAGTCATGACCTTTTCAGATATGCACTTGGAACAGTTGCACCCGAACCTGCGATTTGACAGACTTTGGATAGATTATCCAAAATATCAACGGGGTTTGCATACTCTTCACTCTAAGGTTGTTGAGGTACCGAGGGTCATAGAATGGGGACCCTTGGAAGCTGTAGAATTGGCCGGGCCAATTAGGGAATTACTGATACAGAGGTATGGTAATTCTTCTTTTAATGACTGGATATGTTTATTCACCATACGCAGACCTGTATATAAAGTATGGTGTGAAGAGTTGTTATGTAGTATAGAGTTGAATGATCGGGTAGCTAGTTTAACCGATCGTTCTTTTATTAGATTTTTGTTAGGCGGTTCGATGCGCCACATGTCTTTACTGGACATGGCTCAGGCTTTACGTATATATACGCCTGAGGAGTTAGCGTCTGCCGATTGTAGAGGATTGATACTAAACGGTAGGAAAATAGATGAAAATTTTGATACACACGGTGTGTGGAGTCAAATGACAAGCCATCACCGTTTCAAAGGGGGAAACTACTCTTATTTGGATATAGATAGAGCCGAATTAAGAGTAATACATAGGTTTTTAGCTAATTCGATTACACAAAGGGGTAAAAACAAAGAAAAGGTAAATGAACAAGATTTGTTTTACCATATGTGTATTCGAGACCCACACAGCGCTGTAAGTATACCATATTGTGTGGGTTATTATTTATCAGCTATGGTTCGAGGGATGCGTCCACATAGCATAATAGGAGGTGGTATTTTTATTACTTTGATTGGTGAATATCTCGGTGTGGATATAAGTCGGGGGGGATTATTAGTAGAAGAGCCGGAACCCCGCGACACTATAGGTTTAAATGTATACCATGGTGCGAAAGTTTTGAAGCGGCGAAATAACGCCGCAGTACGATACAATGGTAGACATCCACAGGTAGAGAGAAACCAGGAACAAGGTAATGTAGGAGGGGGGAATGAGATGCAAGAAATGCATAGGTTTATAGCTTCTCAGGAATACGAAAATGCTAGACAGAGAGCATTTGAAGATTGGTAAGTTCATCAGAACCAGATCATAGCGCATTGCCAACATATAGGTAGAAACTATATTCCTACACCGAAACCCGTCTTCCCTCCTTGGTCGATAGAGATGCAGCCACCATATCCTACGTATGATCCTGCCGAAGCATTCTATAGCACGTATGGTTATGCCTGGAACCCCTATTGGTACCAATATCATCCTTAGTTTACTTATTATTTTTTTTTTTTTTTTTTTTATTACTTTGTAATTTGTAATTATTGATATGTTTAATACTTTTGTTAATATTGTAATCATTTTTATAATTATCTAACTTTTATTCTTAGATTTTAATAATTTTTGAATGTGGGGTAATAAACCAAACTTCAAAAATATGTATATATGTTTGCAGTTTATCTTATGTACACAACAGGGTAAAACAACGCATTTTCAAAGACTGGCATTAAGTTCAGCAAAAGCAAGTAATTTTGACGACAATGATGCAAAATATATGTGAAATAACAACAAGACGGAATGAACAAATGATGTGCACCATTTAGCATTCAGCAAACAAACGCCAATATATTTGGAAACTTTGGTAAAAATTTAATCATTTTCACACAAATCACCCTCAATAATTTAAATTGTTACTGATTTCTTGCAAATGAGGGCATTGCAAGATCTTAAGTGTGGGAAGGGGTTAAATTCTTTCGGATTTTAAAAATTTTTACTTTATACACTTGGTTACCATTAAAAATACTAGTAAAGCAGTAGTTGTATTAGAATCTAGTGCTCTCTGATAAAAAAGAACAGCCCTAGTCTTATATACTGACTACCCAATTCTAGTAAAATTTTTCAAAATTTTCAATTAAATGAATTAAAATCATGTTTATACATATTTATGAACGATAAAACTAGGTTTTAACACCGAAATTATTGTTACCTCAGAAAGGACATAAATTGAGAAACAAACTAAAATGTTAAAATTCATTTAAAATGGAATAGAGGACGATAAAAAATAAAAAAATAAAAAGCCAAGTGTGGGAAAATTTACCAAGTTATCTTAAACATATGTCACATATATCTGTAACAAATAACTGAAAATACTTTTGCTTTGGACTAAACTAAACTGTTTTACCCAATGAAAGAAAAGAAGAGATGGATCTACACGATGAATCAATTCCATCATTAAAAGGAAGTAAAGTCTTCCGAAAAAGACACGCGCTTCTTGATTTAGGTCATGAAGTTGTCGTCCAGACCAGCTGTAGGTTGACGAAAAATCTAGAAAAGTCATCACTAAAATCAGCAGGAAATCCACGGACCTCAGCATTAAACAGGGTCGCCAAGTGGTCAGATTTATCCTAACCATGAGAAGGATTTATCTCGTACAATGGGGGGCACCATGCAAATTAGCTGGATAAGACTAATGAATCAGATCCCCAGAAAGGATAATCTCCTTAAAGATTAAAAATCAGCTTTTAAGACTGATATTACTCAATCCTAGAGATTGACCTTAAAGATTGAGAATTCAAACTCATGGAATTCAATGATATCTAAACTCGAGCTTAAACGAGAAAATACTTTGATCAAAAATTACAAACCGATTTGTTTTCTGAAAACCCTATTTTCAATGCGTTCATTACCATTGAACGTAAAATCCTAGGAATTCACCTTAAATTCATTAGGTCACCTGAACTAAATCGGGTGTCAACCGTAAGAACGGTGGTTGCATAGCATGGTCAAAGACAGGACCTTGTGCCAGACCGACAAATTATAAGGGTGAGCTTTACTATTGCTCCTACCAAGGATAGTAATTGCGTCCGACACGTTATAGACCATAATCAAAAGCATGTCACGGGACATTGCCTTAACAGTTGCTTGTTCAACGCTTTCCTTTACAACCGGACGGTAGTTTGCCGAAAGGTAATATACGGAACAAGTAAACTGGACGTGTTGCTTTCCAAATACAAGGTTAGCAAGTGGGTGACACAAAACCACAAGTTTTGAGCTAAAATTTTCAAATCTGAAACCCACCAAACCCACAAAAATATTTTGCAAACACCGGTAAAGGGTTATTCCGGAAAACTTATCTAGGGTAAAAACTAGATTTAATTTTCAAAAGATCAAATGTTTTCATAAAGATTCAATTTCCTTAATGGATCTAAAATTTTATAGTCATGTGGGACTGTAAACCATATCGTTACTACCATTGTTTATACCGCCGTATAGAAATCACTGATGTACAAAGTGTGAAGAATAAAGAAGTGATTCTAGTAGTTCAAGACGATATTGCTTGAGGACAAGCAACGCTCAAGTGTGGGAATATTTGATAATGCTAAAAACGAACATATATTTCATAGCATTATTCCTCAAGAAAGACAAGCTTTTAGTTGCAATTGTTCTATTTACAAGTGATATTCGTTTAAATAATAAAAGGTGAAGACAAAAGACAGATTCGACGAATTGAAGACGCAAACGACCAAAAAGCTCAAAAGTACAAAAGACAATCAAAAAGGTTCCAATTATTGATAAGAAACGTCTCGAAATCACAAGAGTACAAGATTCAAAACACAAAGTACAAGATATTAAATTGTACGCGAGGACGTTCGAAAATCCGGAACCGGGACTAGAGTCAACTCTTAACGCTCGACGCAACGGACTAAAAATTACAAGTTAACTATGTATATAAATATAATATAATATATAATTAATTATATTAATTATATATATATTATATATTTATATTAAAAACCGTCGGCAGCAGGAAACTCCAAGGGTGTGAGCTGTAAATATCTCTCCGCGACTCGCGGAGTTTGAAGGGCATTTTGCCGCGAGTCGCGGAGCCCCAAAAATCAAGTCTGGCTATAAAGCCAACCGAATTCTGATCAAATTTCAACATCTTTTTCTCTTCCTCTTCATACGTAAATATATTTATATTTATAATTTATATTTTAATTTTAATTATAATTCTAATAATAAGGGTATGTTAGTGAATGTTGTAAGGGTGTAAGTCGAAATTCTGTCCGTGTAACGCTACGCTATTTTTAATCATTGTAAGTTATGTTCAACCTTTTTATATTAATGTCTCGTAGCTAAGTTATTATTATGCTTGTTTAAAACGAAGTAATCATGATGTTGGGCTAATTACTAAAATTGGGTAATTGGGCTTTGTACCATAATTGGGGTTTGGACAAAAGAACGACACTTGTGGAAACTAAACTATGGGCTATTAATGGGCTTTATATTTGTTTAACTAAATGAAAGTTTGTTAATGTTAATATAAAGATTTACAATTGGGCGTCCCTATAAACTACCATATACACTCAATCGGATACGATGGGCGGGGTATTTATATGTACGAATAATCGTTCATTTAACCGGACACGGGAATGGATTAATAGCCACTAGAATAATTAAAACAGGGGTGAAATTACATTCAAGGGTAATTGGTGTAATTGTTAACAAAGTAGTAAAACCTTGGTTTACACGCAGTCGATAACCTGGTGTATTCATTAAACAAAGTATTAAAACCTTGTTACAATTCGAATCCCCAATTAGTTGGAATATTTATCTTCGGGTATAATAATAATTTGACAAGGACACTTGCAATTTATATTTATGACTGATGGACTGTTATGGACAAAAACCAGACGGACATATTGAATAATCCAGGACAAAGGACAATTAACCCATGGGCATAAAACTAAAATCAACACGTCAAACATCATGATTACGGAAGTTTAAATAAGCATAATTCTTTTATTTCATATTTTATTTCCTTTATTTTATATTTAATTGCACTTCTAATTATCGCACTTTTATTGTTATTTAATCGCACTTTTAATTATCGTACTTTTAATTATCGCAATTTAATTTTATCGCATTTTTATTATTCGAAATTTCATTATCGTTATTTACTTTACGCTTTAATTTAAAGTCTTGTATTTATTTTATATTTTACATTAGGTTTTAACTGCGACTAAAGTTTTAAAATCGACAAACCGGTCATTAAACGGTAAAAACCCCCCTTTATAATAATAATATTACCTATATATATATTTGTATTTTTATAAAAGTAAACTAATATAGCGTTGAGCTTTGTTTAAAGATTTCCCTGTGGAACGAACCGGACTTACTAAAAACTACACTACTGTACGATTAGGTACACTGCCTATAAGTGTTGTAGCAAGGTTTAAGTATATCCATTCTATAAATAAATAAATATCTTGTGTAAAATTGTATCGTATTTAATAGTATTTTCTGGTAAAAATTAATAGTATTTTATACCCCTCTGCTTTAACATCAATTCCGCTGCATAACTTAGAGATGTCTCAATCATGAAACTTTTATTTTGCATTCACAACTTATGTTATTTGAATAATGGCTTTGTAATGACCTCTGTGTCACGTTATCTTTTGTAAAACACTATGTTTTTATGAATGCAAACTGGTTTTCAAATAGCATGTTGTATTCAACCGTGTAAAGATCCTGTTGTTGACGAATCGTACACGATGGTTTTGTACGGGGCGTCACAGTCTCCTCTTTCTTCTTTGTCAAGTCAACTGCCGTTTTCCATTTCAGATTGGCATCCTTTAAATCAATTTCAATCCTTTTCAGCTTGCTGGCATTCTGGACAGCATTGTCAACAAGAGTTTCTTGAGCCTCTTGCATTTTTAAACCATGAAGTACATGGTGATTCAGAAGTACCAATGATGCAGCAGTAGATTGGCAGCTTTATTTAAGGGTCATTGCAGTTAGAGATGAAGAAAGATAGCAATCGTATTTCCCTACAAAATAAACATACATTCAAAAACTACAAGCAATGTGGACAATGCAAATAGATTTCCATTAACTAACTAATAATATGTACCTTCAGAAAATTGACAAAGCTGTCCGATTTGTTAACAGAATTTTCCAGAAAGCTTCTTAAGCCCGCCAGAGGGACAACGAAAGGCGGCTGAGAAGAAGACTAAGATTGTGTTGTACCTATTCTTGTCGAAGTTAATGGATTAGTAAAAGGAGGAGTCTCAAAGGTATTATCCTCATGTGTTTCTTCATCCTCCTCTTCATCATCATCTTTTTTAGCATCAACAGCTTTGTCACTCTTCTCACCACTAGCAGTGGTTTCAGCATCCTCTGCTGGCAAAATCAGTTCTGCAACATAGATAAATAACTTTACAGATTAGCATTAACAAATATTATAGACATTATTACACAGCATAAGTAAATTAACATACTTCTTTTCTTTGTCTGTTGGGAAGCTTTACCAGTTGCACGCTTCCACACAAGCTTTGTGCATTTACCAGTCTTCTTGGCGCTAGACGGTTTTGGTTTAGCCTCAATGATTTCAACATCAGATGAGGAAGGCTGTGTAGCATCATCATTACCGCCTTCCGTAGGCCGTTCAGGAATTTTTAACTGCTCCTCAAATTCAGTATCTTTAATTTTGTCCGCCTCAAGTTCTGCAGCAGTTTTTGGCCGGTCAGTAACAGTAAGGGAATCCAAATTGGCCTTCTTAAACACTTTAAAGACCTGCATTTCTTCTTCTGCAGAAGATGAACACATTCAATACAAAGTGTGAAGACCCATCCTAATCCATCCGGACGAAGTCCATATCGATTATAAACAATTCACAACAGTTGATTACATCGCGAGGTACTTGACCTCTATATGATACATTTTACAAACATTGCATTCATTTTTGAAAAGACAATCTTTCATTACATCGAAAGTTGACGGTATGCATACCATTTCATAATATATCTAACTATAATTGACTTAATAATAATCTTGATGAACTCAAAGACTCGAATGCAACGTCTTTTGAAATATGTCATGAATGACTCCAAGTAATATCTCTAAGATGAGCAAATGCACAGAGGAAGATTTCTTTCATACCTGAGAATAAACATGCTTTAAAGTGTCAACCAAAAGGTTGGTGAGTTCATTAATTTATCATAAATAATCATTTCCATCATTTTAATAGACCACAAGATTTCATATTTCCATTTCTCATAAACATACGTCCCATGCATAGAGACAAAAATATCATTCATATGGATTGAACACCTGGTAACCGACATTCACAATATGCATATAAGAATATCCCCATCATTCCGGGATCCTCCTTCGGACATGATATAAATTTCGAAGTACTAAAGCATTCGGTACTTTGGATGGGGCTTGTTGGGCCCGATAGATCTATCTTTAGAGTTCGAGTCAATTAGGGTGTCTGTTCCCTAATTCTTAGATTACCAGACTAAAAAGGGGCATATTCGGTTTAATAATCCAACCATAGAATGTAGTTTCATTTACTCGTGTCTATTTCGTAAAACAGTTATAAAAGCAGCGCATGTATTCTCAGTTCAAATATATAAAGGGTAAAAAGGCAAATGAAACTCACCTAATGTATTTTGTAGTAAAAATACATATGACTATATTGAACAATTGAACAATGAAGGGTTGGCCTCGGATTCACGAACCTATAACATTTGTATATTTATTAATACATATAATCGTATTCGAATGAATATATATATATATATATATATATATATATATATATATATATATATATATATATATATAAATTTATTAATTACATTATTTTTATATTAATAACATATATTTTTAATTTGTATGTACATTCAAATGGTTAATATTTTTATAGTTATATTAATATATTCATATACATACTTGTTTAATGTTATATTTAAAAATCGATAATTTGTTGTTTGTAAGTGTTTATATAAATAATTTTAGTAGGTTTTATATATATATATATATATATATATATATATATATATATATATATATATATATATATATATGTGTGTAGTTATAATATAAGTATAGTATATATAATAAATATATTTTATGTACAAAATATTTATTTGCTTAAAAATGATAGTTTCGATATTAACGATTTACTAATAATAATAATCATAACAATAATAATAATACCACTTTATTTATTTTCATTATACTAATAATACTAATAATAAGGATATTGTTAACAATGATAATTATGTTAATGATAATAATACTAGTATTTATAGAAAAGATACTAATACTAATGTTAGTGAAAATAATAATAATTTGCACTATTCTCTTAATAATAATAATTTTATTCATTGTTTTTATGTTTACATAATAATAATAATGATAATACATACATTAGTTTGTCCATAGATATCATAATAATAATTATAATAGCAATACTCTTAATTTTAACTATGATCATAATAATAATAATGATAACCATGATAATATTAGTAGTGATACTTATATTAATAATCTTATACAATTAATAATATTACTAATTCTAATAATAATGATAATTATAAAAATGATACTAACTAAAGATAATAAAATTTTTTATTGTTTTCATATTAATGATAATAATAATAATCCTAAATATGTTAATAATAATAATACATATATTAGTAATGATATTAATTTTTGTAATAACAAATATATATTATCATTGTAATCAAAATTACGATAATAATTATTAATGGTGACAATACTTTCATTAGTGAAGATAATAGTACTAATAACCATAACAATAACAATAACAATAACAATAATAATGATAATAATAATAAAAAATAATAATAATAATAATAATAATAAGATTACTACCTCAATAAAAAGTCCTTAAAAAAAATATATGCCACCGGCGAGAATCGAACCCGGGACCTCTCATATAATACCAACACCCTAGACCACTCATCTGATTCAGCTTTTCCTGATTTAATCCGTAACCCACAAGACTTAAACCCGCTATTTCTGTTATTATTTCATCACCATCTTCTTCGCTATTACAAGTCGACAGAGGCAATCAATCCATCTTAACAGCGAAGTAATACATCGATTTATGATTTGAAAATTAATTACAAACACTCTGTATTCATTGTTTTTAATTACCAGAACCAAAATGAACTAAAAATAAAAAATAAAAATCGTGACATTTTCCTGTTAACAACTCGATCATTGATTTAAAAATTTAGGTTGTTTCAGCAAATATTTACAACATTAATTGTGTTGTAAATGGATCATAGAAACTTTAGAAATTATCAATTCAACCAAAAACAAAACACAGTTGTTGAATTCGAGGATTGAAGAACCGTTTGACTTTTGAACTTAAATCTTTGACTCCTAAATTAAAACTCAGTTTAAAGAATTGGAGTTTGAGATTTGGTAGGTAGATCAAGTGAATGATTTTGAAGACAACTGCATTTATAATTTTTGAAATTGACTATCAAATCGAATTATGAATTTAAAGGTTGCCAAGAACAGGGCCGTTAGGTATGTTCTTCAATTTTCTGTTTTATTTTCAGTTTGTAGTGAATGAAATATGCTGGATGATTGAGGTTGGATTATAAATGATTGTAAAGAATTTCGAAGGACACTCAACTGATTTGTGGTGTTATTAAAGTCATGAGAATAATCAAACAGGAATCGAAATAATTATAAAAAAATAGAATTGAAAAATAAAAGTTAACTGTAATTGTCTGCAACTGATTTGGAATGAATCTGGTAGCGAATTTTGGAGTCCCAAATCAGAATAAAAATCGGCTTGATAGGTACTTGTAACCATTTCGTACGATTTTTATCTTTATTTATAGTTTATTTAATAATACCAATATTTAATAGATATATTAGTTTTAATAATAATAATTGTATTAATTATAATAATCATAATCACAATATTATTTATAAAGTATTAATAATAATAATTATGATAACAATGCTACTAAAGGATCATAATCTTTAAATTAGTAATAACGATACTAATAATAAATTGTATCATTTTCTAAGAATATTTATAATATTAATAATATTGCTAATATTAGTCATTATAATTAAAATTATAACTTAAATTCTAGTTATATTATTATTGACATTAACATTGATAAAATAAAAAAAATGTGACAAGTCGCATGTACCAATTTTTTTATAAAAAAAAAACAACACTCATAATATCAATATTATTATCATTATTAATATTTATTTTAATGATAATAAAAGTTATAATAACTATATTTTAATTTGTATTTACATATATTAATATTACATACTATTAATTATGTAATGTTTAAGAATTTTATGATACATACCATATATACATAATATTCATACCTTTTAACAACGTACATATATTAATAGTTATATATTCAAACTATTATGTGTAATTATATTTTTAAATATTAAGTTTTATGTATAAATTACATATATTAAAACAATTAGTCTCAAAGTATAACATTTGTTACTTAGTTCATATTGACAATTTTATACATTCGATTTACTTCTCCATTTTCAATTATCAATTTTACATATATGATTAGGTTTTCCTTCAATACAATTAAATCACATAATATTTCAGTAATATAATTATTTTATAATATATAATTATTTATATGTAAAGTTATATATATATATATATATATACATATATATATATATATATATATATATATATATATATATATATATATATATATATATATATATATATATATATATATATATATATATATATATATATATATATATATATATATATATATATATATATATCTATTTACGATTTAAGGTTCGTGAATCATCGGGCATGGTCAAGGTCAAATGTATACAGGAACACAGTTCAAAGTTTTTGGAATTCAGTTTAACAGACTTTGCTTATCGTGTCGAAATCATATAAGATTAAGTTTAAATTTGGTCGGAAATTCCTGGGTCATCACACAAAGCATATAAGAATACATTTTACAATGACATAATACAAGTATATCATATTTATAAAATTCCTACCACAGCCTTTCCAGTGTAGCACTGGTGCAAATTCAGCACACCAGCTGTCACTCATCCCACAACGGACTAAAATGGCTTCGTTATCAGCATATGAACGTTGTGGAAGTTTCAACGACTTCCACTCTTCAACAGTTGTTCTTTCGTCATCAGACAATATGATTGATTTACTTACTCCTATTTTGATTTTCCTCCATTTCCGAATATTTTCCTAATTATCCTGGATAACCCTTTCGTTGACAAAAAAGAAGGGTTCTTTTCATCTTTTTAAAGAGGTTTCTTTTGTTACAGTGAAAGCTTTATTAACTTTACAATCAAAAGTATACCAGCATTTGCTCATCAGTCGAGTTCTAAATAACTCGTGAAAAACATTTATACTGGAAATTTTATCAACAGCGTTACAGTACAATTCAAAAAGCACAATTTTTTGTAACCCAAGTGGATGAATTTGGCTAAGGCCAATCCTATAATGAGATAGAAATTGTTGAAGGAAAACAATGGGAGGAATACGAAGGTTACCTATAGTAAGTTGAAGCTTATACAATGTAATCATCTTTTTGGGAGGATTGTTTGCTCTATCACTAGGAGAAGGAACCATGGGATTCAACAATCTAAGATTCCTATAATCTATACATAGTTTATCTATTTCGGCTTCGGTAATACTTGACGAAATAGTACTCACATCGCGATTGTCTTTTTGGGAAGAAGTGCTGCTGGATTCGGCCATGGTAGTATGAAAAATAAAAATTCAAGCAGAAGAGAAAGATGAGTGATCACTGGCCTTGCACTTAACAGATCGTTAATGAATAATTGCAGTTATCTTCACAGCATATAATCAGTTTTTGAAAAAGGAAAAAGAAAAAGGGAACGGTCTATTTATAGTCAAGTATATTGATAATGAAGGGATAAGATTGACACAGGTGTATGGGCCAGATCAATTGGACAATAATTTAAATTTTGAAAATAAATCAAAAAGATTATGGGGGCAATTTCATAATTGAAATGTGACGTCAGAGCAGGAAAGCAGACGGATAAAGCAGTTTTATGGCTTCGAGGAAAAAGAGCATCTTTTATTTTTTAGTTTAACGACTTTATCTTTTACAAAAATAAAGACTTTAAACTGGGAGGACTTAATGGTGTATCCTTGGGATACACGCATAAAAACAACATTTTTATACAGAAAAATGAATTAAAGAGTACAAAATATAATAAAATTTGGCGGTTTTCAGTGTTTGCCGCCCAGCATACAGCAGGCCGCCCAGCGTCAAGCGTAAGCCTTGCAAGAAGCTTCTATGTTTAAGCCCTTTAACTCAGCGCGTGAATGGCACGCAGCCACGTCTGCACACGCCACCGACCTTTCGGATATTTCGTGTAACAGAACCACTCATTAATAGACCCCCTGGGTCAACACATTTCACATCTGAACTTCAGTCAGAGAGAAGTACACTTTCTCTCTCACACAGTTCTTTCTCACTCTAAACGCACATTAGCCGCTTAGCAGCAATACGCTAGACGGATCAATTACAAATTGATCCCCAGATTGATTGAGGCCACCTCACGGATCTCTCATCCATGTTCCGGGTCTGCAGAGATTATTTCTCGAGGACAAACAACAATCAACATTATACGCCACAAGCTGAGCATCTATTGTCTTGTACTGGTACCTTACAGCCGCTATACGGAAAATCGTACCAACACCCCCAAAGTAGAAAGCCTCGCGTTTTAATGCCTAATAATAATATGGATAACTCCGTATACAATAACGTTAAGTCACCCAAATTACTCTCTACCGCTCAACCTATCTTCTTCCCTTCTTTGCAATTGAAACCCTAATCAAAGTATATTCTTCAATCAATTTTCATGAGGAAAAATTTAAAAACTGAATTGTATGGCAATTTTATATATCAATTTTCAGCAGGAAAAATTTAAAAACTGATAATTATCATCAAATCTAAAACATCACCGTATACATCAAAGTTAAAGATAGAGAAAGGGATTATTTACCGATGCCGGATAGAGTATAATCCGATTTGACTAGGATCGTAAGTAGATCGGATGGAAGTGAACCAGGTTTCTGTGTAAGTGATGGAGAAGGTGGTGTTGGTGATAAGGTCTGGGGGTGGGGTTTTTTCTACGGAGTACATTGGGTAGGTGGTAACAGTATAACATTAATAAGTGGTCTTTGTAGCCAATAGGAATGTAGCATATTTATGAAAATTAGTATACTCCGTATATTATAATGGGTGGGGGTATTGGGTGGTATCTTATTTGGCCTTTTAATGCAACATAAGGGGACATAAGAGGGGCATATTTGTCATTTAAAGGAACCATATTTGTCATTAAAGGAACATGTGAATTGATGATTGGATCTTTGAATAAAAAGAAAAAGGAAAAGGGAAAAAATAAATGTGAAATGACATATGAGTAAGAAGGGAACGGTAAATCTAAGAGGGGGAGTAGTAACTTTGTGTTTTAGTATATATTCAATTCTAGGGGTGGACAGTTTGGACGTTGGCACAACATAACCAAATTTTATTGGTTGATAAAGATCAAAGTAAAATAGAAAATAGAAATAAAAAAGCACATTTGAGGAGAAAGTAAAATGACGTAAGTATCCTTAAAAATATTGTGAAAGGACAATCTAATCCGAATGGAATAGTAACCGTAGAGGGAGTGGGCAACTATGTGTATTAGTATGTATGGATAATGTATAGGGATAATAAGCTCTTGGTTGAACCTATTCGAACACCTTATACTAGAATATTACTTGCTCGTTCAAAATAAAATGTGCTTTCGTAGCTGACAATGATGTTAGAACCAATATTTGGTCATACACTATATAAACAATAATATTCAAACAAATATTTATTCGAACACAATCGACTGTGTTCAAATAAATATTTGTTCAAACACTGTATAAACAACTGTGTTCGAACTAATATTTGTTCGAACATAATTGCCGGGTACCATAACATATTCAACCATGAACGGCGTACGAACAAGTTCAACTAATAATTGGCTCGAACCAATGGTGTAATTTGTCAAATTTTTTATTTTTTTTAAAAAGTGTATATTGTTATAATTCAGTAGGCTTATAACTACCTTTAGTGGTTTGATTCTTGATGTTATAATTCAGTAGGCTTATAACTACCTTTAGTGATTTGATTCTTGATTATAAATACTAATAATGAAGTGTAAGAACAAAGATGATAATGGAGAGAAAGAAAGAAACACTTTGTAAGTGTGAGAAATGGTGCAAGTTTAATGCTTGCATTCATGGCTATTTATAGCAAAAATATCACAAGTTTAGGTAATACAATAATATTACTTTTGTGTATCAATAATTGACTATCCATTTATATATATATATATATATATATATATATATATATATATATATATATATATATATATATATATATTTATATATTATAACACTCCCCCTTGGATAGCAATTTTGTTTGTTGAAGATCAACTGTAAGTTACTGCCTCGTTAAAAACTTTGCTAAAGAAAACCCAGTGGGAAAAACTTTAGCTAAGGAAAAAAGAGTGCAGCATGGAGTTGACTCCCCCTCAAGTAGACATCGCTTCGGTTGTTACATCTTTTGAAAATGTCTCATGCCAATGTTATGAACGTGTGTTCTGAAAATAGCAGTTGGAAGTGCTTTCATGAAAAGATCAGCAGAGTTTTTGCTGGATTGAACATATCTCATTTCAATCTCGTTGTCCTTAATGAGATTTTGAGTGTATGAGAAGAATCTAGGAGGTATGTGTTTGGTTCGGTCACTTTTGATATACCCTTCTTTCATCTGTGCTATGCAAGCTGCATTATCTTCATAGATAATTGTTGGACTTTTATCGCGTTCTAGTCCACAAGAATCAGTAATGATTTGTGTCATTGATCTCAACCAAAAACATTCCCGAGTAGCTTCATGTAATGCAATCACTTCGGCATGATTTGATGATGTAGCAACAAGTGTTTGTTTTTGAGAACGCCATGATATTGCAGTACCTCCATTTAGGAATACATATCCAGTTTGAGATTTAGCTTTATGTGGATCAGATAAATAACCTGCATCAGCATAACCAACCAAATCTTGTTTTGATTCGTTAAAATAAAATAATCCTAAATCAGTAGTTCCTCGAAGGTATCGAAATATGTGTTTGATCTCATTCCAGTGTCTTTTGGTAGGAGCAGAGCTGAACCTTGCCAACAAATTAACTGCAAAAGAAATGTCAGGTCTTGTACAATTTGTAAGATACATAAGAGCTCCAATTGCACTAAGATATGGTACTTCTGGTCCAAGAATATCTTCATGATCTTCACATGGATGAAATGGATCAGTTTCAACATTGAGTGATCTAACAACCATAGGAGTACTTAATGATTTTGCCTTGTCCATATTGAAACATTTCAAAATCTTTTCAGTATATGTTGTTTGATGTACAAGTAAACCATTAGGCATATGCTCAATTTGTAAACCAAGGCAATACTTGGTTTTTCCGAGATCTTTCATTTCAAATTCTTTCTTTAAAAGTTGAATGGCTTCATAGATCTCTTTATTTGTACCTATGATGTTAAGATCATCAACATAAACAGCTATGATCACATATCCGGATGTTGTTTTCTTAATGAAAACACAAGGGCAAGTAAGGTTATTTGTATACCCTTTGCTTATCAAGTAATCACTTAATCGGTTATACCACATACGTCCCGATTGTTTTAACCCATATAAAGATCTTTGTAATTTAATCGAATACATTTCTTTGGGTTTTGCATTTGATGCTTCTGGTACCTTAAATCCTTCAGGTATCTTCATATATATATATATCACTATCAAGTGATCCATATAGGTAAGCAGTCACAACATCCATGAGATGCATTTCTAAATTTTTAGAAACTGCCAGGCTGATTAAGTACCTAAAAGTAATTGCATCCATAACAGGGGAATAAGTTTCTTCATAATCAATTCCCGGTCTTTGAGAAAAACCTTGAGCTACAAGTCTAGCTTTATACCTTGTAACTTCATTTTTCTCATTTCTTTTTCGGACAAAAATCCATCTGTATCCTACAGGTTTCACATCTTTAGGAGTGAGAATGATGGATCCGAAAACTTTTCTTTTATTGAGTGATTCTAATTCAGCTCGTATTGCTTCTTTTCATTGAGCCCAATCATGTCTATTTTGACATTCAACCATAGATGTTGGTTCTGGATCATCATCATTATTCATGATGTCATATGCAACATTAAATGAAAATTTCTCATCAAGATTTTTCATTTCATTTCGGTTCCATAATATTTTTGAATATACATAATTGATTGCAATTTCTGTATTGACATCATCAATCTCCTCTGCAGTAGGAGTACTGATTTGTGGTTCTTCATGAACACTTTCTTTTACTTCATTATCAGCTGATTTTCTTTTTCGAGAATTTTTATCCTTTGAACCAATTGGTCTTCCACGTTTCTGACGTGGCAAAGATTCATGAGTGACGTTATTGCCAGCTTTTGGAATTTCAATTCGAGCTGGAGTATTTACTGCTGGTATATATGATTTTGTCACCGTTTTTGTATCTGTAAATGCATCAGGCAATTGATTTGCAAGTTCTAGTATATGCATTATCTTTTGAACTTCTGTCTCGCATTCTTTTGTGCGAGGATCAAGATACTTTAATTGAGGTTCACACCATGAAACATCATTTTCTTTATTTTTTATTTCTCCCCCTAATCTAGGGAACAATGTTTCATTAAAATGACAATCAGCAAAACGTGCTGTAAAAACGTCACCTGTCATAGGTTCAATATACCTTAATATTGAAGATGTTTCATATCCAACATATATTCCCAACCTCCTTTGAGGACCCATTTTTGTACATTGTGGTGTCGCAATTGGAATATACACTGCACAACCAAATGTTCTAAGATGGGAAATATTTGGCTCTTGACCAAAAGCAAGTTGTAGGGGGGAATATTTATGACTTGCACTTGGTCTGATGCGAATCAATGCAGCAGCATGTAAAATTGCATGACCCCATATAGATACAGGGAGTTTTGTTCTCATTATCAATGGTCTAGCGATTAACTGTAAACGTTTAATCAATGACTCGGCTAAACCATTTTGTGTATGCACATGAGCAACAGAATGTTCAACAACAATTCCTATAGACATGCAATAGTCATTAAATGCTTGAGATGTAAACTCACTAGCATTATCAAGTCTCACCTTTTTAATGATGTAATCAGGAAAATGTGCTCTCAATTTAATAATTTTGGCAAGAAATTTTGCAAATGCCACATTACGGCTTGATAACAGACAAACATGAGACCATCTACTAGATGCGTCTATTAGGACCATGAAATATCTAAATGGTCCACATGGTGGATGAATTGGTCCACAAATATCACCTTGAATTCTTTCAAGAAACATTGGTGATTCTTTCTCAACCTTAAGTGGTGAGGGTCTAGTTATCAATTTTCCAAGAGAGCAAGATATACATGGAACCATTGTATCATGAAGGATTTTTCTATCCTTCAGTAGATGTCCATGTGTACATTCAATAATTCTTTTCATCATTGTTGATCCTGGATGGCCCAATCTGTTATGCCATAAATTAAATACACCAGGATCAATATACTTTTCTTTAATCACCATATGTGCTTCTGGTACATTTATATGTGTATAATGTAATCCAGAATTAAGTCTTGGCAGTTTTTCAATCACGTGATTCTTGTTAGTGATACTTAAATATTTCTCATTTTCTGCCGTTACTGACTGATAATCATATCCATTAAGGTATATGTCAGAAAAACTCAATAAATTTCTGCTTGACTTAGGAGAGAATAAGGCATTATTAATTAAAAATGTTGTACCGTTTGGTAATATGAATTTTGCCTTTCCTATCCCTTCTATCAAGTTAGCAGCACCTGATATTGTATGTATAGTTCCTTCCGTTGGTTTCAAATCAATGAAATATTTTTCAGATTTAAGTATAGTGTGTGTAGTACCACTATCTGCTATACAGAGATCTCCACTACTTGATTGATGTTGTGTTCCAGCAGAATTCATATTAAACTTCATATATAAGAAACAAACAGTAAGTATATAAATGTTACACAAAATGTTTATTACACACAAATAGATAAAACTGAAACATTTGACATACATAGAATTGAAACATCAAACATAGAACTGGAACATTTGATAAAACATATAGAACTGAAACATTTGAGAAAAAAATGATGACAAAGGTTAAATCGTTTTATTTATAAAAGAAACATATTAATTTAATTCAAGAAATCTTCATATAAATCAGATGGTTGCTCAGTGATTGTTGGATCAATATTATCCACAAAATTTACTTCCTTTTCTTTACCTTTCAGCGAATCTTGATACATCTTAACAAGATGTTTAGATGTTCGGCAAGTATTAGCCCAGTGGCCCATTCTACCACATCTGTAACAAGATTTTTCAGAATTTTTAGAAGAATTTTCTTCAACATCTTGTTTAGTGGGCTTGTTTTGTGGTTGATATTTATATTTTCGTGGATTATTATTTCTTTGACCACCACGGCCATGACCACGACCACGTTCTCGCCCATTACCATTACCATAAGGATGGTTTCTACCATAGTTATGGCATTTGGCATGATGATGGTAATGGTTATTATAACCACGACCTTGCCCGCGTCCTTGTCCCTGTTTATAATTATTTGCAGTATTTGCTTCAGGGATTGCAAGGGTACCAGTAGGAAGGGATTGCTGATTTTTCATTAATAGCTCATCATTTTGCTCTGCAACTAAGAGATATGAATTAAGTTCAGGATATGTTTTGAACTTTAGCATTCTCAAATTTCTTTGCACTGTGATGTTTGCAGCATTCATTGTGGAGAAAGTTTTCTCCATCATGTCTGCCTCACTTATTTCATGTCCACAGAATTTAAGTTATGAACATGTATTATACAGAGCTGAGCTATATTCATTTACTTTCTTAAAGTCTTGGAACCTTAATGTTCTCCATTATTCCATAGCAGCTGGAAGTAAAATTTCTCTTTGATTATTGAATCTGCTTTTGAGACCTTCCCATAAAACATGGGGATCTTATACAGTCACATAATTATTTTGTAAGCATTCATCAATATGTTGATGAATAAAGCAACATGCCGTTGCTTGTTCTTTTTCAGAACAAGTGTTATTTTCATTTATGACTTCAAGAATGCCCATTGATTTAAGATACATTTTTACTTTTATAACCCATGGCATGTAGTTGTTTCCAGTTGATTCTAAAGGAGTAAATTTAAGCTTTTCCAGATTCGACATTTTCTATTAAAACAAACAACATGATAAATTATAGTCACTTTATATTCATAAGTATATAAACATTAAACATAAATTTAATATAACATAAATGATAAGTAGGTGACAGTGTCGACCATATGTAAGCAATCATTAATAAATGTTATATAACATAAATATAAATATTAGTAAACATAAATGATAATTAGGTGACAGTGTCGGCCATATAAATGTTAGATAATAGAAATATAAATGTTAGTAACATAAATGATAATTAGGCGACAGTGTCGGCCATATAAATGTTAGATAATTGAAATATAAATGTTAGTAACATAAATGATAATTAGACGACAGTGTCGACCATATATTATTCAGGTGGTATAACCGACCATATATCATTTAGGTGGCAGAGCCAACCATAATTAGTATTAAGATTATCATGCTGATAACGTGTTATAATTCAGTAGGCTTATAACTACCTTTAGTGGTTTGATTCTTGATGTTATAATTCAGTAGGCTTATAACTACCTTTAGTGATTTGATTCTTGATTAAGAATACTAATAATGAAGTGTAAGAACAAAGATGATAATGGAGAGAAAGAAAGAAACACTTTGTAAGTGTGAGAAATGGTGCAAGTTTAATGCTTGCATTCATGGCTATTTATAGCAAAAATATCACAAGTTTAGGTAATACAATAATATTACTTTTGTGTATCAATAATTGACTATCCATTTATATATATATATATTTATATATTATAACATATATTTTAATATAAAGGATTTTAAAGAGGGTATTTTGGGTAATTTTTCATTTTAAATTCATAAATTAAATATGGATAATGGAAATGGATATTTAAACAAAGGCCCAACAGCCCAATTTTGTTATTTTACAGAGAAGCTGGGTGTTGTCTAGATTTCGTCCTCATTCTCTGCCTGATTTCCTTATCTTATTCTTCTCTCTATCTCTCACTTTCTTCTTCTTCTCTTTCAAATTTTATCACCACCGATTCTGTTCATCTTTTTTTTATTTTTTTCTGTTTTTTGAATATATAATATAATATATGAATTATTATCATATCCTCAAATGTACGCATGAATCTATGTATACAATTATCATTATCATTAATACATGTATGTATCTATATCATCTGTAGCTGAAAACATGTCCTGTTTGCTCCCTCAATTCAAGTGCTTACCTGATTCCTTTTCAATTCAATTCAAATCCTACACTCACCATTCTCATAATCAACGTAAGCTTTCATATCGTCACAATTCTTTTATATATACATTTTAAGTTATATTGCAAGTAGTTTATATGTTGATAATTAGATTTATGAACTGTAATTGAGCTGATTTGGTTAGCATTTATTTATAGTTCTTTACAAAAATGTTGATTTCTCCAATGTGGAAATTAAATGATTCTGTTTTGAAATTAAAATATATAAGGATTTCAGTTCTTTAAATTTATTATCATACATAAATCAGCAAGCGTCGATTTATTGGCGTCTTGACGGCTGTTTAGAGCCTAAATTGAATTCCAGACAGGATTTAAAACCCATGGAAATTTGATTCTACCATTTTAATGGCGTCTCAATTTTATTTTTAATTTTATTTTACAATTTTTTTTAAAAAAATCCTACTTATTGGCTGGAGGTTCACTCGAAATCAATATCTCTATCCGTCGAATAGAGAGAGGGATGATTTTCTCTACTTTTGAGAGTGTTTTTTCACTCTGGGTGGAGGAATGACTTGTTTTTATTCTCGGATAGGGGGAAGGATTGTCTATATCTCACCTCCCCATACACCACTCATGTGGTATTGGGTTTTGTTGTTGTTGTTGTTGTTGTTGTTGTTGTTGTAAGGATTTCAGTTCCTTATACTATGGAAATATCTGCTGAAGTTACAAAATTAATATCTTTTATATGTACACACATACATATGTACATATGTCATATATGTATGCTTTGGATTGATACTAGGGAATTAATGGAATTTTCTGAATTAGAGAATATTATTTCATTATTGTTACATATACATATTTGTATAGTGCAACAATAATGATTATTTATTATTTATTTTTAGCTGTATGCATCCTGATAAACGAATGCATGATCTCTGCTAGTATGATTAAACTATACTTTTACTTCCATATGTACATCCATTTGATCCTTTTTAGAGTACTTTATTCAACTAAAAGAAACTCAAATACACTGGTAAAAAATGGTCTAATATTTGGAGAAATTGGATCTTATGTTAACTTGTTTTAAGAACTTGATTTCTTTGCAGTTGGTAGTTCACCTTTAGGCTTGTACTATGAATCTATGATCAAACTTGTAGCTTTGTTACATGAATGAGACTTTTAACTTGATTATTATCTTCCTTGAAGACTCTTCTAAGCTTATTTGACATAAGTTTACTTTTTTTTTTTTTTTTTTTTTTTTTTTTTTTTTTTTAAAGTTGGGATCACCCGACAAAGTCATGCTTATGAAGGTTATGAGTTGTAGGTTAATGCCATTAAGTTTACAGGAGCTTTGGTTATTGGATTTGCCCCTTAGGATTACTAGAAGTCACTATACTTAATTAATGCCATAGATTACCTTTATGACATGAGACCATAACTATAACTATACTTTTTAAATAGGAAATTCTGAAAACTTGTACCGTGTGTCGTAAGATGTGATTATTACGTATATAAACACTTTTAATCTAGTAAAATATGCAATAATCAGAAGTTAGAAATAATAAATGCAAGTTGGTTGGTGGTGAACTTACCAGAAATGGACGTTGCTTAATGATGTTATGAGTAGTGTGTAAAACAACATCATGTTAATAGTTTTCTATGAAACTTGTTGAAGGCGTAACCTTACAACGTACCGTCTTACACTACTTTAACAAAAGTGTAATGATGGAGTCATGGAGGTGTTATGAAAAATGATTTATTTATTTTAGTGCTAATTTGTTTAACTTATTATTAGAGTTTTTATATTATCCATAATTTTCATTGTCATTTTTTTGCCAGTTTGTAGTATTACAGTAACAATAGTATCTTATCATCCAGTTTTATCACCTATTTATTCCCAAATTCATTACTACTTTCACACCAGTATGTGATAATCCTAATGTAGGGATGTTTTGCAGCTTTAGTTTATATGCTTTATTTTTCCACACAATTGATTTTGATCTTAATGTTATAACTTGGTTTAATTGCAGCAAAATGTAAAGAGCCTATTTTTCCCCCGACTCGGTGCATTTTATCAACTACAGCACCACCTGTATCAACAGATTCTACAGTGCTAAACTTAGAGAAATTAAAACTGTCATCTTTAGATGTTCATTCAAATTCAGGTGTTGTTGATAGACAATGGTCATCCTCATCGACATCAACAGCCGGATTACTTGATCTTGAAAAATTTCACCTTCCACCTTCAGATTCTTGTTCAAATTCTATTGCTGGGAGTCGACCATGGGCCTATTCTGATGCAGCAGGTCAGGTCAGAATCTGCTAATGGGTCAAAAGGCCAACTTTTTTGCATTACTTATTAAGATAAATAGGTCCGCTAAAATTTTTATTCGCTATTATTTGAACCTTTTTAGGTAGATAAAGGAACAAGTTTTCCACCAGAGTTCGTCACAAATGAATATGCTGATGCAGCTTCTGAAGCAATTGCGTTAGCTAGGGCTGCAGTAAAGGTTGCCAAGAGTGCAGCAACAATGATGATGAACCATAAGAGCCCAAAAGGGTTAGAAGTCAAAGAAAAAGTCAAGTTACCCGATTCTGATATTTCCATAAACAAGCCCGAGTCACAATTCTTGGAAGAAGATGGGCCCACAATTGAAGAACTTCAATTTCTTGAAGAACAGCTATCTGCTAGTATAGCAGTGAGATCAAAACGTCAAGTGGAACGAAAAGAGAGGAGAAGTAGAGCAACAGAAAAGGCTGAAGCGGGAATTGTGTCGATAAAATCTGCTTCAGCGGCTCGAGGGCGGGTGGCCCACACTACTGTGGCGACAAAATCAGGTTTGAGCAGAAGACGTGGTGAGAGAAAGGATGTGTTGGCTTTTTTGGGAGGTATGACAAATGCTAAGCTTCTAACTGCTGCAGAGGAAGTAGAACTTTCTAAAGGGATACAGGTATGACCCAAAACTTTTTTCTTATGTATTGTTTTTTATACTAAACATCAGCATGTCAAATATGCTAAAAAAATATACAATTTGGGTAACTTTGGATCATTTGACTCATTTTGTTATTAGGTAATCATGCTGATGTGATCCTTCGACCTGCAATAGATAAAACATAACCCTAGTTGAGCTATTTATAAGTCAATGGGTCAAAATTGTTCCCTCTTGTTCTGATAAAAACGTTTCAATGTTCTTATTTAATAACTCTTATCCGTATTCTGAAGTTCGTAACTTCCTGTTGCATAGAATTGTGATCTTTCGTTGTTAAGATTTGATATAGGGACTTAAGATAATCAATTATTTTGTTTAGTATCATCCATGTGTAAGTTTCTTGTTTATGCAGGACCTGTTGAAGTTACAAGAAGTTCATACAGCTCTGGAGACACGTTTTGGGGTGCCACCTACTTTTGCGGAATGGGCTTCGGCAGCCGGGATTGATCATGTACAATTAGGGAGACGTTTGCATCATGGTGAAGAATGCAGGGACAAAATGATTAGGAGCAATATACGCCTTGTTATATCTGTTGCTAGAAGTTATTATGGAACAAAAGTGCATCTTCAGGATATTGTTCAGGTATGCATCCAACGTTATTAGATGAGCAAGTCAGGTTGGGTGTCAGTCGAAACAGGCCGAGTCGGCTTGACCAACAAAACAATTTTCTCATTTTGGAAAAAAATCATAAATTTGTAATTCCTTTGTGATATGATCGCAAAGCAATGTCATAACTATATGTATGCATATACAATACACTGACAGCCCAAGTTGACCTCATATAAGCAAATGGGTTGAAATTGCCAACTATATCTGCCATCTGTGTTGATATCAATGCTTCTCTCAGGAAGGAATCCGAGGGTTGGTGAAAAGTGCAGAAAAATTTGACGCTTCGAAAGGGTTCAAATTTTCAACATATGCACATTGGTGGATAAGACAAGCTGTTCAAAGGTCCCGTGCTGAACAAAGCAGAATAATCCATGTTCCTGTAAGAAAATTAGTGTCTTTAACAATGAGTTACATATTTGATGTAGTGGAATCTTTATATTTGGCTTTTATCATATATATGCCTGGTTAGCTGAAAGTTTCTTTTTTGTTTTTTGTTTTTTTTTTTTTTTTTTTTAATTTGCTTGTTGGATGAGACAGTATTATATGGTGGAGGTGCAATCTAAGGTGAATGAGGCAAGGAATCGATTAGATAAGCAGCTTGGAAGAAAACCGACCCGTGCTGAAATTGCTGTAGATACAGGTCTTTCAATTAAAAGGATTCAATCTGCAGAACAAGCTCCTAAGCCAGCTCGATCTATTGATATTCCTGTTGGCCATGATAACAATACCAAACTCACGGTTTGTCTTATTTCTATTCTTTTTCCCATTTGAGAAATTTATTACATTCTTGCCATCCATTTCCCTCGATAGGTGGCATTATCGTCTGATCAGGGATTTGGAAATGGGTCAGTGTGGGTCATCTTAATACGGGTCATTTTTTATTTTAGGACCTTATTGATGATCCTGATCAAGAGACACCAGAGGAGATATTGATAAAGCAAACTATGTCAGAGGATTTAGATAAGGTGTTGAATACACTAGGTGAAAAAGAACAAAAAGTAATTAGATGGCGGTTTGGGCTAAAAGATGGTACAACAAGAACGTTGCAAGAGATCGGGGATGTAATGGGTATAAGTCGTGAGCGGGTCAGACAGATTGAAATGTGTGCATTTCGTAAATTAAGGAACGTAGATAGAACCGAGATTTTAAGACAATACTTGCCTCAATAATAATAAGATTTTATGCCACACAAATGCTAAAGGTAGAATATATACAAGGGCGGAGCCAGAAATACTTTTCATTGGTGGCACAAATTATTTAACTTATTTCAAAATCATACCTATTTAAAAATAAAAAGGAATAATACAGTAAGTATATCTATAAACATATGTACGATTAACAAACGGAACTTTCTCCCTTCAACAACTTAGTCGTCACAATATATCTATAAAATTGTTCTTCATATATTAGTCAGTAAAACCCAAGTTGTGTAATTATATTATTAAAAATTGAGATTCTGATTCCTGAATACAAATATTTTTATACAATTTACTTGTTATTGGCGTAATATTACACAATGGGCTGGATTCTTATCATAAAATTAATTGTTATTGGGCCAATGACACAAAAATAAGTGAATGAGTGGTGTCACAATGGTAAAATGATAGGGTCACATAATTAAAAGTTAACAAAATATACACTACTGAGTCATTTGTCACCTCATTCTCAGTGGTGGCACATGCCCCCAGTGAGTATAAGCTACCTCCGCCTCTGAATATATATATATATATATATATATATATATATATATATATATATATATATATATAGGGGCATGATCAATGGGGAAGTAACCAATCGGGGGAAGCGGAGGGAAGCATTTTTTTTTTTTTTTCGTTTTTTTTGAATTTTTTTTTCCGGCATCAAGATCACACGAAAATATGAACATTTAGAAGAGACACTTCGTGATGAATGTTATTATTTAGGCGGGAAAACGATCGACAAAAATAACATTCAAGATAATATTGTTCGTGAAGAATATGAACGTTTTTTTTTCCATGTTTTGTGAAGTAAAATTTAGCCCGATTTAGAGTTTAGGGTTTAGGGTTTTGGGTTTAGGGTTTGGTGTTTTGGGTTTATTCCATAAACCCAAAACACCAAACCCTAAACCCTAAACTCTAAACCGTTCGTGTTAAAAACTCAATCTAAATCCTAAATCTAAACCCTAAATCTAAACCCTAAATTTCTAAACCCTAGTATCTAAACCCTATAAACCCTAATATCTAAACCCCAATAGCTAAAACCTCAACATACGCTCGAAAAATACGATAATTATTATATATTACTTCTTCGAGCGTTTTCCCGTCAAAATAAAAACATTTATCACAAAGTGTCTTTACTAAATGTTCATATTTTCATTCCATCTATAATTTTCGTGAACAAAGTTTTTTCAAAAAACGAAAAAAAAAGTTTTTGCTTCCCCCCGATTGGTTACTTCCCTCTTGATCCTACCAATATATATATATATATATATATATCCAAAAGTGTACAGGGAAATCTTCTGCACGGAAAGGTATTCGGGTCGAGTTAAGCAGCTTTCGTGTGGACTCGGGTTGTGACCTTGTTGCGAGATGAGTAACTTTACTGACTGTTGCAAGACTCGGTCTTTTTTTTTTTTTTTTTTTTGTCATTTTGGTCTTGATTGATTTTGCTTATTCTTGATCTTCTTTCTTGCCAATGTATTGTATATTATCAGGATGTATGGTTCTTTATTCATGAATACTATGCAAAATATTTTAATTTAGCTGTTCTTTCCACTAAATAACCAATGATTAATCATATATTATTTTATTTATATATTCATATATTTTATATAAATAAAATATATAATACATATTTCAATATTATTTATTAGACTTATTGTCGACGTTCAGTGGCGAGTTTAGTGTTAAGCCTGTGGGGTCACGGCACACCACTAGTTTGAAACTTTTTAGTAGAAAATACTTTTTAAATTGTATAGGACACCACTAAATTTAACTGAAGGACCCCATATATTTTTTAGATTTATAGTTTTCCTTTTGAATTGTGTAGGACACCACTAAATTTAACTACTTGGACACCATATATATTTTCCAAATTTTTATATTTTTAAAAGTAAACTACCATTAAAATAACATTCAAATATATTTAATAGTGAACAAAATTTTTGGGACCCCATTAATATTTAATCCTGAAATCGCCACTGTCGACGTTTCTAGTTTCATATTGTTTTGAGTTGCATACTATTCAACATGTTATGCTAAACTAGCTTTTCATCTAACATAATCAAATCAACTTGTATAATAAGTCTCATGTTTATGGTGTGTCTGTTAAGACCTTCATAACTGCACGAATGGCATGTTACCGTTAAATAAACATAAATATTTAATACTGAATACTGAATAGACCTTCATAAGCTTAAAGATGTTGCAATTCAAACAGGGTGTAGTTATGGGTCGCTCCCGTTAATTCATCTTGGTATTTTCACGGGGCAAATATGAACCTCACCTGACCTGGATTTGGTATCCTTTGACCAACAAGTTTAGTGCTAAACATTTATCTAAAGGTGGAAGACTTAGTACTTATAAAATCCAAGCTTGGGAGTTTAGGTGCTTATTACTTACTGATTCAAGTGCAGCCAGCCAAATGTACAAGATGATGTGATTATAAGGAAGTAGAAGTCCTACTTCCCCTAAGTAGACTGTTCTCCGTTGTTATAATAGAAATATTACAAATTATGCCGATAATAAATGCTGAAAAGCTGGTACTAGAATAGTATATCACTCTGTTACCATTTTTGCTCATACAGGATAATTCTAACATGTCTAGCTGCATATCTGTATATCTGGGACAAGCATTTCCAGCAATCCAGACATATATAGCGAGGAAAATTGGCGAGTTATTTCCACAAATAAGCTAATGCGTGTTTTTTTTTTTTTTTTTTTTTTTTTTTTTTTTTTTTTTAAGGGCAGTAAAATATAATAATAATAATAATAATAAATGTTGGATTTGTTATAGTTTTAGATTAATTTAATTTAATTAGTGATTATTCTTTAATTGATGAGGGGTGATTAGTGTGAATTAGTGAATATATAAGAAGATTTCTTTTAGGAAGTTGAATGTGTATTATTGAGATTGTTTGTGTGTTGTGTGTTGAGTACATAGATTTTGCAAGGCCTCTTGGCTATTTATAGACTCCAATGAGTCGGTCATGAAGCTTCTAGCTTCTACTAGTTCATGTAGCAACTTCTAGTAATTACTTTACAAATATCTACTACTAGTTCTAGTTAATTCTAATAAATATCTACTAAATACAATTAGTTAATTTTAGATTGCTCTAGAAATACAGTAATATTTCAACACTCCTCCTTAATGTATTTCGATGTTACTCCGAGCATGTTACGTAGGAACTCGAACTTGGGTCTTGGTAGTGCTTTAGTGAAAATATCTGCAATCTGCTCCTCAGTTTTGCAGTATTTTAATTCGATGTCTTTTTTGGCACAGCTTTCTCGCAGAAAGTGATATTTGATGTCAATATGTTTTGTTCTGCCATGGAACACTGGATTCTTTGCCATCGCAATTGCAAACTTGTTGTCGCAATATATCTTTGTAGCTTCGTCTTGTTTCTCGTGTGCTTTCATGACCGGAATGCTCTGTTTGTAGTGGATGTTGAGCTAGAGTTTCTATAGATATCCGCGGCAGATATGTTTGTTTTTCAACTTTGTCTTCCTCCCATTTCCAAGAAGCGTCTTCGTCAAACTCCACGTCTCGGCTAATCACGATGTTATTGGTCTTCAGGTTATAGACTCGGTAGCCTATTGATTGTGTGCTATAGCCCAAGAATATTCCTTTTTCTGATTTTTCATGGAGCTTGTGACGTTTCTTCTTAGGAATATGGATGTAGCAGATAGATCCAAAAACTCGTAAGTGTTTTGCTGATGGTTTCCTTCCACTCCATGCCTCAATTGGAGTCTTGTTTTCTACGGCTTTCGTTGGACATCGATTCAATATATATACAGCCGTGTATACAGCTTCAGCCCAGAAACTGTTTGGAAGGCCTTTTTCGTGTATCATCGTTTTGGCCATTTCCATTACAGTTCTATTTTTACGTTCAGAGACGCCATTTTGCTCAGGGGCGTAACCAACAGTAAGTTGGCGTTTAACTCCTTCATCTTCACAGAATTTGTTAAACTGTGTAGAGGTGTATTCTTTTCCTCTATCACTCCTTAGCGTTTTTATATAACGGCCACTACTTTTTTCTACGAAGTTCTTGAACTTCTTAAATATCGAAAATACTTCTGATTTTTCACGCATGAAATAAACCCACGTCATTCTAGAATAGTCATCGATGAAGAGAATAAAGTACCTGTTTTGGTTAAGTGACGGGGTCCTCATTGGTCCACAAATGTCGGTGTGCACCAGCTCCAGTATACCTTTCGCTCTCCAAGCTTTGTCACGAGGGAAAGGTTTTTTATGTTGCTTGCCCATCATACAGCTTTCACACGTGTCAATGATTTCTTCTATGTTAGGCAAGTCTCTCATCATATTCTTTTGTTGGAGGATTTTTAGTGCGTGAAAGTTAAAGTGGCCAAATCTTCGATGCCATAGCCATGATTCTTCAACTTGAACTTTCATGGCCGTGTCTCTGATATACTGCCATCGAAGCGGAAAGTTGCGGTTCTCCATTGGCACTTCGGCTATTAATTTATAGTTATTTTTCTTGTCACGAATAACGCATGATTTGTCTTCGAAGAGTAAAGAGTATCCGTGCTCCATCATTTGTCCAACACTTAGCAAGTTACTTGCAAGGCTTGGTACTAAAAGAACGTCATTAACAGAGCGAGTGACGTTATTAGTTTGAACAGTTATCGTACCTTTGCCTTTAGTGTCAACAAGCGCTCCATTCCCTAGTTTAACGCGGGACTTTACGGAGGTGTTGATACTATCAAATAACTTTTCATCTCCTGTCATGTGGTTGCTGCACCCACTGTCGATCAACCAAGTATCGTCCCTCTGTTTATTTGCGACATGACAGGCATAGAATAGCTGATTTTTGTTCGCCGGTATATCTTCACTTTCTTCCGTGAAGTTAGCTCGATGATTTTGTTTTAAACGGCAATCTTTTTCTATATGCCCAAATCTTTTGCAGTTATTGCATTGTGGCTTTCCTTTGTGAAAACAATCTTTCTCCAAATGGTTTGTCCTTTTGCAAATACCACATGGAGGATAGGTTTTTCTTCTCGGATCAAACCCAGTTCTGGGTTTTTCTCCTCCTCTCGAATTTTCTTCAAAATTTCTTTTCCCCCCATTGTTTGATTTGTGAGACCGTAATTTGAGTTTAGACTAAAAGGCACTTTCGAGTGAGTTTTCACTACGCCGACTCAGTCTAGCCTCGTATGCTTCTAGAGAGTCAACTAATTCCGTTACTGACAGAGTCTCGATGTCTTTTGACTCTTCAATAGCGGTAATGACATGATCATATTTTTCAGTCATACTGATAAGTATTTTTTCTACGATCCTCTTATCAGTTATATTATCTCCATAGGTTCTCATTTGATTTACTATTTCTTTAATTCTAGAATAGTAATCTTTCACGGTCTCAGTCTCTTTCATATTTAAATTTTCAAAATCTCGTCTTAGAGTTAGTAGTTTGACGGATCTCACCTTGACATTTCCTTGAAATTCTTCTTGAAGGATCTTCCACGCCTCTTTGGCTGTCGTAGCTCCCATGATTCGTGAAAAGATAGACGGCGTCAAGGCTTGTTGAATGTAGCCAAGAGCAGCAGCATTTCTTACAACATTTTTGTTGTATTTTTCTTGTTCTTCCGCGGACAGAGTTCCGACGTATTTTGGAGTTGTGAACCCGACTTCGACAATATCCCACATGCTTTGTGCTTGGAAATATGTCTTCATTCGGATGCTCCAAAAATCATAGTTGTCGCCATCAAAGATGGGGACAGGAATATTGTATGCACCAACGGTAGTCATGGTGTACTCGAACGAACGCCCAAATAGCTTTGATACCACTTGTTGGATTTGTTATAGTTTTAGATTAATTTAATTTAATTAGTGATTATTCTTTAATTGATGAGGGGTGATTAGTGTGAATTAGTGAATATATAAGAAGATTTCTTTTAGGAAGTTGAATGTGTATTATTGAGATTGTTTGTGTGTTGTGTGTTGAGTACATAGATTTTGCAAGGCCTCTTGGCTATTTATAGACTCCAATGAGTCGGTCATGAAGCTTCTAGCTTCTACTAGTTCATGTAGCAACTTCTAGTAATTACTTTACAAATATCTACTACTAGTTCTAGTTAATTCTAATAAATATCTACTAAATACAATTAGTTAATTTTAGATTGCTCTAGAAATACATTAATATTTCAACAATAAATGATACAATGAAGCACACTACGCAACAAGAGAGTCTTGAAGCACTCTAACAACCTGTTTGACTTAAACTATTAGAAATAAGCAGAACAGAACAAAGATAGCAATAAACGCACATTATGGAACTCACCAGTTGTTCTACATGAGACGAACTTGAGGGGAATCCTTAAAATTCAATGTAAACAGTTTCATACGGATAGTCGAGAAGATAATATCAAATAACTACCTTGGCGACCTCTTCTTCTTGGTAAACAATATATTTTTCTGTTCTTGCTATATTCTTCTTGGTAAAAAATATATTATTCCGTTCTTGCCATGTAAGACCCCAATATTTATGGCACACGGAGTTTTAAATGATGTACGTATAGTGGATGAAGCTTTGTGTAAAAGTTAAAAGGTCAGAATCTGCCCAGACATGGGTGCGCGCCGCGCACATGCCCAGCGACAGAATTCTGTCTTTTTCTATTTTAAGTTAATTGAGGGGTTTTTTGGTCTTTTCACTTGAGGCCGGATCTCAAGCCTTATCAGCTGGTTTGGATCCACTTTTGGATCATTTTCACATCCATTCATCACTCTCAACTATTTTAGAGAGAGAGGGAGAATTCTAGAGAGAGATTTGGGGTTTTGGAGAAGAAGAAGCTTGGTTTGATCAAAAGCTCAAGTGTTAAAGTTGTTCACCTCGTTCCTAACTACGTTTTGGTTGTTTTGGTAAGTCCTAACTACGTTAAAGTTCTAACTACGTTTTGAACTTGATTTGTAGAGAAACCCATTTAAACTCTTGAAGTGAGTTTGTTGATGCTAGTAATCGGGTTTATTGTTATTGTTGGTGGATTTTGGGTTGGTGAACAAATTGATTATAATTAGAACTTGTAATTGAGATTAATCACTAGGTTAGTGATTATGGAAATATTGGAACCCATTTGGTGTGTTTGAAAGACTAATTTTGAATTGAGTCAAAATTAGGGTTTATGGGTGATTTTGAGAATTTTAAGTGTTTTACACTTATGATTGGGTTAATTTGGCATATTAGGACCATTGTCACTAGTGTTAGTGATTATTGGTTAGTTTGGGCGCGTTTTGTGTTTGTTAGTGCAATTAGTCGAATTTGCACTAAGTCTCGAATTGAGTTGGTTGTAAATCCACTCTAAGTGTGTTGTTGTAATTGTGATAATGGAATAGGTACTTTCCATTGACGAGTTGCGGATTACTTGGAAGCATTCATCAAGACGACAAGGTGAGTGTTAATATCCTATGTGCATATGTATGTGTAGGATGGGTGCGGGTCGGGAGAAGTGGTTCTCGGTTATAGAACTCACTTCACATATAGGTGGATTTTTATGGACTTGTGTAATAGGTCCAATTGGCACGGTTGTGCGTTTTGGTTGACCACCGTTGGCGAGTTGCACACTTGTGTGTACGATATCACTTGGATTATGATTTGGAGTTATAACCCCGACGGTGTGGGTTATGGTGTGGGAAATGAATATCGGTTTGCTCGTATTCATAATATTTTGGGTAGTGAATCTCGGGTAGTGCGGATTCATGATGACTCGGGTTGTTCGGTCATCTTGTTGATGAGGTAGTGAATCTCGGGTTGTGCCAATTCACTAAGGCTCGGGTAGTTCGGCCAACCTCGGTTGTTGAATTGGTGAAGAAGTGAATATCGGGTTGTGTGAATTCACTAAGGCTCGGGTTGTTCGACCAATCTTCATTGTGGTGTTTGGTATTCGGTAATGGGTTAAGGGGTTAACCTTATTCGTTTATATATTGTTATATATATATTGATGTATTGTTGTGATGTAGCTAACCCTCCGGGTGTAGCTTTTTGGCGTTGTTCATATCGTCGTTGGTGAACTTATGTTTGTTGTTGTAACTTTAGCTCGTTGCTTAGTGATCGTACGGTATGCTTAGACTAGCTTGCCTTTATGCTTGGATGCTTCGGTATGCGGTATTTGATTATTTGTGTGGCGTGTCAATTTTATACATATATATGTATGTAGTATATTATCACTCACTAAGCTTTAGCTTACCCTCTCGTTGTTTACATTTTTATAGATTGCATGGATGCGGTGGCTCGGGTAAGCGGGAACTAGTGGACTCGCATAGTTGCTTTAGAAGGCTTGCTTTTGGATTCGATTAGGATTGGGTAGCGTATCCCCAATCGCCATGCTCGGTCTTTATTTTGTGTTAAAAAACAATGTGGTTGAAAATTTGTATTTTGTACGAAAGTCGTAAAACGGCCGATGTGGGCCCGGTCTCGTAAAACTCATTTTATTATTGGAACGTGTTAGTTTTAACTAATATAAAATGTTGTGAAAAGCGTTTGGTCTAAAGGTGTCGGGAAGCAAGAGATCTTTTTATGAAAATTGGAAAAAGTGGACAGCGGGCTGCCAGGCCCTGTGCGCGCCACGCACCCCATGTGGGTGCGCGCCGCGCACCCCATCTGGACAGCTCTGTTTAATTTTTTTTTATTTCCGCGTTTTTGGTTGGTTAACGGGTTGGGTTGTTACAAGTGGTATCAGAGCATGGTCTAAGGGATTTAGGTGACTTGAGATATGTGCCTAGACTTAGACTTTTGTGTGTGCTTAATTTGTTGCGGGACTTGTAAGATTACGGGTCGGAATAGGTTAGAGTTAGTGCCTTGTTGTAGGTGGACTAACGTCGATATTGGTAATGCGGATATTATTAATATATTAATTGTGTTGTGATAATAATTCTCGCGTATGTGTATATCGCGTAGAATTTTGTTTGTGTTTGTTTATATCACCGAGCGAGGCGGTCGTTGTACTAACGAGTTGATACGGCGTGTGTGCGTATATATATATATATATATATATATATATATATATATATATATATATATATATATATATATATAATAGTAATTTATTGGACTTGCAAACCTTATTACGGGTGCAAATCGTGTCAAACAAGTGATGTACGACGAGTGTTTAGCAAGATGAGGTGGTATTGTGTGTGTGATTTATACGTTCGTGATCTAATCGCTTTGCATTCCTTAGAATGGCGACGGGAAACGGGATCGAGACGAACCATTTGGAGTTTCACGCTAGAGTTGCGACCGCCGTAGCGGAGCAAATGAGTGCGTTGGAAGAAAGAATGGATAGGAGGTATTCCGAATTTCGGGGTAGTAGTGAAATGGAGCGGTGTCTTAAGAGTTTCATGAGGACTAAATCTCTGATGTACGATGGGAAACCGGATCCCTTGGTAAGCACCACTTGGATCTCGGATGTCGAAGGGTGTTTTCGTACTATTGAATGCCCTCCTGAGAAGAGGACAAGACTCGCTACTAGTTTGTTGCGGGGTAGGGCAAAGGATTGGTTGGATGGTAAGATTGATCTTGTTGGTGGTGAACCGTTTATGGCGTTATCGTGGGACGAGTTTAAGAAGGAATTCTTTGAGGAGTTCCGGACTTCAGCCGATTTGTCGGAAATGCGAAATGAGTTGCGAAATTTGCAACAAGGGTCGATGGACTTGAATACTCTAAAGACGACCTTTATGTCGAAGGCACGTTTTTGCCCGGAGAATATTGGGAATTATCGGATGTTGATGGAAGATTTCTATCGGACGTTGAATGATGATTTGCAGGACAAAATTAGCATTGGCCAAGTGAACTCATTTGCGGAGTTATTTAACATGGCTAGGGGTTTCGAATCACATTCGCGATCGAAAGCTAGGGAGCTTTCAAGTAAAAGAAGGGTTGATTCGTATGGTGCTCCAAGTAAGAAAACTAAGGGCGCAAGTGCGAGTATGGGTAATGTGGAGAAAGGTCCGGCGAGTTCTCGCGCGCCTAGATGTTTCAATTGTGGTGTTAGGGGCCACAAGTTATGGGAGTGCACAATGCCGAGGAGTGATGACGGGATGTGCTACTATTGCCATAAGGAGGGACATCGCAAGCCGGATTGTCCTGAGTTGGCGGCGGCGAATGCCGCAGGGAGACGTTGAGGTACGTTTCGTTTTAATAAATATGTCCTTTGAATATTTATTTATGTGGTTATGCGTCGGGTTTGTTAAATGCATTGTGTTGTGCATGATATTGTTATGGGTGACGTTCCTAATGGAAGTACCCTATGGTGACGTTTTGATTGGCGGGCGAAGGGCGTAAGACTTGGTGCAACCAAGCATTCCTTAGTATTTGGGAAATGTTTCTACCAAACATGGAAATGGGTTTTGGTGTTCGGTCGTTAAGCGCGTGTTCGCTTTTATGTTGAAGTTGATGAACCATGAGGTTCGTCGGGTGGATTGAATTCCTTGAAATCGAGTGTTTTGGATCTCGATGTATGTTGGTAAAGGAGTCTACGTGACGCGATATTAGGTGCCTCTTTTATACCTACTAGCGTGGTGTTCGACTCCGATTATGTTGTGGTTACATTGTACTTAGGGTACCGAAGTGAAACCCTTAGATACATGAGTGACTAGGTGGAAGTTGACAAACTATAGCAATTGGATGATTGCGAGTGTATAGTTGTGTAATTTGTGGTACACTTTTCGTTCAAAGTGTTTAGGGATTGGTTAAAATCCTCCGTGTGCTCAAGATTGGAGCAAGAAGTAGTGATGGGTCGTGTGAACCCATTTGTTGGTAAAGTCTACCTTTGGTAGCATTGTACGGTTGTACGAGATGCGGTTATGGGACGTAGTTCCAAGTGGGGGAGTTACACTCTCGCACGAGGAATTTTTAGTGTGAGATTTCGGATAACGCTTTTGGTAGATCCGAAACTTGTATTGGGACCTAGTTTTGGTCGATTTATGGTAGAGTACAATTTCAGTTAAATTGTAATTATGGTTTGGATTTAAATTATCACCGAGGTGGTAATGTGGTGAATCTCGTTGAGAGATAATGGACGTGGTTGACGAGCAAGGTGAAATCCCTCGGTTCAGGGATGTGCGTGGTAGATTCTCTTTTAGAGAATTATTGTTTGTGCCTATGTTTGATATAGGTGGTTCTTGCTCGATTGTGTAAATGGTTAGTGGTATCCGTTAGGGTTCACTATAGTGTAACAGAGCGCGATGTTGCACTACTCGTTGTTCGAGGCCAAAAGGGCGTTAATTGGTGAAGCATGACCTTCGGGGTCCACTGACTTCATCATGGGGCGTTGATTGGTGAAGCATAACCTTCGGGGTCCGCTGACTTCATCATGGGATTTTGATTGGTGAAGCATGACCTTCGGGGTCCGCTGACTTCATCATGGGAGTAGTGTTATATCGGCATGGTATAACATTATCGGGAAATGCGAGTACCGGTGGGAAATGCGAGTACCATTCCTTGTATGTGGTTTGGGACGTGAATATTGGGTTGTTCGTATTCACAATGTTTCGGGTTGTACGATTGTCCCTGCTGTTTGGACTCATAGTTTGAGGTAGTGAATGTCGGGTAGTTCGGATTCACTAAGGCTCGGGTTGTACGGCCATCCTCGGTTATACTATGTGGCGGAGGTAGTGAATATCGGTTTGCGCGTATTCACGATGACTCGGGTTTTGCGGTCATTTTGTTGTGGGATATATGGATTGGGTTTGTGAATTTCGGGTTGTGCGAAATCACTAAGGTTCGGGTTGTTTCGACCATCCTCCATATGTGTTTAGGCTCGGGTTGTTTCGGCCATGTCGTGTTGTGTGATCTATCGTTGTGTTATACACCAATGGTGGGGTCGTAAGGACCGTGTTGTGTGATCTATCGGTTGTTTTATACGCCGATGGTGGGGTCGTGAGGACCATGTTGTGAGATCAGTGATGCGATAGCTGTGTTTCGCTCACATGTTGTTTCGGGTGCGACAATAGTCGATTTTGTACACCTTGGGTTTAGCGTTGCCTTAGTCGTTTCGGGAGCTATCGGTTTTAGCCGTTTGCTTATGATGTTACGATAGTTGCGTATTGATCGTATTGCGCACTACAAGGATGTTATGTGGTAAGCGTATCTGTAAGGATTCGTTTTTGTTCGGTCTTCATCGTTTCGGGTTGTTGATCTTAGGTTGAGACTTGGTTGCTTTTATCATTGTACTCGGTAAGGGTACGCTAAGGGATTGATATCTCAGTAAGAGATTGGTTGAGTTTTTCCCGATGTGAGGGATTAAGCAAGTTTTAGTGCTCGGATTTGCGGACTTGATAAATCGCGGATGACGATTTAGTGTTAAAGGCGGTTCATTGGGGGGGATTGCCTAGAGAGATTGGAAGGAAACATGATGTTTCCGCGAATGTTAAGCGATTGTGGTAGTTTTCGGATGTCGTGAGTATTGCATGTTGATGTTATGCGAGGTGTATATGAAATAGCTTATATTTTACAAGGAAATACTATTAAATACGATACAATTTTACACAAGATATTTATTTATTTATAGAATGGATATACTTAAACCTTGCTACAACACTTATAGGCAGTGTACCTAATCGTACAGTAGTGTAGTTTTTAGTAAGTCCGGTTCGTTCCACAGGGAATCTTTAAACAAAGCTTAACGCTATATTAGTTTTAATTTATAAAAATACAAATATATAAATAAGTAATATTATTATTATAAAGGGGGGTTTTTACCGTTTAATGACCGGTTTGTCGATTTTAAAACTTTAGTCGCAGTTAAAACCTAATGTAAAATATTAAATAAATAAAAGACTTAATTTAAAGCGTAAAGTAAATAACGATAATGAAATTGCGATAAATAAAAGTGCGATAAAATAAAATCACGATAATTAAAGAGTACGAAAATTAAAAGTGCAATTAAATACAAAGACAATAAATAAAAGTGCAATTAAATACAATAACAATAAATAAAAGTGCGATAATTAGAAGTGCAATTAAATATGAAAATAAAGGAATTATGCTTATTTAAACTTCCGTAATCATGATGTTTGACGTGTTGATTTTAGTTTATTCCCATGGGTTAATTGTTCTTTGTCCTGGATTATTTAATATGTCCATACGGATTTGTCCATAATAGTCCATCAGTCATAAATATAAAGAGCGAAAGCCTTCGTCAAATTATTCTTATTCCCGAAGTCAAATATTCCAACTAATTCGGGATTCGAATTGTAACAAGGTTTTAATACTTTGTTTAATGAATACACCAGGTTTTCGACTGCGTGTAAACCAAGGTTTTACTACTTTGTTAACAATTACACCAATTACCATTGAATGTAATTCACCCCTGTTTCAACAAGTCTATTAACTATTAATCCAGTTCCGTGTCCGGTAAAATGAATAATTATTGGTATTTATAGATATCCCGCCCACCGTACCTAGTCAAGCGTATGTGGTTATATATAAATACGTCAAATTATAAGTTTGTATATTAAATTAACAAGGTATTGTTTAGTTAATATAAAACTCATTAATAGCCCATAGTCTAATTTCCACAAGTGTCGTTCTTTTATCCAAACCCCAATTATGGTACAAAGCCCAATTACCCAATTTTAATATTTTTAGCCCAACATCATGATTACTTCGGTAATAAATAAGCATAATAATAACTTAGCTACGAGACATTAAATTAAAAAGGTTGAACATAACTTACAATGATTAAAAATAGCGTAGCATTTACACGGACATAATTTCGACTTACACCCTTACAACATTCGCTAACATACCCTTATTATTAGAATTAAAATTAAAATTAAAATTAAAATATAAATATATATATGTATTACGTATATAGATAGAGAGGATGGATATATGATATTTTTTTACGATCAGAATGCGCGAGCTTTATAGGCAGTTTCAGAATTTGGGGCTCCGTGACTCGCGGCATTTTTCCCTTTCAAACTCCGCGAGTCGCGGAGTTTGATTTTACAGCTCACTCCATTTTGGATCCTTTCTTGCCGACGGTTTTTAAATATAATATAATATATATATTAATTTTAAGAATTAATTATATATTATATTATATTCATGTGCATAGTTGACTTGTAATTTTTAGTCCGTTGCGTCGAGTGTTGAGAGTTGACTCTGGTCCCGGTTCCGGATTTTCGAACGTCCTTGCGTACAATTTAATATCTTGTACTTTGCGTTTTGTAACTTGTACTCTTGTAATTCTGAGACGTTTCTTATCAATAATTGGAACCTCTTTGATTGTATTTTATACTTTTGAGCTTTTTGGTCATTTGCGTCTTCAATTCGTCGAATCTGTCTTTTGTCTTCACCTTTTATTATTTAAACGAATATCACTTGTAAATAGAACAATTGCAACTAAAAGCTTGTCTTTCTTGAGGAATAATGCTATGAAATATATGTTCGTTTTTAGCATTATCAAATATTCCCACACTTGAGCGTTGCTTGTCCTCAAGCAATATAGTCTTGAAATACTAGAATCACTTCTTTATTCTTCACACTTTGTACATCAGTGATTTCTATATGGCGGTATAAACAATGGTAGTAACGTTATGGTTTACAGTCCCACATGACTATAAAAAATTAGATCCTTAAGGAAATTGGATCTTTATGAAAACATTTGATCTTTTGAAAATTAAATCTAGCTTTTACCCTAGATAAGTTTTCCGAAATAACCCTTCACCGGTGTTTGCAAATTCTTTTTGTGGGTTTGGTGGGTTTCAGATTTGAAAATTTTAGCTCAAAACTTGCGGTTTTGTATCACCCAACTGCTAACCTTGTATTAGGAAAGCAACACGTCCAGTATACTTGCTCCGAATATTACCTTTCGATAAACTACCGTCCAGTTGTAAAGGAAAGCGTTGAACAAGCAACTGTTAAGGCAATGTCCCCTGACATGCTTTTAATTATGGTCTATAACGTGTCGGACGCAATTACTATCCTTTGTAGGAGCAATAGTAAAGCTCACCCTTATAATTTTTCGGTCTGGCACAAGGTCCTGTCTTTGACCATGCTATGCAACCACCGTTCTTACGGTTGACACCCGATTTGGTTCAGGTGACCTAATGAATTCCAGGTGAATTCCTAGGATTTTACGTTCAATGGTAATGAACGCATTGAAAATGAGTTTTCAGAAAACAAATCGGTTTTAATTTTGATCAAAATATTTTCTCGTTCAAGCTCGAGTTTAGATATCATCGAATTCCATGAGTTTGAATTCTCAATCTTTAAGGTCAATCTCAAGGATTGAGTAATATCAGTCTTAAAAGCTGATTTTTGATCTTTTAAGGAGATTATCCTTTCTGGGGATCTGATTTATTAGTCTTATCCAGCTAATTTGCACGGCGCCCTCCCCATTTTACAAGACAGATCCTCTCATGGTTAGGATAAGTCTGACCACTTGGCGACCCTGTTTGATGCTGAGGTCCGTGGATTTCCTGCTGATTTTAGAGATGACTTTTCTAGATTTTTCGTCAACCTACAGCTAGTCTGGACGACAACTTCGTGACCTAAATCAAGAAGCGCGTTTCTTTTTCGGAAGACTTTACTTCCTTTAAATGATGGAATTGATCCATCGTGTAGATCCATCTTTCTTACAGTAAATCGGGTAAAACTGTTTAGTTTAGTCCAAAGCAAAAGTATATTGTATCTTTAAAAATATGTGACATATGTTTAAAATAACTTGGTAAATTTTCCCACACTTGGCTTTTATTTTCCTTTTTATCGTCCTCTATTTCATTTTAAATGAATTCTAACATTTTGGTTTGTTTCTCAATTTATGTCCTTTTCGAGGTAACAATAATTTCGGTGTTAACACCTAGTTTTATCGTTCATAAATATGTATAAACATGATTTTGAGTTCATTTAAATGAAAATTTTAATTTTTTTTACTAGAAGTGGGTAGTCAGTATATAAGACTAGGGCTGTTCTTTATTATCAGAGAGCACTAGATTCTAATACAACTACTGCTTTACTAGTGTTTTTAATGGTAACCAAGTGTATAAAGTAAAAATTTTAAAATCTGAAAGAATTTAACCCCTTCCCACACTTAAGATCTTGCAATGCCCTCATTTGCAAGAAATCAGTAACAATTTAAATTATTGAGGGTGATTAGCGTAGAAAAATGATTAAATTTTACCAAAGTTTCCAAACATATTGTTGTTTGTGTAGAATGATAAATGGTGCACATCATTTGTTCATTCCGTCTTGTTGTTATTTCACATATATTTTGCATCTTGTCGTCAAAATTAGTTGCTTTTGCTGAACTTAATGCCAGTCTTTAAAAATGCGTTGTTTTACCCTGTTGTGTACATAAGATAAACTGCAAACATATATACATATTTTTGAAGTTTGGTATATTACCCCACATTCAAAAATTATTAAAATCTAATAATAAAAGTTAGAAAAAAAAGTATTACAATATCAACATAATTGTTAAATGTAGTAACATTACAAAAATAAAATAAATAAAACTAAAATAAACTAGGGTTGTTACTGATACCAGTAGGGGTTCCATGCATAACCATATGTGTTATAAAATTCTTCAGCTGGGTTATAAGTAGGATACGGTGGTTGAATCTCTATAGACCAGGGAGGAAATATGGGCGTTGGAGTAGGAATATAGTTTCTACCTATATGTTGGCAATGAGCTATGATTTGGTTTTGATGAACTTGCCAATCTTCAAATGCTCGATGTCTAGCATTTTCATACTCTTGTGAAGCTATAAACCTTTGCATTTCTGTCATTTCATTTCCCCCTCCCACATTACCTGGCTGTTGATTTCTCTCAACCTGTGGATGTCTTCCATTATATCTTACTGCTGCGTTAAAAGTAGAATTATCATACCTTTGAGTAAGTAATTCCCTAATTGGCTCGGCTAATTCTATGGCTTCTAACGGTTCCCATTCTATTACCCTAGGTACTTCAACAGCTTTAGAATGAAGAGTGTGCAAGCTCCTTTGGTATTTTGGATAATCTATCCAACGTTTGTCTAATCTCAAGTTCGGGTGCAAATTTTCCACGTGCATATCTGAAAATGTCATAACTGGATGAGGTATATCTTGTTTGTAATAGCTATCAACATCCTGTTGTTCTGCATTCTCAGGAGGAGCAATGCGAGCTTGGGATGAAGATTCACCCCTTTCAGTCTGTAAAACACATCAAACACAATTTTTGTGCATCCAAATATGCATTAGTGTCAGCAAAATCATCAAGCAAATTAATTACAATGACATGTTCAATTTATATCAAACTTATGCTCATTTTCATACTTTAATCAAATCTACACTTTTTCAAATAAGCATTTACGAAAATGTTTGCCAAGTTCATAAGCATTCGACTCAAATATCATGTCAAAATAATCATTATTAGCAATTAAACAAGTTTCAAATGGCATTATCTCTCAAAAATCAAGTTCATGAATTTTAGACTTGAAAAAGTCCACTTTAATTCTTAAAAATCATGTTTAGGCTCAAAGTTTGGATCATTTAACTACCTAAACATGTTACACTACTTAATTTAGCAATAATTCATGACAAAAATCGGCCATAACCTGTTTATATCAAAAAAGCCCCAAATTGCTCAAGAACACAAACCCTAGATTACTCAAAATTTGACGTTTAAGGCTTCTAATCATGTTAAATAACATCAATCTAGGTTATACAAGCATAATACATAAGCAATTTAAGCATAAGTACACTAAAAAGCATCAAAATCGAATTGGGTATAAAATTGCTCAAGAACACTAATTTTCGGATTAAATGGTGTTTAGGTGTAGAAATTTACCGTTTTTCTTGAGTAATTCCTTGATAGCATCCTTCTCAACATGATTTTGTGAAAGATTTGATAAAAAATGGTGAAAAAATTCGATTTTGTGATGTGTTTGTGTGTGTTTTTTCGCAGTTTTTTGAGTTGGGTTTGGATACTGAGCTGTTCGATCAGCTTATATTTTTTCTGGAATTTTTATACTCCACGAGTCGCGGTGTTTACCTCTTTCAAACTCCGCGAGTCGCGGCTCTCTTTTTTTTTTTTTTTTTATAATCTTTAACTTATAAAACAAATATAAAATAAATTTAAAATTTTGTTTCCCTTGTTATTTAGGACGAGGTCGTTTCGGAACGATGTCCTAGTCCGTTCCTCGACAAAATTTTAAAATTTGTCAATTTAAAGCGCGGTTTTAAAAGCAAAGATTTTTGGGTTTTTTTTTATGTTTTTGGCATACTTTAATTCAATAAGATTAAAAATAATGATAATAAATGTTCTCGTCCCTCCCTCGGGTAAAGCAATTTCGGTTCAACGACCTAGTCTTCAACTCACGACGAATTTTAAAAATCATATTTTTAACTTAGCGAAATAAAGTAAATTTTTGTTTTTAAATTCACACCAAACTTAAATTTAAAATGCATAAAATTAAAAATTCACACCAAACTTAAATTTAAAATGCATAAAATTAAAAATTCACACCAAACTTAAATTATATTTTTGTTTTTATACATACAAACTTATATGAAAAATATTAATTTTTTTTCAAATATTTACAATTTTTAAGAAGTTTACAATATTAATTTAATATTTATATATTAATTTTAAAAACATGGTAAAAATAAAATTAAAAATCTTTTTGGCTTTTATCCCACTTTAATCAATCAAATATTATCAAAAATATGCGCCCCTATTTTCGGTAAAGTAATTTCGGTTCATTGACCTAATTTAACTCATGACGAATTTTTGAAATATTTTGAGTTGATTGATTAAAGATATTTATACTTTAAGAATAAACGTTAAATTTCGCAGTGATGTAATAAATTTTTGTATGATATCAACAATTTCGGTCGCAAGACCTAATTTTATCGAATACCAATTTAATACTTTATAGTGAAAAAATTAGCGTTTATTATCAAAAGGTTAAAAATAAAAATAAAAATAAAAATGAAAACTGTACAAACTTACCTGTGAAATATATTTCTTAATGATATGCTCTAGCCCACTCATAAGATAGTCGGACTAATTAATTTTCCATGGCTACATAGGCGTAACCTCGAGCATTTAATGTTTTTTCTTCTAAACATATGAACGGTCCATCTCTGCATAAAGTAACAAATTCGGTGTTTGAATAAGTTTGATTATTTGAACATTTACCTTCGTGTGACCATTTTTCGCATTTGTGACATTTTTCAAGGTGTCGTGCTCTTCTTTTCGCTGCGGATTTTGATTTTCCTTTACCAAATTGTAACTTATTATCTTCGCATCTGGATTCTTTTCTTACTCCGTCCAATTTACCTCTGATTAATGATACTATTTCACTCGGAAGTGTGTCATTATTACGTTTAGTGATCAAAGCGTGTAGCATTAGACCATGGTTTAGTTCACAGGAAGTCTTCATCTCGTAAATCCTAAAAAAAAAAAAAAATTTCTGAATGGGGGGAGAAGACTAGTTCTTTAGGGTTTGCTAGGGAAAGACCATTCGAGTTCCATTTTCGAGAACTACACGAAAATAGAAAATCTAACTCTAACAGAAATACATAAACCTCCCTACACTTAGTTGAAATTGTGATTAACATTATTTTTAATTGAATCATCAACAACTTGTATATCTTTGACTTTTACTTCAATCCATTTGTTGATTTCCTCCGTAACTTTCACAAATTCAACTAACATCGCCTTTTCTTTTGGCGATAAATTGGATACTAATCGGTTACATAACTTAAAGTTTCCTTTAATCTTAGCATCGTGAATCCGTTTATAAAGTTTCTTCGTTGAACTGTTAAAAATGGGCTCATCTAATTTCGTATCATCAATGGCATTCTTTGTGATTGGATCATCATTAAGTGTTTCTTCATCTTCCCCACACTTATGCGTTTTTATTGGTCTAACAGTTTTGGTTGGTGGAGATCTAAACTTTCGGTTCACAAAGGTGATCGATGTATCACCATCCCTAAGTGTCATTCTACCTTCTCTTACATCAATGAATGCCTCAGTGGTTGCTAAAAATAGGCGACCTAGAATTAGAGGAATATCAAGGTTTTCCTCCATATTAATCACTATGAAGTTTCCAACAAAGGTCAAACTTCCCACGTTAACGAGTAAATTATTTGCTATTCCAACCGGGTGTTTAATGGTTTGGTCAAATGATTGAACACCTATTTTGGTTGGTTTTAATTTACCCATGCCTAATCTTTTGTATAAGGAAAGAGGCATAATATTTGCACTTGCTCCTAAATCTGCGAGTCCATTATATACAGCACCATCATTAAGCAAGCAAGAAATGATAAATTCACCCGGGTCTCCTGCTTTAGTAAGTCGAGTTGGTTTGTAAACCTTTTTCGGGTGTTCTTTTCTTGGTTCTTTCAGTTCTATTTGAACTTCTTGTTCACATTTTTCTTCGTTTCTTGGAATGGGAGGTTTGTGTAAGAATTCTTCTTCATCACTCAAATTTGACTCCTCCCTATATTCAAATTTTGATTTTTCATATGTTGTTGATAACATATTTATGTTTTCATTTGGAAGGTTTTCTTGGGTGGTGAAATTATGATTAACTTCATTGTCAACTTCCATCGGACCATGTATGTAATGTTTAACTCTGTGACCATTAACTTTAAATTCAATCCCATTTGAATTTATTAATTCTACTGTTCCGTATGGGAAAACTCTTTTGACTTTGAATGGTCCAGACCATCTTGATTTCAATTTTCCAGGAAATAGCTTGAATCGTGAATTGAAAAGAAGAACTCTGTCTCCTTCTTTAAATTGTTTTGAACTTCTGATTCTTTTATCATGCAATTTCTTTGTTCTTTCTTTATAGATTAACGAATTTTCTTATGCTTCATGTCTTAATTCTTCTAATTCGCTTAATTGACTTAACCGTAGACGTCCAGCTTCATGTAAATCAAGATTACATGTCTTCAAAGCCCAAAATGCTTTGTGTTCAATTTCTACTGGAAGATGACATGCTTTTCCATAAACGAGTTTAAAAGGTGTGGTTCCAATTGGAGTTTTGTAGGCTGTTCTAAAAGCCCAGAGTGCATCCTCCAATTTTATGGACCATTCCTTCGGATTTGATTCTACGGTTTTCTCTAGAATATGTTTTAATGCTCGGTTGGTATTTTCAACTTGTCCACTTGTTTGTGGATGATATGCGGTGGAGATTTTATGAGTTACTCCATATCTTTTGAGAACTTTCTCAAGTTGATTATTACAGAAATGAGTACCCCGATCACTTATTAAAGCTTTCGGTGTTCCAAACCTTGCAAAAAGACGTTTTAAAAAATTAACTACAACTCGTGCATCGTTAGTTGGGAGAGCTTGTGCTTCCACCCATTTAGATAGATAATCAATGGCTATGAGAATATAGAGATTATTATGAGATTTTGGAAATGGACCCATAAAGTCAATACCCCAAATGTCAAATACTTTACATACTTGAATGACATTTTGTGGCATTTCATCACGTTGACTTATTTTTTCGGCCCTTTGACAAGCATCACAGGATTTGCAAAGAAGGTGTGCGTCTTTGTAAATTGTAGGCCAATAGAATCCAGCATCATAAACTTTTCTTGCTGTTAGTTGAGGCCCATAATGCCCTCCTGTTGGTCCTGTGTGACAATGGTTTAAGATTTTACTAGCTTCATCTCCGAATACACATCGGCGTATTATTCCATCTGGACAATTTTTAAACAGATGTGGATCTTCCCAGAAATAGTGTTTTATATCACTAAAGAATTTCTTTCGTTTTTGGTACGACAATCCTTTTTCAAGGAATCCACATATTAAGTAGTTTGCATAGTCGGCAAACCATAGAATTTCATTATAATCTATCTTCAATAGATATTCATCAGGAAAATTGTCTTGTATGGCCGATTCATTTAGAACTTCTAATTCGGGATTTTCAAGACGAGAAAGATGATCAGCGGCGAGATTTTCTGCTCCTTTTTTATCTCGGATTTCAATATCGAACTCTTGTAAGAGTAAGATCCAACGGATTAATTGTGGTTTAGCATCTTGTTTCGAAAATAGGTATCTAAGAGCAGAATGGTCGGTATAGACCACCGATTTTGCTAGAACGAGATATGAACGAAATTTGTCAAAGGAAAAGACAATAGCAAGGAGTTCTTTTTCAGTAGTTGTGTAATTTGTTTATGCTCCTTGCAACGTCTTTCTAGCATAATAAATAGGTTGAAATCGTTTTTCAATCCTTTGTCCTAAAACGGCTCCCATTGCAAAATCACTTGCATCGCACATTAGTTCAAACGGTAGATTCCAATTTGGTGTTATCATGATCGGCGCATTAGTAAGTTTCTCTTTAAGAATATTAAAAGATTTGATTCATTCATCTGAAAAGATGAATGGAGCATCCTTTTCTAGGAGTTTATTCATAGGAGTGGCAATTTTAGAAAAATCTTTTATGAAACGTCGGTAAAAACCGGCATGCCCTAGAAAACTCCTAACTCCTCTAACATTGGTGGGATGTGGAAGTTTAGCGATTACATCTACTTTAGCTCTATCCACTTCAATTCCTTCCTTTGAGATTTTATGACCCAGAATGATGCCTTCTTTAATCATGAAATGACATTTCTCCCAATTAAGAACTAGATTTGATTGTTCGCATCTAATCAGCATTCGTTCAAGATTAACTAAACATGATTCAAATGTATCACCGAAGACTGAAAAGTCATCCATGAAAACTTCCATGCATTCTTCTATCATGTCATGAAAAATTGCCATCATACACCTTTGAAAGGTTGCAGGGGCGTTGCAAAGTCCAAATGGCATGCGTTTGTAAGCAAAAGTACCATAAGGGCACGTGAATGTGATTTTCTCTTGATCTTTGGGTGCTATTGGAATTTGAAAATATCCGGAAAATCCATCAAGAAAATAATAGTAACTATTTCCGGCTAATCTTTCCAACATTTGATCAATGAAAGGTAAGGGAAAGTGATCTTTTCTGGTGGCGTCATTTAATTTTCTATAATCAATACAAACACGCCATCCTGTTATAGTCCTAGTAGGAATAAGCTCATTTTTCTCATTTGTAATGACAGTCATGCCACCCTTCTTAGGCACGCATTGAACTGGGCTTACCCATGGACTATCAGAAATTGGATAAATTTTGCCTGCATCAAGCAGTTTAATAATTTCTTTCTTAACTACATCTTGCATATTAGGATTTAGTCTTCGTTGGCGTTGCACATACGTTTTATGACCTTCTTCCATAAGGATTTTATGTATGCAATACGAAGGACTTATTCCTTTAATATCATGAATCTTTCATGCAATGGCTGGTTTATGAGCTTTCAACACAGAAATGAGTTGTGATTTCTCATTTTCAGTAAGAGAAGACGATATTATTACAGGTAATTCAGATTCACCATGTAAATAAGCGTATTACAAATGATTTGGAAGTGGCTTTAACTCTAATGTCGGAGGTTCTTCTATCGATGATTTATATCGATATCTGTCTTCTTGTTTTAGTATTTGAATTTCTTCTGTTGTTGGTTCATATCCATTAGCTATTAGTGTAGCTAACATTTCAGCTTCATCAATTGGTTCAGTTCCTTCTCCTAAAGAACATTCTCCTGTTCCTTGTAATTCTGGAAATTCTTCTAACAATTCTGCATGTGAATCTATAGTTTGAATATAATAACATGTATCATCTGCATATTATGGTTGTTGCATTGCTTTATCAACTGAAAAGGTAACACTCTCGTCCTCTATACTTAGGGTCAGTTTCTTACCAAACACGTCTATCATTGCTTTAGCCGTGTTTAAGAATGGTCTTCCTAATATGAGAGGAACTTGAGAATCTTCTTCCATGTCCAGAACAACAAAATTTACTGGAAATACTAAAGTACCAACTTTAACTAGCATGTTCTCCATTATCCCTCTAGGATATTTTATTGATCTATCGGCTAGTTGTATGCTTATTCTTGTTGGTTTCAATTCTCCAAGGTCTAGTTTAGCGTATAATGAATACGACATTAAATTTATACTAGCACCTAAGTCTGCCAATGCTTCTATTGAACTAAGACTACCCAGAAAACATGGAATTGTGAAACTTCCTGGATCAGATAGTTTTTCTGGTATCTTATTCAACATCACTGCTGAACAATTAGCATTCATAGTAACAGCTGAGAGTTCTTCGATTTTCTTTCTATTCGAGATTAGATCTTTCAGAAATTTAGCATATATAGGCATTCCTGAAACCACATCAATGAAAGGAAGATTTACATTTATCTGTTTAAACATATCCAAGAATTTGGATTGCTCGGCTTCAAGTTTCTCTTTCTTCATTTTACTCGGGTAAGGAAGTGGTGGTTGGTATGGTTTAACATAAGGTTTAGCCTTAACTGTGTTATCTTCATTAACCTTTTCAACTACCGGTTCTGTTTCCTTATCTTGTTCAAGTTGTGGTTCTTGTGGAGTAGGAATAGCTTCATCAGAAATTACAGGTATTTCAGGTGGTTTAAGTGTTGTACCACTTCTTGTGGTAATGGCTTTAGCTGTTTCATTCCGGGGGTTAGCATTTGTATCACTAGGTAAACTTCCCGGTTTTCTTTCACCTATTAACCTTGGTAGGTTACTTACTTCTTGTTCCAAATTTTGAATAGAAGCTTGTTGATTTCTAAAGCTTGAGCATTTTGTTCATTAGTTTGTTTCTGAGATGTGAAAAACTGTGTTTGAGTTTCAACTAGCTTCGTCATCATATCTTCTAAATTTGGCTTTTTATCATCGGTTTGTGGTGGTTTGTTTTAAAAATTAGGTCTTAGCTGATTGTAAGTATTATTGGATACTTGTTGATTGCTAGGACCTTGTTGGTTGTTGTATGGAACATTTCGGTTATAATTCTGGTTTTGATTGTAAATCGGTCTTGGCGGTTGATAATTATTCTGATAATTATTTCCAGGCCTTTGGTTTATGTATGAAATATTCTCTCTTTGTTCCATTGTTAGTTCAATACTGAGACAATCTTTTGTCAAATGTGGTCCTCCACACTGCTCACAACTAATTCGTATTGAGTGAATATCCTTAGTCATCTTTTCAATTCGTCTCTCGACAGCATCTATCTTTGCTGAAATGGAATCTAAGTCATGGCTAGAATCGGCTCTAGCTGCTTTAGATGATCTAACGATATATTTTTCTTGGTGCCACTCATGTGAGTGGGAAGCAGTGTTATCAATAATTTTGTAAGCATCAGTTTCTGTTTTGTTCATAATAGAGCCACCAGCTGCTATGTTGATGTCCTTCCTTGTAGTGATGTCGCATCCTTGGTAGAATATTTGTACTATTTGACAGGTGTCGAAACCATGTTGCGGACATCCTCTCAATAACTTTCCAAATCTTGTCCATGCCTCATATAGAGTTTCGTTTGGTTTCTGTGTGAACGTAACAATTTCTCCTTGAAGTCTTACGGCTTTAGATGCCGGAAAGAATTGTTTAAGAAATTTTTCAACTAAAACGTCCCATGTATCAATCGCCCATTCAGGTAACGATTCCAACCAATCTTTGGCTTCTCCCTTTAAAGTCCAGGGAAATAACATGAGATATATCTGTTCATCCTCAACTTCTCGGATTTTAAATAGTGTGCAGATCCTATTAAAGGTATGAAGATGTTCATTTGGATCTTCCTTCGGCGCACCACTAAATTGACATTGATTAGTCACCATGTGTTGAATTTGTCCTTTGATTTTATATTCTGGCGCATTAATGTCAGGATGAGTAATTGCGTGACCTTGGCCAGTGCGTTTAGCTCTCATTCGGTCTTCCATACTTAGAGGTTCCAGATTTTCCATGATTGAATTTGTTGAATCTGAATTACTAGAGGATTCTGATTTAATGGTTCGTTCCTCAACAATCTCTGTTTGAATGATTGGTGGTTCCGGAGGAAAAATTAATGGTTCAGGATCTATGAATCATCCCTGAATATTCTCCGGATTCTCAATTGTGAGGTCGGGTTCAAAAAATGGATTATCGGAAATTTGAATTGGAGTACTTGGTCGACTGGATGACGATTCTAAAGAAAAATCAACGACGGTAATATTAGCTAGATGTCTTGATCTGGTTACCGGTGATGAACGTACAAAAGGTGGTGAACGTCTTGCTCGGTGCATTCACTGAATATCCTATTAGTTTTTAAAAGGAAAGAAAAATTATATAAGTTATCCAATTAATAGACTTTTCTGATTTTGCCCACGTTTCGAATAGCTAAAAGATGCAGCAGAGGGGTAGGATTCATTTGGTCTCAATATAATTGAGTACTGTTTGGCTCCAATAACCCGGTCCACGTACAAATCCAACTATTACTACGAACTAGAAAATTTTGATGTCTATCAATTTAACCACTTAAAATAAATTTTCGTAATTTTAAGAAATTTAGATAAGAAGTAGAATAAAAATATATGTTCTAAAACTAGAATGTCGAGAAATAAGAAAGAAAAAGAGCGCGTCGAAAAAGGTCGAAAAAGAAAAGGGTTAAAAAATAAAAGGTTTCGAAAAATAAGAAAGAAAAAGAGTGACTTATAAAACTTTAAAACCCTCGACTAACCCAACCTTATTACTATCACTAACTTAAAATTAAAATTGCAAATTGAGATTACTAATTGGAGTGATAATTGATACATAGGTAAAAGGTGTCGAAAAATAAAAACAAGAAAGTAGTGCGTTAAAACTTAAAAAGGAACTAAAAACTAAAAATTAAAAGTTGCGTCTAAAAATATTAAAGCTTACAAGTAAAACTATATCCCAAATGGCAATAACTTAAAAAGGCACTAAAATATAAAAATGGCGTCGCAAAATTCTAAAGCACCTAAATCTTAGTCTAAAGAAAAAGCACTTAAGGAATTTTACGGCAAGGCCTAAAAATCTAGAAATAAAAATAACTATGGCAAAAACTATATTTAAAACTAAATACGAGCGAAAAATACAAATATTACGAATAAACAAATAAAAATATACAAAATATAAAAATATACTAAAATTTGCAAAAAGTACAATTTTTATAAAAAATATTATTTTTATATTATTTATTTAATAAAACTATTGATTTTATAATTTAATTAAACTAATTTAACTAAAAATACAAAATAAAAATAAAAACTAAATTATATAATAAAAATACCCTAATTAGGGTTTAATTTAAATAATAATAATAAAAACCCGTAATTAATGCAGATTAGGGCTTCCTGTGGCCTGTCAGAGAGAACTCCGCGAGTCGCGGTGATCCCAGTTCAAAACCTCCGCAAGTCGCGGAGGTTGAAGGTCCAAAAGAGGTGCAGGTCAAATTCGACGGGTTTCGGTTTTATTATTTTTATTATATTTTCTGTTTAAATATTTATATAAAATATTTATAAAAACTAAATAAAACTTATATTTTAAAAAAATATAAGATACTTTATAATTTTATAAAAATCTTAAAAATAGATTTATATATATATATATTTTTTTCGTTTCGGTTTATTTTTTTAATTTTTTTAATATTTAAAATGTATTTTTACAAAAATTAAATAAAACTTTATAAAAATCTTTTTTTTTATGTGGCGTTTCGCTTCGGCGTTCCCCGGCAGCGGCGCCAAAAATACTTGATGTTATGCGAGGTGTATATGAAATAGCTTATATTTTACAAGGAAATACTATTAAATACGATACAATTTTACACAAAATATTTATTTATTTATAGAATGAATATACTTAAACCTTGCTACAACACTTATAGGCAGTGTACCTAATCGTACAGGAGTGTAGTTTTTAGTAAGTCCAGTTCGTTCCACAGGGAATCTTTAAACAAAGCTTAACGCTATATTAGTTTTAATTTATAAAAATACAAATATATAAATAAGTAAAATTATTATTATAAAGGGGGGTTTTTACCGTTTAATGACTGGTTTGTCGATTTTAAAACTTTAGTCGCAGTTAAAACCTAATGTAAAATATTAAATAAATAAATGACTTAATTTAAAGCGTAAAGTAAATAACGATAATGAAATTGCGATAAATAAAAGTGCGATAAAATAAAATTACGATAATTAAAGAGTACGAAAATTAAAAGTGCAATTAAATACAAAGACAATAAATAAAAGTGCAATTAAATACAATAACAATAAATAAAAGTGCGATAATTAGAAGTGCAATTAAATATGAAAATAAAGGAATTATGCTTATTAAAACTTCCGTAATCATGATGTTTGACGTGTTGATTTTAGTTTATTCCCATGGGTTAATTGTTCTTTGTCCTGGATTATTTAATATGTCCATACGGATTTGTCCATAATAGTCCATCAGTCATAAATATAAAGAGCGAAAGCCTTCGTCAAATTATTCTTATTCCCGAAGTCAAATATTCCAACTAATTGGGGATTCGAATTGTAACAAGGTTTTAATACTTTGTTTAATGAATACACCAGGTTATCGACTGCGTGTAAACCAAGGTTTTACTACTTTGTTAACAATTACACCAATTACCCTTGAATGTAATTCACCCCTGTTTCAACAAGTCTATTAACTATTAATCCAGTTCCGTGTCCGGTAAAATGAATAATTATTGGTATTTATAGATATCCCGCCCACCGTACCCAGTCAAGCGTATGTGGTTATATATAAATACGTCAAATTATAAGTTTGTATATTAAATTAACAAGGTATTGTTTAGTTAATATAAAACCCATTAATAGCCCATAGTCTAATTTCCACAAGTGTCGTTCTTTTATCCAAACCCCAATTATGGTACAAAGCCCAATTACCCAATTTTAATATTTTTAGCCCAACATCATGATTACTTCGGTATTAAATAAGCATAATAGTAACTTAGCTACGAGATATTAAATTAAAAAGGTTGAATATAACTTAAAATGATTAAAAATAGCGTAGCGTTTACACGGACAGAATTTCGACTTACACCCTTACAACATTCGCTAACATACCCTTATTATTAGAATTAAAATTAAAATTAAAACTAATATATATATATATATATATATATATATATATATATATATATATATATATATATATATATATATATATATATATATATATATATTACGTATATAGATAGAGAGGATGGATATATGATATTTTTTTACGATCAGAATGCGCGAGCTTTATAGGCAGTTTCAGAATTTGGGGCTCCACAACTCGCGGCATTTTTTCCTTTCAAACTCCGCGAGTCGCGAAGTTTGATTTTACAGCTCACTCCATTTTGGATCCTTTCTTGCCGACGGTTTTTAAATATAATATAATATATATATTAATTTTAAGAATTAATTATATATTATATTATATTCATGTGCATAGTTGAATTGTAATTTTTAGTCCGTTGCGTCGAGTGTTGAGAGTTGACTCTGGTCCCGGTTCCGGATTTTCGAACGTCCTTGCGTACAATTTAATATCTTGTACTTTGCGTTTTGTAACTTGTACTCTTGTAATTCTGAGACGTTTCTTATCAATAATTGGAACCTCTTTGATTGTATTTTGTACTTTTGAGCTTTTTGGTCGTTTGCGTCTTCAATTCGTCGAATCCGTCTTTTGTCTTCACCTTTTATTATTTAAACGAATATCACTTGTAAATAGAACAATTCCAACTAAAAGCTTGTCTTTCTTGAGGAACAATGCTATGAAATATATGTTCGTTTTTAGCATTATCAAATATTCCCACACTTGAGCGTTGCTTGTCCTCAAGCAATATAGTCTTGAAATACTAGAATCACTTCTTTATTCTTCACACTTTGTACATCAGTGATTTCTATATGGCGGTATAAATAATGGTAGTAACGTTATGGTTTACAGTCCCACATGTCTATAAAAAATTAGATCCTTAAGGAAATTGGATCTTTATGAAAACATTTGATCTTTTGAAAATTAAATCTAGCTTTTACCCTAGATAAGTTTTCCGGAATAACCCTTCACCGGTGTTTGCAAATTCTTTTTGTGGGTTTGGTGGGTTTCAGATTTGAAAATTTTAGCTCAAAACTTGCGGTTTTGTGTCACCCAACTGCTAACCTTGTATTAGGAAAGCAACACTTCCAGTATACTTGCTCCGAATATTACCTTTCGATAAACTACCATCTGGTTGTAAAGGAAAGCGTTGAACAAGCAACTGTTAAGGCAATGTCCCCTGACATGCTTTTAATTATGGTCTATAACGTGTCTGATGCAATTACTATCCTTTGTAGGAGCAATAGTAAAGCTCACCCTTATAATTTTTTGGTCTGGCACAAGGTCCTGTCTTTGACCATGCTATGCAACCACCGTTCTTACGGTTGACACCCGATTTGGTTCAGGTGACCTAATGAATTCCAGGTGAATTTCTAGGATTTTACGTTCAATGGTAATGAACGCATTGAAAATGGGTTTTCAGAAAACAAATCGGTTTTAATTTTGATCAAAATATTTTCTCGTTCAAGCTCGAGTTTAGATATCATCGAATTCCATGAGTTTGAATTCTCAATCTTTAAGGTCAATCTCAAGGATTGAGTAATATCAGTCTTAAAAGCTGATTTTTGATCTTTTAAGGAGATTATCCTTTCTGGGGATCTGATTCATTAGTCTTATCCAGCTAATTTGCACGGCACCCTCCCCATTTTACAAGACAGATCCTCTCATGGTTAGGATAAGTCTGACCACTTGGCGACCCTGTTTGATGCTGAGGTCCGTGGATTTCCTGCTGATTTTAGAGATGACTTTTCTAGATTTTTCGTCAACCTACAGCTGGTCTGGACGACAACTTCGTGACCTAAATCAAGAAGCGCGTTTCTTTTTCGGAAGACTTTACTTCCTTTAAATGATGGAATTGATCCATCGTGTAGATCCATCTTTCTTACAGTAAATCGGGTAAAACTGTTTAGTTTAGTCCAAAGCAAAAGTATATTGTATCTTTAAAAATATGTGACATATGTTTAAAATAACTTGGTAAATTTTCCCACACTTGGCTTTTATTTTCCTTTTTATTGTCCTCTATTTCATTTTAAATGAATTCTAACATTTTGGTTTGTTTCTCAATTTATGTCCTTTTCGAGGTAACAATAATTTCGGTGTTAACACCTAGTTTTATTGTTCATAAATATGTATAAACATGATTTTGAGTTCATTTAAATGAAAATTTTAAATTTTTTTACTAGAAGTGGGTAGTCAGTATATAAGACTAGGGCTGTTCTTTATTATCAGAGAGCACTAGATTCTAATACAACTACTGCTTTACTAGTGTTTTTAATGGTAACCAAGTGTATAAAGTAAAAATTTTAAAATCTGAAAGAATTTAACCCCTTCCCACACTTAAGATCTTGCAATGCCCTCATTTGCAAGAAATCAGTAACAATTTAAATTATTGAGGGTGATTAGCGTAGAAAAATGATTAAATTTTACCAAAGTTTCCAAACATATTGTTGTTTGTGTAGAATGATAAATGGTGCACATCATTTGTTCATTCCGTCTTGTTGTTATTTCACATATATTTTGCATCTTGTCGTCAAAATTAGTTGCTTTTGCTGAACTTAATGCCAGTCTTTAAAAATGCGTTGTTTTACCCTGTTGTGTACATAAGATAAACTGCAAACATATATACATATTTTTGAAGTTTGGTATATTACCCCACATTAAAAAATTATCAAAATCTAATAATAAAAGTTAGAAAAAAAAACTATTACAATATCAACATAAGTGTTAAATGTAGTAACATTACAAAAATAAAATAAATAAAACTAAAATAAACTAGGGTTGTTACTGATACCAGTAGGGGTTCCATGCATAACCGTATGTGTTATAAAATGCTTCAGCTGGGTTATAAGTAGGATACGGTGGTTGAATCTCTATAGACCAGGGAGGAAATATGGGCGTTGGAGTAGGAATATAGTTTCTACCTATATGTTGGCAATGAGCTATGATTTGGTTTTGATGAACTTGCCAATCTTCAAATGCTCGATGTCTAGCATTTTCATACTCTTGTGAAGCTATAAACCTTTGCATTTCTGTCATTTCATTTCCCCCTCCCACATTACCTGGCTGTTGATTTCTCTCAACCTGTGGATGTCTTCCATTATATCTTACTGCTGCGTTATTTCGCCTCTTCAAAACCTTAGCACCATGATATACATTTAAACCAATTGTATCGCGGGGTTCTGGTTCTTCGATTAATAATCCCCCCGACTTATATCCACATTGAGATACTCAGCAATTAATGTAATAAATATACCACCTCCTATTATACTGTGATGTCTCATCCCCCTAACCATAGCTGATAAATAATAACCCACACAATAAGGTATACTTACAGCGCTTTGTGGGTCTCGAATACACATGTGGTAAAATAAATCTTGCTCATTTACCTTTTCCTTATTTTTACCTCGCTGTGTAATCGAGTTCGCTAGAAACCTATGGATTACTCTTAACTCAGCTCTATCTATATCCAAATAAGAGTAATTTCCCCCTTTAAATCGGTGATGGCTAGTCATTTGACTCCATACACCATGCGTATCAAAATTTTCATCAATCTTCCTACCATTTAATATCAACCCTCGACAATCGGCAGATGCTAGCTCCTCAGGCGTATATATACGTAAGGCCTGAGCCATGTCTAGTAGAGACATGCTGCGCATCGAACCTCCTAACAAAAATCTAATAAAAGTTCGATCGGTTAAACTAGTTACCCGATCATTTATTTCTATACTACACAATAATTCTTCACACCATACTTTATATACAGGTCTACGCATGTTAAATAAACGTACCCAATCGTTAAAAGTAGAATTACCATACCTTTGAGTAAGTAATTCCCTAATTAGCTCGGCCAATTCTATGGCTTCTAACGGTTCCCATTCTATTACCCTAGGTACTTCAACAGCTTTAGAATGAAGAGTGTGCAAGCTCCTTTGGTATTTTGGATAATCTATCCAACGCCTGTCTAATCTCAAGTTTGGGTGCAAATTTTCCACGTGCATATCTGAAAATGTCATAACTGGATGAGGTATATCTTGTTTGTAATAGCTATCAACATCCTGTTGTTCCGCATTCTCAGGAGGAGCAATGCGAGCTTGGGATGAAGATTCACCCCTTTCAGTCTGTAAAACAGATCAAACACAATTTTTATGCATCCAAATATGCATTAGTGTCAGCAAAATCATCAAGCAAATTAATTACAATGACATGTTCAATTTATATCAAACTTATGCTCATTTTCATACTTTAATCAAATCTACAATCTTTCAAATGAGCATATACGAAAATGTTTGCCAAGTTCATAAGCATTCAACTCAAATATCATGTCAAAATAATCATTATTAGCAATTAAACAAGTTTCAAATGGCATTATCTCTCAAAAATCAAGTTCATGAATTTTAGACTTGAAAAAGTCCACTTTAATTCTTAAAAATCATGTTTAGGCTCAAAGTTTGGATCATTTAATTACCTAAACATGTTACACTACTTAATTTAGCAATAATTCATGACAAAAATCGGCCATAACCTGTTTATATCAAAAAGCCCCAAATTGCTCAAGAACACAAACCCTAGATTACTCAAAATTTGAAGTTTAAGGCTTCTAATCATGTTAAATAGCATCAATCTAAGTTATACAAGCATAATACATAAGCAATTTAAGCATAAGTACACTAAAAAGCATCAAAATCGAATTGGGTATAAAATTGCTCAAGAACACTAATTTTCGGATTAAATGGTGTTTAGGTGTAGAAATTTACCGTTTTTCTTGAGTAATTCCTTGATAGCATCCTTCTCAACATGATTTTGTGAAATATTTGATGAAAAATGGTGAAAAAATTCGATTTTGTGATGTGTTTGTGTGTGTATTTTCGCAGTTTTTTGAGTTGGGTTTGGATACTGAGCTGTTCGATCAGCTTATATTTTTTTCTGGAATTTTTATACTCCGCGAGTCGCGGTGTTTACCTCTTTCAAACTCCGCGAGTCGCGGCTCTCTCTCACTCTTTTTTTTTTTATAATCTTTAACTTATAAAACAAATATAAAATAAATTTAAAATTTTGTTTCCCTTGTTATTTAGGACGAGGTCGTTTCGGAACGATGTCCTAGTCCGTCCCTCGACAAAATTTTAAAATTTGTCAATTTAAAACGCGGTTTTAAAAGCAAAGATTTTTGGGTTTTTTTTTTATGTTTTTGGCATACTTTAATTCAATTAGATTAAAAATAATGATAATAAAAGTTCTCGTCCCTCCCTCGGATAAAGCAATTTCGGTTCAACGACCTAGTCTTCAACTCACGACGAATTTTAAAAACCATATTTTTAACTTAGCGTTTGATTTTGATAAGTTCTAACTCCGAATTTCATTATTGATTTTGATATTCAAAGTTAGAGTTTGAACTTGATTTTTAGAGAAACCCATTTAAACTCTTGAAGTGAGTTTGTTGATGCTAGTAATCGGGTTTATTGTTATTGTTGGTGGATTTTGGGTTGGTGAACAAATTGGTTATGATTAGAACTTGTAATTGAGATTAATCACTAGGTTAGTGATTATGGAAGTATTGGAACCCATTTGGTGTGTTTGAAAGACTAATTTTGAATTGAGTCAAAATTAGGGTTTATGGGTGATTTTGAGAATTTTAAGTGTTTTACACTTATGATTGGGTTAATTTGGCATATTAGGACCATTGTCACTAGTGTTAGTGATTATTGGTTAGTTTGGGCGCGTTTTGTGTTTGTTAGTGCAATTGGTCGAATTTGCACTAAGTGTCGAATTGAGTTGGTTGTAAATCCACTCTAAGTATGTTGTTGTAATTGTGATAATGGAATAGGTACTTTCCATTAACGAGTTGCAGATTACTTGGAATTATTCATCAAGACAACAAGGTGAGTGTTAATATCCTATGTGCATATGTATGTGTAGGATGGGTGCGGGTCGGGTGAAGTGGTTCTCGGTTATAGAGCTCACTTCACATATAGGTGGATTTTTATGGACTTGTGTAATAGGTCCAATTAGCACGGTTGTGCGTTTTGGTTGACCACCGTTGGCGAGTTGAACACTTGTGTGTACGATATCACTTGGATTGTGATTTGGAGTTATAACCCCGACGGCGTGGGTTATGGTGTGGGAAATGAATATCGGTTTGCTCGTATTCATAATATTTTGGGTAGTGAATCTCGGGTAGTGCGGATTCATGATGACTCGGGTTGTTCGGTCATCTTGTTGATGAGGTAGTGAATCTCGGGTTGTGCGAATTCACTAAGGCTCGGGTAGTTCGGCCAACCTCGGTTGTTGAATTGGTGAAGAAGTGAATATCGGGTTGTGCGAATTCACTAAGGCTCGGGTTGTTCGGCCAATCTTCATTGTGGTGTTTGATATTCAGTAATGGGTTAAGGGGTTAACCTTATTCGTTTATATATTGTTATATATATATATTGATGTATTGTTGTGATGTAGCTAACCCTCCAGGTGTAGCTTTTTGGCGTTGTTCACATCGTTGTTGGTGAACTTATGTTTGTTGTTGTAACTTTAGCTCGTTGCTTAGTGATCGTACGGTATGCTTAGACTAGCTTGCCTTTATGCTTGGATGCTTCGGTATGCGGTATTTGATTATTTGTGTGGCGTGTCCATTTTATACATATATATGTATGTAGTATATTATCACTCACTAAGCTTTAGCTTACCCTCTCGTTGTTTACATTTTTATAGATTGCATGGATGCGGTAGCTCGGGTAAGCGGGAACTAGTGGACTCGCATAGTTGCTTTAGAAGGCTTGCTTTTGGATTCGATTAGGATTGGGTAGCGTATCCCCAATCGCCATACTCGGTCTTTATTTTGTGTTAAAAAAACAATGTGGTTGAAAATTTGTATTTTATACGAAAGTCGTAAAACGGCCGATGTGGGTCCGGTCTCGTAAAACTCATTTTATTATTGGAACGTGTTAGTTTTAACTAATATAAAATGTTGTGAAAAGCGTTTGGTCTAAAGGTGTCGGGAAGCAAGAGATCTTTTTACGAAAATTGGAAAAAGTGGACAGCGGGCTGCCAGGCCCTGTGCACGCCGCGCACAGGTGTGGGTGCGCGCCGCGCACCCCATCTGGACAGCTCTGTTTAATTTTTTTTATTTCCGCGTTTTTGGTTGGTTAACGGGTTGGGTTGTTACAAGTGGTATCAGAGCATGGTCTAAGGGATTTAGGTGACTTGAGATAGGTGCCTAGACTTAGACTTTTGTGTGTGCTTAATTTGTTGCGGGACTTGTAGGATTACGGGTCAGAATAGGTTATAGTTAGTGCCTTGTTGTAGGTGGACTAACGTCGATATTGGTAATGCGGATATTATTAATATATTAATTGTGTTGTGATAATAATTCTCGCGTATGTGTATATCGCGTAGAATTTTGTTTGTGTTTGTTTATATCACCAAGCGAGGCGGTCGTTGTACTAACGAGTTGATACGGCGTGTGTGCGTAATAAGGACTTGCAAACCTTATTACGGGTGCAAATTGTGTCAAACAAGTGATGTACGACGAGTGTTTAGCAAGATGAGGCGGTATTGTGTGTGTGCTTTATACGTTCGTGATCTAATCGCTTTGCATTCCCTAGAATGGCGATGGGAAACGGGATCGAGACGAACCATTTGGAATTTAACGCTAGAGTTGCGGCCGCCGTTGCGGAGCAAATGAGTGCGTTGGAAGAAAGAATGGATAGGAGGTATTCCGAATTTCGGGGTAGTAGTGAAATGGAGCGGTGTCTTAAGAGTTTCATGAGGACTAAATCTCCGATGTACGATGAGAAACCGGATCCCTTGGTAAGCACCACTTGGATCTCGGATGTCGAAGGGTGTTTTCGTACTATTGAATGCCCTCCTGAGAAGAGGACAAGTCTCGCTACTAGTTTGTTGCGGGGTAGGGCAAAGGATTGGTTGGATGGTAAGATTGATCTTGTTGGTGGTGAACCGTTTATGGCGTTATCGTGGGATGAGTTTAAGAAGGAATTCTTCGAGGAGTTCCGGACTTTAGCCGATTTGTCGAAAATGCGAAATGAGTTGCGAAATTTGCAACAAGGGTCGATGGACTTGAATACTCTAAAGACGACCTTTATGTTGAAGGCACGTTTTTGCCCGGAGTATATTGGGAATGATCGGATGTTGATGGAAGATTTCTATAGGGCGTTGAATGATGATTTGCAGGGCAAAATTAGCATTGGCCAAGTGAACTCGTTTGCGGAGTTATTTAACATGGCTAGGGGTTTCGAATCACATTCGCGATCGAAAGCTAGGGAGCTTTCAAGTAAAAGAAGGGTTGATTCGTATGGTGCTCCAAGTAAGAAAACTAAGGGCGCAAGTGTGAGTATGGGTAATGTGGAGAAAGGTCCAGCGAGTTCTCGTGCGCCTAGATGTTTCAATTGTGGTGTTAGGGGCCACAAGTTATGGGAGTGCACAATGCCGAGGAGTGATGACGGGATGTGCTACTATTTCCATAAGGAGGGACATCGCAAGCCGGATTGTCCTGAGTTGGCGGTGGCGAATGTGAAGACCCGTCCTAATCCATCCGGACGAAGTCCATATCGATTATAAACGATTCACAACAGTTGATTACATCGCGAGGTACTTGACCTCTATATGATACATTTTACAAACATTGCATTCGTTTTTGAAAAGTCAATATTTCATTACATCGAAAGTGGACGGCATGCATACCATTTTATAATATCTAACTATAATTGACTTAATAATAATCTTGATGAACTCAACGACTCGAATGCAACGTCTTTTGAAATATGTCATGAATGACTCCAAGTAATATCTTTAAAATGACCAATTGCACAGCGGAAGATTTCTTTCATACCTGAGAATAAACATGCTTTCAAGTGTCAACCAAAAGGTTGGTGAGTTCATTAGTTTAACATAAATAATCATTTCCATCATTTTAACAGACCACAAGATTTTCATTTCTCATAAATATACGTCTCATGCATATAGACAAAAATATCATTCATATGGATTGGACACCTGGTAACCGACATTCACAATATGCATATAAGAATATCCCCATCATTCCGGGATCCTCCTTCGAACATGATATAAATTTCGAAGTACTAAAGCATCCAGTACTTTGGATGGGGCTTGTTGGGCCCGATAGATCTATCTTTAGAGTTCGCGTCAATTAGGGTGTCTGTTCCCTAATTCTTAGATTACCAGACTTAATAAAAAGGGGCATATTCGATTTCGATAACTCAACCATATAATGTAGTTTCAATTACTTGTGTCCATTTTGTAAAACAGTTATAAAAGCAGCGCATGTATTCTCAGTCCCAAAAATATATATTGCAAAAGCATTTAAAAAGGGGGCAAATGAAACTCACCTAATGTATTTTGTAGTAAAAATACATATGACGACGTTAAACAACTGAACATGTAGTGACCCGAACTTTTCCATGTTTATATATATATTAAATGAAATTGTTATTTACATGATTAAGTGTTTCCAACATGTTAAGCAATCAAACTTGTTAAGACTTGATTAATTGAAATAGGTTTCATATAGACAATTGACCACCCAAGTTGACCGGTGATTCACGAACGTTAAAACTTGTAAAAACTATACGATGACATATATATGGTTATATATATAGTTAACATGATTTTATTATAAGTATGTATCTCATTAGATATTTTAACAATGAGTTATATACATAAAAATGAGACTATTAATTTAAGAAACTCGAAAACGATATATATAACGATTATCGTTATAACAACGTCTTACTAGGTACATATGAATCATATTAAGATATTGATACACTTGGTTAATTATGTTAAATGATAAGTAAATATATTATTAAGTGTATTAACAATGAAATACATATGTAAAAATAAGACTACTAACTTAATGATTTCAAAACGAGACATATATGTAACGATTATCGTTGTAACGACATTTAACTGTATATATATCATACTAAGATATATTATATATCATAATATCATGATAATATAACAATTTAACATCTCATTTGTTATAATAAACAATGGGTTAACAACATTCAACAAGATCATTAACCTAAAGGTTTCAAAACAACATTTACATGTAACGACTAACGATGACTTAACGACTCAGTTAAAATGTATATACATGTAGTGTTTTAATATGTATTCATACACTTTTGAAAGACTTCAAGACACTTATCAAAATACTTCTACTTAACAAAAATGCTTACAATTACATCCTCGTTCAGTTTCATCAACAATTCTACTCGTATGCACCCGTATTCGTACTCGTGCAATACACAGCTTTTAGATGTATGTACTATTGGTATATACACTCCAATGATCAGCTCTTAGCAGCCCATGTGAGTCACCTAACACATGTGGGAACCATCATTTGGCAACTAGCATGAAATATCTCATAAAATTACAAAAATATGAGTAATCATTCATGACTTATTTACATGAAAACAAAATTACATATCCTTTATATCTAATCCATACACCAACGACCAAAAGCACCTACAAACACTTTCATTCTTCAATTTTATTCATCTAATTGATCTCTCTCAAGTTCTATCTTCAAGTTCTAAGTGTTCTTCATAAATTCCAAAAGCTCTAGTTTCATAAAATCAAGAATACTTCCAAGATTGCAAGTTTACTTCCAAGTTTTCTAAATCCATTCCAAGTAATCATCCAAGATCAAGAAACCTTTGTTACTTACAGTAGGTTATCTTTCTAATACAAGGTAATAATCATATTCAAACTTTAATTCAATTTCTATAACTATAACAATCTTATTTCGAGTAGAAATCTTACTTGAAATTGTTTTCGTGTCATGATTCTGCTTCAAGAACTTTCAAGCCATCCAAGGATCCTTTGAAGCTAGATCTATTTTTCTCATTTCCAGTAGGTTTATCCAAGGAACTTGAGGTAGTAATGATGTTCATAACATCATTCGATTCATACATATAAAGCTATCTTATTCGAAGGTTTAAACTTGTAATCACTAGAACATAGTTTAGTTAATTCTAAACTTGTTCGCAAATAAAAGTTAATCCTTCTAACTTGACTTTTAAAATCAACTAAACACATGTTCTATATCTATATGATATGCTAACTTAATGATTTAAAACCTGGAAACACGAAAAACACCGTAAAACCGGATTTACGCCGTCGTAGTAACACCGCGGGCTGTTTTGGGTTAGTTAATTAAAAACTATGATAAACTTTGATTTAAAAGTTGTTATTCTGGGAAAATTATTTTTATTATGAACATGAAACTATATCCAAAAATTATGGTTAAACTCAAAGTGGAAGTATGTTTTCTAAAATGGTCATCTAGACGTCGTTCTTTCGACTGAAATGACTACCTTTACAAAAATGACTTGTAACTTATTTTTACGACTATAAACCTATACTTTTTCTATTTAGATTCATAAAATAGAGTTCAATATGAAACCATAGCAATTTGATTTACTCAAAACGGATTTAAAATGAAGAAGTTATGGGTAAAACAAGATTGGATAATTTTTCTCATTTTATCTACGTGAAAATTGGTAACAAATCTATTCCAACCATAACTTAATCAACTTGTATTGTATATTATATAATCTTGAGATACCATAGACACGTATACAATGTTTCGACCTATCATGTCAACACATCTATATATATTTCGGAACAACCATAGACACTCTATATGTGAATGTTGGAGTTAGCTATACAGGGTTGAGGTTGATTCCAAAATATATATAGTTTGAGTTGTGATCAATACTGAGATACGTATACACTAGGTCGTGGATTGATTCAAGATAATATTTATCGATTTATTTCTGTACATCTAACTGTGGACAACTAGTTGTAGGTTACTAACGAGGACAGCTGACTTAATAAACTTAAAACATCAAAATATATTAAAAGTGTTGTAAATATATTTTGAACATACTTTGATATATATGTATATATTGTTATAGGTTCGTGAATCAACAGTGGCCAAGTCTTACTTCCCGACGAAGTAAAAATCTGTGAAAGTGAGTTATAGTCCCACTTTTAAAATCTAATATTTTTGGGATGAGAATACATGCAGGTTTTTATAAATGATTTACAAAATAGACACAAGTACGTGAAACTACATTCTATGGTTGAATTATCGAAATCGAATATGCCCCTTTTTATTAAGTCTGGTAATCTAAGAATTAGGGAACAGACACCCTAATTGACGCGAATCCTAAAGATAGATCTATTGGGCCTAACAAACCCCATCCAAAGTACCGGATGCTTTAGTACTTCGAAATTTATATCATATCCGAAGGGTGTCCCGGAATGATGGGGATATTCTTATGTATGCATCTTGTTAATGTCGGTTACCAGGTGTTCACCATATAAATGATTTTTATCTCTATGTATGGGATGTGTATTGAAATATGAAATCTTGTGGTCTATTGTTACGATTTGATATATATAGGTTAAACCTATAACTCACCAACATTTTTGTTGACGTTTAAAGCATGTTTATTCTCAGGTGAATACTAAGAGCTTCCGCTGTTGCATACTAAAATAAGGACAAGATTTGGAGTCCATGTTTGTATGATATTGTGTAAAAACTGCATTCAAGAAACTGATTTCGATGTAACATATTTGTATTGTAAACCATTATGTAATGGTCATGTGTAAACAGGATATTTTAGATTATCATTATTTGATAATCTACGTAAAGCTTTTTAAACCTTTATTTATGAAATAAAGGTTATGGTTTGTTTTAAAAATAAATGCAGTCTTTGAAAAACGTCTCATATAGAGGTCAAAACCTCGCAACGAAATCAATTAATATGGAACGTTTTTAATCAATAAGAACGGGACATTTCAGTTGGTATCAGAGCTGGTATAACGCCGTCCATGTGTGGCGGGTTAGTCGTAAAGGAGGTTCTCACAGTGTTACCTGTGACGAAGCATTGGCTCTTACTCCTTGCGATCCCTTACGAGGGTTGGCAGTAGCCGAGAGGTAGGCCCTAAAATCAGTATCTGAGGTACACTCAGTGGTCACCAGGCGGTTAGCTGGGAAGGCACTGGGTGGGACGGTGGTTGTCCCCACTGTATTTTAGTTGGTATCCGAGCGTTGGTCTTAGAGAACCAGAAAATTTACATTAGTGTGTCTTATCGAGTTTGTTAGGATGCATTAGTGAGTCTGGACTTCGACCGTGTTTTCTTTAAAAATGATTGCTTAACATTTTTGTTGGAAACTATATATTATTAACATGTATATATTATGTGATATATTAATCTCTTAACATGTTTGATATTGTGTGATAGATGTCTACCTCTAGCACAAATTCCATTGACTCACCTAATAATAACAAAGAGTCGAATATATATTGGACTGATTCACAAGTTCCCGAAGAAGAACCGGAAGAAGAATCAGAACCGGAAGAAGAATCAGAACTGGAAGAGGAGGAACCGGAGGAGGAAATAGAACCGGTGGGGAAAATAATAAAATGGTTAAGTAAAAGAAAATCCTCAACCAACCGACCAAGGTTAATTATGGTCAATGGTGTTTCCGCCAAGGAAGCAAAATATTGGGAGGATTACCAATTCTCCGATGAATCGGATTCCGACGAGAATTACGATGATGTTATAGAAATTACCCCAACTGAATTTAAAAAGGAAAAAGAAAATAATAAGGGAAAGGGCATAAAAATAGAGAAATCTAATTCCAACCCCGATGAACTTTATATGTATCGTCAACCCCCGAAGCCCTTAAGTTGTAACAATGACCCGGGAACCTCTAAACCACCAGGTTTTTCTAAACCGTTGTGGAAAACGACAACTCGTATTAGGGGAACATCATATATCCCTAGAAACTTGGCAAAACGAACCAAAACCAAAGAAGAAGAAACGAGCGAGTCGGAATAAGATAGTTGTATTCGTGTGGTGTAATATATGTAATATAGTGTGCTTATGCTTTATGATATATGTAAAAATTGCTTGTATTAATAAGTATTTTTTTTATGAATCTAACTCTTGTCTATTTTACAGTATAAAAACACAAAATGGATAGACAACCCAATATTTTAAGAGACCTACCCGGAGACATGATTGATGAAATCTTGTCTAGAGTCGGTCAGAATTCTTCGGCACAACTATTTACGGCGAAATCCGTTTGTAAGACATTCGAAGAACGTTCCAAGAATGTCTTGGTTTATAAGAGACTTTCGTTTGAAAGATGGGGGATATCACATTGGGAAACCCATAAGTTACGATGTGTTTACTTTAACGCATATATTGCGGGGAACCCAAATGCTATTTTACGCAACGGGTTAAGAAATTATTTTGACTCAATGTATCCGAATATAGGACTTTATGATTTAGAAAAAGCGGCTAACATGCAACATAAAGAAGCATGCTATGCTTACGGGTTAGTAATGTTCGCTTCTCACCAAAGTGAGAAAAATGACATCGGGCTACAACTATTAAACAAAACGTTCCCACAAGTGACGGAGTCTGTAATTGGGGTAAGAAATGAGGTTTTTAGGTTATTACGAGACTGTTGGTCATTACGTAACCCTCGTCCCTTTGACGACGTTACAACACGCTGTCTTATCAACGGCCATAACGGTTATGTTCCACAAGACCAAGGATGGGAAGTAGTCCTAGTAAAACCAGAATGCATGACTTGTTTCTAGACGTATGAATTACGTGTCTTTATTGCCTTTGCTGAACGACTTGTGTACTAGCTGGAATTATCTTCACAACTATCTTGTATCAAAGTTATTGTGTGCTATGTTTCATGCTTTATGTAAAATAAGCGGTATTGTAAGTTTGTAAAATATTGTATAAAAGTTTAAACGCGAAATATTATTATAATCAGTTTTTCATATAGAATTGTAGTAGTTGAATTGTATATTAGCTACTAAGTATGAACTTAACGGGTAGGTACTACCCGAATTTAAACTTATAAAACGCTAATATGAAGAAAAAGCTTTTATAAATGAGTTCATATTATGCTACGAAATACTATTAACTACTCTTAATATTCTGTATGATTAACTTGTTCCATTTGAATATTTTGAAGGAAATGGCACCGACTACTCGACACACCGTGAATATGAATGAAGAGGAATTCTGTACTTTTCTAGCTTCAAACATAGCCGCAGTACAGGCTGCGCTACATACCAACAATAACCTTGGATCTAGCAGTACAGGAAATCGTGTAGGATGCACCTACAAAGAATTCACTGCCTGCAAACCTTTGGAATTTGATGGAACCGAAGGACCGATCGGATTGAAACGGTGGACCGAGAAGGTCGAATCGGTGTTTGCCATAAGTAAGTGTACTGAAGAGGACAAAGTGAAGTACGCTACGCATACCTTCACAGGTTCTGCGTTAACATGGTGGAATACCTATCTAGAGCAAGTGGGACAAGATGATGCGTACGCACTACCGTGGTCAGCATTCAAGCACTTGATGAACGAGAAGTACCGTCCCAGAACCGAGGTCAATAAGCTCAAGATAGAACTTAGAGGGTTACGAAACCAAGGATTTGATATTACCACGTACGAAAGATGATTCACAGAATTGTACCTATTGTGTCCGGGAGCGTTCGAAGATGAGGAAGAGAAGATCGACGCGTTTGTGAAAGGATTACCGTAAAGAATCCAAGAAGATATAAGTTCACATGAGCCCGCCTCCATACAACAGGCATGTAGAATGGCTCATAAACTAGTGAACCAGATTAAGGAAAGAATTAAAGAACAGACGGCTGAAGAGGCCAATGTGAAGCAAGTCAAAAGAAAGTGGGAGGAAAACGGTGATAAGAATCACCAATACAACAACAACAGCAATTACAATAATAATCGCAACAATTATCCCAACAATCGCAACATCAATTGCAACTACAACAAACGACCCAACAACAACAACAACAACAGCAACTACAACAATCATCCCAACAACAATAACAACCGCAACAACAACAACAATCAGAAACAGCTATGCCAAAGGTGTGAAAAGTATCACTCGGGGTTCTGCACCAAATTTTGCAACAAGTGTAAAAGAAATGGTCATAGCGCGGCGAAGTGTGAGGTCTACGGACCAGGGGTTAACAGAACGAAAGGAACAAATGGTGTCGGAACGAGTAATGGCAGAGCAAGTAGTGTCGGAGCAAGTTATGCCAATGTAGTTTGTTATAAATATGGAAAACCGGGCCACATTATTAGAAATTGCCCGAAACAGGAGAACACGAATGGACAAGGCCATGGAAGAGTTTTCAATATTAATGCGGCAGAGGCACAGGAAGACTCGGAGCTTGTTACGGGTACGTTTCTTATTGACAATAAATCTGCTTACGTTTTATTTGATTCGGGTGCGGATAGAAGCTATATGAGTAGAGATTTTTGTGCTAAATTAAGTTGTCCATTGATGCCATTGGATAGTAAATTTTTACTCGAATTAGCAAACGGTAAATTAATTTCAGCAGATAATATATGCCGGAATCGAGAAATTAAACTGGGTAGCGAAATATTTAAGATTGATTTGATACCAGTAGAGTTAGGGAGTTTTGATGTAATAGTTGGCATGGACTGGCTGAAGAAGGTGAAAGCAGAGATCGTATGTTATAAAAATGCAATTTGCATTGTACTAGAAGAAGGAGAACCCTTAATGGTGTACGGAGAAAAGGGCAACATGAAGCTACATCTTATTAGTAATTTGAAGGCACACAAACTAGTAAGAAAAGGTTGCTATGCTGTTCTAGCACACGTCGAGAAAGTACAAACTGAAGAAAAGAGCATCAATGATGTTCCCGTCGCAAAAGAATTTCCCGATGTATTTTTGAAAGAATTACCGGGACTACCTCCACATCGATCTGTTGAATTTCAAATAGATCTAGTACCAGGAGCTGCACCAATAGCTCGTGCTCCTTATAGACTCGCACCCAGTGAGATGAAAGAACTGCAAAGCCAACTACAAGAACTATTAGAACGTGGTTTCATTCGACCAAGCACATCACCATGGGGAGCTCCTGTTTTGTTTGTCAAGAAGAAGGATGGTACATTTAGGTTGTGTATTGACTACAGAAAGTTGAACAAACTTACCATCAAAAACCGTTATCCACTGCCTAGAATTGACTACTTATTTGATCAACTACAAGGCTCGTCGGTTTATTCGAAGATTGATTTACGTTCTGGATATCATCAAATGCGAGTAAAGGAGGATGATATTCCAAAAACTGCTTTTAGGACGCGTTATGGTCATTACGAGTTTATGGTTATGCCATTTGGATTGACTAACGCACCAGCTGTGTTCATGGACCTTATGAACCGAGTGTGTGGGCCATATCTTGACAAGTTTGTCATTGTTTTCATCGATGACATACTTATTTACTCAAAGAATGATCAAGAGCACGAAGAACATTTGAGGAAAGTGCTAGAAGTATTGAGGAAAGAAAAACTGTACGCCAAGTTTTCAAAGTGTGCATTTTGGTTGGAAGAAGTTCAATTCCTCGGTCACATAGTGAACAAAGAAGGTATCCAGGTGGACCCGGCAAAGATCGAAACCGTTGAAAAGTGGGAAACCCCAAAAACTCCGAAGCATATACGTCAATTTTTAGGATTGGCTGGTTACTACAGAAGATTCATCCAAGATTTCTCCAAAATAGCAAAACCCTTGACTGCATTAACGCATAAAGGGAAGAAATTTGAATGGAAGGATGAACAAGAGAAGGCGTTTCAATTATTGAAGAAAAAGCTAACTACGGCACCTATATTGTCATTGCCTGAAGGGAATGATGATTTTGTGATTTATTGTGACGCATCAAAGCAAGGTCTCGGTTGTGTATTAATGCAACGGACGAAGGTGATTGCTTATGCATCTAGACAATTGAAGATTCACGAGCAAAATTATACGACGCATGATTTGGAATTAGGTGCGGTTGTTTTTGCATTAAAGACTTGGAGGCACTACTTATATGGGGTCAAAAGTATTATATATACCGACCACAAAAGTCTTCAACACATATTTAATCAGAAACAACTGAATATGAGGCAGCGTAGGTGGATTGAATTGTTGAATGATTACGACTTTGAGATTCGTTACCACCCGGGGAAGGCAAATGTGGTAGCCGACGCCTTGAGCAGAAAGGACAGAGAACCCATTCGAGTAAAATCTATGAATATAATGATTCATACTAACCTTACTACTCAAATAAAGGAGGCGCAACAAGAAGTTTTAAAAGAGGGAAATTTAAAGGATGAAATACCCAAAGGATCGGAGAAGCATCTTAATATTCGGGAAGACGGAACCCGGTATAGGGCTGAAAGAATTTGGGTACCAAAATTTGGAGATATGAGAGAAATGGTACTTAGAGAAGCTCATAAAACCAGATACTCAATACATCCTGGAACGGGGAAGATGTACAAGGATCTTAAGAAACATTTTTGGTGGCCAGGTATGAAAGCCGATATTGCTAAATATGTAGGAGAATGTTTGACGTGTTCTAAGGTCAAAGCTGAACATCAGAAACCATCAGGTCTACTACAACAACCTGAAATCCCGGAATGGAAATGGGAAAACATTACCATGGATTTCATTACTAATTTGTCAAGGACTGCAAGTGGTTATGATACTATTTGGGTAATAGTTGATCGTCTCACCAAGTCAGCACACTTCCTACCAATAAGAGAATATGACAAGATGGAGAAGTTAGCACGACTATATTTGAAGGAAGTCGTCTCCAGACATGGAATACCAATCTCTATTATCTCTGATAGGGATGGCAGATTTATTTCAAGATTCTGGCAGACATTACAGCAAGCATTGGGAACTCGTATAGACATGAGTACTGCCTATCATCCACAAACTGATTGGCAGAGCGAAAGGACGATACAAACGCTTGAAGACATGCTACGAGCTTCTGTTATTGATTTCAAAAACAGTTGGGATCGACATCTACCGTTAGCAGAATTTTCCTACAACAACAGCTACCATTCAAGCATTGAGATGGCGCCGTTGGAAGCACTTTATGGTAGAAAGTGCAGGTCTCCGATTTGTAAGACCCGTGTATTTATTGTAAATAGTGTATATATGTTAACAAAGTGACGGGGTACGTTTTATATTTAAAAAGGAGCAAGGAATCAGAATTTGCCCAGGTGCGCGCCGCGCGGCCTGAGGGCGCGCCGCGCAAGTACGTGCAGACAGCTCCTTTTGTTTTATTTAATTATAAATGAGGGCATTTTGGTAAAAACACATTAAGACCGAATTTAATGCTTGGGATCTGATATTGGAGTGTCATTTACTCCAAAATCCACCAACCTTATCCCTCCAATTCAATTTTAGAGAGAGAGTGATTGTAGAGTGAGAAAGCTCACTTTGAAGGAGAAGAAGTTGCTCTCGGGTTTTATCGCAAGCTTTAAAGTTGTTCATATCGTCATTTGCTACGTTTTGATAGTTGTGGTATGTCCTAACTTTAATTTCTTACTTTGATTTTGTGTATGGGTTAGGGTTTGTGTTGAAGATGAACACTAAGACCCATTTGTAGGTAAATTGGGTGTTCTTGAGTAAATTGGGTCATGTAGACTCAATAATGGGTTAGCTAGGGTTTTAAAAGTGATAATTGTTGTTAATGAACCCTAATTGGCTAATAAATTGTTAGAACACTTTAATGATGTGTAAATGGGTGTTATTTGGGTGTAGATGACCCAAATGGGTGTATTGACTTTTAATTGGGTCAAATGGGTCAAAATAGACCAAGGTTGGTTAAGGTTAGTGATTAGTGTTAAAACCTAGTGATTTAATGTGTATGAAGGCCTTGAGTGCCAAGGGTTAGGGTTTTTGGTGAAGATGACCCAATTTAGGGTTAAGTGTCCAAATGGGTCGAGATGACCTAGGAATGGTGTGTAATGTGGGTTTGGATCAAGTTGATTGATTTATTATATGCTTGTGAAATAGGTACGTTACCTTGGAGTTCAAGCTTGGTCTAATAATCACAAAAGGTGTAAGGTGAGTGGAATAATTATGCGTTCATGTATATGGCGTATTTATTTGTAAATGTTATGGTATGAACCACGTGCCGGTAGTACCATAACATATGTGTGATGTGGATTGTGAGTGTGAACCATGTGCCGGTAGCACTATGATGATAATGATGTGAACCACGTGCCAGTAGCATCGAGTGTGAACCACGTGCCGGTAGCACTATAAAATGAGGCGTGAACCACGTGCCGGTAGCGTCGAAGTGTGAACCATGTGCCGGTAGCACTATAAACGAGTGAGACTCAAATGCGTATGGTGTGAACCACGTGCCGGTAGCACCATAGCATTATAGTTAACCATATTGTGTTGTGATTGTATAGCATGTTATATATATATTGTGATGAGTACATGCTAATGTGGTTTTGGGATGGTGTACGACTTGTTAGTATTTACGAGTATGTTGATATACTAATTGTGTTACAAGTTCGTATGAGGTATTTGGTATTGTGAATGCGGATAGATAGGTTATATATATGTATGTATAATTATTGCATTCACTAAGCTTTGCTTACCCTCTCGTTGTTTACCATTTTATAGATTCCGGTGTGGATAAAGGTAAGGGCATTGCTTTGGTTTAGAGATCCCGTCATTGACTAGGGATGCTTTTGGGACGCGTTGAGTTTTGGAGTTTGACCGATAGATGGGTAGTTTAATCCCAAACGGCATGCTCGTAGTGTAGTTTGGAACTTAAACTTTTGTGGTCGAAACTCTTGTAATTTGTATTAACTTGGTATTTTGGGTCGTGTGGGCCCCACTTGTGAAACTTCATTTTTATGTTTGAAACGTACTAGTTTTACTTATATGAACGCGTGACTAAAAGCGTTTTGGCTAAAAATGCCGGGAACCACCCGATCTTTTTCGCATTTAAAGTAACCGGGGACAGCCGGCTTTTGCGCGCCGCGCAGTCCCCAGCGCGCGCCGCGCGGGTATGGCAACCTGCAAATTTTTTTTTTGTTGCAAATTAACGGGGTTTTGTCGGGTGTGGTTTGGGTTGTTACAAGTGGTATCAGAGTATGGTCTAAGGGATTTAGGTGACTTGAGATAGGCGCCTAGACTTAGACTTTTTGTGTGCGCATTTTGTGCAGAACTTGTAGGACTTTGGGTCAGACCGGGACTTGGTTAGTGCATAGGTTTATGTGAACTAATCATGCGTTATTTGTTTGTGTTGTGTAGCAATCATCAAGCGAGATGGACGTTGTACTAGCGAGTTAACGCGACGTGCTCGCGTAGTAATGACTAGCTACCATTACTACGGGTGCAAATCGTGTCAAACAAGCAATGTACGATGATTGTTGAGCGAGATGGGGTAGTGTGGGGCGTGTGTATATTTATGTGTTGTGTGTTTTTGTTTCGACGTTTAATCTCTTCCATTTTATAGAATGAAGATGCGAAACGGACATGACCACGAACATGATAATGGGGGTACAAGTGAGGACCCCGAGTTCACGGCCAAGGTTGAGGCCATCTTTAAACGCCAAAAGGCGGAGTTTCTCGTAGATGTTAAGAAGATGTTTCTAGACACGATTGACGAACAAGTCGTCGATATGGTTAAGGAACAAATTAAGATTGTTCTTCAAGAAGAAAATGTGGGGAGGCGAGACTTTTTCTTTAAGAACTTCAAGGATGCTCAACCTCCTACCTTTGAGGGCGAACGAGACCCACTCAAGAGTGCCCGATTCATCTCCGATATGGAGGGGGCTTTTCGTACTTGTGAGTGCCCTCCCGATAAAAAGACTAGGTATGGTTGTAGCATGTTAAGGGGTGATGAAAAATTGTGGTGGGATGCAAAGATCCAACTTTATGGTGAAGAACAATGTATGGACTTCACTTGGGATGAATTTAAAGCGGAGTTCTTTGATGAGTACCGAACTTCGACCGATCTTACAAGGCTTAAGGACGAGCTACGTACCTTGAGGCAAGGGTCGATGGACTTGAACACTCTCAAATCCGTGTTTTTGTCCAAGACTCAATTTTGCCCGGAGTATGTCGGGAATGACAAGATGTTGAAGGAAGATTTCAATCGAACTTTGAATGATAGTTATCAAGAAAAGATTAGTGTGAATGCGGTGAAGAGCTTCGATGAATTGTTTAATATGGCGAAGGGTTTTGAAGCACTTGTGTTGAGAAAGAGAAAGTTTGAAGGTTCAAGTCATTCGAATTTTTCAAACAAGAAGTCAAAGAAAGGCAGCGAAAGCTTGAATAGTATAAAGAAGAGTACTTCCGAGAATTTCGGGCCCACGTGTTTCAATTGTAAACAAAGGGGACACATGGCCCGTGATTGTACCAATGGCCCGAACAAATTAACTTGCTATAATTGTGGTAAGGAAGGACTCAAGAAGACGGAGTGTCCCGACTTGAATAATGATAATGTTAAGCGGATTGAGAAGGCGGCGGGTACGGCTAGGGGTCGTAATTATTTGATGACCAATGAAGAGGCTAAACAATCCAATGAAGTCGTTTCAGGTACTTTCATGCTTAATTCTAACCCGGCTCGGATACTTTTTGATAGTGGTGCTAATTTGTCTTTCGTATCTCCAAGATTTGTGCCTAAGTTAAATAAACCGCTAGTAAAGTTGAGTCGTCCGGTAGAAGTTGAAATAGCGGATGGCAAGACGGCGCTAGTGGTTGATGTGTGTAAAAGTTGTAATGTTGTGTTTGGTGCCGAAAGTTTTGAAATTGATCTTATCCCGATGACCTTGGGTGATTTTGATGTTGTCGTTGGTATGGATTGGCTCGATCGTTATAGAGCCGATATCGCATGCCACGATAAGTTTATTCGTGTGAAGAACCCAAGTGGGGGAGAGATGATTATTCATGGTGATAAGCGAAGGAGACCGGTGCCGATATGCACTTTTGCACGGGCATGTCGTCACGTTGTTACCGGTGGTGTGGCTTTCCTTGCTCATGTTGTCGATACTCGTAATGAGCCACCACCTATTCGTGAAATTCCGGTGGTTAATGAGTTTGAATATGTTTTTCCGGATGAGTTACCGGGTGTTCCGGCGGAAAGACAAGTTGAGTTTCGCATTGAGTTGGTTCCGGGGGCTACCCCCATTGCTAAAACTCCTTATCGTTTAGCACCAACGAAAATGCAAGAGTTGTTAAATCAAATTCAAGAGTTGCTTGAGAAAGGTTTTATTCGACCGAGTGCTTCGCCATGGGGCGCTCCGGTTTTATTTGTGAAGAAGAAAGATGGTAGTATGCGTATGTGCATCGATTACCATGAGTTGAATAAAGTGACGATCAAGAATCGTTATCCGTTACCTAGGATTGATGATTTGTTTGATCAACTTCAAGGTGCAACATATTTCTCTAAGATCGACCTACGGTCCGGCTATCATCAAATGCGGGTCCGTGAGGAAGACATTGAGAAAATGGCTTTCCGAACGCGTTATGGGCATTTTGAGTTTGTGGTGATGCCTTTTGGTCTTACGAATGCACCGGCGGCATTCATGGATCTTATGAACTGAGTGTGCCAACCTATGTTGGACAAGTCGGTTATTGTGTTCATTGACGACATACTAGTCTACTCAAAAAGTATGCACGAACATGAACGTCACTTGCGTGAAGTTTTGAAGACGCTAAGAAAAGAGAAGTTGTATGCAAAGTTCTCTAAATGTGAATTTTGGCTAAGGGAGGTTCAATTCCTTGGTCATATTGTGAACGAAAGCGGTATCCAAGTAGATCCGGGGAAGATCGAGACGGTGAAAAGTTGGGGACGACCGACTACGCCTACGGAAATCCGAAGCTTTCTAAGATATTGTGATGAGTACATGCTAATGTGGTTTTGGGATGGTGTACGACTTGTTAGTATTTACGAGTATGTTGATATACTAATTGTGTTACAAGTTCGTATGAGGTATTTGGTATTGTGAATGCGGATAGATAGGTTATATATATGTATGTATAATTATTGCATTCACTAAGCTTTGCTTACCCTCTCGTTGTTTACCATTTTATAGGTTCCGGTGTGGATAAAGGTAAGGGCATTGCTTTGGTTTAGAGATCCCGTCATTGACTAGGGATGCTTTTGGGACGTGTTGAGTTTTGGAGTTTGACCGATAGATGGGTAGTTTAATCCCAAACGCCATGCTCGTAGTGTAGTTTGGAACTTAAACTTTTGTGGTCGAAACTCTTGTAATTTGTATTAACTTGGTATTTTGGGTCGTGTGGGCCCCACTTGTGAAACTTCATTTTTATGTTTGAAACGTACTAGTTTTACTTATATGAACGCGTGACTAAAAGCGTTTTGGCTAAAAATGCCGGGAACCACCCGATCTTTTTCGCATTTAAAGTAACCGGGGATAGCCGGCTTTTGCGCGCCGCGCAGTCCCCAGCGCGCGCCGCGCGGGTATGGCAAACAGCAAATTTTTTTTTGTTGCAAATTAACGGGGTTTTGTCGGGTGTGGTTTGGGTTATTACACGATTTGTTGGAGTGAAGTGGGGGATAGACAGATTACGGGTCCGGAGATAATACAAGAAACTACCGAGAAAATCATTCAAATTCAACAAAGATTGAAAACCGCCCAGAGTCGACAAAAGAGCTACGCGGACAGTAAAAGAAAAGATATAGAGTTTGAAATTGGAGAAATGGTCATGCTTAAGGTTTCACCTTGGAAAGGCGTTGTTCGATTTGGTAAACGGGGGAAACTAAATCCAAGGTACATTGGACCCTTCAAGATTATAGATCGTGTCGGACCAGTAGCTTACCAACCGGAGCTACCTCAACAACTCGCGGCTGTACATAACACTTTCCACGTCTCAAATTTGAAGAAATGTTTTGCTAAAGAAGATCTCACTATTCCGTTGGACGAAATCCAAATCAATGAAAAACTTCAATTCATTGAAGAATCCGTCGAAATAATGGATCGTGAGGTTAAGAGACTTAAACAAAACAAGATACCGATTGTTAAGGTTCGATGGAATGCTCGTAGAGGACCCGAGTTCACCTGGGAGCGTGAAGATCAGATGAAGAAGAAATACCCGCATTTATTTCCAGAAGATACGTCAACACCTCCAACTGCTTAAAATTTCGGGACGAAATTTATTTAACGGGTAGGTACTGTAGTGACCCGAACTTTTCCATGTTTATATATATATTAAATGAAATTGTTATTTACATGATTAAGTGTTTCCAACATGTTAAGCAATCAAACTTGTTAAGACTTGATTAATTGAAATAGGTTTCATATAGACAATTGACCACCCAAGTTGACCGGTGATTCACGAACGTTAAAACTTGTAAAAACTATACGATGACATATATATTGTTATATATATAGTTAACATGATTTTATTATAAGTATGTATATCATTAGATATTTTAACAATGAGTTATATACATAAAAATGAGACTATTAATTTAAGAAACTCGAAAACGATATATATAATGATTATCGTTATAACAACGTCTTACTAGGTACATATGAATCATATTAAGATATTGATACACTTGGTTAATTATGTTAAATTATAAGTAAATATATTATTAAGTGTATTAACAATGAAATACATATGTAAAAATAAGACTACTAACTTAATGATTTCAAAACGAGACATATATGTAACGACATTTAACTGTATATATATCATACTAAGATATATTATATATCATAATATCATGATAATATAACAATTTAACATCTCATTTGTTATAATAAACAATGGGTTAACAACATTCAACAAGATCGTTAACCTAAAGGTTTCAAAACAACATTTACATGTAACGACTAACGATGACTTAACGACTCAGTTAAAATGTATATACATGTAGTGTTTTAATATGTATTCATACACTTTTGAAAGACTTCAAGACACTTATCAAGATACTTCTACTTAACAAAAATGCTTATAATTACATCCTCGTTCAGTTTCATCAACAATTCTACTCGTATGCACCCGTATTCGTACTCGTGCAATACACAGCTTTTAGATGTATGTACTATTGGTATATACACTCCAATGATCAGCTCTTAGAAGCCCATGTGAGTCACCTAACACATGTGGGAACCATCATTTGGCAACTAGCATGAAATATCTCATAAAATTACAAAAATATGAGTAATCATTCATGACTTATTTACATGAAAACAAAATTACATATCCTTTATATCTAATCCATACACCAACGACCAAAAACACCTACAAACACTTTCATTCTTCAATTTTCTTCATCTAATTGATCTCTCTCAAGTTCTATCTTCAAGTTCTAAGTGTTCTTCATAAATTCCAAAAGTTCTAGTTTCATAAAATCAAGAATACTTCCAAGATTGCAAGTTTACTTCCAAGTTTTCTAAATCCATTCCAAGTAATCATCCAAGATCAAGAAACCTTTGTTACTTACAGTAGGTTATCTTTCTAATACAATGTAATAATCATATTCAAACTTTAATTCAATTTCTATAACTATAACAATCTTATTTCGAGTGGAAATCTTACTTGAAATTGTTTTCGTGTCATGATTCCGCTTCAAGAACTTTCAAGCCATCCAAGGATCCTTTGAAGCTAGATCTATTTTTTTCATTTCCAGTAGGTTTATCCAAGGAACTTGAGGTAGTAATGATGTTCATAACATCATTCGATTCATACATATAAAGCTATCTTATTCGAAGGTTTAAACTTGTAATCACTAGAACATAGTTTAGTTAATTATAAACTTGTTCGCAAATAAAAGTTAATCCTTCTAACTTGACTTTTAAAATCAACTAAACACATGTTCTATATCTATATGATATGCTAACTTAATGATTTAAACCTGGAAACACGAAAAACACCGTAAAACTGGATTTACGCCGTCGTAGTAAAACCGCGGGCTGTTTTGGGTTAGTTAATTAAAAACTATGAAAAACTTTGATTTAAAAGTTGTTATTCTGGAAAAATGATTTTTATTATGAACATGAAACTATATCCAAAAATTATGGTTAAACTCAAAGTGGAAGTATGTTTTCTAAAATGGTCATCTAGACGTCGTTCTTTCGACTGAAATGACTACCTTTACAAAAACGACTTGTAACTTATTTTTCTGACTATAAACCTATACTTTTTCTGTTTAGATTCATAAAATAGAGTTCAATATGAAACCATAGCAATTTGATTCACTCAAAACGGATTTAAAATGAAGAAGTTATGGGTAAAACAAGATTGGATAATTTTTCTCATTTTAGCTACGTGAAAATTGGTAACAAATCTATTCCAACCATAACTTAATCAACTTGTATTGTATATTATGTAATCTTGAGATACCATAGACACGTATACAATGTTTCGACCTATCATGTCGACACCTCTATATATATTTCAGAACAACCATAGACACTCTATATGTGAATGTTGGAGTTAGCTATACAGGGTTGAGGTTGATTTCAAAATATATATAGTTTGAGTTGTGATCAATACTGAGATACGTATACATTGGGTCGTGGATTGATTCAAGATAATATTTATCGATTTATTTCTGTACATCTAACTGTGGACAACTAGTTGTAGGTTACTAACGAGGACAGCTGACTTAATAAACTTAAAACATCAAAATATATTAAAAGTGTTGTAAATATATTTTGAACATACTTTGATATATATGTATATATTGTTATAGGTTCGTGAATCAACCAGTGGCCAAGTCTTACTTCCCGACGAAGTAAAAATCTGTGAAAGTGAGTTATAGTCCCACTTTTAAAATCTAATATTTTTGGGATGAGAATACATGCAGGTTTTTATAAATGATTTACAAAATAGACACAAGTACGTGAAACTACATTCTATGGTTGAATTATCGAAATCGAATATGCCCCTTTTTATTAAGTCTGGTAATCTAAGAATTAGGGAACAGACACCCTAATTGACGTGAATCCTAAAGATAGATCTATTGGGCCTAACAAACCCTATCCAAAGTACCGGATGCTTTAGTACTTCGAAATTTATATCATATCCGAAGGGTGTCCCGGAATGATGGGGATATTCTTATGTATGCATCTTGTTAATGTCGGTTACCAGGTGTTCACCATATGAATGATTTTTATCTCTATGTATGGGATGTGTATTGAAATATGAAATCTTGTGGTCTATTGTTACGATTTGATATATATAGGTTAAACCTATAACTCACCAACATTTTTGTTGACGTTTAAAGCATGTTTATTCTCAAGTGAATACTAAGAGCTTCCGCTGTTGCATACTAAAATAAGGACAAGATTTGGAGTCCATGTTTGCATGATATCGTGTAAAAACTGCATTCAAGAAACTGATTTCGATGTAACATATTTGTATTGTAAACCATTATGTAATGGTCGTGTGTAAACAGGATATTTTAGATTATCATTATTTGATAATCTACGTAAAGCTTTTTAAACCTTTATTTATGAAATAAAGGTTATGGTTTGTTTGAAAAACGTCTCATATAGAGGTCAAAACCTCGCAACGAAATCAATTAATATGGAACGTTTTTAATCAATAAGAACGGGACATTTCAGAACAATGCAGGGTTGGCCTCAGATTCACGAACCTATATCATTTATATGCATATTAACACATATAATGGTATTAATTGTTAATTTAGTAGTTTGTACGTTTCATTAATAACTAAATTAACTATATTTATTTTATATACATTAAACAGATAATTAATATTTATTACAAACATATTAATATAGTTACGTTTTATGTAAATAATATATTTTTATATAGAAAGTCTTTATTTGATATATTAATAATACTAATAATAATAATGATAAAAATAATAATATTAGTGTTTTGAAATAATAATAAAAATAATAATGATAGTTTTTAATTATAAAGGCAATCTTGTTATGTATGAAATTTTCAATACAAAAGTTAATCTTAATACTAATAATGATAATAATAATGATAGTAGTAATAATAATAATAATAATAATAATAATAATAATAATAATAATAATAATAATAATAATAATAATAATAATAATAATAATAATAATAATAATATCTATCATAATAATAATAATACTTTTACTAATATTGACGTTAATAATGATATTACTAATAATAATGCTTCTAAAATAATAATAATAATAATAATAATAATAATAATAATAATAATAATAATAATAATAATAATAATAATAATAATAATAATAATAATAATAATAATAATAATAATAATAATAATAATATTTTATTTAGTTTATGACTTAATTGTAGTTTTACTCATTTTCATATTTGTATTCATAATTAATATATATATATAATTATAATCCTTATAATAAATTTTTATCAAAATACTAATAATAATAATAATGATATTGTTAAAATTGATACTTATTTGAATAATAATAATAATACTAATAATTACAAAAATTATGCTAATACTAATATTAACGAAAATAATAATAACTTGTATTATTTTTATAATAATAATAATCATAATAATCCTAATCATAATAATCCTAATCATAATAATTCTAATCATAATAATAATAATAATAATAATAATAATAATAATAATAATAATAATAATAATAATAACACAATTACTAGTAATAATAATATTAGTATTCATACTTATGTCCATAATAATAATAATAATAATTCTAATTCTAATAATAATAACATTAATAATAATAATAATAATCAGAATAATAATAATAAAAATGATATTAAAAATAATAATTCTAATGATAATGAGACTACCTTCAAAGCTATTCTAAAAAGAAAAGCCACAAGCAGGGCTCGAACCCACGACCTCTCGAACACCCGAACACACGCATAACCATTCAGGCTGTTGCCTGTTTTCTGATTTATACCCTTTTTATAAATATATAACCCTTATTTTTATATCCCCTTCATCTCCTCCCTTTCAATGATCGATCAGAGAATCTTCAAACCCAACGGAAAATTAAGGACTGGGATTTTATTAATAAACCGAAACAGAAGCGTTTGATAAACAAAAATTTAATTTAACAGACTCCATAAAATAAAAAAAAATTTAAAACAGCTTGCTGTTGCTGTTGCTGTAGCGACGGTATATAAAAAACAAATTGTTGATTTTTAAAACGATTACGTTATAGACCAAGGTTACAATACGAAATAAGTTTCAAATCACTTATAAAAACCTTCTGTGTCGTTAATTTTACTTAAAACATCCAGATGAATTCGAATTTTAAAGAAAGACAATCGGTTTGACTTTTATAAATATACCTTGACTTGTAAAATTTGACTTCGATAGGATGATTTGGAAATTGATATTTTACAGAAAGATTATATGGAAGAATCCTAACACAACTGCATTCTTGAATTTTGTTAATTGATTCGTTTTTGAATTTTGGCCAAAAAGTAGCTTAACAGAGGACTCGTCGGGTTTTTTTTAAAAAAGAAAATCTGTTCTTCAGTGATTTTGCAGTAGACGAATTTTATTGGGTGTTTAATACATATTGTAGTAATAATTGAATAAGGCTGTTTGCTAGTGATGATTGAAAATTGACATATTGTCATGGGTAGATATCAGAAAGTAAGGAAAGAACAAAAAAAAAACAATGAAATAAAATAAACAAAAAGGATAACTATGTATATTTTTGTATTAATCTGCATTTATAATATCTGTATATATATTTTTTTTATAACTAATCTTATTAATTAAAAAAAATATAACATTAATAATAATACTCTTAATATTGTAATTATTTACAATAATCTAATAGTAATAATTATAATAACATTATTATTAATGACAATGATAATAATAACTATAAAATTTATATCAATAATAATAATAATAATAATAATAATAATAATAATAATAATAATAATAATAATAATAATAATAATAATAATAATAATAATAATATCAAACTAATAAAATTATGATATTAATAATAATATTAATGATAACTTTAATAAATTTAATAATAAATACAACCAATGATAATTATAATCATAATTTTTTACTACTAATTATAACAATAACGAAAGTAATAATAATAATAACCTATATTATAACTTGTAATTAACTTTAATATCTTAATATTACATATTATTAATTATGTATCATTTAATAATTATATCTATATACAATAACATATAATATCTATACCTTTTATATATAATCCAATATATATATATATATATATATATATATATATATATATATATATATATATATATATATATATATATATATATATATATATATATATATATATATATCATAGTGATTATATTTTGAACTTGTAGTCTTGTTTAATATATTAATATTACAATTTATTACATATGTATTGTTTACTAATGATATAATATACAATTGAATATTTATACACTGTATATACTACTATATACTTGCAGTAATAATTATATACAGAAATCATATATATTATATATATAGATTTAATAACAACTTTATTATCTTGTATATTATTTTAGAATTTAGTATTTATAATTAAATCGTATAATATTTCAATTTATATTTTAAAACATTATATATATATTATTATATATATGTATCTATTTTCAAATAATTGTTCGTGAATCGTCGGGAATGGTCAAGGTCAAATGAATACATAAACACAGTTTTTGAGACTTTAATATTACAGACTTTGCTTATCATGTTGAAATCATAATAAGATTAAGTTTAAATTTGGTCGGAAATTCCCGGGTCATCACAGTACCTACCCGTTAAAGAAATTTCGTCCCGAAATTTGAGTGAGGTGGTCATGGCTAACAATAAAAATGTTTTCATGACTAATGTGAGTTGATAATTAGAGTTTTATCATTATTGAGTAATACAGATAAAACAATTCGATTATTCAAAACGTACGAATGAAGCTATCACAAAATAGTAAAATGAAAGGATAAAGATTTGTCTTAGCTTTTGACATAGTCGGGGTTGAATTTAGAAAAAATAAGGTGTGTCTAATCTTTTGACGTTGTCTGGATTGAATTTCTGAATTCAAGGGATTTAAAGAAAAATCTTCGAGATCTATAAGATTTGATTCTTCGACGAATAAGAAAATTAAGATCTCTATAATTAAATACAGTGATCTGCCTCGATTACTCTGTCTGATATTTCCATTATTAATTAAACTCTTCCGTCCCATTATTCTCACCATTCCTATACTTTCTTTCTTAGTTCATACATCCAAAAGATTGTGAAAATGCTTAATCCAGTTCTAATACTTGATATTTTTCCTAATTATCATTTTCGTCATCCTTCTTTTCAATCTTCCGCCAGAGAAATCTGTTTACTTCTACTATTACCTTGGGATGATACTATTCTTAATTATACCGTGTCTTTGTATTGCTATTCGTATTAATATCCACGATTTGTAATCTCCGTGTTGTCATTGGGCTTTATGTTTTCTCTTATATTTCAATGTCCCTATTTCTGTTTCCTATAATCATTATCATCCACAGTTAATACTTCCTCCTTTTTGCTGTGATTTATACTGCAATTTTCTATTTCTTTTGGAGCTTTGTCCCTTCGTTTCTTCTTTTTACAATTGGACATCTTTGGTAATGGTCCAGAATTCGTAGATATGGAGTTTCAAATGATTATAATGTTCTAAGCAGGAAGGAACGTGATAGCATGATTTGATTTTCAAATTTATCAATATCACGGATGATAGAACCATCAAGAATACATTTTCTTGATTTGTTCAGGAGTTAAGTAGAATGAAAGAGTTATGTAACATGGCACATGATGATGTTATGATCTGTGAATCATCACGTTTCATTAGAAACTCAGCATGACTTACTGTAATATAATCACGTTGATCAAGTGTCATTATATTATACTAACTCATGCTTCAGTCCTCAACACTCCTTTAAAAACATTCATATTTTAAGCTCGAAAGTTTACAGTATATAGAAACTAACAGTTTCTATATGATGTAACACTGATAGCACGAAGAGATTAATGATTTCAGATAAGAATAGTTATAAAATATCTTCAGAAATATAGAGGATATTTATAATGAAAGATACTATGATATATTAGAATTTCTAATATCGAAGGATGGTGAAGAAAATTTGTGCGCAAGAGTTTGGAGTAAGGAGCAAGATATTCGCTAAAGACCTCAGCAGGCATTTAATTATTTGGATTCTTTAAAGTCAAACTTATTCTTTGTGATTTGTCACGACTTCCTTCATAGTTTCGCATAATCCGCTTTTCGGTACTAAATTTCCTATTGAGTGTTTTCAATACTCCATTCTTTATCATCAAACTTTTGACGGTTAAGGTCGTGTACAGTTTTTGCCGCTGTATTCAGCTTTTTCAGAATTTGTGGTATTGATTTGTAGACTAGGTGCTTTTCATAATTTCAGAATGGAAGATCATAATTCTAAGAGATAAATGTTATATGGATACATATAACTGTTGATGTGGAAACGTTGTGAGACTCAAAATACAGATTTGCTGATTCCCGGTAATTGGTATGGCAATTCTTGTTACAAGATGCGGATGAGTACATGATGAGACTTCAATAGATAACTATAGTGATTTGTCAGAGGGATTTAAACCAAGGAGCGACGAGGTTGCTGGTACATCTGCTGGTAATATGGTGGAATATAAAAGGTTCCCTGGTAACAATAAAAGAGCACGCATATATAACATAGTTATAATAAGGTTGTTTCAAACGAAGAGTCGAAGTTGATTTGCTGGAGCTGTAACGAAATTGGCTAATTTGGAGAGGGATTGTAAAATTAATTTCGGTAATAACAACGCCAAAGGAGCTATCACAGATACGTGTTAAACGTTTACTCAGGTTCCGAGAGTTTTCAAGTGCATAACTATATACATCAATATCTTCTTACGTAGATGAAGTGCGGTTGGTTCATCCTCCCGATTGAGGTGTTTTCAAGAATCATGAAAGGCTTGAACGTAGATTGTAATCGTCGAGATACAATGAGGTTTAAGATGAAATCAAGTAGCAACTTGAAGAATTGTTTAGTTTCATAAGTTATAATCAATATTTTAATTCATTTTAATTGTCCAATGTTGATAGTCCTCAGTTGATAGTCCACAGTTAGCAATTCAATAATTCATATATAATTATATATATAATATTCGAATTAATACGTATCATGACCCGTATACGTCTCAGACTCGATCACAACTCAAACTATATATATTATTGTAGAATCAACCTCAACCCTGTATAGAGAACTCGATCATTACTTCATATAGAGTGTCTATGGTGATTCCAAATAATATATATAGATGCGTCGATATGATATGTCAAAACCTTGTATACGTGTCCCGATATTTAAAGTGCGTAAAAATAAATAACAGAAATTAAATGACGATAAATAAAGTGCGTAAAGTAAATAATAGAAAATTAAATGACGATAAATAAAATTGCGAAAATGTAAATTGCGATAATTAAATTGCGATAAATAAAATATAATCAGTTAGCTAGGAACAATTAGCTAGGAACAGTTAGCGTAGATTCTTAACAAAATTCTTCATAGTTAATTTGTTTGTTTCTAACAAATTTTATTGTGTCAAATATTTTCTTCGTTATGTCACTTGTTGGATTCTGATAAATCAAAATCCAAATATAAAATTGGATGAATATGGTTATTCTGTGGTGAACGGATTTGTATATCGGTGGATGTAAGTAGGATAGTAAATGACTGTTGAATCAGATTCGAAGAATGTACAGTGTAACTTATTAATGCGAAATCTAAACATTCCTCGGGTATTACCTACCCGTTAAAAATATTTTCACCATTAACAGTTTGTACAATAAAATTTTAATTACAATCTTTATGAAAACATATATACATATATATTTCCTTCAGACGTATTTATAGATTTAATGAGTCAATGTGATATTAAACTCATCAGATTTACGGCTAGAACCAGAGTACATAATCTCTAAAAATTAGAGATTACATAATCGCTATGAAGGATGAAGATAGTTTATGTAGAACGATTCGTAGAACGATGATTATGCTTGAGGTATAGATTGCAAGGTTGAGGCTTGTGATAATGTTGTTGTTGTTGGTACTGGTTATGCTGCTGGTGCTGCTGATGGTGGTACTGTTGCTGTCGGTGCTACAAGTGTTGTTGGTGTTGAGGTTGGTGATGATGTTGGTGTAGTAAGTATAGCTTGTAGATCACGCACCATTCTTGTCAGGGTTTCTATCCTACCCTCTATCATTTCTATCCATCCACTCATCTGATTCGATAGATCTTGATTATCAATTCGAAGTTCCCTAACTTCTTCTAATATTCCCCTTCGATTAGTATTCGGAAGTAGAGGTTGAATATTTTCTGAGATTGCAGTAATGCGACCTTCGAGGTGGAAAACTTTAGCAAGAAGGGTGAATACAGTGTTGCGCATAGGTTCACCAGTGAGTACATCATTTTCTCCGATGTTAGGAGGTAAGTTTGGTTCGCGGTAGGGCTCGCCTTCTTCATCTCTCCATCGAGTGAGTAAGTCTCGGACCCACCCCATCTCCTCCAGAAAGAAAAATAGCTAAATGGTGGAAACACTTCGGGTTCATTTACTTCGGAGTCTACTTCAATACGCATCTCGAAATTGCTTCCGGAACTAATGGAATCCAAGCTAGGTGTAGGATCCATCTCTTATGATCATTTAGAGGATTTTCGATATGAAATGATTTTCGGTTATTGGATAATATTCTAATTATATAGAATATCTAATATAGTACAGAATATTTCGTAGATTACGGAGGAAATTAAGGAAACGTGTCAGATAAAGTCTACAGTAACAAATACGCTAAGATATGAATTTTGTCTATATACTATTCATAAAATCAATGCAGTAAAACGTGTCTAGACTAAGAATGATAAGCAGGTAATTTCCTAAGGATGATAAACTGATGATTTTCGACAAAAATGATAATGAAAATTTTTGACATGCAGACACGGTCGAAGTCCAGACTCACTAATTCATCCTAACGACTTATCAGTTATACACACTAATGAAGACCTGGTTCTCTAAGACCACCGCTCTGATACCAACTGTGAAGACCTGTCCTAATCCATCCGGATGAAGTCCATATCAATTATAAACGATTCACAACAGTTGATTACATCGCGAGGTACTTGACCTCTACATGATACATTTTACAAACATTGCATTCATTTTTGAAAAGTCAATATTTCATTACATCGAAAGTGGACGGCATGCATACCATTTTATAATATCTAACTATAATTGACTTAATAATAATCTTGATGAACTCAACGACTCGAATGCAACGTCTTTTGAATTATGTCATGAATGACTCCAAGTAATATCTTTAAAATGAGCAATTGCACAGTAGAAGATTTCTTTCATACCTGAGAATAAACATGCTTTCAAGTATCAACCAAAAGGTTGGTGAGTTCATTAGTTTAACATAAATAATCATTTCCATCATTTTAAACAACTCATTTAAAAAGGGAGCAAATGAAGCTCACCTAATGTATTTTGTAGTAAAAATACATATGACGACGTTAAACAACTGAACAATGCAGGGTTGGCCTCAGATTCACGAACCTATATCATTTATATGCATATTAACACATATAATGGTATTAATTGTTAATTTAGTAGTTTGTACGTTTCATTAATAACTAAATTAACTATATTTATTTTATATACATTAAACAGATAATTAATATTTATTACAAACATATTAATATAGTTACGTTTTATGTAAATAATATATTTTTATATAGAAAGTCTTTATTTGATATATTAATAATACTAATAATAATAATGATAAAAATAATAATATTAGTGTTTTGAAATAATAATAAAATTAATAATGATAGTTTTTAATTATAAAGGCAATCTTGTTATGTATGAAATTTTCAATACAAAAGTTAATCTTAATACTAATAATGATAATAATAATGATAGTAATAATAATAATAATAATAATAATAATAATAATAATAATAATAATAATAATAATAATAATAATAATAATAATATCTATCTTAATAATAATAATACTTTTACTAATATTGACGTTAATAATGATATTACTAATAATAATGCTTCTAAAATAATAATAATAATAATAATAATAATAATAATAATAATAATAATAATAATAATAATAATAATAATAATAATAATAATATTTTATTTAGTTTATGACTTAATTGTAGTTTTACTCATTTTCATATTTGTATTCATAATTAATATATATATATAATTATAATCCTTATAATAAATTTTTATCAAAATACTAATAATAATAATGATATTGTTAAAATTGATACTTATTTGAATAATAATAATAATAATACTAATAATTAAAAAAATGATGCTAATACTAATATTAACGAAAATAATAATAACTTGTATTATTTTTATAATAATAATAATCATAATAATCCTAATCATAATAATTCTAATCATAATAATAATAATAATAATAATAATAATAATAATAATAATAATAATAATAATAATAATAATAACACAACTACTAGTAATAATAATATTAGTATTCATACTTATGTCCATAATAATAATAATAATAATTCTAATTCTAATAATAATAACATTAATAATAATAATAATCAGAATAATAATAATAAAAATGATATTAAAAATATTAATTCTAATGATAATGAGACTACCTTCAAAGCTATTCTAAAAAGAAACGCCACAAGCAGGGCTCGAACCCACGACCTATCGAACACACGAACACGCGCATAACCATTCAGGCTGTTGCCTGTTTTCTGATTTATACCCTATTTATAAATATATAACCCTTATTTTTATATCCCCTTCATCTCCTCCCTTTCAATGATCGATCAGAGAATCTTCAAACCCAACGGAAAATTAAGGATTGGGATTTTATTAATAAACCGAAACAGAAACGTTTGATAAACAACAATTTAATTTAACAGACTCCATAAAATAAAAAAAAAATTAAAACAGCTTGCTGTTGCTGTTGCTGTAGCGACGGTATATATAAAAAAAAATTGCTGATTTTTAAAACGATTACGTTATAGACCAAGGTTACAATACAAAATAAGTTTCAAATCACTTATAAAAACCTTCTGTGTCGTTAATTTTACTTAAAACATCCAGATGAATTCGAATTTTAAAGAAAGATAAATCGGTTTGACTTTTATAAATATACCTTGACTTGTAAAATTCGACTTCGATAGGATGATTTGGAAATTGATATTTTACAGAAAGATTATATGGAAGATTCCTAACACAACTGCATTCTTGAATTTTGTTAATTGATTCGTTTTTGAATTTTGGCCAAAAAGTAGCTTAACAGAGGACTCGTCGGGTTTTTTTTAAAAAAGAAAAATCTGTTCTTCAGTAATTTTGTAGTAGACGAATTTTATTGGGTGTTTAATACATATTGTAGTAATAATTGAATAAGGCTGTTTGCTAGTGATGATTGAAAATCGACATATTGTCATGGGTAGATATCAGAAAGTAAGGAAAGAACAAAAAAAACAATGAAATAAAATAAACAAAAAGGATAACTATGTATATTTTTGTATTAATCTGCATTTATAATATCTGTATATATTTTTTTATAACTAATCTTATTAATTAAAAAAATATAACATTAATAATAATACTCTTAATATTGTAATTATTTACAATAATCTAATAGTAATAATTATAATAACATTATTATTAATGACAATGATAATAATAACTATAAAATTTATATCAATAATATTAATAATAATAATATCAAACTAATAAAATTATGATATTAATAATAATATTAATGATAACTTTAATAAATTTAATAATAAATACAACCAATGATAATTTTAATCATAATTTTTTACTACTAATTATAACAATAACGAAAGTAATAATAATAATAACCTATATTATAACTTGTAATTAACTTTAATATCTTAATATTACATATTATTAATTATGTATCATTTAATAATTATATCTATATACAATAACATATAATATCTATACCTTTTATATATAATCCAATATATATATATATATATATATATATATATATATATATATATATATATATATATATATATATATATATATATATATATATATATATATATATGTATATATATATATATATCATAGTGATTATATTTTGAACTTGTAGTTTTGTTTAATATATTAATATTACAATTTATTACATATGTATTGTTTACTAATGATATAATATACAATTGAATATTTATACACTGTATATACTACTATATACTTGCAGTAATAATCATATACAGAAATCATATATATTATATATATAGATTTAATAACAACTTTATTATCTTGTATATTATTTTAGAATTTAGTATTTACAATTAAATCGTATAATATTTCAATTTATATTTTAAAACATTATATATATATATATATATATATATATATATATATATATATATATATATATATATATATATATATATATATATATATATATATTATATATATGTATCTATTTTCAAATAGTTGTTCGTGAATCGTCGGGAATGGTTAAGGTCAAATGAATACATAAACACAGTTCACAGTTTTTGAGACTTTAATATTACAGACTTTGCTTATCGTGTTGAAATCATAATAAGATTAAGTTTAAATTTGGTCGGAAATTCCCGGGTCATCACCGCGAATGCCGCAGGGAGACGTTGAGGTACGTTTCGTTTTAATAAATATGTCCTATGAATATTTATTTATGTGCTTATGCGTCGGGTTTGTTAAATGCATTGTGTTGTGCATGATATTGTTATGGGTGACGTTCCTAATGGAAGTACCCTATGGTGACGTTTTGATTGGCGGGCGAAGGGCGTAAGACTTGGTGCAACCAAGCATTCCTTAGTAAATGTGCATTATTAAATTATTAATTATTACTATTATTATTATCTATCACTCTGTATTATTATAATAATTAATAAGTAAAGTAATGATACTAGATATTATTTAAATTATTAATTACTACCAACCTCTCGGGTTTTAATTGAGATTATCACTTTGAAAACTGAATGGTAATTTTAACACAATGCTAATTAGGCCAATTCTAATATGATATTAGCAAGTTTAAGAATTAACTAATTAATTTTCTATTATTAACAATTTGCTTTCATTGTAGAAGAAACAGAAAACATGAAGGATAAGCAAATAGCAGCAGTGTCCGAAGTCGAAAGCAATTGCCAAATCTTTAAGCTGGAAGTTCGTTGTTCGGATGGGGTGATCGTTGACGCCTCGCCGTTTCTCAGGGAGTCTAAAGTGGTCCCTCTTTTATTCAAATTCCTATTAATAACAACTTCATTGATTGGTTGTAGCCAAAGAAAACAATGATTGGGATCCTGAGTTATTAGGAGTGCCATACCGTCAGTTTCATATTCTGTCTCCTGAACAACAGTGAGTTTACATTACTCTTTTGCTACTTTTTTATAGTTACTATTTTTATTACATCAAACCTGCCTGCCTGCCTAATTGTGTTTTTCTTTTGAATTTATATCTTGTAGACGACAATGGCTAACAGCACATTTCCTTATAAGAAGACCGCCCATATTCTTTCTTTCTTTCGATTTTTTATTATGTTTACAATTTTATCTCATTCTATTTTTTCTTATACATCCCTCATCACTTACTTTTTTTGTTTATCTACAATTTCATTGTAGGTATAGTCCCCACTTATTTCAAGATATATAAAAGTTATGGTGAAATAGATGACGATGAAAAATATGTGACATAGATAAAGATGAATTTATATCTACATTTCGAACATTAGGTTTCAAACCTCTTTGAAAAGAGCCTTTGCATTAAATATCGGGTTTTCTTGTGTTTTTGTTTGTTTGCACCCGCTTGATCTCTATCACTCTATGGGTCCCGAGATTTTTTTCTAGTATCAATTATATTACAAGTGAGCTTCCTATTCATTAACCACCGTCATGTTAAACAAAGAAATTAATTTTTTTATTTATATTTATCATAGACAAATGAATTTAATCTTTGGGAGAAGAGTGAAAAGTGAAAACGGATAGAAAAATGATTTTTTTTAATTAAAGAATAAATCAGCTAAAACTTCTCGCATAATAACTCCAGTTTTCTTTATTTGCATATAAGACCTCAGACTTTTCATTATGAGCCGCAACATTCCCTGAAGATTCATCTCAGCAACTTTACCCCATTAGCTACATATATCTTTCACTCCTAAAGTCCTCAATTTAAGAAAATCTTTTTATCATTAGTCCATCAACAAATGAACCAAGTTAGATAAGATTGCTCATATTATAACCTCATTATTTATCACACCTCACAATCTTAAATTACCAAAAACATCAACCATCTTCAACTCGTCACAAAATTTCTCATTTTGACATGATGACAAACCTTTATTAAAAATGTTAGTAGTGTTTGAAAAAGGAAGTGATATGTATACAACTACTTTTTACACATACACAACCAAAACCGCTTTACAGTGTTGTACTGTACAACACTGTAAAACATATTAGGTTGTGTATGTGTAAAAATTAGTTGTGTACATATCATCACCCATTTGAAAAAGGAATTTACTTTCACAGTTTTCAAAACACCACTTGCAACCTTCCCACTAACAATATGTCAATCAATTTCAATATTGTTATGTCAATCAATTTCAATATTCTTACTACTCTCATGTAGAGGTGCACAAAAAAGGGGATCCGATTCGATCAGAAAAAATCCTAAGAAAACCGGTTATCATAAAAATTGGATCCGGGATCCGATTCCTGTCGGATTCGATTTTCACCAAAAACTCGACAAAAACAGGATAAAATCCGATCCGGTTTTATGCGAAACCGATCCGATCTGATTTTTTGAAAAAAATGATCGTTTTTTTAATCTATGGCCATTTTTGTTTTTGTTTTTTAAGTTTTTTTTTTGATCATTTTACCCCCACAATTTGTATTATAAATAGATGGTAGTGTTTTGGTTGAAAATGCACAAATATACAATCTTAAATTTCTTTCTAAATCTCTAAATACTCTCTAATTTGTGATGCCCCGTACAAAACCATTGTGTACGAATCATCAACAACAGGATCATTACAAGGTCAAATACTATATGCTGTTTCAAAAAGAGTTTGCATTCATGATAGAAGGTGACGTTTTAACCAACGTCAAATTTTTAACATCCGAAAGTATGCTTCTACGAATAGCAAGCAAAAATAATAGTACGTGACCCATAGGTCGTTACAAATACATTGTTTCAAAAATAACATTGTTTGAATGCAAATTAAACGTTTAATGCGGTGACATCTCTAATAAGCGCAGCGGGAGTCTACAAAGCATGACAACTGAAATGTCCCGTTCTTATTGATTAAAAACGTTCCATATTAATTGATTTCGTTACGAGGTTTTGACCTTTATATGAGACGTTTTTCAAAGACTGCATTCATTTTAAAACAAACCATAACCTTTATTTCATCAATAAAGGTTTAAAAAGCTTTACGTAGATTATCAAATAATGATAATCTAAAATATCCTGTTTATACACGACTATTACATAATGGTTTACAATACAAATATGTTACAACGAAATAAGTTTCTTGAATGCAGTTTTTACACAATATCATACAAGCATGAACTCCAAATCTTGTCCTTATTTAAGTATGCGACAGCGGAAGCTCTTAATAATCACATGAGAATAAACATGCTTAAAACGTCAACAAAAATGTTGGTGAGTTATAGGTTTAACCTATATATATATCAAATCGTAACAATAGACCACAAGATTTCATATTTCAATATACATCCCATACATAGAGATAAAAATCATTCATATGGTGAACACCTGGTAACCGACATTAACAAGATGCATATTTAAGAATATCCCCATCATTCCGGGACACCCTTCGGATATGATATAAATTTCGAAGTACTAAAGCATCCGGTACTTTGGATGGGGTTTGTTAGGCCCAATAGATCTATCTTTAGGATTCGCGTCAATTAGGGTGTCTCCAGACATAATAAAAAGGGCATATTCGATTTCGATAATTCAACCATAGAATGTAGTTTCATGTATTTGTGTCTATTTTGTAAATCATTTATAAAACCTGCATGTATTCTCCTCCCAAAAATATTAGATTTTAAAAGTGGGACTATAACTCACTTTCACAGATTTTTACTTCGTCGGGAAGTAAGACTTGGCCACTGGTCGATTCACGAACCTATAACAAATATGTACATATATATCAAAGTATGTTCAAAATATATTTACAACACTTTTAATACATTTTGATGTTTTAAGTTCATTAAGTCAGCTGTCCTCGTTAGTAACCTACAACTAGTTGTCCAAAGTTAGATGTACAGAAAAAAATTGATATATATTATCTTGAATCAATCCACGACCCAGTGTATACACGTCTCAGGCTAGATCACAACTCAAAGTATATATATTTTTGGAATCAACCTCAACCCTGTATAGCTAACTCCCACATTACTGCATATAGAGTGTCTATGGTTGTTCCAAATAATATATACACATGGGTCGATATGATATGTCAAAACATTTGCATACGTGTTTATGGTATCCCAAGATTACATAATATATTAGAATACATGTATAATACAATATAAGTTAGCTAGGATATGATTAATATAGATTTGTTACCAATTTTCACGTTGCTACAACAAGAAAAATTATCCAATCTTGTTTTACCCATAACTTCTTCATTTTAAATCCGTTTTGAGTGAATCAAATTGCTATGGTTTCATATTGAACTCTATTTTATGAATCTAAACAGAAAAAGTATAGGTTTATAGTCGGAAATATAAGTTACAAGTCATTTTTGTAACGGTAGTCATTTCAGTCGAAAGAACGACGTCTAGATGACCATTTTAGAAAACAAACTTCCACTTTGAGTTTAATCATGATTTTTGTATATAGTTTCATGTTCATAAGAAAAATCATTTTTCCAGAAGAACCACTTTTAAATCAAAGTTTATCATAGTTTTTAATTAACTAACCCAAAATAGCCCGCGGTGTTACTACGACGGCGTATGTCCGGTTTTACAGTGTTCTTCGTGTTTCCAGGTTTTAAATCATTAAGTTAGCATATCATATAGATATAGAAAATGTGTTTAGTTGATTTTAAAAGTCAAGTTAGAAGGATTAACTTTTGTTTGCGAACAAGTTTAGAATTAACTAAACTATGTTCTAGTGATTACAAGTTTAAACCTTCGAATAAGATAGCTTTATATGTATGAATTGAATGATGTTATGAACATCATTACTACCTCAAGTTTTCTGGATAAAGCTACTGGAAATGAGAAATATGGATCTAGCTTCAAAGGATCCTTGGATGGCTTAAAAGTTCTTGAAGCAGAATCATGACACGAAAAACAAGTTCAAGTAAGATTTCCACTTCAAATAAGATTGTTATAGTTATAGAAATTGAATCAAAGTTTGAATATGAGTATTACCTTATATTAGAAAGATATCTTACTGTAAATAAGAAAGATTTCTTAAGGTTGGATGATCACTCTACAAGATTGGAAGTAAGATAGCAAACTTGGAAGTATTCTTGATTTTATGAAACTAGAACTTGTAGAATTTATGAAGAACACTTAGAACTTGAAGATAGAACTTGAGAGAGATCAATTAGATGAAGAAAACTGAAGAATGAAAGTGTTTGTAGGTGTTTTTGGTCATTGGTGTATGGATTAGATATAAAGGATATGTAATTTTGTTTTCATGTAAATAAGTCATGAATGATTACTCATATTTTTGTAATTTTATGAGATATTTCATGCTAGTTGCCAAATGATGGTTCCCAAATGTGTTAGGTGACTCACATGGGCTGCTGAGAGCTGATCATTGGAGTGTATATACCAATAGTACATACTTCTAAAAGATGTGTATTGTACGAGTACGAATACGGGTACATACGAGTAGAATTGTTGATGAAACTGAACGAGGATGTAATTGTAAGAATTTTTATTAAGTAGAAGTATTTTGATAAGTGTCTTGAAGTCTTTCAAAAGTGTATGAATACATATTAAAACACTACATGTATATACATTTTAACTGAGTCGTTAAGTCATCGTTAGTCGTTACATGTAAGTGTTGTTTTAAAACCTTTAGGTTAACGATCTTGTTAAATGTTGTTAACCCAATGTTTATAATATCAAATGAGATTTTAAATTATTATATTATCATGATAATATGATGTATGGATATCTCTTAATATGATATATATACATTAGATGTCGTTACAACGATAATCGTTACATATATGTCTCATTTCAAAACCATTAAGTTAGTAGTCTTGCTTTTACATATGTAGTTCATTGTTAATATACTTAATGATATGTTTAATTCTCATAATATCATGTTAACTATATATATATATCCATATATATGTCATCATATAGTTTTTACAAGTTTTAACGTTGGTGAATCACCGGTCAACTTGGGTGGTCAATTGTCTATATGAAACCTATTTCAATTAATCAAGTCTTAACAAGTTTGATTGCTTAACATGTTGGAAACACTTGATCAAGTAAATAACAATTTTATTTAATATATATATAAACATGGAAAAGTTCGGGTCACTACAGTACCTACCCGTTAAATAAATTTCGTCCCGAAATTTTAAAGCAGTTGGAGGTGTTGACGTATCTTCTAGAAATAAGTGCGGGTATTTCTTCTTCATCTGATCTTCTCGTTCCCAGGTGAACTCGGGTCCTCCCGAAATTTAAGTTTTTCGTTGATTTGGATTTTGTCTAACGGAATGGTGAGATCTTCTTTAGTAAAACATTTCTTCAAATTCGAGACGTGGAAAGTGTTATGTACAGCCGCGAGTTGTTGAGGTAACTCAAGTTGGTAAGCTACTGGTCCGACACGATCAATAATCTTGAATGGTCCAATATACCTTGGATTTAATTTACCTCGTTTACCAAATCGAACAACGCCTTTCCAAGGTGCAACCTTAAGCATGACCATCTCTCCAATTTCAAATTCTATATTTTTTCTTTTAATGTCGGCGTAGCTCTTTTGTCGACTTTGGGCGGTTTTCAACCGTTGTTGAATTTGGATGATCTTCTCGGTAGTTTCTTGTATTATCTCCGGACCCGTAATCTGTCTATCCCCCACTTCACTCCAACAAATTGGAGACCTGCACTTTCTACCATAAAGTGCTTCAAATGGCGCCATCTCAATACTTGAATGATAGCTGTTGTTGTAGGAAAATTCTGCTAACGGTAGATGTCGATCCCAACTGTTTTCAAAATCAATAACACATGCTCGTAGCATGTCTTCAAGCGTTTGTATCGTCCTTTTGCTCTGCCCATCAGTTTGTGGATGATAGGCAGTACTCATGTCTAGACGAGTTCCTAATGCTTGCTATAATGTCTGTCAGAATCTTGAAATAAATCTGCCATCCCTATCAGAGATAATAGAGATTGGTATTCCATGTCTGGAGACGACTTCCTTCAAATACAGTCGTGCTAACTTCTCCATCTTGTCATCTTCTCTTATTGGTAGGAAGTGTGCTGATTTGGTGAGACGATCAACTATTACCCAAATAGTATCAAAACCACTTGCAGTCCTTGGCAATTTAGTGATGAAATCCATGGTAATGTTTTCCCATTTCCATTCCGGGATTTTGGGTTGTTGAAGTAGACCTGATGGTTTCTGATGCTCAGCTTTGACCTTAGAACACATCAAACATTCTCCTACCTATTTAGCAACATCGGCTTTCATACCCAGCCACCAAAAATGTTTATTGAGATCCTTGTACATCTTCCCCGTTCTAGGATGTATTGAATATCTGGTTTTATGAGCTTCTCTAAGTACCATTTCTCTCATATCTCCAAATTTTGGTACCCAAATCCTTTCAGCCCTATACCGGGTTTCGTCTTCCCGAATATTAAGATGCTTCTCCGATCCTTTGGGTATTTCATCCTTTAAATTTCCCTTGAATCATTATATTCATAGATTTTACTCGAATGGGTTCTCTGTCCTTCCTGATCAAGGCGTCGGCTACCACATTTGCCTTCCCCGGGTGGTAACGAATCTCAAAGTCGTAATCATTCAACAATTCAATCCACCTACGCTGCCTCATATTCAGTTGTTTCTGATTAAATATGTGTTGAAGACTTTTGTGGTCGGTATATATAATACTTTTGACCCCATATAAGTAGTGCCTCCAAGTCTTTAATGCAAAAACAACCGCGCCTAATTCCAAATCATGCGTCGTATAATTTTTTTCGTGAATCTTCAATTGTCTAGATGCATAAGCAATCACCTTCGTTCGTTGCATTAATACACAATCGAGACCTTGCTTTGATGCGTCACAATAAATCACAAAATCATCATTCCCCTCAGGCAATGACAATATAGGTGTCGTAGTTAGCTTTTTCTTCAATAACTGGAACGCTTTCTCTTGTTCATCCTTCCATTCAAATTTCTTCCCTTTATGCGTTAATGCAGTCAAGGGTTTTGCTATTCTGGAAAAGTCTTGGATGAACCTTCTGTAGTAACCAGCTAGTCCTAAAAACTGGCGTATGTGTTTCGGAGTTTTCGGGGTTTCCCACTTTTCAACAGTTTCTATCTTTGCCGGATCCACCTTAATACCTTCTTTGTTCACTATGTGACCGAGGAATTGAACTTCTTCCAACCAAAATGCACACTTTGAAAACTTAGCGTACAATTCTTCCTTCCTCAATACTTCTAACACCTTTCTCAAATGTTCACCATGTTCTTGGTCATTCTTTGAGTAAATAAGTATGTCATCAATGAAAACAATGACAAACTTGTCAAGGTATGGTCCACACACTCGGTTCATAAGGTCCATGAACACAGCTGGTGCATTAGTTAAACCAAATGGCATGACCGTAAACTCGTAATGACCGTAACGTGTTCTGAAAGCAGTCTTTGGAATATCATCTTCTTTCACCCGCATTTGATGATACCCGGAACGTAAGTCAATCTTTGAATAAACAGACGAGCCTTGTAGTTTATCAAATAAGTCATCGATTCTCGGTAGTGGGTAGCGGTTCTTGATGGTAAGTTTGTTCAACTCTCGGTAGTCGATACACAATCTGAATGTACCATCTTTCTTCTTGACAAACAAAACAGGAGCTCCACACGGTGATGTGCTTGGTCGAATGAAACCACGCTCTAAAAGTTCTTGTAATTGGCTTTGCAGTTCTTTCATCTCGCTGGGTGCGAGTCTGTAAGGAGCACGAGCTATTGGTGCAGCTCCTGGTACAAGATCTATTTGAAATTCAACGGATCGATGTGGGGGTAATCCCGGTAATTCTTTCGGAAATACATCGGGAAATTCTTTTGCGACGGGAACATCATTGATGCTCTTTTCTTTAGTTTGTACTTTCTTGACGTGTGCTAGAACAGCATAGCAACCTTTTCTTATTAGTTTTTGTGCCTTCAAATTACTAATAAGATGTAGCTTCGTGTTGCCTTTTTCTCCGTACACCATTAAGGGTTTTCCTTTTTCTCATATAATGCGAATTGCATTTTTGTAACAAACGATCTCTGCTTTCACTTCTTTCAACCAGTCCATACCGATTATCACATCAAAACTCCCTAACTCTACTGGTATCAAGTCAATCTTAAATGTTTCGCTAACCAGTTTAATTTCTCGATTTCGACATATATTATCTGCTGAAATTAATTTACCATTTGCTAATTCGAGTAAAAATTTACTATCCAAAGGCGTCAATGGACAACTTAATTTAGCACAAAAATCTCTACTCATATAGCTTCTATCCGCACCCGAATCAAATAAAACGTAAGCAGATTTATTGTCAATAAGAAACGTACCCGTAACAAGCTCCGAGTCTTCCTGTGCCTCTGCCGCATTAATATTGAAAACTCTTCCATGGCCTTGTCCATTCGTGTTCTCCTGGTTCGGGCAATTTCTAATAACGTGGCCCGGTTTTCCACATTTATAACAAACTACATTGGCATAACTTGCTCCGACACTACTTGCTCCGCCATTACTCGTTTCGACACCATTTGTTCCTTTCATTCTGTTAACCCCTGGTCCGTAGACCTCACACTTCACCGTGCTATGACCATTTCTTTTACACTTGTTGCAAAATTTGGTGCAGAACCCCGAGTGATACTTTTCACACCTTTGACATAGCTGCTTCTGATTGTTGTTGTTGTTGCGGTTATTATTGTTGTTGGGATGATTGTTGTAGTTGCTGTTGTAGTTGTTGTTGTTGTTGTTGTTGTTGTTGTTGTTGTTGTTGTTGTTGTTGTTGTTGTTGTTGGTCCGTTTGTTGTAGTTGCGATTGTTGGGATAGTTATTGCGATTATTGTTGTAATTGCTGTTGTTGTTGTATTGGTGATTCTTATCACCGTTTTCCTCCCACTTTCTTTTGACTTGCTTTACATTGGCCTCTTCAGCAGTCTGTTCTTTAATTCTTTCTTCAATCTGGTTCACTAGTTTGTGAGCCATTCTACATGCCTGTTGTATGGAGGCGGGCTCGTGTGAACTTATATCTTCTTGGATTCTTTCCAGTAATCCTTTCACAAACGCGTCGATCTTCTCTTCCTCATCTTCGAACGCTCCCGGACACAATAGGCACAATTCTGTGAATCGTCTTTCGTACGTGGTAATATCAAATCCTTGGGTTCGTAACCCTCTAAGTTCTATCTTGAGCTTATTGACCTCGGTTCTGGGACGGTACTTCTCGTTCATCAAGTGCTTGAATGCTGACCACGGTAGTGCGTAAGCATCATCTTGTCCCACTTGTTCTAGATAGGTATTCCACCATGTTAACGCAGAACCTGTGAAGGTATGCGTAGCGTACTTCACTTTGTCCTATTCAGTACACTTACTTATGGCAAACACCGATTCGACCTTCTCGGTCCACCGTTTCAATCCGATTGGTCCTTCGGTTCCATCAAATTCCAAAGGTTTGCAGGCAGTGAATTCTTTGTAGGTGCATCCTACACAATTTCCTGTACTGCTAGATCCAAGGTTATTGTTGGTATGTAGCGCAGCCTATACTGCGACTATGTTTGAAGCAAGAAAGTCATGGAATTCCTCTTCGCTCATATTCAAGGTTTGTCGAGTAGTCGGTGCCATTTCCTTCAAATAGTCAAATGAAACAAGTTAATCATACAGAATATTAAGAGTAGTCAATAGTATCTCGTAGCATAATATGAACTCATTTATAAAAGCTTTTTCTTCATATTAGCGTTTTATAAGTTTAAATTCGGGTAGTACCTACCCGTTAAGTTCATACTTAGTAGCTAATATACAATTCAACTACTACAATTCTATATGAAAAACTGATTATAATAATATTTCGCGTTCAAGCTTTTACAGAATATTTTACAAACTTACAATACCGCTTATTTTACATATATCATGAAATATAGCACACAATAACTTTGATACAAGATAGTTGTGAAGATAATTCTAGCTAGTACACAAGTCGTTCAGTAAAGGCAGGTACTGTAGTGACCCGAACTTTTCCATGTTTATATATATTAATTGAGATTGATATTTACATGATTAAATGTTTCCAACATGTTAAGCAATCAAACTTGTTAAGACTTGATTAATTGAAATATGTTTCATAAAGACAATTGACCACCCAAGTTGACCTGTGATTCACGAACGTTAAAACTTGTAAAAACTATATGATGACATATATATGGATATATATATAGTTAACATGATACTATGATAAGTAAACATATCATTAAGTATATTAACAATGAACTACATATGTAAAAACAAGACTACTAACTTAATGATTTTTAAACGAGACATATATGTAACGATTATCGTTGTAAAGACATTTAATGTATATATATCATATTAAGAGATATTCATACATGACAATATCATGATAATATAATAATTTAAAATCTTATTTGATATTATAAACATTGGGTTAACAACATTTAACAAGATCGTTAACCTAAAGGTTTCAAAACAACACTTACATGTAACGACTAACGATGACTTAACGATTCAGTTAAAATGTATTTACATGTAGTGTTTTAATATGTATTTATACACTTTTGAAAGACTTAAATATACTTATCAAAATACTTCTACTTAACAAAAATGCTTACAATTACATCCTCGTTCAGTTTCATCAACAATTCTACTCGTATGCACCCGTATTCGTACTCGTACAATACACAGCTTTTAGATGTATGTACTATTGGTATATACACTCCAATGATCAGCTCTTAGCAGCCCATGTGAGTCACCTAACACATGTGGGAACCATCATTTGGCAACTAGCATGAAATATCTCATAAAATTATAAAAATATGAGTAATCATTCATGACTTATTTACATGAAAACAAAATTACATATCCTTTATATCTAATCCATACACCAATGACCAAAAACACCTACAAACACTTTCATTATTCAATTTTCTTCATCTAATTGATCTCTCTCAAGTTCTATCTTCAAGTTCTAAGTGTTCTTCATATATTCTACAAGTTCTAGTTACATAAAATCAAGAATACTTTCAAGTTTGCTAGCTCACTTCCAATCTTGTAAGGTGATCATCCAGCCTCAAGAAATCTTTGTTTCTTACAGTAGGTTATCATTCTAATACAAGGTAATAATCATATTTAAACTTTGGTTCAATTTCTATAACTATAACAATCTTATTTCAAGTGATGATCTTACTTGAACTTGTTTTCGTGTCATGATTCTGCTTCAAGAACTTCGAGCCATCCAAGGATCCGTTGAAGCTAGATCCATTTTTCTCTTTTCTAGTAGGTTTATCCAAGGAACTTAAGGTAGTAATGATGTTCATAACATCATTCGATTCATACATATAAAGCTATCTTATTCGAAGGTTTAAACTTGTAATCACTAGAACATAGTTTAGTTAATTCTAAACTTGTTCGCAAACAAAAGTTAATCCTTCTAACTTGACTTTTAAAATCAACTAAACACATGTTCTATATCTATATGATATGCTAACTTAATGATTTAAAACCTAGAAACACGAAAAACATCGTAAAACCGGATTTACGCCGTCGTAGTAACACCGCGGGCTGTTTTTGGGTTAGTTAATTAAAAACTATGATAAACTTTGATTTAAAAGTTGTTATTCTGAGAAAATGATTTTTATTATGAACATGAAACTATATCCAAAAATTATGGTTAAACTCAAAGTGGAAGTATGTTTTCTAAAATGGTCATCTAGACGTCGTTCTTTCGACTGAAATGACTACCTTTACAAAAACGACTTGTAACTTATTTTTCCGACTATAAACCTATACTTTTTCTGTTTAGATTCATAAAATAGAGTTCAATATGAAACCATAGCAATTTGATTCACTCAAAACGGATTTAAAATGAAGAAGTTATGGGTAAAACAAGATTGGATAATTTTTCTCATTTTAGCTACGTGAAAATTGGTAACAAATCTATTCCACCCATAACTTAATCAACTTGTATTGTATATTATGTAATCTTGAGATACCATAGACACGTATACAATGTTTCGACCTATCATGTTGACATATCTATATATATTTCGGAACAACCATAGACACTCTATATGTGAATGTTGGAGTTAGCTATACAGGGTTGAGGTTGATTCCAAAATATATATAGTTTGAGTTGTGATCAATACTGAGATACGTATACACTGGGTCGTGGATTGATTCAAGATAATATTTATCGATTTATTTCTGTACATCTAACTGTGGACAACTAGTTGTAGGTTACTAACGAGGACAGCTGACTTAATAAACTTAAAACATCAAAATATATTAAAAGTGTTGTAAATATATTTTGAACATACTTTGATATATATGTATATATTGTTATAGGTTCGTGAATCAACCAGTGGCCAAGTCTTACTTCCCGACGAAGTAAAAATCTGTGAAAGTGAGTTATAGTCCCACTTTTAAAATCTAATATTTTTGGGATGAGAATACATGCAGGTTTTATAAATGATTTACAAAATAGACACAAGTACGTGAAACTACATTCTATGGTTGAATTATCGAAATCGAATATGCCCCTTGTTATTAAGTCTGGTAATCTAAGAATTAGGGAACAGACACCCTAATTGACGCGAATCCTAAAGATAGATCTATTGGGCCTAACAAACCCCATCCAAAGTACCGGATGCTTTAGTACTTTGAAATTTATATCATATCCGAAGGGTGTCCCGGAATGATGGGGATATTCTTATATATGCATCTTGTTAATGTCGGTTACCAGGTGTTCACCATATGAATGATTTTTATCTCTATGTATGGGATGTGTATTGAAATATGAAATCTTGTGGTCTATTGTTACGATTTGATATATATAGGTTAAACCTATAACTCACCAACATTTTTGTTGACGTTTTAAGCATGTTTATTCTTAGGTGATTATTAAGAGCTTCCGCTGTCGCATATTTAAATAAGGACGAGATTTGGAGTCCATGCTTGCATGATATTGTGTAAAAACTACATTCAAGAAACTTATTTTGTTGTAACATATTTGTATTGTAAACCATTATGTAATGGTCGTGTGTAAACAGGATATTTTAGATTATCATTATTTGATAATCTACGTAAAGCTTTTTAAACCTTTATTGATGAAATAAAGGTTATGGTTTGTTTTAAAATGAATGCAGTCTTTGAAAAACGTCTCATATAGAGGACAATTAATATGGAACGTTTTTAATCAATAAGAACGGGACATTTCAATAAAGACACGTAATTCATACGTCCAGAAACAAGTCATGCATTCTGGTTTTACTAGGACTACTTCCCATCCTTGGTCTTGTGGAACATAACCGTTATGGCCGTTGATAAGACAGCGTGTTGTAACGTCGTTAAAGGGACGAGGTTTACGTAATATCCAGCAGTCCCTTAACAATCTAAAAACCTCATTTCTTACCCCAATTACCGACTCCGTCACTTGTGGGAACGTTTTGTTTAATAGTTGTAGCCTGTCATAACCCGTCCTTAACCATAAGAACGCGTTAGATAACGTATGATTTCATTGCGAGGTATTGACCTCTATATGAGACATTTTTGAAAGAAAACTGCATATATTATACATTACAAACCATAACCATTATTTTTGTTACAAGCTTAAGACAATAAAAAGAAGATTAACGTTTAGCGATAATCTTCGACTTACAAACTTTACAAATGATGACAACAACACGGTTTCTAGCATATTTTACAATACAACATCTCGGATATGCAGTTTTATTTTTGACACAAACATGCGTACGCAAGATCCTGGTTAGATCCAACATGATGCAGCGGAAGCTTTAGAAATCACCTGAGAATAGACATGTTTTAAAAAGGTCAACATAAAGTTGGTGAGATATAGGTTTAATGCCGGCAGCAATATATATATAGACCACAAGATTTCGTATATAAACAGTTTAATAAAAATATTCTAAGTGGTTGAGCACTTGGTAACCATACTTAACATTTTCACGTCGCATATTCCCTTTAATATGAAATCTTACTACACCGTACCAAGTGTAGTCACAAAACGAAGTACTGTGCAACCGTTGAATACTGGTCGTCCAGTCCGGTTGGGGTTGTCAGGCCCGATAGATCTACCAACAGGATTCGCGTTTACAATACCGCTGTAAATATTAGTTACCAAGCTACAGGGAAGTATGCCAGTGGTACAACTCAACGTAGAATATATTTTTCAGTTACTTGTGTCCATATCGTAAAACATAAAATACATGTATTCTCATCCCGAAATATTTAGAGTTTAAAAGTGGGACTATATACTCACTCTTGTCTTGATGATATATATATTTTGACTCGGTCTTCCGGTTGATATCACGAACCTATCCATATATAATATATTAATATGTTTTCATTTTAAAACAAACGTTATATATATATACTTGTTATACTTTTAATATTTTGAATATTTCCTTAGTCCGTAGTTAGCATTTCGATGTTATTAATTCAATTTTAATGGTTCATTTTTAGATGTTTAATATACCCGCAATAAACAAAACCCCCAACGAAATAAATAAAACCCCATCGTATATGTATTGGTCGAGATTAATCTTGACCCACGGTACCGGTGTTGTCAAATGACGTATTGCGTACATAAAGTACCGGTGTTGTCAAATGACGTATTGCGTACAAACATGGGATCTTATGATTAATCTTCTCGTGTTGCTTACGGGTGATCCTGAACCATATGAAATTGAATTATGAGTACATATATATAAAATATCATGTTATCTTAGAAGTATGTGATTTTATGTAAATTTTTCCAATGAATCCCGAAGTTGAAAATGTCTAGGATAGCCAATTTTGTTTCGGTCATAGTTTCTTCGTTACAAGTCCGTTTTCGTTGATTCAAATTGCCATCTTCTTGGATCGAGTTCTTCTTTAAGACTATGAACTGTAAATACCTTGGTTTGTATTCAAAATCATACGGCATAAGTGAAAGTTTAGTGAAACATATGAAGTTAAACATTTTGTTACAACAAAATCATTTAATGACCATTTTTCCAAAAATACTTATACTTTGAAAAACCAAGTTTTACCTTGTTAAATTAACATATAAATAAGTTATGTTACATGTCTTGAAGTATTTTAAAAGTTAAGTTAGAAGGATCTATTTAGTTTGCAAACAAGTTTGAAAACATTCAAACTATGTTCTTGTTGTTAAACTTTTGTACCACAAAATAAGATAGCTATATATATATGAATCGAATAAGGTTATGAACATAGATTCTACCTCAAGTTCCTTGGATAAGTTTGCTGTAAAAGAGGAGTAAGAAGCTAGAATCAAAAGGGTGATAGAAGTGGATGAAAGATTGGAAGTAAGTTGGTGTTCTTGGAGGGTTTTCTTGAAGTGTTTTTGTATGGTTTTCTTATGGTGTTTTAGTATGGTTTTTGAAGCTAGATCTTTATGGAACTTTGCTGGATTGTTATGGAGTTTAGAGAGTAAGAAAGAGTGTGTGTTTTTAGTTAAGAGATTGAAGTAAAAATGAATCAAAAATGATGATACATATATACTCCTAAAAATGTGATCTTTAAGGATAACATGACAAAATTTTAGTTTGTATTTTTGTAATTAGTCTTGCAATGATTCAAAAGTAATTACCTTATACATAAGGCATGAATAAGGGCTGGTTAGGTGGTGATTTGATGTGTATATACCAATAGTAAATACGTATAGAAGCTTGGTATGATACGAGTACAAATACTCTAGGTATACGTATAGAAATTTTGTGAAAAATGGAATGAGGATTCAAATATAGCTATCTTTTGTGAATACACTTATATGATTTTATGTATTTAAGTTCTTAAAAGTGATTAAATACATTACTTATACAATATATGTATAAACATTATATGTCTTAAGTATTTATGTCAAATAACGTTACGTATAGTTATCGTTTTGAAAACTTAAGTTAGTAGTTTCAAAATACACATATAACTTGTTGTTATTAATATAAAATGAGGTATTAAAACATTCCTTAATCATGTTAAATATGTATATATACATATATATACACAAACGTATAATTATCATATATTGTATGGTTCGTGATATCATCGGTCAAACTAGACGGTCAAACGTTGTGTAAAACTCTTTTCGGAAATATCAGTCTCGACAATTTGGATTGCTTATCATGTTGGCAAGGTTTAATTTATGTAAATATTAATCTTATAAGTATAGAATGATCGAAAAAGTGCGGGTCGTTACATAGCCCGATGTTCTTATTCTCACTTTGGTGAGAAGCGAACATTACTAACCCGTAAGCATAACATGCTTCTTTATGTTGCATGTTAGCCGCTTTTTCTAAATCACGAAGTCCTATATTCGGATATATTTAGTCAAACTAATTTCTTAACCGGTTGCGTAAAATAGCATTTGGGTTCCCCGCAATATATGCGTCAAAGTAAACACATCGTAACTTATGGATTTCCCAATGTGATATCCCCCATCTTTCGAACGAAAGCCTTTTATAAACCTAGGAATTCTTGGAACGTTCTTCGAATGTCTTACAAACTGATCTCGCCTTAAATAGTTGTGCCGAGGAATTCTGACCGACTCTAGACAAGATTTCATCAATCATGTCTCCGGGTAGGTCTCTTAAAATATTGGGTTGTCTATCCATTTTGTGTTTTTATACTGTAAAATAGACAAGAGTTAGATTCATAAAAAAAAATACTTATTAATACAAGCAATTTTTACATATATCATAAAGCATAAGCACACTATATTACATATATTATACCACACGAATACAACTATCTTATTTTGACTCGCTCGTTTCTTCTTCTTCGGTTTTGGTTCGTTTTGACAAGTTTCTAGGGATATATGATGTTCCCCTAATATGAGCCATCGTTTTCCACATTGGTTTAGAAAAACCTGGTGGTTTAGAGGTTCCCGGGTTATTGTCACAACTTAAGAAATACGGGTGTTGACGATACATATAAAGTTCATCGGGTTTGAAATCAAATTTCTCTATTTTTATGCCCTTTCCCTTATTGTTCTCTTTTGCCTTATTAAATTGTGTTGGGGTAATTTCTATAACATCATCGGATTCCTTATCGGTATCCGATTCATCGGAGAATTGGTAATCCTTCCAATACTTTGCTTCCTTGGCGGAAACACCATTGACCATAATTAACTTTGGTCGGTTGGTTGAGGATTTTCTTCTACTTAACCGTTTTATTATTTCCCCCACTGGTTCTATTTCTTCTTCCGGTTTCGATTCTTCTTCCGGTTTCGATTCTTCTTCCGGTTCCGACTCTTCTTCCGGTTCCTCTTCGGGAACTTGTGAATCAGTCCACGAATTATTCCAATTTACATTTGACTCTTCATTATTATTAGGTGAGTCAATGGGACTTGTTCTAGAGGTAGACATCTATCACATAATATCAAACACGTTAAGAGATTAATATATCACATAATATTTACATGTTAATAATATATAGTTTCCAACAAAAATGTTAAGCAATCATTTTTAAAGAAAACACGGTCGAAGTCCAGACTCACTAATGCATCCTAACAAACTCGATAAGACACACTAATGCAAATTTTTCTGGTTCTCTAAGACCAACGCTCGAATACCAACTGAAATGTCCCGTTCTTATTGATTAAAAACGTTCCATATTAATTGATTTCGTTGCGAGGTTTTGACCTCTATATGAGACGTTTTTCAAAGACTGCATTCATTTTAAAACAAACTATAACCTTTATTTCATCAATAAAGGTTTAAAAAGCATTACGTAGATTATCAAATAATGATAATCTAAAATATCCTGTTTACACACGACTATTACATAATGGTTTACAATACAAATATGTTACAACGAAATAAGTTTCTTGAATGCAGTTTTTACACAATATCATACAAGCATGAACTCCAAATCTTGTCCTTATTTAAGTATGCGACATCGGAAGCTCTTAATAATCACCTGAGAATAAACATGCTTAAAACGTCAACAAAAATGTTGGTGAGTTATAGGTTTAACCTATATATATCAAATCGTAACAATAGACCACAAGATTTCATATTTCAATATACATCCCATACATAGAGATAAAAATCATTCATATGGTGAACACCTGGTAACCGACATTAACAAGATGCATATTTAAGAATATCCCCATCATTCCGGGATACCCTTCGAATATGATATAAATTTCGAAGTACTAAAGCATCCGGTACTTTGGATGGGGTTTGTTAGTCCCAATAGATCTATCTTTAGGATTCGCGTCAATTAGGGTGTCTCCAGACTTAATAAAAAGGGCATATTCGATTTCGATAATTCAACCATAGAATGTAGTTTCATGTATTTGTGTCTATTTTGTAAATCATTTATAAAACCTGCATGTATTCTCCTCCCAAAAATATTAGATTTTAAAAGTGGGACTATAACTCACTTTCACAGATTTTTACTTCGTCGGGAAGTAAGACTTGGCCACTGGTCGATTCACGAACCTATAACAAATATGTACATATATATCAAAGTATGTTCAAAATATATTTACAACACTTTTAATACATTTTGATATTTTAAGTTCATTAAGTCAGCTGTCCTCGTTAGTAACCTACAACTAGTTGTCCAAAGTTAGATGTACAGGAAAAAAATTGATATATATTATCTTGAATCAATCCATGACCCAGTGTATACACGTCTCAGGCTAGATCACAACTCAAAGTATATATATTTTTGGAATCAACCTCAACCCTGTATAGCTAACTCCCACATTACTGCATATAGAGTGTCTATGGTTGTTCCAAATAATATATACACATGGGTCGATATGATATGTCAAAACATTTGCATACGTGTCTATGGTATCCCAAGATTACATAATATATTAGAATACATGTATAATACAATATAAGATAGCTAGGATATGATTAATATAGATTTGTTACCAATTTTCACGTTGCTACAACAAGAAAAATTATCCAATCTTGTTTTACCCATAACTTCTTCATTTTAAATCTGTTTTGAGTGAATCAAATTGCTATGGTTTCATATTGAACTATATTTTATGAATCTAAACAAAAAAATTATAGGTTTATAGTCAGAAATATAAGTTACAAGTCATTTTTGTAACGGTAGTCATTTCAGTCGAAAGAACGACGTCTAGATGACCATTTTAGAAAAAAAACTTCCACTTTGAGTTTAATCATGATTTTTGGATATAGTTTCATGTTCATAAGAAAAATCATTTTTCCAGAAGAACCACTTTTAAATCAAAGTTTATCATAGTTTTTAATTAACTAACCCAAAACAGCCCGCGGTGTTACTACGACGGCGTATGTCCGGTTTTACAGTGTTCTTCGTGTTTCCAGGTTTTAAATCTTTAAGTTAGCATATCATATAGATATAGAACATGTGTTTAGTTGATTTTAAAAGTTAAGTTAGAAGGATTAACTTTTGTTTGCGAACAAGTTTAGAATTAACTAAACTATGTTCTAGTGATTACAAGTTTAAACCTTCGAATAAGATAGCTTTATATGTATGAATCGAATGATGTTATGAACATCATTACTACCTCAAATTTTCTGGATAAAGCTACTGGAAATGAGAAAAATGGATCTAGCTTCAAAGGATCCTTGGATGGCTTGAAAGTTCTTGAAGCAGAATCATGACACGAAAAACAAGTTCAAGTAAGATTTCCACTCGAAATAAGATTGTTATAGTTATAGAAATTGAATCAAAGTTTGAATATGAGTATTACCTTGTATTAGAAAGGTATCTTACTGTAAATAAGAAAGATTTCTTGAGGTTGGATGATCACTCTACAAGATTGGAAGTAAGATAGCAAACTTGGAAGTATTCTTGATTTTATGAAACTAGAACTTGTAGAATTTATGAAGAACACTTAGAACTTGAAGATAGAACTTGAGAGAGATCAATTAGATGAAGAAAATTGAAGAATGAAAGTGTTTGTAGGTGTTTTTGGTCGTTGGTGTATGGATTAGATATAAAGGATATGTAATTTTGTTTTCATGTAAATAAGTCATGAATGATTACTCATATTTTTGTAATTTTATGAGATATTTCATGCTAGTTGCCAAATGATGGTTCCCAAATGTGTTAGGTGACTCACATGGGCTGCTAAGAGCTGATCATTGGAGTGTATATACCAATAGTACATACATCTAAAAGATGTGTATTGTACGAGTACGAATACGGGTACATACGAGTAGAATTGTTGATGAAACTGAACGAGGATGTAATTGTAAGCATTTTTGTTAAGTAGAAGTATTTTGATAATTGTATTGAAGTCTTTTAAAAGTGTATGAATACATATTAAAACACTACATGTATATACATTTTAACTGAGTCGTTAAGTCATCGTTAGTCGTTACATGTAAGTTTTGTTTTAAAACCTTTAGGTTAACGATCTTGTTAAATGTTGTTAACCCAATGTTTATAATATCAAATGAGATTTTAAATTATTATATTATCATGATAATATGATGTATGAATATCTCTTAATATGATATATATACATTAGATGTCATTACAACGATAATCGTTACATATATGTCTCGTTTCAAAACCATTAAGTTAGTAGTCTTGCTTTTACATATGTAGTTCATTGTTAATATACTTAATGATATGTTTACTTATCATAATATCATGTTAACTATATATATATATCCATATATATGTCATCATATAGTTTTTACAAGTTTTAACGTTCGTGAATCACCGGTCAACTTGGGTGGTCAATTGTCTATATGAAACCTATTTCAATTAATCAAGTCTTAACAAGTTTGATTGCTTAACATGTTGGAAACACTTAATCCTGTAAATAAAAATTTCATTTAATATATATAAACATGGAAAAGTTCGGGTCACTACAACAACTACAGCGGAAGCAAGCAAACCTTAAGCACCTGAGAAAAACATGCTTAAAAAGGTCAACACAAAGGTTGGTGAGCTATAGTTTAAGTATAACAGTAATGTAAGGTAGGCCACGAGATTTCAGTGCTTCAACAGCGTTTCCAAACAGTATGAAAGGTATATGTATAACCGTGGGCACTTGGTAACTAACTTAACATTTATAACCCCCTAAAAGTACACTTGGCGAGTGCGTATGTTTACGAAGTATTAAACACTCGTTAAATGCTAGCGCGACTAGCCCGAGTGGGGATGTCAAAGCCTATGGATCCATATCTAAGATTCGCGTTCACCGGTTCAAAGACCAATGACTAAACGTTACCGAGCTAAGGGGAAAGTTTATGCCGTTGTATAACCCACACATATATAAAGTTTAAGTACTCGTGCCTAGTATGTAAAACGTAAAATGCGCATGTATTCTCAGTTCCCAAAACAGTTAAAGTAAAAAGGGATGCTATAACTCACAGTGAAAAGTAGTAAAAGTCGATACGCGGGAATAGTAACCAAGTGGTTGGTCCGGAAGGTCCTCAACCTAAGTCAAAAGTTACTAAGTCAGTAAATCATTCCCAAAGGTTTAAAAGTATGTAAATTAGGTCTTAAGTACCATCATCATTCATCATTAAACAAAAAGTGTAAAGTAAGTTTTAAGTCAAGACTAGGGTTTGAAATAAAGGCTGATTTATTCAGTCGCCACGACTTCTATACAAACTGAAATGAGGTGAGACCAGTGGCCATTGCTCCGTATATGAGTCCCCTAGAGGCTGACCAATTTCTAGAACCAAACTCATCTTTGTTTGACCGTGGTGACGGTTTAAGTGCGAGTAGGTCAGAAATTTCAGCACAACGTTAATAGGGTGTAGTGACTTTCGGGAGGCCATAGATCCTAAACCGTAACTCGGATTAAGACGAGGTCTAAATGGAAAATCATATACTCGAACCGAACTAACTGAAAATCAACTTTCTAGTAGCCCAGGTAGTCTGATCAGTTCCAGAAACAGTAGGTAAATGTGTTCCAGTGGGTTCTTGGTGCTTGATGCTCATCACGGTTCTCATCCTTGATGCGTATAGCTTCAAGTGTACAACTCGTTGATGGGTTTGCATCATATTAACCAAGGTTTGAACATCATAACACTAGTGTAAGTCTAAGATATGTAGCACAACTCACTTAAGAGTTGTATGTAGTTTGATGAACCAAAGTTACATCAAGATCTTAGATCCGACACATACATGAGATCTACTAGTAATATTAAGCTACAAACTTGAAAGTAAACTAAATAATCAAGATCTTAAGTTGTAGAACTTAGATCTTAGCTAGATTTTAAAGATCCTAGACTAGAAAGTCTAGATCTAGTGTTCTTAAGTTAGATCCTAAGTTACAAAACTTGGATCTACACTTTAATGAAACCATAAGTTATAAAACTTAGATTTTCAACTTGTAAAATGTATGTAAGCTTGTAAGCTCTTATTTACAACAAAATTAGAAGACCATAAGCTATATAAACTTAGATCCAACATAAGTATATGAAGTTATAACTAGAAAGTTATACTTCCATGTTCTTGAACTTATAAAGTTAACTTTTAGTTTCAAGAAATATGAGATCAAGATTAACTAGTAATACTTGACCAAATTAACAACATCACAACTTTAAAGTACATAAAATGAAGAGATAAACTAAATCTACAAGTAATAAGTTCATGGTTGTTCATACTTAGAAAGATTCAATCCAAGACTTTGATCTTTAAGAAAGTAAACCTCAAGTTTACTAACATGAACACAAGTATGATTATAAAACTCATGAACTTTAAATCTTTTGACATTTTAAGTGTAGAACCATAAGTTATAGAACTTAGATCCTTGTTCTTGGTTCTTCATCAAACAAAGATGAAAGTAACCAAGATTACATGAAGATACAAGTTAGAAAACTTGATCTTTAACATAAACAAGTAACAAGTAACAAATCAAGTAATTAAAATGATGACGATGAAGTCGGTTTTGGAACAAGAAAAAGAAAGAAAAGAAAGTCTTGTTACTTACAAGTTAGGGAGAAAAATGAGAGAAAGAGAAGTAGTAAAGTGAAGTGTGTGTAAAAATGAGAGAATGCTTGCAAATAATTAATCAAAAAATGAAACTTGAATTCCCTCCAAGGCCTCCTATGGCCGACGATTTTATGGACCAAATGGGCAAGGTCAAAATCTACTTTCCAACATGGGAGAATGGTGTATGCTTGAAGAAGTAATAAAGCTAAATGGTGTTGGAATGAGGTGTAAGTATACATGAAACTAGTCTTTACATAACACTAATTAATCTAGTTATATCTTAATGTAATATTTGCATAAAAGATGGGCTAATTAGTCCATTAAGGAAGTAGGGTGGGCTTCCAAGTTCATATCAAATAATAAAAGCCCAAGTCCAAGTAAGTAACAAATTAAATAAACAAGGCCCAAGTAATTAACTAGTAACATTAGTTAATTAAAAACGACTAACAATAATTAATCATGAATGTAAATAATATCCAAAATATTATTCGTGTAAAGTACGTGTGTCACTAAGACAAGTCGGACCATGAAAAGTTAAATACGGTAACAAGTAATACGTATAAGAACACGTTTATTAAAACACAAGCATTAATAATAAATTATTAATAATTAAACGTTGGTAAATCCAGGGTCGTTACATTACCCACCTGTTAAAGAAAATTTCGTCCCGAAATTTTAAGCTGAGGTAGATGGAGGAGTCGGGAAAAGGTGAGGATACTTCTGCATCATTTGATCTTCTCGTTCCCAGGTAAACTCGGGTCCTCGTTTGGCATTTCATCATACTCAGACGATCGGAATCTTGTTGTGTTTCAAAGTTTTGACCTCACGGTCCATAATTTCGACAGGCTTTTCCACGAAGTGGAGTTTGTCATCAATTGTAAGTTCCTCCAATGGTATGACATGTTCCGGTTCAGCAAGACACTTCTTCAAATTCGATACATGAAAGGTAGGATGAACTGAGCTCAATTGAGTTGGAAGATCCAAACGGTAAGCAACGGGTCCAACACGCTCTAAGATTTCAAAAGGACCAATGTATCGCGGGTTTAACTTCCCACGTTTTCCAAAACGGATCACACCTTTCCAAGGCGTGACCTTCAACATTACACGGTCACCCACGTTGAATTCAAAGTCTTTACGTTTAAGGTCTGCATAACACTTTTGGCGATCACAGGCCGTCTTAAGTCTCGCTTGAATTTGGACAATCTTTTCAGTTGTTTCATGGACTATCTCGGGTCCGGTGATTTGCGTTTCGCCTACTTCGGCCCAGCAAATAGGAGATCGGCACTTGCGGCCATACAACGCTTTAAAAGGTGCGGAATTAATACTCGAATGATAACTGTTGTTGTAAGAGAATTCGGCTAGCTGCAAATGCCTTTCCCAAGCCTTTTCGAAATCAATGACACATGCACGCAACATGTCCTCCAAAGTCTGAATCGTGCGTTCGCTTTGTCTGTCGGTCTGTGGGTGATACGCAGTATGAAATGTCCCGTTCATATTGATTATAAACGTTCCATATTAATTGATTTTGTCGCGAGGTTTTGACCTCTATATGAGACGTTTTTCAAAGACTGCATTCATTTTTAAAACAACCATAACCTTTATTTTATCGATAAAGGTTTAAAAAGCATTACGTAGATTATCACATAATGATAATCTAAAATATACCTTTTACACACGACCATTACATAATGGTTTACAATAAGAATATATTACATCAAAAATAAGTTTCTTGAATGCAGTTTTTACATAATATCATACAAGCATGGACTCCAAATCTTGTCCTTATTTTAGTATGCAACAGCGGAAGCTCTTAATAATCACCTGAGAATAAACATGCTTAAAACGTCAACAAAAATGTTCGTGAGTTATAGGTTTAACATATATATTATCAAATCATAATAATAGACCACAAGATTTCATATTTCAATATACATCCCATACATAGAGATAAAATTCATTCATATGGTGAACACCCGGTAACCGACATTAACAATATGCATATAAGAATATCCCCAATCATTCCGGGAAATCCTTCGGACATGATATAAACGAATTCGAAGTACTAAAGCATCCGGTACTTTGGATGGGGTTCGTTAGGCCCAATAGATCTATCTTTAGGATTCGCGTCAATTAGTAGATCGGTTTACTAATTCTTAGGTTACCAAGAAAAAGGGGCATATTCGGCTTCGATCATTCACCCATATAATGTAGTTTCAATTAATTGTGTCTATTTCGTAAAACATTTATAAAACTTCATGTATTCTCATCCCAAAATATTAGATTTTAAAAGTGGGACTATAACTCACTTTCACAGATTTTTACTTCGTCGGGAAGTAAGACTTGGCCACTGGTCGATTCACGAACCTATAACAAATATGTACATATATATCAAAGTATGTTCAAAATATATTTACAACATTTTTAATACGTTTTACTGTTTTAAATTTATTAAGTCAGCTGTCCTCGTTAGTAACCTACAACTAGTTGTCCACAGTTAGATGTACATAAATAAATCGATATATATTATATTGAATCAATCCACGACCCAGTGTATACACGTCTCAAGCTAGATCACAACTCAAAGTATATATATTTTTGGAATCAACCTCAACCCTGTATAGCTAACTCCAACATTACTACATATAGAGTGTCTATGGTTGTTCTAAATAATATATATACATGGATCGATATGATATGTGAAAACATTTGCATACGTGTCTATGATATTTCAAGATTACATAATATATTAGAATACATGTATAATACAATATAATTTAGCTAGGATATGATTTGTATAGAATTGTTACAATATTCCCGTAGCTACAACAATCAAAAATATCCAATCTTGTTTTACCCATAACTTCTTCGTTTTAAATCCGTTTTGAGTGAATCAAATTGCTATGGTTTCATATTGAACTCTATTTTATGAATATAAATAGAAAAAGTATAGGTTTATAGTCGAAAATATAAGTTACAAGTCGTTTTTGTAAGAGGTAGTCATTTCAGTCGAAAGAACGACGTCTTGATGACCATTTTGAAAAACATACTTCCACTTTGAGTTTAACCATGATTTTTGGATATAGTTTCATGTTCATACGAAAAATTATTTTCCCAGAAGAATAACTTTTAAATCAAAGTTTATCATAGTTTTTAATTATCAAACCCAAAACAGCCCGCGGTGTTACTACGACGGCGTATGTCCGGTTTTACGGTGTTTTTCGTGTTTCCAGGTTTTAAATCATTAAGTTAGCATATCATATAGATATAGAACATGTGTTTAGTTGATTTTAAAAGTCAAGTTAGAAGGATTAACTTTTATTTGCGAACAAGTTTAGAATTAACTAAACTATGTTCTAGTGATCACATGTTCAAATCTTCGAATAAGATAGTTTTATATGTATGAATCGAATGATGTTATGAACATCATTACTACCTCAAGTTTAGTATGTAAACCTACTGGAAGTGACAAGAAATGATCTAGCTTCAAAGGATCTTGGATGGCTTGAAAGTTCTTGAAGTAGACTCATGACACGAAAACAAGTTCAAGTAAGATTATCACTCGAATTAAGATAGTTATAGTGATAGGAATTGAATCAAAATTTGTATATGAGTATTACCTTGATTTAGAATGATATCTTACTGTAAACAAAAAGGATTTCTTGAGGTTGGATGATCACTTTACAAGATTGGAAGTGAGCTAGTAAACTTGAAAGTATTCTTGATTTTTATGAAACTAGAACTTGTAGAATTTATGAAGAACACTTAGAACTTGAAGATGGAACTTGAGAGAGATCAATTAGATGAAGAAAATTGAAGAATGAAAGTGTTTGTAGGTATTTTTAGTCGTTGGTATATGGATTAGATATAAAGGATATGTAATTTTGTTTTCATGTAAATAAGTCATGAATGATTACATATATTTGTAATTTTATGAGATATTTCATGCTAGTTGCCAAATGATGGTTCCCACATGTTTTAGGTGACTCACTTGGGCTGCTAAGAGCTGATCATTGGAGTGTATATACCAATAGTACATACATTTAGAAGCTGTGTATTGTACGAGTACGAATACGGGTGCATACAAGTAGAATTGTTGATGAAACTAAATGAGGATGTAATTGTAAGCATTTTTGTTAAGTAGAAGTATTTTGATAAGTGTCTTGAAGTCTTTCAAAAGTGTATGAATACATATTAAAACACTACATGTATATACATTTTAACTGAGTCGTTAAGTCATCGTTAGTCGTTACATGTAAATGTTGTTTTGAAACCTTTAGGTTAACGACCTTGTTAAATGTTGTTAACCCATTGTTTATTATATCTAAAGAGATGTTAAATTATTACATTATCATGATATTATGATATATTAATATATCTTAGTATGATATATATACAGTTAAATGTTGTTACAACGATAATCGTTACATATATGTCTCGTTTCGAAATCATTAAGTTAGTAGTCTTGTTTTTACATATGTAGTTCATTGTTAATACACTTAATGACATGTTTACTTATCATTTATCATGATTAAACATAGTGTATCAATATCTTAATATGATTCATATGTATTTAGTAAGACGTTGTTATAACGATAATCGTTATATATATCGTTTCGAGTTTCTTAATTCAATAAACTCAATCATATGTATATAACTCATTGTTAAAATACCTAATGAGATACTTACTTATCATAATATCATGTTAACTATATATATAATCATATATATGTCATCATATAGTTTTTACAAGTTTTAACGTTCGTGAATCACCGGTCAACTTAGGTGGTCAATTGTCTATATGAAACCTATTTCAATTAATCAAGTCTTAATAAGTTTGATTGCTTAACATGTTGGAAACACTTAATCATGTAAATAACAATTTCATTTAATATATATAAACATGGAAAAGTTCGGGTCACTACAGTACCTACCCGTTAAATAAATTTCGTCCCGAAATTTTAAGCAGTTGGAGGTGTTGACGTATCTTCTGGAAATAAGTGCGGGTATTTCTTCTTCATCTGATCTTCTCATTCCCAGGTGAACTCGGGTCCTCTACGAGCATTCCATCGAACCTTAACAATTGGTATCTTGTTTTGTTTAAGTCTTTTAACCTCATGATCCATTATTTAGACGGGTTCTTCGATGAATTGAAGTTTTTCGTTGATTTGGATTTCGTCTAACGAAATAGTGAGATCTTCTTTAGCAAAACATTTCTTCAAATTCGAGATGTGGAAAGTGTTATGTACAGCCGTGAGTTGTTGAGGTAACTCAAGTCGGTAAGCTACTGGTCCGACACGATCAATAATCTTGAATGGTCCAATATACCTTGGATTTAATTTCTCTCGTTTACCAAATCGAAAAACGCCTTTCCAAGGTTCAACCTTAAGCATGACCATCTCTCCAATTTCAAATTCTATATCTTTTCTTTTAATGTCGGCTTATCTCTTTTGTCGACTTTGGGTGGTTTTCAACCGTTGTTGAATTTGGATGATCTTCTCGGTAGTTTCCTGTATTATCTCCGGACCCGTAATCTGTCTATCCCCCACTTCACTCCAACAAATTAGAGACCTGCACTTTCCACCATAAAGTGCTTCAAACGGCACCATCTCAATGCTTGAATGGTAGCTGTTGTTATAGGAAAATTCTGCTAACGGTAGATGTTGATCCCAACTGTTTCCGAAATCAATAACACATGCTCGTAGCATATCTTCAAGCTTTGGTATTATCCTTTCACCCTGCCCATCAGTTTGTGGATGATAGGCAGTACTCATGTCTAGACGAGTTCCTAATGCTTGCTGTAATGTCTGCCAGAATCTTGAAATAAATCTGCCATCCCTATCAGAGATAATAGAGATTGGTATTCCATGTCTGGAGACGACTTCTTTCAAATACAGTCGTGCTAACTTCTCCATCTTGTCATCTTCTCTTATTGGCAGGAAGTGTGCTGATTTGGTGAGAGGATCAACTATTACCCAAATAGTATCAAAACCACTTGCAGTCCTTGGCAATTTAGTGATGAAATCCATGGTAATGTTTTCCCATTTCCATTCCGGGATTTTGGGTTGTTGAAGTAGACATGATGGTTTATGATGATCCGCTTTGACCTTAGAACACGTCAAACATTCCCCTACGTATTTAGCAACATCGACTTTCATACCTGGCCACCAAAAATGTTTCTTGAGATCCTTGTACATCTTCCCGTTCCAGGATGTATTGAGTATCTGGTTTTATGAGCTTCTCTAAGTACCATTTCTCTCATATCTCCAAATTTTGGTACCTAAATCCTTTCAGCCCTATACCGGGTTCCGTCTTCCCGAATATTAAGATGCTTCTCCGATCTTTTGGGTATTTCATCCCTTAAATTTCCCTCTTTTAAAACTACTTGTTGCGCCTCCTTTATTTGAGTAGTAAGGTTAGTGTGAATCATTATATTCATAGCTTTTACTCGAATGGGTTCTCTGTCCTTTCTGCTCAAGGTGTTAGCTACCACATTTGCCTTCCCCGGGTGGTAACGAATTTCAAAGTCATAATCATTCAACAATTCAATCCACCTACGCTGCCTCATATTCAGTTGTTTCTGAATAAATATGTGTTGAAGACTTTTGTGGTCAGTATATATAATACTTTTGACCCCATATAAGTAGTGCCTCCAAGTCTTGAATGCAAAAACAACCGCGCCTAATTCCAAATCATGTGTCGTATAATTCTGCTCGTGAATCTTTAATTGTCTAGACGCATAAGCAATTACTTTCGTTCGTTGCATTAATACACAACCAAGACCTTGCTTTGAGGCGTCACAATATATCACAAAATCATCATTCCCTTCAGGCAATGACAATATAGGTGCTGTAGTTAACTTTTTCTTCAACAATTGAAACGCTTTTTTCTTGTTCATCCTTCCATTCAAATTTTCCCCCTTTATGCGTTAATGCAGTCAAGGGTTTTGCTATTCTGGAAAAGTCTTGGATGAACCTTCTGTAGTAATCAGCTAGTCCTAAAAACTAACGTATGTGTTTCGGAGTTTTCGGGGTTTCCCACTTTTCAACGGTTTAAATCTTTGCTGGATCCACCTGAATACCTTCTTTGTTCACTATGTGACCGAGGAATTGAACTTCTTCCAACCAAAATGCACACTCTGAAAACTTAGCGTACAGTTTTTCTTTTCTCAGCAACTCTAGCACTTTTCTCAAATGTTCTTCGTGCTCTTGATCATTCTTCAAGTAAATAAGTATGTCATCGATAAAAACAATGACAAACTTGTCAAGATATGGCCCACACAGTCAGTTCATGAGGTCCATGAACACAGCTGGTGCGTTAGTCAATCCAAACGGCATAACCATAAACTCGTAATTACTGTAACGCGTCCTAAAAGCAGTCTTTGGAATATCATCCTCCTTCACCCGCATTTGATGATATCCAGAACGTAAATCGATCTTCGAATAAACAGAAGAGCCTTGTAGTTGATCAAATAAGTCGTCGGTTCTCGGTAGTGGGTAGCGGTTCTTGATGGTAAGTTTGTTCAACTCTCGGTAGTCGATACACAATCTAAATGTACCATCTTTCTTCTTGACAAACAAAACAGGAGCTCCCCATGGTGATGTGCTTGGTCGAATGAAACCACGCTCTAAAAGTTCCTGTAACTGACTTTGTAATTCTTTCATTTCGCTGGGTGCGAATCTGTATGGAGCACGAGCTATTGGTGCAGCTCCTAGTACAAGGTCTATTTGAAATTCAAAGGATCGATATGGGGGTAATCCCAGTAATTGTTTCGGAAATACATCGGGAAATTCTTTTGCGACGGGAACATCACTGATGTTCTCTTCTTCATGTTTAACTTCCTTGATGTGTGCTAGAATAACGTAACAACCTTTTCTTGTTAGTTTTTGCTCCTTCAAACTACTAATAAGATTTAATTTCGCGTTGTTCTTTTCTCCGTACACCATTAAAGTTTTTCCTTTTTCACGCATAATGCGAATCGCATTTTTGTAACAAACGACCTCTGCTCTCACCTTTTTCAACCAGTCCATGCCAATTATTATATCAAAACTTCCTAACTCGACTGGTATTAAATCAATCTTAAACGTTTCATCCCCCAGTTTAATTTCTCTCTCCCGACATATATTATCTGCTAAAATTAATTTACCGTTTGCTAATTCGAGTAAAAATTTACTATCTAAAGGCATCAATGGGCAACTTAATTTATCACAAAATTCTCTACTCATATAGATTCTATCCGCTCCCGAATCAAATAAAACATAAGCAGATTTATCATCAATAAGAAACGTACCCGTAACAAGCTCCGGGTCTTCCTGTGCTTCTGCCGCATTAATATTGAAAACTCTTCCACGGCCCTGCCCATTAATATTTCCCTGATTCGGGCAATTTCTAATAATGTGGCCTGGTTTTCCACATTTATAACAAACAGCGTTGGTATTACTTGCTTCGACACTATTCGTTCCGACATTACTTGTTCCGAAACTATTTGTTCCTTTAGTTCTGTTAAACTTTGGTCCATAGACCTCACACTTTGTCGCGCTATGACCATTTCTTTTACACCTGTTGCAAAATGTCGTGCAAAACCCCTGATGATTTTCTTCACACCTATGACATGGCCGTTTTTGGTTTTTGTTGCCGTTGTTGTTATTGAGGTTATTGTTGGGATTGTTATTGTTGTTGAAATGGTTGTTGTAGTTGTTATTGTTGTTGGGATGTTTGTTGTAGTTATTGTTAGGATTGCGGTTATTGTTGCGATTGTTGTTGTGGTTGTTGGGATAGTTGTTGCGATTGTGGTTGTAATTGTTGTTGTTGTACTGGTGACTCTTGTCACCGTTTTCCTCCCACTTCCTCTTGAGTTGTTTCGTGTTGGCTTCTTCGGCCGCCTGCTCTTTAATTCTTCCCTCAATCTGATTTATGAGTTTATGAGCCATTCGACTTGCCTTCTGTATAGAAGCGGGCTCGTGTGAACTCAGATCTTCTTGAATCCTTACTGGTAACCCTTTTACAAACGCGTCGATCTTCTCTTCTTCATCTTCAAATGCTCCAGGACACAATAGGCACAACTCGGTGAATCGTCATTCATATGTGGTAACGTCGAACCCTTATGTTTGTAACTCTCTAAGTTCTGCCTTGAGTTTATTCACTTCGTTTCTAGGACGGTACTGCTCGTTCATCAATTGCTTGAATGCCGACCACGGTAGTGCGTAAGCAGCATTTTGTCCTACCTATTCAAGATAGGTGTTCCACCACGTTAACGCAGTACCTGTGAAGGTATGCATAGCGTACTTAACTTTGTCCTCTTCAGTACACTTACTTATGGAAAACACTGATTCGACTTTCTCGGTCCACCGTTTCAATCCAATTGGTCCTTCGGTTCCATCAAATTTCAAAGGTTTGCATGTAGTGAATTCTTTGTAGTAGCATCCTACACGATTTCTTGCGCCGTTAGCTGCATTGCTAGATTCAGAGTTATTGTTGGTATGTAGCGCAACCTGTACTGCGGCTATGTATGCATCAAGAAAGGTACGAAATTCCTCTTTGCTCATATTCATGGTGTGTCGAGTAGTCGGTGCCATTTCCTTCAAAATATCCAACTGAATCTAGTTAATCATACAGAATATTAAGAGTAGTCAATAGTATTTCGTAGCATAATATGAACTCATTTATAAAAGCTTTTTCTTCATATTAGCATTTTATAAGTTTAAATTCGAGTACTACCTACTCGTTAAGTTCATACTTAGCAGCTAATATACAATTCAACTACTACAATTCCATATGAAAAACTTATTATAATAATATATCACATACAAATATTCTTCAAACTTACAACTTCGCTATATTACATATAACATGAAATATAGTACACTATGATACAGGATAGTTTTGAAGATAAATCTAGTTAATACGCAAGTTGTTCAGCAAAGGAAATAAAGACACGTAATTCATAAGTCCAGAAATAAGTCATGCATTCTGGTTTTACTAAGATGACTTCCCATCCTTGGTCTTGTGGAAAATAACCGTTATGACCATTGGCTAGGGAGCATGTTGTAATGTCGTCAAAATGATTAGGGTTTCGTAATGTCCAACAACCCCGTAATAATCTAAAAACCTTGTTTCTCACCCCAACTACTGAATCCGTCACTTGTGGGAAGGTTTTATTTAAAAGTTGCAATCCGATGTTCTTTTTATCACTTTGGTAAAAAGCGAACATCATTAACCCGTAAGCATAACATGCTTCTTTATGTTGCATGTTAGAAGCTCTTTCTAATTCACGAAATCCTATGTTGGGATATGTTGAGTCAAAATAGGTTCTTAACCCGTAGCGTAAAATTGCATTTGGGTTCCCCGCATTTAATGCTTTAAAGAAAACACGGCGTAACTTATGGTCTCCCCAATGTGATATACCCCACCTATCAAAGGAAATCCTTTTATAAACTAAGGCATTTCTGGAAAGTCTTTCAAATGTTTGACAAGTTAATTTCACCATAACTAAATGTGCTGATGAATTTTGACTGACTCTAGACAAGATTTCCTCAATCATATCCTCTGGTAGGTCTTCTAAAATATTCGGTTGTCTACCCTTAACGTCATTTTGTTTTTATACTGTAAAATAGACAAGGATTAGATTCGTAAAAGATAATTAACAAACAATACAAGCAATTTTTACATAGAACATAAAAGTACAAGCACACTACAATACATATAATACACAACATGATTACAACCCTCTAATCTGAATCACTGGTTTCTTCTTCTTCGGACTTGGTTCGTTTTCCTAATTTTCCAGGAATATATGGCGTTCCCCTAATACGCGCCGTCGTTTTCCATAATGGTTTAGAAAAACCTGGTGGTTTAGAGGCTCCCGGGTCATTGTTACATTTTAGGAAATACGGATGTTGCCGATACATATAAAGTTCATCGGGGTTGGAATCGAGTTTCTCTATTTTTATACCTTTCCCCTTATTATTTTCTTTCGCTTTATTAAATTGGGTCGAGGTAATTTCTATAACATCATCGGAATCCTCATCGGGATCCGATTCATCAGAAAATTGGTAATCTTCCCAATATTTTGCTTTCTCGGCGGAAACACCATTGACCATTATTAACTTTGGTCCGTTGGTTGAGGATTTTATTTTATTTAATCGATTTACTATAGGTATCAATATTTCTTCCTCCGGAACCTATTCTTCTTCTGGTTCCTCCTCTTCCGATTCCTCCTCTTCTGGTTCCTCTTCTTCCGGTTCCTCCTCTTCCGGTTCCTCCTCTTCCGGCTCCTCTTCGGGAATTTGTGAATCTTCCCAAAATATATTCGACTCTTCATTATTATTAGGTGAATCAATGGGATTTGTACTAGAGGTAGACATCTATCACACAATATTAAACACGTTAAGAGATTAATATATCACATAATATTTACATGTTAATAATATATAGTTTCCAACAAAAAAAAAAGTTAAGCAATCGTTTTTGAAGAAAAACACGGTCGAAGTCCAGACTCACTAATGCATCCTAACAAACTTGGTAAGACACACTAATGCAATTTTCTGGTTCTCTAAGACCAACGATCGGATACCAACTGAAATGTCCCGTTCATATTGATTATAAACGTTCCATATTAATTGATTTCGTCGCGAGGTTTTGACCTCTATGTGAGACGTTTTTCAAAGACTGCATTCATTTTTAAAACAACCATAACCTTTATTTTATCGATAAAGGTTTAAAAAGCATTACGTAGATTATCACATAGTGATAATCTAAAATATACCTTTTACACACGACCATTACATAATGGTTTACAATAAGAATATATTACATCAAAAATAAGTTTCTTGAATGCAGTTTTTACATAATATCATACAAGCATGGACTCCAAATCTTGTCCTTATTTTAGTATGCAACAGCGGAAGCTCTTAATAATCACCTGAGAATAAACATGCTTAAAACGTCAACAAAAATGTTGGTGAGTTATAGGTTTAACATATATATTATCAAATCATAATAATAGACCACAAGATTTCATATTTCAATATACATCCCATACATAGAGATAAAATTCATTCATATGGTGAACACCCGGTAACCGACATTAACAAGATGCATATAAGAATATCCCCAATCATTCCGGGAAATCCTTCGGACATGATATAAACGAATTCGAAGTACTAAAGCATCAGGTACTTTGGATGGGGTTCGTTAGGCCCAATAGATCTATCTTTAGGATTCACATCAATTAGTAGACCGGTTTACTAATTCTTAGGTTACCAAGAAAAAGGGGCATATTCGGCTTCGATCATTCACCCATATAATGTAGTTTCAATTACTTGTGTCTATTTCGTAAAACATTTATAAAACTTCATGTATTCTCATCCCAAAATATTAGATTTTAAAAGTGGGACTATAACTCACTTTCACAGATTTTTACTTCGTCGGGAAGTAAGACTTGGCCACTGGTCGATTCACGAACCTATAACAAATATGTACATATATATCAAAGTATGTTCAAAATATATTTACAACATTTTTAATACGTTTTACTGTTTTAAATTTATTAAGTCAGCTGTCCTCGTTAGTAACCTACAACTAGTTATCCACAGTTAGATGTACAGAAATAAATCGATATATATATATATATATTATCTTGAATCAATCCACAACCCAGTGTATACACATCTCAGGCAAGATCACAACTTAAAATATATATATTTTTGGAATCAACCTCAACCCTGTATAGCTAACTCCAACATTACTGCATAAAGAGTGTCTATGGTTGTTCCAAATAATATATATACATGGATCGATATGATATGTCAAAACATTTGCATACGTGTCTATGGTATCCCAAGATTACATAATATATTAGAATATATGTATAATACAATATAAGTTAGTTAGGATATGATTTGTATAGAATTGTTACAATATTTCCCGTAGCTACAACAATCAAAAATATCCAATCTTGTTTTACCCATAACTTCTTCGTTTTAATTCCGTTTTGAGTGAATCAAATTGTTATGGTTTCATATTGAACTCTATTTTATGAATATAAATAGAAAAAGTATAGGTTTATAGTCAGAAATGTAAGTTACAAGTCATTTTTGTAAGAGGTAGTCATTTCAGTCGAAAGAACGACGTCTTGATGACCATTTTGAAAAACATACTTCCACTTTGAGTTTAACCATGATTTTTGGATATAGTTTCATGTTCATATGAAAAATCATTTTTCCAGAAGAAAAACTTTTAAATCAAAGTTTATCATAGTGTTTAATTATCAAACCCAAAACAGCCCGCGGTGTTACTACGACGGCGTATGTCCGGTTTTACGGTGTTTTTCGTGTTTTCAGGTTTTAAATCATTAAGTTAGCATATCATATAGATATAGAACATGTGTTTAGTTGATTTTAAAAGTCAAGTTAGAAGGATTAACTTTTGTTTTCGAACAAGTTTAGAATTAACTAAACTATGTTCTAGTGATTACATGTTCAAATCTTCGAATAAGATAGTTTTATATGTATGAATCGAATGATGTTATGAACATCATTACTACCTCAAGTTTAGTATGTAAATCTACTGGAAGTGACAAGAAATGATCTAGCTTCAAAGGATCTTGGATGGCTTGAAAGTTCTTGAAGTAGAATCATGACACGAAAACAAGTTCAAGTAAGATTATCACTCGAATTAAGATAGTTATAGTGATAGGAATTGAATCAAAATTTGTATATGAGTATTACCTTGATTTAGAATGATATCTTACTGTAAACAAAAAGGATTTCTTGAGGTTGGATGATCACTTTACAAGATTGGAAGTGAGCTAGTAAACTTGAAAGTATTCTTGATTTTTATGAAACTAGAACTTGTAGAATTTATGAAGAACACTTAGAACTTGAAGATGGAACTTGATAGAGATCAATTAGATGAAGAAAATTAAAGAATGAAAGTGTTTGTAGGTGTTTTTGGTCATTGGTATATGGATTAGATATAAAGGATATGTAATTTTGTTTTCATGTAAATAAGTCATGAATGATTACATATATTTGTAATTTTATGAGATATTTCATGCTAGTTGCCAAATAATGATTCCCACATGTGTTAGGTGACTCAAATGGGCTGCTAAGAGCTGATCATTGGAGTGTATATACCAATAGTACATACATTTAGAAGCTGTGTATTGTACGAGTACGAATATGGGTGCATACAAGTAGAATTGTTGATGAAACTAAATGAGGATGTAATTGTAAGCATTTTTGTTAAGTAGAAGTATTTTGATAAGTGTCTTGAAGTCTTTCAAAAGTGTATGAATATATATTAAAACACTACATGTATATACATTTTAACTGAGTCGTTAAGTCATCGTTAGTCGTTACATGTAAATGTTGTTTTGAAACCTTTAGGTTAACGACCTTGTTAAATGTTGTTAACCCATTGTTTATTATATATAAAGAGATGTTAAATTATTACATTATCATGATATTATGATATATTAATATATCTTAGTATGATATATATACAGTTAAATGTTGTTACAACGATAATCGTTACATATATGTCTCATTTCGAAATCATTAAGTTAGTAGTCTTGTTTTTACATATGTAGTTCATTGTTAATACACTTAATGACATATTTAATTATCATTTATCATGATTAAACATAGTGTATCAATATCTTAATATGATTCATATGTATTTAGTAAGACGTTGTTATAACGCTAATCGTTATATATATCGTTTCGAGTTTCTTAATTCAATAAACTCAATTTTATGTATATAACTCATTGTTAAAATACCTAATGAGATACTTACTTATCATAATATCATGTTAACTATATATATAATCATATATATATGTCATCATGTAGTTTTTACAAGTTTTAACGTTCGTGAATCACCGGTCAACTTGGGTGGTCAATTGTCTATATGAAACCTATTTCAATTAATCAAGTCTTAACAAGTTTGATTGCTTAACATGTTGGAAACACTTAATCATGTAAATAACAATTTCATTTAATATATATAAACATGGAAAAGTTCGGGTCACTACACAGTACTCATGTCGAGACGAGTCCCCAAGGCTTCTTGTAAAGAACACCAAAATCTGGAAGCAAAATGGGGATCGCGATCTGAGATGATCGATAAGGGCACACCATGATGAGATACAACCTCCTTTATGTATAGTTGAGCGAGTCTCTCCATCGTATCAGTTTCCTTCATGGCTAAGAAGTGTGCAGATTTGGTAAGACGATCAACGATAACTCAGATGGTATCGTATCCGCTCACCGTCTTTGGTAACTTCGTAATGAAATCCATTGTTATCCTTTCCCACTTCCATTGCAGGATTTCTAGTTGTTGAAGTAACCCAGAAGGCTTCTGATGTTCGACCTTAACTTTGGAGCAAGTCAAACACTTATCGACATAAGTTGCAACATCCTTCTTAAGATTAGGCCACCAATACTGTTCCTTGAGATCGTGGTACATTTTGCCCGCTCTGGGATGAATCAAATATCTCGACTTGTGGGCTTCATCTAGTATAAGGCTTCGTAGGTCTCCATAACGAGGTACCAAAATTCTTCCGGCATAGCATCGGAGTCCAGTTTCCTTAACCTCGAATCGAGAAACGAGAATGTTCAAGTATTCATGAGATATATTCTCCTCCTTGAGAGCCTCATCTTGGGCTGCTCGGATCTGGCTATTGAGGTTCGAATGAATGGTGATGTTCAGTACCCGAACACGAAGAGGTGCCATCTTCTCCTTTCGACTCAAAGCGTCAGCTACGACATTGGCCTTGCCAGGGTGATAACAAAGTTCACAATCATAGTCATTCAGTGTCTCGATCCATCGACGATGTCTCATATTCCGTTGCTTCTGATCAAAGATGTGTTTGAGGCTTTTATGATCGGTGAAAACAATGCTCTCAGTTCCATAAAGATAGTGTCTCCACAGTTTTAATGCAAATACAACGGCTCCAAGCTCGAGATCATGCGTTGTGTAATTTCGCTCATGAATCTTCAGTTGACGAGAGGCGTAAGCGATAACCTTTGTTCGTTGCATCAGTACACAACCAAAACCACTTTTTGAAGCATCGCAATAAACGGAGAAATCGTCACTGCCTTCAGGAAGTGATAAGATAGGTTCGGTGGTTAGCTTCTTTTTCAAGGTTTGAAACACAGATTCTTGTTCGGGTTCCCAAATGAACTTCTTCCCTTTGTGAGTCAGCGCGGTCAAAGGACGTGCAATCAGAGAGAAACCTTCAATAAATCTTCGGTAGTAACCGGCGAGGCCTAAAATTTGGAGGATATGAGTTGGAGTAGTGGGGGTTTTCCACTTGCTGATAGCTTCGATCTTTGCAGGATCAACTTTGATACCCTGGTCGCTCACAACATGACCCAGAAATTGGATTTCCTTTAACCAAAACTCACACTTGGAGAATGTTGCATAAAGTTGCTCTTGTCTCAAGAGTTCCAACACTAGACGGAGATGTTGTTCATGTTCTTCTTCGCTTTTGGAGTAGATGAGGATATCATCTATGAAGACGATAACGAACTTGTCCAGGTATGGCTTGCAGACACGATTCATGAGGTCCATGAAGGTCCATGAAAACGGCAGGTGCGTTGGTTAAACCGAATGGCATCACTAGAAACTCATAATGACCATAACGAGTTCTGAATGCAGTCTTCATCACATTGCTCTCTTTCACCCTCAACTGGTGATAACCGGAACGCAAATCGGTCTTAGAGTAAACGCTCGATCCTTGTAGTTGATCAAAAAGATAGTCAATTCTGGGAAGAGGATACCGATTCTTGATCGTCAATTTGTTGAGTTCACGATAGTCGATACACATCCGTCCTTCTTCTTCACAAGTAAAACAGGTGCGCCCTAAGGCGAGAAACTTGGTTGGATAAATCCACCGTGTAGCAGTTCTTGTAATTGGCTCTGCAACTCTTGCATCTCGGAAGGTGCGAGTCGATAAGGTGCGCGAGCTACAGGTGCAGCTCCTAGCACTAAATCGATCTGAAACTCTACTGCTCTCGGTGGCAGTAATCCATGCAATTCTTTCAGAAAGACATCAGAAAATTCGTTCACAATTCGTACGTCATCCACGCTCTTCACCTCAGTTTCTAATGTTTTTACATGTCCTAGAACAGCAAGACGTCCTTTCTTCATGATCTTTTGCGCTTTCATGTAACTAATGAGATTCAGCTTCGAGCTACATCTCTCTCCGTAAATAATCAGTGGTTCACCGTCTCCGTGTGGTATACGAAGAGCTTTATCTCTACAGATAAAGTCAGCCCTTATCTTGGTCAACCAGTCCATACCGACAATAACATCAAAGCTTCCCAACTTAATGGGTATCAAGTCAATCTCGAAATCCACACCAGCTATGTTGATAATAGCTCATCGGCTAACTTGGTCAACTTTCTCAAGTTTTCCATTTGCAACCTCTACAAGCATACTTTCCTTTAAAGGAACTAACGACCAATTTATCTTAGAGCAAAAGTGTCTACATACATAACTTCTATCGGCACCAGTATCAAACAGAACAGAAGCTAATAGATTGTTGATAGTGAATATACCTGTGACCAAGTTGGGGTTCTCACGGGCATCCCTTACATTTACATTGAATGCTCTCCCACGCGGTGGTCCTCCGTCCTTTCGCTTGTTGGGACACTCATTTCTGAAGTGGCCCGTCTGTCCGCATTTATAGCACTTTCTCGGTCCAGTAGGGTTCGGCTTTCCAATCATGGTGGTGATCTTGCAGTCCTTGCCAATATGCCCGGTCCTTTTGCACTTTTCACATACAACATTACAGTACCCGGTATGGTGCTTGTAGCACCTCTTGCACTGTGGCAGACTACCGTTGTAGTTGGGGTTCGAGTTGGTGTTTGGATTTGGGTTTCTCCCGTCGCTGTGCCTCTTAGCGGGGGTTTGATCATAGGCTCTCCCCTTGTTGTTGTCCCACTTACGCTTCTCACTGCTAACTCTTGATTCGGATTTTGCCTTTTCCGGTTCATCGATGATAATTTGGTTCATTAAGGTGTGCACCATGCGTATTGCTTCCGGGACATTAGGTGGCTTAGACGAGGTGACATTTCCCTTAATGGACTTAGGAAGTCCCCACAAGTACCTTTCCATCCGCTTAAACTCTGGGGTAACCATCGTTGGACACATTAGAGATAATTCCAGATACCTACGGTTGTAACCATCAAGATCGTTTCCAACAACCTTCAACTGCCAAAACTCGGCCTCCATTTTCTGGATCTCTATTCGGGGACAGTACTCTTCAATCATGGCCCCCTTGAATTCTTCCCACGGTGTAGCATACGCCTCGTCAATACCCTTGGCTTGAGCCAGTGTGTTCTACCAAGTTAGGGCGCCGTCAGACAGTGTACATGAGGCATACTTGGTTTTGTTCGTCTCTGAGCAGTTGCTTACACGAAACACCGATTCTAATTTCTCAAACCACCTAGTGAGACCAACTGGCCCCTCAGTTCCAGTAAAGTTGTGGGGCTTGTAGCTTTGGAATTCCTTATAAGTACACCCATTACGAATGGGCTGGTTAACTGGTGGGGCTTGGGAGTTCATTTCCGCTAAAGCTGCGGCTACTCGTTCAGAGATCATTTCTTCAATCTGTGCTGCTATGGGCGTTGATCTTCTGTTGGCCATTAATGTTCTAAAATTTTTTTTTGACTCAAGTCAAAATCCAGTAATCAATTATAATAATACAGTATATGATAACCAACATGGTATCAACACAACACATGTTAATTAAGTAATGCAACTAGATACAGATATCACAAAGTCATCATACAGTAATGTAAATAGAACACCGTACGAAAATTAAACAACGCAAAGTTCCATTCATTAATTAAAAGTTGTATACATCCGCGTAGGTTCGTACAATACATAAGTAAAACATGAAACTACAAACGATATTACATAATGAAATTTAATACAAAAAGTCCTATGGTGACGGTGGGTAAAGGATGTCCATCATGTGGGACACCTGGTCTTCAAGCTCAGTTACCCGAGCACGGAGGATATCCACCTCCCTCGTCAGTTCCTCGACAGAGGGAGAGGCTGATGGAGTAGGCGGTGCTGATGGTACAGTTGGAGCTGGTGGTGCAGACGATGCTGGTGGAGCGAGTGGTGCAGACGGTCCGGCACCAGAAGTAGATGATGCATAACGGTAAGGCTTACGGATGAAGGGATTAGCAGGATACGGCACAAGCCGCATACGGGCGGTGACCCTAGTCCTCAGTCCATGTGTGTTAACGAATGGTCTACCTCCATTAATCCCTGGAATAACGGTACCATCGAAACGATACCGCTTCTTCAGTGGGGTGGAGGGTGGCTGTACAGGTGTATCATCAGGGTCTTCATCGGAATCCTCGTCGCTGGAGTCGTCAAAGGATGAGTCATCGGATGATGAGTCATCGAAATCATCTGGGAGTGGCTGCACGGGTGGCTCTACTCTGCCGGCTATCATCAGTCGGTATCTGAAAGGCGGGATCGGCACGAGACGTCCATCAGGAAGGCGTCGGCACCAATGGTTATACTCATTACGGAACGGACCTTCCCCAAGTTCCGTGGGAATCACAGCACCATCGGAATGGTGCTGTGGCTCCGAGGGTCCTGGGACAAGTGGAGCTGGAATCTCCTATAGGTCCTCAGCTCCATCTGAGGTGACCACTGGGTCGGGTGCATGGCTACTGGCTCCAGAGGACGAAGCGCCAGAGTCACTGGAGGGTGTCGACGACGGGATCTGAGAATCGGCTACCATGGCAGGCGAGGTGGCGGATGAGTCTGAGTCGCTCTCCAAAATGATAACAGGTGGAATATCCAACATATGAACAAGGAAAAATAACTTTTTCCATGTCAGTAAGTCATAAAGCAAGCACGTATTAGGCAAAGTAACTGCGACAGTCTAGATCATCTATAGCAGTAAGTAGCATGGCAATAACGACAAGTATCATGCAATCGAAAGCAGATAATAGCATGCAGTAGTGAAAGCAAGTAACAGTATACGGCATATAGCAGTAAAAGTAAACAGCATCATGCAATAAGTTCCGCAGAAACAAGTAAACTAGCAAGTTGTAGATTAGTCCATTTAGTGAATCCTACTCGGGTCGGTTCAGACTCACTAATGCAACCTAATTCCCTACAACCAATGCTCTGATACCAAATGTGATACCCCGTACAAAACCATCGTGTACGAATCATCAATAACATAATCATTACAAGGTCAAATACTATATGCTGTTTCAAAAAGAGTTTGCATTCATGATAGAAGGTGACGTTTTAACCAACGTCAAATGTTTAACATCCGAAAGTATGCTTCTACGAATAGCAAGCAAAAATAATAGTACGTGACCCATAGGTCGTCACAAATACATTGTTTCAAAAATAACATTGTTTGAATGCAAATTAAACGTTTCATGCGGTGACATCTCTAATAAGCGCAGCGGGAGTCTACAAAGCATGACAACTACAGCGGAAGCAAGCAAACCTTAAGCACATGAGAAAAACATGCTTAAAAATGTCAACACAAAGGTTGGTGAGCTATAGTTTAAGTATAACAATAATGTAAGGTAGGCCACGAGATTTCAGTGCTTCAACAACGTTTCAAAACAGTATGAAAAGTATATGTATAACCGTGGGCACTTGGTAACTAACTTAACGTTTACAACCCCCTAAAAGTAAACTTGGCAAATGCGTATGTTTACGAAGTATTAAACACTCATTAAATGCTAGCGCGACTAGCCCGAGTGGGGATGTCAAACCCTATGGATCCATATCTAAAATTCGCGTTCACCGGTTCAAAGACCAATGACTAAACGTTACCGAGCTAAGGGGAAAGTTTATGACGTTATATAACCCACACATATATAAAGTTTAAGTACTCGTGCCTAGTATGTAAAACATAAAATGCGCATGTATTCTTAGTTCCCAAAACAGTTAAAGTAAAAAGGGATGCTATAACTCACAGTGGAAAGTAGTAAAAGTCGATACGCAGGAATAGTAAGCAAGTGGTTGGTCCGGAAGGTCCTCAACCTAAGCCAAAAGTTACTAAGTCAGTAAATCGTTCCCAAAGGATTAAAAGTATGTAAATTAGGTCTTAAGTGTGACGACCCGGGAATTTCCGACCAAATTTAAACTTTAATCTTAATCTATAATCGACACGATAAGCAAAGTCTGTAATGTTGAGTCTTGAGAGTGTTGAAATCTATATTCATGTAATCATTTGACCTCAACCAAATTCCGACGATTCACGAATAACTATTCGCAATCAGATATATATAAATATAGATATACATATGTATGTATCATAATTTGTACTATAATTTAAAATAATATAAGATTTCATTACTAAAAATAAATATGTAAAATAAAAATAAGATATAATAAAATATGTTATGATTCTATATATATACATATTTAAAGCATATATGGAACATAATTATTAATTAACTATAATACTCGTTTGTCATCTCGTTTGGTATTAAACAAGTTAAATACGAAATTAATAAGTGAATAAATATATATAAACAATTGTAGATATCATATTATACTATACTATAAGTTCTATACATAACTAATGATTTTGTACATCATATCATAAAATATAACATGTATAGATATTAAATATTCATAATATGTCGTTATTTATATCATATGATTATTACAAGGTTAATAAATTGTAATAATAATAATATATGTAATTTCAATTTAAAGATATAGTTATTATACTAAAAATAGTATGACTACTTTCATTAAGATTAAAATTTGTATTATTAATTATTACTTCTCAATATATAATATGTTGTGTGATAAAAATAAATTGTTAAAAATATTACTAATATCATTACTAACATTATTACTATCATTAATAATATTAGTATTATTTTAATTAATATGATTATTATTATTAATAATATTGTTATAAATCTTATAGATATTATTATTATCAATAATATTATTATTATTATTATAATTTTTTTTTTACTATTAATAAAGTTAACGGTACATTTTTTTGTTTTGTTTTGTTTTGTTTACATAATATCAGAATTATTAATTATTATAAATTATATTATTATTATTATTATTATTATTATTATTAGTATTTTAATCATTAATAAGATATATTTACTTTTACTATTAAAAACGTATAACTAAAAATAGATGGATTCATTTCTCTTGTTACCATCAAACTGTACGTAATTTTTGTCTTTGGTCTCTAAATGGTCTTACTATAGAGAATTCCAAAATCTGTTAACAATTGCAATCAACTTTTAATTTTTATTTACTTCCTTCTGTCTGTTCTTGTTTTATCTGAGTAATAAAGGTCGACATTCAATATATATAAAAATCGATTACTTCCAGTGTAAAACAAAACCAAAGACTTTACATTATCCATTACCACTTTCAAACACCCTTAGTAATACCCATTCAATCAAAATTAAACTGAAAATGGAAGAAACCCAGTCCCGTCTCCTGTCTTTGCTTCTAATCTCCAAAAATTCGATTTCTTAAAAATTTGTAAAATCCTTAAATGCCATTCTATTAGAAATCGTTCACTTAAACTTCCTGTAAAGTTTCAAACCTCAATTCGTTCTATCAAATTCAAATTTTAGAGTCAAAGATTTTTTTCAAAAAGTCAACGATTATGTTCTTGAAGAAATTCGAATTTGTATTTGTGTTTCAACTTCAATAAACGATTTAAAAAGTTTACATGAATGATTTATGATATATTTCATGTTGTAACTAGGGTCTAAAACGTTCACGATTTAAAAATCAATTTTTTTTTTCTTTCTACCGTCGAGCAGCAAGTTTTTTTTTTTTTTTTTTTTTTTTTTTAACTAAATGTTACAAGCATAAGTCGTAACAGTAAAAACCTAGGTCCCAAATACGATTTATATCTCGCGTATTGATTTTGGATTTGATTCTGAGTAGTCTCTGGTCGATTTACGTTTTAGAGAAGAAGAACACAGTATAAAATGGTTTATAAATAGATAAAGTGTGTATTAATCAGAAAACGTGAAATGGTGTATTGGTCTTGGGTGTTGTCTGCAAACAAGAGGTCCTGGGATCAAACCCAGGCCACTGTAAATTCTTTTTATTAATTATAATAGAAACCACTTGGCTGCTGGACTCACTTTCTAATTGGGCCACGGAATTTATGGTATATATTGGGCTGTAAAAGGATTTATTGAATGAGAATTGATGTTGGGCCAAGTTTATGTGTTAAGAAATTAATTTTTGTAGATAAATTAAAAATGTAGCAAGCGGTGTAGTGGTTAGGCGTGTGGTATATTTAGCGAGAGGTCTTGGGTTCGATCCTCACAGGGTGCATTCTTTTTCTATTAGAGGCCTTTAAAGGTAATTCAATTATCAATATATTTTATCATTATTATTAGTTTTATTATTATTATGATTGTAATTATAATTATTATTGCTAATGTATGTATTATTATATTTAACCTGATTAGGATTATTGTTAGTATTAATTATTAGTTATTATGAGTATTATTAATATTAAGGTAAGTATTTTTATCATTAATATTAGTATATTAAGAGTACCCTTTATCATTAATTTTAGTATTATTAATTATGAACACTAAAAATTTCCATTTAAAAACGATAGTTATTATTAAACTTACCATTACTATTGAATTTTTTTTTTTTTTTTTTTTGCTAAAACTATTATTTTTACTTTATCATTATTAATAGAATTACCATTGTTACTAAAATTACTATTATAAGTATTATTATTATCCTTAAACTAGTATTACTACAATTAATAATTTTACAAAAAGAACGATATATACATATATATATAAATACAGATTTATTTACTAAAGAAAGTATACTAATACTACATAAAATTTCATTTTAACTAGTAACATTAAATAAATATCAAATAAGTATCATAATGTAAAGTAGGTATTAATAAAATTATATATATAAGAACATTAATCTTAATACATAAAATAATATATATACACTTGTTTGATTACGATTATATATTTTAATATATATACAAATGATATAGGTTCGTGAATCCGAGGTCAACCCTACAATTGTTCAATGTAGTCATATGTATTTTTACTACAAAATACATTAGGTGAGTTTCATTACTCCCCTTTTAAATGCTTTCGCAATATATATTTTTGGGACTGAGAATACATGCGCTGTTTTTATAACTGTTTTACGAAATAGACACAAGTAATCGAAACTACACTCTATGGTTGAATTATCGAAATCGAATATGCCCCTTTTATTAAGTCTGGTAATCTAAGAATTAGGGAACAGACACCCTAATTGACGCGAACTCTAAAGATAGATCTATCGGGCCCAACAAGCCCCATCCAAAGTACCGGATGCTTTAGTACTTCGAAATTTATATCATGTCCGAAGGAGGATCCCGGAATGATGGGGATATTCTTATATGTATATTGTGAATGTCGATTACCAGGTGTTCAATCCATATGAATGATATTTTTGTCTCTATGCATGGGACGTATGTTTATGAGAAATAGAATTATGAAATCTTGTGGTCTATTAAAGTTATGAAATGATTATTTATGTTAAACTAATGAACTCACCAACCTTTTGGTTGACACTTGAAAGCATGTTTATTCTCAGGTACGAAAGAAATCTTCCGCTGTGCATTTGCTCATTTTAGGGATATTACTTGAAGTCAATCATGACATATTTCAAAAGACGTTGCATTCGAGTTGTTGAGTTTGTCAAGATTATTACTAAGTATATTATAGTTGGATATATTATAAAATGGTATGCACGCCATCAACTTACGATGTAATGAAAGTTTGTCTCTTCAAAAACGAATGCAATGTTTGTAAAATGTATCATATAGAGGTCAAGTATCTCGCGATGTAATCAACTGTTGTGAATCGTTTATGATCGATATGGACTTCGTCCGAATGGATTAGGATGGGTATCTACATTAAGTACCATCATCATTCATCATTAAAAAAAAAGTGTAAAGTAAGTTTTAAGTCAAGACTAGGGTTTGAAATAAAGGCTGACTTCGTTCAGTCGCCACGACCTCTATACAAACTGAAATGAGGTGAGACCAGTGGCCATGGCTCCATATATGAGTACCCTAGAACCTGAACAATTTCTAGAACCAAACTCATCTTCGTTTGACCGTGGGGACGGTTTAAATGCGAGTAGGTCAGAAATTTTAGCACAACATTAATAGGGTGTAGTGACTTTCGGGAGGCCATAGATCCTAAAACGTAACTCGGATTAAGACGAGGTCTAAATGGAAAATCATCTACTCGAACCGAACTAACTGAAAATCAACTTTCCAGTAGCCTGGGTAGTATGATCAGTTCCAGAAACAGTAGGTAAAACTGTTCCGGTGGGTTCTTGGTGCTTGATGCTCATCACGGTTCTCATCCTTGATGCATATAGCTTCAAGTGTACAACTCGTTGATGGGATTGCATCATCTTAACCAAGGTTTGACCATCATAACACTAGTGTAAGTCTAATATATGTAGCACAACTCACTTAAGAGTTGTATGTAGTTTGATGAACCAAAGTTACATCAAGATCTTAGATCCGACACATACATGAGTTCTACTAGTAATATTAAGCAACAAACTTGAAAGTAAACTAAATAATCTAGAACTTAAGTTGTAGAACTTAGATCTTAGCTAGATCTTAAAGATCCTAGACTAGAAAGTCTAGATCTAGTGTTCTTAAGTTAGATCCTAAGTTACAAAACTTGGATCTTCACTTTAATGAAACCATAAGTTATGAAAATTAGATTTTCAACTTGTAAAATGTATGTAAGCTTGTAAGCTCTTATTTACAACAAAATTAGAAGACCATAAGCTATATAAACTTAGATCCAACATAAGTATATGAAGTTATAACTAGAAAGTTATACTTCTATGTTATTGAACTTATAAAGTTAACTTTTAGTTTCAAGAAATATGAGATCAAGATTAACTAGCAATACTTGACCAAATTAACAACATCACAACTTTAAAGTACATAAAATGATGAGATAAACTAAATATACAAGTAATAAGTTCATGGTTGTTCATACTTAGAAAGATTCAAGCCAAGGCTTTGATCTTTAAGAAAGTAAACCTCAAGTTTACTAACATGAACACAAGTATGATTATAAAACTCATGAACTTTAAATCTTTTGACATTTTAAGTGTAGAACCATAAGTTATAGAACTTAGATCCTTGTTCTTGGTTCTTCATCAAACAAAGATGAAAGTAACCAAGATTACATGAAGATACAAGTTAGAAAACTTGATCTTTAACATAAACAAGTAACAAGTAACAAATCAAGTAATTAAAATGATGATGATGAAGTCAGTTTTGGAACAAGAAAAAGAAAGAAAAGAAAGTCTTGTTACTTACAAGTTAGAGAGAAAAATGAGAGAAAGAGAAGTAGTAAAGTGAAGTGTGTGTAAAAATGAGAGAATGCTTGCAAATAAGTAACCAAAAAATGAAACTTGAATTCCCTCCAAGGCCTCCTATGGCCGATGGTTTTATGGACCAAATGGGCAAGGTCAAAATCTACTTTCCAACATGGGAGAATGGTGTATGCTTGAAGAAGTAATAAAGCTAAATGGTGTTGGAATGAGGTGTAAGTATACGTGAAACTAGTCTTTACATAACACTAATTAATCTAGTTATATCTTAATGTAATACTTGCATAAAAGATGGGCTAATTAGTCCATTAAGGAAGTAGGGTAGGCTTCCAAGTCCATATCAAATAATAAAAGCCCAAGTCCAAGTAAGTAACAAATTAAATAAACAAGGCCCAAGTAATTAACTAGTAACATTAGGTAATTAAAAATGACTAATAATAATTAATAATGAACGTAAATAATATCCAAAATATTATTCGTGTAAAGTACGTGTGTCACTAAGATAAGTTGGGCCATGAAAAGTTAAATACGGTAACAAGTAATACGTATAAGAACATGTTTATTAAAACACAAGCATTAATAATAAATTATTAATAATTAAACGTTGGAAAATCCAGGGTCGTTACATTACCCACCTGTTAAAGAAAATTTCGTCCCAAAATTTTAAGCTGTGGTAGATGGAGGAGTCGGGTAAAGGTGAGGATACTTCTGCATCATTTGATCCTCTCGTTCCCAGGTAAACTCAGGTCCTCGTTCGGCATTCCATCGTTCTAGGACGATCAGAATCTTGTTGTGTTTCAAAGTTTTGACCTCACGGTCCATAATTTCGACAGGCTCTTCCACGAAGTGGAGTTTGTAATCAATTGTAAGTTCCTCCAATAGTATGACATGTTCCGGTTTAGCAAGACACTTCTTCAAATTCGATACATGAAAGGTAGGATGAACTGAGCTCAATTGAGTTGGAAGATCCAAATGGTAAGCAACGGGTCCAACACGCTCCAAGATTTCAAAAGAACCAATGTATCGCGGGTTTAACTTCCCACGTTTTCCAAAACGGATCACACCGTTCCAAGGCGTGACCTTCAACATTACACGGTCACCCACATTGAATTCAAAGTCGTTACATTTAAGGTCGGCATAACTCTTTTGGCCATCACGGGCCGTCTTAAGTCTCGCTTGAATTTGGACAATCTTCTCAGTTGTTTCATGGACTATCTCGGGTCCGGTGATTTGCGTTTCACCTACTTCGGCCCAACAATAGGAGATCGGCACTTGCGGCCATACAACGCTTTAAAAGGTGCGGCATTAATACTCGAATGATAACTGTTGTTGTAAGAGAATTCGGCTAGTGGCAAATGCCTTTCCCAAGCCTTTTCGAAATCAATGACACATGCACGCAACATGTCCTCCAAAGTCTGAATCGTGCGTTTGCTTTGTCCGTCAGTCTGTGGGTGATACGCAGTACTCATGTCAAGACGAGTCCCCAGGGCTTCTTGTAAAGAACGCCAAAATCTGGAAGCAAAACGGGGATCGCGATCTGAGATGATCGATAAGGGTACACCATGACGAGATTCAACCTCCTTTATGTATAGTTGAGCGATTCTTTCCATCGTATCAGTTTCCTTCATGGCTAAGAAGTGTGCAGATTTGGTAAGACGATTAACGATAACCCAGATGGTATCGTATCCGCCCACCGTCTTTGGTAACTTCGTAATGAAATCCATTGTTATCCTTTCCCACTTCCATTGCGGGATTTCTGGTTGTTGAAGTAACCCAGAAGGCTTCTGATGTTCGGCCTTAACTTTTGAGCAAGTCAAACACTTACCGACATAAGTTGCAACATCCTTCTTAAGATTAGGCCACCAGTACTGTTCCTTGAGATCGTGGTACATTTTGCCCACTCCGGGATGAATCAAATATCTAGACTTATGGGATTCATCTAGTATAAGGCTTCGTAGGTCTCCATAACGAGGTACCCAAATTCTTCTCACATAGCATCGGAGTCCAGTTTCCTTAACCTCGAATCGAGAAACGAGAATGTTTAAGTATTCATGAGATATATTCTCCTCCTTGAGAGCCTTATCTTGGGCTACTCGAATCTGGTTTTTGAGGTTCGAATGAATGGTGATGTTCAGTGCCCGAACACGGAGAGGTGCCATCCTCTCCTTTCGACTCAAAGTGTCAGCTACGACATTGGCTTTGCCAGGGTGATAACAAAGTTAACAATCATAGTCGTTCAGCGTCTTGATCCATCGACGCTGTCTCATATTCAGTTGCTTCTGATCAAAGATGTGTTGGAGGCTTTTATGATCGGTGAAAGTAGTGCTCGTAGTTCCATAAAGATAGTTTCTCCACAGTTTTAATGCAAAGACAACGGATCCTAGCTCGAGATCATGCGTTGTGTAATTTCGCTCGTGAATCTTTAGTTGACGAGAGGTGTAAGCGATAACCTTTGTTCGTTGCATCAGTACACAACCAAAACCACTTTTCGAAGCATCACAATAAACGAAGAAATCGTCACTGCCTTCAGGAAGTGATAAGATAGGTGCGGTGGTTAACTTCTTTTTCAAGGTTTGAAACGCAGATTCTTGTTCGGGTTCCCAAATGAACTTCTTCCCTTTGTGAGTCAGCGCGGTCAAAGGACGCGCAATCAGAGAGAAACCTTCAATAAATCTTTGGTAGTAACCGGTGAGGCATAAAAATTGGCGGATATGAGTTGGAGTAGTGGGGGTTTCCTACTTGCTGATAGCTTCGATCTTTGCGGGATCAACTTTGATACCCTGGTCGCTCACAACATGACCCAGAAATTGGACTTCCTTTAACCAAAACTCACACTTGGAGAATTTTGCATAAAGTTACTCTTGTATCAAGAGTTCCAATACTAGACGAAGATGTTGTTCATATTCTTCTTTGCTTTTGGAGTAGATGAGGATATCATCTATGAAGACGATAACGAACTTGTCCAGGTATGGCTTGCAGATACGATTCATGAGGTCCGTGAACATAGCAGGTGCGTTGGTTAAACCGAATGGCATCACGAGAAACTCATAATGACCATAACGAGTTCTGAATGCAGTCTTCATCACATCGCTCTCTTTCACCCTCAACTGGTGATAACCGGATCGCAAATCGATCTTAGAGTAAATGCTCGATCCTTGTAGTTGATCAAAAAGATCGTCAATTCTGGGAAGAGGATACCGATTCTTGATCGTCAATTTGTTGAGTTCACGGTAGTCGATACACATGCGGAAGGATCCATCCTTCTTCTTCACAAATAAAACAGGTGCGCCCCAAGGCGAGAAACTAGGTTGGATAAATCCACGGTCTAGCAGTTCTTGTAATTGGCTCTGCAACTCTTGCATCTCGGAAGGTGCGAGTCGATAAGGTGCGCGAGCTACAGGTGCAGCTCCTGGCACTAAATCGATCTGAAACTTTACCGCTCTCGGTGGCGGTAATCCAGGCAATTCTTCTGGAAAGACATCGGAAAATTCGTTAACAATTCGTACGTCATCCACGCTCTTCACCTCAGTTTCTAATGTTTTCACATGTGCTAGAACAGCAAGACGTCCTTTCTTCATGATCTTTTGTGCTTTCATGCAACTAATGAGATTCAGCTTCGAGCTACATTGAAATGTCCCGTTCTTATTGATTAAAAACGTTCCATATTAATTGATTTCATTGCGAGGTTTTGACCTCTATATGAGACGTTTTTCAAAGACTGCATTCATTTTAAAACAAACCATAACCTTTATTTCATCAATAAAGGTTTTAAAAAGCTTTACGTAGATTATCAAATAATGATAATCTAAAATATCCTGTTTACACACGACCATTACATAATGGTTTACAATACAAATATGTTACAACAAAATAAGTTTCTTGAATGCAGTTTTTACACAATATCATACAAGCATGGACTCCAAATCTCGTCCTTATTTAAGTATGCGACAGCGGAAGCTCTTAATAATCACCTGAGAATAAACATGCTTAAAACGTCAACAAAAATGTTGGTGAGTTATAGGTTTAACCTATATATATCAAATCATAATAATAGACCACAAGATTTCATATTTCAATACACATCCCATACATAGAGATAAAAATCATTCATATGGTGAACACCTGGTAACCGACAATAACAAGATGCATATATAAGAATATCCCCATCATTCCGGGACACCCTTCGGATATGATATAAATTTCGAAGTACTAAAGCATCCGGTACTTTGGATGGGGTTTGTTAGGCCCAATAGATCTATCTTTAGGATTCGCGTCAATTAGGGTGTCTGTTCCCTAATTCTTAGATTACCAGACTTAATAAAAAGGGGCATATTCGATTTTGATAATTCAACCATAGAATGTAGTTTCACGTACTTGTGTCTATTTTGTAAATCATTTATAAAACCTGCATGTATTCTCATCCCAAAAATATTAGATTTTAAAAGTGGGACTATAACTCACTTTTACAGATTTTTACTTCGTCGGGAAGTAAGACTTGGCCACCGGTTGATTCACGAACCTATAACAATATATACATATATATCAAAGTATGTTCAAAATATATTTACAACACTTTTAATATATTTTGATGTTTTAAGTTTATTAAGTCAGCTGTCCTCGTTAGTAACCTACAACTAGTTGTCCACAGTTAGATGTACAGAAATAAATCGATAAATATTATCTTGAATCAATCCACGACCCAGTGTATACGTATCTCAGTATTGATCACAACTCAAACTATATATATTTTGGAATCAACCTCAACCCTGTATAGCTAACTCCAACATTCACATATAGAGTGTCTATGGTTGTTCCGAAATATATATAGATGTGTCGACATGATAGGTCGAAACATTGTATACGTGTCTATGGTATCTCAAGATTATATAATATACAATACAAGTTGATTAAGTTATGGTTGGAATAGATTTGTTACAAATTTTCACGTAGCTAAAATGAGAAAAATTATCCAATCTTGTTTTACCCATAACTTCTTCATTTTAAATCCGTTTTGAGTGAATCAAATTGCTATGGTTTCATATTGAACTCTATTTTATGAATCTAAACAGAAAAAGTATAGGTTTATAGTCGGAAAAATAAGTTACAAGTCGTTTTTGTAAAGGTAGTCATTTCAGTCGAAAGAACGACGTCTAGATGACCATTTTAGAAAACATACTTCCACTTTGAATTTAACCATAATTTTTGGATATAGTTTCATGTTCATAATAAAAATCATTTTCTCAGAATAACAACTTTTAAATCAAAGTTTATCATAGTTTTTAATTAACTAACCCAAAACAGCCCGCGGTGTTACTACGACGGCGTAAATCCGGTTTTACGGTGTTTTTCGTGTTTCCAGGTTTTAAATCATTAAGTTAGCATATCATATAGATATAGAACATGTGTTTAGTTGATTTTAAAAGTCAAGTTAGAAGGATTAACTTTTGTTTGCGAACAAGTTTAGAATTAACTAAATTATGTTCTAGTGATTACAAGTTTAAACCTTCGAATAAGATAGCTTTATATGTATGAATCGAATGATGTTATGAACATCATTACTACCTTAAGTTCCTTGGATAAACCTACTGGAAAAGAGAAAAATGGATCTAGCTTCAACGGATCCTTGGATGGCTCGAAGTTCTTGAAGCAGAATCATGACACGAAAACAAGTTCAAGTAAGATCATCACTTGAAATAAGATTGTTATAGTTATAGAAATTGAATCAAAGTTTGAATATGATTATTACCTTGTATTAGAATGATAACCTACTATAAGAAACAAAGATTTCTTGAGGTTGGATGATCACCTTACAAGATTGGAAGTGAGCTAGCAAACTTGAAAGTATTCTTGATTTTATGTAACTAGAACTTGTAAAATATATGAAGAACACTTAGAACTTGAAGATAGAACTTGAGAGAGATCAATTAGATGAAGAAAATTGAAGAATGAAAGTGTTTGTAGGTGTTTTTGGTCGTTGGTGTATGGATTAGATATAAAGGATATGTAATTTTGTTTTCATGTAAATAAGTCATGAATGATTACTCATATTTTTGTAATTTTATGAGATATTTCATGCTAGTTGCCAAATGATGGTTCCCACATGTATTAGGTGACTCACATGGGCTGCTAAGAGCTGATCATTGGAGTGTATATACCAATAGTACATACATCTAAAAGCTGTGTATTGTACGAGTACGAATACGGGTGCATACGAGTAGAATTGTTGATGAAACTGAACGAGGATGTAATTGTAAGCATTTTTGTTAAGTAGAAGTATTTTGATAAGTGGCTTGAAGTCTTTCAAAAGTGTATGAATACATATTAAAACACTACATGTATATACATTTTAACTGAGTCGTTAAGTCATCGTTAGTCGTTACATGTAAATGTTGTTTTGAAACCTTTAGGTTAACGATCTTGTTGAATGTTGTTAACCCATTGTTTATTATAACAAATGAGATGTTAAATTATTATATTATCATGATATTATGATATATAATATATCTTAGTATGATGTATATACAGTTAAATGTCGTTACAACGATAATCGTTACATATATGTCTCGTTTCGAAATCATTAAGTTAGTAGTCTTATTTTTACATATGTATTTCATTGTTAATACACTTAATAATATATTTACTTATCATTTAACATAATTAACCAAGTGTATCAATATCTTAATATGATTCATATGTACCTAGTAAGACGTTGTTATAACGATAATCGTTATATATATCGTTTTCGAGTTTCTTAAATTAATAGTCTCATTTTTATGTATATAACTCATTGTTAAAATACCTAATGAGATACATATTTATAATAAAAACATGTTAACTATATATATAAACATATATATGTCATTGTATAGTTTTTACAAGTTTTAACGTTCGTGAATCACCGGTCAACTTGGGTGGTCAATTGTCTATATGAAACATATTTCAATTAATCAAGTATTAACAAGTTTGATTGCTTAACATGTTGGAAACATTTAATCATGTAAATATCAATCTCAATTAATATATATAAACATGGAAAAGTTCGGGTCACTACATACATCTCTCTCCATAAATAATCAGTGGCTCACCATCTCCGTGTGGTATACGAAGAGCTTTATCTCCACAGATAATGTCAGCCCTTATCTTGGTTAACCAGTCCATACCGACAATAACATCAAAGCTTCCCAACTTAATGGGTATCAAGTCAATCTCGAAATCCATACAAGCTATGTTGATAATAGCTCCTCGGCTAACTTGGTCAACTTTCTCAAGTTTTCCATTTGCTACCTCTACAAGCATACTCTCCTTTAAAGGAACTAACGACCAATTTAGCTTAGAGTAAAAGTGTCTACATACATAACTTCTATCGGAACCAGTATCAAACAGAACAGAAGCCAATAGATTGTTGATAGTGAATATACCTGTGACGAAGTTGGGGTTCTCACGAGCATCCCTTGCGTTTACATTGAATGCTCTTCCATGCGGTGGTCCACCGTTCTTTCGCTTGTTGGGACACTCATTTCTGAAGTGGACCATCTGTCCGCATTTATAGCACTTTCTCAGTCCAGTAGGGTTCGGCTTTCCAGTCATGGTGGTGATCTTGCAGTCCTTGCCAATATGCCCGGTCCTTTTGCACTTTTCACAGACAACATTACAGTACCCGGTATGGTGCTTGTAGCACCTCTTGCACTGAGGCAGACTACCCTTGTAGTTGGGGTTCGAGTTGGTGTTTGGATTGGGGTTCCTCCATTCGCTGTGCCTTTTAGCGGGGGTTTGATCATAGGCTCTCCCCTTATTGTTGTCCCACTTACGCTTCTCACTGCTAACCCCTGATTCAGATTTTGCCTTTTCTGGTTCATCGATGATAATTTGGTTCATTAAGGTATGCACCATGCGCATTGCTTCCGGGACATTAGGTGGCTTAGACGAGGTGACATTTCCCTTAATGGACTTAGGAAGTCCCCACAAGTACCTTTCCATCCGCTTAAACTCCAGGGTAACCATCGTTGGACACATTAGAGCTAATTCTAGATACCTACGGTTGTAACCATCAAGATCATTTCCAACAACCTTCAACTGCCAAAACTCGGACTCCATTTTATCGATCTCTGTTCGGGGACAGTACTCTTCAATCATGGCCCCCTTGAATTCTTCCCACGGCGTAGCATATGCCTCGTTAATTCACTTAGCTTGAGCCAGTGTGTTCCACCAAGTTAGGGCGCCGTCAGACAGTGTACATGAGGCATACTTGGTTTTGTTCGTCTCTGAGTAGTTGCTTACACGGAACACCGATTCTAATTTCTCAAACCACCTAGTGAGACCAACTGGCCCCTCAGTGCCACTAAAGTTGTGGGGCTTGCAGCTTTGGAATTCCTTATAAGTACACCCATTACGAATGGGCTGGTTAATTGGTGGGGCTTGGGGGTTCATTTTCGCTAAAGCTGCGGCTACTCGTTCAGTGATCATTTCTTCGATCTATGCTGCTGTGGGCGTTGATCTTTCGTTGGCCATTGATGTTCTAAACAAAAATTTTGACTTAAGTCAAAATCCAGTATTCAATTATAATAATACAGTATATGGTAACCAACATGGTATCAACACAACACATGTTAATTAAGTAATGCAACTAGATACAGATATCACAAAGTCATCATACAGTAATGTAAATAGAACACCGTACGGAAATTAAACAACGCAAAGTTCCATTCATTAATTAAAAGTTGCATACATCCGCATAGGTTCGTACAATACATAAGTAAAACATGAAACTACAAACGAGATTACATAATGAAATTTAATACAAAAAGTCCTATGGTGACGGTGGGTAAAGGATGTCCTTCATGTGGGACACCTGGTCCTCGAGCTCAGTTACCCGAGCACGGAGGATATCCACCTCCCTCGTCAGTTCCTCGACAGAGGAAGACGCTGATGGAGCAGGCGGTGCTGATGGTACAGGTAGAGCTGGTAGTGCAGACGATGCTGGTGGAGCGGGTGGTGCAGACGGTCCGACACCAGAAGTAGATGCTGCATAACGGTAAGGCTTACGGATGAAGGGATCAGCAGGATATGGCACAAGCCGCTTACGGGCGGTGACCCTAGTCCTCAGTCCATGTGTGTTAACGAATGGTCTACCTCCATTAATCCCTAGAATAACGGTACCATCGAAATGATACTGCTTCTTCAGTGGGGTGGAGGGTGGCTGCACGGGTGCCTCATCAGGGTCCTCATCAGAATCCTCGTCGCTGGAGTCGTCAGAGGATTAGTCGTCGGATGATGAGTTGTCGGAATCATCTGGGGGTGGCTGCACGGGTGGTTCTGCTGGACCGGCTATCATCAGTCAGTATCTGAAAGGCGGGATCGGGACGAGACATCCATTAGGAAGGTGTCAGCACCAATGGTTATGCTCCTTATGGAACAGACCTTCCCCAAGTTCTGCAGGAATCATAGCACCACCGGAATGGCGCTGTGGCTCCGAGGGTCCTGGGACAAGTGGAGCTGGAATCTCCTGTAGGTCTTCGGCTCCGTCTGAGGTGACCACTGGGTCGGGTGCATGGCTACTGGCTCCAGAGGACGAAGCGCCAGAGTCACTGGAGGGTGTCGACGACGGGATCTGAGAATCGGCAACCATGGTAGGTGAGGTGGCGGATGAGTCTGAGTCGCTCTCCAAAATGATAACAGGTGGAATATCCAACATCTGAACAAGGAAAAATAACTTTTTCCATGTCAATAAGTCATAAAGCAAGCACGTATTAGGCAAAGTAACTACAACAGTCTAGATCATTTATAGCAGTAAGTAGCATGGCAATAATGACAAGTATCCTGCAATCGAAAGTAGATAATAGCATGCAGTAGTGAAAGCAAGTAACAATATACGACATATAGCAGTAAAAGTAAATAGCAGCATGCAGTAAGTTCTGCAGAAACAAGTAAACTAGCAAGTTGTAGATTAGTCCTATTAGTGAATCCTACTCGGGTCGGTCCAGGCTCACTAATGCAACCTAATTCACTACAACCAATGCTCTGATACTAAATATGATGCCCCGTACAAAACCATCGTGTACAAATCATCAACAACAGGATCATTACAAGGTCAAATACTATATGCTGTTTCAAAAAGAGTTTGCAGTCATGATAGAAGGTGACGTTTTAACCATCGTCAAATGTTTAACATCCTAAAGTATGCTTCTACGAATAGCAAGCAAAAATAATAGTACGTGACCCATAGGTTGTTACAAATACATTGTTTCAAAAATAACATTGTTTGAATGCAAATTAAACGTTACATGCGGTGACATCTCTAATAAGCGCAGCGGGAGTCTACAAAGCATGACAACTATAGCGGAAGTAAGCAAACCTTAAGCACCTGAGAAAAACATGCTTAAAAACATTAACACAAAGGTTGGTGAGCTATAGTTTAAGTATAACAGTAATGTAAGGTAGACCACGAGATTTCAGTGCTTCAACAGCGTTTCAAAACAGTATGAAAAGTATATGTATAACCGTGGGCACTTGGTAACTAACTTAACGTTTATAACCCCCTAAAATTACACTTGGCGAGTGCGTATGTTTACGAAGTATTAAACACTCGTTAAATGCTAGCGCGACTAGCCCGAGTGGGGATGTCAAACCCTATGGATCCATATCTAAGATTCGCGTTCACCGGTTCAAAGACCAATGACTAAACGCTATCGAGCTAAGGGGAAAGTTTATGTCGTTGTATAACCCACACATATATAAAGTTTAAGTACTCGTGCCTAGTATGTAAAACGTAAAATGCGCATGTATTCTCAGTTCCCAAAACAGTTAAAGTAAAAAGGGATGCTATAACTCACAGTGGAAAGTAGTAAAAGTCGATACGCGGGAATAGTAAGCAAATGGTTGGTCCGAAAGGTCCTCAACCTAAGTCAAAAGTTACTAAGTCAGTAAATCGTTCCCAAAGGTTTAAAAGTATGTAAATTAGGTCTTAAGTACCATCATCATTCATTATTAAACAAAAAGTGTAAAGTAAGTTTTAAGTCAAGACTAGGGTTTGAAATAAAGGCTGAATTCGTTCAGTTACCACGACCTCTATACAAACTGAAATGAGGTGAGACCAGTGGACATGGCTCTGTATATGAGTCCCCTAGAGGCTGATCAATTTCCAGAACCAAACTCGTCTTCGTTTGCCCGTGGTGACTGTTTAAGTGCGAGTAGGTTAGAAATTTCAGCACAACGTTAATAGGGTGTAGTGACTTTCGGGAGGCCATAGATCCTAAACCGTAACTCGGATTAAGACGAGGTCTAAACAGAAAATCATCTACTCGAACCTAACTAACTGAAAATCACCTTTCCAGTAGCCCAGGTAGTTTGATCAGTTCCAGAAACAGTAGGTAAAGGTGTTCCGGTGGGTTCTTGGTGCTTGATGCTCATCACGGTTCTCATCCTTGATGCGTATAGCTTCAAGTGTACAACTCGTTGATGGGCTTGCATAATCTTAACCAAGGTTTAATCATCATAACACTAGTGTAAGTCTAAGATATCTAGCACAACTCACTTAAGAGTTGTATGTAGTTTGATGAACCAAAGTTACATCAAGATCTTAGATCCGACACATACATGAGTTCTACTAGTAATATTAAGCTACAAACTTGAAAGTAAACTAAATAATCAAGATCTTAAGTTGTAGAACTTAGATCTTAGCTAGATCTTAAAGATCCTAGAATAGAAAGTCTAGATCTAGTGTTCTTAAGTTAGATCCTAAGTTACAAAACTTGGATCTACACTTTAATGAAACCATAAGTTATGAAACTTAGATTTTCAACTTGTAAAATGTATGTATGCTTGTAAGCTCTTATTTACAATAAAATTAGAAGACTATAAGCTATATAAACTTAGATCCAACATAAGTATATGAAGTTATAACTAGAAAGTTATACTTCCATGTTCTTGAACTTATAAAGTTAACTTTTAGTTTCAAGAAATATGAGATCAAGATTAACAAGTAATACTTGACCAAATTAACAACATCACAACTTTAAAGTACATAAAATGAAGAGATAAACTAAATCTACAAGTAATAAGTTCATGATTGTTCATACTTAGAAAGATTCAAGCCAAGGCTTTGATCTTTAAGAAAGTAAACCTCAAGTTTACTAACATGAACACAAGTATGATTATAAAACTCATGAACTTTAAATCTTTTGACATTTTAAGTGTAGAACCATAAGTTATAGAACTTAGATCCTTGTTCTTGGTTCTTCATCAAACAAAGATGAAAGTAACCAAGATTGCATGAAGATACAAGTTAGAAAACTTGATCTTTAACATAAACAAGTAACAAGTAACAAATTAAGTAATTAAAATGATGATGATGAAGTCGGTTTTGGAACAAGAAAAAGAAAGAAAAGAAAGTCTTGTTACTTACAAGTTAGAGAGAAAAATGAGAGAAAGAGAAGTAGTAAAGTGAAGAGTGTGTAAAAATGAGAGAATGCTTACAAATAATAACCAAAAAATGAAACTTGAATTCCCTCCAAGGCCTCCTATGGCCGACGGTTTTATGGACCAAATGGGCAAGGTCAAAATCTACTTTCCAACATGGGAGAATGGTGTATGCTTGAAGAAGTAATAAAGCTAAATGGTGTTGGAATGAGGTGTAAGTATACATGAAACTAGTCTTTACATAACACTAATTAATCTAGTTATATCTTAATGTAATACTTGCATAAAAGATGGGCTAATTAGTCCATTAAGGAAGTAGGGTGGGCTTCCAAGTCCATATCAAATAATAAAAGCCCAAGTCCAAGTAAGTAACAAATTAAATAAACAAGGCCCAAGTAATTAACTAGTAACATTAGTTAATTAAAAATGACTAATAATAATTAATCATGAATGTAAATAATATCCAAAATATTATTTGTGTAAAGTACGTGTGTCACTAAGACAAGTCGGGCCATGAAAAGTTAAATACGGTAACAAGTAATACGTATAAGAACACGTTTATTAAAACACAAGCATTAATAATAAATTATTAATAATTAAACGCTGGAAAATCTAGGGTCGTTACATAATTACTCTCTAATATTTGCTTACTTATCATATAAATGGATAATTCACAAGCTTTCGCATCCGGTTCCGCTTCTATTGAAACATCTTCACTTGGTTACACCATCGCCGATATTGACTGCAAAAAAGATACAAATTGAAAAGGTGATGTTTGGTCTTTTTGTGTAATAAAGGATGGTAACGAAAGAGCTCGTTGTACACAATGTTTGAAGTTCCTAGGTACCTCGGGTAATACTACGTTAAGAAAACATCATGAAAAAAGTTGTAGCGCAAACCAAGACCCGACACAACAAACACTTAGGCAAGATGGTTCGATTTTTGATTACGATGATGAAGCTCTTCTGCAAGATTCGTCAAGGTTTGTTATTCAACAAGGGCTTCCTTTCAATCACTCTGACAATTCAAAGCTTATGAGACTAATTCGAAATCAACTACGACCGCGATATAGCAATGTAAGTCGTACTACCTTAAGACATGACGCCTTTAAATTATGGAAAAAGCTAAAATTGATATAATTGAAGATTTTTTAACATATAAACATAGTGTTTCTATAAATTTTCATCTTTGGAGCGTACTACATGGAACGACAAATTCTTATTTAGCCGTTACCGCTCATTGGTTTCATCCCGATTCGTGTCTTTTAATGAAATGGCTTATCGATTTTAAAATATTTGCTTATTCGCATAACGATAATAATATAAGAAAAGCTGTGCAATACACTTTAGAAGAATATAGTTTAATCGATAAAGTTTTTACAATTTCACTAGATAATGCGTCTAATAATGATGCGGCCATTGATATATTAAAATTAGCAATTAAACCGATTTTAAATGATGCATTTATTCACACACATTGTGTTGCTCATATTATAAATGTGAGAGTTCAAGATTGTTTAGCTTTTTGTGGTCCGTTAAAAAATAAATATAGAAAATTATTAGTAACGATTATCGTATGAGCAACCAACGACATTATAACTATAAAATGTACGTTCAAAATTGTAATGACATTTGGTTAAGTCCTTTTTTTGATGATAATACTAGATGAAATTCTACTTGTTTAATGTTCGAAAATATTTTACGACATAAAGATACGTTAGTCAGTTTTAATAAAACACTATTTAGAAATGGATTTTCCGAACCAATTGAAGCCGACGAATTAGATGACTTGGAAGCATTAACAAGTTTTTTTACATGTTTTTAAAGAGGCATCGACAAAATTATCGGGTGTCTATTTCCCAACTAGCATACTAGTTTACAACTATTTTATATAATGACGGAAAAAATATGTGAATTTGCGAACTCAAATAATGTTATTTTTAGACAAACCATTTTTCATATAAGAAAAAAACTAAAAAAAAAAATTTGGAGCAATACCAAAGGTATTTTTATGTGCGGCCGCACTTAACCCACGATTAAAATTTTAATGGGGTCAAACAATTGATGACAACAAAATATAGAAACTTTGATGCTATATATGGTCCCGAAGATAACCAACCCAACTACTTAAATAACCAAATACACGAATTTAATGAAGTTTTTGAGAAAATGTTTGGCATTTATGCAACAAAATATGGTCGACAAGCAAATTCAATTGTTGACCAAATGGCGTGCAGATTATCTCCTCGAAGGGACCGAGACCTCAAAATAAGTTTTTTTTACCTAGTACTTTAAGATGCTTCCAAGCGTGAAAACATCGGTGAAATGTCCCGTTCTTATTGATTAAAAACGTTCCATATTAATTGATTTCGTTGTGAGGTTTTGACCTCTATATGAGACGTTTTTCAAAGACTGCATTCATTTTTAAAACAAACCATAACCTTTATTTCATAAATAAAGGTTTAAAAAGCTTTACGTAGATTATCAAATAATGATAATCTAAAATATCTTGTTTACACACGACCATTACATAATGGTTTACAATACAAATATGTTACATCGAAATCAGTTTCTTGAATGCAGTTTTTACACAATATCATACAAATATTGACTCCAAATCTTGTCCTTATTTTAGTATGCAACAGCGGAAGCTCTTAGTATTCACCTGAGAATAAACATGCTTTAAACGTCAACAAAAATGTTGGTGAGTTATAGGTTTAACCTATATATATATCAAATCGTAATAATAGACCACAAGATTTCATATTTCAATACACATCCCATGCATAGAGATAAAAATCATTCATATGGTGAACACCTGGTAACCGACATTAACAAGATGCATATATAAGAATATCCCCATCATTCCGGGACACCCTTCGGATATGATATAAATTTCGAAGTACTAAAGCATCCGGTACTTTGGATGGGGTTTGTTAGGCCCAATAGATCTATCTTTAGGATTCACGTCAATTAGGGTGTCTGTTCCCTAATTCTTAGATTACCAGACTTAATAAAAAGGGGCATATTCGATTTCGATAATTCAACCTTAGAATGTAGTTTCACGTACTTGTGTCTATTTTGTAAATCATTTATAAAACCTGCATGTATTCACATCCCAAAAATATTAGATTTTAAAAGTGGGACTATAACTCACTTTCACAGATTTTTACTTCGTCGGGAAGTAAGACTTGGCCACTGGTTGATTCACGAACCTATAACAATATATACATATATATCAAAGTATGTTCAAAATATATTTACAACACTTTTAATATATTTTGATGTTTTAAGTTTATTAAGTCAGCTGTCCTAGTTAGTAACCTACAACTAGTTGTCCACAGTTAGATGTACAGGAATAAATCGATAAATATTATCTTGAATCAATCCACGACCCAGTGTATACGTATCTCAGTATTGATCACAACTCAAACTATATATATTTTGGAATCAACCTCAACCCTGTATAGCTAACTCCAACATTCACATATAGAGTGTCTATAGTTGTTCCGAAATATATATAGATGTGTCGACATGATAGGTCGAAACATTGTATACGTGTCTATGGTATCTCAAGATTACATAATATACAATACAAGTTGATTAAGTTATGGTTGGAATAGATTTGTTACCAATTTTCACGTAGCTAAAATGAGAAAAATTATCCAATCTTGTTTTACCCAGAACTTCTTTATTTTAAATCCGTTTTGAGTGAATCAAATTGCTATGGTTTCATATTGAAATCTATTTTATGAATCTAAATAGAAAAAATATAGGTTTATAGTCAGAAAAATAAGTTACAAGTCATTTTTGTAAAGGTAGTCATTTCAGTCGAAAGAACGACGTCTAGATGACCATTTTAGAGAACATACTTCCACTTTGAGTTTAACCATAATTTTTGGATATAGTTTCATGTTCATAATAAAAATCATTTTCTCAGAATAACAACTTTTAAATCAAAGTTTATAATAGTTTTTAATTAACTAACCCAAAACATCCCGCGGTGTTACTACGACGGCGTAAATCCGGTTTTACTGTGTTTTTCGTGTTTCCAGGTTTTAAATCATTAAGTTAGCATATCATATAGATATAGAACATGTGTTTAGTTGATTTTAAAAGTCAAGTTAGAAGGATTAACTTTTATTTGCGAACAAGTTTAGAATTAACTAAACTATGTTCTAGTGATTACAAGTTTAAACCTTCGAATAAGATAGCTTTATATGTACGAATCGAATGATTTTATGAACATCATTACTACCTCAAGTTCCTTGGATAAACCTACTGGAAATGAGAAAAATAGATCTAGCTTCAAAGGATCCTTGGATGGCTTGAAAGTTCTTGAAGCAGAATCATGACACGAAAACAATTTCAAGTAAGATTTCCACTCGAAATAAGATTGTTATAGTTATAGAAATTGAATTAAAATTTTAATATGATTATTACCTTGTATTAGAAAGATAACCTACTGTAAGTAACAAAGGTTTCTTGATCTTGGATGATTACTTGGAATGGATTTAGAAAACTTGAAAGTAAACTTGCAATCTTGGAAGTATTCTTGATTTTATGAAACTAGAACTTTTGGAATTTATGAAGAACACTTAGAACTTGAAGATAGAACTTGAGAGAGATCAAATAGATGAAGAAAATTGAAGAATGAAAGTGTTTGTAGGTGTTTTTGGTCTCTGGTGTATGGATTAGATATAAAGGATATGTAATTTTGTTTTCATGTAAATAAGTCATGAATAATTACTCATATTTTTGTAATTTTATGAGATATTTCATGCTAGTTGCCAAATGATGGTTCCCACATGTGTTAGGTGACTCACATGGGCTGTTAAGAGCTGATCATTGGAGTGTATATACCAATAGTACATACATCTAAAAGCTGTGTATTGTACGAGTACGAATACGGGTGCATACGAGTAGAATTGTTGATGAAACTGAACGAGGATGTAATTGTAAGAATTTTTGTTAAGTAGAAGTATTTTGATAAGTGTCTTGAAGTCTTTCAAAAGTGTATGAATACATATTAAATCACTACATGTATATACATTTTAACGGAGTCGTTAAGTCATCGTTAGTCGTTACATGTAAATGTTGTTTTGAAACCTTTAGGTTAACGATCTTGTTGAATGTTGTTAACCCATTGTTTATTATAACAAATGAGATGTTAAATTTTTATATTATCATGATATTATGATATATAATATATCTTAGTATGATGTATATACAGTTAAATTTCGTTACAACGATAATCGTTACATATATGTCTCGTTTCGAAATCATTAAGTTAGTAGTCTTATTTTTACATATGTATTTCATTGTTAATACACTTAATAATATATTTACTTATCATTTAACATAATTAACTAAGTGTATCAATATCTTAATATGATTCATATATACCTAGTAAGACGTTGTTATAACGATAATCGTTATATATATCGTTTTCGAGTTTCTTAAATTAATAGTCTCATTTTTGTGTATATAACTCATTGTTAAAATACCTAATGAGATACATACTTATAATAAAATCATGTTAACTATATATATAACCATATATATGTCATCGTATAGTTTTTACAAGTTTTATTCGTGAATCACCGGTCAACTTGGGTGGTCAATTGTCTATATGAAACCTATTTCAATTAATCAAGTCTTAACAAGTTTGATTGCTTAACATGTTGGAAACACTTAATCATGTAAATAACAATTTCATTTAATATATATATAAACATGGAAAAGTTTGGGTCACTACAATCGGCACCCACAAGCGAGTTGGAAAATTATAAGATTGGAAACTTTGCACTACACATGGGGTGAAGAACAATTTCACAACCTTGACATTTTTAAATGGTGGCAAGCAAAAGAAGACACATCCAATATTATCTATTATGTCTTGTAACTTATTTGATTGTAAGACCTCGAGTTCAGTTTCAGTGTATCGGAACGCCGGGCAAATATCTGCGCGCTGCGCATAATTAGCTGGCAGTTTAGGGTCGTGATTATGGTGTTTTAAAAGGGGTATATTGGTCTTTTTACTAGAGTGGCGGGTTTGAGGCCACAAAACTGATCCAACCTTGTCCCTTATCTCATTTCTATCTTCATTTCACCATCCACACATTACCACTTAGAGAGAGAGAGAGAGAGAGAGTTCTTGAGAGAGAAAGTTTGAAAGCTTGAAGAAGGAGCTTGATTCTCAACAAAGTCTAAGCATTAAAGTTGTTCATCTCGTTCCTATCTATATTTTGGTAGTGGTGGTAAGTCCTAACTCTGAATTTCATATAATTTGATGTTAGGGTTTGAACTTACATGTTCTTGAGATAACCCATCTAGCTCACAAATGGGTGCTTGAAGCTAGTTGTTGGTGTTGTTGACCCTTGTTAAGTTGGTGAGTTTTGGGTTGGAAAACGTTTTGGCCATGTTAGGGCATGTAAGTTGGGTATAATCACTAGGATTAGTGATTATGTTGGTGTTGGAACTCATGTGGGGTGTTTGGAAGCCTAATTTTGAAACAGATCAAAATAGGGTTTGTGAGTGGATTTGAGGAAGACAAGTACTTGGTGCTTGAAATTTGGCTTAAAGGGTGTTTTAGAACCATTTTCACTAGTGTTAGTGATTATTGGTGAGTTTGGGCATGGTTTGTGTAAGGAAGTGCAACTAGGTCATAATTGCACTTAGTAACAATTTGGGTTGGTGGCAATCCACCCTAATTGTGTTGTTTGTTTTTGTGATAAATAGAGTGGGTATATTTCATTTACGGATTGAGTATTTGGTATTGCATTCATCAAAGTATTAAGGTGAGTGTAAATATATTATATGCATATGTATACGTAGGGTGGGTGCGGGTGGGGTAGAGTGAGCCTCGTGCATTCGGGTTCACTTTAAGCATGGGTGGGAGAGTGGAACACGTGTGTTTCAGGTTCACTTTGCGCGTGTGTGCATTTTGGGTGACCACCTTTGGGGTAGTGAATCGCGTGAGTATTCGGATTCACAATGGCGCGTGAGTGTTCGGCAAACCCTGTGTTATGGTGTTGATTGGGGAGTAAATCACGTGAGTATTCGGATTTACAATGACGCGTGTGTTTTCGGTCATCCACGTGGTTGTGTATATTGGGGTAATGAGTCTTGTGAGTATTCGGATTCACTATAGCGCGTGAGTGTTCAGCCAATCCCGTTGTCGTTGCGATGGAGGTAATGAATCGCATGTGTTTTCGGATTCACTAGGGCGTGTGAGTATTCGGCTATCCTTCGTGTGTTTAAGGTTAAGGGTTAACCTTGGTGTACTTGTATACACACGTATATATATTGTTGTGTTTGTAGCTAATCTTGTGGACTTGACTTGGTGGTATGTTCCGTATAGCTTTCTTAGTTATGCATGGGCATGGTATGTGTTTATTATTGTTGTTAGTGATACGTATTCATTCTATGCATATGTATGGATATAGTATGTTTACATTCACTAAGATTTATAACTTACCCTCTCGTTGTTTACATTTTTATGGATTCGCGAGGTGGAGGTGGCAAGGGTAAGTACGGGGACTAGTAAACCACCTCGTGTTGCTTTAGAAGACATTTCTTTTGGATTTCGATCTAAGTTGGGTAGTTTAACCACAAACACCATGCTCGGTCTTTTGTTGTAATTAAACTACAATGGGTCAAAATTGTTACGTTCTTCTACTTATGGGCCGTTGGAGTCCCGAGGGTTGTAATACCCATTTGGCTACTTAAAACCAACTTATCTAATGTTTGGAAAGTGTTAAACTTGGTTTTGGTTATTACCGGTGAAGTTGGGGTCGAGTTTGTGATGTTGTTCTTGTGAAAGTTGATGGTTTTATTTTAAAAGCTGATGATCCCAGTTTATGTGTTGGAGTGCACCGCGCAAACGCACAGAAACTGGTCATCAGATCTGGTAAACTCACTGTTTTGAAAACTGTTATAAGGCGCGACGCGCAAGGTTTTTTGCGCCGCGCAACTGGTCTGATTTGCTGGTCTATTTTTTTTTAAAAAGAGATGTTTCTCGTGTTTTGTTTTGGGTCGTTACAAGTGGTATCAGAGCATGGTGTAAGGGATTTAGGTGACTTGATATAGGTGCCTAGACGTAGACTTTTGTATGTGCTTATTTTTTGCGTTACAACTGGCCAATCCCGTTGTCGTTACAACTGGTCTGACTTGTAGGAGTACGGGACGGACCAGGGATTGGTTAGTGTCTTAGTGTGTAGGTTAACTAACAATGTTGCGGTTGTATTATGTTCGTGTTCGTGTGTGTGCTTATATCAAGATTGTGTTTATGAATATCATCGAGCGAGATATTCATTGTACTAATGAGTTGATGCGGAAGGCACGCATAATATTGACTAGCTACCATTGTTACGAGTGCAAATCGTGTCAAACGAATGAAGTACGACGAGTGTTGAGCAAGATGGGTTGCTGTTGTGCGTGTGATTTACTTGAGTTTCGTTGTTTAACCAATTTTCCATCTTTAGAATGAAGACGAGAAGTGAGGCTTCAAGTGGGAAACATGGTGTTGATGATGAATTGACGGCTAAGATTGAGGCTACCTTGGAGAGTTATTCTGCGGTTTTTACTGGAAGGTTAAAGAAGTCTTTCAAGGGACAATTGAAGGACATGTAACCAATCTTATTAAGGAACAAGTGGGTGCGATTGTTCAAGAAGAGTTTGAGAAGAGGTTTCTAAACCTCAAGTTGAAGGTGGTAGAGAGGATGTGCCTCTTGATCATGGGGTTCAAGGCAATGCAGTCAGAAGGAGTTTATCTATAAAAACTTCATGATGATTAAACCTCCTACGTTTGCTAGGGATCCCGATCCTTTGATAAGCATCGGTTCGATCTCGGATGTCTAAGGGTGTTTTCGCATGAGTGAATGCCCCCCCGACAAGAAAAAGAGACTCGCTACCAGTTTGTTGCGGGGTAATGTGAAGAATTGGTTGGATGGTAATATTGATATCGTTGTTGAGGAACCGTTTATGGGGTTATCGTGGGACAATTTTAAGAAGAAATTCTTCGACTAGTTCTGAACGCAAGCCGATTTGACGAGGTTGTGCAATGAGTTGCGACATTTGCGACAAGAGTCTATGGACCTAAATACTCTTAGGACTACCTTTTTGGCGAAGGCTCGATTTTGCCCCGAATGTATCGGGAACGATAGGTTGTTGATGGAGAATTTTCTTGAGACGTTGAATGATGATTTGCGCGGGAAGATTAGCCCAAGTGGACTCTTTTGGTAATCTATTTTCTGTGGCTAATGTTTTGAGCGTATGCTCCGAAGGCAGTTGATGATACATTGGGCAAGAAAAGGTTTGAATCGTATGGCGCTCCGAGCAAGAAAGCCAAAAGTGAAAATGAGAACACGGGTAGCGTGAGGAAAGAAGTTCGGACTCTAGTGCATCTGATGTTTCAATTGTAGAGTGAGGGGTTACAAATCTTAGGAGTGCCCGAAACCATCCTCGAGAGGTAGTGGCATTATGTGTTTCAATTGCCATAAAGAATGACATCGCAAGACGGAGTGTCCCGAGCTAGTGGTGGCAGGCACCACGAAAGGACGTTCAGGTACTTTTAATGTGGTGTTTGTATGTTATTGGATTCGTAATAACATGCGGTGTGTATGTAAGCCTCAGCTAATTTGTACTCTCTGTTGGAGATAATGTTTAGCGAGCGGTCGGCTTATGATCGTGGTTTTGGGTTGCACTCGGTAGAGTGTGTGGTAAATGAATTGTGTTATGACTCTAATTTGTGAGTCTCTTGTTGTGTTGGCATTTGAGGAGGTATCCCGGTTGTTAAACTCACTCGAGTGAGACCCGTGGGATGTTGATCGTGATAGTGTTCTAGCAGGTGGAATACTTATGTGTTTATATGGTTGGCTAAATTTCTTGCGAGCTATGTGGTTAGTGTTATCTGGGCCTGAGAATTCACTATAGTGTTATCCGGGCGTGAGGATTCGCTACTTTTATTGCGATGGAAACCACATATGTGCTTGATGGGTGGGTGTGACTAATTTATCGGTTGCTTTACGGAAAGTTCGGGCGACTACTTTGGGGGTTAGTGTTACAAGGTGTATGTACACTATCGGTCGTTGTACGAGTACCAACGGTCATTGTGCAAGTACCGTTCCCTTGTGTACGCATGTTAGTGCGTTTGTATCAGCGTGGGATGGAGCACGATGTGTGTTCGTCATACTTAGGGCGTTGTGTATTGTTGCTTGTTGTGGGTGAAGTGGAGTGTGACATCCTGGCGTAAGGATTTTTTTTCGTCGTTGGCCACTTGATGCAATGTGGTGAGTGATTTTGTAAGATCTCGCTCTTCGTTGAACACGATTGCGTGTTTGAGGTGTGGCAAGTGTTGATTCACTCTTCGTTGACCACGATTACGTGTTTGAGGTGTGGCGATTGTTGATTCACTCTTCGTCCGCCACTTTTGCGTGTGTGATGTGTGGCAAGTATTGTACACTCTTTGTCTGCACTTTTGCGTGTGTGGTGTTGATGTGCAAAAGTGTGGAGTGCTTAATTTGCCCTTCAAACTTTTAAATTTATATAACCTTTTAATTCACTTTTAACACCCTAACGAGCAACAAGACCCGGTCAAATGTAGTATTTTAGGTTATCGTCCCAAGAGAGAGTATATGCATTTTCAAGTTGGTTTATTATAAAGCTTAGCTCTTATTAATGAACTAAAGATAGATTTTTATATGTTTTAAGGTTTTTTGGTTCTTATCTCGTAGGAAAGAGATTATTGAAGATACGTTTTTAATGAACAAAATAACAAATGCTTAATAAATAAAAGATAAAAGAACAATTAAATAATTAAAGTAGTTAGATGAACGAATAACTTCTAAGGGAATCATATTAGGCAAGTTTCATGACTTATATTAACACAAATTAAGATAATAATCATAGACCAACTATTATCCCTAATTAGGTTAAGACAAGTGTTGCATATCATTCAATAGGTAGGACTTAAAGCATATGCTAGACAGATGATGTTCATGACTAACATTTCAATTCTTAGTATTCAATTCAATTACATGATACATATCAATTTAATCATATGATGAGGATTAATTAACATGTAAATAGATTGACAAATATATAGACTATTAAACATCAAGTAGATCAACTCAAGTTACTAGCTGAAAGTTAATTTGTACTCGGTTATCATGTAATCATTAATCAAACACATCCAAACGGAGGATCTTCGACTAAGCTTAACAATATTAATCCTATTATATAAGTGTAATTCAAATTCAACAAGTGTATCACTACCAATGTTGTTTAACTTAATTGCATGCAATTCAATTAAACAAGTTTGATTGACTAGATCTAAACAAGTAGCATGAATCGAATAATAAATTGTTGGATTAAGTGCTAATCAATCCTAAAATCAAGTTATTTAATCATTAAACATGACAAACAAGCATATTAAAACATATTTATTCAAAATAGTTTAAATAATCATCACAAAAACTCAAGTTATACAGATATGGAAAAACCAAAAACTGCATAGAATTAAGCACGAAGCTGGCGGTTTTTTCTCCAGTCAAGCCGGTGGCTTGGACTGGTGAAGCCGGCGGCTTCGTCTGATTCCCAGAAAAAATTGCTTTCGTCCACGTAACCACTATGAACGTTTAGTTCGTAGTGGTAGACGAACAGTTATTGTAAACAGTAAATAAAGCGTGAAAATAAGAATGAATTGATAAAGACATGTACCTCAAAAGGTAAATTGAAAGATAAACTTGATTGATAACTTCATTACAACTTGAAATTGAAACCCTAAAAGTAAGGGTTTTTGTTTTCGGTGAAAACCCTAAGAGAAACGAAAAGTTACATTTAAAACTGATACAAGAGGCCTCTATTTATAGTTTTCAAAAATGGTGGCCCAAGCCGGCGGCTTCACTTGTTCGGTTACTCCTTCTGCAAGTTTAACGTAATCAGCAAGTTGAAAAACATGTATATGCCTTAGGCCAAGCCGACGGCTTCAGTGTCAAGACGGCAGCTTCACTGATCTGCAATCTTGTTGATTTCGTTTCCTTTTTTAACTTTTCTTGGGCTTTAAGTACACGAAACTGGCTAAGCCGACGGCTTCACTGCTATCTTTCGAATTCTGGTGTTTTCTGCAATGTTTTGGAACTTACTGAACTTTGTCACCTAAACCGATGGCTTCAAGCCTTCATGCCGGCGGCTTCGTTTCATTTTCTGCAGTTTTTAACTGTTTTTGATCCTGTTTTTTACATAACCTAAACAAAAACATTAGAAATACCTTTTTCCCATTTTTACCCATTTTGATTTGTTTTAAATATTAAAACGGCTTTTAAAGAATAAGATAACTCCTTAAAATGTTATCAAAATTCTGTATAATTTAGGAGTTATCAAATTCCCACACTTAAGCTTTTACTTGTCCTCAAGTAAACTTTTAAATTATATTAAAATTCCCAACATTATTTATCTTTTTAGAACCTTTTTATTTTGTATCAAAAGAAACATAATAACTGGGTAATGTAATACGGAGTTGGTTTAATAGGTAGTCATGATACAGACAAAATTGGTATAAAAGTGGAAGTAAAATGCAAAGTCAAAAAGATGTTTAACAATTAAAATTTAGTTATTATTATAAGAACTAGTCTGAATCAGACCAAGGAGTACTAGTAGTCCTAATGTTTATTAATCCAGATTTATAGAAGTTGGTCATCATTGGACTCCTTTATTTTCTAACTAAAGTTTTAAAAATGTGTGGTTCTCATTGGAACTATTTTCTCTCGCTTTCATCACTCTTATTGGACTTCATTGGGCTCTTTTAACTTTTTCATTGCTTGCTTTCATGCTTAGCATTAGCTTCACATTTGACAATTTTTCTAAGTTGGCCCTCATTGGGACTCTTTTACTGCCTCAGTGGTCCATGTTTATTATGCCATATGATAATGGCTATAAGTTTTCAATTGTTACACAATATTTGGCATTTACTTCCTATCTTAAACAAGTAGTTCGATCTCGAAGTTGAGAGTAGTGATATTTGCTAAAAAGTCACGTTTTCACCCGCGATTGAGGCCCAAAAACTATAAAGTTCCAAGATTTATCTCCAAAATACCCGCTTTGTTAGAAGAAATTGAAGATTAAGTAATTACGAAGATGGTGCCAAAAGAATCAAGAGAATCGGAGCTAAAACGAAGATTCTAGAGCGAAGACAGTGAAAGACGAGAAACCTAGCTATAATCAAGGAAATCAAGTTACGATCCAGTGAAAACAAGCTGACCAGGGTAGGCCATCCGGCTTGCCATACGGCCTGCCAGTGTGAAAAACGACCTGCCATACGGTCTGGGCAAATGGACACAACAAACGGCTTGCCAGCCCAAACAGCCTGGTCAAACGACTTGCCATACGGTTTGTCAGCCGTATGCAGACAATTTTCAAGTCTATTTAAAGGGCCTTTGTCATCCATTTTTACACACACTTCAATTCAATTCACTTCTCTCTCTATCTCTCTCTCTCTCTCTCTCTCTCTCTCTTTTTATACAATATTATTCATACTTTCAAGGTCTTCGACTCAGTGCGGGAAATCTAGTACCCGGAGAAGAACGTCGAAGATTGTATTAGGAGCGGTCTGGAGTTTGAAGTTGTGACTTTTGTATTCGGAACTCGTTTAATCTACCGGTACTTCTATCCTTTGTCTTTACATAATGTGTTTCATTATTATGATTTGTGATACTGTTGCCATGATTAGTGAGTAGTTATCTTTTAGTGTATGCTATGATGTAGTCAGTTATAATGCCAAAATAATATTATGGTTTGTGTATGTTGTCGAGATGCTTTTCAATTATGCTTTAAACTCAATCGCTTTTCCAACTAATAAAACATAGTTATCGACTCTGTTATTGGGAAGTCACGAACCCCGATTCAGAGTACACTATCTGTGTCACCCCTTGGTAAGAGAAGTCTATCGGATACAACATAAGTTTGACTGAGGCACACCAGTTGTAGTAAGTCCACCGAGCCTTGGATTTCGACTGAGGACTCTTTCGTAGTGAAACATCTAACTAGACCCATAGTACATTGTCAGTCCTAGACCATGCTAGTGTAGTCACAAAGCATATAAACTTTATACTTGCACACTGAAGTACAACAGTTGTTGTAAGCTGTACCTCTGCTAAGTAAGTCCATGGAACCTGTTCAGTGCTGATTAGTACACTTCACCATAACGCGGTCTCAAGCATTGCACCCCGCTTCAGGGATTCTTAGTTAACTAAGGAACTATTTGTATAAACACATAAAGGATTGGACCATTAGGATAACCGAACGTGTTCATGGAAGTCAAACCTTACTTGTCCATGGTGTTCTTTAGGGTTGAACTCTTTTCAAGGGCCTAACTATCTGTTTAAACCCAATCATTAACGAAAGCATCAAAACACATCACGTCTCTCGGATACGGCATACCTTGTATTCTATTATGCTTAAGAAAGTTTAGACCTTTGTGAAATGTTAATATGTCACCCAATCGAGTTGCTCAATTGGATGAGCCGTCTAAACGTGTATGTCTGTAGTCAGAGTGTACGGGCGTCGGGGGTAAGGGATGTTTCTCAGAATTTTTAAGCCTAACGCATTACCCAATGACATGTCTTATGACAGGGGCCTTTAGGATTAGTGTAATGAATACAAGGTCACTACATATTCATGAGCCAGCGTTTCATAATCTCGGCAAAGTAACTGACGAAACCATAGTATGCACTTATTTTAACTTTATCCGAATTACAAATTTTATCGCATTTATTTACTTTACTTTATAAATTAGAAACCCAAAATTAGGTAATAAACCACTAATCTTCACTTTAAGATTATCTTAAGCTTTAATTATAGGTTCGATTTTACTAATATCTTAAAAATATGACCCTAGGTCATACTTCCCTTACTCACCATAATAAGGAGTAGTACGATTTAGGCCTCGCGAGTAGTGGCCCGAACTTTTCCATGTTTATATATATATATAATGAAATTGTTATTTACATAATTAAGTGTTTCCAATATGTTAAGCAATCAAACTTGTTAAGACTTGATTAATTAAAATAGGTTTCATATAGACAATTGACCACCCAAGTTGACCGGTGATTCACGAACGTTAAAACTTGTAAAAACTATATGATGTCATATGTAGTGACCCGAACTTTTCCATGATTATATATTAAATGAAAACTATATTTGTATAATTAAATGTTTCCAACATGTTAAGCAATCAAACTTGTTAAGACTTGATTAATTGAAATAAGTTTCATATAGACAATTGATCACCCAAGTTGATCGGTGATTCACGAACGTTAAAACTTGTAAAAACTATATGATGACATATATATGATTATATATATAATTAACATGATATTATGATAAGTAAGTATCTCATTAGGTATTTTTACAATGAGATATATACATAAAATTGAGTTTATTGAATTAAGAAACTCGAAAAGATATATATAACGATTATCGTTATAACAATGTTTTACTAAATACATATGAATCATATTAAGATATTGATACACTATGTTTAATCATGATAAATGATTAGTAAACATGTCATTAAGTGTATTAACAATGAATTACATATGTAAAAACAAGACTACTAACTTAATGATTTCGAAACGAGACATATATGTAACGATTATCGTTGTAACAACATTTAACTGTATATATATCATACTAAGATATATTAATATATCATAATATCATGATAATGTAATAATTTAACATATCTTTAGATATAATAAACAATGGGTTAACAACATTTAACAAGATCGTTAACCTAAAGTTTTCAAAACAATATTTACATGTAACGACTAACGATGACTTAACGACTCAGTTAAAATGTATATACATGTAGTGTTTTAATATGTATTCATACACTTTTGAAAGACTTCAAGACACTTATCAAAATACTTCTACTTAACAAAAATGCTTACAATTACATCCTCGTTCAGTTTCATCAACAATTCTACTCGTATGCACCCGTATTCGTACTCGTACAATACACAGCTTTTAGATGTATGTACTATTGGTATATACACTCCAATGATCAGCTCTTAGCAGCCCATGTGAGTCACCTAACACATGTGGGAACCATCATTTGGTAACTAGCATGAAATATCTCATAAAATTACAAAAATATTAGTAATCATTCATGACTTATTTACATGTAAACAAAATTACACATCCTTTATATCTAATCCATATACCAACGACCAAAAACACCTACAAACACTTTCATTCTTCAATTTTCTTTATCTAATTGATCTCTCTCAAGTTTCATCTTCAAGTTCTAAGTGTTCTTCATAAATTCCATAAGTATAGTTTCATAAAAATCAAGAATACTTCCAAGTTTGCAAGTCTACTTCCAAGCTTTCTAATCCATTCCAAGTAATCATCTAAGATCAAGGAACCTTTGTTATTTACAGTAAGTTATCTTTCTAATTCAAGGTAATATTCATATTCAAACTTTGATTCAATTTCTACAACTATAACAATCTTAATTCGAGTGAAAATCTTACTTGAACTGTTTTCGTGTCATGATTCTGCTTCAAGAACTTTCAAGCCATCCAAGGATCCTTTGAAGCTAGATCCATTTTTCTCATTTCCAGTAGTTTTATACAGAAAACTTGAGGTAGTAATGATGTTCATAATATCATTCGATTCATACATATAAAGCTATCTTATTCGAAGGTTTAAACTTGTAATCACTAGAACATAGTTTAGTTAATTATAAACTTGTTCGCAAACAAAAGTTAATCCCTCTAACTTGACTTTTAAAATCAACTAAACATATGTTCCATATCTATATGATATTCTAACTTAATTATTTAAAACCTGGAAACACGATGAACACCATACAATTGGATATACGCCGTCGTAGTGAAACCGGGGGCTGTTTTGGTTTGGATAATTAAAAACTATGATAAACTTTGATTTAAAAGTTGTTCTTCTGGGAAAATGATTTTTCATATGAACATGAAACTATAACCAAAAATCTTGGTTAAATTCAAAGTGAAAGTATGTTTTTCAAAATGGTCATCAAGATGTCGTTCTTTCGACGGAAATGACTACCTCTTTAGTAATTGACATGTAACTTAAATTTCCGACTATAAACCTGTCATAACCCGACCTTAACCATAAGTACGAATACAATAACATATGATTTCATCGCGAGGTATTGACCTCTATATGCGACATTTTTCAAAAACTGCATTCGTTTTTACAATACAAACCATAGCTTTTATTACAAATACAAGGTTTAAACAACTTAATAATGATTATCGTTTAGTGATAATCTTAGACTTACAAACTTTACATGTGATAATAACAATTCGACTTCCAACATATTTTACATTACAAATCCTCCGATATACAGTTTTATTTTTGACACAAATATGCATACTCAAGATCTTGCTTAAATTCAACATGTTGCAGCGGAAACTTTTAGTTATCACCTGAGAATAAACATGCTTAAAACGTCAACATAAAGTTGGTGAGATATAGGTTTAATGCCGGCAGCGTTATAAATATAGACCACAAGATTTCATATATAAACGTTCTAATAAAAATATTCTAAGTTGTTGAGCACTTGATAACCGTACTTAACATTTAATCAACGTCGCATATTCCCTTTATTATGAAATCTTACTACACCGTACCAAGTGTAGTCACCGAAACGAAGTACTGTGCAACCGTTGAATACTGGTCGTCCAGTCCGGTTGGGGTTGTCAGGCCCGATAGATCTATCAACAGGATTCGCGTTTACAATACCTCATGTAAATAGTAGTTACCAAGTTACAGGGAAGTATGCCAGTGGTACAACTCAACGTAGAATATATATTTTTACTCACTTGTGTCCATAACGTAAATCATAAAATGCATGTATTCTCATCCCGAAATATTTAGAGTTTAAAAGTGGGACTATATTCTCACTTTTGTCTTGAAGGTATTTAACTCGACTTGGTCTCCGATAGATATCACGAACCTAACCATATATATAATATATCAACATATTTTCTTTTTAAGTAATCGTTACATATATATATATATATATATATATATATATATATATATATATATATATATATATATATATATATATATATATATATATATATATACTTTTAATATTTTCTTAGTCCGTAGTTAGCAGTCCGATGTTAGTGGTCCACAATTAGTTGCTTAAATAAAATAAATAAAGACCCCATCGTATTCGTATTGATCAGAATTAATCTCGACCCATGGTACCATGTTGTCAAGTGACGTGTTGTGTACATAAAGTACCGTGTTGTCCTGTAGCGACCCCGAAAAATCGTCAAATGACGGCGTCATCTACGTATGGTCCCATTACATGGTCGTAAGTCTTTATAACAAAGTTTGACCGAAAAATATGTCGCATTCATTTCATAAATAAGGATGTTTCAAAGTTTACAAAAGTAGTTTCCATAACAAGTACATAACAATGTGTAAAGTTTGTATGAAACACGTGCGACACGATTAAAAGTAGTCAAAAAGACGCTCCACGTATGCAAGTATACTCGACATCCAATGCAAGTATCAAAAAGTATGAGCGGAAGCATATATCACCTAAGTTCAAGGACCTGAGAAAAACATAGAGAATCTGTCAACGAAAACGTTGGTGAAATCATAGGTTTAAATAAGTAAATGAGTAAAAGTAAGTTGAACCACAAGATTTGCAACATCGATAAAGTCATAGTACATTCTAAAAGTTAATATTCACGAGCACTCAATTATCAAAGCTTAACATTCCGTCCGTTGAACCCCGTAATAATAGTGTTAGAACATACACTGTTTCCCGAAAATATATTTCACCCGTAGACGGTAGCGAACCGTCCGAAGTGAGGGTTTGTCAAACCCATATGGCCATATAACATAAGTTCTCGCTTACACCATCTGGTGTAACTAATGATAATCGAATTGAGGATTTGTGTTCAAACTCGTATGTAGAATGTTTGTTTTCCCTGTACTTGTGTTCACGTAGTTTAAAAGAACGTTTATGTTTTCTCATCCCAAAAGTAAGTTCAAAAAGAGTAAAAAGTGGGACTATGATCTCACCTTGTACGCACGAACCAAAAAGTACTTTGACAAGTAACGTGTGCAAAGAACAATGCTAGTCTTGACCTAAACAAATAGGTTGTATCAATAACGATAGTCACGAAGGGTAAAGATGTTCAATTAGTCCTATGGCTCGTTACGACTCGATTATATTAGCATGTGAATCAACTAGTCAAGTTTCATGCAAGATACAAGTAAATAATCATGTTAGAAAGGTTGTATAAGTATTTGGTTAAGTTTGACAAAAAGTCAAACTTGGTCGGGTCAAAGTTAAACGGAAAAGTAAACGGAAAAGGTGGGATGTTACATTACCTACACCTTAAAAGAAATTTCGTCCCGAAATTTAGGTAGGCGTAGTAGTCGTTGTTTCTTCCTCGGAATCTGACGTTTCCGGGACCGGGAATAGATGAGGGTGTTTCTTTCGCATTTGATCTTCTCTTTCCCAAGTAAACTCGGGTCCCCTTTTGGCGTTCCAACGGACCTTAACAATTGGGATCCGGCTTTGTTTTAATTCCTTCTCGACGTAGTCCACAATTTCAACCGGTTCCTCCACAAAATGGAGTTTGTCATTAATAGTAAGTTCCTCGAGAGGGACGACGATATCGGGCTCGGCGAGACACTTCTTCAAGTTAGATACATGAAAAGTAGGATGGACGGAGCTTAGTTGAGGCGGAAGGTTTAAACGATAAGCAACGGTTCCAATACGCTCTAAGATTTCGAAAGGACCAACGTACCGCGGATTTAGTTTCCCACGTTTCCCAAAACGGATGACACCTTTCCAAGGTGCGACTTTTAACATGACGCGGTCACCGACTTGAAATTCGAGGTCTTTGCGTCTTTTGTCGGTATAGCATTTTTGACGACTCCGGGCCGTCCGAAGCCTATCTCGGATTTGAAGAATCTTTTCGGTTGTTTCGTGAATGAGTTCGGGCCCGGAAATTTGCATGTCACCCACTTCGGCCCAACAAAGAGGAGAGCGACATTTTCGACCATATAACGCTTCAAAAGGTGCGGCCTTAATACTCGCGTGATAACTATTATTGTAAGAGAATTCGGCGAGGGGTAAGTGATTGTCCCAAGCTTTTCCAAAATCAACAACGCAGGCTCGTAACATATCCTCTAAGGTTTGTATTGTACGTTCACTTTGCCCATCGGTTTGGGGATGATATGCGGTGCTCATGTCCAAACGCGTTCCCAACGCTTCTTGTAACGTACGCCAAAATCTAGAAACGAAACAACCATCTCGGTCGGAGATAATCGATAAAGGTACACCGTGTCGGGCTACAATCTCCTTAATGTATAGTCGTGCAAGTTTCTCCATTTTGTCGGTCTCTTTCATGGCGAGAAAGTGCGCGGATTTGGTGAGGCGATCGACAATGACCCAAATAGTATCATAACCGCCCGACGTTTTTGGTAGTTTGGTGATAAAATCCATCGTGATCCTTTCCCACTTCCTTTGCGGGATCTCGGGTTGTTGAAGTAACCCGGACGGTCTTTGGTGTTCGGCTTTGACTTTAGCGCAAGTCAAACATTTGGCAACGTAAGTAGCGACTTCCTTTTTGATGTTCGGCCACCAATATCGTTCTTTAAGGTCGTGGTACATCTTATTGGCGCCGGGATGAATCGAGTATCGCGATTTGTGGGCTTCGTCTAGGATGAGGTTTCGTAAGTCGCCATATCTAGGCACCCAAATTCTTCCGGCGTAATATCGAAGTCCGGTCTCCTTAACTTCGAATCGGGAGACGAGAATGTTTAAAAGTTCGCGTGCGATGTTGTTGTCCTTAAGAGCTTCATCTAGGGCTACCCGAATTTGGCTATTAAGGTTGGAGTGGATGGTGATATTCAAAGCTCGGACACGAAGAGGCACCGCTCTTTCCTTTCGACTTAAGGCATCGGCCACTACATTTGCCTTCCCGGGGTGGTAACGAAGCTCGCAATTATAATCGTTCAAGGTCTCAATCCACCTTCGTTGTCTCATGTTTAGTTGCTTTTGATCGAAGATATGTTGGAGACTTTTGTGATCGGTAAAGATAGTACTCTTGGTACCAAGAAGATGATGTCTCCATAGCTTAAGTGCAAAGATGACGGCACCGAGTTCAAGATCATGTGTCGTGTAGTTTCGTTCGTGGACTTTGAGTTGTCGAGAGGCATAAGCAATGACTTTCTTTCGTTGCATTAGTACACACCCATAACCGTTTTTCGAGGCATCACAATATACAACAAAATCATCATTGCCTTCGGGAAGTGACAAGATATGAGCGGTGGTTAGTTTAGTTTTCAAGATTTGGAAAGCGGTTTCTTGTTCGGATGTCCAAACGAATTTTCGTTCCTTGTGAGTTAACGCGGTTAAAGGACGAGCGATTAGGGAGAAATCCTTGATGAATTTACGATAGTATCCGGCGAGACCCAAGAATTGACGAATTTGAGTAGGAGTAGTAGGAGTCTCCCATTTACTAATGGCTTCGATTTTTGCGGGATCGACTTTAATGCCTTGATCACTTACAACATGACCAAGAAATTGAACTTCCTTTAACCAAAATTCACACTTGGAGAACTTGGCATATAGTTGCTCTTTTCTCAAGAGCTCGAGCACGAGTCGGAGATGTTCTTTGTGTTCCTCTTCGTTTTTAGAATAGATCAAAATATCATCGATGAACACGATAACGAATTTGTCGAGGTAAGGTTTGCACACGCGGTTCATGAGATCCATGAACACCGCCGGTGCGTTAGTGAGACCGAAAGGCATGACAAGGAACTCATAACTACCATAACGAGTCCGGAAGGCGGTTTTGGAGACATCTTCCCCTTTAACCCTTAGTTGATGATAACCCGAACGGAGATCGATTTTTGAGTATACACGAGAACCTTGTAGTTGATCAAAAAGGTCATCAATGCGAGGAAGAGGATATCGGTTCTTAACCGTCAATTTGTTTAGTTCACGATAATCAATGCACATTCGTAGGGATCCGTCTTTCTTCTTTACGAACAAAATCGGAGCGCCCCATGGTGAATGGCTAGGTTGAATGAAACCACGGTCAAGTAACTCTTGGATTTGACTTTGTAATTCTTGTAATTCGGATGGAGCGAGTCTATACGGTGCACGCGCTACGGGTGCGGCTCCTGGAATAAGATCGATTTGAAATTCAACCGGTCGATGAGGTGGAAGACCCGGTAATTCGTCGGGAAATACATCGGAAAAGTCACTAACAATTGGCACATCTTCGATGCGCTTTTCGTCGGCCTCGACTTTCTTAACGTGAGCAAGAATCGTGAAACAACCCTTGCGAAGTAGCTTTCGAACTTTAAGGCACGAAACGAGATTGAGTCCGGTGCAATTTTTGTCGCCATAGACAATCAATGGTTCACCATTCTCGATAGGAATTCGGATTGCGTGAAGATCGCAAAGAATGTGAGATTTATTTTTGACCATCCAATTCATACGGATTATTACATCAAAACTCCCTAATTCCATGGGTATCAAGTCAATTTCAAATTCCTTACCCAAAATGTTCAAAGTACACCCCCGGTAATATGTGTCGGCACTTAAGAGTTTTCCGTCGGCCACTTCGATGGAATAAGTAGTATCTAAAGGGTGTGGTGGAGTGCAAAGGGTAGGAGCCAAAGTCTTAGACACAAAAAATTTATCGGCACCCGAATCGAATAAGCAAGTAACATAAGAGTTGTTGAGAAGAAACGTACCCGTGACTAGTTCATTGTCATCTCGGGCTTCCTCGGTGTTGATGTTAAAGGCTCGACCTCGGTTGTTGGGGTTGGCTTTCTTTTTCGGGCATTCGTTCTTATAATGGCCCGTTTGGCCACATTCGTAACAAGTGACCGTTTTTGGAGGATTGGGCCCCTTTCGAGCAACGGGGGCGGCGCTTGTGCAATTGTTGGCCCTATGACCAACACCTTGGCAACGGTGACAAACTAGCTTGTTACATTCGCCGTGATGATGCTTGTGGCATTTGTTGCAAAAAGGTAAGTTTCCGACATAACCCTTCTTGCCGTCGTTGTTGAAAGGCTTTTTGGTGAAGGTGTTGTTGTTGTAGTTGGTTGATGGAGTGGCTTCCCATTTCCTTTTGTTGCCACCCGACTTGTCCTCAGCCTTAGGAGCCGGCACTACGATTTCGTCAACCGTTTCAATTAGTTGGCGAGCCATGTTCATAGCGGCTTGATGAGTAGTGGGTTTGGATGACATCACCCCTTGTTTGATGGTTTTTGGAAGACCGAGCATGTAGAGCTCAATCCTTTGAGATTCGGGGTTAACAAGATTAGGACACATCAAGGATAGTTCGGCGAAGCGTTGATTATAAGCTTTAAGATCGTTTCCGACCGCTTTCAAAGCTCTTAGTTCTTCCTCAAGCTTTCGGGTTTCTTCGCGCGGAAAATATTCAACAATCATCTTTTCCCTTAGATCGGCCCAAGAGAGGGCATGAGCTTCATCGGTACCCACCGATTGAACATAGGTGTTCCACCATGTTAGAGCAATTCCGGAGAAAGTGTGGGTGGAGTATTTGACCTTGTCTTGATCCCGACAACCGCTTATGCTAAAGACGGCTTCCGTTTGCTCAAACAATCGGGTGTGCACGACCGGTCCCCCGGTCCCATCGAAAGTGTGAGGTTTGCACCCCATGAAAGCTTTATAGGAGCATCCCTCGTTTGAGTTACCGGCCCCATTGTTGTTGTTGTTGTTGTGGTTGTTGTTATTGTTATTGTTGTTGGAAGAGTGACCGGCCATGGCCGCATCTACGGCGGTAGCTATCATCCGTTCGAGAGCTTGTTCGGGAGTTTCATTGCGGCGTACACGACGAGGAGCCATTGTTCCTTCAAAACAAAAGAATACCGTTGGTTAGTATTCTAAATAATACTAACCGTGATATGGAATAAAGATAGAGAGAAAATTATCCTTGACCCGCCTTAAATTCTTTATGTCATAATGTCGGTATGTTCATATGAGTCACCGTAATATAATTTCCGGGAATTATATTACCCTAATTCATATGTGCATTCGACATTACATCATATAGTCAAGGTGGCGTGTCAATTAAATTATATAACGCAAGATTTAGATAGAATAAGAGTAGATATGAGTAGAAGAGTTAGAGTATAAATGCACAATTTGTCAAGTAATTCCTATGTCAAGTCTATATGCCGGTTGTAGTCTAGACTCACCAATGTACCCTATGACTCGGGGTTGACACCAATGAACTCTAAATCCCTACAACCAAGGCTCTGATACCACTTGTAGCGACCCCGACAAATCGTCAAATGACGGCGTCATCTACGTATGGTCCCATTACATGGTCGTAAGTCTTTATCACAAAGTTTGACCGAAAAATATGTCGCATTCATTTCATAAATAAGGATGTTTCAAAGTTTACAAAAGTAGTTTCCATAACAAGTACATAACAATGTGTAAAGTTTGTATGAAACACGTGCGACACAATTAAAAGTAGTCAAAAAGACGCTCCACGTATGCAAGTATACTCGACATCCAATGCAAGTATCAAAAAGTATGAGCGGAAGCATATATCACCTAAGTTCAAGGACCTGAGAAAAACATAGAGAATCTGTCAACGAAAACGTTGGTGAAATCATAGGTTTAAATAAGTAAGTGAGTAAAAGTAAGTTGAACCACAAGATTTGCAACATCGATAAAGTCATAGTACATTCTAAAAGTTAATATTCACGAGCACTCAATTATCAAAGCTTAACATTCCGTCCGTTGAACCCCGTAATAATAGTGTTAGAACATACTGTCATAACCCGTCCTTAACCATAAGAACGCGTTAGATAACGTATGATTTCATTGCGAGGTATTGACCTCTATATGAGACATTTTTGAAAGAAAACTGCATATATTATACATTACAAACCATAACCATTATTTTTGTTACAAACTTAAGACAATAAAAAGAAGATTAACGTTTAGCGATAATCTTCGACTTACAAACTTTACAAATGATGACAACAACACGGTTTCTAGCATATTTTACAGTACAACATCTTGGATATGCAGTTTTATTTTTGACACAAACATGCGTACGCAAGATCCTGGTTAGATCCAACATGATGCAGCGGAAGCTTTAGAAATCACCTGAGAATAGACATGTTTAAAAAGGTCAACATAAAGTTGGTGAGATATAGGTTTAATGCCGGCTGCAATATATATATAGACCACAAGATTTCGTATATAATCAGTTTAATAAAAGTATTCTAAGTGGTTGAGCACTCGGTAACCATACTTAACATTTTCACGTCGCATATTCCCTTTAATATGAAATCTTACTACACCGTACCAAGTGTAGTCACAAAAACGAAGTACTGTGCAACCGTTGAATACTGGTCGTCCAGTCCGGTTGGGGTTGTCAGGCCCGATAGATCTATCAACAGGATTCGCGTTTACAATACCGCTGTAAATATTAGTTACCAAGCTACAGGGAAGTATGCCAGTGGTACAACTCAACGTAGAATATATTTTTCAGTTACTTGTGTCCATAATGTAAAACATAAAATACATGTATTCTCATCCCGAAATATTTAGAGTTTAAAAGTGGGACTATATACTCACTTTTGTCTTGATGATATAAATAATTTGACTCGGTCTTCCGGTTGATATCACAAACCTATCCATATATAATATATCAATATGTTTTCATTTTAAACAAACGTTATATATATATACTTGTTATACTTTTAATACTTTGAATATTTCCTTAGTCCGAAGTTAGCAGTCCGAGGTTAGCAATTCAATTTTTAATGGTTCATTTTTAGATGTTTAATATACCCGCAATGAATAAATACAACCCCCAACGAAATAAATAAAACTCCCGTAAAACCCCATCATAAATGTATTGGTCGAGATTAATCTTGACCCATGGTACCGGTGTTGTCAAATGACGTGTTGCGTACAATCATGGGATCTTATGATTAATCTTCTCGTGTTGCTTACGGGTGATCCTGAACCATATGAAATTGAATTATGAGTACATATATATAAAATATCATGTTATCTTAGAAGTATGTGATTTTATGTAAATTTTTCCAATGAATCCCGAAGTCATTTAAGCCTTGGATAACCAATTTTGTTTCGGTCATAGTTTCTTCGTTACAAGTCCGTTTTCGTTGATTCAACTTGCCATCTCCTTGGATCGAGTCCCTCTTTAAGACTATGAACTGTAAATACCTTAGTTTGTATTCAAAATCACACGGCATAGGTCAAACTTTAGTGAAACTTATGAAGTTAATCATTTTCGTTACAACAAAATCATTTAATGACCATTTTTCTAAAAATACTTATACTTTGAAAAACCAAGTTTTACCTTGTTAAATTAGCATATACATAAGTTATATTACAGGTCTTGAAGTATTTTAAAAGTTAAGTTAGAAGGATCTATTTAGTTTGCAAACAAGTTTGAAAACATTCAAACTATGTTCTTGTTGTTAAACTTGTATACCACAAAATATGATAGCTATATATATATGAATCGAATAAGGTTATGAACATATATTCTACCTCAAGTTCCTTGGATGAAGTTGCTGTAAAAGAGAAGTAAGAAGCTAGAATCAAAAGGGTGATAGAAGTGGATGAAAGATTGGAAGTAAGTTGGTGTTCTTGGAGGGTTTTCTTGAAGTGTTTTTGTATGGTTTTCTTATGGTGTTTTAGTAGTGTTTTTGAAGCTAGATCTTCATAGATGTGAGCTGAGATGATTAAGGGGTTTAAGGGTTATGGAAGAGTGTGTGTTTTGCTAGAAAAATGGAAGAGAAAGTTGAATCAAAGTGATGATACATGAGGCTCCTTAAAAACGTGTTCTTAAGGTAGACATGGACAAAATTTAGTTTGTTATCTTATGTAATTAGTCAATAAGCTTCCAAAAGTAATTACCTAGCCCTCATGGCATGAATAATGGCTGGTTAGGTGGTGATTTTGATGTGTATTTACTATTAGTAAATACGTATAGGAGCTTGGTATGATACGAGTACAAATACTCTAGGTATACGTATAGAAATTTTGTGAAAAATGGAATGAGGATTCAAATATAGCTATCTTTTGTGAATACACTTATATGGTTTTATGTATTTAAGTCTTTAAAAGTGATTAAATACATTACTTATACAATATATGTATAAACATTATATGTCTTAAGTATTTATGTCAAATAACGTTACGTATAGTTATCGTTTTGAAAACTTAAGTTAGTAGTTTCAAAATATACTTATAACTTGTTGTTATTAATACAAAATGAGATATTAAAACATTTATTAATCATGTTAAATATGTATATATACATATATATACACAAACGTATAATTATTATATATTGTATAGTTCGTGATATCATTGGTCAAACTAGACGGTCAAACGTTGCGTAAAACTCTTTTCGGAAATATAAATCTCGACAATTTGGATTGCTTATCATGTTGGCAAGGTTTAATTTATGTAAATATTAATCTTATAAGTATAGAATGATCGAAAAAGTGCGGGTCGTTACATTACCTTCCCGTTAAATAAATTTCGTCCCGAAATTTTAAAATTGTACCTATTTTGCGTCATCGAGAAACAAGTGTGGATACTTTTGCTTCATCTGATCCTCTCGTTCCCAAGTAAACTCGGGACCTCTTCTAGCATTCCAACGAACCTTAACAATCGGTATATTGCTCTGTTTGAGCTGTTTAACTTCACGGTCCATGATTTCGATTGGTTCTTCGACGAATTGTAGTTTCTCGTCGACATGGATTTCTTCAAGAGGAATGGTGAGGTCTTCCTTTGCAAGACACTTCTTAAGGTTTGAGACGTGAAAGGTATTATGTACTCCGGCGAGTTGTTGTGGTAACTCGAGTCGATAAGCTACCGGTCCAATGCGTTCGATGATCTTAAACGGGCCTACGTATCTTGGGTTCAGTTTACCCCTTTTGCCGAAACGTATTACACCTTTCCAAGGTGACACCTTTAGCATAACCATGTCCCCGACCTGAAACTTTAATGGTTTCCTTCGGACATCGGCGTAGCTCTTTTGGCGACTGCGGGCTGTTTTTAATCTCTCCTTGATTTGCACTATCTTCTCAGTCGTTTCATGTATGATCTCGGGACCAGTTAATTGTCGATCTCCTACTTCATTCCAACAGATAGGAGATCTACACTTCCTTCCATACAATGCTTCGAATGGTGCAGCTCCAATGCTCGCATGATAACTATTATTATACGAGAATTCTGCTAACGGTAGATACTTATCCCATCCGTTTCCAAAATCGATCACACATGCCCTGAGCATATCTTCAAGAGTCTGAATTGTTCTTTCACTCTGCCCGTCGGTCTGCGGATGATATGCGGTACTCATATCCAAACGAGTTCCTAGTGCCTCCTGTAGTGATTGCCAAAACTTTGAGGTAAATCTACTATCACGATCGGATATAATGGAAATAGGTATTCCATGCCTTGAAACAACTTCCTTTATATACAATCGTAATAGTTTCTCCATTCTATCCGTTTCCTTTATAGGCAAGAAATGTGCAGACTTGGTGAGACGATCAACAATCACCCAAATGGTGTCATATCCCCAGGCAGTCTTTGGTAACTTCGTGATGAAATCCATGGTAATACCGTCCCATTTCCATTCTGGAATTTCTGGTTGTTGAAGTAACCCTGACGGCTTCTGGTGTTCTGCTTTAACCTTGGAACAAGTTAAACACTCCCCAACATATGTTGCAACGTCTGTTTTCAAATTAGGCCACCAATAACGTGTCTTAAGATCTTGATACATTTTTCCAACTCCAGGATGTATCGAGTATCTTGTCTTATGTGCCTCGTTCAATATCAACTTCCTTAATCCACCCAACTTCGGTACCCAAATACGATTTGCAAAATATCGAATTCCATCTTCCCGCATAACGAGTTGCTTCTCATACTTCTTCATTATTTCATTTCCTTTGTTTTCTTTAGTAAGTGCTTCTCGTTGAACTTCTTTGATTTGTGAGTTGAGATTCATGCGAATTTTTATATTCATTGCTCGAACTCGAATTGGTTCTCGTTCCTTTCTGCTTAAAGCATCGGCCACCACGTTCGCCTTTCCGGGATGATAACGAATTTCACAATCATAGTCGTTTATTAACTCGACCCACCTACGTTGCCTCATGTTCAATTGTTTCTGATCAAAAATATGTTGAAGGCTTTTATGATCAGTAAACACAGTGAATTTAACCCCATACAAGTAGTGTCTCCACATCTTCAATGCAAACACGACTGCTCCCAATTCTAGATCATGCGTAGTATAATTTCGCTCGTGAATCTTCAATTGTCGGGATGCAAATGCAATAACTTTCTTCCGTTGCATAAGAACACAACCAAAACCTTGTCGCGAAGCGTCACAATATATTTCAAAATCATTGTTCCCTTCTGGTAACGATAAAATAGGCGCCGTAGTTAACTTCTTCTTCAGTAATTGAAATGCGTTCTCCTGCTCCGAGGTCCATTCGTATTTCTTCCCTTTTTGCGTTAATGCTGTCAACGGCTTAGCTATTCGAGAAAAATCTTGAATAAACCTTCTATAATAACCGGCTAAACCCAAAAATTGACGTATCTGCGTTGGTGTCTTAGGAGTCTCCCATTTTTCAATAGCTTCAGTTTTTGCTGGATCAACCTGAATTCCTTCGCTATTAACAACGTGACCAAGAAATTGCACTTCTTTCAACCAGAAAGCACACTTAGAAAATTTAGCATAAAGTTGTTCTTTTCTCAACAACTCCAGTATCAACCTTAAATGCTCTTCATGCTCTTGCTCACTCTTGGAATAGATAAGAATATCGTCAATGAAAACGATAACAAACTTATCTAAATACGGACTACAAACTCGATTCATGAGGTCCATGAATACAGCTGGCGCATTTGTCAATCCAAACGGCATGACCAAAAATTCGTAATGACCATAACGTGTCCGAAAAGCAGTTTTCGGAATGTCCTCTTCTTTGACACGTAGTTGATGATAGCCCGATCTTAGGTCGATTTTCGAATAAACACATGATCCCTGGAGTTGATCAAATAAGTCGTCAATTCTCGGTAGTGGATACCGATTTTTGATAGTTAACTTATTTAATTCACGATAATCTATGCACATCCTAAAAGATCCATCTTTCTTCTTAACAAACAAAATTGGAGCTCCCCACGGTGATGTACTTGGTCGTATGAATCCACGGTCCAATAATTCTTTTAACTGACTTTGAAGTTCTTTTAATTCGGACGGTGCAAGTCTATATGGCGCACGAGCCACTGGTGCAGCTCCTGGTACTAAATCTATTTGAAATTCTACCGATCTAAATGGAGGTAATCCCGGCAATTCTTCCGGAAAAACTTCAGGAAAATCTCTTGCCACAGGCACGTCGTTGATGCACTTTTCTTTCTTTTCGACTTTATTAACATGTGCTAAAATAGCGTAACATCCCTTTTCTAAACACTTCTTGGCTTTCAAACAGCTAATGAGTTTTAGCTTTGAATTACCCTTCTCTCCATAAATCATCACCGGTATTTTATCCTTACCAGGAATACGAATTGCCTTCTTGGCACAAACAACTTCCGCTCCTATTTTGGACATCCAGTCCATGCCGACTATTACATCAAAACCTCCTAATTCTACGGGTATTAAGTCGATTTTAAACGTTTCTCCGGCTAGATTTATTTCACAATCACGACAAATTTTATCGGCTTTAATTAGCTTACCATTAGCTAACTCAATCAAGTACTTAGCATCTAGAGGTAATGATGAACAATTCAATTTAGTGTAAAAATTTATACACACGTAACTTCTATCGGCGCCAGTATCAAATAAAATAGATGCTGATAAGTTATTAATGGTAAACGTACCCGTAACAAGTTCCGGGTCTTCTCGTGCCTCTCTAGCATTAATAACAAACGCTCTTCCACGTGCAGGTCCGCCATTCTTTTCTGGATTCGGGCACTGACTCTTATAGTGACCTTGTTTTCCACACCCAAAACAAGTAATGTTAGCCAAAGCAGTTCTATTTGCGTTGGTGGCAGGAGTCTTGTTACCATTTGCATTTGTAACGAGAGCCTTACAATCTTCAGCAAGATGTCCCTGTCTATTGCATTTGGTGCACAACACACTGCAGTAACCAAAATGATGTTTGTGACAACGGTTGCATAAAGGACTTTGTCCTTTGTAACCAAAACCTGAACCGCTACCCGCACCTTTCGTGGTTTCTTGTTTCTTATAAGGTTGTTGTTGGTTACCTCGATCATAACCTCCATTCCACTTTTTCTTGTTCCCCAATACCTTCACCTCAGTATTGAATGCTTTCTTGTCCAAAATGACCTGATCCATTAGCTCGTTCGCCATGGTTATAGCTTCATGAATTGTCTTAGGTTTCGACGCCGTAACGTTTGCCTTGACCTTTTTGGGCAAACCACCTTTGTACATTTCAATCTTCCGTGCTTCGGTTGGAACCAATTCAGGACATAGTAAAACTAATTCCATGAATCGCTGATTGTAGTTGGTGATTTCAGTACCAACCACCTTCAAACTTCGTAACTCATCTTCTAACTTAATAACCTCATTCCTTGGACAATACTCGGTGATTATCATTGCTTTGAATTCTTCCCATGGAGTATCATAAGCTACATCTCCTCCTACCGCCTTCACATAATTCTTCCACCATGTGAGTGCACTATCTTGTAAAGTGCACGATGCATACTTGGTCATGTCTTTTTCATCACAACCGCTGATTTTGAACACCGTCTCCATCTTTTCTATCCATCGGGTTAAACCGATAGGTCCTTCCGTTCCACTGAATGATGAAGGTTTGCAAGCTTGAAACGTCTTGTAGGAGCATCCTACACGAGGATTTGGATTAACTGCGGTAGCTCTTGCAGCTTCGACCCATAGCATTCTATCGTTGACTCGCTGGTTGATGAAGTTCTCGACTTCTTGTTCCGTCATTCGGTTCAATCGCGCCATTTCCTAATGAAAGAAAATAATTATTCACATGGATTATTATAGATGTAGTATGTATTTATAGTACATTTATAGCTTGTTAATAATATGAACCAGGTATTATTATAAAAGCCTTTTCTTCTTATTAGCGTTTTATAATTATATCTTGGGTAGTACCTACCCGTTAATGTTCATACTTAATAGCTTAGTACAGAATCAATTACTACAATCTAAATAATACTTAACCATGGAAAATTATTGCATTTCATACTTCGCTATTTTACATATGCTTACATCAAACTTTAAACAAACCACACTAATAATATTATACAAAACATTATATGATTCCATGGCTTAATACGGCAGTGCATCGTTTGGTCTATTTTCTAGGGCGTTTAGTTCCAATGAATGGCCTAACGCTTATCCTAGCTGTCTGCCTACGTTTTGGCTGAGGAGCCGAAGAACTAGATGCGGGGATAGCACTAATAGGAATAGCGGGAATAGGGGTGGTAGTGTTGAGTGGAATTGGTGCTACGTCATTCTCACTAAGTTCGGGATTTGAATTTTCTAATTCATTCGCTTTTCGTTTCTTTCCTTGATCGAATTTTTCTTTCGTAATTTCTAGTATTTCTTCCTCGGGTTCACTTTCTTCTTCGGGTTCACTTTCCTCTTCGGGTTCACTTTCCTCCTCGGGTTCACTTTCCGATATTTCTATAGTTGGTTCATCTGGAAATTGTGAGTCTTCCCCAAAAATACCATTTTCGTCATCGGATATGTTAATGACTGAAACACAATCTGAAGATTCTGATTCGGAGTCGCTGAATGTGATAATAAGTTTCGAGCCCGACATCTATCACACAACAACTAACCCATTAGTACTTACATAATATTTACATATGAATTTTTAACCAACAGTGATAAGCAATGGTTTTTTTTTTTTTTTAAAATCAAACCCGGTCAAAGTCCAGACTTACTAATGTATCCTAACGACTTATCGGTTTAGACACACTAATGCAAACCTGGTTCGCTAAGACCACCGCTCTGATACCACATGTCATAACCCGTCCTTAACCATAAGAACGCGTTAGATAACGTATGATTTCATTGCGAGGTATTGACCTCTATATGAGACATTTTTGAAAGAAAACTGCATATATTATACATTACAAACCATAACCATTATTTTTGTTACAAACTTAAGACAATAAAAAGAAGATTAACGTTTAGCGATAATCTTCGACTTACAAACTTTACAAATGATGACAACAACACGGTTTCTAGCATATTTTACAGTACAACATCTTGGATATGCAGTTTTATTTTTGACACAAACATGCGTACGCAAGATCCTGGTTAGATCCAACATGATGCAGCGGAAGCTTTAGAAATCACCTGAGAATAGACATGTTTAAAAAGGTCAACATAAAGTTGGTGAGATATAGGTTTAATGCCGGCTGCAATATATATATAGACCACAAGATTTCGTATATAATCAGTTTAATAAAAGTATTCTAAGTGGTTGAGCACTCGGTAACCATACTTAACATTTTCACGTCGCATATTCCCTTTAATATGAAATCTTACTACACCGTACCAAGTGTAGTCACAAAAACGAAGTACTGTGCAACCGTTGAATACTGGTCGTCCAGTCCGGTTGGGGTTGTCAGGCCCGATAGATCTATCAACAGGATTCGCGTTTACAATACCGCTGTAAATATTAGTTACCAAGCTACAGGGAAGTATGCCAGTGGTACAACTCAACGTAGAATATATTTTTCAGTTACTTGTGTCCATAATGTAAAACATAAAATACATGTATTCTCATCCCGAAATATTTAGAGTTTAAAAGTGGGACTATATACTCACTTTTGTCTTGATGATATAAATAATTTGACTCGGTCTTCCGGTTGATATCACAAACCTATCCATATATAATATATCAATATGTTTTCATTTTAAACAAACGTTATATATATATACTTGTTATACTTTTAATACTTTGAATATTTCCTTAGTCCGAAGTTAGCAGTCCGAGGTTAGCAATTCAATTTTTAATGGTTCATTTTTAGATGTTTAATATACCCGCAATGAATAAATACAACCCCCAACGAAATAAATAAAACTCCCGTAAAACCCCATCATAAATGTATTGGTCGAGATTAATCTTGACCCATGGTACCGGTGTTGTCAAATGACGTGTTGCGTACAATCATGGGATCTTATGATTAATCTTCTCGTGTTGCTTACGGGTGATCCTGAACCATATGAAATTGAATTATGAGTACATATATATAAAATATCATGTTATCTTAGAAGTATGTGATTTTATGTAAATTTTTCCAATGAATCCCGAAGTCATTTAAGCCTTGGATAACCAATTTTGTTTCGGTCATAGTTTCTTCGTTACAAGTCCGTTTTCGTTGATTCAACTTGCCATCTCCTTGGATCGAGTCCCTCTTTAAGACTATGAACTGTAAATACCTTAGTTTGTATTCAAAATCACACGGCATAGGTCAAACTTTAGTGAAACTTATGAAGTTAATCATTTTCGTTACAACAAAATCATTTAATGACCATTTTTCTAAAAATACTTATACTTTGAAAAACCAAGTTTTACCTTGTTAAATTAGCATATACATAAGTTATATTACAGGTCTTGAAGTATTTTAAAAGTTAAGTTAGAAGGATCTATTTAGTTTGCAAACAAGTTTGAAAACATTCAAACTATGTTCTTGTTGTTAAACTTGTATACCACAAAATATGATAGCTATATATATATGAATCGAATAAGGTTATGAACATATATTCTACCTCAAGTTCCTTGGATGAAGTTGCTGTAAAAGAGAAGTAAGAAGCTAGAATCAAAAGGGTGATAGAAGTGGATGAAAGATTGGAAGTAAGTTGGTGTTCTTGGAGGGTTTTCTTGAAGTGTTTTTGTATGGTTTTCTTATGGTGTTTTAGTAGTGTTTTTGAAGCTAGATCTTCATAGATGTGAGCTGAGATGATTAAGGGGTTTAAGGGTTATGGAAGAGTGTGTGTTTTGCTAGAAAAATGGAAGAGAAAGTTGAATCAAAGTGATGATACATGAGGCTCCTTAAAAACGTGTTCTTAAGGTAGACATGGACAAAATTTAGTTTGTTATCTTATGTAATTAGTCAATAAGCTTCCAAAAGTAATTACCTAGCCCTCATGGCATGAATAATGGCTGGTTAGGTGGTGATTTTGATGTGTATTTACTATTAGTAAATACGTATAGGAGCTTGGTATGATACGAGTACAAATACTCTAGGTATACGTATAGAAATTTTGTGAAAAATGGAATGAGGATTCAAATATAGCTATCTTTTGTGAATACACTTATATGGTTTTATGTATTTAAGTCTTTAAAAGTGATTAAATACATTACTTATACAATATATGTATAAACATTATATGTCTTAAGTATTTATGTCAAATAACGTTACGTATAGTTATCGTTTTGAAAACTTAAGTTAGTAGTTTCAAAATATACTTATAACTTGTTGTTATTAATACAAAATGAGATATTAAAACATTTATTAATCATGTTAAATATGTATATATACATATATATACACAAACGTATAATTATTATATATTGTATAGTTCGTGATATCATTGGTCAAACTAGACGGTCAAACGTTGCGTAAAACTCTTTTCGGAAATATAAATCTCGACAATTTGGATTGCTTATCATGTTGGCAAGGTTTAATTTATGTAAATATTAATCTTATAAGTATAGAATGATCGAAAAAGTGCGGGTCGTTACACATACACTGTTTCCCGAAAATATATTTCACCCGTAGACGGTAGCGAACCGTCCGAAGTGAGGGTTTGTCAAACCCATATGGCCATATAACATAAGTTCTCGCTTACACCATCTGGTGTAACTAATGATAATCGAATTGAGGATTTGTGTTCAAACTCGTATGTAGAATGTTTGTTTTCCCTGTACTTGTGTTCACGTAGTTTAAAAGAACGTTTATGTTTTCTCATCCCAAAAGTAAGTTCAAAAAGAGTAAAAAGTGGGACTATGATCTCACCTTGTACGCACGAACCAAAAAGTACTTCGACAAGTAACGTGTGCAAAGAACAATGCTAGTCTTGACCTAAACAAATAGGTTGTATCAATAACGATAGTCACGAAGGGTAAAGATGTTCAATTAGTCCTATGGCTCGTTACGACTCGATTATATTAGCATGTGAATCAACTAGTCAAGTTTCATGCAAGATACAAGTAAATAATCATGTTAGAAAGGTTGTATAAGTATTTGGTTAAGTTTGACAAAAAGTCAAACTTGGTCGGGTCAAAGTCAACGGAAAAGTCAACATGGTCGGGTCGGGTCTCGGACAAATTTTCTATGCTAATTATTCATATATAAGCATGTTAAAACAAGTTTCACGTGAATTTGAGGTCTAGAACATGCCAAACATTTTTCGTCAAAAGACTAAGCGAACAGCCAGTTTTAGGCCATTAGGACGGCGTCCCAGATGACTGGACGGCGTCCTATATTGAAGAGTGGGACGGCGTCCTGAGTACCTAGACGGCGTCCAGGTATTAGAAGTGGGACGGCGTCCTGAGTTTCTGGACGGCGTCCTGGTTGGTTTCCAGGCCCTGTTTGCTGCAACTCTAAGTACACGAACCAACAATCAAACCAACCCAAATTACAAACCGCAAACAATTAGAACATGTATTTTATATCACCGGAAAGGTAATTTGACGAGGAAAACACCTAGACACATTTCATCAAGCAATTCAACACTTACACACCCCAAAACCGCATTTAAACGTCCATAATCAAAGTTCAAGTTCCAAATATGCATTTCATGATTCGGGCAACCGTTTTACATGTATGATATGCCGTTTCGAAGGTGATCAAACACACATTGCAACAAAACACTTAACAACAATATCTCATAGCATTTGACGCATCAAAAGTTCATGTAAAGCTTATCAAACCCTAATCCAAGTTCACAAAATCACTAATCATGTTCTTGGAGTTTCCTTAATCAACCTATACATCAAAACGAAGCTAATGATACTAGTAACACTTTTAAAACATGCACTTTAACAATCTAACAACATTTGATCATCCAAAATCAAGGATTTAGCAAGTAATTTTCATATTGAACTAGTTACACCAAAAACATCGAATCGAGCATACAAATTACATACACGACATCACAATGAGCCATAGACGCTAATTAACAACTTTATAAGTCAAGAACACGAATTTAAAGAAATCTAGCGTTTTAGAAATGTTACCCAAATGAGATGAAGTTGGTACCAAAACGAAGAGGAAGTTGCAAGGAGCTCAAATATGTAATTTGTTTTGCAAAATACCCGCTAGATCATAAATGGATGATGAATCTTTGTGTTTGAATGTTGAGAGGATTTGAAAGTAGTAAAAAGAGGAAGAGGAGGTGAAATGAATGGATGAAAAGGGGTTGACTCTTTGACCTAGTCAAATGTTTCAACCTTTGGCAAGTTTGGTCCCTCAACTTTAAACCGGGTGTGGGAATTACCTAAACGAGATAATTCAACGCATAATAACGGGATGTGTTATAAACATATAACGGAACTTAAATAGTTAAACGGAAAAGTAAACGGAAAAGGCGGGATGTTACATGTCAAATGACGTGTTGCGTACAATTATGAGGTCTTATGATTAATCTTCTCGTGTTGTTTACGGGTGGTCCTGAAATATATAAAATCAAATCATAAGTAAATATATATTAAATATTATGTTAATTAGCCAAGATATGATTAATCCAATTTTGTCATAATTTGATATATTACAGGTCTTGAAGTGTTTTTAAAAATCAAATTAGAAGGATCTATTTAGTTTGCGAACAAGTTTGAAATCACTCAAACTATGTTCTTGTTGTAAAATTTTACAACACAAAATAAGATAGCTATATAAATATGAATCGAATAAGGTTATGAATAAGGTTACTACCTCAAGTTACTTGGACAAAGCTACTGGAAAAGGTAAGAAAAATCTTGGAATCAAAAGAGTGGTGGAGTGGGATTGAAAGATTGGAAGTAATCTCCTTGAAATCGGATGACTATATTGATACGTTCTTGAGTAGGTAATTGAAGAGAGATTAGGGAGTGAATTAACTTGAAAGAAAATTGGAAATGAAATTGTATGTGTGTGTGTGCAAAATAGCATGATTATGGGATGGATATATAGGAGATTTAGTTTGTTTTCTTGCACAAAAGTCACACATGAGGTTAAATGGTTGGTTCGCACATGTAACATCATGTCTAGTGGCTGATCATTAAAGTTTATTGTTGGTATATACCAATAGTAAATACGTATAGAAGCTGGGTATGATACGGTTACATATACCCTAGATATACTTGTAGAAATTTTGAGGAATCGGAACGAGAATTCAAATATGGACGGGTTTATAACTGTAAAAGAGGCTCAAAACTGGGCTTTTATTTTTGGGTCAAACCGGGCCAAAATAAAATTTTAAGACATTTTTAATAAAGCAATGTTAGCCCAAAAATTTTGACCCCAGCCAGGGGCTCTGCCCCTTGGACCCCGCCAGGGGTTGCCACCCCTTGGACCCCGCTTATCGGGGGCGCTGCCCTCGAACCCCCGTCATAATCAAGATAAGTTCAAACTAGTGTGCACTCCACACTTCTCCAAACTTGTTCAATATTTATCAAGATTATTTTGGTAACAAATTAATCCCATTACACTTAAATCATATTGGTGACATAGATCACCAACACATTATAGATTGTAAGTATATATGTCAAAGAACGTTACATATAGTTATTGTTTTGAAAACTTAAGTTAGTGGTCTCAAAGTATACTTATAACTCATTGTTGTTAGTTCACAATGAAATGTTAAACCATCCTTAAATCATGTTAAATATGTATAGATATGTACATATACATAATCGTATAATTATCGTGTGTTATATAGTTCGTGATATCATCGGTCAAATTGGACGGTCAAACGTTGTGTGAAACTCTTTTCAAAAACATAAGTCTCAACAGTTTGGATTGCTTATCATGTTGGTAAGGTTTATTTTATGTAAATATTAATCTCATAAGTATAAAACGATCGGAAAAATCTGGGTCGTTACAGTACCTACCCGTTAAATAAATTTCGTCCCGAAATTTTAAAGTTGTACCTATTTTGCGTTGTCGGGAAACAAATGTGGATACTTTTGTTTCATCTGATCCTCTCTTTCCCAAGTAAACTCGGGACCCCTTCGAGCATTCCAACGAACCTTGACGATTGGTATGTTGCTCTGCTTGAGTTGTTTAACTTCACGTCCATGATTTCGACTGGTTCTTCTATAAATTGTAGTTTCTCGTCGACTTGGATTTCTTCAAGAGGAATGGTGAGATCTTCCTTTGCAAGACATTTCTTGAGGTTTGAGACGTGAAATGAATTATGTACCCCGGCAAGTTGTTGTGGTAACTCGAGTCGATAAGCTACCGGTCCGATGCGTTCGATGATCTTGAACGGGCCTACATAGCTTGGGTTCAGTTTACCCCTTTTTCCAAAACATATTACACCTTTCCAAGGTGACACCTTTAGCTTAACCATGTCATCGATCTGAAACTCTAATGGTTTCCTTCGGACATCGGCGTAGCTCTTTTGGCGACTACGGGCTGTTTTCAATCTCTCCTTGATTTGCACTATCTTCTCAGTAGTTTCATGGATGATCTCGGGACCAGTTAATTGTCGATCTCCTACTTCATTCCAACAGATAGGGGATCTACACTTCCTTCCATACAGTGCTTCAAATGGTGCAGCTTTAATGCTCGCATGATAACTATTATTATACGAGAATTCTGCTAACGGTAGATATTTATCCCATCCGTTTCCAAAATCGATCACACATGCCCTGAGCATGTCTTCAAGAGTCTGAATTGTTCTTTCACTCTGCCCGTCAGTTTGCGGATGATATGCGGTGCTCATATCCAAACGGGTTCCCAGGGCCTCCTGTAGTGATTGCCAAAACTCTGATGTAAATCTACTATCGCGATCGGATATAATGGAAATAGGTATTCCATGCATTGAAACAATTTCCTTTATGTATAATCGTAATAGTTTCTCCATTCTATCTGTTTCCTTTATAGGCAAGAAATGTGCAGATTTGGTGAGACGATCAATTATTACCCAAATAGTGTCATAACCCCAGGCAGTCTTAGGTAACTTTGTGATGAAATCCATGGTAATACCATCCCATTTCCATTCTGGGATTTCTGGTTGTTGAAGTAACCCTGACGGCTTCTGGTGTTCTGCTTTAACTTTGGAACAAGTTAAACATTCCCCAACATATGTTGCAACATCTGTCTTTAAATTAGGCCAACAATAATGCGTCTTAAGATCTTGATACATCTTTCCAACTCCAGGATGTATCGAGTATCTTGTCTTATGTGCCTCGTTCAATATCAACTTCCTTAATCCACCCAACTTCGGTACCCAAATACGGTTTGCGAAATATCGAATTCCGTCTTCCCGTATAACGAGTTGCTTCTCATACTTCTTCATTATTTCATTTCCTATGTTTTCTTTAGTAAGAGCTTCTCGTTGAGCCTCTTTTATTTGTGAGTTGAGATTCATGCGAATTTTTATGTTCATTGCTCGTACTCGAATTGGTTCCCATTCCTTTTTGCTTAGAGCGTCGGCCACTACATTCGCTTTCCCGGGATGATAGCGAATCTCACAATCATAGTCGTTTATCAGCTCGACCCACCTACGTTGCCTCATGTTCAGCTGTTTCTGATCAAAAATATGTTGAAGGCTTTTATGATCAGTAAACACAGTGCATTTAACCCCATATAAATAGTGTCTCCATATCTTCAATGCAAACACTACTGCTCCCAATTCTAAATCATGCGTCGTATAATTCCGCTCGTGAATCTTCAATTGTCGGGATGCGTATGCTATAACTTTCTTCCGTTGCATAAGGACGCAACCAAAACCTTGTCGCGAAGCGTCACAATATATCTCAAAATCATCGTTCCCTTCAGGTAATGATAAAATAGGTGCTGTAGTCAACTTCTTCTTCAGTAAATGAAATGCACTCTCTTGCTCAGAAGTCCATTCGTACTTCTTCCCTTTTTGCGTTAACGCTGTTAATGGTTTAGCTATTCGGGAAAAATCTTGAATAAACCTTTTATAATAACCAGCTAAACCCAAAAATTGGCGTATCTGCGTTGGTGTCTTAGGAGTCTCCCATTTTTCAATGGCCTCAATTTTAGCTGGATCAACCTGAATTCCTTTGCTACTAACAACGTGGCCAAGAAATTGCACTTCTTTCAACCAAAATGCACACTTAGAAAATTTGGCGTATAACTGTTCTTTTCTTAACAATTCTAATACCAACCTTAAATGCTGCTCATGCTCTTGCTCACTCTTAGAATAGATAAGAATATCGTCAATGAAAACGATAACAAACTTATCTAAATACGGACTACAAACTCGATTCATGAGGTCCATGAATACAGCTGGCGCATTAGTCAACCCAAACGGCATGACCAAAAATTCATAATGACCGTAGCGTGTCCGAAAAGCAGTTTTCGGAATATCTTCTTCTTTGACGCGTAGTTGATGATAGCCCGACCTTAGGTCGATTTTCGAGTAAACACATGATCCTTGCAATTGATCAAATAAGTCATCAATTCTCGGTAGTGGATACCGATTCTTGATAGTTAACTTATTTATTTCACGATAATCTATACACATTCAGAAAGATCCATCTTTCTTCTTGACGAATAAAATCGGAGCTCCCCACGGTGAAGTGCTCGATCGAATGAAACCACGGTCCAGTAATTCTTGTAACTGGCTTTGTAACTCTTTCATCTCAGATGGTGCAAGTCTATATGGAGCACGAGCCACTGGTGCAGCTCCTGGTACTAGATCTATTTGAAATTCTACAGATCTAAATGGAGGTAATCCTGGCAACTCTTCCGGAAATACTTCAGGAAAATCTCTTGCCACAGGCATGTCGTTGATGCTCTTCACTTTTTCCTTCGTTTCGACTTTATTAACATATGCTAGGATAGCATAGCACCCTTTCTTCAAGCACTTTTGAGCTTTCAAACAACTAATGAGTTTTAGCTTTGAGTTACCCTTCTCTCCATAAATCATTAATGGCATTCTATCCTTACGAGGAATGCGAATTGCCTTCTTGGCGCACACAACTTCAGCTCCTATTTTGGACATCCAGTCCATGCCGACTATTACATCAAAACTTCCTAATTCTATGGGTATCAAATCATTCTTAAATGTTTCTCCGGCTAAATTTATTTTACAATCACGGCAAATTTTATCGGCTTTAATTAGTTTACCATTAGCTAACTCAATCATGTACTTAGCATCTAGAGGTAATGATGAAAAATTCAATTTAGCGTGAAAGTCTCTACACACGTAACTTCTATTGGCACCAGTATTAAATATAATAGATGCGGATAAGTTATTAATGGTAAACGTACCCGTAACAAGCTCCGGGTCTTCATACGCCTCTCTAGCATTAATAACAAATGCTCTTCCACGTGCAGATCCATTATTCTTCTCTGGATTCAGGCACTGACTCTTATAATGACCCTGTTTCCCACACCCATAACAAGTAACAGTGGCCAAGGCAGTTCTATTTGCATTGGTGGCAGGAGTCTTGGTACCGTTTGTATTTGTAGCGGGAACCCTACAATCTTCAGCAAGATAACCTTTTCGATTACAATTGTTGCACACCACATTACAATAACCAGAGTGATGTTTGTGGCATCTGTTACATAAAGGATTTCGTCCTTTGTAACCTGAGTTTGAACCGCTACCCGCACCTTGCGTGGTTTCTTGTTTCTTGTTGGATTGTTGATGATTACCTTCCCACTTTCTTTTATTTCCTGATGTCTTGACATCGGTGTTCTTATCCAGAATAATCTGGTCCATCAACTCGTTCGCCATGGTGATAGCTTCATGAATAGTCTTGGGTTTGGATGCTGTAACATTTGTCTTGACCTTTTTAGGCAAACCGTCTTTGTATAGTTCAATCTTCCGTTCTTCGGTTGGTACCAATTCGGGACATAGCAAAGCTAATTCCATGAATCACTGATTGTAGTTGGTGAGTTCAGTACCAACAACTTTCAGGCTTCGTAATTCAGCTTCCAACTTCCTAACCTCGTTCCTTGGACAATATTCGTTGATTAGCATTGTTTTGAATTCTTCCCAAGGAGTATCATAAGCTACATCTCCTCCTACGGCCTTCACATAGTTTTTCCACCACGTGAGTGCACTATCTTGTAGGGTGCATGATGCATACTTGGTCATGTCCTTCTCAATACAACCACTGATTTTAAACACAGACTCAATCTTTTCGATCCACCGGGTTAAACCAACCGGTCCTTCTGTTCCACTGAATGATGAGGGCTTGTAACCTTGAAAAGTTTTGTAAGTGCACCCCACACGAGGATTTGGGTTAACTGCAGCACCTCTTGCAGCCTCGACCCATAACATTCTGTCGTTCACTCGCTGATTGATGAGTTCCTGGATTTCTTGTTCCGTCATTCGTTTCAATCGCGCCATAATCTTCAACAAGAATGAAAAAAAAATAATTATTCACATGGAATATTATAGATGTAGTATGTATTTACAGTACATCGTAGCTTATTAATAATATGAACCAGTTATTATTATAAAAGCCTTTTCTTCTTATTAGCATTTTATAATTATATCTAGGGTAGTACCTACCCGTTAAAGTTCATACTTAATAGCTTAGTACGAAAATCAATTACTACCACCCAAATAATACTTAACCATGGAAAATTATTGCATTTCACACTTCACTATTTTACATATGCTTATCTTACATCAAACATTAAGCAAACCACAGTAGTAATATTATACAAAACATTATATGATCCCATGGTTTAAAACAACAGTGCATCATTTAACCCAAAGCGTTTGTGTTCAAAGAAATCGCTTAAAGGTTACCCTGGTTGTCTCCCTGCGTTTTGGCTGAGGAACCGAAGAACTGGATGTCGAGATAGAACTAATAGGAATAGCGGGAATAGGTGTGGAAGTATCTGGTGGAGTTGGTGTGACAACATTCTCTCTAGACTCGGGATTTGGATTTTCCATTTCAGTAGCCTTTCGTTTCTTTCCTCGTTCGAACTTGTCTTTCGTAATTTCCTGTATTTCTTCCTTCTCAGGATCACTTTCTGGTTCCTCTTCAATTGATTCATCCGGAACTTGTTAGTCTTCCCCAAAGGTGTCGTTTTCATCATCGGATAGGTTAATGACTGGAACACATTCTGAAGATTCTGGTTCGGAGTCGCTGAATGTGATAATAAGTTCTAAGCCAGACATCTATCACATAACAACTAGCACGTTAATACCACATAATATTTACATATTAATTTTTAACCAACAAGGATAAGCAATAGTTTTCGAAATCAAACACGGTCAAAGTCCAGACTCACTAATGCATCCTAACAAACTCGATAAGACACACTAATGCAAATTTTCTGGTTCTCTAAGACCAACGCTCTGATACCACATGTCATAACCCGACCTTAACCATAAGGACGAATACAATAACATATGATTTCATCGCGAGGTATTGACCTCTATATACGACATTTTTCAAAAACTGCATTCGTTTTTACAATACAAACCATAGCTTTTATTACAAATACAAGGTTTAAACAACTTAATAATGATTATCGTTTAGCGATAATCTTAGACTTACAAACTTTACATGTGATAATAACAATACGACTTCCAACATATTTTACATTACAAATCCTCCGATATGCAGTTTTATTTTTGACACAAATATGCATACTCAAGATCTTGCTTAAATTCAACATGTTGCAGCGGAAGCTTTTAGTTATCACCTGAGAATAAACATGCTTAAAACGTCAACATAAAGTTGGTGAGATATAGGTTTAATGCCGGCAGCGTTATAAATATAGACCACAAGATTTCATATATAAACGTTCTAATAAAAATATTCTAAGTTGTTGAGCACTTGATAACCATACTTAACATTTAATCAACATCGCATATTCCCTTTATTATGAAATCTTACTACACCGTACCAAGTGTAGTCACCGAAACGAAGTACTGTGCAACCGTTGAAAACTGGTCGTCCAGTCCGGTTGGGGTTGTCAGGCCCGATAGATCTATCAACAGGATTCGCGTTTACAATACCTCATGTAAATAGTAGTTACCAAGTTACAGGGAAGTATGCCAGTGGTACAACTCAACGTAGAATATATATTTTTACTCACTTGTGTCCATAACGTAAATCATAAAATGCATGTATTCTCATCCCGAAATATTTAGAGTTTAAAAGTGGGACTATATACCCACTTTTGTCTTGAAGGTATTTAACTCGACTTGGTCTCCGATAGATATCACGAACCTAACCATATATATAATATATCAACATATTTTATTTTTAAGTAATCGTTATATATATATATATATATATATATATATATATATATATATATATATATATATATATATATATATATATACTTTTAATACTTTTAATATTTTCTTAGTCCGTAGTTAGCAGTCCGATGTTAGTGGTCCACAATTAGTTGCTTAAATAAAATAAATAAAGACCCCATCGTATTCGTATTGATCAGAATTAATCTCGACCCATGGTACCATGTTGTCAAGTGACGTGTTGCGTACATAAAGTACAGTGTTGTCAAATGACGTGTTGCGAACAATCATGAGGTCTTATGATTAATCTTCTCGTGTTGTTTACGGGTGGTCCTGAAATATATAAAATCAAATCATAAGTAAATATATATTAAATATTATGTTAATTAGCCAAGATATGATTAATCTGATTTTGTCATAATATGATATATTACAGGTCTTGAAGTGTTTTTAAAAATCAAATTAGAAGGATCTATTTAGTTTGCGAACAAGTTTGAAATCACTCAAACTATGTTCTTGTTGTTAAAATTTTACAACACAAAATAAGATAGCTATATAAATATGAATCGAATAAGGTTATGAATAAGGTTACTACCTCAATTTACTTGGAAAAAGCTACTGGAAAAGGTAAGAAAAATCTTGGAATCAAAAGAGTGGTGGAATGGGATTGAAAGATTGGAAGTAATCTCCTTGAAATCGGATGACTATATTGATACGTTCTTGAGTAGGTAAATGAAGAGAGATTGGGGAGTGAATTAACTTGAAAGAAAATTGGAAATGAAATTGTATGTATGTGTGTGCAAAATAGCATGATTATGGGATGGATATACAGGAGATTTAGTTTGTTTTCTTGCACAAAAGTCACACATGAGGTTCAATGGTTGGTTCCCACATGTAACATCATGTCTAGTGGCTGATCATTGAATTTTATTGTTGGTATATACCAATAGTAAATACGTATAGAAGCTGGGTATGATACGGTTACATATACCCTAGATATACTTGTAGAAATTTTGAGGAATCGGAACGAGAATTCAAATATAGACGGGTTTAAAACTGTAAAAGAGGCTCAAAACTGGACTTTTATTTTTGGGTCAAACCGGGCCAAAATAAAAGTTTAAGACATTTTTAATAAAGCAATGTTAGCCCAAAAATTTCGACCCCAGCCAGGGGCTCTGCCCCTTGGACCCCGCCAGGGGTTGCCACCCCTTGGACCCCGCTTATCGGGGGCGCTGCCCCCGAACCCCCATCATAATCAAGATAAGTTCAAACAAGTGTGCACTCCACACTTCTCCAAATTTGTTCGATATTTATCAAGATTATTTTGGTTACAAATTAATCCCATTACACTTAAATCATATTGGTGACATAGATCACCAACACATTATAGATTGTAAGTATATATGTCAAAGAACGTTACATATAGTTATTGTTTTGAAAACTTAAGTTAGTGGTCTCAAAGTATACTTATAACTCATTGTTGTTAGTTCACAATGAAATGTTAAACCATCCTTAAATCATGTTAAATATGTATAGATATGTACATATACATAATCGTATAATTATCGTGTGTTATATAGTTCGTGATATCATCGGTCAAATTGGACGGTCAAAGGTTGTGTGAAACTCTTTTCAAAAACATAAGTCTCAACAGTTTGGATTGCTTATCATGTTGGTAAGGTTTATTTTATGTAAATATTAATCTCATAAGTATAAAACGATCGGAAAAATCCGGGTCGTTACAGTACCTATACTTTTTATATTTAGATTCATAAAATAGAGTTCAATATGAAACCATAACAATTTGATTCACTCAAATCGGATTTAAAACGAAGAAGTTATGGGTAAAATAAGATTGGATATTTTTGATTGTTTTAGCTACGAGAAATATTGTAACAAATCTATACAAATCATATCCTAGCTAACTTATATTGTATTATACATGTATTCTAATATATTATGTAATCTTGGGATACCATAGACACGTATGCAAATGTTTTGACATATCATATCGACCCATGTATATATATTATTTGGAACAACCATAGACACTCTATATGCAGTAATGTTGGAGTTAGCTATACAGGGTTGAGGTTGATTCCAAAAATATATATACTTTGAGTTGTATACACTGGGTCGTGGATTGATTCAAGATAATATATATCGATTTATTTCTGTACATTTAACTGTGGACAACTAGTTGTAGGTTACTAACGAGGACAGCTGACTTAATACACTCAAATCTTTAAAACATAATAAAAATGGTTGTAATTATATTTTAATCATACTTTGATATATATGTACATATTTGTATAGGTTCGTGAATCGATCCGTGGCCAAGTCTTATTTCCGAGGAAGGAAATATCTGTGAAAGTGAGTTATAGTCCCACTTTTAAGATCTAATATTTTTGAGATGAGAATACATGCAGGTTTTATAAATGATTTACAAAATAGACACAAGTACGTGAAACTACATTCTATGGTTGAATTATCGAAATCGAATATGTCCCTTTTTATTAAGTCTGGTAATCTAAGAATTAGGGAACAGACACCCTAATTGACGCGAATCCTAAAGATAGATCTATTGGGCCTAACAAACTTCATCCAAAGTACCGGATGCTTTAGTACTTCGAAATTTATATCATATCCGAAGGGTGTCCCGGAATGATGGGGATATTCTTATATATGCATCTTGTTAATGTCGATTACCAGGTGTTCACCATATGAATGAATTTTATCTCTATGTATGGGATGTATATTGAAATATGAAATCTTGTGGTCTATTATTATGATTTGATAATATATAGGTTAAACCTATAACTCACCAACATTTTTGTTGACATTTTAAGCATGTTTATTCTCAGGTGATTATTAAGAGCTTCCGCTGTTGCATACTAAAATAAGGACAAGATTTGGAGTCCATGCTTGTATGATATTATGTAAAAACTGCATTCAAGAAACTTATTTTTGATGTAATATATTCTTATTGTAAACCATTATGTAATGGTTGTGTGTAAACGGTATATTTTAGATTATCATTATTTGATAATCTACGTAATGCTTTTAAACCTTTATAGATAAAATAAAGGTTATGGTTGTTTTAAAAATGAATGCAGTCTTTGAAAAACGTCTCATATAGAGGTCAAAACCTCGCGACGAAATCAGTTAATATGGAACGTTTATAATCAATATGAACGGGAAATTTCAGTTGGTATCCAAGCATTGGTCTTAGAGAACCAGAAAATTGCATTAGTGTGTCTTACCAAGTTTGTTAGGATGCATTAGTGAGTCTGGGCTTCGACCGTGTTTTTTCTTCAAAAACGATTGCTTAACATTTTTTTTGTTGGAAACTATATATTATTAACATGTAAATATTATGTGATATATTAATCTCTTAACGTGTTTTATATTACGTGATAGATGTCTACCTCTAGTACAAATCCCATCGATTCACCTAATAATAATGAAGAGTCGAATATATTTTGGGAAGATTCACAAATTCCCGAAGAGGAACCGGAAGAGGAGGAACCGGAAGAAGAGGAACCAGAAGAGGAGGAATCGAAAGAGGAGGAACCAGAAGAAGAAGAGGTTCCGGAGGAAGAAATATTGATACCTATAGTAAATTGATTAAATAAAAGAAAATCCTCAACTAACGGACCAAAGTTAATAATGGTCAATGGTGTTTCCGCCGTGGGAGCAAAATATTGGGAAGACTACCAATTTTCTGATGAATCGAATCCCGATGAGGATTCCGATGATGTTATAGAAATTATCTCGACCCAATTTAATAAAGCGAAAGAAAATAATATGGGAAAAGGTATAAAAATAGAGAAACCCGATTCCAACCCCGATGAACTTTATATGTATCGACAACATCCGTATTTCCTAAAATGTAACAATGATCCGGGAACCTCTAAACCACCAGGTTTTTCTAAACCATTATGGAAAACGACGGCTCGTATTAGAGGAACATCATATATTCCTAGAAAATTAGGAAAACGAACCAAGTACGAAGAAGAAGAAACCAGTGATTCAGATTAGAGGGTTGTAATCATGTTGTGTATTATATGTATTGTAGTGTGCTTGTACTTTTATGTTCTATGTAAAAATTGCTTGTATTGTTTGTTATTACGAATCTAATCCTTGTCTATTTTATGGTATAAAAACAAAATGGACGTTAAGGGTAGAAAACCAAATATTTTAGAAGACCTACCAGAGGATATGATTGAGGAAATCTTGTCTAGAGTCGGTCAGAATTCATCAGCACATTTAGTTATGGTGAAATTACCTTGTCAAACATTTAAAAGACTTTCCAAAAATGCCTTAGTTTATAAAAGGCTTTCCTTTGATAGGTGGGGTATATCACATTGGGGAGACTTTTAGTTACGCCGTGTTTTCTTTAAAGCGTTAAATGCGGGGAACCCAAATGCAATTTTACTCTACGGGTTAAGAACCTATTTTGACTCAACATATCCCAACATAGGATTTCGTGAATTAGAAAGAGCTTCTAACATGCAACATAAAGAAGCATGCTATGCTTACGGGTTAGTGATGTTCGCTTCTTACCAAAGTGAGAAAAAGAACATCGGATTGCAGCTTTTAAATAAAACTTTCCCACAAGTGACGAATTCAGTAGTTGGGGTGAGAAACAAGGTTTTTAGATTATTACGGGGCTGTTGGACATTACGAAACCCTCGTCTTTTTGACGACATTACAACATGCTGCCTAGCCAATGGTCATAACGGTTATTTTCCACAAGACCAAGGATGGGAAGTCGTCTTAGTAAAACCAGAATGCATGACTTGTTTCTGGACTTATGAATTACGTGTCTTTATTTCCTTTGCTGAACAACTTGTGTATTAACTAGATTTATCTTCAAAACTGTCATGTATCATAGTGTACTATATTTCATGTTATATGTAATATAGCGAAGTTGTAAGTTTGAAGAATATTTGTATGTGATATATTATTATAATCAGTTTTTCATATGGAATTGTAGTAGTTGAATTGTATATTAGTTACAATATGAATTACGAGATACTATTGACTACTCTTAATATTCTGTATGATTAACTTGTTCCATTTGACTATTTTGAAGGAAATGGCACCGACTACTTGACACACCTTGAATATGAGCGAAGAGGTATTTCGTGCCTTTCTTGCTTCAAACATAGCCGCAGTACAGGCCGCGCTACATACCAACAATAACTCTGAATCTAGCAATACAGCTAACGGCACAAGAAATCGTGTAGGATGCTCCTACAAGGAATTCACTGCCTGCAAACCTTCCGAATTTGATGGGACCGAATGACCAATTGGATTGAAACGGTGGACCGAGAAAGTTGAATCGGTGTTTGCCATAAGTAAGTGTGCTGAAGGAGACAAAGTGAAGTACGCTACGCATACGTTCACAGGTATTGCGTTAACATGGTGGAATACCTATCTAGAGCAAGTGGGACAAGATGCTGCCTACGCGCTACCGTGGTCAACATTCAAGCACTTGATGAACGAGAAGTACCGTCCCAGAACCGAGGTTAATAAGCTCAAGTCAGAACTTAGAGGGTTACGAACACAGGGATTCGATATTACTTCGTACGAAAGATGATTCACAGAATTGTGCCTATTGTGTCCGAGAGCGTTCGAAGATGAGGAAGAGAAGATCGACGCGTTTGTGAAAGGGTTACCGGAGAGAATCCAAGAAGATATAAGTTCACACGAGCCTGCCTCCATACAAAAGGCATGTAGAATGGCTCACAAACTAGTGAACCAGATTGAGGGAAGAATTAAAGAACAGGCGGCCGAAGAGGCCAACGTGAAGCTAGTCAAAAGAAAGTGGGAGGAAAATGGTGATAAGAGTCACCAAAACAACAACTATCCTAACAATCGTAACATCAATCACAACTACACAAACGACATAACAACAATAACAACAACTACAACAATCATCCCAACAACAATAACAACCGCAACAACAACAACAATCAGAAGCAGTTATGCCAAAGGTGTAAAAAGTATCACTCGGGGTTCTACACCAAATTTTGCAACAAGTGTAAAAGAATGGTCATAACGCGGCGAAGTGTGAGGTCTACGAACCAGGATTTAACAGAACGAAAGGAACAAATGGTATCGAAATGAGTAATGGCAGAGCAAGTAGTGTCGGAGCAAGTTATGCCAATGTAGTTTGTTATAAATGTGAAAAACCGGGCTACATTATTAGAAATTGCCCGAACCAGGAGAACACGAATGGATAAGGCCGCGGAAGAGTTTTCAATATTATTGCGGCAGAGGAACAGGAAGACCCGGAGCTTGTTACAGGTACGTTTCTTATTGACAATAAATCTGCTTATGTTTTATTTGATTCGGGTGCGGATAGAAGCTATATGAGTAGAGATTTTTGTGCTAAATTAAGTTGTCCATTGAAGCAGTTGGATAGCAAATTTTTACTCGAATTAGCAACCGGTAAATTAATTTCAGCAGATTATATATGCCAGAATTGAGAAATTAAACTGGGTAGCGAAATATTTAAGATTGATTTGATACCAGTAAAGTTAGGGAGTTTTGATGTAATAGTTGGCATAGACTGGCTGAAGGAGATGAAAGCAGAGATCGTATGTTACAAAAATGCAATTCGCATTGTACGAGAAGAAGGAGAACCCTTAATGGTGTACGGAGAAAAGGGCAACACGAAGCTACATCTTATTAGTAATTTGAAGGCACAAAAACTAATAAGAAAAGGTTGCTATACTGTTCTAGTACACGTCGAGAAAGTATAAACTGAAGAAAAGAGCATCAATGATGTTCCTGTCGCAAAAGAATTTCCCGATGTATTTCTGAAAGAATTACCGGGACTACCTCCACATTGATCTGTTGAATTTCAAATAGATCTTGTACCAGGAGCTGTACCAATAGCTCGTGCTCCTTACAGACTCGCAACCAGTGAGATGAAAGAACTGCAAAGCCAACTGCAAGAACTATTAGAACGTGGTTTCATTCGACCAAGCACATCACCATGGGGAGCTCCTGTTTTGTTTGTGAAGAAGAAGGATGGTACATTTAGGTTGTGTATTGACTACAGAGAGTTGAATAAACTTACCATCAAAAACCGTTATCCACTGCCTAGAATTGACGACTTATTTGATCAACTACAAGGCTCGTCGGTTTATTCGAAAATCGATTTACGTTCTGGATATCATCAAATGCGAGTAAAGGAGGATGATATTCCAAAAACTGCTTTTAGGATGCGTTATGGTCATTACGAGTTTATGGTTATGCCGTTTGGATTGACTAACGCACCAGCTGTGTTCATGGATCTTATGAACCGAGTGTGTGGGCCATATCTTGACAAGTTTGTCATTATTTTCATCGATGACATACTTATTTACTCAAAGAATGATCAAGGGCAAGAAGAACATTTGAGAAAAGTGCTAGAAGTACTGAGGAAAGAAAAACTGTACGCTAAATTTTCAAAGTGTGCATTTTGGTTGGAAGAAGTTCAATTTCTCGGTCACATAGTGAACAAAGAAGGTATCCAGGTGGACCCGGCAAAGATCGAAACCGTTGAAAAGTGGGAAACCCCAAAAACTTCGAAGCATATACGTCAATTTTTAGGATTGGCTGGTTACTACAGAAGATTCATCCAAGATTTCTCCAAAATAGCAAAACCCTTGACCGCATTAACGCATAGAGGGAATAAATTTGAATGGAAGGATGAACAAGAGAAGGCGTTTCAGTTATTGAAGAAAAAGCTAACTACGGCACCTATGTTATCATTGCCTGAAGGGAATGATGATTTTGTGATTTATTGTGACGCATCAAAGCAAGGTCTCGGTTGTGTATTAATGCAACGAACGAAGGTGATTGCTTATGCGTCTAGACAATTGAAGATTCATGAGCAAAATTATACTACTCACGATTTGGAATTGGGTGCTGTTGTTTTTGCATTAAAGACTTGGAGGCATTATTTATATGGGGTCAAAAGTATTATATATACCGACCACAAAAGTCTCCAACATATATTTAATCAGAAGCAACTAAATATGAGACAACGCAGGTGGATTGAACTGTTGAATGATTATGATTTTGAGATTCGATACCACCCGGGGAAGGCGAATGTGGTAGCCGATGCTTTGAGTAGAAAGGACAGAGAACCTATACGGGTAAAAGCTATGAATATAATTATTCGTACTAACCTTACTACTCAAATAAAGGAGGCGCAACATGGGGTTGTAAAAGAAGGAAAGTTGAAGAATGAGATACCCAAAGGATCAGAGAAACATCTTAATATTCGGGAAGACGAAACCCGATATAGGGCTGATAGAATTTGGGTACCAAGGTTTGGAGATGTGAGAGAAATGGTACTTAAAGAAGCACATAAAACCAGATATACAATACATCCCGGAGTGGGGAAGATGTATAAAGATCTCAAGAAAAACTTTTGGTGGCCGGGTATGAAAGCCGATATTGCTAAATATGTAGGAGAATGTTTGACGTGTTCTAAGGTCAAAGCTGAACATCAGAAACCATAAGGTCTACTACAACAACCTGAAATCCCGAAATGGAAATGGGAAAACATTACCATGGATTTCATTACTAAATTGCGAAGGACTGCAAGTGGTTATGATACTATTTGGGTAATAGTTGATCGTCTCACCAAGTCAGCACACTTCCTGCCAATAAGAGAAGATGACAAAATGGAGAAGTTGGCGCGATTGTATTTGAAGGAGGTTGTCTCCAGACATGGAATACCCGTCTCTATTATCTCTGATAGGGATGGTAGATTTTTTTCAAGGTTCTGGTAGACAGTACAGCAAGCATTAGGATCTCGTCTAGACATGAGTACTGCCTATCATCCACAAACTGATGGGCAGAGTGAAAGGATGATACAAACTCTTGAAGACATGCTACGAGCATGTGTTATTGATTTCGGAAACAGTTGGGATCGACATCTACCGTTAGCAGAATTTTCCTACAACAATAGCTACCATTCAAGCATTGAGATGGCGCCGTTTGAAGCACTTTATGGTAGAAAGTGCAGGTCTCTGATTTGTTGGAGTGAAGTGGGGGATACACAGATTACGGGTCCGGAGATAATACAAGAAACTACTGAGAAGATCATCCAAATTCAACAACGATTGAAAACTGCCCAAAGTCGACAAAAGAGCTACGCTGACATTAAAAGAAAAGATATAGAATTTGAAATTGGCGAGATGGTCATGCTTAAAGTTTCACCTTGGAAAGGCGTTGTTCGATTTGGTAAACGAGAGAAACTAAATCCAAGGTATATTGGACCATTCAAGATTATTGAACGTGTCGGACTAGTAGCTTACCGACTTGAGTTACCCCAACAACTCGCAGCTGTACATAACACTTTTCACGTCTCAAATTTGAAGAAATGTTTTGCTAAAGAAGATCTCACTATTCTGTTAGACGAAATTCAAATCAACGAAAAACTTTAATTCATTGAAGAACCCGTCGAAATAATGGATCGTGAGGTTAAAAGACTTAAGCAAAACAAGATACCAATTGTTAAGGTTCGATGGAATGCTCGTAGAGGACCTGAGTTCATCTGGGAGCGTGAAGATCAGATGAAAAAGAAATACCCACACCTATTTCCAGAAGATTCGTCAACACCTTCTACAACTTAAAATTTCAGGACGAAATTTATTTAACGGGTAGGTACTGTAGTGACCCGAAATTTTCCATGATTATATATTAAATGAAAACTATATTTGCATAATTAAATATTTCCAACATGTTAAGCAATCAAACTTGTTAAGACTTGATTAATTGAAATAAGTTTCATATAGACAATTGATCACCCAAGTTGACCGGTGATTCACGAACGTTAAAACTTGTAAAAACTATATGATGATGATATATATATATATATATATATATATATATATATATATATATATATATATATATATATATATATATATATATATATATAATTAACAAGATAGTATGATAAGTAAGTATCTCATTAGGTATTTTAACAATGAGTTATATACATTAAATTGAGTTTATTGAATTAAGAAACTCGAAACGATATATATGACGATTATCGTTATAACAACGTTTTACTAAATACATACGAATCATATTAAGATATTGATACACTATGTTTAAAAATGATAAATGATTAGTAAACATGTCATTAAGTGTATTAACAATGAACTACATATGTAAAAACAAGACTACTAACTTAATGATTTCGAAACGAGACATATATGTAACGATTATCGTTGTAACAACATTTAACTGTATATATATCATACTAAGATATATTAATATATCATAATATCATGATAATGTAATAATTTAACATGTCTTTAGATATAATAAACAATGGGTGAACAACATTTAACAAGATCGTTAACCTAAAGTTTTCAAAACAACATTTACATGTAACGACTAACGATGACTTAACGACTCAGTTAAAATTTATATACATGTAGTGTTTTAACATGTATTCATAAACTTTTGAAAGACTTCAAGACACTTATCAAAATACTTCTACTTAACAAAAATGCTTACAATTACATCCTCGTTCAGTTTCATCAACAATTCTACTCGTATGCACCCGTATTCGTACTCGTACAATACACAGCTTTTAGATGTATGTACTATTGGTATATACACTCCAATGATCAACTCTTAGCAGCCCATGTGAGTCACCTAACAAATGTGGGAATCATCATTTGGCAACTAGCATGAAATATCTCATAAAATTACAAAAATATTAGTAATCATTCATGACTTATTTACATGTAAACAAAATTACACATCCTTTATATCTAATCCATATACCAACGACCAAAAACACCTACAAACACTTTCATTCTTCAATTTTCTTCATCTAATTGCTCTCTCTCAAGTTCCATCTTCAAGTTCTAAGTGTTCTTCATAAATTCCATAAGTATAGTTTCATAAAAATCAAGAATACTTCCAAGTTTGCAAGTCTACTTCCAAGCTTTCTAATCCATTCCAAGTAATCATCTAAGATCAAGGAACCTTTTTTATTTACAGTAAGTTATCTTTCTAATTCAAGGTAATATTCATATTCAAACTTTGATTCAATTTCTACAACTATAACAATCTTATTTCGAGTGAAAATCTTACTTGAACTGTTTTCGTGTCATGATTCTGCTTCAAGAACTTTCAAGCCATCCAAGGATCCTTTGAAGCTAGATCCATTTTTCTCATTTCCAGTAGTTTTATCCAGAAAACTTGAGGTAGTAATGATGTTCATAACATCATTCGATTCATACATATAAAGCTATCTTATTCGAAGGTTTAAACTTGTAATCACTAGAACATAGTTTAGTTAATTCTAAACTTGTTCGCAAACAAAAGTTAATCCTTCTAACTTGACTTTTAAACTCAACTAAACACATGTTCTATATCCATATGATATGCTAACTTAATGATTTAAAACCTGGAAACACGATGAACACCATAAAATTGGATATAAGCCGTCGTAGTGAAACCGGGGGCTATTTTGGTTTGGATAATTAAAAACTATGATAAACTTTTATTTAAAAGTTGTTCTTCTGGGAAAATGATTTTTCATATGAACATGAAACTATATCCAAAAATCTTGGTTAAACTCAAAGTGAAAGTATGTTTTTCAAAATGGTCATCAAGATGTCGTTCTTTCGACGGAAATGACTACCTCTTTAGTAATTGACATGTAACTAAAATTTCCAACTATAAACCTATACTTTTTATGTTTAGATTCATATAATAGAGTTCGATATGAAACCATAGCAATTTGATTCACTCAAATCGGATTTAAAATGAAGAAGTTATGGGTAAAACAAGATCGGATATTTTTTGATTGTTTTAGCTACGGGAAATATTGTAACAAATCTATACAAATCATATCCTAGCTAACTTATATTGTATTATACATGTATTCTAATATATTATGTAATCTTGGGATACTATAGACATGTGTGTAAATGTTTTGACATATCATATCTACCCATGTATATATATTATTTGGAACAACCATAGACACTCTATATGCAGTAATGTTGGAGTTAGCTATACATGGTTGAGGTTGATTCCAAATATATATATACTTTGAATTGTGATCTAGCCTGAGACGTGTATACATTGGGTCGTGGATTGATTCAAGATAATATATATCGATTTATTTTTGTACATTTAACTATGGACAACTAGTTGTAGGTTAATAACGAGGAGAGCTGACTTAATACACTCAAATCTTTAAAACATAATAAAAATGGTTGTAATTATATTTTGATCATACTTTGATATATATGTACATATTTGTATAGGTTCGTGAATCAATCCGTGGCCAAGTCTTATTTCCGAGGAAGGAAATATCTGTGAAAGTGAGTTATAGTCCCACTTTTAAGATCTAATATTTTTGGAATGAGAATACATGCAGGTTTTATAAATGATTACAAAAAAGACACAAGTACGTGAAACTACATTCTATGGTTGAATTATCGAAATCGAATATGCCCCTTTTTATTAAGTCTGGTAATCTAAGAATTAGGGAACAGACACCCTAATTGGCGCGAATCCTAAAGATAGATCTATTGGGCCTAACAAACCCCATCCAAAGTACTGGATGCTTTAGTACTTCAAAATTTATATCATATCCGAAGGGTGTCCCGGAATGATGGGGATATTCTTATATATGCATCTTGTTAATGTCGATTACCAAGTGTTCACCATATGAATGAATTTTATCTCTATGTATGGGATGTATATTGAAATATGAAATCTTGTGGTCTATTATTATGATTTGATAATATATAGGTTAAACCTATAACTCACCAACATTTTTGTTGACGTTTTAAGCATGTTTATTCTCAGGTGATTATTAAGAGCTTCCGCTGTTGCATACTAAAATAAAGACAAGATTTGGAGTCCATGCTTATATGATATTATGTAAAAACTGCATTCAAGAAACTTATTTTTGATGTAATATATTCTTATTGTTAACCATTATGTAATGGTCGTGTGTAAACTGTATATTTTAGATTATCATTATTTGATAATCTACGTAATACTTTTAAACCTTTATAGATAAAATAAAGGTTATGGTTGTTTTAAAAATGAATGCAATCTTTGAAAAACGTCTCATATAGAGGTCAAAACCTCGCGACGAAATCAATTAATATGGAACGTTTATAATCAATATGAATGGGACATTTCATCATATATATGGATATATATATATATAGCTAACATGATATTATGATAAGTAAACATATCATTAAGTATATTAACAATGAACTACATATGTAAAAACAAGACTACTAACTTAAGGTTTTCGAAACGAGGCATATATGTAACGATTATCGTTGTAACGACATTTAATGTATATATATCATATTAGGATATATTAATACATCATGATATCATGATAATGTAATAATTTAACATCTCATTAGATATAATAAATAATGGGTTAACAACATTTAACAAGATCGTTAACTTAAAGGTTTCAAAACAACACTTACATGTAACGACTAACGATGACTTAACGACTCAGTTAAAATGTATATACATATAGTATTTTAATATGTATTCATACACTTTTGAAAGACTTCAAGACACTTATCAAAGTACTTCTACTTAACAAAAATGCTTACAATTACATCCTCATTCATTTTCATCAACAATTCTACTCGTATGCACTCGTATTTGTACTCGTACAATACTTAGCTTCTAAATGTATTTACTATTGGTATATACACTCCAATGATCAGCTCTTAGCAGCCCATGTGAGTCATCTAACCATGTGGGAACCATCATTTAACATATAGCATGAAATATCTCACAAATTTACAAACTAATGGAGACTATAATGCCATCCTACTTTCATGTGAAGTTAGACACACACAAACACTTTCATTTTGCAACTTACATGCATCAAACTACTCTCTATCAAGTGTTCTTCCTTTGTTCTAAGTGTTCTTCATCATCTTCACAAAATCTAGCTCAATCTAGTTCATAAATCCATACATAAACCAAGTTATAAAACAACTACTCAAGAACACACCAACAACACATCCAAGTTTGCTAACTTACTTCCAATCTTGCAAATCCACTTTGAGTGATCATACAATCTTGCAAATCCACTTTCGAGTGGAAATCTTACTTGAACTTGTTTTCGTGTCATGATTTTGCTTCAAGAACTTTCAAGCCATCCAAGGATCCTTTGAAGCTCGATCTATTTTTCTTATTTCCAGTAGGTTTATCCACAAAACCTGAGATAGTAATGATGTTCATAACATCATTCGATTCATATATATAAAACTACCTTATTCGAAGGTTTAAACTTGTAATCACTAGAACATAGTTTAGTTAATTCTAAACTTGTTCGCAAACAAAAGTTAATCCTTCTAACTTGACTTTTAAAATTAACTAGACACATGTTCTATATCTATATGATATGCTAACTTAATGATTTAAAACCTGAAAACAAGAAAAACACCGTAAAACCGGATATACGCCGTCGTAGTAACACCGCGGGCTGTTTTGGGTTAGTTAATTAAAAACTATGATAAACTTTGATTTAAAAGTTGTTCTTCTGGGAAAATGATTTTTCTTATAACATGAAACTATTTCCAAAAATCATGGTTAAACTCAAAGTGGAAGTATGTTTTCCAAAATGGTCATCTAGACGTCGTTCTTTTGACTGAAATGACTACCTTTACAACAATGACTTGTTACCTGTATTTCCGACTATAAACTTATACTTTTTCTGTTTAGATTCATAAACTTAAGTTCAATATGAAACCATAGCAACTTGAATCACTCAAAACGGATTTAAAACGAAGAAGTTATGGGTAAAACAAGATTGGATAATTTTTTCTTGTTGTAGCTACGTGAAAATTGGTAACAAATCTATATTAATCATATCCTAGCCAACTCATATTGTATTATACATGTATTCTAATATATTATGTAATCTTGGGATACCATAGACACGAATACAATGTTTTGACATATCATATCGACCCATCTATATATATATATTTCAGAATAACCATAGACACTCTATATGCAGTAATGTTGGAGTTAGCTATACAGTGTTGAGGTTGATTCCAAAATATTATATATACTTTGAGTTGTGATCTAGTCTGAGGTTTGTATACACGAGGCCGTGGATTAATTCGAGATAATATATATTGCTTTATTTATGTACATCTAACTGTGGACAACTAGTTGCAGGTTACTAACGAGGACAGCTGACTTAATAAACTTAAAACATTAAAACGTATTAAAAATGTTGTAAATATATTTTTGAACATACTTTGATATATATGTACATATTTGTTATAGGTTCGTGAATTGACCAGTGGCCAAGTCTTACTTCCCGACGAAGTAAAAATCTGTGTAAGTGAGTTATAGTCCCATTTTTAAAATCTAATATTTTGGGATGAGAATACATGCAATTTTATAAATGTTTTACGAAATAGACACATGTAAATGAAACTACATTATATGGGTGAATGATCGAAGCCGAATACGCCCCTTTTAAGCTTGGTAGCCTAAGAATTTGGGAACAGACCCCCAAATTGACGTGAATCCTAAAGATAGATCTATCGGGCCCAACAAGCCCCATTCTGGAATTTGGAATGCTTTAGTACTTCGATTTTATCATGTCCGATGGGTGTCCCGGAATGATGGGGATATTCTATATGCATCTTGTTAATGTCGGTTACCAGGTGTTCACCATATGAATGATTTTTATCTCTATGTATAGGATGTATATTGAAATATGAAATCTTGTGGTCTATTATTATGATTTGATAATATAAAGGTTAAACCTATAACTCACCAACTTTTTTGTTGACGTTTTAAGCATGTTTATTCTCAGGTGATTATTAACAGCTTCCGCCGTTGCATACTAAAATAAGGACAAGATTTGGAGTCCATGCTTGTATGATATTGTGTAAAAACTGCATTCAAGAAACTTATTTTTTTGATGTAATATATTCTTATTGTAAACCATTATGTAATGGTCGTGTGTAAACGGTATATTTTAGATTATCATAATTTGATAATCTACGTAATATTTTTTTTTAAACCTTTATCGATAAAATAAAGGTTATGGTTGTTTTAAAAATGAATGCAGTCTTTGAAAAAGGTCTCATATAGAGGTCAAAACCTTGCAACGAAACCAATTAATATGGAACGTTTATAATCAATATGAACGGGACATTTCATCTCTAAATATAAATTTAAAACTATTACCTCCTCTCCCGATAGCTGATTCTGACGCCTTGCGGCCTAACGACTCTGCATAAATAAAACCGTCTGTTTCGATCATATCAGGAGTGAGTGAGTTTTTGGCACCGCTGCCGGGGAACTGGTATCAGATAATACTACTTTTATCAAACCTATTTGCAAGCATTTAGTGGTGTCTAAGAAAGACAATTATACACGGACTTGGTTGTTGGATTTTCTGAATAGTCTCCAATTATATTGGAACCAAAAGGATCCTGCCTCTCCGTAGTCGGCCTAGCCACTTGGTTTGCTAAATAGTTGGTGCGAAACTCTGTTATCAAAATACCAGGGAATTAGTAACAAGAACCAAAAACCTAATTAAACCTAGGATAATTGAGTTGACCCGTCCTAATCCATCTGGACGAAGTCTTCAACTGTTGGTCCCATTGCGAGGTACTGACCTAAATATGCCATGAACGACTCCATGTAATATCTTTAAAATGAGCAAATGCACAGCGGAAGATTTCTTTAATACCTGAGAATAAACCTGCTAAAAAGTGTCAACCAAAAGGTTGGTGAGTTCATAGGTTTATCATAAACAATGATTTCAGTAATAGTAATAGACCACAAAATTTCAGTTTCCATAAATATCCTTACACCGCAGTGTAATAAAAAAACATTCTACAACTATGGGCACTCTGTAACAAGCCTTAACAACAATAATAATGAATACCCCTGATGTATATAGTGCTCCCAATCAAGTGCGATAATAACCTCGAAGTACTAAACATCCGTTGACTGCTAGTGCGACTAGCCCAGATGGGGTTGTCAAACCCGATAGATCTATCAATAGGATTCACGCCTACCAGTTCATAAACCAATAGATTACATTACCAAGCTAGGGGAATATTTGTGATTCTAACCCACGTAGAATTAAGTTTAGTACTTGTGTCTATTTTGTAAAACAGTCATAAAACATTACATGTATTCTCAGCCCAAAAATATAGATTGCAAAAGCAATTAAAAAGGGAGCTATTAAAACTCACGATACTGTATTTCGTAGTAAATGTGTATACGACGGCACTGAACAAGTGCAGAGTTGACCTCGGATTCACGAACCTATATCAGTTATATATATATATATATATATATATATATATATATATATATATATATATATATATATATATATATATATATATATATATATATATATATATATATATATATATATATATATATATTAAAACATGTAATCGTAATTGAATAATTTTACATATTATAACTTATATTATATATTATATATATTTAATTTGTATATATGTATTTAAAATGATAAATATTTATATAGTTATATTAATATATATTTGGTTAGTATTATATTAAAAATACCTAATTTTTTATATATGAATATTCGTATAAAAATTGTTAATATGGTTAATACATACTTATATGTAATATTACTTATAAATACGTTTTTATATACATAATATTTATTTAGTAAAATAATATTAATATTGGTAATCAAAAGTTGTATTTGATTATAATGGTAATATTAATAATAAAAATACTGATAATAATGATAATTATAACAATAATAATAGTAGTAATAATAATAATGATACTAGTAGTAAAAATGATAATAATAATAATAATATAGTTTTAATAATAACAAAATGATAATTTTTGTAAAAATGATAATAATGACAATAATATTTAATAATAACAATACTAATAATGATAATCATATTAATAATTATAATAATGATAATATTAATAATAATACTTATGTAAGAATAATAATAATAATAATACTAATAATTACAAAATGATATTAATACTAATATAAATGATGATGCTAATAATAATAATAATAATAATAATAATAATAATAATAATAATAATAATAATAATAATAATAATAATAATAATAATAATAATAATAATAATAATAATAATAATAATAAATAAAACTACCTTAAGAGCTTTTCTAAAAAAAAAAAAAATGCCACAGACCGAGCTCGAACCCGAGACCTCTCGCTAAACACAAAACACCCCACACCACTCTACTGCTGACTGCTTTTCTGATTAAAACCCCACTTAATTATATATAACCCGTAATACGTTTGTTTCTATTTCTTCTTCATCATCACTTAATCCAATTTGGCAGAATCAATTCAATAGCAATGAAGTTGATTTAAGGCTTGTAATTCACACCAGAACGAACTTAATAGGTATGTTTTTAATCAAAAGAAATCAAATTTTTTTAAAAAATAGCAGCAGCAGGTATGAAGAACACTCAAAATCAAATTCGAAATTTTAAGCTGCTTTAGACCACAATTTCTAAATGAAATAATTTCCAAATCATTCCTTGAAACTTTCTGGATCATTAATTAAACTAGAAACATCAAAACAAACTCAAATTTCTCGATGAACAAAAGTTTAACTTTTAAAAATCGAAACTTTGACTCAAAAATTCGTGTTTGATAGAAGGAATTGGGATTTGAGATTTTGCAGATAGATTTGAGTAAAGGATTTTTTAACATAACTGCATTATTACTTTTTGGAATTAAACTCGAATTCGAAGTTTTTGAAAAATGAAGCAAGAACAGAGATATCGAGCTATTGATGGCTTTTTCAGTTTATTTTTTAATTTTTTTTGCAAATTGCAGTAATGGGTAACATCATTTATAGGTAGTAATCGAATAATTAAAGCTTGTTAAAGATGATATGATTGATTTTTTTTATAGCAAATGAGTGTCGACTGGAATGACGATCAAGAACAAAAATAAAAAAAAATAAAAGTGGGATATAAAAATATAAAGCTCGATCACTAATACCTAATACCTAACTGCTTTATTTTATAAAATATATAAAAATTAAAAGTAGATATGGACATATACCAAATTTTGAAATCATCTGCATCATCATTTTTTTTATTTTTTATTTTTTATTAATAATTAATAAATATATTAATTATAATAATAATAATAATAATAATAATTATATTAATAATAATAATACTTTTAATATTATTAATAATACAAAAATAATAATATTAATATCAAGTATAATGATTATGATGTTATTAATGATATTAATAATAAAAATAATATTGATAAAGATAATAATAATAATTTTTATTAATTTTAGTGATAGTGATAATACTAATAATATTAATGATAATAATAATTATTAATAATAATAATATTAATAATATTAATAATATTGAGAGTAATAATACTTGTAAATGATGATAAATAATAATAATAATATTAATATAACAAATTAATATTAATACATAATTATTTACAAATAATGGTTCGTGAATCGTCAGAATTAGTCGAGCTTAAATGAATTTTTAAAAACAGTTCAAAAATTTTGAGGCTCAGTTTAACAGACTTAGCTTATCGTCTCAGAATTATTAAATCATATAGAGATTTGGTTCAAAATAAGTCAAAATTTTAAGGGTCATGACAATAACCTTAGATTACCTTAGATTACCTAAGATTGCCTTAGATTAATTTTAGACTTAATTAGGAGCTTAGCTTATCTATTTAAAATTTAAAACAAAAGGGCATACTCAGTGTATGACCCAAACCCGATCTAGACCAGGGCCGTTGTTATTCGTACATGATCTAGACGCAATAATCTCTAGAGTACGCAAAGAAGAACGAATCAGAAATCGAATCGTGTTACACGTTACTCTAGCAGAAAACACCAAACCCTCGATTGAAGGTCGAGGAGGACCAATCAGATTCCCAGAGATTCAAGGACACTCGTTCGAGTTAAAACATCATATTATACAGCTCATCCAAAATGGCTGTCAATTCCATGGATTACCGAATGATGATCCTAACTCTCACCTTGATAAATTCATACCTCTTTCGAACTCCTACAAACAGCTAGGGATAGGACACGATATATGCCAGCTATACTTGTTCCCCTATTCTCTTACTCATCATGCACAAACATGGTTTGAAGGATTGGAAAAAGATTCCATCACGTCATGGACGGAGATGGCCACTAAATTCCTAACCAAATATTTCCCTCCTTCTAAACAAACCAAGCTTAAGAATGACATCATCAACTTCAAATAAAGTTATGATGAATCTCTTTACACCGCATGTGAGCGATTTAAAACCCTGCTGATGAAATGCCCTAATCACCAGTTAGAACGGTCAGCCCAAATCTGTACCTTCTACAATGGTCTTATGGTAAATCATAGGACAACAATCGATGCAGCAGCTTAGAAAATCTGATGAACCAAACTGCAGATGAAGCATGGGAGTTGCTCGAGAACATGACAATGCATCATCATGACTGGAACAGTGGTGAAACAACTTCATCATCTGCTCCACTCTACGCACTTAATAATTAAACGGAGGCCATCAAATCTCTTACGGACAAGATGGAGTCTCTTGCCAAACAACTCGGAGAATTGAAGACACAACCGCAACAAGTTAACCAGGTACAGGCCTGTGTTAATTGTACCAACCCGCAACCCACTGAAGAAAATCAAGTTGAGTACGAAAATCCTGACGGTTCAGTCTGTTACGCTCAATACCCACCTCATCAATCAAATCCCGGATTCAATCAACAACCTAAGGTTAACCAATTTCAAAGAAATAACCAGCCTTTCTGCTATCGTTACCCACCTTATCGACCCAAACAATCTCAATTGACCTACAATCAACCACTTCTACTCATTGGTCCACCAGCTGAGGAAAATTCCCCAACCACCCAAATTACGAAAGTAACCAACCCTAATCTCGGGACTGATGATTAGTTGACTAAGTTCATTCAAGGACAACAACAGCTAAATCAGAGAACTGCATCTAGATAAGACCAGACAGAGATACTCATGCGAAACCAATTGGCTCTGCTCAAAAGTCTAGAAACGCAGCTCGGACAGTTATCATAACACCTTGAAACTCGACCACAAGGAAGATTACCTTGTAATACTATCCAAAATCCCCACATAGAGGAAGCGAAGCAAATGTATTCCATAATCTCAAGGGAAGAACAACGGAGAAGGTCAACTAGGCTCAAGAACAAATCAACATATACTCAGAAGCTGCCCACTCAAACTCCAGTTTGTGTACCTTACCCAGGAAAGCTACAGGAAGAACCATCCAAGCTTGATACCTACAAACTTGATGGGAGATTCCTAGACACCATGTCCAAAGTTCCCAACCAGAAGAGATACATTCGAAGGATTCTCTCTACAAAGGAAAGGATACCAGACTCCAACAAAATTCCACTGAGTGAAGAATGCTCAGAATTACTCAGAGACTCTCTACCGCAAAAGCTAGGAGATACGGGACGATTCATTTTCTCGTGTTTAATCTACCAATCTGGAACCATTCATGCGCTAGCAGATTTAGGAGCGAGTATTAACCTAATCCCCTATTCTCTCGACAAGAGATTAGAGTTAGGAAACTTGTCACCAACTAAAATGACAATCTAACTTGCCGATCACACAATTCGATATTCTAAGGGCATAGTTAAGAACGTCTTGGTGAAAGTAGACAAATTTTTGTATCCTACGGATTTCGTAGTGATGGACATTAAGGAAGACCTTCACACGCCGATAGTGTTAGGGAGACCTTTTATGAACATGGCTAGGACTGTCATTGATGTGTAAAATCAAACTTTAATCTTGCGATCACATGTGGAGACCGTTACCTTCAAAATTGACCGACCTACCGATCTTTCTGGACATGCAGTGATGTTTGCTATTTCCACTGGACAGATCACTTTCGATGATGAGTCTCCACCACCAGCCGATGATATCGAGATGGGTGTCGAATCACAGTCTACTGACGACCTAGAAATGGAAGAAGAAGATCCCAGCGAAGATAAAGAGGAAGAGGAAGAAGCTGAGCAGGAAGAGGAAATGAGAGACGTAGAAGAAACTGCGATAGTACCCGCTCCAAGCTTGGAAGCCAATCATAATCTTCATGAAGAATTAATGAGGCTAGAGATGGAGGATCACAGTTTAATTATTCATTTCAAGAGAAAAAAAACTGCTAAGGCTAATGTTAAAGATATAGAGATTGACCCTGCGAGTGTCGAAATGAAGCTCCAGAATACTGAAGAAGCCCGTTCATCAGATGAATCCTCAAAAGAAAACTATACTAATGATGACGAGGAAGAGCAACATGAAGACATTCTGGATGATTCATATTCTCCACCCGAACAAGATCGGGAGGAGCCGTACTTTTCTTCAGATCGGATTCCGGTCATATCTAATCACACCGACATGATAACCTTCATCAATGACACCGATAAATTTGAAGATATTCTCGAAGCCATCCATAAATCGACAATTGATTTTACGCCACGCTTAAATGAACGGATCAAGGCTATCGAAGATGAATATAACCTCTATCTACAGAAAGAAGATGATAATGTTGAAATCTTAGAAGGGCGCATTCAAGACTTCATCAATACCCTTCACGATCATATCTACCATGAAGAAAGGCAACGAGAGCACAATTCAATGGTTCGCAATATTCTCGAGACAAGATTTTATCGAGATCAGAAGATCATTTACTCTAAGGTTTACAACGCCTTAGCCAGATCTGCACTTCTGTTCTCAGCAAACCAACGAGCACTACTGACTCTCATCCGGAAGCACATGGATCTTTCCACCGGGCGTCCAAATTATCACTCTGATTTGCAAATGATCGCATATATTTACAGCCTCTTCATTCTCTTAGAAAAAGATAATTTCAAAAGCACACCAGACATGCTAGTGATTTACGTAACAATTGATCACCATGCTAATCTGATTATCAAGGAATTACGAGACGTAGTAGCAGAAGAAGGAAGACGCAACAATCCGTTCTCGCATATAGAACCATATCGAGTCAACGTTGCCACCTATGTTACGAAGCAGATAACACGTATCTTCCATGAATCTACGGATCCTAGTTTCGCATTGAAAGCTGGATGTCGGGAGATATATTCCAAGATGGTGACATTAATGCTTGGGTCAGGGCTGCTTTTCATTTCTTTTCAGTTTTGCCTCTTGACAAATTTGTGCAAAGCTACAGACTCCTACTGTGGAGATCACCGTTCAGAAGATTTTGAGATATTGAAGATACAATTTCTGACGCTATTTGAAGACCTAAGAAATGAGCATCCTGTCAGAGAAATAATCACCACCATCACTGCCTCGATGATTGATATTCATGGATCAATCAGCAGAGCCGTAGATCATATTCTCATCGGATTTCAAGATCTTTCATGAGCCAAAACTGCACATTATCTCTCCTTCAGAAGATCTTCAAGAGAAGTACCGGATCTGCTACCACTCTTGATCTGGCACTTTCTCCGAATTTATCCACCAAGACTCCATTCCCTCGAGGAGACGACGATTACAACTACCAGAGGGGAATTTCTGCTTTTTAGGCATCACAATGGTCAAGCCAATGACCTTAAAGAAAAGCACTTCTCTGGAGGCAGCCCGTGCAATAAAGTAGAGTAGAAGAATAAAGTATGACAAATGAGCCGATCAATAAAGGACGTAACTTCAAAGATTGCTGAAATAACCTGTCTTCACAAGCCAGCCAGTTTCTCCATAAGCAACCACGACCATCCGCTGGGGTACTCCTTTCTCCTCGTTACTAGCTCAAATTTTTAATTATGCTACATCCTAGCTTATCACTAAGTGTGGGATTCCAACCCAAATAAACACTAGACAAATATTCCAAAAATCTTTAACTAAAACTCCTAAGTGTGAGATTGATAGTGCTCTAAATGAACATATATTTAGTATCAATATCCTTCTAATATGTAAAGCTTTTAGTTGTAATCGTTCTATTTTTATGTAATATTCGTTTAAATAAATAAGTACGAAGATAAAAGAAGAAAATGATGATTTGAAGACGCAAATGACAAAAAAGCTCAAATGTACAAGATATAATTCAAGTGGTTCAATTTATTGATGAGAAACGTCTAAAAATTACAAGAGTACAAGCTGCGAAATGCAAAGTTCAAGATATCTAATCGTACAAAAAGACGTTCGAAAATTCGAAACCGGGACATAAACTGAGCATCAACGCGCGATTCATCAAATCTAAAATTACAAGTCAACTATGCACAAGAATATAATATAATATATATAATTATATAAAATTATATATATTATATATATTTAAATATCATGTCGATAAGCTAGTGTCCAAAGCATTGTGAGCTGGAACTCTACTCCATGTGATCGCATGGAAATAACAAAGGGGAGCCATGCGATCGCATGGCCCCAAATCCCAGGCCAAGTCTATAAATAGCAACAAATTCGACCAGTTTTAGGTACACCATCCCAATTCATTTCTCCCTCTGTATAATTAATATATATTATATATTGTATGTATATATATATATATATATATATATATATATATAATATAGTTTAGTTTTATATTAGTTAGTTTGGCTAATGTAAAGGTTATTTTACGGGTTTTAAAGTCGGAACTCTGTCCATGTAACACTGCGCGATTAATAATCACTGTAAGCTAAATTCTCCCTTTTTAATTATGTATCGTACTTAAGTTATTATTATTCTTATTTGAGCCGGAGTAATCGTGATGTTGGGCTAAATATTAAGACGGGGTTATTGGGCTTTGGACCATAATTTGGGTTTGGACAAAAGACCGACACTTGTGGAAATTGGACTATGGGCTATTAATGGGTTTTATATTTGATTAACTAAATGATATCTTGTTAATTTAATATAGAGATTTATAATTTGACGTATCTATATATAACCACATACGCTTGATTGGGTATAGTGAGCGGGATATTTATAAATACTAATAATTATTCATTTGACCGGACACGGGGATGGATTAATAGTCAATGAACTCATTAAAACAGGGGGTGTATTACATTCAAGGGTAATGGGTGTAATTGTTAATAAAATATTAAAACCTTGGATTACACGCAGTCGATAACCCGGTGTAATCATTAAACAAAGTATTAAGACCTTATTACAGTTTGAATCCCCAATTAGTTGGAATATTTTACTTTGGGTATAAGGTTAATTTGGCGAAGACCCTCGCACTTTATAATTATGACCGATGGACTATTATGGACAAAACCAGATTGACTTATCAAATAATCCAGGACAAAGAACAATTAACCCAGGGTAATAAATTAAAATTAAAAAATCAAACATCATGAGTACGGAAGTTTAAATAAGCATAATATATTTTATTTTATATTTCCTCGTACTTTTATTTATTATCATTTTAATTATTGTTATTTATTTATCGTTAGTTAAATATCGTCATTTACTTTACGCTTCGCTTAAAATATAAAATCGACAAATCAGTCATTAAACGGTAAAACCCCCCTTTTATAATAATAATAATTGTAATATATATTTTCTGTACAAATATAGTTGTTTAAAATATAGTGTAAAATAAGCCGCCTCCCTGTGGAATGAACCGGACTTACTAAAAACTATACTACTCTACGATTAGGTGCACTACCTATAGTGTTGTAGCAAGGTTTAGGTATATCCCATCTGTAAATAAATTAAATAAAACTTGTGTAATATTTCTTCATATTTCATAATAAAAATAATAGTATTTCGTATACACCGCTGCACACATCAGGGATACACTAGGAACATTGGGGACAATCTTCGTCTAAGTGTGGGATGTTGGTATAATCTTTTTATACTGAATTTACATAACCCCATTACAAGGATTCCGAGTTCTTAAGCCAAATTTCAAAATTTTTAACAAAAGAAAGCCTTTTCGAAAAAGTACTTTCGAAAACCTATAACGTTTGTATATAAAATTAAGGTTTAAGTAAGGTAGAAATCTTGTTGGGACGAACCGAATCTCTAATAGAGCATTGCATGATTAGGCATTATCGACCCAAATTGATTATGGTGAGACACCCGAATAAGACTATATGAGCATTCATCTTAAATGCTTCACTATTTTCGTTGAGAGTGTCGATGTCTGTACTCAGAATTAGAATTTGCTCTAGATCTGCATTTCCAAGTAACGAAATGTGATTCGTTTATAATCAGAATAGCTAGCCATTTGTCATTATAAGCCTTCCACACCTTCTACCACCATCATCATCTTTACTATCACTCAAAAAATCCAGAAAATGAGATTTCTTCCGAAAACCCGATGTTATAAACCTGTCAAGTATCATGGCAAAGGTCTTGAAAAAGTTTACCTGCATAAAGTTTCTCGAGATAAAATCTTCAAAAAAGAAAATTTTAAAGTTCTGAGAAAAGGAGCAGAACATAAAAGAGAAACGCCGAGGAAGAACTTGACCGCAAATACCTATCAATCCAAAAGGAGTCAAAGTACTTCTCAAAAATATCAGCACTCCTTTCTATCTTATATTTCCTAAAATTTAGAATAAAAGTCTTTAAAAAGAATACGTTACCCTTTCTCACTGATGTGAAAAAGTGTGCAGTGCTTAATTTGCCTTTCAAACTTTTAAATTTATAAAACCTTTATTAATACACTTTAACACTCTAACGAGCAACAAAATCCGGTTAGATGTAGTATTTTAGGTTATCGTCCCAAGAGAGCGGGGAAGCAGATAAGAGTTGTTTATTATATAGCTTAGCTCTTATTAAAGAAGCAGATAAGAGTTGTTTATTATATAGCTTAGAGTACATAAAGTGTGGGAATGATTGTGCAGTTAAAAAGAAGACAGAGACTGATCTGAGCTTAGTGCGCTCAGCGCACACATAAGGGTGCGCGTGGCACACTCTTCACTGTAGTCGGATTCTGCTTGTTTTATTCAGATATTTTGATGGGTATTTTGGTAATTTCACCTGTGGACGAGTTAAAGGCCAGTAGGTCAGTTTGTGGAGTATTATTCACTCCATTTTCGACAACCTTATCTTCTTCACTTTAATTTTAGAGAGAGAGTGTGATTTCTTGAGTGAGAAAGCTTAAATCCAAGAGGAAAAAGTTGTTCTCGGGCCAAAGTGCGGGTATTAAAGTCGTTCATCTACTCACTAGCTACGTTGTGGTTGTAGTGGTAAGCTCAAATCTTGATTTCCTTGTTTTAAATTTGTGTAAGGGTTAGGGTTTGGGATAGTGATGAACATAAAACCCATATTTGATGATTTTGGGTGTTCTTGGGTAAGATTGAGTCATGAAGACTCAATGGTAACTAACCTAGGGTTTCAAAGTGGTAATTGATGTTTATGAGTCCTAATTGGTTAGTTAATTACTAGCACACCTAGCTAATTGGTAAATGGGTGTTAGTTGGGTTAGTGGATGACTCGAAGTGGGTGTCTTGACTTTAAATGAGTCAAAGAGGTTAATGATTGACCTAGTTGGGGATTATGGGTATGAATTACCCTAATTATGTTATAGTTAGTGTTGTTGGACCTTAATCACTAGCTTTTAAGTGATTAATGGTGGTCTTGACCCTTAAGGGCCTTTTGGGTGAAAATGGGGCATTTAATGCATTAAGTCATTAAATGCACATAAGTGAATTGTTGGTATTTAGTCCAACTAGATTATGTGTTGATTGAAGTACTTATTATATTAGGTACTTTTGTTTGAAGCTTGCGGAAGTATAAAACCGTCACTGAATCATTAAGGTGAGTGGAATAATTATATGCATAGATATATAATGTATTTATTTGTGGTAGCGTGAGATGTGAAGTGTCGAAGTGTTAAGGCACCACATTTCACGTGACGAGTGAAGCATCGAGGTGTTAAGGTGCCACTCTAAGTAATTGGCGGGTGAAGTATCGAGGTGTTAAGATGTCACCTAGAGGTGAAGCATCGAGGTGTTAAGATGCCACCTAGGAGTGAAGTGTCGAGGTGTTAAGACACCACTCTAAGTAAAATAAAGGGTGAAGTATCGAGGTGTTAAGATGCCACCCGAGGGTTTAGTGATACGAGGTGTTAAGTACACGAATGGATGTTATGAACAACGATGGCCTTTCGCGAGCACCATTCCCTTGTACGATTGGTTAACCATGGTTATTGTGTTGTAAGCGAAAGCATATTATATTGTTCGAGTTATATATATATGTATATATATATGTATATATATATATATATATATATATATATGTATATGTATATGTATATGTATATATATATATATACATGTATATGTATATGTATATGTATATATATATATATACATGTATATGTATATGTATATATATATATATATACATATATATATATATGCGATTGTTATGCTAGCATGTGGTATTGGAGGTTGGTAGCCTCGTATTGATGATAAGCTAATTGTGTTGCTATCATGTATGCGGTATGTGTATGAGTGTTTGCAAGTAGGTATATTATATATGTATGTGTATAATTATTGCATTCACTAAGCTTTAGCTTACCCTCTCGTTGTTTATCTTTTTATAGGCTCCAGCGTGGACAAGGGTAAGGGCATTCGGTTGGATTAGAGATCCCGCTTTATTTGTTAGGGGGCGCTTTTGGATTTGATAGCTTTTGGAGTTGACCAGAACTTGGGTAGTTTAACCCCCAAACACCATGCTCATAATGTCGTTTGGAAATTAAACTAATGTGGTCAAAACTCATGTTTTGTATGAAACTCGTAGTTCGGGCCGATGTGGGACCCGTTTTGTAAAACTTATATTATTATTGAATCGTGCTAGTTTTTCATATTAGAACATGTTGTGAAAAGCGTTTCATCTAAATATGTCGGGAAGTGGGAGATCTTTTTACGTGAAAACTACCAATCCAGACAGCAGGCTGCCAGGCCCTGTGCACGCCGCGCACCGGAAGGGTTGCGCGCCGTGCACCCTGCCTGGGCAGGCCTGCTTCGAATTTTTTTTTGAGGTCTGTTTTCGGTTGTATAATGGGTCTGGTTGTTACAAACGGGCACAACAAACGGCTTGCCAGCCCAAACGGCCTGGTCAAACGGCTTGCCATACGGCTTGCCATACAGCTTGCCAGCCGTATGCAGGAAATTTTCAAGTCTATTTAAAGGGCTTTTGTCATCCATTTTTACACACACTTCAATTCACTTCTCTCTCTCTCTCTCTCCCTCCCTCTCTCTCTCTCTCTCTCTCGCTCGCTCTCTTTCTACAATATTAGTCATACTTTCAAGGTCTTCGACTCCGTGCGGGAAACCTAGTACACAGAAAAGAACACCGAAGATTTTATTAGGAGCGGTCTGGAGTTTGAAGTTGTCACTTTTGTATTTGGAACTCATTTAATCTACCGGTAATTCTATCCTTTGTCTTTATATAATGTCTTTCATTATTATGCTTTGTGATACTGTTGCCATGATTTGCGAGTAGTTATCTTTTAGTGTATGCTATGATGTTACCAAAATAATATTATTGTTTGTGTATGTTGTCAAGATGCTTTCCGATTATGCTTTAAACTCAATCACTTTTCCAACTAATAGAACGTAGTTATCGGCTCTGTTATTGGGAAGTCGCGAACCTCGATTCAGAGTACACTATCTATGTCACCCCTTAGTAAGTAAAGTCTATCGGATACAACGTAAGTTTGACTGAGGCACACCATTTGTATTAAGTCCACCGAGCCTTGGATTCCGACTGAGGACTCTTTCGTAGTGAAACATCTAACTAGACCAATAGTACACTGTCGGTCCTAGACCATGCTAGTGTAGTCACCAAGCATATAAACTTCGTACGTGACACTAAAGCACAGCGGTTGTTGTAAGTTGTACCTCTGCTAAGTAAGGCCATGGAACCCAGTCAGTACTGATTAGTACACTTCACCATAACGCGGTCTCAAGCATTGCACCCCGCTTGAGGGATTCTTAGTTAATTAAGGAACTCTTTGTATAAACACATAAAGGATTGGACCATTAGGATAACCGAACGCCTCCATGGAAGTCAAAACTGACTTGGCCATGGTGTTCTTTATGGTTGAACTCTTTTCAAGGGCCTAACTATCTGTTTAAACCCAATCATTAACGAAAGCATCAAAACACATCACGTCTCTTGGATATGGCATACCCTGTATTCTATTATGCTTAAGAAAGTTTAGACCTTTGTGGAATGTTAATACGTCACCCAACTGAGTCGCTCAATTGGATGAGCCCTCTGAACGTGTATGCCTGTAGCCAGACTGCACGGGCGTCGGGGGTAAGGGACGTTGTTGTCTATTCAGAATCTTCAAGCCTAACGCATTACCCAGTGACATGTCTTATGACAGGGACGTTTTGGACTAGTGTAATGAATGCAATGTCACTACCTATTCATGAGCCAACATTCCATAATCTCGGCAAAGTAACTGACGAAACCATAGTATGCAATTATTTTAACCTTATCTGAATTACAAATTTTATCGCATTTACTTTACTTTACTTTATAAATTAGAAAATTCAAAATTAGGTAATAAACCACTACTCCTTCACTTTAGGATTATCTTAAGCTTTAATTATAGGTCAGATTCTACTGATATTGATAGGTCAGATCATGTTGAGATTGAGAGAAATGATAAGATAGAATGAGATTCGGTAAGTAAGAAGGAGATTCTGTATGAGAGAGAATCGGTACAATTTACATTCCACAGCTTCTAGAACTCAGTTACAATACAATGGCTATCTAATTAGGACTACTTAGGTTCCTTATATAGCCCTCTTCTAAGGAACCTTCATTTAAGCATGTTTCACATTAACACTATACAACTTCGGGGTCCTAACAATCTCCCCCTTAGTGTTAATTGTGAAATTTACAATATAATCCTATTGTGAAATCTTAAGAAACTTTGTTCCTCTGAAGTGAACTTTGGATTTGAATCCTTTAAGATTCTCATATCTTCGTATGTTCACTCTTATTTTGAGACGACTTTTCAATCTTGTGAGAATGTATTTGACAATCTCATTATCTTCAGTTGAATAACAGTTGTTGATCAGTCTCCATCGTAAGTACTTGAAAGCATACATCAACGTTCCGTCTGAATATCTTCTGAAGTCTGAAACTCTGATAAAGACCTTTGTATAGTAAGAATTGACAAATACAAACCCATATGGACAGTCGCTCACTTCAAGTAAGGACATGTATCTTAGCTCTTCAATCACTTGATTTGGCGGTTTGATTCCGAGCTTTTTATGTCCAGATTCCAATCCCATCTGAAAATCATGAACGGACATCCATTTCATCGAATCAAGAATAAATCTGTAAACTGCCTTCATTGCGGTAGCATGATAAATTGTTGCAGATTCATTCAAGTTAATCAAGTGGTTGTAAATGAAAATAATGTCATCCATCTTCAATCTATCAAAATCTGCCTCAGAGAATTGATAATCTTCATCATCCATTCTTGTTACCTGAAACAATGGCATCTTCACTCCATCCTTATTAATCATCAAAATCTTATTTATGCTTTTGATCTCTGAATTTCGTTGAACTTGAAATTTCTCTTCATTCTTCAATTTATATTTGTCACGAACACTCAGATAAGCTTTGAGAAATTCTGGTTTCTTATGATATTTCCATGCACCCAGAACACTCATTGATGCAGAAAGGACGAGATCAGAATCACCATAGATTCTATATGCTTGTTGTTCAATGAATGGTGAATGAAGAATCATCTTCTCTTCATCCTCAATTAGTTGGAAATCAGCATCACGCTCAAGAACAATCTCTGCAGTTTGAAATGGAACATTCAAATCAGGAGGATTCGTAGTATCTTCCTTACCATTAGAGAAAATCTCCTTTTCGAAGTGTATTCCAAATTCATCAGTTGGAGATGACAAGTTGACAAATTTATGATCATTGAATTCATTGGTGACACTCGACGACCCATTCAAAATATCTTCAATATTGTCAAAGTTTTGATTGTTCACTTGAGTTGACTTGTTCTCTGTTTGATCAGCTGAATCCATAATCATTAACATCCCTGAGTCACCCTCTCTCTGTTCTTCTGATTCATCTAGAAAAATTTCACATTGAATCTCCTCAATTTCATCACTTTCAGATTCGGAGATATTAACTATATCATCTTTTCCCATATGTTGACTAGACGAACCACCAGCTTCATAAGTTGATTGATGAAAAGCACCTGACCGTGAACGTGAACCATGTCTATTCTCCCCCTCATGAAAATTATCGAAATCAAAATCATCATGTTCAGGCATATAAAGTGTGTCAGGTGATTTACAAGAAGAACGAGGATACACTACCCTTGCTTGTTCGAGATAAAGCAACATCGTTTCACGAATTTCATCATGATCCGTTCTTATTGAAAACTCAGCAAGATAGAGCTCCTCAATCGCATCATCAGAGAGATATCTAAAACCATATTTATTCGAAATTCGGGTGGGTGACCCAATTGGTGAAACAACAGTGTAACCATGAGCAGCAGCAGCAGTATCTGTTGAAGGCGATGTCGGTGGAAGTGTGAAAGTTGTCGTGAGGGCAGGTAAGGATGATTGTGCGGTATTATTCTTATATGTAGGGCTGTACATACTACTAGTCAGATTCGTGATATCCCCTTATGATGGAGGTTGGGCAACAACTGGAGTTGTCACCGGTGAAGATTCTTTCGAAGCATCCGCCTCCATGACGTTAGTCTCATGAGACTCTGACAGAGTAGCAGAACTACCCGTCGGTTTAGCTCTCGCAGAGATATAGCTATCTCCGACTCCCGAAATCATCGATATACCATGAGGTGGCACATCTCTTTCAGTTAAAGACTTTTCCCCCAGACTCTGAGTTTCAGAATCCGAAAGAGAAGTGGTTTGAACCCGAGGATCAATTTCTTGAACCAAAGGAACAATCTGCTGGAAGTCTGATAAATATCCCGAAGGATTTTCATGTTGACTCATTTCCATGGGACGCGGAAGATCTCCCACATCAAGATAAGCCGGACCTCCAGACCATGTTATACGTTGAGGCACAAGAGGATTTCCAGCCGATACGCAGGGTGCCTTTTCAAGATTTTTCGACTCCTCTTCGGCTGTTCTGGACTTCAATGATTGAGTTTCCTCAATCGATTGAGTCAACGCAGAATTTACTGAAGAGGAAGACTTTACTTCCTTAGATGCCGAAGCACCTTGCTTAGTAGGATTTATTCTTAAGTCCTGTTTAGATTGGATGGGCTTAGTGGTCTTTTTACCATCCGAGCTTTTAAATCTCTTGCCTACCGAAGCTTGCGCTTCATTTAGCGTAGGGCTTACTGTTATTATTGGATGTGATACGGAAATGGGTGAAGGTGACCTAATTGGTTCTAGGTCTTGTTCCGTATCACCAACGGTTTTAGTAACTGTTTAGTGGACGATAGGTGTCGAAGTCCTAGATCTAGTTACTCGTTGGGTTGGCGGAGTCTGAATCATCTCATCAGGGATATATTGAGTTCTCTTAAGAGAATGTTCGGGAGATGATTCAGTTGCTGATGTGTCAGTTTTACTGCTCACTTCGGCTGTTGTGGAAAGGGTTGGTTCAATCCTAGTTGGACTAGGTTCCCTGATCCTCACGGGTTGAGCTTGGTGTGCTGCCCTAGATCATTTAAGGTTCACCCAAGGTGGAGGATTAGCTGGTCCGGGTGGTTGTACTACAGGTTCCTCTACAACCTCTGGGGCTGGAACCGCGGCGGGTTCAACTTGTTCTTGTTGTACCGGGTTCGTAAGAGGTATTCCTACAGCCTCAAAGTAAGAACGCATTCGAGCGTCTTGGGGTTCATCTAGCCTCACTAGTCAATTTGGAATCGGCGCAGTGAATTGATTGTCAGACACCGTCGGGGTATTCATCTTCAGCTCCCCAAATTGTTTCATTTGTAATCCATGTGTACCTGGTACAAACATATTTGCATTTCTGTAAGCATTTATAGCATCATGGATAAAGATACAGAAAAACCTTTCGCAAGGGATGTATGAACCCCTTGGCTTATCAACTTGAGCCTGAACCAAATCCCATAGTAGTTCTGCATAGTCTGGAGCCTCTACTCTTATGAAAGAGTAGAACAACTTAAGCATTGGCACGGTCAGGCTGTCGGATCCACTCCTTGTCATCAAGAAGCATCTGTTGATGATTGAGAAGATCACATACCACCTTGAGTGCATGTATTTCTTCTGAAACTTAGCCGGTGGAATATTGTCGGCTCCAACATAACCAAGATTGAAGACTGATGTCATCATCTGTTGAGTAGCAGGGAAAGCAGGAGCATTCTGTATAAGAGGAAGTCTGAAGATCCTCTTAAAATCAGCTTTAGTGATACTCCGCATCCCTTGAACTCCTCTGAGCTCAAACTCAAATCTAGCTTGTGTACCCTCTGGATCAGCAGCAGTAGGTTGTGTAGCTTCCACAAACCTAATTATTCTGTTCAGTAGCGCCAGATCTGTCACAGGTACACTGACTGTTGAGCTTAGAGCAGGCCATAATGTGTGCCTCTCTAGAATTGTAGTCCAGTAATTGCAGGGAATGTTGGTTTCAGAATTGATAAAATGATTGTTCGCAATTTAGCTGTACAAAATAAGAAATAGAAAACCACAAGATATTTAACATAAAGTATATATCTCTATTCTTATTTTCCTTTAAAATCCTTTGTATCTTTCAAATTTTATGATTTTTACGATTTTTCAAAGATATAAAAATCCTTTATTCCAAATATGAACAAATAATTGACAATCATGACATCCATATGATATTTAGCATAGCACAAATCCATCATGAAAAGTCAATTATATAACACAAAGAATCAGAACAACACTTAGTCAATTTTAAAGCACAATTCAAGCAGATTCGGTAGTCATGAAAACTTAAGATTCTGTAACCAAATAATCTTGAGTTTTCAGATCAAGAAGATCTAGAATAAACATGTTAAGTGTTTGAAGATAAAAATCAAAAAGCTTCGAGGTACCAAAAGTCAGACTCGGTATCAAGAAAATAACAGATTCAGTATCTTCAAAATTAACATAAAGTCACTCATTCATACATATTCTATCACATAACATGTAAGATCACAACCATAATCAATTAACCACTCAATTAAAATCATAATCACATGTTAATCGTATGAACAGACTCGGTACTATAGATAGAACACATTCGGTAGATACAGAATCCATCAAATAATCAATTAAACATGTAATCAGACTCGGTCAAATGATATATCAATCAATTTAACTCAGACTAGACAAGAATTCATGTTAATTATCCAAATCAATTGAGTTTAATAAGAGATTAATAGAAGACGACTCAGACTCGGTATAATCAACAAAATTTTTAAAATTAAAAGTCAAAATCCAGTTATTTTGATCTTTTCTGGTTGATAAACACTTAATTATCTCAGATCTACAAGTATGTATCTTAAGTATTGATTAAAATGAATATTTACCAAAGATTTGAAGAAACAGAAGAACGGACTCGGTAGATTAGGCAGATTCGGTATGTTCAGATTCGGTAGGTAATTAAGAACAGTAAGAGAGTAATTTTAACTTTGACTCTCCTTTTATAGATATCGAAGATAAAATACCGAATGGGCTTTACCGAATGGGCCTATTATACCGAATACAGTCCACTTTGCAAAACTTTATCAGTTTAACTTCAAATTCTTGACAAATTGACTTTTCCTCTCAATATTCATTTCAATCTTTTTATGAAAAATATTTCTGAGACAATTATTGAAAACTTTGAACTTACCGAATCTGTACTGTTGGTTGTCAGATTCGGTATAACGCTAAAATAAGCATTTATTCAGCAAATTTCAAATATTTTTGGATTTTATCTTTTCCAATTTTTATAAATTTCCCAAAACAAAATTTATACTTTAAAAGAACTTTGAATTGTGAACAAAGTACAAATTTTTAGTGATACCAATTGTTAAAACGGGTTGCATACAGAAATGTATACAAGCCTTAGTGAATTATTTTAGATAAAAAAACAAAGAATTTTTGAATTCACTTTTGAAAAACAATTTTCTGTTTAATTTTTTCCCTTTTTCTCCCCTTCAAAATGTGATATACAAGTGAGTAAATCAGCATTTTGATAAAATTCCCAAAAAAATGAATGAACTCCCCCTTGAAACATGATATCAATGAGTTACCTCCCCCTTATGTAACCATTGAACAAGTATATCTAGGAAGTTAACATTAAACCTAAAGGCTCCCCCTTAAAAGATTATATCTAAAGCATATGAAATTAGTTGCTCCCCCTAGAAAGTATCTACTCCCCCTAAACAAAAGATCCCAAGAATAAGTCCCAATAGATCTAAGGAATATCAAGCACTATACTCTACCATGCCAATCTCTTTAATCAAGAACTTTAGCCTAAGTTCATCTAAGGGCTTAGTGAACATGTCAGCTAATTGCACTTTGGTAGGCATAAAGTATAGCTCTACATCCCCCTTCTCTACATGGTCCTTAATAAAATGATAACGAATATCAATGTGTTTAGTCTTAGAATGCTGAACCGGGTTGCTAGTTATTGCAATAGCACTTTGTGAATCACAGTAAATCGGGGTCTTAGAAATCTGAAAGCCATAGTCCAAAAGTTGATTTTGCATCCACAAAACTTGTGAACAACAGTGAGCTGCAGCAATGTACTCAGACTCAGCTATTGATAAAGATACATAGTTCTGCTTTTTGGATGACCAACCAACTAGCCTATTCCCCAACATCTGAATTGATCCGGATGTGCTCTTTCTATCAACATGGCAACCGCCATGATCCGCATCAGTATAAGCAGTGAGATTGAAATCGGATCCATGAGGATACCAGATCCCAAGGTTAGGTGTACCTTTAAGGTACTGAAAAATCATAACAACCGCTTTGGAATGAGATTTCTTAGGGTTTGACTGAAATCGAGCACAGACAGTTACAGCAAGTGTAATGTCTGGTCGACTTGCAGTCAGATACATTAAAGAACCAACCATGCTTCGATAAAGCGTAATGTCAAAGGGTTCCCCATTAGTATCAGCATCCAGTAAAGTCCTCATTAGGGTTGTCATTGGTTTTAAAGCAGTCATTTTAAAACATTTTAGCATATCATTGATGTACTTTGTTTGACTGATAAAAATCCCGTTTGGTAATTGCTTTACTTGTAACCCCAAAAATAAATTTAACTGGTCAAGCATGCTCATTTCAAATTTGTTGGCCATAAGGTCACCAAATTCTTTGCATAAGGCTAGGGACGTGGAACTAAAAATAGTGTCATCAACGTAAATTTGAACCAAGAGAATGTGACCGTGGTTTTTACGGATGAATAGCGTTGTATCAATCGTTCCATGAGAGAAGCCATTGTCCAGCAAATACTTTGTTAAGGTCTCGTACCATGCACGCGGTGCTTGCTTTAGACCATACAAAGCTTTTTCCAAGTAGTATACGTGGTTTGGATGAATGGGATCGACAAAGCCTTCTGGTTGATCTACATAGACTTCCTCTTAAAGATGACCATTCAGAAAAGTAGTTTTGACATCCATTTAAAACACCGTAAACTTCATATGAGAAGCAAATGCAAGAAAAAGACGAATAGCCTCAATCCTAGAAACCGGAGCAAATGTCTCGTCATAATCAATACCCTCTTGTTGTCGATATCCCTTGGCCACAAGACGTGCCTGATTTCGAACCACAATTCCATCAGAATCCTTCTTGTTCTTAAAAATCCACTTAACTCCTATTGGTCGTTGACCCGTTGGTCTTGGAACTAATTGCCATACTTTCAACCGTTCAAATTGATTGATCTCTTCTTGTATTGCAACCACCCAGTTCGGATCTAGTAAAGCTTGAGCAATCGTGGTTGGTTCAATCTTACTAAGAAAGGCAGTGTATAGACACATGTTCCGAGTAGCCCTTCGAGTTGAGACTGGAGCAGATGCATCACCAATAATAAGATCTACGGGATGACTTTTAGTCCGTCGGTTGTGTGGAAGAGGTTGTACATCAGTGGTATCCATTGGAACATCAACCGTTGTTGACATTGAGCCTTGATCCGCTTGATCTGATGTAACACTGTCTAATGGATGCAAGTAAAAATTTGGAGAAACAGCTGGAGTTGTATCAACTGATGACTCTTGAATTGGTTCAAGATTAGCAGTAACAGGAGGTGAGAGGGAGGATGAAGAAGCAACAGGTGAATCAGTTGGTGTTGTATCTTCATCAAAAAGACTTTGTTGATGAAATGTCCCGTTCTTATTGATTAAAAACGTTCCATATTAATTGATTTCGTTGCGAGGTTTTGACCTCTTTATGAGACGTTTTTCAAAGACTGCATTCATTTTTAAAACAAACCATAACCTTTATTTCATAAATAAAGGTTTAAAAAGCTTTACGTAGATTATCAAATAATGATAATCTAAAATATCCTGTTTACACACGACCATTACATAATGGCTTACAATACAAATATGTTACATCGAAATCAGTTTCTTGAATGCAGTTTTTACACAATATCATACAAACATGGACTCCAAATCTTGTCCTTATTTTAGTATGCAACAGCGGAAGCTCTTAGTATTCACCTGAGAATAAACATACTTTAAACGTCAACAAAAATGTTGGTGAGTTATAGGTTTAACCTATATATATCAAATCGTAACAATAGACCACAAGATTTCATATTTCAATACACATCCCATACATAGAGATAAAAATCATTCATATGGTGAACACCTGGTAATCGACATTAACAAGATGCATATATAAGAATATCCCCATCATTCCGGGACACCCTTCAGATATGATATAAATTTCGAAGTACTAAAGCATCCGGTACTTTGGATGGGGTTTGTTAGGCCCAATAGATCTATCTTTAGGATTTGCGTCAATTAGGGCGTCTGTTCCCTAATTCTTAGATTACCAGACTTAATAAAAAGGGGCATATTCGATTTCGATAATTCAACCATAGAATGTAGTTTCACGTATTTGTGTCTATTTTGTAAATCATTTATAAAACTTGCATGTATTCTCATCCTAAAAATATTAGATTTTAAAAGTGGGACTATAACTCACTTTCACAGATTTTTACTTCATCGGGAAGTAAGACTTGGCCACTGGTTGATTCATGAACCTATAACAATATATACATATATATCAAAGTATGTTCAAAATATATTTACAACACTTTTAATATATTTTGATGTTTTAAGTTTATTAAGTCAGCTGTCCTCGTTAGTAACCTACAACTAGTTTTCCACAGTTAGATGTACAGAAATAAATCGATAAATATTATATTGAATCAATCCACGACACAGTGTATACGTATCTCAGTATTGATCACAACTCAAACTATATATATTTTGGAATCAACCTCAACCATGTATAGCTAATCCAACATTCACATATAGAGTGTCTATGGTTGTTCCGAAATATATATAGATGTGTCGACATGATAGGTCGAAACATTGTATACGTGTCTATGGTATCTCAAGATTACATAATATACAATACAAGTTGATTAAGTTATGGTTGGAATAGATTTGTTACCAATTTTCACGTAGCTAAAATGAGAAAAATTATCCAATCTTGTATTACCCATAACTTCTTCATTTTAAATCCTTTTTGAGTGAATAAATTTGCTATGGTTTCATATTGAACTCTATTTTATGAATCTAAACAGAAAAAGTATAGGTTTATAGTCGGAAAAATAAGTTAAAAGTCGTTTTTATAAAGGTAGTCATTTCATTCGAAAGAACGACGTCTAGATGACCATTTTAGAAAACATACTTCCACTTTGAGTTTAACCATAATTTTTGGATATAGTTTCATGTTCATAATAAAAATCATTTTCTCAGAACAACAACTTTTAAATCAATGTTTATCATAGTTTTTAATTAACTAACCCAAAACAGCCCGCGGTGTTACTACGACGGCGTAAATCCGATTTTACGGTGTTTTTTCGTGTTTCCAGGTTTTAAATCATTAAGTTAGCATATCATATAGATATAAAACATGTGTTTAGTTGATTTTAAAAGTCAAGTTATAAGGATTAACTTTTGTTTGCGAACAAGTTTAGAATTAACTAAACTATGTTCTAGTGATTACAAGTTTAAACCTTCGAATAAGATAGCTTTATATGTATGAATCGAATGATGTTATGAACATCATTACTACCTTAAGTTCCTTGGATAAACCTACTGGAAAAGAGAAAAATGGATCTAGCTTCAACGAATCCTTGGATGGCTCGAAGTTCTTGAAGCAGAATCATGACACGAAAACAAGTTCAAGTAAGATCATCACTTGAAATAAGATTGTTATAGTTATAGAAATTGAACCAAAGTTTGAATATGATTATTACCTTGTATTAGAATGATAACCTACTGTAAGAAACAAAGATTTCTTGAGGTTGGATGATCACCTTACAAGATTGGAAGTGAGCTAGCAAACTTGAAAGTATTCTTGATTTTATGTAACTAGAACTTATAGAATTTATGAAGAACACTTAGAACTTGAAGATAGAACTTGAGAGAGTTCAATTAGATGAAGAAAATTGAAGAATGAAAGTGTTTGTAGGTGTTTTTGGTCATTGGTGTATGGATTAGATATAAAGGATATGTAATTTTGTTTTCATGTAAATAAGTCATGAATGATTACTCATATTTTTGTAATTTTATGAGATATTTCATGCTAGTTGCCAAATGATGGTTCCCACATGTGTTAGGTGACTCACATGGGCCGCTAAGAGCTGATCATTGGAGTGTATATACCAATAGTACATACATCTAAAAGCTGTGTATTGTACGAGTACGAATACGGGTGCATACGAGTAGAATTGTTGATGAAACTGAACGAGGATGTAATTGTAAGCATTTTTGTTAAGTAGAAGTATTTTGATAAGTGTCTTGAATTCTTTCAAAAGTGTATGAATACATATTAAAACACTACATGTATATACATTTTAACTGAGTCGTTAAGTCATTGTTAGTCGTTACATGTAATTGTTTTGAAGCCTTTAGGTTAACGATCTTGTTGAATGTTGTTAACCCATTGTTTATTATAACAAATGAGATGTTAAATTGTTATATTATCATGATATTATGATATATAATATATCTTAGTATGATATATATACAGTTAAATGTCGTTACAACGATAATCGTTACATATATGTCTCGTTTCGAAATCATTAAGTTAGTAGTCTTATTTTTACATATGTATTTCATTGTTAATACACTTAATAATATATCTACTTATCATTTAACATAATTAATCAAGTGTATCAATATCTTAATATGATTCATATGTACCTAGTAAGACGTTGTTATAACGATAATCGTTATATATATCGTTTTCGAGTTTCTTAAATTAATAGTCTCATTTTTATGTATATAACTCATTGTTAAAATACCTAATGAGATACATACTTATAATAAAATCATGTTAACTATATATATAACCATATATATGTCATCGTATAGTTTTTACAAGTTTTAACGTTCGTGAATCACCGGTCAACTTGGGTGGTCAATTGTCTATATGAAACCTATTTCAATTAATCAAGTCTTAACAAGTTTGATTGGTTAACATGTTGGAAACACTTAATCATGTAAATAACAATTTCATTTAATATATATATAAACATGGAAAAGTTCGGGTCACTACAGTACCTACCCGTTAAATAAATTTCGTCCCGAAATTTTAAGCAGTTGGAGGTGTTGACGTATCTTCTGGAAATAAATGCGGGTATTTCTTCTTCATCTAATCTTCTCGTTCCCAGGTGAACTCGGGTCCTCTACGAGCATTCCATCGAACCTTAACAATCGGTATTTTGTTTTGTTTAAGTCTCTTAACCTCACGATCCATTATTTCGACGGGTTCTTCAATGAATTGAAGTTTTTCATTGATTTGGATTTCGTCCAACGGAATAGTGAGATCTTCTTTAGCAAAACATTTCTTCAAATTTGAGACGTGGAAAGTGTTATGTACAGCCGCGAGTTGTTGAGGTAGCTCCAGTTGGTAAGCTACTGGTCCGACACGATCTATAATCTTGAATGGTCCAATGTACCTTGGATTTAGTTTCCCCTGTTTACCAAATCGAACAACGCCTTTCCAAGGTGAAACCTTAAGCATGACCATTTCTCCAATTTCAAACTCTATATCTTTTCTTTTCCTGTCCGCGTAGCTCTTTTGTCGACTCTGGGCGGTTTTCAATCTTTGTTGAATTTGGATGATTTTCTCGGTAGTTTCTTGTATTATCTCCGGACCCGTAATCTGTCTATCCCCCACTTCACTCCAACAAATCAGAGACCTGCACTTTCTACCATAAAGTGCTTCAAACGGCGCCATCTCAATGCTTGAATGGTAGCTGTTGTTGTAGGAAAATTCTGCTAACGGTAGATGTCGATCCAAACTGTTTCCAAAATCAATAACACATGCTCGTAGCATGTCTTCAAGCGTTTGTATCGTCCTTACACTATGCCCATTAGTTTGAAGGCAGTACTCATGTCTAGACGAGTTCCTAATGCTTGCTGTAATGTCTGCCAGAATCTTGAAATAAATCTGCCATCCCTATTAGAGATAATAGAGATTGGTATTCCATGTCTGGAGACGACTTCCTTCAAATACAGTCGTGCTAACTTCTCCATCTTGTCATCTTCTCTTATTGGCAGGAATTGTGCTGATTTGGTGAGACGATCAACTATTACCCAAATGGTATCAAAACCACTTGTAGTTCTTGGCAATTTAGTGATGAAATCCATGGTAATGTTTTCCCATTTCCATTCCGGGATTTCGGGTTGTTGAAGTAGACCTGATGGTTTCTGATGCTCAGCTTTGACCTTAGAACACGTCAAACATTCTCCTACGTATTTAGCAACATCGGCTTTCATACCCGGCCACCAAAAATGTTTCTTGAGATCCTTGTACATCTTCCCCGTTCCAGGATGTATTGAGTATCTGGTTTTATGAGCTTCTCTAAGTACCATTTCTCTCATATCTCTAAATTTTGGTACCCAAATCCTTTCAATCCTATACCGGGTTCCGTCTTCCCAAATATTAAGATGCTTCTCCGATCCTTTGGGTATTTCATCCTTTAAATTTCCCTCTTTTAAAACTCCTTGTTGCTCCTCCTTTATTTGAGTAGTAAGGTTATTATGAATCATTATATTCATAGATTTTACTCGAATGGGTTCTCTGTCCTTCCTGCTTAAGGCATCGGCTACCACATTTTCCTTCCCCGAGTGGTAACGAATCTCAAAGTCTTAATCATTCAACAATTCAATCCACCTACGCTGCCTCATATTCAGTTTTTTCTGATTAAATATGTGTTGAAGACTTTTGTGGTTGGTATATATAATACTTTTGACCCCATATAAGTAGTGCCTCCAAGTCTTTAATGCAAAAACAACCGCGCCTAATTCCAAATCATGCGTCGTATAATTTTGTTCGTGAATCTTCAATTGTCTAGACGCATAAGCAATCACCTTTGTTCGTTGCATTAATACACAACTGAGACCTTGCTTTGATGCGTCACAATAAATCAAAAAATCATCATTCCCTTCAGGCAATGACAATATAGGTGCCGTAGTTAGCTTTTTCTTCAATAACTGGAACGCTTTCTCTTATTCATCCTTCCATTCAAATTTCTTCCCTTTATGCGTTAATGCAATCAAGGGTTTTGCTATTCTGGAAAAGTCTTGGATGAACCTTCTGTAGTAACCAGCTAGTCCTAAAAACTGGCGTATGTGGTTCGGAGTTTTCGGGGTTTCCCACTTTTCAACAGTTTCTATCTTTGCCGGATCCACCTTAATACCTTCTTTGTTCACTATGTGACCGAGGAATTGAACTTCTTCCAACCAAAATGCACACTTTGAAAACTTAGCGTACAATTCTTCCTTCCTCAATACTTCTAACACCTTTCTCAAATGTTCACCGTGTTCTTGGTCATTCTTTGAGTAAATAAGTATGTCATCAATGAAAACAATGACAAACTTGTCAAGGTATGGTCCACACACTCGGTTCATAAGGTCCATGAACACAGCTGGTGCGTTAGTCAATCCAAACGGCATAACCATAAACTCGTAATGACCATAACGCGTCCTAAAAGCAGTCTTTGGAATATCATCTTCTTTCACCCGCATTTGATAATACCCGGAACGTAAGTCTATCTTTGAATAAATAGACGAGCCTTGTAGTTGATCAAATAAGTCGTCGATTCTCGGTAGTGGGTAGCGGTTCTTGATGGTAAGTTTGTTCAACTCTCGATAGTCGATACACAACCTGAATGTACCATCTTTCTTCTTGACAAACAAAATAGGAGCTCCCCACGGTGATGTGCTTGGTCGAATGAAACCACGCTCTAAAAGTTCTTGTAATTGGCTTTGCAGTTCTTTCATCTCGCTGGGTGCGAGTCTGTAAGGAGCACGAGCTATTGGTGCAGCTCCTGGTACAAGATCTATTTGAAATTCAACGGATCGATGTGGGGGTAATCCCGGTAATTCTTTCGGAAATACATCGGGAAATTCTTTTGCAATGGGAACATCATTGATGCTCTTTTCTTCAGTTTGTACTTTCTCGACGTGTGCTAGAACAGCATAGCAACCTTTTCTTATTAGTTTTTGTGCCTTCAAATTACTAATAAGATGTAGCTTCGTGTTGCCCTTTTCTCCGTACACCATTAAGGGTTTTTCTTTTTTCTCGTATAATACGAATTGCATTTTTGTAACAAACGATCTCTGCTTTCACTTCTTTCAACCAGTCCATACCGATTATCACATCAAAACTCCCTAACTCTACTGGTATCAAATCAATCTTAAATGTTTTGCTAACCAGTTTAATTTCTCGATTGCGACATATATTATCTGCTGAAATTAATTTACCATTTGCTAATTCGAGTAAAAATTTACTATCCAAAGGCGTCAATGGACAACTTAATTTAGCACAAAAATCTCTACTCATATAGCTTCTATCCGCACCCGAATCAAATAAAACGTAAGCAGATTTATTTTCAATAAGAAACGTACCCTTAACAAGCTCCGGGTCTTCCTGTGCCTCTGCCGCATTAATATTGAAAACTCTTCTGCGGCCTTGTCCATTCGTGTTTTCCTGGTTCGGGCAATTTCTAATAATGTGGCCCGGTTTTCCACATTTATAACAAACTACATTGGCATAACTTGCTCCGACACTACTTGCTCCGCCATTACTCGTTCCGACACCATTTGTTCCTTTCGTTCTATTAACCCCTGGTCCGTAGACCTCACACTTCGCCGCGCTATGACCATTTCTTTTACACTTGTTGCAAAATTTGGTGCAGAACCCCGAGTGATACTTTTCACACCTTTGGCATAGCTGCTTCTGATTGTTGTTGTTGTTGCAATTATTATTGTTGTTGGGATGATTGTTGTAGTTGTTGTTGTTGTTGTTGTTGTTTTTGTTGTTGTTGTTGTTGTTGTTGTTGTTGTTGTTGTTGTTGTTGTTGTTGTTGTTGTTGTTGTTGTTGTTGGGCCGTTTGTTGTAGTTGCGATTGATGTTGCGATTGTTGGGTTAATTGTTGCGATTATTGTTGTAATTGCTGTTGTTGTTGTATTGGTGATTCTTATCACCGTTTTCCTCCCACTTTCTTTTGACTTGCTTCACATTGGCCTCTTCAGCAGTCTGTTCTTTAATTCTTTCTTCAATCTGGTTCACTAGTTTGTGAGCCATTCTACATGCCTGTTGTATGGAAGCGGGCTCGTGTGAACTTATATCTTCTTGGATTCTTTTCGGTAATCCTTTCACAAACGCGTCGATCTTCTCTTCCTCATCTTCGAATGCTCCCGGACACAATAGGCACAATTCTGTGAATCGTCTTTCATACGTGGTAATATCAAATCCTTGGGTTCGTAACCCTCTAAGTTCTGTCTTGAGCTTATTGACCTCGGTTCTGGGACGGTACTTCTCGTTCATCAAGTGCTTGAATGCTGACCACGGTAGTGCGTACGCATCGTCTTGTCCCACTTGCTCTAGATAGGTATTCCACCATGTTAATGCAGAACCTGTGAAGGTATGCGTAGAGTACTTCACTTTGTCCTCTTCAGTACACTTACTTATGGCAAATACCGATTCGACCTTCTCGGTCCACCGTTTCAATCCGATTGGTCCTTCGGTTCCATCAAATTCCAAAGGTTTGCAGGCAGTGAATTCTTTGTAGGTGCATCCTACATGATTTCCTGTACTGCTAGATCCAAGGTTATTGTTGGTATATAGCGCAGCCTGTACTGCGGCTATGTTTGATGCTAGAAAAGTACAAAATTCCTCTTCATTCATATTCACGGTGTGTCGAGTAGTCGGTGCCATTTCCTTCAAAATAGTCAAATGGAACAAGTTAATCATACAGAATATTAAGAGTAGTTAATAGTATTTCGTAGCATAATATGAACTCATTTATAAAAGCTTTTTCTTCATATTAGCGTTTTATAAGTTTAAATTCGGGTAGTACCTACCCGTTAAGTTCATACTTAGTAGCTAATATACAATTCAACTACTACAATTCTATATGAAAAACTGATTATAATAATATTTCGCGTTCAAACTTTTACACAATATTTTACAAACTTACAATACCGCTTATTTTACATATATCATGAAATATAGCACACAATAAATTTGATACAAGATGGTTGTGAAGATAATTCTAGCTAGTACACAAGTCGTTCAGCAAAGGCAATAAAGACACGTAATTCATACGTCCAGAAACAAGTCATGCATTCTGGTTTTACTAGGATTACTTCCCATCCTTGGTCTTGTGGAACATAACCGTTATGGCCGTTGATAAGACAGCGTGTTGTAACGTCGTCAAAGGGACGAGGGTTATGTAATGTCCAACAGTCCCGTAACAATCTAAAAACCTCATTTCTTACCCCAATTACCGACTCCGTCACTTGTGGGAACGTTTTGTTTAATAGTTGTAGCCCGATGTTCTTGTTCTCACTTTGGTGAGAAGTGAACATTACTAATCCGTAAGCATAACATGCTTCTTTATGTTGCATGTTAGCCGCTTTTTCTAAATCACGAAGTCCAATATTCGGATATATTGAGTCAAAATAATTTCTTAACCTATTGCGTAAAATAGCATTTGGGTTCCCCGCAATATATGCGTCAAAGTAAACACATCGTAACTTATGGATTTCCCAATGTGATATCCCCCATCTTTCGAACGAAATCCTTTTATAAACCAAGGAATTCTTGGAACATTCTTCGAATGTCTTACAAACTGATCTCGCCTTAAATAGTTGTGCCGAAGAATTCTGACCGACTCTAGACAAGATTTCATCAATCATGTCTCCGGGTAGGTCTCTTAAAATATTGGGTTGTCTATCCATTTTGTGTTTTTATACTGTAAAATAGACAAGAGTTAGATTCATAAAAAAATACTTATTAATACAAGCAATTTTTACATATATCATAAAGCATAAGCACACTATATTACATATATTACACCACACGAATACAACTATCTTATTCCGACTCGCTTGTTTCTTCTTCTTCGGTTTTGGTTCGTTTTGCCAAGTTTCTAGGGATATATGATGTTCCCCTAATACGAGCCGCCGTTTTCCACATTGGTTTAGAAAAACCTCGGTGGTTTAGAGGTTCCCGGGTCATTGTTACAACTTAAGGACTTCGGGGGTTGACGATACATATAAAGTTCATCGGGGTTGGAATTAGATTTCTCTATTTTTATGCCCTTTCCCTTATTATTTTCTTTTGCCTTTTTAAATTCAGTTGGGGTAATTTCTATAACATCATCGGAATTCTCGTCGGAATCCGATTCATCGGAGAATTGGTAATCCTCCCAATATTTTGCTTCCTTGGCGGAAACACCATTGACCATAATTAACCTTGGTCGGTTGGTTGAGGATTTTCTTTTACTTAACCGTTTTATTATTTCCCCCACCGGTTCTATTTCTTCATCCGGTTCCGATTCTTCTTCCGGTTCCGATTCTTCTTCCGGTTCCGACTCTTCTTCCGGTTCCTCTTCGGGAACTTGTGAATCAGTCCACGAATCATTCCAATTTACATTTGACTCTTCATTATTATTAGGTGAGTCAATGGGACTTGTTCTAGAGGTAGACATCTATCACATAATATCAAACGCGTTAAGAGATTAATATATCACATAATATTCACATGTTAAAAATATATAGTTTCCAACAAAATTTGTTAAGCAATCATTTTTCAAGTAAACACGGTCGAAGTCCAGACTCACTAATGCATCCTAACAAACTCAATAAGACACACTAATGCAAAATTCTGGTTCTCTAAGACCAACGCTCGGATACCAACTGAAATGTCCCGTTCTTATTGATTAAAAACGTTCCATATTAATTGATTTCGTTGCGAGGTTCTGACCTCTATATGAGACGTTTTTCAAAGACTGCATTCATTTTTAAAACAAACCATAACCTTTATTTCATAAATAAAGGTTTAAAAAGCTTTACGTAGATGATCAAATAATGATAATCTAAAATATCCTATTTACACACGACCATTACATAATGGTTTACAATACAAATATGTTACATCGAAATCAGTTTCTTGAATGCAGTTTTTACACAATATCATACAAACATGGACTCCAAATCTTGTCCTTATTTTAGTATGCAACAGCGGAAGCTCTTAGTATTCACCTGAGAATAAACATACTTTAAACGTCAACAAAAATGTTGGTGAGTTATAGGTTTAACCTATATATATCAAATCGTAACAATAGACCACAAGATTTCATATTTCAATACACATCCCATACATAGAGATAAAAATTATTCATATGGTGAACACCTGGTAATCGACATTAACAAGATGCATATATAAGAATATCCCCATCATTCCGGGACACCCTTCAGATATGATATAAATTTCGAAGTACTAAAGCATCCGGTACTTTGGATGGGGTTTGTTAGGCCCAATAGATCTATCTTTAGGATTCGCGTCAATTAGGGTGTCTGTTCCCTAATTCTTAGATTACCAGACTTAATAAAAAGGGGCATATTCTATTTCGATAATTCAACCATAGAATGTAGTTTCACGTACTTGTGTCTATTTTGTAAATCATTTATAAAACCTGCATGTATTCTCATCCTAAAAATATTAGATTTTAAAAGTGAGACTATAACTCACTTTCACAGATTTTTACTTCATCGGGAAGTAAGACTTGGCCACTGGTTGATTCACGAACCTATAACAATATATACATATATATCAAAGTATGTTCAAAATATATTTACAACACTTTTAATATATTTTGATGTTTTAAGTTTATTAAGTCAGCTGTCCTCGTTAGTAACCTACAACTAGTTGTCCACAGTTAGATGTACAGAAATAAATCGATAAATATTATCTTGAATCAATCCACGACCCAGTGTATACGTATCTCAGTATTGATCACAACTCAAACTATATATATTTTGGAATCAACCTCAACCCTGTATAGCTAATCCAACATTCACAAATAGAGTGTCTATGGTTGTTCCGAAATATATATAGATGTGTCGACATGATAGGTCGAAACATTGTATACATGTCTATGGTATCTCAAGATTACATAATATACAATACAAGTTGATTAAGTTATGGTTGGAATAGATTTGTTACCAATTTTCACGTAGCTAAAATGAGAAAAATTATCCAATCTTGTTTTACCCATAACTTCTTCATTTTAAATCCGTTTTGAGTGAATCAAATTGCTATGGTTTCATATTGAACTCTATTTTATGAATCTAAACAGAAAATGTATAGGTTTATAGTCGGAAAAATAAGTTACAAGTCGTTTTTGTAAAGGTAGTCATTTCAGTCGAAAGAACGACGTCTAGATGACCATTTTAGAAAACATACTTCCACTTAATTTTTGGATATAGTTTCATGTTCATAATAAAAATCATTTTCTTAGAATAACAACTTTTAAATCAAAGTTTATCATAGTTTTTAATTAACTAACCCAAAACAGCCCGCGGTGTTACTACGACGGCGTAAATCCGGTTTTACGGTGTTTTTTCGTGTTTCCAGGTTTTAAATCATTAAGTTAACATATCATATAGATATAGAACATGTGTTTAGTTGATTTTAAAAGTCAAGTTAGAAGGATTAACTTTTGTTTGCGAACAAGTTTAGAATTAACTAAACTATGTTCTAGTGATTACAAGTTTAAATCTTCGAATAAGATAGCTTTATATGTATGAATCGAATGATGTTATGAACATCATTACTACCTTAAGTTCCTTGGATAAACCTACTGGAAAAGAGAAAAATGGATCTAGCCTCAACGGATCCTTGGATGGCTCGAAGTTCTTGAAGCAGAATCATGACACGAAAACAAGTTCAAGTAAGATCATCACTTGAAATAAGATTGTTATAGTTATAGAAATTGAACCAAAGTTTGAATATGATTATTACCTTGTATTATAATGATAACCTACTGTAAGAAACAAAAATTTCTTGAGGTTGGATGATCACCTTACAAGATTGGAAGTGAGCTAGCAAACTTGAAAGTATTCTTGATTTTATGTAACTAGAACTTGTAGAATTTATGAAGAACACTTAGAACTTGAAGATAGAACTTGAGAGAGACCAATTAGATGAAGAAAATTGAAGAATGAAAGTGTTTGTAGGTGTTTTTGGTCGTTGGTGTATGGATTAGATATAAAGGATATGTAATTTTGTTTTCATGTAAATAAGTCATGAATGATTACTCATATTTTTGTAATTTTATGAGATATTTCATGCTAGTTGCCAAATGATGGTTCCCACATGTGTTAGGTGACTCACATGGTCTGCTAACAGCTGATCATTGGAGTGTATATACCAATAGTACATACATCTAAAAGCTGTGTATTGTACGAGTACGAATACGGGTGCATACGAGTAGAATTGTTGATGAAACTGAACGAGGATGTAATTGTAAGCATTTTTGTTAAGTAGAAGTATTTTGATAAGTGTCTTGAAGTCTTTTAAAAGTGTATGAATACATATTATAACACTACATGTATATACATTTTAACTGAGTCGTTAAGTCATCGTTAATCGTTACATGTAAATGTTGTTTTGAAACCTTTAGGTTAACGATCTTGTTGAATGTTGTTAACCCATTGTTTATTATAACAAATGAGATGTTAAATTGTTATATTATCATGATATTATGATATATAATATATCTTAGTATGATATATACAGTTAAATGTCGTTACAACGATAATCGTTACATATATGTCTCGTTTCGAAATCATTAAGTTAGTAGTCTTATTTTTACATATGTATTTCATTGTTAATACACTTAATAATATATCTACTTATCATTTAACATAATTAACCAAGTGTATCAATATCTTAATATGATTCATATGTACCTAGTAAGACGTTGTTATAACGATAATCGTTATATATATCGTTTTCGAGTTTCTTAAATTAATAGTCTCATTTTTATGTATATAACTCATTGTTAAAATACCTAATGAGATACATACTTATAATAAAATCATGTTAACTATATATATAACCATATATATGTCATCGTATAGTTTTTACAAGTTTTAACGTTCGTGAATCACCGGTCAACTTGGGTGGTCAATTGTCTATATGAAACCTATTTCAATTAATCAAGTCTTAACAAGTTTGATTGCTTAACATGTTGGAAACACTTAATCATTTAAATAACAATTTCATTTAATATATATATAAACATGGAAAAGTTCGGGTCACTACAGTTGAGTCTCCATAGTAGTTGACTATGATGGCGTAACCGGTACAGCTTGAACATTTGAATTCCGTTGAGGAGCATAAAGACTATCAAACAAGATATCCAGTTCCTCTATTGTAACATTAGGAACACCCTCCTTCAAGAAAATTGAGTTTTGCGCGGAAAAAGTAGTAGTCAGGTTAGGATCGGGTTTTGAACTGAGTTGTTCAAAAGCCATTCCCAAAAATTCATCAAACTTGACATTTATGCTCTATTTAATCGTCTTTGTCCGTTTGTGATATACACGATAAGCAACTTTGTTCGAAGAATAACCAAGAAATATGGCCTGATCTCCATGAGGATCAAACTTTCCAAGGCTGTCAAAATCGTTAAGCACATAGCATATACAACCAAAAATACGGAAATATTTGACATTCGGGCGTCTACTATATAGTAACTCATATGGAGTTTTATCAAAACGTTTATTAACAATACAATGATTTTGGGTATAGCATGCATTTGAGATGGCCTCCCCCCATATTTTTGGAGGTAGTTTGGAGTAAGCAAGCATCGTTCGAGCTGCTTCGCACAACGTACGATTACGTCGTTCGACTACTCAATTCTGTTGGGGGGTTCGAGCAGCAGAGAACTGATGTTCAATGCCTTGGTCTTTCAAATAACTATCAAGCAAGTCATTCTTAAATTCCGTCCCATTATCAGTTCAAATGCTCTTAACATGTTTGTTAAAAGAGCGTTGAGTCTTTTTAATGAACTCAATGATAATGGCAGGGGTTTCTGATTTAGTTCGCATAAGAAAAATCTATGTAAACCGAGTATAGTCATCGACAATGACAAGCACATGTTTCTTGCCACCAAGGCTAGAAATACGCATGGGTCCACATACGTCCATATGCAATAATTACAAGGACGATGAAGTACTCGGATTTTTCTTAAGCGGATGATTAGTCCGTTTCAACTTACCCATCGCACATGATGGACACACATGATGCTTATCATATTGAAAGGTTGGAATACGATCAACCAAGTCTTTAGAGACTAGTCGATTGATTCCCTTGTAATTCAGATGTGACATCCGATGATGCCAAAACCAGGAATTTTCTTTTGTAGAACGAATAGCCAAACACATGGTTGCATGTGATGGTGCATCATTGAGGTCAATAGTATATAGCGAAGCACAACATTTTCCAACAAGAAGATCAGTTCCTTCGGTGGATTGCACATCATTATTGAGATCTCCATCGCAGAATTGACTCACACTAAATAAACTGCACCCGAAACCCTCAACATATGAAACCCGTTTGATTGTTATGCCATTTTGCACATAATCTCCATAACCCGTTATCGCTGCAATCTCATCATTTCCAAAAGTAACCGTTCCTAGGAATTTGTCAATGAAGTTGACAAGCAAGGATTTATCGCCCATCATGTGTCGAGAACAATCAGAATCGATATACCAAACACAGACGTCAAAACCCTGTAAATGTGAATTTCCTAGAGTTTAGGTACCCAAAGTTTCTTGGGTCCTCTACGGTTAGTACCAACAATAAACTTTGGATCAACAACAAGATAATCACGTAAAGCAACATGCAATTTAGTCAATAAAGCATCATTTAAAACCACATTACATGAAGCATCATACGCAATATCAAGTTTTACATCATTATCAGAAGTCTTAACACACAAATTATTCCAAGTAGATGTTTTGTTCACAGTCGAAAATTGAAAAACATGTGATGATTTCCTAGGCCGCCTAGCAGATTGCGTTGGTTTGGTTGCTACATTCTTAGTCGTGGACTTAGGAACCCATACAAATTTGTATGTCAAGTTTGGATTATAACCTGTGACACGAAAAACACCTCTGTTAGTTAGACGTCCAAACTTTTTACTTGACACATGAGATGATTGATTTTGTAAAATTTCCAATTTGATTTTACGTTCTTTTGAATCATACTCACTTAAATCAGGTTTAGGACTTGTGTGTTGTGTGAACTTAACTGATTTCGTTAAAAGACTCGCTTTTGAAGTTTTTGACATTGGAATCAAAGGAATCTTTTCAGTTGACATAGAACCATCGGAAGAATGAACCTGTTTGACAACATATTGAGTTGTAGAAACAACTTTTGAACCACGATTGACAAATTGAGAACGTAGAGGATTTTTAAGAATAGTAATGGATTTTACATCCTTAGATGTTGTTGTTCCCTTCCCCTTCTTAGTAATCCCTCCAATACATTCAATCACATTGGTTGCAACTTTAGACGATTGCTTAAGTGTGTTATCCTGTTTCAGTTGAATTATCTTTTGTTTTAAGCTTTTAATCTCAAGACATAATTCTTCAGTAGAAACTATCACTTCACCCTCCTTAAAAGCATAAGTACATTCTTTTTTAGGCAGTGAAGGCAATTTATCACACAAAGCAAGCATTTGTTCTAATGATTGGCACTTAAGTTGCAAGTCAATATTCTCCTATTCTAGTTGAGCTACTATACGATTCAAATTACGTACAGCAGGTAAATGCAAATAATAATTGTGCAAAGGATCAAGTTGACTTTCAAATCTATCAAAGGTTCAATGATCGGTTCATTATGAGGTTCTACTTTTTCATCTAAAGAATTTTGACCTAGAGATTCTGTCTCAAAGAAGATAGTTAGTTCATGTGCTAGGTCTTCACGGAAAACATTATCAGAACATGCAGGTAAAGCAGGTAGAATTGGTTTCACATCAAAAGTGGGTTCATCAAACACCTCATCTATGTTAACAATGCTAGAACTAGGTTTGTTAAACACTTCATTCTCAAGTATTAAAATGTATTTTTCAAGCATGAGTGTAGGAATGTAAACCAATCTACGTGTAGGTACATAATTAGAACTGTGCACATTCTTTTTAGTTTCAACAAGTTCCTTCAAGAAATCAGGATTTGATTTACCCATTTTAGCATTAATTTTCTCATACATTAAGCTAATTTGATGGTATTTTCTAGATTTGCGATTAACAATAATATCATCAAAATCTGCATCAGAAGCATGCACAAAATGTGATGGTAAACCAGCTTGAAAGTAATCAGAATGATATAATCCTGGAATCTTTTTGGAAGAATCGTCTAAAACTTTAGGATCTTCATAACCCAACCCCCACTTTTCACCATAAATCGTTTTTGGTCTATTCATGAAAATCGTTTATTTTGAAAGTTCCATATCCATGATAGCTTTGGATTGCTCTGTTCGATAGAGTTTCTCCTCATATCGAGCAAGTTGTGCTTTCATTTGAAAAGACTCTTTTGACAACGAAGAAATTTCAGTGTTCTTTTCAATTATGGTGTTTTCCAATTCAATGATTTTCTTGTTTAGCTTTGAAAGTGTGGGTTAATGTTGGTTTTTCAAATCCGAAAGATCTTTTTCTAAAAATTGAACTCTTTCTGCAAGTCGTTCTGATTTTAGACGATAATATGTCCTTTCGACTTTAATCGGATGAATTGATTTTTTAAGATCTTCCAACTCAGTTTCTGTAGAGCTGAGTTGGACGGTCAACTTTTGCAAATCCGATTGTAATTTGGATGAAGATGGTTTGGTCTCAGAAAGTTTGATTTTATCTTTTAAAACCTTGTTTTCAGATTTTAAGCCTTTGACTTCTTTTGACATTGAGACCAGATTCTTCATCAAGTCATTTTGCATTTTTATAAAATCAGGTGAGATTTCAGTTGATTGTACGTCATCATCGTCAGATGTTGAGTCAGAATTCTCCAATGCTTCTTTAGCCGTTATGAGCTTAGTCACTTTGCAAACATTTGCATGATCCACCTCTGAATCTGATTCATCAGTCCAGTTAAACCAAGTATCATCAACCGGTTTCAGCTCTCCTTCAGTTTCCACAATCTTTACCATCAATATTTTCTTCTTGTAGTAAGCAGCATCCTTTTTCTTAGGCATCTTGCATTCCCGAGAGTAATGCCCAGCTTTACCACAATTGAAACAGATTGAATCTTCCTTCTTGGAATCATCAGCACGTTGTTGTTTGGATTGATCAGGTTTCTTGTAGTAGGAGGAAGAATGTGAGTTTTTGTGTTGATTGCTTGATTTGCCTTTGAATTTGTGTTTGTTCAAGGCTTTAGTGAACATGGAAGCCATTTTGACTAAGTCAAGATGAGAATCATCAATATCAGAAAGATTCAAGTCATCAGAATCAAAAGATTCTTCAACAAGAACTTTCTTGGATAAACTTTTAGAAGAAGTAGATGATTTGCTCTTCCTTTTGGCAATTAAAGCAAGAGGATCACTTGGAGACACCTCTTTCCTTCCTTCTTGAAGTTTAGACACTTCAGGTTGATAATGCATAAGAACTCCAACAAGCTCATGAATTGTCATCTTGTCAATCTCTTTGGTTGATAGAACAATGGTTCCATAGGGAAGCCAATCAACATTGAGCTTTTTGAAGAATTTCATATTGACTTCTGCATTCACCTTTACAATCTTACACCTTTTCAACTCATTGAGAACACCATTGAAACGACGGTAGGTATCCTTGAGTAGTTCTTCTGGTTCCTGCTTGAAATCTTCATACAATCCCAGAGCCTTATTCAATTTAGTAACGTCTGACATGTCATAACCTTCTTGTTGTCGTTTGATCTCATCCCATATATCTTTTGCAGTAGTGTTGCTATCAACATTTTCAAATAGCTCATATGGGATAGCTTGCATGACAATATTCTTAGCCTCTATGTCACCCTGAGCTCTTTCATGTTTATCACCAGAAAGTTCATAGACTGGAATTGGCATACCAGTATCCGGATGAAACTCTGTAACTGGACCATCTCTCAAAGAAGCCCATATGTGTTTAGCTTTCTCACCCTTATAGTCTATGTACTAAGTGATACGATGAAGCTACTGAGTGTACTTTCCATCAAACAACACTGGAGGTCGAAAATCTGATCAAATGATAAGAGTATCTTGAGTAGACATCTTAAATTGAGGTAAATTCGGTATGGATCCGGTATTAAACACAATCTAGGATCAAGGTTCAGTACAAAATCTAACAAGAATGACAGATTCAGTAAAGATTCGGTACTGTAGCAGACTCGGTAAGTGGTTCGGTACTGTAGCAGATTCGGTATAGATTCGGTAAACCAGATTCTGTATTAGAAACTGATAAGAATCACAAGTAATACACCCAGATTCGGTATGAATTCGGTAACCACACAACTTGAAGCCTCAGAACACTTAAAACCAAAGAATTAAATGAAACAGAGATTCTGGTTCGGTAAATGACTCGGTAGTCAAATTCTGTAAGCTATTATGTTTAAACACAATCCAATTCCTTTGAATTAGATTCGGTAACCTTGCTGCACAAGAAAACAAGTTAGTAACAAACAGAATATCAATGATACCGAAGATTCAGGATACCGAATGTCAACTGTAGCAGTTGACAATACTGAGTCTAAGTTTAAAACTTAGAAATGTAACAGAATCCTTTCTCAAACCACACCAATTAGCTGCGTATAATCAAACCGAATGTGATAGAATCACAAACACACAACAATCTGCAATACTTAAGATGAATTTCCAGTAATGAAGCAGACTCAGTATGACAGTTACGATACCGAGTGTTGATCAAATCTTCAAAACTTGAAGAAATGAAGAAATTGAACCGTCAGAAATGTGAGTTAACACCTCACGAACACAACTGAATCTTTAAATCTTCACAAAAATCCAGAATCAAGCTTGAATTAAGCAATACCGAGAGTTTTAGCCACGAAATCTAAAAATCAACTTGATTCTCCATAATTGAAGTTAAAAAGCTGTAATGATGATCGAAACTCTTTCTAATAGACCTAATACACCTTCGCTGAACTTATCACAAGAATCTGAACGTCTGATTATCAAATTCGATAATACCGAATCTGATTCAATTCTACCGAAAGTATTCAGATTCTGTAATCTACAATCTCTGGATCGATATAGTGATGTAGAATCACTCCCTGGAAGCTCTGATACCAAATGATAGGTCAGATCATGTTGAGATTGAGAGAAATGATAAGATAGAATGAGATTCGGTAAGTAAGAAGGAGATTTTGTATGAGAGAGAATCGGTACAATTTACATTCTACAGCTTCTAGAACTCAGTTACAATACAATGGCTATCTAATTAGGACTATTTAGGTTCCTTATAGAGCCCTCTTCTAAGGAACCTTCATTTAAGCATGTTTCACATTAACACTATACAACTTTGGGGTCCTAACAGATATCTTAAAAATACGACCCTAGGTCATACTTTCCTTACTCACCATAATAAGGAGTAATACAATTTAGGCCCCGTTTGAGAGACGTGATGTGTTTCGATGCCTTCGATAATGATTGGGTTTAAAAAGATAGTTAGGCCCTTGAAAAGAGTTCAACCATAAAGAACACCATGACCAAGTCAGGATTGACTTCCATGAACACGTTCGGTTGTCCTAACGGTCCAATCCTTTATGTGTTTAAACAAACAGTTCCTTAATTAACTAAGAATCCCTCAAGCGGGGTGCAATACTTGAGAACGCGTTATGGTGAAGTGTACTAATCAGCACTGACCGGGTTCCATGGCCTTACTTAGCAGAGGTACAGCTTACAACAACCGTTGTGCTTCAGCATGCACGTACGATGTTTATATGCTTGGTGACTACACTAGCATGGTCTAGGACCAACAATGTACTAGGGGTCTAGTTAGATGTTTCACTACGAAAGAGTCCTCAGTCAGAATCTAAGGCTTGGTGGACTTACTACAACCGGTGTACCTCAGTCAAACTTACGTTGTATCCGATAGAGTTCTCTTACCAAGAGGTGACACAGATAGTGTACTCTGAATCGGGGTTTACGACTTCCTAATAATAGAGCCGATAACTACGTTCTATTAGTTAGAAAAGCGATTGAGTTTAAAGCATAATCAAAAAGCATCTTGATAACATACACAAACTATAATATTATTTCCGCATTATAACTGACTACATCATAGCATACACTAAAGATAACTACTCGCTGATCATGGCAACAATATCACAAAGCATAATAATGAAAGACATTTTATAAAGACAAAGGATAGAAGTACCAGTAGATTAAACGAGTTCCAAATACAAAAGTAACAACTTCAAACTCCAGACCGCTCCTAATACAATCTTCGGCATTCTTCTCCAAGTACTAGGTTTCTCGCACGGAGTCGAAGACCTTGAAAGTATGACTAATATTGTAGAAAGAGAAAGAAGTGAATTGAAGTGTCTGTAAAAATTGATGACAAAAGCCAAATAGACTTGATTTATGCCTGCATATGGCTGGCAGGTCGTATGGCAGGCCATTTGGCTAGGTCATATGGCCAGGCAAGCCGTTTTGCATGCCCGTTTGCCAAGGCCGTATGGTAGGCTGTTTTTCACACTGGCAGGCCGGATGGCAAGCCGTATGGCCTGCCCTGGTCAGCTGTTTTGCACTGGATCGTAACTTGATTCCCTTGATCGTAACTTGGTTTCTCGTCTTTCACCATTTTCGCTCCAGAATCTTCGTTTTAGCTCCGATTCTCTTGATTCTTTTTGCACAGGCTTCATAATCACTTGATCTTCAATTTCTTCTGACATAGCGAGTATTTTGGCAATAAATCTTGGAACTTTATTGTTTTTGGGCCTCAATACCGGGATGAAAACGCGACTTTTTAGCCGATATCAGCGTTCTAAGTTTTGAATGGACGCTTGATGATTATTTTGCACTTGGGAAAGTTGAGCGTTTATGTTATCATTAGCTTCATTTGGATTTTTGATGAAAGTTAGGATGCTTTCTTCAAGATTGGATTTCTTTTTGGGTTGAGCATTAGGAGACGAATTTGGAATCAATGGCGGAGCCAATAAGGGTGCTTTGGGGTGCCAAGCTTCTCCTCTTGAGTTCATATACTTCTAGTCCATCATCATTTCCCTAATGCTAATTGTTTTGAGCCCATGTATAATATAAAAGTACATACATTAAACGTACATCCTTTATTTCATATAATTTAAAATGTATAATGAATATTGAAAAAAGCTACTTAATTTTGTTGTTCTTTCTCACCTATCTAGTCTTAATTATATCATCTCTATCGTTTTGCGTACTTAATCATCTATTTATTCTGTATTATTTTTTATTCAGTATTGTTCTTTTATTGTTTTTGTATTTTTATTATTATTTTTATTCTTCTTCTTTCTTTGTCATTTTTCAAATTATAAACTGGTAAGGTTGTTATACTTTTAATTATAGTATATTACCCGTACTATATATATACTTTTTGTTTTTGTATTCAATAATTTATAATACAATAATCATAAGTTTAATCAATAATTTCGTAACTTTTTTCACGCCAAAAGTTAATTTAATATATTTAGTCACAACTTTTTTAACCATAAAAGAAAGAAACAACATGCTTCTAAGAAAAATAGATGTGTCCGACTTCAATCGCGCAAAGTTTAATTTTTTTAAAATATTATTTCGTAATATCCATTTATTGTGTAAGCCACCCCTATATTCAAATTCTGGCTTCGCCATTATTTTGAATGAAGGCCGCTCTAACGGGATAGAAATCAGGTGGATTTTTATTATTAGTAGGAAAGGGTGCATTATAGTTGTTACGATAGTTTGGATTTCCTCCTTGATATTGATTCACATAAGAGACGCTCTCGACCTGCTCCATTGTAAGACTAGCAACACAATCTTTCGTAGCATGAGGACCTTGGCATTTTTCACAACCTAACTTAATTACATGCATCTCTTTGGTAAGCTTTTCTATTTGTCTTCCTAAATTACCCAACTGCGCATTCATAGGCTTAATCACATCCTCAGAATCATAACTAATAGATTTGACAGCACGGGAAATGTCTAAGTCTTGATGCCAGTCATGAGAATAAGCAGCTAACTTATTGATCAACGATTCAGCTTCTTTGGCAGTTTTACTCATGATATTGTCTCCTGCAGATGTATCAATTTCTCGTCTCGTAAATATGGCACAACCTTTATAGAAAGTAGTTACCTTTTTAAATGCAGTCAAACCATGTTATGGACATCCCCTAAGCAATTACCAAATCTAACCCACGCAGAGTAAAGTGTCTCATTAGATTTTTGACGAAAATTAGCAATTCGAGTTTGAAGGGTGACAGGTTTGGATGTGGGAAACAAACGAGTTAAAAACTTTTCAACCATGGTATCCCAACTAGTGATATCTCCTTCGGGCAATGAATTTAACCACTCTTTAGCTTCATCTTTTAACGACCACAAAAACAAACGAAGATAGATGATATTATTTTGAACATTAGAGATATTAAACAGATTCCAAATATCCTTGAAGTTTCGAATAGCATCTTCTTTTTCAGTACCTTTAAATTGGTTATCCTTAAGTAACTGAAAGATAGGACCCTTAAGATCAAAAATTTTAGTTATAGTAGGCTGAGTAATGGCGTGACCTAATCCTTCCTGACCCGCTTTCATTAATGCTTCCATTAAATTTTCGGTAGTCATTTCAATGTCTGAATCAAAAAGAGATCCTAAATAATTAGAATCAGGACTAGAAGGTGGACTAGACAATGAACTATCTTTAGTTTGAGAAGTATTTCCTTCATCGAAGTTTAATTTCCTAAAAATGTTCGGTTCTTTAAAATGTTTAAATAGTATATCGGGATCGGGTAACATATCTTCTAAGATGGGATTCTTGGATCGGTTATTAATGTGATCTAAAATCATGAAAAGAAATATTTTAGGAGAAAACTTTTTAGATTTTATGGTATGTAGACAATTTAATTTTAATCTAAATATAATCCATATATCTATTATTGATTTTATGAGGATATATTGGACATATTTTAACATATTAATAGAATTTAAATTGATAAATATAATAATAATAATAATAAATATTAATGATATAACTATAACTATTAAATACCAACTTTCATCGCATAACAATGAATAATCAAACATAAATCAGCCTATTGAATCTTTCAACACTTAAGTGACCGTCGACGTCTAGGTTCAAGCAGGAGCCTTTAAATCGGAACCTCAGTAACCATCCCCTAAAGGAGGACCATCATCAAATGTGAATTGTTAATAAAGTTGAAGTCATAGTTGGTTATGCTTTTTATAAAGTTAAATTCGTGGTCATGGACATGGAAGAAGATCCTATCACTCCTTTACTTTTGGGATCTCCATTTCTAGCTACTGCTCGTGCAACCATTAGCTATGAAAATAATACCCTAGTCATTCGTTATGGTGCCCTTGTTGAATCCATTCCATTAGTGCCTAGAGCTAGGGTTCCAAGATCAAATGTGAAAATGGTAAAAATTGATAAAGTAGATGATGATGAGCATACTGTTGATAAAATAATGACGGAATTCTTGAAAGAACAATATAAGATTAGTGAAGAAGTGAGGAGACAAATCCATGATGTAAATGTTAAATTTGAAATGTCGTTTCGTAGTGGTTTGAATACCACATTGAGTTTATTAGAGCAAATTAAAATGCTAAATGAGATTAAGAAAAACAAGTATGGGGAGAATAAGCCTAAGGAGTAATTCTGATAGAAGAATGAGTCGCACAACCGACTCTATAATCGAAACTACCTATCCCTATATGTTTTATTAGGATTATGTTTTATTTTCTATATGTTTCGTTTAAATTTACTTATGAATGTAAGACCAATATAGCTCATAAGTGATAAAGTGATAAAGTTATTAATAAAAGATTATGTTTGTGTTATATATTGTATTGCTTAACAATTTCTGTTAAGTTGTCTATCTTGAATCCGAAGAAATCAATTCTGCAATTATTATGCGATCCTACAATCAAGTAACATCACTCTTTCCATTATTTTCAATTATGTCTTTCATTTATTACTATTTTGAATTATAAATGCAAATGAGGACATTGCATAATCTTAGTGTGGGGAGGGAAGTGATTAATCACTTAAAAACTTAAAATAAAATTTTTACCAACATTTTAAACAAATGCAAAAATGGGTAGAAATTAAATTTTATGAAGTATAAATTCTTAGTCAAACTTATGTCTTTTCAATTAACTTAATTTTAAACTTAATAATAGAACTACACTCAACTTCGAGATCGGACTACTTATTTAAAATAGGAAGTAAACGCTAAATATTGTGAAACATTTGCAAACTTATAGCCATTACCATATGGCGTAATAAGCATGGGCCACTGAGGCAGCATGAAAGCAAAGGAAATAAAAAGTAAAACAGCCCAATGAAGGCCAACAAGAGTGATGAAAGCGAGAGAAAAGAGTTCCAATGAGAACCATACACTTATAAAAACTCTAGAAAATAAAAGAGTCCAATGATGACCAACTTGTATAAATCTGGATTAATGAACATTAGGACTATTAGTATTCCTTGGTCTGGTTCAGACTAGTTCTTATAATAAGAAAACTGCATTAATCTTGAATTTAAACTTGAATCCAATGTAAGATAGTAACCTTACAATTGAAAATAAAACCTAAACTAACCCTAAACCACATAATTTCTCAACTAGAGAGAGATATAATGAAAAGGTACATTGAAAACTGTAGAATTCGGCCAGTATTTATAGACCTCGAAAACCATGCCAAGCCGGCGGCTTCGTACGAAGCCCCCCGGCTTCCTTAGGCGGTGACTTTTTCTCCACTCAATACTTGATCGTTACGCTTAATAAAATGCATTTTTAGGTCCAAGACGGCGGCTTCAGATGTCAAGCCGGCAGCTTCACTTCAGATTTGAGCTTGGAGGCCAAGAAAAACGTGTACGACAAAATATTTACTTTTTAACCGAAGCCGGCGGCTTCCTTGCCCCAATCCTGTCACTTCCCCTTAACAAGTCCGGCTGCTTCCTCCATTTTATTGTAGAATTTTCTGTTACGGTCGTTTTGACAGGTGGCTCGTCGAAAACGGAGTCCGGATGCTCAAGATATGGCCAAAACGGTGACAGCACGCAGATTTTCAGCATTGCTTCAGCATTGCTTCAACATTTACTTCCTTTTTCCTGTTTTTAGTCCTATTTTAATACATTTCTCAAACAAAACATTCAAATACCTTTTTTTCGTTTTTACCCATTTTTGTGTGTTTTAGTATCAAAATGACTTTAAAATGTCCAAATAACTCCTCAAAATGTATTAAAAAACATGTATATTTTAGGAGTTATCAAATCCCCCACACTTAAGCTTTTGCTTTTTCTCAAGGAAATAAAGATAAAACATTTAAAAGTATATTCCCTTAGGTATTTTTATCAAACATAGTATTTTAATGAGATGTTTTGACAATACTTTGGTTAATCTTGTGTTTTCAACCGGAAATTATCTTCAAAATTTTTTGAAAGATTAACACTTATATAAGAATCTCACCAAGGTAATGTATAAAAAGAAATATTAAATGGGTAGTTAATATCGGAATTTGGTTTTTCGGGTGGTCATGACATGGATAAAATTGGTTTAAAAGCGGAAGCAAAATGCAAAGTCAAAAAGATGTCTAATCATTAAAGTTTAGTTATTATTATAAGAACTAGTATGAACCAGACCAAGGAGTATAAGTGAACCTAATGTTCATTAATCCAGATTTATACAACAGTTGGTCATCATTGGACTCTTTTATTTGTTGGGATTTAACAAGTTTGAAACTCTTAAAACCATTTAAGATTATAATCAAAACGGAAGCGTGTAATTATAAATTAAACTTGTTAATCTTTAAACCAATTTAAAGTTAAATCCCAATAGGATCAAGTTATGAAATCATGCTTACAAATTAACAAGAAAGGGAGAGTTATATATACCTCCTTAAAACAAGTTTAAGGGCTGTTCAAATGCTTATAAGATGATGAACAAATGTGTAGAACTTCAAGCCTTTGATCCTCCAACACCACCCTTAAGTTTACTAGACTTTATAACCTTAACACCCTTGTTAATCTAGCTTGAAACCCCTTTTTTTGTACCCAAAATTTCTGGACAGCAGCCCTCAAGAAATGATGCTGAATGCAAGTTCCAAAAGCATGAAACCTCAAGTTGTTATACCCCAAACTTGTGACCAACACCTTGTACTTTGGTTAGGATTTTATCAACACTTGAGAATAAGCTTGTTAAAAGAAAATTGGTCACCTTATCTCCCTTGGAACCCCATGGCAGAAACAACAAAAAGAGGGAGAAAGATGCAGTTTTTTCTTGCTTATTTTATGTGTATTTGCATGTATTACTTGAGTCTCAAAAAGAGCAAGGCATGTATGTATGGATATATGGAAAAAGTGGTCAAATGCACAAGTTCTTAACACTAGAACTCAAACTCCCATGCCACTTCCCTTTAGTTTAAAAAAAAGGATTAGTTTTATAAAAGTATTAGTTTTTATAAAACCATTCTTTTATTAACTTCCATAATTAGATATGTTTATAAATACATTTTATATAAAACCAATTATATATAAAATGTAACATAACATTATTAATTATTTAACCTATAAATAATTAAATCCATATTATATAAATTATTCCATAATTTATATATATATACACATCAAGTAATAATTAAGAAAACCATTTTTCTTAAAGTTCAAGTGTCGCGTATTTAATCAACGATCCATTCGCTAAGATCAAATACGAATAAGGTGTTGGTAAGCTTGTTATTGGGTATGACCCGACTTGGATCATAACATGTTAGCCACATTAATTTAATATGTCTCTCGGGCATATGAAATACCTTCAATCTCCCACTTGCACGAGAAACATAAGAAATTAATGCAAGTGATGGATACCACCTAACGACCGTCCATCACCCCCAATATGTTATGACTTTGTGCCATTCAATAACATCATCCCTTTCGAGTTCCCATCTCGAATATGAATAGGTGAATCTTTTCATTATATCCTTTCGTCCTAGATGTCATGTTAAATCCAAGAGACACAGAGTGATCACTCTCTTCTAGATTTAACTTTATCAGGCCTTAGACATCTGACTCTCAACGAATAAGAGGGACAAATTCCATCTTGACTACATACGTCCTAAATATATATACCTTGTATTATACCTGAGCTCTTCCTTATGAACTACCATATTTCAGAATAGCGAAGGAATGAATCAAGGCACAATACTTGGTAAATATCTGAACCCAATATGTATCTCAGGTCAGAGGATACAATGATATTCGCCTTTACTCAAGACTACATGTGATCAACCACAAAGGCTCCATTTAGTAAATCTTGAGGGCGGGTCTTCCAATATTTGTATCCCACAAATATCTATGAACCTTGGTTGCAACCTTGCCCCACATTCAGTCCGTGAATGTATACCAATCCAAGTTCATAATAGTCTAAACCTCACACTTGTTCCCACAAATGTGATCAACTACGGAATTTAGAATAATTGCTTATTCATTGATAAAATATGCAAAATAGGAACTTAACTCAAAATAAATTAAACCATAATTATATTAATGAGTTTGAACAATTTCGTTCCGTTACAATACTTAAAACAGATCATGACCAATCACTAGAATATCGAAGCCCTAATGCACAAACATGTCCAGCATGTTTTGATCCATGTAAGAGCTTCGTGAGAGGATCCGCTATGTTAAGATCTGTGTGAACTTTGCGAATACATATATTTCCCTTTTCAACTTCATCCCTTATGTAGTTGAATCTCCTCTCAATGTGACGGGTCTTTTGGTGAGCACGAGGTTCTTTGATTTGAGCAATCGCACCCTCGTTGTCACAAAAGATCTCAAGAGGGTCCTGAATGGATGGGACCACTCCTAAGTCGTCTATGAATTTCTTCATCCATGCAGCTTCCTGAGCTGCCAATGAGGCGGCAATGTACTCCGACTCTGTAGTGGATAATGCAACAACATCCTGTTTTGAACTCTTCCAAGAGACCGCACCACCATTTAATGTGAAGACATAACCGGATTGTGATCGAGAATCATCTCGATCAGTTTGGAAACTCGCATCCACGTAACCTTTTACAGCGAGCTCCTCCTCACCAGACCCATATATCAGAAACATATCCTTAGTCCTCCTAAGGTATTTCAATATACTTTTAACAGCAATCCAATGACCGTTTCCTGGGTTATTCTGGTATCTACTTGTCAGGCTAAGAGCGCATGACACATCCGGTCTAGTGCATATCATTGCATACATGATTGACCCAATGGCAGAAGCATATGGGACTTTCTTCATTCTCTCCTGTTCATCTTTCGTGGTAGGACACTGAGATGAACTGAGAACGGTTCCTCTTTGAATAGGTACCAAACCTTTCTTAGAGTTTTCCATCTTGAACCTTTTCAAGATTTTGTCAATGTATGTACTTTGACTTAAACCTATCAATCTCTTGGATCTATTCCTATAGATCCCAATCCCCAATATGTATTGTGCTTCTCCAAGATCCTTAATGGAGAAGCATTTACTTAACCAAGTTTTAACACCTTGCATTGCCGGAATATCGTTCCCAAATAACAATATATCATCCACATATAGTACAAGGAACATGATAGTGCTCCCACTAGCTTTCTTGTATACACAAGCTTCATCACCATTTTTAATGAAGCCAAATTTCTTGGCCTCCTCATTAAAACGATGATTCCACATTCTAGATGCTTGTTTCAATCCGTAGATTGACTTCTTTAACTTGCATACCTTTTTAGGATATTTCGGATCAACAAAACCTTCAGGCTGAACCATATAGACATCTTCCATAAGATATCCATTTAGGAAAGCGGTCTTGACATCCATTTGCCATATTTCGTAATCATAATGAGCAGCAATGGCAAGTAATATCCTAATAGACTTTAGCATTGCCACAGGCGAAAAAGTTTCATCATAGTCAACCCCTTGAGTTTGAGTGAAACCTTTTGCTACAAGTCTAGCTTTATATGTATCCAAGTTTCCATGTATGTCGGTTTTCATTTTGAAAAGCCATTTACAATCAACTAGCCTTGAGCCAGCAGGTTGTGTAACAAGTTCCCAAACTTGGTTGTCATACATGGATTGCATCTCAGAGTTCATGGCTTCCTGCCATTTATCGTTATCAATCCTTGATAAATCATCTTGGTAGTTTATTGGTTCATCCAAATCAACCACATAGCAACCATCCATGAGAAACCCATATCTCTCAGGAGGATTACTAATCCTACCAGATCTGCGAACGTCTTGTGTATTTTGATCATTCATTTGATCATTCTCAACATTTTCATGTTGAGTGCTAGTGTTAACCAATTGTGTATCATCTACTTGATCTTGAACCTCCTCAAGATCTATCTTCCTTTCACTATTTCCTTCCATTAGGAACTTAGTTTCAAGGAATTCCGCCTTCCGAGCAACAAATACATTCTGCTCGGATGGATCATAGAAATAATATCCCATATCATTCTTGGGATATCCTATGAAGATACACTTCGTGGATCGAGCATTCAACTTATTAGGGACGTAACGCTTAGGGTAAGCTTCACATCCCCATACCTTTAAGTATGAAAGAGATGGAGGTTTTCCAAACCACATCTCATGAGGTGTTCGTTCCACTTTCTTGGTTGGGGCCATATTTAAAATACGAGCCGCGGAGCATAGACAATAACCCCAAAATGATAGAGGTAACGAGCTTCTAGCCATCATAGATCGAACCATATCCATTAGGGTTCGGTTCCTCCTTTCGGAAACTCCATTCAGTTGGGGTGTTCTAGGAGGAGTGAGTTGTGAGATAATCCCACAACTTCTAAGATGATTTTGGAAGGCATCGCTTAGGTATTCACCTCCTCTATCGGTACGCAGTACCTTGATTGTCTTGTTGAGTTGATTTTGTACTTCGTTTTGATATTCTTTGAATGCTTCAAAAGTTTCATCCTTATGCCTTAACAAGTAGACATATCCGAAACGACTGAAGTCATCAATGAATGTAACAAAGTATCTTTCACCATTCCTAGTCATGGGCTTAAAGGGTCCACACACATCCGAATGTATTAATCCCAATAAGTCTTTAGCCCTTTCATAGGTCCCTTTGAAAGGTGCTTTAGTCATTTTGCCTTGTAAACAAGATTCACATACATCAAACGAGTCCATCTCATTTGATTTTAAAAGTCCATTCTTTTGAAGTGTATGCATTCGGTTCTTGTTTATGTGACCAAGGCAACAATGCCATAAGTAGGAATCACTCAAATCCCTTTTGAGTTTCTTGGTGCTTGTATGGTACATTGAGCTACTAGATGATGTGTCATCATGAACCAATTCATAAATTCCATTTGAAGGCGAAGCCTTGAAATAGAATACATTATCTAAACAAACATGGATATCATCATTAATAAAATTAACATTAAAACCATATTGTTTCAAACGGGAAACAGAAATAATGTTTCGACACAAGTCGGGTGCATACAAAACATTGTTCAAAATAAGTTCCAAACCACTTGGAAGCTTTAATACAAAGTCTCCTTGAGCCTTCACTTGCACTTTGGCTCCATTACCCATAAAGAGACTTGATGTTCCCGTTTGCTTGCTACTTCTTTTGAACCCCTGCAAAGAATTGCAAATGTGAGTTCCACATCCAGTGTCTAATACCCATGTATTAGAAGAAGTAATACTAAGCTCTATATATACCATATATATATTACCTGAGGTTTGCCCTGCATCCCTCTTGTCCTTCAACTCCTTAAGGTAGACCGGGCAATTGCGTTTCCAGTGACCCATTTCACCGCAACCGAAGCACGGGTCTTCCTTGGGGTTTGCTTGTCCGGCAACCTTTTGCTTCTTGTTCTTGTTTTTGGTTGGGGTAACCATCCTCCCCTTTCCTTTGCCTTGATGGGCGGGTCCTTTCCTCTTAGCCGCCTTTGGCTTAGAGGTGTTGTTACCTTTGGACCCACCATCATTGATCATTAGCACGGGTGAAGCCCTCTTACCCATGCTAGTTTCCGCCGTCCTTAACATGCCATGAAGTTCACCAATGGTCTTATCCATCCCATTCATATTGTAATTAATTACAAATTGGTCAAACCTCTTTGACAAGGAGTTTAGGATAAGATCGGTGGCTAGCTCATTGGAAATGTTGAGGTTAAGACGGTTTGCGCGATCAATGAGGCTTTTCATTTTGAGGACATAGGAGGAGACGGATTGGGTGTCATCCATACGACATGCATGTAGCGCTCGAACCGTTTCGAAGCGCTCGACACGTGCTTGTTGAAGGAACATCTCCTTCAATTGCGTTATCATGTCATATGCACTATGATGTTCGAAATCCTTTTGGAGTTCGGGTATCATAGTCCCAAGCATTAGGCAACCAGCTTGCACCGAATCGGCACAATATTTGTCATAGTAAGCCATGCCCTCCGTATCATCCATGTCGGGTTGATCGGGAATGGGGTCCTCCAACACATACGCTTTATCCTCGAGTTTGAGGACAATCCTAAGATTACGGAACCAATCCATAAAGTTCGTATGGTTGAGTTTGTCTTTCTCAAGGAGAGACCTTAACGATAGGTTGTTTAGGTTAAGTGGTGCGTTTTGCATGTTGTTGTTGTTATTAGCGGCCATCTACAAAATTAACAAAGTTCATTTAAGTATTGATTTCAAATTTAATAAACAATACCCTTTTATATTATAATTGTCTTATTAAAATATTAGAATCCAAAGGTAAATCAAATTTCGGTTAGGTGACCTTTATCCCGTTATTTGATTTAGCTAGGTAGTCATTTATATGACAATTGCAATCCTTTTGCAACTTCTAAATTATGGGATCATGCAATCCTTTTGCATGGCATATTTATCCCATCAACGCCTATTTGTTCCTCATGCTTCGGTGACCCTAAGTTCATGATTCCCAAATCAAGTCGTCCTACTTGTGTAAACATGTAAAATTAACATGCAAGTGGTTAGGTGACCTTTATCCCACAAGCATGTGAATTTTACCTTAACCATATTAGTTTGCTCATAACAGTTAGGTGACGTTTATCCCATTATGAGTTCACTACTATGTTCAAGTGTCCCACAATAGGATGGCGTTTAACTTGTTTTCCTTGTTTGTAAAAGGGATTTTAAGTTTTCATTAATACTAGTTTGAGAAAACTTTTATGCCATACACCAACATGCATTTAGTGTATGGTACTTATGAAAAACCATATTCATGTCTTGTAATTTGCCAATTACTTGATATAAACCATTTTATATATATATGATCCTTTTCTTGTTCTTAATAACCATTTATTAAGGTCTTTAGTTGCTTTTAATTTAACCAATTAAATTGTCGTTTTGCATGTCATTAATACATCTAATTTAACCATTTAAATTGTCGTTTTGCTTGTTGTTATCTTGTGATTAATTGTATCAACCAAACATACAATACAATAAACAAACAAACAACCACACATGCAAAACAAGTATGTTCACAATCTAGCCATTTTGGTGGACATTTGTTTAGCCGAAAACAAATGTCACCGGGTTAAGGGGTAATAATACAAAGTAGGAGATTTCAAATCTCCCACTTAACCTTGCATCCATATGCTCCTTGTGTTCTTCAAGTCTTCATCATCTTGTATCTTCATTTTTACAAAATATGTATCCTAATACATTTTTATCTAGAAAATGAAAATACAACCTATTCTATTTTACATACCAAATGTAAAACAAATTACATAGCCAAATGAATGAATTATTACATGCCATATGAATGAATAATATTACAAACCAAATAACATTACAAATCAACCAAACACACATGCATGCAACTCAAGGTCAAGGCTAAGATTGTGAACATTAACATGTAACCAAATATGAACCAAATGGAAGAGCCCAAACCCACTTTTGGACCCTTTTGAATTCGGCATTCATCATAAACCCACCCAAACCCATTTGTTTTTGCAATCTACATTCATGCATGTTCATAGATTGCAAATATAGTGGGTTTAAAACAACAATTCGAAGCATATTTCAACAACTTCGGCTCTAGACACCATTGTTGGGATTTAACAAGTTTGAAACTCTTAAAACCATTTAAGATTATAATCAAAACGGAAGCGTGTAATTATAAATTAAACTTGTTAATCTTTAAACCAATTTAAAGTTAAATCCCAATAGGATCAAGTTATGAAAGCATGCTTACAAATTAACAAGAAAGGGAGAGTTATATATACCTCCTTAAAACAAGTTTAAGGGCTGTTCAAATGCTTATAAGATGATGAACAAATGTGTAGAACTTCAAGCCTTTGATCCTCCAACACCACCCTTAAGTTTACTAGACTTTATAACCTTAACACCCTTGTTAATCTAGCTTGAAACCCCTTTTTTTGTACCCAAAATTTCTGGACAGCAGCCCTCAAGAAATGATGCTGAATGCAAGTTCCAAAAGCATGAAACCTCAAGTTGTTATACCCCAAACTTGTGACCAACACCTTGTACTTTGGTTAGGATTTTATCAACACTTGAGAATAAGCTTGTTAAAAGAAAATTGGTCACCTTATCTCCCTTGGAACCTCACGGCAGAAACAGCAAAAAGAGGGAGAAAGATGCAGTTTTTTCTTGCTTATTTTATGTGTATTTGCATGTATTACTTGAGTCTCAAAAAGAGCAAGGCATGTGTGTATGGATATGTGGAAAAAGTGGTCAAATGCACAAGTTCTTAACACTAGAACTCAAACTCCCATGCCACTTCCCTTTAGTTTAAAAAAAAGGATTAGTTTTATAAAAGTATTAGTTTTTATAAAACCATTCTTTTATAAACTTCCATAATTAGATATGTTTATAAATACATTTTATATAAAACCAATTATATATAAAATGTAACATAACATTATTAATTATTTAACCTATAAATAATTAAATCCATATTATATAAATTATTCCATAATTTATATATATATACACATCAAGTAATAATTAAGAAAACCATTTTTCTTAAAGTTCAAGTGTCGCGTATTTAATCAACGATCCATTCGCTAAGATCAAATACGAATAAGGTGTTGGTAAGCTTGTTATTGGGTATGACCCGACTTGGATCATAACATGTTAGCCACATTAATTTAATATGTCTCTCGGGCATATGAAATACCTTCATTATTTTCTAACTAGAGCTTTTAAAAGTGTGTGGTTCTCATTGAAACTCTTTTCTCTCGCTCTCATCACTCTTTTTGGCCTTCATTGGGCTCTTTTGCTTTTCATTTTTTTGCTTTCATGCTTAGCTTTTGCTTTACACGTGGCATTTTTTTTCTAAATTGGCCCTTATTTGGGACTCTTTTGCTGCCTCAGTGGTCCATTCTTATTATGCCATATGGTAGTGGCTATAAGTTTGCAATCATTTCACAATTTTTGGCGTTTACTTCCTATCTTAAACAAGTAGTCCGATCTCGAAGTTGAGAGTAGTTCTATTATTATTTTAAGATTAGATTAATGAAAAGACATAAGTTTGACTAAGAATTTATACTTCCAAAAATATAGGGTTAGGAATGGGAATTTGGTTTAGTTGGGTTATTCCTAAAAGGTTAATTTCATGACCCGTCCTAATCCATCTGGATGAATACATTACATTTGGTTACATCGCGAGGTTCTGATCTCTATATGTTATATTTTACAAACATTGCATTCGTTTTTAAAGATAAACTTTCATCACATCGAAAGTTGACAGGCATGCATACCATTTCAGAATATATCCAATCTATAATTGACTTAATAATAATCTTGTTGAACTTAATGACTCGCATGCAACGTCTTTTGAAATATGTCATGAATGACTCCAAATAATATCCTTAAAATGAGCTAATGCACCGCGGAAGATTTCTTTCATACCTGAGAATAAACATGCTTTCAAGTGTTAACCAAAATGTTGGTGAGTTCATTAGTTTAACATAATCATTCATTTTCATCATTTTAATAAACCACAAGATTTTCGTTTATAAATATATGTACACTCGCAAGTGTATAAAATCGTTCTGCTTATGTTGAGGCCTCGGTAACCAACCTTAACAATAATATAATAAGTCATCTTCGCAAAGATGGATATGTACACTCGCAAGTGTATAAATAATCCTCGAAGTACTATACATCCGCCCACTAGCTCTTATGTCTAGTGCAGCCTACAGGATGGGGGTGTTAAGCCCGATAGATCTATCTTTAGTATTAGCGCTCACATGCTCTTATAACATGTAACTAAATTACCTAGCACATCAATCCGCAGAATATTATTTTTAATCACTTGTCTCTATTTCGTAAAGCATTTATAAAAGCAGCGCATGTATTCTCAGCCCAAAATATATATATTGCAAAAGCAATTAAAAAGGGAGCAAATGAAACTCACCATATTGTATTTTGTAATAAAAATACATATGAAGACATTGAATAAATGTACAATGCAGGGTTGGCCTCGGATTCATGAACCTATAGCATTTGTATATTTATTAATACACATAATCGTAATCGAATAAATTTATTTATTATATCTTAATTTAATTTATATATTATATATTTAATTTTTGTATATATTCAAAATGATTAATATCTATATAGTTATATTAATATATCTATATTTATTTATATACATAATTGTTTAGCGTTATATTTAAAATTAATAGTTTGTTATATGTACGTTTTTAATTAAATAAAATAAGTAAGTTTTATTTATATAGTTATGTGAAATATTAGTATATGTAATAAGTATATAATATTTATCTGTTTAAAAAGATAGTTTTTATAATAAATCTCAAAATAATGCTAATAATAGTAGTTTTTAATAAAGTGAATAATTTAATAGTAATGGTAATGAAAATAATATTTTTGATAATACTGAATCTTTTAATAGTATTAATAACTTTAATAATAATGTTAACACTAATAACAAAAATGATAATGGTAATAATAATAATAGTTGTTATGTTAATAATAATACTAATAGTTATAAAATAATACAAAGTCTAATATTCATGATAATAATAATAAGTTTTTATTACTTTCATAATACTAATAATAATAATAATCCTAATAATAATTATAATACTTATGATAATAATTATAATACTACTAATTATAAATATAATACTAGTATTACTAGTAATATTTTTAATAATAGTAATACTAGTAACAACATTAGTAATCACAATAATAAAGATAATAATAATAATTATTATGATAATAATGATCATAATATAATAATAATAATAATAATAATAATAATAATAATAATAATAATAATAATAATAATAATAATAATAATAATAATAATAATAATAAATTATATTAAGAATAAATTGTTTTATTTTTACGATAATATTAATAATGATTTTAATACTAATGGAAAATATATTTATAGAAATAATAATATTAATAATAATAATAATATTTGTCTTAACAAGTTATATTTCTAACTTGAGTTACACTGATTATATTTGTATTACCATTTATTACTTATATTTTATTTACTAATTATATGTATAATAACATATATCTAATATTTTATATGTTTTAATATATTACAATAAACATAAAATCATCAGTTATATAAGAATCATATTCATATATATATATATATATATATATATATATATATATATATATATTCATTTTAATAACATTATTATCTTGTATTTTATTTTAATTAGTTATGATTGTTATTTCAAATTATATACACCTACATTTATATATATCTATAAATATAACTATATATATATATATATATATATATATATATATATATATATATATATATATATATATATATATATATTAAATCTTTAGTTCGTGAATCGTCGGTAATGGTCGACGGTCAAATGTATACATGAACAAAGTTCAACGTTTTTGAGGTTCCATTAACTAGACTTTACTTCTCGTGTCGAAATTACATATAGATCAAGTTTAAATTTTAGTCGGAAATTTTCGGGTCGTCACAGTACCTACCCGTTAAAGAAATTTCATCCCGAAATTTGATTGAGGTCATCATGGCTAACGATAAGAATATTTTCATGACGAATATGAGATGATAAATAAAGTTTTATAATCCTTGAGTAATATGAATGAAACAATTCGATTACTAGAAATGTACGAGTGAAGCTATCACAAAAGAGTGAAATGAGGAAAATAAGATTTGTCTTGACTTAAAGTAAAGCAATTAAGACGTCTCGGATTCGTAGGTTAAATCTTTGAATTTTGAATGATCATGGCTATCGTTCTAAGAAAGAACTGGTAATAGCATGATCTGACTTGTTAAATTAGCAGAAGTCACGAGAAAAGATATAATTATCAAGAAAACATGTTCCTGATATGTTTGGAGATCAAGTAGAATGTAAGAGTCGTGTAACATGGCACATGATGACGTTATGGTCTGTGAATCATCACGTTCCATTAGAAACTCAGCATGACTTACTATAATATAATCACGTTGATCAAGTGTCATTATATTATACTAACTCATGCATCAATTTCCAACACTACTTAAAAAAAATATTCATGTTTTAAATTCGAATTTTTCAGAATTTAGAAACTAAAACAGTTTCTTTTATGATGTAACGCAGATAGTGCAAAGAGATAAATTATTTCAGATAAGAATAGTTATGAAAATATCTTCAGAAATATCGAGAATATTTATAATGAAAGATACGATGATATCTTAGAATTTCTAACATCGATGGATGATGAAGAAGATTTATTCGTAAAGGTTTAGAGTCAGAAGTAAAGCATTCGTTAATGACTTCAGCATATACTGAATCATTTGGATTCTTTGAAGGCAGGTTTAGCCTTTGTGATTTGTCCACAGCCTTCTTCCTAGTTTGCTCAATCCATTTTCCAGTTCTAACTTTTCTGAGCTTTTCCAACATTCTATTCTTTATCATTAAACTTCCGACGGTTACGGTCGTTTACGATTGTCTACAGTTTCTGTTGCTTCATTCGGCTTTTTCAACAATCAGAGATTGATTTGTAGACTGAATGCTTTTTTAGAATTTCAGAATGAAAGATCATAATTCTAAGAGATAAATGTTATACATATAACTGTTGATATAGAAACGCTATGAGATTCAAAATAATGATTGCTGATTTCTGGTAATTGGCATGGAAATTCTCGTTATAAGATGCGGATGAGTATATGGTAAGGTTTTAATGATCAACTATAATGGTTCTTCGAAGAGACTTAAGCCAATGAGTAATGAAGTTGCTGGTAAGTTTACTACTAATGTGATAGGATATAAACGGTTACCCGGTAACAATAAAAGAGCACGCATATATATCAAAGTTATAATAAGGTTGTTTCAAATGAAAAGTCGAAGTTGACTTGTTGAAGCTGTGACAAAATTGGCTAATTCGAAAAAGAATTTCAGTGTTATTTTCGATAATAACAATGCCAAAGGAGCTAGCACAGATACGTGTTAAACGTTTACTCGGGTTCCGAGTGTTTTTAGGTGCATAACTATATGCATAAATCTTTTCTTTCGTAGATGAATTGCGGTTGGTTCATCGGTTCGATTGAGGTGTCTTCAAGAATCATGAAATGTTTGAACGCAGATTGTAATCGTCAAGATAAAAATGAGGTTTAAGATGAAATCAAGTGGCAAACTTGAAGAATTGTTTAGTTTCATATGTTATAATCAATATTTTAATTAATTTTAATTGTCCAATGTTGACAGTCCACAGTTAGCAGTCCACAATTAGTAATTCAATAATTCATATATAGTTTAATATATAATATTCGAATTAATTTTAAATACGTATCGTGACCCATTGTATACATGTCTCAGACTCGATCACAACTCAAAGTATATATATTATTGTAGAATCAACCTCAACCCTGTATAGCTAACTCAAGCATTACTACATATAGAGTGTCTATGGTTATTCCAAATAATATACATAGATGCGTCGATATGATATGTCAAAACCTTGTATACGTGTCCCGATATTTAAAGTGCGTAAAATAAATAACAGAAATTAAATGATGATAAATAAAATTGCCTGAATATAAATTGCGATAAATAAATTGCGATAAATAAAATGTAATCAGTTAGCTAGGAATAGTTAGCTAGGAATAGTTAGCGTGGATTCTTAACAAAATTTTTCTCATAGTTAATTTGTTTGTTTCTAACAAATTTTATTTTGTCCAATGTTTTCTTCATTATGCCACTTGTTGGATTCTGATAAGTCAAAATCCAAATATGAAATTGAGTGAAAATGGTTATTCTGCGGTGAACGGATACGCATATCTGTGGATGTAAGTATGATAGTAAATGACTGTTGAATCAGATTCGAAGAATGTACAGTGTACCTTATTAATGTGAAATCTAAATATTCCGCGGGTATTACCTACCCGTTAAAATATTTTCATCATTAACAGTTTGTACGAAAGAATTTTCAATTACAATCTTTATGAAAATATATATACATATATATTTTCTTCAGATGTAATTATGGATTTAATGAGTCGATATGATATTAAACTCATTTGATTTTCGATTTGAGCTAGAATAAATAATCTCTAAAACTTTTAGAAACCACATATTCTTCGCAGAATATTTCTTCAATGAAGTTATGAATTAATACTTCATCGTTCATTTTTGTTGGTACTCCTTGGTATCTATGGTGCGTATGACGTTGATGTTCGTGTGACAGATTGTGAAGTTGAGGTTTGCAATGCGGTTGTTGTTGGTAGTGGTAATGATACTGTTGGCGTTGGTGATGGTGGTACTAGTTATGCTGCTGGTGCTGCTACTGGTGTTTGTAACCTTTGCACCATATTCTCCAAAGCCAATACCCGAGCGCGAATCTCGTTGACTTCTTCTATTACACCGAGGTGATTGTCGGTTCGGACAAGTGGATAAATATGATCTACAATTTGGTATAGTATATAATCGTGACGAGATACTCTGAAAATGAGAGAGAAAATGGTGTTTCGGACAGGTCCGCCGGTAAGTGCTTCAGGTTCTTCGCCAAGAGGGCAATGTGGTGGGTGAAAAGGATCACCTTCTTCTTGCATCCAATGATTGAGGAGGCTATGAACCTAGCCCAAATTCATCTAGAATAGATGATGGCTAATCGGTTGATCCATTCCGGTTACACTGCTTTCGGAGCTCGAGTGAAAATCCATATCGGAATAGTTATCGGAATCCGACGAACTTGAACTGGTTGCGGAATTCATCTTGCACGGTTAGGTAAAGGATTTTATGAAATGATTTTCGGATATCGGATGATATTCGAATTACATAGAATATCTATGTATAGTACAGAAGATCCCGTAGATCACGGAGGAAATTAAGAAAACGTGTCAGACAAAGACTACAGTAACAAATACGCTAAGATATGGATTTGTCTCTACACTATTCATGCAATCAATGCAATAAGAAGTGTCTAGACTAAGAATGATAAGCAGGTAATTTTCTAAGGATGATAAGTAGGTAATTTTTGACACAAAATGATAAGAAAAACTTTTGACATGCAGACACTGTGGAAGTCCAGACTCACTAATGCATCTAAATAACTATCAGTTAGATACACTAATGCAAGACCTGGTTCGCTAAGACCACCGCTCTAATACCAACTTTCATGACCCGTCCTAATCCATCTGGACGAATACATTACATTTGGTTACATCATGAGGTTCTGACCTCTATATGATACATTTTACAAACACTGCATTCATTTTTAAAGATAAACTTTCATCACATCGAAAGTTGACAGGCATGCATACCATTTCAGAATATATCCAATCTATAATTGACTTAATAATAATCTTGTTGAACTTAATGACTCGCATGCAATGTCTTTTGAAATATGTCATGAATGACTCCAAGTAATATCCTTAAAATGAGCTAATGCACAGCGGAAGATTTCTTTCATACCTGAGAATAAACATGCTTTCAAGTGTCAACCAAAAGGTTGGTGAGTTCATTAGTTTAACATAATCATTCATTTTCATCATTTTAATAGACCACAAGATTTTTGTTTATAAATATATGTACACTCGCAAGTGTATAAAATCGTTCTGCTTATGTTGAGGCCTTGGTAACCAACCTTAACAATAATATAATAAGTCATCTTCGCAAAGATGGATATGTACACTCGCAAGTGTATAAATAATCATCGAAGTACTAAACATCCGCCCACTAGCTCTTATGTCTAGTACAGCCTACAGGATGGGGGTGTTAAGCCCAATAGATCTATCTTTAGGATTCGCGCTCACATGCTCTTATAACATGTAACTAAATTATCTAGCACATCAATCCGCAGAATATTATTTTTAATCACTTGTCTCTATTTCGTAAAGCATTTATAAAAGCAGTGCATGTATTCTCAGCCTAATATATATATATATATATATATATATATATATATATATATATATATATATATATATATATATATATATATATATATATATATATATATATATATATATATATATATATATATATTGCAAAAGCAATTAAAAAGGGAGCAAATGAAACTCACCATATTGTATTTTGTAGTAAAAATACATATGACGACATTGAATAAATGTACAATGCAGGGTTGGCCTCGGATTCACGAACCTATAGCATTTGTATCTTTATTAATACACATAATCGTAATCGAACAAATTTATTTATTATATCTTAATTTAATTTATATATATTATATATTTAATTTGTGTATATATTCAAAATGATTAATATCTATATAGTTATATTAATATATCTATATTTATTTATATACATAATTTTTTAGCGTTATATTTAAAATCAATAGTTTGTTATATGTACGTTTTTAATTAAATAAAATTAGTAAGTTTTATTTATATAGTTATGTGAAATATTAGTATATGTAATAAGTATATAATATTTATCTATTTAAAAAGATAGTTTTTATAATAAATCTCATAATAATGCTAATAATAGTAGTTTTTAATAAAGTGGATAATTTAATAGTAATGGTAATGAAAATAATAATTTTGATAATACTGACTCTTTTAATAGTATTAATAAATTTAATAATAATGTTAACACTAATAACAAAAATGATAATGGTAATAATAATAATAATAGTTGTTATGTTAATAATAATACTAATAGTTATAAAATAATACAAAGTCTAATATTCATGATAATAATAATAAGTTTTTATTACTTTCATAATACTAATAATAATAATAATCATAATAATAATGATAATACTTATGATAATAATTATAATACTACTAATTATAAAGATAATACTAGTATTACTAGTAATATTTTTAATAATAGTAATACTAGTAACAACATTAGTATTCACAATAATAAAGATAATAATAATAATAATAATTATGATAATAATGATCATAATATAATAATAATAATAATAATAATAATAATAATAATAATAATAATAATAATAATAATAATAATAATAATAATAATAATAATAATAATAAAAGAAAGTAGGCTACCTTTAAAGAAAATCGGTCTAAAAAAAATATTGCCTCAACAGGGACTCGAACCCATGACCACTCGTTAACCCGCTAACACCCTTTGCCATGGCTCTGTGGCCTATTTATCTGCTTTTATCCATACCCATTTATTTATAATCCCTATTCTGTTTATATCATTGTTCTTCTTCTTCTTCACTTGAAAAATTCGACCAAAGTTCAATCCTTGTTGCTCATATGTTTCTTATTTAATCTAAGATTTATACTTGATGCATAATCGATTTAAAAGTGTTTAAAATAATAAAAAAACGAATATCAGAAATTAAATTGTTTCTGTTAAAAAAACTTGAATACGTATAAACATCATAGTGATTTTGAAATTGAAGCTGTTTGAGCCCACGATTTCTACATGAAATCAGTTTGAAATCCCTCTTAGAAACTTTCTCTATGCTCAATTTAATTCAAAACATCAACACAACTTCAAATTTGTCGAAGAACAAATTCTTTGACTTTTTAGGATTAAACTTTGACTCCCAAAATTCTTGATCAAAACAAAGAACTGGCTTTAGAAACTTTGCAGAAATATTGTTTAGAATATTACTAACAGGACTACATTAACACATTTTGAAATAAATTTAGAATTCGTGCTATTGATTAAATGAAGCTAGAACAGGGGAACGTGTCTGGGTGTTATTGATCTTTTTCGTTTAGTTCAATGGATTTGAAGTGGGTAAGTGCAATGTATCAATTATAGTTGGGAATAGAAAGTCGTATGAATCCCTTAACACTGAAATTGACTAATTATATAATCAATATGGGTATTCATTTCTCAATCGGACAAAAGAAAGAAACAGAAATTTAATAAATTAAAATTAAAATCGAATCTGCTTCATATTTGATTTGTACTGATGAAAGTGATATGAATCAAATTTTTAGAACATGAAGTACCAATTTGATACAGGTCGATGGTGATAGAATTCCAGTTATACCTTTATTTGATTTAATATATAATCTGTAAAAATAAGTAAATATATTTATAATAATATTAATACTAATATTAATAATAATTAATAATAATAATAATAATAATCAATAAAAATTTATATTAAGAATAAATTGTTTTATTTATATGATAATATTAATAATGAATTTAATACTAATGGAAATTATATTTATAGAAATAATAATATTAATAATAATAATATTTGTCTTAACAAGTTATATTTCTAACTTATAGTTACACTGATTATATTTGTATTACCATTTATTACTTATATTTTATTTACTAATTATATGTATAATAACATATATCTAATATTTTATATGTTTTAATATATTACAATAAACATATAATCATCAGTTATATAAAAATCATATTCATATATATATATATATATATATTCATTTTAATAACATTATTATCTTGTATTTTATTTTAATTAGTTATTATTATTATTTCAAATTATATACACCTACATTTATATATATCTATAAATATAACTATATATATATATTTATTTTAAATCATTAGTTCGTGAATCGTCGGTAATGGTCGACGGTCAAATGTACACATGAACACAGTTCAACGTTTTTGAGGTTCCATTAACTAGACTTTGCTTCTCATGTCGAAATTACAAATAGATCAAGTTTAAATTTTAGTCGGAAATTTCCGGGTCGTCACAGTACCTACCCGTTAAAGAAATTTCGTCACGAAATTTGATTGAGGTCGTCATGGCTAACGATAAGAATGTTTTCATGACGAATATGAGGTGATAAATAAAGTTTTATAATCCTTGAGTAATATGAATGAAACAATTCGATTACTCGAAACGTACGAGTGAAGCTATCACAAAAGAGTGAAATGAGGAAAATAAGATTCGTCTTAACTTTAATTAAAGCAATTAAGACGTCTCGGATTCGTAGGTTAAATCTTCAAATTTTGAATGATCATGGCTATCGTTCTAAGAAAGAACTAGTAATAGCATGATCTGACTTGTTAAATTACCAGAAGTCACGAGAAAAGATAGAATTATCAAGAAAACATGTTCCCGATATGTTTGGAGATCAAGTAGAATGTAAGATTCGTGTAACATGGCACATGATGACGTTATGGTCTGTGAATCATCACGTTCCATTAGAAACTCAGCATGACTTACTGTAATATAATCACGTTGATCAAGTGTTATCATATTATACTAACTCATGCATCAATTTCCAACACTACTTCAAAAAAAATATTCATGTTTTAAATTTGAATTTTTCAGAATTTAGAAACTAAAACAGTTTCTTTTATGATGTAACGCAGATAGTGCTAAGAGATAAATTATTTCAGATAAGAATAGTTATGAAAATATCTTCAGAAATATCGATGATATTTATAATGAAAGATACGATGATATCTTAGAATTTCTAACATCGATGGATGATGAAGAAGATTTGTCCGTAAAGGTTTAGAGTCAGAAGTAAAGCATTCGTTAATGACTTCAGCAGATACTGAATCATTTTGGATTCTTTGAAGGCAGATTTAGCCTTTGTGATTTGTCCACAGCCTTCTTCCTAGTTTGCTCAATCTGTTTTCCAGTTCTAACTTTTCTGAGCTTTTCCAACATTCTATTCTTTATCATTAAACTTCCGACAGTTATGGTCGTTTACTATTGTCTACAGTTTCTGCTGGTTCATTCGGCTTTTTCAACTATCAGGGTATTGATTTGTAGACTGAGTACTTTTCAGAATTTCAGAATTAAAGATCATAATTCTAAGAGATAAATGTTATACATATAACTGTTGATATAGAAACGCTACGAGATTCAAAATAATTATTGCTGATTTCTGGTAATTGGTATGGCAATTCTCGTTATAAGATGTGGATGAGTATATGGTAAGGTTTTAATGATCAACTATAATGGTTCTTCAAAGAGACTTAAGCCAATGAGTAATGAAGTTGCTGGTAAGGTTACTGCTAATGTGATAGGATATAAACGGTGCCCCGGTAACAATAAATGAGCACGCATATATATCAAATCTATAATAAGGTTGTTTCGAACAAAAAGTCGAAGTTGACTTGTTGAAGCTGTGACAAAATTGGCTAATTTGAAAAAGAATTTCAGTGTTATTTTTGATAATAACAATGCCAAAGGAGCTAGCACAGATACGTGTTAAACGTTTACTCAGGTTCCGAGTGTTTTCAGGGGCATAACTACATGCATAAATCTTTTCTTTCGTAAATGAAGTGCGGTTGGTTCATCCTCTCGATTGAGGTGTCTTCAAGAATCATGAAATGTTTGAACGCAGATTGTAATCGTCAAGATACAAATGAGGTTTAAGATGAAATCAAGTGGCAAACTTGAAGAATTGTTTAGTTTCATATGTTATACTCAATATTTTAATTTATTTTAATTGTCCAATGTTGACAGTCCACAGTTAGCAGTCCACAATTAGTAATTCAATAATTCATATATAGTTTAATATATAATATTCGAATAAATTAATACGTATCGTGACCCATTGTATACATGTCTCAGACTCGATCACAACTCAAAGTATATATATTATTGTAGAATCAACCTCAACCCTGTATAGCTAACTCAAGCATTACTGCATATAGAGTGTCTATGGTTATTCCAAATAATATATATAGATGCGTCGATATGATATGTCAAAACCTTGTATACGTTTCCCGATATTTAAAGTGCGTAAAATAAATAACAGAAATTAAATGACGATAAATAAAATTGCGAGAATATAAATTGCGATAAATAAAATGTAATCAGTTAGCTAGGAATAGTTAGCTAGGAACAGTTAGCGTGGATTCTTAACAAAATTTTTCTCATAGTTAATTTGTTTGTTTCTAACAAATTTTATTTTGTCCAATGTTTTCTTCATTATGCCACTTGTTGGATTCTGATAGGTCAAAATCCAAATATGAAATTGAGTGAAAATGGTTATTCTGCGGTGAACGAATACGCATATCTGTGGATGTAAGTATGAAAGTAAATGACTGTTGAATCAGATTCGAAGAATGTACATAGTAACTTATTAATGTGAAATCTAAATATTCCTCGGGTATTACCTACCCGTTAAAATATTTTCATCATTAACAGTTTATACGAAAGAATTTTCAATTATAATCTTTATGAAAATATATATACATATATATTTTCTTCAGATGTAATTATGGATTTAATGAGTCAATATGATATTAAACTCATTTGATTTTCGGTTTGAGCTAGAATAAATAATCTCTAAAACTTTTAGAAACCACATATTCTTTGAAGAATATTTCTTCAATGAAGTTATGAATTAATACTTCATCATTCATTGTTTTTGGTACTCCTTGGTATCTATGGTGCGTATGACGTTAATGTTCGTGTGACATATTATGAAGTTGAGGTTTGCGATGCGGTTGTTGTGGGTGGTGGTAATGCTACTGTTGGCGTTGGTGATGGTGGTACTGGTTATGCTGCTGGTGCTGCTGCTGGTGTTTGTAACCTTTGCACCATATTCTCCAAAGCCACTACCCGAGTGCGAAGCTCGTTGACTTCTTCTATTACACCGAGGTGATTTTCGGTTCGGACGAGCGGATAAATATGATCTAGAATTTGGTATAGTATATAATCGTGATGAGATACTCTGGAAATGAGAGAGAAAATGGTGTTTCAGACAGGTTCGCCGGTAAGTGCTTCAGTGCTTCGCCAAGAGGGCAATGTGGTGGGTGAAAAGGATTACATTCTTCTTGTCTCCAATGATTGTGGAGGCTACGAACCCAGCCCCAATTCATCCAGAATAGATGATGGCTAATCGGTTGATCCATTCCAGTTACACTGCTTTCGGAGCTCGAGTGAAAATCCATATCGGAATAGTTATCGGAATCCGACGAACTTGAACTGGTTGCGGAATTCACCTTGCACGGTTAGGTAAAGGATTTTATGAAATGATTTTCGGATATTGAATGATATTTGAATTACATAGAATATCTATGTATAGTACAGAAGAGCCCGTAGATCACTGAGGAAATTAAGGAAACGTGTCAGAAAAAGTCTACAGTAACAGATACGCTAAGATATGGATTTTGTCTCTACACTATTCATGCGATCAATGCAATAAGAAGTTTCTAGACTATGAATGATAAGCAGGTAATTTTCTAAGGATGATAAGTAGGTAATTTTCGACACAAAATGTTAAGCAAAACTTTTGACATGCAGACACAGTCGAAGTCCAGACTAACTAATGCATCTAAACAACTATCAGTTAGATACACTAATGCAAGACATGGTTCGCTAAGACCACCGCTCTGATAAAAACTTTCATGACCCGTCCTAATCCATCTGGACGAATACATTACATTTGGTTACATCGCGAGGTTCTGACCTCTATATGATACATTTTACAAACATTGCATTCGTTTTTAAAGATAAACTTTCATCACATCGAAAGTTGACAGGCATGCATACCATTTCATAATATATCCAATCTATAATTGACTTAATAATAATCTTGTTGAACTTAATGACTCGCATGCAACGTCTTTTGAAATATGTCATGAATGACTCCAAGTAATATCCTTAAAATGAGCTAATGCACAGTGGAAGATTTCTTTCATACCTGAGAATAAACATGCTTTCAAGTGTCAAACAAAAGGTTGGTGAGTTCATTAGTTTAACATAATCATTCATTTTCATCATTTTAATAGACCACAAGATTTCCGTTTATAAATATATGTACACTCGCAAGTATATAAAACCGTTCTTCTTATGTTGAGGCCTCGGTAACCAACCTTAACAATAATATAATAAGTCATCTTCGCAAAGATGGATATGTACACTCCAAGTGTATAAATAATTCTCGAAGTACTATACATCCGCCCACTAGCTCTTATGTCTAGTGCAGCCTACAGGATGGGGGTGTTAAGCTCGATAGATCTATCTTTAGGATTCGCACTCACATGCTCTTATAACATGTAACTAAATTACCTAGCACATCAATCCGCAGAATATTATTTTTAATCACTTGTCTCTATTTTGTAAAGCATTTATAAAAGCAGCGCATGTATTCTCAGCCCAAAATATATATATTGCAAAAGCAATTAAAAAGGGAGCAAATGAAACTCACCATATTGTATTTTGTAGTAAAAATACATATGACGACATTGAATAAATGTACAATGCAGGATTGGCCTTAAATTCACGAACCTATAGCATTTGTATCTTTATTAATACACATAATAGTAATCGAACAAATTTATTTATTATATCTTAATTTAATTTATATATTATATATTTAATTTGTATATATATTCAAAATTATTAATATCTATATAGTTATATTAATATATCTATATTAATTTATATACATAGTTGTTTAGCGTTATATTTAAAATCAATAGTTTGTTATATGTACGTTTTTAATTAAATAAAATTAGTAAGTTTTATTTATATAGTTATGTGAAATATTAGTATATGTAATAAGTATATAATATTTATCTGTTTAAAAAGATAGTTTTTATAATAAATCTCATAATAATGCTAATAATAGTAGTTTTTAATAAAGTGAATAATTTAATAGTAATGGTAATGAAAATAATAATTTTGATAATACTGACTCTTTTAATAGTATTAATAACTTTAATAAAAATGTTAACACTAATAACAAAAATGATAATGGTAATAATAATAATAGTTGTTATGTTAATAATAATACTAATAGTTATAAAATAATACAAAGTCTAATATTCATGATAATAATAATAAGTTTTTATTACTTTCATAATACTAATAATAATAATAATCATAATAATAATGATAATACTTATGATAATAATTATAATACTACTAATTATAAAGATAATACTAGTATTACTAGTAATATTTTTAATAATAGTAATACTAGTAACAACATTAGTAATCACAATAATAAAGATAATAATAATAATAATAATTATGATAATAATGATCATAATATAATAATAATAATAATAATAATAATAATAATAATAATAATAATAATAATAATAATAATAATAATAATAATAATAATAATACTAATAATAATAATAGTAATAATAATAATAATAATAATAATAATAATAATAATAATAATAATAATAATAATAATAATAATAATAATAATAATAATAATAATAATAATAATAAAAGAAAGTAGGCTACCTTTAAAGAAAATCGATCTAAAAAAAATATTGCCTCAACAGGGACTCGACCCCATGACCATTCGTTAACCCGCTAACACCCTTTGCCATGGCTCTGTGCCCTATTTATCTGCTTTTATCCGTAACCATTTATTTATAATCCCTATTCTGTTTATATCATTGTTCTTCTTTTTCTTCACTTGAAAAATTCGATCAGAGTTCAATCCTTGTTGCTCATATATTTCTTATTTAATCTAAGATTTATACTTGATGCATAATCGATTTAAAAGTGTTTAAAATAATAAAAAAACGAATATCAGAAATTAAATTGTTTCTGTTAAAAAAAACTTGAATACGTATGAACATCATAGTGATTTTGAAATTGAAGCTGTTTGAGCCCACGATTTCTACATGAAATCAGTTTGAAATCCCTCTTAGAAACTTTCTCTATGCTCAATTTAATTCAAAACATCAACACGACTTCAAATTTTTCGAAGAACAAATTCTTTGACTTTTTAGGATTAAACTTTGACTCCCAAAATTCTTGATCAAAACAAAGAATTGGCTTTAGAAACTTTGCAGAAATATTGTTTAGAATATTACTAACAGGACTACATTAACACATTTTGAAATAAATTTAGAATTCGAGCTATTGATTAAATGAAGCAAGAACAGGGGAACGTGCCTGGGTGTTCTTGATCTTTTTGGTTTAGTTCGATGGATTTGAAGTGGGTGAGTGCAATGTATCAATTATAGTTGGAAATAGAAAGTCGTATGAATCCCTTAACACTGAAATTGACTAATTATATAATCAATATCGGTATTGATTTCTCAATCAGACAAAAGGAAGAAACAGAAATTTAATAAATTAAAATAAAAATCGATTCTGCTTCATATTTGATTTGTACTGATGAAAGTGATATGAATCAAATTTTTGGAACATGAAGTACCAATTTGATACAGGTCGATGGTGATTGAATTCCAGCTATACCTTTATCTGATTTAATATATAATCTGTATAAATAAGTAAATATATTTATAATAATATTAATACTAATAATAATAATAATTAATAATAATAATAATAATAATAATCAATAAAAATTTATATTAAGAATAAATTGTTTTATTTTGATGATAATATTAATAATGATTTTAATACTAATGGAAATTATATTTATAGAAATAATAATATTAATAATAATAATAATATTTGTCTTAACAAGTTATATTTCTAACTTGTAGTTACACTGATTATATTTGTATTACCATTTATTACTTATATTTTATTTACTAATTATATGTATAATAACATATATCTAATATTTTATATGTTTTAATATATTACAATAAACATATAATCATCAGTTATATAAGAATCATATTCATATATATATTCATTTTAATAACATTATTATCTTGTATTTTATTTTAATTAGTTATTATTATTATTTCAAATTATATACACCTACATTTATATATATCTATAAATATAACTATATATATATTTATTTTAAATCATTAGTTCGTGAATCGTCGGTAATGGTCGACGGTCAAATGTATACATGAACACAGTTCAACGGTTTTGAGGTTCCATTAACTAGACTTTGCTTCTCGTGTCGAAATTACATATAGAGCAAGTTTAAATTTTAATCGAAAATTTCCGGGTCGTCACAGTTAAGGTTTCTAATAGTAACTAATTGTATCTAACACACATACTGAGTGCTAACGACCTGGGTAAACTGGCTTAAAAAGGTGTAAAATTAAAAAGGCTAGCAAAAAATAAAATTCTAGATATTTCTTTATAATTTACATTACCTTGATTTTAGGTGTTTTATATTTTATTCCATTTCAAAATTTAAAAATTGCACCATATAGGGAGTCAAAAACTAGTTACTTTTAAGAGTATTAATTATTAAAAAGCAACATTTTTTTATAATGTATGACAAACAAAATCAAGTGTGATTTAAAAACATCATTTTATTTAGTATTTCCTTAACAAATTTAAAAACAAAATCTTAGGTTTTCAGTTAAGTGAAGAATTCACGTCTTTTCCCCCACACTTAAAATCATGCAATCTCCTCACTTACATGAATTTATACTACAACGATAAAATAACCGAAGACAAAAATGTAAATGTAAAAGGGAAAGAAAACATCACAGGGATTTACGAGCTGCAGGTGAAAGGATGAGCATGAAGATCAGCATGCGCCAGTCAGCTTCGAACACTACTCATAGATGGCCAACATACGAAACACAAAACATGCTTATTAATTAATGAGTCATAAGTTTGACTCATCCCCATTTAAATTTTTCCTTAGTGTTGTTTAACTTCCCCCACACTTATCGGACGACATATAAAATCGGTGAAAAACGTTCCCCGAATTAGTAACGTGAGCCAATCATTAACATCGCGGGTTGTAAAGACATATTTAATTTGCTGTTTATTCAAAATTTTGAAATTAACCCGAGTGTCAAGTAATATGAAAGGACCCTTTCATATACATTATAAACGATTCACAATAGTTGATTACATTACGAGGTATTTGACCTCTATATGATACATTATACAAACATTGCATTCGTTTTTAAAAGACAATCTTTCTTTACATCGAAAATTGGCAGGCATGCATACCATTTCATAATATCCACTATCCAACTATAAATTGATTTAATAATAATCTTTGATGAACTCAATGACTCGAATGCAACGTTCTTCGAAATATGCTATGAAAGACTCCTAGTAATATCTTTAAAATGAGCAAATGCACAGCGGAAGATTTCTTTAACACCTGAGAATAAACATGCTTTAAAGTGTCAACCAAAAGGTTGGTGAGTTCATTAGTTTATCATAATCATTTATTTCCATCATTTTAATAGACCACAAGAATTTCATTTCCAGTTCTCATAAATATACGTCCCATGCATAGAGACAAAAATAATAATTGATATGGTGAACACCTGGTAACCGACATTAACTAGATTCATATAAGAATATCCCCTATCATTCCGGGATCCTCCTTCGGACATGATATACATTTCGAAGTACTAAAGCATCCGGTACTTTGGATGGGGTTTGTTAGGCCCAATAGATCTATCTTTAGGATTCGCGTCAATTAGGGTGTCTGTTCCCTAATTCTTAGATTACCAGACTTTAATAAAAAGGGGCATATTCGATTTCGATAATTCAACCGTAGAATGTAGTTTCAATTACTTGTGTCTATTTCATCAAACATTTATAAAATCGCATGTATTCTCAGTCCCAAAAATATAAAGGGTAAAAAGGTAAATGAAACTCACCATACTGTATTTCGTAGTAAAAATACATATAACGTCATTGAACAAGTGCAAGGTTGGCCTCGAATTCAAGAACCTAAATTAATTATATATATTTATGTGTTGGTCAATATTTGTCTAACAAATTAGGTCAAGTCATAGTGTACCACAATCCTAATGCTCGAGACTAATATGCAAAAGTCAACAAAAGTAAATTTGACTCAAAATAATTTCTAAAAATCTATACATGATTAATATATAGTTTAAATATCGTCATTTTATATTTTTAAATATTTTTAAAAGATTTAATAGAGTAAATAATATAATTTATTTATTAATAAATAAAGTTTTATATTAAATTTATATAATAAAATATACTTTTATATATATTAAGTAATAAAATTTATAGGGTTCATTTAATATCATAAAGATAATATGATAGGTATTATTAAAGTAAGTTATTACACATAGTAAAATATGTTTGTATCACATATTTATTTGATAAAATAATATCTATAATGTTAGTAAGTAAAAGTTGTATTATTTTGTAATAATAATAATTATTATAAAAATATCAATATTTATAATTATCAAGATGACATTATGATAAAACGATAATTCTAATTATGGTAACTTTAATATTTACAATAATTTTTAATATTATCTTTAAAATAATAATTCTATTTAAAATAATAATAATAATAATGATATTTTATAGTAACAATGACATTTCTATTAAAATAATAATTTTTGTTAAAATGATAGTTTTAATACTAACGATACTTTTAATAATAATAGTAATGATAAAAATAATAAGAATGATAATTTTATCTAAATCAATATCATATAATATTTTAATTTCATCATGATACTCTTACCCATTATTTCCTAATCGTTTCGTTTAATAGCTTTTAATCTTCTTTTATATCGTGTTCATAATAATGATAATAATAGTAATCAAAATAATTAGGTGTTACAAATATTTGTTTTAATTACACTAATATTAATAATGATAGTTACTATGACATTATTAACGATAATACTAATAATTATCTTAATGATAATATAGTAATAATAATAATAACAATAACAATAACCATTTTTAAATAATGATATATATTAATATTAATAATGATAATAATAATAATAATACCAATAATAATAATAATAATAATAATAATAATTGGATAATAATAATAATACTAATTATAACTTTAACGATAATAACGATAGTAATAATAAAATAAAATAAAAATAACATTTTTTAATGATAAATCCCTTTTATGGATAAAGATAATAATAATGATAATAATAAGATAAAACTAGAACGACGATAAAAACGACGATAATAATAATCATTTTTTAATAAAAATATCGAATATTCAATTGATTATAACTTCTAATCCGTTCATCGAAACCATTCGATATCTAAAGGAAAAGTTCTTAATTTTTTTGCTAGTTTTCCAAGGACATGCATATCTTATACCTTATCTCAACCGCAAGTGTAACTAATTCAAGATTCAAACTAACCTGTCTAAGGGCAATATCAAAAGTACAAGCATGCATAATCCTAAATACTCGAGCACTAGTCAGGGATACACTATTAGTATTTAAAAGTTAAATTATGAGTACTCACGTATCAATATTGAGATTCAATATTGCAGGAAAGGTACGTAGACGCAACGGAAATGATAAACACTATATTGACCTCACGAGCATACCCATGAACCATAGTCAATCACCTCCATAGCTATAACCCATAATTTCCTTAATCCTATCCCACTCGAAAAACAACTTCGAAATCACTCGGACAGCACTCCGTCGTAATATTTTATGTATACTAATAATATCTTGAAATAATACGGGGTAAATATATATATGTAAATCGATTGAGAGAGTTTAGAGAAAAATATTTTCAAGTTTCTATGAAATAATGAAACCTATTGAATTCTATTTATAATAGATTTTTGAATTATTAAAGTGAATTATTAAAGTATGAATTATTAAAGTGAATTATTAAAGTATGAATTATTAAAGTGAATTATTAAAGTATGAATTATTAAAGTGAATTATTAAAGTATGAATTATTAAAGTGAATTATTAAAGTATGAATTATTAAAGTGAATTATTAAAGTTAAAGTAAAGTAAAAATAAAATAAAGGTAAAGTTTAAGTATAGTAAAAGTATAAAACTATGTACGTATAATACGCGTATAAATATATATAATATTAATTTAAATCGTTATATATACTTAATAAAATAAAATATAAATATCGTTATCTTTATCATACTAGTTAAGTAATGAGTTGTAAAAAGTGGTTCTAGATATTTATATACGTTTTAATAATAAAGTTCTTTTTAAACTGAAAACGTTTTTGTACGTTTGAAACTAAATAGATCAATCGAGTCTTTATGAGATTCAATCTTCCACTATCCTTTGTCTAGTTCTCAATGATTCACAATTTATTCTTATTTATAAATCACTTTACCATATTCCGAATATTGTTAAAATGGAAAGATTTCTCAAATCAACGTGGGCCTTTCAACATAGACTTGTAATCATAATTCAATATATCTGATAATTCAATCATTTGATCTTATCTTCTAATTCCATTGATAAACATTTTGAAATAGATACAATCATATAAAGTATTTAATCTAATATTTTTGTTTACATTTCAAGTTATAATATATACACATATGCATATATAATCATATTCGTTTAATGGTTCGTGAATCGTTGGAACTTGGTCGAGGTTGAATGAATGTATGAACATAGTTTAAAATTCTTGAAATTTAACTTAACAAATATTGCTTATTGTGTCGGAAACATATAAAGATTAAAGTTTAAATTTGGTTGGAAATTTCTGAGTTGTCACAGTACCTACCCGTTAAAGAAATTTCGTCCCGAAATTTGCGTGGAAAGGTCGTGAATGATAATAAGTATGTTTTCATGATGCATACGGGCTGAAAATTAGAGTTTTATCATCAGCGAATAATTTGGATAAACAATCCATTTATATGAAGAGTACGAATGAAGCTAACATAGAAGAGTGAAATGAGTAAGTGTAGATTCATCTTATCATTTGACGTAGATATGATTGATTCCCAGATTTCAAGGTATTTGAAGAAAATCTTCTTAATAAGATTTGACTCTCCGGTAATCAAGGGAATTAGGATCCGCTTTAAATGCGATCGTCCATTTTAATTGTCCTGTCGGAGATTTTCTTATAAATTCACCTCCTTCATTTCCTTACAACTCACACCTTCTGTTGATGCATTTTATGCAAGTCCCTAGACATCTACCCACGTCCATTGCAGGTACAACAGTTTACAGGCCACCATAATTGCTCGTTATTATCCTATCCGTTTTTGTATGTGGTTACAGAAACTGCAAGCATGAGATTTAGATGTTTGATTATGTTAGACTTAGTCAGACGTACGAGTGAAGCCTCACTAGTATGGCTGACAGGCTCATACGCACGGTTGATGCTGAGCTAAGTCACAATTACAACCTAAATGAGAAGACACGAGTGAGTGATCACCTGTACGGCTGATGAAGCCAACTCATACGTGTGATGAATGAATCGTATGGGTGAGTCAACAGCATAGGTATATAAAGTCTTATGTTCTTCATTTTAGGTTAAGCCTCTCATTTGTTACACACACTCATATCTAGTGAGCTCCTCCGATTCTCTCTCAGTCCAAATCACCCAGGTGGTGAATAATAGCTCTAGGTGTTGATCTAATCACACTTGATTTAGTTGTGGTTTGACTAAATTAATAAAAAAAAAACTTAACCTATTCACTAGAGGGTTTGATTCACTTATTCCGCCATTGTGTGAGTTAAATCTGTTGATTTCTAAGTTCCTAGTCATGTTTCATCTCCTTCTATTCTTTCCCCCTCAACTCATATTTTAAAGTATTCATCAATATGCTCCATCCAGTTCTGATTCTCGATATACTTCTAACTTTCATATCGGTCATTCTTCTTTTTCATCTACCGCTGGAAGAATCTATTTACTTCTACTATACTCTTGGGTTTATAGTGTTTCTAGTTCCCCCGTGTCTTTATATTGCTATATACATCGATATATATGGTTTATAATTTCTGGTTTATCGTTGGGCTTTATATGTTCCCTCATATTTCAAAGTCTCTGCTTCTGTCTTCTATAATCATTATCATTCACATTTAATGCTCTCTTTTATTTGCTGCAATTTATACCCCAATTTCTATTTCGGAGTTTTGTCCTTTCGTTTCTTCTTCTTGCGATTAAGCACCGCTTGTAATGGTCCAAAATTCACAGATATGAATTTCGGAATGAACATTGTTAATGTTCTAGGAAGGAATTGTGATGGCACGATCTTGACTTGTCAAATCACTAGAATACCTTGGAAAAGGCCGAATAATCAAGAAATATTTTTTTGATATTTTAGAGGTTAAATAGAATACAAGAGTCGTATAACATGGCACATGATGATGTTATGATCTATGAATCATCACGTTCCATTTAGAAACTCAGCATGACTTACTGTAATATAATCACGTTGATCAAGTGTCATTATATTATACTAATTCATGCTTCAGTTCCCAACACTACTTCAAAATATTCCTATTTTAAACTTGAATGTTTCAGAATTTAGAAACTAAAATAGTTTCTTTTATGATGTAATACAGATAGCGTGAAGAGGTAAATGATTTCAAATAAGAAAAATTAAGAAAATATCTTCAGAAATATGGAGGATATTTATAATGAAAGATATGATGATATTTTAGAATTTCTAATATCAGAGAATGATGAAGAATATTGTCCGCAGGGGTTTAGAGTCAGGAGCAAGGTATTCGTTAATGACTTCAGTAGGTACTGAATCATTTGGATCCTTTGAAGTCAGGTTTAGTCTTTGTAATTTGTCCACAGCCTCCTTCCTACTTTGCTCAATCTATTTTCCAGTTCCAAAACTTCTCTTTTTCTGCGCTTTGCCAGCACACTTCATCATTATCATCCAGATTTTACCGTTTAAAGTCGTTTATAGTTTTTGCTGCTTCATCAGCATTTTTTTTTTCCATTTTCGGAGAACCAATTCGTAGTTCGGAGTGTTTTTCAGAAACTTCACATTCAAATTAAGTCCAGAAAATAGACGTTATATATACACATATAACTGTTGGCATAGACATGCTGCGAGATTTCAAAATACTGATTGCTAATTCCCAATGATTCGTATGGCAATTCTCATTACAAGATGCGAATGAGTAAATGATGGGGTTTCAATAAATAATTATAATGACTTTTTGGAGAGGCTAAAGTCAAAGGGTAATGAAGTTGTTGGTACATCTGCTAATAATGTGGTGGAATGTAAAAAGTTCCCTGGTAACGATGGTGTATATCTCAAGGTTATAATAAAGTTAGTCTGACTGAAAAGTCGAAGTTGACTTGCTGGAGCTGTGACAAAACTGGCTACTTTGAATAGGAGCCGCAAAGTTATTTTTGTTAATAAATGCCAAAGAATCTGACGCGGATACGTTGTTTAAACTTTTACTTTGGTTTCAAGAGGTTTTTTTTTCGGGTACATAACTGTGGGTAACATGTGGTTGGATCATCATCTCGATTGCTCATCATTCGAAGTGTCTTCAGAAATTTTCGAAGGGTTTGAACACAGATTGTAATCGTTAACATACATTTGATGTTCTAACACAGTTTTGAAGTCAAAATATAGCTTGTGAAAGATGTAAGGATCTAAGAGTGATGATTTTGGTCATATCTCGAGTTGAATTTTGAGATTTCAAAATCAGAATATGTAATTAAATTTTGAATGAGTATGGTTGTTTTAATTTCTATAAAAGAATGTATATTGTTGTGAAAGTAGGGAGTATAATGGATGATTTACTGAATCAGATTTGAAGAATGTAACATATTATTTGTGAATTTATATATCTCTCGGGTATTACCTACCCGTTAAAAAAAATTCACAATTAATATTTTGTACAAAAGAATTTTATTACAGTCTTTATGAAAATATATATATATATATATATATATATATATATATATATATATATATATATATATATATATATATATATGTATATTTTCTTCAGATGTAACATAGATTTAATGAGTTAATGTTAAATTAAACTCATTTGATTTACGGTTGAAACTAGAATTGAATAATCCCTAAAGGCTTTAAAAAGTACATAACTTTTACGCAGTATTTCTTTAATGACATTGAAATTATGAATCAATACTTCGTTATTTGTTGATGTATGATGTTCGGTTCGTGAAATTCTGGTGAATTTCGCAAAGTACGAATGATGTTATCTGAAAAGTTTCGGGTACATCGATGATGAAAGTGTAAAATCAAATATATACTTGATTTATTATGAATTGGAATTTGTTGAATTGCAACAGAGATTGTAGTTAACGCTGGTTAAGTTGCGGCCGAAGGACGTACATTATTGCATATTTGTAATATGAATTAACCGGGTAGTTAAGATTCACACACAATAGCTTAGCACGGAAAGATTTATTTCAAAATATATATATATATATATATATATATATATATATATATATATATATATATATATATACATATAATTTCTTCAGAGGGAATGAGTTAATTCTTCATAACTCGTTGATACAATATACACGTTATTGATTCGTAATGATGTCCACAGTGATTCTTGAACTGACGGAGTTTGTGATGTTATCGGTGTTGTTGATTCGGATGTTGACTGTACTGACGATGCTGGTAACGCTGACGGTACTGTTGATGCTGTTGGTAAAGCAAGTTTAGCTTGTTAATCACACACCATTTTTGTCAGGGTTTCTACTCTTCCTTCTATCATTTTGGTTCGCTTAACTGATTTATGGTTAGGGCTAGATTAGATAATCTCTAAGACTTTAGAGATTACATAATCGCCGCGGAATGTTTCTCCAATGAAGTTATGAATTAATACTTCGTCAGTTATTGTTGTTGGTACTCCTTGGTATCTATGGTGCGTATGACGTTGATGCTCGTGGGACAGATTGTGAAGTTGAGGTTTACGACGCGGTTGTGGTTGGAGGTGGTAATGGTACTGTTGGCGTTGATGATGGTGGTACTGGTTATGCTGCTGATGCTGCTGCTGGTGTTTGTAATCTCTGCACCATATTCTCCAAAGCCACTACCCGAGCGCGAAGCTCGTTGACTTCTTCTATTACACCGGGGTGATTGTCGGTTGACGAGCGAATAAATAAAATCTAAAATTTGATGTAATATATAATCGTGACGATATACTCTGGAAATGAGTGAGAACATGGTATTTCGGACAGGTTCGCCGGTAAGTGCTTCAGGTTCTTCGTCAAGAGGGCAATGTGGTGGATGGAAGGGATCACCTTCTTCTTGTCTCCAATGATTGAGGAGGCTACGAACCCATCCCCAATTCATCCAGAATAGGTGATGACTGATTGGTTGATCTATTCCGGTCACACTGCTTTTGGAGCTTGAATGGGATTCCATTTCGGAATCTGAGTGACTTGAACTGATGACGAATTCCATTTCGTATGATTGGATTTTTTTCTTTTTCGATATGAAATGATTTTGGCTAACGGATGGTATTCTAATTACATAGAATATATATATATATATATATATATATATATATATCAAAAGATTTCGTAGATTACGGAGGACTTTGCGGGATATGTCAGGCAAAGTTTAAAGTAACAGATACGATAAGTTATGATTTAGCAGATATGCTAAGATATGAATTTTTGTCTATACACTATTCATGCAATCAATGCAGCAAGACGTGTCTTAGACTAAAAAATGATAAGCAGGTAATTTCCTGAGGATGATAAGTAGTTAATATTCGACACAAAATGATAAGCAAAACTTTTGACATGCAGACACGGTCGAAGTCCTGACTCACTAATGCATCCTATCGACTTATCAGTTAGACACACTAATGCAGACCTGGTTCGCTAAGACCACCGCTCTGATACAAACTGAAAGGACCTGTTCATATACATTATAAACGATTCACAAAAGTTGATTACATTGTGAGGTATTTGACCTCTATATGATACATTATACAAACATTGCATTCGTTTTTAAAAGACAATCTTTCTTTACATCGAAAGTTGACAGGCATGCATACCATTTCATAATATCCACTATCCAACTATAAATTGATTTAATAATAATCTTTGATGAACTCAATGACTCGAATGCAACGTTCTTTGAAATATGCTATGAAAGACTCCAAGTAATATCTTTAAAATGAGCAAATGCACAGCCGAAGATTTCTTTAACACCTGAGAATAAACATGCTTTAAAGTGTCAACCAAAAGGTTGGTGAGTTCATTAGTTTACCATAATCATTTATTTCCATCATTTTAATAGACCACAAGAATTTCATTTCCAGTTCTCATAAATATACGTCCCATACATAGAGACAAAAATAATCATTCATATGGTGAACACCTGGTAACCGACATTAACTAGATACATATAAGAATATCCCCTATCATTTCGGGATCCTCCTTCGGACATGATATACATTTCAAAGTACTAAAGTATCCGGTACTTTGGATGGGGTTTGTTAGGCCCAATAGATCTATCTTTAGGATTCACGTCAATTAGGGTGTCTGTTCCCTAATTCTTAGATTACCAGACTTTAATAAAAAGGGGCATATTCGATTTCGATAATTCAACCATAGAATGTAGTTTCAATTACTTGTGTCTATTTCATCAAACATTTATAAAAGCGCATGTATTCTCAGTCCCAAAAATATAAAGGGTAAAAAGGTAAATGAAACTCACCATACTGTATTTCGTAGTAAAAATACATATAACGTCATTGAACAAGTGCAAGGTTGGCCTCGAATTCACGAACCTAAATTAATTATATATATTTATGTGTTGGTCAATATTTGTCTAACAAATTAGGTCAAGTCATAGTGTACCACAATCCTAATGCTCGAGACTAATATGCAAAAGTCAACAAAAGTAAATTTGACTCAAAATAATTTCCAAAAATCTATACATGATTAATATATAGTTTAAATATCGTCGTTTTATATTTTTAAATATTTTTAAAAGATTTAATAGAGTAAATAATATAATTTATTTATTAATAAATAAAGTTTTATATTAAATTTATATAATAAAATATACTTTTATATATATTAAGTAATAAAATTTATAGGGTTCATTTAATATCATAAAGATAATATGATAGGTATTATTAAAGTAAGTTATTACACATAGTAAAATATGTTTGTATCACATATTTATTTGATAAAATAATATCTATAATGTTAGTAAGTAAAAGTTGTATTATTTTGTAATAATAATAATTATTATAAAAATATCAATATTTATAATTACCAAGATGACATTATGATAAAACGATAATTCTAATTATGGTAACTTTAATATTTACAATAATTTTTAATATTATCTTTAAAATAATAATTCTATTTAAAATAATAATAATAATGATATTTTATAGTAACAATGACATTTCTATTAAAATGATAATTTTTGTTAAAATGATAGTTTTAATACTAAAGATACTTTTAATAATAATAGTAATGATTAAAATAATAAGAATGATAATTTTATCTAAATCAATATCATATAATATTTTAATTTCATCATGATACTCTTACCCATTATTTCCTAATCGTTTCGTTTAATAGCTTTTAATCATCTTTTATATCGTGTTCATAATAATGATAATAATAGTAATCAAAATAATTAGGTGTTACAAATATTTGTTTTAATTACACTAATATTAATAATGATAGTTACTATGACATTATTAACGATAATACTAATAATTATCTTAATGATAATATAGTAATAATAATAATAACAATAACAATAACCATTTTTAAATAATGATATATATTAATATTAATAATGATAATAATAATAATAATACCAATAATAATAATAATAATAATAATAATTGGATAATAATAATAATACTAATTATAACTTTAACGATAATAACGATAGTAATAATAAAATAAAATAAAAATAACATTTTTTAATGATAAATCCCTTTTATTGATAAAGATAATAATAATGATAATAATAAGATAAAACTAGAACGACGATAAAAACGACGATAATAATAATCATTTTTTAATAAAAATATCGAAAATTCAATTGATTATAACTTCTAATCCGTTCATCGAAACCATTCGATATCTAAAGGAAAAGTTCTTAATTTTTTTACTAGCTTTCCAAGGACATGCATATCTTATACCTTATCTCAACCGCAAGTGTAACTAATTCAAGATTCAACCTAACCTGTCTAAGGGCAATATCAAAAGTACAAGCATGCAGAATCCTAAATACTCGAGCACTAGTCAGGGATACACTATTAGTATTTAAAAGTTAAATTATGAGTACTCACGTATCAATATTGAGATTCAATATTGCAGGAAAGGTACGTAGACGCAACGGAAATGATAAACACTATATTGACCTCACGAGCATACCCATGAACCATACTCAATCACCTCCATAGCTATAACCCATAATTTTCTTAATCCTATCCCACTCGAAAAACAACTTCAAAATCACTCGGACAGCACTCCGTCGTAATATTTTATGTATACGAATAATATCTTGAAATAATACGGAGTAAATATATATATATGTAAATCAATTGAGAGAGTTTAGAGAAAAATATTTTCAAGTTTCTATGAAATAATGAAACCTATTGAATTCTATTTATAATAGATTTTTGAATTATTAAAGTGAATTATTAAAGTATGAATTATTAAAGTGAATTATTAAAGTATGAATTATTAAAGTGAATTATTAAAGTATGAATTATTAAAGTGAATTATTAAAGTATGAATTATTAAAGTGAATTATTAAAGTATGAATTATTAAAGTGAATTATTAAAGTTAAAGTAAAGTAAAAATAAAATAAAGGTAAAGTTTAAGTATAGTAAAAGTATAAAACTATGTACGTATAATACGCGTTTAAATATATATAATATTAATTTAAATCGTTATATATACTTAATAAAATAAAATATAAATATCGTTATCTTTATCATACTAGTTAAGTAATGAGTTGTCAAAAGTGGTTCTAGATATTTATATACGTTTTAATAATAAAGTTCTTTTTAAACTGAAAACGTTTTTGTACGTTTAAAACTAAATAGATCAATCGAATCTTTATGAGATTCAATCTTCCACTTTCCTTTGTCTAGTTCTCAATGATTCACGATTTATTCTTATTTATAAATCACTTTACCATATTCCGAATATTGTTAAAATGGAAAGATTTCTCAAAACAACGTGGGCCTTTCAACAGAGACTTGTAATCATAATTCAATATATCTGATAATTCAATCATTTGATCTTATCTTCTAATTCCATTGATAAACATTTTGAAACAGATACAATCATATAAAGTATTTAATCTAATATTTTTGTTTACATTTCAAGTTATAATATATACACCTATGCATATATAATCATATTCGTTTAATGGTTCGTGAATCGTTGGAACTTGGTCGAGGTTGAATGAATGTATGAACATAGTTTAAAATTCTTGAAATTTAACTTAACAAATATTGCTTATCGTGTCGGAAACATATAAAGATTAAAGTTTAAATTTGGTTGGAAATTTTTGAGTTGTCACATAATAGCTTCCCATTGTATCGGTCTTGCGGCAGTAAGTTTGTTTTTGTTGCGGGTTCTTGCCAAAATGGGTCTTTAAATACCATTTCACATTCTATAATTTTTTAAGATACACGAAGTCTATCGGAGTTTTACATATTTCAAGTGGTGTTTCCGATTTAATTTCTTTCTTAGTAAATATTTGAAACAGTTCATTCTCGGATTCATCATTTATGTTGTCCTTCATAAACTCTTCAAACTCGGCATCTAGATCTTCATCCTTAATACTTATAGGTGTGAAATCCCCGTGTCCACATTCAGTAATTCCTGAAAGTCTTCCTCAAGAGAAGAATCAATGTCATATAACCTTACAATTGGAGCAGTTTCCACTAACCTAGTGTTTTCTAGCAACCTTTCCACCTCAAAATTAAGATAAGAATCATCTTCATCATCAGAAGAATCCCATTTGATTGGATGAAACTCATCATCGTCTTCGGTATCTGAAGGATCCCAATCTATACCCGGTGATTCTTCATTTATAAATTCATCCTTAAATGGTGAGGCTACTAGCATAGGTGGTGGAGTGGTAAGTTGTGGAGTCGAAGCATACTCCTCCGTCTCATTCTCTTGTTTAAACAATTCAACATCTATCACCGTCCATCATTTAAGTTCAGGAAGATATCCAAATTTCAGATGATGTGGAAATTCTTCAGATGGTTCTACGATCATAGACTCTGCGGATTCATCTTCTTCCTCCACTTCTTCTTCTTTACAAGGTTTTGTCTGAAACACCTCAAACTCCTCTTGCGAATTAAATGTAGGAATTGAGGATTTGGCAATTGTTGCCTTGATTTGTGCTAACTCCCACATAAACTCATGACTGATTAATCCTTTTAGATGGAGTTGAGCGAAAGTCTCATATTGCATGGTTAGTCTTCTTTCGTTTTCCTGCATTAACTAATCCAAGATGGTTGATAACTTGAAATAATCGGTAAATAACCCATGCTGGTTCTTATCAATTGCTCCATACTCATATTCTTATCACAACTCATTCCACAATAAGAGCCTCCACATGTTTCACAAATCCCTAGGTTTCTCAACATATCCTTCATAGACATATCTCTAAGATTCGACATTATGCTTTGAACCTAGCCGTAATCACACCACAGAAAACAAAAAAACCAGAAAAGAAAAGAAAAGAAAATAAAGCAAATAACTTTCGCGAAAATAGATTCTCACGAAAGGATCGAATAACTAAAATTAAGTAAATTAAAGATATTTTAGAATATAAGTTGGGAAAGGAATTAGGATTTTAATAATATATAAATAGATATAAAATGATTAAATTATAAAACAACTTTTATCGCTTAACAACGAATACTCAAACATACACGGCCTATTGAATCTTTCAATACTTAAGTGACCCGTCAATGTCTAGGTTCGAGCAGGAGCCTTTAAATCGGAACCCCAACAACTCTCCCCTAAAGGAAGAAAGTCATCACCCATTTTCAAGAAATATCAATAACCAAAGTATATCCAATTTTCGTATTTACCGCGCTCCCCGGCAGCGGCGCTAAAAAGTTGATGTGTCAAAAGTGTGGCAAACAAGTTATTGAATCTTGGCAGACATAAACAGTTTAAATAATCATCACAGAAATACGAACATACAGATCTGGAAAAGAACCAGAAACTGTACGGACTGAAGCACGAAGCCGGCAGCTTGGCTCAGCCAAGCCGGTGGCTTGGACTGAGGAAGCCGGCGGCTTCATCTGTTTTCCCAGACTTTCACAGTTTTCGTCCAGGTAACCACTATGAACGTTTAGTTCATAGTTGGAGACGAACATAAGGAAATAATAGTAAATAAAAACATAATTAAAAAGATGCGATAAAGTAAATAAGATTATAACTTACAAAGTAATAAAGGGGAATAAGAAAACTGCATTAATGTTGAATTTAAACTTGAATCCAATTTAAGATTGTAACTTTACATTGAAAATAAAACCTAAACTAACCCTAAACTACATTGAAAACTGTAAAATTAGGCCAGTATTTATAGACCTCGAAAACCGTGCCAAGCCGGTTGGTTCGTACGAAGCTCCCTGGCTTCCTTAGGCGGTGACTTTTTTTCCACTCAATACCTGATCGTTACACTCAAGAAAACGCGTTTTAGGTCCAAGCCGGCGGCTTCAGATGTCAAGCCGGCGGCTTCACTTCAGATCTGAGCTTGGAGGCCAAGAAAAACGTGTACGACAAAATATTGACTTTTTGACCGAAGCCGGCGGCTTCCTTGCCCTAAGCCGGCGGTTTCTCCTTATAAAATCTGGCGACTTCCTCCATTTTATTGTAGAATTTTCTGTTACGGTCGTTTTGACAGGTGGCTCGTCGAAAACGGAGTCCGGGTGCTCAAGATATGGCCAAAACGGTGACAGCACGCAGATTTTCAGCATTGCTTCAACACTTACTTCCTTTTTCCCGTTTTTAGTCCTGTTTTAACACATTTCTCAAACAAAACATTAAAATACCTTTTTTCCCGTTTTTACCCATTTTTGTGTGTTTTAGTATCAAAATGACTTTAAAATGTCCAAATAACTCCTCAAAATGTATTCAAAAACATGTATAATTTAGGAGTTATCATCTATCAAACAGGATAAAAAACATTTAAAAACTGCAGAATTTGAGATGACGCCGTCGACAAGATGGCTCGAAGCCGTCGGCTTGGTGTTTAAAGCTCAGAATGTTCCATAACTTTGCAGAAAGTGCCAGGATTCGAGAAACAGCAGTGAAGCAGCCAGCTTGCAACTGAAACCGCCGGCTTAAATCAGTTTCGTGTACTTAAATCCCAAGAAAAAGCTAAAAAAGAAACGAAATCATAAAGATTGCATATTAACAATGCTGCCAGCTTGACTCTGAAGCCGCCTGCTTGGGCTAAGGCAGGTACGTGTTATTGAACTTGCCGATTACGTTATACTTGCGAAAGGAGTAACCGACAAAGTAAAGTCATCGGCATCCCCATGAAGCTGCCGGCTTGGGCCATCGATTTTAAAAACTATAAATAAAGGGCTTCTGTATAAGTTTTTTTAATGTACTTACGTTTTTCTCTTAGGGTTTTCACCAAAAAAACGAAACCTCTTAGATTAGGGTTTCAATTTCAAGTTGTAATCAAGCTATCATGTTAATAAAAGTTATCTTTTCATTTACCTTTCAAAGGTACATGTCTTTATCAATTTACTCTTTTTATTGTATTTTTATACCATTTCTATTATCTGTTAGTCTTCCACTATGAACTAAACGTTCATAGTGGTTACGTGGATGAAAACTACTTTGTCCGGGAATCAGATGAAGCCGCCGGCTTCACCAGTCCAAGCCGCCGGCTTGACTGGAACAAAGCCGTCGGCTTCGTGCTTAATTCTGTGCAGTTTCTGGTTTTTCCAGATCTGTATAGATCAGGTTTCTGTGATGATTGTTTAAACTATTTTGAATGTGCTATGTTTTAATGCTTAATGATTAAATGCTTGATTTTAGGATTAATTAACACTTAATCCAACGATCTATTATTTGATTCATGCTACTTGTTTAGATCTAGTCAATCAAACTTGTTAAATTGGATTGCATGCAACTAAGTAAAACAACATGGTTAGTGATAAATCTGTTGAATTTGAGTTACTCTTATATAATAGAGTTTAATATTGTTAGGCTTAGTTGAAGATCCTCTGTTTGGATTTGTTTGATTAATGATTGCATAAGAACCAAGTAATAATTGACTTTCAGCTAGTAACTTGAGTTGATCTACTTGATGTTTAATAGCTTATATAATTTGTCATTCTATTTGCATGTTAATCCTCATCATAAGATTGATATGTATCATGTAGTTGAATTGAATAATAAGAATTGAGGTGTTAGCCATGCACATCACTTGTCTATCATATGCTTTAAGTCCTGGTTATTGAATGATATGCAACATTTATCTTAACCTGTTTAGGGATAATAATTGGTCTATGATTATTATTTTGATTTGTGTTAATATAAGTTATGAAACTTGCCTAACATGATTCCCTTAGAAGTTATTTGTTCATGTAACTGTTATTATTTATAATTATTTATTTTAATCTTATTACTTGCTATATATTTTGTTATTCAATTCATTAATAACGTACCTTTATTTACCTCTTTCCTAAGAGATAATATTTCAAATCTAAACAGCAACTGAAAACCTAAAAACTATACTTCTAGTTCTTTAATAAGAGCTTGACTACATAATAAACCAACTTTAAAACGTATCTACGATCTTTTGGGACAATAACCTAAAATACTACATCTGATCGGGTTTTGTTGCTCGTTAGGGTGTTAAAAGGTAGAATAAAGGTGTTATAAATTTAAAAGTTGAAGAGCAAAATAAGCACTACTGTACACACTTTTGACACATCAGTAGGCGTGTTCAAACGGTTTTCGGGAGTCGTTCCGTTTGATGAGCAATCGCGGGGCGTAGGGTGTTGATCCTGACTGTCTCATGTAGGGACACCTGGATGTTGTTGGTTGTGAGAGAGGGTACTCTAGTGTTATGAGAACTTGTACGTGTAAAATTTGATCAGACCATCCTTGATAGACGGTCAAAGAAAGGATTCACCAGTAATGGCGGACGATTTATGAGTTGAGCTAGATTGCGTGTCGGTTAGATTTACGGAAGAGCTTACAGAAAATTACATCACCGTGTGCGTGGTGTGGATGACCCAAATGGGGTGTCGGTTGACGATGGTACTCTAAATCATAAATTCTAAGTCGTAAATTAGAGTGTGCCTAGGGATCCGTGTAGGTACTGTTGAGTGATTTAGTTGAACTTGGCTTGTTGCGAGTAGAAGCTTAAGGGAAACTTGTAGGGTTACATGGTGCTTTCCGTGTTCCCTCAGCAGATGATTCAGTCGTTAGAAGTATGTGTGTTAGCCGTGGTAGCTAAAGACCTTAGTAAGTTCAAGCTCGAGAATAGTTGACGGTCACTAAGGGGTGGCCAGCTTGATGGGTGCTGTCGACTTCAGAATTTTTAGGAGTCATTGGTAGGATCGTTGAACATGATTCCGAGCTGCGGATAGCGAGTGTGCTAGCGTTTAATTGCGTGTATTTTATTGCGTGGTGTGGATCGCGAGGATGTGATCCAATTTAAGTGGGGGAGAGTTGTAAGACCCTAAGTTCAGTTTCAGTGTATCGGCGCGCCGCGCAAACACCTGCGCGCCGCACATAATTAGTTGGCAGTTTGGGGTCGTGATTATGGTGTTTTAAAAGGGGTATATCGGTCTTTTTACTAGAGTGGCGGGTTTTGAGGCCACAAAATTGATCCAACCTTATCCCTTATCTCATTTCTATCTTCACTTCACCATCCACGCATTACCATTTAGAGAGAGAGAGAGAGAGAGAGAGAGAGAGAGAGAGTTCTTAAGAGAGAAAGCTTGAAAGCTTGAAGAAGGAGCTTGATTCTCAACAAAGTCCAAGCATTAAAGTTGTTTATCTCGTTCATAACTACATTTTGATAGTGGTTGTAAGTCCTAACTCCGAATTTCATATAATTTACTGTTACGGTTTAAACTTGCATGTTCTTGAGAAAACTCATCTAGCTCACAAATGGGTGTTTGAAGCTAGTTGCTGGTGTTGTTGACCCTTGTTGGTGGGTTTTGGGTTGAAAAACGTTTTGGCCATGTTAGGGTTTGTAAGTTGGGTATAATCACTAGGATTAGTGATTATGTTGGTGTTGGAACTCATGTGGGGTGTTTAGAAGCCTAATTTTGAAACAGGTCAAATTAGGGTTTGTGAGTGGATTTGGGGAAGACAAGTACTTGGTGCTTGAAATTTGGCCTAAAGGGTGTTTTAGAACCATTTTCACTAGTGTTAGTGATTATTGGTGAGTTTGGGCATGGGTTGTGTTTGGAAGTGCAATTGGGTCATAATTGCACTAAGTGACAATTTGGATTGGTGGCAATCTGCCCAAATTGTGTTGTTTGTTTTTGTGATAAATGGAGTAGGTATATTTCATTGACGGATTACGGTTTTGGTATTGAATTCATCAAGGAATTAAGGTGAGTGTAAATGTATTATATGCATATTTATGCGTAGGGTGGGTGCGGGTGTGGTAGAGTGAGCCTCGTGCATTCGGGTTCACTTTACGCGTGGATGGGAGAGTGGACCCCGTGTGTTTCGGGTTCACTTTGCACGTGTGTGCGTTTTGGGTGACCACCCTTGGGGTAGTGAATCGCGTGCGTATTCGGATTCACAATCGCGCGTGAGTGTTCGGCCAACCTTGTGTTGTTGTGTTGACTGGGGAGTAAATCGCGTGAGTTTTCAGATTTACAATGACACGTGTGTTTTCGGTCATCCCCGTGGTTGTGTAGATTGGGGTAATGATTCGTGTGAGTATTCGGATTCACTGTTAGTGTTTGGCCAATCTCGTTATCGTTGCGATGGAGGTAGTGAATCGCGTGTGTTTTCGGATTCACTAGGGCGCCTGAGTATCCGGCCATCCTTCGTATTTTTAAGGTTAAGGGTTAACCTTGGTGTAATTGTGTATATACGTATATATATTGTTATGTTTGTAGCTAATCTTGTGGACTTGACTTGGTTGTATGTTGCGTATAGCTTGCTTAGTTATGCATGGGCATGGTATGTGTTTATTATTGTTGTTAGTGATACGTATTCATTCTATACATTTGTATGGATATAGTATGTTTACATTCACTAAGCTTTATAGCTTACCCTCTCGCTGTTTACATTTTTATAGATTCGCAAGGTGGCGGTGGCAAGGGTAAGTACGGGGACTAGTGCACCACCACGTGTTGCTTTAGAAGACATTGTTTTTGGATGTCGACCTAAGTTGGGTAGTTTAACCCCAAACACCATGCTCGGTCTTTTGTTGTAATTAAACTACAATGGGTCGAAATTATTGCATTCTTGTACTTATGGGCCGTTGGAGTCCCGAGGGTTGTAATACCCGTTTGGCTACTTAAAACTTATTTATTTAATGTTTGGAAAGTGTTAAACTTGGTTTTGGTTATTACCGGTTAACTCGGGGTCGAATTTGTGATGTTGTTGTGGAAATGATGGTTTTAATTTAAAAGCTGCTGATACTAGTTTATGAGTTGGAGCGCGCCGCGCAATGTTATGCGCGACGCGCAAACGCGCCAAAACTGGTCATCAGGTCTGGTAAACGCACTGTTTTGAAACATTAAATATAAATCCTAAATCTAAACCCGATTGGTTACTTCCTCAATTGGTGAACGCACTGTTTTGCTTCATCCTGCTTTCCCCCGATTGGTTACTTCCCCATTGATCCTGCCCATATATATATATATATATATATATATATATATATATATATATATATATATATATATATATATATATATATATATATATATATATATATATATATATATATATAATTAGGGGCAGGATCAATGGGGGAGTAACTAATCGGGGGGAAGCGAGGGGAAGCAAAATTTTTTTTTTTTCGTTTTTTTTTAATTTTTTTTTCCGGCATCAAGATCACACGAAAATATGAACATTTAGAAGAAATATACTTCGTAATGAATGTTATTATTTAGGCGAGAAAACGATCGACAAAAATAACATTCAAGATAATATTGTTCGTGAAGAATATGAACGTTTTTTTTCCATGTTTTGTGAAGTAAAATTTAGCCCGATTTAGAGTTTAGGGTTTGGTGTTTTGGGTTTATTCTATAAATCCAAAACACCAAACCTTAAACCCTAAACCCTAAACTCTAAACCGTTCGTGTTAAAAACTCAATCTAAATCCTAAATCTAAACCCTAAATCTAAACCCTAAACCCTAAATTTCTAAAGCCTAATATCTAAACCCTATAAACCCTAATATCTAAACCCCAATAGCTAAAACCTCAAAATACGCTCGAAAAACACGATAATTGTTATATATTACTTCTTCGAGCGTTTTTCCGCCAAAATAAAAACATTTATCACAAAGTATCTCTACTAAATGTTCATATTTTCATCTCATTTATAATGTTCGTGAACAAAGTTTTTTCAAAAAACGAAAAAAAAGTTTTTGCTTCCTCCCGCTTCCCCCCGAATGGTTACTTCCCTCTTGATCCTACTACTATATATATATATATATATATATATATATATATATATATATATATATATATATATATATATATATATATATATATATATATATATATATATATATATATATATATATATATATATATATATATAATGTCGTGTTCTAGTGAGAACATTCTTATTTAATAAAATGATGAGATGTAACACCCCGTTTTTCGTAGCGCAAATGTTCCGAGAGGTGTCTAAACGATGAAGTATATTATTTTATTAATAATATAATGTTTGAGGTGTCGGGTGTTGGAAACATGGAGAATGGAGCGTGTAAGGAGAGGTTATGCGCACTTTCACCAATTTGGTCATAACTTTCTCATACGAACTCGGATTGAGGTGAATCAAAAGCCCGGACGACCGTAATTCGAGCCCGGACGTTTTTAACTTCTAATGTTGAGCTAAAAGCTCTAGGAGCGCTGCTATTGGTCTAAGAGCACTGCTTTTGGTCCTGATTTGGTGCTGTTTGTAATTTTAAAGAGTTAAATGAAGGGCATTTGGGTCTTTTCACTTGGGGTCGGTTTTGAGCCATTAAAACTAATTCATTGATCATTATTATCCTCATTTCACCCACACAAACACTCTCTTCAAACCCTAGTGAGAGAAATCCATTTTAGAGAGAGAGAGAGAGCTCCATTTAAGGAAGAAGAAGAAGGGTGAATCGGGTCAAGTCTCAAGTATTAAAGTTGTTCTACTCGTCAACAGTATCATTTTTGTGGTATTGATAAGTCTCAACTCTGAATATCATCTTTATAGTTTGATATTCAAGTTAGGGTTTGGGTTCTAGTTGTTGAGAAAACACATCTAGACCTCAAATGGGTTATTTGTAGCAAGTTATTGTTGTTGTTGGTGGGTTTTATTTTGGTTGATGATTTAGCCATGATTAGGGCTTTAATTTGAGTGTAATCACTATGATTAGTGATTATGTTGTTGAAAGAACTCAAATGGGTGTTGTTGGAAACTTGATTTTGAATTGGGTCAAAATAAGAGTTGTAGGTTGATTTTGGTGAAGATAAGTGTTTAAAACTTGTGGTTTAGTTAAGTTGGCATTGTTGGAACCATTTTCACTAGTGTTAGTGGTTATGGAAGTGTTGAAATCATTTTTGGGTGTTTTGGTTGACTAATTTTGAAATGAGTCAAAATTAGGGTTTATGTGTCAATTTGGGCAAGACAGGTGTTTAACACTTATGATTGGTTTGAGTGTTGTATTAGGACCATTCTCACATGTGTTAGTGATATTTGGTTAGTTTGGGCGCGGTTTGTGCTTGGAAGTACATTTGGGTCGAAATTGCACTAAGTGTCAATATAGGTTGGTTTGTAATCCACCCTAATTGTGTTGTTTGTTATATGATAAATGGAATAGGTATGTTCCATTGGCTATTACGGATTTTGGTTTGTGCATCCATCAAGACTTCAAGGTGAGTGTAAATATATTATATGCGTAAGTATGCATAGGATGGGTGCGGGTTGGTAGAGTGATCCCTGCTCGGATTCACTCTACAAGTGTTGGGAGAATGGATTCTTGGAGTTTGAATCCATGTTGTATGCTTATGCATTTTGGGTTACCACCCTTGGGGTAGTGAATCTTTGGCGTATATGGATTCAAGTTGGCATGTCGGGCCAACCCCGTCGTTGTTGATGATGTTGAGGAGATGAATCTCGGGTAGTGCGGATTCATGATGACTCGGGTAGTTCAGTCATCTTAGTGATGAGGTGGTGAATCTCGGGTAGTGCAAATTCACTAACGCTCGGGTAGTTCGGCCAACCTCGGTTGTTGAAGCGGTGAAGGAAGTGAATCTCGGGTAGTGCGAATTCACTAAGGTCCGGGTAGTTCTGCCAACCTTCATATGTATGAGGTTAAGGGGTTAACCTTGGTGTCTTGGTTATCTATTGTATATGCATATATATACTTATTATATGTTGTAGCTAATCTTGCAGATTTGGCTCGGTGGTACGTTACGTATAGCTTTGCTTAGTTTTACTTGGATTGCGGTATGTGTTTACTAATTGTGTTGGTGTTACGTATTCATTTTATGCATATGTATGTATAAAGTATGTTTATCCCCACTAAGCGTTAGATTACCCTCTCGTTGTTTACATTTTTATAGATTCGCGTGGAAGTGGTGGCAAGGGTAAGTGCGGAGATTAGTGGACTATTGCGGGTTGCTCTAGAAGACTTTGCTTTTGGATTAGACTTAGTATTAGGTAGTGCAATCCCAATCGCCATGCTCGGTCTTTTGTTGTGTTTAAACGAAACGGGTCGTTTTGTTACAAACTAATGAATCGTTATGGTTATGGGGTACTTAAATTGTGAATGAGTGTATTTTGAGTCATATTAAACTTGTATTTAAGTCACTAAATTGTTAGACTTGGAATTGGGTTTAATGGGTTGGTTTAACACTTAGTAAAATTCGAGTTTGCATCAGTTCAGGTCCAAAAGCACCGCTCCTGAGGTCAAAAGTGCCGCTCTTGGACATCAGTTTGTAGTCTTTTTGATCAGACAGCAAAAGCGCCGCTTTTGCCTGTAGAAGCGCCGCTTTTGGGTAAAAATTTTTTTTATCGGTTTTTAATTAAACGGTTTGGAGTCGTTTCAAGTGGTATCAGAGCATGGTCTATGGGATTTAGGCGACTTGAGATAGGTGCCTAGACTTAAACTTTTGTGTGTGCTTATTTGTTGCGGGACTTGTAGGTGAACGGGTCGGACGGGGATTTTGGTTAGTGCCTTAGAGTGTAGGTGAACTAACTAGGATTGTGGCTTATATCGTGATATTATTTTGTGTGTGTCTATATCGCGTTGCGTTTGTGAATATCATTGAGCGAGATAGACGTTGTACTAATGAGTTGAGACGGCGTGTGCACGTAATAATGACTAGCTACCATTGTTACGAGTACAAATAGTGTCTAACAAGTGATGTACGACGAATATTGAGCAAGATGAGGCGGTGTTGTGCGTGTGGTTTTATACTTTCATGATCTAATCGCTTTGCATTCTTTAGAATGACGACGAGAAACGGGATCGAGACGAACAACGATGAGTTTAACAGTAGAGTTGCGGCCGCCGTGGCGGAGCAAATGGGTGCGTTACGAGAAGAAATGTATAGGAAGTATTCCGAATTTCGAAGTAGTAGTGAAATGGAGCGTTGTCTTAAGAGCTTCATGAGGACTAAACCCCTGATGTATGACGGGAAACCGGATCCTTTGATAAGCACAACATGGATCTCGGATGTCGAAGGGTGTTTTCGCACTATTGAATGCCCTCCCGAGAAGAGGACAAGACTCGCTACTAGCTTGTTGCGGGGTAGGGCGAAGGATTGGCTGGATGGTAAAATTGATATTGTTGGTGGTGAAGCATTTATGGGGTTATCATGGGACGATTTTAAGAAGGAATTCTTCGAGGAGTTCCGGACACAAGCCGATTTGTCGGATTTGCTTGATTAGTTGCGAAATTTGCGAAAAGGATCTATGGATTTGGATACTCTCAAGACGACCTTTATGGCGAAGGCTCGTTTTTGCCTGGAGTATATTGGGAATGATCATGCGTTGATGGGGGATTTCTATCGAACTTTGAATGATGACATGCCGAACAAAATTAGCAGGGGTCAAGTGAAGTCGTTTGTGGAATTATTCGCGATGGCTAGGAGTTTCGAATCGCATTCGCGATTGATGGTTAGTGAACCTTCAAGTAAGAGAAGGGTTTATTCGTATGGTGCCCCAAGTAAGAAAACTAAGGTGCAAGTGCGAGTACGGGTAATGTGGGGAAAGGCACGATGGATTCTCGTGCACCTAGATATTTTAATTGTGGTGTTAGGGGCAACAAGTTATGGGAGTGCACAATGCCGAGAAGTAATGACGGAATGTGCTACTATTGTCATAAAGAGGGACACCGCAAGCCGGATTATCCCGAGTTGGCGGCGGCGAATGCCGGGAGGAAACATTAAGGTACTTTTCGTTTTAATAAATATGTCCTTAATTATTTATTGTGTACCGAAGAGGGTTTGCTAAATGCCTTGTGTTGTGCATATTATTGTTGTGGGTGACATCTTTAATGGGATTACCCTACGGTGGCGTTTGGATTGACGGATGAAGGGCGTACGACTTGGTGCAACCAAGCATTCCTTAGTGTTTGGGAAATGTTTCTACCAAGCCATGGGTATGGGCTTTGGTGTTCGGTTGTTAAGCGCGCGTTCACTTTTGTGGTGAGGGTGGTGAACCATGAGGTTCATCGAATGGTTGGAGCCCGAGAGATCGACTATTTGATCTCGATGTATGTTGGTGAAGGATTCTACATGACGCGACGTTAGGTGCCTCTTTCATACCTACTAGCGTAGTATTCGACACCGATGGTGTTGCGGCTACCGGTGAGAAACCCTTAGGTGCTTCGGCAATGGTGTGAAAGTTACAAGTGGTAGCAACTCGGTGATTGTTGGAGTGATACTTGTACGGTTTGGTAAGTACTTCGGTTGAAGTAGCGAAAGGTAATCCGAAATCCTTCGTGTGCTCAAGGATAGAGCGAGGTATTGTGATGTGTATATTATGGAATACAAGACGGATGGATCTTGTCTTTCTTTAGCATGTTGGTTGTATGAGTCTCGGTGAGACGGAGACGGGCTCGACGGGTGACTAAGTCAACAATGAGTGGATAGTGGTTTCGCGGGATACTTTTATCTCAATGATGTTGCTACGAAACGGAGTTCTAAGTGGGGGAGTTTGTACTCTCGCACGAAGATGTTCTAGGGTGCTGATTGTAGTGACCTGACAAAATCGTCATTGACGGCGTCGTTAACTTAGGTCCTGTTGCGTGGTCATAGTACCTAAATGAGACGCGTTTGACCAAAATTATGTCGCATTCATTTGAAACGTACAAGACTTACAAAGTTTAGTTTACCAAACGAATCGATAACAAGTTTAAGTTTACAAAAGTTATAAAGTATAAATGAAATAACTTGCGACATAATTAGTTTAAAATCACGGTTTCTATAAATAGCGTAAGTATGTATGCTTAAGTTAAATCCAAAAGTGTTATCGCTAGCGTATGCATGTATGCTTGACTCCAAGCAAGTAATCAAAGTGTATGCATGTATGCTTGACCCCAAGCAAGTATAAGTGTACGCGGAAGCATGTATCAAATAGCCATTCATGAACCTGCGAAACATATAGAAAACTGTCAACGAAAAACGTTGGTGAAATCATAGGTGTATTTGTAAACGTTGTTTTTGAACCACAAGATTTAGTATTTCCATAACGTTGATTATCTAAATCGTTTGCATTCCAAAAGTATGTTCGCGAGCACCCAATTATCAAGACTTAACTGTTTTGTACCCTGTTACGTAGTGTTAGAACATACACTATACCCGAAAATATATTTCATCCGCTAACGGTAGCGAACCGTCCGTATGAGGCTCGTCAAGCCCATGTGATCACATAATATAAGTTCACGTTTACACCCTGCAAGTGTAACTAATGATAATTGAATTGAGGCTTTTTGTTCTAACTCGCTGTGGAATGTTTGTTTTCGTACTTGTGTTCAAAGCATAAAGTATGTAGTATAAAACTGTATATGTTTCTCATCCCATAATTTAAAAGTATAAAAGTTGTTAAAAGATAGGACTATGATCTCACCTCGGGTGCACGAGTATAAATGTACTTCACAAAGTAAACGTGTGCATGAAAGTTGTTTAGTCTTGACCTAAACAAGTAAGTTGTATCAATTAACCGATTACGACACAAGGTCGGGCGAAATGTGTTCAATTAGTCCTATGGCTCGTTACGACTTGATTAATATAGCATGTGAATCACGTTGTCAAGTTTCATGCAAGAATCAAGTATAAAAGAAGATTAGAACGATTGCATAAGTATTTGGTTAAGTTTAACTAAAAGTCAAACTTTGGTCAAAGTCAACAAAAAAGTCAACGTGTTCGGGTCGGGTCTCGGACAATATTTCTAAGCTTAGAAGTCATATATAAGCATGTTGGCCAAATTTCATGTCAATCGGAGTTGCGTAGCATAGTTAGAATTAAACGAAAATTTCACAAATTTGGACAGCCCGCTGCTCAAGCTTAATGCGCACCGCGCATAAATTTGCACACCGCGCATTTGTACACAAAAAATGCTGATTTCTGAAAAGTCAAGTGCACGAACCAAAACTCTTTTAATCACAACTTATGAACCGTAAACATTCAAAATAAGTATCTTATATCGTTGGAAAGGTAATTTAACGAGGAATACAACTAAACACATTTCATCAATCAAATTCATCATTAACAATAACGAAAACCTCGTCGAATGATCATTATTTAACATTGCAACTAAACACTCACCAATAACATCTCATAGCATTCAAGGCATCAAAAGTTCATTTTAAATCTATCAAACCCTAACCAAAATTCACAAAATCAACAATCATGTTAATGAAGTCTTTCTAAGTCAACATACACATCAAATTGAAGCTAATGATGCTAGCAACACATTTAATACATGAACTTTAACATTTAAACAACATTTAATCAACCAAAATCAAAGGTTAAGCACGCCCATTTCAAGTTCATGCTAGTTTATGCAAAACAACAAGATCGAGAAAATAAATCAGATATTCATGCCAGACTCGAGCCATAGACACTAACTAACACCATTTCAAGTCTATAAAACGAATTTGAGAAATCTAGAGTTTTTAGAAATCTTACCCCAAGTAGTGAAATTGGTACCAAAATGTAGAGGATGAACAGAGGATCACAAAAGTATAATTTGTTTTGATGTTTTCTTGCTTGAATTAAAATAGATGACGAATCTTTGAAGTTGGGTGAAAGGGTGTTCTTGGTGACTAGAGAGAAAAATAAGGAGGTAGGAGAAGAAGTGAAATGAATGGATGAGATGGTGGGTTGACTAGTTGACCTAGTCAACTAGTTTGCCTACTAGCCAACTTTGGTCCCTCGAGTTTAAAGCGGGTGCGTGAATTAACCAAACGAATTAATTTAAATACGCGAGAATAAACGAGAGATGTTATAATCGAATAACGGAATATTAAGAATGTTAGTTAACGAAAGATACGAATGTAGATAATGAAAGATATTATTTTTTTTAAAAAAAGACGGGCGTTAAAATGAATTTAACGAAAAAATGCGGGATGTTACATTACCTACACCTTAAAAGAAATTTCGTCCCGAAATTTAGTTGGAAGTAGTAGTTGTTGTTTCTTCCTCGAGATCATGCGTTGCCAATTCTACGAATAGGTGAAGGTACTTCCTTGGGCATTCCAACGAACTTTGACAGTCGGGATTTCACGTTGTTTTAAAGTTTCGTTTCACAATTCATAGTTTCAACCGGTTCTCCTAGGAAGTGGAGTTTGTCATCGATAGTAAGCTTATCGAAAGGAATAACAAGTTCTTGTTCGGCAAGACACTTCTTTAAGTTGATACATGGAATGTAGGATGAACGGAGACTCAAATGAGTCGGAAAATCTAAACAGCTAGCAACAGATCCAAAACGCCCCAAGATTTTAAAAGGATCAAAATATCGTGGATTTAGATTTCTACGTTTCCCGAAACGGATTGCACCTTTTCAAGGTGCGACTTTCAACATTACGCGGTTACCCACTTGGAATTCGAGAGGTTTACGTCTAACATCGGCATAGCTCTTTTGGTGACTACGAGTCATGTTGGGTCTTTCTTGAATATGGATAAATTTTTCTCGGTCGCTCATGAATGATCTCGGCCCGGTGAATTGATTATCATTTACTTGGTTAGACAAAAAGAGAACGACGTTTCTGGTCATATAAGATTTCAAAAGATGTGACGTTAAGACTCGAATGATAACTATTGTAGTAAGAGAATTTGGCTAAAGGCAAAGACTTTTCCCCAAGTAAATTTGAAATTCGATAACACAAATTCGTTTTATGGCTTCCGAGGTTTGAATCGTACATTTACTTGGTCCGTCAATTTATGGTTGATACGCCATACTCATGTCTAAACGTGGTCCCGAGGCTTTTTGTAAGTCTAGAAGTGAAACGAGCATCTCGATCCGGAACGAGGTACATCTCTTTAAGATATATTTTTGAACAAGTTTTTTTTTGTTTCTCAAGAAATTCGCGCCGCAGAAGATTTATCGGTTTCCTAAAACGTTCGTTAGGACTATTCACCCTCGTGGTGAATACAAGTATAACGTGAAGAGTCTCTCTCTCCATTGAGAATTTAGAATAAAGATTTCCTTATACGGAAGTACGAGTGTAATGCGAGAGAAGTTTTTGCCTCGATGTGAGAATGTCAAGCATATTTGTAGTTCATCGATAAAACTGTGCGAAAACGAGATAGTATACACGTGTAACATATGTTTGAAGTCGAAAGAATTTGTCATTCATTCGGAAGCATAGATATGGTTCAACAATAATAGAAAGTGTGTCCCTGATATGGTTGTTATCAATATTCTGGGAGTTTTCGGATATCCAACAAGAAAAATGAAGTCATGTACATGGCACATGGTGGTGATTAGGTTGATCGAGTCCAATCACCACCACGAGTCATTAGAACTTTGGTATGACTTACCATAATATAACCACGTTGATCGAGTGTCGTTATATTATGCTAACTCATACCTCCATTCCCACATCACTCTATAACATCAAGTTCATGTAATCGTGAAGATCTAAAATGAACAAAGTGAAACGACATCTCAAATGTGACTCGTATTGGATAGAAAGAATTTGTGCAACTCTGAAGATGCGTTTCCCGAGGGAAGTGTGTAAATGATTGTTCACGTCAATGCGGTTCAAGTCAAACAATAATGTCTTTAGGCACAAAAAGAGTAACGAATTATGATAACGATTAGTACGTAACCGTAGTGACAAGTAGTGATGACGATACTCACCTAGAGTAGTGGCGGTGGTAACAAGAAGTGGTAGATAGTAAGAAACACCGGTGTAACATCGGTAATGGTTAGTGATTGCCATAGTGGTGGAATCTTTACAGTACTTGTGGATAGTAAGCTGGGACAGTGATGAATAACAATCTGGGAGACAGAGTTCCCGAACTAGTGTGACTAATGAAGTCATCATCATCCTTGCGTGTATGAATCTTAAATTTACATGTGTTACCAGAAAGTGGCAGAATACGGATTCGTATGATGAAAGTTTGGTACCATTATGGAGTTCACCTAAGAAAGATTCTAGTATAAATGCACAAGTAGTCAAGTAAGTGCTATCTATAGCAAATGCAAGTCAGGATGCAATGATTAACTATCCGGTTGTAGTCTAGATTCACTAATACGTCCTAACGACTCTGTCAGGCACACTAATGCACATCCTAGATCCCTACAACCAACGCTCTGATACCATCTATAGTGACTCGACAAAATCGTCATTGACGGCGTCGTTAACTTAGGTCCCGTTGCGTGGTCATAGTACCTAAATGAGACACGTTTGACCAAAATTATGTCGCATTCATTTGAAACGTACAAGACTTACAAAGTTTAGTTTACCAAACGGATCGACAACAAGTTTAATTTTACAAAAGTTATAAAGTATAAATGAAATAACTTGCGACATAATTAGTTTAAAATCACGGTTGCTATAAATAGCGTAAGTATGTATGCTTAAGTTAAATCCAAAAGTGCTATCGCTAGCGTATGCATGTATGCTTGACTCCAAGCAAGTAATCAAAGTGTATGCATGTATGCTTGACCCCAAGTAAGTATAAGTGTACGCGAAAGCATGTATCAGATAGCCATTCATGAACCTGAGAAACATATAGAAAACTGTCAACGAAAAACGTTGGTGAAATCATAGGTGTATTTGTAAACATTGTTTTTGAACCACAAGTTTAAGTATTTCCATAACGTTGATTATCTAAATCGTTTACATTCCAAAAGTATGTTCGCGAGCACCCAATTATCAAGACTTAACTGTTTTGTACCCTGTTACGTAGTGTTAGAACATACACTATACCCAAAAATATATTTCATCCGCTAACGGTAGCGAACCGTCCGAATGAGGCTCGTCAAGCCCATGTGATCACATAATATAAGTTCACGTTTACACCCTACAAGTGTAACTAATGATAATTGAATTGAGACTTTTTGTTCTAACTCGCTGTGGAATGTTTGTTTCCGTACTTGTGTTCAAAGCATAAAGTATGTAGTATAAAACTGTATATGTTTCTCATCCCATAATTTAAAAGTATAAAAGTTGTTGATAGATGGGACTATGATCTCACCTCGGGTACACGAGTATAAATGTACTTCACAAAGTAAACGTGTGAATGAAAGTTGTTTAGTCTTGACTTAAACAAGTAAGTTGTATCAATTAACCGATTACGACACAAGGTCGGGTGAAATGTGTTCAATTAGTCCTATGGCTCGTTACGACTCGATTAATATAGCATGTGAATCACGTTGTCAAGTTTCATGCAAGACTCAAGTATAAAAGAAGATTAGAATGATTGCATAAGTATTTGGTTAAGTTTGACTAAAAGTCAAACTTTGGTCAAAGTCAACGAAAAAGTCAATGTGTTCGGGTCGGGTCTCGGACAATTTTTCTAAGCTTAGAAGTCATATATAAGCATGTTGGCCAAGTTTCATGTCAATCGGAGTTGCGCAGCATAGTTAGAATTAAACGAAAAATTGTAAATTGGGACAGCTCGCTGCTCAGGCTTAATGCGCACCGCGCATAAATATGCGTACCGCGCATTTGTACACAAAAAATGCTGATTTCTGAAAAGTCAAGTGCACGAACCAAAACTCTTTTAATCACAACTTATGAACCGTAAACATTCAAAATACGTATCTTATATCGTTGGAAAGGTAATTTAACGAGGAATACAACTAAACACATTTCATCAATCAAATTAATCATTAAAAATAACGAAAACCTCGTCGAATGATCATTATTTAGCATTTCAAGCTCAAAAATACAAATGGTGATTCGGGAATCCAATTTACACATATGATATGCCGTTTCGAAGGTAATTAAATGTACATTGCAACTAAAAACTCACCAATAACATCTCATAGCATTCAAGGCATCAAAAGTTCATTTTAAATCTATCAAACCCTAACCAAAATTCACAAAATCAACAATCATGTTAATGAAGTCTTTCCAAGTCAACATACACATCAAATTGAAGCTAATGATGCTAGCAACACATTTAATACATGAACTTTAACATTTAAACAACATTTAATCAACCAAAATCAAAGGTTAAGCACACCCATTTCAAGTTCATGCTAGTTTATGCAAAACAACAAGATCGAGCAAATAAATCACATATTCATGCTAGACTCGAGCCATAGACACTAACTAACACCATTTCAAGTGTATAAAACAAATTTGAGAAATCTAGAGTTTTTAGAAATCTTACCCCAAGTAGTGAAATTGGTACCAAAATGTAGAGGATGAAGAGAGGATCACAAAAGTACAATTTGTTTTGATGTTTGCTTGCTTGAATTGAAATAGATGATGAATCTTTGAAGTTGGGTGAAAGGGTGTTCTTGGTGACTAGAGAGAAAAAGAAGGAGGTAGGAGAAGAAGTGAAATGAATGGATGAGATGGTGGGTTGACTAGTTGACCTAGTTAACTAGTTTGCCCACTATCCAACTTTGGTCCCTCGAGTTTAAAGCGGGTGCGTGAATTAACCAAACGAATTAATTTAAATACGCTAGAATAAACGGGAGATGTTATAATCGAATAACGAAATATTAAGAACGTTAGTTAACGAAAGATACGAATTTAGATAATGAAAGATATTATTTTTTAAAAAAAAAGACGGGCGTTAAAACGAATTTAATGGAAAAATGCGGCATGTTACACTAATATTGGACGATGCTCGTATAGATTCAGGGCTAGCGTTGAGACCTACGTTGGTCGATTTTGGTAAAATTACGGTTTGGAATAAATTGTACTTATGATTTGGATTTAAATTACCACCGAGGTGGTAATGTGGTGAATCTCTTTGGGAGATAAATGAACGTGTTTGACGAGTAAGGTAAGATCCCTCGGTTAAGGGATGTGCGTGTCGGATTCTCTTCTAGAGAATTATTGTTGTGCCTATGTGTGATATAGGTGGTTCTTGGTTCGATTGTGATAGCGATGTTCGCGGGTACGAATAATTTGGGTGCGGAAATTTCCGGGCGGTGTGGAATGATTTTAAGTATGCGTATATACTTTTGATTGTGGTGAATGGTTAGTGTTATCCGTCAGGATTCACTATGGTGTGTAGTGTGCGATACCACACTACTCATTGATTGAGGCCAAAAGGGCGTGTGTGATTGGTGGGTTATGGCCATTGATTCGGTCCGTTAACTTCACCTTGGGAGTAATGTTAAATCGGCATGGTATAACGTTATCGGGAAATGCGAGTACCGGTAGGGAATAGGAGTACCATTCTTTGCGTTATGATTTGGGACGTGAATACCGGGTTGTTCGTATTCACAATATTTCGGGTAGTACGATTGTCCCTGTTGGTCGGACTCATAGTTTGAGGTAGTGAATGTCGGGTGGTTCGGATTCACTAAGGCTCGGTTTGCACGGCCATCATCGGTTATACTATGTGGTGGAGGTGGTGAATATCACTTTGCGCGTATTCACAATGACTCGGGTTGTGCGGTCATTTCGTTGTAGAAAATATGGATCCGGTTGTTGAATTTCGAGTTGTTGTAAATTCACTAAGGTTCGGGTTGTTTCGACCATCCTCCATATATGTTTAGGCTCGGGTTGTTTCGGCCATTTTGGTGTGGAATTGTGATGCAGTAGTCTTGTTTTGCTCACGTATTTGCGGTAGTTGCACATTAGCCATGTTTGCGCACTACAAGGGATGGTAAGTGGTAAGTGTTATCCGTAAGGATTTGCTTTTATTCGGCCTTCATCGGTTTGGTTGATGACAATATGTGGATACTTTAGCAATGTACTTGGTATGGGTACGCTAAGGAGATAATATCTCGATACGAGATTGGTTGAGTTTTTCCGACGTGAGGGATTGAGCAAGTTCTTGTGCTCGGAATTGCGGATTCGATGAATCATGGGTGATGATTTAGTTGTTGAAGGTGACTCGTTGAGAAGAATTTCATAGAAGAGTTAGAAGAATTCATGGTGGTTCCGCGTATTCTAAGTGGTCGTTGTAGACTTCGGTTGTTGTGTGCATTGCATGCCTCGAAACGCGTGCAAGTGTGTATTTGGTAAATGAAATAATCTTCAGGTTAATGAGAAATGTGGTGGAAGTCGGATTGGAATGATTGCCAAAGGACCGTAGAGTGAAGGTCCGGATTTGGTTAAGTGACTAGGATCGCGAGGACGCGATCCAGTTTAAGTGGGGGAGAGTTGTAACACCCCATTTTTCGTAGCGTAAATGTTCCAAGAGGTATCTAAATGATGAAGTATATTATTTTATTAATAATATAATGTTTGAGGTTTCGGGTGTTGGAAACATGGAGAATGGAGCGTGTAAGGAGAGGTTATGCGTACTTTCACCAATTTGGTCATAACTTTCTCATACAAACTCGGATTGAGGCGAATCAAAATCCTGGATGATCGTAATTCGAGCCCGAACGTTTTGTATTTCTAATATTGAGCTGAAAGGCTCTAGGAGCGCCGCTCTTGGTCTAAGAGCACCGCTTTTGGTCCTGATTTGGTGCTATTTATAATTTTGAAGAGTTAAATGAAGGGCATTTGGGTCTTTTCACTTGGGGTCGATTTTGAGCCATTAAAACTGATCTATTGATCATTCTTATCCTCATTTCACCCACACAAACACTCTCATTAAATCCTAGTGAGAGAAACCCTTTTTAGTTTTAGAGAGAGCTCCATTTAAGGAAGAAGAAGGGTGAATAGGGTCATGTCTTAAGTATTAAAGTTGTTCTACTCGTTAACGACATCATTTTGGTGGTATTGGTAAGCCTCAACTTCGAATTTCATCTTTATGGTTTGATATTCAAGTTAGGGTTTGGGTTCTAATTGTTGAGAAAACCTATCTAGACGTCAAATGGGTTATTTGTAGCAAGTTATTGTTGTTGTTTGTGGGTTTTGGGTTGGTTGATGATTTTGCCATGATTAGGGCTTTAGTTTGAGTGTAATCACTATGATTAGTGATTATGTTGTTGAAAGAACCCAAATGTAACGACCCGTCCTAATCCATCTAGACGAATACATTACATTTTGTTACATCGCGAGGTACTTGACCTCTATATGATACATTTTACAAACCTTGCATTCGTTTTTAAAAGACAAAATTTCATCACATCGTAAGTTGACGGCATGCATACCATTTCATAATACCTCCAACTATAATTGACTTAATATTAATCTTAATGAACTCAACGACTCGAATGCAACGTCTTTTGAAATATGCCATGAATGACTCCAAGTATTATCTCTAAAATGAGTAAATGCATAGCGGAAGATTTCTTTCATACCTGAGAATAAACATGCTTTAAAGTGTCAACCAAAAGGTTGGTGAGTTCATTAGTTTATCATAATCGATCATTTTCATCATTTTAAGAGACCACAAGATTTTCATTTCCATTTCTCATAAATATACTTCCCATGCATAGAGACAAAAATCATTCATATGGATTGAACACCTGATAATCGACATTAATAAGATGCATATAAGAATATCCCCATCATTCCGGGACATCCATCGGACATGATATAAAAACTCGAAGTACTAAAGCATCCGCTACAACGGATGGGGTTTGTTGGGCTCAATAGATCTATCTTTAGGATTCGCGTCAATTAGGGGTGCACTAATTCTCAAAATTAGTGATGTTCCTTAATTCTTAGATTACCAGGCTAAAAGGGGCATATTCGGCTTCGATCCATTCAATATATAATGTAGTTTCGATTACTTGTGTCTATTTCGTAAAACATTTATAAAAGCGCATGTATTCTCAGCCCAAAAATATATATTACAAAAGCATTTAAAAAGGGAGTAATGAAACTTACGATACTGTATTTTGTAGTAAAAATACATATGACGGCATTGAACAACTGAACAATGCAGGGTTGGCCTCGGATTCACGAACCTATATCAATGGTATATATATTAAAACATATAATAGTATCTGAACGAATTTATTTATTATATATTTAATTTATATATTATGTATGTTTAATTTGTGTATATATTCATAATGGTTAATATTTATATAGTTATATTAATATATCCATATTTCTATACATAATTTTTTAATGTTATATTTAAAAATCGATAGTTTGTTATTTGTATGTATTTATATAAATAATATTAATAGGTTTGATATATATAGTTATATGAAATTTTAATATAATTATAGTATATATAATAAGTATATTTTATGTACAAAATATTTATTTTTTTAAAAATGATAGTTTTGATAATAATGATTCACTAGTAATAATAATAACTTTATTAATAACGATAATAATAATAATAATAGTAACAATAATAATAATAACGATATTGTTAATAATGATATTCATGTTAATGATAATAATACTAATAATTATAAAAATGGTACAAATACTAATATTAATAATAGTTCGTATTATTTTCATTATAACAATTATAATAATAACCTTAATTTTAATAATACTTCTATTGTTATGAGTAATACTAATCATAATATTAATAATGATGTTACATAATAGTAAAGTGATAGTAATAATAACCATAATATTACTAATACCTAATAATAATAATAATTGTTAATTACTACTTATATTAGTAATATTAATAACAATAATAACTATAATACTAATATTAATAACAATAGCAATAATAATCATAACAATAATACTCATATTAATAATAATAATAATAATAATTAAGTACTAATAATAATACTTAAAGACTACCTCAAAGGAAGGATTTTCCAAAAAAATTAGCCCATGCCCGGGCTCGAACCCTCAAGCTCTCGTTAGCCCAATACTCCTCTAAACCATTCGACCAAAGTCGATTTTCTGATTTGTTTTAGACCCAAAATATATTTAACCCTCTTCTATCCGTTCTAATTTATTCTTCTTCAATTCAACTAGAGAATTCATAAAAATGCATTTTATAGGTTTAATTAAGGCTTGGGTTCAAAACAGAATAATTTGTTTGTAGGATAACACGTTTCACCGAACACCAGAAGATCAAACAGCTTAAACAATTTTTAAATAAAAGTAAATAAAAAAATTAAAAAAAATAAAGAAGATGAACTCAAAATTCGATTTTAAATTTAAGATCGTTTTTGATTGTCATTACAACACGAATTGTGTTGTAAACTCGATACATAAACATCATGTGATTATTATTTGTATTAATAGAAAACAAAATAAATAAAAAAATTTTTAAACAGACAACAAAACACGTTTAAGAACTCAAACCTTGATTACGAATTAAAGACCGTTTTAGATCCTAAATTGTTCCTAGAAACTCTATGACTCATCAATTAATCAAAAATATTTAAAACGAATTCGAATTTTACATAATTAAAACTGTTTGACTTTTGAAGATAATAGTTTGACCTCAAAATTCTTAATCGATATAAGGAATTGGAATTTAAGATTTTGCAGAAAGATTTCTTGATGAATTCCCAACAAAACAGCATTTACACATTTTGAAATTTGTTACAAAATCTTTCTAATTGAAAAATGAAGAAGAACAGGGCAGGTCGTCTGGGTGTTCTTCGAGTTTTGGTTTAATTTGATCAAATTAGACTCTGTAAAAAGGTATTTGTGGTTGTTAATTGATAATGTAGTCGATTGGTGTTAATTATCACTGAATTTAGTCAGGTTGTATAGCAATTAACTCCGACAGAATAAATCAACTACAGAGAAATAAAATAAAAAAATGAACCAGATATCAATTTATAACAGAATTTGTTTGTTAGTATGACTTAATTGCGATTACTTGTACCAGAGAACAGACAGGAACAAAAAAAATCGAATAGTATGATTGTGATACCAAATAGAATTTGATTCTGTATAAAATTTTATTTATAATTAATATTAATATTAGTAATTAATAAATATAAATATATAATAATAATAATAATAATAATAATAATACTTCTAATAATAAATAATAATAATACATTTAATAATAAAAGAAAAAGAAAGTAAAAAAAATACAATATTAATAATATCATAAATAATAATAATACTATTAGTCATCAAAATATCACTTAATAAAACAATGTTAGGATTAATAATGATATTAATAATAATATCGAAATAATACAAATAATAATAAAATTAATGATAAAAGTAATAATGATAATAATTTTAAATGGAAATGGTTATAATAATATATCAATTTAACTGTATCAAATTTTATATATATATATATATATATATATATATATATCTTATATATCTCTTATATAATGATATTCATAATACTGGTATTAGTATTAATATTTATTTTAATAATAACTATTCTAATATAGTAACTATATTTTATCTTAAAATAATATATTAATAATACCACTTGTGATTACATTTAATAATAATTATATCATATATTATATGAATACATCTATTGAATATTTAATAGTTATGTATTTTATAAATGTTATAATATAATAATTATTATTAGAAATCTTTTATAAATATACACACACACACACACACACACACACACACATATATATATATATATATATATATATATATATATATATATATATATATATATATATATAGATTTTTAACAATATCATATATCTATTTATATATATTCATCCTAATGGTAACTTATTGGACTTGGTATTTTACATTTTTAATTCTAATTGATTAAAGTATACATTATTAATATTAAATATACACTTATATTTATATTTATATATATATGCTTACATATTTATTTACAAATAATTGTTTATGAATCGTTGGGAATGGTCGAAGGTCAATTAAATATATGAAACAGTTTAAAAAATTTGTGAAACAACCCAACCCGTATTCCATACGATAATTTTTTTTTTATAATACACATTTATGCGCCAATTAAATATGTAAACCATTCCATAAATTCCATTTAAACGTACATCAATTTAAATGTTTACAAAAGGCACGAAAGCCATTAATTAAGTTTAATACAAGTTTGACCCACTACAAGGATAGTTTATAATCCAAACGACCTCGAGCATGGTTTGGGGCTAAACTACCCAAAACGTTAGGCCAACTTCAAAAGCTAACACCAAAAGCACCCCCGACAACATAAGCGGGAGACCACTAGTCCAAACGTATGCCCTTACCCTTGTCCAAGCCGGAACCTATAAAATGGTAAATAACGAGAGGGTAAGCAAGGCTTAGTGAGTGCAACAATTATACATACATATATATAACCTACTTACTTGCAAACACTTACCAAATCTGCATACATACTAGTTACCTAATTAGCATACCTTTCACATGTATAACGCTAAGTATCGCGATAACAAGGCTAGTATAACAATAGCTTATACCACAACAATACAATATGCTAAAACACAAGTATAACGATGATGTTCACAACATCCGTAGTACTCACAATCTCAAGGCTAGCCCAACGAATGGTATCATCAACATCGAACTTAAATCCCATTCGCCTATATTAATGTGGTATCGTCAACACCGAACTTTAAACCCACATATGAGGCATCGTCAACAACGAACTTTAAACCCTCATTAACGTCACTACAATAATCGTATGGCATCGTCAACATCGAACTTTAATTCCATACGTATGAGGTATCGTCAACAACGAACTTTAAACCCTCATCAACAACACAAATATACACTAGGGTATGGTATCGTCAACATCGAACTTTAACCCATACCCCACAAGAAAATAAATCATATACATGCATATATAATTATTCCACTCACCTTAGCACTTCGGTGGTGATTTAAATGATTTCGTATACCTCGACCAAAGTACCTAATACATAGGTACACATTTAATACACAACTAATGGCATTTACCACATTACTTACACTTTGAGCATTTAATGACCCAAATCGCATTAAATGACTCAACCACACCCAAAAACGTCCTTAAATGCCAAGACTCATATTGAATCGCTAAAGCTAGTGATTTAAAGTCTACTTACATTAACTAGCACAACCTAGGGTAATTCATACCCATCTCACCCAAACTAGGTCAACATTACCCATTTTGACACATTTTAACACTTTAACTCAAAAACTAGTCATACTTAGTTCATTAACTATTTTCATCATCATTAACAAGTGTATTAGTGACAAAGAACCCATTTAACACTTTCAACTTCAAATCTTAAGTCCAAACCCTAGATTATAGTTACTTAGGGTTTCCTTTCATTAACACAACCCAAGTTCACCCATTTTAACCCCAAGTGGGTCACATAAGTTTCAAATGAACCAAAACCCTAGCATAACTAATTAAAACTCGAAACATAGAGTTAGAACTTACCGAGACTACCAACACATAGCTAGAGAAGCAAGGAACAACTTTAATTCTTGCGCCAAAGATCAACCCTCAATCCTTCACTCTCAAATCTCACTTTTAATCCAAATGGGTTTTAAGTTTTGGGAGAGAAAATGGAGAGAAAAGAGATAAAGAAAATGAATTAAATGAATATGTGGTGGAGAGTTAATGCTCCCATCAGATCCACATGTCAATTTACCATTTTACCCCTTAAAATCCCTTAAATTGAGCTAAGTCCGACACCAGTTCAGCAGAACTGTTGCGGCGCGGACTTAATCGTCGCGGCGCGACACATAAAGGGAAAATAGACCCTACTTAATCCATTCCCTGATCCAAGTTTGCTTTATATGCCGCGACGCTGACCCATTTGCCGCGGCGCGGCTTAAGGCTGCATCTGAACAGCTTGACCATCTTAAACAATTTTTGATGTTATTTAATTTGTACAATCCAAACCCGCTTCCTATATTCACCTAGCCTTCCACAATAGTCTCACAAGACTTAATGCAAACAAAACCCATGTTTAAACTTATATATATATATGCACACATTATCAAGTATACATATATATATATATATATATATATATATATATATATATATATATATATATATATATATATATATATATATATATATATATATATATATATATATATATATTCGTACATTTACGCATAAGCTAACGAGTTATGGACGTACAATTGATTAAGTAGGTACCTTTCGATACGTACGTGAAAACGGGGTGTTACAACTCTCTCCCACTTGAATTGGAGCGCGTCCTCGCGATCCAAGCCGCATGACAAGAAGGAATATAAACCAACACAAACTCTTCGGGCTCCCAAGTAAACTCGGAACCCTTACTACGACGCCATTGAACTTTAAAAGTCCTAACCTCTTTATGTCTCAACCTTTTGACCTTCTCATCAAGTATGGCAATCGGTTCCTCGATATACTCTAACTTATTATTTAGCTCAATCTCGTCTAATGGCACCCAAGATGATTCATCCGCAAGACACTTACGGAGGTGGGAAACATGAAATGTATTATGGATCCCCGCAAGCTCTTCGGGCAATTCCAAACGATACGCGACTTCACCAACACGTGCTAAAACCTTAAACGGCCCAATAAACCGAGGAGCTAACTTTCCTCGTTTCCGGAATCGAATAATACCTTTCCATGGCGAAACCTTAAGCATCACCATGTCACCTTCTTGAAATTCGATCGTTCGTCTACGTTTATCGGCATAAGATTTTTGCCTATCTTGAGCCTTTTTCAAATGCTCTCGAATCACATCAATCTTGCTATTCGTCTCTAAAACCAAATCGATACTCCCGATTTCCTTTTGTCCCACTTCACCCCAACAAATCGGGGTTCGACACCTACGTCCATAAAGCATCTCATAAGGTGGCATCCCAATACTAGTATGATAACTATTATTGTACGAGAATTCCACCAAAGGTAAGTGCTCATCCCAACTACCACCAAAATCGATAATGCACGCACGTAACATATCTTCCAAAGTTTGATTCGTACGTTCGGTTTAACCGTCTGTTTGAGGATGGTACGCCGTGCTTAATTTTAACTGTGTACCCATATCCTCATGAAACTTTTCCCAAAATCGAGATGTAAAACGAGTATCTCGATCCGAAACAATCGATATAGGAACGCCGGGTCGAGAGATGACTTCCTTGATAAACAACTTAGCCAAAGTCTCTGACGATATCGCTTCCTTAATGGGAAGAAACAAAGCACTCTTCGTCAATCGATCAATTATAACCCATATCGAATCAAATTGGGTTCTCGCCGTTTTAGGTAACTTCGTGATGAAATCCATGGTAATGTGCTCCCATTTCCATTTCGGGATTTCTAACGGTTGTAACTTACCATACAGCTTTTGGTGCTCGGCTTAACTTGCAAACAGGTGACGCATTGCTCAACATACTTCAAAACATCACGTTTCATGCCCGGCCACCAATAATCTTTCCTTAAATCAAGATACATTTTCGTCACACCCGGATGAATGGAATATTTTGACTTATGTGCTTCATCGATTAGCACTTGTCGGTAATCACCCATCTTAGGCACCCACACTCTTCCTCGAAAAGACAACAAACCACGCGAGCCCATAGTAATGAACTTCGATTGTCCCACAATTCGTTCCGCATGCTTGTTGAAAACATAAGCCTCTATTTGAATCACACCGAGTTTTTCAAGAAAATCGTTAGTAATAATCATACGTAACAATCCCAATCGTAACGTCGGGTGATGACTCTTTCAACTTAACGCATCCGCGACCACATCCGCCTTGCCAGGATGATAAAGTATTTCACAATCATAATCTTTCACCACATCCATCCACCTACGTTGACGATAATTCAAATCTCGTTGATTAAAGAGGTGTTTCAAACTCTTATGATCCGAATAAATCGTACACTTGACACCATACAAGTAATGGCGCCAAATTTTCAACTCATGCACAACCGCCGCCAACTCGAGATCATGAGTCGGATATCTCGTCTCGTGTTCCTTTAATTGCCGAGAGGCATAAGCAATGACTTTACCTCTTTGCATTAGAACACACCCAAGTCCATTTAACGAAGCATCACAATAAACCGTCATGTCTTCCACTCCTTCCAGCAATACTAACACCGGAGCTTGACATAACTTCTCCTTTAACAATTGAAAGGCAACTTATTGCTCGTTCTCCCAAACAAACCTCGCGTTCTTCCTTGTTAATTTTGTCAACGAAGAAGCGATCTTAGAAAAGTCTCGGATAAACCGACGATAATAACCGGCCAATCCGAGAAAACTTCGGACCTCCGTAGACGTAGTCGGTTGTCTCCAACTCTACACCGTCTCTATCTTCCTCGGACCCACTTGAATACCCTCCTTGTTCACAATATGACCAAGGAATTGAACTTCCCTTAGCCAAAATTCACATTTGGAGAACTTAACATACAACTTCTCCTTTCGTAATGTCTTCAATACTTCACGCAAATGACATTCATGTTCGTTCATACTCTTTGAATAAACAAGTATGTCGTCAATGAACACAATTACCGACTTGTCCAATAAAGGTTGGCACACTCGGTTCATAAGATCCATGAATGCCGCCGGTGCATTCGTAAGACCAAAAGGCATTACTACAAACTCAAAATTCCCATAACGAGTTCGAAAAGCCATTTTCTCAATATCTTCCTCACGGACCCGCATTTGGTGATAGCCGGACCGTAGGTCGATCTTAGAGAAATACGTCGCACCTTGGAGTTGATCAAACAAATCGTCGATCCTAGGCAGTGGATAACGATTCTTGATTGTCACTTTATTCAACTCCCTGTAGTCGATGCACATCCGCATACTACCATCCTTCTTTTTCACGAATAAAATCGGAGCGCCCCACGGCGAAGCACTCAGTCGAATAAAACCCTTCTCGAGCAACTCTTGGGTTTGATTTAACAACTCTTGCATTTCTGTTGGTGATAAACGATAAGGAGTTTTAGCAATGGGAGTAGCTCCCGTAACCAACTCAATGCGAAATTCAACTTGTCTTTCCGCCGGAACACCCGGTAACTCGTCCAGAAAAACGTCTTCGAATTCCCTAACCACCGGAATTTCATGAATAGGTGGTGGCGCATCACGAGTATCAACAACATGGGCAAGAAAAGCCAAGCCACCACTAACAAGAAAAAGACGTGCCTGTGCAAAAGAACATATCGGCACAAGTCTTCTTTGTCTATCGCCATGAATAATCAACTCTCCCCCACTTGGGATCTTCACACGTATAAACTTTTCATGGCATGAAATATTAGCTCTATTTCGATCGAGCCAATCCATACCAACAACGATATCAAAATCGCCCAAAGTCATAGGGATGAGATCAATTTTAAAGTTTTTGGCACCAAAACCGACATCACAATTCTTACACACATTAACCACTAGCACCGTCTTACCATCCGCTATTTCGACTTCTACTGGATGACTTAACTTAGCTAACGGTCTATCAAGTTTAGGCACAAATTTTTGAGACACAAATGACAAATTTGCACCACTGTCAAAAAGAATCCTTGCCGGATTAGAATTAACCAAGAAGGTACCTGAGACAACTTCGTTGGATTGCTTGGCTTCGTCGTTAGTCATCAAATAGTTTCGACCTCGAGCCGTACCCGCCGCCTTCTCTATCCTTTTAACATTATCGTTGTTTAAATCGGGACACTCTGACTTTCGGTGTCCTTCTTTGTTGCAATTAAAACAAGTGAGCTTGTTTGTTGAATTTGGCTTCGGACAATCTCGAGCCATATGTCCACGTACCCCACAATTGTAGCAAGTAGGGACAAAGTTCCCAAAACCACCGGTAGCGCCCATCTTCACACTATTGACACTTTCGGAACCCTTTTTGTTCTTGTTCTTTTTATTTGAAAAATTCGAATAACTCGAACCTTCAAACTTTATTTTTGAAAAAGTGAAATCACTCTTCCTCGTAACCTCCGGTTCAAAACCCCAAGCCAACTCGAATAGCTCTTCAAAAGTCTTAGACATTCCCCGAATAATCTTACCCTTTAACTCATCGTTCAAGGTACGGTAGAAATCTTTCATTAGCTTGTGATCGTCACCAACATATTCCGGGCAAAAGCGAGTCTTTGCCAAAAAGGTAGACTTGAGAGTAACCAAGTCCATCGAACCTTGTTGCAAATGATGCAACTCGTCCCGGATTCTATCAAGGTCGGAAGAAGTTCGGTATTCTTGGAAGAATTCCTTCTTAAACTCCTCCCATGTCAAGCTCATGCATTGCTCTTCACCATATAAATTTATTTTGTCGTCCCACCACAACTTGCCTTCTTCACGTAGCATGCTAGACTCATATCTCGTCTTCTTCTCGGGAGGACATTCCGCGGTATGGAAAGCTCCCTCGATATCGGAAATCCAACAAGTGCTTTTCAATGGATCCCTCACCCCATTAAACATCGGAGGTTGAGTATCCTTGAAATTTTTGTAGTGGAAGTCCCGCCTTCCACCCCCACCATTACCTTCACCCCCTTCGCCTCGAGGATAAATGCTTCTAGCCTCTAAAGCTTCCTCTATTGCGGCTTTCATTCGATCGTTGACCATTTCGGTCACTTGTCCATCGACCGACTCTTGGAAGACCTTTCGGACATCGTCAAGAAAATCCTTCTTTAACTTTTTAAAGATGGCCTCAAACTTGGCCGTGAGTTCAACATCCTCACTCGTACCACAGTTATCATTATCGTGTCCGTTTCTCGTCTTCATTCTATAAAATGGAAAAGATTAAACAAAGAACAAAAAGACATAACATGTAAGTATATACATGTACACCACACTACTCCATCTCGCTCGACAATCGGTTTGACACGATTTGCACCCGTAACAACGGTAGCTAATCGTTGTTACGCGAGCATGTCGCATTAACTTGCTAGTACAACGTCCGTCTTGCTTGATGACTGCTAAACACAATACAAAACAATTAGCACAAGGTTAGTTCACATAAACCAAAGCAGTAACAATTCCCGATTAGACCCAAAGTCCTACAAGTCCCGCATAAAGCGCTCACACAATAAAGCCCAAGTCTAGGCACCTATCTCAAATCGCCTAAATCCCTTAGACCATGCTCTGATACCACTTGAAACAACCCAACCCGTATTCCATATGATAATTTTTTTTATAATACACATTTATGCGCCAATTAAATATGTAAACCATTCCATAAGTTCCATTTAAACGTACATCAATTTAAATGTTTACAAAAGGCACGAAAGCCATTAATTAAGTTTAATACAAGTTTGACCCACTACAAGGATAGTTTATAATCTAAACGACCTCGAGCATAGTTTGGGGCTAAACTACCCAAAACGTTAGGCTAACTTCAAAAGCTAACACCAAAAGCACCCCCGACAACATAAGCGGGAGACCACTAGTCCAAACGTATGCCCTTACCCTTGTCCAAGCCGGAACCTATAAAATGGTAAACAACGAGAGGGTAAGCAAGGCTTAGTGAGTGCAACAATTATACATACATATATATATAACCTACTTACTTGCAAACACTTACCAAATCCGCATACATACTAGTTACCTAATTAGCATACCTTTCACATGTATAACGCTAAGTATCGTGATAACAAGGCTAGTATAACAATAGCTTATAACACAACAATACAATATGCTAAAACACAAGTATAACGATGATGTTCACAACATCCGTAGTACTCAAGATCTCAAGGCTAGCCCAACGAATGGTATCGTCAATTTCGAACTTAAATCCCATTCGCCTATATTAATGTGGTATCGTCAACACCGAACTTTAAACCCACATATGAGGTATCGTCAACAACGAACTTTAAACCCTCATCAACGTCACTACAATAACCATATGGCATCGTCAACATCGAACTTTAATTCCATACGTATGAGGTATCGTCAACAACGAACTTTAAACCCTCATCAACAACACAAATATACACTAGGGTATGGTATCGTCAACATCGAACTTTAACCCATACCCCACAAGCAAATAAATCATATACATGCATATATAATTATTCCACTCACCTTAGCACTTCAGTGGTGATTTAAATGCTTCCGTATACCTCGAGCAAAGTACCTAATGCTTCCGTATACACAACTAATGGCATTTACCACATTACTTACACTTTGAGCATTTAATGACCCAAATCGCATTAAATGACTCAACCACACCCAAAAACGTCCTTAAATGCCAAGACTCATATTGAATCGCTAAAGCTAGTGATTTAAAGTATACTAACATTAACTAGCACAACCTAGGGTAATTCATACCCATCTCACCCAAACTAGGTCAACATTACCCATTTTGACTCATTTTAACACTTTGACTCACAAACTAGTCATACTTAGTTCATTAACTATTTTCATCATCATTAACAAGTGTATTAGTGACAAAGAACCCATTTAACACTTTCAACTTCAAATCTTAAGTCCAAACCCTAGATTATAGTTACTTAGGGTTTCCTTTCATCAACACAACCCAAGTTCACCCATTTTAATCCCAAGTAGGTCACATAAGTTTCAAATGAACCAAAACCCTAACATAACTAATTAAAACTCGAAACATAGAGTTAGAATTTACCGAGACTACCAACGCGTAGCTAGAGACGCAAGGAACAACTTTAATTCTTGCTCCAAAGATCAACCCTCAATCCTTCACTCTCAAATCTCACTTTTAATCCAAATGGGTTTTAAGTTTTGGGAGAGAAAATGGAGAGAAAAGAGATAAAGAAAATGAATTAAATGAATATGTGGTGGAGAGTTAATGCTCCCATCAGATCCACATGTCAATTTACCATTTTGCCCCTTAAAATCCCTTAACTTGAGCTAAGTCCGACACCAGTTCAGCAGAACTGTCGAGGAGCGGACTTAATCATCGCGGCGCGACACATAAAGGGAAAATAGACCCTCCTTAATCCATTCCCTGATCCAGGTTTGCTTTATATGCCGCGGCGCGGACCCATTTGCCGCGGCGCGGCTTAAGGCTGCATCTGAACAGCTTGACCATCTTAAACAATTTTCGATGTTATTTAATTTGTACAATCCAAACCCGCTTCCTATATTCACCTAGCCTTCCACAATAGTCTCACAAGACTTAATGCTAACAAAACCCATGTTTAAACTTATATATATATATATATATATATATATATATATATATATATATATATATATATATATATATATATATATATATATATTCATACATTTACACATAAGCTAACGAGTTATGGACGTACAATTGATTAAGTAGGTACCTTTCGATACGTACGAGAAAACGGGCTGTTACAATTTGAGACTCAGTTTAATGGACTTTGCTTATCGTGTCGAAATCATATAAGAATAAAGTTTAAATTTTGTCAGAAATTTCCGGGTCATCACAGTACCTACCCGTTAAAGAAATTTGGTCCCAAAATTTGATCGAGATCGTCATTGCTAACAATAAAAACATTTTCATGACGAATATGAGTTGATAAATAGAGTTTTATCATCATTGAGTAATATGGATGAAATGAATTGATTACTCAAAGCGTACGAGTGAAGCTATCACAAAAGAGTGAAATGTGGAAATATAGATTTGCCATAACTTTTGACGTAGTCAAGATTGAATTCCGAAATTCAAGGAATTTAAAGAAAATCTTCGAAATCTAAAAGATTTGATTCTTCGTGAATTAAGATCTCTATAATTAAATTCAGTGATCTGCCTCGATTACTCTGTCTGATATTTCCATTATAAATTAAAATTTTTTCGTTCCATTATTTTCACCATTCCTATACTCTCTTTCTTAGTTCATACATCCAAAAGATTGTGAAAGTGCTTAATCCCGTTCTAATCCTTGATATTTTCCTAATTATCATTTCTGTCATCCTTCTTTTCAATCTTCCACCAGAAAAATCTGTTTACTTCTACTATTACCTTGGGGTGATACTATTCTTAATTCTACCGTGTCTTTATATTGCTATTCATATCAATATCCACGGTTTGTAACCTCCGTGTTGTTATTGGACTTTATATTTTCTCCTATATTTTGGAGCTCTTTGCCTTTTTATTCTCTTCTCGACCTCTAGTAAAGCGAATAATGGTCCAGAATTCGTAAGTATGGAGTTTTGAATGAACATCATGTTCTAAACAAGAAAGAACGTATTAGTACGATTTGATTTGTCAAATTACCAGAATATTCGGAAAAGACCAAATCATCAAAAAAATATTTTCTTGATATTTTTGAGGTTAAATAGAATTAAAGAGTCGTGTAACATGGCACATGATGACGGTATGATCTGTGAATCATCACGTTCCATTAGAAACTCAGCATGACTTACTGTAATATAATCACGTTGATCAAGTGTCATGATATTATACTAATTCATACATCAATTTCTTTACATTTCTCCAGAATTCATTCATAAATTAAACTTAAATTTTACAGAAGTTTTCAATATAATGAAACACAGGAAACACGAAGAGGTATATAATTTCGAACAAGAATATTTAAGAAAATATCCTTAGAAATATCGAAGATATTTATGATGATATTTTGGAATTTCCAAGTTCGAAGGTTGATGAAGAAAATTTTTTTCGCAAGATTTTAACATGACTTCGGAGCAACATATTCTCTAAAGATTTCAACGGATCCAGAATTTCCTGGATTCTTTGAATATAGGGTATGGTCCTTGTATTTGTCCTTGGTCTCCTTCGTGGTTAGCTCAATCCGTTTTCCAGTTCCAACTTTTCTGAGCTTTTCCAACATACTATTCTTTATCATCAAACTTCCGACGATTAAGGTCGTTTACGGTTGCCTATAGTTTCTGCTGCTTCATTCAGCTTTTTCAAAGTTCAATGTATTGATTCGTAGGCTGGGTGCTTTTTAAAAATTTTAGAATTGAAGATCGTAATTCTAGGAGATAATTGTTATATGTATACATATAACTATTGATGTAGAAATGCTACGAGATTCGAAATACTGATTACTGATTCTCTGTAATTGGTATGGCAATTATTGTTACAGGGTATAGATGAATACACGATGGGGTTTCAATGAATATAATGATTTTTCGAAAAGTCCAAATTCATTGAAGTTGCTGGTAAGTTTACTGCTAATGTGGCAGAATATAAACGGTTCCCCGGTAATGATGACTACAGGAAAACTTATATATCAAGGTTATAATAAGGTTAATTCGAATGGAAGTCGAAGTTGATTTGCTGAAGCTGTGACAAAATTGGCTAATTTGAAAAAAAAAATTGTAATGTTATTTTCGGTAATAACAATGCCAAAGGAGCTAGAACATACACGTGTTAAGCATTTACTCAGGTTCCGAGTGTTTTCAGGTGCATAACTGTATGCATCAATCTCTTCTTCCGTAGATGAAGTGCGGTTGGTTCATCCTATCGATTGAAGTGTTTTCAAGAATTATGAAATGTTTGAATCGCAGATTGAAATCGTCAAGATACAAATGAGGTTTAAGATGAAATCAAGTGGCAAACTTGAAGAATTGTTTAGTTTCATATGTTATAATCAATATTTTAATTCATTTTAATTGTCCAATGTGGGCAGTCCACAGTTAGCAGTCCACAATTAGTAATCCAATAATTCATATATAGCTTAATATATAATATTCAAATTAATTAATACGTATTCGTGACCCATTTTATACATGTCTCAGACTATATCACAACTCAAAGTATATATATTATTGTAGAATCAACCTCAACCCTGTATAGCTAACTCGAACATTACTGCATATAGAGTGTCTATGGTTATTCCAAATAATATATATAGATGCGTCGATATGATATGTCAAAACCTGGTATACGAGTCCCGATATTAAAAGTGCATAAAATAAATAACAGAAATTAAATGACAATAAATAAAATTGCGAGAATTTAAATTGCGATAAATAAATTGCGATAATTAAATGTAATAAGGAATTAACAGTTAGCCAGGAACAGTTAGCTAGGACTTTGTTAGCGTGGATTCTTAACAGAATTTCTCATAGTTAATTTGTTTGTTTCTAACAAATTTTATTTTGTCCAATGTTATCTTCATTATGCCACTTGTTGGATTCTGATAAGTCAAAATCCAAATATGAAATTGAATGAAAATGGTTATTCTGTGGTGGACGAATACGTATATCGGTGGATGTAAGTAGGATAGTAAATGACTGTTGAATCAGATTCGAAGAATGTACAATGTAACTTATTAATGTGAAATCTAAATATTCCTCAGGTATTACCTACCCGTTAAAATATTTTCACCATTAACAGTTTGTACAAAAGAATTTTTTTTATTACAATCCTTATGAAAACATATATACATGTATATTTTCTTTAGATGTAATCATGGATTTATGAGTTAATATGATATTAATCTCATTTGCTTTTTGGTTTGAGCTAAAATAAATAATCTCTAAGACTTCAGAGATTACATAATCGCCGCCTAATAGTTCTCAAATGAAGTTATGAATCAATACTTCATCGTTGATTCTTATTAGTACTCCTTGGTATCTATGGTAAGTACGATGTTAATGCTCGAGGTACAGATTGTGATGTCGAGGTGTGGGATGCGGATGTTGCTGTTGGTGGTGGTGATGGTGGTACTGTTGCTGCCTGTGTTGCCTCTGGTTCTTGTAATCTTTGCACCATATTCTCCAGAGTCACTACCTGAGCGCGAAGCTCATTGACTTCTTCTATTACACCGGGATGATTGTCGGTTCGGACGAGTGGATGAATAATATCTAGAATATGAGATAGTATATAATCGTGACGGGATACTCTGGAAATGAGAGAGAAAATGGTATTACGAACAGGTTCGCCGATAAGTGCTTCAGGTTCATTGCCTAGTGGGCAATATGGTGGATGGAAGGGATCACCTTCTTCTTGTCTCCAATGATTAAGTAGGCTACGAACCCATCAGATGAATTAGGGATGGCTGATTGGTTGATTCATTCTGGTGACGCTGCTTCCGGAGCTTAGGTGAACATCCATGTCGGAATAGCTGTAGGATTCCGAAGAACTTGAACTAGCGGCGAGTTCCATTTCATACAATTGAGTAAAGGTTTTTCGGTATAAAATGATTTTCGGCTATCGGGTGGTATTCTAATTACATAGAATATCTATATATATATATAGAACAAACGATTTCGTAGAATACGGAGGAATTTACGGAATATGTCAGGAAAAGTTTAAAGTAACAGATACGCTAAGATATGAATTTTGTCTATACACTATTCATGCAATCAATGCATTAAGATGTGTCTAGACTAAGAATGATAAGCAAATGATTCCCTAAGAATGATAATCAGGTAATTTTCGACACAAAATGATAAGCAAAACTTTCGACATGCAGACACGGTCGAAGTCCAGACTCACTAATGGATCTAAACAACTATTAGTTAGACACACTAATGCAAGACCTGGTTTACTAAGACCACCGCTCTGATACCACCTGTAATGACCCGTCCTAATCCATCTGGACGAATACATTACATTTGGTTACATCGCGAGGTACTTGACCTCTATATGATACATTTTACAAACATTGCATTCATTTTTAAAAGACAAACTTTCATCACATTGTAAGTTGACGGCATTCATACCATTTCATAATACATCCAACTATAATTGACTTAATAATAATCTTGATGAACTCAACGACTCGAATGCAACGTCTTTTGAAATATGCCATGAATGACTCCAAGTAATATCTCTAAAATGAGCAAATGCATAGCGGAAGATTTCTTTCATACCTGAGAATAAACATGCTTTGAAGTGTCAACCAAAAGGTTGGTGAGTTCATTAGTTTATCATAATCGATCATTTTCATCATTTTAATAGACCACAAGATTTTCATTTCCATTTCTCATAAATATACGTCCCATGCATAGAGACAAAAATCATTCATATGGATTGAACACCTGATAATCGACATTAACAAGATGCATATAAGAATATCCCCATCATTCTGGGACATCCATCGGACATGATACAAAAACTCGAAGTACTAAAGCATCCGCTACAACGGATGGGGTTTGTTGGACCCAATAGATCTATCTTTAGGATTCGCGTCAATTAGGGGTGCACTAATTCTCAAAATTAGTGATGTTCCCTAATTCTTAGATTACCAGGCTAAAAGGGGCATATTCGGCTTCGATCCATTCAACCATATAATGTAGTTTCGATTACTTGTGTCTATTTCGTAAAACATTTATAAAAGCGCATGTATTCTCAGTCCCAAAAATATATGTTGCAAAAGCATTTAAAAAGGGAGTAATGAAACTCACGATACTGTATTTTGTAGTAAAAATACATATGACGACATTGAACAACTGAACAATGCAAGGTTGGGCTCGGATTCACGAAACTATATCAATGGTATATATATTAAAACATATAATCGTATCTGAACGAATTTATTTATTATATGTTTAATTTATATATTATGTATGTTTAATTTGTGTATATATTCATAATGGTTAATATTTATATAGTATTATTAATATATCCATATTTCTATACATAATTGTTTAATGTTATATTTAAAAATCGATAGTTTGTTATTTGTATGTATTTATATAAATAATATTACTAGGTTTGATATATATAGTTATATGAAATTTTAATATAATTATAGTATATGTAATAAGTATATTTTATGTACAAAATATTTATTTGCTTAAAAATGATAGTTTTGATAATAATGATTCACTAGTAATAATAACTTTATTAATAACGATAATACTAATAATAATAATAATAACGATATTGTTAATAATGATATTCATGTTAATGATAATAATACTAATAATTATAAAAATAGTTCGTATTATTTTCATTATAACAATTATAATAATAACCTTAATTTTAATAATACTTCTATTGTTATTAATAATACTAATCGTAATATTAATAATGATGTTACATAATAGTAAAGTGATAGTAATAATAATAATAATATTACTAATACCTAATAATAATTATTATTAATTACTACTTATATTAGTAATGTTAATAACAATAATAACTATAATACTAATATTAATAACAATAGCAATAATAATCATAACAATAATACTCATATTAATAATAATAATAATAATAATAATAATAATAATAAAAATAAAAATAAAAATAATAATAATAATAATAATAATAATAATAATAATAATAATAATAATAATAATAATAATAATAATAATAATAATAATAATAATAATTAAGTATCAATAATAATACTTAAAGACTACCTCAAAGGAAGGATTTTCCAAAACAATTAGCCCATGACCGGGCTCGAACCCTCAACCTCTCGTTAACCCAACACTCCTCTTAACCATTCGACCAAAGTCGATTTTCTGATTTGTTTTACACCTGAAATATATTTAACCCTCTTCTATACGTCCTAATTTCTTCTTCTTCAATTCAACCAGAGAATTCATAAAAATGCATTTTATAGGTTTAATTAAGGCTTGGGTTCAAAACAGAATAATTTGTTTGTCGGATAACACGTTTCACCGAACACCAGAAGATCAAACAGCTTAAACAGTTTTTAAATAAAAGTAAATAAAAAAAGTAAAAAAAAATAAAGAAGATGAACTCAAAATTCGATTTTAATTTTAAGATCATTTTTGATTGTCATTACAACACGAATTGTGTTGTAAACTTGATACATAAACATCCTGTGATTATTATTTGTATTAATAGAAAGCAAAATAAATAAAACAAAATTATAAACATACATGAAAACACGTTTAAGAACTCAAACCTTGATTACGAATTAAAGACCGTTTTAGGTTATACTTTCAACATGAAATAGATCCTAAATTGTTCCTAGAAACTCTATGACTCATCAATTGATCAAAAATATTTGAAATGAATTCTAATTTTACATAATTAAAACTGTTTGACTTTTGAAGATAATAGTTTGACCTTAAAATTCTTACTCGATCTAAGGAATTGGAATTTAAGATTTTGCAGAAAGATTTCTTGATGAATTCCTAACAAAACAGCATTTACACATTTTGAAATTTATTACAAAATCTTTCTAATTGAAAAATGAAGAAGAACAGGGCAGGTCGTCTGGGTGTTCTTCGTGTTTTGGTTTAATTTGATCAAATTAGACTCTGTAAAAAGGTATTTGTGGTTATTAATTGATAATGTAGTCGATTGGTGTTTATTATCACTGAATTTAGTCAGGTTGTATAGCAATTAACTCTGACAGAATCAATCAACTAAAGAGAAATAAAATAAAAAAATGAACCAGATATCGATTTATAATAGAAATTGTTTGTTATTATAACTTAATTGTGATTACTTGTACCAGAGAACAGACAAGAACAAAAAAAATCGAATAGTATGATCGTGATGCCAAATAGAATTTGATTCTGTATAAAATTTTATTTATAATTAATATTAATATTAGTAACTAATAAATATAAATATATAATAATAATAATAATTCTAATAATAAATAATAATAATACATTTACTAATAAAAGAAAAAGAAAGTAAAAAAAAAATACAATATTAATAATATCATAAATAATAATAATACTATTAGTAATCAAAATATCACTTAATAAAACAATGTTAGGATTAATAACGATATTAATAATAATATCAAAATAATACAAATAATAATAAAATTAATGATAAAAGTAATATTGATAATAATTTTAAATGGAAATGGTTTTAATAATATATCAATTTAATTGTATCAAATTATATATATACATATATATATATATATATATATATATATATATATATATATATATATATATATATATATATATATATATATATATATATATATATATATATATATATATATATATATTTTTAACAATATCATATATCTATTTATATATATTCATCCTAATGTTAACTTATTTGACTTGTTATTTTACATTTTTAATTCTAATTGATTAATGTATACATTATTAATATTAAATATACACTTATATATATATATATATATATATATATATATATATATATATATATATATATATATATGCTTACATATTTATTTACACACAATTGTTCATGAATCGTCAGGAATGGTCGAAGGTCAGTTAAATATATGAAACAGTTCAAAAATTTCGAGACTCAGTTTAATAGACTTTGCTTATCGTGTCGAAATCATATAAGAATAAAGTTTAAATTTTGTCAGAAATTTCCGGGTCATCACACCAAATGGGTGTTGTTGGAAACTTGATTTTGAATTAGGTCAAAATAAGAGTTGTACGTTGATTTTGATGAAGACAAGTGTTTAAAACTTCTGGTTTAGTTAAGTTGGCGTTATTGGAACCATTTTCACTAGTGTTAGCGGTTATGGAAGCGTTGGAACCATTTTGGGTGTTTTGGTTAACTAATTTTGAAATGGGTCAAAATTAGGGTTTATGTGTCAATTTGGGCAAGATAGGTGTTTAACACTTATGATTGGGGTTGAGTGGTGTATTACGACCATTCTCACTTGTGTTAGTGATATTTGGTTAGTTTGGGCGCGGTTTGTGCTTGGAAGTGCATTTGGGTCGAAATTGCACTAAGTATCAATATAGGTTGGTTTGTAATCCACCCTAATTGTGTTGTTTGTTATATGATAAATGGAATAGGTACGTTCCATTGGCGATTACAGATTTTGGTTTGTGCATCCATCAAGACTTCAATGTGAGTGTAAATATATTATATTCGCATGTATGCATAGGATGGGTGCGGGTTGGTAGAGTGATCCTTGCTCGAATTCACTCTACATTTGTTGGGAGAATGGATTCTTGTAGTTTGAGTCCATGTTGTACGCTTATGCATTATGGGTTACCACCCTTTGGGTAGTGAATCTTTGGCGTATATGGATTCACGTTGGCATGTCGGGCCAACCCCGTCGTTGTTGATGATGTTGAGGAGATGAATCTCGGGTAGTGCGGATTCATGATGACTCGGGTAGTTCGGTCATCTTAGTGATGAGGTGGTGAATCTCGGGTAGTGCAAATTCACTAAGGCTCGGGTAGTTCGGCCAACCTCGGTTGTTGAAGCGGTGAAGGAAGTGAATCTCGGGTGGTACGAATTCACTAAGGTCCGGGTAGTTCGGCCAACCTTCATATGTATGAAGTTAAGGGGTTAACCTTGGTGTCTTGGTTATCTATTGTATATGCTATATATACTTATTATATGTTGTAGCTAATCTTGCAAATTTGGCTCAGTGGTACGTTACGTATAGCTTTGCTTAGTTATACTTGGATTGCGGTATGTGTTTACTAATTGTGTTGATGTTACGTATTCATTTTATATATATAGTAAGTATATAGTATGTTTATCCTCACTAACCGTTAGCTTACACTCTCGTTGTTTACATTTTTATAGATTAACGTGGAAGTGCTGGCAAGGGTAAGTGCGGGGATTAGTGCACTATTGCGGGTTGCTCTAGAAGACTTTGCTTTTGGATTAGACTTAGTATTGGGTAGTGCAATCCCAATTGCCATGCTCGATCTTTTGTTGTGTTTAAACGAAACGGGTCGTTTTGTTACAAACTAATGAATCGTTATGGTTATAGGGTACTTAAATTGTGAATGAGTGTATTTTGAGTCATATTAAACTTGTATTTGAGTCACTAAATTGTTAGACTTGGAATTGGGTTTAATGGGTTGGTTTAACACTTAGTAAAATTCGAGTTTGCATCAGTTCAGGTCCAAAAGCGCCGATCCTGAGGTCAAAAGAGCCGCTCTTGGACGTCAGTTTGTAGTCTTTTTGATCATACAGCAAAAGCGCCGCTTTTGCCTGTAGAAGCGCCGCTTTTGGGTAACAAAAGCGCCGCTTTTGGGTAAAAAAAAAAATTATCGGTTTTTAATTAAACGGTTTGGAGTCGTTTCATGAGAACACTTTCTTTTTTTTTTTTTGGCAAAAATATTAATATGTATATATATAATTGTTGGAGGAGAATGTGGGTTAACACGAGATTATGCTTAATGACTATACTAATCTTAACTCATAACAATAAGTGTTTTGATGATGACATATGCACATAACTAAAGGTAATGGTAGACATCTTGACATAAATATACAAGTTCACTAAACCACCATTACTCAAGCAAAAGACCAAAACCAAATAAAGCTAAAAAAAGAAAACATAAACTACACGGTTAGGTACACGGTCGACCGCAGGTCAGACCGTGGAACGTTGCACCCTGATTTGTGAAATCAGGGATGCACGGTGGACCTCACGGTCAACTGTGGGTCGATCGTATAAGCTTTTGTCCCAAATTCCATCGATTTTAGTTCTACCACTTCGGCGCATATATAATTTATGAAACCTATTCAAAAGGAGTTTTGGTCACTAGAACACTAATCTTGGTTAATCACGCTTAATGACACCTTAATGACGATTAAACCTTGATTAAGGATAACACATAAGTGTTATAGGAAAACATGTACATTTAAAATGTATCTAGACATAGTTAGGATGGTCACCAAGTCCCAACCAAGAGTTGCTCCTTGCTTGTACATGTGTTGAGCATTAATGTATACTTATACATTAATCTTGCAAATACTATTTTGCAAGTAAAATTTACATAGCCTTGGTTCAATGCTATGTAATCACTATGTGTTAAATTCTAGATTAATTAGTGTTCTCTTGTCGTCATTACATGAATATTACCTGACTACTTGCTTATAATACATGTGTATTATTTGACTATGTGCTATGTACGAAATGATAAGTAGTTATTTAATATATATATGTATGAACCTTGTCTTGCTATGTGTTACAAGTTGGGATTACACTAACTAGTATTTGGACTATTTCAATATATGCTACTTGGATAATGCTTAATGTCATAATCTAGTGATCTTAAAAGACAATGAATCATTAACACACATAGGTTTTTTTAAGTCTAAAACTAAGTATAAATAGTTTAAACTTTATTTAACTTAATGTCTTGCAACATGCTTAATTGATATTACTTACTTAATTTGTCAAGACATCATTAACACACTTAATTAATCAAATAAGTTCAAATTTGGATACTAGCATGCTTTGTAATTAAAGTGGGTTGTTGTCATCAATGACATGTTGACCAACCAATGGGGATTTAGTAAATGTGTTAATTACAAATAAAGGATTATGATAAATCTGAGATTGCCTCAAATGAATATCATGACTTGTATCCAAGAATGTTAGACTTTCCACTTTGAGAATGACAAGTCACTATCAAGGCAATACATCCAAGGTAAATGGACATATAATGCATTTTGTACTTGTATAGGATGTTGGGTATCTTTTTCATGTGAATATTATGAAAACCAATAATAATCTAAAGTGCAAACGCATTGTCACCAAAAGAGGGTGAGAATGTGAAGAATGTTAACATCAAAACACTAGGTATTGATGATAACCATGTTTGCAAGTCATTGTCACGTATGAATGTTGTGGAAATATGCACTCATACATTTGCAAACACATTCTAGTCAAAAGAGGATGAGAATGTGAAGAAAGTTAACACTTGAACACACTTGTGCTTATGTTAGCTAAGTTTGCAAAACATTGATTACACAATTGAGTCATGTGTACGTTCACTTTAATTTAAATTGAAGTGTTATTGTACAGGAAATGGCAAGGACCAAAGATGTCGAATCAAGAGATCAAGGGATCTATAAGCCACCTAAAGATGTAAAAGCAAAAATTACTTACAACAAGAAATGAATTAACAAAAGAAAAATCATAGAAGGAAGAGGGGTCCACTGCAAAGCATTTCCTGATGCTGTTGACAACTTTTCGCATCTGGCACTAACAACATTTCTTGTTCTCGAAGGAATGGTCTATCCAGAACTTGTAAAAGAATTCTACGCCAACTTCAGTTTTGAAGATGGTATAGTAAAATTTCATCAAGGAAATTGTTGGTATGAACTCACTTTGGAGCAATTTGGTACAATCTTGAATGTTCCTACTATGAGACTCTGCTTTTATAGTTGGAGACACAAGATGGAAAATCTACCTGAATACATCCAGGCAACTGACTTTCTGAAACACTTCTGCAACCCCAACGCCGACCACTCCGAAATTCTTGCTCGTGGTTTGATGGCAAAGGATCTATTAACCAGGTACAACATATGGAATAAGATAATAGATCACAACATCTACTGTAGAGGAGAAAATCATTCAAATGTTTATGCCACGCAAATTTTTGTCATGTAGGCTCTTGAGTTTGATCAATCCATCAATGCTGCTTTCCTTATGGCCACAAGAATGAACAAGGTACTCACTGAGACAACCAGATGACTCCCCTATGGTCTACATCTCAGCACGTTGTTCGTACATCTGAAGGTCACTCATCATCTCTCTCATGACCCGTCTCTTGAGCCAATCAACAAACTCACTCTCGTCAGAAGCTGTCAATAAACCATAACATCTCGCAAGAGACGTGTAAGCTCCGATAGTGACTCAGAGGACATCAACAAATACAACCCCGGTAAGGCACCATGTAACGACCCTGGATTTTCCAACGTTTATTTATTAATAATGTTTATTATTAATACTTGTGATTAAACAAATGTATGTTATTACATTTACATGTTGCCATGATTGCCCGTACTTGACTTTAAATGCCCGAAACGTCTTTGTGACATACGTACATTACACGAATAATATTTTTGAGTATTATTTACATTCATGATTAATTTTTATTAATCATTTTGATTAACTAAAGTTATTAGTTAATTACTTGAGCTTTTGTTGGATTAACTTGTTAATTACTTGAACTTGGGCCTTTATTAGTGTTAATGGACCTATGAAGCCCACCCTACTTCTTTAGTGGACTTATTAGCCCATACTTACATGTAAGTAACCCATTTAAGTGTAACTAGTTAGTTTATGTCACTTGGAATCTAGTTACAACTCATTCCCATAACAATACACCAAATAACCAACTTTATGAACCTTTACTTGCATGAGACTAGTGTGTAAACTCCTTCCCCTTGACCCATGCTTGGCCGTCGGTTTTGTAGGCTACAAGGGAAGGTTACTTCATTTTTTTTGTATCATTTCTCACTTGCATTCTTTCATTTCAAAACACACTTCAAACTTACTTTCATTTTCCTCTCATCTTTTCTCTCTAATTATTGTAAGTAACCAAGATTTTCTCTCCTTTTTCCTCCCTCAAAACCGTGACCCTTGATGCACATATCATCATCATTTGATTGTTGTTTACTTGTTCTTTGTTGTTTAATTACTCACTAGTTGTTAATGTTGTTGTTACTTTGTTACTTGTTATTATTTACTTACTAGTTTTCAAGAACCAAACTTGTTAGTTTGTTTTTCATTTATCTTGTATTTACAAGAACACTCAAGAACATAAACTTACTAGTTTATGTTCTACCTTTAAAGTTTTAAAGATTGTAAGTTCATGGTTGTAAAAATCATACTTGTGAATCACGTTTGTAAACTTAAAAGTTTACTTTCTTAAAGATCAAACTTTGGTTTGAATCTTTAAAGTATGAACAACCCATGAACTAGTTACTTGTTTACTTAGTTTATTACTTCATATTATGCACTTTAAATTCATGTTTGTTGGTTAAAATTGGTCAAGTGTTACTAGTTAACTTTGATCTCATTTATCTTGAACAAAAGTTAACTTTAAAAGTTCAAGAACATGTAAGTAAGCTTTCTTTAATTATAACTTTGTACACTTATGTTAGATCTAGACTTTTGAGTCTTGGATCTTCAAGATCAAACTAAGAACTATGTTCTACGTCTTAAGATCTTGATTTTAAAAGTTTATCTTCAAGTTGTAACTTAATATTAGTTTTAAAGTTCATGTATGTGTTAGATCTAAGACTTTGATGTAACTTTGGTTCATCAAAACACTTGCAACACTTAAGTGAGTTGTGCTTCATGTCTTAGACTTACACTTGTGTTATGATGGTCAAACCTTGGTGAAAATGATTCAAACACATCAACGAGTTGTACAATTGAAGCTATATGCATCATGGATGAGAACCATGATAAGCATCGAGCACCAAGAACCACCGGAACTTACTGACCCTACTGTTTTACTTTTTGTGTGTCTGACCTGTAATACCTGGGCTACTATAAAGATGATTTTCAGATATCTCTGTTCGAGTAGATAACTTTTCATTTAGGACTCATCTTAATCCGAGTTACGGTTTAGGATTTATGGCCCTCCGATCGTCCCTATGTCCTTTTAACGTTGTGCTGAAAATTCTGACCTACTCGCACTTAGACCATCGCCACGGTCAAACAAAGACGAGTTTGCTTCTGTAATTTTTACCACAACTAAAGGAATCATATAAGGAGCCATGGCCACTGGTCTCACCTTATTTCAGTAGGTATTGAGGCCGCGGTGACTGACCGAAGTCAGCCTTTGTTTTAAACTTCTTTCATGAACGAAACTTACTTTATACCTTTTATTTGATGATGAATGATGATGACCCTTAAGACCTTATTTACATACATTTAAACATTTTGGGACGATTTAATTACCTAGTGATATTTTACTTAGGTTGAGGCCCCCTTTTGGACAACCTACATACTTGCTTACTTCCCGACTCGACTTTACCACTACTTTACCACTGTGAGTTATAGCATTCCCTTTTTACTTTAACTATTTTGGGAACTGAGAATACATGCGCATTTTATGTTTTACATACTAGGCACGAGTACTTAAACTTATATATGTGTGGGTTATACAACGGTATAAACATTCCCTTTAGCTCGGTAATGTTTAGTCATTGGTTTTTAAACCGGTGAACGCGAATCTTAGATATGGATCCATAGGGTTTGACATCCCCACTCGGGCTTGTAGCACTGTCATTTAAAGGGTGTTTAATACTTCGTAAACATACGTACTTGCCAAGTGTACTTTCAGGGGGTATAAACGTTAAGTTAGTTACCAAGTGCCCACGGTTAACATATACTTTATCATACTATTTTGAAACGCTCTTTGTAGGACTGAAATCTCGTGGCCTACCTTACATACTGTTATACTTAAACTATAGCTCACCAACCTTTATGTTGACGTTTTTAAGCATGTTTTTCTCAGGTGCTTAAGGTTAGATGCTTCCGCTGTGTACTAGTCTTGCCGTAGACACCCGCTGCTCTAGTGTTATCACCGCATGAACTACTTTATCTTGCATTCAAACTTTAATACATTTGAAACTATGATTTGTAACGACCTAAGGGCCACGTACTATTGTGTTTGCTTCTATTCATTGAAGCATACTTTTGATGTAAAACATTTGACGTTAGTTATGACGTCACTTTTTTTTTTATCATGAATGCAACTTGTTTTGAAAACGCATATAGTGTTTGACCTTGTAATGATCCTGTTGTTGATGGTCCGTACATGATGATTTGGTACGGGGCGTCACATTTGGTACCAGAGCATTGGTTGTAGGGAATTAGGTTGTATTAATGAGTCTAAGACCGACCCGAGTAGGATTCACTAATAGGACTAATCTACAACTTGCTAGTTTACTTGTTTTCGCTGAACTTACTGCATGTTGTTGCTTACTTTTACTGCTATATGCCATATGCTATTACAGGATTTCACTACTGCATGCTATTATCAGCTTTCAATTGCATGATACTTGTCATTATTGCCATGCTACTTACTGTTATACATGATTTAGACTGTTGGCCTAATATGTGCTTGCTTTATGACTTACTGACATGGAAAATTTATTTTTCCTTGTTCAGATGTCGGATATTCCACCTGCTATCATTTTGGGCAGTTCAGACTCGTCAGCCACCCCACCTACTGCTGCTGCCGACACACCGATCACGTTGCCTACTAGTAACCACGGCGCTTCATCTTCCGGAGCTAGCAGTCATGCGCCTGCCCTAGTGGCTACTTCTGACAGAGCCCAGGACCCTCCAGAGATTCCAGCTCCATCTGCCCCCGGACCCTCGGTGTCACAGCCCCGCTCCGGTGAGATTGTGATTCCCGCGGAATTCGGGGAAGGTCCATTCCGTAACCGGTATCGCCATTGGTGCCGATTCCCCTGACGGATGTCTCATTCCTATCGGACCTGCCCGTTACCGATAGATGATAGCCGCCCAAGGAGGGCCACCCATGCAGTCACCATCACATGATTCGGACGACCCATCATCCGCTGATTCTTCATCCGATGACTCATCCACAGACGACTCGAGTGACGATGACTCCGACGAGGAGGACCCTGATGCACCTGTACAGCCACCCTCCACCCTGTCGAAGAAGCGGTATCGCTTCGACGGTACTATTATTCCGGGGATCAACGGAGGACGAGCATTCACTGATGCATTTGGACGGCGTCGTAGGGTTACAGCCCGTAAGCGTCTTGTGCCGTACCCTGCGGATCCCTTCATCCGTAAGCCTTACCGCATTGCAGCCTCTACATCTAAAACTGGACCCTCTGCACCACCGGCACCACCTGCACCACCTGCACCACCAGCACCACCCGCCCCACCAGCTCCCACTGTCGAGGAATTGACAAGGGAGGTGGAAACCCTCCGTACTCGGGTAGCTGAGCTAGAGGACCAGATGTCCCATGTTATGGACATCCTACACCCACCTTCACCGTAAGGCTTTTGTATTTAGATTTCATTATGTAATGTAGTTGTAGTTTTATGTTTCACATATGTATTGTACGGACTTATTCAGATGTATGAAACTTATTATTTTTAATGAATGGAACTTTGCGTTCTCTAATTCTTGCACGATGTTCTATTTACAATACTGTACGATGATTCTATGGTATTGGTACCTAGATGCGTTATTTAATAAACATGTGATGTGTTGATTCCATGTTGGTTACCTTATACTGTATTATTACTATTTGAATGCTGGATTTTGACTTGAGTCAAAATTTTTGTTTAGAACACCATGGCCAACGGACGATCAACACCTACCACCACCCAAATCGAAGAGATGATTGCCGAAAGGGTTGCCGCAGCCATTGCGGAAATGCAACCCCAAGCTCCACCGCCACCGCCACCGCCACCGCCACCACCACCGGTTATTCAGCCCATTCGTAATGGGTGTACGTACAAGGAGTTTCAGAGCTGCAAACCTCATAACTTCAATGGAACAGAGGGACCGGTTGGTCACACTAGATGGTTTGAGAAACTTGAATCAGTATTCCGAGTTAGCAACTGTTCGGAGAACAGCAAAACCAAATTTGCTTCCTGCACGCTGTCTGACGGCGCGCTCACGTGGTGGAACACAGTGGCACAGGCACAAGGCATTGATGAGGCGTATGCTACGCCATGGGAAGAATTTAAGTGTGCCATGATTGAGGAGTATTGTCCGAGAACCGAGATACAAAAGATGGAAATGGAATTCATGCAGTTAAGGGCCGTTGGGAACGACCTTGATGGTTACAACAGGAGATTTTTGGAACTAGCCCTGATGTGTCTGACAATGGTCACCCCAGAATTCAAGCGAATGGAAAGGTACTTCTGGGGACTTCCTAAGAGCATTAAGGGAAACGTCACCTCGTCCAAGCCACCAAGTGTCCCGGAAGCGATGCGCATGGCGCATACTTTAATAAATCAAATTATCATCGATGAACCGGAGAAGGGTAAGTCTGAAGCGGGCAGTAGCGAGAAGCGCAAATGGGATAACAACAGGGGAAGGACTTATGATCAAAACCCGGCGAAACGATATGAGGGTTTCAGGGGAAACAACAACGGTGGAAACCCCAATCCGAACACCAACTCAAACCCGAACTACAAAGGAACCTTACCACAATGCAAGCGGTGCTACAAGCATCATACTGGGTATTGTAATGTTGTTTGCGAAAAGTACCAACGGACTAGGCATATCGGGAAAGACTGCAAGGTCACCACTTTGAATGGGAAGCCGAACACCAATGGACCTAAAAAGTGCTACGAATGCGGACAAACGGGCCATTTTAGAAATGTGTGCCCCAACAAAATAAAAGACGGTGGATCACCCTGTGGTAGAGCTTTCAACGTTAATGCAAGGGATGCACGCGAGAATCCCGACTTGGTGACAGGTATATTCACTATCAACAATCTTTTAGCTTCTGTCCTATTTAATACTGGTGCCGATAAAAGTTATGTATGTAGACATTTTTGCGATAAGATTAATTGGTCGTTAGTCCCTTTAAAAGAGAGTATGCTTGTCGAGGTCGCTAATGGAAAACTTGAGAAAGTTGACCATATTAGTCGAGGAGCTATTATCAACATAGCTGGTACAGATTGGTTTGATACCCATCAAATTGGGAAGTTTTGATGTGATCGTCGGTATGGATTGGTTGAGCAAGATAAGGGCCGACATTATCTGTGGAGATAAAGCACTTCGTATACCACACGGAGACGGTGAGCCACTAATCATCTACGGAGAGAGATGTACCTCGAAGCTGAACCTTATTAGTTGCGTGAAAGCGCAAAGGATTATGAAGAAGGGACATCTTGCTGTCCTAGCGCATGTGAAAATGGTGGAAACTGAGTTGAAGAATGTGAACGACGTTCGAATTATGAACAAATTTTCCGATGTCTTCCCTGAAGAATTGCCTGGAATACCGCCGGCGAGAGCAGTAGAGTTTCAGATCGACTTAGTGCCAGGAGCTGCACCTGTAGCTCGCGCACCTTATAGAATCGCACCTTCCGAGATGCAAGAATTACAGAGTCAACTACAAGAGCTGTTAGACCGTGGATTTATCCAACCAAGTTTCTCGCCTTGGGGCGCACCTGTATTGTTTGTGAAGAAGAAGGATGGATCCTTCTGCATGTGTATCGACTACCGTGAACTTAACAAATTGACAATCAAGAATCGATATCATCTTCCCTGCATTGACGATATTTTTGATCAACTACAAGGATCGAGCGTTTACTCAAAGATCGATTTGCAATCCGGTTATCACCAGTTGAGGGTGAAGGAAAGTGATGTGATGAAAACTGCATTCAGAACCCGTTATGTTCATTATGAGTTTCTCGTGATGCCATTCGGATTGACCAATGCACCTGCCGTGTTCATGGATCTTATGAATCGTGTCTGCAAGCCGTACCTGGATAAGTTTGTTATCGTCTTCATAGATGATATCCTCATCTACTCCAAGAGTGAAGAAGAGCATGAGCAACACCTCCACCTAGTACTTGAACTCTTGAGACAAGAGCAACTTTACGCCAAATTCTCCAAGTGTGAATTTTGGTTGAAGGAAGTTCAATTTCTGGGTCATGTTGTGAGCGACCAGGGTATCAAAGTTGATCCCGCCAAGATTGAAGCTATCAGCAAGTGGGGACTCCCACTACTCCAACTCACATCCGCCAATTTCTGGGTCTCGCTGGTTACTACCTAAGGTTTATTGAATGTTTCTCTTTGATTGCGCGTCCTTTGACCGCGCTGACTCACAAGGGTAAGAAGTTCATTTGGGAACCCGCACACGAATCAACATTTCAAACTTTGAAGAAGAAGTTAACCACCTCACCTATCCTATCTCTCCCTGAAGGCAGTGACGATTTCGTTGTTTATTGTGATGCATCGAAAAGTGGTTTTGGTTGTGTATTGATGCAAAGATCAAAGGTTATCGCCTATGCTTCTCGTCAACTGAAGATTCACGAACGAAACTACACTACTCATGATCTTGAACTTGGAGCCGTTGTCTTTGCGCTCAAATTGTGGAGACATTATTTGTATGGAACTAAGAGCACTATTTTCACCGATCACAAGAGTCTCCAGCACATCTTTGATCAGAAGCAATTGAATATGAGACAGTGTCGATGGATTAAAACGCTAAACGACTATGATTGTGGACTCCGTTATCACCCTGGCAAGGCCAATGTTGTAGCTGACGCTTTGAGCCGAAAGGAGAAGACGGCACCTCTTCGTGTTAGGGCACTGAACATCACCATTCATTCGAATCTCAATAGTCAGATTCATGTAGCCCAAGGTGAGGCTCTCAAGGAGGAGAATATAACTCATGAACATTTGAACATACTTGTCTCTCGATTCGAGGTTAGGGAGTCTGGACTCCGATGTTATGCCGGAAGAATTTGGGTACCTTATTATGGAGATCTACGGAACTTTATACTTGATGAAGCACACAAGTCGAGATATTCGATTCACCCTGGAGCGGGAAAGATGTACCACGACATTAAAGAACAGTATTGGTGGCCGAATCTTAAAAAAGACGTTGCGACTTATGTTGGTAAGTGTTTGACTTGCCCGAAGGTTAAAGCCGAGCATCAGAGACCTTCTGGGTTACTCCAACAACCGGAAATCCCACAATGGAAGTGGTAAAGGTTAACGATGGATTTCATCACCAAGCTACTAAAGATGGTGGGCAGATGCGATACCATCTGGGTTATCGTTGACCGTCTTACCAAATCTGCACACTTTTTAGCCATGAAAGAAACGGATACGATGGAGAGACTTGCTCAATTATACATCAAAGAGGTTGTATCTCGTCATGGTGTACCGTTATCGATCATCTCAGATCGCGATCCCTGTTTTGCTTCCAGATTTTGGCGTTCCTTACAAGAAGCCATGGGAACCCGTCTCGACATGAGTACTGCTTATCACCCACAGACCGATGGACAAAGTGAACAAACGATTCAGACATTGGAAAACATGTTACGTGCATGTGTCATTGATTTCGGAAAGGCCTGGGAAAGGCATTTGCCACTCGCCGAATTTTTTTACAACAACAGTTATCACTCTAGCATTAATGTCACACCTTTTGAAGCGTTGTATGGCCACAAGTGCCTATCTCCTATTTGTTAGGCCGAAGTAGGCGAAAAGCAAATCATCGAACCCAAAGTAGTCCACGAAACGACGGAGAAGATTGCTCAGATTCAAGCTAGACTTAAGACTGCCTGCGATCGTCAAAAGAGTTATGCAGACCTCAAACGTAAAGACTTTAAATTCAATGTCGGTGACCGTGTAATGTTGAAGGTTGCACCTTGGAAAGGTGTGATTCGTTTTGGAAGACGTGGAAAGTTGAACCCACGATACATTGGTCCTTTTGAAATCTTGGAATGTGTTAAACCCATTGCTTACCCTTTGGATCTACCAGCACAATTGAGTTCAGTTCATCCTACCTTCCATGTGTCAAACTTGAAGAAGTGTCTTGCTGCACCCGAACTTATCATACCACTTGAGGAACTTACGATTGATGACAAGCTCCACTTTGTGGAAGAACCAGTTGAGATTATGGACCGTGAGGTCAAGACTTTGAAATGCAACAAGATTCTGATCGTCCGAGTACGATGGAATGCCAAACGAGGACCTGAGTTTACCTAGGAGCGAGAGGATCAAATGATGCGGAAGTATCCTCACCTTTTCCCGACTCCTCCATCTACCTCAGCTTAAAATTTCGGGACAAAATTTTCTTTAACAGGTGGGTAATGTAACGACCCTGGATTTTCCAACGTTTATTTATTATTAATACTTGTGATTAAACAAATGTATGTTATTACATTTACATGTTGCCATGATTGCCCGTACTTGACTTTAAATGCCCGAAACCTCTTTGTGACATACGTACATTACACGAATAATATTTTTGAGTATTATTTACATTCATGATTAGGTTTTATTAATCATTTTGATTAACTAAAGTTATTAGTTAATTACTTGGGCTTTTGTTGGATTAACTTGTTAATTACTTGAACTTGGGCCTTTATTAGTGTTAATGGACCTATGAAGCCCACCCTACTTCTTTAGTGGACTTATTAGCCCATACTTACATGTAAGTAACCCATTTAAGTGTAACTAGTTAGTTTATGTCACTTGGAATCTAGTTACAACTCATTCCCATAACAATACACCAAATAACCAACTTTATGAACCTTTACTTGCATGAGACTAGTGTGTAAACTCCTTCTCCTTGACCCATGCTTGGCCGTCGGTTTTGTAGGCTACAAGGGAAGGTTACTTCATTTTTTTTGTATCATTTCTCACTTGCATTCTTTCATTTCAAAACACACTTCAAACTTACTTTCATTTTCCTCTCATCTTTTCTCTCTAATTATTGTAAGTAACCAAGATTTTCTCTCCTTTTTCCTCCCTCAAAACCGTGACCCTTGATGCACATATCATCATCATTTAATTGTTGTTTACTTGTTCTTTGTTGTTTAATTACTCACTAGTTGTTAATGTTGTAGTTACTTTGTTACTTGTTATTATTTACTTACTAGTTTTCAAGAACCAAACTTGTTAGTTTGTTCTTCATTTATCTTGTATTTACAAGAACACTCAAGAACATAAACTTACTAGTTTATGTTCTACCTTTAAAGTTTTAAAGATTGTAAGTTCATGGTTGTAAAAATCATACTTGTGATTCATGTTTGTAAACTTAAAAGTTTACTTTCTTAAAGATCAAACTTTGGTTTGAATCTTTAAAGTATGAACAACCCATGAACTAGTTACTTGTTTACTTAGTTTATTACTTCATATTATGCACTTTAAATTCATGTTTGTTGGTTAAAATTGGTCAAGTGTTACTAGTTAACTTTGATCTCATTTATCTTGAACAAAAGTTAACTTTAAAAGTTCAAGAACTTGTAAGTAAACTTTCTTTAATTATAACTTTGTACACTTATGTTAGATCTAGACTTTTGAGTCTTGGATCTTCAAGATCAAACTAAGAACTATGTTCTACATCTTAAGATCTTGATTTTATAAGTTTATTTTCAAGTTGTAACTTAATATTAGTTTTAAAGTTCATGTATGTGTTAGATCTAAGACTTTGATGTAACTTTGGTTCATCAAAACACTTGCAACACTTAAGTGAGTTGTGCTTCATGTCTTAGACTTACACTTGTGTTATGATGGTCAAACCTTGGTGAAAATGATGTAAACACATCAACGAGTTGTACACTTGAAGCTATATGTGTAGTGACCCGAACTTTTCCATGTTTATATATATTAATTGAGATTTATATTTACATGATTAAATGTTTCCAACATGTTAAGCAATCAAACTTGTTAAGACTTGATTAATTGAAATATGTTTCATATAGACAATTGACCACCTAAGTTGACCGGTGATTCACGAACGTTAAAACTTGTAAAAACTATATGATGACATATATATGGATATATATATAGTTAACATGATACTATGATAAGTAAACATATCATTAAGTATATTAACAATGAACTACATATGTAAAAACAAGACTACTAACTTAATGATTTTTAAACGAGACATATATGTAACGATTATCATTGTAAAGACATTTAATGTATATATATCATATTAAGAGATATTCATACATGATAATATCATGATAATATAATAATTTAAAATCTCATTTGATATTATAAACATTGGGTTAACAACATTTAACAAGATCGTTAACCTAAAGGTTTCAAAACAACACTTACATGTAACGACCAACGATGACTTAACGACTCAGTTAAAATGTATATACATGTAGTGTTTTAATATGTATTTATACACTTTTGAAAGACTTCAATACACTTATCAAAATACTTCTACTTAACAAAAATGCTTACAATTACATCCTCGTTCAGTTTCATCAACAATTCTACTCGTATGCACCCGTATTCGTACTCGTACAATACACAGCTTTTTGATGTATGTACTATTGGTATATACACTCCAATGATCAGCTCTTAGCAGCCCATGTGAGTCACCTAACACATGTGGGAACCATCATTTGGCAACTAGCATGAAATATCTCATAAGATTACAAAAATATGAGTAATCATTCATGACTTATTTACGTGAAAACAAAATTACATATCCTTTATATCTAATCCATACACCAACGACCAAAAACACCTACAAACACTTTCATTCTTCAATTTTCTTCATCTAATTGATCTCTCTCAAGTTCTATCTTCAAGTTCTAAGTGTTCTTCATAAATTCTACAAGTTCTAGTTACATAAAATCAAGAATACTTTCAAGTTTGCTAGCTCACTTCCAATCTTGTAAGGTGATCATCCAACCTCAAGAAATCTTTGTTTCTTACAGTAGGTTATCATTCTAATACAAGGTAATAATCATATTCAAACTTTGGTTCAATTTCTATAACTATAACAATCTTATTTCAAGTGATGATCTTACTTGAACTTGTTTTCGTGTCATGATTCTGCTTCAAGAACTTCAAGCCATCCAAGGATCCGTTGAAGCTAGATCTATTTTTCTCTTTTCCAGTAGGTTTATCCAAGGAACTTAAGGTAGTAATGATGTTCATAACATCATTCGATTCATACATATAAAGCTATCTTATTCGAAGGTTTAAACTTGTAATCACTAGAACATAGTTTAGTTAATTCTAAACTTGTTCGCAAACAAAAGTTAATCCTTCTAACTTGACTTTTAAAATCAACTAAACACATGTTCTATATCTATATGATATGCTAACTTAATGATTTAAAACCTGGAAACACGAAAAACACCGTAAAACCGGATTTACGCCGTCGTAGTAACATCGCGGGCTGTTTTGGGTTAGTTAATTAAAAACTATGATAAACTTTGATTTAAAAGTTGTTATTCTGAGAAAATGATTTTTATTATGAACATGAAACTATATCCAAAAATTATGGTTAAACTCAAAGTGGAAGTATGTTTTCTAAAATGGTCATCTAGACGTCGTTCTTTCGACTGAAATGACTACCTTTACAAAAACGACTTGTAACTTATTTTTCCGACTATAAACCTATACTTTTCTATTTAGATTCATAAAATAGAGTTCAATATGAAACCATAGCAATTTGATTCACTCAAAACGGATTTAAAATGAAGAAGTTATGGGTAAAACAAGATTGGATAATTTTTCTCATTTTAGCTACGTGAAAATTGGTAACAAATCTATTCCAACCATAACTTAATCAACTTGTATTGTATATTATGTAATCTTGAGATACCATAGACACGTATACAATGTTTTGACCTATCATGTCGACACGTCTATATATATTTCGGAACAACCATAGACACTCTATATGTGAATGTTGGAGTTAGCTATACAGGGTTGAGGTTGATTCCAAAATATATATAGTTTGAGTTGTGATCAATACTGAGATACGTATACACTGGGTCGTGGATTGATTCAAGATAATATTTATCGATTTATTTCTGTACATCTAACTGTGGACAACTAGTTGTAGGTTACTAACGAGGACAGCTGACTTAATAAACTTAAAACATCAAAATATATTAAAAGTGTTGTAAATATATTTTGAACATACTTTGATATATATGTATATATTGTTATAGGTTCGTGAATCAACCAGTGGCCAAGTCTTACTTCCCGACGAAGTAAAAATCTGTGAAAGTGAGTTATAGTCCCACTTTTAAAATCTAATATTTTTGGGATGAGAATACATGCAGGTTTTATAAATGATTTACAAAATAGACACAAGTACGTGAAACTACATTCTATGGTTGAATTATCGAAATCGAATATGCCCCTTTTTATATAGTCTGGTAATCTAAGAATTAGGGAACAGACACCCTAATTAACGCGAATCCTAAAGATAGATCTATTGGGCCTAACAAACCCCATCCAAAGTACCGGATGCTTTAGTACTTCAAAATTTATATCATATCCGAAGGGTGTCCCGGAATGATGGGGATATTCTTATATATGCATCTTGTTAATGTCGGTTACCAGGTGTTCACCATATGAATGATTTTTATCTCTATGTATGGGATGTGTATTGAAATATGAAATCTTGTGGTCTATTATTATGATTTGATATATATAGGTTAAACCTATAACTCACCAACATTTTTGTTGACGTTTTAAGCATGTTTATTCTCAGGTGATTATTAAGAGCTTCCGCTGTCGCATACTTAAATAAGGACGAGATTTGGAGTCCATGCTTGTATGATATTCTGTAAAAACTGCATTCAAGAAACTTATTTTGTTGTAACATATTTGTATTGTAAACCATTATGTAATGGTCGTGTGTAAACAGGATATTTTAGATTATCATTATTTGATAATCTACGTAAAGCTTTTTAAACCTTTATTGATGAAATAAAGGTTATGGTTTGTTTTAAAATGAATGCAGTCTTTGAAAAACGTCTCATATAGAGGTCAAAACCTCGCAACGAAATCAATTAATATGGAACGTTTTTAATCAATAAGAACGGGACATTTCAATATGCATCAAGGATGAGAACCATGATAAGCATCGAGCACCAAGAACCACCGGAACCTACTGACCCTACCGTTTTACTGTTTCTGTGTCTGACCCGTAAGACTTGGGCTACTGTAAATATGATTTTCAGATATCTCTGTTCGAGTAGATAACTTTTCATTTAGGAATCATCTTAATCCAAGTTACGGTTTAGGATTTATGGCCCTCCGATCGTCCCTATGTCCTTTTCACGTTGTGCTGAAAATTCTGACCTACTCGCACTTAGACCGTCGCCACGGTCAAATGAAGACGAGTTTGCTTCTGTAATATTTACCACAACTAAAGGACTCATATACGGAGCCATGGCCACTGGTCTCACCTTATTTCAGTAGGTATTGAGGCCGTGGTGACTGACCGAAGTCAGCCTTTGTTTTAAACTTCTTTCATGAACGAAACTTACTTTATACCTTTTGTTTGATGATGAATGATGATGATGACATTATTTACATACATTTAAACCTTTTGGAACGATTTACTGACCTAGTGATATTTTACTTAGGTTGAGGACCCGTTTGGACAACCTACATACTTGCTTACTTCCCGACTCGACTTTACCACTACTTTACCACTGTGAGTTATAGCATTCCCTTTTTACTTTAACTATTTTGGGAACTGCGAATACATGCACATTTTACATTTTACATACTAGGCACGAGTACCTAAACTTATATATGTGTGTGTTATACAACGGCATAAACATTCCCTTTAGCTCGGTAACGTTTAGTCATTGGTTTTTGAACCGGTGAACGCGAATCTTAGATATGGATCCATAGGGTTTGACATCCCCACTCAGTCTAGTAGCGCAAGCATTTAACGGGTGTTTAATACTTCGTAAACATACGCACTTGACAAGTGTACTTTCAGGGGGTATAAACGTTAAGTTAGTTACCAAGTTCCCACGGTTAACATATACTTTATCATACTGTTTTGAAACGATCTTTGTAGCACTGAAATCTCGTGGCCTACCTTACATACTGTTATAATTAAACTATACTCACCAACCTTTGTGTTGACGTTTTTAAGCATGTTTTTCTCAGGTGCTTAAGGTTAGCTGCTTCCGCTGTGTACTAGTCTTGCCGTAGACACCCGCTGCTGTAGTGTTATCACCGCATGAACTACTTTATCTTGCATTCAAACTTTAATACATTTGAAACTATGATTTGTAACGACCTAAGGGCCACGTACTATTATGTTTGCTTCTGTTCATTGAAGCATACTTTTGATGTAAAACATTCGACGTTAGTTATGACGTCACTTTTTTTTATCATGAATGCAACTTGTTTTGAAAACGCATATAGTGTTTGACCTTGTAATGATCCTGTTGTTGATGGTCCGTACATGATGATTTGGTACGGGGCGTCACACACCAAGAATGAAGGAAATCTCCTCTGAAAGCGTGGAAGAAAGCATGGAGGGAAACTATGAAGAATTTTTGAACCTGAACTGAAGCGCAAGGGTTGACAAGATCCTTGAGAACGAAGTAAAGCTCAGAAAGAACAACTCCAAACTCATGAAGGCTATAAAATACATGGCAAAGGCACTTTCATGCAAGAGAGTGTAGAATGAATAATTAAGAAGTGTGAAACTTGTGAAGTCTTTGAATAAATGTATTGTATGACTACTATGTTTCTTAGGAAATATGTGTTTGTCTGATTATTATGTGCAATAATTTTATGATTGTAGTAACCTATGACGCTTGAAAAGGATCAAACTTGCATGAAAAATCAATCCAGCCTATGCATGGCTGACCCTACGGTCGACCGACCGTGAATTGTCTACCAACTTTTGTCTTGTTCCTTAAAGTTGATTTGAATGCACAACAACCTCTCAATTGAGAACTAAAACAAAAATATTGATGTTTACTTAATTTAACTAAGAATAAAGGATGGTATTATCCACAATTCTGTATAAGAATCACACACTCAAGTAAACTTGCTCATCACCATTCAAACTCAATCCAAAAAGATGAGACTCATTGTTGAGGGAAGAGAAGTGCTTACCCATCACTTGTCTACCTACTCTCTTGATAATCTATCTTAAATTAATAGGATGCCTTCCTCCATCTAAGAGGACCACTTTATCCTCTACACATCAAAGAATTCTATGAAAATATCATTTCACTTTTATGGTAAAGGCTATTCTTTGACACTTGAATAGTTTGGAAACATCATGGATGGTCTGAATGAAGGACGAACATTCTTCTTAAACATAAATTCCTTTAATTAATTTCCTGAGTGGGTAAAGAGAGATAGTGTTCTTGAAAAATTATGTAATGGAACACCCAAAACCGATTCCATCAGTGAGGATGTATTACTTTGTCATCATCTCTCTCCAACGTATGATCTTTGGCAATAGATCATTACCTCAAATGTATATGAAAAGGGTGAACAACTTCGGCGACTCGATGCAAATCAGATCACTCTCCTATGGTGTCTCTTGAACTCATTCAAAGTAAATGTCGCATTTCTTATGGCGTCAAGGATGCAACATGCAGCTCAAAACCTTCATATGTCCCTTTCGTATGATCTACATCTGACCAAACTATTCACATATGTTAGAATGACATTTCCCTTTCACCACGCTATTCAAGTCTCTTTATACCCAATATGTAGAGCTTCAACCAAACAGGTTCATGAACCTTCGCTAGAAAACCCTCCTAACTTTTGTTCCCCCTCTCCTCATGGTCAAAATAGTGTGGTTCATGGAAACATCCTGAAAATTGGTCAGCGTTTATCCCGCCTTGAGGACAACCATCACTCCTTCTATCACCTGAGATATTAAGTACATATATGGTTATCTTATGATGCAATATTTCTAGGAATGAATAAATTGTATGTACTTTGTGTGTGGTTTATGCTTTTGCTTTCAATCTTTATTTTCCACCGTGTACAATTCAAGGGGAGCATTTGTCTTAGGGCGAGCTTAGTTCTAGGGGTAGGTAACCTTTTTTCTTCGAAAAAAGGAGGAGAAAGTTGGATAAGTGATGTTCACACTTGTTCGTATTTATAGATAAATTCTACCATCACTCATGTGTTTGTCATCATCAAAAAGGGGGAGATTGTTGGGGGAGAATGTGGGTTAACATGGGATTATGCTTAATGACTATGCTAATCTTAACCCATAACAATAGGTATTTTGATGATGACATATGCACATAACTAAAGGTGATGGTAGACATCTTGACATAAATATACAAGTTCAGTAATCCACCATTACTCTAGCAAAAGACCAAAACCAAATAAAGCTAAAAAAGAAAACATAAACTGCACGGTTAGGTACACAGTAGACCGCGTGTCAGACCGTGGAGCCTTGCACCCTGATTTGTGAAATCAGGGATGCACGGCCGACCTCACGGTCAACTGTGAGTCGACCGTATAAGCTTCTGTACCAAATTCCATCGATTTTAGTTCTACCACTTCAGTGCATCCATAATTTATGAAACCTGTTCAAACATGCTTATAATAGTTGCCTCCTTCACACCCAAAGGAGTTTTGGTCACTATAACACTAATCTTGGTTAATCACACTTAATGACACCTTAATGACGATTAAACCTTGATTAAGGATAACATATAAGTGTTATAGGAAAACATGTACATTTCAAATGTATCTAGACATAGTTAGGATGGTTACCAAGTCCCAACCAAGAGTTGCTCCTTCCTTGTACAGGTGTTGAACATTAATGTATACTTATACATTAATCTTGCAAATGTCATTTTGCAAGTAAAACTTACATAGCCTTGGTTCAATGCTATGTAATCACTATGTGTTTAATTCTAAATTAATTAGTGATCTCTTGTCATCATTACATGAATATTACTTGACTACTTGTTTATAATACATGTGTATTATTTGACTATGTGCTAAGGGAGAAATGCTAAGTAGTTATTTAATATGTATATGTATGAACCTTGTCTTGCTATGTGTTACAAGTTGGGATTACACCAACTAGTATTTGGACTATTTCAATATATGCTACTTGGATACTGTTTAATGTCATAATCTAGTGATATTAAAAGACAATGAATCATTAACACACATATGTTTGCTTAAGTATAAAATTAAGTTTATAAATGGTTTAAACTTGATTTAACTTAATGTTTTGCAACATGCTTAATTGATATTACTTGCTTAATTTGTCAAGACATCATTAACACACTTAATTAATTACAAACAAGTTCAAATTTAAATACTAGCATGCTTTGTGATTAAAGTGGGTTATTGTCATCAATGACATGTTGACCAACCAACAGGGATTTAGCAATTGTGTTAGTTACAAATAAAGAATTATGACAAAACTGAGATTGCCTTAAATGATTATCATGACTTGTATCCAAGAATGTTAGACATTTAATGCATATCAATATCATGACTTCCAGTTTGAGCATGACAAGTCACTATCAAGGCAATACATCCAAGGTAAATGGACATTTAATGCATATAGTACTTGTATAGGATGTTGGTTATCTTTTGCATGTGTTAAATGAAGTAAATACTCCAAAGATTAATGTTCAAAACTGATTTAAACGACTATACAACAGATAGGAGTTTTGGATTGGATCGCGTACGGTCGACCCATGGTCGACCGTGGTCCAAGTGAAACGATCCCAAAACGATCCCAAAACGATTTAACAATTAACTTGTAAAAATATGATACACCTTTGTTTTTTTTTTTACATTGGTATTAACCACAATAACACAAGATTAGGTACATTACTTGCTCAAATGTTAACGTAAGTTTCAAAATACAACAAGTTATGAGTTTACATCATTGGGAACTCAAGTCCCATAAGTTTAACCAATTGTTTAACCAAAATGACCCAATAGTGAGCATGACCATCGGGACCATTACCAAAAAGCGCCTATTAACTACCCACCGCATGCAAGCTAGGACAATCCCTTACCCTTGTCCTTCGATGTGCCACAATTTATAAAAAGGTAAACAACGAAGGAGTAAGCTACAATGCTTAGTGAGTGCAATACTTATATGCATACATATATAAACCACTTACTTGCGCAACTTACACATAACCGTATACAAGATAGTATCACTAACGCATATAACACAACCGAGTACAAGCTAGCATGTTATTTGCATAAACAACAATATAACATGCTACACTACCAATATACAACATATGAACGCAATATGGTTAACCATTCCCAAATGTGCTAGTCATCAAATGAATAGCACCAACAACCCTGTACATGGCCAACAAAAGCGCCTCCTGAATGGCATTACCATGTACACCCAGATGTGGCCAACAAAAAGTGAACTCTTATACGTGACACTTACCACATCCTCACAAGTGTCTAACAAAGAGAGGACTTCTATGTAGTCACACTCACAACTTTTCCCAAACGCAAGGTGGTCAACAAATAGCGAGCCATTAAGACTTCACTCACCACTTTCCCCAAACGCAATGTGGCCGAAAAAGAGCGAGTCCTTCATTAGAGACATCACTCATCACTATGCACCAAGTGGCCAACAAAGAGTAAATCCTTTACAACTGGATAGTACTCGCCACTAAACCCGCAAGCAAACAATTTATATACACACGCATATAAATATTCCACTCACCTCAAATAATTAGATGAGTCACAATCTCTCTAGGACTTCAAGCTTGATCCAAGAGCAAGTCACCTAACATAAATCACAACATCAAGCTATAAATAGTAGTAGCTTGATCCAAAATCCTCAAGTGCTAATTTAACCCAAATTGCACCCATACCACCAACTAGGTCAAACAAGACCTAAATACCCCAAATCACTAATAGCTAGTGATTTGGATCCAAACTTACCGAACACAACTTATGGTCAAGTGCTAGGAGCACTTCATGATCCAATTCAACTAAATGACTCATTTTGACCCAAATTGGGTTTACACCCAAAATCAAATTCCAAAGACACCCATTTAGGTTCCATTCATCAATCTAATAACTAATACTAGTGATTATGGCCAAATTGCAAGTCTATACATGACCAAAACATTTTCCAACCCAAAACCCACCAACAAGGTCAACAACACCCACAACTAGCTTCAAACACCTATTTGTGAGCTAGATGAGTTTTATCAAGAACATGCAAGTTCAAACCCTAACATCAAATTAAATGAATATTGGAGTTAGGACTTACCACTAGTATCACAAGGTAGCTAGAAACAAGATAAACAAGGTTAACTCTTGCACTTTGGTGAGATTCAACCTTCTTCTTCCTCAAATCAAGCTTTCTCTCTCAAGAAGTGGGTTTCTCACTTAATAAGGTTTGAGAGGGTTTGGTTGTGTGGAAGATGAAATTAGAATGGAAATAAAACAGATCCACCAGCAATATGGTCCATATGTGAAAAGATAAATTTACCCCCACTTAAACCCATTTAAAAATCAAATTTCAGCATTCTGCCCCGCAGTGAGGCGCATCGCGACTGCCAAGCCCGCGGCGCAGCTCGTAGTATAATTCGGTAATAGAAGGTATCACAAAATAATCCTTCAGCTCAAGGCAAAAGGCACGGCGAGGCCCAAAACCCCCGCGGCGCGGCTCGAAGGACATTTTGACATCAGAAACTTTCCAACAAAATCACCATAAGGTTTAGTGTACAGCCACGGCGCGGCTCCTTGGCCCGTGGCGTGGCTCCCCCTAACATTGAAATTCGGGGAGTTACAACTCTCCCCCACTTGGACGCGATCGCGTCCCCGTGATCCATGCATCATGTAACGAGGGTAAATGTTCCAACACAAATTCCTCGAATTCGCAAGTACACCCGGACCCTTTTCGGTGACGCCATTGCACCTTATAAGTTCGAATTCTCTTATTCCGAATCTCTTTAACCTTTTCATCAAGAATAGCAATTGGCTCCTCCACATACTCTAGTTTATTATTTAGAGTAATCTAGTTCAGTGGTACCCATATCGAGTCATCCGCAAGACACTTGCGAAGATAGGAAACATGGAATGTGTTATGGATTCTCGCAAGCTCTTCGGGTAACTCCAAACGATAATCAACTTCACCAACAAGTTCCAACACTTTAAAAGGTCCAATAAATCGAGGAGCAAGTTTTCCCCACTATCAGAACCTAATTACACCCTTCCATGGCGACACCTTAAGCATCACCATATCACCTTCATTAAATTCAATCAGTCGCCTACGCTTATCCGCATACGACTTTCGGACTTCTTAGGTGTAGTCGGTTGATAGTGCTCCAAATGAACATATATTTAGTCGCAATATCATCTCAATATGTAAAGTTTTTAGTTGTAATTATTCTATTTTTAAGTTGTAATCGTTTAAATAAATAAATGTGAAGACGAAGCACGAAGATTAAAGAATTGAAGAAAAAGTGCCACTAAAGTTTGAAAAGTTCCACTAAAGCCAAGTACACTCAAAAGTGCCACTAAAAGTGAATTAAAGACTTGCGCGGATTTTGGGAGTTAAGGAAAATATTTTTTGTGCAAATTACAAGTTGCGAAACATAAAGTACAAGATATTAAAGCGTACGAGAACACGTTCGAAAATCCGGAACCGAGACATAAACCGAGCATCAACGCGCGAGTCAACGGAGCTAAAATTACAAGTCAACTATGCACAAGAATATAATATAATATATATATAATTATATAAAATTATATATATTATATTATATATTAAAATAAAACGTCTGCAAGCTGGTGTACAAAACTGATGGCTGCTGGACAGGCTTGCCAAGCGATCGCATGGCCAGGAGGAACAAATATCATGCGATCGCATGACCCCATAAACTTGGCCAAGTCCTATAAAAGGCAACGAATTCGTTCGAATGAATTACACCTTCATACTTCACACTCTTTCTTTCTCTCTATATGTAATATATATTTATATTTATAATTTTAATTTTAATTTAAGTTTAATAATAATTGGGTTATTGTAAGAAATGTTTTACTGGTTTTAAAATCGAAACTCTGTCCGTGTAACGCTACGCTATTAATAATTACTGTAAGCTATGTTCTTCCTTTTTAAATTAATGTCTCGTAACTAAGTTATTATTATTCTTATTTAAGCCGAAGTAATCGTGATGTTGGGCTAAATATTAAGATGGGGTTATTGGATTTTGTACCATAATTCGGGTTTGAACAAAAGACCGACACTTGTGGACATTGGACTATGGACTATTAATAGACGGGGGGTATTGTTTAATTGAATGATAACTCATTAGAATCTGTCGAACCTATCTTCAAATTAGTTAATCTAATAATTATTAAATGATTATGAATGTCCTATTTAGTGACGTTTATACGACATCCTTTACAATCATTTAATTAATTATTCGAGTTGGGTAATTGATTATTCAAACTGATCAATTGGGTAAATTAACATTCATATCTCATTAAAACAGGGGTGGATTACATACAAGGATAATTGGTGTAATTGTTAACAAAGTATTAAAACCTTGGATTACACGCAGTCGATAACCTGGTGTAATTATTAACAAAATATTAAAACCTTGTTACAGTTTAAATCCCTAATTAGTTGGAATATTTGACTTCGGGAATAAGGTTAATTTGACGAGCATTTTATAATTATGACCGATGGACTATTATGGGCAAAAACCAGATAGGTTTCAAATAATCCAGGACAAAGGACAATTAAACCAGAATAATGAATTAAAATCAAAACGTCAAACATCATGATTACGAAAGTTTAAATAAGCATAATACTTTTATTTCATATTTCATTGTACTTTTATTTTCTGTCATTTTATTTACTATCATTTTATTTAACGCACTTTTAATTATCGCAAATTTAATTATTTCAACTTTAATTATTGTCATTTATCTTTACGCTTAAAATATAAAATCGACAATCCGGTCATTAAACGGTGAACCCCCCTTTTATAATAATAATATTACTATATATAATTATATATATTTTATATAAATTTAGTTATTAAAAATATAGTACGTAATCACTAGCTCCTTGTGGAACGAACCGGACTTACTAAAAACTACACTACTCTATGATTAGGTACACTGCCTATAAGTGTTGTAGCAAAGTTTAGGTATATTCCGTAAATAAATAATTAAAACTTGTGTAATTTTTATCGTATTTTGTAATAAAAATAATAATATTTCGTACCCCTCCGCTGCATCACCAAGTTTTTAAGCGAAACGCTATAAAAAATATATATAAGTTTTAATCTATTTTTGTAAAAATATAATTTTTTATAAGTTTCAAATATATAAAATAGAAAATATATATATATATATATATATATATATATATGTATATATGTATATATATATATATGTATATGTGTATATATGTATATATGTATATATATATATATGTATATGTGTATATATATATATAAGTTATATTATTAATATTTAGTTTATAAAATTATTTTTATTTTTAAGATTTTAAAATATAAGTTTATTATATTATATATTAATATTTTCTATAAATTAAAATCAGAAAATTAAAATCAATATAAAAAAATATAATAAAAATTGGGCCGAAGCCTGTCGAAGCCCAAAAACGGTTCTGGAAAATTGGGCCATGTGATCGTATGACCCTTATACAACTCACACAAATGATGCTCATGCTCTTTCATACTCTTTGAATAAATGAGTATGTCGTCAATGAACACAATTACCGACTTGTACAACATAGGTTGGCACACTCGGTTCATAAGGTCCATGAATGTTGCGGGCGCATTTGTAAGACCAAAAGGCATCACAACAAACTCAAAATGCCCATAACGCATCCGAAACGCCGTCTTCTCAATATCTTCCTCACAAATCCGCATTTGATGATATCCGGATCGCAAGTCGATCTTAGAGAAATAGCACGCATCCTGAAGTTGATCAAATAAATCGCCGATCCTAGGTAACGGATAAGGATTCTTGATCGTCACCTTATTAAGCTCACGGTAATCATACACATACGCATACTTCCATCCTTCTTCTTTACGAACAAGACCGGAGCACCCCATGTCGAGCTACTCGGTCGGATAAAACCCTTTTCTAGCAACTCTTGGGTTTGATTCAATAACTCGTGCATTTCGGTTGGTGCCAAATGATAGGGAGTTTTTGTAATGGGATTCGCCCCCGGAACCAACTCGATGCGAAACTCCACTTGTCTTACCGGCGGAACACCCGATAATTCATTGGGGAAAATGAAATGTCCCGTTCATATTGATTATAAATGTTCCATATTAATTGATTTCGTCGCGAGGTTTTGACCTCTATATGAGACATTTTTCAAAGACTGCATTCATTTTTAAAACAACCATAACCTTTATTTTATCTATAAATGTTTAAAAAGCATTACATAGATTATTAAATAATGATAATCTAAAATATACCGTTTACACACGACCATTACATAATGGTTTACAATAAGAATATATTACATCAAAAATAAGTTTCTTGAATGCAGTTTTTACATAATATCATACAAGCATGGACTCCAAATCTTGTCCTTATTTTAGTATGCAACAGCGGAAGCTCTTAATAATCACCTGAGAATAAACATGCTTAAAACATCAACAAAAATGTTGGTGAGTTATAGGTTTAACCTATATATTATCAAATCATAATAATAGACCACAAGATTTCATATTTCAACATATATCCCATACATAGAGATAAAAATCATTCATATGGTGAACACCTGGTAACCGACATTAACAAGATGCATATAAGAATATCCACTATCATTCCGGGAAATCCTTCGGACATGATAAAAACGAATTCGAAGTACTAAAGCATCCGGTACTTTGGATGGGGTTCGTTAGGCCCAATAGATCTATCTTTAGGATTCACGTCAATTAGTAGATCGGTTTACTAATTCTTAGGCTACCAAGCAAAAGGGGCATATTCGGCTTCGATCATTCACCCATATAATGTATTTTCATTTACTTGTGTCTATTTCTTAAACATTTATAAAACTGCATGTATTCTCATCACAAAATATTAAATTTTAAAAGTAGGACTATAACTCACTTTCACAGATTTTTACTTCGTCGGGAGTAAGACTTGGCCACTAGTCGATTCACGAACCTATAACAAATATATACATATATATATCAAAGTATGTTCAAAATATATTTACAACATTTTTAATACATTTTGATGTTTTAAGTTTATTAAGTCAGCTGTCCTCGTTAGTAACCTACAACTAGTTGTCCGTAGTTAGATGTACAGAAATAAATTGATATATATTATCTTCAATCAATCCACGACCCAGTGTATACACGTCTCAGGCTAGATCACAACTCAAAGTATATATATTTTTAAGAATCAACCTCAACCCTGTATAGCTAACTAAAACATTACTGCATATAGAGTGTCTATGGTTGTTCCAAATAATATATATACATGGGTCGATATGATATGTCAAAACATTTGCATACATTTCTATGGTATCCCAAGATTACATAATATATTAGAGTACATGTATAATACAATATAAGTTAGCTAGGATATGATTTGTATAGAATTGTTACAATATTTCCCGTAGCTACAACAATCAAAAAATATCCAATCTTGTTTTACCCATAACTTCTTCGTTTTAAATCCGTTTTGAGTGAAACAAATTGCTATGGTTTCATATTGAACTCTATTTTATGAATCTAAATAGAAAAAGTATAGGTTTATAAACAGAAATATAAGTTACAAGTCATTTTTGTAAGAGGTAGTCATTTCAGTCGAAAGAACGACGTCTTGATGACCATTTTGAAAAACATACTTCCACTTTGAGTTTAACCATGATTTTTTTGATATAGTTTCATGTTCATAATAAAAATCATTTTCCCAGAAGAACAACTTTTAAATCAAAGTTTATCATAGTTTTTAATTATCAAACCCAAAACAGCCTGCGGTGTTACTACGACGGCGTATGTCCGGTTTTACGGAATTTTTCGTGTTTTCAGGTTTTAAATCATTAAGTTAGCATATAATATAGATATATAACATGTCTTTAGTTGATTTTAAAAGTCAAGTTAGAAGGATTAACTTTTGTTTGCGAACAAGTTTAGAATTAACTAAACTATGTTATAGTGATTTCTAGTTTAAACCTTCGAATAAGGTAGTTTTATATATATGAATCGAATGATGTTATGAACATCATTACTACCTCAGGTTTAATGGATAAACCTACTGGAAATGAGAAAAATAGATCTAGCTTCAAAGGATCCTTGGATGGCTTGAAAGTTCTTGAAGCAGAATCATGACACGAAAACAAGTTCAAGTAAGATTTCCACTCGAAATAAGATTGTTATAGTTATTGAAATTGAATCAAAGTTTGAATATGAGTATTACCTTGTATTAGAAAGATATGTTACTGTAAATAAGAAAGATTTCTTAAGGTTGGATGATCACTTTACAAGATTGGAAGTAAGCTAGCAAACTTGGAAGTATTCTTGATTTTATGAAACTAGAACTTATAGAATTTATGAAGAACACTTACAACTTGAAGATAGAACTTGACAGAGATCAATTAGATGAATAAAATTGAAGAATGAAAGTATTTGTAGGTGTTTTTGGTCGTTGGTATATGGATTAGATATAAAGGATGTGTAATTTTGTTTACATGTAAATAAGTCATGAATGATTGCTAATATTTTTGTAATTTTATGAGATATTTCATGCTAGTTGCCAAATGATGGTTCCCACATGTGTTAGGTGACTCACATGGGCTGCTAAGAGCTGATCATTGGAGTGTATATACCAATAGTACATACATCTAAAAGCTGTGTATTGTACGAGTACGAATACGGGTGCATACGAGTAGAATTGTTGATGAAACTGAACGAGGATGTAATTGTAAGCATTTTTGTTAAGTAGAAGTATTTAGATAAGTGTCTTGAAGTCTTTCAAAAATGTATGAATACATATTAGAACACTACATGTATATACATTTTAACTGAGTCGTTAAGTCATCGTTAGTCGTTACATGTAAATGTTGTTTTGAAACCTTTAGGTTAACGATCTTGTTAAATGTTGTTAATCCATTGTTTATTATATCTAAAGAGATGTTAAATTATTACATTATCATGATATTATGATATATTAATATATCTTAGTATGATATATACACAGTTAAATGTTGTTACAACGATAATCGTTACATATATGTCTCGTTTCGAAATCATTAAGTTAGTAGTCTTGTTTTTACATATGTAGTTAATTGTTAATACACTTAATGATATGTTTACTTATCATTTATCATGATTAAACATAGTGTATCAATATCTTAATATGATTCATATGTATTTAGTAAGACGTTGTTATAACGATAATCGTTATATATATCGTTTCGAGTTTCTTAATTCAATAAACTCAATTTTATGTATATAAATCATTGTTAAAATACCTAATGAGATACTTAATTATCATAATATCATTTTAACTATATATATAATCATATATATGTCATCATATAGTTTTTACAAGTTTTAACGTTCGTGAATCACCGGTCAACTTGGGTGGTCAATTATCTATTTAAATCCTATTTCAATTAATCAAGTCTTAAAAAGTTTGATTTCTTAACATGTTGGAAACACTTAATCAAGTAAATAAAAATTTCATTTAATATACATAAACATGGAAAAGTTCGGGTCACTACAGTACCTACCCGTTAAATAAATTTCGTCCCGAAATTTTAAGCAGTTGGATGTGTTGACGTATCTTTTGGAAATAAGTGCGGGTATTTCTACTTCATCCGATCTTCTCGTTCCCAAGTGAAATCGGGTCCTCTACGAGCATTCCATCGAACTTTACAAATTGGTATCTTGTTTTGATTAAGTCTTTTAACCTCACGATCCATTATTTCGACGGGTTCTTCGACGAATTGAAGTTTTTCGTTGATTTGGATTTCGTCTAACGGAATAGTGAGATCTTCTTTAGCAAAAAATTTCTTCAAATTTGAGACGTGGAAATTGTTATGTACAGCCGCGAGTTGTTGTGGTAATTCAATCCGGTAAGCTACTGGTCCGACACGATCAATAATCTTGAATGGTCCTATATACCTTGAATTTAATTTCCCTCGTTTACCAAATTGAACAACGCATTTCCAAGGTGCAACCTTAAGCATGACCATATCTCCAATTTCAAATTCTATATCTTTTCTTTTAATGTCGGCGTAGCTCTTTTGTCGACTTTGGGCGGTTTTCAACCGTTGTTGAATTTGGATGATCTTCTTGGTAGTTTCTTGTATTATCTCCGGACCCGTAATCTGTCTATCCCCCACTTCACTCCAACAAATTGGAGACCTGCACTTTCTACCATAAAGTGCTTCAAACAGCGCCATCTCAATGCTTGAATGGTAGCTATTGTTGTAGGAAAATTCTGCTAACGGTAGATGTCGATCCCAACTATTTCTGAAATCAATAACACATGCTCGTAGCATGTCTTCAAGTGTTTGTGTCATCCTTTCGCTCTGCCTATCAGTTTGTGGATGATAGGCAGTACTCATGTCTAGACGAGTTCCTAATGCTTGCTGTAATATCTGCCAGAATCTTGAAATAAATCTGCCATCCCTATCAGAGATAATAGAGATTGATATTCCATGTCTGGAGACGACTTCCTTCAAATACAGTCGTGCTAACTTCTCCATCTTGTCATCTTCTCTTATTGGCAGGAAGTGTGCTGATTTGGTGAGACGATCAACTATTACCCAAATAGTATCAAAACCACTTGCAGTCCTTGGCAAATAGTGATGAAATCCATGGTAATGTTTTTCCATTTCAATTCTGGGATTTCGGGTTGTTGAAGTAGACCTGATGGTTTCTGATGCTCAGCTTTGACCTTAGAACACATCAAACATTCTTCTATGCATTTAGCAACATCGGCTTTCATACCCGGCCACCAAAAATGTTTCTTGAGATCCTTGTACATCTTCCCCGTTCCAGGACGTATTGAGTATCTGGTTTTATGAGCTTCTCTAAGTACCATTTCTCTCATATCTCCAAATTTGGTACCCAAATCCTTTCAGCCCTATACCGGATTCCGTCTTCCCGAATATTAAGATGCTTCTCCGATCCTTTGGGTATTTCATCCTTTAAATTTCCCTCTTTTAAAACTCCTTGTTGCGCCTCTTTTATTTGAGTAGTAAGGTTAGTGTGAATCATTATATTCATAGCTTTTACTCGAATGGGTTCTCTGTCCTTTCTGCTCAAGGCATCGGCTATCACATTTGCCATCCCCGGGTGATAACGAATCTCAAAGTTGTAATCATTCAACAATTCAATTCATCTACGCTGCCTCATGTTCAGTTGTTTCTGATTAAATATGTGTTGAAGACTTTTGTGGTCGGTATATATAATACTTTTGACCCCATATAAGTAGTGCCTCCAAGTCTTTAATGCAAAAACAACCGCGCCTAATTCCAAATCATGCATCGTATAATTCTGCTCGTGAATCTTCAATTGTCTAGACGCATAAGCAATTACTTTCGTTTGTTGCATTAATACACAACCGAGACCTTGCTTTGAGGCGTCACAATATATCACAAAATCATCATTCCCTTCAGGTAATGACAATATATGTGCCGTAGTTAACTTTTTCTTCAACAATTGAAATGCTTTTTCTTGTTCATCCTTCCATTTAAATTTCCTCCCTTTATGCGTTAATGCAGTCAAGGGTTTTACTATTTTGGAAAAATCTTGGATGAATCTCATGTAATAACCAGCTAGCCCTAAAAATTGGCGTATGTGTTTCGGAGTTTTTGGGGTTTCCCACTTTTCAACGGTTTCAATCTTTGCTGGATCCACCTGAATACCTTCTTTGTTCACTATATGACGAGGAATTGAACTTCTTCCAACCAAAATGCACACTTTGAAAACTTAGCGTACAGTTTTTCTTTTCTCAGCAACTCTAGCACTTTTCTCAAATGTTCTTCGTGCTCTTGATCATTCTTCGAGTAAATAAGTATGTCATCGATGAAAACAATGACAAACTTGTCAAGATATGGCCCACACACTCGGTTCATGAGGTTCATGAACACAGCTGGTGCGTTAGTCAATCCAAATGGTATAACCATAAACTCGTAATGACTGTAACGCATCTTAAAAGGAGTCTTTGGAATGTCATCCTCTTTCACCCGCATTTGGTGATATCCAGAACGTAAATCGATCTTCGAATAAACCGACGAGCCTTGTAGTTGATCAAATAAGTCGTTGATTCTCGGTAATGGGTAACGGTTCTTGATGGTAAGTTTGTTCAACTCTCAGTAGTCGATACACAACCTGAATGTACCATCTTTCTTCTTGACAAAAAGAACGGGAGCTCCCTATGGTGATGTACTTGGTCGAATGAAACCACGCTCTAAAAGTTCCTGTAACTAACTTTGTAATTCTTTCATTTTGCTGGGTGCGAGTCTGTATGGAGCACGAGCTATTGGTTCAGCTCCTGGTACAAGGTCTATTTGAAATTCAACGGATCGATGTGGGGGTAATATCGGTAATTTTTTCGGAAATACATCGGAAAATTCTTTTGCGACGGGAACTGTAGCGACCCGACCAAATCATGTTTGACGGCGCCGACTACTTAGGTCCCGTTACGTGGTCATAAGTCTTTAACGTGACGTTTGACCAAAATATGTCGCATTCATTTCATAAGTAAAAGGATGTTTCAAGTTTACAAAAGTAGTTCAATGACTAGTTACATTTCAATGTTTAACGTACAAATGAAACCTATGCGACACAATTTATAAAAGTCACGTTAAAGACTTATGACCACGTAACGGGACCTAAGTAGTCGGCGCCGTCAAACATGATTTGGTCGGGTCGCTACAGATGGTATCAGAGCGTTGGTTGTAGGGATTTAGAGTTCATTGGTGTCAACCCCGAGTCATAGGGTACATTAGTGAGTCTAGACTACAACCAGCATATAGACTTGAAGTAGGAATTACTTGACTACTTGTGCATTTATACTCGAATGTTTCTACTCATATCTACTCTTATTTCATCTTAATCTCACGTCGTTTAATTTAATTGACACGCCACCTTGACTTAGTGAAATAATGTCGAATGCATATATGAATTAGGGTAATATAATTTCCGAGATTATATTACGGTGACTCATATGAACGTTCCGACATTATGGCATACAGAATTTAAGGCGAGTCAAGGAAAATTTTTCTTTATCCTTATTCCATATCTTGATTAGTATTATTGAAAATACTAATCAACGGTATTCTTGTGTTTTGAAGGAACAATGCCTCCTCGTCGTGTGCCACACCATGAGACTCCCGAACAAGCTCTACAACGAATGATAGCCACCACTGTGGATGCGGTCATGGCCGGTCATTCCTCCAACAACAACAATAACAACAACCAAAACAATAACAATCAGGGGGCCAGTAACTCAAGCAAAGGGTGCTCCTATAAAGCTTTCATGGGGTGCAAACCTCATACTTTTGATGGGACCGGGGAACCGGTTGTGCTCACCCGATGGTTTGAGCAAACGGAAGACGTCTTTAGCATAAGCGGTTGTTGGGACCAAGACAAGGTCAAATATTCCACCCACACCTTTGCCGGTATCGCCCTCACGTGGTGGAACATGTATGTACAATCAGTGGGTACCGATGAAGCTCACACCCTCTCTTGGGCTGATTTAAGGGAAATGATGATCGTCGAATTTTTCCCTCGTGAAGAAACTCGAAAGCTTGAACAAGAGCTAAGAACTTTAAAGGCGGTCGGAAACGATCTCAAGGCCTACAATCAATGATTCGCTGAACTATCCTTGATGTGTCCCAACCTCGTGAACCCCAAATCTCAAAGGGTTGAACTTTATATGGATGGTCTTCCAAAGAGCATCAAACAAGGAGTGATGTCATCCAAACCCGCTAACCTACAACAAGCCTTAAACATGGCCCACCAATTGATCGAAATGGTTGACGAAATAGTAGTTCCGGCACCTAAGGCTGAGGATAAATCGGGCGGCAACAAAAGAAAATGGGAAGCCCCCCAATCAAGCAACAACTACAACAACAACTTCACCAAAAAGCCTTTCACCTCCGACGCCAAAAAAAGTTATGGCGAAAATAAACCCTTTTGCAACAAATGCCACAAACACCACTATGGTGAATGTAGCAATCTATTTTGCCACTGGTGCCAAAGGGGTGGTCATGTGGCCAACGATTGTATAAGTGCCGCCCCCGTCGCTCAAAAGGTGCCCAATGCACCAAAATCGGGTACTTGTTATGAATGTGGCCAAACGGGTCATTTTAGAAATGCATGTTCGAAGAAGAAAGCCAACCCCAACACACGCGGCCGAGCTTTCAACATCAACACCGAGGAAGCCCGAGATGACAATGAATTAGTCACGGGTACGTTTCTCCTCAACAAAACTTATGTTACTTGTTTATTCGATTCGGGTGCCGATAAGAGTTTTGTATCCAAGACTTTGACTCATTCTTTTAGCACTCCACCACTTCCACTAGATACCACTTATACCATTGAAGTGGCCAATGGGAAACTATTGAATGCCGACACATATTACCGGGGGTGTACGTTAAACTTTTTGGGTAATGAGTTTGAAATTAACTTGATACCCATGGAACTAGGAAGCTTCGATGTAATAATCGGTATGAATTGGCTAGCCAAAATGAAATCTCACATCCTTTGTGATCTTAACGCAATCCGAATTCCTATCAAGAATGGTGAACCCTTGATTGTTTATGGCGATAAGAGTTGCACCGGACTCAACCTCGTTTCGTGCATTAAAGTTAGAAAACTACTCTGATGTATTTCCCGACGAATTGCTGGGTCTTCCACCTCATCGACCGGTTGAATTCCAAATCGATCTTATTCCGGGAGCCGCACCCGTAGCATGTGCACCATATAGACTTGCTCCATCCGAAATGCAAGAATTGCAAAGTCAAATCCAAGAACTACTTGACCGTGGTTTTATCCAACCTAGCCATTCACCATGGGGCGCTCCGATTTTGTTTGTTAAAAAGAAAGACGGATCCCTACGAATGTGCATTGATTATCGTGAACTAAACAAATTGACGGTTAAGAACTGATATCCTCTTCCTCGCATCGATGACTTCTTTGATCAACTACAAGGGTCTTGTGTATATTCGAAAATTGATCTCCGCTCGGGTTATCATCAATTAAGGGTTAAGGGGGAAGATGTCTCCAAAACCGCTTTCCGAACTTGTCATAGTAGTTATGAATTTCTTGTTATGCCATTTGGTCTCACTAACGCACCGGCGGTGTTCATGGATCTTATAAACCGCGTGTGTAAACCGTATCTTGATAAATTCGTTATTGTCTTCATCGATGACGTCTTGGTCTATTCTAAAAGCGAATAAGAGCACGAACAACATCTCCGACTTTTGCTCGAACTCTTGAGACAAGAATGACTATATGCCAAATTCTCCAAGTGTGAATTTTGGTTGAAGGAAGTTCAATTTCTTGGTCATGTTTTAAGTGATCAAGGTATTAAAGTTGATCCATCAAAAATCAAAGCCATTAGTAAATGGGATACTCCTACTACTGCTACTCACATTCGTTAATTCTTGGGTCTCGCCGGATACTATCATAGATTCATCAAGGATTTCTCTTTGGTTGCTCGTCCTCTAACCGCGTTAACTCACAAGGGAAAGAAATTCGTTTGGGCGACCGAACAAGAATCCGCATTTCAAATCTTGAAAACAAAGCTAACCACCGCTCCTATCTTGTCACTTCCCGAAGGCAATGACGATTTTGTTGTATACTGCGATGCCTCGAAACATGGTTTTGGGTATGTATTGATGCAACGAAAGAAAGTCATTGCTTATGCCTCTCGAGAACTCAAAATTCATGAACAAAACTACACGACACATGATATCGAACTCGGAGCCATTGTCTTCGCACTTAAAATGTGGAGACACTATCTTTATGGAACCAAGAGTACTATCTTCACTGATCATAAAAGCCTCCAACACATCTTTGATCAAAAGCAACTAAACATGGGACAACGACGGTGGATTGAAACTTTAAACGATTTTGATTGTGAGCTTCGTTACCATCCCGGGAAGGCAAACGTAGTAGTCGATGCCTTAAGTCAAAAGGAAAGAGCGGTGCCTCTTCGTGTCTGAGCTTTAAACATCACCATTCACATAAACCTTAATAGCCAAATTCGGGTGGCCCAAGATGAGGCTCTCAAGGATGAAAACATTTCACACGAGCTTTTGAACATTCTTGTCTCTCGATTCGAAACTAAAGAAACCGGACTCCGATATTTTGCCGGAAGAATTTGGGTGCCTAGTTATGGGGACTTGCGAAGCCTTATTTTAGATGAAGCCCATAAGTAACGATACTCAATTCACCTCGATGCCAATAAGATGTACCACGACCTTAAATAACAATATTGGTGGCCGAACATCAAAAGGGACGTAGCTACTTATGTTGCCAAGTGTTTGACATGTTCCAAAGTCAAAGCCGAACACCAAAGACCGTCCGGGTTAGTTCAACAACCCGAAATCCCGCAATGGAAGTGGGAAAGAATAACAATGGATTTTATCACCAAGCTACCAAAAATGTCTGGCGGTTATGACACTATTTGGGTTATCGTTGACCGTCTCACCAAATCCGCACACTTCCTCGCTATGAAAGAAACGGACAAAATGGAAAAACTTGCACAACTCTACATCAAAGAGATCGTAGCCCGACACGGTGTACCTTTATCGATTATCTCCGACCGAGATGGCCGTTTTGTTTCTAGATTTTGGCGTACCTTGCAAGAAGCGTTGGGAACGCGTTTAGACATGAGCATCGCATATCATCCCTAAACCGATGGGCAAAGCGAACGAACAATTCAAACCTTGGAGGACATGTTACGAGCTTGCGTTATTGATTTTGGAAAAGCTTGGGACCAGCACTTGCCTCTCACCGAGTTCTCTTACAACAATAGTTATCACGCTAGTATAAAAGCCGTACCTTTTGAAGCGTTATATGGCCGAAAATGTCGTTCACCTCTTTGTTGGGCCGAAGTAGGTGACGTGCAAATCACCGGACCCGAACTCATTAACGAAACCACCGAGAAGATCGTTCAAATTCGAGATAAGCTTCGGACTGCCCGGAGTCGTCAAAAGTGCTATACCGATAAAAGACGCAACGACCTCAAATTTCAAGTCGGTGACCGAGTAATGTTAAAAGTCGCGCCTTGGAAAGGTGTAATCTATTTTGGGAAACGCGGGAAGCTAAATCCACGGTATATTGGTCCTTTCGAAATCTTGGAGCGTATTGGAACCGTTGCTTATCGTTTAGATCTTCCACCTCAATTGAGCTCCGTTCATCCTACCTTCCATGTATCTAACTTGAAAAAGTGCCTTGCCAAACCCGATATCGTCATCCCTCTCGAGGAGCTTACTATTGATGATAAACTCTATTTTATGGAGGAACCGGTTGAGATTGTGGACACCTCCAATAAGACGTTGAAACAAAGTCGAATCCCGATTGTCAAAGTCCGTTGGAATGCCAAAAGGGGACCCGAGTTTACTTGGGAAAGACAAGACCAAATGCAAAGGAAATACCCTCACTTGTTCCCGGTTCCGGAAACGCAAGATTCTGAGGAAGAAACAACGACTACTACGCCTACTTAAATTTCGGGACGAAATTTCTTTTAAGGAGTAGGTAATGTAACATCCCACCTTTTTCCATTTACTTTCCGTTTAATTATTTAAAGTCCGTTATATGATTATAACATCCTTCGTTAATACTCGTTTTAAATTATCTCGTTTAGGTAATTCACGCACCCGATTCAAAGTGGAGGGACTAAACTTGCCAAGAGGCCAAAAATTTGACTAGGTCAACTAGTCAAACCTTCAACCTCATCCATTCATTATTCCATTTCTTTTTCTCTTTTCTTTTACTACTTTCACAATTTCTCTCAAACTCCATCTCAAAGAATCATCATCTAAATTCGTTCAAGCATGCTTTAATCAAAACAAATTGCATTTTTAGAATGCTTGCAACTTCCTCTTCGATTCCATACCGATTACATCTCATTTGGGTAACTTTCTAAAATCACTAGATTTTGTGTTCATGATATTTTTAACTTATAAAGTTGTTAATTAGTGTCTATGGCTCAAGTCTAACATGAATATATGATTTATATGTTCAATCTTGTTATTTGAAGTAACTAGCATGAACATGAATTTTGGTGTGTTTAATTTGGTGATTTGATTGTTTGAATGATGTTAAATGTTATAAATGCATGTATTAAATGTGTTCCTAACATAACTAGCTTCAATTTGATGTGTAGGTTGCTTTAGAAAACTCCATAAACTTGATTAGTGATTTTGGTGAATTTGGGTTAGGGTTTGATGAACTTGAAATGAACTTTTGATGTATTGAATGCCATGAATTGTTGTTAGTAAGTAGTTAGTTGTATTGATTGCTTGGTTACCTACGAAACGGCGCGTTATATGGATGCATTTAATTCCCGAATCAAAAACGTACATTGATGAACTTGAGCATTAATGTGATGACCCGGAAATTTCTGACCAAATTTAAACTTAATCTTTGTATGATTAACATTTCCAACACGATAAGCAAAGTCTGTAAAACTGAATCTCAAAATTTTTGAACTACTTTCATATATTCAAATACCTTTCGGTTATTCTTGACGATTCGCGAACAATTATATGTATATAGATACATATATATACACTATAACTTGAAAACGTAACAATGTATTAATTGTTTGATACCGTACATTAAACTTATTGGTTTAAATATTTATTTGAATATATATGATAAGTTGGAATATTAATTATATGAATAACTTGCGACGTATATTTTAAACGTGTTTATAAATGTTGAAAATATATATTAACTTGGTCATAAAATAATTTGTTATTATATATATATTAACAAATAGCGAGACGATGATTTATAAAAGTAAATGACCAAAATACTCGAAAGTTTAAGATATACTTTGAGTGGTATAGTTTAGGGATAATTTATGGCTATATTTTGACAAAGGTACGTGACACGAAACGTAAAATGCAAGTTTTCTCAGCGTACGAAAGGACATTTGAAAAACCGGAACCGGGACATAAGTCGAGTGATGACGTACGACTTATCAGAACAAAAATTACAAGTCAACTATGCATGTGAATTTAATATAATATATAATTAATTATATAAATTAAATATATTATATATATAATATAAAATTATGTCGACAAACAAGAAGTTAAAAATTTGTGAGCTGTCCCAGGGTGCCATGCGATCGCATGGCCTTGAAGCACAAATCCCATGCGATCGCATGAGGTACTTTTTCAGAAAAGGTTCTATAAATTGCTCAGTTTTCACACTTCTTTCTCTAATATTACTCCGTATTTATTTTATTTATTTATTATTATTATTATTATTATTATTATTATTATTATTATTATTATTATTATTATTATTATTAATATTATTATTATTATTATTAAGATTAATATTAATATTATTATTAATCTTATTATTATTATTATTAATATTATTAATTAGTATTATACATAAAATACTACGACGAGGTTATGAGCGTGTCACTTTCAAAATGGTTTTCAAGCGGGATAGAGCTAAGGAAATCATGGGTTATTGCCAAGGAGGTTATGGGTAATGTTTGAGGGTATATTTGTGAATCAAATCTAGTGTTTATCATCTCTGTTGCATCTACGTACTTTCCTACAATATTGAATCTCAATATTGATACGTAAGCACTCATATTTTATCTTTTATACATTAATTGTGTATCCATGTCTAGTGCACGAGTATATATATTTATATATGCTTATATGCTAAATTTCGTCATTAAACAGTTTATAATGAATCACGAATTAAATACATATATTACTTGTAAAAGGTATATGATATACATGTTTTTGGAAAGCTGGCGAAAAATCAATAACTTTTCATTTAGATATCGAATAAATTCGATGAACGGATTAAAAGATATGATCAACTGAATTATAATTGATGTTAATTGAAATTGCTTTTGAATTTGCAATTAAGATTTAAACAAATTGTTTACGAGATTGATAAATTGGATTTTTGAATATTACCAACCGAGTAAATGAATCCTTATATATATGGTACGTCTCGTTTTGTTAAACAACTGCCAAAATTGACTTTTTGAAACGACTTTGGATAACTTTTGTATGTCGATCTCGAGCATTAGGATTGTGATACACTATGACCTGACCTAGCTTGATAGACATTTATTGATCAACATATGTTCTCTAGGTTGAGATCTACGATTATTTGGTAATCCGAGTTTCGATCACATTTTGGTGAACGACTTTATATGCTGCTAAGGTGAGTTTCATTGATCCCTTTTTAATTGCTTTTGCAATATATATTTTTGGGCTGAGAATACATGCACTTTATTTTAAACGCAATGGATACAAGTACATACTAAATTCTACACTGAGTTTGAACTGAAAATCCCTTAGCTTTGGTAACTGTTAACTGCTAGTTATAAGAACTGGTGGGCGCGAGTAGTAGTATATGGATCCATAGGGCTTGATATCCCCGTCCGAGCTAGAGCACTAGCCTTTTAACGGATGTATGCTATTTGAGAAACGTACACGTTGGTTTGCGTGTATTATTAAGATGATTATACAAAGGGTACAAATTATATATACATTAAGTTTAGTTACCAGGGTGCTCAATTTCGTAGAATATTTTGATAAACGTTTCTGGATTGAACAACTGAAATCTTGTGATCCACCTTTATATACAGATTATGCGCAACATTAAAACTATGAACTCACCAACCTTTGTGTTGACACTTGTTAGCATGTTTATTCTCAGGTTCCCTAGAAGTCTTCCGCTGTTTGATTATATGTTAGACAAGCTATGTGCATGGAGTCTTACATGGCATATTTTTTCAAGGAAACGTTACATTCACCAAATCATCACCATGTATCTTATTTTGACTGCATTGTCAACGGAAGTACTATTGTAAACTATTATTTATGGTGATTGTCTATATGTAGAAATCATCAGATGTCGAAAACTTTTGATTTAAATATTCATTTATGGTGTGCCTTTTCAAAAAAATGCAATGTTTACAAAACGTATCATATAGAGGTCAAATACCTCGCAATGAAATCGATGAATGACGTGTTCGTCCATATGGATTTGGAGCGATCATCATAGTTGGTATCAGAGCGTTGGTCCTAGCGAACCAGGTCTTGCATGAGTGTGTCTAACTGATAGTTGTTACGATGCATTAGTAAGTCTGGACTTCGACCGTGTCTGCATGTTAAAAGTTTTGCTTATCATTTCTTGTCAGAAATTACATGCTTATCATTCTTAAGTCTTGACATGTTTTCCTGCATTTATTGCATAAATAGTGTATAGACAAAAATTCATATCTTAGCGTATCTGTTAATGTAAACTTTTCCTGACATCTTCTGAAAATTTCTCCGTGATTTATGGAATTTGGTATTATATATACATATGTAAATTATGTATTGAATAATACCAAACTAAATTCAATAATCTAATTTATATCAAAAATCATCTCCCTAATTATACAAGATGGATCCCGTATCTAGTTCAAATTCCTTAAACTCCGACAGCTATTCCGATATGGATATTCACCTGAATTCCGAAGACAGTGTAACCGGAATGGATCAACCAATTAGCCATCATCTATTCTGGATGAATTGGGGATGGGTTCGTAGTTTACTTAATCATTGAAGATAAGAAGAAGGTCATCCCTTCCATCCACCACATTGCCCTCTTGGCGAAGAACCTGAAGCACTTACCGGCGAACCTGTTCGAGACACCATTTTCTCTCTCATTTCCAGAGTATCTCGTCACAATAATATACTATCTCAAATTCTGGATCTTATTCACCCGCTCGTCCGAACCGCCAATCATCCCGGTGTAGTAGAAGAAGTCAACGAGCTTCGTGCTCGGGTAGTATCTTTGGAGAATATGGTGCAAAGGTTACAAGCACCAGCAGCATCACTGGCATCAACAGTACCACCAACAACAACACCAACAGTACCATTACCACCACCAACAACATCCGCATCGCAAACCTCAACTTCACAATCTGTTCCACGAGCATCAACGTCATACGCACCGTAGTTACCAAGAAATACCAGCAACAATAACCGATGAAGTATTAACTCATTTCCTCTGAAGAAATTTTATGTATATTTAATATATATGAATTTTGAAATCAAAATAAATCTTTTCGTACTAAGCTATTACATGTGAATTTTAACTGGTAGGTACTACTCGGTTAGTTCATATTACTAATATGCAATGATGTACATCCTTCCTTAACAACTTAACCATTGTTAACTACAATCTCTGTTTCAACCCAATGAATTCCATTTCATAATAAACCAAGTGTATTAATCAATTACATAATTGATTTTACATTTTCAATTTCGATATACTCGAAACTTTCCAGAAAACATCATCTGTGCCTTGTAAGGTTCACAAAAATTCCACGAGCACCAACATCCTTCACTGAGGAATATCAATAAGAATAAATAATGAAGTGTTGATTTCATTAGTGAAATACTCCGCAAAGACTATGTAATCTTTAATGTTTTAGAGATTAATCATTTTTAAGTCAAGTCGAAAATCAAATGAGCTTAATATGATATTAACTCATTAAATCCATATTACATCTGAAGAAATATACATACATATATTTTCATAAAGACTGTAATGAAAATTCTTTTGTACAAAATATTACTTGTGAAATCTTTAACGGTTAGGTAATTCTCGGGAAATATATAAGTTCACAATTAATATGTTATATTGTACATTCTTCAATTTTGATTCAAAAATCATTAACTATACTCACTATCTTCACAATGATACACAATTATTTCATACAAATTCAATTACATATTCTGATATTGACGGATCAGAATCCAAGTCATAACTCTGAACCGGTGACGTCATTCTTAGATCTCTACATCTTTCAAAGCTATACTTTGACTTTAAAACTGTGCAAAATCCTTTAGCATTGTTTTTACCGAAAATAACCTTGCAATTTCTTTTTCAAAGTATCCAGTTTTACCCCACTTTCAACCAGTCAATTTCGACTTTTCATATTAGTCTTATTATAACCTTGACATATACATTTTGTTACTGGAGAACCTTTTATGTTCCACCACATTAGCAGTAAACCAACAACTTCATTGATCCTTGACCTTCCGAAAAGTCATTATACTCATTGAAACCCTATTATGCACTCATCCACATCTTGTAACGGTAATTGTCATACCAACTACCGGGAATTAGCAATCAGTATTTTGAATCTCGCAGCATTTTCTACGACAACAGTTATATATAGATAACATCTATCTTCTAGACTTACATACTTCGAATGTGAAGTTTCTGAAAAACATCCCAAACTATGAAATAGTTCTCTGAAATTGGAACAATGCTGATGAAGCAGCAAAAACTGTAAACGACCTTAACAGTCAAAAGTTTGATCATAAAGAATAGTATGGTGGTAAAGCTGAGAAAAAGAGAAGGTTTGGAACTGAAAAACGGATTGAGCAGACCATGAAAGAGGCTGTGGACAAATCACAAAGACTAAATCTACCTTCAAAGAATCCAAATGATTCAGTGTCTGCTGAAATCATTAGCGAATACCTTCCTCCTTACTCTAAAACCTTTACGTATAATATTCTTTATCATCATCTTATCTTAAATATTATAAGATATCATCGTATCTTCCGTTATAAATATCCTCCATATTTCTTAAGATATTTTCATAACTATTCTTATCTGAAATCATTCATCTCTTCGCGCTATCTGTGTTATATCATAAAAGAAACTGTTTCAGTTTCTAAATTCTGAAAATTTCGAAAAATGGATGTCTTTGAAGTAGTGTTGGGAACTGAAGCATGAGTTAGTATAATATAATGACATTTGATCAACGTGATTATATTACAGTAAGTCATGCTGAGTTTTTAATGGAACGTGATAAAGGTTCACAGATCATACCCTCATCATGAACCATGTTACATAACTCTTTCATTCTATATAATCTCTAAAAATATCAAGAAAATATTTTCTTAATGATTCGGTCTTTTTCGAGGTATTCTGGTAATTTGACAAGTCAGATTGTACTATTATCATTTCTTTCTTAGAACATTAGTTATGTTCATCTGAAACTTCATACCTACGAATTCTGGACCATTATCCGCTTGACTTAAGGTCGGGAAGAGAAAATGAAAGCATGAAGCTCCGAAATATAATGGAGAATATAAAGCCCGATAACAACCCCGAAATTACAAACCGTGTATATCAATGTGTATAGCAATATAAAGACACGGGAGAATGAAAAACACTATAACCCCAAGGTAATAGTAGAAGAAAGTAATTTCCTCTGGTGGTAGATGAAAAAGAAAAATGACAGATATGAAAGTTAGGAATATATCAAGAATCAGAACTGGATGAAGCATTTCACAATCTTTTGAAAGTATGAAATGAGGAAGAAGATGTAGGAGTAGTAAAAATAATGAAACGGAAGAGGTCAATTTATAGCAAAATATCGAACGCAGCAATAGAGGCAGATTACGCATTTAATTAAAGAAGATCTTAATCTCCTTAATTTCCGAAGAATCAAATCTTATTTAGATTATGAAGATTTTCTATTCCTTAAATTACAAAAATCAATCGTTAATATGTCAAGAGTTAAGACGAATCTCTATTCTTCATTTCACTCTTTTACGATAACTTCTCTCATACGCTTCGAATAATCGGATTGTTTTATCCATATTATTCAACGGTGATAAAACTCTATTTATCAACACATATACGTCATGAAAATATTTTTATTGTTAGTCATGACGACCTCACTCAAATTTCGGGACGAAATTTCTTTAACGGGTAGGTACTGTGATGACCCGGAAATTTCTGACCAAATTTAAACTTAATCTTTGTATGATTAACATTTCCAACACGATAAGCAAAGTCTGTAAAACTGAATCTCAAAATTTTTGAACTACTTTCATATATTCAAATACCTTTCGGTTATTCTTGACGATTCGCGAACAATTATATGTATATAGATACATATATATGCACTATAACTTGAAAACGTAACAATGTATTAATTGTTTGATACCGTACATTAAACTTATTGGTTTAAATATTTATTTGAATATATATGATAAGTTGGAATATTAATTATATGAATAACTTGCGACGTATATTTAAAACGTGTTTATAAATGTTGAAAATATATATTAACTTGGTCATAAAATAATTTGTTATTATATATATATTAACAAATAGCGAGACGATGATTTATAAAAGTAAATGACCAAAATACTCGAAAGTTTAAGATATACTTTGAGTGGTATAGTTTAGGGATAATTTATGGCTATATTTTGACAAAGGTACGTGACACGAAACGTAAAATGCAAGTTTTCTCAGCGTACGAAAGGACATTTGAAAAACCGAAACCGGGACATAAGTCGAGTGATGACGTACGACTTATCAGAACAAAAATTACAAGTCAACTATGCATGTGAATTTAATATAATATATAATTAATTATATAAATTAAATATATTATATATATAATATAAAATTATGTCGACAAACAAGAAGTTAAAAATTTGTGAGCTGTCCCAGGGTGCCATGCGATCGCATGGCCTTGAAGCACAAATCCCATGCGATCGCATGAGGTACTTTTTCAGAAAAGGTTCTATAAATTGCTCAGTTTTCACACTTCTTTCTCTAATATTACTCCGTATTTATTTTATTTATTATTATTATTATTATTATTATTATTATTATTATTATTATTATTATTATTATATTATTATTATTATTATTATTATTATTATTATTATTATTATTAAGATTAATATTAATATTATTATTAATCTTATTATTATTATTATTATTATTATTAATTAGTATTATACATAAAATACTACGACGAGGTTATGAGCGTGTCACTTTCAAAATGGTTTTCAAGCGGGATAGAGCTAAGGAAATCATGGGTTATTGCCAAGGAGGTTATGGGTAATGTTTGAGGGTATATTTGTGAATCAAATCTAGTGTTTATCATCTCTGTTGCATCTACGTACTTTCCTACAATATTGAATCTCAATATTGATACGTAAGCACTCATATTTTATCTTTTATACATTAATTGTGTATCCATGTCTAGTGCACGAGTATATATATTTATATATGCTTATATGCTAAATTTCGTCATTAAACAGTTTATAATGAATCACGAATTAAATACATATATTACTTGTAAAAGGTATATGATATACATGTTTTTGGAAAGCTGGCGAAAAATCAATAACTTTTCATTTAGATATCGAATAAATTCGATGAACGGATTAAAAGATATGATCAACTGAATTATGATTGATGTTAATTGAAATTGCTTTTGAATTTGCAATTAAGATTTAAAGAAATTGTTTACGAGATTGATAAATTGGATTTTTGAATATTACCAACCGAGTAAATGAATCCTTATATATATGGTACGTCTCGTTTTGTTAAACAACTGCCAAAATTGACTTTTTGAAACGACTTTGGATAACTTTTGTATGTCGATCTCGAGCATTAGGATTGTGATACACTATGACCTGACCTAGCTTGATAGACATTTATTGATCAACATATGTTCTCTAGGTTGAGATCTACGATTATTTGGTAATCCGAGTTTCGATCACATTTTGGTGAACGACTTTATATGCTGCTAAGGTGAGTTTCATTGATCCCTTTTTAATTGCTTTTGCAATATATATTTTTGGGCTGAGAATACATGTACTTTATTTTAAACGCAATGGATACAAGTACATACTAAATTCTACACTGAGTTTGAACTGAAAATCCCTTAGCTTTGGTGAGATGACCCGTCCCAATCCATAAGGACGAATACAATAACATATGATTACATCGTGAGGTATTTGACCTCTATATGATACATTTTACAAACACTGCATTCGTTTTAAAAGAAAAGCTTTCATTTACATCGAAAGTTGACAGGCATGCATACCATTTCATAATATCCAAACTATAAATGACCTAATCTGTCATCTACTTAAATATAATCTTTAATGTACTTCAACGACTCGAATGCAACGTCTTTTGAAATATGTCATGAATGACTCCAAGTAATATCTTTAAAATCAGCTAATGCACAGCGGAAGATCTCTTTCAAACCTGAGAATAAACATGCTTTCAAGTGTCAACCAAAAGGTTGGTGAGTTCATTAGTTTATCATAATCATTTATTTTCATCATTTTTATAGACCACAAGAATTTCATTTCCAGTTCTCTTAAATATACGTCCCATGCATAGAGACAAAAAAATAATCATTCATATGGTGAACACCTGGTAACCGACATTAACTAGATACATATAAGAATATCCCCTATCATTCCGGGATCCTCCTTCGGACATGATATAATTTCGAAGTACTAAAGCATCCGGTATTGGATGGGGTTTGTTAGGCCCAATAGATCTATCTTTAGAGTTCGCGTCAATTAGGGTGTCTGTTCCCTAATTCTTAGATTACCAGACTTAATAAAAAGGGGCATATTCAGTTTCGATCATTCAACCATAGAACGTAATTTCGATTACTTGTGTCTATTTCGTAAAACAGTTATAAAAACAGCGCATGTATTCTCAGTCCCAAAAATATATATTGTAAAAGTATTTAAAAAGGGATTAATGAAACTCACACATATAAATATTGTAAAACAGTTAATAAAGCATTTGCATGTATTCTCAGCCCAAAAATATATATAAAAAGGGAATAATGAAACTCACGCATATAAATATTGTAAAACAGTTAATAAAGCATTTGCATGTATTCTCAGCCCAAAAATATATATAAAAAGGGAATAATGAAACTCACGCATATAAATATTGTAAAACAGTTAATAAAGCATTTGCATGTATTCTCAGCCCAAAAATATATATAAAAAGAGAATAATGAAACTCACGCATATAAATATTGTAAAACAGTTAATAAAGCATTTGCATGTATTCTCAGCCCAAAAATATATATAAAAAGGGAATAATGAAACTCACCATACTGTATTTTGTAGTAAAAATACATATAACATCATCGAACAAGTGTAAGGTTGGCCTTGGATTCACGAACCTATATTAATTATATATATTTATATGACGGTCAATATTTGTCTAACAAATTAGGCCAAGTCATAGTGTACCACAATCTCAATGCTCGAGACTAATGTGCAAAAGTCAAAGGTTAAAGTAAAAATGAGGTCGCATGCAAAAATATAATAACTTATACAAAAATGATTTTTCGGTCAAACATGACTAAACGGCCACTTCAGCGATTTTTAGAAAAATTATCGGAACTCCGATTGATAAACGGACAAAGATAAAAGTTACACATTACCAAAAAGGTTAAGCATAAATTTTTACAGAAGTAAACTAAACCTAGACAGCTTGTAGTTGCCAACGCGGTTTCGGCGTTTCAAAGTTAATTTTTCAGCTTTAATAAATTTTACAAAAGTGACCGAGTAACCTACTTTGGAGATTTTTAGAAAATTCCTCGAAACTCGGATTGACAAACGGTCAAAGCCTTTAAATTCTCGTTACAACAAAGATATAACATGATTTTTGGCAAAAGTAAACATACATTAGGCCGACCATGACAACTGATACAAAACTGACACTTTTAATAAAAAAGTTTCAGCTCTTTTTAGAATTTTAAAATGTGATCAAACAGTCAATTTTGATGATTTTTAGAAAAATCGTCGAGACTCGAATTGACAAACGGCCAGAGTCGTTTGTTAGACCTTACAGCAAAGAATTCAGTGATATTTTTGTTTTAATCTGAAACAACGCAGATCAGCGAGAATTTCAGTTTCCGTATCGACGTTTTATCAAAATTTACAAAACTTCTTTTATCCATAACTTGACAACCGTTCAACGAAACGAGACGTGCTTTATATGAAAATTCATCTACTCGACGAGTAGAATCCAAATAACCACTTTTTATTACCCAGAAAATTAGTTCACTAATTATCATTAGCAATCTTAATTACGAAATTAATTGTTTAATTCATAACTTTCTAACCATTCATCGAATCCATTCGATATCTAAATGAAAAGTTCTTAATTTTTCGCTAGCTTTCCAACGACATGCATATCTTATATCTTATCTCATCCCTAGTATAACAACCTTTAAGATTCAACATAACCTATTTAGGGGCAATATCAAATATACAAGCATGCATAATTCTATTTTCTCGAGCACTAGTCAGGGATACACTATTGATAAATAAAAGTTAAGTTATGAGTGCTCACGTATCAATATTGAGGTTCAATATTGTAGGAAAGGTACGTAGACGCAACGGAGATGACAAACACTAAATTGACCTCACAGGCATACCCATGAACCATACCCATCACCTCCATAGCCATAACTCATAATTTCCTTAGCCCTATCCTACTCATAAAACTTGTCTTGAAATTACACGAGCAGCACTCCGTCATAGTATTTTATGTATAATAATATTAATACTAACACTAATACAGCTAATACTATTAAGATTAATAATAATAATCTTAATAATAATAACAATAATAATAATAATATAATTTATATGTGTGTCGAGAGAGATAGATGATTAGAAACTGGAACCAGAATCGTGAGCTTTATACAAATTTTTGGCCAACCACATATGCGATCCCATAATATCTTTTAATAGCTGGAATGCATTACATCTCATGCCGACACTCACATGTAAACATATGATACGTAATATAAGATTATTTATATATTAATTAATATATAATATATTTAATCTTTAGAATTAATTAAATATTATATTATATTTACGTTCATGGTAAAAATATAATTTTTACAAAAATGACACGGTCGTGGTCTCGCGACTCATGTACCACTTTCGGTTTTTCGGGCGCACTTTCGTACGTTTAGAAAACTAGCCTTTTACGTTACGCGACGTGTACCTTTATCAAAAATTTGACTTACTCATCAATAAATTACCTTATAAAAAATGTAACTTATAAAATTGAGCGTTGTGGTCATTTACTTTTATAAATCAGTGACTCGTTGTTTATCAAAATATTTTATTTTAAATTAAACATTTTGTGACATGTACCTTTATTATTAACTAGACTTAAATTAATTAAAAACTAACCCACTCAAAGTGTAACTTAATCTTTTGAGTGTTTTGGTCATTTCCTTTTATAAATCGACGTCTCGTTATATAACAAAATATATATTTAATCTTATTAGTTTGAATCAAAACGTTTTATGACTAAAATAAAATATATGTACATTTAAAATTTATAAATTTATACATAATACTTATGTTTTGAAATATTTATCTAATAATATAATATTTCACTTTTCAAAATTAATTATATTTCAAAGACCAATATATATATATATATATATATATATATATATATATATATATATATATATATATATATATATATATATATATATATATATATATATATATATATATAACATTAAAGTCGTGTGAATACTAGATATTGTTATATCACCTAACGGTTATGCTCAAAAACTTAATCTGATATAACTTATTTATGCGCCAACATTTACTTTAATTTCTCAAACACTCTAGTTAATATATCTAATTATAATTCGAATCAATGAACAAGGGTTACTATCTTTTACCTAACTAATATATCTAATATACATAAACACGTTCTATATACGTTGCAAGTTATCAACCAAGTGTTATGAAATTCAATCCTCCACTAACTTTTATCTAACTCCCAATAAGTGATACTTTGTTCTTACTTGTAAATCACTTTACCATTTATTCCGAATACCGTTAAAAGTAAGGGTTTCCTAATTCAAAGTGGACCTCATAACAGAGACTCATAATCATAGTTCAATGTATCCGATAATTCAATCATTTGATATTATCTTTTGATCTCGTCGATAAACTTACACCGAACAAATATGTTTATGTAACATATTATTCATTCAATACCTTGATAGCATTTCCAAGTTAAAAAAAAAATAGATCTCATAGCTTATATTCATATTAACTAATCCGTTCAATGTTTTATTAATATATCTCAATTTAATAAGCACACATGTATATGCATATATATTTATTTACACATAATTGTTCGTGAATCGTTAGGCATGGTCAAAGGGTATTTGATTAAATGAATGTAGTTTCAAAACTTTTGGGACTCAACATTACAGATTTTGCTTATCGTGTCGGATATATATAAAGATTAAAGTTTAAATTTGTTCGGAAATTTCCGGGTCATCACATTACCTACCCGTTAAAAGAAATTTCGTCCCGAAATTTGATAGAGATTGTCATGGCTAACAGTAAGAGTGTTTTCATGACGTATATGAACTGATAATTAGGGTTTTATCATCATTGATTAATATAGATAAAATGATTTGTTTTTGTGAAGAGCACGGATGAAGCTATCACTTAAGAGTGAAAATGAATAAAAGTAAGTTTGACTTAACCGGTGTCGTAGTCAAGATTGATTTCCGAAATTTAAGGAATTTAGAAGAAATCTTCATATTAAGATTTGATTCTTCGGTAATTAAGGAGATTCAGATCTTCTTTGATTAAACGCGATAATCTGCTTCGATTGCTCTGTCGAAAATTTTCCTATAAATCCACCCTCTCCATTTCCTTACAACTCACACCTTCTATTCTTTCTTTCTCAATTCCTACTTTAAAGTATTCGTTAATATGCTCCATCCCATCCTGATCCTTGATATCCTCTTAACTTGCATATCTGTCATTCTTCTTTTTAATCTGCCACAAGAAGAATCTATTTACTTCTACTATACTCTTGGGTTTATAGTGTTTCTAGTTCTCCCATGTCTTTACATTGCTATATGCATCGATATATACGGGTTGTAATTTCCGGGTTGTTGTTAGATTTTACACCTTCCTTTATATTTCGATGTCCCTGCTTCTGTCTTCTATAGTCATCGTCATCCATAGTTAATGCTCTCTTCTATTTGCTGCGGTTTATACCTCGAATTTCTATTTCGGAGCTTTGTCCTTTCGTTTCTTCTTCTTGCGATTAAATAGCTCTCGTAATGGTCCGGAATTCGTATGTATGGATTTCAGAAGGAATATAGTGATTGTTCTAAAAAGGAAAGGGCAATGGTAAATCCTGATTTGTTAAATTACCAGAATACCCTGGAAAAGACCGAATCATCAAGAAATATTTTCTTGATATATTTAAAGATTAGATAGAATGTAAGAGTCGTGTAAATGGCACATGATGACGGTATGTTCTTTGAATCATCACATTCCATTAGAAACTCAGCATGAATTACTGTAATATAATGACGTTGATCAAGTGTCATTATATTATACTAACCCATGTATCACTTCCCAACACTACTTCAAAACATTCATATTTGATTTTTTTTTTTTTTTTTTTCAGAATTTAGAAACTAACGCAGTTTCTTTTATGTTGCAGATATTACGGAGAGATAAATGATCTCAGATAAGGATAGTGGTGAAGATATCTCCAGAAATATGGAGAATATGTATAATGGGAGATACGAAGATATCTTATAATATCTAAGGTAAGATGATGATGAAGAATATCTGTCTGTGAAGGTTTAGAATAAGGGGTAACGTGTTTGCTAACGTTTTCAGCAGACACTGAATCATTTGAATCCTTTGAAGGCAGATTTAGACCCTGTGATTTGTCCACGGCTTCCTTCATACTTTGCTCAATCCGTTTTCCAGTTCCAAATCCTTTCTTTTCCTGAGCTTTACCAACTCACTATCTTTTATCATCAAACTTTTGACCGTTTAGATCATCTATCATGCTTATGTTTCCTCTGCATTTAATGCTATAATATCTGAATCACTGGTTATCAATCCGAGGTGGGTTTAGAAGAATCTTGTTTTAGATGATTAAACGCTGGTGGTAATATGGTGGAATATGAAAGGTTCCCCAGTAACAATGACGAGTAGCAACGTATCTATCAGGGTTATAATAAGGCTAATCCGACTGAAAAGTCGAAGTTGACTTGCTGGAGCTGTGACAAAATTGGCTATTCTGAAAGGAATCGTAAAGTTGTTTTTGCTAATAAATGATAAAGGATCAGACGTGGTTACATGTTAAACTATAATCTTGGTTTCGAGAGTTTTTCAGGTACAAGACTTTGGGTAACGTGCGGTTGGATCATCATCTCAATTGTTCAATGTTTGAAGTGTCTTCCAGAATTTCGAAGGGTTTTAAATGCAGATTGTCATAGTCAATATTCAAATGATGAAATCTTCCTGAATTTCGAATGATTTTCATATACTTCTGAGTGTTACAAATAAAAGTGATGTTCTTTCATAATTTTGAATTCAAAGTATGACTTTGATAGATGTAGGAATTCTAAGAGTGATGTCTTCTGTTAAATCTTGACTTGGATTTTGATTTGTCAAAATTAGAATATGTAATCAATTGGATGAGAATAGTTATTTTGATTTTTACAAAAGATTGTATATTGTTGAGAGAGTAGTGAATACAGTTGGTGATTACTGAATCAGATTCAAAGAATGTAACATATTAATTGTGAATTTAAATATCTCTCGGGTATTACCTACCCGTTAAAAAAAAAATTCACAAATAATGTTCTGAACAAGAATTTTCATTACAGTCTTTATGAAAATATGCGTGAGTATATTTTCTTCAGATGTAATACAGGTTCAATGAGTTTAAATTCATATTAAGCTCATTTGACTTTCGGTCTGAATTAGAAATGAATAATCTCTAAAACATTAGAGATTACACAGTCTTCACGGAGTATTTCACTAATGTAATCAATGCTTCAATATTTATATGTATTTCCTTAGTGAATCATGCTGATGCTTATAGAACTCTTGCTAAGTTCGCAAGATACGAATATTGTTTTCCCGTAAATTTCGGGTATAACGAAGATGAAAGTGTATAATAAAACATGTTATTGAATGATACACTTGATTTATTATGAACCGGAGTTCATTAGATTGAAACAGAGATTGTGGTTAACGATGATTAAGTTGTTAATGAAGGATGTACATCATAAGATATTAGTAATATGAATTTAAACGAGTAGTATCTACTCTTTTTCAATTCATACTTAATAGCTTAGTACAAAAAGATTTATTATAATTCCAGAATTCATATATATAAAATATATAATAATTCTTCAGAAGGAATGAGTTAATACTATATAACTCGTTGATACAACATATTCGTTGTTGATTGGTAACGATTTCCACAGTGATTCTTGAACTGATGGGATTTGTGATGTCATAGGTGTTGCTGATTCTGACGATGCTGACGTTACTGACTATACTGGTGATGCTAACGGTACTGTTGCTGCTGATGATACTTCCGGTAATTGCTAGTGATGCTTGTATAACAAGTAAATCGCGCACCATCCTTGTTAGGGTTTCGATTCTTCCTTGACTCATTTTGGTTCACTCATCTGATTTAGGGTTAGGGTGGAAATAGATAATCTCTAAGACTTTAGAGTTTACAAAATCGCCGTAGAATATTCCTCCGATGAAGTTATGAATCAATACTTCATCGTTTGTTGTTGTTGGTACTCCTTGGTATCTATGATGCGTGTGATGTTGATATCCGAGGTATAGATTATGATGTTGAGGTGTGTGAAGCGAATGTGATTGTTGATGATGGTAATGGTACTGTTGGTGTTAATTATGATGATACCATTGATGCCGGTGATGCTGCTGATGTCTAGAGTATTGAGGTTTGCGATGTTGATGATACTGGCTGTACTGATTATGCTGCTGGTGCTGCTGATGGTGTTTGTAATCCTTGCACCATAAGCTCCAAAGCCGTCACGCGTGCGCGAAGTTCGTTAACTTCTGCTAGTACACCGGGATGATTGTCGGTTGGGACGATCGGATAAATAAAATCTAGGATTTGATGTAGGATATAATCGTGACGAGATACTCTGGAAATGAGGGAGAAAATGGTTTCACGAACAGGTTCGCCGGTAAGTGCTTCAGGTTCATCGCCAATAGGGCAATTTGGTGGATGGAAAGGATCACCTTCTTCTTGTCTCCAATAATTGAGGAGGCTACGAACCCATCCCCATTTCATCCAGAATAGATGATGGCTGATTGGTTGATCCATTCCGGTAACACTGTTTTCGGAGCTTGAGTGGAATTCCATATCGGCATAACTGTCGGAATCTGAGGAGTTCGAACTAGTTGAGGGATCCATATCGTATGATCAGAGAAAGAATTTTGGTATGAAATAGATTGTAGAATTTAGATTTGGTATTCCTCAATACATAATTTACATATGTATATATAATACCAAAATCCCAAAGATTTCGGATAATCTTTGAAAGATGTTAGTCAAAGTTCACAGTGATAGATATGCTAAGACAAGAATTCTTCTATACACTATTATGTAATAAATGCAGGAAAACGCGTCTAAACTTAAGGATGATAAGCAAGTGATTTTTTTTTTTACACAAATGATAAGCAAAAACTTTTGACATGCAAACACGGTCGAAGTCCAGACTCACTAAAGTATCCTAACGACTTATCAGTTAGACACACTAATGCAGACCTGGTTCGCTAAGACCACCGCTCTGATACCACATGAGATGACCCGTCCCAATCCATAAGGACGAATACAATAACATATGATTACATCGCGAGGTATTTGACCTCTATATGATACATTTTACAAACATTGCATTCGTTTTAAAAGAAAAGCTTTCATTTACATCGAAAGTTGACAGGCATGCATACCATTTCATAATATCCAAACTATAAATGACCTAATCTGTCATCTACTTAAATATAATCTTTAATGTACTTCAACGACTCGAATGCAACGTCTTTTGAAATATGTCATGAATGACTCCAAGTAATATCTTTAAAATCAGCTAATGCACAGCGGAAGATCTCTTTCAAACCTGAGAATAAACATGCTTTCAAGTGTCAACCAAAAGGTTGGTGAGTTCATTAGTTTATCATAATCATTTATTTTCATCATTTTTATAGACCACAAGAATTTCATTTCCAGTTCTCTTAAATATACGTCCCATGCATAGAGACAAAAAAATAATCATTCATATGGTGAACACCTGGTAACCGACATTAACTAGATACATATAAGAATATCCCCTATCATTCCGGGATCCTCCTTCGGACATGATATAATTTCGAAGTACTAAAGCATCCGGTACTTTGGATGGGGTTTGTTAGGCCCAATAGATCTATCTTTAGAGTTCGCGTCAATTAGGGTGTCTGTTCCCTAATTCTTAGATTACCAGACTTAATAAAAAGGGGCATATTCAGTTTCGATCATTCAACCATAGAACGTAATTTCGATTACTTGTGTCTATTTCGTAAAACAGTTATAAAAACAGCGCATGTATTCTCAGTCCCAAAAATATATTTTAAAAGTATTTAAAAAGGGATTAATGAAACTCACACATATAAATATTGTAAAACAGTTAATAAAGCATTTGCATGTATTCTCAGCCCAAAAATATATATAAAAAGGGAATAATGAAACTCACGCATATAAATATTGTAAAACAGTTAATAAAGCATTTGCATGTATTCTCAGCCCAAAAATATATATAAAAAGGGAATAATGAAACTCACGCATATAAATATTGTAAAACAGTTAATAAAGCATTTGCATGTATTCTCAGCCCAAAAATATATATAAAAAGGGAATAATGAAACTCACGCATATAAATATTGTAAAACAGTTAATAAAGCATTTGCATGTATTCTCAGCCCAAAAATATATATAAAAAGGGAATAATGAAACTCACCATACTGTATTTTGTAGTAAAAATACATATAACATCATCGAACAAGTGTAAGGTTGGCCTTGGATTCACGAACCTATATTAATTATATATATTTGTATGACGGTCAATATTTGTCTAACAAATTAGGCCAAGTCATAGTGTACCACAATCTCAATGCTCGAGACTAATGTGCAAAAGTCAAAGGTTAAAGTAAAAACGAGGTCGCATGCAAAAATATAATAACTTATACAAAAATGATTTTTCGGTCAAACATGACTAAACGGCCACTTCAGCGATTTTTAGAAAAATTATCGGAACTCCGATTGATAAACGGCCAAAGATAAAAGTTACACATTACCAAAAAGGTTAAGCATAAATTTTTACAGAAGTAAACTAAACCTAGACAGTTCGTAGTTGCCAACGCGGTTTCGGCGTTTCAAAGTTAATTTTTCAGCTTTAATAAATTTTACAAAAGTGACCGAGTAACCTACTTTGGAGATTTTTAGAAAATTCCTCGAAACTCGGATTGACAAACGGTCAAAGCCTTTAAATTCTCGTTACAACAAAGATATAACATGATTTTTGGCAAAAGTAAACATACATTAGGCCGACCATGACAACTGATACAAAACTGACACTTTTAATAAAAAAGTTTCAGCTCTTTTTAGAATTTTAAAATGTGATCAAACAGTCAACTTTGATGATTTTTAGAAAAATCGTCGAGACTCGAATTGACAAACGGCCAGAGTCGTTTGTTAGACCTTACAGCAAAGAATTCAGTGATATTTTTGTTTTAATCTGAAACAACGCAGATCAGCGAGAATTTCAGTTTCCGTATCGACGTTTTATCAAAATTTACAAAACTTCTTTTATCCATAACTTGACAACCGTTCAACGAAACGAGACGTGCTTTATATGAAAATTCATCTACTCGACGAGTAGAATCCAAATAACCACTTTTTATTACCCAGAAAATTAGTTCACTAATTATCATTAGCAATCTTAATTACGAAATTAATTGTTTAATTCATAACTTTCTAACCATTCATCGAATCCATTCGATATCTAAATGAAAAGTTCTTAATTTTTCGCTAGCTTTCCAATGACATGCATATCTTATATCTTATCTCATCCCTAGTATAACAACCTTTAAGATTCAACATAACCTATTTAGGGGCAATATCAAATATACAAGCATGCATAATTCTATTTTCTCGAGCACTAGTCAGGGATACACTATTGATAAATAAAAGTTAAGTTATGAGTGCTCACGTATCAATATTGAGGTTCAATATTGTAGGAAAGGTACGTAGACGCAACGGAGATGACAAACACTAAATTGACCTCACAGGCATACCCATGAACCATACCCATCACCTCCATAGCCATAACTCATAATTTCCTTAGCCCTATCCTACTCATAAAACTTGTCTTGAAATTACACGAGCAGCACTCCGTCATAGTATTTTATGTATAATAATATTAATACTAACACTAATACAACTAATACTATTAAGATTAATAATAATAATCTTAATAATAATAACAATAATAATAATAATATAATTTATATGTGTGTCGAGAGAGATAGATGATTAGAAACTGGAACCAGAATCGTGAGCTTTATACAAATTTTTGGCCAACCACATATGTGATCCCATAATATCTTTTAATAGCTGGAATGCATTACATCTCATGCCGACACTCACATGTAAACATATGATACGTAATATAAGATTATTTATATATTAATTAATATATAATATATTTAATCTTTAGAATTAATTAAATATTATATTATATTGACGTTCATGGTAAAAATATAATTTTTACAAAAATGACACGGTCGTGGTCTCGCGACTCATGTACCACTTTCGGTTTTTCGGGCGCACTTTCGTACGTTTAGAAAACTAGCCTTTTACGTTACGCGACGTGTACCTTTATCAAAAATTTGACTTACTCATCAATAAATTACCTTATAAAAAATGTAACTTATAAAATTGAGCGTTGTGGTCATTTACTTTTATAAATCAGTGACTCGTTGTTTATCAAAATATTTTATTTTAAATTAAACGTTTTGTGACATGTACCTTTATTATTAACTAGACTTAAATTAATTAAAAACTAACCCACTCAAAGTGTAACTTAATCTTTTGAGTGTTTTGGTCATTTCCTTTTATAAATCGACGTCTCGTTATATAACAAAATATATATTTAATCTTATTAGTTTGAATCAAAACGTTTTATGACTAAAATAAAATATATGTACATTTAAAATTTATAAATTTATACATAATACTTATGTTTTGAAATATTTATCTAATAATATAATATTTCACTTTTCAAAATTAATTATATTTCAAAGACCAATATATATATATATATATATATATATATATATATATATATATATATAACATTAAAGTCGTGTGAATACTAGATATTGTTATATCACCTAACGGTTATGCTCAAAAACTTAATCTGATATAACTTATTTATGCGCCAACATTTACTTTAATTTCTCAAACACTCTAGTTAATATATCTAATTATAATTCGAATCAATGAACAAGGGTTACTATCTTTTACCTAACTAATATATCTAATATACATAAACACGTTCTATATACGTTGCAAGTTATCAACCAAGTGTTATGAAATTCAATCCTCCACTAACTTTTGTCTAACTCCCAATAAGTGATACTTTGTTCTTACTTGTAAATCACTTTACCATTTATTCCGAATACCGTTAAAAGTAAGGGTTTCCTAATTCAAAGTGGACCTCATAACAGAGACTCATAATCATAGTTCAATGTATCCGATAATTCAATCATTTGATATTATCTTTTGATCTCGTCGATAAACTTACACCGAAAAAATATGTTTATGTAACATATTATTCATTCAATACCTTGATAGCATTTCCAAGTTAAAAAAAAAATAGATCTCATAGCTTATATTCATATTAACTAATCCGTTCAATGTTTTATTAATATATCTCAATTTAATAAGCACACATGTATATGCATATATATTTATTTACACATAATTGTTCGTGAATCGTTAGGCATGGTCAAAGGGTATTTGATTAAATGAATGTAGTTTCAAAACTTTTGGGACTCAACATTACATATTTTGCTTATCGTGTCGGATATATATAAAGATTAAAGTTTAAATTTGTTCGGAAATTTCCGGGTCATCACATTTGGTAACTGTTAACTGCTAGTTATAAGAACTGGTGGGCGCGAGTAGTAGTATATGGATCCATAGGGCTTGATATCCCCGTCCGAGCTAGAGCACTAGCCTTTTAACGGATGTATGCTATTTGAGAAACGTACACGTTGGTTTGCGTGTATTATTAAGATGATTATACAAAGGGTACAAATTATATATACATTAAGTTTAGTTACCAGGGTGCTCAATTTCGTAGAATATTTTGATAAACGTTTCTGGATTGAACAACTGAAATCTTGTGATCCACCTTTATATACAGATTATGCACAACATTAAAACTATGAACTCACCAACCTTTGTGTTGACACTTGTTAGCATGTTTATTCTCAGGTTCCCTAGAAGTCTTCCGCTGTTTGATTATATGTTAGACAAGCTATGTGCATGGAGTCTTACATGGCATATTTTTTCAAGGAAACGTTGCATTCACCAAATCATCACCATGTATCTTATTTTGACTGCATTGTCAACGGAAGTACTATTGTAAACTATTATTTATGGTGATTGTCTATATGTAGAAATCATCAGATGTCGAAAACTTTTGATTTAAATATTCATTTATGGTGTGCCTTTTCAAAAAAATGCAATGTTTACAAAACGTATCATATAGAGGTCAAATACCTCGCAATGAAATCGATGAATGACGTGTTCGTCCATATGGATTTGGAGCGATCATCATAATTAATTGAGCATTAAATGTTGGAAAGTCGGTTATTGCAAATGATTTTTTTAGTTGGTGAAATGTATTTAGTTGTGTTCTTTATCAAATTACCTTTCTAACGATATAAGATACGAGTTCTAAGTGTTTACGGTTTGTGTTTTGTGTTTGTTTGAATTTTGGTTTGGGACTTAGACAATTGAGACTGATCAGGTACCAGCACCCGTTATTTGCCGCGGCGCGGCCAGCCTATGTCGCGGCACGACAATAGGCATGATTTTGATTCTGTCCCACTTTTCAATTTCACGTGAAATGTACGCTATGCTAGGGACCTCCGATTCACATGAAACTTGTTCTAACATGCTTATATATGAATAACTAGCACAGAAAAATAGTTCGGGACCCGACCCAACCCGAATGTGTTGACTTTTTCGTTGACTTTGACCCGACAAAAGTTTGACTTTTTGTCAAACTTAACCAAATGATTATGCAATCTTTCTAACTTGTTTCTATACTTGTATCTTGCATGAAACTTGACAATTTGATTCACATGCTACATAATCGAGTCGTAACGAGCCATAGGACTAATTGAACATCTTTGACCTATCGTGTTTACCGTTATTGATACGACCTATTTGTTTAGGTTAAGACTAGCATTGTTCTTTGCACACGTTACTTGTTGAAGTACTTATTACTCGTGCACATAAGGTGAGATCATAGTCCCATCTTTCAAACAACTTTTATACTTTAAACTATGGGATGAGAAACATATACGTATCATACTTTTACACTTTGAACACAAGTACGAAAACGAACATTCCACGTACGGGTTTGAACAAAAAGCCTCAATTCAATTATCATTAGTTACACTTGCAGGGTGTAAACGAGAACTTATATTATGTGATCACATGGGCTTGACGAGCCTCATTCGGACGGTTCGCTACCGTTAGCGGATGAAATATATTTTCCAGTATAGTGTATGTTCTAACACTACGTAACAGGGTACAAAACAGTTAATTTTGATAATTGGGTGCCCGCGAAACAAATAACAAACTTTGGAATGCAAATGATTTTGATAATCATATTATATTAAATCTTGTGGTTCAAATACAACGTTTACTAAAATACCTATGATTTCACCAACATTTTCGTTGACAGTTTTCTATATGTTTTCTCAGGTCCTTGAATGCTTAAGGATACATGCTTCCGCTTACTTTTTGATACTTGCTTGGATGTCGAGTATACGTGCATTGTTGGAGCGTCTTTTGACTACTTTTATAAATTGTGTCGCATAGGTTTCATTTGTACGTTAAACATTGAAATGTAACTAGTCATTGAACTACTTTTGTAAACTTGAAACATCCTTTTACTTATGAAATGAATGCGACATATTTTGGTCAAAGGTCACGTTAAAGACTTATGACCACGTAACGGGACCTAAGTAGTCGGCGCCGTCAAACATGATTTGGTCGGGTCGCTACAGGGAACATCACTATTGTTCTTTTCTTCAGGTTTAACTTCCTCGATGTGTGTTAGAATGACGTAACAACCTTTTCTTATTAGTTTTTGCGCCTTCAAACTACTAATAAGATTTAACTTCGCGTTGTTCTTTTCTCCGTACACCATTAAAGGTTTTCCTTTTTCACGCATAATGTGAATCGCATTTTTGTAACAAACGACCTCTGCTCTTACCTTCTTCAACCAGTCCATGCCAATTATTACATCAAAACTCCCTAACTTGACTGGTATTAAATCAATCTTAAACATTTCATCACCCAGTTTAATTTCTCTATCCCGACATATATTATCTGCTGAAATTAATTTACCATTTGCTAATTTGAGTAAAAATTTATTATCCAAAGGCGTCAATGGGCAACTTAATTTAGCACAAAATTCTCTACTCATATAGCTTCTATCCGTACCTGAATCAAATAAAACATAAGCAGACTTATCGTCAATAAGAAACGTACCCGTAACAAGCTCCGGATCTTCCTGTGCTTCTGCCACATTAATATTGAAAACTCTTCCATGGCCCTACCCATTAGTTTTCCCCTGATTCGGGCAATTTCTTATAATGTGGCCTGGTTTTCCACATTTATCACAAACAGCGTTGGTATTACTTGCTCCGACACTATTCGTTCCGGCATTACTTGTTCCGACACTATTTGTTCTTTTAGTTCTGTTAAACTTTGGTCCGTAGACCTCACACTTTGTCGCGCTATGACCATTTCTTTTACACCTGATGCAAAATGTCGTGCAAAACCCCTGATGATTTTCTTCATACCTATGACATGGCTGTTTTTTGTTTTTGTTGCCGTTGTTGTTATTGAGGTTGTTGTTGGGATTGTTATTGTTGTTGAAACGGTTATTGTAGTTGTTGTTGTTGTTGGGATGTTTGTTGTAGTTATTGTTAGGATTGCGGTTATTGTTGCGATTGTTGTTGCGGTTGTTGGGATAGTTGTTGCGATTGTGGTTGTAATTGTTATTATTGTTGTACTGGTGACTCTTGTCACCGTTTTCCTCCCAGTTCCTCTTGAGTTTTTTCGTGTTGGCTTCTTCAGCCGCCTGCTCTTTAATTCTTCCCTCAATCTGATTTATGAGTTTATGAGCCATTCGACTTGCCTTTTGTATGGAAGCGGGCTCGTGTGAACTCACATCTTCTTGAATCCTTACTGGTAACCCTTTTACAAACGCGTCGATCTTCTCTTCTTCATCTTCAAACTCTCCCGGACACAATATGCACAACTCTGTGAATCGTCGTTCATACGTGGTAATGTCGAACCCTTGTGTTCGTAACTCTCTAAGCTCTACCTTGAGCTTATTGACTTCGTTTCTAGGATGGTACTGCTAGTTCATCAATTGCTTGAATGCCGACCACGGTAGTGCGTAAGCAGCATTTTATCCTACCTGTTCAAGATAGGTGTTCCACCACGTTAACCCAGTACCTGTGAAGGTATGCGTAGCGTACTTAACTTTTCCCTCTTCAGTACACTTACTTATGGCAAACACCGGTTCGACTTTCTCGGTCCACCGTTTCAATCCAACTGGTCCTTCGGTTCTATCAAATTCCAAAGGTTTGCAGGCAGTGAATTCTTTGTAGGAGCATCCTACACGATTTCTTGCGCCGTTAGCTACATTGCTAGATTCAGAGATATTGTTGGTATGTAGCGCAGCCTGTACTGCGGCTATGTTTGCAACAAGAAAGGTACGAAATTCCTCTTCGCTCATATTCATGGTGTGTCGAGTAGTCGATGCCATTTCCTTCAAAATAGCCACCTGAATCGAGTTAATCATACAGAATATTAAGAGTAGTCAATAGTATTTCGTAGCATAATATGAACTCATTTATAAAACCTTTTTCTTCATATTAGCGTTTTATAAGTTTAAATTCGGGTACTACCTACCCGTTAAGTTCATACTTAGTAGCTAATATACAATTCAACTACTACAATTCCATATGAAAAACTGATTATAATAATATATCACATACAAATATTCTTCAAACTTACAACATCGCTATATTACATATAACATGAAATATAGTACACTTTGATACAGGATTGTTTTGAAGATAAATCTAGTTAATACGCAAGTTGTTCAGCAAAGGAAATAAAGACACGTAATTTATAAGTCCAGAAACAAGTCATGTATTATGGTTTTACTAAGACGACTTCCCATCCTTGGTCTTATGGAAAATAACTGTTATGACCATTGGTTAGGCAGCGTGTTGTAATGTCGTCAAAAGGACGAGGGTTTCGTAATGTCCAACAGCCCCGTAATAATCTAAAAACCTTGTTTCTCACCCCAACTACTGAATCCGTCACTTGTGGGAAGGTTTTATTTAAAAGTTGCAATCCGATGTTCTTTTTCTCACTTTGGTAAGAAGCGAACATCACTAACCCGTAAGCATAACATGCTTCTTTATGTTGCATATTAGAAGCTCTTTCTAATTTACGAAATCCTATGTTGGGATATGTTGAGTCAAAATAGGTTCTTAACCCGTAGAAAAATTGCATTTGAGTTCCCCGCATTTAACGCTTTAAAGAAAACACGGCGTAACTTACGGTCTCCCCAATGTGATATACCCCACCTATCAAAGGAAAGCCTTTTATAAACTAAGGCATTTCTGGAAAGTCTTTCAAATGTTTGACAAGTTAATTTTGCCATAATTAATTGTGCTAATGAATTCTGACCGACTCTAGACAAGATTTCCTCAATTATATCCTCTGGTAGATCTTCTAAAATATTCGGTTGTCTACCCTTAACATCCATTTTGTTTTTATACTGTAAAATAGACAAGGATTAGATTCGTAAAAGATAATTAACAAACAATACAAGCAATTTTTACATAGAACATAAAAGTACAAACACACTACATTACATATAATATAGAACATGATTACAACCCTCTAATCTGAATCACTGGTTTATTCTTCTTCGGACTTGGTTCGTTTTCCTAATTTTCTAGGAATATATGGTGTTCCTCTAATACGAGCTGTTGTTTTTCACAATGGTTTAGAAAAACCTGGTGGTTTAGAGGTTCCCGGGTCATTGTTATATTTTAGGAAATACGGATGTTGCTGATACATATAAAGTTCATCGGGGTTGGAATCGGATTTCTCTATTTTTATACCTTTTCCCTTATTATTTTCTTTCGCTTTATTAAATTGGGTCGAGGTAATTTCTATAACATCATCGGAATCCTCATCGGGATCTGATTCATTGGAAAATTGGTAATCTTCCCAATATTTTGCTTCCTCGGCGGAAACACCATTGACCATTATTAACTTTGGTCCGTTGCTTGAGGATTTTCTTTTATTTAATTGATTTACTATAGGTATCAATATTTCTTCCTCCGGAACCTCTTCTTCTTCCGGTTCCTCCTCTTTCGGTTCCTCCTCTTCTGGTTCCTCTTCTTCCGGTTCCTCCTCTTCTGGTTCCTCCTCTTCCGGTTCCTCTTCTTCCGGTTCCTCTTCGGGAATTTGTGAATCTTCCTAAAATATATTCGACTCTTCATTATTATTAGGTGAATCGATGGGATTTGTACTAGTGGTAGACATCTATCACACAATATCAAACACATTAAGAGGTTAATATATCACATAATATTTACATGTTAATAATATATAGTTTCCAACAAAAGTGTTAAGCAAGCGTTTTTAAAGAAAACACGGTCGAAGTCCAGACTCACTAATGTATCCTAACAAAATCAATAAGACACACTAATGCAAATTTCTGGTTCTCTAAGGCCATCGCTCGGATACCAACTGAAATCTCCCGTTCATATTGATTATAAACATTCCATATTAATTGATTTCGTCACGAGGTTTTGACCTCTATATGAGATGTTTTTCAAAGACTGCATTCATTTTTAAAACAACCATAACCTTTATTTTATCTATAAAGGTTTAAAAAGCATTACATAGATTATCAAATAATGATAATCTAAAATATACCGTTTACACACGACCATTACATAATGGTTTACAATAAGAATATATTACATCAAAAATAAGTTTCTTGAATGCAGTTTTTACATAATATCATACAAGCATGGACTCCAAATCTTGTCCTTATTTTAGTATGCAACAGCGGAAGCTCTTAATAATCACCTGAGAATAAACATGCTTAAAACGTCAACAAAAATGTTGGTGAGTTATAGGTTTAACCTATATATTATCAAATCATAATAATAGACCACAAGATTTCATATTTCAATATACATCCCATACATAGAGATAAAAATCATTCGTATGGTGAACACCTGGTAACCGACATTAAAAAGATGCATATAAGAATATCCCCTATCATTCCGAGAAATCCTTCGGACATGATAAAAACGAATTCAAAGTACTAAAGCATCCGGTACTTTGGATGGGGTTCGTTAGGCCCAATAGATCTATCTTTTGGATTCGCGTTAATTAGTAGATTGGTTTACTAATTCTTAGGCTACCAAGCAAAAGGGGCATATTCAGCTTCGATCATTCACCCATATAATGTAGTTTCATTTACTTGTGTCTATTTCGTAAAACATTTATAAAACTGCATATATTCTCATCCCAAAATATTAGATTTTAAAAGTGGGAATATAACTCACTTTCACAGATTTTTACTTCGTCGGGAGTAAGACTTGGCCACTGGTCGATTCACGAACCTATAACAAATATATACATATATATATCAAAGTATGTTCAAAATATATTTACAACATTTTTAATACATTTTGATGTTTTAAGTTTATTAAGTCAGCTATCCTCGTTAGTAACCTACAACTAGTTGTCCATAGTTAGATGTACAGAAATAAATTGATATATATTATCTTGAATCAATCCACGGCCCAGTGTATACACATCTCAGGCTAGATCACAACTCAAAGTATATATATTTTTAAAATCAACCTCAACCCTGTATAGCTAACTCAAACATTACTGCATATAGAGTGTCTATGGTTGTTCCAAATAATATATATACATGGGTCGATATGATATGTCAAAACATTTGCATACGTGTCTATGGTATCCCAAGATTACATAATATATTAGAATACATGTATAATACAATATAAGTTAGCTAGGATATGATTTGTATAGAATTGTTACAATATTTTTCCGTAGCTACAACAATCAAAAAATATCCAATCTTGTTTTACCCATAACTTCTTCGTTTTAAATCCGTTTTGAGTGAATAAAATTGCTATGGTTTCATATTGAACTCTATTTTATGAATCTAAATAGAAAAAGTATAGGTTTATAGTCGAAAATATAAGTTACAAGTCGTATTTGTAAGAGGTAGTCATTTCAGTCGAAAGAACGACGTCTTGATGACCATTTTGAAAAACATACTTCCACTTTGAGTTTAACCATGATTTTTTTGATATAGTTTCATGTTAATAAGAAAAATCATTTTCCCAGAAGAATAACTTTTAAATCAAAGTTTATCATAGTTTTTATTATCAAACCCAAAACATCCCGCGGTGTTACTACGACGGCGTATGTCCAGTTTTACGGTATTTTTCGTGTTTCCAGGTTTTAAATCATTAAGTTAGCGTATCATATAGATATATAACATGTGTTTAGTTGATTTTAAAACTCAAGTTAGAAGGATTAACTTTTGTTTGCGAACAAGTTTAGAATTAACTAAACTATGTTTTAGTGATTTCAAGTTTAAACCTTCGAATAAGGTAGTTTTATATATATGAATCGAATGATGTTATGAACATCATTAGTACCTCAAGTTTTGTGGATAAACCTACTAGAAATGAGAAAAATAGATCTAGCTTCAAAGGATCCTTGGATGGCTTGAAAGTTCTTGAAGCAGAATCATGACACGAAAACAAGTTCAAGTAAGATTTCCACTCGAAATAAGATTGTTATAGTTATAGAAATTGAATCAAAGTTTGAATATGAGTATTACCTTGTATTAGAAAGATATCTTACTGTAAATAAGAAAGATTTATTGAGGTTGAATGATCACTTTACAAGATTGGAAGTAAGCTAGCAAACTTGGAAGTATTCTTGATTTTATGAAACTAGAACTTATAGAATTTATAAAGAACACTTAGAACTTGAAGATAGAACTTGATAGAGATCAATTAGATGAAGAAAATTGAAGAATGAAAGAGTTTGTAGGTGTTTTTGGTCATTGGTATATGGATTAGATATAAAGGATGTGTAATTTTGTTTACATGTAAATAAGTCATGAATGATTACTAATATTTTTGTAATTTTATGAGATATTTCATGCTAGTTGCCAAATGATGGTTCCCACATGTGTTAGGTGACTCACATGGGCTGCTAAGAGCTGATCATTGGAGTGTATATACTAATAGTACATACATCTAAAAGCTGTGTATTGTACGAGTACGAATACGGGTGCATACGAGTAGAATTGTTGATGAAACTGAACGAGGATGTAATTGTAAGCATTTTTGTTAAGTATAAGTATTTTAATAAGTGTCTTGAAGTCTTTCAAAAGTTTATGAATACATATTAAAACACTACATGTATATACAATTTAACTGAGTCGTTAAGTCATTGTTAGTCGTTACATGTAAATGTTGTTTTGAAACCTTTAGGTTAACGATCTTGTTAAATGTTGTTAACCCATTGTTTATTATATCTAAAGAGATGTTAAATTATTATATTATCATGATATTATGATATATTAATATATCTTAGTATGATATATACACAGTTAAATGTTGTTACAACGATAATCGTTACATATATGTCTCGTTTCGAAATCATTAAGTTAGTAGTCTTGTTTTTACATATGTAGTTCATTGTTAATACACTTAATGACATGTTTAATTATCATTTATCATGATTAAACATAGTGTATCAATATCTTAATATGATTCATATGTATTTAGTAAGACGTTGTTATAACGATAATCGTTATATATATCGTTTCGAGTTTCTTAATTCAATAAACTCAATTTTATGTATATAACTCATTGTTAAAACACCTAATGAGATACATACTTATCATAATATCATGTTAACTATATATATAATAATATATATGTTATCATATAGTTTTTACAAGTTTTAACGTTTGTGAATCACCGGTCAACTTGGGTGGTCAATTGTCTATATGAAACCTATTTCAATTAATCAAGTCTTAAAAAGTTTGATTGCTTAACATGTTGGAAACACTTAATCAAGTAAATAACAATTTCATTTAATATATATAAACATGGAAAAGTTCGGGTCACTACAGAAAACGTTGTAACGACCCGACTTTTTGACTTATAATTATATTTATTACTTTCACGAAACAGCGTATTTGTGCGTACTGAGCTATATTATATTCTGGGATATTTATTCATGCTGATTACTTTCGTTAATATCTTACAACGTGTTATTAAGTGCGTAATCACTTAACTTGATCCTCGAATGCTTTTACGACCGTTAGTGTCACTTGTCGTTTAAAATGAGCTATGTACTTTGTACACGTTAAACTTTTGTCATAATTGGAATATTATGACTACGTAATACTAATTGTTATTTTCTAATGACAATTACTTAGCTTATTGGTTGCTTAATTACGCTTAGTGTTTTAATAATGCACACTAGTTAGTCTTAATGGACTTTATACCTTAATGGACTTAGGCCCACCCTACTCTATCTAATGGACTTTTAAGTTAGCCCAATGTTAATGGATTTATGACCCATTAAGATATAAAACAAAAACCCATTAAGATAAGCCAACATATAAGCACACTTTTGTACCATTCCTACACTTTGTTGCATGGAATCCCAACATACAAGCACCACCTTTGTACTACCACCATGCAAAAGCAAAATGGTCTCCCCCTTGTCCCCCCCCCCCAAACCGTCGGCCACCACTACCCCCACCACCACTATAAATTCAAGCTTGATTCTTCATTTCACACACACTTTCGCTCTAATTCTCTCTCTAGTCTTTCTCACACTAAAAGCTTAATAAATTATAAGTTCTTGAATTTCTTCTTCTTCTATTTTTCTTCTTAATCACGACATCATCATCATCATCATGAGATCAAGCTTTTTAGCTTTTTGATCTTGTTATATCTTGTAGATTCAAACTTTGATTTGAATCCTTCAAAACGTAAAAGATTCAAGCTTTTTAGCTTTGAATCTTCATTACTTTGTTGAATCTAAGTTTTAAATCTTAAGATCACTTTATTTTGTTAAAAGATCAAAATTTGTGTTTATAATCTTCATGAAACTTGAAGATCTAACTTTTTGCTTTAAAGATCTTCAAGAACATTAAAGATCAAAGCTTTCTAGCTTAGGGTTTCATTATTTTGTTTAGATCTAAGCTTTTTAGCTTATGATCTCATTACTTTTACTAGATCTTAGCTTTCTAGCTTATGGTCTCATTAATCTTGTAAAAATCAAAGCTTTCCAGCTTAGGGTTTCTTAACACTTGAGATCTAAGTTATTATTGTAGATCTCACTTACTTGGAACCTTTCTATGATTTTTATGGTGATAAACAAAATCAAGTCTTCACCATCTCATATGAAGAAGATGCATAAACTTGTATCAAAAGGACAAAAGTTGATGCTTTATTGTGTTTATACAATAAAGAGACAACTTTGATGTTCAAAACTTATAGAAAGTTAGATTTTACTTTTAGCTGTGTGTTGATGATTAAAACTTGGTCATAATGATGCTAAAACATCAAAGAGTTGTACACTTGAGACTTATACGCATCAAGGATGAGAACCGTGATAAGCATCAAGCACCAAGAAACCCACTGGAGCACTTGTTTTTATTTTTCAGAGTCTGATCAGACTCCTGGGGCTTCTGTAAAGTTGATTTCCAAATATTTTGGTTTGAGTAGATGACTTTTCGGTTAAGACTCGCCTATATCCGATATACATTTTAGGATTTATAGCCTTCCGAAAATCACTACGCCTTCGTAACGAAGTGCTGAAATTTCTGACCTACTCGCGCTTGAACCGTCGCCACGGTCAAACGACATCGAGTTAGGATCTGAAAATTGGACATAGGTAAGAGGAATCACAAATGGAGCCTTGGCCACTGGCCGCGCATCATTTTAGTTTGTTTAGAGGTCGTAGCGTCTGTCCAAAATCAGCCCTTTGTGTCGATCTCTATTCTTGTTGAAAACCTTACTTTATCTTTTACGTATGATGATGATAACGATGATAATGATGATGCTTAAGACTTAACTTACATACTTTTAAACCTTTTGGGACGATTTACTGACTTCGCAACCATTGACTTAGGTTGAGGACCTTTCGGGCCGACTTACTACTTGCTTACGTTTTCGTATCGATTTTACCGCACATTCACTTTGAGTTATAGCTCCCTTTTTACTTCAGTTATTTTTGGGACTGAATATACATGCGCATTTTATGTTTTACTTACTAGACACGAGTACTCTAACTTTATATATGTGTGGGTGATATAACGGCACAAATTTTCCCCTTAGCTCGGTAACGTTTAACTATTGGTTTATGAACCGGTAGACGCGAATCTTAGATATGGATCCATAGGGTTTGACATCCCCACTCGGGCTAGTTGCGCTAGCATTTAATCGGTGTTTAATACTTAGTCTGTTTTAACGCATTCGCCAAGTGTACTTTTATGGGGTGATATATTATTTTACGTTAAGTTTGTTACCAAGTGCCCAAGATTAAGCATATACTTTTTTGTATTGTTTTGAATACGAAATCTCGTGGTCTACATTACATTATTGTTTACAATAAAACTAAAGCTCACCAACATTTGTGTTGATGTTTTTAAGCATATTATTTCTCAGGGGCTTAGATGAAATTGCTTTCGCTGTTATAGACTCGCTGTGTTAGACTTCCGCTGCATTGTTAGAGATGTCTCACGTATGGAAATTTATTTTTGCATTCACTACTTATGTTATTTTCGAACCATAGTTTTGTAATGACCTTAGTGTCACGTACTTTTGTTAATGCTTTCTATTCGTAGAAGCATGTTGCCTTTGTAAAACATTTGACGTTGGTAAAAACGTTACCTTTTTATGAATGCAAAACTTGTTTTACAACAGCATATAGTATTATACTGTGTACTGGACCTGTTGTCGATGATCTGTACATGATGGTTTTGGACGGGTCGTCACATTTGATATCAGAGCATAGGTTGTAGGGAATTAGGCTGCATTAGTGTGTCTTGACCGAGTCGATTAGGATTCACTAATAGGACTAATCTACAACTTGATCGTTTACTTGTTTCTATGGAACTACTACATGCTACTGCTTACTATTACTGCTATTTGATGTTGCTGTATGCTACTGTTTATTCTCAGTACTGCATGCTACAACTATCTGCTTCGATTGCATGATACTGCTACAGGACACTGTTACTGTAGTGACCCGAAATTTTCCATGTTTATATATATATTAAATGAAATTGTTATTTACATGATTAAGTGTTTCCAACATGTTAAGCAATCAAACTTGTTAAGACTTGATTAATTGAAATAGGTTTCATATAGACAATTGACCACCCAAGTTGACCGGTGATTCACGAACGTTAAAACTTGTAAAAACTATATGATGACATATATATGGTTATATATATAGTTAACATGATTTTATTATAAGTATGTATTTCATTAGGTATTTTAACAATGAGTTATATACATAAAAATGAGACTATTAATTTAAGAAACTCGAAAACGATATATATAACGATTATCGTTATAACAACGTCTTACTAGGTACATATGAATCATATTAAGATATTGATACACTTGGTTAATTATGTTAAATGATAAGTAAATATATTATTAAGTGTATTAACAATGAAATACATATGTAAAAATAAGACTACTAACTTAATGATTTCGAAACGAGACATATATGTAACGATTATCGTTGTAATGACATTTAACTGTATATATATCATACTAAGATATATTATATATCATAATATCATGATAATATAACAATTTAACATCTCATTTGTTATATTAAACAATGGGTTAACAACATTCAACAAGATCGTTAACCTAAAGGTTTCAAAACAACATTTACATGTAACGACTAACGATGACTTAACGACTCAGTTAAAATGTATATACATGTAGTTTTTTAATATGTATTCATACACTTTTGAAAGACTTCAAGACACTTATCAAAATACTTCTACTTAACAAAAATGCTTACAATTACATCCTCGTTCAGTTTCATCAACAATTCTACTCGTATGCACCCGTATTCGTACTCGTACAATACACAACTTTTAGATGTATGTACTATTGGTATATACACTCCAATGATCAGCTTTTAGCAGCCCATGTGAGTCACCTAACATATGTGGGAACCATCATTTGGCAACTAGCATGAAATATCTCATAAAATTACAAAAATATGAGTAATCATTCATGACTTATTTACATGAAAACAAAATTACATATCCTTTATATCTAATCAATACACCAACGACCAAAAACACCTAAAAACACTTTCTTTCTTCAATTTTCTTCATCTAATTGATCTCTCTCAAGTTCTATCTTCAAGTTCTAAGTGTTCTTCACAAATTCCAAAAGTTCTAGTTTCATAAAATCAAGAATACTTCCAAGATTGCAAGTTTACTTCCAAGTTTTCTAAATCCATTCCAAGTAATCATCCAAGATCAAGAAACATTTGTTACTTACAGTAGGTTATCTTACTAATACAAGGTAATAATCATATTCAAACTTTAATTCAATTTCTATAACTATAACAATCTTATTTCGAGTGGAAATCTTACTTGAAATTGTTTTCGTGTCATGATTCTGCTTCAAGAACTTTCAAGCCATCCAAGGATCCTTTGAAGCTAGATCTATTTTTCTCATTTACAGTAGGTTTATCCAAGGAACTTGAGGTAGTAATGATGTTCATAACACCATTCGATTCATACATAAAAAGCTGTCTTATTCAACGTTATAAACTTGTAATCACTAGAACATAGTTTAGTTAATTCTAAACTTGTTCGCAAATAAAGTTAATCCTTCTAACTAGACTTTTAAAATCAACTAAATACATGTTCTATATCTATATGATATGCTAACTTAATGATTTAAAACCCGGAAACACGATAAACACCATAAAACTGGATATACGCCGTCGTAGTAAAACCGGGGGCTGTTTTGGTTGGGATAATTAAAAGCTAAGAAGAACTTTGATTTAAAAGCTATACTTCTGGAAAAATGATTTTTATTATGAACATGAAACTATATCCAAAAATCATGGTTAAACTCAAAGTGAAAGTATGTTTTTCAAAATGGTCATCAAGATGTCGTTCTTTCGACGAAAATGACTACCTCTTTCAAAAACAACTTGTAACTTGTATTTCCGACTATAAACTTATACTTTTTCTATTTAGATTCATAAAGTTAAGTTCAATACGAAATTTTGGCCACTGGAATCACTCAAAACGGATTAGAAACGAAGAAATGGCGAGTAAAACAAGATTGATAAAAACTACTCATTTTACCTACGTGAAAGTTAGTAATAAATCTATTCCAACCATAACCTAATCAACTTATATTGTATATTATGTAATCTTGAGATACCATAGACACATATACAATGTTTCGACCTATCATGTCGACCCATCTATATATATATTGCGGAACAACCATAGACACTCTATATGTGAATGTTGGAGTTAGCTATACAGGGTTGAGGTTGATTCCAAAATATATATATAGTTTGAGTTGTGATCAATACTGAGATACGTATACACTGGGTTATGGATTGATTCAAGATAATATTCATCGATTTATTTCTGTACATCTAACTGTGGACAACTAGTTGTAGGTTACTAACGAGGACAGTTGACTTAATAAACTTAAAACATCAAAATGTATTAAAAGTATTGTAAATATATTTTGAACATACTTTGATATATATGTATATATTGTTATAGGTTCGTGAATCAACCAGTGGCCAAGTCTTACTTCCCGACGAAGTAAAAATCTGTGAAAGTGAGTTATAGTCCCACTTTTAAAATCTAATATTTTTGGGATGAGAATACATGCAGGTTTTATAAATGATTTACAAAATAGACACAAGTACGTGAAACTACATTCTATGGTTGAATTATCGAAATCAAATATGCCCCTTTTTATTAAGTCTGGTAATCTAAGAATTAGGGAACAGACACCCTAATTGACGCGAATCCTAAAGATAGATCTATTGGGCCTAACAAACCCCATCCAAAGTACCGGATGCTTTAGTACTTCGAAATTTATATCATATCCGAAGTGTGTCCTGGAATGATGGGGATATTCTTATATATGCATCTTGTTAATGTCGGTTACCAGGTGTTCACCATATGAATGATTTTTATCTCTATGTATGGGATGTGTATTGAAATATGAAATCTTGTGGTCTATTGTTACGATTTGATATATATAGGTTAAACCTATAACTCACTAACATTTTTGTTGACGTTTAAAGCATGTTTATTCTCAGGTGAATACTAAGAGCTTCCGTTGTTGCATACTAAAATAAGGACAAGATTTGGAGTCCATATTTGTATGATATTATGTAAAAACTGCATTCAAGAAACTGATTTCGATGTAACATATTTGTATTGTAAACCATTATGTAATGGTCGTGTGTAAACAAGATATTTTAGATTATCATTATTTGATAATCTACGTAAAGGTTTTTAAACCTTTATTTATGAAATAAAGGTTATGGTTTGTTTTAAAAATGAATGCAGTCTTTGAAAAAACGTCTCATATAGAGGTCAAAACCTCGCAACGAAATCAATTAATATGGAACGTTTTTAATCAATAAGAACGGGACATTTCAGTTGGTATCAGAGCGTTGGTCTTAGAGAACCAGAATTTTGCATTAGTGTGTCTTATCGAGTTTGTTAGGATGCATTAGTGAGTCTGGACTTCGACCGTGTTTACTTGAAAAATGATTGCTTAACAAATTTTGTTGGAAACTATATATTTTTAACATGTGAATATTATGTGATATATTAATCTCTTAACGCGTTTAATATTATGTGATAGATGTCAACCTCTAGAACAAGTCCCATTGACTTACCTAATAATAATGAAGAGTCAAATGTAAATTGGAATGATTCGTGGACTGATTCACAAGTTCCCGAAGAAGAGTCGGAACCGGAAGAAGAATCAGAACCGGAAGAGGAGGAACCAGAGGAGGAAATAGAACTGGTGGGGGAAATAATAAAACGTTTAAGTAAAAGAAAATCCTCAACCAACCGACCAACTTTAATTATGGTTAATGGTGTTTCCACCAAGGAAGCAAAATATTGGGAGGATTACCAATTCTCCGATGAATCGGATCTCGACGAGAATTCCGATGATGTTATAGAAATTACCCCAACTGAATTTAAAAAGGCAAAAGAAAATAATAAGGGAAAGGGCATAAAAATAGAGAAATCTAATTCCAACCCCGATGAACTTTATATGTATCGTCAACCCCCGAAGTCCTTAAGTTGTAACAATGACCCGGGAACCTCTAAACCACAAGGTTTTTCTAAACCAATGTGGAAAACGACGGCTCGTATTAGGGGAACATCATATATCCCTAGAAACTTGGCAAAACGAACCAAAACCGAAGAAGAAGAAATGAGCGAGTCGGAATAAGATAGTTGTATTCGTGTGGTGTAATATATGTAATATAGTGTGCTTATGCTTTATGATATATGTAAAAATTGCTTGTATTAATAAGTAATTATTTTATGAATCTAACTCTTGTCTATTTTACAGTTTAAAAACACAAAATGGATAGACAACCCAATATTTTAAGAGACCTACCCGGAGACATGATTGATGAAATCTTGTCTAGAGTCGGTCAAAATTCCTCGGCACAACTATTTAAGGCGAGATCAGTTTGTAAGACATTCGAAGAACGTTCCAAGAATGTCTTGGTTTATAAAAGACTTTCGTTTGAAAGATGGGGGATATCACATTGGGAAACCCATAAGTTACGATGTATTTACTTTGACACATATATTGCGGGGAACCCAAATGCTATTTTACGCAACGGGTTAAGAAATTATTTTGACTCATTGTATACGAATAGAGGACTTCATGATTTAGAAAAAGTGGCTAACATGCAACATAAAGAAGCATGCTATGCTTACGGGTTAGTAATGTTCGCTTCTCACCAAAGTGAGAAAAAGAACATCGGGCTACAGCTATTAAACAAAACATTCCCACAAGTGACGGAGTCGGTAATTGGGGTAAGAAATGAGGTTTTTAGGTTATTACGAGACTGTTGGTCGTTACGTAACCCTCGTCCCTTTGACGACGTTACAACACGCTGTCTTATCAACGGCCATAATGGTTATGTTCCACAAGACCAAGGATGGGAAGTAGTCCTAGTAAAACCACAATGCATGACTTGTTTCTGGACGTATGAATTACGTGTCTTTATTGCCTTTACTGAACGACTTATGTACTAGCTAGAATTATCTTCACAACTATCTTGTATCAAAGTTATTGTGTGCTGTATTTCATGTTTTATGTAAAATAAGCGGTATTGTAAGTTTGTAAAATATTGTATAAAAGTTTGAACGCGAAATATTATTATAATCAGTTTTTCATATAGAATTGTAGTAGTTGAATTGTATATTAGCTACTAAGTATGAACTTAACGGGTAGGTACTACCCGAATTTAAACTTATAAAACGCTAATATGAAGAAAAAACTTTTATAAATGAGTTCATATTATGCTACGAAATACTATTAACTACTCTTAATATTCTGTATGATTAACTTGTTCCATTTGACTATTTTGAAGGAAATGGCACCGACTACTCGACACACCGTGAATATGAATGAAGAGGAATTCCGTACTTTTCTAGCTTCAAACATAGCCGCAGTACAGGCTGCGCTACATACCAACAATAACCTTGGATCTAGCAGTACAGGAAATCGTGTAGGATACACCTACAAAGAATTCACTGCCTGCAAATCTTTGGAATTTGATGGAACCGAAGGACCGATCGGATTGAAACGGTGGACCGAGAAGGTCGAATCGGTGTTTGCCATAAGTAAGTGTACTGAAGAGGACAAAGTGAAGTACGCTACGCATACCTTCACAGGTTCTGCGTTAACATGGTGGAATACCTATCTAGAGCAAGTGGGACAAGATGATGCGTACGCACTACCGTGGTCAGCATTCAAGCACTTGATGAACGAGAAGTACCGTCCCAGAACCGAGGTCAATAAGCTCAAGACAGAACTTAGAGGGTTACGAACCCAAGTATTTGATATTACCACGTACAAAAGACGATTCACAGATTTGTGCCTATTGTGTCTGAGAGCGTTCGAAGATGAGGAAGAGAAGATCGACGCGTTTGTGAAAGGATTACCGGAAAGAATCCAAGAAGATATAAGTTCACACGAGCCCGCCTCCATACAATAGGCATGTAGAATGGCTCACAAACTAGTGAACCAGATTGAGGAAAGAATTAAAGAACAGACGGCTGAAGAGGCCAATGTGAAGCAAGTCAAAAGAAAGTGGGAGGAAAACGGTGATAAGAATCACCAATACAACAACAACAATTACAATAATAATCGCAACAATTATCCCAACAATCGCAACATCAATCTCAACTACAACAAACGGCCCAACAACAACAACAACAACAACCATCATCCCAACAACAATAACAACCGCAACAATAACAACAATCGGAAGCAGCTATGCCAAAGGTGTGAAAAGTATCACTCGGGGTTCTGCACCAAATTTTGCAACAAGTGTAAAAGAAATGGTCATAGCGCGGCGAAGTGTGAGGTTTACGGACCAGGGGTTAACAGAACGAAAGGAAGAAATGGTGTCGGAACGAGTAATGGCGGAGCAAGTAGTGTCGGAGCAAGTTATGCCAATGTAGTTTGTTATAAATGTGGAAAACCGGGCCACATTATTAGAAATTGCCCGAACCAGGAGAACACGAATGGACAAGGCCGCGGAAGAGTTTTCAATATTAATGCGGCAGAGGCACAGGAAGACCCGGAGCTTGTTACGGGTACGTTTCTTATTGATAATAAATCTGCTTACGTTTTATTTGATTCGGGTGCGGATAGAAGCTATATGAGTAGAGATTTTTGTGCAAAATTAAGTTGTCCATTGACGCCGTTGGATACTAAATTTTTACTCGAATTAGCAAACGGTAAATTAATTTCAGCAGATAATATATGTCGGAATCGAGAAATTAAACTGGGTAGCGAAATATTTAAGATTGATTTGATACCAGTAGAGTTAGGGAGTTTTGATGTAATAGTTGGCATGGACTGGCTAAAAGAGATGAAAGCAGAGATTGTATGTTATAAAAATGCAATTCGCATTATGCGAGAAGAAGGAGAACCCTTAATGGTGTACGGAGAAAAGGGCAACACGAAGCTACATCTTATTAGTAATTTGAAGGCATAAAAACTAATAAGAAAAGGTTGCTATGCTGTTCTAGCACACGTCGAGAAAGTACAAACTGAAGAAAAGAGCATCAATGATGGTCCCGTCGCAAAAGAATTTTCCGATGTATTTCTGAAAGAATTACCGGGACTACCTCCACATCGATCTGTTGAATTTCAAATAGATCTTGTACCAGGAGCTACACCAATAGGTCGTTCTCCTTATAGACTCGCACCCAGCGAGATGAAAGAACTGCAAAGCCAACTGCAAGAACTATTAGAACGTGGTTTCATTCGACCAAGCACATCACCATGGGGAGCTCCTGTTTTGTTTGTCAAGAAGAAGGATGGTATATTTAGGTTGTGTATTGACTACAGAGAGTTGAACAAACTTATTATCAAAAACCGTTATCCACTGCCGAGAATTGACGACTTATTTGATCAACTACAAGGCTCGTCGGTTTATTCGAAGATCAATTTACATTCTGGATATCATCAAATGCGAGTAAAGGAGGATGATATTCCAAAAACTGCTTTTAGGACGCGTTATGGTCATTACGAGTTTATGGTTATGCCGTTTGGATTGACTAACGCACCAGCTGTATTCATTGACCTTATGAACCGAGTGTGTGGGCCATATCTTGACAAGTTTGTCATTGTTTTCATCGATGACATACTTATTTACTCAAAGAATGATCAAGAGCACGAAGAAAATTTGAGAAAAGTGCTTGAAGTATTGAGGAAAGAAGAATTGTACGCTAAATTTTCAAAGTGTGCATTTTAGTTGGAAGAAGTTCAATTCCTCGGTCACATAGTGAACAAAGAAGGTATTAAGGTGGATCCGGCAAAGATAGAAACTGTTGAAAAGTGGGAAACTCCGAAAACTCCGAAACACATACGCCAGTTTTTAGGACTAGCTGGTTACTACAGAAGGTTCATCCAAGACTTTTCCAGAATAGCAAAACCCTTGACTGCATTAACGCATAAAGGGAAGAAATTTGAATGGAAGGATGAACAAGAGAAAGCTATTCAGTTATTGAAGAAAAAGCTAACTACGGCACCTATATTGTCATTGCCTGAAGGGAATGATGATTTTGTGATTTATTGTGACGCATCAAAGCAAGGTCTCGGTTGTGTATTAATGCAACGAACGAAGGTGATTGCTTATGCGTCTAGACAATTAAAGATTCACGAACAAAATTATATGACGCATGATTTGGAATTAGGCGCGGTTGTTTTTGCATTAAAGACTTGGAGGCACTATTTATATGGGGTCAAAAGTATTATATATACCGACCACAAAATTCTTCAACACATATTTAATCAGAAACAACTGAATATGAGGCAGCGTAGGTGGATTGAATTATTGAATGATTACGACTTTGAGATTCGTTACCACCCGGGGAAGGCAAATGTGGTAGCCGACGCCTTGAGCAGGAAGAACAGAAAACCCATTCGAGTAAAATCTATGAATATAATGATTCACACTAACCTTACTACTCAAATAAAGGAGGCGCAACAAGGAGTTTTAAAAGAGGGAAATTTAAAGGATGAAATACCCAAAGGATCGGAGAAGCATCTTAATATTCGGAAAGACGGAACCCGGTATAGGGCTGAAAGAATTTGGGTACCAAAATTTGGAGATATGAGAGAAATGGTACTTAGAGAAGCTCATAAAACCAGATACTCAATACATCCTGGAACGGGGAAGATGTACAAGGATCTTAAGAAACATTTTTGGTGGCCAGGTATGAAAGCCGATATTGCTAAATATGTAGGAGAATGTTTGACGTGTTCTAAGGTCAAAGCTGAACATCAGAAGCCATCAGGTCTACTACAACAACCTGAAATCCCGGAATAGAAATGGGAAAACATTACCATGGATTTCATTACTAAATTGCCAAGGACTGCAAGTGGTTATGATACTATTTGGGTAATAGTTGATCGTCTCACCAAGTCAGCACACTTCCTGCCAATAAGAGAAGATGACAAGATGGAGAAGTTAGCACGACTGTATTTGAAGAAAGTTGTCTCCAGACATGAATACCAATCTCTATTATCTCTGATAGGGATGGAAGATTTATTTCAAGATTCTGGCAGACATTACAGCAAGCATTGGGAACTCATCTAGACATGAGTACTGCCTATCATCCACAAACTGATGGGCAGCGTGAAAGGACGATACAAACGCTTGAAGACATGCTACGAGCTTGTGTTATTGATTTCAGAAACAGTTAGGATCGACATCTACCGTTAGCAGAATTTTCCTACAACAACAGCTACCATTCAAGCATTGAGATGGCGCCGTTTGAAGCACTTTATGGTAGAAACTGCAGGTCTCTGATTTGTTGGAGTGAAGTGGGGGATAGATAGATTACGGGTCCGGAGATAATACAAGAAACTACCGAGAAAATCATCCAAATTCAACAAAGATTGAAAACCGCCCAGAGTCGACAAAAGAGCTACGCGGACAGTAAAAGGAAAGATATAGAGTTTGAAATTGGAGAAATGGTCATGCTTAAGGTTTCACCTTGGAAAGGCGTTGTTCGATTTGGTAAACGGGGGAAACTAAATCCAAGGTACATTGGAACATTCAAGATTATAGATCGTGTCGGACCAGTAGCTTACCAACTGGAGCTACCTCAACAACTCGCGACTGTACATAACACTTTCCACGTCTCAAATTTGAAGAAATGTTTTGCAAAAGAAGATCTCACTATTCCGTTGGACGAAATCCAAATCAATGAAAAACTTCAATTCATTGAAGAACCCGTCGAAATAATGGATCGTGAGGTTAAGAGACTTAAACAAAACAAGATACAGATTGTTAAGGTTCGATGGAATGCTCGTAGAGGACCCGAGTTCACCTGGGAGCATGAAGATCAAATGAAGAAGAAATACCCGCATTTATTTCCAGAAGATACGTCAACACCTCCAACTGCTTAAAATTTCGGGACGAAATTTATTTAACGGGTAGGTACTGTAGTGACCCGAACTTTTCCATGTTTATATATATATATATATATATATATATATATATATATTAAATGAAATTGTTATTTACATGATTAAGTGTTTCCAACATGTTAAGCAATCAAACTTGTAAAGACTTGATTAATTGAAATAGGTTTCATATAGACAATTGACCACCCAAGTTGACCGGTGATTCACGAACGTTAAAACTTGTAAAAACTATACGATGACATATATATGGTTATATATATAGTAAACATGATTTTATTATAAGTATGTATCTCATTAGGTATTTTAACAATGAGTTATATACATAAAAATGAGACTATTAATTTAAGAAACTCGAAAACGATATATATAACGATTATCGTTATAACAACGTCTTACTAGGTACATATGAATCATATTAAGATATTGATACACTTGGTTAATTATGTTAAATGATAAGTAAATATATTATTAAGTGTATTAACAATGAAATACATATGTAAAAATAAGACTACTAACTTAATGATTTCGAAACGAGACATATATGTAACGATTATCGTTGTAACGACATTTAACTGTATATATATCATACTAAGATATATTATATATCATAATATCATGATAATATAACAATTTAACATCTCATTTGTTATAATAAACAATGGGTTAACAACATTCAACAAGATCGTTAACCTAAAGGTTTCAAAACAACATTTACATGTAACGACTAACGATGACTTAACGACTCAGTTAAAATGTATATACATGTAGTGTTTTAATATGTATTCATACACATTTGAAAGACTTCAAGACACTTATCAAAATACTTCTACTTAACAAAAATGCTTACAATTACATCCTCGTTCAGTTTCATCAACAATTCTACTCGTATGCACCCGTATTCGTACTCGTACAATACACAGCTTTTAGATGTATGTACTATTGGTATATACACTCCAATGATCAGCTCTTAGCAGCCCATGTGAGTCACCTAACACATGTAGGAACCATCATTTGGCAACTAGCATGAAATATCTCATAAAATTACAAAAATATGAGTAATCATTCATGACTTATTTACATGAAAACAAAATTACATATCCTTTATATCTAATCCATACACCAACGACCAAAAACACCTACAAACACTTTCATTCTTCAATTTTCTTCATCTAATTGATCTCTCTCAAGTTCTATCTTCAAGTTCTAAGTGTTCTTCATAAATTCCAAAAGTTCTAGTTTCATAAAATCAAGAATACTTCCAAGATTGCAAGTTTACTTCCAAGTTTTCTAAATCCATTCCAAGTAATCATCCAAGATCAAGAAACCTTTGTTACTTACAGTAGGTTATCTTTCTAATACAAGGTAATAATCATATTCAAACTTTAATTCAATTTCTATAACTATAACAATCTTATTTCGAGTGGAAATCTTACTTGAAATTGTTTTCGTGTCATGATTCTGCTTCAAGAACTTTCAAACCATCCAAGGATCCTTTGAAGCTAGATCCATTTTCTCATTTCCAATAGGTTTATCCAAGGAACTTGAGGTAGTAATGATATTCATAACATCATTCGATTCATACATAAAAAGCTGTCTTATTCAACGTTATAAACTTGTAATCACTAGAACATAGTTTAGTTAATTCTAAACTTGTTCGCAAATAAAGTTAATCCTTCTAAATAGACTTTTAAAATCAACTAAATACATATTCTATATCTATATGATATGCTAACTTAATGATTTAAAACCCGAAAACACGATAAACACCATAAAACTGGATATACGCCGTCGTAGTAAAACCGGGGGCTGTTTTGGTTGGGATAATTAAAAGCTAAGAAGAACTTTGATTTAAAAGCTATACTTCTGGATAAATGATTTTTCTTATGAAATGAAACTATATCCAAAAATCATGGTTAAACTCAAAGTGAAAGTATGTTTTTCAAAATGGTCATCAAGATATCGTTCTTTCGACGGAAATGACTACCTCTTTCAAAAATGACTTGTAACTTGTATTTCCGACTATAAACTTATAATTTTTCTATTTAGATTCATAAAGTTAAGTTCAATACAAAACCGTGGCCACTGGAATCACTCAAAACGGATTAGAAACGAAGAAATGGCGAGTAAAACAAGATTGATAAAAACTACTCATTTTACCTACGTGAAAGTTAGTAATAAATCTATTCCAACCATAACCTAATCAACTTATATTGTATATTATGTAATCTTGAGATACCATAGACACGTATACAATGTTTCGACCTATCATGTCGACCCATCTATATATATATTGCGGAACAACCATAGACACTCTATATGTGAATGTTGGAGTTAGCTATACAGGGTTGAGGTTGATTCCAAAATATATATATAGTTTGAGTTGTGATCAATACTGAGATACGTATACACTGGGTCGTGGATTGATTCAAGATAATATTTATCGATTTATTTCTGTACATCTAACTGTGGACAACTAGTTGTAGGTTACTAACGAGGACAGCTGACTTAATAAACTTAAAACATCAAAATGTATTAAAAGTATTGTAAATATATTTTGAACATACTTTGATATATATGTATATATTGTTATAGGTTCGTGAATCAACCAGTGGCCAAGTCTTACTTCCCGACGAAGTAAAAATCTGTGAAAGTGAGTTATAGTCTCACTTTTAAAATCTAATATTTTTGAGATGAGAATACATGCAGGTTTTATAAATGATTTACAAAATAGACACAAGTACATGAAACTACATTCTATGGTTGAATTATCGAAATCAAATATGCCCCTTTTTATTAAGTCTGGTAATCTAAGAATTAGGGAACAGATACCCTAATTGATGCGAATCCTAAAGATAGATCTATTGGGCCTAACAAACCACATCCAAAGTACCGGATGCTTTAGTACTTTGAAATTTATATCATATCCGAAGGGTGTCCCGGAATGATGGGATATTCTTATATATGCATCTTTTTAATGTCGGTTACCAGGTGTTCACCATATGAATGATTTTTATCTCTATGTATGGGATGTGTATTGAAATATGAAATCTTGTGGTCTATTGTTACGATTTGATATATATAGGTTAAACCTATAACTCACCAACATTTTTGTTGACGTTTAAAGCATGTTTATTCTCATGTGAATACTAAGAGCTTCCGCTGTTGAATACTAAAATAAGGACAAGATTTGGAGTCCATATTTGTATGATATTGTGTAAAAACTGCATTCAAGAAATTGATTTCGATGTAACATATTTGTATTGTAAACCATTATGTAATGGCCGTGTGTAAACAGGATATTTTAGATTATCATTATTTGATAATCTACGTAAAGCTTTTTAAACATTTATTTATAAAATAAAGGTTATGGTTTGTTTTAAAAATGAATGCAGTCTTTGAAAAAACGTCTCATATAGAGGTCAAAACCTCGCAACGAAATCAATTAATATGGAACGTTTTTAATCAATAAGAACGGGACATTTCAGTTATTACCATGCTAGGTACTACTGTAGTTATTATGCCTGATAAATGCTTGCTATATGTCTTACTGAAATGGAAAAACTTATCTTTCCATGTTCAGATGTCGGACATATCGCCTATGATCATGGACTTGAAAAGTGATTCAGACTCGTCCGCTACTTCATCGACTGTTGTTGCTGACTCACCTATTTCGTCACCACTACCCTCTGACGACTCTGGTGATTCGTCTTCTGGAGATAGTAGTCACTCACCTGACCTAATGGTCATCTCTGACAGTGATGAAGATCCCGAGGAGATCCCAGCTCCACCCAGCCCTAGTCTCCTGGGGCCACCATATCATTCCAATGGTACTGTGATCCCTGGGGTAAACGGGGGCAGTCCATTTCTTAACGAACGTGGACACTGAGTCAGATACACCGCTGACGGACGAGTTGTGCCGGTGCCACCTGGCAGACATCGAATTATGACCACCGGTCGGACCTATTCTCCCACACATGATGCACCTGCACCTCCTTCAGATGACTCAGATAGTTCATCATCCAACGAGACCAGCGAGGAGGACCCCGAGGAGGAATCTGAGGAGGACCCCTGGGAGGATTCTAAGGAGGACCCCGAGGAGGAGCCTGCACCGCCACCCTCTACCCCGCCGAAGAAGCGTTACCACTACGACGGTACCGGTATTCCCAGGGTAAATGGAGGCAAGCCGTTCGTGAACGCGCATGGACAGTTGGTTAGGATCATCGCCTGTAAGTGGGTTGTGTCGTTTCCTTCTGATCTATTTGTGCGTAAGGTCGCCCCTACTGCACCATCTACTTCTGGTACTACGCCTGCACCATATGCACCACCTGCCCACCAGCATCTCTCACCACCGAGGAGCTGATGAGGGAAGTGCGAGCCCTACATGCCCGGGTGACTGAGCTCGAGGACCAGGTGTCCCAGATGATGGACATCATTTATCCTCCATCCCCATAGGATTTATGTCTTAGATTTCATTATGTATTCTCATTAGTAGTTTCATGTTTTCATTCGGGTATTGTACGAAACTTATGAAGTTGTATTCAACCTTTCTTATTATGAATAGAACTTAATGTTGTTTGATTATTGTGCAATATTTTCCTTATGATTATTGCATGTTGATTTTATGATATCCGTACTAGTTTGCCATGCTTAGTTAACATGTATTGTGTTGGTTGAATAGTGGATTACTATATTGCTATAGCATATTTAACTATTGGATAACGGATTTAGACTTGAGTCAAAATTTTTGATTGGAAGATCAATGGCAAACGGAAGAGGTCCAAGAGAAATGCCCACCGCATCACAAATTGAGGAAATGGTGGCTGCTCGTATGACGAATGCCGGTACTGCATAGCCTCCACCGGCTAACCAAAACATTCAGAATGGGTGCACTTACAAAGAATTTCAAAGCTGCAATCCCCACAATTTCAGTGGAACGGAAGGGCCAATTGGGTTAACAATATGGTTTGAGAAGTTAGAATTGGTGTTTCGTGTTAGCAACTGCTCTGACGTGAACAGGACTAAGTACGCATCCTGCACGCTGTCGGATGGCACTCTAACATGGTAGAACACACTTGCCTAGGCTCAGGGACTTAACGAAGCTTATGCAACACCATGGGAAGAGTTCAAGAGAGCTATGATAGAGGAATACTGCCCCAGAACCAAAATTCAGAAGATGGAAGCGGAATTTTGGGAATTAAAGGTCGTAGGAACTGACCTTGATAGCTATAATTGGAGGTACTTGGAGTTAGCCTTGATGTGCCCCACAATGGTTACTCCAGAGTACAAACGGATGGAGCGGTATCTGTAGGGACTTCCCAAGGACATCCAAGGGAATGTCACTTCTTCAAAACCAGGAACTGTCCCGAAAGCTATGCACATGGCGCACACCTTTATGGATCAAGTTATCCGCCAAAAGCCAGAGAAGGTGCAATCAGAGTCTAGAGTAAGTGATGGGAAGCGCAAATGAGATGGAAACAAGGGTAAAGGTTTTGATCAGAATCCAGTCAAGAGGCATGAGCACTTTAGGGGAAACAATGAGGGGAGAAGCCCTAACCCTAACTACAAAGGTAGCCTACCTCAGTGCAAGAGATTCTATAAGCATCATACTGGGTACTGCAATGTGGTGTGTGAGAAGTGTAAGAGGACTGGACACATCGGCAAGGATTGTAAGATCAACACTTCAGCTGTGAAGGCGAAGCCCAATACGCCAAGGAAGTGCTTTGAATGCGGCCAGCAGGGTCACTTCAAGAATGAATGTCCTAACAAGAAGAAGGATGGCGGGCCTGCACGTGGAAGAGTCTTCAACTTGAACACCAGAGATGCCCGTGAGGATCCTGACTTGGTTACAGGTACATTCATTGTTAATAAACTATTAGCTTCTGTCTTGTTTGATACTGGCGCCGATAGGAGTTTTATGTGTAGACATTTTTGCTCTAAGTTAGATTGGTCATTAGTTCCTTTGGACGAGAATTATCTTGTTGAGGTAGCTAATGGAAAATTTGAGAAAGCTGATCAAATTTGTCGTGGAAGTATAATTAACTTAGCTGGTGTAGATTTTAAGATTGATTTGATACCCATTAAGTTGGGGAGCTTTGACGTAATAGTCCATATGGACTGGCTATCAAAGGTGAAGGCATAAGTTGTCTGTGGAGAGAAGATTATTCGTATACCTCGAGAGAATGGTGAGCCATTAATAGTTTACGGAGAGAGATGTAGCCTAATGTTGAACCTTATTAGTTGCATGAACGCACAAAAGGTCATGAAAAAGGGGCGCTTCGCTATCTTGGCACATATGAAGAAATTGGAAACTGAGGAGGAAAGCGTGAAGGATGTGCCGATTGTAAGCGAATTTCTTGAAGTTTTTCCAGAAGAATTACCGGGATTACCCCCGCCGCAATCAGTGGAGTTTCAGATCAATCTAGTTCCAAGAGCTGCACCTGTAGCTCGCGCACCTTATCGACTTGCACCTTCTGAACTACAAGAGTTGCAGAGTCAACTACAAGAATTGCTAGGCCGTGGATTTATTCAACCAAGTTCTTCGCCTTGGGGCGCTCCTATTTTGTTCGTGAAGAAGAAGGATGGATCTTTCTGTATGTGTATCGATTATCGAGAACTAAACAAGTTGACAATCAAGAACCGGTATCCCCTTCCCGGGATTGATGATCTATTCGATCAAATGCAAGGATCAAGCGTTTACTCCAAGATTGATTTGCGATCAGGTTATCACCAGTTGAGGGTGAAGGAGAGCGATGTTCCTAAGACTGTGTTTCGAACTCGTTATGGTCATTATGAGTTTCTCGTGATGCCATTCAATTTCTTGGCCACGTTGTTAGTAGCCAAAGTATCAAAGTCGATCCTGCAAAAATCCAAGCCATTAGCAAGTGGGAAACTCCCACTACTCATACTCATATTCGTAAATTATTAGGCCTTGCCGATTATTATCGTAGATTCATTGAAGGTTTCTCTTTGATTGCGCGTCATTTAACCGCGTTAACTCACAAAGGGAAGAAATTCGTTTGGGCGGCCGAACAAGAGTCAGCATTCTAAACTCTGAAGTAGAAGTTAACCACCACACCTATCTTATCCCTTCCCAAAGGCAGTGATGACTTCGTTGTATATTGCGATGCCTCGAAACATAGTTTTGGGTTTGTATTGATGCAACGGAAGAAAGTTATTGCTTACACCTCTCGACAATTGAAGATTCACGAACGAAACTACACGACGCACGATCTCGATCTTAGAGCCGTTGTATTTACACTCAAATTGTGGAGACACTATCTTTACAAAACCAAAAGCACCATCTTCACCGACCACAAAAGCCTCCAACACATTTTCGATCAAAAATAACTGAATATGAGACAACGATGGTGGATCGACACATTGAACGATTACGATTGTGAACTTCGTTACCATCCTGGCAAGACAAACATAGTATCCGATGCCTTGAGCTGAAAGGAAAGAATGGTACCTCTTCGTGTCCGAGCCTTAAACATCACCATCCACGCAAATCCCAATAGCCAAATCTGCGTAGCCCAAGATGAGGCTTTCAAGGATAAGAATATTTCTCAAGAACGCTTGAACATTCTCGTCTCTCGATTCGAGGTTAAGGAGACTAGACTTCAACATTTCATCGAAAGAATTTGGGTGCCAAGTTATGGGAATTTACGAAGTCTTATTCTAGACGAAGCCCATAAGTCAAGGTATTCAATTTATCCAGGAGCTGGTAAGATGTACCACGATCTCAAGGAGTGATATTGGTGGCCAAACCCCAAAAAGGATGTTGCTATTTTCATTGGAAAGTGTTTAACTTGTTCCAAGGTCAAAGCCAAGCATCAAAAGCCATCCAGGTTACTTCAGCAACCCGAAATCCCGCAATGGAAGTGGGAAAGAATAATGATGGACTTTATCATGAAACTACCAAAGACGGTAGGCGGTTATGATACCATCTGGGTTATTATTGACCATCTCACCAAATCCGCTCACTTCCTAGCCATGAAAGAAACCGATACAATGGACAAAACTGCGCAACTGTACATAAAGGAAATTGTATCTCGTCACAGCGTACCCTTATCGATTATTTCTGACCGAGATGCCCATTTTGCTTCTAGATTTTGGCATTCCTTGCAAGAAGCCTTGGGAACACGTCTAGAGATGAGCACCGCATATCACCCACAAACCGACTGACAAAGTGAACGCACGATTCAAACCTTAGAGGACATGTTACGAGCTTGTGTTATTGACTTCGGAAAAGCTTGGGAAAAGTATTTGCCTCTAGCCGAATTCTCTTACAACAATAGTTATCACTCGAGTATTAATGCTGCACCTTTCAAAGCTTTATATGTCCGTAAATGTCGTTCTCCTATTTGTTGGGTCGAAGTAAGTGACAAGCAAATCACCGGACCCGAACTCATCCATGAGACAACAAGAAGATTGTTCAAATTCAAACAAGGCTCAAGATGGCCCGTGATCGCCAAAAGAGCTATGCCAACATTAGACGTAAAGATCTAAAATACTAAGTGGGTGGCCGCGTAATGCTAAAAGTTTCACCTTGGAAAGGTGTAATCCGTTTCAGAAAGCGTGGAAAGCTAAATCCGCGATATATTGGTCCTTTTGAAATCTTGGAACGTATTGGACCTGTCGCTTATCGTATAGATCTTCCGACTCAATTGAGTTACGTTCATCCCACTTTTCATGTGTCAAACCTGAAGAAGAGTCTTGCTGAACCAGAACTTGTCATACCACTTAATGAGCTTACGATTGATGACAGACTCCACTTTGTGGAAGAACATGTTGAGATCATGGACCGTGAGGTGAAGACTTTGAAACACAACAAGATTCCAATCGTCCGAGTCCGTTGGAATGCTAAACGAAGACCCGAGTGCACTTGGGAATGAGAGGATCTGATGATGCAGAAATATCATCACCTCTTCCCGACTCTACCGTCTACCCCAGCTTAAAATTTTGGGACGAAATTTTCTTTAACAGGTGGGTAATGTAACGACCCGACTTTTTCGACTTATAATTATATTTATTACTTTCACGAAACTGCGTATTTGTGCGTACTTAGCTATATTATATTCTGGGACATTTATTCATGTTGATTACTTTTGTTAATATCTTAAAACATGTTATTAAGTGCGTAATCACTTAACTTGATCCTTGAATGCTTTTACGACTGTTAGTGTCACTTTTCATTTAAAATGAGCTATGTACTTTGTACACGTTAAACTTTTGTCATAATTGGAATATTATGACTGCGTAATACTAATTGTTATTTTCTAATGACAATTACTTGGCTTATTGGTTGCTTAATTACGCTTAGTCTTTTACTAATACACACTAGTTAGTCTTAATGGATTTTTTACCTTAATGGACTTAGGCCCAACCTAATCTAACTAATGGACTTTTAAGTTAGCCAAATTTTAATGGATTTATGACCCATTAAGATATAAAACAAAAACCCATTAAGATAAGCCAACATATAAGCACACTTTTGTACCATTCCTACACTTTGTTGCATGGGATCCCAACATACAAGCACCACCTTTGTACTACCACCATGCAAAAGCAAAATGGTCTCCCCCTTATCTCCCCCCCCCAAACCGTCGGCCACCACTACCCCCACCACCACTATAAATTCAAGCTTGATTCTTCATTTCACACTTCATTTCATTCTCATTTCACACACACTTTCTCTCTAATTCTCTTTCTAGTCTTTCTCATACTAAAAGCTTAAGAAATTGTAAGTTCTTGAATTTCTTCTTCTTCTCTTTTTCTTCTTAATCACGACATCATCATCATCATCATCATCATCATCATGAGATCAAGCTTTTTAGATTTTTGATCTTGTTATATCTTGTAGATTCAAACTTTGATTTGAATCCTTCAAGAACATAAAAGATTCAAGATTTTTAGCTTTGAATCTTCATTACTTTGTTGAATCTAACTTTTAAAGCTTAAGATCACTTTATGTTGTTAAAAGATCAAAACTTGTGCTTATGATCTTCATGAAACTTGAAGATCTTACTTTTTGCTTTAAAGATCTTCATGAACATTAAAGATGACATTAAAGATCCAAGCTTTCTAGCTTAGGGTTTCGTTATTTTTTTTAGATCTAAGCTTTTTAGCTTATGATCTCATTACTTTTACCAGATCTTAGTTTTCTAGCTTATGGTCTCATTAATCTTGTAAAAATCCAAGCTTTCTAGCTTAGGGTTTCTTAACACTTGAGATCTAAGTTATTATTGTAGATCTCACTTACTTGGAACCTTTCTATGATTTTTATGGCGATAAAAAAATCAAGTCTTCACCATCTCATATGATGAAGACGCATAAACTTGTATCAAAAGGACAAAAGTTGAAGCTTTATTGTGTTTATACAATAAAGAGACAACTTTGATGTTCAAAACTTATAGAAAGTTAGATTTTACTTTTAGTTGTGTGTTGATGGTTAAAACTTGGTCATAATGATGCTAAAACATCAAAGAGTTTTACACTTGAGGCTTATACGCATCAAGGATGAGAACCGTGATAAGCATCAAGCACCAAGAAACCCACCGGAGCATTTGTTTCTGTTTTTAGGGTCTAATCATACTCCTAGGGCTTCTGGAAAGTTTATTTCCAGATAGTTCGGTTTGAGTAGATGACTTTTCTTTTAAGACTCGCCTAAATCCGATATACGGTTTATGATTTATAGCCTTCCGAAAATCACTACGCCTTCGTAACGATGTGCTGAAATTTCTGGCCTACTCGCGCTTGAACCGTCGCCACGGTCAAACGACATCGAGTTAGGATATGAAAATTGGATAGCGGTAAGAGGAATCACAAACGGAGCCTTTCCAACTGGCTGCGCGTCATTTCAGTTTGTATAAAGTTCGTAGCGGCTGTCCGAAATCAGCCCTTTGTTTTGATCTCTATTCTTGTTGAAAACCTTACTTTATTTTTTTACGTATGATGATGATAACGATGATAATGATGATGCTTAAGACTTAACTTACGTACTTTTAAACCTTTTGGGACGATTTACTGACTTAGCAACCATTGACTTAGGTTGAGGACCTTTCGGACCGACTTACTACTTGCTTACATTTTCGTATCGATTTTACCGCACATTCACTGTGAGTTATAGCTCCCTTTTTACTTCACTTATTTTTGGGACTGAGAATACATGTGCTTTTTATGTGTTACTTACTAGACACGAGTACTTTAACTTTATATATGTGTGGGTGATATAACGGCACAAATTTTTCCCTTAGCTCGGTAACGTTTAACTATTGGTTTATGAACCGGTAGACGCGAATCTTAGATATAGATCCATAGGGTTTGACATCCCACTCGGGCTAGTCGCGCTAGCATTTAACGGGTGTTTCATACTTCGTCTGTTTTAATGCACTCGCCAAGTGTACTTTTATGGGGTGATATATTATTTTACGTTAAGTTAGTTACCAAGTGCCCACGGTTAAGCATATACTTTTTCGTACTATTTTGAATACGAAATCTCGTGGTCTACATTACATTATTGTTTACAATAAAACTATAGCTCACCAACATTCGTGTTGACGTTTTTAAGCATGTTATTTCTCAGGTGCTTAGATTAAATTGCTTTCGCTGTTATAGACTCATTGTGTTAGATTTCTGCTGCATTGTTAGAGATGTCTCAAGCTTGGACTTTTATTTTTGCATTCACTACTTATGTTATTTTCGAACCATGGTTTTGTAATGACCTTAGTGTCATGTACATTTGTGAATGCTTTCTATTCGTAGAAGCATGTTGCCTTTTTAAAACATTTGACGTTGGTAAAAACTTACCTTTTCATGAATGCAAAACTTGTTTTAAAACAACATATAGTATTATACAATGTAAGGGACCTGTTGTTGATGATCCGTACATGATGGTTTTGGACGGGTCGTCACAAACGTCCTCTAATTCATTAACTACGGGAATAGATTAAATGGAAGGTGGCTCGTCTCGAGTATCAAATACATGGGCTAGATAAGCCATACCTCCAATAGACACAAGTCGACGCACCCGAGCATAAGTACAAATAGGCACTGGACGTCTTCAAGCTTCACCATACATGATCAGCTATCCCCACTTGGGGTTCCCACTCTTACAAATTTCTCATGACAAGCAAGATTAGCTATATTATGATGAGCCAATCCATACCCACAACAACATCAAATTCACCCAAGGTAATAGGAACCATATTAATACCAAACTTCTCGGTGCCGAAATCAATAACACAATTTTTATACACCTCATTAGCCACCAAGAACCTACCATCGGCAATCTCGACTTTTAAAGGAGAGTCTAGATCACATTAAGGACAATCTAGAGTAGCCGCATATGTTAAAGAAACATAGGACATATCGTCACCACTATCAAATAACACCTTAGCGGGTTTAAAATTAAAAAAGAAAGTACCTGAAACCACATCGTTGGACTTCTTAGCATCATCGGTAGTCATCAAGAAATTTCGGCACCTCGCGGACCCCACTGCCTTTTCTAACTGCTTGGTGTTGTCATAGCTTTTATCACCCATCATCAACTCGGGACACTAGGACTTCTGGTGACCCTCTTTGTGGCAATTGAAACAAGTGAACTTACTCTTAGAGGACAGGTTTGGGCAATCCCGGGACATGTGACCTTTTTGCCCGCAAGTATAGGAATTAGGGACATAACCCTCGGAACCTCCCTTCTTCACACTACCCACACTTTCGGCCCCACTCGTAGCCTTCTTAGAAGGGGCACTATTTGCCTCAAACTTCCTCTTACTTGTGGTAACATCGTTAACTTTTGGGTCATCGGGTTCAAAGCCTTTCGCCACATCAAATAACTCGGCAAAAGTCTTAACATGACTAAGGCTAATCTTTGCCCGAAAATCATCATTGAAGACCTTATGGAAATCCTCCATCAACATGCAGTCGTTCCCTTGATATTCGGGGCAAAATCGTACCTTAGCAAGAAAAGTGGCCTTAAGAGTGTTTAGGTCCATAGACCCTTGACGTAAATTTCGTAACTCCTTCCGAATTCGGGTGAGATCGGCTTGAGTGCGATACTCCTTGAAGAAGTCCACCTTGAACTCATCCCAAGACAACTTAACAAATGGCTGTTCACCCATCATAAGGATCTTATCATCCAACCACGTCTTTGCCGCACCCCTCATTAGGCTCGTAGCAAGCCTTGTATTTTTATTGGGTGGGTATTCACACATCCGGAAACAACCTTCCACATCCAAAATCTACCTAGTGCTTTTTAGAGGGTCGGGACTCCCTTCGAATAACGGCGGCTTAGTGAACTTAAAGTCCTTGTAACTAAACCCACTATTGCCGGGAACCCCAAGATTGAGCTGTCCCTCTTCAACACCTTCTTCACCTTGAGGCTTTGGAAACCACTTATCAAACTCTTCCCTTACTACCACACTCACTTGATCTCTAATGAGATTGGCTATTTGTTCCTCAATAGTCTCTTGAAGAACCTTTTTGACCTTTCCGGTAAACACCGAGGAATAACTCTCAAGCGCGGCCTCAATCTTGGCCGTAAGATCATCATCGTTAGTTACACCTTCATGAATTGGACCCTCATGATCCTTCCCGCTTCGTGTCCTCATTCTATAATTTTAAAATAGGTTAGATCACAACAAAAGACACGCCAAAACACTTAACAACCCCATCTTGCTTGACGCTCATCGTACTTCATTCATTTGACATGACATGCAACCGTACTAATGGTGGTCAATCATTAATACACTTGCGCATCATATCAAACTCCTTGATACAACGACCATCTCACTTGATTTTAACCGAATGCACATACACAAACAACCACAAGCACTAAATTGCCTACAACAATCTCGTGGTCCCGTAACCCAACAAGTCATGCATAAAACGTCCATTCAACCTAAGTCTAGGCTCCCATCCTAAGGAAACCTAGATCACTTAGGTCATGCTCTGATACCACTTGAAATGATCCCAAACCGATTTAACAATTAACTTGTAAAAATATGACACACCTTTTCTTTTATTTTTTTATTTTTTGAACATTGATATTAACCACAACAACACAAGATTGGGTACATTACTTGCTCAAATGTTAACATAAGTTTCAAAATACAAAAAGTTATGAGTTTACATCATCGGGAACTTAAGTCCCATAAGTTTAACTAATTGTTTAACCAAAACGACCCAATAGTGAGCATGACCGCTGGGACCGTTACCAAAAAGTGCCTTCTAAATATCCACCGCATGCAAGCTAGGCCAATCCCTTACCCTTGTCCTTCGATGTGCCACAATCTATAAAATGTTAAACAATGAAGGAGTAAGCTACAATGCTTAGTGAGTGCAATACTTATATGCATACATACATAAACCACTTAATTGCGCAACTTAAACATAACCGCATACAAGATAGTATCACTAACGCATATAACACAACCGAGTACAAGCGAGCCATTAAGACTTCACTCACCACTTTCCCCAAACGCAATGTGGCCGACAAAGAGCGAGTCATTCATTAGAGACATCACTCACCATTACGCACCAAGTGGCCAACAAAGAGTAAATCCCTTACAACCGGATAGTAATCTCCACTAAAACCGCAAGCAAACAATTTATATACAAACGCATATAAATACTATACCCACCTCAAACAATTAGATGAGTCACAATCTCTCTAGGACTTCAATCTTGATCCAAGAGCAAGTCACCTAACATAAATCATAACATCAAGATATAAACACTAGTAGCTTGACCCAAAATCCTCAAGTGCTAATTTGACCCATATTGCACCCATACCACCAACTAGGTCAAACAAGACCCAAATATCCCAAATCAATAATAGCTAATGATTTAGTCCCAAACTTACCAAACACAACTTATGAAAGGACCCGTTCATATACATTATAAACGATTCAGAATAGCTGATTACATCGCGAGGTATTTGACCTCTATATGATACGTTTTACAAATATTGCATTATTTTTTAAAAGACAAAATTTCTTTACATCAAAAATTGACGGCATGCATACCATTTCATATTACATTCAACTATAATTGACTTATATTAATCTTGATGAACTCAACGACTCGAATGCAACGTCTTTCAAAGTATGTCATGAATGACTCCAGGTAATATCCTTAAAATGAGCTAATGCACAGTGGAAGATTTCTTTAATACCTGAGAATAAACATGCTTTAAAGTGTCAACGAAAAGGTTGGTGAGTTCATTAGTTTATCATAATCAATCATTTCTGTAATAGTAATAGACCACAAGATTTCAGTTTCCATAAATATCCGTACACTCGCAAATGTTTAAAAGTATTCTATAAGTTGTAGGCACCCGGTAACAAGCCTTAACATTCATGTTTTACCCTCTGAAGTACACCAGATCAGGTGTGTTTAAAATAAACTCGAAGTACTAAAGCATCCCATAGTCAGGATGGGGTTAGTCAGGCCCAATAAATCTATCTTTAGGATTCGCGCCTACCGTACATAGACAAGTAGTTTAATGTTACCAAGCTAAGGGTATATTTCTGGTTTAAACCCACATAGAATTAGTTTTAGTACTTGTGCCTACTTCGTAAAACATTTATAAAATAGCGCATGTATTCTCAGCCCAAAAATATATATTGCAAAAGCAATTAAAAAGGGAGCAAATGAAACTCACAATACTGTATTTCGTAGCAATTATGTATATGACGGCACTGAACAAGTGCAGGGTTTGTCTCGAATTCACGAACGTATCAATATTGTGATTCAATATTGCAGGAAAGTACGTAGATGCAACGAAAATGATAAACGTTAGGTTGATCTCACGAGTAATACCCTCGATCAATACCCATAACCTTCATAGCTATAACCTATAATTTCCTTAGCTCTATCCCGTTTGAAAACTTATTTTAAAATCGTCTGAGTATAACTCCGTCGTAGTATTTTATGTATACTAATAATATCTTGAAATAATACAAAGAAAATATATATATGTAATTCGATTGAGAGAGTTTAGAGAAATATATTTTCAAGTTTCTATGAAATAATAAAACCTATTCAATTCTATTTATAATAGATTTTTGAATTATTAAAGTAAATTATTAAAGTATGAATTATTAAAGTGAATTATTAAAGTGAATTATTAAAGTATGAATTATTAAAGTGAATTATTAAAGTGAATTATTAAAGTATGAATTATTAAAGTAAATTATTAAAGTATGAATTATTAAAGTGAATTATTAAAGTATGAATTATTAAAGTGAATTATTAAAGTATGAATTATTAAAGTTAAAGTAAAGTAAAAGTAAAGTAAAGGTAAAGTTAAAGTACAGTAAAAGTATAAAACTATATACGTATAATACGCGTATAAATATATAATATTAATTTAAATCGTTATATATATTTAATAAAATAAAATATAAATATCCTTATCTTTATCATACTTGTTAAGTAATGGGTTGTCAAAAGTGGTTCTAGATATTTATAAAAGATATATACGTTTTAATAATAAAGTTCTTTTTAAACTGAAAACGTTTTTTGTACTTTTGAAACTAAATCAAATAAATATGATAATTTTGTTTTCCAAAACTAAATATATTTAAGAATCATTTTGTTAAAAGGTTAAAATAATGGAAATTGTTATATCATAAAACATTTTAGAAAAGTAGAATTATATATATTCATAATAGGTTTCAAGTTTTTAAATTACAGTCTATTGGTAAAGCATGGGATAAAGTCCAAAGGATAAATAAACGTATGAAATCATCTTAATGAAAAATGTCAAGTTACTTAACTTGTCGATATCCAACATCTAAGTTATTTACACTCCACTTTCTTATTTTCATATTAAATAAAATGAAAGTTAACATAGTTATCTTATCAAGGTCACGAGGAAAATATTATAAAACATGCCTTGGAAATTAAACAGGAATTTCCACTAACTCTTGTCTAGTTCCCGTTAATTGACACATTTATTCTTATTTATAAATTACTTTACCATTTTCTGAATGTTGTCAAAAAAAATAGATTTCTTAAATCACAATGGACCTCATAACATAGGCCCGTAATCATATCACAATGTATCTGATAATTCAATCATTTGATATTATCTTTTAATTCTGTCGATAAATATATCGAAACAAATACGTTCATGTAAAGTATCATATATCTAATACTTTGTTAATGTTTTCAATTAATATTATATATTATATATACATATCTATATACTCATAATTGTTTGTGAATTGTCGAACACGGTCAAAGGGTAATTGATTACATGAATGTAGTTCCAAACTTTTTGAGATTCAACATTACAAATTCTGCTTATCGTGTCGGAAACATATAAAGGTTAAGTTTAAATTTGGTCGGAAATTTTCGGGTCGTCACAGTACCTAACCGTTAAAGAAATTTCGTCCCGAAATTTGATCGAGGTCGTCATGGCTAACAATAAGAATGTTATTATGACGAATATAAGTTGATTCATAGGGTTTTATCATGATTGAGAAATATGGATAAAATAATTTGATTACTCGAAACGTATGAGTGAAGCTATCGTAAAAGAGTGAAATGAGAAAATAGGGATTCATCTTATCTTTTGACGTCATCACGGTTGATCTCCGGATTAAAATAAATCTTTGTAATCTATATAGGATTTGATTCTTCGGTGATTAAGGAAATTATGATCCTCTTCGATTTAATGCGATGATTCATCTCAATTTTTCTATCGGATATTTCACTATAAATCCACCTCCTTTGTTTCCTTTTAATTCACACCTTCTATTCTTTCTCCCTCAATTCTTACTTTAAAATTATTCGTCAATATGCTTCATCCAGTGCTGATTCTCGATATACTCCTCACTTTCATATCTGTCGTTCTTCTTTTTCATCTACCTCCAGAAGAATCTATTTACTTCTACTAAACTCTTGGTTTTATAGTGTTTTTAGTTCTCCCGTGTCTTTATATTGCTATATGCATCGATGTATACGGTTTATAGTTTCTGGGTTGTTGTTGGGTTTTATATCTTCCCTTATATTTCGATGTCCCTGCTTCTGTCTTCTATAATCATTGTCATCCCCAATTAATGCTCTCTTTTATTTGCTGCGATTTATACCCCAATTTCTATTTCGGAGTTTTGTCCTTTCGTTTCTTCTTCTTGCGATTAAGCACCGCTTGTAATGGTCCAGAATTCGCATATATGAATTTCGGAATGAACATTGTTAATGTTCTAAGAAGGAAATTGTAATGGCACGATCTTGACTTGTCAAATTACTAGAATACCCCGAAAAAGGCCGAATCATCAAGAAATATTTTCTTGATATTTTAGAGGTTAAAGAGAATACAAGAGTCGTGTAACATAGCACATGATGACGTTATGATCTGTGAATCATCACGTTCGATTTAGAAACTCAGCATGACTTACTGTAATATAATCACGTTGATCAAGTGTCATTATATTATACTAGTTCATGCTTCAGTTCCCAACACTACTTCAAAAATATTCCTATTTTAAATTCGAAAGTTTCAGAATTTAGAAACTAAAATAGTTTCTTTTATGATGTAACACAGACAGCACGAAGAGGTAAATGATTTTAGATAAGAATAATTATGGAAATATCTTCAGAAATATGGAGGATATTTATAATGAAAGATACGATGATATCTTAAAATTTCTAATATCAGAGGATGATGAAGAATATTGTCCGTAAGGGTTTAGAGTCAGGAGCAAGGTATTCGATAATGACTTCAGCAGACACGGAATCATTTGGATTCTTTGAAGGTAGATTTCGTCCTTGTGATTTATCCACAGCCTTCTTCATGGTTTGCTCAATCCGTATTTTTCAGTACCAAATCTTCTCTTTTCTAAGCTTTGCCAACACACTACTCTTTATCATCAAACTTTTTACTGTTAAAGTCGTTTATAGTTTTTGCTGCTTCATCAGTATTTCGAGAACTAGTTCGCAGTTTAGGATTTTTTTTCAGAAACTTCACATTCAAAGTATATAAGTCCAGAAGATAGACACATATAATTGTTGGCATAGACATGCTGCGAGATTTCAAAATACTGATTGCTAATTTCCGATAATTCGTATGGCAATTCTCGTTACAAGATGCAGATGAGTAAATGATGGGGTTTTGATAAATACAAAGATTTTTCGGAAAGTCAAAGATCAATGAAGTTGTTAATAAGTTTACTGCTAATGTGGCGAGATATGAAAGGTTCCCCGGTAATAATGATGAAGGGGTAATCATTATAATAAGGCTTATTCGAATGAACAATTGAAGTTGGTTTGCTGGAGCTGTGACAAATTCGTCTATTTTTAGAAGTGATTGAAAAGTTATTTTAGTTAGTAAATGCCAAAAGGTCTGACATGGATACATGTTAAATTATGACTTTGGTTTCAAGAGTTTTTCAGGTACGTAACTGTGGATAACATGTGGTTGGATCATCATCTCGATTGTTCATTATTTGAAGTGTCTTCAGGTATTTCGAAGGGCTTGAACACAGATTATAATCGTTAATATACATACGATGTTCTAACACAGTTTTGAAGTTAAAGTATAGCTTTGAAAGATGTAAGAATCTAAGAGTGATGATACCGGTTATAACTTGAATTGAATTCGGCGATTTCAAAATCAGAATATGTAATTAGATTTTTGAATGAGTATGGTTGTTTTGATTTCTATAAAAAAATGTATATTGTTGTGAAAGTAGGGAGTATAATGGATGATTTGTTGAATCAGATTCGAAGAATGTAACATATTAATTGTGAATTTATATATCTCTCGGGTATTACCTACCCGTTAAAAAAAATGTCACAATTAATATTTTGTACAAAAGAATTTTATTACAGTCTTTATAGAAATATATGTGTATATTTCTTCAGATGTAATATAAATTTAATGAGTTAATATTAAATTAAACTCACTTGATTTATGGTTAACGTTAAGATAGATAATTTCTAAACTTTAGAAATTACATAATCGTCGTAGAATGTTTTTCCAATGAAGTTATGAATCAATACTTCATCGTTGTGGTATTCCTTAGTATCTATAGGGCGTATGACGTCGATGCTCATGGGACAGATTGTGAAGTTAAGGTTTGCGATGCGGTTGTTGTTGGAGGTGGTAATGGTACTGTTGATGTTGTTGATGGTGGTACTGGTTATGTTGCTGGTGCTGCTGCTGGTGTTTGTAACCTTTGCACCATATTCTCCAAAGCCACTACCCGAGCGCGAAGCTCGTTGACTTCTTCTATTACACCGGGGTGATTGTCTGTTCGGACGAGCGGATAAATAAGATCTAGAATTTGGTGTAGTATATAATCATGACGAGATACTCTGGAAATGAGAGAGAAAATGGTGTCTCGGACAGGTTCGCCGGTAAGTGCTTCAGGTTCATTGCCAAGAGGGCAATGTGGTGGATGGAAAGGATCGCCTTCTTCTTGTCTCCAATGATTAAGGAGGCTACGAACCCATCCCCAATTCATTCAGAATAGATGATGGCTGATTGGTTGATCCATTCCAGTCACACTGCTTTCGGAGCTTGAGTGGGATTCCATTTCGGAATCCGAGGAACTTGAACTGATGACGAATTCCATTTCGTACAATTTGATAAAGGATTTTTCGATACGAAATGATTTTTCGGCTATCGGGTGGTATTCTAACTACATAGAATATCTATATATATAGATCAAAAGATTTCATAGATTACGGAGGAATTTAAGAAATATGTCAGGCAAAGTTTACGGTAATAGATACGATATGATTTAGCAGATACGCTAAGATATGAATTTTGTCTATACACTATTCATGCAATCAATGCAGCAAGACGTGTCTAGACTAAGAATGATAAGCAGGTAATTTCCTAAGGATGGTAAGTAGATGATTTTCGACTAAAAATGATAAACAAAACTTTTGACATGCAGACACGGTCGAAGTCCAGACTCACTAATGCATCTTAACAACTATCAGTTAGACATACTAATGCAAGACCTGGTTCGCTAAGACCACTGCTCTGATACCAACGGAAAGGACCCGTTCATATATATTATAAACGATTCACAATAGTTGATTAAATCGCGAGGTATTTGACCTCTATATGATACGTTTTACAAACATTGCATTCGTTTTTAAAAGACAAACTTTCTGTACATCAAAAATTGACGGCATGCATACCATTTCATATTACATCCAGGTAACGTCTTTCAAAGTATGTCATGAATGACTCCAGGTAATATCCTTAAAATGAGCTAATGCACAGCGGAAGATTTCTTTAATACCTGAGAATAAACATGCTTTAAAGTGTCAACCAAAAGGTTGGTGAGTTCATTAGTTTATCATAATCAATCATTTTCGTAATAGTAATAGACCACAAGATTCCAGTTTCAATAAATATCCGTACACTCGCAAATGTTTAAAAGTATTCTATAAGTTGTAGGCACCCGGTAACTAGCCTTAACATTCATGTTTTACCCTCTAAAGTACACCAGATCAGGTGTGTTTAAAATAACCTCGAAGTACTAAAGCATCCCATAGTCAGGATGGGGTTTGTCAGGCCCAATAGATCTATCTTTAGGATTCGCGCCTACCGTACATAGACAAGTAGTTTAATGTTACCAAGCTAAGGGTATATTTCTGGTTTAAACCCACATAGAATTAGTTTTAGTACTTGTGCCTACTTCGTAAAACATTTATAAAACAACGCATGTATTCTCAGCCCAAAAATATATATTGCAAAAGCAATTAAAAAGGGAGCAAATGAAACTCACAATACTGTATTTCGTAGCAATTATGTATATGACGGCACTGAACAAGTACAGGGTTTGTCTCGAATTCACGAACGTATCAATATTGTGATTCAATATTGCAGGAAAGTACGTAGATGCAACGAAAATGATAAACGTTAGGTTGATCTCACGAGCAATACCCTCGATCAATACCCATAACCTTCATAGCTATAACCTATAATTTCCTTAGCTCTATCCCGTTTGAAAACTTATTTTGAAATAGTCTGAGTATAACTCCGTCATAGTATTTTATGTATACTAATAATATCTTGAAATAATACAAAGAAAATATATATATGTAATTCGATTGAGAGAGTTTAGAAAAATATATTTTCAAGTTTCTATGAAATAATGAAACCTATTCAATTCTATTTATAATAGATTTTTGAATTATTAAAGTAAATTATTAAAGTATGAATTATTGAAGTGAATTATTAAAGTGAATTATTAAAGTATGAATTATTAAAGTGAATTATTAAAGTGAATTATTAAAGTATGAATTATTAAAGTGAATTATTAAAGTGAATTATTAAAGTATGAATTATTAAAGTGAATTATTAAAGTATGAATTATTAAAGTGAATTATTAAAGTATGAATTATTAAAGTGAATTATTAAAGTATGAATTATTAAAGTGAATTATTAAAGTATGAATTATTAAAGGTAAAGTAAAGTAAAAGTACAGTAAAAGTATAAAACTATATACGTATAATACGCGTATAAATATATATAATATTAATTTAAATCGTTATATATATTTAATAAAATAAAATATAAATATCGTTATCTTTATCATACTGGTTAAGTAATGAGTTGTCAAAAGTGGTTGTAGATATTTATAAAAGATATATACGTTTTAATAATAAAGTTCTTTTTAAACTGAAAATGTTTTTTGTACTTTTGAAACTAAATCAAATAAATATGATAATTTTGTTTTCCAAAACTAAATATATTTAAGAATCATTTTGTTAAAAGGTTAAAATAATGGAAATCCTTATATCATAAAACATTTTAGAAAAGTAGAATTATATATATTCATAATAGGTTTCAAGTTTTTAAATTACAGTCTATTGGTGAAGCATGAGATAAAGTCCAAAGGTTAAATAAACGTATGAAATCATCTTAATGAAAAATGTCGAGTTACTTAACTTGTCGATATCCAACATCTAAGTTATTTACACTCCACGTTCTTATTTTCATATTAAATAAAATGAAAGTTAACATAGTTATCTTATCAAGGTCACGAGGAAAATATTATAAAACACGCCTTGGAAATTAAACAGGAATTTCCACTAACCCTTGTCTAGTTCCCGTTAATTGACACATTTGTTCTTATTTATAAATCACTTTACCATTTTCCGAATGTTGTCAAAAAAAATAGATTTCTTAAATCACAGTGGACCTCATAACATAGGCCCGTAATCATATCATAATGTATCTGATAATTCAATCATTTGATATTATCTCTTAATTCTGTCGATAAATATATCGAAATAAATACGTTCATGTAAAGTATCATATATCTAATACTTTGTTAATGTTTTCAGTTAATATTATATATTATATATACATATCTATATACTCATAATTGTTTGTGAATTGTCGAACACGGTCAAAGGGTAATTGATTACATGAATGTAGTTCCAAACTTTTTGAGATTCAACATTACAAATTCTGCTTATCGTGTCGAAAACATATAAATGTTAAGTTTAAATTTGGTCGGAAATTTCCGGGTCGTCACAACTTATGGTCAAGTGCTAGGAGCACTTCATGACCCAATTCAACCAAATGACTCATTTTGACCGAAATTGAGTTTACACCCAAAATCAACTTCCAAAGACACCCATTTGGGTTCTATTCATCAATCTAATCACTAATACTAGTGATTATGCCCAAATTGCAAGTCTATACATGACCAAAACGGTTTCCAATCCAAAACTCACCAACAAGGGTCAACAATACCTATAACTAGCTTCAAACACCCATTTATGAGCTTGATGGGTTTTTGATATGACAGAAACAGACGGTTTTATTTCTGCGGTGTCATTAGTCCGCAGGACGTCAGAATCAGCTATCGAGAGAGGAAGCAATAGTTTTAAATTTATATATAGCGGGGCCTAAATCGTACTACTCCTTATTATGGTGACTAATGGAAGTATGGCCAAGTCAGTTTTGACTTCCATCAACACGTTCGGTTGTCCTAACGGTCCAATCCTTTATGTGTTTAAATAAACAGTTCCTTAATTAACTAAGAATCCCTCAAGCGGGGTGCAATACTTGAGACCGCGTTATGGTGAAGTGTACTAATTAGTACTGACCGGGTTCCATGTCCTTACTTAGCAGGGGTATAGCTTACAACAACCGGTGTGCTTCAGCGTATACGTACAAAATTTATATGCTTGATGACTACACTAGCATGGTCTAGCACCGACAATGTACTATGGGTCTACTTAGATGTTTCACTACGAAAGAATCCTCGGTCGGAATCCAAGGATCAGTAGACTTACTACAACCGGTGTGCCTCAGTCAAACTTACGTTGTATCCGATAGACTTCTCTTACCAAGGGGTGACACAGATAGTGTACTCGGAGACTTCCCAATAACAGAGCCGATAACTACATTCTATTAGTTAGAAAAGCGATTGAGTTTAAAGTATAATCGGAAAGCATCTTGACAACATACATAAACCATAATATTATTTCGGCATTATAATTGACTACATCATAACATACACTAAAGATAACTACTCGCTAATCATGGAAACCATATCACAAAGCATAATAATGAAAGACATTATATAAAGACAAAGGATAGAAGTACCAGTAGATTAAACGAATTCCGAATACAAAAGTGACAACTTCAAACGTCATACTGCTCTTAATACAATCTAAGGCGTTCTTCTCCGGGTACTAGGTTTCCCACACGGAGTCGAAGACCTTGAAAGTATGACTAATATTGTAGAAATAGAGAGAGAGAGAGAGAAGTGAATTGAACTGTGTGTAAAAGTGGATGACAAAAGCTCCTTAAATAGACTTGAAATTTGCCTGCATATGGCTGGCAGGCGGTATGGCCAATCAAGCCGTTTTGTGTGCCCGTTTGCCAAGGACGTATGGCAGGCCGTATGGCAGGACGTATGGCATGCCCTGGCTTGCTGTTTTCACTGGATCGTAACTTAATTTCCTTGATCGTAACTTGGTTTCTCGTCTTTCACTGTTTTCGCTGTAGAATCTTTGTTTCAGCCGATTCTCTTGATTCTTTTTGCATTGGCTTCGTAATCACTTGATTTTAAATTTCTTCTGATAAAGCGAGTATTTTGGCGACAAAGCTTGGAACTTTATTGTTTTTGGGCCTCAATACCGGGGTGAAAACGTGACTTTTTAGCCGATATCAAATATCTCATACTTAGACTTTGCTTGTCCTCAAGCAAACTTCTCATTTTCACTTTAAGAAATCTTTTCTGAGTTTCCTTTCTATTAGCCTAAGAGGTTTACTTTTTATTATAAGAGCGAAAACATAAGGTGAGTCATCTATGTTCGGGTTGAAACTATCTCCGTAAGCATGCGAGGAGGTTACATGACTTAAGCTAGCTTTTCACGGGTCACTCAAATCATACAAGTGTTTTAAGGTTCCCTATAGATCTAAGAAATGAATTCACTCATAGCCAGTCATGTTGCACCCATCGTCATAGACTTGATAAGACTCAAATCCTTGTAACTAATGTGAAAACGATAATAACCATAGCTTCTAGGTCATTTGTCAATTTGGAAGGATGAAAAGGAATTTTAGAGTCCTGGTGAAGTTGTTTTAAGGGGGTGATAAAAAGGTAATATAGTCTTTTTACAGACTTTTATTCAGAATTTTGGAAATGTAAAATAGATAGGAGTGCTGAAATTTGAGAAGCACTTTCGAACTTTCCATTTTAGAGTGATAGGAATTTGCGGCCAAGTTCTTTCTTCAACATTTCTCTTTATAAGTTCTGCTACTTTTCTCAGAACTTTGAAAATACACATTTTTATTATTTATTTATTATTTTTTTTTTTTGAGATTTTATCTTGAGAAACTTTCTGCCAGTAAACTTTCTGCAAGACCTTTAGCGTGATACTTGAGAAGCTCATAATATTCGGTTTTTCGGAAAGAATCTCATTTTCTGGATTTTTCGAGTGATAGTAAAGATGATGGAAATGATGGGTTGATGTGGTAGAAGTGGTGAAGGTGTGGAAGGCTTATTTTGACAAATGACTAGCTCTTCTGATTATACGCGAATCACATTTCGTTACTTGAAAATGCAAATCTAGAGCAAGTTCTGATTCTGAGTACAGACGTCGGCACTCTCAACGGAAAATAGTGAAGCATTAAAGATGAATGCTTATATGGTCTCATTTAGGGTGCCTCATCATAATCAATTTAGGTCGATAATGCCTGGTCATGCAATGCTCTATTAGAGATTCAGTTCGTCCCAACAAGATTTCTACCTTACTTAAGCCTTAATTTTTATTTACAAACGTTTTTGGTATTCGAAAGTACTTTTTCGGAAAGGCTTTCTTTTGTTAAAATTTTTGAAATTTGGCTAAAGAACTCGGAATCTTTGTAATGGGGTTTAATACATCATAAAAATATTATACCAACATCCACTTAGACGAACATTGTCCCCAATGTTCCTAGTGTATCCTACACTTAGGAGTTTTAGTTAAAGATTTTGGGAATATTTTGTCTAGTGTTTATTTGGGTTGGAATCTCACACTTAGTGATAAGCTAGGATGTGGCATAGTTTAAAATTTGAGATAATAACGAGGAGAAAGGAGTACCCCCAACCAATGGTCACTTGTGAAGAAACTGGTTGGCTTGTAAAGATTGGTTGTCTTAGAAATCTTAGAAGTTACGTCCTGTAACACCCTAGGCAAATCCCACATCGCCCACGAACATGAGTGATCATGGGATTATAAGGTAATACTCACGCTTAAATGACACAACGCGTTTTGGGATCACAGGCTGAGTAGAAGTGCGAGTACGTTGTGGTTAAGCGTGCTCGGGCGAGAGCACTACCAGGATGGGTGACCTCCTGGGAAAGTGCTTCTCGTGTGTGGTCGCCAAGAAAAAGCCGTGCGCCTGCGGGCAAAGCGGACAATATTGTGGTCATGTTAAGCTGGGGTGTTACACGTCCTCCATTGATCGGCTCATTTGTCATCCTTTATTCTCCTACTCTACTTTATTCCACGGGTTGCCTCCCGAGAAGCGCTTTTATTTAAGGTCGTTCGCTCGACCATAGTGATGCCTAAAAAGAAGACATTCCCCTCTGGTAGTTGTAATCATGGTCTTCTCGAGGGAATGTGAGTCTTTATGGATAGATTCGTAGAAAGTGCCGGACCAAGAGTGGTAGCAGATCTGGTATTTCTCTCAAAGATCTTCTGAAGGAGAGATAATGTGCGGTTTCAGCTCGTGACAAATCTTGAAGTCCGATGAGAATACGGTCTACTGCTCTTCGATCATTTGCGAATCAGAGTGATAAGCTAGGAGGTCTTCAAATAGTGTCGGAAATTTTATCTTCAGTATCTCAAAATCTTCTGAACGGTGATCTTCACAGTAGGAGTCTGTAGCTTTGCATAAATTTGTCAAGAGGCGAAGCTGAAAAGAAGTAAAAAATCAATCCTGACCCAAGCATTAATGTCCGTGTCTTAGAGTATATCTCCCGACATCCAGCTTTGAATATGAAACTAGGATCCGTGGATTCGTGGAAGATACGTGTTATCTGCTTCGTAACAAAGGTGGCAATGTTGACTTGGTCTGGTTCTATATGTGAGAACGGATTGTTGCGTCTTCCTTCTTCCGCTACCAAGTCTCATAAATCTTTGATAATCAGATCAGCGTGGTGATCAATTGTTACGTAACTCACTAGCATGTCTGATGTGCTTTTGAAATTATCTCTTTCCAAGAGAGCGAAGAGACTGTGAATATCTTAGATCATTTGCGAATCAGAGTGATAAGTTGGGCGTCCGGTAGAAAGATCCATATGCTTCCGGATGAGAGTCAGTAGTGCTCATTGGTTTGCTGAGAACGGAAGTGCATATTCGGCTAAGGCGTTGTAAACCCTAGAGTAAATGATCTTCTAATCTCGACAAAATCTTGCCTCGAGAATAGTGCGAACCACTTAATTGTGCTCTCTTTGCCTTTCTTCATGGTAGATATGATCGTGAAGATTATTGATAAAGTCTTGAATGCGCCCTTCTAAGATTTCAACATTATCATCTTCTCTCTGTAGATAGAGGTTATATTCATCTTTGATAGCCTTGATTCGTTCCTTTAAGCGTGGTGTAAAATCAATTGTAGATTTATGGATGGCTTTGAGAATATCTTCAAATTCATCGGTGTCATTAATGAAGGTTATCATGTCGGCAAGATTAGATATGACCGAAATCTGATCTAGAGAAGAGTCCGACTCCTTTTGATCTGGTGCGTGTGGAGAATGCGAATCATCCAGAATGTCTTCATTTTGCTCTTCCTCGTCATCATCAGTATAGTTTTCTTCTGTGGATTCGTCTGATGATTCTTCAGTATTCTGGTGCTTTACTTCGACACTGGCAGGGTCAATCTCTATATCCTTTACTTCCACCAGAGAAATTTTCTTCTATAAACAAAAAATTAAACTGTGATCCTCTGTCTCTAGCCTCATTGATTCTTCGTGACGATTGAGATTGGCTTCTAAGCTTAGAGAAGGTACTATCGCAGTTTCTTTTACGTCTCCCATTTCCTCTTCCTCCTCATATTCTTCTTCTTCCTCTATTTCTTCACTGGGATTATCATCTTCCATTTCTGGGTCATCATCAGACTGTGATTCGACACCCATTTCGATATCATCGGCTGGTGATGGAGACTCATCATCGGAAGTGATCCGTCCGGTGGCAATAGCAAACATCTCTGCCTGTCCAGAAAGATCGGTAGGTCGGTCAATTTTGAAGGTAAGTCTCTCCCCATGTGATCACAAGGTCAAGGTTTGATTGAACACATCAATGAGACAACCTATCCGTGTTCATGAAAGGCCTCCCTAATACTATTGGCGTATGTAGGTCTTCCTTAATGTCCATCACTACGAAATCTGTAGGATACAAAAATTTGTCGACTTTTACCAAGACGTTCTCAACTATGCCCTTAGGATATTGAATTGTGTGATCGGCAAGTTGGATTGTCATTTTGGTTGTTGACAAGTCTCCTAGCTCCATTCTTTTGTAGAGAGAATAGGGGATTAGGTTGATACTTGCTCCTAAATCTGCTAGCGCATGAATGGTTCCAGATTGGTAGATTGAACACGGGAAAATTAATCAGACCGTATCTCCTAGTTTCTTTGGTAGAGAGTTTTTGAGTAATGCCGAGTATTCTTCACCCAGTGGAAATTTGTTGGAATCTGGTATCCTTTCCTTTGTAGAGAGAATCCTTCCAATGTATCTCTTCTGGCTGGGAACTTTGGACATGGTGTCCAGGAACCTTCCATCAAGTTTGTAGGTATCAAGCTTGGATGGTTCTTCCTGTAGCCTTCCAGGAAAAGGTACACGAACGGGAGTTTGAGTGAGCAGCTTATGATTATACGTTGATTTGTTCTCGAGCCTAGCTGATCTTCTCTGTGGTTCCTCCTTTGGGATTATAGAATCCATTTGCTTAGCTTCCTCTATGTGGGGATTTTGTTTAGTACTACTAAGTAATCTTCCTTGTGGTGCATTGTGATAACTGTCCGAGCTGCGTTCTAGACTTTTGAGTAGAACCAATTAGTTTTGCATGAGTATCTCTGTCTGGTCTTGTCTAGACGCGGTTCTCTGATTTAGCTGTTATTGTCCTTGAATGAACTGAGTCAACTGATCATCAGTCCCGAGAGCAGGGTTGTTTACTTTCGTAATTTGGGTGGTTGGGGAATTTTCCTTAGCTGGTGGTCCAGTGAGTGGAAGTGGTTGATTTTAGGTCAATTAAGATTGTTGGGGTGGATAAGGTGGGTAACGATAGCAAAAGGCTGGTTGTTTCTTTTATATTGGTTAACCCTAGGTGGTTGATTAAATCCGAGATTTGATTGACGAGCTGGGTATTGAACGTAACAGACTGATCCGTCAAGATTTTCGTACTCAACGTTATATTCTTCAGTGGGTTTCGTGTTGGTACAATTAACACAGGCCTGAGCCTGGTTAAGCTGCTGCGGCTGCGTCTTCAATTCTCTGAGTTATTTGGCAATAGACTCCATCTTATCCGTGAGGGATTTGATGGCTTCCGTTTGATTATTAAGTGCGGAGAGTGGGGCAGATGATGAAGTTGTTTCACCACTGTTCCAGTCATGATGATGCATTGTCATGTTCTCGAGCAACTCCCATGCTTAGTCTGCGGTTTGGTTCATCACATTTCCTTGAGCTGCTGCATCGATCGTCATCCTATGATTTACCATGAGACCATTGTAGAAGGTACAGATTTGGGCTGACCGTTCTAACCGGTATTTAGGGCATATCTTCAGCAGGATTTTGAATAGCTCCCATGCGGTGTAAAGTGATTTATCATAGCTTTGTTTAAAGTTAATGATGTCATTCTTAAGCTTGGTTTGTTTAGAAGGAGGGAAATATTTGGTTGGGAATTTAGTAGCCATCTCCATCCATGATGTGATGGAATCTTTTTCCAATCCTTCAAACCATGTTTGTGCATGATGAGTGAGAGAATAGGGGAACTAGTATAGCCGGACTATATCTTGTCCTATCCCTGGCTATTTGTAGGAGTTCGAAAGAGATATGAATTTATCAAGGTGAGAGTTAGGATCGTCATTCGGTGGTCCATGAAATTGACAACCATTTTGGATGAGCTGTATAAATTGATGCTTTAACTCGAATGAGTGTCCTTGAATCTCTGGGAATCTGATTGGTCCTCCTCGACCTTCAATCAAGGATTTGGTGTTTTCTGCTAGAGTAACGCGTAATGCCATTTGATTTCTGATTCGTTTTGCTTTGCGTGCTTTACAGATTATTGCGTCTGGATCAGGTACGAATAACAATGGCCCTGGTCTAGATCAGGTTTGGTTCATACACTGAGTATGCCCTTTCATTTTAAATTTTAGGCAGATAAGCTAAGTTACCTAATTTAATCTAAAGTAATCTTAATCTAAGGTAATCTGAGGTAATTATCCTAAGTTTAAATATGTTTTTGGTTCTTGCTACTGATTCCCTAGTATTTCGATAACAGAGCTTCGCACGAACTATTCAACAAACCAAGTGGTCAGGCCGACTACGGAGAGTCAGGATCCTTTTGGTTCCAATATAATTGGAGACTGTTCGAAAAATCCAACAACCAAGTCCGTGTATAATTGTCTTTCTTAGACACCACTAAATTCTTGTGAATAGGTTTGATAGAAGCAGTAAGTATTGTCTGATACTAGTTCCCCGGAAGCGGTGCCAAAAACTCACTCCTCCTAATGATATGACCGAAACGGACGGTTTTATTTCTACGGTGTCGTTAGGCCGCAAGACGTCAGAATCAGATATCGAGAGAGGATGCAATAGTTTTAAATTTATATTTAGCGGGGCCTAAATCAAACTACTCCTTATTATGGTGAGTAAGGGAAGTATGACCTAGGTGTGATGACCCGGAAATTTCCAACCAAATTTAAACTTAATTTTACATGGTTTCGACATGATAAGCAAAACCTATTTATTTGTATTTCAAAATCTTTGAACTGTTTACATGGATACACTTTAACCTTTGACCATCCCCGACGATTCACGAACAATTATGTGTAAATAAAAATGTAAATATATATATATATATATAAATAAAAGTGTATATATGATACTTTGAGTTAATAAAATAAATCAATTGGAATTAAACATATAAAATAATAAACAATTATGTATTTATATATAAATATATACATGATATTATTATGAACTTATAGGCATATATGTGATACCTATTAATACTTATTATTTGTACATTTATGATACATATATATATATATATATATATATATATATATATATATATATATATATATATATATATATATATATATATATATAAGAAGTTACTACTCAATATAAGTAGTATATTATATTGTAAAATATATTAAATGTATAAATATTAAATATTTAATATATTATTATATAATACTAATAATAAAATGTAAGTACAAGTTAAAATATTAAAGTTATATTATTATCATTACTTTCATTAATATTATTATTAATATTAAGATTAATATTTGTAACATTAATGTTAGTATTTAAACATATAAGTTTGATAAGTATAAGTCGTTATATTATTATTGTTAATATTACTATTATCAATGAAGTTAATATTATTATAACTGATAATATTATTAGTACCATTAACATTATTAATATTTTTATTATCCATATTAAAGTCAGTATTTGACATATTAAAATTTTCAATAGATAATATATAGATAGGAAAATTGATATATAAATTGATTCATTATTATTATTGTTATTATCAATAATATTAGTATTATTACAATTAGTATTATTGTTATATTATTGTTATACATTTTTTTTAGTAATAATCATCATTATCATAATAATATTATTATTACTATTATATCTGTATTATTATTATTATTTATTAAGAGTATTATTATTATTATAGTTATAATTGCTAATTAAAAAGATTAATTAATACACATATAAATAAATATATACAAGTACCTAAAACCTGCTTTATATATAAAATTAGATCGACATATACAGATTCATGACTCTGTTAATCAATCTCTTTCAACTTTATTCATTTTTTTTATTTATTTCTGTACGATCGATTCTAACTTAGCTATAATACAACCGTGATAAAGTCGTGTTTGTCTCCCCAATCATTCGAATATCACCAGCTGCATTACTTGTACGTTATAGAATTACCTAATCACTCATTCACGATTCAAAAACTAAAAACAGAAAACAAAAACCCAAGAACACAGCTCCTTCATCTCTTTCGCCATAACTTTTATGCAACAACTCGATTTTGAATCGTTTTAAAAAATATGAAAATGCAGTTAAGTATGAAATCCCTTACTCAAACTAAATGCAAATTTACAAGTTTCAATTCTTTGTATTGATCATCAATTTTGAAGTCAAAGAAAATTTTCAAAAAAGTCAAACAATTGGTTCATCAGGAAATTTAAATTTGTTTCGTTGTTTCTTGAGCAATTGATGCTTCAAATAGTTTATAGGATTGAATTAGAACTTGTTTCATATTGAAACCCTGAGCTAAAACTTTCTTAAAACGAAAATCAATATATATTTTTTTTAGAAAAACTGCGACAGCAGCAAGCTTGTAAAATATTTTTTTTTGTTTTTTTTTTTTGATCAAGTGTATCCTTCACTAGTCGTTCTGTTTCCAATGATGAATTTAAATCATTTTGTTTGATTGTGTTGCTTGCTACACCCTCTGGTCGACGAAGTAATATGAAGAAGAAGAAGAAGATTTATAACAACAGAAAACGTACGGTTTAAATAAATTAGACTAGGAGACATAACAGAAAGAAAGAAACAGACGAGTGGTGTTGGGAGTTTGTGTTTAACCGGGAGGTCTCGAGTTCGATTCCAGTTTGGTGCATTCTTTTTATAGAAATTCCTTAAAGAGGGTATACATTCTTTTTCTTACTAATAATTATTATTATTATTATTATTATTATTATTATTATTATTATTATTATTATTATTATTATTATTATTATTATTATTATTATTATTATTATTATTATTTGTTGATTAATATTAATTATTAATATTATGCTGATCATTAGTAATGTTATTAACATTATTAGTGTTACAATTATTAATATTGTTATTATTATTATAAATACAAGTATTAATTATTATCATTATTATTATTATGATTATGATTAAAATTGTTATTATTATTATATATTCATTGATATTGTTATGATTAATATTATTATTTATATTAAAAATCAATAAAAGTTTTTTATTAAAATTTTAGAATTATTATTATTATTAATATAGGAATTACTAGTAGCACTCCGATTAGGATTAATGGTATTATTAGGAAAAATAACACAAATTATTTTCTTTAATATTAGTACTTGTATCATTTCAATATTATTGTCATCATTAACATAGGTATTATTATTAGTACTATCATTATTATTATTAATACTACAAAGTATCAGGAATAGACTTATCAGTTAAACATTAATATTAGTAATACTGTATGAATAACTTAAATTTCTATTAAAACTATTAAAAATTATCATTATTATTAAAAATATTATTTTTTGTATTATCACGAGTATTATTATGTAAATTACTAAAATCAGTATTATAACTATCATTAATAATAAAATTAATATTTTCACAAGTATTATTATTAAAATCACTATTATTATCATTAATAGAGTTATTATTAACATTATTACCTTTATTAGTAATATTAAGTATTAACATTAATATTATTTTTGTCATTTTTAAAATTATGATAATATTATTATTATCACTATTTTTAACAACAAACAAATAAAATATAAATATATATATATATGTATATATAAGGATATATTTAATACATATAACATAACAAAAATTAATATCTTCATATACAAAATGAATATATGAGACATATATATATATATATACTATTAATATAAAGAATATAACAAATAAAACTATATATATTTGCTCAATTACAATTATGTATATTGATAATATACAAATGATATAGGTTCGTGAATCTGAAACCAACCCTGCATTGTTCAATATCATCATATGTATTTTTACTACAAAATACAGTATTGTGAGTTTCATTTGCTCCATTTTTAAATGCTTTTGCAATATATATTTTTGGGACTGAGAATACATGCCCTGCTTTTATAAATGCTTTATGAAATAGACACAAGTAATTGAAACTACATTCTATGGTTGGATTATCGAATCGAATATCACCCCTTTTAGCTTGGTAGCCTAAGAATTCGGGAACAGACACCCTAATTGACGCGAATCCTAAAGGTAGATCTACGGGCACTAACTACCGCCATACTGGAAAATGGTATGCTTTAGTACTTCAAGTTTATATTATACAGATGGATTTCTATTTTGGGGATATTCTATATGCATTATGTTAATGTCGGTTACAGGTGTTCAATCCATATGAATAATTTTTAAACACTTGCGAGTGTATGATTATTGAATAAAGGAAATCTTGTGGTCTATTAAAATTATGGAAACGATTTATTATGATAAACTAATGAACTCACCAACCTTTTGGTTGACACTTTAAAGCATGTTTATTCTGAGAATTGAAAGAAATCTTCCGCTGTTCATTTGCTCAAATTAAAGATATTACTTGGAGTCATTCATGGCATATTTCAAAAGATGTTGCATTTAAGTCATTGAGTTCAGTAACGATTATGATTAAGTAAATGACAGTTTAGATCATTTATAGTTGGATATTATGAAATGGTATGCATGCCTGTCAACTTTCGATGTAATGAAAGTTTGTCTTTTAAAACGAATGCAATGTTTGTAAAATGTATCATATAGAGGTCAAATACCTCGCAATGTAATCATATGTTATTGTATTCGTTCTTATGGATTAGGACGGGTCTTTACATGTGGTATCAGAGCGGTGGTCTTAGCGAACAGGTCTTGCATTGGTGTGTCTAACTGTTAGTTGTTTAGATGCATTAGTGAGTCTGGACTTCAACCGTGTCTGCATGTCAAAAGTTTTGCTTATCATTTCGTGTCAAAAATTACCTGCTTATCATTCTTAGTCTAGACACATGTTACTGCATTAATTGCATGAATAGTGTATAAACAAAATTCATATCTTAGCGTATCTGTTACTATAAACTTTGCCTGACATATTCCGTGAATTCCTCCGTAATCCACGAAATCTTTTGTTCTATATATATAGATATTCTATGTAATTAGAATACCATCCGATGGCCAGAAAATCATTTCATATCGAAAACCCTTTATCTAACCGTATAAGATGGAACTCGCAACTAGTTCAAATTCCTTAGATTCCGACAGCTATTCCGATATGGAGTTTCACTCGAGCTCCGAAAGTAGTGTCACCAGAATGAATCAACCAATCCTCCATCCCCAATTCATTTGATGGGTTCGTAGTCGACTTAATCAATGGAGAAAAGAAGAAGGTGATTCTTTCCATCAACCGAAATCACCTCTTGGCGAAGAACCTGAAACACTTACTGGTGAATCAGTCCGAAATACCATTTTCACCCTCATTTACAGAGTAGCTCAACACGATTATATTCTATTCATAATTCTAAACCATATTCATCCGCTCGTTTCGACCGACAAATCATTCCGGAATAATAGAAGAAGTCAACGAACTTCGCGCTTGACTAATCAATTTGGAGAATATGGTGCAAAATTTACCAGCTTCAGCAACACCACCGGCACCAACAGTATCATCAATAACAGCACCAGTACCATCAACAATCCATGTCTCAACATCCCATTCTGTACCTTGAGTATAATAATCGTTCTACGTATCATTCTACATCATTTATCTTCGTTCGACATGGCGATTATGTAATCTCTAAAGTTTTAGAGATTATATATTCTTGTTCTAACGGTAAAGTAAATGAGATTAATATCATATTGACTCATTAAATCCATGATTACATCTGAAGAAAATATATATGTATATATGTTTTCATAAAGATTGTAATTAAAATTTCTTTTGTACAAACTGTTAATGGTGAAAATATTTTAACGGGTAGGTAATACCCGAGAAATATTTAGATTTCATATTAATAAGTTACACTGTACATTCTTTCAATCTGATTCAACAGTCATTTACTATCCTACTTACATCCACATATATACGTATCCGTTCACCGCAGAATAACCATTTTCATTCAATTTCATATTTGGATTTTGACTTTTTAGAATCTAGCAAGTGGCATAATGAAGAAAAAATTGGACAAAATAAAATTGTTAGAAACAAACAAATTAACTATGAGAAATTTTGTTAAGAATCCACGCTAACAAAATCCTAGCTAACTGTTCCTAGCTAACTGATTACACTTTATTTATCGCAATTTTAATTCTCGCAATTTATTTATCGTCATTTAATTTCTGTTATTTATTTTACGCACTTTAAATATCGGGATATGTATACCAGGTTTTGACATATCATATCGACGCATCTATAAATATTATTTGGAATTACCATAGACACTCTATATGTTGTAATGCTCGAGTTCGCTATACAGGGTTGAGGTTGATTCTTAAATAATATATATACTTTGAGTTGTGATTGAGTATGAGACATGTATATAACGGGTCACGACATGTATTAATTAATTCGAATATTATATATTAAACTATATATGAATTATTGAATTATTAACTGTGGACTCCTAACATTGGACAATTAAAATGAATTAAAATATTGATTATAACATATGAAACTAAACATTTCTTCAAGTTTTCCACTTGATTTCATCTTAAACCTCATTTGTATCTTGACGATTACAATCTGCGTTCAAACCTTTCATGATTCTTGAAAACACCTCAATCGAGAGGATGAACCAACCGCATTTCATCTACGAAAGAAAAGATTGATGCATATAATTATGTACCTGAAAGCACTGGAAACCTGAGTAATCATTTAACACGTAACTGTGCGAATTCCTTTAGCCTTATTATTTACCGAAAATAACTTTGCAATCTCTTTCTAAATTAGCCAATTTTGTCGCAGCTCCAGCAAGTCAACTTCGACTTCCATTCGAATTAGCCTTATTATAATCTCGATATATAAGTTTGCCCGTCATCATCGTTACCGGGAAACCGTTTATATTCCACCACATTAGCAGTAAACTTACCAACAACTTCAATGAATTTCGACTTTTTGGAAAATCATTATATTCATTGAAACCCCATCGTGTATTCATCTATACCCTGTAACAATAATTTCCATACCAATTACCGAGAATTAGCAATCAGTATTTCGAATCTCGTAGCCTTTCTACATCAATAGTTATATGTATACATATAACAGTTATCTCCTAGAATTACGATCTTCAATTCTGAAATTTTGAAAAGCATCCAGCCTACGAATCAATACATAGAACTTTGAAAAAGCTGAATGAAGCAGCAGAAACTGTAGGCAACCGTAAACGACCTTAATCGTCGAAAGTTTAATGATAAAGAATAGTATGTTGGAAAAGCTCAGAAAAGTTGGAACTGGAAAACGGATTGAGCTAACCACGAAGGAGACCAAGGACAAATATAAGGACCATACCCTATATTCAAAGAATCCAGGTAATTCTGGATCAGTTGAAATCTTTAGAGAATATCTTGCTCCAAAGTCATGTTAAAATCTTGCGAAAAATTTTTCTTCATCAACCTTCAAATGTGGAAATTCTAAAATATCATCATAAATATCTTCGATATTTTTGAGGATATTTGCATAAATATTCTAGTCCAGAATTATATACCTCTTCGTGCTTCCTGTGTTTCATTATAATGGAAACTTCTGTAAAATTTAAGTTTAATCTATGAATGAATTCTAGAGAAATGTAAAGAAATTGATGCATGAATTAGTATAATATAATGACACTTCATCAATGTAATTATATTATAGTAAGTCATGTTGAGTTTCTAATGGTACGTTGATGGAATTTAACAAGTTCATAAAACATGTACATATGGTTAAGATAATTACAAAACCAATTTGTATTAGTGTTAAAGCAAGAGGAAGCATAATGTTTAGTTCATGTTTATATGTATATGCATTTAGTTAAATTCCATGATAATATCAAGTCTTGAATATATGCTTACAAATAAGAATAAGTAGAGAAGATTCGTACCTCCTCAAGCTAGTTGAGGGTTGTTTTCAAAGTTGCAAGATGATGATGAAGATGATGGAAAATGGAGCTTCTAACTTGAAGCCTCAAGCAAGTAATACCCCAAGCAATAACCCCAACACCTTTTACTTTAGTTAGGATTTTATTTGACACTTGATATAAGCTTGCAAAACAATTTTAGAACTCCCTTTTAGTCCCAAAAGGGTCACGGCCAGCAGCAAGCACAGAATTCTGTTGTGCAGTTTTTTTCAAGCTTAAATGTGTAGTTACACTTGAGAGAATAATTCAAACCTTGGTCCAAGAGTTTCAAATGCACTTAAGGACTTGTGTAGTCTTAAAAGTAACAAAACAAAGCAAGCATGGGAGTGTCTAGGAGTCCCAAAATCTGCCACACTTGATGGGCATTATAATATGTGAATTGTTTTATAAATCAATTTATATAAACCCATGTATATATGTGTGTATATATATATATATATATATATATATATATATATATATATATATATTATGTTACTTATACATTTTATAACCTTTTATAAAATATAACACAACTTAATCATTTAAACCTTTAAACAATTATATGTATAAATTATCCAAATAATTTATCTCAAGTGATAATATTTTAGAAAACCGATTTTCTAAATTTCAAGAGTCGCGTGTTTATTTAACGATCTAACCGTTAAGATTAAATACTTGTAAAGTGTCGGTAAGCTTATTATTGGGTATGACCCGACTTGGATCATAACATACTTGCCACATTAATTAAATATGTCTCTCGGGCATACGAAAAACCTTCAATCTCCCACTTCCACGAGAAACATAAGAAATTAATGCAAGTGACGGATACCACCTAACGACCGTCCATCACCCCCAATATGTTATGACTATGTGCCATTCAATAACATCATCCCTTTCGAGTTCCCATCTCGAATATGAATAGGTAAATCTTTTCATTTATCCTTTCATCCTAGATGTCATGTTAAATCCAAGAGATACAGAGTGATCACTCTCTTTTAGATTTAACTTTATCAGGCCTTAGCCATCTGACTCTCAACGAATAAGAGGGACAAATTCCATCTTGACTACATACGTCCTAAATATGCACCTTGCATTATACTTGAGCTGTTCCTTATGAACTACCATATTTCAGAATAGCGAAGGAAGGAATCAAGGCACAATACTTAGTGAATACCTGAACCCAATATGTATCTCAGGTCAGAGGATACAATGATATTCACCTTTACTCAAGATTACATGTGATCAACCACGAAGGCTCCATTCAGTAAATCTTGAGAGCGGGTCTTCCAATATTTGTATCCTACAAATATCTATGAACCTTGGTAGCAATCTTGCTCCACATTCAACCTGAATGTATACCAATCCAAGTTCATAATAGTCTAAACCTCACACTTGTTCCCACAAATGTAATCGACTAGGGAATTTAGAATAATAGCTTATTCATGGATAAAATATGCAAAATTAAGAACATGACTCAAATTTAATAAATTAACACCATAATTATATTAATGAGTTTGAACAAATTTCGTTCCGTTACAATACTTAAAACAGATCTTTACCAATCACTAGAATATCGAAGCCTTAATGCACAAACATGTCCTGCATGTTTTGCTCTATGTAAGAGCTTCGTGAGAGGATCCGCTATATTAAGATCTGTGTGAACTTTGCGAATACATATCTTTCCCTTTTCAACTTCATCCCTTATGTAATTGAATCTCCACTCAATGTGACGGGTCTTTTGGTGAGCACGAGGTTCCTTGATTTGAGCAATCGCACCCTCGTTGTCACCAAAGATCTCAAGAGGGTCCTGAATAGAAGGGACTACTCCTAAGTCGTTGATGAATTTCTTCATCCATGCAGCTTCCTGAGCTACCAATGAGGCGGAAATGTACTCCGACCCTGTAGTGGATAATGCAACAACATCCTGTTTTAAACTCTTCCAAGAGACCGCACCTCCATTTAATATGAAGACATAACCAGATTGCGATCGAGAATTATCTCGATCAGTTTGGAAACTCGCGTCCACGTAACCTTTTACAGCGAGTTCCTCCTCACCAGACCTATATATTAGAAACATATCCTTAGTCCTCCTAAGGTATTTCAATATACTTTTAACCGCAATCCAATGACTGTTTCCTGGGTTATTCTGGTATCAACTTGTCAAGCTAAGAGTGCATGATACATCCGGTCTAGTGCATATCATTGCATATATGATTGACCCAATAGCAGATGCGTACGGGACTTTCTTCATTCTATCTTGTTCATCTTTCGTGGTAGGACACTGGGATGAACTGAGAAGCGTTCCTCTTTGAATAGGTACCAAATCTTTCTTAGAGTTGTCCATCTTGAACCTTTTCAAGATCTTTTCAATGTATGCACTTTGATTCAAGCCTATCAGTTTCTTGGATCTATCCCTGTAGATCCCAATCCCCAAAACGTATTGTGCTTCTCCAAGATCCTTAATGGAGAAGCATTTACTTAGCCAGGTTTTAACACTTTGCATTGCCGAAATATCATTTCCAAATAACAATATATCATCCACATATAGTACAAGGAACATGATAGTGCTCCCACTAGCTTTCTTGTATACACAAGCTTCATCACCATTTTTAATGAAGCCAAATTTCTTGGCCTCCTCATTAAAACGATGATTCCACATTCTCGATGCTTGTTTCATTCCGTAGATTGACTTCTTTAACTTGCATACCTTTTTAGGATATTTCGGATCAACAAAACCTTCAGGCTAAACCATATAGACATCTTCCTCAAGATGTCCATTTAGGAAAGCGGTCTTGACATCCATTTGCCATATTTCATAATCATAATGAGCAACAATGGCAAGTAATATCCTAATAGACTTTAGCATTGCCACAGGCGAAAAAGTTTCATCATAGTCAACCCCTTGAGTTTGAGTGAAACCTTTTGCTACAAGTCTAGCTTTATATGTATCCAAGTTTCCATGTATGTCAGTTTTTATTTTGAAAAGCCATTTACAATCAACTAGCCTAGAGCCAGCAGGTTGTGCAACAAGTTCCCAAACTTGGTTGTCATACAAGGATTGCATCTCAGCGTTCATGGCTTCCTGCCATTTATCTTTATCAATCCTTGATAAAGCATCTTGGTAGTTTGTTGGTTCATCCATATCAACCACATAGCAACCATCCATGAGAAACCCATATCTCTCAGGAGGATTACTAATCCTACCAGATCTGCGAACGTCATGTATACTTTGATCATCCATTTGATCATTCTCAACATTTTCATGTTGAGTGCTAGTGTCAACCAATTGTGTATCATCTACTTGATCTTGAACCTCTTCAAGATCTATCTTCCTTTCACTATTACCTTCCATTAGGAACTTAGTTTCAAGGAATTCAGCCTTCCGAGCAAAAAATACATTCTGCTCGGATGGATCATAGAAAGAATATCCCATATCATCCTTGGGATATCCTATGAAGATACACTTTGTGGATCGAGCATTTAACTTATTAGGGACGTAACGCTTAGGATAAGCTTCACATCCCTATACCTTTAAGTATGATAGAGATGGAGGTTTTCCAAACCGCATCTCATGAGGTGTTCGTTCCACTTTCTTGGATGAGGCTATATTTAAAATACGAGCCGCGGAGCATAGACAATAACCCCAAAATGATAGAGGTAATGAGCTTCTAGCCATCATGGATTGAACCATATCCATTAAGTTGGGGTGTTCCAGGAGGAGTGAGTTGCAAGATAATCCCACAACCTTTAAGATGATCTTGGAAAGCATCGCTTAGGTATTCACCTCCTCTATCGGTACGAAGTACCTTAATTGTCTTATTGAGTTGCTTTTGTACTTAATTTTGATATTCTTTGAATGCTTCAAAAGTTTCGTCCTTGTGCCTTAATAAATAGACATATCCGAAACGACTGAAGTCATCAATGAAAGTGACGAAGTATCTTTCACCTTCCCTAGTCATGGGCTTAAAAGGTCCACATACATCCGAATGTATTAATCCTAATAAGTCTTTAGCCCTTTCATAGGTCCCTTTGAAAGGTGCTTTAGTCATTTTGCCTTGTAAACAAGATTCACATACATCAAACGAGTCTAGTTCATTTGATTTCAAAAGTCCATTCTTTTGAAGTGTATGCATTCGATTCTTGTTTATGTATCCAAGGCGACAATACCATAAGTAGGAATCACTCAAATATCTTTTGAGTTTCTTGTTGTTTGCATGGAACACTGAGCTATTGAATGTGTTGGGATTTAACAAGTTACAAAATGCTTAAGACATTTTAAGAATCATATTAAAGCGGAAGCATGTAAGAATTACCATTTAGAACTTGTTAATCTTTAACCAATTAAAGTTAAATCCCAATAAGGATCAAGTTGTGTTATATACTTACAAACTACAAGCAAGTAAAGAGATTATACCTACTCCAAGCTTGCTAGTAAGGAATGAAGATGATGATGTTGAATGGAGCTCCAAAAGTGTGAAACCTCAAGTAGTTATACCCCAAACTTTGCACCAACACCCTAGCTTTTAGTTAGGATTTATTTGACACTTAATATGAGCTTGCATAAACTAATGAAGAACCCTTTTCTTCCCCTAAACACCCACGGCATACAGCAGCAGCTAGAGAGATTTTTATGCAGTTTTTTTTGATGTATTTTGTGTATATGCATGTGTAGTAGTGACTATGAGTCAATGGACATGTTTTATAGAATGATGCAAAAGCATGGCACACTAAAGAAGGAATCTCTAGCATGTGCACTTGACTCCCAATGCCACTACCAACAAGTTTATAAAAAATTAGTTTTATAAAAGAATTAGTTTTTATAAAACCTTTTAATTTTTATAAACTTCCATATATTTATATATATATACATTTTATATAAAACCAAATTATATAAAATGTAACATAAATACATTAATTATTTAACCTATAAATAATTAAATCCATAATATATATAAGTTATTCCATAATTTATATATATATATGTATACATCAAGTAATATCTCAGAAAACCGTTTTCTTAAAGTTCAAGTGTCGCGTATTTAATCAATGATCAAATCGTTAAGATTAAATACGTACAAGGTGTCGGTAAGTTTGTTATTGGGTATGACCCGACTTGGATCATAACACATTAGCCACATTAATTTAATATGTCTCTCGGGCATACGGAACACCTTCAATCTCCCACTTGCACGAGAAACATAAGAAATTAATGCAAGTGATGGATACTACCTAACGACCGTCCATCACCCCCAATGTGTTATGACTTTGTGCCATTCAATAACATCATCCCTTTCGAGTTCCCATCTCGAATATGAATAGGTGAATCTTTCATCACATCCTTTTGTCCTAGATGTCATGTTAAATCCAAGAGACACAGAGTGATCACTCTCTTCTAGATCTAACTTTATCAGGCCTTAGACATCTGACTCTCAACGAATAAGAGGGACAAATTCCATCTTGACTACATACGTCCTAAATATGTACCTTGCATTATGCCTGAGCTCTTCCTTGTAAACTACCATATTTCAGAATAGCGAAGGAAAGAATCAAGGCACAATACCTAGTAAATATCCGAATCCAATATGTATATCAGGTCAGAGGATACTATGATATTCGCCTTTTACTCAAGATTACATGTGATCAACCACAAAGGCTCCATTTAGTAAATCTTGAGGGCGGGTCTTCCAATATTTGTATACTACAAATATCTATGAACCTTGGTTGCAACCTTGCCCCACATTCATCCCGTGAATGTATACCAATCCAAGTTCATAATAGTCTAAACCTCATACTTGCTCCCACAAATGTGATCGACTACGGAATTTAGAATAATTGCTTATTCATGGATAAAATATGCAAAATAGGAACTTAACTCAAAATAAATTAAACCATAATTATATTAATGAGTTTGAACAATTTCGTTCTGTTACAATACTTAAAACAGATCATGACCAATCACTAGAATATCGAAGCCCTAATGCACAAACATGTCCTGCATGTTTTGATCCATGTAAGAGCTTCGTGAGAGGATCCGCTATATTAAGATCTGTGTGAACTTTACGAATACATATCTTTCCCTTTTCAACTTCATCCCTTATGTAGTTGAATCTCCGCTCAATGTGACGGGTCTTTTGATGAGCACGAGGTTCCTTGATTTGTGCAATCGCACCCTCGTTGTCACAAAAGATCTCAAGAGGGTCCTGAATGGAAGGGACTACTCCTAAGTCGTCGATGAATTTCTTCATCCGTGCAGCTTCCTGAGCTGCCAATGATGCGGCGATGTACTCCGACTCTGTAGTTGATAGAGCAACAACATCCTGTTTTGAACTCTTCCAAGAGACTGCACCTCCATTTAATGTGAAGACATAACCGGATTGTGATCGAGAATCATCACGATCAGTTTGGAAACTCGCGTCCACGTAACCTTTTACAGCGAGTTCCTCCTCACCAGACCCATATATCAGAAACATATCCTTAGTCCTCCTAAGGTATTTCAATATACTTTTAACAGCAATCCAATGACTGTTTCCTGGGTTATTCTGGTATCTACTTGTCAGGCTAAGAGCGCATGACACATCCGGTCTAGTGCATATCATTGCATACATGATTGATCCAATAGCAGACGCATATGGGACTTTCTTCATTCTCTCCTGTTCATCTTTCGTGGTGGGGCACTGAGATGAACTGAGAAGTGTTCCCTTTTGAATAGGTACCAAACCTTTCTTAGAGTTCTCCATCTTGAACCTTTTCAAGATCTTTTCAATGTATGCACTTTGATTCAAACCTATCAGTTTCTTGGATCTATCCCTGTAGATCCCAATCCCCAAAACGTATTGTGCTTCTCCAAGATCCTTAATGGAGAAGCATTTACTTAACCAAGTTTTAACTCCTTGCATTGCCGGAACATCATTTCCAAATAATAATATATCATCCACATATAATACAAGGAACAGGATAGTGCTCCCACTAGCTTTCTTGTACACATAAGCTTCATCACCATTTTTAATGAAGCCAAATTTCTTGGCCTCCTCATTAAAATGATGATTCCACATTCTAGATGCTTGTTTCAATCCGTAGATTGACTTCTTTAACTTGCATACCTTTTTAGGATATTTCGGATCAACAAAACCCTCAGGCTGAACCATATAGACATCTTCCTCAAGATGTCCGTTTAGGAAAGCGGTCTTGACATCCATCTGCCATATTTCATAATCATAATGAGCAGCAATGGCAAGTAATATCCTAATAGACTTTAGCATCGCCACAGGCGAAAAAGTTTCATCATAGTCAACCCCTTGAGTTTGAGTGAAACCTTTTGCTACAAGTCTAGCTTTATATGTATCCAAGTTTCCATGTATGTCGGTTTTCATCTTGAAAAGCCATTTACAATCAACTAGCCTTGAGCCAGTAGGTTGTTCAACAAGTTCCCAAACTTGGTTGTCATACATGGATTGCATCTCAGCGTTCATGGCTTCCTGCCATTTATCTTTATCAATCCTTGATAAAGCATCTTGGTAGTTTATTGGTTCATCCAAATCAACCACATAGCAACCATCCATGAGAAACCCATATCTCTCAGGAGGATTACTAATCCTACCAGATCTGCGAACGTCTTGTGTATTTTGATCATCCATCTGATCACTCTCAACATTTTCATGTTGAGTGCTAGTGTCAGCCAATTGTGTATCATCTACTTGATCTTGAACCTCTTCAAGATCTATCTTCCTTTCACTTTTGCCTTCCATTAGGAACTTAGTTTCAAGGAATTCAGCCTTCCGAGCAACAAATACATTCTGCTCGGAAGGATCATAGAAATAGTATCCCATATCATCCTTGGGATATCCTATGAAGATACACTTCGTGGATCGAGCATTCAACTTATTAGGGACGTAACGCTTAGGGTAAGCTTTACATCTCCATACCTTTAAGTATGATAGAGATGGAGGTTTTCCAAACCACATCTCATGAGGTGTTCGTTCCACTTTCTTGGTTGGGGCCATATTTAAAATACGAGCCGCTGAGCATAGACAATAACCCCAGAATGATAGAGGTAACGAGCTTCTAGCCATCATAGATCGAACCATATCCATTAGGGTTCGGTTCCTCCTTTCGGACACACCATTAAGCTGTGGTGTCCCGGGTGGAGTAAGTTGCGAGATAATCCCACAACTTCTAAGATGATCTTGGAAGGCATCGCTTAGGTATTCACCTCCTCTATCGGTTCGAAGTACCTTAATTGTCTTATTGAGTTGATTTTGTACTTCGTTTTGATACTCTTTGAATGCTTCAAAAGTTTCGTCCTTATGTCTTAACAAGTAGACATATCCGAAACGACTGAAGTCATCAATGAAAGTAACGAAGTATCTTTCACCATTCCTAGCTGTGGGCTTAAAGGGTCCACATACATCCGAATGTATTAATCCCAATAAGTCCTTAGCCCTTTCGTAGGTCCCTTTGAAAGGTGCTTTAGTCATTTTGCCTTGTAAACAAGATTCACATACATCAAACGAGTCTAGTTCATTTGATTTCAAAAGGCCATTCTTTTGGAGTGTATGCATTCGATTCTTGTTTATGTGACCAAGGCGACAATGCCATAAGTAGGAATCACTCAAATCCCTTTTGAGTTTCTTGGTGCTAGTATGGTATATTGAGCTACTAGATGATGTGTCATCATGAACCAATTCATAAATTCCATTTGAAGGCGAAGCCTTGAAATAGAATACATTATCTAAACAAACATGGATATCATCATTAATAAAATTAACATTAAAACCATATTGTTTTAAACAGGAAACTGAAATAATGTTTCGACATAAATCCGGTGCATACAAAACATTGTTCAAAATAAGTTCCAAACCACTTGGAAGCTTTAATACAAAGTCTCCTTGAGCCTTCACTTGCACTTTGGCTCCATTACCCATAAAGAGACTTGATGTTCCCGTTTGCTTGCTACTTCTTTTGAACCCCTGCAAAGAATTGCAAATGTGAGTTCCACATCCAGTGTCTAATACCCATGTATTAGAAGAAGTAATACTAAGCTCTATATATACCATATATATGTTACCTGAGGATTGCCCCGCATCCCTCTTTTCCTTCAACTCCTTAAGGTAGACCGGGCAATTGCGTTTCCAGTGACCCATTTCACCGCAACCGAAGCACGGGTCTTCCTTGGGGTTTGCTTGTCCGGCAACCTTTTGCTTCTTGTTCTTGTTTTTGGTTGGGGTCATCATCCTCCCCTTTCCCTTGCCTTGATTGGCGGGTCCTTTCCTCTTAGCCGCCTTTGGCTTAGAGGTGTTGTTACCTTTGGACCCACCATCATTGATCATTAGTACGGGTGAAGCCCTCTTACCCATGCTAGTTTCCGTCGTCCTGAGCATGCCATGTAGTTCGCCAATGGTCTTATCCATCCTATTCATATTGTAATTAATTACAAATTGGTCAAACCTCTTTGACAAGGAGTTTAGGATAAGATCGGTGGCTAGCTCATTGGAAATGTTGAGGTTAAGACGGTTTGCGCGATCAATGAGGCTTTTCATTTTGAGGACATAGGAGGAGACGGATTGGGTGTCATCCATACGACATGCATGTAGCGCTCGAACCGTTTCAAAGCGCTCGACACGTGCTTGTTGAAGGAACATCTCCTTCAATTGCGTTATCATGTCATATGCACTATGATGTTCGAAATCCTTTTGGAGTTCGGGTATCATAGTCCCAAGCATTAGGCAACCAACTTGCACCGAATCGGCACAATATTTGTCATAGTAAGCCATGCCCTCCGTATCATCTATGTCGGGTTGATCGGGAATGGGGTCCTCCAACACATACGCTTTATCCTCGAGTTTGAGGACAATCCTAAGATTACGGAACCAATCCATAAAGTTCGTATGGTTGAGTTTGTCTTTCTCAAGGAGAGACCTTAACGATAGGTTGTTTAGGTTAAGTGGTGCGTTTTGCATGTTGTTGTTGTTATTAGCGGCCATCTACAAAATTAACAAAGTTCATTTAAGTATTGATTTCAAATTTAATAAATAATACCCTTTTATATATAATTGTTTTATTAAATATTAGAATCCAACGGTAAATCAAATTTCAGTTAGGTGACCTTTATCCCGTTATTTGATTTAGCTAGGTAGTCATTTATATGACAATTGCAATCCTTTTGCAACTTCTAAATTATGGGATCATGCAATCCTTTTGCATGGCATATTATCCCATCAACGCCTATTTGTTCATCATGCTTCGGTGACCCTAAGTTCATGATTCCCAAATCAAGTCGTCCTACTTGTGTAAACATGTAAAATTAACATACAAGTGGTTAGGTGACCTTTATCCCACAAGCATGTGAATTTTACCTTAACCATATTGGTTAGCTCATAACGGTTAGGTGACCTTTATCCCATTATGAGTTCCCTACTATGTTTAAGTGTCCCACAAAAGGATGGCGTTAAACTTGTTTACCTTGTTGATTAAGGGATTTTAAGTTTTCATTAATTCTAGTTTAAGAAAACATTTATGCCATACACCAACATGCATTTAGTGTATGGTTCATTTGAAATCCATTTTCAAATCTTGTAATTTTAACCAATTACTTGATATAAACCATTTTATATTTACGATCCTTATCATGTTCTTAATAACCGTTTATTAATTTCCTTTTAGCCGTTTTTAATTTAACCATTTAAATTGACGTTTTGCATGTTGTTAATAATGTTTAATTTAACCAATTAAATTGCCATTTTAGTTTGTTGTTGACTTGTGTGATTAACTTGTAGCATACATACAATCCACAATCATACAATAAACAACCAAGCATGCAAAACAACATGTTCACAATCAAGCCTTTTGGTAAGCATTTTGTTTAGCCGAAAACAAAATGCCACCGGGTAAGGGTAATTACACAAAGTAGGAGATTTTAAATCTCCCACTTAATCTTGCATCCAAATGCTTCTTCATGTGTTCTTCAAGTCTTCATTATCTTCATCAATTTACAAAACATATCCTAATACATTTTTGTCTAAAAAAAGGAAATTACAACCTAATCTATTTTACATACCAAATATAAAATAAATTACATAACCAAATGAATTATTACATGCCAAATGAATAAATATTATTACAAATCAATTGAATAAATATAAATCAACCATGCATGCAACCAAACACAAGGTCAAGGCTTAGATTGTGAACTTTAACATACAACCAAGTATGAACAAAATGGAAGAACCAAAACCCACTTTTGGAACTCCATAAATTCGGCGATATAATAAACCCACCCAAAACCATAAATTTTTGCATTTTACAATCATGCATGTACATAAAATGCAAAATATATAGTGAGTTTAATAACTATCTCGAAGTATATTTCAACAACTTCGGCTCTAGATACCATTGTTGGGATTTAACAAGTTACAAAATGCTTAAGACATTTTAAGAATCATATTAAAGCGGAAGCATGTAAGAATTACCATTTAGAACTTGTTAATCTTTAACCAATTAAAGTTAAATCCCAATAAGGATCAAGTTGTGTTATATACTTACAAACTATAAGCAAGTAAAGAGATTATACCTACTCCAAGCTTGCTAGTAAGGAATGAAGATGATGATGTTGAATGGAGCTCCAAAAGTGTGAAACCTCAAGTAGTTATACCCCAAACTTTGCACCAACACCCTAGCTTTTAGTTAGGATTTATTTGACACTTAATATGAGCTTGCATAAACTAGTGAAGAACCCTTTTCTTCCCCTAAACACCCACGGCATACAGCAGCAGCTAGAGAGATTTTTATGCAGTTTTTTTTTATGTATTTTGTGTATATGCATGTGTAGTAGTGACTATGAGTCAATGGACATGTTTTATAGAATGATGCAAAAGCATGGCACACTAAAGAAGGAATCTCTAGCATGTGCACTTGACTGCCAATGCCACTACCAACAAGTTTATAAAAAATTAGTTTTATAAAAGAATTAGTTTTTATAAAACCTTTTAATTTTTATAAACTTCCATATATTTATATATATATACATTTTATATAAAACCAAATTATATAAAATGTAACATAAATACATTAATTATTTAACCTATAAATAATTAAATCCATAATATATATAAGTTATTCCATAATTTATATATATATATATATATATATATATATATATATATATATATATATATATATATGTATACATCAAGTAATATCTCAGAAAACCGTTTTCTTAAAGTTCAAGTGTCGCGTATTTAATCAATGATCCAATCGTTAAGATTAAATACGTACAAGGTGTCGGTAAGTTTGTTATTGGGTATGACCCGACTTGGATCATAACACATTAGCCACATTAATTTAATATGTCTCTCGGGCATACGGAATACCTTCAGAATGATGTGTCATCATGAACCAATTCATAAATACCATTCAAAGGCGAAGCCTTAAAATAGAACACATTATCTAAATAAACATGGATATCATCATTAATGAAATTAAGATTAAAACCATATTGTTTCAAACGGGATACATAAATAATGCTTCGTAATAAATCGGGTGCATACAAAACATTTTTCAAAATAAGCTCCAAACCACTTGGAAGCTTTAAAACAAAGTCTCCTTGAGCTTTCACTTGCACCCTTGCTCCATTTCCCATGAAGAGACTTGTTGTTCCCTCATCTTGATTACTTCTTTTGAACCCCTGCAAAGAATTACAAATATGAGTTCCACATCCTCTGTCTAATACCCATGTATTAGAAGAAGTAATACTAAGCTCAACGTATACCATATATACATTACCTGAGGTTTGCCCTACATCCCTCTTTTCTTTCAACTCCTTTAGGTAGATCGGGCAGTTGCGTTTCCAGCGACCCATTTCACCCCAACCAAAGCACGAATCTTCCTTGGGGTTAGCTTTACTGGCAACCTTTTGCTTCTTGTTGTTGTTAGTTGGGGTAACCGTCTTTCCCTTGCCCTTGCCTTGGTAGGCGGGTCCTTTCCTCTTAGCCACCTTTGGCTTAGAAGTGTTATTTTTTTTGGACCCGCCTTCATTGATCATATACATGGGTGAAGCCCTTTTACCCATGCTCGCTTCGGCCGTCTTAAGCATGGCATGTAATTCGCCAATGCTCTTATCCCATCCATTCATGTTGTAATTCATTACAAATGTGTCAAACCTCTTTGATAAAGAATTAAGGATAAGTTCCGTGGCTAATTCATTAGACACGTTGCAGTTTAGACGGTTTGCTCGATCAATTAGGCTTTTCATCTTAAGGACATAAGATGAAACGAATTGGGATTCGTCCATCCGACATGCATGAAGCGCTCGAACCGTTTCGAAGCGCTCAACACGAGCTTGTTGAAGGAACATCTCCTTCAATTGTGTGATCATGTCATATGCACTATGATGCTCGAAATCCTTTTGGAGCTCCGGTATCATAGTCCCAAGCATTAGGAAAGAAACTTGCATCGAATTGGTGCAATATTTCTCCCAATAAGCCATGCCTTCTGTATCATCCTCGTCCGGTTGATCGGGAATGGGGTCTTCCAACACATACGCCCTATCCTCAAGTTTGAGGACAATTCTTAGATTGCGAAACCAATCCATGAAATTCGTATAGTTGAGTTTTTCCTTTTCGAGGATTGACCTCAACGATAGGTTGTTAAAGTTGATTGGTGCGTTGGAAATGTTGTTGTTATTGGCGGCCATCTACAAAATTTAACAAAGTTGTTTAAGTATTAATTTTAATTTAACAATCAATACCCTTTAAATCCAATTGATATTTATATTTAATTTTAGAATCCAACGGTAAACCAAATTTCGGTTAGGTGACCTTTATCCCGTCATTTGATTTAGCTAGGTAGTCATTATATGACAATTGCAATCCTTTTGCAACTTCTAAGTAATGGGATCATGCAATCCATTTGCATGGCATATTTATCCCATCAACGCCTATTTGTTCCTCATGCTTCGGTGACCCTAAGTTCATGATTCCCAAATCAAGTCGTCCTACTTGTGTAAACGTGTAAATTTAACATACAAGTGGTTAGGTAACTTTTTATCCCACAAGTGTGCGAAATTCACCTTAATCATATTAGTTTGCTCATAATGGTTAGGTGACCTTTATCCCATCATGAGTTCCCTAATATTTTTAAGTGTTGCACAAAAGGATGGCGTTTAACTTGTTTGCCTTGTTAATTAAAGGGATTTTAAGTTTTCATAATTTCTAGTTTAAGAAAACTATTGTACCATACACCAACATGCATTTAGTGTATGGTTTATTTGAAAATCCATTTTCCATGTTATGCAATAAAGCCAATTTCATTACATTGATATAAACCATTTTATATGTGTTTTAATAACCAATTATTATAATCCATTTAGCCATTTATAATTTAACCAATTAAATTGTCGTTTTGCATGTCGTTATTAATGTCTAATTTAACCAATTAAATTTCCATTTTGCTTGTTGTTAACTTGTGATATTCTTGTAGCAACCAAACATACAAACACAATAAACAACCATGCATGCAAAACAAATATGTTCACAATCAAGCCATTTTGGTAGGCATTTGTTTAGCCGAAAACAAATGCCACCGGTTAAGGGGTTATAACACGAAGTAGGAGATTTCAAAATCTCCCACTTAATCTTGCATCCTTCCTTGTGTTCTTCATTGTCACCTTCTTGTATCTTCATTTTTACAAAATATATCCTAATACATTTTTCTCTAAAAAATGAAAATACAAACTAATCCATTTTACATGCCATATATAAAATAAATTACATGACTAAATGAATAATATTACAAACCAATTGAATAATTAATATTACAAACCAAAATGAATGAATATTACAACCATATCAAATGAATAATAAATCAACCAAATAAATATCCATTCAAACACAAGGTCTTGGCAATGATTGTGAACATCAATATATCAACAAATATTAACCAAATGGCAAACCCAAAACCACTTTTGGAACCTCCCAAATTCAGCCAAAACATAATCCCACCCAAACCCGAACATTTTTACATTCTATTTTCATGCATGTACATAGAATGCAAAGTTAGTGGGTTTAAAGTGTAGTGACCCTAACTTTTCCATGTTCTATATATTAATTGAGATTGATATTTACATGACTAAATGTTTCCAACGTGTTAAGCAATCAAACTTGTTAAGACTTGATTAAATGAAATAAGTTTCATATAGACAAATGATCACCCAAGTTGACCGGCGATTCACGAACGTTACAAAATTGTGAAAACTACATGTTGTGGTATATATAGACATACATATATGGTTGACATGAGATTATGATGAGTAATTATCTCACTAAGTATATTAACAATGTGTGATATACATAAGAAATGAGATTACTAAGTTAAGAAACACGAAATGATATATATAACGATTATCGTTATGATAACGTCTACTAAATACATATGTATCATATTAAGATATTGATACACTATATTTAACATGAAAAAATGATATTTAAATATATCATTAAGTGTGTTAACAATGAACTACATATGTAAAAACAAGACTACTAACTCAAGAATTACGAAACGAGACTTATATGTAACGATTATCGTTGTAATAATATTTTAATGTATATATCATCTTAAGAGATATTCATACATCAAAATATCATGAAAATATAATAATTTAACATCCCATTTGATATAATAAACATTGGGTTAACAACATTAATTGAGATCGTTAACTTAAAGGTTTCAAAACAACACTTACATGTAACGACTAACGAAGACTTAACGACTCCATTAGAATGTGCATACATGTTGTGTTTTGATATGTATTCTTACACTTTTGAAAGACTTCAAGACACATATCAAAGTACTTCTACTTAACAAAAATGCTTACAATTACATCCTCGTTCAGTTTCATCAACAATTCTACTCGAATGCACCCGTATTCGTACTCGTACAATACACAGCTTTTAGATGTATGTACTATTGGTATATACACTCTAATGATCAGCTTTAGCAGCCCATGTGAGTCAACTAACACATGTGGGAACCATCATTTGGCAACTAGCATGAAATATCTCATAAAATTACAAAAATATTAGTAATCATTCATGACTTATTTACATGAAAACAAAATTACATATCCTTTATATCTAATCCATATACCAACGACCAAAAACACCTACAAGAACTTTCATTCTTCAATTTTCTTCATCTAATTAATATCTCTCAAGTTCCATCTTCAAGTTCTAAGTGTTCTTCATAAATTCCATAAGTATAGTTTCATAAAAATCAAGAATACTTTCAAGTTTGCAAGTCTACTTCCAAGCTTTCTTATCCATTCCAAGTAATCATCTAAGATCAAGGAACCTTTGTTATTTACAGTAGGTTATCTTTCTAATTCAAGGTAATATTCATATTCAAACTTTGATTCAATTTCTACAACTATAACAATCTTATTTCGAGTGAAAATCTTACTTGAACTGTTTTCGTGTCATGATTCTGCTTCAAGAACTTTCAAGCCATCCAAGGATTCTTTGAAGCTAGATCCATTTTTATCATTTCCAGTAGTTTTATCCAAAAAACTTGAGGTAGTAATGATGTTCATAACATCATTCGATTCATACATATAAAGCTATCTTATTCGAAGGTTTAAACTTATAATCACTAGAACATAGTTTAGTTAATTCTAAACTTGTTCGCAAACAAAAGTTAATCCTTCTAAATTGACTTTTAAAATCAACTAAACACATGTTCTATATCTATATGATATGCTAACTTAATGATTTAAAACCTGGAAACACGATGAACACCATAAAATCGGATATACGACGTCGTAGTGAAACCGGGGGCTATTTTGGTTTGGATAATTAAAAACTATGATAAACTTTGATTTAAAAGTTGTTCTTCTGGGAAAATGATTTTTCATATGAACATGAAACTATATCCAAAAATCTTGGTTAAACTCAAAGTGAAAGTATGTTTTTCAAAATGGTCATCAAGATGTCGTCCTTCCGACGGAAATGACTACCTCTTTAGTAATTGACATGTAACTTAAATTTCCGACTATAAATCTATACTTTTTCTGTTTGGATTCTTAAATTAGAGTTCAATATGAAACCATAGCAATTTGATTCACTCAAAACGGATTTAAAATGAAGAAGTTATGGGTAAAACAAGATTGGATATTTTTGATCTTTTTAGCTACGGGAAATGTTTAACAAATCTATACAAATCATATCCTAGCTAACTTATATTGTATTATACATGTATTCTAATATATTATGTAATCTTGGGATACCATAGACACGTATGCAAATGTTTTGACATATCATATCGACCCATGTATATATATTATTTGGAACAACCATAGACACTCTATATGCAGTAATGTTGGAGTTAGCTATACAGGGTTGAGGTTGATTCCAAAAATATATATACTTTGAGTTGTGATTTAGCCTGAGACGTGTATACACTGAGTTGTGGATTGATTCAAGAGAATATATATCGATTTATTTCTGTACATCTAACTGTGGACAACTAGTTGTAGGTTACTAACGAGGATAGCTGACTTAATACAATCAAATCTTTAAAACATGATAAAAATGGTTGTAATTATATTTTGATCATACTTTGATATATATGTACATATTTGTATAGTTTCGTGAATCGATCCGTGGCCAAGTCTTATTTTCGAGGAAGGAAATATCTGTGAAAGTGAGTTATAGTCCCACTTTTGAAATCTAATATTTTTGGGATGAGAATACATGCAGGTTTTATAAATGATTTACAAAATAGACATAAGTACGTGAAACTACATTCTATGGTTGAATTATCGAAATAAAATATGCCCCTTTTTATTAAGTCTGGTAATCTAAGAATTAGGGAACAGACACCATAATTGACGCGAATCCTAAAGATAGATCTATTGGGCCTAACAAACCCCATCCAAAGTACCGGATGCTTTAGTACTTCGAAATTTATATCATATCCGAAGGGTGTCCCGGAATGATGGGGATATTCTTATATATGCATCTTGTTAATGTCGGTTACCAGGTGTTCACCATATGAATGATTTTTATCTCTATGTATGGGATGTGTATTGAAATATGAAATCTTGTGGTCTATTGTTACGATTTGATATATAAAGGTTAAACCTATAACTCACCAACATTTTTGTTGATGTTTAAAGCATGTTTATTCTCAGTTGAATATTAAGAGCTTCCGCTGTTGCATACTAAAATAAGGACAAGATTTGGAGTCCATGTTTGTATGATATTGTGTAAAAACTGCATTCAAGAAACATATGTCGATGTAATATATTTCTATTGTAAACCATTATGTAATGGTCGTGTGTAAACAGTATATTTTAGATTATCATTATTTGATAATCTACGTAATGTTTTTAAAACCTTTTTTGATAAGATAAAGGTTATGGTTGTTTTAAAAATGAATGCAGTCTTTGAAAAACGTCTCATATAGAGGTCAAAACCTCGCAACGAAATCAATTAATATGGAACGTTTAAAATCAATATGAACGGGACATTTCAGTTGGTATCCGAGCGTTGGTCTTAGAGAACCAGAAAATTTTCATTAGTATGTCTTATCGAGTTTGTTAGGATGAATTAGTGAGTCTAGACTTCGACCGTATTTTCTTTAAAAATGATTGCTTAACATTTTTGTTGGAAACTATATATTATTAACATGTAAATATTATGTGATATATTAATCTTTTAACATGTTTGATATTATGTGATAGATGTCTACCTCTAGCACAAATCTCATTGACTCACCTAATAATAACGAAGAGTCGAATATATATTGGCAAGATTGACAAGTTCCCGAAGAACCGGAAGAAGAGGAAACGGAACCGGAAGAAGAGGAACCGGAAGAAGAGGAACCGGAAGAAGAGGAACTGGAAGAAGAAGAGTTTCCGGAAGGGGGAATAGTAGGAACCACAGAAAACTGATCAAATAAAAGAAAATCCTCAACCAATGGACCAAAGTTAATAATGGTCAATGGTGTTTCCGCTAAGGAAGCAAAATATTGGGAAAATTACCAATTTTCCGATGAATCGGATCCTGATGAGGATTCCGATGATGTTATAGAAATTACCTCAACCCAATTTAATGAGGCAAAAGAAAATAATAAGGGAAAATGCATCAAAATAGAGAAATCTGATTCCGACCCCGATGAACTTTATATGTACCGTGAACACCCGTATTTTCAATATCGTGACAATAACCCGGGAACCTCTAAACCACCAGGTTTTTCTAAACCAATGTGGAAAACGACGACTCGTATTAGAGAAACATCATATATCCCTAGAAGATTAGGAAAAAGAACCAAGTCCGAAGAAGAAGAAACCATTGATTCAGATTAGAGGGGTGTGAGCATGTTGTATAATAAATGTATTGTAGTGTGCTTGTACTTTTATGTTCTATGTAAAAATTGCTTGTATTGTTTGTTATTAAGAATCTAATCCTTGTCTATTTTACAGTATAAAAAAAATAGACGTTAAGGGTAGACAACCGAATATTTTAGAAGACCTACCAGAGGATATAATTGAGGAAATCTTGTCTAGAGTCGGTCAGAATTCATCAGCACATTTAGTTATGGTGAAATTAACTTGTTAAACATTTGAAAGACTTTCCAAAAATGCCTTAGTTTATAAAAGGCTTTCCTTTGATAGGTGGGGTATATCACATTGGGGAGACTTTAAGTTTCGCCGTGTTTTCTTTAAAGCGTTAAATGCGGGGAACCCAAATGCAATTTTATGCTACGGGTTAAGAACCTATTTTGACTCAACATATCCCAACATAGGATTTCGTGAATTAGAAATAGCTTCTAACATGCAACATAAAGAAGCATGTTATGCTTACAGGTTAGTGATATTCGCTTCTTACCAAAGTGAGAAAAAGAACATCGGATTGCAACTTTTAAATAAAACTTTCCCACAAGTGACGGATTCAGTAGTTGGGGTGAGAAACAAGGTTTTTAGATTATTACGGGGCTGTTGGACATTACGAAACCCTCGTCCTTTTGACGACATTACAACATGCTGCCTAGCCAATGGTCATAATGGTTATTTTCCACAAGACCAAGGATGGAAAGTCATCTTAGTAAAAGCAGAATGCATGACTTGTTTCTGGACTTATGAATTACGTATCTTTATTTCCTTTGCTGAACAACTTGCGTATTAACTAGATTTATCTTCAAAACTGTCATGTATTATAGTGTACTATATTTCATGTTAAATGTAATATAGCGAAGTTGTAAGTTTGAAGAATATTTGTATGTGATATATTATTATAATCAGTTTTTCATATGGAATTGTAGTAGTTGAATTGTATATTAGCTACTAAGTATGAACTTAACGGGTAGGTAGTACCCGAATTTAAACTTATAAAACGCTAATATGAAGAAAAAGCTTTTATAAATGAGTTCATATTATGCTACGAGATACTATTGACTACTCTTAATATTCTGTATGATTAACTTGTTTCATTTGACTATTTTAAAGAAAATGGCACCGACTACTCGACACACCTTGAATATGAGCGAAGAGGAATTTCGTGCCTTTCTTGCTTCAAATATAGCTGCAGTACAGGCCGCGCTACATACCAACAATAACTCTGAATCTAGCAATACAGCTAACGGCGCAAGAAATCGTGTAGGATGTTCCTACAAGGAATTCACTGCCTGCAAACCTTCAGAATTTGATGGGACCGAAGGACCAATCGGATTGAAACGGTGGACCGAGAAAGTTGAATCGGTGTTTGCCATAAGTAAGTGTGCTGAAGGAGACAAAGTGAAGTACGCTACGCATACCTTCACAGGTATTATGTTAACATGGTGGAATACCTATCTAGAGCAAGTGGGACAAGATGCTGCTTACGCGCTACCGTGGTCAGAATTCAAGCACTTGATGAACGAGAAGTACCGTCCCAGAACTGAGGTTAATAAGCTCAAGTCAGAACTTAGAGGGTTACGAACACAGGGATTCGATATTACTTCATACGAAAGACGATTCACAGAATTGTGCCTATTGTGTCCGAGAGCGTTTGAAGATGAGGAAGAGAAGATCGACGCGTTTGTGAAAGGGTTACCGGAGAGAATCCAAGAAGATATAAGTTCACACGAGCCTGCCTCCATATACAAAAGGCATGTAGAATGGCTCACAAACTAGTGAACCAGATTGAGGGAAGAATTAAAGAACAGGCGGCCGAAGAGGCCAACGTGAAGCTAGTCAAAAGAAAGTGGGAGGAAAATGGTGATAAGAGTTACCAAAACAACAACTATCCCAACAATCGAAACATCAATCGCAACTACAACAAACGGCACAACAACAACAACAACTACAACAATCATCCCAACAACAATAACAACCGCAATAATAACAACAATCAGAAGCAGCTATGCCAAAGGTGTGAAAAGTATCACTCGGGGTTCTGCACCATATTTTGCAACAAGTGTAAAAGAAATGGTCATAGCGTGGCGAAGTGTGAGATCTACGGACCAGGGGTTAACAGAACGAAAGGAACAAATGGTGTTGGAACGAGTAATGGCGGAGCAAGTAGTGTCGGAGCAAGTTATTCCAATGTAGTTTGTTATAAATGGACAAGGCCGCGGAAGAGTTTTCAATATTAATGCGGCAGAGGCACAGGAAGACCCGGAGCTTGTTACGGGTACGTTTCTTATTGACAATAAATCTGCTTACGTTTTATTTGATTCGGGTGCGGATAGAAGCTATATGAGTAGAGATTTTTGTGCTAAATTAAGTTGTCCATTGACTCCGTTGGATAGTAAATTTTTACTCGAATTAGCAAACGGTAAATTAATTTCTGCAGATTATATATGCCGGAATCGAGAAATTAAACTGGGTAGCGAAATATTTAAGATTGATTTGATACCAGTAGAGTTAGGGAGTTTTGATGTAATAGTTGGCATGGACTGGCTGAAAGAGATGAAAGCAGAGATCGTATGTTACAAAAATGCAATTCGCATTATGCGAGAAGAAGGAGAACCCTTAATGGTGTACGGAGAAAAGGGCAACACGAAGCTACATCTTATTAGTAATTTGAAGGCACAAAAACTAATAAGAAAAGGTTGCTATAATGTTCTAGCACACGTCGAGAAAGTACAAATTGAAGAAAAGAGCATCAATGATGTTCCCGTCGCAAAAGAATTTCCCGATATATTTCTGAAAGAATTACCGGGACTACCTCCACATCGATCTGTTGAATTTCTAATAGATCTTGTACCAGGAGCTGCACCAATAGCTCATGCTCCTTACAGACTCGCACCCAGCGAGATGAAAGAACTGCAAAGCCAACTATAAGAACTATTAGAACGTGTTTTCATTCGACCAAGCACATCACCATGGGGAGCTCCTGTTTTGTTTGTCAAGAAGAAGGATGGTACATTTAGGTTGTGTATTGACTACAGAGAGTTGAATAAACTTACCATCAAAAACCGTTATCCACTGCCGAGAATTGATGAATTATTTGATCAACTACAAAGCTCGTCGGTTTATTCGAAAATTGATTTACGTTCTGAATATCATCAAATGCGAGTAAAGGAGGATGATATTCCAAAAACTGCTTTTAGGACGCGTTATGGTCATTACGAGTTTATGGTTATGCCGTTTGGATTGACTAACGCACCAGCTGTGTTCATGGACCTTATGAACCGAGTGTGTGGGCCATATCTTGACAAGTTTGTCATTGTTTTCATCGATGACATACTTATTTACTCAAAGAATGATCAAGAGCACGAAGAACATTTGAGAAAAGTGCTAGAAGTATTGAGGAAAGAAAAACTGTACGCTAAGTTTTCAAAGTGTGCATTTTGGTTGGAAGAAGTTCAATTCCTCGGTCACATAGTGAACAAAGAAGGTATCCAGGTGGACCCGGCAAAGATCAAAACCGTTGAAAAGTGGGAAACCCTAAAAACACCGAAGCATATATGTCAATTTCTAGGATTGGCTGGTTACTACAGAAGATTCATCCAAGATTTCTCCAAAATAGCAAAACCCTTGACTGCATTAACAAATAAAGGGAAGAAATTTGAATGGAAGGATGAACAAGAGAAGGCGTTTCAGTTATTGAAGAAAAAGCTAACTACGGCACCTATATTGTCATTGCCTGAAGGGAATGATGATTTTGTGATTTATTGTGATGCATCAAAGCAAGGTCTTGGTTGTGTATTAATGCAACGAACGAAGGTGATTGCTTATGCGTCTAGACAATTGAAGATTCACGAGAAAAATTATACAACTCACGATTTGAAATTGGGTGCTGTTGTTTTTGCATTAAAGACTTGGAGGAATTATTTATATGGGGTCAAAAGTATTATATATACCGACCACAAAAGTCTCCATCATATATTTAATCAGAAGCAACTGAATATGAGACAATGCAGGTGGATTGAACTGTTGAATGATTATGATTTTGAGATTCGATACCACCAGGGGAAGGCGAATGTGGTAGCCGACGCTTTGAGTAGAAAGGACAGAGAACCTATACGGGTAAAAGCTATGAATATAATTATTCGTACTAACCTTACTACTCAAATAAAGGAGGCGCAACAGGGGGTTGTAAACGAAGGAAAGTTGAAGAATCAGATACCCAAAGGATCAGAGAAACATCTTAATATTCGAGAAGACGGAACCCGATATAGGGCTGATAGAATTTGGGTACCAAGGTTTGGAGATGTGAGGGAAATGGTACTTAAAGAAGCATATAAAACTAGATATTCAATACATCCCGGGGCGGGGAAGATGTATAAAATCTCAAGAAACACTTTTGGTGGCCGGGTATGAAAGCCGATATTGCTAAATATGTAGGAGAATGTTTGATGTGTTCTAAGGTCAAAGCTGAACATCAGAAACCATGAGGTCTACTACAACAACCTGAAATCCCGGAATGGAAATGGGAAAACATTACCATGGATTTCATTACTAAATTGCCAAGGACTGCAAGTGGTTATGATACTATTTGGGTAATAGTTGATCGTCTCACCAAGTCAGCACACTTCCTGCCAATGAGAGAAGATGACAAAATGGAGAAGTTGGCGCGATTGTATTTGAAGGAGGTTGTCTCCAGACATGGAATACCCGTCTCTATTATCTCTGATAGGGATGGTAGATTTGTTTCAAGGTTCTGGCAGACGTTGCAACAAGCATTGCGAACTCGTCTAGACATGAGTACTGTCTATCATCTACAAACTAATGGGCATAGCGAAAGGACGATACAAATGCTTGAAGACATGCTACGAGCATGTGTTATTGATTTCGAAAACAGTTGGGATCGACACCTACCGTTAGTAGAATTTTCCTACAACAACAGTTATCATTCTAGTATTGAGATGGCGCCGTTTGACGCACTTTATGGTAGAAAGTGTAGGTCTCCGATTTGTTGGAATGAAGTGTTGGATAGATTACGGGTCCGGAGATAATACAAGAAACTACCGAGAAAATCATCCAAATTCAACAACGATTGAAAACCGCCCAGAGTCGACAAAAGAGCTACGCGGGTAGTAAAAGAAAAGATATAGAGTTTGAAATTGGAGAAATGGTCATGCTTAAGGTTTCACCTTGGAAAGACGTTGTTCGATTTGGTAAATGGGGGAAACTAAATCCAAGGTACATTGGACCATTCAAGATTATAGATCGTGTCGGACCAGTAGCTTACCAACTGGAGCTACCTCAATAACTCGCGGCTGTACATAACAGTTTCCACGTCTCGAATTTGAAGAAATGTTTTGCTAAAGAAGATCTCACTATTCCGTTGGACGAAATCCAAATCAATGAAAAACTTCAATTCATTGAAGAACCCGTCGAAATAATGGATCGTGAGGTTAAGAGACTTAAGCAAAACAAGATACTGATTGTTAAGGTTCGATGGAATGCTCGTAGAGGACCTGAATTCACCTGGGAGCATGAAGATTAGATGAAGAAGAAATACTCGCATCTATTTCCAGAAGATTCGTCAACACCTTCAACAGCTTAAAATTTCGGGACAAAATTTATTTAACGGGTAGGTACTGTAGTGACCCGAACTTTTCCATGTTTATGTATATTAATTGAGATTGATATTTACATGACTAAATGTTTCCAACGTGTTAAGCAATCAAAATTTTTAAGACTTGATTAAATGAAATAAGTTTCATATGGACAATTGATCACCCAAGTTGACCGGCGATTCACGAACGTTACAAAATTGTGAAAACTACATGTTGTGGTATATATAGACATATATATATGGTTAACATGAGATTATGATGAGTAAGTATCTAACTAAGTATATTAACAATGTGTGATATACATAAGAAATGAGATTACTAAATTAATAAACAGGAAATGATATATATAACGATTATCGTTATGATAACGTCTACAAAATACATATGTATCATATTAAGATATTGATACACTATATTTAACATGAAAAAATGATATTTAAATATATCATTAAGTTTGTTAACAATGAACTACATATGTAAAAACAAGACTACTAACTCAAGAATTACGAAACGAGACTTATATGTAACGATTATCGTTGTAACGATATTTTAATGTATATATCATATTAAGAGATATTCATACATCATAATATCATGATAATATAATAATTTAACATCTCATTTGATATAATAAACATTGGGTTAACAACATTAATTGAGATCGTTAACTTAAAGGTTTCAAAACAACACTTACATGTAACGACTAACGAAGACTTAACGACTCCATTAGAATGTATATACATGTTGTGTTTGGATATATATTCTTACACTTTTGAAAGACTTCAAGACACATATCAAAGTACTTCTGCTTAACAAAAATGCTTACAATTACATCCTCGTTCAGTTTCATCAACAATTCTACACGTATGCACCCGTATTCGTACTCGTACAATACACAGCTTTTAGATGTATGTACTATTGGTATATACACTCTAATGATCAGCTCTTAGCAGCCCATGTGAGTCACCTAACACATGTGGGAACCATCATTTGACAACTAGCATGAAATATCTCATAAAATTACAAAAATATTAGTAATCATTCATGACTTATTTACATGAAAACAAAATTACATATCCTTTATATCTAATCCATATACCAACGACCAAAAATACCTACAAACACTCTCATTCTTCAATTTTTTTCATCTAATTGATATCTCTCAAGTTTCATCTTCAAGTTCTAAGTGTTCTTCATAAATTCCATAAGTATAGTTTCATAAAAATCAAGAATACTTCCAAGTTTGCAAGTCTACTTCCAAGCTTTCTAATCCATTCCAAGTAATCATCTAAGATCAAGGAACCTTTGTTATTTATAGTAGGTTATATTTCTAATTCAAGGTAATATTCATATTCAAACTTTGATTCAATTTCTACAACTATAACAATCTTATTTCGAGTGAAAATCTTACTTGAACTGTTTTCGTGTCATGATTCTGCTTCAATAACTTTCAAGCCATCCAAGGATCCTTTAAAGCTAGATCCATTTTTCTCATTTCCAGTAGTGTTATCCAGAAAACTTGAGGTAGTAATGATATTCATAATATCATTTGATTCATACATATAAAGCTATCTTATTCGAAGGTTTAAACTTGTAATCACTAGAACATAGTTTAGTTAATTCTAAACTTGTTCGCAAACAAAAGTTAATCCTTCTAAATTGACTTTTAAAATCAACTAAACACATGTTCTATATCTATATGATATGCTAACTTAATGATTTAAAACCTGGAAACACGATGAACACCATAAAATCGGATATACGACGTCGTAGTGAAACCGGGGGCTATTTTGGTTTGGATAATTAAAAACTATGATAAACTTTGATTTAAAAGTTGTTCTTCTGGGAAAATGATTTTTCATATGAACATGAAACTATATCCAAAAATCTTGGTTAAACTCAAAGTGAAAGTATGTTTTTCAAAATGGTCATCAAGATGTCGTTCTTTTGACGGAAATGACTAGCTCTTTAGTAATTGACATGTAACTTAAATTTCTGACTATAAACCTATACTTTTTCTGTTTGGATTTTTAAATTAGAGTACAATATGAAACCATAGCAATTTGATTCACTTAAAACGGTTTTAAAATGAAGAAGTTATGGGTAAAACAAGATTGGATATTTTTGATCTTTTTAGCTACGGGAAATGTTTAACAAATCTATACAAATCATATCCTAGCTAACTTATATTGTATTATACATGTATTCTAATATATTATGTAATCTTAGGATACTATAGACACGTATGCAAATGTTTTGACATATCATATCGACCCATGTATATATATTATTTGGAACAACCATAGACACTCTATATGCAGTAATGTTGGAGTTAGCTATACAGGGTTGAGGTTGATTCCAAAAATATATATACTTTGAGTTATGATTTAGCCTGAGACGTGTATACACTGAGTTGTGGATTGATTCAAGATAATATATATATCGATTTATTTCTGTACATCTAACTGTGGACAACTAGTTGTAGGTTACTAACGAGGATAGCTGACTTAATACAATCAAATCTTTAAAACATAATAAAAATGGTTGTAATTATATTTTGATCATACTTTGATATATATGTACATATTTGTATAGTTTCGTGAATCGATCCGTGGCCAAGTCTTATTTTCGAGGAAGGAAATATCTGTGAAAGTGAGTTATAGTCCCACTTTTAAAATGTAATATTTTTGGGATGAGAATACATGCAAGTTTTATAAATGATTTACAAAATAGACATAAGTACGTGAAACTACACTCTATGGTTGAATTATCGAAATCGAATATGCCCCTTTTTATTAAGTCTGGTAATCTAAGAATTAGGGAACAGACACCATAATTGACGCGAATCCTAAAGATAGATCTATTGGGCCTAACAAACCCCATCCAAAGTACCGGATGCTTTAGTACTTCGAAATTTATATCATATCCGAAGGGTGTCCCGGAATGATGGGGATATTCTTATATATGCATCTTGTTAATGTCGGTTACCATGTGTTCACCATATGAATGATTTTTATCTCTATGTATGGGATGTGTATTGAAATATGAAATCTTGTGGTCTATTGTTACGATTTGATATATATAGGTTAAACCTATAACTCACCAACATATTTGTTGACGTTTAAAGAATGTTTATTCTCAGGTGAATATTAAGAGCTTCCGCTGTTGCATACTAAAATAAGAAAAAGATTTGGAGTCCATGTTTGTATGATATTATGTAAAAACTGCATTCAAGAAACATATGTCGATGTAATATATTTCTAGTGTAAACTATAATGTAATGGTCGTGTGAAAACAGTATATTTTAGATTATCATTATTTGATAATCTACGTAATGTTTTTAAAACCTTTATTGATAAAATAAAGGTTATGGTTGTTTTAAAAATGAATGCAGTCTTTGAAAAATGTCTCTTATAGAGGTCAAAACCTCGCAACGAAATCAATTAATATGGAACGTTTATAATCAATATGAACGGGACATTTCATAAAGGCCATAAATAAGAAGCATATTCCATACACTTCGGCTCTAGATACCATTGATGAAATTTAACAAGTTCATAAAACATGTACATATGGTTAAGATAATTACAAAACCAATTTGTATTAGTGTTAAAGCAAGCGGAAGCATAATGTTTAGTTCATGTTTATATGTATATGCATTTATTTAAATTCCATGATAATATCAAGTCTTGAATATATGCTTACAAATAAGAATAAGTAGAGAAGATTCATACTTCCTCAAGCTAGTTGAGGGTTGTTTTCAAAGTTGCAAGATGATGATGAAGATGATGGAAAATGGAGCTTCTAACTTGAAGCGTCAAGCAAGTAATACCCCAAGCAAAAACCCAACACCTTTTCCTTTAGTTAGGATTTTATTTAACACTTGATATAAGCTTGCAAAACAATTTTAGAACTCCCTTTTAGTCCCAAAAGGGTCACGGCCAGCAGCAAGCACAGGATTCTGTTGTGCAGTTTTTTTCCAAGCTTAAATGTGTAGTTACACTTGAGAGAATAATTCAAACCTTGGTCCAAGAGTTTCCCATGCACTTAAGGACTTGTGTAGTCTTAAAAGTAACAAAACAAAGCAAGCATGGGAGTGTCTAGGAGTCCCAAAATCTGCCAAACTTGATGGGCATTATAATATGTGAATTGTTTTATAAAACAATTTATATAAACCCATGTATATATATATATATATATATATATATATATATATATATATATATATATATATATATATATATATATATGTATTGTTACTTATACATTTTATATCCTTTTATAAAATATAACACAACTAATCATTTAAACCTTTAAACAATTATATGTATAAATTATCTAAATAATTTATCTCAAGTGATACTATTTTAGAAAACCGATTTTCTAAATTTCAAGTGTCGCGTGTTTATTTAACGATATAAGCGTTAAGATTAAATACTTGTAAAGTGTCGGTAAGCTTGTTATTATGTATGACCTGACTTGGATCATAACATACTAGCCACATTAATTAAATATGTCTCTCGGGTATACAAAAAACCTTCAGACGTGATGATTCACAAATCATAACGTCATCATGTGCCATGTTACATAACTCTTTCATTCTGCATAACTTCTGAACATACCAAGAAAGTATATTCTTGATAGTTCTATTCTCAGTGATTCTGGTAATTTGACAAATCAAATCGTGTTATTACGTTCTTTCTTGTTTAGAACATTAAGTTCATTCGAAACTCCTTACTTACAAATTCTGGACCATTACTCGCTTTACTAGAGGTCGAGAAGAGAATAAAAAGGCAAAGAGCTCCAAAATATAAGAGAAAGTATAAAGTCCAATAACAACACCGAGGTTACAAACCGTGGATATTAATACGAATAGTAATATAAAGACACGGTATAATTAAGAATAGTATCACCCCAAGGTAATAGTAGAAGTAAACAGATTTTTCTGGTGGAAGGTTGAAAAGAAGGATGACAGAAATGATAATTAGAAAAATATCAAGGATTAGAACGGGATTATGTATTTTCACAATCTTTTGGATGTATGAACTAAGAAAGAAAGCATAGGAATGGTGAAAATAATGGAACGGAAGAGTTTGATTTATAATGGAAATATCATACAGAGTAATCGAGGCAGATCACCGTATTTAACTATAGAGATCTTAATTTCCTTACTCGCCGAAGAATCAAATCTTTTAGATTTCGAAGATTTTCTTTAAATTCCTTGATTTTCGGAAATTAACCGTGACTACGTCACCATATAAGACGAATCTGCATTTATTCAATTCACTCTTTTGTGATAGCTTCATTTGTACTCTTCGAATAATCGAGTTGTTTTATCCATATTACTCAAGGATGATAAAACTCCAATTATTAGCTCGTATGTGTCATGAGAACATTCTTATCGTTAACCATGACAACCACACTCAAATTTCGGGATGAAATTTCTTTAATGGGTAGGTACTGTGACGACTCGGAAATTTCCAACCAAATTTAAAATTAGTTTTACATGGTTTTGACATGATAAGTAAAGCCTATTTAATTTTATTTCAAAATCTTTGAACTTTTTACATGGATACACTTAATCCTTTGACCATACCCGACGATTCACGTACAGTTATGTGTAAATAAAAATGTAAGTATATATATATATATAAATAAAAGTGTATATATGATGTAGTGACCCGAACTTTTCCATGTTTATATATATTAATTGAGATTGATATTTACATGATTAAATGTTTCCAACATGTTAAGCAATCAAACTTGTTAAGACTTGATTAATTGAAATATGTTTCATATAGACAATTGACCACCCAAGTTGACCGGTGATTCACGAACGTTAAAACTTGTAAAAACTATATGATGACATATATATGGATATATATATATATATATAGTTAACATGATACTATGATAAGTAAACATATCATTAAGTATATTAACAATGAACTACATATGTAAAAACAAGACTACTAACTTAATGATTTTTAAACGAGACATATATGTAACGATTATCGTTGTAAAGACATTTAATGTATATATATCATATTAAGATATATTCATACATGATAATATCATGATAATATAATAATTTAAAATCTCATTTGATATTATAAACATTGGGTTAACAACATTTAACAAGATCGTTAACCTAAAGGTTTCAAAACAACACTTACATGTAACGACTAACGATGACTTAACGACTCAGTTAAAATGTATATACATGTAGTGTTTTAATATGTATTTATACACTTTTGAAAGACTTAAATACACTTATCAAAATACTTCTACTTAACAAAAATGCTTACAATTACATCCTCGTTCAGTTTCATCAACAATTCTACTCGTATGCACCCGTATTCGTACTCGTACAATACACAGCTTTTAGATGTATGTACTATTGGTATATACACTCCAATGATCAGCTCTTAGCAGCCCATGTGAGTCACCTAACACATGTGGGAACCATCATTTGGCAACTAGCATGAAATATCTCATAAAATTACAAAAATATGAGTAATCATTCATGACTTATTTACATGAAAACAAAATTACATATCCTTTATATCTAATCCATACACCAATGACTAAAAACACCTACAAACACTTTCATTCTTCAATTTTCTTCATCTAATTGATCTCTCTCAAGTTCTATCTTCAAGTTCTAAGTGTTCTTCATAAATTCTACAAGTTCTAGTTACATAAAATCAAGAATACTTTCAAGTTTGCTAGCTCACTTCCAATCTTGTAAGGTGATCATCCAACCTCAAGAAATCTTTGTTTCTTACAGTAGGTTATCATTCTAATACAAGGTAATAATCATATTCAAACTTTGGTTCAATTTCTATAACTATAACAATCTTATTTCAAGTGATGATCTTACTTGAACTTGTTTTCGTGTCATGATTCTGCTTCAAGAACTTCGAGCCATCCAAGGATCCATTGAAGCTAGATCCATTTTTCTATTTTCCAGTAGGTTTATCCAAGGAACTTAAGGTAGTAATGATGTTCATAACATCATTCGATTCATACATATAAAGCTATTTTATTCGAAGGTTTAAACTTGTAATCACTAGAACATAGTTTAGTTAATTCTAAACTTGTTCACAAACAAAAGTTAATCCTTCTAACTTGACTTTTAAAATCAACTAAACACATGTTCTATATCTATATGATATGCTAACTTAATGATTTAAAACCTGGAGACACGAAAAATACCGTAAAACTGGATTTACGCCGTCGTAGTAACACTGCGGGCTGTTTTGGGTTAGTTAATTAAAAACTATGATAAACTTTGATTTAAAAGTTGTTATTCTGAGAAAATGATTTTTATTATGAACATGAAACTATATCCAAAAATTATGGTTAAACTCAAAGTGGAAGTATGTTTTCTAAAATGGTCATCTAGACGTCGTTCTTTCGACTGAAATGACTACCTTTACAAAAACGACTTGTAACTTATTTTTCCGACTATAAACCTATACTTTTTCTATTTAGATTCATAAAATAGAGTTCAATATGAAACCATAGCAATTTGATTCACTCAAAACGGATTTAAAATGAAGAAGTTATGGGTAAAACAAGATTGGATAATTTTTCTCATTTTAGCTACGTTAAAATTGGTAACAAATCTATTCCAACCATAACTTAATCAACTTGTATTGTATATTATGTAATCTTGAGATACCATAGACACGTATACAATTTTTCGACCTATCATGTCGACACATCTATATATATTTCGGAACAACCATAGACACTCTATATGTGAATGTTGGAGTTAGCTATACAGGGTTGAGGTTGATTCCAAAATATATATAGTTTGAGTTGTGATCAATACTGAGATACGTATACACTGGGTCATGGATTGATTCAAGATAATATTTATCGATTTATTTCTGTACATCTAACAGTGGACAACTAGTTGTAGGTTACTAACTAGGACAGCTGACTTAATAAACTTAAAACATCAAAATATATTAAAAGTGTTGTAAATATATTTTGAACATACTTTAATATATATGTATATATTGTTATAGGTTCGTGAATCAACCAGCGGCCAAGTCTTACTTCCCGACGAAGTAAAAATCTGTGAAAGTGAGTTATAGTCCCACTTTTAAAATCTAATATTTTTGGGATGAGAATACATGCAGGTTTTATAAATGATTTACAAAATAGACACAAGTACGTGAAACTACATTCTATGGTTGAATTATCAAAATCGAATATGCCCCTTTTTATTAAGTCTGGGAATCTAAGAATTAGGGAACAGACACCCTAATTGACGCGAATCCTAAAGATAGATCTATTGGGCCTAACAAACCCCATCCAAAGTACCGGATGCTTTAGTACTTCGAAATTTATATCATATCCGAAGGGTGTCCCAGAATGATGGGGATATTCTTATATATGCATCTTGTTAATGTCGATTACCAGGTGTTCACCATATGAATGATTTTTATCTCTATGTATGGGATGTGTATTGAAATATGAAATCTTGTGGTCTATTATTATGATTTGATATATATAGGTTAAACCTATAACTCACCAACATTTTTGTTGAAGTTTTAAGCATGTTTATTCTCAGGTGATTATTAAGAGCTTCCGCTGTCACATACTTAAATAAGGACGAGATTTGGAGTCCATGCTTGTATGATATTGTATAAAAACTGCATTCAAGAAACTTATTTTGTTGTAACATATTGGTATTGTAAACCATTATGTAATGGTCGTGTGTAAACAGGATATTTTAGATTATCATTATTTGATAATCTACGTAAAGCTTTTTAAACCTTTATTGATGAAATAAAGGTTATGGTTTGTTTTAAAATGAATGCAGTCTTTGAAAAATGTCTCATATAGAGGTCAAAACCTCGCAACGAAATCAATTAATATGGAACGTTTTTAATCAATAAGAACGGGACATTTCAGTTGGTATCCGAGCGTTGGTCTTAGTGAACCAGAAAATTTTGCATTAGTGTGTCTTATCGAGTTTGTTAGGATGCATTAGTGAGTCTGGACTTCGACCGTGTTTACTTGAAAAATGATTGCTTAACAAATTTTGTTGGAAACTATACATTTTTAACATGTGAATATTATGTGATATATTAATCTCTTAACGCGTTTGATATTATGTGATAGATGTCTACCTCTAGAACTAGTCCCATTGACTCACCTAATAATAATGAAGAGTCAAATGTAAATTGGAATGATTCGTGGACTGATTCACAAGTTCCCGAAGAGGAACCGGAAGAAGAGTCGGAACCGGAAGAAGAATCGGAACCGGAAGAAGAATCGGAACCGGATGAAGAAATAGAACCGGTGGGGGAAATAATAAAACGGTTAAGTAAAAGAAAATCCTCAACCAACCAACCAAGGTTAATTATGGTCAATGGTGTTTCCGCCAAGGAAGCAAAATATTGGGAGGATTACCAATTCTCCGATGAATCGGATTCCGACGAGAATTCCGATGATGTTATAGAAATTACCCCAACTGAATTTAAAAAGGCAAAAGAAAATAATAAGGGAAAGGGCATAAAAATAGAGAAATCTAATTCCAACCCCGATGAACTTTATATGTATCGTCAACCCCCGAAGTCCTTAAGTTGTAACAATGACCCGGGAACCTCTAAACCACCAGGTTTTTCTAAACCAATGTGGAAAACGACGGCTCGTATTAGGGGAACATCATATATCCCTAGAAACTTGGCAAAATGAACCAAAACCGAAGAAGAAGAAACAAGCGAGTCGGAATAAGATAGTTGTATTCGTGTGGTGTAATATATGTAATATAGTGTGCTTATGCTTTATGATATATGTAAAAATTGCTTGTATTAATAAGTATTTTTTTTTTTGAATCTAACTCTTGTCTATTTTACAATATAAAAACACAAAATGGATAGACAACCCAATATTTTAAGAGACCTACCCGGGACATGATTGATGAAATCTTGTCTAGAGTCGGTCAGAATTCTTCGGCACAACTATTTAAGGCGAGATCAGTTTGTAAGACATTCGAAGAACGTTCCAAGAATACCTTGGTTTATAAAAGGCTTTCGTTCGAAAGATGAGGGATATCTCATTGGGAAATCCATAAGTTACGATGTGTTTACTTTGACGCATATATTGCGGGGAACCCAAATGCTATTTTACGCAATGGGTTAAGAAATTATTTTGACTCAATATATCTGAATATTGGACTTCGTGATTTAGAAAAAGCGGCTAACATGCAACATAAAGAAGCATGTTATGCTTACGGATTAGTAATGTTCGCTTCTCACCAAAGTGAGAACAAGAACATCGGGCTACAACTATTAAACAAAACGTTTCCACAAGTGACGGAGTCGGTAATTGGGGTAAGAAATGAGGTTTTTAGATTGTTACGGGACTGTTGGACATTACGTAACCCTCGTCCCTTTGACGACGTTACAACACGATGTCTTATCAACGGCCATAATGATTATGTTTCACAAGACCAAGGATGGGAAGTAATCCTAGTAAAACCAGAATGCATGACCTGTTTCTGGACGTATGAATTACGTGTCTTTATTGCCTTTGCTGAACGACTTGTATACTAGCTAGAATTATCTTCACAACCATCTTGTATCAAATTTATTGTGTGCTATATTTCATGCTATATGTAAAATAAGCGGTATTGTAAGTTTGTAAAATATTGTGTAAAGTTTGAACGCGAAATATTATTATAATCAGTTTTTCATATAGAATTGTAGTAGTTGAATTGTATATTAGCTACTAAGTATGAACTTAACGGGTAGGTACTACCCGAATTTAAACTTATAAAACGCTAATATGAAGAAAAAGCTTTTATAAATGAGTTCATATTATGCTACGAAATACTATTAACTACTCTTAATATTCTGTATGATTAACTTGTTCCATTTGACTATTTTGAAGGAAATGGCACCGACTACTCGACACACCGTGAATATGAATGAAGAGGAATTCCGTACTTTTCTAGCTTCAAACATAGCCGCAGTACAGGCTGCGCTACATACCAACAATAACCTTGGATCTAGCAGTACAGGAAATCATGTAGGATGCACCTACAAAGAATTCACTGCCTGCAAACCTTTGGAATTTAATGGAACCGAAGGACCGATCGGATTGAAATGGTGGACCGAGAAGGTCGAATCGGTGTTTGCCATAAGTAAGTGTACTGAAGAGGACAAAGTGAAGTACGCTACGCATACCTTCACAGGTTCTGCGTTAACATGGTGGAATACCTATCTAGAGCAAGTGGGACAAGATGATGCGTACGCACTACCGTGGTCAGCATTCAAGCACTTGATAAACGAGAAATACCGTCCCAGAACCGAGGTCAATAAGCTCAAGACAGAACTTAGAGGGTTACGAACCCAAGGATTTGATATTACCATGTACGAAAGACGATTCACACAATTGTGCCTATTATGTCCAGGAGCATTCGAAGATGAGGAAGAGAAGATCGATGCGTTTGTGAAAGGATTACCGGAAAGAATCCAAGAAGATATAAGTTCACATGAGCCCGCCTCCATACAACAGGCATGTAGAATGGCTCACAAACTAGTGAACCAGATTGAAGAAAGAATTAAAGAAAAGACTGCTGAAGAGGCCAATGTGAAGCAAGTTAAAAGAAAGTGGGAGGAAAACGGTGATAAGAATCACAAATACAACAACAACAGCAATTACAACAATAATCGCAACAATTATCCCAACAATCGCAACATCAATCGCAACTACAACAAACGGCCCAACAACAACAACAACAACAACAACAGCAGCAACTACAACAATCATCCCAACAACAATAATAACCGCAACAACAACAACAATAATCAGAAGCAGCTATGCCAAAGGTGTGAAAAGTATCACTCGGGGTTCTGCACCAAATTTTGCAACCAGTGTAAAAGAAATGGTCATAGCGTGGTGAAGTGTGAGGTCTACGGACCAGGGGTTAATAGAACGAAAGGAACAAATGGTGTCGGAACGAGTAATGGCGGAGCAAGTAGTGTCGGAGCAAGTTATGCCAATGTAGTTTGTTATAAATGTGGAAAACCGGGCCACATTATTAGAAATTGCCCGAACCAGGAGAACACGAATGGACAAGGCCGCGGAAGAGTTTTCAATATTAATGCGGCAGAGGCACAGGAAGACCCGGAGCTTGTTACGGGTACGTTTCTTATTGACAATAAATCTGCTTATGTTTTATTTGATTCGGGTGCGGATAGAAGCTATATGAGTAGAGATTTTTGTGCTAAATTAAGTTGTCCATTGACGCCTTTGGATAGTAAATTTTTACTCGAATTAGCAAATGGTAAATTAATTTCAGCAGATAATATATGTCAGAATCGAGAAATTAAACTGGTTAGCGAAACATTTAAGATTGATTTGATACCAGTAGAGTTAGGGAGTTTTGATGTAATAATCGGTATGGACTAGTTGAAAGAAGTGAAAGCAGAGATCATTTGTTACAAAAATGCGATTCGCATTATACGAGAAAAAGGAAAACCCTTAATGGTGTACGGAGAAAAGGGCAACACGAAGCTACATCTTATTAGTAATTTGAAGGCACAAAAACTAATAAGAAAAGGTTGCTATGCTGTTCTAGCACACGTCGAGAAAGTACAAACTGAAGTAAAGAGCATCAATGATGTTCCCATTGCAAAAGAATTTCCCGATGTATTTCCGAAAGAATTACCGGCATTACCCCCACATCGACCCGTTGAATTTCAAATAGATCTTATACCAGGAGCTGCACCAATAGCTCGTGCTCCTTACAGACTCGCACCCAGCGAGATGAAAGAACTGCAAAGCCAATTACAAGAACTTTTAGTGCGTGGTTTCATTCGACCAAGCACATCACCGTGGGGAGCTCCTGTTTTGTTTGTCAAGAAGAAAGATGGTACATTCAGGTTGTGTATCGACTACCGAGAGTTGAACAAACTTACCATCAAGAACCGCTACCCACTACCGAGAATCGACGACTTATTTGATCAACTACAAGGCTCGTCTGTTTATTCAAAGATTGACTTATGTTCCGGGTATCATCAAATGCGGGTGAAAGAAGATGATATTCCAAAGACTGCTTTCAGAACACGTTACGGTCATTACGAGTTTATGGTCATGCCGTTTGGTTTAACTAATGCACCAGCTGTGTTCATGGACCTTATGAACCGAGTGTGTGGACCATACCTTGACAAGTTTGTCATTGTTTTCATTGATGACATACTTATTTACTCAAAGAATGACCAAGAACACGGTGAACATTTGAGAAAGGTGTTAGAAGTATTGAGGAAGGAAGAATTGTACGCTATGTTTTCAAAGTGTGCATTTTGGTTGGAAGAATTTCAATTCCTCGGTCACATAGTGAACAAAGAAGGTATTAAGGTGGATCCGGCAAAGATAGAAACTGTTGAAAAGTTTGAAACCCCGAAAACTCCGAAACACATACGCCAGTTTTTAGGACTAGCTGGTTACTACAGAAGGTTCATCCAAGACTTTTCCAGAATAGCAAAACCCTTGACTGCATTAATGCATAAAGGGAAGAAATTTGAATGGAATGATGAACAAGAGAAAGCGTTTCAGTTATTGAAGAAAAAGCTAACTACGGCACCTATATTGTCATTGCCTGAATGGAATGATGATTTTGTGATTTATTGTGACGCATCAAAGCAAGGTCTCGGTTATGTATTAATGCAACGAACGAAGGTGATTGCTTATGCGTCTAGACAATTGAAGATTCACGAACAAAATTATACGACGCATGATTTGGAATTAGGCGCGGTTGTTTTTGCATTAAAGACTTGGAGGCACTACTTATATGGGGTCAAAAGTATTATATATACCTACCACAAAAGTCTTTAACACATATTTAATCAGAAACAACTGAATATGAGGCATCGTAGGTGGATTGAATTGTTGAATGATTACGACTTTGAGATTCGTTACCACTCGGGGAAGGCAAATGTGGTAGACGATGCCTTGAGCAGGAAGGACAGAGAACCCATTCGAGTAAAATCTATGAATATAATGATTCATAATAACCTTACTACTCAAATAAAGGAGGCGCAACAAGGAGTTTTAAAAGAGGGAAATTTAAAGGATGAAATACCCAAAGGATCGGAGAAGCATCTTAATATTCTGGAAGACGGAACCCGGTATAGGGCTGAAAGGATTTGGGTATCAAAATTTGGAGATATGAGAGAAATGGTACTTAGAGAAGCTCATAAAACCATATACTCAATACATCCTGGAACGGGGAAGATGTACAAGGATCTCAAGAAACATTTTTGGTGGACGGGTATGAAATCCGATGTTGCTAAATACGTAGGAGAATGTTTGACGTGTTATAAGGTCAAAGCTGAGCATCAGAAACCATCAGGTCTACTTCAACAACCCGAAATCCCGGAATGGAAATGGGAAAACATTACCATGGATTTCATCACTAAATTGCCAAGGACTGCAAGTGGTTTTGATACTATTTGGGTAATAGTTGATCGTCTCACCAAATCAGCACACTTCCTGCCAATAAGAGAAGATGACAAGATGGAGAAGTTAGCACGACTGTATTTTAAGGAAGTCGTCTCCAGACATGGAATACCAATCTCTATTATCTCTGTCAAGATTCTGGCAGACATTACAGCAAGCATTAGGAACTCGTCTAGACATGAGTACTGCCTATCATCCACAAACTGATGGGCAGAGCAAAAGGACGATACAAACGCTTGAAGACATGCTACGAGCATGTGTAATTGATTTCGGAAACAGTTGGGATCGACATCTACCGTTAGCAGAATTTTCCTACAACAACAGCTACCATTCAAGCATTGAGATGGCGCCGTTTGAAGCACTTTATGGTAGAAAGTACAGGTCTCCTATTTGTTGGAGTGAAGTAGGGGATAGACAGATTACGGGTCCGGAGATTATACAAGAAACTACCGAGAAGATCATTCAAATTCAACAACGGTTGAAAACCGCCCAAAGTCGACAAAAGAGCTACGCTGACATTAAAAGAAAAGATATAGAATTTGAAATTGGAGAGATTGTCATGCTTAAAGTTGCACCTTGGAAAGGCGTTGTTCGATTTGGTAAACGAGGGAAATTAAATCCAAGGTATATTGGACCATTCAAGATTATTGATCGTGTCGGACCAGTAGCTTACCGACTTAAGTTATCTCAACAACTCGCGGCTGTACATAACACTTTCCACGTCTCGAATTTGAAGAAATGTTTTGCTAAAGAAGATCTCACTATTCCATTTGATGAAATCCAAATCAATGAAAAACTTCAATTCATCGAAGAACCCGTCGAAATAATGGATCGTGAGGTTAAAAAACTTAAGAAAAACAAGATACCAATTGTTAAGGTTCGATGGAATGCTCGTAGAGGACCCGAGTTCACCTGGGAGTGTAAAGATCAGATGAAGAAGAAATACCCGCATCTATTTCCAGAAGATTCGTCAACACCTTCAACAGCTTAAAATTTCGGGACGAAATTTATTTAACGGGTAGGTACTGTAGTGACCCGAACTTTTCCATGTTTATATATATTAATTAAGATTGATATTTACATGATTAAATGTTTCCAACATGTTAAGCAATTAAACTTGTTAAGACTTGATTAATTGAAATATGTTTCATATAGACAATTGACCACCCAAGTTGACTGGTGATTCACGAACGTTAAAACTTGTAAAAACTATATGATGACATATATATGGATATATATATAGTTAACATGATACTATGATAAGTAAATATATCATTAAGTATATTAACAATGAACTACATATGTAAAAACAAGACTACTAACTTAATGATTTTTAAACGAGACATATATGTAACGATTATCGTTGTAAAGACATTTAATGTATAAATATATATCATATTAAGAGATATTCATACATGATAATATCATGATAATATAATAATTTAAAATCTCATTTGATATTATAAACATTGGGTTAACAACATTTAACAAGATCGTTAACCTAAAGGTTTCAAAACAACACTTACATGTAACGACTAACGATGACTTAACGACTCAGTTAAAATGTATATACATGTAGTGTTTTAATATGTATTTATACACTTTTGAAAGACTTCAATACACTTATCAAAATACTTCTACTTAACAAAAATGCTTACAATTACATCCTCGTTCAGTTTCATCAACAATTCTACTCGTATGCACCCGTATTCGTACTCGTACAATACACAGCTTTTAGATGTATGTACTATTGGTATATACACTCCAATGATCAGCTCTAAGCAGCCCATGTGAGTCACCTAACACATGTGGGAACCATCATTTGGCAACTAGCATGAAATATTTCATAAAATTACAAAAATATGAGTAATCATTCATGACTTATTTACATGAAAACAAAATTACATATCCTTTATATCTAATCCATACACCAACGACTAAAAACACCTACAAACACTTTCATTCTTCAATTTTCTTCATCTAATTAATCTCTCTCAAGTTCTATCTTCAAGTTCTAAGTGTTCTTCATAAATTCTACAAGTTCTAGTTACATAAAATCAAGAATACTTTCAAGTTTGCTAGCTCACTTCCAATCTTGTAAGGTGATCATCCAACCTCAAGAAATCTTTGTTTCTTACAGTAGGTTATCATTCTAATACAAGGTAATAATCATATTCAAACTTTGGTTCAATTTCTATAACTATAACAATCTTATTTCAAGTGATGATCTTACTTGAACTTGTTTTCGTGTCATGATTCTGCTTCAAGAACTTCGAGCCATCTAAGGATCCGTTGAAGCTAGATCCATTTTTCTCTTTTCCAGTAGGTTTATCCAAGGAACTTAAGGTAGTAATGATGTTCATAACATCATTCGATTCATACATATAAAGCTATTTTATTCGAAGGTTTAAACTTGTAATCACTAGAACATAGTTTAGTTAATTCTAAACTTGTTCACAAACAAAAGTTAATCCTTCTAACTTGACTTTTAAAATCAACTAAACACATGTTCTATATCTATATGATATGCTAACTTAATGATTTAAAACCTGGAGACACGAAAAATACCGTAAAACTGGATTTACGCCGTCGTAGTAACACCGCGGGCTGTTTTGGGTTAGTTAATTAAAAACTATGATAAACTTTGATTTAAAAGTTGTTATTCTGAGAAAATGATTTTTATTATGAACATGAAACTATATCCAAAAATTATGGTTAAACTCAAAGTGGAAGTATGTTTTCTAAAATGGTCATCTAGACGTCGTTCTTTCGACTGAAATGACTACCTTTACAAAAACGACTTGTAACTTATTTTTCCGACTATAAACCTATACTTTTTCTGTTTAGATTCATAAAATAGAGTTCAATATGAAACCATAGCAATTTGATTCACTCAAAACGGATTTAAAATGAAGAAGTTATGGGTAAAACAAGATTGGATAATTTTTCTCATTTTAGCTACGTGAAAATTGGTAACAAATCTATTCCAACCATAACTTAATCAACTTGTATTGTATATTATGTAATCTTGAGATACCATAGACACGTATACAATGTTTCGACCTATCATGTCGACACATCTATATATATTTCGGAACAACCATAGACACTCTATATGTGAATGTTGGAGTTAGCTATACAGGGTTGAGGTTGATTCCAAAATATATATAGTTTGAGTTGTGATCAATACTGAGATAGGTATACACTGGGTCGTGGATTGATTCAAGATAATATTTATCGATTTATTTCTGTACATCTAACTGTGGACAACTAGTTGTAGGTTACTAACGAGGACAGCTGACTTAATAAACTTAAAACATCAAAATATATTAAAAGTGTTGTAAATATATTTTGAACATACTTTGATATATATGTATATATTGTTATAGGTTCGTGAATCAACCAGTGGCCAAGTCTTACTTCCCGACGAAGTAAAAATCTGTGAAAGTGAGTTATAGTCCCACTTTTAAAATCTAGTATTTTTGGGATGAGAATACATGCAGGTTTTATAAATGATTTACAAAATAGACACAAGTACGTGAAACTACATTCTATGGTTGAATTATCGAAATCGAATATACCCCTTTTTATTAAGTCTGGTAATCTAAGAATTAGGGAACAGACACCCTAATTGACGCGAATCCTAAAGATAGATCTATTGGTCCTAACAAACCCCATCCAAAGTACCGGATGCTTTAGTACTTCGAAATTTATATCATATCCGAAGGGTGTCCCGGAATGATGGGGATATTCTTATATATGCATCTTGTTAATGTCGGTTACCAGGTGTTCACCATATGAATGACTTTTATCTCTATGTATGGGATGTGTATTGAAATATGAAATCTTGTGGTCTATTATTATGATTTGATATATAGGTTAAACCTATAGCTCACCAATATTTTTGTTGACGTTTTAAGCATGTTTATTCTCAGGTGATTATTAAGAGCTTCCGCTGTCGCATACTTAAATAAGGACGAGATTTGGAGTCCATGCTTGTATGATATTGTATAAAAACTGCATTCAAGAAACTTATTTTGTTGTAACATATTTGTATTGTAAACCATTATGTAATGGTCGTGTGTAAACAGGATATTTTAGATTATCATTATTTGATAATCTACGTAAAGCTTTTTAAACCTTTATTGATGAAATAAAGGTTATGGTTTGTTTTAAAATGAATGCGGTCTTTGAAAAACGTCTCATATAGAGGTCAAAACCTCGCAACGAAATCAATTAATATGGAACGTTTTTAATCAATAAGAACGGGACATTTCAGTTACTACTCAATATAAGTAGTATATTATATTGTAAAATATATTAAATGTATAAACATTAAATATTTAATATATTATTATATAATACTAATAATAAAATGTAAGTACAAGTTAAAATATTAAAGTTATATTATTATCATTACTTTCATTAATATTATTATTAATATTAAGATTAATATTTGTAACATTAATGTTAGTATTTAAACATATAAGTTTGATAAGTATAAGTCGTTATATTATTATTGTTAATATTAATATTATCAATGAAATTAATATTATTATAACTGATAATATTATTAGTACCATTAACATTATTAATATTTTTATTATCCATATTAAAGTCAGTATTTGACATATTAAAATTTTCAATAGATAATATATAGATAGGAAAATTGATATATAAATTGATACATTATTATTATTGTTATTATCAATAATATTAGTATTATTACAATTAGTATTATTGTTATATTATTGTTATACATTTTTTAGTAATAATCATCATTATCATAATAATAATATTATTACTATTATATATGTATTATTATTATTTATTAAGAGTATTATTATTATTATATTTATAATTGCTAATTAATAAGATTAATTAATATACATATAAATAAATATATACAAGTACCTAAAACCTTCTTTATATATAAAATCAGATCCACATATACAGATTCATGAATCTGTTTATCAATCTCTTTCAACTTTATTCATTTTTTATTTATTTCTGTACGATCGATTCTAACTTAGCTATAATACAACCGTGATAAAGTCGTGTTTGTCTCCTCAATCATTCGAATATCACCAGCTGCATTACTTGTACGTTATAGAATTACCTAATCACTCATTCACGATTCAAAAACTAAAAACAGAAAACAAAAACCCAAGAACACAGCTCCTTCATCTCTTTCGCCATAACTTTTATGCAACAACTCGATTTTTAATCATTTTCGAAAATATAAAAATGCAGTTAAGTATGAAATCCCTTACTCAAACTAACTGCAAATTTACTGTTGGGGTTTTAACAAGTTTCAAAATACATAAAACCTTTTAAGAATCAAATATAGCGGAAGCATGTAAATATTACCATTTAGAACTTGTAAACCTTTAACCAATTAAAGTTAAAACCCAATTAGGATCAAGTTGTGAAATATGCTTACAAACTACAAGTAAGAAAGTGTTTATACCTTCTCCTAGCTTGTTGATAGATGATGATGAAGATGATGATGAATGGAGCTCCAAAACTATGAAACCTCAAGTAGTTATACCCCAAACTTATAACCAACACCTTGTACTTAGGTTAGGATTTCTTAACACTTGAATTAGCCTTACAAAAACCAAACTTTGAACCTCCTTTTGGCTCCCAATAGCCACGGCATTCAGCAGCAGAAATGAGAGGTTTTGTGCAGAATTTTCAAGTTCAAAATGTGGAGAAAAAACTTAAGTCAAGTGGTCAAGCTTTGGTTCAAGTAAATAGTATGCACCACTAAAGTTGTGTGTGTGTGTTGGAAGTAACAAATGAGCATGGGATGTTGTCTTGAAGACCAAAAATTCTGCACACTCATTTTATAAAATAATAATGTTATATATATATATAAAAACTTGATACATATATATAAACATGTATTTATTTTGTTACTTTCACATTTTATAAACAAGTGTTTATAAAATATAACACAACATAATCATTTAAACCTATAAACAATTATATATAAATTATCCAAATAATTTATCTCAAGTGATCATATTTTAGAAAACCGATTTTCTAAAGTCCAAGTGTCGCGTATTTATTTAATGACCCAAACGTCAAGACTAAATACGTTTTAAGGTGTCGGTAAGTTTGTTATTGGGTATGACCCGACTTGGATCATAACATACCAGCCACATTAATTTAATATGTCTCTCGGGCATACGAAATACCTTCAATCTCCCACTTGCACGAGAAACATAAGAAATTAATGCAAGTGATGGATACCACCTAACGACCGTCCATCACCCCCAATATGTTATGACTTTGTGCCATTCAATAACATCATCCCTTTCGAGTCCCATCTCGAATATGAATAGGTGAATCTTTCATAATATCCTTTCATCCTAGATGTCATGTCAAATCCAGGAGATACAGAGTGATCACTCTCTTATAGATTTAACTTTTCAGGCCTTAGACATCTGACTCTCAACGAATAAGAGGGACAAATTCCATCTTGACTACATACGTCCTAGATATACACTTTGTAATATACCTGAGTTCTTCCTTATGTACTACCATGTTTCAGAATAGCGAAGGAAAGAATCAAGGCACAGTGCTTGGTGAATATCTGAACCCAATATGTATCTCAGGTCAGAGGATACAATGATATTCGCCTTTACTCAAGATCACATGTGATCAACCACAAAAGTTCTATACAGTAATTCTTGAGAGCGGGTCTTCCAATATTTGTTTCCCACAAATATCTATGAACCTTGGTTGCAACCTTGCCCCACATTCAACTTATGAATGTATACCAATCCGAGTTCATAATAGTCTAAACCTCACACTTGTTCCCACAAATGTGATCAACTACGGAATTTAGAATAATAGTTTATTCATGGATGAAATATGCTAAATTGGAACATGACTCATAATTAAATTAATACCATAATTATATTAATGAGTTTGAACTAATTCGTTCCGTTACAATACATAAAGTAGATCAATTCCAATCACTAGAATATCGAAGCCCTAACGCACAAACATGTCCCTCATGTTTTGGCCCATGTAAAAGCTTCGTGAGTGGATCCGCAACATTATGATCTGTGTGAACTTTGTGAATACATATCTTTCCCTTTTCAACCTCATCCCTGATGTAGTTGAATCTCCGCTCAATGTGACGAGTCTTTTGATGAGCACGAGGTTCCTTGATTTGAGCAATCGCACCCTCGTTGTCACAAAAGATCTCAAGAGGGTCCTGAATGGAAGGGACCACTCCTAAGTCGTCGATGAATTTCTTCATCCATGAAGCTTCCTGAGCTGCCAGTGAGGCGGCAATGTACTCCGACTCTGTAGTGGATAACGCAACAACCTCCTGTTTCGAACTCTTCCAAGAGACCGCACCACCATTTAACATGAAGACATAACCGGATTGTGATCGAGAGTCATCTCGATCAGTTTGGAAACTCGCGTCCACGTAACCTTTTACGGCGAGTTCCTCCTCACCAGACCCATATATTAGAAACATATCCTTAGTTCTCCTAAGGTATTTCAATATACTTTTAACAGCAATCCAATGACTGTTTCCTGGGTTATTCTGGTATCTACTTGTCAAGCTTAGAGCGCATGACACATCCGGTCTAGTACATATCATCGCATACATGATAGACCCAATAGCAGATGCGTATGGGACTTTCTTCATTCTCTCTTGTTCATCTTTCGTGGTAGGACACTGAGATGAATTGAGAACGGTTCCTCTTTGAATAGGTACCAAACCTTTCTTAGAGTTTTCCATCTTGAACCTTTTCAAGATTTTATCAATGTATGTACTTTGACTTAAACCTATCAATCTCTTGGATCTATTCCTATAGATCCCTATCCCCAATATGTATTGTGCGTCTCCAAGATCCTTAATGGAGAAGCAACTCTTTAGCCAAGTTTTGACTCCTTTCATTGTGGTAATATCATTCCCAAATAATAATATATCATCCACATATAGTACAAGGAATATGATAGTGCTCCCACTAGCTTTCTTATATACACAAGCTTCATCACCATTTTTAATGAAGCCAAATTTCTCGGCTTCCTCGTTAAAAACGATGATTCCACATTCTAGATGCTTGTTTCAATCCGTAGATTGACTTCTTTAACTTGCATACCCTTTTAGGATATTTTGGATCAACAAAACCTTCAGGCTGAACCATATAGACATCTTCCATAAGATATCCATTTAGGAAAGCGGTTTTGACATCCATTTGCCATATTTCATAGTCGTAGTGAGCAGCAATGGCAAATAATATCCTAATAGACTTTAGCATTGCCACTGGCGAGAAAGTTTCATCATAATCAACCCCTTGAGTTTGAGTGAAACCTTTTGCTACAAGTCTAGCTTTGTATGTATCCAAGTTTCCATGTATGTCGGTTTTCATTTTGAAAAGCCATTTGCAATCAACTAGCTTGGAGCTAGGAGGTTGCACAACAAGTTCCCAAACTTGGTTTTCATACATGGATTGCATCTCGGCGTTCATGGCTTCCTGCCATTTATCTTTATCAATTCTTGATAAAGCATCTTTGTAGTTTGTCGGTTCATCCAAATCAACCGTATAGCAACCTTCCATGAGAAACCCATATCTCTCGGGAGGATTACTAATCCTACTAGATCTTCGAACGTCTTGTGTACCTTGATCATCCACTTGATCATTTTCAACATCCTCATGTTGAGTACTAGTGCCAACCAATTGTGTATCATCGGCTTGATCTTGTACCTCTACAAGATCTATCTTCCTTTCACCATCACCTTCCATAAGGAACTTGGTTTCAAGGAATTCCGCTTTCCGAGCAACAAATACGGTTTGCTCGGATGGATCATAGAAGTAATATCCCATGTCATCTTTGGGATATCCTATGAAGATACACTTTGTGGATCGAGCATGTAGCTTATTTGCTACATAACGCTTAGGATAAGCTTCACATCCCCATACTTTCAAGTATGAAAGAGAAGGAGGTTTTCCAAACCACATCTCATGAGGAGTTCGTTCCACCTTCTTGGTTGGGGCCATATTTAAAATACGAGCCGCGGAGCTTAGACAATAACCCCAAAATGATAGAGGCAACGAGCTTCTTGCCATCATAGATCGAACCATATCCATTAGGGTTCGGTTCCTCCTTTCGGAAACTCCATTAAGTTGGGGTGTTCCGGGTGGAGTAAGTTGTGAGATAATCCCACAACTCCTAAGATGATCTTGGAAGGCATCGCTTAGGTATTCACCTCCTCTATCGGTACGTAGTACCTTAATTGTCTTATTGAGTTGATTTTGTACTTCGTTTTGATACTCTTTGAATGCTTCAAACGTTTCGTCCTTGTGTCTTAATAAGTAGACATATCCGAAACGACTAAAGTCATCAATGAAAGTAACAAAGTATCTTTCACCTTTCCTAGTCATGGGTTTAAAGGGTCCACATACATCCGAATGTATTAATCCCAATAAATCTTTAGCCCTTTCATAGGTCCCTTTGAAAGGTGTTTTAGTCATCTTGCCTTGTAAACAAGATTCACATACTTCAAACGAATCCATTTCATTTGATTTCAAAAGTCCATTCTTTTGAAGTGTATGTATTCGGTTCTTGTTTATGTGACCAAGGTGACAATGCCATAAGTAGGAATCACTCAAATCCCTTTTGAGTTTCTTGGTGCTTGTATGGTACATTGAGCTACTAGATGATGTGTCATCATGAACCAATTCATAAATTCCATTTGAAGGCGAAGCCTTGAAATAGAATACATTATCTTTAGAAACATGAATATCATCATCAATAAAATTAACAACGTAACCACATTGTTTTAAGCGAGAAATAGAAATAATGTTTCTACACAAATCCGGAGCATACAAAACATTTTCTAAAATAAGTTCCAATCCGCTTGGAAGCTTCAAAATAAAATCTCCTTGAGCTTTAACATGCACCTTTGCACCATTGCCCATATAGAGACTTGATGTTCCCGCCTTATGATCACTTCTTTTGAACCCCTGCAAAGAATTGCAAATATGAGTTCCACATCCCGTGTCTAATACTCATGTATTAGAAGAAGTAATACTAAGCTCTATATATACCATATATATATTACCTGAGGTTTGCCCTGCATCCCTCTTGTCCTTCAACTCTTTAAGATAGACCGGACAGTTTCGTTTCCAATGACCCATCTCACCGCAACCGAAACATGGGTCTTCCTTGGGGTTTGCCTTCTCGGCTACCTTTTGCTTCTTAGCCTTGTTGATGGTTGGGGTAACCATCTTCCCCTTCCCTTTGCCTTGATGGGCGGGTCCTTTTCTCTTAGCCATTTTTGGCTTAGAGGTGTTACCTTTAGACCCACTTTGATCGATTGCTAACACGGGTAAAGCCCTTTTACCCATGCTTGTTTCCGCCGTCCTAAGCATACCATGAAGCTCACCTATACTCTTATCCATCCCATTCATGTTGTAATTAATTACAAATTGATCAAACCTCTTTGATAGGGAGTTAAGGATAAGATCGGTGGCTAACTCATTAGATATGTTAAGGTTAAGACGGTTAGCACGATCGATAAGGCTTTTCATCTTAAGTACATAAGATGAAACCGATTGGGTGTCGTCCATACGACAAGCATGAAGTGCCCGAACCGTTTCGAAACGCTCAACACGTGCTTGTTGGAGAAACATCTCCTTCAATTGTGTTATCATGTCGTATGCACTATGATGCTCGAAATCCTTTTGGAGTTCGGGTATCATAGTCCCAAGCATTAAGCATGAGACTTGAAGGGAGTCGTGGCAATACTTATCGTAAGAGGCCATTGCCTCCACATCACTCTCATCCGGTTGATCGGGAATGGGGTCCTCAAGCACATACATTTTATCCTCTTGTTTGAGGACAATCCGAAGATTGCGGAACCAATCCATAAAGTTTGTATGGTTGAGTTTGTCTTTCTCGAGGAGAGACCGCAACGATAGGTTGTTAAAGTTAAGTGGTGCGTTGTTCATGTTGTTGTTGTTATTAGCGGCCATCTACAAAATTCAACAAAGTTCTTTTAAGTATTGATTTCAAATTTAATAAACAATACCCTTTTAATTTGTTTTATTAAATATTAGAATCCAACGGTAAATCAAATTTCGGTTAGGTGACCTTTATCCCGTCATTTGATTTAGCTAGGTAGTCTTAATGACAATTGCAATCCTTTTGCAACTTCTAAGTTATGGGATCATGCAATCCTTTTGCATGGCATATTAATCCCATCAACGCGTATTTGTTCCTCATGCTTCGGTGACCCTAAGTTCATGATTCCCAAATCAAGTCGTCCTACTTGTGTAGACATGTAGACTTAACATACAAGTGGTTAGGTGACCTTTATCCCACATGTATGCGAAATGTACCTTATTCACATTAGTTCACTCATGACGGTTAGGTGACCTTTATCCCATCAAGAGATTCCTAATATGTCTAAGTGTTTCCACAAAAGGATGGCGTTTAACTTGTTTTAGTTAAGGGATTTTAAGATTTCATAAATTCTAGTTTAAGAAAACATTTGCCATACACCAACATGCATTTGGTGTATAGTTCATTATGAAAAGCCAATTTCATGTCCATAAACCATTTTATATATATGATCCTAATCATGATCTTAATAACCGTTTATTAATGTCCTTTTAGCCATTTTTAATTCAACCAATTAAATTTTCGTTTTGCATGTCGTTAATTAATGTATAATTTAACCAATTAAATTTCCATTTAGCTTGTTGTTAACTTGTGTGATTAACTTGTAGCATACAAACATACAATCCACAATCATACAATAAACAACCATGCATGCAAAACAAATATGTTCACAATCAAGCCATTTTGGTAGACATTTGTTTAGCCGAAAACAAATGCCACCGGATAAGGGGTTATAACACAAAGTAGGAGATTTCAAATCTCCCACTTAACCTTGCATCCAAATGCTTCTTCATGTGTTCTTCAAGTCTTCATCATTCTTCATCATTTTACAAAATATATCCTAATACATTTTGTCTAAAAAATGAAATTACAACCTAATCTATTTTACATACCAAATATAAAATAAATTACATAACCAAATGAATTATTACATGCCAAATGAATAAATATTATTACAAACCAATTGAATAAATATCAATCAACCATGCATGCAACCAAACACAAGGTCAAGGCTTAGATTGTGAACATCATCAACATAAGTGATAGGCAATACAGAATCACAAGTGATTGGAAACACAGAATTACAAGTGATCTGCAACACAGAATCACAAGTGATTGGCAGTGCAGAATCACAAGTGATCGGCAGTACAGAATCACAAGTGATTGGCAGTACAGAATCACAAGTGATCGGCAGTACAGAATCACAAGTGATTGGCAGTACAGAATGCAGAATCACAAGTGATTTTGGCTAAAATGACAAACCACCCAAAACCGAAAATTTTACATTCTACTTCATGCATGTTCATAGAATGCAAAATTATAGTGGGTTTAATAAATCATCTCGAAGCATATTTCAACAACTTCGGCTCTAGATACCAATGTTGGGGTTTTAACAAGTTTCAAAATACATAAAACCTTTTAAGAATCAAATATAGCGGAAGCATGTAAGTATTACCATTTAGAACTTGTAAACCTTTAACCAATTAAAGTTAAAACCCAATTAGGATCAAGTTGTGAAATATGCTTACAAACTACAAGTAAGAAAGTGTTTATACCTTCTCCTAGCTTGTTGATAGATGATGATGAAGATGATGATGAATGGAGCTCCAAAACTATGAAACCTCAAGTAGTTATACCCCAAACTTATAACCAACACCTTGTACTTAGGTTAGGATTTCTTAACACTTGAATTAGCCTTACAAAAACCAAACTTTGAACCTCCTTTTGGCTCCCAATAGCCACGGCATTCAGCAGCAGAAATGAGAGGTTTTGTGCAGAATTTTCAAGTTCAAAATGTGGAGAAAAAAACTTAAGTCAAGTGGTCAAGCTTTGGTTCAAGTAAATAGTATGCACCACTAAAGTTGTGTGTGTGTTGGAAGTAACAAATGAGCCTGGGATGTTGTCTTGAAGACCAAAAATTCTGCACACTCATTTTATAAAATAATAATGTTATATATATATATATATAAACTTGATACATATATATAAACATGTATTTATTTTGTTACTTTCACATTTTATAAACAAGTGTTTATAAAATATAACACAACATAATCATTTAAACCTATAAACAATTATATATAAATTATCCAAATAATTTATCTCAAGTGATCATATTTTAGAAAACCGATTTTCTAAAGTCCAAGTGTCGCGTATTTATTTAATGACCCAAACGTCAAGACTAAATACGTTTTAAGGTGTCGGTAAGTTTGTTATTGGGTATGACCCGACTTGGATCATAACATACCAGCCACATTAATTTAATATGTCTCTCGGGCATACGAAATACCTTCATTTACAAGTTTCAATTCTTCGTATTGATCATCAATTTTGAAGTTAAAGAATATTTTCAAAAAAGTCAAACAATTGTTCATCAGGAAATTTAAATTTGTTTCGATGTTTCTTGAGCAATTGATGCTTCCAATAGTTTATAGGATTGAATTAGAACTTGTTTCATGTTGAAACCTTGAGCTAAAACTTTCTTAAAATGAAAATCAATATATTTTTTTTTTTTAGAAAAACTGCGACAGCAGCAAGCTTGTAAATTTTTTTTTCTTTGTTTTTCTTTTTCTTTTAATTAAGTGTATCCTTCACTAGTCGTTTTGTTTCCAATGATGAATTTAAATCATTTTGTTTGATTGTGTTGCTTGCTACACCCTCTGGTCGACAAAGTAATATGAAGAAGAAGAAGATTTATAACAACATAAAATATATGGTTTAAATAAATTAGACTAGGAGATATAACAGAAAGAAAGAAACAGACGAGTGGTGTTGGGAGTTTGTGTTTAACCGGGAGGTCTCGAGTTCGATTCCAGTTTGGTGCATTCTTTTTATAGAAATTCCTTAAATAGGGTATACATTCTTTTTCTTACTAATTATTATTATTATTATTATTATTATTATTATTATTATTATTATTTGTTGATTAATATTAATTATTAATATTATGCTGATCATTAGTAATGTTATTAACATTATTAGTGTTACAATTATTAATATTGTTATTATTATTACAAATACAAGTATTAATTATTATCATTATTATTATTATTATTATTATGATTAAAATTGTTATTATTATATATCCATTTATATTTTTATGATTAATATTATTATTTATATTAAAAATCAATAAAAGTTTTTTTTATTAAAATTTTAGAATTATTAGTATTATTAATATAGGAATTACTAGTAGCACTCCGATTTGGATTAATGGTATTATTAGGAAAAATAACACAAATTATTTCCATTAATATTAGTACTTGTATCATTTCAATATTATTGTCATCATTAACATAGGTATTATTATTAGTACTATCATTATTATTATTAATACTACAAAGTATAAGGAATAGACTTATTAGTTAAACATTAATATTAGTAATACTGTATGAATAACTTAAATTTCTATTAAAACTATTAAAAATTATCATTATTTTTAAAAGTATTATTTTTTGTATTATCATGAGTATTATTATGTAAATTACTAAAATCAGTATTATAACTATCATTAATAATAAAATTAATATTTTCACAAGTATTATTATTAAAATCACTATTATTATCATTAATAGAGTTATTATTAACATTATTACCTTTATTAGTAATATTAAGTATTAACATTGATATTATTTTTGTCATTTTTAAAATTATGATAATATTATTATTATCACTATTTTTAACAACAAACAAATAAAATATAAATATATATATATGTATATATAAGGATATATTTAATACATATAACATAACAAAAATTAATATCTTCATATACAAAATGAATATATGAGACATATATATATATATATATATATATATATATATATATATATATATATATATATATATATATATATATATATATATATATATACTATTAATATAAAGAATATAACAAATAAAATTATATATATATATATATATATATATATATATATATATATGTATATATATATATATATATATATATATATATATATATATATATATATATATATATATATATATATATTGCTCAATTACAATTATGTATATTGATAATATACAAATGATATAGGTTCATGAATCTGAGGTCAACCCTGCATTGTTCAATATCGTCATATGTATTTTTACTACAAAATACAGTATTGTGAGTTTCATTTGCTCCCTTTTTAAATGCTTTTGCAATATATATTTTTGGGACTGAGAATACATGCGCTGCTTTTATAAATGCTTTACGAAATAGACACAAGTAATTGACACTACATTCTATGGTTGGATTATCGAATCGAATATCACCCCTTTTAACTTGGTAGCCTAAGAATTGGGGAACAGACACCCTAATTGACGCGAATCCTAAAGGTAGATCTACGGGCACTAACTCCCCCCATACTGGAAAATGGTATGCTTTAGTACTTCGAGTTTATATTATACAGATGGATTTCTGTTTTGGGGATATTCTATATGCATTATGTTAATGTCGGTTACCAGGTGTTCAATCCATATGAATGATTTTTAAACACTTGCGAGTGTATGATTATTGAATAAAGGAAATCTTATGGTCTATTAAAATTATGGAAACGATTGATTATGATAAACTAATGAACTCACCAACCTTTTGGTTGACACTTTAAAGCATGTTTATTTTCAGGATTGAAAGAAATCTTCTGCTGTGCATTTGCTCAAATTAAAGATATATCTTGGAGTCATTCATGGCATATTTCAAAAGACGTTGCATTCAAGTCATTGAGTTTAGTAAAGATTATGATTAAGTAAATGAAGTTTAGATCATTTATAGTTGGATATCATGAAATGGTATGCATGCCTGTCAACTTTCGATGTAATGAAAGTTTGTCTTTTAAAACGAATGCAATGTTTGTAAAATGTATCATATAGAGGTCAAATACCTCGCAATGTAATCATATGTTATTGTATTCGTTCTTATGGATTAGGACGGGTCTTTACACTAGGGTTGTATTTTTAAGATATCAGTAGAATCGAACCTATAATTAAAGCTTAAGATAAAGCTAAAGTGAAGGAGTAGTTGTTTATTACCTAATTCCGGTTTTTCTAGTTTATAAGGTAAAATAAAGTAAATACGATAAAATTTGTAATTCATATAAGGTTAAAGAAAGTGCATACTATGGTTTCGTTAGTTACTTTGCCGAGATTATAGAATGCTGGCTCATGATAGGTAGTGACCTTGTATTCATTACACTAGTCCTAAATGCCCCTGTCATAAGACATGTCACTGGGTAATGCGTTAGGCTTGAAGATTATGAATAGACAGCAACGTCCCTTATCCCCGACACCCGTGCAGTCTGACTACAAGCATACACGCTCAGACGGCTCATCCAATTGAGCGACTCGGTTGGGTGACGTATTAACATTCCACAAAGGTCTAAATTTTTTAAGCATATTAGAATACAGGGTATGCTGTATCCGAGAGACGTGACGTGTTTCGATGCTTTTCGTTAATGATTGGGTTTAAAAGATAGTTAGGCCCTTGATAAGAGTTCAACCATAAAGAACACCATGGCCAAGTCAGGTTTGACTTCCATGAACACGTTCGGTTATCCTAACGGTCCAATCCTTTATTAGTTTAAACAAACAGTTCCTTAATTAACCAGGAATCCCTCAAGCGGGGTGCAATGCTTAAGACCGCGTTATGGTGAAGTGTACTAATCAGCACTGACAGGGTTCCATGGCCTTACTTAGCGGAGGTACAGCTTACAACAATCGTTGTGCTTCAGCGTGTACATACGAAGTTTATATGCTTGGTGACTACACTAGAATCGTCTAGGGACGACAATGTACTATGGGTCTAGTTAGATGTTTCACTACAAAAGAGTCCTCAGTCCGAATCCAAGGCTCGGTGGACTTACTACAACTGGTGTGCCTGAGTCAAACTTACGTTGTATCCACTAGACTTCTCTTACCAAGGGATGACACAGATAGTGTACTATGAATCGGGGTTCACGACTTCCCAATAACAGAGCCGTTAACTATGTTCTATTAGTTGGAAAAGCGATTGATTTTAAATCATAATCGGAAAGCATCTTGACAACATACACAAACCATAATATTATTTCGGCATTATAACTGAGTACATCATAGCATACACTAAAGATTACTACTCTCTAATCATGGCAACAATATCACAACACATAATAAAGAAAGACATTATATAAAGACAAAGGATAGAAGTACCAGTAGATTAAACGAGTTCCGAATACAAAAGTGACAACTTCAAATTTCAGACCGCTCCTACTAAAATCTTCAGCATTCTTTTCCAGGTACTAGGTTTCCCGCACAGAGTCGAAGACCTTGAAAGTATGAATAATATTGTAGAAAGAGAGAGAGAGAGAGAGAGAGAGAGAGAGAGATCAAGAGAGAGAGAGAGAGAGAGAGAGAGAGAGAGAAGTGAATTAAAGTGTGTCTAAAAGTGGATGACAAAAGCTCCTTAAATAGACTTTAAATCTGCCTGCATACGGCTGGTAGGCCGTATGGCCAGGCAAGCCGTTTTTATGCCCATTTGCCAAGGCCGTATGACAGGCCGTTTTACATACAAGCAAGCCGTATAACCTGCCATGGTCTGCTATTTTCACATGATCGTAAGTTGATTTCCTTGATCGTAACTTAGTTTCTTGTCTTTCACCGTTTTCGCTCTAGAATCTTCCTTTTAGCTTCGGTTCTCTTGATTCTTTTTACACCAGCTTCGTAATCACTTGATCATTAATTTCTTCTGACAAAGCGAGTATTTTAGAGACAAAGCTTGGAACTTTATTATTTATGGGCCTCAATACCGGGATGAAAACGTGACTTTTAGCCGATATCAAATATCCCACACTTAGACTTTGATTGTCCTCAAGCAAACTTCTAGTTTTTACTTTAAGAAATCTTTTCGGAGTTTCCTTTATATTCGCCTAAACGGTTTTCTTTTTATTAAGAACATGCAAGTTCAAATCCTAACATCAAATTGAATGAAAATCGGAGTTAGTAATTACCACTAGTATCACAAGGTAGCTAGAAACAAGATGAACAAGGTTAACTCTTGCACTTTGGTGAGATTCCACCTTCTTCTTCCCCAAATCATGCTTTCTCTCTCAAGAAGTGGGTTTCTCACTCTAAAAGGTTTGAGAGGGTTTGGTTGTGTGGAAGATGAAATTAGAATGGAATTAAAACTTATCCTGTAGTGACCCGAACTTTTCCATGTTTATATATATATTAAATGAAATTGTTATTTACATGATTAAGTGTTTCCAACATGTTAAGCAATCAAACTTGTTAAGACTTGATTAATTGAAATAGGTTTCATATAGACAATTGACCACCCAAGTTGACCGGTGATTCACGAACGTTAAAACTTGTAAAAACTATACGATGACATATATATAGTTATATATATAGTTAACATGATTTTATTATAAGTATGTATCTCATTAGGTATTTTAACAATGAGTTATATACATAAAAATGAGACTATTAATTTAAGAAACTTGAAAACGATATATATAATGATTATCGTTATAACAATGTCTTACTAGGTACATATGAATCATATTAAGATATTGATACACTTGGTTAATTATGTTAAATGATAAGTAAATATATTATTAAGTGTATTAACAATGAAATACATATTTAAAAATAAGACTACTAACTTAATGATTTCGAAATGAGACATATATGTAACGATTATCGTTGTAACGACATTTAACTGTATATATATCATACTAAGATATATTATATATCATAATATCATGATAATATAACAATTTAACATCTCATTTGTTATAATAAATAATGGGTTAACAACATTCAACAAGATCGTTAACCTAAAGGTTTCAAAACAACATTTACATGTAACGACTAACGATGACTTAACGACTCAGTTAAAATGTATATACATGTAGTGTTTTAATATGTATTCATACACTTTTGAAAGACTTCAAGACACTTATCAAAATACTTCTACTTAACAAAAATGCTTACAATTACATCCTCGTTCAGTTTCATCAACAATTCTACTCGTATGCACCCGTATTCGTACTCGTACAATATACAGCTTTTAGATGTATGTACTATTGGTATATACACTCCAATGATCAGCTCTTAGCAGCCCATGTGAGTTACCTAACACATGTGGGAACCATCATTTGGAAACTAGCATAAAATATCTCATAAAATTACAAAAATATGAGTAATCATTCATGACTTATTTACATGAAAACAAAATTACATATCCTTTATATCTAATCCATACACCAACGACCAAAAACACCTATAAACACTTTCATTCTTCAATTTTCTTCATCTAATTGGTATCTCTCAAGTTCTATCTTCAAGTTCTAAGTGTTCTTCATAAATTCCAAAAGTTCTAGTTTCATAAAATCAAGAATACTTCCAAGATTGCAAGTTTACTTCCAAGTTTTCTAAATCCATTCCAAGTAATCATCCAAGATCAAGAAACCTTTGTTACTTACAGTAGGTTATCTTTCTAATACAAGGTAATAATCATATTCAAACTTTAATTCAATTTCTATAACTATAACAATCTTATTTCGAGTGGAAATCTTACTTGAAATTGTTTTCGTGTCATGATTCTGCTTCAAGAACTTTCAAGCCATCCAAGGATCCTTTGAAGCTAGATCCATTTTTCTCTTTTCCAGTAGGTTTATACAAGGAACTTAAGGTAGTAATGATGTTCATAACATCATTCGATTCATACATATAAAGCTATCTTATTCGAAGGTTTAAACTTGTAATCACTAGAACATAGTTTAGTTAATTCTAAACTTGTTCGCAAATAAAAGTTAATCCTTCTAACTTGACTTTTAAAATCAACTAAACACATGTTCTATATCTATATGATATGCTAACTTAATGATTTAAAACCTGGAAACACGAAAAACACCGTAAAACTGGATTTACGCCGTCGTAGTAACACCGCAGACTGTTTTGGGTTAGTTAATTAAAAACTATGATAAACTTTGATTTAAAAGTTGTTATTCTGGGAAAATGATTTTTATTATGAACATGAAATTATATACAAAAATTATGGTTAAACTCAAAGTGGAAGTATGTTTTCTAAAATGGTCATCTATTTCGACTGAAATGACTACCTTTACAAAAATGACTTGTAACTTATTTTTCTGACTATAAACCTATACTTTTTCTGTTAGATTTATAAAATAGAGTTCAATATGAAACCATAGAAATTTGATTCACTCAAAATGGATTTAAAATGAAGAAGTTATGGGTAAAACAAGATTGGATAATTTTTCTCATTTTAGCTACATGAAAATTGGTAACAAATCTATTCCAACCATAACTTAATCAGCTTGTATTGTATATTATGTAATCTTGAGATACCATAGACACGTATACAATGTTTTGACCTAACATGTCGACACATCTATATATATTTCGGAACAACCATAAACACTCTATATGTGAATGTTGGAGTTAGCTATACAGGGTTGAGGTTGATTCCAAAATATATATAGTTTGAGTTGTGATCAATACTGAGATATGTATACACTAGGTCGTGGATTGATTCAAGATAATATATATATCGATTTATTTCTATACATCTAACTGTGGACAACTAGTTGTAGGTTACTAACGAGGACAGCTGACTTAATAAACTTAAAACATCAAAATGTATTAAAAGTGTTGTAAATATATTTTGAACATACTTTGATATATATGTACATATTTATTATAGGTTCGTGAATCGATCAGTGGCCAAGTCTTACTTCCCGACGAAGTAAAAAATCTGTGAAAGTGTGTTATAGTCCCGCTTTTAAAATCTAATATTTTTGGGATGAGAATACATGCAGGTTTTATAAATGATTTACAAAATAGACACAAGTACGTGAAACTACATTCTATGGTTGAATTATCGAAATCGAATATGCCCCTTTTTATTAAGTCTGGTAATCTAAGAATTAGGGAACAGACACCCTAATTGACGCGAATCGTAAAGATAGATCTATTGGGCCTAACAAACCCCATCCAAAGTACCGGATGCTTTAGTACTTCGAAATTTATATCATATCCGAAGGGTGTCCCGGAATGATGGGGATATTCTTATATATGCATCTTGTTAATGTCGGTTACCAGGTGTTCACCATATGAATGATTTTTATCTCTATGTATGGGATGTGTATTGAAATATGAAATCTTGTGGTCTATTGTTACGATTTGATATATATAGGTTAAACCTATAATTCACCAACATTTTTGTTGACGTTTAAAGCATGTTTATTCTCAGGTGAATACTAAGAGCTTCTGCTGTTGCATACTAAAATAAGGACAAGATTTGGAGTCCATGTTTGTATGATATTGTGTAAAAACTGCATTCAAGAAACTGATTTCGATGTAATATATTTGTATTGTAAACCATTATGTAATGGTCGTGTGTAAACAGGATATTTTAGATTATCATTATTTGATAATCTACGTAAAGCTTTTTAAACCTTTATTTATGAAATAAAGGTTATGGTTTGTTTTAAAAATGAATGCAGTCTTTGAAAAACGTCTCATATAGAGGTCAAAAGCTCGTAACGAAATCAATTAATATGGAACGTTTTTAATCAATAAGAACGGGACATTTCAGTTGGTATCCGAGCGTTGGTCTTAGAGAACCAGAAAATTTGCATTAGTGTGTCTTATCGAGTTTGTTAGGATGCATTAGTGAGTCTGGACTTCAACCGTGTTTTCTTTAAAAATGATTGCTTAACATTTTTGTTGGAAACTATATATTATTAACATGTATATATTATGTGATATATTAATCTCTTAACATGTTTGATATTGTGTGATAGATGTCTACCTCTAGCATAAATCCCATTGACTCACCTAATAATAACGAAGAGTCGAATATAAATTGGACTGATTCACAAGTTCCCGAAGAAGAACCGGAAGAAGAATCAGAACCGGAAGAAGAATCAGAACCGGAAGAGGAGGAACCGGAACCGGTGGGGGAAATAATAAAATGGTTAAGTAAAAGAAAATCCTCAACCAACCGACCAAGGTTAATTATGGTCAATGGTGTTTCCGCCAAGGAAGCAAAATATTGGGAGGATTACCAATTCTCCGATGAATCGGATTCTGACGAGAATTCCGATGATGTTATAGAAATTACCCCAACTGAATTTAAAAAGGCAAAAGAAAATAATAAGGGAAAGGGCATAAAAATAGAGAAATCTAATTCCAACCCCGATGAACTTTATATGTATCGTCATCCCCCGAAGCCCTTAAGTTGTAACAATGACCCGGGAACCTCTAAACCACCGGGTTTTTCTAAACCGTTGTGGAAAACGACAGCTCGTATTAGGGGAACATCATATATCCCTAGAAACTTGGCAAAACGAACCAAAACCGAAGAAGAAGAAACGAGCGAGTCGGAATAAGATAGTTGTATTTGTGTGGTGTAATATATGTAATATAGTGTGCTTATGCTTTATGATATATGTAAAAATTGCTTGTATTAATAAGTATTTTTTTATTTATTAATCTAACTCTTGTCTATTTTACAGTATAAAAACACAAAATGGATAGACAACCCAATATTTTAAGAAACCTACCCGGAGACATGATTGATGAAATCTTGTCTAGAGTTGGTCAGAATTCCTCAGCACAACTATTTAAGGCGAGATCAGTTTGTAAGACATTCGAAGAACGTTCCAAGAATGCCTTGGTTTATAAAAGGCTTTTGTTCGAAAGATGGGGGATATCACATTGGGAAATCCATAAGTTACGATGTGTTTACTTTGACGCATATATTGCGGGGAACCCAAATGCTATTTTACGCAACGGGTTAAGAAATTATTTTGACTCAATATATCTGAATATAGGACTTCGTGATTTAGAAAAAGCGGCTAACATGCAACATAAAGAAGCATGTTATGCTTACGGGTTAGTAATGTTCGCTTCTCACTAAAGTGAGAACAAGAACATCGGGCTACAACTATTAAACAAAACGTTCCCACAAGTGATGGACTCAGTAGTTGGGGTGAGAAACAAGGTTTTTAGATTGTTACGGGACTGTTGGACATTACGTAACCCTCGTCCCTTTGACGACGTTACAACACGCTGTCTTATGAACGGCCATAACAGTTATGTTCCACAAGACCAAGGATGGGAAGTAGTCCTAGTAAAACCAGAATGCATGACTTGTTTCTGGACGTATGAATTACGTGTCTTTATTGCCTTTGCTGAATGACTTGTGTACTAGCTAGAATTATCTTCACAACTATCTTGTATCAAAGTTATTGTGTGCTATATTTCATGCTTTATGTAAAATAAGCGGTATTGTAAGTTTGTAAAATATTGTATAAAAGTTTGAACGCGAAATATTATTATAATCAGTTTTTCATATAGAATTGTAGTAGTTGAATTGTATATTAGCTACTAAGTATGAACTTAACGGGTAGGTACTACCCGAATTTAAACTTATAAAACGCTAATATGAAGAAAAAGCTTTTATAAATGAGTTCATATTATGCTACGAAATACTATTAACTACTCTTAATATTCTGTATGATTAACTTGTTCCATTTGACTATTTTGAAGGAAATGGCACCGACTACTCGACACACCGTGAATATGAATGAAGAGGAATTCCGTACTTTTCTAGCTTCAAACATAGCCGCAGTACAGGCTGCGCTACATACCAACAATAACCTTGGATCTAGCAGTACAGGAAATCGTGTAGGATGCACCTACAAAGAATTCACTGATTGCAAACCTTTGGAATTTGATGGAACCGAAGGACCGATCGGATTGAAACGGTGGACCGAGAAGGTCGAATCGGTGTTTGCCATAAGTAAGTGTACTGAAGAGGACAAAGTAAAGTACGCTACGCATACCTTCACAGGTTCTGCGTTAACATGGTGGAATACATATCTATAGCAAGTGGGACAAGATGATGCTTACGCACTACCGTGGTCAGCATTCAAGCACTTGATGAACGAGAAGTACCGTCCCAGAACCGAGGTCAATAAGCTCAAAACAGAACTTAGAGGGTTACGAACCCAAGGATTTGATATTACCACGTACGAAAAACGATTCACAGAATTGTGCCTATTGTGTCCGGGAGCATTCGAAGATGAGGAAGAGAAGATCGACGCGTTTGTGAAAGGATTACCGGAAAGAATCCAACAAGATATAAGTTCACACGAGCCCGCCTCCATACAACAGGCATGTAGAATGGCTCACAAACTAGTGAACCAGATTGAGGAAAGAATTAAAGAACAGACGGCTGAAGAGGCCAATGTGAAGCAAGTCAAAAGAAAGTGAGAGGAAAACGGTGATAAGAATCACCAATACAACAACAACAGCAATTACAATAATAATCGCAACAATTATCCCAACAATCGCAACATCAATCGCAACTACAACAAAGGGCCCAACAACAACAACAACAATAACAACAACAACAACAGCAACTACAACAACCACCCCAACAACAATAACAACCACAACAACAACAACAATCAGAAGCAGCTATGCCAAAGGTGTGAAAAGTATCACTCAGGGTTCTGCACCAAATTTTGCATCAAGTGTAAAATAAATGGTCATAGCGCGGCGAAGTGTGAGGTCTACGGACCAGGGGTTAACAGAACGAAAGGAACAAATGGTGTCGGAACGAGTAATGGTGGAGCAAGTAGTGTCGGAGCAAGTTATGCCAATGTAGTTTGTTATAAATGTGGAAAACCTGGCCACATTATTAGAAATTGCCCGAACCAGGAGAACACAAATGGACAAGGCCGCGGAAGAGTTTTCAATATTAATGCGGCAGAGGCACAGGAAGACCCGGAGCTTGTTACGGGTACGTTTCTTATTGACAATAAATCTGCTTACGTTTTATTTGATTCGGGTGCGGATAGAAGCTATATGAGTAGAGATTTTTGTGCTAAATTAAGTTGTCCATTGATGCCGTTGGATAGTAAATTTTTACTTGAATTAGCAAACGGTAAATTAATTTCAGCAGATAATATATGCCGGAATCGAGAAATTAAACTGGGTAGCGAAATATTTAAGATTGATTTGATACCAGTAGAGTTAGGGAGTTTTGATGTAATAGTTGGCATGGACTGGCTGAAGAAGGTGAAAGCAGAGATCGTATGTTATAAAAATGCAATTCGCATTGTACGAGAAGAAGGAGAACCCTTAATGGTGTACGGAGAAAAGGGCAACATGAAGCTACATCTTATTAGTAATTTGAAGGCACAAAAACTAATAAGAAAAGGTTGCTATGCTGTTCTAGCACACGTCGAGAAAGTACAAACTGAAGAAAAGAGCATCAATGATGTTCCCGTCGCAAAAGAATTTCCCGATGTATTTTTGAAAGAATTACCGGGACTACCTCCACATTGATCTGTTGAATTTCAAATAGACCTTGTACCGGGAGCTGCACCAATAGCTCGTGCTCCATATAGACTCGCACCTAGCGAAATGAATGAACTTCAAAGCCAATTACAAGAACTTTTAGAGCGTGGTTTTATTCGACCAAGCACATCACCATGGGGAGCTCCTGCTTTGTTTGTCAAGAAGAAAGATGGTACATTCAGGTTGTGTATCGACTACCGAGAGTTGAACAAACTTACCATCAAGAACCGCTACCCACTACCGAGAATCGACGACTTATTTGATCAACTACAAGGCTCGTCGGTTTATTCGAAGATTGATTTACGTTCTGGATATCATCAAATGCGAGTAAAGGAGGATGATATTCCAAAAACTGCTTTTAGGACGCGTTATGGTCATTACGAGTTTATGGTTATGCCGTTTGGATTGACTAACGCACCAGCTGTGTTCATGGACCTTATGAACTGAGTGTGTGGGCCATATCTTGACAAGTTTGTCATTGTTTTCATCAATGACATACTTATTTACTCAAAGAATGATCAAGAGCACGAAGAACATTTGAGAAAAGTGCTAGAAGTATTGAGGAAAGAAAAAATGTACGCTAAGTTTTCAAAGTGTGCATTTGGGTTGGAAGAAGTTCAATTCCTCGGTCACATAGTGAACAAAGAAGGTATCCAGGTGTACCCGGCAAAGATCGAAACCGTTGAAAAGTGGTAAACCCCAAAAACTCTGAAGCATATACGTCAATTTTTAGGATTGGCTGGTTACTACAGAAGATTCATCCAAGATTTCTCCAAAATAGCAAAACTCTTGACTGCATTAACGCATAAAGGGAAGAAATTTGAATGGAAGGATGAACAAGAGAAGGCGTTTCAATTATTGAAGAAAAAGCTAACTACGACACCTATATTGTCATTGCCTGAAGGGAATGATGATTTTGTGATATATTGTGACGCCTCAAAGCAAGGTCTCGGTTGTGTATTAATGCAACGAACGAAAGTAATTGCTTATGCGTCTAGACAATTGAAGATTCACGAACAGAATTATACGACGCATGATTTGGAATTAGGCGCGGTTGTTTTTGCATTAAAGACTTGGAGGCACTACTTATATGGGGTCAAAAGTATTATATATACCGACCACAAAAGTCTTCAACACATATTTAATCAGAAACAACTGAATATGAGGCAGCGTAGGTGGATTGAATTGTTGAATGATTACGACTTTGAGATTCGTTACCACCCGGGGAAGGCAAATGTGGTAGCTGACGCCTTGAGATGGAAGGACAGAGAACCCATTCGAGTAAAATCTATGAATATAATATTTCACACTAACCTTACTACTCAAATAAAGGAGGCGCAACAAGGAGTTTTAAAAGAGGGAAATTTAAAGGATGAAATACCCAAAGGATCGGAGAAGCATCTTAATATTCGGGAAGATGGAACCCAGTATAGGGCTGAAAGGATTTAGGTACCAAAATTTGGAGATATGAGAGAAATGGTACTTAGAGAAGCTCATAAAACCAGATACTCAATACATCCTGGAACGGGGAAGATGTACAAGGATCTCAAGAAACATTTTTGGTGGCCGGGTATGAAAGCCGATGTTGCTAAATACATAGGAGAATGTTTGACGTGTTCTAAGGTCAAAGCTGAGCATCAGAAACCATCAGGTCTACTTCAACAACCTGAAATCCTGGAATGGAAATGGGAAAACATTACCATGGATTTCATTACTAAATTGCCAAGGACTGCAAGTGGTTATGATACTATTTGGGTAATAGTTGATCGTCTCACCAAATCAGCACACTTCCTGCCAATAAGAGAAGATGACAAGATGGAGAAGTTAGCACGACTGTATTTGAAGGAAGTCTTCTCCAGACATGGAATACCAATCTCTATTATCTCTGATAGGGATGGCAGATTTATTTCAAGATTCTGGCAGACATTACAGCAAGCATTGGGAACTCGTCTAGACATGAGTACTGCCTATCATCCACAAACTGATGGGCAGAGCGAAAGTACGATACAAATGCTTGAAGACATGCTACGAGCTTGTGTTATTGATTTCGGAAATAGTTGGGATCGACATCTACAGTTAGCAGAATTTTCCTACAACAACAGCTACCATTCAAGCATTGAGATGGCGCCGTTTGAAGCACTTTATGGTACAAAGTGCAGGTCTCCGATTTTTTGGAGTGAAGTGGGGGATAGACAGATTACGGGACCGGAGATAATACAAGAAACTACTGAGAAGATCATCCAAATTCAACAACGGTTGAAAACCGCCCAAAGTCGACAAAAGAGCTAAGCCGACATTAAAAGAAAAGATATAGAATTTGAAATCGGAGAGATGGTCATGCTTAAGGTTACACCTTGGAAAGGTGTTGTTCGATTTGGTAAACGGGGGAAACTAAATCCAAGGTACATTGGACCATTCAAGATTATAGATCGTGTCAGACCAGTAGCTTACCGACTTGAGTTACCTCAACAACTCGCGGCTGTACATAACACTTTCCAAAAATCGAATTTGAAGAAATGTTTTGCTAAAGAAGATCTCACTATTCCATTGGACGAAATCCAAATCAATGAAAAACTTCAATTCATTGAAGAACCCGTTGAAATAATGGATCGTGAGGTTAAGAGACTTAAACAAAACAAGATACCGATTGTTAAGGTTCGATAGAATGCTCGTAGAGGACCTGAGTTTACCTAGGAACGAGAAGATCAGATGAATAAGAAGTACCCGCATTTATTTCCAGAAGATACGTCAACACCTCCAACTGCTTAAAATTTCGGCACGAAATTTATTTAACGGGTAGGTACTGTAGTGACCCGAACTTTTCCATGTTTATATATATATTAAATGAAATTGTTATTTACATGATTAAGTGTTTCCAACATGTTAAGCAATCAAACCTGTTAAGACTTGATTAATTGAAATAGGTTTCATATAGACAATTGACCACCCAAGTTGACCGGTGATTCACGAACGTTAAAACTTGTAAAAAGTATACAATGACATATATATGGTTATATATATAGTTAACATGATTTTATTATAAGTATGTATCTCATTAGGTATTTTAACAATGAGTTATATACATAAAAATGAGACTATTAATTTAAGAAACTCGAAAACGATATATATAACGATTATCGTTATAACAATGTCTTACTAGGTACATATGAATCATATTAAGATATTGATACACTTGGTTAATTATGTTAAATGATAAGTAAATATATTATTAAGTGTATTAACAATGAAATACATATGTAAAAATAAGACTACTAACTTAATGATTTCGAAACGAGACATATATGTAACGATTATCGTTGTAACGACATTTAACTGTATATATATCATACTAAGATATATTACATATCATAATATCATGATAATATAACAATTTAACATCTCATTTGTTATAATAAATAATGGGTTAACAACATTCAACAAGATCGTTAACCTAATGGTTTCAAAACAACATTTACATGTAACGACTAACGATGACTTAACGACTCAGTTAAAATGTATATACATGTAGTGTTTTAATATGTATTCATACACTTTTGAAAGACTTCAAGACACTTATCAAAATACTTCTACTTAACAAAAATGCTTACAATTACATCCTCGTTCAGTTTCATCAACAATTCTACTCGTATGCACCCGTATTCGTACTCGTACAATACACAGCTTTTAGATGTATGTACTATTGGTATATACACTCCAATGATCAGCTCTTAGCAGCCCATGTGAGTCACCTAACACATGTGAGAACCAGCATTTGGAAACTAGCATAAAATATCTCATAAAATTATAAAAATATGAGTAATCATTCATGACTTATTTACATGAAAACAAAATTACATATCCTTTATATCTAATCCATACACCAACGACCAAAACAACCTACAAACACTTTCATTCTTCAATTTTCTTCATCTAATTTATCTCTCTCAAGTTCTATCTTCAAGTTCTAAGTGTTCTTCATAAATTCCAAAAGTTCTAGTTTCATAAAATCAAGAATACTTCCAAGATTGCAACTTTACTTCCAAGTTTTCTAAATCCATTCCAAGTAATCATCCAAGATCAAGAAACCTTTGTTACTTACAGTAGGTTTTCTTTCTAATACAAGGTAATAATCATATTCAAACTTTAATTCAATTTCTATAACTATAACAATCTTATTTCGAGTGGAAATCTTACTTGAAATTGTTTTCGTGTCATGATTCTGCTTCAAGAACTTTCAAGCCATCCAAGGATCCTTTGAAGCTAGATCTATTTTTCTCTTTTACAGTAGGTTTATCCAAGGAACTTAAGGTAGTAATGATGTTCATAACATCATTCGATTCATACATATAAAGCTATCTTATTCGAAGGTTTAAACTTGTAATCACTAGAACATAGTTTAGTTAATTCTAAACTTGTTCGCAAATAAAAGTTAATCCTTCTAACTTGACTTTTAAAATCAACTAAACACATGTTCTATATCTATATTATATGCTAACTTAATGATTTAAAACCTGGAAACACGAAAAACACCGTAAAACCGGATTTAAGCCGGCGTAGTAACACCGCGGGCTGTTTTGTGTTAGTTAATTAAAAACTATGATAAACTTTAATTTAAAAGTTGTTATTCTGGGAAAATGATTTTTATTATGAACATGAAACTATATCCAAAAATTATGGTTAAACTCATAGTGGAAGTATGTTTTCTAAAATGGTCATCTAGACGTCGTTCTTTCGACTGAAATGACTACCTTTACAAAAACGACTTGTAACTTATTTTTCCGACTATAAACCTATACTTTTTCTGTTTAGATTCATAAAATAGAGTTCAATATGAAACCATAGCAATTTGATTCACTCAAAATGGATTTAAAATGAAGAAGTTATGGGTAAAACAATATTGGATAATTTTTCTCATTTTAGCTACGTGAAAATTGGTAACAAATCTATTCCAACCATAACTTAATCAACTTGTATTGTATATTATGTAATCTTGAGATACCATAGACACGTATACAATGTTTTGACCTATCATGTCGACACATCTTTATATATTTCGGAACAACCATATACACTCTATATGTGAATGTTGGAGTTAGCTATACAAGGTTGAGGTTGATTGCAAAATATATATAGTTTGAGTTGTGATCAATACTGAGATATGTATACACTGGGTCGTGGATTGATTCAAGATAATATATATCGATTTATTTCTGTACATCTAACTGTGGACAACTAGTTGTAGGTTACTAACGAGGACAGCTGACTTAATAAACTTAAAACATCAAAATGTATTAAAAGTGTTGTAAATATATTTTGAACATACTTTGATATATATGTACATATTTATTATAGGTTCGTGAATCGACCAGTGGCCAAGTCTTACTTCCCGACGAAGTAAAAAATCTGTGAAAATGAGTTATAGTCCCACTTTTAAAATCTAATATTTTTGGGATGAGAATACATGCAGGTTTTATAAATGATTTACAAAATAGACACAAGTACGTGAAACTACATTCTATGGTTGAATTATCGAAATCGAATATGCCCCTTTTTATTAAGTCTGGTAATCTAAGAATTAGGGAACAGACACCCTAATTGACGCGAATCCTAAAGATAGATCTATTGGGCCTAACAAACCCCATCCAAAGTACCGGATGCTTTAGTACTTCGAAATTTATATCATATCCGAAGGGTGTCCCGTAATGATGGGGATATTCTTATATATGCATCTTGTTATTGTCGGTTACCAGGTGTTCACCATATGAATGATTTTTATCTCTATGTATGGGATGTGTATTGAAATATGAAATCTTGTGGTCTATTGTTACGATTTGATATATATAGGTTAAACCTATAACTCACCAACATTTTTGTTGACGTTTAAAGCATGTTTATTCTCAGGTGAATACTAAGAGCTTTCGCTATTGCATACTAAAATAATGACAAGATTTGGAGTCCATGTTTGTATGATATTGTGTAAAAACTGCATTCAAGAAACTGATTTCGATGTAACATATTTGTATTATAAACCATTATGTAATGGTCGTGTGTAAACAGGATATTTTAGATTATCATTATTTGATAATCTACGTAAAGCTTTTTAAACCTTTATTTATGAAATAAAGGTTATGGTTTGTTTTAAAAATGAATGCAGTCTTTGAAAAACGTCTCATATAGAGGTCAAAACCTCGCAACGAAATCAATTAATATGGAACGTTTTTAATCAATAAGAACGGGACATTTCATATCCACCAGCTATATGGTTGTTCATATGTGAAAAGACCAATTTGCCCCCACTTAAACCCTTTAAAAATCAAATTTCAGCATTCTGCCCCGCAGAGAGGCGCGTCGCGGTTGCCAAGCCCGCGGCGCGTCTCATAGTGTAATTCGGTAACAGAAGGTACCACAAAACAATCCTTCAGCTCAAGACAAAAGGCGCGGTACGGCTCGAAGCACATTTTGACATCAGAAACTTTCCAACAAAATCACTATAAGCTTAGTGTATATCCGTGGCACGGCTCCTTGGCCCGCGGCGCGGCTCCCCCTGCATTGAGATTCGGGGTGTTACAACTCTCCCCCACTTGGACCCAATCGCGTCCCCGAAATCCATGCAGCATGTACCGAGGGTAAATGTTCCAGCACAAATTCCTCGGATTCCCAGGTACACTCGGACCCTTTTCGGTGACGCCATTGCACCTTATAAGTCTGAATTCTCTTATTCTGAATTTCTTTAACCTTTTCATCAAGACTAGCAACCGGCTCCTCCACATACTCTAGTTTGTTATTTAGAGTAATCTCATTCAGCGGTACCCACATCGAGTCATCCGCAAGACACTTGCGAAGAGAGGAAACATGGAACGTGTTAAGGATTCCCGCAAGCTCTTCGGTTAACTCCAAACAATTAGCAACTTCACCAACACTTGCCAACACTTTAAAGGTCCAATAAATCGAGGAGCAAGTTTTCTCCGCTATCGGAACCTAATTACACCCTTCCATGGCGACACTTTAAGCATCACCATATCACCGTCATAATTCAATCGGTTGCCTACGCTTATCAGCATAAGACTTTTGTGAATATTGTGCTGCCTTGAGGCGAGAACATATCACATCAATCTTTTGGTTCGTCTCAAGAACCACTTTGGTAACACCAAGTTTCTTTTTACCCACCTCGCCCCAATAAATTAGGGTTCGGCATCGTCGCCCATAAAGCATCTCATACGGTGGCATTATTGTACGAGAACTCCACCAATGGCAAGTGCTCGTCCCAACTTCAACCAAAATCAATCACACATGCTCGAAGTAGATCCTCCAACGTTTGGATGGTTCTTTCGCATTGAGCGTCCGTTTGAGGATGAAAGGCGGTGCTCAATTTCACTTGAGTACTCAAATCACTATGAAACTTACCCTAAAATAGAGAAGTAAAACGCGTGTCTCGATCCGAAATAATAGACACCGGTACCCCGTGTCTCGAAATCAACTCGTTAATGAACAACCTTGCCAACATCTCCGACGAAATTGCCTCGCGTATAGGAAGAAACAAGGCACTTTTCGTCAACCGATCAACGATTACCCAAATTGTATCATATTTGGTTCTCGCCATTTTTGGAAACTTAGTGATAAAATCCATGGTAAGATGTTCCCACTTCCACTTCGGGATGTCTAACGGTTGCACCATACAATAAGGCTTTTGATGTTCGGCCTTAACTTGCAAGCAAGTAACACATTGGTCAACATACTTAACCACATCACGCTTCATACCAGGCCACCAATACTCTTTCTTCAAGTCAAGATACATATTTGTAGAACTCGGATGAATAGAATATTTCGATTTGTGTGCCTCATCCAGTAGTACCGCACGGTGACCACCCAATTTTGGTACCCACACTCAACCTTGAAAACACAACAAGCCATGCGTGCCTTGGACAATCGACTCCGTTTATCCTTGAATTCGCTCTTCACGCTTATGATTAACAAACGCCTCAATTTGAACCTCACCGAGTTTCTGGAGAGAATCATTTGAAAGAATCATTCGCAACGATTTTACTTGCAAACTCGAAACTTGGTTCTTCTAACTTAACGCACCGTAACCACATTAGCTTTACCCGGGTGGTAAATTATCTCCAGATCATACTCCTTCAACAAATCCAACCATCATCACTGACGGTTGTTTAAGTCACGTTAATCAATGAAGTGCTTTAAATTCTTATGATCCGAATAAATCGTACACTTAAAACTATAAAGATAATGGCGCCAAATTTTCAAAGCATGAACCACCGCCGCCAACTTAAGATCATGAGTCTGGTAGTTCTTCTTATGCTCTTTTAGTTCTCTCGAGGCATAAGCGTTTACTTTACTCCTTTGCATAAGAACACATCCGAGCCCACTTATCGAGGCATCACAATACACCACCATGTATTCCATCTCTTCCGGTAACACTAATACCAGAGCTTGACACAATTTTCTTTTCAATAATTGAAAAGCGATTTCTTGCTTGTCATCCCACTCGAACTTCACCTTCTTCCGTGTTAGTTTCGTTAAGCAAGAAGCAATCTTGGAAAAATCTTGAATAAACCGACGATAATAACCGGCCAATCCGAGGAAACTTTGGACTTCCGTAGGTGTAGTCAATCGTTCCCAATTTTTAACCGCCTCAATATTTCCCGGGTCCCCTCGTGATTCACAATATGGCCAAGGAATTGTACCTCCCTTAACCAAAATTCACACTTGGAGAATTTTGCATACATACGCAACGTCTTCAACAACTCACGCAAATGATGCTCATGCTCTTTCATACTCTTTGAATAAATGAGTATGTCGTCAATGAACACAATTACCGACTTGTCCAACATAGGTTGGAAAACTCGGTTAATAAGGTCCATGAATGCTGCGAGCTCATTCGTAAGAACAAAAGGCATCACGACAAACTCAAAATGCCCATAACGTATCCGAAACGCCGTCTTCTCAATATCTTCCTCACGAATCCGCATTTGATGATATCCGGATCGAAGGTCAATCTTAGAGAAATAGCACGCACCCTAAAGTTGATCAAATAAATCATCGATGCTAGGTAACTGATAACGATTCTTGATCGTCAGCTTATTAAGCTCTCAGTAATCAATACACATACGCATACTACCGTCCTTCTTCTTCACGAACAAGACCGAAGCACCCCATGGCGAGCTACTCGGTCGGATAAAACCCTTTTCTAACAACTCTCGGGTTTGATTCAACAACTCATGCATTTCGGTTGGTGTCAAATGATAGGGAGTTTTAGCAATGGGATTCGCCCCCGGAACCAACTCGATGCGAAACTCCACTTGTCTTACCGGCAGAACACTCGGTAATTCATCGGGGAAAACATCCTCAAATTCATTAACCACATGAATAGATTTAATGTAAGGTGGCTCTCTCGAGTATCAACCACATGGGCTAGATAAGCCATACCTCCACTAGACATAAGTCAACGCACCCGAGCATAAGTACAAATAGGCACGGGACATCTTCGAATTTCAACATACACGATTAGCTCTCCCCCACTTGGGGTTCTCACTCTTACAAATTTCTCATGACACTCAAGATTAGCTCTATTATGATCGAGCCAATCCATACCCAAAACGAGATCAAATGCGCCCAAGGTAATAGGAACCAAGTCAATACCAAACTTCTCGGTTCCGAAATCAATAACACAATTTTTATACACCCCATTAGCCACCGAGAACCTACCGTCGGTGATCTCGACTTGTAAAGGAGAGACTAGATCACATAAAGGACAATCTAGAGTAGCCGCATATTTTAAAGAAACCTAGGACAAATCGGTACCACTATCAAATAACACCTTGGCGAGTTAGAATTAACCAAGAAAGTACCTAAAACCACATCGTTGGACTTCTTAGCATCATCGGTAGTCATCAAGAAATTTTGGCCCCTCGCGGGCCAAACCGTCTTTTCTAACCGCTTGCAGTTGTCATAGCTTTTATCACGAATCATCAACTCGGGACACTCGGACTTCCGGTGACCCTCTTTGTGGCAATTGAAATGAGTGATCTTACTCTTAAAGGACGGGTTTGGGAAATCCCGGGACATGTGACCTTTTTGCCCGCAAGTATACCAATTAGGGACATAACCCCCAGAACCTGCCTTCTTCACACTACCCACACTTTTGGCCCCTCTTAGCTTTCTTACTCGGGGCACTATTTGCCTCAAACTTCCTCTTACTTGTGGCAACATCGTTAACTTTCTGGTCATCGGGTTCAAAGCCTTTCGCCACATCAAATAACTCGGCAAAAGTCTTAACATGACCAAGGCTATTTGCCCGAAAATCATCATTCAAGGCCTTATGGAAATCCTCCATCAACATGCGGTCATTCCCAAGATATTCGGGGCAAAATCGTACCTTAGTGAAATGTCCCGTTCATATCGATTATAAATGTTTCATATTAATTGATTTCGTTGCGAGGTTTGACCTCTATATGAGACGTTTTTCAAAGACTGCATTCGTTTTATTTAAAAAACAAACCATAACCTTTTTTTATCAATAAAGGTTCAAAAACCATAACTTAGATTATCAAGTAATGATAATCTAAAAGATAACGTTTTACACACGAATATTACATATTGGTTTACAACAATATTATACATCGATTTAAATCTCCGAATGCAGTTTTTGAAACAATATATTACAAGCATGCTGACTCCAATTCTTGTCGTTAAATTAGCATGCAACAGCGGAAGCTCTTAATAATTACATGAGAATAAACATGCTTAAAAGTCAATAAAAATGTTGGTGAGTTATAGGTTTAGCCTATATATTTATCAAATCGTAATAATAGACCACAAGATTTCCATTTCCATTTTTCAATAACATGCAAACTGCATAAAAACCATTCATATGTTGAACACCTGGTAACCGACATTAACAAAATGCATATAGAATATCCCCAAAACAGAAATTCATCTGTATTAATAACTCGAAGTACTAAAGCATACCATTTTCCAGTATGGGGGATAGTTGTTGCAATTGTGATTGTGATTGTTGTCGTTGTTATATTGGTGACCCTTGTCACTAGTTTCTTCCCACTTTCTCTTGACTTGTTTCGTGTTAGTCTCTTCGACCGCCTGTTCTTTAATCCTTCCTTCAATCTGATTTATGAGTTTGTGAGCCATTCAACTTGCCTTTTGTATGGAGGCGGGTTCATGCGAACTCACATCTTCTTGAATTCTTTCTGGTAACCCTTTTAAAAATGCGTCGATCTTCTCTTCTTCATCTTCGAATGCTCTAGGACAAAATAGGCACAACTCTGTGAATCGTCGTTCGTACGTGGTGATTGCAAAACCTTGCGTTCGTAATCCTCTAAGCTCTACCTTGAGCTTATTGACCTCATTTCTGGGACGATACTGCTCGTTCATCAAGTGCTTGAATGTTGACCACGGTAGTGCGTAAGCAGCATCTTGTCCCACCTGATCGAGATAGGTGTTCCACCATGTTAATGCAATACCCGTGAAGGTATGCATAGCGTATTTTACTTTGTCTTCTTCAGTACATTTACTTATGGCAAACACCGATTTGACCTTCTCGGTCCATCGTTTCAATCTGATTGGTCCTTCGGTTCCATCAAATTCCAAAGGTTTGCAGGCAGTGAATTCTTTGTAGGAGCATCCTACACGATTCCTTGTGGAATTAATTCCACTGCTAGATCCGGAGTTATTGTTGTTATTTTACATTGTAGCCTGCACTGCGGCTATGTTCGCAGCAAGAAAAGCACGGAAGTCTTCCTCGCTCATGTTTAAGTTCTGAAGAGTCGTCGGTGCTATTTCCTTCAAAAATAGCCAAAAGAATTGAGTTAATCATATAGAATATTAAGATTAGCCAATAGTATTTCGTAGCATAATATGAACTTATTTATAAAAGCTTTTTCTTCATATTAGCATTTTATAAGTTTTAATTCGGGTAGTACCTACCCGTTAAGTTCATGCTTAGTAGCTAACATACAATTCAACTACTACAATTCTATATGAAAAATTGATTATAATAAATTTCAGGTTCAAACTTTTATACAATAATTTACAAACGTACAATACCGCTATTTTACATATAGCATAAAATATAGCACATAATAACTTTGATACAAGGCAATTGCGAAGACAATTCTAGTTTAACGCAAGTCGTTCAGCGAAAGCAATAAAGATACGCAATTCATAGGTCCAGAAGCAAGTCATGCATTCGGGTTTTACTAGTACTATTTCCCATCCTCGGTCTTGTGGAAAATAACTGTTATGGCCGTTGGCTAGGCAGCATGTTGTAACGTCATCAAAAGGACGAGGGTTACGTAATGCCCAACAGCCCCGTAACAATCTAAAAACCTTATTTCTCACTTCAACTACTGAATCCGTCACTTGTGGGAATGTTTTATTTAGAAGTTGTAACCCGATGTTCTTTTTCTCAATTCGGTGAGAAGCGAACATTACTAACCCGTAAACATAACACGCTTCTTTATGTTGCATGTTTGAAGCTCTTTCTAAAGAATGAAGTCCTATGTTGGGATATGTGGAGTCAAAATAGGCTCTCAACCCGTAGCGAAAAGTCGTAGTAGGATTTCCCGCACTTAATGCCTTAACGAAAACACAACGTAACTTAGGTTCTCCCCAATGTGATATACACCATCTATCAAAGGAAAGCCTTTTATAAACCAAGGCATGCCTAGAACGTCTTTTAAATGTCCTACAAACTAATTTCACCATAAATAATTGTGCCGATGAATTCTGACCGACTTTAGACAAGATTTCATCAATCATATCCCCTGGTAAGTCTTCTAAAATATTTGGCTGTCTATCCTTAACGTCCATTGTGTGTTTTTATACTGTAAAATAGATGAGGATTAGATTCATAAAAGATAATTAACACAATACAAGTAATTTTTACATATAACATAAAAGTACAAGCACACTTCAATACATATATTACACATCATGGTTACTACTCTTCATTCTGACTCACTTGTTTCTTCTTCTTCAGACTCATTTTGTTTTGCTAATTTTCTAGGGATAGATGGTGCTCCTCTAATACGAGCCGTCCTTTTCAAAAATGGTCTAGAAAAACATAGTGGCTTAGATGTTCCCGGGTCATCGGGATATTTCATGTTAACATAGAGTTCATCTGTTTTGGACTCGAGTTTTTCTATTTTGATAGATTTTCCTTTATAATTTCCTTTTGTCTTATTAAATTGACCCAGGGTAATTTCTATAACATCATCGGAATCCTCGTCGGGATCCAATTCATCAGAAAATTGGTAATTTTCCCAATATTTTTCTTCCTCTACGAAAATACCATTGACCATTTTTAACTTTGGTCCATTGATTGAGGATTTTCTTTTATTTAACCGTTTTTCTGTAGTTATTAATATTTCTTCCTCCGGAACCTCTTCTTCTTCCAGTTCCTATTAATATTTCTTCCTCCGGAACCTCTTCTTCTTCCAGTTCCTCTTTTTTCGGTTCCTCCTCTTCCGGTTCCTCTTCTTCCGGTTCCTCTTCTTCCAGTTCCTCTTCGGAAATTTGTAAATCTTCCCAAAATACATTCGGCTCTTCATTATTATTAGGTGAGTCGATAGGATTTTTACTAGAGGTAGACATCTTTCACACAATATCAAACACGTTAAGAGATTAATATATCACATAATATTTACATGTAAAAAAAATATGTAGTTTCCAATAAAAGTGTTAAGCAATCGTTTTTCAAGTAAACACGGTCGAAGTCCAGACTCACTAATGCATTCTAACAAACTCAATAAGACACACTAATGCAAATTTCTGGTTCTCTAAGACTAACGCTCGGATACCAACTGAAATGTCCCATTCATATCGATTATATACGTTTCATATTAATTGATTTCGTTGCGAGGTTTGACCTCTATATGAGACGTTTTTCAAAGATTGCATTCATTTTATTTAAAAAAACAAACCATAACCTTTATTTTATCAATAAAATTTCAAAAACCATAGCGTAGATTATCAAGTAATGATAATCTAAAAGATAACGTTTTACACACGAATATTACATATTGGTTTACAACAATAGTACACATCGATTTAAATCTCTGAATGCAGTTTTTAAACAATATATTACAAGCATGCTGACTCCAATAATTTTCCTTAAATTAGCATGTAACAACGAAAGCTCTCAATAATCACCTGAGAATAAACATGCTTAAAAGTCAACAAAAATATTGGTGAGTTATAGGTTTAACCTATATATTTATCAAATCGTAATAATAGACCATAAGATTTCCATTTCCATTTTTCAATAACATGCAAACTGCATAAAAACCATTCATATGTTGAACACCTGGTAACCAACATTAACAAAATGCATATAGAATATCCCCAAAACAGAAATCTATCTGTATTAATAACTCGAAGTACTAAAGCATACCACTTTCCAGTATGGGGGAGTTAGTGCCCGTAGATCTACCTTTAGGATTCACGTCAATTAGGGTGTCTGTTCCCTAATTCTTAGGCTACCATGCTAAAAGTGTGATATTTGATATTCATAATCCAACATAGAATGTAATTTCAAGTACTTGTGTCTATTTTGTAAAACATTTACAAAACTGCATGTATTCTCATCCCAAAATATTAGATAGTAAAAATGGAACTATAACTCACTTTCACAGATTATCAATTCATCAAGAATTAGACTTGGCCACGGGTTGATTCACGAACCTATAACAAATATGTATATATATATATATATATATATATATATATATATATATATATATATATATATATATATATATATATATATATATATCAATTATGATCGAAATATAATTATACCATATTTTATTACATTTTAACGATTTAAGTTTGTTAAGTTGATAGTCCAACGTTTGTAGTCCACAAATAATTGTCCACAGTTAGTAGTACAGAAATAAGTCAATATATATTATCTCGAATCAATCCACGACCCAGTGCATACAAGTCTCAGACTCGATCACAACTCAAAGTGTATATATTATTTTGGAATCAACCTCAACCCTGTATAGCTAACTCGATCATTACCGCAAATAGAGTGTCTATGGTTGTTCCAAATAATATATAGATGACGTCATTATGATATGTCAAAACATTGTATATGTGTCTATGGTCTATCAAGGTTACATAATATGTTAGAGTACATGTATAATACAATATAAGTTAGTTAAGTTATGGTTAGTATAGATTTGTTACAAATTTCACGTAGCTACAACAAGAAAAATTATCCAATTTTGTTTTACCCATAACTTCTTCGTTTTAAATCCGTTTTGAGTGATTAAAGTTGCTATGGTTTCATAATGAACTGAAATTTTTGAAACTAAACAGAAAAAGTATAAGTTTATAGTTGGAAATACAGGTTACAAGTCAATTTTGTAAGAGGTAGTCATTTCAGTCGAAAGAACGACGTCTTGATGACCATTTTGAAAAACATACTTCCACTTTCAGTTTAACCATGATTTTTGGATATAGTTTCATGTTTATAAGAAAAATCATTTTCCCAGAAGAACAACTTTTAAATCAAATTTTATCATAGTTTTTAATTATCTAACCCAAAACAGCCCCCGGTTTCACTACGACGGCGTATGTCCGGTTTTACGGTGTTCTTCGTGTTTCCAGGTTTTAAGTCATTAACTTAGCGTATCATATAGATATAGAACATGTGTTTAGTTGATTTTAAAAGTTAAGTTAGAAGGATTAACTTTGTTTGCGAACAAGTTTAGAATTAACTAAACTATGTTCTAGTGATTACAAGTTTAAATCTTCGAATAAGATAGTTATATATATATATATGAATCGAATGATGTTATGAACATCATTACTACCTCAAGTTTAGTAGGTAAACCTACTGGAAGTGTCAAGAAATGATCTAGCTTCAAAGGATCTTGGATGGCTTGAAAGTTCTTGAAGTAGAATCATGACACGAAAATAAGTTCAAGTAAGATTTTTACTCGAATTAAAATAGTTTATAGTTATAGATATTGAATCAAAGTTTGAATATGAGTATTACCTTAAAATAGAAAGATAACCTACTGTAAATAACAAAGGTTTCTTGATCTTAGATGATTGATTGGAATGGATTAGAAAGCTTGGAAGTAGACTTGTAAACTTGAAAGTGTTCTTGAAGTGTTCTTGAAGTGTTCTTGAGTAGTTATTTTGTAGGTTGATCAAAGGTTGGATTTATGAGCTAGATTGATATAGATTTTGTTGAATATGATGAAGAAAACTTAGAACATCATCATAGAACAAGAGAGAGATCAGATGAATGAAAGAAAATTGCAAAATGAAAGTGTGTGGGATGGTGATCAATTTCGTGAATGAGGGTGTCCATTTAAGCAAGTTGTAGTTTGATTTTTAGTGTAATAATTCATGCTAGTTGCCAAATGGTGGTTCCACGTGTTTGTTGACTAAATGAGGGCTACTAAAAGCTGATCATTGAAGTGTATATAAAAATAGTATATACATATAGGAGTTGTGTATTGTACGAGTACGAATACGGGTGCATACGAGTAGAATTGTTGATGTAAATGAATGAGAATGCAATTGTAAGCATTTTTGGCAAGTAGAAGTACTTTGATATGTGTCTTGAAGTCTTTTAAAAGTGTACAAATACATCTTAATACACTACATGTATATACATATTAACTGAGTCATTAAGTCATTGTTAGTCGTTATATGTAAGTGTTGTTTTGAAACCTTTAAGTTAACGATCTCATTTAATGTTGTTAACCCATTTTTTATTATATCTAATGAGATGTAAAATTATTACATTATCATGATATTATGATATATGAATATATCTTAATATGATATATATACATTAGAATGTCATTACAACGATAATCGTCACATATATGCCTTGTTTCGAAATTCTCAAGTTAGTAGTGTTGTTTTACATATGTAGTTCATTATTAATATACTTAATGATATATATAATTATCATTTTATCATGTTAAATATAGTGTATCAATATCTTAATATTATTCATATGTATTTAGTAAGACGTTGTTATAACGATAATCGTTATGTATATCATTTTGAGTTTCTTAACTTAGTAGTCTCATTATTATGTATATAACTCATTGTTAATATACCTAATGAGATACATACTTATCATAATATCATGTTAAATATATATATATAAATATATATATATATATATATATATATATATATATATATATATATATATATATATATATATATATATATATATATATATATATATATATATATATCATATAGTTTCTACAAGTTTTAACGTTCGTGAATCATCGGTCAACTTGGGTGGTCAATTGTCTACATAAAACTCATTTCAATTAATCAAGTCTTAACAAGTTTGATTGCTTAACATGTTGGAAACATTTATTCATGTAAATATTAATCTCATATAATATATAATCATGGAAAAGTTCGGGTCGCTACACTTAGCAAGAAAAGTGGCCTTAATAGTGTTTAGGTCCATAGACCCTTGACGTAAGTTTCGTAACTCCTTCCGAATTCTGGAGAGATCGGCTTGAGTGCGATATTCCTTGAAGAACTTGGCATTGAAATCATCCCAAGACAAATTAACAAACGGCTCTTCACCCATCATAAGGATCTTATCATCCAACCACATCTTTTCCGCACCCCTCATTAGGCTCGTAGCAAGCCTTGTCTTTTTATTGGTTGGGCATTCACACACCCCAAAATAACGTTCCACATCCAAAATCCACCTAGTGCTTTTAAGAGGGTCGGGACTCCATTCGAATAGCGGTGGCTTAGTGAACTTAAAGTCCTTGTAACTAGCCCACTATTACCGGGAACCCCAAGATTGAGCGGTCCCTCTTCAACACCTTCATCAGCTTGAGGCTTTCGAAACCTCTTATCAAAATCTTCCCTTACTACCACGCTCACTTGATCTCTAATGAGATCGCTAATTTGTTCCTCAATAGTCTCTTAAAGAACCTCTTTGACCTTCTCGGTAAACACCAAGGAATAACTCTCAAGCGCGGACTCAATCTTGGCCGTATCATCGTTAGTTACATCTTTGTAGCGACCCGACAAAATCTTCATTGATGGCGCCGTTAACTTAGGTCTCGTTAAGTGGTCATAGTCCCTATATGAGATGTGTCTGACCAAAATTATGTCGCATTCATTTGAAACGTACAAGACTTACAAAGTTTAGTTTATCAAACGGTTTGACAACATGTATAAGTTTACAAAAGTAGTAAAGTATAAATAAAATAACTTGTGACATAATATAAGTTGAAAATCACAGTTTGCTATAAATAGCGTAAGTATGTATGCTTAAGTTAAATCCAAAAGTGCTATCGCTAGCGTATGCATGTATGCTTGACTCCAAGTAAGTAATCAAAGTGTGCGGAAGCATGTATCAAGTAGCCAAGTATGAACCTGAGAAACATATAGAAAACTATCAACGAAAAACATTGGTGAAATCATAGGTGTAGTAACAAACGTTGTTTTTGAACCACAAGATTTTTGTATTTCCATAACGTTATTTATCCAAATCGTTTGCATTCCAAAAGTATGTTATTCGCAAGCACTCAATTATCAAGGCTTAACCAACGTTACCCCATCACACAGTGTTAGAACCTACACTAAATCACGAAAATATATTTCATCCGCATAACTGTAGCAAACCGTCCGAATGAGGGTTTGTCAAACCCATATGGCCATACAACATAAGTTCTCGCTTACACCCTGCAAGTGTAACTAAGGATAATCGAATTGAGACTTTTTGTTCTAACCCGCATGTGGAATGTTTGTTTTCGTACTTGTGTTCAAATTATAAAAGTAAGTAGTACAAAATGTATACAATGTATATGTTTCTCAGCCACGTTTTAAAAGTATAAAAGTAGTTGAAAAGGTGGGACTATGATCTCACCTCGAGTGCACGAGTATAAATGTACTTCACAAAGTAAACGTGTGCATGAAAGTTTCTTAGTCTTGACCTAAACAAGTAAGTTGTATCAATTAACCAGTCACGACACAAGGTCGGGTGAAATGTGTTCAATTAGTCCTATGGCTCGTTACGACTCGATTATGTAGCATGTGAATCATGTTGTCAAGTTTCATGCAAGAATCAAGTATAAAATAAGATTAGAACGATTGCATAAGTGTTTTGTTAAGTTTGACAAAAAGTCAAACTTGGTCAAAGTCAACGAAAAAGTCAACGGGGTCGGGTATCCGACAAATTTTCTGAGGTTTTTAATCATATATAAGCATGTTGGCCAAGTTTCATGTTGATCGGGGGTGCGTAGCATATTTAGAATTAAACGAAAACGGGCATTTTTGGACAGACGGGGCCCGAAGCAGCGCTCCAAGACCCTGAGCGGCGCTCAGTATGTCTGTTCAGCAAGTCTGGCAGTTTTTTGAACACTCAAGCACGAATCCAACTTCAATCAACCATAACTTATGAACCGTAAACATTCAAAACACGTATCTTATATCGTTGGAAAGGTAATTTAACGAGGAATACAACTAAACACATTTCATCAATCAAATCCATCATTAACAACAATGAAAACCTCAATAAATGATCATTATTTAACGTTTCAAGCTCAAAAATGCAAACGGTGATTAGGGAATCCAATTTACGCATACGATACGCCGTTTCGAAGGTAATTAAACATACATTGCAACTAAACACTTACTAACAACATGTCATAGCATTCAATGTATCAAACGTTCATTTCAAAGTTCATCAAACCCTAACCAAAATCAAGAATTCAATCATTTTGTAAATGGAGCTTTTCTAAATCAACCTACACATCAAATTGAAGCTAATGATGCTAGTAACACATTTAATACATGAACTTTAATATTTAAACAACATTTAATCACTCAAAACTCAAGATTAAACACACCCATTTTTCATATTCAAACTAGTTACTCAAAATAATAAATCGAGCAAACCAAACACATATTCATGTTAGACTTGAGCCATAGACACTAATTAACACCATTTCTAGTCTATAAAACGAATTTGAGAAATCTAGAGTTTTTAGAAACCTTATCCCAAGTAGTGAAATTGGTACCAAATCAAAGAAGATGAAGAAATGATCACGAATATGTAATTTGTTTTGTAGCAAGCTTCCTAGATTCGAAATGGATGATGAATTAGTGAAGTTGGATGAAGATGGTGTTCTTGAACTAGAGAGAAAAAGATGAGAGGTGGGAGGTGAAATGAATGAGTTGTGGAGAGGTGGGTTGAATAGTTGACCTAGTCACTAGTTTACACACTTGACACCATTAGTCCCTCAAGTTTAAAGTGGGTGCGTGAATTAACTAAACGAATTATTTTAAATATGCTAGAGTAAACGAAAGATGTTATAATTAAATAACGAAAATATTAAAACGTTAGTCAACGGAAGATACAAATTTAGGTAACGAAAGATATTATTTAAAAAAAAAAGACAGCGTTAAAATAAATTTAACGGAAAAAGGTGGGATGTTACAATCTTCATGACTTGGACCCTCATTATCCATCCCGTTTCGTTTCCTCATTCTATAAATTTAAAATAGGTTAGATCACAACAAAAGACACGCCAAAACACTTAAGAACCCCATCTTGCTTGACGCTCGTCGTACTTCATTCATTTGACAAGACGTGCAACCGTACTAATGGTGGCCAATCATTAATACACTTGCACATCATATCAACCTTCTTGATACAACGACCATCTCACTTTATGTTAACCGAATCCACATACACAAACAACCACAAGCACTAAAGTGCCTACAACAATCCCGTGGTCCCGTAACCCGAAAAGTCATGCATAAAATGTCCATTCAACCTAAGTCTAGGCTCCCATCCCAAGGCAACCTAGATCCCTTAGGTCATGTTCTGATACCACTTGAAATGATCCCAAACCGATTTAACAATTAACTTGTAAAAATATGACACACCTTTTTTTAACATTGGTATAAACCACAACAACACAAGATTGGTTACATTACTTGTCAAATGTTAACATAAGTTTCAAAATACAACAACTTATGAGTTTACATCATTGGGAACTCAAGTCCCATAAGTTTAACCAATTGTTTAACCAAAACGACCCAATAGTGAGCATGACCGTCGGGACCATTACCAAAAAGCGCCTTCTAAATATCCACCGCATGCAAGCTAGGCCAATCCCTTACCCCTGTCCTTCGATGTGCCACAATCTATTAAAAGGTAAACAACGAAGGAGTAAGCTACAATGCTTAGTGAGTGCAATACTTATATGCATACATACATAAACCACTTACTTGAGCAACTTACACATAACCGCATACAAGATAGTATCACTAACGTATATAACACAAACGAGTACAAGCTAGCATGTTACTTGCATAAACAATAATATAACGCGCTACACTACCAATATACAACATATGAACGCGATATGCTTAATCATTCCCAGATGTGCTAGTCATCAAATGAATAGCACCAACAACCCGTGTACATGGCCAACAAAAGCGCCTCCCGGATGGCACTACCATGTACACCCGGATGTGTCCAACAAAAAGTGAACTCTTATAGGTGACACTTACCACATCCTCACAAGTAGCCAACAAAGATTGGACTTCTATGTAGTCACACTCACCACTTTTCCCAAACGCAATGTGGTCAACAAAGAGTGAGCCATTAAGACTTCACTCACCACTTTCCCCAAATGGAATGTGGCCGACAAAGAGCCAGTCATTCATTAGAGACATCACTTACCACTATGCACCAAGTAGCCAACAATGAGTAAATCCCTTATAATCGGATAGTACTCGCCACTAAACTCGCAAGCAAACAATTTATATACACACGCATATAAATACTCCACTCACCTCGAACAATTAGATGAGTCACAATCTCTCTAGGACTTCAAGCTTGATCCAAGAGCAAGTCACCTAATATAAATCGCAACATCAAGCTATAAACACTATTAGCTTGACCCAAAATCCTCAAGTGCTAATTTGACCCAAATTGGACCCATACCACCAACTAGGTCAAACAAGACCCAAATACCCCAAATCACTAATAGCTAGTGATTTGGTCCAAAACTTACCAAACACAACTTATGGTCAAGTGCTAGGAGCACTTCATGACCCAATTCAACCAAATGACTCATTTTGACCCAAATTGGGTTTACACCCAACATCAACTTCTAAAGACACCCATTTGGGTTCCATTCATCAATCTAATCACTAATACTAGTGATTATGTCAAAATTGCAAGTCTATACATGCCCAAAACAATTTCAAATTTGGGTCAACAACGCCCACAACTAGCTTCAAAAACCCATTTGTGAGCTAGATGTGTTTTAACAAGAACATGCAAGTTCAAACCCTAACATCAAATTGAATGAAAATCAAAGTTAGGACTTACCACTAGTATCACAAGGTAGCTATAAACAAGATGAACAAGGTTAACTCTTGCACTTTGGTGAGATTCAACCTTCTTCTTCCGCAAATTAAGCTTTCTCTCTCAAGAAGTGGGTTTCTCACTCTAGAAGGTTTGAGAGGGTTTGGTTGTGTAGAAGATGAAATTAAAATGGAACTAAAACTGATGCACCAGCTATATGGTCATTCATATGTCAAAAAACTAATTTGCCCCCACTTAAACCCTTTTAAAAATCAAATTTCGGCATTCTACCCCGCAGAGAGGCGAGTCGCTGCTGCCAAGCCCCCAGCGTGGTTCGTAGTGTAATTCGGTAACAGAGGGTACCACAAAACAATCCTTCAGCTCAAGACAAAAGGTGCGATGTGGCTCTAAACCCCCGCTGCGCGGCTCGAAGGACATTTTGACATCAGAAACTTTCCAACAAAATCACCATCACTTTATTGTATAGCCACGGCACAACTCCTTGGCCCGCGGCGCGGCTCCCCTGACATTGAGATTCGGGGTGTTACATCAAGCCGCAGAAACGACTACTTTTTTATCTCTTCATATAAATAGCAAGGCTTGGAGAACTTTAAAGACTTGTACCTCTTACATGCTACAACTCAAAATTATCAGAGAATCACAAGAACATAACACTTATACATATGTTTGTGATTAGCAAGAGAAGTTCTATAATCTCATAGATTATAGAAGGGTTTTTGTAAACTTACTTTCAAATTACTATCTTTGTGAGTTTACATAGTGTTTTAATAATCCTTAGAATTGTCTTAGGATTATTATCACTAGAAAAGGGTGAGTCTTTTTACTTTGTAATTAGAAGCATTTACTAGCTTAGCTATCATCTTCCTTAAATGGAACTAGGGAGTTGATTAATCTCATTGGAGATTAATACTTGTTTAAGGTGAAGACAAGTTGATCTAAGTTGGAGGTAATCTTTCAAAGGAATTGAGGGATTGGGTTTGTTGTCTAAGGAGAAGTACAAGGCTTGTAAATTGGATCTGTGACGCCCCGTACAAAATCAACGTGTACGGATCATCAACAACAGGGCCATTACATGGTACAATACTACTTTTGCTTTTTGCTTAGTGGTGGTCTAAAGGTGGTACTTATTGTTGGGATCCCATGCAACATGTGTGGTAATGGTTAACAAAAATGCTAGTATGTTGGCTCATATTAATGGGTTTTTGTCCTACTTCTTAATGGGTCATAATCCATTTAAAATTGGGCTAACTTAAAAGTCTAATAACCAGAATAGGGTGGGTTTAAGTCCAATAAGGTAGAAAGTCCATTAAGACTAACTAGTGTGCATTAGTAAATTACTAAGCGTAATTAAGCAACCAATAAGCCAAGTAATTGTCATTAGAAAATAACAATTAGTATTTCGTAGTCATAATATTCCAGTTATGACAAAAGTTAAACGTGTACCAAGTACATAGCTCGTTCTAAACGTCAAGTGACACTAACGGTCATAAAAGCATTCGGGGATCAAGTTAAGTGATTAAACACTTAATAACACGCTGTAAGGTTTTAACGAAAGTAATTAATCATGAATAAAGATCCCAGAGCATAAACTAGCTCAGTATGCACAAATACACAGTTTCGTGAAAGTATAGAGCACAAAAATATAAGTCGAAAAAGTTGGGTCGTTACATTACCCACCTGTTAAAGAAAATTTCGTCTAAAATTTTTAAGGAGTGACCAACAACGGTACCGAATTTGAAGAAGAAGGAGCGTATCAAAGTTCCGAGAGACTCGTGGACTCAGAAGTGAGCGATTTACCTTGAAAGGTACTTGGGCGTATAAAAGTAAGAATAGGTATATCCCATTAACTAAGTCTCTTGACTTTAAGATCAACAAATTGATTTCGTTTCTTGTTAACATGAATATGTCATCTGAATATATATCCACAAAAGGAAAGATGATGTTTTTAGCCTTACAGGCAAATTCGGTAAGCTGGATGCATGAAATGCATCATGAATGTTACCAAACTCATCTAAAACATTGAGCGCTTATGTCGCAATACAAAGCTGACATATAGAATGGAAAACATGGTGATCACAACCATGCGATTTGATGCCTAGATAGTGTTAGCCACGGATTTTACTAACCCCTTAATTTCGGAAGGAGACCATAGGCATAAAGAACCTGATATTTAAGAAACGTTTCATTTGAATAAATGAATTGAAATTTTAGCTGATAGTGACTAATCAGACTTACACGCAATGCAAGGCATAATTATTTATAGTGTCTTCAGGTTGGTCTGAACGAACAATGAAAGATATCACCCAGTTTAACATACTGTAGGTGAACTTATCATGGGATGGAATGAAAGTACAGTTCCATAATGTAACTATAGGCTTTCAGTTACATGCTGAAGTTAGGGTTACCATCGACTAGAACAACATATAGTTGCAACCAACGAAGGAAGAAATATATATAGAGTAAACACATCCGTGTTATAGATGTTTTAAGCAGTCCCTTCCAAGAGGATAACAAGATTCATAGATTTTTAAAGTATTTTACATTACATTTCCGAAAGAAAATTGAACGAAAGGTGTGATCTTTGAACGAGAGCGAACTCTTCGTACAACGAGCGAGTTGATCTGAGTTTATCCTTATACTTAAGGGGATGTGCGGATGAGAAGATACGTAAACCCTTGGTCATAAAGAATGGTTTACTCCAAGTGAAAAGAATCTCAAAAATGATTTCCTGTACCTCAACATACTGGATCATATTGGATAATTAGCCGTGAAATATTGAGAGTAGAAACTCATCTAGTGCCTTTCCTATAATGGGGTGACCACTGAGTGTTCCCCAGAAAACTGATTTATCGGCCCACGTTTTTGCCATGTCTAACCTTAAAAGGAACATTTTACGAGCGCAAAGACTTCCTAATAAATTTTATAAATCTGCCATCCAAAGTGGCTCAAGAGTTTTTAACAAAGATCTTAATAGTAAGCTTCATCCCTAACGGAGGGCGAGAAGAAGTGTGATCCATACATGGTGTATACTAATACAAAAACCTTTAATAAAATTAACCAAGGAAGTTTTGAAAACCCTTTAAACGTTTGATGTGACAACATAAATGGAACGAAGTTCCTAGTAAATTTAGAAGTATGTACAACGTATACCATTTTGCACAAAACTATTTGACTTAAGTTAAACAACTCCATAAAGGGGAGATTTTTAAATAATTTGAAGGTATAACTTAGTATGTACTAACCAAAATAAGTAAAGGTAAATTTATTAACTTAATTATATACATACATATATGATTTTATAAATCGCATAAGTGACAAAAATTTTTTTATTAATTTCATTTGTCCATAAATCTTGTGAGTACCGCACAAATAAACAACGTGTAAAAAATTTGATACACATAGTTTTTCATATTTCAGAGGTTACGAGTTGAAAAAGATCGAGTGAAAAATATTTGAATCATCGGGTGACATGTTACTAGGTAATGAAAACTAATGGATTAAATGTAGTTTTGATAATTATCAGGACACAAGTCTTTGGGCCAAAAATGTTCATGTGCGAAGCCGTTGCTAAAAGTGAGGTATGAAGGATAGAGCATGAGGACGAGAAGTTAATTACTTCTTGACTTTGCAAAATGCCAAACAGGTTATGACTAATATTAAAGTTGGAATACTGATGGTGTTAATATCACTAAATGAGAATTTCCCTGGAATAAGTCAGGACTTAGAGTTATGTAAGAAAGAGCATCGTTCCAACAGGTATGGCAAATAAGATACTTGGGGTAACGCAATAATTTTGAATGGTTTAAGTGTTAGTGGATGCCCGAAGGCTCTGCATGACGTGGTAGTAAGTGCCTTTATCACACACATGAATCTCTCGGTTTCAACGGTTGTGAAGTTTTCATGATGACTGGGGTACTAATATCACGAAAAATTTTATATAACAAGCAACGAAAATTTTATAGAAATCGTTTAAGGTGACAATGTAAGAAAAAGAAACGAAGTTCTTAGTAAACATGTACTATTCTAAGTAAAATACCATTTGAATAAAAGAATTGATTTGTAAAAGTGAGAGTAAAGTTTCATATGTACTAGTCAAAAATAAGTAATTATTTACTTTATTATATATAACATATACGATTTCTAAAATTTGTACGAATGGCAATAAAATAAATTTATTTTTATAAAACTTTGAGAGGATCGCACAGTAAAATAGTGTGTGTAAAATTTTGGCAAATTTTTTTTTCATATTTCGGAGTTTACAAGTTGGAAAAAGATTGATGAGGATCGAGTAAAAGATTTTTTTTTTTTTTTTTTGAAAATTTCGGGTGATATTTGAGCAACAATGTCACGAGGTAATGAAAAATATTGAATTTAAATGTGGTTGATGACCATTAGTAGGGCATAAGTCCTTTGACCAAAAATGCTTAAGTGAGAAGCTGTTGCTCATAAGTAAGATACGAACGAGAGAGTATGAGGATGAGAATTAACCACCCATTGATTTTGGAAAATTTTGAACTGGTATGACTAATATAGAAGTAAGAAGGATGATGGTGTGATCATCATCAAATAAGAAATCTCTTGGAATAAGTCACGATTTAGAGTCGCGTAAGAATGAGTATCAAATAAGATTCTTGGGAAGTCTTTAATATAGAATTTAAATTGCTGAAGTGACCGGATACAATTTCCTGTATCGTTGTGCAAGTTTGTCCATTGTATCGGTCTCCTTCATGGCTAGAAAGTGAGTAGTTTTGGTGAGGTGGTCAACAATAACCCAGATAGTGTCATAACCGCCTAGCTTCGTGATGAAATCCATTGTTATTCCTTCCCATTTCCATTGTGGGATTTCGGGTTGTTGAAGTAACCCAGATGGCTTTTGGGTCACCATTCTCGCGAGGTATACGAATAATCTTCTCAATATAAATAACTTTCGCTTTCATCCTTAAAAGCCAGTCTGTTGCAACGATTTCATTAAAGCTTCCTAACTTGATGAGTATTAGGTTAATCCTAAAGTCCATTCCAACTATTGCATCAAGCTTCCCAAATTGATGGGTGTTAGGTTAGTCTTAATGTTCATTCCAACCAAATCTTATTATACTACCATGAAAAATTCTATCAATCTTCTCAAATAACATCTGCTTGTGCGTAGGTAACTAATCCGTTCCACTACTACTTTAAAAGTTCTAAGTTTTGTTGACATGAGGTCATCTCCAAATGACCCACCTGTAAATTTTAAGGTACTATCTTAAATTATTCCTCTATCTCTGCCAGCTTACCATTAGCTTGTCCTATAGAATACTTAACTCTCATGGTTGTTAATGGCTTATTAGTCATAACACTAGGGTCCTTAGATATAAGGTTTCTATCACTCTAGTATTAAACAACTTCGAGACAATAAAACGTTGTGACGAATCGTACCCTAACTATAATCAGGATCCATGCGAGTCTCCATAGCTGAGATAACGATTGCTCTACCGCAAGTATGTAGTGACCCGAAATTTTTCATGTTTATATATATTAAATGAAATTGATATTTACATGATTAAGTTTTTCCAACAAGTTAAGAAATCAAACTTATTAAGACTTGATTAATTGGAATAGGTTTCATATAGACAAATGACCACCCAAGTTGACCGGTGATTCACGAACGTTAAAACTTATAAAAACTATGCGATGACATATATATGGTTATATATACAGTTAACATGATTTTATTATAAGTATGTATCTCATTAGGTATTTTAACAATGAGTTATATACATAAAAATGAGACTATTAAATTAAGAAACTCGAAAACGATATATATAACGATTATCGTTATAACGTCTTACTAGGCACATATGAATCATATTAAGATATTGATACACCTGGTTAATTATATTAAATAATAAGTAAATATATCATTAAGTGTATTAACAATGAACTACATATGTAAAAATAAGACTACTAACTTAATGATTTCGAAACGAGACATATATGTAACGATTATCGTTGTAACGACATTTAACTGTATATATATCATACTAAGATATATTATATATCATAATATCATGATAATATAACAATTTTACATCTCATTTGATATAATAAACAATGGATTAACAACATTTAACAAGATCGTTAACCTAAAGGTTTCAAAACAACATTTACATGTAATGACTAACGATGACTTAACGACTCAGTTAAAATGTATATACATGTAGTGTTTTAATATGTATTCATACACTTTTGAAAGACTTCAAGACACTTATCAAAATACTTCTACTTAACAAAAATGCTTACAATTACATCCTCGTTCAGTTTCATCAACAAATATACTCGTATGCACCTGTATTCGTACTCGTACAATACATAGCTTTTAGATGTATGTACTATTAGTATATACACTCCAATGATCAGCTCTTAGCAGCCCATGTGAGTCGCCTAACACATGTGGGAACCATCATTTGGCAACTAGCATGAAATATCTCATAAAATTACAAAAATATGAGTAATCATTCATGACTTATTTACATGAAAACAAAATTACATATCCTTTATATCTAATCCATACACCAACGACCAAAAAAAAATACAAACACTTTCATTCTTCAATTTTATTCATCTAATTGATCTCTCTCAAGTTCTATCTTCAAGTTCTAAGTGTTCTTCATAAATTCCAAAAGTTCTAGTTTCATAAAATCAAGAATACTTCCAAGATTGCAAGTTTACTTCCAAGTTTTCTAAATCCATTCAAAGTAATCATCCAAGATCAAGAAACCTTTGTTACTTACATTAGGTTATCTTTCTAATATAAGGTAATAATCATAGTCAAACTTTAATTCAATTTCTATAACTATAACATTCTTATTTCGAGTGGAAATCTTACTTGAAATTGTTTTCGTGTCATGATTCTGCTTCAAGAACTTTCAAGCCATCCAAGGATCCTTTGAAGCTAGATCCATTTTTCTCATTTCTAGTAGATTTATCCAAGGAACTTGAGGTAGTAATGATGTTCATAACATCATTCGATTCATACATAAAAAGCTGTCTTATTCAATGTTATAAACTTGTAATCAGTTGAACATAGTTTAGTTAATTCAAAACTTGTTCGCAAATAAAGTTAATTATTCTAACTAGACTTTTAAAATCAACTAAAAACATATTCTATATCTATATGATATGCTAACTTAATGATTTAAAACCCGGAAACACGATAAACATCATAAAACTGGATATACGCCGTCGTAGTAAAACCGGGGGCTGTTTTGGTTGGGATAATTAAAAGCTAAGAAGAACTTTGATTTAAAAGCTATACTTCTAGAAAAATAATTTTTCTTATGAACATGAAACTATATCCAAAAATCATGGTTAAACTCAAAGTGAAAGTATGTTTTTCAAAATGGTCATCAAGATGTCGTTCTTTCGATGGAAATGACTACCTCTTTCAAAAATGACTTGTAACTTGTATTTATGACTATAAACTTATACTTTTTATATTTAGATTCATAAAGTTAAGTTCAATACGAAACCGTGGCCACTGGAATCATTCAAAACGGATTAGAAACGAAGAAATGACGAGTAAAACAAGATTGATAAAAACTACTCATTTTACCTACGTGAAAGTTAGTAATAAATCTATTCCAACCATAACATAATCAACTTATATTGTATATTATGTAATTTTCAGATACCATAGACACGTATACAATGTTTCGACATATCATATTGACCCATCTATATATATTGCGGAACAACCATAGACACTCTATATGTGAATGTTGGAGTTAGCTATACAGGGTTGAGGTTGATTCCAAAAGATATATAGTTTGAGTTGTGATCAATACTGAGATACGTATACACTGGGTCATGGATTGATTCAAAATAATATTTATCGATTTATTTCTGTACATCTAACTGTGGACAACTAGTTGTAGGTTACTAACGAGGACAGCTGACTTAATAAACTTAAAACATCAAAATGTATTAAAAGTATTATAAATATATTTTGAACATACTTTGATATATATATGTATATATTGTTATAGGTTCGTGAATCAACCAGTGGCCAAGTCTTACTTCCCGACGAAGTAAAAATCTGTGAAAGTGAATTATAGTCCCACTTTTAAAATCTAATATTTTTGGGATGAGAATACATGAAGGTTCTATAAATGATTTACAAAATAGACACAAGTACGTGAAACTACATTCTATGGTTGAATTATCGAAATTGAATATGTCCCTTTTTATTAAAGTCTGGTAATCTAAGAATTAGGGAACAGACACTCTAATTGACGCGAATCCTAAAGATAAATCTATTGGGCCTAACAAACCCCATCCAAAGTACCGGATGCTTTAGTACTTCGAAATTTATATCATATCCGAAGGGTGTCCCGGAATGATGGGGATATTCTTATATATGCATCTTGTTAATGTCGGTTACCAGGTGTTCACCATATGAATGATTTTTATCTCTATGTATGGGATGTATATTGAAATATGAAATCTTGTGGTCTATTATTATGATTTGATAACATATAGGTTAAACCTATAACTCACCAACATTTTTGTTGACGTTTTAAGCATGTTTATTCTCAGGTGATTATTAAGAGCTTCAGCTGTTGCATACTAAAATAAGGACAAGATTTGGAGTCCATGCTTGTATGATATTATGTAAAAACTGCATTCAAGAAACTTATTTTTGATGTAATATATTCTTATTGTAAACCATTATGTAATGGTCGTGTGTAAACGGTATATTTTAGATTATCATTATTTGATAATCTACGTAATGCTTTTTAAACCTTTATAGATAAAATAAAGGTTATGGTTGTTTTAAAAATGAATGCAGTCTTTGAAAAACGTCTCATATAGAGGTCAAAATCTCGCGACGAAATCAATTAATATGGAACGTTTATAATCAATATGAACGGGACATTTCAGTTGGTATCCGAGCGTTGGTCTTAGAGAACCAGAATTTTGCATTAGTGTGTCTTATCGAGTTTGTTAGGATGCATTAGTGAGTCTGGACTTCGACCGTGTTTACTTGAAAAATGATTGCTTAACAAATTTTGTTGGAAACTATATATTTTTAACATGTGAATATTATGTGATATATTAATCTCTTAACGTGTTTGATATTATGTGACAGATGTCTACCTCTAGAACAAGTCCCATTGACTCACCTAATAATAATGAAGAGTCAAATATAAATTGGAATGATTCGTGGACTGATTCACAAGTTCCCGAAGAGGAACCGGAAGAAGAGTCAGAACCGGAAGAAGAATCGGAACCGGAAGAAGAATCGGAACCGGAAGAAGAAATAGAACCAGTGGGGGAAATAATAAAACGGTTAAGTAGAAAAAAATCCTCAACCAACCGACCAAAGTTAATTATGGTCAATGGTGTTTCCGCCAAAGAAGCAAAGTATTGGGAGGATTACCAATTCTCCGATGAATCGGATCCCGACAAGGATTCCGATGATGTTATAGAAATTACCCCAACACAATTTAATAAGGCAAAAGAAAACAATAAGGGAAAGGGCATAAAAATAGAGAAATTTGATTCCAAACCCGATGAACTTTATATGTATCATCAACACCCGTATTTCTTAAGTTGTGACAATAACCCGGGAACCTCTAAACCACCAGGTTGTTCTAAACCAATGTGGAAAACGACGGCTCGTATTAGGGGAACATCATATATCCCTAGAAACTTGGCAAAACGAACCAAAACCGAAGAAGAAGAAATGAGCGAGTCGGAATAAGATAGTTGTATTCGTGTGGTGTAATATATGTAATATAGTGGCCTTATGCTTTATGATATATGTAAAAATTGCTTGTATTAATAAGTATTTTTTTTTATGAATATAACACTTGTCTATTTTACAGTATAAAAACACAAAATGGATAGACAACCCAATATTTTAAGAGACCTACCCGGAGACATGATTGATGAAATCTTGTCTAGAGTCGGTCAGAATTCCTCGGCACAACTATTTAAGGTGAGATCAGTTTGTAAGACATTCAAAGAACGTTCCAAGAATGCCTTGGTTTATAAAAGGCTTTCGTTCGAAAGATGGGGGATATCACATTGGGAAATCCATAAGTTACGATGTGTTTACTTTGACACATATATTGCGGGGAACCCAAATGATATTTTACGCAACGGGTTAAGAAATTATTTTGACTCAATATATCCGAATATAGGACTTCGTGATTTAGAAAAATTGGCTAACATGCAACATAAAGAAGCATGTTATGCTTACGGGTTAGTAATGTTCACTTCTCACCAAAGTGAGAACAAGAACATCGGGCTACAACTATTAAACAAAACGTTCCCACAAGTGACGGACTCAGTAGTTGGGGTGAGAAACAAGGTTTTTAGATTGTTACGGGACTGTTGGACATTACGTAACCCTCGTCCCTTTGACGATGTTACAACACGCTGTCTTATCAGTGGCCATAACTGTTATGTTCCACAAGACCAAGGATGGGAAGTAGTCCTAGTAAAACCAGAATGCATGACTTGTTTCTGGACGTATGAATTACGTGTCTTTATTGCCTTTGCTGAACGACTTGTGTACTAGCTAGAATTATCTTCACAACTATCGTGTATCAAAGTTATTGTGTGCTATATTTCATGTTATATGTAAAATAAGCGGTATTGTAAGTTTGTAAAATATTGTGAAAAAGTTTGAACGCGAAATATTATTATAATCAGTTTTTCATATAGAATTGTAGTAGTTGAATTGTATATTAGCTACTAAGTATGAACTTAACGGGTAGGTACTACCCGAATTTAAACTTATAAAATGCTAATATGAAGAAAAAGCTTTTATAAATGAGTTCATATTATGCTACGAGATACTATTGACTACTCTTAATATTCTATATGATTAACTTGTTTCATTTGACTATTTGAAGGAAATGGCACCGACTACTCGACAAACCATGAATATGAGCGAAGAGGAATTTCGTACCTTTCTTACAGCAAACATAGCCGCAGTACAGGCTGCGCTACATACCAACAATAACCTTGGATCTAGCAGTACAGGAAATTGTGTAGGATGCATCTACAAAGAATTCACTGCCTGCAAACCTTTGGAATTTGATGGAACCGAAGGACCGATCGGATTGAAACGGTGGACCGAGAAGGTCGAATCGGTGTTTTCCATAAGTAAGTGTACTGAAGAGGACAAAGTGAAGTACGCTACGCATACCTTCACATGTACTGTGTTAACATGGTGGAATACCTATCTAGAGCAAGTGGGACAAGATGATGCTTACGCACTACCGTGGTCAGCATTCAAGCACTTGATGAACGATAAGTACCGTCCCAGAACCGAGGTCAATAAGCTCAAGACAGAACTTAGAGGGTTACGAACCCAAGGATTTGATATTACCACGTATGAAAGACGATTCACAGAATTGTGCTTATTGTGTCCGGGAGCGTTCGAAGATCAGGAAGAGAAGATCGACGCGTTTGTGAAAGGATTACCCGAAAGAATCCAAGAAGATATAAGTTCACACGAGCCCGCCTCCATACAACAGGCATGTAGAATGGCTCACAAACTAGTGAATCAGATTGAGGAAAGAATTAAAGAACAGGCAGCTGAAGAGGCCAATGTGTAGCAAGTCAAAAGAAAGTGGGAGGAAAACGGTGATAAGAATCACCAATACAACAACAACAGCAATTATCGCAACAACTATCCCAACAATCGCAACATCAATCGCAACTATAACAAACGGCCCAACAACAACAACAACAACAACAACAACAACAACAACAACAACAACAACAACAACAACAACAACAACAACAACAACAACAACAACAACAACAACAACAACAACAACAACAACAACAACAACAACAACAACAACAACAACAACAACAACAACAACAACAACAACAACAACAACAACAGCAACTATAACAATCATCCCAACAACAATAACAACCGCAACAACAATAATAATCAGAAGCAGCTATGCCAAAGGTGTGAAAAGTATCACTCGGGGTTCTGCACTAAATTTTGCAACAAGCATAAAAGAAATGGTCATAGCGCGGCGAAGTGTGAGGTCTACGGACCAGGGGTTAACAGAACGAAAGGAACAAATGGTGTCGGAATGAGTAATGGTGGAGCAAGTAGTGTCGGGGCAAGTTATGCCAATGTAGTTTGTTATAAATGTGGAAAACTGGGCCACATTATTAGAAATTGCCCGAACCAGGAGAACACAAATGGACAAGGCCGCGGAAGAGTTTTCAACATTAATGCAGTAGAGGCACAGGAAGACCTGGAGCTTGTTACGGGTACGTTTCTTATTGACGATAAATCTGCTTATGTTTTATTTGATTCGGGTGCGGATAGAAGCTATATGAGTATAGAATTTTGTGCTAAATTAAGTTGCCCATTGGCGCCTTTGGATAGTAAATTTTTACTCGAATTAGCAAATGGTAAATTAATTTCAGCAGATAATATATGTCGGAATCGAGAAATTAAACTGGTTAGCGAAACATTTAAGATTGACTTGATACCAGTAGAGTTAGGGAGTTTTGATGTGATAATCGGTATGGACTGGTTGAGAGAAGTGAAAGCAGAGATCGTTTGTTACAAAAATGCAATTCTCATTATACGAGAAAAAGGAAAACCCTTAATGGTGTACGGAGAAAAGAGCAACGTGAAGTTAAATCTTATTAGTAACCTGAAGGCACAAAAACTAATAAGAAAAGGTTGTTATGCTGTACTAGCACACGTCGAGAAAGTCAATTCCGAAGAAAAGAACGTCAATGATATTCCCGTCGTAAAAGAATTTCTCGATGTATTTCCAAAAGAATTACCGGGACTACCTCCACACCGATCCGTTGAATTTCAAATAGACCTTGTACCGGGAGCTGCACCAATAACTCGTGCTCCATACAGACTCGCACCTAGCGAAATGAAGGAACTTCAGAGCCAATTACAAGAACTTTTAGAGCGTGGTTTCATTCGACCAAGCACATCACCGTGGGGAGCTCCTGTTTTGTTTGTCAAGAAGAAAGATGGTACATTCAGGTTGTGTATCGACTACCGAGAGTTGAACAAACTTACCATCAAGAACTGCTACCCACTACCGAGAATCGACGACTTATTTGATCAACTACAAGGCTCGTCTGTTTATTCGAAGATCAATTTACGTTCTGGATATCATCAAATGCGGGTGAAGGAGGATGATATTCCAAAGACTGCTTTTAGGATGCGTTACGGTCATTACGAGTTTATGGTTATGCCGTTTGAATTGACTAACGCACCAGCTATGTTCATAGACCTCATGAACCGACTGTGTGGGCCATATCTTGACAAGTTTGTCATTGTTTTCATCGATGACATACTTATTTACTCGAAGAATGATCAAGAGCACGAAGAACATTTGAGAAAAGTGCTAGAATTGCTGAGAAAAGAAAAACTGTACGCTAAGTTTTCAAAGTGTGCATTTTGGTTGGAAGAAGTTCAATTCCCCGGTCACATAGTGAACAAAGAAGGTATTCATGTGGATCCAGCAAAAATCGAAACCGTTGAAAAGTGGGAAACCCCGAAAACTCCGAAACACATACGCCAGTTTTTAGGACTAGCGGGTTACTACAGAAGGTTCATCTAAGACTTTTCCAGAATAGCAAAACCCTTGACTGCATTAACGCATAAAGGGAAGAAATTTGAATGGAAAGATGAACAAGAGAAAGCGTTTCAATTGTTAAAGAAAAAGTTAACTACGGCACCTATATTGTCATTACCTGAAGGGAATGATGATTTTGTGATATATTGTGACGCCTCAAAGCAAGGTCTCGGTTGTGTATTAATGCAACGAACGAAAGTAATTGCTTATGCGTCTAGACAATTGAAGATTCACGAACAGAATTATACGACGCATGATTTGGAATTAGGCGCGGTTGTTTTTGCATTAAAGACTTGGAGGCACTACTTATATGGGGTCAAAAGTATTATATATACCGACCACAAAAGTCTTCAACACATATTTAATCAGAAACAACTGAATATGAGGCAGCGTAGTTGGATTGAATTGTTGAATGATTATGACTTTGAGATTCGTTACCACCCGGGGAAGGCAAATGTGGTAGCCGACGCCTTGAGTAGGAAGGACAGAGAACCCATTCGAGTAAAATCTATGAATATAATGATTCACAATAACCTTACTACTCAAATAAAGGAGGCGCAACAAGGAGTTTTAAAAGAGGGAAAATTAAAGGATGAAATACCCAAAGGATCGGAGAAGCATCTTAATATTCGGGAAGACGGAACCCGGTATAGGGCTGAAAGGATTTGGGTACCAAATTTTGGAGATATGAGAGAAATGGTACTTAGAGAAGCTCATAAAACCAGATACTCAATACATCCTGGAACGGGGAAGATGTACAAGGATCTCAAGAAACATTTTTGGTGGCCGGGTATGAAAGCCGATGTTGCTAAATACGTAGGAGAATGTTTGACGTGTTCTAAGGTCAAAGCTGAGCATCAGAAACCATCAGGTCTACTACAACAACCTGAAATTCCGGAATGGAAATGGGAAAACATTACCATGGATTTCATTACTAAATTACCAAGGACTGCAAGTGGTTATGATACTATTTGGGTGATAGTTGATGGTCTCACCAAGTCAGCACACTTTCTGCCAATAAGAGAAGATGACAAGATGGAGAAGTTAGCATGACTGTATTTGAAGGAAGTCGTCTCCAGACATGGAATACCAATCTCTATTATCTCTGATAGGGATGGCAAATTTATTTCAAGATTCTGGCAGACATTACAGCAAGCATTAAGAACTCGTCTAGACATGAGTACTGCCTATCATCCACAAACTGATGGACAGAGCGAAAGGACGATACAAACACTTGAAGACATGCTACGAGCATGTGTTATTGATTTCGGAAATAGTTGGGATCGACGTCTACCATTAGCAGAATTTTCCTACAATAATAGCTATCATTCAAGCATTGAGATGGCGCCGTTTGAAGCACTTTATGGTAGAAAGTGCAGGTCTCCGATTTGTTGGAGTGAAGTGGGGGATAGACAGATTACGGGTCCGGAGATAATACAAGAAACTACCGAGAAGATCATCCAAATTCAACAACGGTTGAAAACCGCCCAGAGTCGACAAAAGAGCTACGCGGACAGTAAAAGAAAAGATATAGAGTTTGAAATTAGAGAAATGGTCATGCTTAAGGTTTCACCTTGGAAAGGCGTTGTTCGATTTGGTAAACGGGGGAAACTAAATCCAAGGTACATTAGACCATTCAAGATTATAGATCGTGTCGGACCAGTAGCTTACCAACTGGAGCTACCTCAACAACTCGCGGCTGTACATAACACTTTCCACATCTCAAAATTGAAGAAATGTTTTACTAAAGAAGATCTCACTATTCCGTTGGACGAAATCCAAATCAATGAAAAACTTCAATTCATTGAAGAACCCGTCGAAATAATGGATCGTGAGGTTAAGAGACTTAAACAAAATAAGATACCGATTGTTAAGGTTCAATGGAATGCTCGTAGAGGACCTGAGTTCACCTGGGAGCATGAAGATCAGATGAAGAAGAAATACCCGCATCTATTTCCAGAAGATTCATCAACACTTTCAACAGCTTAAAATTTTGGGACGAAATTTATTTAACGGGTAGGTACTGTAGTGACCCGAACTTTTCCATGTTTATATATATTAAATGAAATTGATATTTACATGATTAAGTGTTTCCAACATGTTAAGCAATCAAACTTATTAAGACTTGATTAATTGGAATAGGTTTCATATAGACAAATGACCACCCAAGTTGATCGGTGATTCACGAACGTTAAAACTTATAAAAACTATACGATGACATATAAATGGTTATATATATAGTTAACATGATTTTATTATAAGTATGTATCTCATTAGGTATTTTAACAATGATTTATATACATAAAAATGAGACTATTAAATTAAGAAACTCGAAAACGATATATATAACGATTATCGTTATAACGTCTTACTAGGCACATATGAATCGTATTAAGATATTGATACACTTGGTTAATTATGTTAAATGATAAGTAAATATATCATTAAGTGTATTAACAATGAACTACATATGTAAAAATAAGGCTACTAACTTAATGATTTCGAAAAGAGACATATATGTAACGATTATCGTTGTAACGACATTTAACTGTATATATATCATAATAAGATATATTATATATCATAATATCCTGATAATATAACAATTTAACATCTCATTTGATATAATAAACAATGGGTTAACAACATTTAACAAAATCGTTAACCTAAAGGTTTCAAAACAACATTTACATGTAACGACTAACGATGACTTAACGACTCAGTTAAAATGTATATACATGTAGTGTTTTAATATGTATTCATACACTTTTTAAAGACTTCAAGACACTTATCAAAATACTTCTACTTAACAAAAATGCTTACAATTACATCCTCGTTCAGTTTCATCAACAAATATACTCGTATGCACCCGTATTCGTACTCGTACAACACACAGCTTTTAGATGTATGTACTATTGGTATATACACTCCAATGATCAGATCATAGCAGCCCATGTGAGTCACCTAACACATGTGGGAACCATCATTTGGCAACTACCATGAAATATCTCATAAAATTACAAAAATATGAGTAATCATTCATGACTTATTTACATGAAAACAAAATTACATATCCTTTATATCTAATCCATAAACCAACGACCAAAAACAACTACAAACACTTTCATTCTTCAATTTTCTTCATCTAATTGATCTCTCTCAAGTTCAATCTTCAAGTTCTAAGTGTTCTTCATAAATTCCAAAAGTTCTAGTTTCATAAAATCAAGAATACTTCCAAGATTGCAAGTTTACTTCCAAGTTTTCTAAATCCATTCCAAGTAATCATCCAAGATCAAGAAACCTTTGTTACTTACAGTAGGTTATCTTTCTAATATAAGGTAATAATCATATTCAAACTTTAATTCAATTTCTAGAACTATAACAATCTTATTTCGAGTGGAAATCTTACTTGAAATTGTTTTCGTGTCATGATTCTGCTTCAAGAACTTTCAAGCCATCCAAGGATCCTTTGAAGCTAGATCCATTTTTCTCATTTCCAGTAGGTTTATCCAAGGAACTTGAGGTAGTAATGATGTTCATAACATCATTCGATTCATACATAAAAAGCTGTCTTATTCAATGTTATAAACTTGTAATCACTAGAACATAGTTTAGTTAATTCTAAACTTGTTCGCAAATAAAGTTAATCCTTCTAACTAGACTTTTAAAATCAACTAAACACATGTTCTATATCTATATGATATGCTAACTTAATGATTTAAAACCCGAAAACACGATAAACACCATAAAACTGGATATACGTCGTCGTAGTAAAATCGGGGGCTGTTTTGGTTGGGATAATTAAAAGCTAAGAAGAACTTTGATTTAAAAGCTATACTTCTGGAAAAATGATTTTTATTATGAACATGAAACTATATCCAAAAATCATGGTTAAACTCAAAGTGAAAGTATGTTTTTCAAAATGGTCATCAAGATGTCGTTCTTTCGACGGAAATGACTACCTCTTTCAAAAACGACATGTAACTTGTATATCCGACTATAAACTTATAATTTTTCTATTTAGATTCATAAAGTTAAGTTCAATATGAAACCGTGGCCACTGGAATCATTCAAAATGGATTAGAAACGAAGAAATGACGAGTAAAACAAGATTGATAAAAACTACTCATTTTACCTACGTGAAAGTTAGTAATAAATCTATTCCAACCATAACCTAATCAACTTATATTTTATATTATGTAATTTTCAGATACCATAGACACGTATACAATGTTTCGACCTATCATGTCGACCCATCTATATATATTGCGGAACAACCATAGACACTTTATATGTGAATGTTGGAGTTAGCTATACAGGGTTGAGGTTGATTCCAAAATATATATATAGTTTGAGTTGTGATCAATACTGAGATATGTATACATTGGGTCGTGAATTGATTCTAGATAATATTTATCGATTTATTTCTGTACATCTAACTGTGGACAACTAGTTGTAGGTTACTAACGAGGACAGCTGACTTAATAAACTTAAAACATCAAAATGTATTAAAAATATTGTAAATGTATTTTGAACATACTTTGATATATATGTATATATTGTTATAGGTTCGTGAATCAACCAGTGGCCAAGTCTTACTTCCCGACGAAGTAAAAATCTGTGAAAGTGAGTTATAGTCCCACTTTTAAAATCTAATATTTTTGGGATGAGAATACATGCAGGTTTTATAAATGATTTACAAAATAGACACAAGTACGTTAAACTACATTCTATGGTTGAATTATCGAAATCGAATATGCCTCTTTTTATTAAAGTCTGGTAATCTAAGAATTAGGGAACAGACACCCTAATTGACGCGAATCCTAAAGATAGATCTATTGGGCCTAAAAAACCCCATCCAAAGTACCGGATGCTTTAGTACTTCGAAATTTATATCATATCCGAAGGGTGTCCCAGAATGATGGGGATATTCTTATATATGCATCTTGTTAATGTCGGTTACTAGGTGTTCACCATATGAATGATTTTTATCTCTATGTATGGGATGTATATTGAAATATGAAATCTTGTGGTCTATTATTATGATTTGATAACATATAGGTTAAACCTATAACTCACCAACATTTTTGTTGACGTTTTAAGCATGTTTATTCTCAGGTGATTATTAAGAGCTTCGACTGTTGCATACTAAAATAAGGACAAGATTTGGAGTCCATGCTTGTATGATATTATGTAAAAACTGCATTCAAGAAACTTATTTTTGATGTAATATATTCTTATTGTAAACCATTATGTAATGGTCGTATGTAAACGGTATATTTTAAATTATCATTATTTGATAATCTACGTAATGCTTTTTAAACCTTTATAGATAAAATAAAGGTTATGGTTGTTTTAAAAATGAATGCAGTCTTTGAAAAACGTCTCATATAGAGGTCAAAACCTTGCGACGAAATCAATTAATATGGAACGTTTATAATCAATATGAACGGGACATTTCAAAGTAAGTCCAAGGTTTTTCCTATTTGAGAACTTTTTCCTTAAGTATCCAGGGTGTCTATATCTATAACAAATTTTTGGGTTATCAATTCTGCAATCAAGGCCCTTCTTGTACGGTATCCGGGCTATGTGGTTATTCTTTCCCTACCTCTAACATACCATAATCAGTATACTCATGTGGTTCCTACCAAAATTTTCTTTGAATCACTTCATATTCCTTACGTAGTAACATTGGAACTTCTGCATGATTTACTTCAATATAAGCACGCTGTCCTGGCATCATTATATTGTACTAAATCGTACATTCATTCCAATATCACTCCATATGGTCAATGTAACGTTATCACTTCATGTTCTACTCAATTTCATCTAACGGTGCTTTATCTATGCTATCTCAAAACAAAATCTACATAATTAATCTCACCGTTTCTCGGTGTGGGTGTGTAGGTTCCATAGGTCATGCATCAATGCCTAAATGTCCCGAAATTTTCTTCAAAATGTTCGGGTTCAGGTAATGTCGTTAGGTTCCTTTCTAGAAATTCAATCTGGGTCTCGTGTCGAGTTGTACGTGTAGCAAGTAGTAATACGATATGTCTTGAGGCGACTCCCAAGTCTTGGGGTATGGCTGAGCATTAGTAGAAGACACTTTGACCTTGTGAAAGGAGATACCTTCCCGACTTCTCCAATGTCTAAGAGTGTTAGGGACCTAAGTCCAGAAGTGTCGTTAGATCGTCGAGCAGTGGTGAAGGATGAAAAAGATAAGTGATTGTCATGAAAGCGTACGGGATATGGGTTAACTTGTGGAAACTGAACAACCTTCTAATGCTCATACGTTGTACGTGACTAATTAGGGTGAGCTCGGGGGGTGGGGCGAGGTACGGTTACTCCGACAAGTCCTCACATATCTCCTCCTTCGAGAATCAACTTTAGTGGGCGTGCAATCCGAGGGGTACTCTTCCTAGATTGCGTGAAGTAATGTTTCGATCACTGAGACGGTGGAACGGTAGTAACAGGTGGATTACAATACTAGTCCTTAGGATTAGACGAGTGAAAAAAGGGTTCAGAAAAACATCTGAACTAGGAAAGATAAATTTTCCAAGTTGGTATAGCGAATAGTAGACATGTGGCGAGAATGTAATCAGGCATAATAACTACAGCAGCCTAGATCGTCTACATCAGTACATATCATGGCAATAATAATAGTATCAAACAGAAGTATCATACAAAAAGCAGATAGTAGCATGCAGTAGCGAGAATAAGCAGTAGCATACAGGAAGATCATATAGCAGTAAAAGTAAGCAGTAGCATGCAGCAGTTCCGCAGAAATAAGTAAACGAGCAAGTTGTAGATTAGTCCTATTAGTGAATCCTACTCGACTCGGTCAAGACGCACTATTGCAACTTAATTCCCTAAAACAAATGCTCTGATACCAAATGTGACGCCCTGTACAAAATCAACGTGTACGGATCATCAACAACAGGTCCATTACACGGTACAATACTACATGCTGTTTTAAAACAAGCTTTGCATTCATGAAAAGGTGACGTCCTTACCAACGTCAAATGTTTTACAAACATAACGTAGTTCTACGAATAGAAAGCATTAACATAAGTACGTGACACAAAGGTCATTACAAAGCCATCGTTCAAATGTAACAAAAGTTGAGAATGCAAAGTAAAAGTTCCATGATTGAGACATATCTAAGTAATGCAGTGGAAGTCTAACACAGCGAGTCTGTAACAGCAAGTCTATAACACCAAGACTATAATAGCAAGTCTAACAGCGGAAGAAACAACGTCTAAGTACCTGAGAAATACATGCTTAAAAAGTAAACACGAATATTGGTGAGCTATAGTTTGTTTGTAATCAGTAATGTAATGTAGACAACGAGATTTCGTATTCAAAACAGTATATCAAATCCGTATGATAAAGTATATGCTTATCCGTGGGCACCCGGTAACTAACTTAACAAGTAATATCACCCCCTAAAAGTACACCTGGAAAGTACGTAAGTTTACGAAGTATTAAACACCCATTGAATGCTAGCTCGACTAGCCCGATTGGGGATGTCAAACCCTATGGATCCATATCTAAGATTCGCGTTCACTGGTTCATAAACCAATGACTAAACGTTACCGAGCTAAGGGGAATCTTTGTGCCGTTATGTCATCCACACATATATAAAGTTTAAGTACTCGTGTCTAGTATGTAAAACATAAAAAGCGCATCAGTCCCAAAAATAGTATAAGTAAAAAGGGAGCTATAACTCACAGTGAATGTGCGGTAAAAGTCGCTATGAAAAGTATGCAAGTAGTATGTTGGTCCGAAATGTCCTCAACCTAAGTCAAAGGTTACTAAGTCAATAAATTGTCCCTAAAAGTTTAAAAGTGAATAAGTTAAGCCTTAAGTATCATCATCATCATCATCATTCGTAAAAGATAAAGTAAGTTTTCAACAAGAATAGAGATCGAAACAAAGGCTGATTTCGAACAGCCGCTGCGACCTCTATACAAACCGAAAGGACGCGTGGTTAGTGTCAAAGGCTCCGTATGTGAGTCCTTGTACCGCTGTCCAATTTTCAGATCCTAACTCGATGTCATTTGACTGTGGCGACGGTTCAAGCATGAGTAGGTCAGAATTTTCCAACACGTTGTTACAAAGGCATAGTGATTTTCGGAAGGCTATTAATCCTAAACCGTATATCGGATTTAGGCGAGTCTTAAATGAAAAGTCATCTACTCAAAACGAACTATCTAAAAATAAGTTTTCCAGAAGTCACAAGAGTCTGATCCAACCCCGAAAAATAGAAAACAAGTGCTTCAGTGGGTTTCTTGGTGCTTGATGTTCATCACGGTTCTCATCCTTGATGCGTGTAAGCTTCAAGTGTACAACTCTTTGATGTTTTAGCATCACTTTGACCAAGTTTCAACCGTAAACACATAACTAAGAGTAAAAGCTAACATTCTACAAGTTTTGAACATCAAGGTTGTCTCTTTATTGCATAAACACAATAAATCTTCAACATTTGTCCTTTTGACACAAGTTGATGCATCTTCATCATATGAGATGATGAAGACTTGATTTTTATCACCATAAAAATCATAAAAGGTTCCAAGTAAGTGAGATCTACAATAATAACTTAGATCTCAAGTATTAAGATACCCTAAGCTAGAAAGCTTGGATTTTTACAAGATTAATGAGACCATAAGCAAGAAAGCTAAGATCTAGTGAAAGTAATGAGACCATAAGTTAAAAAGCTAAGATCTAAACAAAATAATGAAACCCTAAGCTAGAAAGCTTGGATCTTTAATGTTCTTGAAGATCCTTAAAGTAAAAAGCTAGATCTACAAGTTACATGAAGATCATAAACACAAGTTTTGATATTTTAACAAAAATAAAGTGATCTTAAGCTATAAAGCTTAGATCCATCAAAATAATGAAGATTCAAAGCTAGAAAGCTTGAATCTTTCATGTTCTTGAAGGATTCAAATCAAAGTTTGAATCTTCAAGATATAACAAGATAAAGAAGCTAAAAAGCTTGATCTTATGAAGATGATGATGATGTCGTGTATAAGAAGGAAAGAAGGAGAAGAAGAAAATTTAAAACTTACAATTTTTAGTGTGAGAAAGACTAGAGAGAATTAGAGAGCAAGTGTGTGTAAAATGTGAATGAGATAAAGTGTGAAATGGGAGAAATGAGCTTGATATTTATAGTGGTGGTGGGGTGTTTGGCCATGGGTTTGGGAGGGACAAAAGGGGGGACAACTTTTGCTTTTTGCTTTGTGGTGGTCTAAAGGTGGTGCTTATTGTTGGGATCCCATGCAACATGTGTGGTAATGGTTAACAAAAATGCTAGTATGTTGGCTCATATTAATGGTTTTTGTCCTACTTCTTAATGGGTCATAATCCTTTTAAAATTGGGTTAACTTAAATGTCCAATAACTAGAGTAGGGTGGGCTTAAGTCCAATAAGGTAGAAAGTCCATTAAGACTAACTAGTGTGCATTAGTAAATTACTAAGCATAATTAATGTAGTGACCCAAACTTTTTCATTATTATATATTAAATGAAAACTATATTTACATGATTAAATGTTTCCAACATGTTAAGCAATCAAACTTGTTAAGACTTGATTAATTGATATGAGTTTCATGTAGACAATTGACCACCCAGTTGTCCGGCGATTCACGAAACGTTAAAACTTGTAAAAACGACATGACAATATATATATATATATATATATATATATATATATATATATATATATATATATATATATATATATATATATATATATATATATATATATATATTTAACATGATATTATGATAATTAATTATATCATTAAGTGTATTAACATTAAACTACACAAGTAAGATGAGACTACTAACTTAAGGATTTCGAAACAATATATATATGTAACGATTATCGTTGTAATAGTATTTTAACATATATATATATATATATATATATATATATATATATATATATATATATATATATATATATATATGATATTAAGATATATTCATACACCATGTTATCATGTTAACATAACAATTTAACATCTCATTTGGATATAATAACAATGGATTAATTACATTTAACAAGATCGTTAACTTAAAGGTTTCGAAACAACACTTACATGTAATGACTAACGATGACTTAACGACTCAGTTAAAATGTATATACATGTAGTGTATTCAAGACATATATCAAAACACTCATACTTAACAAAAATAGTTACAATTACATTTCCATTCATTTTCATCAAGCTTTCTACTCGTATTCGTACGATATTTTCACCCGTATGATACACAGCTTCTAGAAGTATTTACTATTGGTATATACCAATAGAAAAATATCTAAATTAGACTCCTAATCAGCTACTTTTGTTCTCTAGCATGGATGATTGATCAAGTTGGCCATTAGTGATAATAATTGCACAAAATAACAAATCACAACTTGCATATATACATACATGCGAACGTGATTTTACATATACACACACACCATTCCATTTCAAGTTTACTTACTCTATAATTGCACTCTATAATCACCTACTCAAGAGCATTTAAACTTCCAGCAAAACAACCTTCATCTTGATCACAAACTACATCAGGAAACAAGCTTCAAACACCATAGAAAGAATCACTCAAGAACACATCAAGTTAGTCATTCGATTTTATGAGGATTTCTTTCTAGTTTTTAAATCCATTCCAAGAACACTTCCAAGATCAAGAAACCTTCTTTTTCTCAGTAAGTTATCATTCTAAATCAAGATGATAATCATTTTCAAACTTTGATTCAATTTCTATAAACATAACTATATTAAATTAAGTAGTAATCTTACTTGAACTTGTTTTTGTATCATGATTCCACTTCAAGAACTTTCAAGCCATCCAAGATCATTTGAAGCTAGATCATTTCTTATCACTTCCAGTAGGTTTACCAACTAACCTTGAGGTAGTAATGGTGTTCATAACATCATTCAATTCATATATATATAACTATCTTATTCGAAGATTTAAACTTGTAATCACAAGAACATAGTTTAGTTAATTCTAAACTTGTTTGCAAACAAAGTTAATACTTCTAACTTAACTTTTAAAATCAACTAAACACATGTTCTATATCTATATTATATGCTAACTTAATGATTTAAAACCTGGAAACACGAAGAACACCATAAGACCGGACATACGCCGTCGTAGTAAAACCGCGGGCTGTTCTGGGAAAATGATTTTTCTTATGAACATAAAACTATATCCAAAAATGATGGTTAAACTCAAAGTGGAAGTATGTTTTTCAAAATGGTCATCAAGACGTCGTTCTTTCGACTGAAATGACTACCTCTTAAAAAAATGACTTGTAACTTATATTTCTGACTATAAACTTATACTTTTTCTATTTTGATTCATAAATTTCAGTTCAATATGAAACCATAGCAATTTGATTCACGCAAAACGGATTTAAAACGAAGAAATGATGGGTAAAACAAAATTGGTTAAAAATGGTTAATTTGACTACGGGATGAATTTACAAAAACCTATACTAACCATAACTTAACTAACTTATATTGTATTATACATGTAGTCTAACATATATTATGTAACCTTTATAGACCATAGACACGTATACAATGTTTTGACATATCATATCGACGTCATCTATATATATTATTTGGAACAACCATAGACACTCTATATGCGGTAATGTTCGAGTTAGCTATACAGGGTTGAGCTTGATTCCAAAATAATATATATACTTTGAGTTGTGACCGAGTCTGAGACTTGTATATACTGGGTCGTGGATTGATTCTAGATAATATTGAATTATTTCTGTACTACTAACTGTATACAATTAATTGTGGACTACTAACGTTGGACTGTCAACTTAACAAACTTAAATCATTAAAATGTAATAAAATATAGTGTGAATATATTTCGATCATACTTTGATATATATGTATATATGTATATATTTGTTATAGGTTCGTGAATCGACCCGTGGCCAAGTCTTATTTTCCGACGAAGTGAAAATCTGTGAAAGTGAGTTATAGTCCCACTTTTAAAATCTAATATTTTTGGGATGAGAATACATGCAGTTTTTAAATGTTTTAAAAAATAGAAACAAGTACGTGAAACTACATTCTATGGTTGAATTATTAAACCGAATATGCCCCTTGTAGTCTAGTAATCTAAGAATTAGGGAACAGACACCTTAATTGACGTGAATCCTAAAGATAGATCTATTAGGCTCAACAAACCTCATCCATGTTGCGGATGCTTTAGTACTTCGAAATTATCATGTCCGATGGATGTCCCGGAATGATGAGGATCTTCTATATGCATCTTGTTAATGTCGGTTACCAGGTGTTCACCATATGAATGATTTTTATCTCTATGCAGTTTGTGAAATGCCTGATATGAGATGTGTATTTATGAGAAATGAAAATGAAATCTTGTGGTCTATTATTACGATTGATAAATATATAGGTTAAACCTATAACTCACCAACATTTTTTTGACGTTTTAAGCATGTTTATTCTCAGGTGATTGTTAAGAGCTTCTGTTGTTGCATACTAAATTAAGGACAAGATTTGGAGTCCATGCTTGTTTAATATTGTTTAAAAATTGCATTCGAGAGTTTACTTTGTTGTAACATATTAATTATTGTAAACCATTATGTAATGGTCATGTGTAAGCGTGATATTTTAGATTATCATTACTTGATAATCTACGTTATAATTAGTAAACCTTTATCGATAGAATAAAGGTTATGGTTTGTTTTAAAAACGAATGGAGTCTTTGAAAAATGTCTCATATAGAGGTCAAAACCTCGCAACGAAACCAATTAATATGAAACGTTCATAATCGATATGAACGGGACATTTCAGTTGGTATCCGAGCGTTGGTCTTAGAGAACCAGAAAATTGCATTAGTGTGTCTTATCGAGTTTGTTAGGATGCATTAGTGAGTCTGGACTTCGACCGTGTTTTCTTTAAAAACGATTGCTTAACATTTTTGTTAGAAACTATATATTGTTAACATGTAAATATTATGTGTTATATTAATCTCTTAATGTTAACACCTATTTCCTTATGAGGTAAGGCTTAGTGTGTTAGCACAATACTAGAAGTGATCTAGCTAAAAGTGGGGGAGTGTTGCCGATTGATGTTTACCCTCGGGAAATAATCCCTGCAGACCCGGTTCACAAGTATGGAAACTTGTGGGGTGGCTTAATCAATATTTTGTCCGCTAAACGCTGAGCTACTAGCCGGATGACTTCTAGTGAGAGAAAGTACTATGTGAGAGAGAAAGGTGAAGTCTCTGCTCACAAGTTGTCAGAATGTCTGAATGTGTAAAATGACGACCCAATGGGTCTATTTATAGTGACAGATCCACCGGATTTTTCGGGGACACGTGTCAGATGATGATACGTTCTGTTATTCGTGATCCGAAGTTTGCGCTGAATGTGGTGCTCTCTAGCCAGGGCTTAAGCGCTAGGCGACCTTCAGGGCTTATGCATGACGGAAGCATCATGCACAGTGGAGAACGCTTGACGGACAGTTTCACAAAACCATTGTTCTCAGTGTTCCTGATGCTATTTTCATGCGAATATTGTGCCTTTATGTGTGTATACGATAGGATACACCATTAAGTCTCCTCAGTTTAATGAATTAAGCATTTGAAAAAGGATTAAGTTGTTAAACTTCTGCTAACGCATGCCAAACAAGTCTTCACATTTGCCATTTGCATCGGGAAAAACGTTACAGGCATTAATTGCAGACGAAATGTACTGACGCTGTGATGATTAATTTTAAATGGTTGAGATTCTCCACGCGCCTCCAGCTGGAAATAGTGTTACTTCGTACCCCACGTTTAAACTTTCCCGTACACGTGTCGCAATCGTGTCCATAAAAATTGCATTGATGTACTCCTATATAAACCATCATAACCCTTTTACCTTCACTTTTTTACCTTTGCCAAGATCCAAAAAGCACATTCCTGCCCAAATTTTCATCACTTTCTTCAAGCTTTTCTTTCAACTTTTAAAGGTTTTTCATCTTTCAAGGTCAGTTACTCTTCATCTTACTTGTTATTCTTTAATTGTTGTTTCCGTTTTACTTTATTATCATGGCTTCTGCACCGAGTACTGGCCAAGAACACGTTGAGGTTTCTTCTCCAGAAACCACTGATCTGCCTGAGGTTAGCACATTGGCATCATCATTATCGGTGAGCCATTTGGACGGCTTGAAGATTGCTTTTCGTCATCTTAATCAATACAACCCAATTCTTCCTACCAACAGGCAAACTACCAACGATCCTCCTGCCGGAAAAATTTCTTTATATGCTTTACAACTTACTCATGACAATCTCCGTGTTCCTCTTACTAAATTTCTCCTCCGCATCCTTAGATATTATAAAGCCTGCCTTAGCCAAATGCATACCCATGGCCTTCAAAAAATTATCCTGTTTGAAATGTACTGCAATGCTGTCAATATTAAGCCTCGCATTAAAGTTTTTATCTCTATTTTTAGAATTCGTACGATTAGCCAGTGTTGGCTTACTATCGACAATAAACGAAATGCACATTTTGTTGGTACTAATAAAGTGTCAAACTTGAAAGACTGGAAGAGTCCATTTTTCTTTGTTGATGAGATAGTAATTCCGAAAGAGTATTCCGTTGTCCAGAAATGGAAGCCTTTAGATCCTGGTGTGGGAAAGGGTGTTAAGATAACCAACGCAGAGAGACAAATAGTGGATCATCTGAAAGATCTCTACCTTCTGCCCAGATCATATGAAAAGTATGAGGGGATTCTTGTGTTGTGCAGAGTAAGCCAGGAATGGCCAACTACTTCTGTGCAAGTACTCCGTCAGAAAAACAAGGGTCGGATGTGATATGATCATCCTAATATACATAAATGTCTGTCTACTTTATGTTATTGTTGCTTATATTGCTATTTTTGTCTTTGTTTAATTTTTGCAGCAAATACCGAAATGCTTGTTCGTTCTGCTCTGTTATCCCTAGACCTTGAGGATGATGTGGTTATCATTACCCGTGATAAGATGCCTGCCGAGCTAGAGGCACAGAGGGTTGCAGATGAGACTACGGCTGCTACTGCTGCTGTTGCTGAAAAGGGGTAAGAAAGCAGTAATAGAAGTTCTGATAGTGAGTCCGAGTCTGAACGGACGGATACTGAGCGGACGGCAGAGGACACCACCACCGAGCAGCAAACATCAGGCTCGGTTGACATTACTGGCAAAACACTCCCCACCCTTCCTCCAATAAAAAAGACACGGAAGAAGAGTATAGGCTCTAAGAGAGAAAAAAAGTACGGATGGGAGCCCTAAGCTAAAACGTAGAAGAAGTATGCCAACTTTGCCCTTTCTTGATATTTCATATAGCTTTGCTCATAACTGTTATATTTGTTTATAATACCAACTTATTCATGTCAGTGATTTTAGCATATTTTGATGATAGCCAAGGAAAGGCTGCTGAAGGTGGTGAGCAGAGGGCGGAGGAGAACCTTGAAAGCCAAGGAGATAAAGTTCTGAAAACTTCTGAGCTGAACTTTACTCTATTTGATGAAGCTGAATTCAATGAGCAGAGGCCGGAAGACGACGCCTCCAATCATTCTCCACCCCCCAGCACCACTATCCCTCTTGTCACATCATCAAATGTTCAAGAGCCATCCATTCCTACTTATGTGAGTGCGCTGCAGGCGTTCATTGATAACCCTACCACTAAGGGGAAAGATTTTTCAACTCTTCTTCAGGTATTAATGATAAAATATCTTGCAATTATGTGCTTGCATTCTATTTACATGAATTATCAATATTGATCATGACATTTATCTTTTACAGGGTTATGGTATCCCTGAGCTAAAACCTCATTTCAACGCTATCCGCTCTGATCAACTTAGGGAATCAACCGCTGCAACTACTATATTGTTGATCAATCACCTAGAGTCTTCTCTGCAACTGCAGAAGCATCAGGAGTCTGTGCTTGCCATAGCCCGTACTGAGATGGCTAAAGGTGCAAATGCTCGCAAGAGAGCTATTGATGTTGAACGTGCCTTGGCTGACGCCCAGAAAACGGTAAAGTCTAAAGAAACTGAGTTGAAAAATGCTTAAGATGCTGTTGCTGCAATGCAAGAGGAGAAGGATAAACTGGTGGAGGCTGAAAGGAAGAAAGTTGAGGAGGAGCAGGTGAAGGTTAGTGATCTGGAGAAGTAGCTGAATGCTGAGAGAGAAAAGGCTGCTGAGCTTCTGCGGAGGGCGGAGGCCGGTGAGGGTAACTTTGCCGAACTGAAGAAGGGAATACCTGGTATGATAGCTTAAGTTCTTGGATCCAAGCTTGTTGGGGATCCTTACAATGACTATGTTGATGCTATTCGCACCCATTCCATTTCTGATGTTGCGAACAAGTTAACTAGACGTCTTGACCCAAACCAGACTCTCCCTCCTACCATTACTAATCTTATGCTTCCTGGAACCCTGGAGAAGGTTGAAGAAGCAAAGGAGAAACTGATAAATCTTAAAATTGATGTTTATGATGAGGCATACAGCAGGGAAGAGTCGTCTGCCAAGGATGTGCTTGGTGTAGAGTTTTCATGAATTGTGTAAAAAATATCTGAACAATGCTTGTAATAAACTTTGCTATTTTTGATGTCATAAACATATGATGTTTGAATGATTATGTTTGTTTGTATGCTTGCTCCAAATATTTTGATGTTGCTTTAAAACAAATCTGCTATGCACTAAACATATCATAAAATTTTTATGTACAATTGTATATTGTATAACTGAACAAAGCATTTTGAAAAGTGTTTGAGGTAATTCTTTTGTGTATGCCTTGCATTGTTAACTTCTGCTTAATTAATAATATCTAACTGAAATTACACTTCTGCAAAGATTATGCCTTCAAATAATTTGTAGGACATCAGAGTCCATCATACGCATTGATGATGACCAATTATGGAATATTTTTAGTTAGTAATTATAAATTAATAATCTTCCCGCCATACGCCTTCCGTCATAAAGTTTATGAGGAATAGTTTTGAAGTATTTTTAAATAGTGGTTATGAATTAATAACCTGTCCGTCATACGCCTTCCGTCATAAAGTTTATGAGGAAGAATTGTGAAATATTTTTGCCTTCATATAATATAGAAACTTCATTCATTCTGTGAAGTAATTTTTTTATAATGCTTGTCATGACAAGTATCTGATTTTTGTATTTTGCCTCGGTGCGTCAAGTAAAACTTTAACATTTTCTAGCCGATCCCTTGTGCCTTTTGCTGGCCGACACAAAAGCTTCCGCCATTGGAAGTATAAAAATACTCTCCTTCTGTGGGCAGGATATAAATGCAATGTTTTACATTTGTCACAGGCAGCACTTTGCATAAGAAAAATATAAAATTTTATTGATCGATAATGTGCAGTACATAAACAATTAATGACGAATTTTGGTGGATCAAGCCTAATTAGTACATCATGAACGTTTAATGTATGCTATTGAAAACATAATGGTTTACAGTAAATTGATAAACTTTGCTCTTCAGAAAATGCTAACAAACTGGTCTTCACACGCCAAGCGTCCAGCGCTGTCCGGCTTGAAAGTTTGGTCATGGTATGAAAAATTCCTGAACTTCATCCTCTCTGAACAACCGATCACGCCTTCTCTAATTTGTGCTGCCGTCTGGCAAATTTGCAAATGTGGATCGTTCCCTAGTTGGTGCCACATACTGTGAATGTATGGCAGCTACTCCGTTAGGAGTTGGGAATCTGATCTCTGCATGAGCGGTTGATGTAATTGCTCCAAATTTAGCCAACGCTGTCCTTCCAAAAAGGACATTAAATCGAGAATTGTCATCCAGAATAGTGAAATCGATTGTTTCAGTTCTTAGTAATGGGAATGTTTCCATAACAACCTCCAAAATAATTCGCCCCATGGCGTTCACTGGTGCTCCCGTCAATCCTGAAACCTTCAAACTCATTCGCCTAGCTCTATCCTGCACATGCCTTGGAAAAATCCTCAAACAATGCCAATAAATGATATCAGCTTCACTACCGGTATCCGCATAGATACGGCCGATGAACTTGTTTGCAATTTCTGCTGAAATGACCACTGGCTGAACGGACAAGGCCCAATTTTGAATTGGTTAAAAAATGATTGGAGCATATCTCCAGCTATCAACATTGTTATCCGACCGCTCACCATCCTCATAGTGACTACCATTTAACCACATCATTTTGATTACAACATCTGGAGTTGGATTACGCTCTGTGATTCGGTCTCCGTACTGGTTTCTGTTATCTCTTCCGCCATGCTCTTCCCTTATTCTGTTCTCACCTCGACGACCTCTTCCACCATCATTCGTCTGCCATGCAAATTTCCTGCGAGGATCATTTCTCCTGTATTGTTTGCCTGGCAACAAGTGGTTTAACTCTCCTGCTTTGATCTTTGCAATGATTTCTCTCATCAAAGATTTGCAATTATCTGTATCATGACCCCATGCCTCATGAAAGTCACACCGTAGTTCACTTTTTGGACCCTCTCTTTCCTCCATAGGTGCTGGAGGATTGAAAGTAGTCCGGATTGGCTCAGTGAAAAGAATCTCTTTTGGAGTTTTAGTCAGCGCCATTATCAACGGATGCCTCTCTATTGGCTTTCTGTTGTGACGAAAATCATTGGGATGATTGTTGCCTCTCCATCCACCATTGGAATTGTCATTCTTCTTCTGATTTCTGTCAAAGTACCGCCCTCCGTTGTGCGGTTTGCTACTGCTGCTACCATCAAACTTGTTTAGTCCTCGCTCACCAGCTCGAACATGTTTTTGTGCAACTTCCAATGCCTGATGCAGAGTTTTTGGCAAGTCATACCTTGATGCATGAACAAGTGCACTAAACCTTCGCTGATCCAAACAGAAAAATGAAATTGGACACTAGCTGTGACTCTGGAAAATCAGGTATCTTTTATGCTTCAAGCGTGTATCGCTTCATGAAATTACTCAAGGATTCATTATGATGCATCGTTATCTCATGTGCATCAAGATGTGTCAAAGTGCAGCTACGAAGATTTTGATATTGCATAACAAACTTTGTATGAAGATCCAAATAACTTGTAATACTCCTTTACGGTAAACTTGCAAACCATTCCCTTGCCATTTTCTGCAACACCATTGGAAACATATGACAAGCTACGTCGTCATCCCAATGCTGTAACGTCATTGTACCCTCAAACATAGTAAGAAAATCTTCAGGATCCGTTGTACCGTCATAAACTCCAATTGCTGGTATGCCAAGATTTCTAGGCAATGGATAGTTAGCAATTCGATCAATAAAACATTGAGTGTACTCTGCCATAGCTGGTGGCTTTGTAGCTTGCTCTCCAGTAATTAGAGTGAAAAAATTATCCACAGCCACAGCACTGATGGCGGGCTGCGCTAAGCGTTGCTTATATTTTATCGGAGCTGTCTGCTTAAGGATGTCATTTAAAAGTAATACTACCTGCTACTCAGACATGAACTCATCTTTGTCATCAATCTCATCGTCAAAATCATTATTAATATAGCTCAAGTCATTATCATCCTCAGAGTCATCAATAAGACTGCCCAGCTTGTCAAGTAGTCTGGATAACTTGTACTTTGATATAGATTGCTTTTTCATGATTTGCTTGTCTTTGCCATCCGCCATCCGTCAAAAAGGTATAAATGATGGACATCGCCGTGGTTGCATCAATGGTCGCCTCTCTGGATTAGTAACAAGATTTGGAAGCCTTTCTGCACTTTTGTTTGTTGTTTCTTCAATTACTGGCCTTTTCTCTAAATTAGTTGCCAAACGCTTAAGCCTTTCTGCAGTTTCAGCAAATTTTTCTTCAATCGTACCGTCCGATGGCGGAACAGGTACATCTTCTTCAGTTATCATGTCTTCAGTTAATGGATTGTTGACTGCTTCAAGTAAATTTATGAATGGAGCTTCAGTTGTTTTTGTTCCTTTTCCGTTTCGCGTGTTCTTTGCATTAGTGGATGGCGTCATTGTTAACACCTATTTCTTTAGGAGGTAAGGCTTAGTTTGTTAGCACAATACTAGAAGTGATCTACCTAAAAGTGGGGGAGTGTTGCCGATTGATTTTTACCCTCGGGAAATAATCCTTACAGACCCGGTTTACAAGTATGGAAACTTGTGGGGTGGCTTAATCAATCTTTTGTCCGCTGATCGCTGAGCTACTAGCCGGATGACTTCTAGTGAGAGAAAGTACTATGTGAGAGAGAAAGGTGAAGTCTCTGCTCATAAGTTGTCAGAATGTCTGAATGTGTAAAATGACGACCCAATGGGTCTATTTATAGTGACAGATCCACCGGATTGTTCGGGGACACGTGTCAGATGATGATACGTTCTGTTATTCGTGATTCGAAGTTTGCGCTGAATGTGGCGCTCTCCGGCCAGGGCTTAAGCGTTAGGCGGCCTTCAGGGCTTATGCATGACGGAAGCAGCCTGCACAGCGGAGAACGCTTGATGGATAGTTTCACAAAACCATTGTTCTCAGTGTTCCTGATGCTATTTTCATGCGAATATTGTGCCTTTATGTGTGTATACGATAGGATACACCATTACTTAACGTGTTTGATATTGTGTGATAGATGTCTACCTCTAGTACTGAAGGTATTTCGTATGCCCGAGAGACATATTAAATTAACGTGGCTGACGTGTTATGATCCAAGTCGGGTCATACCCAATAACAAACTTACCGACACCTTATTCGTCTTTGATCTTAACGATTGAATCGTTGATTAAATACGCGACACTTGAACTTTGAGAAAAATGGTTTTCTTAAATATTACTTGGTGTGTATATATATATATATATATATATATATATATATATATATATATATATATATATATAAATTATGGAATAATTTATGTAATATGGAATTAATTATTTATGGGTTAAATAATTAATTAATTTATGTTACATTTATATAAATTGGTTTTATATAAATAAAATGTACATAAATAAAATTGCAAGTTTATAAAATGTGCATTATAAATATATGGAAGTTTTATATAAACATATAACTTGTTTAAAACTAATTAATTTAAACAAAAGATGGAGTGGCCTTGGAGTTGTAAGTAAGCATGCTAAAGACTCCAACACTTGTCCATACTTTCCCACTTCCATATACATGCACTTTGACTCCTTGGTGGAAAAACATACTTGCAAAATACATCAAAAAAACTGCACAAAAGACTCCCATTCTGCTGCTGCTGGCCGTGGGGTTTAGGGAGCAAGAAGGGGTTCAAAATTTGGTTTTGTAAGTTTAATTCAAGTGTTAATTAAATCCTAACCAAAGTACAAGGTGTTGGTTACAAGTTTGGGGTATAATCTCTTGAGGTTTCATCCATTTGAAGCTCCATTCAACATCATCATCTTCATCACTTTCAACTAGCTTGGAATAGGTATAACATCTTATTCTTGCTTGTAGTTTGTAAGCTTATTTCTCAACTTGATCCTTTTCTTGGGATTTAACTTTTATATGGTTAAAGATATACAAGTTTCAATTGGTAATTTTACATGCTTCCGCTTTGAATGATTCTTAAAAAGTTTTAAGTATTATGAAACTTGTTAAATCCCAACAATGGTATCTAGAGCCGAAGTTGATGAAATATGCTTCGAGATGATATGTTAAACCCACTATATTTTGCATTTTATGAACATGCATGATAGTAGAATGCAAAAATTTTAGGGTTTGGGTGGGTTTGGTATTTAGGCCGAATTTAAGGAGACCCAAAATGGGTTTTTGGGTTCTTCCATTTGGTCTAATTTTGGTTGTATGTAATGTTCACAATCCTAGCCTTGACCTTGTGTTGCATGCATGTGTGTTTGGTTGATTTATGATTCATTTGGTATGTATTATCATTCATTCAAAAGGCATGTAATAATTATTCAATTGGTTTGTAATTATATTCATTTGGCTATGTAATTTATTTTATATTTGGTATGTAAAATAGATTAGGTTGTATTTCATTTTCTAGACAAAATGTATTAGGATATATTTTGTAATAAAATGAAGATACAAGATGAAGACTTGGAAGAACACAAGAAGGAGCATTTGGATGCAAGATTTAGTGGGAGATTTGAAATCTCCTACTTTGTATTTTAACCCCTTAACCGGTGACATTTGTTTTCGGCTAAACAAATGTCTACCAAAATGGCTAGATTGTGAACATATTGTTTTGCATGCTTGGTTGTTATTGTATGATTGTGGATTGTATGTTTGTATGCTACAAGTTAATCACACATGTAAACTACAAACAAAACCAAAATTTAATTGGTTAAATTAGACGTTATTAACAACATGCAAAACGACAATTTAAATGGTTAAATTGAAATGGTAAAAGGACATTAATAAACGGTTATTAAGAACATGATAAGGATCATACATATGAAATGGTTTATAACTAGTAATTGGTTTACTAAAAGGACATGAAAATAGGTTTTTCATAAAACACTACACACCAAATGCATGTTGGTGTATAGCATTTTGTTTTCTAAAACTAGAATGTAGAAAACATAAAATCCCTTTAACTAATACAAGGTAAACAAGTTAAACGCCATCCTTTTGTGGAAACACTTAGACATATTAGGAATCTCTTGATGGGATAAAGGTCACCTAACCGTCATGAGTGAACTAATATGAATAAGGTACACTTTGCATACATGTGGGATAAAGGTCACCTAACCACTTGTATGTTAAGTCTACATGTCTACACAAGTAGGACGACTTGATTTGGGAATCATGAACTTAGGGTCACCGAAGCATGAGGAACAGATAGGCGTTGATGGGATTAATATGCCATGTAAAAGGATTGCATGATCCCATAAAATTAGAAGTTGCAAAAGGATTGCAATTGTCATTATGACTACCTAGCTAAATCAAATGACGGGATAAAGGTCACCTAACCGGAATTTGACTTACCGTTGGATTCTAATATTTAAATAAAAAAAATTAAAAGGGTATTGTTTATTAAATCTAAAATCGATACTTAAACGAACCTTGTTAATTTTGTAGATGGCCGCCAATAACAACAACAACATTCCAAACGCACCACTTAACCTAAACCACCTATCATTAAGGTCTCTCTTAGAGAAAGACAAACTCAACCATACCAACTTTATGGATTGGTTCCGCAATCTTTGGATTGTCCTCAAACAAGAGGATAAAGCGTATGTACTTGAGGACCCCATTCCCGATCAACCGGATGAGAATGATGTGGAGGCAATGGCCTCTTACGATAAGTATTGCCACGACTCCCTTCAAGTCTCATGCCTAATGCTTGGGACTATGATTCCCGAACTCCAAAAGGATTTCGAGCATCATAGTGCATACGACATGATAACGCAATTGAAGGAGATGTTCCTCCAACAAGCACGTGTCGAGCGCTTCGAAACGGTTCGGGCGCTACATGCTTGTCGTATGGACGATACCCAATCGGTTTCATCTTATGTACTTAAGATGAAAAGCCTTATCGATCGTGCTAACCGTCTTAACCTAAACATATCTAATGAGTTAGCCACCGATCTTATCCTTAACTCCCTATCAAAAAGGTTTGATCAATTTGTAATTAATTACAATATGAATGGGATGGATAAGAGCATAGGTGAGCTTCACGGTATGCTTAGAACGGCGGAAACTAGCATGGGTAAAAGGGCTTTACCCGTGTTAGCAATCGATCAAGGTGGGTCCAAAGGTAACACCTCTAAGCCAAAGGTGGCTAAGAAAAAAGCACCCGCCCATCAAGGCAAAGGGAAGGGGAAGATGGTTGCCCCAACCATCAACAAGGCTAAGAAGCAAAAGGTAGCCGAGAAGGCAAACCCCAAGGAAGACCCATGTTTCGGTTGCGGTGAGATGGGTCATTGGAAACGAAACTATCCGGTCTACCTTAAGGAGTTGAAGGAGAAGAGGGATGTGGGGCAAACCTCAGGTAATATATATATGGTATATATATAGCTTAGTATTACTTCTTCTAATACATGGGTATTAGACACGGGATGTGGAACTCATATTTGCAATTCTTTGCAGGGGTTCAAAAGAAGTAACAAGCAAACGGGAACATCAAGTCTCTTCATGGGGAATGGAGCTAAAGTGCAAGTGAAGGCTCAAGGAGACTTTGTGTTAAAGCTTCCAAGTGGTTTGGAACTTATTTTGAAAGATGTTTTGTATGCACCCGATTTATGTCGAAACATTATTTCCATTTCCCGTTTGAAACAATGTGGTTTTAATCCTAATTTTGTTAATGATGATATCCATATTTATTTAGATAATGTATTCTATTTCAAGGCTTCACCTTCAAATGGAATTTATGAATTGGTTCATGATGACACATCATCTAGTAGCTCAATGTACCATACAAGCACCAAGAAACTCAAAAGGGATTTGAGTGATTCCTACTTATGGCATTGTCGCCTTGGTCACATAAACAAGAACCGAATACATACACTTCAAAAGAATGGACTTTTGAAATCAAATGAAATGGATTCGTTTGAAGTATGTGAATCTTGTTTACAAGGCAAGATGACTAAAGCACCTTTCAAAGGGACCTATGAAAGGGCTAAAGATTTATTGGGATTAATACATTCGGATGTATGTGGACCCTTTAAACCCATGACTAGGAATGGTGAAAGATACTTTGTTACTTTCATTGATGACTTTAGTCGTTTCGGATATGTCTACTTATTAAGACACAAGGACGAAACGTTTGAAGCATTCAAAGAATATCAAAACGAAGTACAAAATCAACTCAATAGGACAATTAAGGTACTTCGTACCGATAGAGGAGGTGAATACCTAAGCGATGCCTTCCAAGATCATCTTAGGAGTTGTGGGATTATCTCACAACTTACTCCACCCGGAACACCCCAACTTAATGGAGTTTCCGAAAGGAGGAACCGAACCCTAATGGATATGGTTCTATCTATGATGGCAAGAAGCTCGTTACCTCTATCATTTTGGGGTTATTGTCTAAGCTCCGCGGCTCGTATTTTAAATATGGCCCCAACCAAGAAAGTGGAACGAACTCCTCACGAGATGTGGTTTGGTAAACCTCCATCTATATCATACTTAAAGGTATGGGGATGTGAAGCTTATCCTAAGCGTTACGTCACTAATAAGTTGAATGCTCGATCCACGAAGTGTATCTTCATAGGATATCCCAAGGATGATAGGGGATACTATTTCTATGATCCATCCGAGCAGAATGTATTTGTTGCTCGGAAGGCGGAATTCCTTGAAACTAAGTTCCTAATGGAAGGAAATAGTGAAAGGAAGATAGATCTTGAAGAGGATCAAGATCAAGTAGATGATACATAATTGGTTGACACTAGCACTCAACATGAAATTGTTGATAGTGATCAAATGAATGATCAAAATACACAAGACATTCGTAGATCTGGTAGGATTAGCAATCCTCCTGAGAGATATGGGTTTCTCATAGATGGTTGCTATACGGTTGATTTGGATGAACCAACAAACTACCAAGATGCTTTATCAAGGATTGATAAAGATAAATGGCAGGAAGCCATGAACGCCGAGATGCAATCCATGTATGAAAACCAAGTGTGGGAACTTGTTGAGCAACCTCCTAGCTCTAAGCTAGTTGATTGCAAATGGCTTTTCAAAATGAAAACCGACATACATGGAAACTTGGATACATATAAAGCTAGACTTGTTGCAAAAGGTTTCACTCAAACTCAAGGGGTTGATTATGATGAAACTTTCTCGCCTGTGGCAATGCTAAAGTCTATTAGGATATTATTTGCCATTGCTGCTCACTACGACTATGAAATATGGCAAATGGATGTCAAAACCGGTTTCCTAAATGGATATCTTATGGAAGATGTCTATATGGTCCAGCCTGAAGGTTTTGTTGATCCAAAATATCCTAAAAGGGTATGCAAGTTAAAGAAGTCAATCTGCGGATTGAAACAAGCATCTAGAATGTGGAATCATCGTTTTAATGAGGAAGCCGAGAAATTTGGCTTCATTAAAAATGGTGATGAAGCTTGTGTATATAAGAAAGCTAGTGGGAGCACTATCATGTTCCTTGTACTATATGTGGATGATATATTATTATTTGGGAATAATATTACCACAATGCAAGGAGTCAAAACTTGGCTAAAGAGTTGCTTCTCCATTAAGGATCTTGGAGATGCACAATACATATTGGGGATAGGGATCTATAGGAATAGATCCAAGAGATTGATAGGTTTAAGTCAAAGTACATACATTGATAAAATCTTGAAAAGGTTCAAGATGGAAAACTCTAAGAGAGGTTTGGTACCTATTCAAAAGGGAACCGTTCTCAGTTCATCTCAGTGTCCTGCCACGAAAGATGAACAAGAGAGAATGAAGAAAGTCCCATACGCATCTGCTATTGGGTCTATCATGTATGCAATGATATGTACTAGACCGGATGTGTCATGCGCTCTAAGCTTGACAAGTAGATACCAGAACAACCCAGGAAACAGTTATTGGATTGCTGTTAAAAGTATATTGAAATACCTCAGGAGAACTAAGGATATGTTTCTAATATATGGGTCTGGTGAGGAGGAACTCGCCGTAAAAGGTTACGTGGACGCGAGTTTCCAAACTGATCGAGATGACTCTCGATCACAATCCGGTTATGTCTTCATGTTAAATGGTGGTGCGGTCTCTTGGAAGAGTTCGAAACAGGAGGTTGTTGCGTTATCCACTACAGAGTCGGAGTACATTGCCGCCTCATTGGCAGCTCAGGAAGCTGCATGGATGAAGAAATTCATCGACGACTTAGGAGTGGTCCCTTCCATTCAGGACCCTCTTGAGATCTTTTGTGACAACGAGGGTGCGATTGCTCAAATCAAGGAACCTCGTTCTCATCAAAAGACTCGTCACATTGAGCGGAGATTCAACTACATCAGGGATGAGGTTGAGAAGGGAAAGATATGTATTCACAAAGTTCACACAGATCAAAATGTTGCGGATCCACTCACGAAGCTTTTACATGGGCCAAAACATGAGGGACATGTTTGTGCATTGGGGCTTCGATATTCTAGTGATTGGAAATGATCCATTTTATGTATTGTAACGGAACGAATTAGTTCAAACTCATTAATATAATTATGGTATTAATTTAATTATGAGTCATGTTCAAATTTTGCATATTTTATCCATGAATAAACTATTATTCTAAATTTCGTAGTCGATCACATTTGTGGGAACAAGTGTGAGGTTTAGACTATTATGAACTCGGATTGGTATACATTCAGGTTGAATGTGGGGCAAGGTTGCAACCAAGGTTCATAGATATTTGTGGGATACAAATATTGGAAGACCCGCTCTCAAGAATTACTGTATAGAGCCTTTGTGGTTGATCACATGTAATCTTGAGTAAAGGAGAATATCATTGTATCCTCTGACCTGAGATACATATTGGGTTCGGATATTCACCAAGTACTGTGCCTTGATTCTTTCCTTCGCTATTCTGAAACATGGTAGTACATAAGGAAGAACTCAGGTATATTACAAAGTGTATATCTAGGATGTATGTAGTCAAGATGGAATTTGTCCCTCTTATTCGTTGAGAGTCAGATGTCTAAGGCCTGAAAAGTTAAATCTATAAGAGAGTGATCACTCTGTATCTCTTGGATTTAACATGACATCTAGGACAAAAGGAAATAATGAAAGATTCACCTAATCATATTCGAGATGGAACTCGAAAGGGATGATGTTATTGAAGGGCACAAAGTCATAACATATTAGGGGTGATGGACGGTGTGTTAGGCTGTATCCATCACTTGCATTAATTTCTTATGTTTCTCGTGCAAGTGGGAGATTGAAGGTATTTCGTATGCCCGAGAGACATATTAAATTAACGTGGCTGACGTGTTATGATCCAAGTCGGGTCATACCCAATAACAAACTTACCGACACCTTATTCGTCTTTGATCTTAACGATTGAATCGTTGATTAAATACGCGACACTTGAACTTTGAGAAAAATGGTTTTCTTAAATATTACTTGGTGTATATATATATATATATATATATATATATATATATATATATATATATATATATAAATTATGGAATAATTTATGTAATATGGAATTAATTATTTATGGGTTAAATAATTAATTAATTTATGTTACATTTATATAAATTGGTTTTATATAAATAAAATGTACATAAATAAAATTGCAAGTTTATAAAATGTGCATTATAAATATATGGAAGTTTTATATAAACATATAACTTGTTTAAAACTAATTAATTTAAACAAAAGATGGAGTGGCCTTGGAGTTGTAAGTAAGCATGCTAAAGACTCCAACACTTGTCCATACTTTCCCACTTCCATATACATGCACTTTGACTCCTTGGTGGAAAAACATACTTGCAAAATACATCAAAAAAACTGCACAAAAGACTCCCATTCTGCTGCTGCTGGCCGTGGGGTTTAGGGAGCAAGAAGGGGTTCAAAATTTGGTTTTGTAAGTTTAATTCAAGTGTTAATTAAATCCTAACCAAAGTACAAGGTGTTGGTTACAAGTTTGGGGTATAATCTCTTGAGGTTTCATCCATTTGAAGCTCCATTCAACATCATCATCTTCATCACTTTCAACTAGCTTGGAATAGGTATAACATCTTATTCTTGCTTGTAGTTTGTAAGCTTATTTCTCAACTTGATCCTTTTCTTGGGATTTAACTTTTATATGGTTAAAGATATACAAGTTTCAATTGGTAATTTTACATGCTTCCGCTTTGAATGATTCTTAAAAAGGTTTTAAGTATTATGAAACTTGTTAAATCCCAACAAGTACAAATCCCATCGACTCACCTAATAATAATGAAGAGTCGAATATATATTGGGAAGATTCACAAATTCCCGAAGAGGAACTGGAAGAAGAGGAACCGGAAGAAGAGGAACCGGAAGAAGAAGAGGTTCCAGAGGAGGAAATATTAGGAACCACAGAAAATCAGATAAATAAAAGAAAATCCTCAACCAATGGACCAAAGTTAAAAATGGTCAATGGTGTTTCCGCCGAGGAAGCAAAATATTGGGAAAATTACCAATTTTCTGATGAATCGGACCCCGATGAGGATTTCGATGATGTTATAGAAATTACCCCGACTGAATTTGAAAAAGCAAAAGAAAACAATAAGGGAAAAGGCATCAAAATAGAGAAACCTAATTCCAACGCCGATGAACTTTATGTTAACATGAAATATCCCGATGGGAAATACCGTCCACACCCGTATTTTTTAAGTTTTAACTATAACCCGAGGACATCTAAGACACCTGATTTTTCTAAACAATTTGTAAAAACAACGGCTCGTATTAGGAGAGCACCATATATCCCTAGAAAATTAGTGAAACGAACCAAGTCCGAAGAGGAAGAAACAAGTGAGTCGGAATGAAGAGTAGTAACCATGATGTGTAATATATGTATTGAAGTGTGCTTGTACTTTTATGTTATATGTAAAAATTGCTTGTATTGTTTGTTAATTATCTTTTACGAATCTAATCTTCATCTATTTTACAGTATAAAAACACCCAATGGACATTAAGGATAGACAATCGAATATTTTAGAAGACCTACCCGGGGACATGATTGATGAAATCTTGTCTAGAGTCGGTCAGAATTCATCGGCACAATTATTTATGGTGAAATTAGTTTGTCAAACATTTGAAAGACGTTCCAGACATGCCTTAGTTTATAAAAGGCTTTCCTTTGAAAGATGGGGTATATCACATTGAGGAGACTTTAAGTTACGCCGTGTTTACTTTAAAGCACTAAATGCGGGGAACCCAAATGCAATTTTACGCTACGGGTTGAGAGCCTATTTTGACTCCACATATCCCAACATAGGACTTCGTTCTTTAGAAAGAGCTTCCGACATACAACTTAGAGAAGCATGTTATGTTTACGGGTTAGTGATGTTCGCTTCTCACCAAATTGAGAAAAAGAACATCGGATTACAACTGCTAAATAAAACGTTCCCACAAATGACGGATTCGGTAGTTGGGGTGAGAAACAAGGTTTTTAGATTGTTATGGGGTTGTTGAGCATTACGTAACCCTCGTCCTTTTGACGACGTTACAACATGCTGCCTAACCAATGGTCACAATGGTTATTTTCCACAAGACTAAGGATGGGAAATAATACTAGTAAAACCCGAATGCATGACTTGTTTCTGGACTTATGAATTACGTGTCTTTGTTGCCTTTGCTGAACGACTTGCGTATTAACTAGAATTGTCTTCGTAACTGCCTTGTATCAAAGTTATAGTGTGCTATACTTCATGCTATATGTAAAATAGCGGTATTGTAAATTTGTAAAGATAGTATAAAATTTGAACGCGAAATATTATTATATCTAGTTTTTCATATAGAATCGTAGTAGTTGAATTGTATAGTAATTACGAAGTATGAACTTAACGGGTAGGTACTATCCGAATTAAAACTATAAAACGCTAATATGAAGAAAAATCTTTTATAAATAAGTTCATATTATGCTACGAAATACTATTGACTACTCTTAAATTCTATATGATGTACTCAATTCTTTTGGCTATTTTTGAAGGAAATGGCAACGACAACTCGTCAAAACTTGAACATGAGTGAGGAAGACTTTCGTGTTTTTCTTGCTGCGAACATAGCCGCAGTGCAGGCCGCAATGCAAAATAACAACAATAACTCTGGTTCTAGCAGTGAAACTAATTCCACAAGAAATCGTGTAGGATGCTCTTACAAAGAATTCACTGCATGTAAACCTTTGGAATTTAATGGAACCGAGGGTCCAATCGGATTAAAACGGTGGACCGAAAAGGTTGAATCGGTGTTTGCCATAAGTAAATGTACTGAATAAGATAAAGTAAAGTACGCTACGCATGCCTTCACAGGTACTGCGTTAACATGGTGGAATACCTATCTCGAGCAGGTGGGACAAGATGCTGCTTACGCACTACAGTGGTCAGTATTCAAGCACTTGATGAACGAGCAGTACCGTCCCAGAAACGAGGTCAATAAGCTCAAGGTAGTGCTTAGAGAATTACGAACACAAGGTTTCGATATCACCACGTACGAACTACGATTCACAGAGTTGTGCCTATTGTGTCCAAGAGCGTTCGAAGATAAAGAAGAGAAGATCGACGCATTTGAAAAAAGGGCTACCAGAAAGGATTCAAGAAGATGTGAGTTCACACGAACTCGCCTCCATACAAAAGGTAAGTGGAATAGCTCACAAACTCATAAATCAGATTGAGGGAAGGATTAAGGAATAGGCGGCTGAAGAGGCCAACACAAAACAAGTAAAGAGAAAGTGGGAAGAAACCAGTGACAAGGGTCAAAATTTCAACAATCAACACAACAATCACAACTACAATCGCACCAATTTTCGCAACAACGGACGCAACAACAACCATCCCAACAACAATAACCACTACAACCACCGTCCCAACAATAATAATAATTGCAACAACAACCATTTCAATAATAACAAACATCAGAGACAGCCATGTATAAGGTGTGAAGAGTACCATCCGAATGTGTTTTGCATAACATTTTGTACCAAGTGTAATAGAAAAGGTCATGGTACGGCGAAGTGTTAGGTCTACGGACCGACGAATAACAGAGTTAAAAGAATAAATAATGTTGGAACAAATAATGCCGCCGTAGTTTGTTTTGGATGTGGAAAACCGGGTCACATTAATAGAAAATGCCCGAATCAGGGGAATACTAATGGGCAGGGCCGCAGAAGAGTTTTCAATATTAATACGGCAGAAGCGCAGGAAGACCCGGAGCTTATTACGCGTACGTTTCTTATTGACAATAAATCTGCTTATGTTTTATTTGATTCGGGTGCGGATAGAAGCTATATGAGTAGAGATTTTTGTACTAAATTAAGTTGTCCATTGACGCCTTTGGATAATAAATTTTTAATCGAATTAGCCAACGGTAAATTAATTACAGCAGATAATATATGTCGAAATCGAGAAATTAAACTGGTTAGCGAAATGTTTAAGATTGATTTGATACCAGTAGAGTTAGGGAGTTTTGATGTGATAATTGGCATGGACTGGTTGAAAGAGATGAAAGCAGAAATTATTTGTTACAAAAATGCGATACGCATTATGCGCGAAAAGAGAAAACCTTTAATGGTGTACGTAGAAAAGAGCAACGCGAAGTTAAATCTTATTAGTAACCTGAAGGCGCAAAAACTAATAAGAAAAGGTTGCTATGCCGTTCTAGCACACGTCGAGAAAGTCAATTCCGAAGAAAACAACATCAATGATGTTCCTGTAGCAAAAGAATTTCCCGATGTATTTTCGAAAGAATTACCGGGACTACCTCCACACCGATCTGTTGAATTTCAAATAGATCTTGTACTAGGAGCTACACCAATAGCTCGTGCTCCATAAAGACTCGCACCCAGCGAAATAAAGGAACTCCAAAGCCAATTACAAGAACTTTTAGAGCGTGGTTTCATACGACTAAGTACATCACCGTGCGGAGTTACTGTTTTGTTTGTCAAAAATAAGGATGGTACATTCAGGTTGTGTATCGACTACCGAGAGTTGAACAAACTTACCATCAAGAACCGTTACCCACTACCGAGAAACGACGACTTATTTGATCAACTACAAGGCTCGTCAGTTTATTCGAAGATTGATTTACATTCTGGGTATCATCAAATGCGGGTGATGGGGGATGATATTCCGAAGACTGCTTTCAGAACGCGCTACGGTCATTATGAGTTTATGGTTATGCCATTTGGATTAACTAACGCACCAGTTGTGTTCATGGACCTCATGAACTGAGTGTGTGGGCCATATCTTGACAAGTTTGTCATTGTTTTCATCGATGACATACTTATTTACTCAAAGAATGAACAAGAGCACGGAGAACATTTGAGAAAAGTGCTCGAATTGTTGAGAAAAGAAAAATTGTACGCTAAGTTTTCAAAGTGTGCATTTTAGTTGAAAGAAGTTCAATTCTTCGGTCACGTAGTAAACAAGGAATGTATTCAGGTGGATCCGGCAAAGATTGAAACTGTTGAAAAACGGAAAACCCCGAAAACTCCGAAGCATATACGCCAATTTTTAGGACTGTATAGTTACTACAGAAGGTTCATCCAAGATTTTTCCAAATTAGCAAAACCCTTAACTGCATTAACACATAAAGGGAAGAAATTTGAACGGAAGGATGAGTAGGAGAAAGCGTTTCAATTGTTGAAGAAAAAGTTAACTACGGCACCTATATTGTCATTGCCTGAAGGGAATGATGATTTTGTGATATATTGTGACGCCTCAAAGCAAGGCCTTGGTTGTGTATTAATGCAACGAATGAAGGTAATTGCCTATGCGTCCAGACAATTGAAGATTCACGAGCAAAATTATACGACTCATAATTTGGAATTTGGCGCTGTTGTTTTTGCATTAAAAACTTGGAGGCACTACTTATATGGGGTCAAAAGTATCATATATACCGACCACAAAAGTCTCCAACATATATTTGATCAGAAACAACTGAACATGAGGCAGCGTAGGTGGATTGAATTGTTAAATGATTACGATTTTGAGATTCGTTACCACCCGGGAAAGACGAATGTGGTAGCCGACGCTTTGAGTAGAAAGGACAGAGAACTTATGCGGGTAAAAGCTATGAATATAATTATTCGTACTAACCTTACTACTCAAATAAAGGAGGCGCAACAGAGAGTTTTAAATGAAGGAAATTTGAAGATGGAAATACCCAAAGGATCGGAGAAACATCTTAATATTCGGGAAGACAGAACTCGATATAGGGCTGAAAGAATTTGGGTACAAAAGTTTGGAGATGTGAGAGAAATGGTACTTAAGGAAGCACATAAAACCAGATAATCAATGCATCCCGAAGCGGGAAAAATGTACAGAGATCTCAAGAAACACTTTTGGTGGCCGGGTATGAAAGCCGATATCGCTAAATACGTAGGAGAATGTTTGATGTGTTATAAGGTAAAAGCTGAACATCAGAAACCATCGGGTCTCCTTCAACAACCTGAAATTCTAGAAAGGAAATGGAAAAACATTACCATGGATTTCATTACTAAATTGCCAAGGACTGCAAGTGGTTATGATACAATATGGTTAATAGTCGATCGTCTTACCAAGTCATCACACTTTCTGCTAATAAGAGAAGATGATAAAATGGAGAAGTTAGCACGATTATACTTGAAAGAAGTCGTCTCCAGACATGGAATACCAGTATCTATCATCCAACAAGAATAGGGATGGGAGGTTTATTTCAAGATTATGGCAGACATTACAACAAGAATTGGGAACTCGTCTAGACATGAGTCCTACCTATCATCCACAAACTGATGGGCAGAGTGAAAGGATGATACAGACTTTTGAAGACATGCTACGAGCATGTATTATTGATTTTGGAAAGAGTTGGGATCGACATCTACTATTAGCAGAATTTTCCTACAACAACAGTTACCACTCAAGTATTGAAATGACAACGTTTGAGGCACTTTATGGTAGAAAGTGCAGGTCTCCGATTTGTTGGAGTGAGGTGGGGGATAGACAAATTACGGGACCGGAGATAATCCAAGAAACTACCGAGAAAATCATTCAAATTCAACAACGGTTGAAAACTGCTCAAAATCGGCAAAAGAGCTACGCGGACATTAGAAGAAACGATTTGGAATTTGAAATCGGTGACATGGTCATGCTTAAAGTATCACCTTGGAAAGGCGTTGTTCGTTGTGGAAAACGGGGAAAACTAAACCCGAGATACATTGGGCCATTCAAGATTATTGATCGTGTTGGACCAGTAGCTTATCGACTTGAATTACCTCAACAACTTGCCAATGTACATAATACTTTTCATGTCTCGAATCTGAAGAAATTCTTAGCCAAAGAAGAACTCACTATTCCTTTAGACGAAATCAAGATCAATGAAAAACTACACTTCATTGAAGAACCCATCGAAATAATGGATCGTGAGGTTAAAAGACTTAAGCAAAACAAGATACCAATTGTTAAGGTTCGATGGAATGCTCATAGAGGACCCGAGTTCACCTGGGAGAGTAAAGACCAGATGAAGAAGAAATACCTGCACCTATTTCTAGAAGATGCGTCAACACCTTCAACAGCTTAAAATTTTGGGACGAACTTTATTTAACGGGTAGGTACTGTAGTGACCCGAACTTTTCCATGATTATATATTAAATGAAAACTATATTTACATGATTAAATGTTTCCAACATGTTAAGCAATCAAACTTGTTAAGACTTGATTAATTTAAATGAGTTTCATGTAGACAATTGACCACCCAGTTGTCCGGCGATTCACGAAACGTTAAAACTTGTAAAAACGACATGACGATATATATATATATATATATATATATATATATATATATATATATATATATATATATATATATATATATATATATATATATATATATATATATATATATATATATATATATATATATATATATATGGATATGGATATATCTATATTTAACATGATATTATGATAAGTAAGTATCTCACAAAGTATATTAACAAAGAGTTATATGCATAAAAGGAAACTATTGAATTAAAGAAACTCGAAACGATGTATATAACGATTATCAGTATGACAACGTTTTAGTTAAAATAAATACATATGTATTGTAGTAAGATATGAACACACTATGTTTAACATGATAAAATGATAATTAATTATATCATTAAGTGTATTAACATTAAACTACACAAGTAAGATGAGACTACTAACTTAAGGATTTTGAAACAATATATATATGTAACGATTATCGTAGTAATAGTATTTTAATATATACATACATATATATATATACATACATATATATATATATATATTCATCCACTATGTTATCATGTTAACATAATAATTTAACATCTCATTTGGATATAATAACAATGGATTAATTACGTTTAACAAGATCGTTAACTTAAAGGTTTTCGAAACAACACTTACATGTAACGACTAACGATGACTTAACGACTCAGTTAAAATGTATATACATGTAGTGTATTAAGATGTATTAATATACTTTTAGAAGAATTCAAGACATATATCAAAACACTCATACTTAACAAATATGGTTACAATTACATTTCCATTCATTTTCATCAAGATTTCTACTCGTATTCGTACGATATTTTCACCCGTATAATACACAGCTTCTAGAAGTATTTACTATTGGTATATACAAATAGAAAAACATCTAAATCAGACTCCTAATCAGCTACTTTTGTTCTCTAGCATGGATGATTGATCAAGTTGGCCATTAGTGATAATAATTGCACAAAATAACAAATCACAACTTGTATATATACATACATGCAAACGTAATTTTGCATATACACACACATCATTCCATTTCAAGTTTACTTACTCTATAATTGCACTCTATAATCACCTACTCAAGAGCATTCAAACTTCCAGCAAAACAACCTTCATCTTGATCACAAACTACATCAAGAAACAAGCTTCAAACACCATAGAAAGAATCACTCAAGAACACATCAAGTTAGTCATTCGATTTTATGAGGATTTCTTTCTAGTTTTTAAATCCATTCCAAGAACACTTCCAAGATCAAGAAACCTTTTAGATCTCAGTAAGTTATCATTCTAAATCAAGATGATAATCATTTTCAAACTTTGATTCAATTTCTATAAACATAACTATATTAAATCAAGTAGTAATCTTACTTGAACTTGTTTTTGTATCATGATTCCACTTCAAGAACTTTCAAGCCATCCAAGATCCTTTGAAGCTAGATCATTTCTTATCACTTCCAGTAGGTTTACCTACTAAACTTGAGTTAGTAATGATGTTCATAACATCATTCGATTCATATATATATAACTATCTTATTCGAAGATTTAAACTTGTAATCACTAGAACATAGTTTAGTTAATTCTAAACTTGTTCGCAAACAAAGTTAATCCTTCTAACTTAACTTTTAAAATCAACTAAACACATGTTATATATCTATATGATATGCTAACTTAATGATTTAAAACCTGGAAACACGAAGAACACCGTAAAACCGGACATACGCCGTCGTAGTAAAATCGCGGGCTGTTTTGGCTTAGATAATTAAAAACTATGATAAACTTTGATTTAAAATTTGTTCTTCTGGGAAAATGATTTTTCTTGTGAACATGAAACTATATCCAAATCATGGTTAAACTCAAAGTGGAAGTATGTTTTTCAAAATGGTCATCAAGACGTCGTTCTTTCGACTGAAATGACTACCTCTTAAAAAAATGACTTGTAACTTATATTTCCGACTATAAACTTATACTTTTTCTGTTTAGATTCATAAATTTCAGTTTAATATGAAACCACAGCAATTTGATTCACGCAAAACGGATTTAAAACAAAGAAATGATGGGTAAAACAAAATTGGTTAAAAATGGTTAATTTGACTACGGGATGAATTTACAAAAACCTATACTAACCATAACTTAACTAACTTATATTATATTATACATGTAGTCTAACATATATTATGTAACCTTTATAGACCATAGACACGTATACAATGTTTTGACATATCATATCGACGTCATCTATATATATTATTTGGAACAACCATAGACACTCCATATGCGGTAATGTTCGAGTTAGCTATACAGGGTTGAGGTTGATTCCAAAATAATATATATACTTTGAGTTGTGATCGAGTCTGAGACTTGTATACACTGGGTCATGGATTGATTCGAGATAATATTGATTTATTTCTGTACTACTAACAGTGAACAATTAATTGTGGACTACTAACGTTGGACTGTCAACTTAACAAACTTAAATCGTTAAAACGTAATAAAATATAGTGTGAATATATTTCGACCATACTTTGATATATATGTATATATTTGTTATAGGTTTGTGAATCGACTAGTGTCCAAGTCTTATTTTTCGACGAAGTGAAAATCTGTGAAAGTGAGTTATAGTCCCACTTTTAAAATCTAATATTTTTGGGATGAGAATACATGCAGTTTTTAAATATTTTACAAAATAGACACAAATACGTGAAACTACATTCTATGGTTGAATTATTAAACTGAATATGCCCCTTTTAGTCTGGTAATCTAAGAATTAGGGAACATACACCCTAATTGACGCGAATCCTAAAGATAGATCTATTGGGCTCAACAAACCCCATCCATGTTGCGGATGCTTAAGTACTTCGAAATTATCATGTCCGATGGATATCCCGGAATGATGGGGATCTTCTATATGCATCTTGTTAATGTCGGTTACCAGGTGTTCACCATATGAATGATTTTTATCTCTATGCAGTTTGCGAAATGCCTGATATGAGATGTGTATTTATGAGAAATGAAAATGAAATCTTGTGGTCTATTATTACGATTGATAAATATATAGGTTAAACCTATAACTCACCAACATTTTTGTTGATGTTTTAAGCATGTTTATTCTCAGGTGATTGTTAAGAGCTTGCTGTTGCATACTAAATTAAGGACAAGATTTGGAGTCCATGCTTGTTTAATATTGTTTAAAAACTGCATTCGAGAGTTTACTTTGTTGTAACATATTAATTATTGCAAACCATTATGTAATAGTCGTGTGTAAGCGTGATATTTTAGATTATCATTACTTGATAATCTACGTTATAATTAGTAAACCTTTATCGATAGAATAAAGGTTATGGTTTGTTTTAAAAACGAATGCAGTCTTTGAAAAACGTCTCATATAGAGGTCAAAACCTCGCAACGAAACCAATTAGTATGAAACGTTTATAATCGATATGAACGGGACATTTCAGTTAGGCAACCAATAAGCCAAGTAACTGTCATTAGAAAATAACAATTAGTATTTCGTAGTCATAATATTCCAATTATGACAAAAGTTAAACGTGTACCAAGTACATAGCTCGTTTTAAACGTCAAGTGACACTAACGGTCATAAAAGCATTCGGGGATCAAGTTAAGTGATTAAACACTTAATAACACGCTGTAAGGTATTAACGAAAGTAATTAATCATGAATAAAGATCCCAGAGCATAAACTAGCTCAATAAGCACAAATACGCAGTTTCGTGAAAGTATAGAGCACAAAAATATAAGTCGAAAAAGTCGGGTCGTTACAGGATCTCCACCGGATTTGGAGAAAGGTGCTTAGTGAAGTAAAACTCCCAATTAGTGAATCGGGACGTGGATTAAGGTGGATTAGTTAACATCCACCCGAACCACTATAAATCCTTGTGTTTATGTTCTTTACTTCACATTCCGCATTATTACAAACATAAACACACCACACATTGGTTTGAGTTGATTAAAGTGATTAAGGATTGTTTAAATCTTGTTGATCATCCAAAAAGTTTTAAAAATCGTATTAAGTAACTATTCACCCCCTCTAGTTACTTACAATAATGACCCGAAGATCCGGTGGAACAACAGTACATTGATCCTCCCTCTGTTCGTTCTAAACAACTTGAAAGACTATACAAAGCGAGCACATTAGAATAACGATATTATAATAGAGATTACAACCAAACGAAACCACCAAAACTAAAGCCTAAAAAACATACACATAAACCCGACCCTGAATCCAACCCGCATCTAGACCCCGCAGAAACCACAAATTCAAACCAAACACCGAGCAACCCAAGAACACCTAACCCGAGGCCAATTTGTCAAAGTCGACTAGGTCAACAACGCCGGCAACAACGTCAAGCCCACTAAAGACCTAACGACGGGAAATATGGAATGTATGAACCAAACTCGAAGCAGCCGAACGGAAACAAATGCAGAATCAAATCGTAAAGGAGCCAGTCATTTCCGCCAAAGGAGCTTATCACCAACCACTTTTGCCATCGCCTTCAACCACCGGGGAAAATAACAGCGGCTAGGAGCCATTTAAGGTCGTGAGCAGCCACCACCTCCCCTCATGCGTCTCCGGCTGCGGCAGGACCACCGAGAACATGCTGGATTTCAACACAAAACACGATCCATCATACCCCTGCCTAATCTACCCCACACCCACCAAAAACCGAAGCCCAACTAAGTGTACCAGGTTGTACTCGTCGCCTACATACCTTACCAAGAAGAGCAACAGCAACAGAGACAGAGAAAAGAAACAGCAAGGCCAACCCTACTACCAGCCGGAATCTTCACCAAAAAATACCCCAAACCCTAACGGTTTTCAGAATCTGAGTATGAATCACTCGCATTCGTCGCCTGAAAACCAGAAATGAGACGGAGCAAGAAGAACGACTCAAAAACCGCCGGAGAAGGGAGATACGGTGGACCTTTATTCCTGCGGAAAGCAAATAACACGGAACCACCGGCGAGATGCCGGTGGTCGGAGAGGATAAAAACCCGACCCTACAAACCTTCGAAGGCAATCTTTTTTTTTTTAGAACACTTTTTTGACCACACATATAATTAGACAATAAATATTCAAAAAAGGGTACAAAAGGAAAATCCCCCTACATTCATGTATCTTTAAAATATCTCTAATATATACTCCGTATAAATTATTTTATTCAATATTCATTACATCAATAATATACATAAACACATTTTTATCAGGCCAAACACTACTCCATAAATAATACAAATTTATTTTTTTTCATTAACTAACGATGCATCGATTTACACAGGCATCCATATCTCGATAATGAAGCATCCGTAACAATTCATTTTTACTCATGAAAATTGTTGTATGCACAAAGTTTAGAGACATTACATTCATATCACGGTGATGAAGCATCCATAACAACTCATGTCATTTACACACAACCAGGGGCGAAACTATTTGGGGGCATGGTGGGGCACTCATGCCCAGTGAATTTGCAATTTTCAGTGTAAAATTTTGGGTTTTTCGACTTTGACTCCGGTGAATTTTTTAGCCCCAAAACGTACATATTTTACCCTAAAAACCTTCAAATTTTGTTCAAAATTCTTCAACTTTTGCCCCAAAACCTTCAAATTTTGCCCAAAAACCTCCATAATTTGCCTAAAAACCACAAATTTTTGCCCCAAAAACTCCATATTTTGCCCAAAAAATTTATTACGGTTTTAAACTTTTTTTTTACGCCAGCGAAAAAATCATAGTTCCACCACTGTACACAACATATATCAATAAACTTAGTTACACTCGGATGCAGTCGGAAAAAATATAAAACCCAATACATATCGTTTCAATCTTTAATCGTTTGACAAAAAAGTGGTGATAAATTTGGTGTATTGATCTCTCTTGTGTATAATTACTAAAGAATATTAATATTATACTCTGTAATATAATATACTCCGTATAACATATAACATATTGTTAACATATATGATGGGATCAGTGGGATACTATTGGCTCCATCCTTCATTCCCATATAGTGTATTGCAAACCATTTTAATGCAAGAATCAAGATGATAATGATATGAAGAGGCGGTTGAGACGCATGATTCAAAATAAGTACCTAATTATCTGTAACTGTATATTCGATAATTACCATTAGACCACGAATAATAGTGCCTGGGGTGAATGAAGTGCACTTTTTTGAGCAAGTTAGTGACTGGACCATGGTAGGGAAATAGGGGAATTGTTATGGGGGGCTTTTGTCAAGAATGATAATGACGTGACATTTTATTTTTGATTTTTGTTGTTGTATCAATTAGATTTTATTTGTAAAGTAAGATAAAATAAAACACTACATAGATTAAAAAAATTACATTAATAAAAAAAGCATTACATTGAAGAAAAAAAAACGTTACATTAACAAAATAAATGACTAGATTAAACACACAAAAACTTAAAAATTAAACACACAAAAAAAGTGCATAAACTTATATAATGACATAAAATTAAATAAAACATAAGCTTAATCGTCATTGTTGTCGTCATTTTCATCTTCGTCTTCATCTTCGGACGACGAAATTTGGATGATATCCTTAAATTTCTTACGAACCCATTCTTGTAGCTTTTAAACCCTTTTTTGTCTTTCCTTTTTAACCCCTCGGTGCCCGTTTTAAGAATCACGATCTCATGCGTAGCTTGTTGTAGGTAAGCTGCCTTTTTAAACGCCGCAAGAGAACTCTTTTTTTCTTCAACCATTTGTTCCGAATATTTGGACGACTTTGAAGAGTTTGTTGAACGAGATGTCGTTCCCGCGTCGGACGAAATCGATCTTCTTGCGGCCTTTTTCGCTTTGTCTCTACCTTTTGGTCTTTTCAAAGGGTCGGGTCCAAACAATTCTTTTTCGATCGGACGTGCGTTCGAAGAAAGATCAACACCAAAACTATCATCAAAACCTTCGTCATCGTCGTCATCATCATCACCGTCATCATTCTCATCAACATCTTCTCCCCCGACCAGTGGTGGTGCATTCCATTTTGGATGTTTTTTCAAAACATCCCAAGCTTCAACTATCTTAAAATCTTTCAAAGTTTTTCGTTTATAATTACGCAACGCACTTTTCATCAAATCTCGATCATTCCTTCCACTACCCCAATTGTGTTGCGTTTCATCGAACACACCATTAAACTCCTTACAATTTTTATTTATATGACACCATTTCGATGTTAATTGATGATCACCCCTAAACCACCCACGGTTATTGCTATTAAACTTTTCATAAATCGAATTCACAAAGTCGAGAGCTTTTGAGAGTTTCCTTTTCTCGAATATTCGGACGCGTCAATCCAACATGTTGCTAGCCACGCTTCCTCTTGTATATTTCTTTTTTCGAGGAACCTACATAAATACATATACAAAAATAAATAAACAATACATATTAAATATGTACATATACACTAAATACATATATAAAAAATAAATACAATATACATACTACATATACATATACACGAAATATACATACTACATATAAAAATTAATTAAAATATACATACTACTAAAATAAAATATACATATAGAAAATACATATATAAGATTACATATATACAAATTAAATTATATATACATACTACATATAAAAATTAAATAAAATAGATATATAAAATATATAATATAAATAATAAAAATATCATACCACCAATTTTTTTTCTTATAGCTTCGTTTCTTTCGAGTAGGCGTGTCAGATGCTTGGAATGTCGGTTGCGATTGTGATTGCGTTTGTTGTAGGGATTGCCTTTGCGGTTGGGATGTTGGTTGCATTTGTTGGTGACCCAAAGTGAACATATTTGGTTGATGTGCTTGTTGATGCAACATTTGTTGTAAGTTATATTGTTGAATTTGTAATTATTGTTGTTACATAAGTTGTTGTTGTTGTTCAAGAGTCAATCGTTGGTTCGGGTAGAAACTTTGAAAGTTAGGATATGATGAACTATTCGGGTTGGATGAAGAGACACCAAATGTGTTCGGGTAAGATGAACCACCATATGTGTTCGGGATGGAAGAAGGTCCTCCGTAGAGTAAAATGGTAAACGAATTCGGTAAATCGGAGAAATCATTTTCATTTTCGTTAAAATTTGAGTTTGACTTAGAGTTATTGTTGGTGTTAGCCATTTGGTTTAAAAAAAATAAAGATTGATGGAGAGGATTTTGATATAGATGAATATATGTGAAAGTGTTTTGTGTTGTTGTATGTTAAATATGTGACATATATAGAGTAATAATAAATAAAATAGTTTTTTATTATTTAAATTAAACACCCCCCCCCCCCCCCCCCCACAACAACAGATACCAGAACGTCTCAATTTTCTGGTCCAATCATCCGTTGCCATGTACCCTTGCCACCCCTCTCTCCTCTGCGTGATTCCAAGACAAACGCCCCGGGACTTATGCCCACAAACGCCCATTTTCGACGTTTGTGGTGGCGTTTGTGGTGCCAAATGAGAGGCGGTGAGGAAGAAGCCGCCGCGTTATCTGTGGTCTTAAACCCCTTTAATTATTTTTAATTAAATTTTAATTTTAATTATTTAAATTAAATATGCGGTCCACAAGTGTTCTCACATAAATTAAAAATGATAATGTTCTCACTTGAATGTATATGTATGTATGTATGTATGTATGTATGTATGTATGTATGTATGTATGTATGCTTGCATGCATGCATGCATGCATGCATGTATGTATGTATGTATGTATGTATGTATATATATATATATATATATATATATATATATATATATATATATATATATATATATATATATATATATATATATATATATATATATATATATATATATATATATATATATATATATATATATATATATATAGTTAAAAGTTCAAACGAGAACTGCCACTATAAGAAAAACTGTCATCTTAAGACCCCATAAGTGTCCTAAAAATCCCATTCTTAGGACCTTTGGCCTAATAGGACCCTCAAACCGCACGCCACAACAAGAGCGGTCGTATTAGATAAAAAGTGTCCTAAAAGCCATATAGGCTTATAGGACCTTTTTTGAGTCTTATAAACCACATCGAAAGGGTTATATCAGGTGACATATTATGAAACTTTATAATATTTTGAGACGCTCAAAAGGTCCTTAAAACGCTATATGACGGCTAATTTTGTATTGTTAGAGCATATTATGAACCCCAAAATGTATTCTAATATAAAGATAAACTATGTTAGTACCAATAAAAGCGTCCTAAAATAATTATAAACTATTTAAGTACCCGAAAAAGGGTTCTATTATAAAAATATAGTAGGATAGTACCAAGGAAAAAGAATCCTAATATGAAGATAACTTACACTAGTACCAATATAAGGGTCCTAAGTTAATTTAGTACCACAAAAAAGGTCCTAATATAACTAGATGTTAATTTGATACCACAAAAGGGGTCCTAAGTACCACAAAAAGGGGTCATAATATAAGTAGATGTTTGTTTAGTACCAAAAACAACGTCCTAACAAGTCATAGGAGATTCGAATATCCGGTTTGGATATTCGGTTCCATTTCGAGTTTTGGGCTGGGTTATGGTAATTAGGCCTTTCGAGCCCAGTTCAGACAATTGGGCCTTTTAGGTCCGGTTTTGCTAATTGGGCATGTCACCACGTTTAAGCTTATTGGGCCTTTTGTGACCGGTAATGCTATTTGGGCCTTACGGGCCTGATTCAGCCATTTGGGCCTTTCGGGCCTGCTTTAACTATTTGGGCCTTTTGGGCCCGGTTCGAATCCAGTTTTCCATTTGATGCATCAATGTATAATTCATTACAATTACAATAATTTTAAAAATTTTAAATTGCAAAACAAATATCAAATATAAAACATAATATTGATCATCACATTACAATTATAATAATATTGTTTCAATCATTATAACATCACCAAAGGAACATGTTTAACATCAACAGATCATTGTCTCAAACACACCAACACATACATCAACAGATTGTCTCAAACACACAAACTCATAAAACAATATTCATGTTCAAACATTCATAATCAAACCGGCCAACATTAACAAACACACAAAGTCTTCAACCCGCCACCATCCATCTTGATCAATCATCACGTACCACCTACATTTAAACCATCCATGTATAAGCATAAAGGTGCACATTATATAATTAATCTTAAATCTTAATTATTACAAATTTAATAAGGATATACCTCAATTAACGCGTTAGGTCAAGCAATAGACGTACCAATGACGTCGTGAATGTACAGCAAATGATCATGTGGCCTAAACAAAGCTTCATCTTTATTTATGGCCACTTGAACCTCGACCTCACACCAATCAGGTCCAATTTTTGTCCCCAAAACAACCGTTCTTGGATCCAGGCTCCTCAACCATACTCTTACCACCTTCTCATTGTTTGCAATGCCTTTTATAAAAATCTCGTCTCCCACCTTAAATTTAGTTTTAAAAAAACCATTCATGAACGCTAAAAGGGTAGAAAAATAGTAAGCTATTAAATTGAAACGTACCTTTAAACGTTGAACACCCGAAGTATGAACAACCGAACCATCATTCTGCACACCCGAACCATTCTGCTTTTCTGCCAACTGGGCTTTTAACCTAACAGTTTCATCAACAAGCTCTGCTTTTTCGGACTTCAGCTGAGCATTCTCTTTGCGAATAGTTGATCAACTAGGTGCACCCCAAAAATCTTTGGCGCGAACCACCAGTCTATACGTTTCGGCAGAACCATATTTATGTTGACCCATTATCTTGGCATAAACATCATCTGGTCCAGGTGTATCAGTTGCACCATCACCCAGTTTCTCAGTAAGTTCTTTCATTTGTTCCTGCATAAAGAACATAATATTTAAACAGGTATATAAATATATGTCATGCAGAATATTTAAACAAGTGATCACTATTAATTGAAGACTCTATTAATATTCATCTAAAATAAACTGGCTAGAAGATTATCAACATCCTTACATATGGCTAGAAGATTATCAACATCCTTACATCTGTCACTTTTTTATCTTACCATTAGAATTGTCAACTACAACTAATTAATTTAAAGATAAAATAACCCAACTGAAGCGCAGGAACATATCACAAAGGTAAAAGTCACTAAAAGTCTACTTCAAAAGCAATAAAAACATCACAAGTGGTTTATAGTGATTAATTTATATATATATATATATATATATATATATATATATATATATATATATATATATATATATATATACATACATATATATATATATATATATATATACATATATATATATATATATATATATATATATATATATATATATATTTGATCCACTTTTGATTATTTCATATACAACAAAATTTTGTTTGTAAAATAACTTACAACTGCACGAACAACTTCACCTTCAACACTTTCATTTGAAAAACACTTCTTAAACATATCCACTCTAGTTGGTTCTCTTCCCAAACTCATCTGCAATGAGTAAAAATGAGGTAACTATTAACAATATATATATTCAAAAGCTATAATAAATAAATAATTTCCCCATGGTATTACCTTCAGTTCTTCACGAATTATTGCAAACTTTTTTTCCCTGTCACTTGTAGCAACTTCTTGTTAGCCCTATTGGCTTTATATTACGCTCATCTCATGAAAAAGAAAACCTATTAAATATCCTAATATGAAAATAAAACAATATAAAAAAATTTACACCAAGTGTAAGAATATTTCATACCATCAAATTTTCTCTACTCCAATATTCAAGAAGTCGTCTCCAATGTTTTTTGGTGAGTTCTAGAGGTGGTGACTTTAATTGAACCTCCATTGATACAGACGTGTCATAGTAATAGTCCTTCAATCTCGCCCTCCAATTTTTCATTTTGCGCCCAAATGACAGGAGTATCCAAGAATTAGCAGTTGGTGGAATATCAAACTTTGACTACAAATTATAAAAAGAAAAAACATATCACATGAGAATAAATAAAAAGGCTTATTATCACACATATTTCAAAAATATGTACCCTTAACTCCTTCAGCAGCTTCTGTTTTTTTATTTAACTTTATTCCGCGGTGTATAAACTGGACAATATTGGTAACTCCGCGATAAGTGACCAATAAAATGGGTGAGTTGACTACTGTTAGGACTAATTAGCTGTCCATGTTCATTAACAACAATAGGAAGTCGAACAGATGGCTTCTGTTTCTAAATTTTTCGCATAACTGATGGTCCTCTAACTTTGTCGACTTGTTTAGCTACAAAATATGTGCACTTGATTTACAACTAATATACTAAGCAAGCAACAATACAAATCAAATAAACAAACTAAATTAGAAAAACATAAAATAACCTGATTCATCTTGTTCTTGTCTGGTTTGCTGCTCCTCTCAAACTTGTATCATTCACAGTTAATTCTTTACTCGCATAATTGGCATGCATATAATAGTAAAAGAAAATGAAAGCTAGAATACATTATTTAACATAATAAAAAGAATCAAGCATCAAGCAATATAGAACAAATAAACCTTCTTAAATTTGTCGTCGTTGATGCTCTTCAAGATCTTCATAATAGCCATTGTCATATATGTTATCCTCGTAGTCATCGTTCGCTTCATCTTCGAGCTACGTATCCATTTCCTCATCTCTAAGACTTCCAACTATAACTTCTTCATGTCTAGCTCGCTTGGGACTGGACTCAAAATTTTCGTCTGTATTTTCATCTTCAAGGTCCTCTGCAGTTGCAAAAAGTTACACAACAAAAGTATTTAACTAAATGCAGAATTAATGAGGACTGTTTTAATATGAACTCACCAAATCTGACCCTTGTTCCATCTTGAACTTTACTTTTTTTTTACCCTCGGCCTCGTATCGTTTGCTTGGCCCTTTTTCATCTGGGATTTTCAGGTTAATGTTTTGGAGACATTAGGACTAACAATAACTCGTTTATTTGTTAAAGTCACATGTCTCATGGTATTGGGAGCAATGAACTGTTTGGTTTTCTTTTTCTTGGTTGTTTGAATCGTAGTAGGCTCAACCTGTTTAGAGGATCGAAGGCAAGTCTTTTTGTTTCCTTCCATTGCCATAATCTAAAAGGAATGTAAAGAACAATTCTCAACAATTATATGAATAACATCTATTCATTTAACATAGAACAATTAACGAAACAGAGTTATAAACAATTTTATATATGGAGTAATTAGCAACAATATATGTTATAAACAATTATAATTACAGAAACGTTAAGAAAATCAAATACGAATAACCCAATATGGTGGAAAAGAGAGATACCTGTGTACTTTGATGAAAAAAGAGATACCTGAGTTCTTTGGTGAAAAAAGAGTTACAAAGTTGTTCAGAAACCTTTTAGCTAACCTCAATTTAATTTGGCGCCTTTGAATTTGGGAGGTAATCTTTCCACACTAGCATTTGACCCATCCACACCAAATTAATACAAACTTTCCATTTTACCCTTAAACTACTATTAGGTCAACATACTATTTTTAAAGGGTAAAATAGGTAATTAAATTGTTTTGGTGTGGATGGATCAAAACTAGTGTGGCAGGATCAACCCATATTTTCTGAATTTACCATAATTTTTGAATGAAAAAATTTGGATCCGCTTCAAATTTTGGCTCTGTATTCCGTGATGTTGGCGGTACTTTTTGAGAGGGTAAGTTTTAGTGAAAATTAATTGAAGATAACTTCTTACATATTTACGTACATATGGAATATTAAATAAATACAAGTAATATTTAACTAAAAAATATAAGTATAAGTTATAAGTTAAATAAATAATATAACTTATACCAAATGTATTTGATACTATCAATACTTAATAATTAATTTATAAACTTTATAGAATAAATGTACACATAATTAATTTAATTAGTCATAAAATGTATTTTTTAAATTATATATAATTTGCGTCTTTAAAATAATCAATATATAAGTTCATGTTGGTTAGCCTAACTAAACATCGTCTATCATAATTGATTCTAATTGAACATCATTTATCATATGCTATATTAATTTGTTTACTGTAACACCGTACTTTTTTTTAATCACAGCGGAAGTATTTAAACCATGTAACATTCATACATTACAATACAGTTGGTGTTACTTTTCAAAAGAGTTATACATAGTTATATTAAACATCAGAGTTCTTTAGTGTGTCAAACATAACCCAAGCATGCCTATCTTCTCTCATCCCTAGCATACAATACAATATAACCTGCACGTGAGAAAATGTGGGGGATTAGCACAATGCTAAGTGAATGAGATATCCCAACATATATTATTATCAAGTACCAGGTCTAGCTTTTAGGGATCATGCATCTGGTCACGGGCATGTGGACATAGCGTTACAAAGCTATCATACAATATAGCGTTACACATCTGTAACATACAGAGCTAGGCAACCAATCAGCTATTAGAGTAGCAATAGCATCAACAAGCTATTCACTAAAGGCACCAAAGGCACTACACTAACATAGCCTTACATAGCTATACAATAAGGGTATCAATAGCTCTACACAGCTATTCACTAAGTATCAATAGCTCTACACAGCTATTCACTCTCATAGCACTGACGGCTATAAAAACATAGCACTAACGGTTATAAAACATAGCACTAACGGCTATAAATACAAGAGGATCGTTGACCCTGCCAGGTCTACAACTACTAGCTGATCAAGCTAGAGCTATACCGATAGCCCTTGTTATTGTCACACAGTATACCTCTCCTAACGTTTACATACGTCGATTACAATATACTGCCAATACAATAACCAATGAGCCCGACCCTTCTATACACGGTTGACCTATTCTGTCCCTTCTATTCACGGACAGTTCTGACATGTGCATATAAACCACCTAAAACATCATGGTAGGTAACATCACTAATAAATACAAGGCACCCTAACCAGGCATGCTATAGATTCAATCTAATCGGGCAACCTATTAACAGTAGTATTACATACTACTTATATTTACAATAGTAATCAACATGCATACATAGATTATCAAAATCTTTACTAGCATAATAATGGGTAGTAACTACACTTGTTACTAAATACCAATATCCATAAGGATAGTCCCACTCACCGATTACCAGCAAGAACTCAGTGGTTTTAATGTTACCGAGTCTTTTCCGTTCTTTTATCACCTAGGAACATCATTTACTGAGTTAGTATACTTTTCAAATCAATTAAATCATCAATCCATAGTATAAACAACATCATATAACTCTACAATCATTATTTGACAAGGCTACATAAGTGTCCATACGAAAACAACCCTCATACGCGTGTAAAACGAAGCATACAAGCTATCATATCGTTTTGACCTCAAATAAATTCTGATTTATTATTTTAAAACCTTACCATTGGAAAGTATACTTCATTACATTTCCAACGATATTTGATTCATCAAAAACGGAGTTACGGTTTGAAAGTTACGACTAAAACAAGTTTCACAAAATGCTGACAACCTGCAACCGCACGGATGCATCTGCAACCGTACGGATGCATCTGTATCCATACGGTTAAACCAAAAATGGTCTGGATATAACCCGTATCTGTACGGATGCATCCTGTATCCGTACAGAAGTTGTTCATCAGTACCAGGTCGCTGTTTTCGTGATTTTAACCCCCAAATCTCGTTTTTGGATTATTTTGACACTAAAAATCACTTAGGAAACATACATAAATCATATGTAAACGTTTACTAACATTAATTTGACATAAACAACACCGTTTAAGCAAGATTTGGTTAAAAACCCATTTAATACAAAACTTGATAAAACAAGAGATTGTGTCACTGATTTAAACACAAATCGACATGTAAATACCTTGTTTGAATTACTCAAAACATAGAGAATCGACTACACTGATTAATTGGAAGCAATAACAAGAATTAGAAGATTAGGGTTTATGATCTAGGATGTGTTTGTGTATGTGTACAGAGTTTCCAAAAATGGAAATAATATAAGAAAAAAGTAGAAAAGCTGGTGGGGTTTCATCATAGTGAGGAAACCTCTTCCGTGTCTCACACGGATAATTACCAGTTATTTGAAACAAAACGTACCTCATTAAGCGGCTATAAATAGTTATAAACATATAATTATTAAAATCAATAATATTAACACACAGGGTAAAATGGTCATTTCCTGCTAGGCCCAGTCTGAGGGTGTTACATTTACCGTACATACAGTGCAATATCAATATATGAATCAACATTATTTAGATCATTGATTGCCCGATAAGCGTTTAATTAGATCGAGCGTTCGACATCCTTTAAGTTCATCATGATAATTAAGCTACCACAGCTCATTCAATCAATGGTATATTATATTATAATTGAGATCGCCTGATTGAGTCCATATGACTTATGGTCTCTGTAACATCCCGCCTTTTTCCATTAATTTATTCTAACGCCTTTTTTTTATAAACAATATCTTTCGTTATCCAAATTCGTATCTTCCGTGGACTAGCGTTTTAATACTTCCCTTTATTTAATTATAACATCTCTCGTTACCCTAGCGTATTTAGATTAATTCGTTTGGTTAATTCACGAACCCTCTTTTAAACTCGAGGGACTAGACTTGTCATGGGACCAAAGTTGTAACTAGTTGTTGACCTAGTCAACTCCATCTCCCACCATTCATTTCATTTCTTTTTCTTTTCCAATTTTCTTTCAAGTATTACTTCTACTTTTGCATCTTTTTCATCTTCAATAAAGATTCATCATCTACTCAAGATCTAGCAAGCCTCAACTCAAACAAATTGTACTTTTGGTTCATAACTTGGGGTAAGGTTTTTTGAAAAACTCAAATTTCTCTAATTCGATTTATAAACTTGAAATGGTGTTAGTTAGTGTCTATGGATCATTAGGTTGATGTATATGTAATTTCGTTTGTATGAGTAACTAGCTTGAATATAAAAAATGGGTTAGTTTAATCTTTGGTTTTGTTGATTTAATGTTGTTATATGTTAAAGTTCATGTATTAAATGTGTTACTAGCATTATTAGCTTCAATTTGATATGTTGGTTGACTTAGTAAGACCTCATTAACATGATTGTTGAATTTGTGATTTTTGGTTGGGGTTTAATTGTGTCAAAAATTACTCTCGGGCCTACTTTGAGGGCTCGTATTTTGGAATCGGTTAAGTTTGGATAAAAACTATTACTTGGTATTAAAAGCACTTACGACAAGCTTTAAAACGATATATGATATGTATGTTTTTGTCTAGTCTAAACAGGTTTAAAACGTGCGCAAAAATGGGTAATCGTGCTGATTTTGAGCTGTTAACAGCATCATTTCAGCATTTTATGTGTTTAAGATGCTGTTTTCAAAAGGCCATAACTTGCTCATCGTGGCTCCGTTTAAGGTGTGTGAGCACTTTTCGGAAAGCTCTTTGAGTGTACGTTCAAATGGTTAAGTTTTTATTTACTGAATTGGGACTTAAACAGGTCAGAAGTGCTGATTAACACAGGGACTGTTGGCTGATTTTTGACGCTTAATTCCCCCGTAGCCTCGCAACTCCGATTGACATGCAACTTGTTCCAATATGCTTATATATGCTTATATTTCATAGAAAAATTGTCGGATACCCGATCGGACCCCGTTGACATTGACTTTGACCAACGTTGACTTTAGTTCAAACTTAACTAATACTTTGTTAAATCGTTATAACCTCCTTATATACTTATATCTTGCATGAAACTTGACAACTTGATTCACATGCTATATTAATCGAGTCATAACGATCCATAGGACTAATTGAACACATTTCGCCCGACCTTGTGTCGTAACCCGTAATTGATACAACTTATTTGTTTAGGTCAAGGCTAAGCAACTTTCATTGCAAAACGTTTAATTACAAGTACTTTGGCATGCAACTACGGTGAGATCATAGTCCCATCTTTTCAACAACTTTTATTCTTTAAATCATGGGATGAGAAACATATACGTATCATACTTTTATGCTTTGAACACAAGTACGAAAACAAACATTCCAAAGCGAGTTAGAACAAAAAGCCTCAATTCAATTATCATTAGTTACACTTGCAGGGTGTAAACGTGAACTTATGTTATGTGATCACATGGGCTTGACGAGCCCTCATTCGGACGGTTCGCTACCGCTAGCGGATGGAATATATTTTCGGGTATAGTGTATGTTCTAACACTACGTAACAGGGTACAAAATAGTTAAGTCTTGATAATTGGATGCTCGCGAACGTACTTTTGGAATGCAAACGATTTGGATAATCAACTATACAAAATCTTGTGCTTCAAAAACAACGTTTACAAATACACCTATGATTTCACCAACGTTTTTTTGTTGAAAGTTTTCTATATGTTTCTCAGGTTCATACTTGGCTACTTGATACATGCTTCCGCACACTTTGATTACTTGCTAGGAGTCAAGCATACATGCATACGCTAGTGATAGCACCTTGGGATTTAAACTTAATGTTTACATGCATACGCTATTGATAGCATTCTTGATTTTCAACTTATATTATGTCGCAAGTTATTTCAATTATACTTTATAACTTTTGTAAACTTAAACTTATCGAACAGTTTGCTTTACTTAAAACTTTGCAAGTCATATACGTTTCAAATGAATGCGACATAATTTTGGTCAAACGCGTCTCATTTAGGGACTATGACCACATAATGGGACCTAAGTTAACGACGCCGTCAATGGCAATTTTGACGGGTCATTACAGATGGTATCAGAGTGTTGGTTGTAGGGATCTAGGATGTGCATTAGTGTGTCTGACAGAGTCGTTAAGACACATTAGTGAATCTAGACTACAACCTGATAGTTAGCCATTGTATTCTGACATACATTTTCTATAGATATCACTTACTTGACTACTTCTGCATATATACTTGAATCATTCTTAGGTGAACTTCTTAATGATACCAAACTTTCATCATACGAATCCATATTCTGTCACTTTCTGGTAACACACGTAAATTCATGATTCATATGCGTAAGGATGACAACGACTTCATTAGTCACACTAGTTCAGGAACCATGTCTCCCAGATTGTTATTCACCACCTTTCCAGCTTACTATCCACAAATACTGTAAAGTTCCCACCGTTATGGCGATCATTAACCACTACCGATGTTACACCGGTGCTCCTTACTATCCACCACTTCTTGTTACTACCACCACTACTCTAGGTGAGAAACGTCGTCACTAATTATCACTACGGTTACGTACTACTCGTTATCATAATTCGTTACTCTTTTCATACCTAAAGACGTTATTGTTTGAGTTGAACCGCATTGACGTGAACAATCATTTATACACTTCCCTCGGGAAGCGCTTCTTCAGAGTTGCACAAATTCTTTCAATTCAGTACGAGTCACGTTAGAGACGTCATTACACTTTGTTCATTTTAAATCTTCACGATTACACAAACTTAGTTCTATGGAGTGATTTGGGAATGGAGGTATGAGTTAGCGTAATATAACGACACTCGATCAATGTGGTTATATTATGGCAAGTCATACCAAAGTTCTAATGACTCGTGATGGTGATTGGACTCGATCAACCTAATCACCACCATGTGCCATGTACATGACTTCATTTTTCTTGTTGGACATCCGAAAACTCCGAGAATATCGATGACGACCATACCAAGGACATACCTTTGATTATCGTCAAACCATACTTATGCTTCTGAATAAGTGACTGATTCTTTCAACTTCAAAACATACGTTATGCGTGTATACTATCTCGTTCCCACCAAGTCTCAACATTTGACTACAAGATGCGCGATGTGACTATACCAAGATGAAAACTCCTCCTATCAATAAGCTCATACTTCCGTTCAAGGAAATCTCATCATCCAATCCCTCAATGGATAGAGGCTCTTCCCGTTATACTAATATTCGCCACGAGGGTGAATAGTCCTAACAAACGTTTTTTTTTCAGAAACCGATAAGAAACTTGTTCTAACAAACGTTTTCAAGTCCTAACGAACTTGTTGAAATATATCTTAAAGGAATGTCCCTCGTTTCAGATCGAGATGCTCGTTTCACTTCTAGATTTTGGAGTGTCTTACAAGAAGCCTTGGGGACACGTTTAAACATGAGTACCGTGTATCATCCACAAACCTACGGACCAAGCAAATGTACGATTCAAACCTTGGAAACCATAATACGAGTTTGTGTTATCAACTTCAAATTTACTTAAGAAAAGTATTTTCCGTTAGCCGAATTCTCTTACTACAATAATTTTCATTCGAGTCTTAACGTCACACCTTTTGAAGCCTTATATGACCGAAAACATCATTCTCCTTTTGTAGAACCAAGTAAACGATGATCAATTCACCGGGCCCGAGATTTTTCATGAGCGACCGAGAAAATTTATCCATATTCAAGAAAGACCCAACACGACTCGTAGTCACCAAAAGAGCTATGCCGATGTTAGATGTAAACCTCTCTAATCCCAAGTGGGTAACTGCGTAATGTTAAAAGTCGCACCTTGAAAAGGTGTAATCCGTTTCGGGAAACGTAGGAAGCTAAATCCGCAATATTTTGATCCTTTAAAAATCTTGGGGCGTATTAGACCCGTTGCATACCGTTTCGACCTCCCAACTCAATTGAGCTCCGTTCATCCTACATTTCATTTATTAAACTTAAAGAAGTGTCTTGACGAACAAGAACTTGTTACTCCTTTCGATGAGCTTACTATCGATGACAAACTCCACTTCATAGGAAAACCGATTGAAATTATGAATCGTGAAACCAAACTTTAAAACAATGTAAAATCCCGACTGTCAAACTTCGTTGAAATGCCCAAGGAAGTACCCTCACTTATTCGTAGAATTAGCAACGCAAGATCTCGAAGAAGAATCAACGACTACTACTTCCAACTAAATTTCGGGACAAAATTTCTTTTAAGGTGTAGGTAATGTAACATCCCGCCTGTTTTCGTTAAATTATTCTAACGCCCGTCTTTTTTTTTATAAACAATATCTTTCGTTATCCAAATTCGTATCTTCCGTTGACTAGCGTTTTAATACTTCCCGTTATTTAATTATAACATCTCTCATTACCCTAGCGTATTTAAATTAATTCGTTTGGTTAATTCACACACCCTCTTTTAAACTCGAGGGACTAGACTTGTCATGGGACCAAAGTTGTAACTAGTTGTTGACCTAGTCAACTCCATCTCCCAAAATTCATTTCATTTCTTTTTCTTTTCCAATTTTCTTTCAAGTATTACTTCCACTTTTGCATTTTTTTCATCTTCAACAAAGATTCATCATCTATTCAAGATCTAGCAAGCCTTAACTCAAACAAATTATAGTTTTGGAATCCTCTCATCATCCTCTACACATAGATACCAATTTCATAACTTGGGGTAAGGTTTTTCAAAAACTCAAATTTTGTCTAATTCAATTTATAAACTAGAAATGGTATTAGTTAGTGTCTATGGCTCATTAGGTTGATGTATATGTAATTTGGTTGCTTGATTTGTTTGTATGAGTAACTAGCTTGAATATAAAAAAAGGGTTAGTTTAATCTTTGGTTTTGGTTGATTAAATGTTGTTATATGTTAAAGTTCATGTATTAAATGTGTTATTAGCATCATTAGCTTCAATTTGATATGTTGGTTGACTTGGTAAGACCTCATTAACATGATTGTTGAATTTGTGATTTTTGGTTGGGGTTTAATTGTGTCAAAAATTACTCTCGGGCCAAATTTGAGGGCTCGTATTTTGGAATCGATTTAGTTTGGATAAAAACTATTACTTGGTATTAAAAACCCTTACGACAAGCTTTAAAACAATATATGATATGTATGTTTTGTCGAGTCTAAATAGGTTTAAAACGTGCGCGAAAATGGGTAATCGTGCTGATTTTGAGCTGTTAACAGCATCATTTCAGCATTTTATGTGTTTAAGATGTTGTTTTCAAAAGGCCATAACTTGCTCATTGTGGCTCCGTTTAAGGCGTGTGAGCACTTTTCGGAAAGCTCTTTGAGTGTACGTTCAAATGGTTAAGTTTTTGTTTAATGAATTGGGACTTAAACAGGACAGAAGGGCAAATTAACACAGGGACTGTTGGCTGATTTTGACGTTTAATTCCCCCGTCGCCTCGCAACTCCGATTGACATGCAACTTGTTACAATATGCTTATATATACTTATATTTCATAAAAAAAATTCAGATACCCGACCCAACCCCGTTGACTTTGACTTTGACCAAAGTTGACTTTTGGTCAAACTTAACTAATACTTTGTTAAATCGTTATAACCTCCTTATATACTTATATCTTGCATGAAACTTGACAACTTGATTCACATGCTATATTAATCGAGTCGTAACGAGCCATAGGACTAATTGAACACATTTCGCCCGACCTTGTGTCGTAACCCGTAATTGATACAACTTATTTGTTTAGGTCAAGGCTAAGCAACTTTCATTGCACAACGTTTAATTATAAGTACTTTGGCATGCAACTACGGTGAGATCATAGTCCCATCTTTTCAACAACTTTTATTCTTTAAATCATGGGATGAGAAACATATATGTATCATACTTTTATGCTTTGAACACAAGCACGAAAACAAACATTCCACAGCGAGTTAGAACAAAAAGCCTCAATTCAATTATCATTAGTTACACTTGCAGAGTGTAAACGTGAACTTATGTTATGTGATCACATGGGCTTGACGAGCCCTCATTCGGACGGTTCACTACCGGTAGCGGATGGAATATATTTTCGGGTATAGTGTATGTTCTAACACTACGTAACAGCGTACAAAACAGTTAAGCGTTGATAATTGGGTGCTCGTGAACGTACTTTTGAAATGCAAACGATTTGGATAATCAACTATACAAAATCTTGTGGTTCAAAAACAACGTTTATAAATACACCTATGATTTCACCAACGTTTTTTCGTTGACAGTTTTCTATATGTTTCTCAGGTTCATACTTGGCTACTTGATACATGCTTCCGCACACTTTGATTACTTGCTTGGAGTCAAGCATACATGCATACGCTAGTGATAGCACCTTGGGATTTAAACTTAATGTTTACATGCATACGCTATTGATAGCATTCTTGATTTTCAACTTATATTATGTTGCAAGTTATTTCAATTATACTTTATAACTTTTGTAAACTTAAACTTGTTGTCGAACCGTTTGGTTTACTTAAAACTTTGCAAGTCATATACGTTTCAAATGAATGCGATATAATTTTGTTCAAACGCGTCTCATTTAGGGACTATGACCACGTAACGGGACCTAAGTTAACGGCGCCGTCAATGGCAATTTTGACGGGTCGTTACTGTCTCCGTCAAGTTCTAAATTAATGCTTGAATAACTTGTATGCTGATACCATGCACGCATGCATTAAGTTCATCTGATAAGCCTAATTAAAGCTCATCGTCGATCATCATTAAGATGGCCTTATACCCAATAAACCATAAACCCTATACCCAAAACCCTAAATAATATATAAACCCTAAATGTTGATGATGAGTAAGAATGAATATAAAAAAGTCTGAACAAACCTATAATTTTACCTGTATAATCAAATATATAGTTTCTCGTTCAGACGTGCATATTTGTTTGTAAACATGTGAACATTTCATATTGTTGGTTGAATGTTGGTTAATGCACAAAACGATAAACTTAAGTATGATTAACCAAAGAATATGTTTTGATGATGACACACACATATGCATAAGTGATGACTGACATCTTAACATAAAACACGCAAGGTCAATAATCCATACGTTATCTTGCAAACGACCAAGTCAAACATAGGTTAAAGAATGAAATTAAAAATTCAGCTAAACACACGGTTGAGGTACAGTCAACCGCATAGTCAACCGAGAAACCCCAAACTGAATTGCAACACAGTTTTGTGAAAATAAGTTGCACGGTCGCCACCACAGTCAACCGCAGTGCGACCGCAGTTTTCTCTGTTACCATTTTTGACCAAATAAAGTTTGACTAGTTTCCGACATCTATAATTCATGAAACCTTTCTCAACATGCTTTGAATAGATGCCTTCTCCATACTCAATTGAGTTTTGGTCATAAAAACACTAATTGTGATTAATTACGCCTAATGACACTTTAATGACAAATTAACCAAGATTAGGAATAACACACAAGTGTTAATTCATAACTTGTGATCTTAATTCTTATCTAGATATCCTTAGTATGATCATCAAGTACCAACACACTTAACCCAATATCACTAGAACAATAATTGCTATTAGAAATGACTTAGTGATTAATTAAGGCTAAATGAGGAACAATGCTCTCAAGGTTAACTAGTAATGACTTGTAATCCTAAAACACACTTAGATACATTTAGGATGGTCATCAAGTCCCAACTAGAGATTGCTCTTCCCTTGTGCATGTGTTGGACATTAATGTGTGCTTACACATTAATCAAGCAATATGTTATATTGCACTTAAAGTTGTTAAAGCTTGAATTATAAGTTGTGCAAGTATCTATATGATAGATTCTAGAATAACTATCTCTTGCTATGTGAGTATTACTTGGTACTTGCCAATATGATTCATACTCATAAACTTGTCAACTTGATTAATATGTTTGCTATGTGCTCACTAGTTATGATTCAGTAAAATGGTTCACAATGAAATTATAGTCAATTGTCTATTTGGTCTAGTCTAAGTAACTAAGTGTGATTGCTTATTCAAGAATAACTTAACTTTAATGTCTGTACATACTTCATGATTATCTTATAGAGACATCATTCAATTAATCTCTAACTAAACTCAAAAAGGACATGACTTGTGATTAATTGACACTAGGAAGTTAATGACATAGTGACTAGTCTTTACAATTGAACCAAGGGCATTAAAGTGACTAACTAAGTCTTGACCAAACTGAGATTTCCCTAAATATCAATCAAGACACTTCTCCAAGAATGTTGGGTTTGCCACTTTTGGAATGATTAGTCACTTTCATGCATTAAGACCAAATCTCACACACTTAATCCATATAGTACTTGTATAGGATGTTTGGTTTCTTTTGCAGGTGCTAGAAGGAGTAAAGGTGCCAAAATATGGTGTTCAAATTTGAGTCAAACGGCTATACAACGGATACCAATTTTGGACTGGAGCACGCACGGTCGCACCACGGTCGATCGTGCAGGCAACCGTGTGTCAACGGCTACTTTTTGAATCCCACTATAAAAGGTAAATGTAACGGCCCTGGATTTTCTGACTTATATTATTAATATTTATTATTAATACTTGCGTTGTACTAAATGTATTCTTATACATTTCACTTGTTACCGTATTTGACTTTCCATGTCCCGACTTGTCTTTGTGACACACACTTTTCACGAATAATATTTCGAATATTATTTACGTTCATAATTAATTATTATTAATTATTTCTAATTAACTAATGCAAGTAGTTAATTACTTGGGCTTTTATTAATTTGTTGCTTACTTATACTTGGGCTTATATTATTGGACTTGGAAGCCCACCCTTCACCACTTAATGGACTACTAGTAAGCCCACTATTATGCTAATGATTCTTTAAGGTTAAACAAAGATTAATTAGTTAAATGAGGAGACAAAGATGTCTCAAGCATGCATGACCACCTTTCCCATGTATTTGGCTTTATACTCTTCCTAGCATACACCATCCTCCCACACTTGAAAGCACAAAGTTGACTTCCCCTTTGGGACCCCCTAAACCGACGGTTTGAGCAAGGAGGGAGGAGAGTTCCATTTTTTTTTGTGCTACTTATTTGCTAGTTTGAACTCATTCCACACACACTTCATTCTTACATTACTTTCACACTTTCTTTTTCTCTCTAAATTGTAAGTAACAAATTTATTTTTCTTTCTTCTTTTTCCTTTAAAAATCACCAAGTTCATCATCAATTTACTAGTTTGTTGTTGTTGTTCAAGATCAAACTTTATAGTTTGTATCTTCATGAATCTTGTTTCTTCCATCCTTTGTTTGATGAGAAGTCAAGAACAAGAATCTAAGCTTGTTAGCTTATGGTTCTACACTTGAAGTATTATAAAGATCTAAAGTTCATAAGCTTTAAGATCTTACTTGTGTTCATTTTTTAAAAACTTAAGGTTTATTGTCTTAAGATTCAAGCTTTGGCTTGAATCTTCTTAAGTATGAAACAAATATGAACTTGTTACTTGTACTTAGTTTATTTCTTCATCTTTTCTTTCTTTTAAATTCATGATTTATATATGTTGGTCAAGTATTACTAGTTAAACTTGATCTCATTTTTCTTGAAACTAAAGTTAAACTTTGTAAGTTCAAGAACATGGAAGTTAAACTTTCTAGTTATAACTTCATACACTTATATTGGATGTAAGTTTATATAGCTTATGGTCTTCCAATTTTGTCTAAAACAAGAGCTTATAAGCTTACAAAAATTCTACAAGATAAAAATCTAAGTTTCATAGCTTATGATTTCATTAAAGTGAAGATCCAAGTTCTATAACTTAGGGTTTAACTTAAGAACACTAGATCTATACTTTTTAGTCTAGGATCTTCAAGATTTAACTAAGATCTAAGTTCTACAACTTAAGATCTTGTTTATTTAGTTTACATTCAAGTTTATAGCTTAATATTATTATTAGAACTCATGTATGTGTCGGATCTAAGATCTTGATGTAACTTTGGTTCATCAACCTACTTGCAACCCTTAAATGAGTCGTGCTACATATCTTAGACATACACTAGTGTCATGATGGTCAAAACTTTGTTAATATGATGCAAACACATCAACGAGTTGTACACTTGAAGCTATAAGCATCAAGGATGAGAACCGTGATGAGCATCAAGCACCAAGAACCCATCGAAGCACTTTGCTTACTATCTTTGTGGTCTGTTCAGTCATCTGGGCTACTGGAAAAGTTTATTTCCAGATTTTTCGGTTCGAGTAGATGACTTTTCGTTTAGGACTCGTCTAAATCCGATTTACGGTTTAGGATTTATAGCCTTCCAAAAGTCACTACACCATTACAACGTTGTGCTGAAATTTCTGACCTACTCGCACTTAAACCATCACCACGGTCAAAGAAGACGAGTTTGGTTCTGAAAATTGGTCAGTGGTTGGAGGACTCACATGCGGATCCATAGCCACTGACTACGCATCTTTTCGATTTGTATAGAGGTCGTAGCAGCTGAACGAATTCAGCCCTTGTTTCGATCTCTATTCTTGATTGAAACTTACTTTACTCTTTTGATTGATGATGAATGATGATGATACTTAAGACCTAATTTACATACTTTTAAACCTTTGGGAATGATTTACTGACTTAGTAACTTTTGACTTAGGTTGAGGACCTTTCGGACCAACTACTTGCTTACTTATCTCGTACCGACTTTACTACTTTTCAATGTGAGTTATAGCATCCCTTTTTAATTTAACTATTTTGGGAACCGAGAATACATGCGCTTTTTACGTTTTACATACTAGGAATGAGTACTTAAACTTTATATATGTGTGGTTTATACAACGGCATAAACTTTCCCTTAGCTCGATAACGTTTAGTCATTGGTCTTTGAACCGGTGAATGCGAATCTTAGATATGGATCCATAGGGTTTGACATCCCCACAGTGGCTAGTAGCGCTAGCAATTAATGGGTGTTTAATACTTCGTAAACTTACGCACTCACCAAGTGTACTTTTAGGGGGTGATATTACGTTAAGTTAGTTACCAAGTGCCCACGGTTAAACATATACTTTTCATACTATTTTAAAATACTGAAATCTTGTGGCCTACCTTACATTACTGATGTGATGCGAGGTGTATATGAAATAGCTTATATTTTACTAGAAAATACTATTAAATACGATACAATTTTACACAAGTTATTTATTTATTTATAGAGAGGATATACCTAAACCTTGCTACAACACTTATAGGCAGTGTACCTAATCGTACAGTAGTGTAGTTTTTAGTAAGTCCGGTTCATTCCACAGGGATCTTAGCCAAGTTTAACGCTATATTTTTAAAACTATATTTGTAAATAAATATATATATATAAATATAAGTAGTATTATTATTATAAAAGGGGTTTTTACCGTTTAATGACCGGTTTGTCGATTTTAAAACTTTAGTCGTAGTTAAAACCTAATGTAAAATATTAAAAATAAATATAACTTAATTTAAAGCGTAAAGTAAATAACGATAATGAAATTGCGATAAATAAAAGTGCGATAAATAAAATGACAATAAATAAAATTGCGATAAAAAAAGTACGATAATTAAAATGACAATAAATTAAAGTGCGATAATTAAAAGTGCAATTAAATATGAAATGACAGTAAATAAAAGTGCGATAATTAAAAGTGCAATTAAATATGAAATAAAGGAATTATGCTTATTTAAACTTCCGTAATAATGATGTTTGACGTGTTGATTTTAGTTTATTCCCATGGGTTAATTGTCCTTTGTCCTGGATTATTCAATATGTCCGTCTGGTTTTTGTCCATAACAGTCCATCATTCATAAATATAAAGTGCGAGTGTCCTCGTCAAATTATCCTTATATTCGAAGTCAAATATTCTAACTAATTGGGGACTTAAACTATAGTTACACCAAGTGTCCTTGTATATAATTCACCCCTGTTTTAATAAGTCTATTTACTATTAATCCATTCATGTGTCCGGTTAAATGAACGATTATTAGTACTTATAAATATCTCGCCCATCGTGTCCGATCGAGTGTATATGGTTATTTATAGGTACGTCCAATTGTAAATCTTTATATTAAATTAACAAACTATCATTTAATTAAACAAATATAAAGCCCATTAATATCCCATAGTCTAATTTCCACAAGTGTCGTTCTTTTGTCCAAACCTTAATTATGGTACAAAGCTCAATTACCCCGTCTTTAATATTTAGCCTAACATCACGATTACTTCGGCTTAAATAAGCATAATAATAACTTAGCTACGAGACATTAATTTAAAAAGGTTGAACATAACTTACAATTATTAATAATAGCGTAGCGTTACACGGACAGAATTTTGACTTATACCCTTACAACATTCGCTAACATACCCTTATTATTAAAATTAAAATTAAAATTATAATATATATATATATATATATATATATATATATATATATATATATATATATATATATATATATATATATATATATATATATATATATATATATACACATTTGAGAGATGAGAAGAGAAAAAGATGTGTTTTTGTTCAACCAAAACTGCGAAATTTATAGGACCTGACCCTCAAATTGGGGCCATGCGATCGCATGGTTTTTCTACTTCCTGGCCATGCGATCGCATGACCTGGGATTCCAGCTAACATATTGTTGTTTGCTTCTTGCCGACGATTTTAAATAAATATATATAATATATAAATAATTTTAAGAATTATTTATATATTATATTATATTTATGTACATAGTTGACTTGTAATTTTCGCTCCGTTGCGTCGCGCGTTGAAAGTTGACTTTGGTCCCGGTTCCGGATTTTTGAACGTCCTTGCGTACAATTTAATATCTTGTATTTTGCGTTTTGCGTCTTGTACTTTTGTAATTTTGAGACGTTTCTCATCAATAATTTGGATCACTTTGATTGTACTTTGAACTTTTTAGCTTTATGGTCTTTTGCGTCTTCAAATCGTCGAATCTGTCTTTTATCTTCACCTTTTATTATTTAAACGAATATCACTTGTAAATAGAACAATTGCAACCAAAAGCTTGTCTTTCTTGATGGATAATGCTTTGAAATATATGTTCGTTTTTAGCATTATCAAATATTCCCACACTTGAGCGTTGCTTGTCCTCAAGCAATATAGTCTTGAAAATAAAAATACTAGAATCACTTCTTTTATTCTTCACACTTTGTACATCAGTGATTTCTATACGGTGGTATGAACAATGGTAGTAACGATGTGGTTTACAGTCCCACATGACTATGAAAATTTAGATCCTTAAGGAAATTAGATCTTTATGAACACATTTGATCTTTTGAAAATTAAATCTAGCTTTTACCCTAGATAAGTTTTCCGGAATAACCCTTCACCGGTGTTTGCAAATTGTTTTTGTGGGTTTGGTTTGTTTCAGATTTAAAAATTTTAGCTCAAAAGTTGCGGTTTTGTGTCACCCACTTGCTAACCTTGTATTAGGAAAGTAACACGTCCAGTATACTTGCTCCGTATATTACCTTTCGGTAAACTACCGTCCAGTTGTAAAGGAAAGCGTTGAACAAGCAACTGTTAAGGCAATGTCTCGTGACATGCTTTTGATTATGGTCTATAACGTGTCGGATGCAATTACTATCCTTGGTAGGAGTAATAGTAAAGCTCACCCTATGGTTTTTCGGTCTGGCACAAGGTCCTGTCTTTGACCATGCTATGCAACCACCGTTCTTACGGTTGACACCCGATTTGGTTCAGGTGACCTAATGAATTCTAGGTGAATTCCTAGGATTTTACGTTCAATGGTAATGAACGCATTAAAAATGGGTTTTCAGAAAACAAATCGGTTTGTAATTTGATCAAAATATTTTCTCGTTCAAGCTCGAGTTTAGATATCATCGAATTCCATGAGTTTGTAATTCTCAGTCTTTAAAGATCAATCTCAAGGATTGAGTAATATCAGTCTTAAAAGCTGATTTTTGATCTTTAAGGAGATTATCCTTTCTGGGGATCTGATTCATTAGTCTTATCAAGCTAATTTGCACGGCGCCCTCCCCATTTTACGAGACAGATCCTCTCATGGTTAGGATAAGTCTGACCACTTGACGACCCTGTTTGATGCTGAGGTCCGTGGATTTCCAGCTGATTTTCGAGAAAACTTTTCAAGATTTTTCGTAGACTCTACAACTGTTCTGGACGACAACTTACTGACCTAAATCAAGAAGCGCGTTTCTTTTTCGGAAGACTTTACTTCCTTTTAATGATGGAATTGATTCATCGTGTAGACCATCTTTTCTTTCAAATATATTATAAGAAATTAGGTAAAACTGATAAAATTGTCCAAAACAAAAGTATCTTCAGTTATTTGTACAAAAATATGTGATATATGTTTTAAATAACTTGATAAATTTTTCCCACACTTGGCTTTTATTTTCCTTTCTTTGCCTTTTTATTGTCCTCTATTCCATTTTAAATAAATTTTAACATTTTGAGTTGTTTCTCAATTTATGTCTTTTCCGAGGTAACAATAATTTCGGTGTTAACACCTAGTTTTATCGTTCATAAATATGTATAAACATGATTTTGAATTCATTTATTTGAAAATTTTGAAAAATTTTACTAGAATTGGGTAGTCAGTATATAAGACTAGGGCTGTTCTTTATTATCAGAGAGCACTAGATTCTAATACAACTACTGTGTTACTAGTATTTTTAATGATAACCAAGTGTATAAGTTAAAATTTTAAAAATCCGAAAGAATTTAATCCCTTCCCACACTTAAGATCTTGCAATGCCCTCATTTGCAAGAAATCAGTAACAATTTAAATTATTGAGGGTGATTAGCGTAGAAAAATGATTAAATTTTACCAAAGTTTCCAAACATATTGGCGTTTGTTTGTTGAATGATAAATGGTGCACATCATTTGTTCATTCCGTTTTGTTGGTACATCACATTTGTTTTTCGTTTTGTCGTCAAAATTAGTAGCTTTTGCTGAACTTAATGCTAGTCTTTGAAAATGTGCTGTTTTACCCTGTTGTGTACATGAAATAAAATGCATACAATACAAATATAAACATGCATGGTAATTTGAAGTGGAACTTAAAATCCCACTTTCAAATCAAATATGAAATGTTAGTACAACATAATAAAAATGTTAAAACTTACATAAAAGTATCACACTATAATATGTTTAAACATAAATAAATAAAAATGATAAAAAGATAAAAATCATAGAAATAACCAACGAAACTATATCAATCTGGATAGGGGTTCCAGTTCATGTCCTCGGGCGGGTTCCATGGTTGGTGATAGGTGTACTGATAGGCCTAGTTAGGGTCGTAGAGAGTAAATGGTGGTCTCATCTCAGGCTGGTGTGGAGGATAGTAAGTGGGTCGGGTCAGTACGTAGTGATCCTGAGGTGATAGCCGACTCATGATCTGATGCTGATGATAGTCCCATCTATCATGCTGTCGTTGCCTAGAATGCTCGTACTCATTCCGAGCTTGCCACTGCTCGTATCGATTATGTCTATCCTGGTTTGTCATTTCTACTTCATCTATACGCTGGTAGACGTCAGTCATATCCTCCCTAATGACATTCCTAATGTCATCTGCTTCCTCCATTTTCTCATCTGAACCTCTCTCTACCTGTGGATGATGACCAACATAGTGTACTGCCTGATTGCGTCTGCTCTTCAATACCTTAGCACCCTGATAGACCTTCAATCCTAAAGTATCATCTTGTTCCCTACAAACCAAGAGTGGACCCCCTTGATCCCTATCTACACCCAAATACTCTCCAATGAGAGTAACAAAAATACCTCCTCCTATTATTCCCCCTTCCTGTATTCCTTCCACTATCTTAGACAAATAAAAACCAACACAGTAGGGGATATTAACAAAGCCTCTTGGGTCTCGAATACACTTAAGGTAAAATAAATCATGTAAGGTCATTTTCTCCTTGTTGTGACCTCTCTGTGTAATCGAGTTAGCCAGAAATCTATGAATTATACGAAGCTCGGCTCTGTGAATATGTAAGTAGGAGTGTGTTCCTGCCCGCCCAAAAACATTATAATCTGACATACGCCTCCAGATGGCGTTAGCATCAAAATTCCTATCTACCCTTTCACCATGATAAATCAAATTTGTACAATCGGGTAATAGTAATTCAGCGGGCGTATATATCTGTAAAGCCCTGGCCATGTCCAACATGGACATCCTATACATCCTACGGCCAAGTATAAATCTAAGAAAACTTCTATCATCTAATCTAACTACATCCGCATTTAATGCTATAGTACTCATAAACTCAACGCACCATTCCTTATATACAGGCCTACGAATGGTGAATAAACGTTCCCAATCGGGAAAATGAGAGCTGCCATACCTTTGGATCAAATGCTGTCTAACTGAGTTAGCTAGTTGGACCCTTTCCAAAGGCTCCCAATCGATTACCCTCGGCACTTCTACATTTTTCGTTACCAATTTGAATTTGTTACTTTGATATGTCGAGTAATCTCTCCAACTCCGATCAAATCTCAAATTGGGATGCAACTGTTCTTCATGAATCGTTAGGTGTTGTACTATCGGATGCATCGGAAATACTATGTAGGCATCAACATATTCTTGTTGCAGATCATAATAAGGTACGTGTTAATCAGGTTGTTGTTGTTGTTGTTGTTCCTGTTGTTGCTCCGATTCATATTGCATTTCTGGTTCAGGTTCTGGAGCAGGTTGTCTAGATGATGATGATGCACCATCAGTATCGGTATTTCTCTGCAAAACACATTAAATACAAAATTTGTGCATCCAAATATGCATTAGTGTTAGCAAAATAACAACTTGAAACAATTGTAATGACATGTTCAATAAAAATTAAACTTATACACATTTTCACAATTTTTACAATTCTACAATTTTTTAAATAAGCATATATGAAAATGTTTACAAAGTTCACAATCATTTAACTCAAATAACATGTTAAAATAACCATTACTAGCAATTAAACAAGTTTTAAATGGCATTTACATCAATTTAATCAAGTTCATGAATTATATATCTAAAAAGTCCACTTTAATTCTCAAAAATCATGTTTAGGATCGAAGTTTGGATCATTTATGTCACGTCCTCCAGATAGGGCCTGGAAGAATAACGTAACTTAATATATCAAATCACAGTTGTATAAACGAGAACGACTCTACATGAGACGTTTTGTTGAGTTTTGCAGTGGAAGATAAATATGTCTTTAATTTATATGATATGTAATGAAGACTCCAAGCATAGCAAGCAATCATCATCAAAGCAGTAGATATACAGCGGAAGCAATATTTAAGTACCTGAGAATAAACATGCTTAAAAAGGTCAACACGAGGTTGAGTGACTTCATAGGTTTGTCATAAATAATGATTTCAGTAATAGTGTTAGACCACAAGATTTGTTTTCATAAGTAGATCACTCAGATCCAGTCAAGTTGATCTCCCGCAGGATCAAAAAGTTATGCCAGTGCGTGATATTTAGATTAAACGTTGTTTGCCCCGTGATAAGTTGTTCTGTCCTTGTCGTTTAATTTCATTATCAAGTAATACAAAGACTTAGTCAAATGTATCGGGGACGTTACTCCCGATAGGCCTATCCCCAATAATTAAGAATGCCGCAACAATTAAAAATATCACTGTAGGGACTTAGTCGGACGTAGCCGGGTATAGCATAGTTTTAACAGTTGGTACTGATATTTAGACTAGACTTTCAAGTTTGCCCCGTAACGAGTTATCGTTTATACTTGTCAGTTGGGAACTTGCTGGTCATAGCCCAACATATCACAGTTTAATAGTTGGTACTTGTATTTAGACTAGACTTTCAAGTTTGCCCCGTAACAAGTTATCGTTTATACTTGTCGGTTGGGGACTTGCTGGTCATAGCCCAACATATCATAGTTTAATAGCATATACGTGTAAAACAGTTATAAAAGTTGCGCATGTATTCTCAGCCCAAAAATGTATAAAAAGGGAGCAGATGAACTCACGAAAAATCAGTTTTAGTATTTGTATTCATTTCATAAAAACAGTTATAAAAGTAGTGCATGTATTCTCAGCCCAAAAATGTAAAGAGTAAAAGGGAGCATATGAAAACTCACATTAAATAGCAGTTGAAGTATTCCACGCAAGAAGGAAAGTAAAGCAAGTAAGTGATCTGGATATCAATCTTGAGGTATAATGTTTGATTAGTTAATGTCTAACTTGACATAAAGTATGTTTATTAATATAGCAACTATATTGACAGTGACGGTTTTCGAGAAAAGTTTCTATTTCTCAAAAGTTTCTATTTTTGGAAACCTACTATTTATGAAAAACTTTCACTTATAATAAGCTTCTAGTTTAAGAATGTCCGGGTTATAATTCTTAACAAAGATGTTGTACAATCTCGCCCAAACTTCGTCGCTAACATGCAAGTCACTCGAATGATCTATTGTTACCGAGCGGCCCAAGATCTCTTGACCAGAATCTAAGTCTTGGCATTCGAGATCCACAAGCGTCCCATAATGGTAACAAGGATCACCCTAGGCCACAAGTAGCGGTGATGTTTGTAGTCTTTGTACGCTATCTTTAATTATAACATTCACGTTAGGTGCGTATATACATATATATTCATTAATTCGATTTTAATTATAACTCCTATATATTAATTCATAAAAATACTTTTATAATTTTTAGTAACATATATTACTAATTATAACATGTTATTTATTTTAATTTTAATTGCATATAATTTATAACATTATTTACATATTTCGGTAAAAAAATAATAAACCGTAGTAAATAGTAAAAAGTAAAAAGTAAAAAAGTAAAAAGTAAAAAATAAAAGTAAAAGTAAAAAGTAAGAAAAGAATACTTACTAGTAGTAATTCTTCAAAGAGAGAATGAGAGAAATTTTGGTGTGAGTTTGAATGAGAAATGAGGGGTATTTATACTTGAAAAAATTAGGTAAAAAGAATAAAAAAATTAAAAGAAAAAGAAATATTTTAGTTTTTAATGGGATTTTAAAATTCAAAAGTATTAAATGTTAGGTCATGGGATAATGCACAAAATAAAATAATAAAAGTAGTTTTCCATTATAATTTTTAATTAAAAAGCAATTTATTTATTTATTTATTTTATTAAAAAAATCATTTATTTTAAGGATTTTTTTATATATTTTTTTTAAAATAAAAAAAATGATTTACTACTTTTTCAAGAATATTTGTCAATATTTTTTTTATTCATAATAACAATACTGATAATAAAGATATTAATTATTGATATCTTGTTTAAAAAGGATATTAATAATAATAATATTAAAATATCAAATTAATGCGTAATTATTTACAAATAATTATTCGTGAATCATCGGAATTAGTCGAAGTTAAATGAAATCATATAAAGATTTTTGTTTAAATTTTGCCGAAAATTTACGAGTTGTCACAGTATCCCCCTATTAATAGAAATTTCGTCCCGAAATTTAGTTGTTGCCATCAGTCGGCGTTGTTTGTAAACAGGTGAGGATATTTTCGTTTTATTTGGTCTTCACGTTCCCAGGTATGCTCGGGGCCTTTCGTGAATTCCAACTAATAGGATATTGTTTTGTTTCTAGCGTTTAAATCTTACGATCCATAAATTCTACGAAGTGCATTTTATTATTAATGCGGAGGTTATCTAAAGGATTTAACAAGAGTGTCATTGATTAGATTTTTCCTCAGAAAGAGATGATGACGTTATACAAGCATTTCAATATACATGAAATGTGTGATGAATAATAGTGAGCTTATTTAAACCTTGAGCGTTTATGCCACAATATTAGGGTAGACAAAATAGAGAGGAGTTCATGAAAATCATAATCATGAAATTTGATAGAGATCGTCATTCTTTACAACAAGAATGATGAATATGAGTTGAAAAATAGAGTTTTATCGACATTAAATAATATGGATAAAACGATTCGATTATAGAAAGAGTATAAATGAAACTATCACAAAAGAGTGAAATGAGGAAATTAAATGTTCACCTTAACTTTTGATATGGTTAAAGTTGATTTCCGGAATTCAAGGGATTTAAAGAAATCTTCATAATCTTTATAAGATTTGATTCTCCGGTAATTAAGAAAATTAGGATTTTCTTTAATTAAATGCGGTGAATTGTCTCGATTGCTGTGTTTAGAATTTCGCTATAAATTAGCTTCTTCCGTTTCATTATCTTCACCACTTCTATACTTTCTTCCTCAATTCATACTTCCAAAAGATTTCTTAATACGCTCAATCCAGTTATTGTTCTTGACCTTATTTTGGTTATCGCCACAATCTTCCTTCTTTTCCAACTCCCACCAGAGGAATGTGTTTACTTCTATTATGCTCTAGGATTTATCGTGTTTTTAGTTCTCCCGTGTCTTTATATTGCTATACGCATTGATATACACGGTTTGTAATTTCGGTATTGTTATCGGGCTTTATATTTTCCCTTATTTGTCGAAGCTCTTTGCCTTTTTATTCTCCTCTCGACTCTAAGTAAATCGAGTAATGGTCCAGAATTTGTAGGTATGAAGTTTCGAATAATCATAATATACAAAGTAGAAAGGAAAGGTAATATCACGATTTGATTTGTCAAATTACCAGCATATCCGGAAAAGACCGAATCATCAAGAAAAATATTTTCTTGATATGTTTTAGAGTTTAAATGTAAGAGTCGTGTAACATGGCAAATGATGATTATAAAGTCTATGAATCATCATCTTCCATTAAAAATTTAGCATGACTTACTGTAATATAATCACGTTGGCCTGACGTCATTATATTATACTAACTCGTGCTTCAATTCCCAACACTTCTTCAAAACATTTATAGTTTAAACTTGAATATAGGAACTAAAACAGTTTCCTTTATGATGTGATAAAGTTATCGCAAAGAGATAATTAATTGCGGACAAGAATCGTTATAAAGATATCTTCAGAAATATAGAAGATATTTATAACGAAAGATACGGTGATATCTTAGAATTTCTAAGATCCAATGACGAGGAAAATTCTTCTATTTCCTCTGCATTTAATGCTACCATATCTGAATCATTGGTTATCAATCCGAGATGGTTTCAAGAAATTTTATTTTTAGATGATTAAACGCTGATTGTAATCGTCAATGGATCTAATGGTTAACGAATAGGCGTTATTGATTTTAAAAGTGATGAATGATAATTTCGGTGGTTTGATGTGATAATTCATTGCAGAATACGAATGAATATAATTCATGAATGTAGTAATCTTTAGGAAGATAACACCTGTTAAAGCTATACTTGAATTCCGATATGTTAATTTCAGAATGTGTAATTGATTTTGTATGAAGATGATTGTGTATCATTTGTGAAGGTAGTGCGTATAATTAATGATTTATGAATCGAAATTGAAGAATGTACAGTGTATTAATGTGAGATGTAAATATTTCTCGGGTATTACCTACCCGTTAAAATATTTTCAAAATTAACAGTTTGTACAACAGAATTTACAATCTTTATGAAGATATACGTTCATATATGTATTCTTCAGATATAATCATGGATTTAATGAGTTAATATATATTAAACTCATCTGATTTGTGGTTTGGAACGAGAGTAAATAATCTCCAAAACCTTAGAGATTTCATAACTGTCGCGAAATATTTCGCTAATGAAGTTATGAATCAATACATTCATCGTTACACTTGATTTATTATGAAATGGAGTTTATTGTGTTGAAGCAGTGATTAACAATTGTTAAGTCATTAACGAAGGGTGTACATCATAGCATATTAGTGATATGAATTAACCAAGTAGTACATACTAGTTGAGATTCTCACGTAATTGCTTAGTACGACAAGATTTATTATTGTTCCAAATCATATATATATATATATATATATATATATATATATATATATATAAGGTATACATATATAATTCTTCACGAAGAATGAGTCAATGCATCTTAACTCATTATTACTAATATTCCTTGGTATCTATGGGCGTATGATGTTGATGTTTGAGGTACTGAGTGTGATGTTGAGGCGTGGGATGCTGATGTTGTTGTTGATGAAGCTAATGATGTTGGTGGTGATGTTGATGGTACTGTTGGTACTGGTGGTGATGCTGGTTATGCTGCTGGTGCTGCTGATGCTTGTAGAATTCGTACCATATTCTCTAGAGCCACCACTCGAGCGCGAAGCTCAATGACTTCTTCTACTATTCCGGGATGATTGGCGGTTGGAACAAGGGGGTGAATAAGATCTAGAATCTTCGATATTATATATTCGTGATGGGATACCCTAGAAAGAAGAGAAAAAATGGTGTTTCGGACTGGTTCGCCGGTAAGCGCTTCAGGTTCTTCGCCAAGAGGTGAATTCGGTTGGTGGAAGGGATCACCTTCTTCTTGCCTCCATTGATTGAGTCGGCTACGAACCCATCCCCAATTCATCCAGAATAGATGATGGTTGATTGGTTCGTTTGTTCCAGTTACGCTGCCGTTGGAGCTCGAGGAGTTCGAGAAATTCATATTATGTGTTTGGAATAGGGTTTGATATGAAATGGGTATTGAATACTGAATGATATATTCGTCTCCTTGAATACGTATTTATAGTAAAAAGATTTCCGTGATTTACGGAGGAAATTTAGGGAAAGTGGTAGACAAAGTTTACTGGGATAGATATGATAAGATATAATAAGATATGATGTGTCTATATTCCAATAATGGCAGTATGACGTGTCGAGATCATAAAATGATAAGTATGTAATCTGATAATCTTTCGACTAAAGACTTTCAATTCGTAATGGCCTATTCAGGTCTAGGGGCTTGAGCTATAGGATCCTTTAAATCGGTAATCCAAACCCTTCCATTCTAGAGTTTCGTAGACGCCATCCGTCAAGAAAATTCAATGATAAAAAATAACGAGAAATCAAAGATTTTGAATGTAATGAATATGAATAGTAGAAATTTCAAGAATCATTGATAACATTTCATGTAATACATATGTAATAAACAAAACCATGATAGATGACAAAGGAATGTCGAGAATTTCAGAAATCATGGTGTCGCATTTAAATATGGTGGCGGAATTGGATAGTACTTAGGAGAATGAGCAGAGTTCTTAGATTGACTTGACATTCTAAGATAAGTAAAGTTTCTAAAGTATAGGGTAGCATTTAACAGTTAAAGGCAACAATTAAAGGCACTATGGTCAAGGATAGTTGTTGTCCTACATTGCTAAGGTACCTAATTGTATAAGGCACACATAAAATGCAATCCTGGTTCTCTACAACAACCTGCTCTGATACCAATCTGTCACGTCCTCCAGATAGGGCCTGGAAGAATAACGTGACTTAATATATCAAATCACAGTTGTATAAACGAGAACGACTCTACATGAGACGTTTTGTTGAGTTTTGCAGCGGAAGATAAATATGTCTTTAATTGATATGATATGTAATGAAGACTCCAAGCATAGCAAGCAATTATCATCAAAGCAGTAGATATACAGCAGAAGCAATATTTAAGTACCTGAGAATAAACATGCTTAAAAAGGTCAACACGAGGTTGAGTGAGTTCATAGGTTTGTCATAAATAATGATTTCAGTAATAGTGTTAGACCACAAGATTTGTTTTCATAAGTAGATCACTCAGATCCAGTCAAGTTGATCTCCCGCAGGATCAAAAAGTTATGCCAGTGCGTGATATTTAGACTAAACGTTGTTTGCCCCGTGACAAGTTGTTCTGTCCTTGTCGTTTAATTTCATTATCAAGTAATACAAAGACTTAGTCAAATGTATCAGGGACGTTACTCCCGATAGGCCTATCCCCAATAATTAAGAATGCCGCAACAATTAAAAATATCACTGTAGGGACGTAGTCGGACATAGCTGTAGTGACCCGAACTTTTCCATGTTTATATATATATTAAATGAAATTGTTATTTACATGATTAAGTGTTTTCGACATGTTAAGCAATCAAACTTGTTAAGACTTAATTAATTGAAATAGGTTTTATATAGACAATTGACCACCCAAGTTGATCGGTGATTCACGAACGTTAAAACTTGTAAAAACTATATGATGACATATATATGGATATATATATAGTTAACATGATATTATGATAAGTAAACATATAATTAAGTATATTAACAATGAACTACATATGTAAAAAGAAGACTACTAACTTAATGATTTTGAAACGAGACATATATGTAACGATTATCGTTGTAATGACATTTAATGTATATATATCATATTAAGAGATATTCATACATCATAATATCATGATAATATAATAATTTAAAATCTCATTTGATATTATAAACATTGGGTTAACAACACTTAACAAGATCGTTAACCTAAAGGTTTCAAAACAACACTTACATGTAACGACGAACGATGACTTAACGACTCAGTTAAAATGTATATACATGTAGTGTTTTAATATGTATTCATACACTTTTTAAAGACTTCAAGACACTTATCAAAATACTTCTACTTAACAAAAATGCTTACAATTACATCCTCGTTCAGTTTCATCAACAATTCTACTCGTATGCACCCGTATTTGTACTCGTACAATACACAGCTTTTAGATGCATGTACTATTGGTATATACACTCCAATGATCAGCTCTTAGCAGCCCATGTGAGTCACCTAACACATGTGGGAACCATTATTTGTCAACTAGCATGAAATATCTCATAAAATTACAAAAATATGAGTAATCATTCATGACTTATTTACATGAAAACAAAATTACATATCCTTTATATCTAATCCATACACCAATGATCAAAAACACCTACAAACACTTTCATTCTTCAATTTTCTTCATCTAATTGATCTCTCTCAAGTTCTATCTTCAAGTTCTAAGTGTTCTTCATAAATTCCAAAAGTTCTAGTTTCACAAAATCAAGAATACTTCCAAGATTGCAAGTTTACTTCCAAGTTTTCTAAATCCATTCCAAGTAATCATCCAAGATCAAGAAACCTTTGTTACTTACAGTAAGTTATCTTTCTAATACAAGGTAATAATCATATTCAAACTTTAATTCAATTTCTATAACTATAACAATCTTATTTCGAGTGAAAATCTTACTTGAAATTGTTTTCGTGTCATGATTCTGCTTCAAGAACTTTCAAGCCATCCAAGGATCCTTTGAAGCTAGATCCATTTTTCTCATTTCCAGTAGGTTTATCCAAGGAACTTGAGGTAGTAATGATGTTCATAACATCATTCGATTCATACATAAAAAGCTGTCTTATTCAACGTTATAAACTTGTAATCACTAGAACATAGTTTAGTTAATTCTTAACTTGTTTGCAAATAAAGTTAATCCTTCTAACTAGACTTTTAAAATCAACTAAACACATGTTCTATATCTATATGATATGCTAACTTAATGATTTAAAACCCAAAAACACGATAAACACCATAAAACTGGATATACGCCGTCGTAGTAAAACCGGGGGCTGTTTTGGTTGGGATAATTAAAAGCTAAGAAGAACTTTGATTTAAAAGCTATACTTCTGAAAAAATGATTTTTCTTATGAACATAAAACTATATCCAAAAATCATGGTTAAACTGAAAGTGAAAGTATGTTTTTCAAAATGGTCATCAAGATGTCGTTCTTTCGACGGAAATGACTACCTCTTTCAAAAACGACTTGTAAATTGTATTTCCAACTATAAACTTATACTTTTTCTGTTTAGATTCATAAAGTTAAGTTCAATACGAAACCGTGGCCACTGGAATCACTCAAAATGGATTAGAAACGAAGAAATGGCGAGTAAAACAAGATTGATAAAAACTACTCATTTTACCTACGTGAAAGTTAGTAATAAATCTATTCCAACCATAACCTAATCAACTTATATTGTATATTATGTAATCTTGAGATACCATAGACACGTATACAATGTTTTGACCTATCATGTCGACCCATCTATATATATTGCGGAACAACCATAGACACTCTATATGTGAATGTTGGAGTTAGCTATACAGGGTTGAGGTTGATTCCAAAATATATATATAGTTTGAGTTGTGATCAATACTGAGATACGTATACACTGGGTCGTGGATTGATTCAAGATAATATTTATCGATTTATTTCTGTACATCTAACTGTGGACAACTAGTTGTAGGTTACTAACGAGGACAGCTGACTTAATAAACTTAAAACATCAAAATGTATTAAAAGTTTTGTAAATATATTTTGAACATACTTTGATATATATGTATATATTGTTATAGGTTTGTGAATCAACCAGTGGCCAAGTCTTACTTCCCGACGAAGTAAAAATCTGTGAAAGTGAGTTATAGTCCCACTTTTAAAATCTAATATTTTTGGGATGAGAATACATGCAGGGTTATAAATGATTGACTTAATTACATGAATGGTCACTGTGGTTTGTTAAATTTTGCAAGTTTAGTCACTAAATTTTTTTTTTTTTGTAAAAATGATCACTGTGGTTTCAAAATATTACACATTTAGTCACTCACGCTGACTGACGTTAGTTTGATCCGTTTGACCTGGTCATGTGCTGCTCACGTGATGGGTAATTTTGTCAATTTCCTCTATTTTTATTTAATCACCCCACTTACCTCCATTGTTCTTCATATATGTTCTTCAAATCTGGATTCTTTCTATCTTCTCATCTAAGAACACATTTATTATTATTATTAATTAAACTATAACAAATCAAAATCAAAAACCCAATTCCTTTCTAAAATTAAAATAGCTTTTTCTCAACAAAACACCCATCTAATTAAAATTGACACATACACATAAACCAGTGATGATTCATCAAAATACATAAATGAAAATTATCAAACATTAGTATTGATTCATCAACTCACGGTCAGTAACAAAATAAACTTTCCCCATTAATATTGATTCACTATTAACTCATGGTCAGTAACAAAAATACATAAACGAAAATTATCAAATATTTAACCGATAAATCAAAACTATTACAAATCAAACCTTTAACATTTGTGGGTTGATAACGCCACTAAATCAAACATTTAAACCAAAACAAACATTCATCACACTCACGTTCATAATCTGTGTTGTAGATGTAGCACAACGTTCTTCGCCGAAAAATAAATCGGAAGTCGGATCGGAAGTCAGGTCAAAGGTTGGAGTACAGGTCGGTAGTTGAACATCGGCGAAATCGAATACCAGTGATGAACACCGATGGTGTTCAACTCGACTTCGACAATTTCGTACCAGATCTTGAGATTTTGTACTAGATCTGGGGATTTTAACACCACCGCCAACGTTTTCGTACCGAAATTCAATGCAAAATAGTCGTCGGAGTTAATCACGCACAAAAAAGATCGAGCAGAGGTGGTGGGGTTTTCAGATCTGAAACACCTTTACTTTTGTAAATGACAACAATAAATGGAATGTTATTTGTTTGGAGGTGTTTGATGAAATGAACCTGAGCTCTTTGATGAAATGAAATATGAAATATGGAGACAGCAACGATGACATTAATTTTTGTATGGATCGTTTTAACCATGATGGTGTCTGACTTTGTTGTAGAAAGAAATGGTATATGAAATATGGATCAGGTTTTGTGTATGTGTGTGAAATTGTTACAGGTGAGACAAAAGGGGGAAAATTAAGAAAATAAAAATAAAAATGTTTTGGTAAAATGACAAATATACCCTCATGTGCTAGACATGTGATGTAACTTAACGGATTAAATTAACGTCTGTGAGGCTGAGTGACTAAACGTGTAATAATTTTTAACTACCGTGACTATTTTTGCAAAAAAATAACCTTAGTGATTAAACTTGCAAAATTTGACAAACCACAGTGACCATCCGTGTAATTAAGTCTAAATGATTTACAAAATAGACACAAGTACGTGAAACTACATTCTATGGTTGAATTATCGAAATCGAATATGCCCCTTTTTATTAAGTCTGGTAATCTAAGAATTAGGGAACAGACACCCTAATTGACGCGAATCCTAAAGATAGATCTATTGGGCCTAACAAACCCCATCCAAAGTACCGGATGCTTTAGTACTTCGAAATTTATATCATATCCGAAGGGTGTCCCGGAATGATGGGGATATTTTTATATATGCATCTTGTTAATGTCGGTTACCAGGTGTTCACCATATGAATGATTTTTATCTCTATGTATGGGATGTGTATTAAAATATGAAATCTTGTGGTCTATTGTTACGATTTGATATACATAGGTTAAACCTATAACTCACCAACATTTTTGTTGACGTTTAAAGCATGTTTATTCTCAGGTGAATACTAAGAGCTTCTGCTGTTGCATACTAAAATAAGGACAAGATTTGGAGTCCATGTTTGTATGATATTGTGTAAAAACTGCATTCAAGAAACTGATTTCGATGTAACATATTTGTATTGTAAACCATTATGTAATGGTCGTGTGTAAACAGGATATTTTAGATTATCATTATTTGATAATCTACGTAAAGCTTTTTAAACCTTTATTTATGAAATAAAGGTTATGGTTTGTTTTAAAAATGAATGCAGTCTTTGAAAACGTCTCATATAGAGGTCAAAACCTCGCAACGAAATCAATTAATATGGAACGTTTTTAATCAATAAGAACGGGACATTTCAGTTGGTATCCGAGCGTTGGTCTTAGAGAACCAGAAAATTTGCATTAGTGTGTTTTATCGAGTTTGTTAGGATGCATTAGTGAGTCTGAACTTCGACCGTGTTTTCTTTAAAAATGATTGCTTAACATTTTTGTTGGAAACTATATATTATTAACATGTATATATTATGTGATATATTAATCTCTTAACATGTTTGATATTGTGTGATAGATGTCTACCTCTAGCACAAATCCCATTGACTCACCTAATAATAACGAAGAGTCGAATATATATTGGACTGATTCACAAGTTCCCGAAGAGGAACCGGAAGAAGAATCAGAACCGGAAGAAGAATCAGAATCGGAAGAGGAGGAACCGGAGGAAGAAATAGAACCGGTGGGGGAAATAATAAAACGGTTAAGTAAAAGAAAATCCTCAACCAACTGACCAAGGTTAATTATGTTCAATGGTGTTTCCGCCAAGGAAGCAAAATATTGGGAGGATTACCAATTCTCCGATGAATCGGATTCCGACGAGAATTCCGATGATGTTATAGAAATTACCCCAACTGAATTTTAAAAGGCAAAAGAAAATAATAAGGGAAAGGGCATAAAAATAGAGAAATCTAATTCCAACCCCGATGAACTTTATATGTATCGTCAACCCCCGAAGTCCTTAAGTTGTAACAATGACCCGGGAACCTCTAAACCACCAGGTTTTTCTAAACCGTTGTGGAAAACGACAGCTAGTATTAGGGGAACATCATATATCCCTAGAAACTTGGCAAACCGAACCAAAACTGAAGAAGAAGAAACGAGCGAGTCGGAATAATATAGTTGTATTCGTGTGGTATAATATATGTATTATAGTGTGCTTATGCTTTATGATATATGTAAAAATTGCTTGTATTAATAAGTATTTTTTTATGAATCTAACTCTTGTCCATTTTACAGTTTAAAAACACAAAATGGATAGACAACCCAATATTTTAAGAGACCTACCCGGAGACATGATTGATGAAATCTTGTCTAGAGTCGGTCAGAATTCCTCGGCACAACTATTTAAGGCGAGATCAGTTTGTAAGACATTCGAAGAACGTTCCAAGAATGCCTTGGTTTATAAAAGGCTTTCGTTCGAAAGATGGGGGATATCACATTGGGAAATCCATAAGTTACGATGTGTTTACTTTGACGCATATATTGCGGGGAACCCAAATGCTATTTTACGCAACGGGTTAAGAAAATATTTTAACTCAATATATCCGAATATAGGACTTCGTGATTTAGAAAAAGCGGCTAACATGCAACATAAAGAAGCATGTTATGCTTACGGGTTAGTAATGTTCGCTTCTCACCAAAGTGAGAACAAGAACATCGGGCTACAACTATTAAACAAAACGTTCCCACAAGTGACGGAGTCGGTAATTGGGGTAAGAAATGAGGTTTTTAGTTTGTTACGGGACTGTTGGACATTACGTAACCTTCATCCTTTTGACTACGTTACAACACGTTGTCATACTATCGGTCACAACGGTTACGTTCCACAAGACCAAGGATGGGAAGTAGTATTAGTAAAACCAGAATGCATGACTTGTTTCTGGACGTATGAATTACGTGTCTTTGTTGCCTTTGCTGAATGCCTTATTTATTAACTAGAATTATCTTCGCAACTACTTTGTATCAAAGTTTTATGTGCTATATTTCATGCTATATGTAAAATAGCAGTATTGTAAGTTTGCAAGTTATTGTATAAAGGTTTGAATATGATATATTTTTTTTTTTGTGATTAGTTTTTCATATAGAATTGTAGTAGTTGAAATGGTATGTTAGCTACTAAGTATGAACTTAACGGGTAGGTACTACCCGAATTAAAGAGTATAAAATGCTAATATGAAGAAAGTGCTTTTATAAATAAGTTCATATTACGCTATGAAATACTATTGACTACTCTTGATATTCTATATGATTAACTCGTTTCATTTGACTATTTTGAAGGAAATGGCACCGACTACTCGACACACCTTGAATATGAGTGAAGAGGAATTTCGTGCCTTTCTTGCTTCAAACATAGCCGCAGTACAGGCCGCGCTACATACCAACAATAACCTTGGATCTAGCAGTACAGGAAATAGTGTAGGATGCACCTACAAAGAATTCACTACCTGCAAACCTTTGGAATTTGATGGAACAGAAGGACCGATCGGATTGAAATGGTGGACTGAGAAGGTCAAATCGGTGTTTGCCATAAGTAAGTGTACTGAAGAGGACAAAGTGAAGTACGCTATGCATACCTTCACAGGTTCTGCGTTAACATGGTGGAATATCTATCTAGAGCAAGTGGGACAAGATGATGCTTACGCACTACCGTGGTCAGCATTCAAGCACTTGATGAACGAGAAGTACCGTCCTAGAACCGAGGTCAATAAGCTCAAGACAGAACTTAGAGGGTTACGAACCCAAGGATTTGATATTACCACGTACGAAAGACGATTCACAGAATTGTGCCTATTGTGTTCGGGAGCGTTCGAAGATGAGGAAGAGAAGATTGACGCGTTTGTGAAAGGATTACCGAAAAGAATCCAAGAAGATATAAGTTCACACGAGCCCGCCTCCATACAACAGGCATGTAGAATGGCTCACAAACTAGTGAACCAGATTGAAGAAAGAATTAAAGAACAGACTGCTGAAGAGGCCAATGTGAAGCAAGTCAAAAGAAAGTGGGAGGAAAATGGTGATAAGAATCACTAATACAACAACAACAGCAATTACAACAATAATCGCAACAACTATCCCAACAATCGCAACATCAATCGCAACTACAACAAACGGCCCAACAACAACAACAACAACAACAACTACAACAATCATCCCAACAACAATAATAACCGCAACAACAACAACAATCAGAAGCAGCTATGCCAAAGGTGTGAAAAGTATCACTCGGGGTTCTGCACCAAATTTTGCAACAAGTGTAAAAGAAATGGTCAAAGCGCGGTGAAGTGTGAGGTCTACGGACCAGGGGTTAACAGAACGAAAAGAACAAATGGTGTCGGAACGAGTAATGGCGGAGCAAGTAGTGTCGGAGCAAGTTATGCCAATGTAGTTTGTTATAAATGTGGAAAACTGGGCCACATTACTAGAAATTGCCCGAACCAGGAGAATACGAATGGACAAGGTCGCGGAAGAGTTTTCAATATTAATGCGTCAGAGGCACAGGAAGACCCAGAGCTTGTTACGGGTACGTTTCTTATTGACAATAAATCTGCTTAAGTTTTATTTGATTCGGGTGCGGATAGAAGCTATATATTAGAGATTTTTGTGCTAAATTAATTTGCCCATTGACGCCTTTGGATAGTAAATTTTTACTCGAATTAGCAAATGGTAAATTAATTTCAGCAGATAATATATGTCGGAATCGAGAAATTAAACTGGTTAGCGAAACATTTAAGATTGACTTGTTACCAGTAGAGTTAGGGAGTTTTGATGTGATAATCGGAATGGACTGGTTGAGAGAAGTGAAAGCAGAGATCATTTGTTACAAAATTGCAATTCGCATTATACGAGAAAAAGGAAAACCCTTAATGGTGTACGGAGAAAAGAGCAACGCAAAGTTAAATCTTATTAGTAACCTGAAGGCACAAAAACTAATAAGAAAAGGTTGCTATGCTATTCTAGCACACCTCGAGAAAGTACAAACTGAAGAAAAGAGCATCAATGATGTTCCCGTCGCAAAAGAATTTCCCGATGTATTTCCAAAAGAATTACCGGCATTACCCCCACATCGATCCGTTGAATTTCAAATAGCTCTTGTACCAGGAGCTGCACCAATAGCTCGTGCTCCTTACAGACTCGCACCCAGCGAGATGAAAGAACTGCAAAGCCAATTACAAGAACTTTTAGAGCGTGGTTTCATTCGACCAAGCACATCACCGTGGGGAGCTCCTATTTTGTTTGTCAAGAAGAAAGATGGTACATTCAGGTTGTGTATCGACTACCGAGAGTTGAACAAACTTACCATTAAGAACCGCTACCCACTACCGAGAATCGATGACTTATTTGATCAACTACAAGGCTCGTCTGTTTATTCAAAGATTGACTTACGTTCCGGGTATCATCAAATGCGGGTGAAAGAAGATGATATTCCAAAGACTGCTTGCAGAACACGTTACGGTCATTACGAGTTTATGGTCATGCCGTTTGGTTTAACTAATGCACCAGCTGTGTTCATGGACCTTATGAACCGAGTGTGTGGACCATACCTTGACAAGTTTGTCATTGTTTTCATTGATGACATACTTATTTACTCAAAGAATGACCAAGAACACGGTGAACATTTGAGAAAGGTGTTAGAAGTATTGAGGAAGGAAGAATTGTACGCTAAGTTTTCAAAGTGTGCATTTTGGTTGGAAGAAGTTCAATTCCTCGGTCACATAGTGAACAAAGAAGGTATTAAGGTGGATCTGGCAAAGATAGAAACTGTTGAAAAGTGGGAAACCCCGAAAACTCCGAAACACATACGCCAGTTTTTAGGACTAGCTGGTTACTACAGAAGGTTCATCCAAGACTTTTCCAGAATAGCAAAACCCTTGACTGCATTAATGCATAAAGGGAAGAAATTTGAATGGAAGGATGAACAAGAGAAAGCGTTCCAGTTATTGAAGAAAAAGCTAACTACGGCACCTATATTGTCATTGCCTGAAGGGAATGATGATTTTGTGATTTATAGTGACGCATCAAAGCAAGGTCTCGGTTGTGTATTAATGCAACGAACGAAGGTGATTGCTTATGCGTCTAGACAATTGAAGATTCATGAACAAAATTATACGACGCATGATTCGGAATTAGGCGCGGTTGTTTTTGCATTAAAGACTTGGAGGCACTACTTATATGGGGTCAAAAGTATTATATATATACCGACCACAAAAGTCTTCAACACATATTTAAGCAGAAACAACTGAATATGAGGCAGCGTAGGTGGATTGAATTGTTGAATGATTATGACTTTGAGATTCGTTACCACCCGGGGAAGGCAAATGTGGTAGCCGAAACCTTGAGCAGGAAGGACAGAGAACCCATTCGAGTAAAATCTATGAATATAATGATTCACAATAACCTTACTACTCAAATAAAGGAGGCGCAACAAGGAGTTTTAAAAGAGGGAAATTTAAAGGATGAAATACCCAAAGGATCGGAGAAGCATCTTAATATTCGGGAAAACGGAACTCGGTATAGGGCTGAAAGGATTTGGGTACCAAAATTTGGAGATATGAGAGAAATGGTACTTAGAGAAGCTCATAAAACCATATACTCAATACATCCTGGAACGGGGAAGATGTACAAGGATCTCAAGAAATATTTTTGGTGGCCGGGTATGAAAGCCGATGTTGCTAAATACGTAGGAGAATGTTTGACGTGTTCTAAAGTCAAAGATGAGCATCAGAAACCATCAGGTCTACTTCAACAACCCGAAATCCCGGAATGGAAATGGGAAAACATTACCATGGATTTCATCACTAAATTGCCAAGGACTGCAAGTAGTTTTGATACTATTTGGGTAATAGTTGATCGTCTCACCAAATCAGCACACTTCCTGCCAATAAGAGAAGATGACAAGATGGAGAAGTTAGCACGACTGTATTTGAAGGAAGTCATCTCCAGACATGGAATACCAATCTCTATTATCTCTGATAGGGATGGCAGATTTATTTCAAGATTCTGGCAGACATTACAGCAAGCATTAGGAACTCGTCTAGACATGAGTACTGCCTATCATCCACAAACTGATGAGCAGAGCGAAAGAACGATACAAACGCTTGAAGACATGCTACGAGCATGTGTTATTGATTTCGGAAACAGTTGGGATCGACATCTACAGTTAGCAGAATTTTCCTACAACAACAGCTACTATTCAAGCATTGAGATGGCGCCGTTTGAAGCACTTTATGGTAGAAAGTGCAGGTCTCCGATTTGTTGGAGTGAAGTGGGGGATAGACAGATTACGGGTCCTGATATAATACAAGAAACTACCGAGAAGATCATCCAAATTCAACAACGGTTGAAAACCGCCCAAAGTCGACAAAAGAGTTACGCTGACATTAAAAGAAAAGATATAGAATTTGAAATTGGAGAGATGGTCATGCTTAAAGTTGCACCTTGGAAAGGCGTTGTTCAATTTGGTAAACGAGGGAAATTAAATCCAAGGTATATTGGACCATTCAAGATTATTGATCGTGTCGGACCAGTAGCTTACCGACTTGAGTTACCTCAACAACTCGCGGATGTACATAACACTTTCCACGTCTCAAATTCGAAGAAATGTTTTGCTAAAGAAGATCTCACTATTTCGTTAGATGAAATCCAAATCAACGAAAAACTTCAATTTATCGAAGAACCCGTTGAAATAATGGATCGTGAGGTTAAAAGACTTAAGCAAAACAAGATACCAATTGTTAAGGTTCAATGGAATGCTCGTAGAGGACCCGAGTTCACCTAGGAACGAGAAGATCAGATGAAGAAGAAATACCCGCATTTATTTCCAGAAGATACGTCAACACCTCTAACTGCTTAAAATTTCGGGACGAAATTTATTTAACGGGTAGGTACTGTAGTGACCCGAACTTTTCCATGTTTATATATATATTAAATGAAATTGTTATTTACATGATTAAGTGTTTCCGACTTGTTAAGCAATCAAACTTGTTAAGACTTGATTAATTGAAATAGGTTTCATATAGACAATTGACCACCCAAGTTGACCGGTGATTCACGAACGTTAAAACTTGTAAAAACTATATGATGATATATATATATGGATATATATATATAGTTAACATGATATTATGATAAGTAAACATATCATTAAGTATATTAACAATGAACTACATATGTAAAAACAAGACTACTAACTTAATGATTTTGAAACGAGACATATATGTAACGATTATCGTTGTAACGACATTTAATGTATATATATCATATTAAGAGATATTCATACATCATAATATAATGATAATATAATAATTTAAAATCTCATTTGATATTATAAATATTGGGTTAACAACACTTAACAAGATCGTTAACCTAAAGGTTTCAAAACAACACTTACATGTAACGACTAACGATGACTTAACGACTCAGTTAAAATGTATATACATGTAGTGTTTTAATATGTATTCATACACTTTTGAAAGACTTCAAGACACTTATCAAAATACTTCTACTTAACAAAAATGCTTACAATTACATCCTCGTTCAGTTTCATCAACAATTCTACTCGTATGCACCCGTATTTGTACTCGTACAATACACAGCTTTTAGATGTATGTACTATTGGTATATACACTCCAATGATCAACTCTTAGCAGCCCATGTGAGTTACCTAACACATGTGGGAACCATAATTTGGCAACTAGCATGAAATATCTCATAAAATTACAAAAATATGAGTAATCATTCATGACTTATTTACATGAAAACAAAATTAAATATCCTTTATATCTAATCCATACACCAATGACCAAAAACACCTACAAACACTTTCATTCTTCAATTTTATTCATCTAATTGATCTCTCTCAAGTTCTATCTTCAAGTTCTAAGTGTTCTTCATAAATTCCAAAAGTTCTAGTTTCATAAAATCAAGAATACTTCCAAGATTGCAAGTTTACTTCCAAGTTTTCTAAATCCATTCCAAGTAATCATCCAAGATCAAGAAACCTTTGTTACTTACAGTAGGTTATCTTTCTAATACAAGCTAATAATCATATTCAAACTTTAATTCAATTTCTATAACTATAACAATCTTATTTCGAGTGAAAATCTTACTTGAAATTGTTTTCATGTCATGATTCTGCTTCAAGAACTTTCAAGCCATCCAAGGATCCTTTGAAGCTAGATCCATTTTTTTCATTTCCAGTAGGTTTATCCAAGGAACTTGAGGTAGTAATGATGTTCATAACATCATTCGATTCATACATAAAAAGCTGTCTTATTCAACGTTATAAACTTGTAATCACTAGAACATAGTTTAGTTAATTCTAAACTTGTTTGCAAATAAAGTTAATCCTTCTAACTAGACTTTTAAAATCAACTAAACACATGTTCTATATCTATATGATATGCTAACTTAATGATTTAAAACCCGGAAACACGATAAACACCATAAAACTGGATATACGCCGTCGTAGTAAAATCGGGGGCTGTTTTGGTTGGGATAATTAAAAGCTAAGAAGAACTTTGATTTAAAAGCTATACTTTTGGAAAAATGATTATTCTTATGAACATGAAACTATATCCAAAAATCATGGTTAAACTCAAAGTGAAAGTATGTTTTTCAAAATGGTCATCAACATGTCGTTCTTTCGACGAAAATGACTACCTCTTTCAAAAATGACTTGTAACTTGTATTTCCGACTATAAACTTATACTTTTTATGTTTAGATTCATAAATTTAAGTTCAATACGAAACCGTGGCCACTGGAATCACTCAAAACGGATTAGAAACGAATAATTGGCGAGTAAAACAAGATTGATAAAAACTACTCATTTTACCTACGTGAAAGTTAGTAATAAATCTATTCCAACCATAACCTAATCAACTTATATTGTATATTATGTAATCTTGAGATACCATAGACACGTATACAATGTTTCGACCTATCATGTAGACCCATCTATATATATATATATATATATATATATTGCGGAACAACCATAGACACTCTATATGTGAATGTTGGAGTTAGCTATACAGGGTTGAGGTTGATTCCAAAATATATATATAGTTTCAGTTGTGATCAATACTGAGATACGTATATACTGGGTCGTGGATTGATTCAAGATAATATTTATCGATTTATTTCTGTACATCTAACTGTGGACAACTAGTTGTAGGTTACTAACGAGGACAGCTGACTTAATAAGCTTAAAACATCAAAATGTATTAAAAGTTTTGTAAATATATTTTGAACATACTTTGATATATATGTATATATTGTTATAGGTTTGTGAATCAACCAGTGGCCAAGTCTTACTTTTCGACAAAGTAAAAATCTGTGAAAGTGAGTTATAGTCTCACTTTTAAAATCTAATATTTTTGGGATGAGAATACATGCAGGTTTATAAATGATTTACAAAATAGACACAAGTACGTGAAACTACATTCTATGGTTGAATTATCGAAATCGAATATGCCCCTTTTTATTAAGTCTGGTAATCTAAGAATTAGGGAACAGACACCCTAATTGACATGAATCCTAAAGATAGATCTATTGGGCCTAACAAACCCCATCCAAAGTACCGGATGCTTTAGTACTTCGAAATTTATATCATATCCGAAGGGTGTCCCGGAATGATGGGGATATTCTTATATATGCATCTTGTTAATGTCGGTTACCAGGTGTTCACCATATGAATGATTTTTATCTCTATGTATGGGATGTGTATTAAAATATGAAATCTTGTGGTCTATTGTTACGATTTGATATATATAGGTTAAACCTATAACTCACCAACATTTTTGTTGACGTTTAAAGCATGTTTATTCTCAGGTGAATACTAAGAGCTTCCGCTGTTGCATACTAAAATAAGGACAAGATTTGGAGTCCATGTTTGTATGATATTGTGTAAAAACTGCATTCAAGAAACTGATTTCGATGTAACATATTTGTATTGTAAACCATTATGTAATGGTCGTGTGTAAACAGGATATTTTAGATTATCATTATTTGATAATCTACGTAAAGCTTTTTAAACCTTTATTTATGAAATAAAGGTTATGGTTTGTTTTAAAAATGAATGCAGTCTTTGAAAAACGTCTCATATAGAGGTCAAAACCTCGCAACGAAATCAATTAATATGGAACGTTTTTAATCAATAAGAACGGGACATTTCAATAGCCGGGTATAGCATAGTTTTAACAGTTGGTACTGATATTTAGACTAGACTTTCATGTTTGCCCCGTAACAAGTTATCGTTTATACAAGTTATCATGTAAACAGGAACTTACTGAAAAATCCGAACCTAGGCATGATTGTAGCGGATTGTAGGACGAAATTTGGTTGAATTTGGTGAAAAATTGATGATTTTAGGGTGATATGTGTGTGTATGCTCGTGTGTTTGTGTGTGTTGTGGAGTGAGACAGAGAGCACTCACTGCCTTTTTGTTCCAGACCTGAAATTGGTCCTCATGCGATCGCATGAGGTTGAAGGCCAAACCTCATGCGATCGCATGGGGGTCTGGATTTTTTTTTTATTTTATTTAAAAACCTTATACTTTTAAAATATAGATTAATAAATTTTAAAAATTTGTCCCTTTTTAGGAGTGAGGGCGTTTCGGATCGTTGTCCTAGTCCGTCCCTCGACAAAATATTAAAATTTGTCATTTTTAAGCGCAATTTTAAAAGCAAAGATTTTTGGGTTTTTTAAATGTTTTTAGCATACTTTAATTCAATAAGATTAAAAATAATGATAATAAAAGTTCTCGTCCCTCCCTTGGGTAAAGCAATTTCTGTTCAACGACCTAGTTTTCAACTCACGACGAATTTTAAAAATCATATTTTTAACTTAGTGAAATAATGTAAATTTTTGTTTTTAAATTCACACCAAACTTAAATTTAATATGCATAAAATTAAAAATTCATATTATTATCATTTTTATACATACAAACTTTAAAAATATTAATAATTTTTTTTTCCAAATATTTACAAACTTAAATATATTGATTTAAAAAGATTTACAATATTAACTTAATATTTATATATTAATTTTAAAAACAAGGTAAAAATAAAATTAAAAATCTTTTTGGTCTTTTATCCCACTTTAATCAATCAAATATTATCAAAAATATACGCCCCTCTTTTCGGTAAAGTAATTTCGGTTCAACGACCTAGTTTTACTCCTGACGAATTTTTGAAATATTTTGGGTTGATTGATTAAAGATATTTATACCTTAAGAATAAACGGTAAATTTCGCAGTGATGTAATAAATTTTTGTATGATATCAATAATTTCGGTTACGCATACCTAATTTTATTGAATACCAATTTAATACTTTATAGCGAACGATTCAGCATTTATTATCAAAAGGTTAAAAGCAATAAAAATAAAAATAAAAACTGTACATACTTACCTGTGAGAAAGAATTCTCAGAGACCTGCTTTAGCCGACTCATAGGAGAGTCGTGTGATTTGGTTCTCCATAGCTACGTAAGCATAACCTTGATTCTTCAATATCTTTTCTTCTAAACATATGAACGGTCCTTCTCTGCATAGAGTAACAAATTCGGTATTTGAATATGTTTGATTATTTGAACATTTACCTTCATGTGACCATTTTCCGCATTTATAACATCTTTCAAGGTGTCGTGCTCTTCTTTTTGTTGCGGATTTTGATTTTCCTTTTCCAAAATGTATCTTATGATCTTTTCTGAGTTCTTTTCTTACTCCGTCCATTTTGCCTCTTATGAATGATACCAGTTCACTCGGAAGTGTGTCATTATTACGTTTAGTAATCATAGCGTGTAGCATTAGACCATGGTTCAGATCAAAGGAATTCTTCATCTCGTAAAACCTAAAAAAAAATAAAAATTCAGAATGGGGGGGAGAAGACTAGTTCTTTAGGGTCTGCTAGGGAAAGACCATTCGGATTCCATTCTCGGAAACTACATGAAAATAGAATATCTAACTCTAACAGAAATAACTATTACCCTAAAAAGATTCGAAACTTTCCACACTTAGTTAGCTGTAGTGTCGAAATTGTGATTAACTTCATCTTCAACTTTCATTGGATTATCTATGTAATGTTTAACTCTGTGACCATTAACTTTAAATTCAATCCCATTTGAATTTATTAACTCTACTGTTCCGTATGGGAAAACTCTTTTGACTATGAATGCTCCAAACCATCTTGATTTCAATTTTCCAGGAAATAGCTTGAATCGTGAATTGAAAAGAAGAACTCTGTCTCCTTCTTTAAATTCTTTTGAACTTCTGATTCTTTTATCATGCCATTTCTTCGTTCTTTCTTTATAGATTAACGAATTTTCGTATGCTTCATCTCTTAATTCTTCTAATTTGTTTAATTGACTTAACCGTAGACGTCCAGCTTCATGTAAATCAAGATTACATGTTTTCAAAGCCCAAAATTCTTTGTATTCAATTTTTACTGGAAGATGACATGCTTTTCTGTAAACGAGTCTGAAAGGTGTGGTTCCAATTGGAGTTTTGTAGGCTGTTCTAAAAGCCCAGAGTGCATCCTCCAATTTCATGGACCATTCCTTCGGATTTGATCCTACAGTTTTCTCTAGAATACGTTTTAAAGCTCGGTTGGTATTTTCAACTTGTCCACTTGTTTGTGGATGATAAGCAGTTGAGATTTTATGAGTTACTCCATATCTTTTGAGAACTTTCTCAAGTTGATTATTACAAAAATGAGTACCCCGATCACTTATTAAAGCTTTCGGTGTTCCAAACCTTGCAAAAAGACATTTTAAGAAGTTGACTACAACTCGTGCATTGTTAGTTGGGAGAGCTTGTGCTTCCGCCCATTTAGATACATAATCAATAGCAACGAGTCGTGCATCGTTAGTTGGGAGAGCTTGTGCTTCCGCCCATTTAGATACATAATCAATGGCAACGAGAATGTAGAGATTATTATGAGATTTTGGAAATGGACCCATAAAGTCAATACCCCAAACGTCAAATACTTCACATACTTGAATGACATTTTGTGGCATTTCATCACGTTGACTTATTTTTCCGGCCCTTTGACAAGCATCACAGGATTTGCAAAGAAGGTGTGCGTCTTTGAAAATTGTAGGCCAATAAAATCCAGCATCGTAAACTTTTCTTGCTGTGAGTTGAGGCCCATAATGCCCTCCTGTTGGTCCAGTGTGATAATGGTTTAAGATTTAACTAGCTTCATCTTTGAATACACATCGGCGTATTATTCCATCGGGACAACTTTTAAACAAATGTGGATCTTCCCAGAAATAGTATTTTATATCACTAAAGAATTTCTTTCGTTTTTGGTACGACAACCCTTTTTCAAGGAATCCACATACTAAGTAGTTTGCATAGTCTGCAAACCATGGAATTTCATTATAATCTATCTTCAATAGATATTCATCAGGAAAGTTGTCTTGTATAGCCGATTCATTGAGAACTTCTAATTCAGGATTTTCAAGACGAGAAAGATGATCAGCTGCGAGATTTTCTGCTCCCTTTTTATCTCGGAATTCAATATCGAATTCTTGTAAGAGTAAGATCCAACGAATTAATCGTGGTTTCGCATCTTGTTTCGAAAATAGGTATCTAAGAGCAGAATGGTCGGTATAGACCACCGTTTTAGCTAGAACGAGATTTGAACGAAATTTGTCAAAAGTAAAGACAATAGCAAGGAGTTTTTTTCAGTAGTTATGCAATTTGTTTGTGCTCCTTGTAACGTCTTACTAGCATAATATATAGGTTGAAATCGTTTTTCAATCCTTTGTCCTAAAACGGCTCCCATTGCAAAATCACTTGCATCGCACATAAGTTCAAACGGTAGATTCCAATTTGGAGTTATCATGATCGGCGCATTAGTGAGTTTTTCTTTAAGAATATTAAAATATTTGATGCATTAATCCAAAAAGATGAATGGAGCATCCTTTTCTAGGAGTTTATTCATAGGAGTGGCAATTTTAGAAAAATCTTTTATGAAACGTCGGTAAAAACTTGCATGCCCTAGAAAACTCCTAACTCCTCTAACATTGGTTGGATGTAGAAGTTTAGAAATTACTTCTACTTTAGCTTTATCCACTTCAATCCCTTCTTTTGAAATCTTATGACCAAGAACGATGTCTTCTTTAACCATGAAATGGCATTTCTCCCAATTAAGTACTAGATTTGATTGTTCACATCTAATAAGCATTCGTTCAAGATTAACTAGACATGTTTCAAAAGTATCACCGAAGACTGAAAAGATCCATGAAAACTTCCATGCATTCTTCTATCAGGTAGTGAAAAATCGCCATCATACACCTTTGAAAGGTTGCAGGGGTGTTGCAAAGTCCAAATGGCATGCGTTTGTAAGCAAAAGTACCATAAGGGCATGTGAATGTGGTTTTCTCTTGATCCTCGAGTGCTATTGGAATTTGAAAATATCCGGAAAAACCATCAAGAAAACAATAGTAACTATTTCCGGCTAATCTTTCCAACATTTGATCAATGAAAGGTAAGTGAAAGTGTTCTTTTCTGGTGGCGTCATTTAATTTTCTATAATCAATACAAACACGACATCCTGTTACAGTCCTAGTAGGAATAAGCTCATTTTTTCATTTGTGATGACAGTCATGCCACCCTTCTTAGGTACGCATTGAACTGGGCTTACCCATGGACTATCAGAGATTGGATAAATTAATCCTGCATCTAGTAGTTTAATAATTTCTTTCTTAACAACATCTTGCATATTAGGATTTAGTCTTCGTTGGCGTTGCACATACGTTTTATGACCTTCTTCCATAAGGATTTTATGTGTGCAATACGAATGACTTATTCCTTTAATGTCATGAATTTTCCATGCAATAGCTGGTTTATGAGCTTTTAGCACAGAAATGAGTTGAGATTTTTCATTTTCAGTAAGAGAAGATGATATTATTACAGGTAATTCAGATTCACCATGCAAATAAGCGTATTCCAAATGGTTTGGAAGTGGTTTTAACTCTAATGTCGGTGGTTCTTCTATCGATGATTTTTATCGATATCTGTCTTCTTCTTTTAGCATTTGAATTTCTTCTGTTGTTAGTTCATATCCATTAGCCATAAGTGTAGCTAACATTTCAGTTTCATCAATTGGTTCAGTTCCTTCTCCTAAAGAACATTCTCCTGTTCCTTGTAATTCTGGAAATTCTTCTAACAATTCTGCATGTGAATCTATAGTTTGAATATAATAACATGTATCATCTGCAGATTGCGGTTGTTGCATTGCTCTATCAACTGAAAAGGTAACACTCTCGTCCTCTATACTTAGGGTCAGTTTCTTACCGAACACGTCTATTATTGCTTTAGCCGTGTTTAAGAATGGTCTTCCTAATATAAGAGGAACTCTAGAATCTTCTTCCATGTCTAGAATAACAAAATCTACTGGAAATACTAAAGTACCAACTTTAACTATCATGTTTTCCATTATCCCTCAAGGATATTTTACTGATCGATCTACTAGTTGTATGCTTATTCGTGTTGGTTTCAATTCTTCGAGGTATAGTTTAGCGTATAGTGAATATGACATTAAATTTATACTAGCACCTAAGTCTGCCAATGCTTTTATTGAATTAAGACTACCTAGAAAACATGGAATTGTGAAACTTCCTGGATCAGATAATTTTTCTGGTATCTTATTTAACAGCACTGCAGAACAATTAGCATTTATAGTAACAGCCGAGAGTTCTTCCATTTTCTTTCTATTTGTGATTAGATCTTTCGGAAATTTAGCATATCTAGGCATTCCTGAAATCACATCAATGAAAGGAAGATTAACATTTATTTGTTTAAACATATCCAAGAATTTGGATTGCTTGGCTTCAAGTCTTTCTTTTCTCATTTTACTCAGGTAAGGAAGTGGTGGTTGGTATGGTTTAACATAAGGTTTATCCTTAACTGTGTTATCTTCATTAACCTTTTCAACTACCGGTTATGTTTCCTTATCTTGCTCAGGTTGTGGTTCTAGTGGAGTAGGAATAGAATTATCAGAAATTATAGGTATTTTAGGTGGTTTAAGTGTAATACCACTTCTTGTGGTAATGGCTTTAGCTGTTTCATTCAGGGGGTTAGCATTTGTATCGCTAGGTAGACTTCCCGGTTTTCTTTCACCTATCATCCTTGCTAGGTTGCTTACTTCTTATTCCAAATTTTGAATTGAAGCTTGTTGATTTCTAAATGCTTGAGCATTTTGTTCATTCGTTTGTTTCTGAGATGTGAAAAACTGCATTTGAGATTCAACTAGCTTCGATATCATGTCTTCTAAATTTGGCTTTTTATCATCGGTTTGTGGTTGTTTATTTTGAAAAATAGGTCTTTGTTGATTGTAAGTATTGTTGGATACTTCTTGGTTGCTAGGACCTTGTTGGTTGTTGTATGGAACATTTCGATTATAATTCTGATTTTGATTGTAGATTAGTCTTGGCGGTTGATAATTATTCTGATAATTATTTCCAGGCCTTTGGTTCATGTATGAAACATTCTCTCTTTGTTCCATTGTTTGTTCAATACTGAGATAATATTTTGTCAAATGTGGTCCTCCACACTGCTCACAACTAATTCTTATTGAGTGAATATCTTTAGTCATCTTTTCCATTCGTCTCTCGACAGCATCTATCTTTGCAGAAATGGAATCGAAGTCATGGCTAGAATCAGCTCTAGCTACTTTAGATGATCTAATGATATCTTTTTCTTGATGCCATTCATGTGAGTGGGAAGCAGTGTTATCAATAATTTTGTAAGCTTCAGTTGCGGTTTTCTTCATAATGGAACCACCAGCTGCTATATCGATGTCTTTTCTTGTAGTGATGTCGCATCCTTGGTAGAATATTTGTACTATTTGATAAGTGTCTAAACCATGTTGCGTACATCCTCTTAACAACTTTCCAAATCTTGTCCATGCTTCATATAGAGTTTCGTTTGGCTTTTGTGTGAACGTAACAATTTCTCCTTGAAGTCTCAGGGCTTTAGATGCCGGAAAGAATTGTTTAAGAAATTTTTCAACTAAAACGTCCCATGTATCAATCGCCCCTTCAGGTAACGATTCTAACCAATCTTTGGCTTCTCCCTTTAAAGTCTAGGGAAATAACATGAGATATATCTGTTCATCCTCCACTTCTCTTATTTTGAATAAAGTACAAATCCTATTAAAGGTTCGAAGATGTTCATTTGGATCTTCCTTCGGCGCACCACTAAATTGGCATTGATTAGTTACCATATGTAGTATTTGTCCTTTTATTTCATAATCTGGCGCATTAATATCTGGTTGAGTAATTGCGTGACCTTGGCCAGTGCGTTTAGCTCTCATTCGGTCTTCCATACTTAGAAGTTCCAGATTCTCCATGATTGAATTTGTTGATTCTGAATCACTAGAGGATTCTGATTTAATGGGTTGTTCCTCGACAATCTCTGTTTGAATGATTGGTGGTTCCGGAGGAAAGATTAATGGTTCAGGATCTCTAAATTGTCCCTGAATATCCTCCGGATTCTCAATTGTGAGGTCAGGTTCAAAAAATGGATTATCGGAAATTTGAATTGGAGTACTTGGTAGACTAGATGACGATTCTAAAGAAAAATTAACGGCGACAATATTGGCTAGATGTCTTGATCGAGTTACAGGTGGTGAACGTATAAAAGGTGGTGAACGTTTTGCTCGGTGCATTCACTGAATATCCTATTAGTTATAAAAGATAAAAATTATATAAGTTATGAAATTAATAGACTTTTCTGATTTTGCCCACGTTTCGAATAGCCGAAAGATGCAGCAGGTAGCCAGGACCCTTTAAATCGGAAGCCCACAACTCGCCACTAACAAATCCAACTATTACTACGAACCAGAAAATTTTGGATGTCTATCAATTTAACCGCTTAAAATAATTTTTCGTTGAAGTTTAAAGAAATTTTAGAGAAGAAATAGAAAATTCTATGTCCTAAAAATCTAGAGCGTCGAGAAATAAGAAAGAAAAAGAGTGCATCGAAAAACGTCGAAAAATAAAAGGTCGAAAAATAATAAAAAGAACGTAGCGCGTCGAAACTTAAAATTCTAAAAACTGAAAATTAAAAGTTGCGTCTAAAAGTATTAAAGCTTAAAAGAAATACTATATCCAAAACGACAATTACTTAAAAAGGTACTAAAATCTTAGAACGACGTCATAAAATTCTAAATCACTTAAATCTTAGTCTAAAGAAAAAGGCATTTAAGGGATTTTACGGCAAAGCCTTAAAAATCTAGAAATAAAAATAACTACGGCAAAATACTACACTTAAAACTAATTACGAGCGAAAAATACAAAAATTACGTTAAAACAATTAAAAATATAGAAAATATAAAAATAGGCTTAAAGTTATAAAAATACAATTTTTTTATAAAAATATTATTTTTATATTATTTATTTTATAAAAGTATTGATTTTTAAAACTAATAAAACTATTTTAAACTAAATATTACAAATTTATTAAAACTAAAATTAATTAATTTAAAACTAAACCCTAATTAGGGTTTTAATTAATTAATAATAATAATTAAAACTCCGTAATTAATGCAGAAACAAGTCAACCCTGGCGTGTCAGATCAGGCCATGCAATCGCATGGTCTTTGCGTTATAAATCCATGCGGTCGTATGGAGTAGGGTTTCGGGCCAGAATCTGGGCTGCTACAATGTAGCCCGATTACTTATATATATTTTTTTCTGTTTTATATTTAATTTTCTGTTTTTATAAAATATTTATATAAATAAAAACTTATATTTTAAGAACTAAAATAAAAATAAAGAAACTTTATAATTTTATATATATTTAACAAACTATTAAAAATATATAATTTTTTGTTTTTCTTTTTATATTTTTGTATTTTTAATAATTAAAACGTATTTTTACAAAAGCTTATTTTTACAAAAGTAAACTAAGAATCTTTTATATATATATATATATATATATATATATATATATATATATATATATATATATATATATATATATATATATATATATATATATATATATATATATATATATATAGCGTTTCGCTTCCGGCGTTTAAGCAGGTCCCCGGCAGCGGCGCCAAAAATACTTGATGAGATGCGAGGTGTATACGAAATAGCTTATATTTTACTAGGAAATACTATTAAATACGATATAATTTTACACAAGTTATTTATTTATTTATAGAGTGGGTATACCTAAACCTTGCAACAACACTTATAGACAGTGTACCTAATCGTACAGTATTGTAGTTTTTAGTAAGTCCAGTTCGTTCCACAGGGATCTTAGCCAAGTTTAACGCTATATTTTGAAAAATATATTTGTAAATAAATATATATATATATAAAAATATAAGTAGTATTATTATTATAAAAGGGGGTTTTTACCGTTTAATGACCGGTTTGTCGATTTTAAAACTTTAGTCGCAGTTAAAACCTAATGTAAAATATTAAAAATAAATATAACTTAATTTAAAGCGTAAAGTAAATAAAGATAATGAAATTGCGATAAATAAAAGTGCGATAAATAAAATGACAATAAATAAAATTGCTATAAAAAAGTACGATAATTAAAATGACAATAAATTAAAGTGCGATAATTAAAAGTGCAATTAAATATGAAATGACAGTAAATAAAAGTGCGATAATTAAAAGTGCAATTAAATATGAAATAAAGGAATTATGCTTATTTAAACTTCCGTAATCATGATATTTGACGTGTTGATTTTAGTTTATTCCCATGGGTTAATTGTCCTTTGTCCTGGATTATTCAATATGTTCGTCTGGTTTTTGTCCATAACAGTCCATCAGTCATAAATATAAAGTGCGAGTGTCCTCGTCAAATTATCCTTATATCCGAAGTCAAATATTCCAACTAATTGGGGACTTAAACTATAATTACACCAAGTGTCCTTATATATAATTCACCCCTGTTTTAATAAGTCCGTTGACTATTAATCCATTCCCGTGTCCGGTTAAATGAACGATTATTAGTACTTATAAATATCCCGCCCATCGTGTCCGATCGAGTGTATATGGTTATTTATAGGTACGTCCAATTGTAAATCTTTATATTAAATTAACAAACTATCATTTAATTAAACAAATATGAACTTTTTACTTGTACTTAGTTTATTTCTTCATCTTTTCTTTCTTTTAAATTCGTGATTTATATATGTTGGTCAAGTATTACTAGTTAAACTTGATCTCATTTTTCTTGAAACTAAAGTTAAACTTTGTAAGTCCAAGAACATGGAAGTTAAACTTTCTAGTTATAACTTCATACACTTATGTTGGATCTAAGTTTCTATAGCTTATGGTCTTCTAATTTTGTCTAAAACAAGAGCTTATAAGCTTACATACATTCTACAAGATAAAAATCTAAGTTTCATAGCTTATGATTTCATTAAAGTGAAGATCCAAGTTCTATAACTTAGGGTTTAACTTAAGGACACTAGATCTAGACTTTTTAGTCTAGGATGTACAAGATCTAACTAAGATCTAAGTTCTACAACTTAAGATCTTGTTTATTTAGTTTACATTCAAGTTTATAGCTTAATATTATTATTAGAACTCATGTATGTGTCGGATCTAAGATCTTGATGTAACTTTGGTTCATCAACCTACTTGCAACCCTTAAATGAGTTGTGCTACATATCTTAGACATACATTAGTATCATGATGGTCAAAACTTGGTTAAGATGATGCAAACACATCAACGAGTTGTACACTTGAAGCTATAAGCATCAAGGATGAGAACCGTGATGAGCATCAAGCACCAAGAACCCACTAGAGCACTTTGCTTACCATTTTTGAGGTCTGTTCAATCACCTGAGCTACTGGAAAAGTTTATTTCCAGATTTTTCGGTTCGAGTAGATGACTTTTAGTTTAGGACTTGTCTTAATCCGTTTTACGGTTTAGGATTTATAGCCTTCCAAAAGTCACTACAACTTTACAACGTTGTACTTAAATTTCTGACCTACTCTCACATAAACCGTCACCACGGTCAAACAAAGACGAGTTTAGTTCTGAAAATTGGTTAGTGGTTGGAGGACTCACATGCGGATCCATAGCCACTGACTATGCATCTTTTCGATTTGTATAGAGGTCGTAGCAGCTGAATGAAGTCAGCCCTTGTTTCTATCTCTATTCTTGATTGAAACTTACTTTACTCTTTTGATTGATGATGAATGATGATGATACTTAAGACCTAATTTACATACTTTTAAACCTTTGGGAACGATTTACTGACTTAGTAACTTTTGACTTAGGTTGAGGACCTTTCGGACCAACTACTTGCGTACTTATCTCGTACCGACTTTACTACTTTTCACTGTGAGTTATAGCATCCCTTTTTACTTTAACTATTTTGGGAACTGAGAATACATGCGCTTTTTACGTTTTACATACTAGGCACGAGTACTTAAACTTTATATATGTATGGGTTATACATCGGCATAAACTTTTCCCTTAGCTCGGTAACGTTTAGTCATTGGTCTTTGAACCGGTGAACGTGAATCTTAGATATGGATTCATAGGGTTTGACATCCCCACTCGGGCTAGTAGCGCTAGCATTTAACGGGTGTTTAATACTTCGTAAACTTACGCACTCGCCAAGTATACTTTTAGGAGGTGATATTACGTTAAGTTAGTTACCAAGTGCCCACGGTTAAACATATACTTTTCATACTATTTTAAAATACTGAAATCTTATGGCCTACCTTACATTACTGATGTGATGCGAGGTGTATACGAAATAACTTATATTTTACTAGGAAATACTATTAAATATGTAACAATTTTACACAAGTTATTTATTTATTTATATGTAACAACCCAACCCGATAACCGACCATAAACAGTCCCAAAAAAAAAAAAAAAATTTAAAAGCTGCTGGACAGGGGAGTGCGCGACGCGCATCCCCTGTAGTGCGCGGCGCGCACAGAGCACTCCAGCTTCTGTCCGAACTGTTTTTAACACACAAAAAGATGGACCACTTCCCGACATTTTTAGACCGAACGCCTTTCACAACAAACTTATATATGTAAAACTAACACGAATCAAACATAAAAATGATGCTTTACAAGCGAGGCCTACACGATCCAAAATACAAGTTTAATACAAGTTTAGAGTTTCGACCACACAATGAGCATGGCGTTTGGGATTAAACTACCCAACTACCGGTCAAACTCCAAGAGCTACTAAAGCCAAAAGCATCCCCTAGCATCAAGCGGGATCTCTAGTCCAATACGATGCCCTTACCCTTGTCCAAAACCGAACCTATAAAATGGTAAACAACGAGAGGGTAAGCAAAGCTTAGTGAATGCAATAATTATACGAATACATATATAATTATACCTACTTGCATACACTTACACAAACCGCAAACATGCTAGCAACACAATTAGCTTATCGTCACATTAACAAGCTATAATCTCCAATACCACAAGCTAGCAACAACCGCATAATAATATAACTCGAAATGATATAATATTCTTACAACACAAGTAACCATGGTTAACCAATAGTACAAGGGAACGGCGCTCGCAAAAACGCCATCGGTGTTCATAACATCCATTAGGGCACTTAACACCTCGCACCACTAACCACTAGGGTGGCACTTTAACACCTCGGCACATCACCCCGAGTGGCATCTTAACACCTCGATGCAACACTCATTATTTTATGGAGTGGTGTCTTAACACCTCGACACTACACTCCTAGGTGGCATCTTAACACCTCGATGCTACACCCGAGTTGCATCTTAACACCTCGATGCTACACCCTTCACGTGAAACGTGGTGTCTTACACCTCGACACTACACCTTTCACGCTACAACAAATAGATACATTATATACATACGCATATAATTATTCCACTCACCTTAACAATTAGATGACGATTTCAACCTCCACAAGCTTCAAAGCAAAGTACCTAATATAATAAGTACTTGATCAACACACAAGCTAAGTGGACTCGATACTAACACTTACATATGAGCATTTAATGACTTAATGTATTAAATCGCCCATTTATACCAAAACCGCCCAATTAAAGTCAAGACCACCACTAATCACTTAAAAGCTAGTGATTAAGGTCCAACAACACCAACTAATACATAATTAGGGTAATTCATACCCATCTTTCCAAACTAGGTCAATTTATTACCCAAATAACCATTTTAAGACAACACACCCATTTTGGGTCATCCACTAACTAACCAACACCCATTTACTAAATAACTAGGTGTGTTAGCAATTAACTCACCAATTAGGGTTCATAAACATCATTTAATACTTTGAAACCCTAGACTAGTCACCAATTAGTATTCAAGACTCAATTTTACCCAAGAACACCCAAAATCACCAATAATGGGTTTTGTGTTCATCATTTACTCAAACCCTAACCCTTACACTAAATCAAAGTAAGGAAAATAAAATTAGAACATACCACAACTACCACAACGAAGCTAGAGATAAGATGAACGACTTTAATGCTTGAACTTTAACCCAAAACAAGCTCCTTCCTCTTGGATTTAAACTTTCTCTCTCAAAAATCACAATCTCTCTCTAGAATTAAAGTTAAAGTGATAAGGTTGTTGATAATAGAGTAATGGTGCTCCACAAATTAACCTATCTGTCTTTAACCCGTCCATAAGTGAATTTACCAAAATGCCCATCAAAATATCTGATTTAAAAAGCTGGAACCCGGCTACAGTAAGGGTGCGCGGCGCGCTCCCTTTAGTGTGCGCGGCGCGCTCCCTTTAGTGTGCGCGGCGCGCACTAGGCTCAGCTCACTCAGTGACTTCTGTTTAACTGCACAACATCACCCACACTCTATGTAACATATTTACACTGCTGTACAAACTGATTAGGGTCTTACAACTCTCCCCCACTTATTCGGATTGCGTCCTCGCAATCCAAGCCGCATGACAAGAGGGAAGATATACCAACACGAACTCTTCGGGCTCCCAAGTAAACTCGGAACCTATACTTCGACACCATTGGACTTTAAAAGTCCTCACCTCTTTATTTCTCAAAGTCTTAACCTTTTCATCGAGTATAGCAACCGGCTCCTCAACATACTCCAACTTGTTATTTAGCTCAATCTCGTCTAACGACACCCAAGATGAATCATCCGCAAGACACTTACGGAGATGGGAAACATGAAAGGTATTATGGATCCCCGCAAGTTCTTCGGGTAATTCCAAACGATACGCGACTTCACCAACACGAGCTAAAACTTTAAAGGGACCAATAAACCGAGGAGCTAACTTTCCCCGTTTTCGAAATCGAATAATACCCTTCCATGGCGAAACCTTAAGCATCACCATATCACCTTCTTGAAATTCGATCGTTCGTCTACGTTTGTCGGCATACGACTTTTGTCTATCTTGAGCCTTTCTCAAATGTTCCCGAATAATATCAATCTTGTTATTCGTCTCTAAAACCAAATTGGTACTCCCGATTTCTCTTTGACCCACTTCTCCCCAACAAATGGGAGTACGACACCTCCGCCCATATAGCATCTCATAAGGTGGCATCCCGATACTAGTGTGATAACTATTATTGTACAAGAATTCCACCAAAGGCAAATGCTCGTCCCAACTACCACCGAAATCAATAATGCACGCCCGTAACATATCTTCCAAAGTTTGGTTCGTACGTTCGGTTTGACCGTCCGTTTGAGGATGATACGCCGTGCTCAACTTCAATTGTGTACCCATATCCTCATGAAACTTTTCCCAAAACCGAGATGTAAAACGGGTATCTCGATCCGAAATAATAGATATAGGAACCCCATGTCGAGCGACCACTTCCTTGATAAACAACTTAGCCAAGGTCTCCGACGATATCGCTTCTTTAATGGCAAGAAACAAAGCACTTTTCATCAACCGATCAACTATTACCCAAATCGAGTCAAATTGGGTCCTCGCCGTCTTAGGTAACTTCGTGATGAAATCCATGGTAATGTGCTCCCATTTCCATTTCTGGATTTCTAACGGTTACAACTTACCATACGGCTTTTGGTGCTCGGCTTTAACTTGCAAACAAGTAACACATTGTTCAACATATTTTACAACATCACGCTTCATGCCCGGCCACCAATAATCTTTCTTCAAGTCAAGATACATTTTCGTCGCGCCAGGATGAATGGAATATTTTGACTTATGTGCTTCATCAAGTAGCACTCGTCGGTAATCACCCATCTTAGGCACCCACACCCTTCCTTGGAAATACAACAAACCACGCGGACCCATAGTAATAAACTCCGATTGGCCCACGATTCGCTCCGTATGCTTGTTGTGAACATAAGCCTCTATTTGAATCTCACCAAGCTTTTCAAGAAAATCGTTGGTAATAATCAAACGTAACGATCCAACTCGTATCGCCGGATGTTGACTCTTTCGACTCAACGCATCCGCGACAATGTTCGCCTTACCCGGATGATAAAGTATCTCACAATCATAGTCTTTCACCACATCCATCCACCTACGTTGGCGATAATTCAAATCTCGTTGATTAAAGAGATGTTTCAAACTCTTATGATCCGAATAAATCGTACACTTGACACCATACAAGTAATGGCGCCAAATTTTCAACGCATGCACAACCGCCGCCAACTCAAGATCATGAGTCGGATACCTCGTTTCATGTTCCTTTAATTGTCGAGAGGCATAAGCGATGACTTTACCTCTTTGCATTAGAACACACCCGAGACCATTTAAGGAAGCATCACAATAAACCACCATGTCTTCAACACCTTCCGGTAACACTAACACCGGAGCTTGACACAACTTCTCTTTTAACAAGTGAAAAGCAATTTCTTGCTCGTTCTCCCAAACAAACCTCGCATTCTTCCTTGTCAATTTCGTCAACGAAGAAGCGATCTTAGAAAAATCTTGGATAAACCGACGATAATAACCGGCCAATCCGAGAAAACTTCGGATTTTCGTAGGCATAGTTGGTCGTCCCCAACTCTTCACCGTCTCGATCTTCCTCGGATCTACTTGAATACCGTTTTCGTTCACAATATGACCAAGGAATTGAACTTCCCTTAGCCAAAATTCACATTTGGAGAACTTTGCATACAACTTCTCCTTTCGTAGCGTCTTCAATACTTCACGCAAATGATGTTCATGTTCGTTCATACTTTTCGAGTAGACTAGTATGTCGTCAATGAACACTATTACCGACTTGTCCAACATAGGTTGGCACACTCGGTTCATAAGATCCATGAATGCCGCCGGTGCATTCGTAAGACCGAAAGGCATCACAACAAACTCAAAATGCCCATAACGCGTTCGAAAGGCCGTTTTCTCAATGTCTTCCTCACGAACCCGCATTTGGTGATAGCCGGACCGTAGGTCGATTTTCGAGAAATACGTTGCACCTTGAAGTTGATCAAATAAATCGTCAATCCTAGGTAATGGATAACGATTCTTGATCGTCACTTTATTCAACTCACGGTAATCAATGCACATACGCATACTACCATCTTTCTTCTTCACAAATAACACCGGTGCGCCCCACGGCGAGGCACTCGGTGGGATAAAACCCTTCTCAAGCAACTCTTGAATTTGATTCAACAACTCTTGCATCTCCATTGGTTCTAAACGATAAGGAGTTTTAGCAATGGGAGTAGCTCCCGGAACCAACTCAATACGAAACTCAACTTGTCTTTCCGCCGGAACACCCGGTAATTCGTCCGGAAAAACGTCTTCGAATTCACTAACAACCGGAATTTCACGAATAGGTGGTGGCTCATTACGAGTATCAACAACATGAGCAAGGAAAGCCATGCCACCACTAACAACAAAACGACGTGCCCGTGAAAAAGTGTATATCGGCACCGGTCTTCTTCTCTTATCACCATGAATAATCAATTCTCCCCCACTTGGGGTCTTCACACGAATAAACTTATCATGGCATGAATATCGGCTCTATAATGATCGAGCCAATCCATACCAACGACAATATCAAAATCGCCCAAGGTCATTGGAATGAGATCAATTTTAAAAGTTTCGGCACCAAAAACAACATCACAATTCTTACACACATCGACCACTAGCACCATCTTGCCATTCGCTATTTCGACTTCTACCGGACGACTTAACTTAGCTAACGGTCTATCAAGTTTAGGCACAAATCTAGGAGACACAAACGACAAATTTGCACCGCTATCAAAAAGAATTCTTGCCGGATTAGAATTAACCACGAAAGTACCTGAGACAACTTCATTTAATTGCTTGGCTTCATCATTGGTCATCAAATAGTTGCGACCCCTAGCCGTACCCGCAGCTTTCTCTAACCGCTTCACATCAACATTTCGCAAATCGGGACACTCCGGCTTCTTATGCCCCTCTTTACCGCAATTAAAACAAGTGATTTTGTTTCTGAAAGATGGTTTCGGACACTCATGAGCCATATGACCCGGTTGCCCACAATTGTAACACGTGTAAGAAAACCCACAGGTTGTGCCCTTCTTCGCACTATTAACACTTTCGGCCCCCCTCTTGCTCTTGCTCTTCTTTCTTGAGGCGTTAGAGTAACTGGAACCTTCAAACTTTCTTTTGAAAAACACGAAATCACTCTTTCTTGGAACCTCCGACTCAAAACCCCGAGCCAACTCAAACAATTCATCAAAAGTCTTAGCCATACACCGACTAATCTTCCCCTTGTACTCATCTTTCAAAGTATGGTAGAAATCCTTCATGAGCTTATGATCATCACCAACATATTCCGGGCAAAAACGAGTCTTTGCCAAGAATGTAGACTTGAGGGTAACCAAATCCATGGAACCTTGTTGCAAATGGTGCAACTCATCCCGGATTTTATCGAGGTCGGAAAAAGTTCGGTATTCTTTGAAAAACTCTTTCTTGAAGTCTTCTCAAGTCAAACCCATACATTGTTCTTCATCATACAAGTTGCTTTTATCGTCCCACCACAACTTAGCTTCTTCGCGTAACATGCTAGAACCATACCTCGTCTTCTTTTCGGGAGGAAATTCCGCGGTACGGAAAGCTCCCTCAATATCGGAGATCCAACATGTACTTTTCAAGGGATCTCGCACCCCATTAAACATCGAGGGTTGAGCATCCTTGAAGTTCTTGTAGTGGAAGTCCCACCTTCCTTCACGAGGATAGATATTCCTAGCATCAAGGGCCTCTTCGATAGTGGCCTTCATTCATTCATTAATCATTTCGGTCACTTGCCCATCGACCGACTCTTGGAAGACCTTACGAACGTCCGCAACAAACTCCGCTTTTAACTTCTTAATGACGGCCTCAACCTTGGTCGAGAACTCGGCGTCCTCACTTGTACTTCCGTTATCATGTCCGGGACCGTTTCTCGTCTTCATTCTATAAAACGAATTAGGTTAAACCACGAAACGAAAGGACAATTTACATAAATACATACATATACGCCACACTACCCCATCTTGCTCAACAATCGTCGTACATTGCTCGTTTGACCTGATTTGCACTCGTAGTAATGGTAGCTAGTCATTACTACGCGAGCACGTCGCGCTAACTCGTTAGTACAACGTCCATCTCGCTTGATGATTGCTAAACACAACATAAACAAATAGCGCATGATTAGTTCACATAAACCTATGCACTAACCATCCCGATCCGACCCAAAGTCCTACAAGTCCCGCATACACGCGCACACAAAAGTCTAAGTCAAGGCGCCTATCTCAAGTCACCTAAATCCCTTAGACCATGCTCTGATACCACTTGTAACAACCCAACCCGATAACCGACCATAAACAGTCCCAAAAAAAAAATTTAAAAGCTGCTGGACAGGGGAGTGTGCGGCGCGCATCCCCTGTACTGCGCGGCGCGCACAGAGCACTCCAGCTTCTGTCCGAACTGTTTTTAACACACAAAAAGATGGACCACTTCCCGACATTTTTAGACCGAACGCTTTTCACAACAAACTTATATATGTAAAACTAACACGAATCAAACATAAAAATGGTGTTTTACAAGCGGGGCCCACATGACCCAAAATACAAGTTTAATACAAGTTTAGAGTTTCGACCACCAAAAAGTTTAAGTTCCAAACTACACAATGAGCATGGCGTTTGGGATTAAACTACCCAACTACCGGTCAAACTCCAAGAGCTACTAAAGCCAAAAGCGTCCCCTAGCATCAAGCGGGATCTCTAGTCCAATACGATGCCCTTACCCTTGTCAAAAACCGAACCTATAAAATGGTAAACAACGAGAGGGTAAGCAAAGCTTAGTGAATGCAATAATTATACGAATACATATATAATTATACCTACTTGCATACACTTACACAAACCGCAAACATGCTAGCAACACAATTAGCTTATTGTCACATTAACAAGCTATAATCTCCAATACCACAAGCTAGCAACAACCGCATAATAATATAACTCGAAATGATATAAAACGCTTGCAACACAAGTAACCATGGTTAACCAATAGTACAAGGGAACGGCGCTCGCGAAAACGCCATCAGTGTTCATAACATCCATTAGGGCACTTAACACCTCGCACCACTAACCCCTAGGGTGGCACTTTAACACCTCAGCACATCACCCCGAGTGGCATCTTAACACCTCGATGCAACACTCATTATTTTACGGAGTGGTGTCTTAACACCTCGACACTACACTCCTAGGTGGCATCTTAACACCTCGATGCTACACCCGAGTGGCATCTTAACACCTCGATGCTACACCCTTCACGTGAAACGTGGTGTCTTAACACCTCGACACTACACCTTTCACGCTACAACAAATAGATACATTATATACATACGCATATAATTATTCCACTCACCTTAATAATTAGATGACGATTTCAACCTCCACAAGCTTCAAAGCAAAGTACCTAATATAATAAGTACTTGATCAACACACAAGCTAAGTGGACTCAATACTAACACTTACACATGAGCATTTAATGACTTAATGTATTAAATCGCCCATTTATACCAAAACCGCCCAATTAAAGTCAAGACCACCACTAATCACTTAAAAGCTAGTGATTAAGATCCAACAACACCAACTAATACATAATTAGTGTAATTCATACCCATCTTTCCAAACTAGGTCAATTTATTACCCAAATAACCATTTTAAGACAACACACCCATTTCGGGTCATCCACTAACTAACCAACACCCATTTACTAAATAACTAGGTGTGTTAGCAATTAACTCACCAATTAGGGTTCATAAACATCATTTAATACTTTGAAACCCTAGACTAGTCACCAATTAGTATTCAAGACTCAATTTTACCCAAGAACACCCAAAATCACCAATAATGGGTTTTGTGTTCATCATTTACTCAAACCCTAAGCCTTACACTAAATCAAAGTAAGGAAAATAAAATTAGAACATACCACAACTACCACAACGAAGCTAGAGATAAGATGAATGACTTTAATGCTTGAACTTTAACCCAAAACAAGCTCCTTCCTCTTGGATTTAAGCTTTCTCTCTCAAAAATCACAATCTCTCTCTAGAATTAAAGTTAAAGTGATAAGGTTGTTGATAATGGAGTAATGGTGCTCCACAAACTAACCTATCTGTCTTTAACCCGTCCATAAGTGAATTTACCAAAATGCCCATCAAAATATCTGATTTAAAAAGCTGGAACCCGGCTACAGTAAGGGTGCGCGGCGTGCTCCCTTTAGTGTGCACGGCGCGCACTAGGCTCAGCTCACTCAGTGACTTCTGTTTAACTGCACAACATCACCCACACTCTATGTAACATATTTACACTGCTGTACAAACTGATTAGGGTCTTACATTATAGAGTGGATATACCTAAACCTTGCTACAACACTTATAGGCAGTGTACCTAATCGTACAGTAGTGTAGTTTTTAGTAAGTCAGGTTCGTTCCACATGGATCTTAGCCAAGTTTAACGCTATATTTTTAAAACTATATTTGTAAATATGTATATATATATATATATATATATATATATATATATATATATATATATATATATATATATATATATATATATATATATATAAGTAGTATTATTATTATAAAAGGGGGTTTTTACCGTTTAATGACTGGTTTGTCGATTTTAAAACTTTAGTCGCAGTTAAAACCTAATGTAAAATATTAAAAATAAATATAACTTAATTTAAAGCGTAAAGTAAATAACGATAATGAAATTGCGATAAATAAAAGTGCGATAAATAAAATGACAATAAATAAAATTGCGATAGAAAAAGTACGATAATTAAAATGACAATAAATTAAAGTGCGATAATTAAAAGTGCAATTAAATATGAAATGACAGTAAATAAAAGTGCGAAAATTAAAAGTGCAATTAAATATGAAATAAAGGAATTATGCTTATTTAAACTTCCATAATCATGATGTTTGACGTGTTGATTTTAGTTTATTCCCATGGGTTAATTGTCCTTTGTCCTGGATTATTCAATATGTCCGTCTGGTTTTTGTCCATAACAGTCCATCAGTCATAAATATAAAGTGCGAGTGTCCTCGTCAAATTATCCTTATATCCTAAGTCAAATATTCCATCTAATTGGGGACTTAAACTATAATTACACCAAGTGTCCTTGTATATAAATCATCCCTGTTTTAATAAGTCCATTGACTATTAATCCATTCCCGTGTCAGGTTAAATGAACGATTATTAGTACTTATAAATATCCCGCCCATCGTGTCCGATCGAGTGTATATGGTTATTTATAGGTACGTCCAATTGTAAATCTTTATATTAAATTAACAAACTATCATTTAATTAAACAAATATAAAGCCCATTAATAGCCCATAGTCTAATTTTCACAAGTGTCATTCTTTTGTCCAAACCCCAATTATGGTACAAAGCTCAATTACCCCGTCTTTAATATTTAGCCCAACATCACGATTACTTCGGCTTAAATAAGCATAATAATAACTTAGCTACGAGACATTAATTTAAAAAGGTTGAACATAACTTACAATGATTAATAATAGCGTAGCGTTACACGGACAGAATTTTGACTTATACCCTTACAACATTCGCTAACATACCCTTATTATTAAAATTAAAATTAAAATTAAAATTATAATATATATATATATATATGTATATATATATATATGTATATATATATATATATATGTATATATATATATATATATATATATATATATATATATATATATATATATATATATATATATATATATATATGTATATACGTTTGAGAGATGAGAAGAGAAAAAGATGTGTTTTTGTTCAACCAAAACTGCGAAATTTATAGGACCTGACCCTCAAATTGGGGCCATGCGATCGCATGGTTTTTCTACTTCCTGGCCATGCGATCACATGGCCTGGGATTCCAGCTCACATATTATTGTTTACTTCTTGCCGACGGTTTTAAATAAATATATATAATATATAAATAATTTTAAGAATTATTTATATATTATATTATATTTATGTACATAGTTGACTTGTAATTTTCACTCCGTTGCGTCGCACGTTGAAAGTTGACTTTGGTCCCTGTTTCGGATTTTCGAACGTCCTTGCGTACAATTTAATATCTTGTATTTTGCATTTCGCGTCTTGTACTTTTGTAATTTTGAGACGTTTCTCATCAATAATTTGGATCACTTTGATTGTACTTTGTACTTTTTAGCTTTCTAGTCGTTTGCGCCTTCAAATCGTCAAATCTGTCTTTTGTCTTCACCTTTTATTATTTAAACGAATATCACTTGTAAATAGAACAATTGCAACCAAAAGCTTGTCTTTCTTGATGGATAATGCTATGAAATATATGTTCTTTTTTAGCATTATCAATTACTGTTATACTTAAACTATATCTCACCAACATTCGTGTTGACGTTTTTAAGTATGTTTTCTCTGGTGCTTAGAGGTTTGATGCTTCCGCTGTAGTTGTCTTGCTGTGTAGACTCCCGCTGCTTTTGTTAGAGATGTCTCTGCATGAAACGTTTACCTTGCATTCACAACTATGTTACTTTTGAAACAATGAATTTGTAATAACCTACGGGTCTCGTACTTATGTTAATTGCTTCTATTCATAGAAGCATAATTTGGTTTGTAAAACTTATGACGTTGGTTATGACGTCACTCTTTCTTATGAATGCAAACTTATTTTAAAACAACATATAGTGTTTGACCTTGTAATGATCCTGTTGTTGATGATCCGTACACGTTAATTTTGTACGGGGCGTCACATTTGGTATCAGAGCATTGGTTGTAGGGAATTAGGTTGCATTAGTGAGTCTAGACCGGACCGAGTAGGATTCACTAATAGGACTAATCTACAACTTGCTAGTTTACTTGTTTCTGCGAAACTTGCTGCATGCTGCTACTTTTTTTCACTACTGAATGATACTATCTGCTTTCGATTGCATGATACTTGTCATTATTGTCTTGCTACTTACTGCTATAGATGATCTAGACTATCGTAGTTACTTTGCCTAATACGTGCTTGCTATATGACTTACTGACATGAAAAAAGTTATTTTTCTTTGTTCAGATGTCGGATATCCCGCCCATCATCATTGACTTGGACAGCGACTCAGATTCATCTGCCACCCCGCCTACTATTATTGCCGACTCATAGATCCCGTCATCGCTACCCTCCAGTGACTCTGGCGATTCATCCTCTGGGGACAGTAGCCACGCACCTGACCTGATGATCATCTCAGACGGACACGGGGACCCAGAGGAGATTCCAGCTCCACCTAGCCCAGGACTCCCAGAGCCACAACACCATTCCGGTGGTGCTGTGATTCCTGGGGGAAATGAGGATGGTCCTTTTCGTAATGAGCGAGGACATTGGGTCAGACACCTTGCTGATGGACGTGTCATGCCGATCCCGCCTAGCAGATATCGACTGATGACCACCGGTCGAGCAGATCCACCCTCAGATGATTCAGACGACTCATCATCCGATGACTTCAGCGAGGAGGATTCCAACGAGGATTCCGACGAGGACCCTGAGGAGACGCCCGTGCAGCCGCCCTCTACCCCGCCGAAGAAGCGGTATCGTTTCGATGGTACTGTTATTCCGGGGGTTAACGGAGGTAGACCGTTCGTGGACGCATGCGGATAGTTGGTTAGGGTTACCGCCAGTAAGCGGGTTGTGCCTTACCCGGCCGATCCATTCGTGCGTAAGGCTTCCCGTTACACCCCGTCTACTTCTGGTGATGGACCGTCTGCACCACCAGCTCCACCAGCATCATCTGCACCACCAGCTCCACCTGTACCATCTGCACCGCCTACCCCACCAGCATCCCCAGTCGTCGAGGAACTGACGAGGGAAGTGCATATCCTCCTTGCTCGGGTAACTGAGCTCGAGGACTAGGTGTCCCACATGATGGACATCCTTTACCCACCATCACCATAGGGCTATTGTATTAGATTTCATTATGTAATCTTGTTTGTAGTTTCATGTTTTACTCATGTATTGTACGAACCTTATGCGAATGTATGCAACTTTCTTATTTAATGAATGGAACTTAGTGTTGTTTAATTTCTGTGCGGTGTTCTATTTACGTTAATGTATGATGATTCTGTGGTATCTGTATCTAGTTGCATTACTTAATTAGCATGTGTTGTGTTGATTCCATGCTGGTTACCATATACCGTATTACTATTTATTGAATGCTGGATTTTGACTTAAGTCGAAATTTCTGTTTCGAAGATCAATGGCAAATGGAAGATCAACGCCCACAGCAGCACATATTGAGGAAATGATAACTGAACGAATAGCCACAGCAATTGCGAATGTCAACCCCCAAGCTCCACCTGTTAACCAGAACAATCATAACGGGTGTACCTTTAAGGAATTTCAAAGCTGTAAGCCCCACAATTTCAGTGGTACTGAGGAGCCAGTTGGACTGACGAGATGGTTTGAGAAATTGGAAGCTGTGTTCCATGTGAGCAACTGCTCAGAAATGAACAAAACTAAGTATGCCTCCTGTACACTGTCGGATGGCGCTTTAACCTGGTGGAACACACTTGCTCAGGCTAAGGGTATTAACGAGGCTTATGCTACACCGTGGGAGGAATTTAAGGGGGTTATGAATGAGGAGTACTGCCCCAAAACAGAGATTCAGAAAATGGAAGCTGAGTTTTGGGAGTTGAAGGTTGTGGGAATCGATCTTGACAGTTATAACCGAAGGTACTTGGAACTAGCTTTGATGTGTCCCACGATGGTTACCCGGAATTTAAGCGAATGGAACGGTATTTATGGGGACTTCCCAAGTCCATTTAGGGAAATGTCACCTCTTCAAAACCAGCTGATATCCCGGAAGCTATGCGCATGGCGCATACCCTGATGAACCAAATTATCAGCAAAGAACCAGAAAAGGAAAATCCGAATCGGGAGCTAGTAATGAGAAACGTAAGTGGGATAGCAACAAGGGAAGGGTCTTTGATCAAAACCCAGCTAAGAGGCATGAAAGTTTCAAGGGAAACAATGACGGGAGGAACCCCAACCCGAACCCTAGCTCAAACCCTAACTACAAGGGTAGTCTCCCGCAGTGCAAGAGATGTTTACAAGCATCACACCGGGTACTGCAACGTGGTCTGTGAAAAGTGTAAAAGGACTGGGCATATTGGCAAAGACTGCAAGATCACCACCCCAACTGTGAAGACAAACCCTACTGGGCCAAGGAAATGCTATGAGTGTGGACAACAGGGCCACTTCAGGAATGAATGTCCCAACAAGAGAAAGTACGGTGGTCCAGCGCGTGGAAGAGCTTTCAACGTAAACGCAAGGAATGCCCGTGAGAACCCCGACTTGGTTACAGGTACTATCAACAATCTATTAGCTTTTGGCGTATTTGATACTGGTGCTGATAGGAGTTATGTATGTAGACACTTTTTCTCTAAGATAAATTGGTCGTTAGTTCCTTTAAAGGAGAGTATGCTTGTTGAGGTAGCCAATGGAAAACTTGAGAAAGTTTACCAAATTATCCGAGGAGGTATTATCAACATAGCTGGTGTGGATTTCGAGATTGACTTGATACCCATCAAATTGGGGAGTTTTGACGTGATTGTCAGTATGGACTGGTTGACCAAGGTAAGGGCCGACATTATCTGTGGAGATAAAGCTATTCGTATATCACACGGAGATGGTGAGCCACTGATTATTTACGGAGAAAGATGTAACTCGAAGCTGAACCTCATTAGTTGCATGAAAACACAGAAGATCATGAAGAAAGGATGTCTTGCTGTTTTAGCACATGTGAAAACATTAGAAACCGAGGTGAAGAGCGTGGATGATGTACGAATTGTGAATGAATTTCTCGATGTCTTCCCAGAAGAATTGCATGGGTTACCCCCAATGAGGGCAGTGGAGTTTCAGATCGATTTAGTGCCAAGAGCTGCACCTGTGGCTCGCGCACCTTATCGACTCGCACCTTCCGAAATGCAAGAGTTGCAGAGTCAACTACAAGAACTGCTAGACCGTGGATTTATCCAACCAAGTTCTTCGCCTTGGGGCGCACCTGTTTTATTTGAGAAGAAGAAGGACGTATCTTTTCGCATGTCTATCGATTATCGTAAGCTGAACAAGTTGACGATCAAGAATCGGTATCCCCTTCCCTGAATTGACGATCTTTTACTCTAAGATTGATTTACGATTAGGTTATCACCAATTGAGGATGAAGGAGAGTGATGTGATGAAAACTGCTTTCAGAACCCGTTATGGTCATTATGAGTTTCTCGTGATGCCATTCGGTTTAACCAACGCACCTGCCGTGTTTATGGATCTCATGAATCGTGTATGCAATCCATACCTGGATAAGTTCATTATCGTCTTCATAGATGATATCCTCATCTACTCCAAAAGCGAAGAAGAACATGAGTAACATCTTCGACTAGTGCTTGAACTCTTGAGACAAGAGCAACTTTATGCCAAATTCTCCAAGTGCGAGTTTTGGTTGAAGGAATTCCAATTCCTGGGTCATATTGTGAGCGATCAAGGTATCAAAGTTGATCCCACAAAGATCGAAGCTATCAGCAATTGGGAAACCCCCACTACTCCGACTCATATCCGCCAATTTTTAGGTCTCGCCGGTTACTACCGAAGATTTATTGAAGGTTTCTCTCTGATTGCGCGTCCTTTGACCGCGCTGACTCACAAAGGGAAGAAGTTCATTTGGGAAACCGAACAAGCATCAGCATTTCAAACCTTGAAGCAGAAGTTAACCACCGCACCTATCTTATCACTTCCTGAAGGCAGTGACGATTTTGTCGTATATTGTGATGCCTCAAAAAATGGTTTCTGTTTCGTATTGATGCAAAGAACGAAGGTCATTGCTTATGATTCTAGTCAACTGAAGATTCACGAGCGAAACTACACTACTCACAATCTCGAACTTGGAGCCGTTGTTTTTGCGCTCAAATTGTGGAGACACTATCTTTATGGAACTAAAAGTACTATCTTCACTGACCATAAAAGCCTTCAACATATATTCGATCAGAAACAACTGAACATGAGACAGCGACGATGGATCAAGACACTGGACGACTATGATTGTGAACTTCATTACCATCCTAGCAAGGCCAATGTTGTAGCTGACGCTTTAAGCCGAAAGGAGAGGATGTCACCTCTTCGTGTCCGCGCCCTGAACATCACCATTCATTCGAACCTCAATAGCCAGATCCGAATAGCCCAAGATGAGGCTCTCAAGGAGGAGAATATTTCTCATGAACACTTGAACAATCTCGTCTCTCAATTCGAGGTTAAGGAGACTGGACTTTGATACTTCGCCGGAAGAATTTGGATGCCTAGTTATGGGGATTTGCGAAGCCTCATTCTAGACGAAGTCCACAAGTCAAGATATTCGATTCATCCAGGAGCCGGTAAAATGTACCACGATCTCAAGGAACAGTATTGGTGGCCTAATCTTAAGAAGGATGTTGCAACTTATGTTGGTAAGTGTTTGACGTTTTCAAAGGTTAAGGCCGAACATCAGAGGCCCTCTGGGTTACTTCAGCAACCAGAAATCCCGTAATGGAAGTGGGAAAGGATAACGATAGACTTCATCACGAAACTACCAAAGACGGTGGGCGGATACGATACCATCTGGGTTATCGTTGACCGTCTTACCAAATCTGCACACTTCTTAGCCATGAAGGAAACGGATACGATGGAAAAACTCGCTCAACTATACATAAAGGAAATTGTATCTCATCATGGTGTACCCTTATCGATTATTTCAGACCGAGATGCCCATTTTGCTTCCAGATTTTGGCGTTCTTTGCAAGAAGCCTTGGGGACTCGTCTCGACATGAGTACTGCGTATCACCCACAGGCCGACGGACAAAGTGAAAGCACGATTCAGACTTTGGAGGACATGTTGCGTGCTTGTGTCATTGATTTCGGAAAGGCTTGGGAAAGGCATTTTCCGCTAGCCGAATTCTCTTACGACAACAGTTATCATTCGAGTATTAATGCCACACCTTTCGAAGCATTGTGTGGCTGCAAATGCCGTTCTCCTATTTGTTGGGCTGAAGTAGGCGAAAAGCAAATCACCGGACCCGAGTTAGTCCATGAAACAACCGAGAAGATTGTCCAAATTCAAGCGAGACTCAAGACGGCCCGTGATCTCCAAAAGAGTTATGCCAACCTTAAACGTAAAGACTTCGAATTCAACGTGGGTGACCGTGTAATGTTGAAGGTTGCACCTTGGAAAGGTGTGATTCGTTTTGGAAAAAGTAAAAGTTAAACCCCCGCGATACATTGGTCCTTTGGAAATCTTGGAGCGTGTTGGACCCGTTGCTTACCAACTGGATCTTCTGACTCAATTAAGCTCAGTTCATCATACCTTCCACGTATCGAATTTGAAGAAGTGTCTTGCTGAACTGGAACTTATCATACCACTAGAAGAACTTACGATTGATGACAAACTCCACTTCGTGGAAGAACCTGTCGAAATTATGGACCGTGAGGTCAAAACTTTGAAACACAACAAGATTTCGATCGTCCGAGTCCGATGGAATGCCAAATGAGGACCCGAGTTTACCTGGGAACGAGAGGATCAAATGATGCAGAAGTATCCTCACATTTTTCCAACTCTTCCATCTACCTCAGCTTAAAATTTTTGGACGAAATTTTCTTTAACAGGTAGGTAATGTAACGACCCTAGATTTTCTAACTTATATTATTAATATTTATTATTAATACTTGCGTTGTACTAAATGTATTCTTATACATTTTACTTGTTACCGTATTTGACATTCCATGTCCTGACTTGTCTTTGTGACACACTTTTCACGAATAATATTTCAAATATTATTTACGTTCATAATTAATTATTATTAATTATTTCTAATTAACTAATGCAAGTAGTTAATTACTTGGGCTTTTATTAATTTGTTGCTTACTTATACTTGGGCTTATATTATTGGACTTGGAAGCCCACCCTTCAGCACTTAATGGACTACTAGTAAGCCCACTATTATGCTAATGATTCTTTAAGGTTAAACAAGGATTAATTAGTTAAATGAGGAGACAAAGATGTCTCAAGCATGCATGACCACCTTTCCCATGTATTTGGCTTTATACTCTTCCTAGCATACACCATCCTCCCACACTTGAAAGCACAAAGTTGACTTCCCCTTTGGGACCCCCTAAACCGATAGTTTGAGCAAAGAGGGAGGAGAGTTCCATTTTTTTTGTGCTACTTATTTGCTAGTTTGAACTCATTCCACACACACCTCATTCTTACACTACTTTCACTCTTTCTTTTTCTCTCTAAATTGTAAGTAACAACTTTATTTTTCTTTCTTCTTTTTCCTTTAAAAATCACCAAGTTCATTATCAATTTACTAGTTTGTTGTTGTTGTTCAAGATCAAACTTTATAGTTTGTATCTTCATGAATCTTGTTTCTTCCATCCTTAGTTTGATGAGAAATAAAGAAGAAGAATCTAAGCTTGTTAGCTTATGGTTCTACACTTGAAGTATTATAAAGATCTAAAGTTCATAAGCTTTAAGATCTTACTTGTGTTCATATTTTGGAAACTTAAGGTTTATTGTCTTAAGATCCAAGCTTTGGCTTGAATCTTCTTAAGTATGAAACAAACATGAACTTGTTACTTGTACTTAGTTTATTTCTTCATCTTTTCTTTCTTTTAAATTCGTGATTTATATATGTTGGTCAAGTATTACTAGTTAAACTTGATCTCATTTTTCTTGAAACTAAAGTTAAACTTTGTAAGGTCAAGAACATGGAAGTTAAACTTTCTAGTTATAACTTCATACACTTATGTTGAATCTAAGTTTCTATAGCTTATGGTCTTCCAATTTTGTCTAAAACAAGAGCTTATTAGCTTACATACATTCTACAAGATAAAAATCTGAGTTTCATAACTTATGGTTTCATTAAAGTGAAGATCCAAGTTCTATAACTTAAGGTTTAACTTAAGAACACTAGATCTAGACTTTTTAGTCTAGGATCTTCAAGATCTAACTAAGATCTAAGTTCTACAACTTAAGATCTTGTTTATTTAGTTTACATTCAAGTTTATAGCTTAATATTATTATTAGAACTCAAGTATGTGTCAGATCTAAGATCTTGATGTAACTTTGGTTCATCAACCTACTTGCAACCCTTAAATGAGTTGTGCTACATATCTTAGACATACACTAGAGTCATGATGGTCAAAACTTGGTTAAGATAATGCAAACACATCAACGAGTTGTACACTTGAAGCTATAAGCATCAAGGATGAGAACCGTGATAAGCCCAAGAACCCACCGGAGCACTTTGCTTACTATTTTTGAGGTTTGTGATAAGCACATGAACATTTTGGGCCTAAAGACTTATGTACTGATAATTATCAAAACTACGTTTATGTCATTAGTTTTCATTACCTAGTAACTTGTCACCCGATGATTTAAAGATTCTCCACTCAATCTTTTTTTCAAATCGCAACCTCTGAAATACGAAAAGCTAGGTTTATCAAAATTTTTACACATTGAATTATTCGTGCGATCCACACGAGATTTATGGACAAATGAAAGTAACAAAATTTTTCTGTCACTTATGTGATTTATAAAATCATATATGTATGTATAATTAAGTTAATAAATTTACCTTTACTTATTTTGGTTAGTACGTACTAAGTTATATCTTCAAATTATTTAAAAATCGCTCCTTTATCGAGTTATTCAACTTAAGTCGAATAGTTTTGTGCAAAATGGTACACCATGTACGGATCACACTTCTTCTCGCCCTTCGTTGTTGATGAAGCTTACCATTAAGATCCTTGTTAAAAAAAAAAAAAAAACTCTTGAGCCACTTTGGATGGCAGTTTTATAAAATTTGTTAGAAAATCTTCGCACCCATAAATTGTTCCTTTTAAGGTTAGACAAGACAAAAGTGCGGGCCAATAAATCAGTTTTCTGAGGTATACTCAGTGGTCACCCTATTTTAGGAAAGGTACGAGGTGGGTTCCTGTTCTCAATACTTCACGGAAAATCGCAACACCCTCGTAAACCTCATCTCTATAAATCTGTATGTAGAGGTACAGGAATCATTTTTTGGGGATTCTTTTCACTCGGAGTAAACCATTCTTTAGGACCAAGGGTTCACGTATCTTCTCATCCGCGCATTCCCTTAAGTATAAGGATAAATTCAAAAAGAACCCTCGAAGAGTTCACTCTCGTTCAAAGATCACACCTTCCGTGCGATTCTCTTTCAGAAATGTAATGTAAGATACTTTGAGAACCTATGAATCTTGTTATCCCTTTGGGAAGGGACTGCTAAAAACATTTGCGGCACTGATGTGGATACTCTATATATTTCTTCCTTAGTGGTTGCAACTATCTGTTGTCCTAGTTAATGTTAACCCTAACTTCAACATGTACCTGAAAGGATAAAGTTACATTATGAAACTGTGTTTTCATTTCATCCAAGGATAAGTTCACATACAGTATGTTAAACTGGGTGATATCTTTCATTGTTCATTCAGACCATTCTGAAGGCACTATAAGTAATTATGGATTACAAACATTCTTAAGAATCGGGTTCTTTATGCCTATGGCCTCCTTTCGAAATCAAGGGGTTAGTAAAATCCGTGGCTAACACTATCCAGACATCAAATCGCATGATTGTGATCACCAAGTTTTCCATTCTACCTGTCAACTTTGAATTGCGACATAAGCGCTCAATGTTTTAGAAGAGTTTAGAAACATTCATGATGATTTCACGCATCCAGCTTACTGAAGATGCCCGTAAGGCTAAAAACACCATCTTTCCTTTTGTGGATATATATTCAGATAACATACTCATGTTAAACAGAAACGAAATCAATTTATTGATCTCTTAGGATAAGAGACTTGATTAATGGCATATACCCATTCTTACTTTCATACGCCGAAGTACCTTTCAAGGTAAATAACTCACTTCTAAGCCCACGAGTCTCACGGGACTTTGATACGCTCCTTCTTATTCAAATATTATACCATTGTTGGTCACTCCTCAAAATTTCGGGACGAAATTTTCTTTAACAGGCGGGTAATGTAACGGCCCGGCTTTTTCGACTTGCTTTTGTGCTTTCACGAAACTGCGTATTTGTGCGTACTGAGCTATCTTATGCTCTGGGATCTTTAATTATGGTTAATTACTTTCGTTAATATCTTACAATGTGCTATTAAGTGTGTAATCACTTAACTTGATCCTCGAATGCTTTTACGACCGTTGGTGTCATTATCTTTTTAAACGAAATACGTACTTGGTACACGTTAAACTTTTGTCGTAATTGGAATATTATGACTGCGTAAACTTGATTGTTATTTATTATAACAATTACTTGGTTTAAGGGCTTATTTAATTAGGCTTAGTGTTTACTAATGCTTACTAGTTACCTTAATGGACTTAACATCTTAATTGACTTTCCATGTCCCGACATGTCCTTGTGACACACGTACTTTTCACGAATAATATTTTGAATATTATTTACATTCATGATTAATTATTATTAATCATTTTTAATTAACTAATGTTAGTAGTTAATTACTTAGGCTTTATTTATTTAATTGTTGCTTACTTACATGGACTCATGTTAATGGACTTGGAAGCCCACCCTACTTTCTTAATGGACTAGTTAGCCCACTATTATGTTAATGACTTATTAAGGCTTAAACTTGGATTAATTAACTTAAGTATGAAGAGACTTGTCACAAGCATGCTAGCACCAAGCTCCCATGCAATTTAACTTTAATACCATTTTGAGCTTACACCATTCTCCAACACATGAAAGTAAGTTTTGACCTTCCCTTTTTGTGTCCCAAAACCATGAGCCTTCAAGCATGAGGATGGAATCCCATTTCAATTTTCCTTGTTACTTATTGCTAGTATCTTACTTCATTTTTTCACACACACTTACTTACATTTTCTTTTCTTCAAGCTTTTCTCTCTAGTTTGTAAGTAAACAAACTTTATTTTTCTTCTACTTTTTCTCTTAAAAACTGAAATAAATCATCATCATTTACTTGTTCTTTGTTTGTTGTTTACTTGTTGTTTGTTGTTGTTAAAGATCAAGTTACCTAGATTGTATCTGCATGAAATCTTGTTACTTTCATCTTTGGTTGATGAAGTCAAGAACAAGAATCTAAGTTCTATAACTTAGAGTTCTACACTTAAAATGTTATAAGATTTAAAGTTCATAAACATTTTAATTATACTTGTGTTCATGTTTTGTAGACTTAAATTCTTAAGATCCAAGCTTGACTTGAATCTTCTTAAGTATGAAACAAACATGAACATACTACTTCTAACTTTAGTTTATTTCTTTCTTTTGTAAGTACTTTAAAGTTGTGATGTTGTTAATTTGGTCAAGTATTACTAGTTAAACATGATCTCATACTTCTTAAAACTAAAGTTAACTTTATAAGTTCAAGAACATGAAAGTATAACTTTCTAGTTATAACTTCACACACTTATGTTGGATCTAAGTTTTTATAGCTTATGGTCTTCTAATTTTGTTGTAAATAAAAGCTTATAAGCTTACATACATTTTACAAGCTTACATACATTTTACAAGATGAAAATCAAAGTTTCATAACTTATGGTTTCATTAAAGTGAAGATTCAAGTTCTATAACTTAGGATCTAACTTAAGAACACTAGATCTAGACTTTATAGTCCAGGATCTTTAAGATCTAGCTAAGATCTAGGTTCTACAACTTTAGATCTTGTTTATTTAGTTTACTTTTAAGTTTATAGCTTAATATTACTATTAGAACTCATGTATGTGTCGGATCTAAGATCTTGATGTAACTCAAACTACTTACAACCCTTAATTGAGTAGTGCTACATATATTAGACTTGCACTAGTGTTATGATGGTCAAAACTTGGTAAATATGATACAAACACATCAAAGAGTTGTACACTTGAAGCTATACACATCAAGGATGAGAACCGTGATGAGCATCAAGCACCAAGAACCCACCGGAACACCATTACTTACTGTTTCTGCAACTAATAAATAACCTGGGCTACTGGAAAAGCTTATTTCCAGCTAGTTTGGTTCGAGTAGATGATTTTCCGTTTAGACCTCGTCTTAATCCGAGTTACGGTTTAGGATTTATGGCCATCCGAAAGTCACTACACCCTTTTAACGTTGTGCTGAAATTTCTGACCTACTCGCACTTAAACCGTCGCCACAGTCGAACAAAGACGAGTTTGGTTCTGGAATTTGGTCAGCCTCTAGGGAACTCATATACGGAGCCATGGCCACTGGTCTCACCTTATTTCAGTTTGTATAGAGGTCTTGGCGACTGAACGAAATCAGCATTTATTTCAAACTCTATTCTTGATTGAAACTTACTTTACACTTTTTGATTAATGATGAATGATGATGATACTTAAGACCTAACTTACATACTTTTAAACCTTTGGGAACAATTTACTGACTTAGTAACGTTTGACTTAGGTTGAGGACCTTCCGGACCAACTACTTGCTTACTATTCCCGCGTATCGACTTTTACTACTTTCCACTGTGAGTTATAGAATCCCTTTTTACTTTAACTATTTTGGGAACTGAGAATACATACGCATTTTAAGTTTTACATACTAGGCATGAGTACTTAAACTTTATATATGTGTGGGTTATACAACGGTATAAACTTTCCCCTTAGCTCGGTAACGTTTAGTCATTGGACTTTGAACCGGTGAACGCGAATCTTAGATATGGATCCATAGGATTTGACATCCCCACTCGGGCTAGTCGCGCTAGCATTTAACGAGTGTTTAATACTTCGTAAATATACGCACTCGTCAAGTGTATTTTAGGGGGTGTTATTTACGTTAAGTTAGTTACCAAGTGCCCACGGATAAGCATATACTTTATTATATTGATTTGAATTACTGATTTAAACTACTGGTTGAAGCACTGAAATCTCGTGGCCTACATTACATTACTAATAACAAACAAACTATAGCTCACCAACATTCGTGTTGACTTTTTAAGCATGTATTTTCTCAGGTGCTTAGACGTTGTTGCTTCCGCTGTTATACTTGCTATCTTGGTGTATTAGACTTGCTGTGTTAGACTTCCGCTGCACTACTTAGAGATGTCTCAATCATGGAACTTTTATTTTGCATTCGTAGCTTACGTTATTTTCAAACAATGGCTTTGTAACGACCTTTGGGTCACGTACTTATGTTTATGTTTCTATTCATAGGAAGCACGTTATCTTTTGTAAAACGCTATATTTTTCATGAATGCTAAACTGGTTTTCAAATAGCATATAGTGTTTGACCTTGTAATGATCCTGTTGTTGGTGATCCGTACACAATGGTTTTGTACGAGGCGTCACATTTGGTATCAGAGCATTGGTTGTAGGGAATTAGGTTGCATTAGTGAGTCTTGACCGAGTTGAGTAGGATTCGCTAATAGGACTAATCTACAACTTGCTAGTTTACTTGTTTTTGCGGAACCTGCTGCATGCTACTGTGTTATATTACTGCATGTTATTGCTTACTACTACTGCATGCCACTACCTATTTCTACTGCTATATGAACTTGTTGCATGCCACCGTTTCCTTTTACTGCTATGTAAACTCGCTGTATGCTTTTTCTTATTCTCGTCACTGCATGCTACTATCTGCTTTTGATTGCATGCTTGATACTATCACTATTGCCATACTACGTACTACTGTAGACGATCTAGGCTGCTGTAGTTACTATGCCTGATTACGCTCTTGCTACATGTCTGCTATTCGCTGTACCGACTTAGAGAACTTATCCTTCCCAATTCAGATGTTTTTCTGAACTACTTTCCCACTCGTCTAACCCTAAGAACTAGTAATGTAATCCACCTGTTACTACTGTTCCACCATTCCAGAGATCGAAACATTACTTCACGCAATCTAGAAGGAGTACCCCCTCGGATTACGCGCCCACTAAAGTTGATCCTCAGAGGAGGAGATATTGGAGGACTTGTCGGAGTAACCGCACCCCGAGCTCACCCTAATTAGCCACGTACATCGTATGAACATTGGAAGGATATTCAGTTTCCATAAGTTGATTTGTATCCCGTGCGTTTTCATGACCGTCACTTATCTCCTTCATTCTTCACCACTACTCGACGATCTAAAGATACTTCTGGACTTAGGTCCCTAACACTCCTAGACAATGGAGAATTCGGGAAGGCATCCCCTTTCACAAGGTCGTAGTGTCTTCTACTGATGCTCAGCCATACCCAAAGACTTGGGAGTCGCCTCAAAACATATCGTATTACTACTTGCTACACGTACAACTCGACACGAGACCTAGATTGAAATTCTAGAAAGGAACCTAATGATATTACCTGAACCCGAACATTTTGAAGAAATTTTGGGATATTTAGGCATTGATGCATGACCTACGGAACCTAGGCACCCACATCGAGAAACTGTGAGATTAATTATATAGATTCTGTTTTGAGATAACATAGATAAAGCACCGTTAGACGAAATTGAGTGGAACTGAAAGTGATCACATTACATTGACCATATGGAATGATATTGGAATGAACGTACGATTTAGTACAATATAATGACGACAGGCCAGCGTGATTATATTGAGGTAAATCATGCAGAAGTCCCAATGTTACTACATGAGGAATATGAGGTGATCCAGGGAAAATTTTGACAGGGATCACTTGAGCATACGCATTATAGTCTGTTAATGATAGGGAAGGAATAACCACATAGCCCAGATACTGTACAAGAAGGGTCTTGATTGCAGAATTGTTAACCAAAAAATTTGTTATAGATATCGACACCCTGGACATTTAAGGAAAAAGTTCTCAAATAGGAAAAACTTTGTACTGACTTGCGGTAGAGCAATTGTTATCTTAGTTATGGAAACTCGCATGAATCCTGATTTTAGTTAGGGTATGTTTCGTCACAATGTTTTATTGTCTCAAGGTTATTTAATACTTGAGTGATAGAAACCTTATATCTAAGAATCTTAGTGTTATGACTAATAAGCCATTAATAACCATGAGAGTTAAGTATTCTATAGGTTAAGCTAATGGTAAGCTGGAAGAGATAGAGGAATGATTTAAGGTAGTACCTTACAATTAACAGGTGGGTCATTTGGAGATGACATCATGTCAACAAAACTTGGAAGTTTTAATGTAGTAGTTGGAAAGGATTAGTTACCTACGTACAAGCAGATGTTATTTGAGAAGGCGGATAGAATTTTTCACGATAGTATAATAAGATTTGGTTGGAATGGACTTTAGGATTAACCTAATACTCATCAAGTTATGAAGCTTGATGAAATAGTTGGAGCAGACTAGATTTCAAGGATGAAAGCGGAATTTATTTATAGTGAGAAAATTTATTCGTATACCTTGCGAGAATGGTGAACTATCACGGGAAGAGAAGTAGCCCAAAAGCTGAACCTTATTAGTTGCATGACAACAACCCGAAATCCCACAATGGAAATGGGAAGGAATTCATCACTAAGCTACCAAAGACGGTAAGGCGGTTAGGACACTATCTGGGTTATTGTTGACCGTCTCACCAAATCTGCTCACCTTCTAGCCATGAAAGAAGCCGATACAATGGATAAACTTGCACAACGATACATAAAGGAAGTTGTATTCCGTCACTTCAGCAATTCAAATTCTAAATTAAAGATTACATAAGAATCCTATTTGATACTCATTCTTACGCGACTCTGAATCCTAACTTATCCCGAGAGATTTCTTATTCGATGATAGTCATACCATCATCCTTCTCACTTCGATATTAGTCATAACAGTTCGAAATTTTCCAAAATCAATGGGTGGTTCATTCTCATCCTCATACTCTCCCATTCGTATCTCACTTATAAGCAAAAACTTCACACTTAAGCATTTTTGGTCAAAGGACTTGTGCCCTACTAATAGTCATCAGCCACATTTAAATCCAACAGTTTTCATTACCTCGTAACATTTTTGCTCAAATATCACCTGAAATTTTCCAAAAAATAATCTTTTACTCGATCCTCATCAATCTTTTTCCAACTTGTAACCTCTGAAATATGAAAATTTTGTTTGCCAAAAATTTTTCACCCACTATTTTACGGAACGATCCTCTCAAGGTTTTATAAAAGTAAATTTATTTTATTTGCCATTCATGAAAATTTTTGAAATCGTATACGTTATATAAAATAAAGTAAATGATTATTTATTTTTGGCAAATACATATGAAACTTCACTTTCACTTTTACAAATCAAATCTTTTATACAAAAGATATTATACTTTGAATGGTACGTGTTGTACATAACCCTAATTTACTAAGAACTTCGTTTCTTCTCTTAAATTGTCACCATAAACAATTTCTATAAAACATTCGTTGCTTATTATATAAAATTTTTCGTTGCTTATCCGTATCCAAGTCATCATGAAGACTTTATAACCGTCGAAATCGAGAGATTCATGTGTATGTGATAAAGGCACTGACTACCACGTCATGCAAGGCCTTCGGGCATCCACTAACACTTACACCATTTAAAATTATTGCGTTACCCCATGGATCTATTTCACCACACCTGTTGGAACAATGCTCTTTCTTACATAACTCTAAGTCCTGACTCATTCCAAGAAACTCTCATTTAGTGATATTACCACCATCAGTATTCCGACTTTATTATTAGTCATGACTTGTTTGGCATTTTGCAAAGTCAAGAAGCAATTAACATCTCGTCCTCATGGTTTAGCCTTCATACCTCACCTTTTAGCAACGGCTTCGCACATGAACATTTTGGGCCCAAAGACTTATGTCCTGATAATTATCAAAACTACATTTATGTCATTAGTTTTCATTACCTAGTAACTTGTCACCCGATGATTTAAAGATTCTCCACTCAATCTTTTTTTCAAATCGCAACCTCTGAAATACGAAAAGCTATGTTTATCAAAATTTTTACACGTTGAATTATTCGTGCGGTCCTCACGGGAGTTATGGACAAATGAAAATAACAAAATTTTTCTATCACTTATGCGATTTATAAAATCATATATGTATGTATAATTAAGTTAATAAATTTACCTTTACTTATTTTGGTTAGTACGTACTAAGTTATATCTTCAAATTATTTAAAAATCGCTCCTTTATTGAGTTATTCAACTTAAGTCAAATAGTTTTGTGCAAAATGGTACACATTGTACCTGCTTCTAAATTTACTAAGAACTTCGTTCCGTTTATGTTGTCGCATCAAACGTTTAAAGGTTTTTCAAAACTTCCTTGGTTGATTTTATTAAAGGTTTTTGTATTAGACTACACCATGTATGTATCACACTTCTTCTCGCCCTTCGTTGGGGATGAAGCTTACCATTAAGATCCTTGTTAAAAAAAAAAAAAACCTCTTGAGCCACTTTGGATGGCAGTTTTATAAAATTTGTTAGAAAATCTTCGCACCCATAAATTGTTCCTTTTAAGGTTAGACATGACAAAAGTGCGGGCCAATAAATCAGTTTTCTGAGGTACACTCAGTGGTCACCCTATTGTAGGAAAGGCACGAGGTGGGTTCCTGTTCTCAATACTTCACGGCAAATCGCAACACCCTCGTAAACCTCATCTCTATAAATATGTATGTAGAGGTACAGGAATCATTTTTTGGAGATTCTTTTCACTCAGAGTAAACCATTCTTTAGGACTAAGGGTTCACGTATCTTCTCATCCACGCATCCCCTTAAGTATAAGGATAAATTCAAAAGGAACCCTCGAAGAGTTCACTCTCGTTCAAAGATCACACCTTCTGTGCTCTTCTCTTTCAGAAATGTAATGTAAGATACTTTGAGAACCTATGAATCTTGTTATCCCTTTGGGAAGGGACTGCTTAAAACATTTGAGGTACTGATGTGGATACTCTATATATTTCTTCCTTCGTGGTTGTAACTATCTGTTGTCCAAGTTAATGTTAACCCGAACTTCAACATGTAACTGAAAGGATAAAGTTACATTATGGAACTGTGTTTTCATTTCATCCAAGGATAACTTCACATACAGTATGTTAAACTGGGTGATATCTTTCATTGTTCGTTCAGACCATTCTGAAGGCACTATAAGTAATTATGGATTGCAAACATTCTTAAGAATCGGGTTCTTTATGCCTATGGCCTCCTTCCAAAATCAAGGGGTTAGTAAAATCAGTGGCTAACACTATCCAGACATCAAATCGCATGGTTGTGATCACCATGTTTTCCATTCTACCTGTCAGCTTTGTATTGCGACATAAGTGCTCAATGTTTTAGATGAGTTTAGAAACATTCATGATGCATTTCAGGCATTCAGCTTACTGTAGATGCCCGTAAGGCTAAAAACACCATCTTTCCTTTTGTGGATATATATTCAGATAACATACTCATGTTAAAAAGAAATGAAATCAATTTGTCGATCTCTTAGGATAAGAGACTTGATTAATGGCATATATCCATTCTTACTTTCATACGCCGAAGTACCTTTCAAGGTAAATAACTCACTTCTAAGCCCACGAGTCTCACGGGACTTTGATACGCTCCTTTTTATTCAAATATTGTACCATTGTTGGCCACTCCTCAAAATTTCGGGACGAAATTTTCTTTAACAGGTGGGTAATGTAACGGTCCGGCTTTTTCAACTTGCTTTTGTGCTTTCACGAAACTGCATATTTGTGCGTACTGAGCTATCTTATGCTCTGAGATCTTTAATTATGGTTAATTACTTTCGTTAATATCTTACAACGTGCTATTAAGTGTGTAATCACTTAACTTGATCCTCGAATGCTTTTACGACCGTTGGTGTCACTTATCGTTTTAAACGAAATACGTACTTGGTACAAGTTAAACTTTTGTCGTAATTGGAATATTATGACTGCGTAAACTTGATTGTTATTTATTATAACAATTACTTGGCTTAAGGGCTTATTTAATTAGACTTAGTGTTTACTAATGCTTACTAGTTACCTTAATGGACTTAACATCTTAATTGACTTTTCATGTCCCGACATGTCCTTGTGACACACGTACTTTTCACGAATAATATTTTGAATATTATTTACGTTCATGATTAATTATTATTAATCATTTTTAATTAACTAATGTTAGTAGTTAATTACTTGAGCTTTATTTATTTAATTGTTGCTTACTTACATGGACTCGTGTTAATGGACTTGGAAGCCCACCCTACTTTCTTAATGGACTAGTTAGCCCACTATTATGCTAATGACTTATTAAGGCTTAAACTTGGATTAATTAACTTAAGTATGAAGAGACTTGTCACAAGCATGCTAGCACCAAGCTCCCATGCAATTTAACTTTAATACCATTTTGAGCTTACACCATTCTCCAACACATGAAAGTAAGTTTTTTCCTTCCCTTTTTGTGTCCCAAAACCGTGAGCCTTCAAGCATGAGGAGGGAATCCCATTTCAATTTTCCTTGTTATTTATTGCTAGTATCTTACTTCATTTTTTCACACACACTTACTTACATTTTCTTTTCTTCAAGCTTTTCTCTCTAGTTTGTAAGTAAATAAACTTTATTTTTCTTCTTCTTTTTCTCTTAAAAACTGAAATAAATCATCATCATTTACTTGTTCTTTGTTTGTTGTTTACTTACTTGTTGTTTGTTGTTGTTAAATATCAAGTTACCTAGCTTGTATCTTCATGAAATCTTGTTACTTTCATCTTTGGTTGATGAAGTCAAGAACAAGAATCTAAGTTCTATAACTTAGAGTTCTACACTTAAAATGTTATAAGATTTAAAGTTCATAAACTTTTTAATTATACTTGTGTTCATGTTTTGTAGACTTAAATTCTTAAGATCCAAGCTTGACTTGAATCTTCTTAAGTATGAAACAAACATGAACATAATACTTGTAACTTTAGTTTATTTCTTTTTTTTTTGTAAGTACTTTAAAGTTGTGATGTTGTTAATTTGGTCAAGTATTACTAGTTAAACTTGATCTCATACTTCTTGAAACTAAAGTTAACTTTATAAGTTCAAGAACATGGAAGTATAACTTTCTAGTCATAACTTCACACACTTATGTTGGATCTAAGTTTTTATAGCTTATGGTCTTCTAATTTTGTTGTAAATAAAAGCTTATAAGCTTACATACATTTTACAAGATGAAAATCTAAGTTTCATAACTTATGGTTTCATTAAAATGAAGATCCAAGTTCTATAACTTAGGATCTAACTTAAGAACACTAGATCTAGACTTTCTAGTCCCGGATCTTTAATATCTATCTAAGATCTAGGTTCTACAACTTAGGATCTTGTTTATTTAGTTTACTTTCAAGTTTGTAGCTTAATATTACTATTAGAACTCATGTATGTGTCGGATCTAAGATCTTGATGTAACTTTGGTTCATCAAACTACTTACAACCCTTAATTGAGTTGTGCTATATATCTTAGACTTGCACTAGTGTTATGATGGTCAAAACTTGGTAAAGATGATGCAAACACATCAACGAGCTGTACACTTGAAGCTATACGCATCAAGGATGAGAACCGTGATGAGCATCAAGCACCAAGAACCCACCGGAACACATTTACTTACTGTTTCTGCAACTTCTCATTAACCTAGGCTACTGGAAAAGTTGATTTCCAGCTAGTTCGGTTCGAGTAGATGATTTTCCGTTTAGACCTCGTCTTAATCCGAGTTACGGTTTAGGATTTATGGCCATCCGAAAGTCACTACACCCTTTTAACGTTGTGCTGAAATTTCTGACCTACTCGCACTTAAACCGTCACCACGGTCGAACAAAGACGAGTTTGCTTCTGAAAATTGGTCAGCCTCTAGGGGACTCATATACGGAGCCACGGCCACTGGTCTCACCTCATTTCAGTTTGTATAGAGGTCGTGGCGACTGAACAAAGTCAGCATTTATTTCAAACTCTATTCTTGATTGAAACTTACTTTACACTTTTTGATTAATGATGAATGATGATGATACTTATGACCTAACTTACATACTTTTAAACCTTTGGGAACGATTTACTGACTTAGTAACTTTTGACTTAGGTTGAGGACCTTCCGGACCAACTACTTGCTTACTATTCCCGCGTATCGACTTTTACTACTTTCCACTGTGAGTTATAGCATCCCTTTTTACTTTAACTATTTTGGGAACTAAGAATACATGCGCATTTTACGTTTTACATACTAGGCACGAGTACTTAAACTTTATATATGTGTGGGTTATACAACGGCATAAACTTTCCCCTTAGCTCGGTAACGTTTAGTCATTGGTCTTTTAACCGGTGAACGCGAATCTTAGATATGGATCCATAGGGTTTGACATCCCCACTCGGGCTAGTCGCGCTAGCATTTAACGAGTGTTTAATAATTCGTAAACATACGCACTCGCCAAGTGTACTTTTAGTCGGTGTTATTTACGTTAAGTTAGTAACCAAGTGCCCACGGATAAGCATATACTTTATCATACTGATTTGAATTACTGATTTAAACTGCTGGTTGAAGCACTGAAATCTCGTGGCCTACATTACATTACTGATTACAAACAAACTATAGCTCACCAACATTCGTGTTGACTTTTTAAGCATGTATTTTCTCAGGTGCTTAGACGTTGTTGCTTCCGCTGTTATACTTGGTGCATTAGACTTGCTGTGTTAGACTTCCGCTGCACTACTTAGAGATGTCTCAATCATGGAACTTTTATTTTGCATTCGTAGCTTACGTTATTTTCAAACAATGGCTTTGTAACGACCTTTGGGTCACGTACTTATGTTTATGTTTCTATTCATAGGAAGCACGTTATCTTTTCTAAAACGCTATATTTTTCATGAATGTTAAACTGGTTTTCAAACAGCATATAGTGTTTGACCTTCTAATGATCCTGTTGTTGGTGATCCGTACACGATGATTTTGTACGGGGCGTCATATATACACTACACACATCAAGTTTGAGTTGAGTTGGTTGATCAAAGTTAAATCGAATTTGGTGATCAATCGAAAAAGTGTTAAAAACGTATCAAGTAACTATTCAACCCCCCCCCCCCCCTAGTTACTTACACATATAATTAACAATTTAACATGTAATTTGTGGTAATGAACATATGTTTGTTAATGATATAATCATTAATTAACATTTACATATAATTTTTTGCATTTAAATGCATAAAAAATGTGAAATTAAGAAGTTCTCGCAGTTCTCGCATTTTTTTGTGATTCTCGCATTTTTTGCTTCCCCCCGCTTCCCCCCGAATGGTTACTTCCCTCTTGATCCTACCACTATATATATATATATATATATATATATATATATATATATATATATATATATATATATATATATATATATATATATATATATATATATATATATATATATGGGTAGATTCAAACGAGAACCACAAAAAGGGCGAGAACTGCGAGAACTCTTTAATTACATGGTTTATATGCATTTATATTTAACAAATTGCATATAAGTGTTATCTAATGTTCATATCATCGGCAAAAAAATGTTCACAACCACAAATTACATGTTCAATTGTGAATTATATGAAATGTTCGCATGTTACACAAACACATCTGCACATGTGAACGCGAAATTATATATTTGATTATATAGTTAAATTATAGGTTTTTTCAAACTATTTTTTGTTCAACTTTACTCTCCATCAACATTTATACGTGATTCAACCTACTCAAATTTGAAAATCCATGTAATTTAATGGTTCTCGCAGTTCTCGCCCTTTGTTGGTTCTCGTTTAAAGTTTTGACTATATATATATATATATATATATATATATATATATATATAGTGAAGGGATTTAGAGAGAACTAAGGGTGAGAGAGAACCCATAGAACTCATAGATTTAACTTCAATCTATGTGCAGATTGAGCTTCAATCTACGGGCAGATTGAGCTTCAGTTTGTGAAAAAAAAAACTTCAATCTTAAAAAAAAAAAATTCAATATGCAAAAAAAAAAAACTTTTCAATTTGCACAAAAAAGTCATTCTGCACAAAAAAGTCATTCTGCACAAAAAAACTCAATCTGCACATAAAAGTCGATCTGCACAAAAACTCAAATTGTACAAAAAAAGTCAATCTACACAATAAAAAGTCAATCTGCAAAAAAAAACGTCAATTTGCACAATAAAAAACTCAATCTGCACAAAAAAGTCAATCTACACACAAAAATATCTAAAAAAAATTCTGGAAAAAATATCAAAAAAAAAAATTTGGGGAAAAAAAAAATTCGAATTTTTTTCTTCTTCAAAGAATAGGTGCACATGCATTCAATATGTGAGTTCTCTAAGTTCTCTTCTACCCCTGGTTCTCCATGGATCATCACCATATATATATATATATATATATATATATATATATAAACAATAAAAGCCAATACCACATAAGTGGTGTATGGGAAGGTGAGATATAGACAATTCTTCCTCTATCCGAGAAAAAGACAAGTCATTTTCCCCACCCAGAGAGAAAACACTCTCAAAAGTAGAGAAAGTCATCCCTCTCTATTCGACGGATAGAGAAATTGCTTCCGAGTGGATCTCCGACCAGTAAGTAGGAAAACATTTTAAACAAATTAAAATTAAATTAAAAATAAAATTGAGATGCCATGAAAATAGTAAAATTAAATTTTTATGAGTTTTAGAAATGACTGAAATTTACTTTAGGCTCTAAGAGTCAGTAAAAACACGTTTACAAAACACTTACGACTATTAGCAGATAGATAGGTAGATTCGAACATACTTATATATTTTTCAAAAGGAAGGAATGGCAATAGCCTTTGAAAAAAGGAATGGCCATATAATATTTATATAATAAAAACACTAATTTTTTAATATATCCCTTATATCTAGTTCTTGTATTTATAAGTCATGCCGAACACTATGGTCTATGGTCATATCCAATAGCTTTATTTATACTCGTGTTGTCATCTAAAGTCAACTTATGGAGGAACTTAAATATTGACATTTTCTTGAAATTATTCTCTTTAAAACAAACTTTGTACGTGTATAATCTTTTCTGTCACTAACAATCAGTCTATTCATCAGTCACTGAAAAAATAAAAGTTCCATTTGCATAGTAATGAACTAGTTGATTTAACATCTATATATTTGATAACATTTATTTGAAATTTCAAACAACACAAACTAATTAAATATACACACATAGTTTAGATCATGTAAATGTATATACATATACTCCATCATATATGTAAGTACCTTTTACCTTCTTCATTGTAATCAGTGGCCTATATAGAATAATGACGTGTCACCAATTATATGATGTCACCAATTATATGATTGGCGTAGGTTGCTACCAAAAATGCAAGAACAAGAAGAATATATTTTTCTGAGATCATGTGATAGACATAGATAAAAAAAATGGCATGCATATTTATATAACTTCATTCGTTTATACATATCATATCACATACGTCTCGTCGTTTGTGAAAATTATTTCTTTCTTTTCGTAAGCCATCAACTAATCCGGGGCCCATGCCAAATTGTTTTTATATTTCAAATATAAGAAACAAAAACAAGTGAATAAGATATTAAGATTTTTCGTGTTTAGAATGGTTGAATATTTTTATTCATTTCTATACGGTCTAATTAAATGAGTTATCCCGTTTATATTTTTGACTATTTTTCTTGTTACATTAAAATATGCTGTTAATGAATTCGAAACTGGAAACTCTTATGTAGGTATTAAGGCCTCAACAAATAAATTATTTATGGTTTTTTTTAATGGTCAAAATTTTATATTATAAAATGTTTTGTAGAAAGGTGTTAAGAGAAAAATTACAAACTCATAGATACCCATAAATTCTAATTACAAACTAGATGACCTCAATGATAAAGCCAACGATAAGAAAATAATCTGACAACATTAAACAAACTACTATTATAAAAACAGCCGTTAAATACTAAGCCATTCTGAAATCGACATAGTAGAATAATCGTGACCATAATGATTCGATCCTTATTAGAAGACCTCATGTTAAGACCCTCGATGCAATTATAAACTTCTCCCGCCGTTGAAAACAGTGGCATGTTACAATTAACCCCAATCCGCACCTTACACCATAAATCTAAGTCCGATGAACAACCGAAAAATAAATGCTCACGAGATTCAACCCCGTTATTACATACGGGACAAACAATGGTGTTAATCTCTAACCCTTTCGCAGAAAGATTTCAATGACCCGGAAGAGAATCTAACTTGAATCGCCACAAAAAGATGTTGACATTTCTCAGAAGAAACTTTTATCACACCGTGTTCACCTGCGAATTTCCCAAATTGACTTGGTCCATGTGATACCTTGCTACGTAAATCAAAAAAATACCATCTTTGCTCAACGAAAATGTTCACCTATCATCACGATCTGAGACATGATAATTACCAATATCATCACAAAGAACATTAAGGAGATGTAAGTTTCGACTTCCTATATCGTCTCTTGACCAATCCAATTCCAATTACCATTGAACTATTTATTAGCAATAACATCATCCTTATTAACATCCAAGTGGAATAGGCGATTAAAGCGTGAAGGTAGGCTCAAGTTCCCACACCACAAATCATGCCAAAACCGCACGGATAGCCCGTTACCCACTTCCATGTGTATCACGTTTGCCGGAAGTAAATCGTCCGCCACAGGTTTGGAACAACAGTTCACAATCGATGACCTATAGTTACTGTTATGACCCGTGGTTCGTTCAAAAATATTCATGTGAATCGACTTAACCAATTTCACCCAAAAATCATTCGGGTTAACAACATCTCCACTTATGGTTCAAAGCTAAATTAAAAGCTCTAGGACTCCCGACATTTAGTCCACCCGATCAGAAGGAGCTAAAATGGTATCCCACTCATCTTTCTCGCCATCAAGGAACCACACCAAAAAAACCTAGCTCGTATGGACTTAATTCGCTTAGTGATCTTTTTCGAGCAGTTGTAAATAGACATCCAATAAATCCCGAGGATTCCCATAACTGACGTAAGTAACGTCAAACGTCCACATGATGAAAACAAGCTTGATTTCCAAAATAATAACTTCAAACAAAACTTATCAACCAACAAATCTCAATCGAAACAAGTTTCATATTAGCACCAATCGAAACCCCAAGATAATTAGTCGGGAACGAGCCGACCCGACATCCAGCTTCAACCGCAAATGTGTTAACTTCAGAGATCTCGACACCAATTCCAAACACATTTGACTTGGCAACATTAATTCTTAACCCTTATACCAAGAAAAAAAACTTCCAAAATGCAAAGGATACGGTTCAATTAATGGCTACTCCACTCCGAGAAAATAATAACGTCACTCGCGTATAAAAATTGAGAAAGATGTAAATTGTCATCCCCGACATGAATACCTCTGATAAAATTTGTCTCCATAGGCCGTTGAAAAACTAAATAAAGACCCTCCATGACAATAATGAATAAGAACAGTCTCAAAGGTCCCCATGTCGTAAACCTCTCTTAAGCGGGAATTCCCGGGTCGGACACCCATTAACGAGGACAGACATTCTAGTCGTTCGAAGGCACCCCAATATCCAACTACACCAACGAGAACCGATCCCTAAAGATGACAACATAAACAATAGATAATCCCAATTTACCGAATCATAGGCTTTCTCGAAATCAACCTTAAAAAGTAACATTTTTCGATTCGACTTTTTGTACCAAGAGTTAATCTCACTCAACATCACGGATGATCCAATATCTGTCGACGCCTGGTTACAAATGCAGACTGAATCGGACAAATGAGTTTATCAATAACCAAAAGGAGTCGATTGCTATGGAGTTTCGTGAAAATTTTGTAAAAATATATTACCCATCGAAATCAGACGAAAATCTGTAATAAGAACCGGATGTTAATTTTCGGGATTACAGAAAATAAGTGTCGAATTTTCACCTCCCGGCATTAATGACTTCGAAAAAAAAATGCCTAATTTATGGTTTTCTATTTTGAGTAGCTTATAATTAAATGGTATTAAATGGTGAGAAATCCATGTATAAATACCATACATATGATGCTATTTCAATTGCTATGGTGTTTCACTAATCTAAAACACTTGTTAAAAAGTGGAAATGGAAACTAGAGGTCCATCACCACTTATTCCTTTTATCATGCTCAATGTTTTTGCAATCATAATATTTAGTCCTATGGTGGAAAACTTTGTTGTGATTCCATTTATATTGATGCTTGTAGTATACTTTCTTTTCGCCTTCTTCCCCTTCAAAGATTCAACATCTATGAGTTCATTTCAACATGGAGATGGAGCGGCTACTACTCATGATAACGATTCGGGGTATGGGTTTGGATCGTTTCTATTGGTCATCATATGCCTTATTTTGTGCCAAATCTTATGAACTAGCTTGTTTTCATATTCATGTCATGATCTTAGTTATCAAAAGCTGTAAAATATGGTTGGATAACGTTGAACGTGAATGTATCTAATATTTAGCCAAACAGGCTATATATATGTAGGCGCATGTATATATTTACTTTATGCTTGCATGTATTATAATCAAAATATTGTGGCTAAATGCTCATGAGTTCTATAGTTTTAATTTGGTTCAAAAACTTTTTTATGATCGTTTTAACTCTGTTCTTGACATCGAACTAGCTCCTCAAAACCGTATTTGGCTATAAATTTTACACAAAATTTAGGAACCAAAGAACTTTTGGTAGTATCGAGGTAACTTATCAACTTTAAGGTTATTAATGTGGATTATTTGTAATTAGGTGTGTGTCGTTTAAAGAACACCAAGCTTACGGAAAATGATTTAGACGTTTGAGTTTATTCTTGTTTCATTATATGTTTTCCTTGCACTTTGAAGATCTCGTAACGTTTGATAGCCAATAAACGGCACATGTAGTTATTTCATCTTAATAGATATTTTGTAAATCTGAGTGGAGTTTAAATTTCAACAAAACAAAATATATTTTACCTTACGTACACGTAGATATAGTATATGTTGAGAAATTACGGTCTCACTAATTCCCACCACCCAGCCCAACAATAATAGTAAAGAAATAAGAACAATACACAACACAAGATTTAACGTGGAAACTCCAAAACAGGAGAAAACCACCGGCCCCCAAAGAGAGAAATACACTATATCACAAATTGTTACAATGATATAGACGACTCTCTTAAGCCAACTACACTCTCCAAAATATTTAACTAATACAACTCTCAAACAAGGGTAAGAAAGAAAGAAATAATCAAATACTTAAAGTGTATTGATTGGTGCGATTTGGAATGAAGACTTAGCCCCTCTTATATAACCAAGTCACTCACCCCTCACATCTTCCTCCCACCAATGTGGGATAAACATATCTTCTACTAGCCAAAATAAACCAACAAATCTCCACCTTTTGGATAGAAGAAGATAACCATGCTTCCACATTGCAAGGATAACCGATGTAGACGCTTCCTCGACGACAACTTCAAGATCCTCATCTTCATACCGTTGACATTATCTCCCAAGAGACAAAACTTGCATCTTCATCGAACATTGTCTAAACCGACAATCATTGTCATCACAGACAATCATAACTCTTAACAAGAATTATCATACTCCACCATTAAGAGTATAGCACTTAGAATATCACATTCCAAGCATTTCACCTCGGCACATGTTGTTGAACAACCAGCTGAAACTTTATGGTGCAACTTCCCTGTTTGGCTTTCCCGAAAGTCCCATCAGCTACAACATCAGTTTCCACCACACAACCTGCATAAATGCCAAACCAATGCCCATGTGTAATTGTGGAACCGCTAACAAACATCCCTTTCCATGGTGGCGCGGACACACCATGAGGATGACGTGACTTCAGAGGAATTCGTCACTCTCCGTAACAACGGAGACAATGTTAGCGTCTTTGGAGCCATTTGCCGGATTAGCTCCACCGGGACAATTAACCCTTACATGTCCAGTCTTCCCGCACTTCCAGCATGTCAGATTCTTTCTAAAGTTTCTCTTCTGCCTATCCGAACACAACAATACCGTAGCTTCTGATGACGAGACTCCGTTACCTTCCAATCTTTTCTCCTCGGATAGGAGCTTGCTAGTAACATCTTCAAACTTCAACGTTTCTTTCCCGTACATTAGAATAGGTTTCATATGCTCATAGGACGATGATAAAGATAATATCAACCTCAAAGCTTTATCTTCATCATCCGTTTTAACTCCAATAGCCTCCAGTTCCGAAACAATACTGTTAAGAATACTTAGATGATCTGAAATCTTTGAACCCCCATCCATACGCAGAGTATGAAATTGTTCTTTAAGACACAACCGATTTGAGATGCCCTTGCCCTGGTACAACTGCTCTAGTTTAACCCAAAGTTCCTTTGTCGTTGATAACCCGTGCACATTTGCAAGCACGTTCTTTGCAAGACACAAACGAATCGCACTTGCTGCCCTCAAATCCATATCATCCCATTCTTCTTCATCAAACTTACAGCTAGAATCACTGCCAGGAACAAGGGTGGGTTTACCCTTCAAAGCCTTGTGTAAACCGGACTGAATCAACACATCCTTGACTTGAACCTGCCATAAGCCAAAATTGATCCTCCCATCAAATTTCTCTACATCAAACCTCATTGGACTGAACTTCGACATCGTATCTGTATCCTATAAACAACACTTTCTCTGATTTTGCTCACGTTTCGAATAGCCAAAAGATGTAGCAGGTAGCCAGGACCCTTTAAATCGGAAATCCACAACTAGGCCACTAACAAATCCAACTATTACTACGAATCAGAAAAAATATTGTCTAACCAGATACCCTATACGATCAATAGAACTCGTTTCTGATGTGGACGATCCACTCACATGGCAACCACAGAGCATACTCCGACTCCTATAACCGAGACCCCCGTCAAACCTGACGCTCTGATACCAGTTGTTGGGAAATTACGGTCTCACTAATTCCCACCACCCAGCCCAACAATAATAGTAAAGAAATAAGAACAATACACAACACAAGATTTAACGTGGAAACTCCAAAACAGGAGAAAACCACCGGCCCCCAAAGAGAGAAATACACTATATCACAAATTGTTACAATGATATAGACGACTCTCTTAAGCCAACTACACTCTCCAAAATATTTAACTAATACAACTCTCAAACAAGGGTAAGAAAGAAAGAAATAATCAAATACTTAAAGTGTATTGATTGGTGCGATTTGGAATGAAGACTTAGCCCCTCTTATATAACCAAGTCACTCACCCCTCACATCTTCCTCCCACCAATGTGGGATAAACATATCTTCTACTAGCCAAAATAAACCAACAGTATACACATGTTAAATATAGACAAATAGTATTTCTTCTGTCACATTTTAATTAGTCATCTTATATTTTTTGTTTTCAAAAATTATTTATACCCTTAATGTATTACTCATTATTTTTCAGGAATAATAATAATGATAATTGAGATTTAATATGTTTCTTGCTCATCTAAATGAAATTTTGTAATTTTTGTTTCACAAAAATACGAAGTAAGATAGTGATCCTATACGGTACCCAAATACAAAAATGGAATAGAACTCCATATAAGAAATCAATTTATTTCTGAGAAGGCTAAAATAATCGGTCCCTAAAGTAACATCATATCCTATGCAACGTTGAACCCTTCCCGTCATCTGAGTTGGCCGTCTTTAACTCTCACATTGGGGCGCTGTAGATGGGATGCTTTGTGAGCATGGTAGATCAAACCACGGAGTAATCAACAGATTTATTGGCTATGTGTACTGTTAGCTTTTTATTGGTTGGTGCATCTGAACAGTTGGAGCTTTTGAATTAATATAAACATTTATTTATGAACCATAGTTAGTCACCTCCGGGGTCTAAAATTTGTTGTTGGAACTTACTAGGACAAACAACCTCAGGAAAAATATTTCGTAGATTATGGAGATCGAACCTCTAACCTCCCTTAATAAAAGTCAGATTACCACTAATACATCAACACTCTAAATACTTCGTACCATTTCATTTTTAAATACACATATATCTCCTATCTTCTTTCTTTTCTTCTTTTTATATTATCAACTTTTATACAAACAAAATGGATAACAATCAAATATGAAAAATATATGAGATGTTCAATATGAATTGGATCGTCTTATCAACTTTTATATAAACAAAATGGATAACAAACAAATTTAAAAAATATATGAGATGTTCAATATGAATTGGATTCAGACGATGAAGAAATTTTGCAATTTATTCAACTTGTGTTGGAAGACCGGTGAATCCTTTAAAGAAAAAAAAAATAAAAAGTGTGTGGAACAAAATTTCGGTAAAAATGTTAATATCATTTACGATTCGTAGAAAAAAAAATAACAACACATACGAAACTGACGTTTAAACACGTTTGGGGAAATATAATCATCCCATAAATGTTGTGCCACAGCTTCAAGATCTCATTGGATGTAGGTTCACAGTATTATTAGCAAACTTTCGTAGTGTTAACTAGATTAATATCAGTTGTGTAATTTTTAATTTTTAAAACTTTAATATTAAGGGGTTTTTTAGGATTATTTAATTTTTTGATTTTTGAACTTTAATTTTATGTAATGTTTTAGTTTTATCAAATTATATCATCTTTTACTTTTATTTATATTTATTTTTTTATATTTAAAAACATAAAAAAATGTCACCTCATTTTAATTTCCCGTACAACTTCATAACACAACATTTACCATACAAGAACCCAACTTCGAACTTATTTCCTTCTACAACACCACAACTAAGATGTCAATGGCTTATATATGAATCATGTGATCTCATATCCATATTCATTTAATTTTTTCAATCCACATTCGTGTCCATATTCATAATAATTTAGATACAATTCGTTCATCAATATCCATATTCGTTGAATTAAACGGGTTAACGGATATCCGTTGAATTTTAAAAAAATTAAGATATTCCTATTAAAAAGTAAACTATTAAAATAGTTTTAACAAATATAAATATAACAGAATTTAATAAAAAAATATACACAATAATGTGTTGATGTTGTCATCAAGTGAACAAAATATATTATAATTGTAAGTAAATACATATGTATTAACTAATATTACATGTAATCACTAAATATTAATTACAACACATTTTTTGAGCTACTTTTGATTCTTTTATGCATTTTGCTTTTGCTAAATGTAGATAATAAAAATAAACACAGACTTTTAAATATGTAAAAGATATAAATTTAATGATATTCAGATAGTTTTATTTTCACCATCCATATTTTAGATAACATTTTAATAATTTATAGTGTATATGTATACAGATATGTAAATGTATATGAATAAATTTATAGTAAATATGTATATATATATACATGTATATATGTATTTCATGTGATAAATTTATATCTGTAAATGATAAATAGTCATCCATATCTGATCTACAAATTTTAGGAATTTATCGTCTCGTTTTTCGTGGATTAGCATCTCGGGGTCCTTTGATGGGCATAAAGAAGTCATCTTGTTAGCAACAAACCAATAGAACAAGGGTTAGCTCTGCAGCTGGTCTACAAGCAAGGTAAGTAAACATTATTCATATATATATATATATATATATATATATATATATATATATATATATATATATATATATATATATATATATATATATATATATATATATATATATACGTATCATCTATTTATATCATCCATATAAATTTTAATGGATCGGATCATGTGCATTAGAAATCCATTGTTATGCCTAGAATATGGTCTAATGACTGGTTTTTCGGCTTTTACAAAGTAGAAACCGAAGATCCTCGGATGTGACTTGAGAATTTATATATGTTCGGAAGACATATAAGCAAGGTTGCAAAATTCGCTATTCGGTGATTAATCGGTCAAGACTTTGGAAGGATTAATCGGTAATTCGGGAATTAATCGGGGATTAATCGGATTGTAATTTATGTATTTTAATATTAAATTTCGAAAATTATATGTGTAAGATAGAAGAAAATCATAAACGTAAATATAAACTTTAACATAATGGTCTAAATTTGTTAATTTTGTTTAAAAACTATAAATTTATAGTTTAAATACTTGTTAAAATGCTGACCAATTTTGACTTTGACGGTCTTTGATTACAAAATTTGATTTTCACACATCAATTGACGTTCACCGATTAATTAAACGGATTTTAGAAAATCGGAACGGATTGCTCTTAAAAAATGATTAATCGGGGATTAATCGGTGAGTAATAAGGTTTTTTGCAACACTGCATATAAGTATGGGATAAATAACGCTTTTTGCAAAACTGTGGGATAAATTACGCTATTTGACGTGAAACTCTCTATAGTTTACAAAAGTACGCGGGGTCACGTCTGTCGTTAAATATATTTGTTAAAAACACATGAGGATCATTGTATTGTTTGTGCAGTGGTAATGACTCATACTTGTTTGTTAGAGGTTGAGAGTTCGATTCTCTATAGTGGCAATATTGTACAAAATGATATTCTCTTGATCTTAAAATCCAGCAAAAGTCGTCTTTCACACATCGCATTGCAAAGGCAGCGAGAGAAAGGGGTTTTAGTGGTCATGCCTCACATTGATCTAAGTTCCTTAAAGAAAAGAAAAAAAGACACATGAGGTAATTTTGTCCTTTCTATTAATCCTGATTTTTCTCTTGATCTTCATCCTCACTTTCCCATGTGAAATGCCATATCCACAAAATCACATACACATTCAAGTCAATGAACTCTTCTAACTTAAAAGTAAATCTAAAAATACCCTAAACACTCAAGTTACATTCAGGTAAATAAATCCTAACTTAAAACTATCATGAAAAATATAAAACTTATTTTTTATTTTTTTTACGAATGATGGCAAAGACTTTTTGTAGCTATGAGCGTTGGTTACTGGGTCACTTGAGAAAATGAAAGAGAAAATAAGAGGAAAAAAAAAGGAAAGTATAGATAAGATGAAAAGCAGGAGTGCAGGACTATTACTTCTGTTACTACTCCCTCCGTCCCATATTAATAGTCCACAGACAAAAAATACACAGTTTAAGGAAATGTCATAAAAGTACTGTACTTTCTGTTTACTATCCAGTTTTACCCTTACCTTTTCTTTCTCCTTTAATCCTATCCACATACATTAAGGGCATAATAGAACTTAAGCTTCTTATTCTTTTCTATTTATGGATTTGGACTATTAATTTGGGACATCTCAAAATGAAATACTGGACTATTAATATGTGACGACCCGGAAATTTTCGATCAAATTTAAACTAAATCTTTGAATGTTTCTGACACGATAAGCAAAGTTTGTAAAGTTGAAATCTCAAAAACTTTGAATTATGTTCATATAATCATTTAACCTTTGACTATTCCCGACGATTCACGAACATTTGTGTGTAAATATATATGGATATAAATATAAATTTAAGTGTATATATAATATTTTGAATAAATAAGTTATACTTTAATCAATTAAAATTAAAGATGTAAAATAATAAATAGAATAATTAGGTAACTATTAATATATATAAAAACATATATATATATATATATATATATATATATATATATATATATATATATATATATATATATATATATGACTTCTATAAAGAAGTATTATGATATGTATATTGGTGTATATATAAAGATATAAATATTATATGTATTATATATATATATATATATATATATATAATATAATTATTAGATATTAAATAATTAGTAAAATGAAATATTAGAATATGAAATTACAAATTAAAAATATAATTGTTATATTAATATTAATGTTATTACTGTCATTATTAATATCAATATTAATATCAATATTATATATATATATATATATATATATATAAATATTAATATCAATATTATATATATATATATATATATATATATATATATATATATATATATATATAATATGAAATTGGATACATTTAATTATTAATAATATTGTTATTATAGTAATATCACTATTATTATAATTAGTGGTAAAGTTATTTTTTTAGTTATTATTAAGATTATTATTATTTTTATTATTATTTGTATTAGTATTTTTATTAATTCTAATATTAATAACTGAATTATTATTATTAAGGTATTTATATTTATTATTATTAATATTATATATAAAATATATAATAACAAATATAGCAGATATATATATATATATATATATATATATATATATATATATATATATATATATATATATATATATATATATATATATATATATATATATATATATATATATGATTAAACTTTGATAAACATCACGATCGTACTTATTTATTTATTGATATATTTTTGTTCTTGTCGAATATCGTTACACATCCACTTCAAAGAATCAATTCAAATCAATTATTATCAAACATATCTGTTAAATGGTACGAATGCTTGTCAATCAGTTCCATTATCAGACAAATTCGACTATACTCAATATTATATTTTTTTTATTCCTTGTATCTGATCAATTCATTCAGTGATTATTTTCTACTATAAAACAACGAATTTTCTCAAATTATTGGAGAAGTATCATTCAATTCTACCAACCTCATATTCAATTATCAATTATCTATTTTCTGTTATAAAAAAAAATTACACAGAAGTGGAAGAACCTGGTCGACACCCTGTTCGTAGAAACTTTTTATCAACAGATTGATTTTGAATGAAATTTCAAAAATTAAAAATGCAGTTTTGTTAAGCTTCTTTTACTCAAACTTTCTGCAAAATTTCAAATTCTAATTCCTTTTAACGAGCCCGAATTTTTAAGTCAAAGTTCAAATTCAAAAAAAGTCAAAAGTTGTTCTACAATCAAATTGAAATCATAGACGTTGTTTCTGATGAAATTGGTGATCTATAAAGTTTCTAGTGAATGATTTAACATATATTTCATGTTAAACTCATTGTCTAAAAGTGTTTGGAAATCAAAATCAATTTTTATCTTCGTGGTGTTTTTAAAAACGACTGCTGTTGCTCGAATATATCTCAATTTTCTTTTCTGTTAATTCATTCAACTATAATGAATCATTTCTGTAACAAATCACATCTTAATTCAAACTCTAAAACCACAGATATGATTTTAGTTTACGCTGGTCGATTATTAGGGTGAAGAAGATGAAGATGAAACAGCAACGGGTTAAATATAAACGGGTTATAATTATAATCAGAAAAGCAGCCTAGTTCAGCAGGTTTGTGTGCATATTGGGTTAGCGAGAGGTCTCGGGTTCGAGCCCGGGCGTGGGCAACTATAATTATTATTTTTTTAACTCTTTGTGAGGTAGTCTTCACACTATTATTATTATTATTATTATTATTATTATTATTATTATTATTATTATTATTATTATTATTATTATTATTATTATTATTATTATTATTATTATTATTATTATTATTATTATTATTATTATTATTATTTTCATTATTATTATTGTTATTATAAGTATTATTATAATTAGGATCATCATTATTATCATTAATATGAAAATAACGCAAACTAGTTCTATTATCATTAATATTAGTATTAGTATCCTTTTTATAATTATTAGTATTATCATCATTATCATTAGCGTAAGTATTATTTTTAATATTGTTATTATCATTATTATTAATATCATTATTATGATTATTATTAGAAAGATCATTATTATTATAGTTAATATAATAATTATTATTATTACTATTATTATTATTATTATTATCATCATTTTTATCAAAATTTATAATATTAATAAAAATATCATATAGATTGCTATTAGTAACAATATTACTATAACAAATAAGTAATTCCTATATAAGAGTATATTTATTACACTACCATAACATTACATATAATTATATACATTAAGATTATTTATATAAATATTTACATATAATAAATTATTGATTTTTAATATAATATTAATCCTATGTATATACATAACTATATAAATATTAACTATTTTAATTATATACACAAATTAGATATAATATAAGTATATGTTTTTTTTAAAATGGAATTTAATATAAATACTATATAACTAAATATGTAAATAAATAATATATATTAATAAATAAAATTATGTAATTTCCATTATATATTTTAATATATATATATATATATATATATATATATATATATATATATATATATAAAATATAGGTTCGTGAATCCGAGGCCAATCCTGCATTGTTCAATATAGTCATATGTATTTTTACTACAAAATACATTAGGTGAGTTTCATTTGCTCCCTTTTAAATGCTTTTGCAATATATATTTTTGGGACTGAGAATACATGCGCTGCTTTTATAAATGTTTTACGAAATAGACACAAGTAATCGAAACTACATTCTATAGTTGAATTGTTATACCGGATATCGCCCTTGTTGAACTTGGTAGCCTAAGAATTGGTGTTTATTATAATTGCCACCAATTGACGCGAATCCTAAAGATAGATCTATGGGCCTTGACAAGCCCCAGTCAGAGAATTTGAACTACTTTAGTACTTCGATTTTATTTTTTGGGGATATTCTAGATGCATTTGTTAATGTCGGTTACCAGGTGTTCAATCCATATGAATGATTTTTATGCATGATGTTTATGCGAAATGGAAATATGAAATCTTGTGGTCTATTAAAATGAGGAAATGATTGATTTCGATAAACTAATGAACTCACCAACCTTTTGGTTGACACTTGAAAGCATGTTTATTCTCAGGTATTAAAGAAATCTTCCGCTGTGCATTTGCTCATTTTAGAGATATTACTTGGAGTCATTCATGACATATTTCAAAAAACGTTGCATTCGAGTCTATGAATTTATCAAGATTATTATTAAGTCAATTATAGTTGGATATATTATGATATGGTATGCATGCCGTCAACTTTCGATGTAATGAAAGTTTGTTTTTTTTAAAACGAATGCAATGTTTGTAAAATGTATCATATAGAGGTCAAGTACCTCGCGATGTAACCAAATGTAATGTATTCGTCCAGATGGAATAGGACGGGTCATGAAAGTTGGTATCAGAGCGGTGGTCTTACCGAACCAGGTCTTGCATTAGTGTGTCTAACTGTTAGTTGTTTAGATGCATTAGTGAGTCTGGACTTCGACCGTGTCTGCATGTCAAAAGTTTTGCTTATTGATCAATCCCTAATTAATGATGTTAATTAATTACGGATTGAGTGCAATAAGATTATGATGGAGGATGGGATGTTTGATGATTATTTTAGGCCCCGATGATCGTCTTTCACTTTAGCTATCAAGTGATCAACCACCCCGACCCGGTCTTGATTGTTAATTAGCTTATTTCACCTTTTCGCAATGTAAAAATCCCTTGGGCAAGATCACAAGTGGAAATTACAAAGGCTTAACCAAAGTGGCAGAGAATCAACAACCCATAAATGAGAGGCCAAGCTCTCTATTTATAGGTTTCGAGATATTCACGGTCTGTGAGTAAATTAACTATCCGCGGAAACTCAGCGGATTAAACCACGGAAACTCAGCGGATTTAACCGCAGTCTTTGTATCAATGCAAAAACACAACCGCTGTGCTTATTTTCAGCGAATATTGCATAGCTTTGCCTTATAATTCGCGCAATTCAGCCTTTGGCCTTTAGCCAATAAAATATACATATACAATTCCATGTATATGATCAAGTCCCCCCAGTTTATTATGATACATTTTCGCGAAGCCAATGTATCATGATAAACTCTAAAAATAAAAAAGTGTCTCTTAAAATATTTCGCAAACAATATTTTAAGATTTTTACCGTCCACTTATTACCGTTGCTTTTATTAAGCCCAACGCATAATTACAACGGTAACTTTTCGCCAATCTGTCAAATCAATACGCTGTGACGGCTACAAAATTACTGTTTACACGTCGCAGTAATTTTAGCCGTTTAAATGCAATGATTACTCTTTCAACTTGCTCGCCCTAATCCCAATTATAAATAACACAATAATCCGCATAAAAACTTTACCCTTTCTCCTTCAATTTCATCTGCAATCAAATTCGTTGAATCATAATCGTACCGTGCAATTAATCAATTTCAATCTTTAATTTCTTCAATTTTATCATCCAATTTATTGCAAATGGCATCGTCTTCTTCAATGCACACTCCCGGAGGATATGTTTCCTACATGACGGAAGCAAAACTGCAAACTTTGCAAGAATGATACCCACCACTTGCCCAATTCATTCCTACCGTGCCTGTGGCAGAGCAGGGTGCCGATACTCCCCCTAAAGGGATGATATCCGTGTACGAGGTTGCCATTTCTCAAGGCAACCTTCGATTTCCCCTTACCCGCTTTTTTCGCAGCATTTGCGAATATTATAACATCGCTATGGCGCAGTTGCATCCTAACGCAATTAACAAGATTGTGCTATTTGAGATGTATTGCAACGCCATCAGCCAACCACCGCTGCTAAACGTTTTTCGGATGTGCAATAGCCTGGTGCTATATGACGTTGGGTGGTTTTCTTTCCGCAGTAAACTTGGCGTAATGACTTCACCAAAAGATTCAATTGGGAATTGGCGCAGTTCCTTCTTCTATATTAACGATACCGCATATGTGAATAGCAAAATACCGAAAACGTGGTGTACAGAGCTTAATCCCGACGTCAATGAGAGGCCTGTACTCGATGATCTTGAGAATGACACTCTCAAGATACTTAAAAATGCGGGCATATTTCTGCGACCGTACTCGAATGTACCGCTGTACATTGGCAGAGTGTCGATTCAATGGCCGTGGAGCGACTATGATGCGCTTTTAGTTGACCAATCAAAAAATGGTATGCCGCTTAACTTTATCACAATGTATCAACGTACTTTCATTTGTCGCAATATTTTTGCTTTGCATAACTCTGTGCGCTTTTATTTTTTCAGCGGTTGCCCTTGACCTTGTCATGAGGTCCGCTGATATAAGCAGGATTAGCCCTGATCGTCGCCTAAAGAATGGCGACGACGACATTATTCTTATTGATGAACCGATCATCAATACATGCTTTATTATTGGAGGTGAGGACCGCGGTAAGCGCAAGGTTGCGGATACGACTCCCACTCCACGCAGGAAACGCCTGCACACTCACTCTGAACAAGAAGCAAGTAAGCAAATGCTATTTCGCAGTATTTATTTGATTACGCATTGTTTATATTGGCATAAACTTGCTATATTTGCTGATCTGTTTATAGCTATTCTTCCAGGGTCATCTGCTGAAGCTACACCGCTTTATAACATCAGAGGGAGAATCCCTACAGATGTTCTTAATGAACCCGGGAATGAAGGTTTATCTCTTCCATCTGACGCAGAAGCGTCCAACGAGGAAGAAGAAGGAGAAGCCACTGCGGAAGAAACTGCCGCAGCAGATGGGACGTTTAAGCTGTACCAAAAGCTTTATAAATTTGTTCCTGCAGAAACAAGGGAGCAATACCGCAAACTGTCTTATCCCGCAGTGGCCAGGCAATAACTGCATAATTGCTATAATGCTATTTATCTAATAGTTGATAGCATGGAGCGTTTTACTGAGATGTCAGACGAGTATGAGAAAGCAACTAAGGCTGCCAATGCCCAAGAGAGAAGGGCGCGAAAGGCTGAATCGCGTCTTGAAAAAGTGATGGAAGAGAACGCTAGACTTAAAAGAAGGGCAGAAGTCGCGGAACATGAGTTCGCCCAGCTAGTTAAGTATCTTCCAACATTCGCAGATAAAGTGATGGACTCCGAGCCAGTCAATGAAAAATTTCAAACATATGCTCAAGCATCAAAGCTCGCTACTCGCTGCGAGTGGCACGATTTATTATGCCAACTTGGCGATCTTTCGCAACCTCTTCCCTCTGACATGGCGAAAGAAATTATCGCCACCGATGATGCTCGCGAAATACTTGAGAGGGCAAAGAAAGAGGTTGAGAAAATCAACATACCTGTTCTTGAGGAACTCAGTCAGCGGGAAGGCGTTACATTTGCGGATATCAAAGCATTAGAACTTTAGCTTTGCCTTAACTAATTTGCTATTGAATGTATTTTCGCAATTACAACTTTCGTCTGTTGTAAGATTCCGCGTTGCATACGCGTTTAATATTAATTACTTTTTCGCAGTTCGCAGTTGCAACTTTTTTATTTTTATAGCGCTTTATTATCAATATTCATAACACGGACTTGTCCTTTGCAATTTCCAACTTTTATTATTGTGCACATAATAAATGTGTACTTTTGCGAAACAATCTGTATGCGTATATACTTATACGTTATGAATCTTCTAAGTCCGCCGTGACGATCCTTAGACAAATTTAGCATTGCGAAGCATCTAAACATTGGCAAGATCAAATACTTAGGAAGTGTTAACCTTTCGCAATTATTTTCAAATTAACACAAGTGGGCAATTTCATCACTTTGTTTTTAGCAAATATTTCGCAAGGCATTCTTGCATTATTATAACATTTAAGTAGGCTATATTTTGCAAAAATCATGCCACCTTACTTAAATTATCCACAGAACAAACATTAATTTAGTGTTTGTAATAGACAAGTAATTGAATTCTGCAAAATAAGCACTGCGCGTGGCCACACGCAGTGTTTTCGCTTTGTAAAGAAACAATTACTAACACTGAAATTAACTTTGCTTTATTCATTATTATTTCGCATTCGAAACATAAACATAACATATCACGCATTGATGAAATTTGCCATAATATCTCATTACAACTTTATAAATTTTCACACTATCCAGGATTAACTGATCATCCTTCAACACCCGAATTCACATTTGCCATAATTATAGCGCAGAATGGCTCCACTTCCGCAGAAATTAGCGTACCAATGCCCTTGTTGGCAGAAAATTTTAACATACCATGTATAGTAGATGGTATAGCACCAAACATACGCAAAGCTGTGCGCCCAAGTATCATATTGAACCGCGATTGATTTCGCATTATGTACAGATTCAATAAAGCTTGGCGCCTTAGCGACTCATCGCTGTCATCAACTAACTCCATCTGTAACTCCAATTGACCAACGGGCCAGGATGACTCTCCTGAGAACCCGGCAAGTGAAACCGCAGTAGGTTTCATCAAAGCTTGAATGTTCGCGGGCAAGTTGCTAAAGCATTGTTCATACATGACGTCGACACTACTACCAGTGTCCACATGTACCTTCATTATCATTATTCCAGTATTTGCAACGCGACATGAAACCACTACAGGTTTATCATCATCCGCAGTCAAACTTGCAGGAGGAAATGCAATAGAAGGACATTTCCAACTAACAATCTGCTCTGAAATTTGCATTACCGACGCTTCGCCCTGCACTTCTACCACGTTGATCACCTGAATTCCGCGCTGATTGTCTTTTTTGCTCACTATTTTTACTCCCAGATTCTTTACTGCGGGAGCCTTTCGCTCAACCGCACCTGACACATTCGAGGTGTTGGCTTCTGTAGGCATTATAACCGCATTCGTGGTGTGTTGTGCGATTAAATGGTCCAGCTTGCCTTGCTCGTACGCTTCTGCAATAAATTCTGCCAAATCTCTGCAACGATTGGTGTCATGACCGTAATCATCATGGAAAACACAAAATTTTGATCTATCACGCCTGCTATTTTCTCCCAAAGGCTGCGGATCAGGAAAAGACTTAGCAACTCTTTCTTGCAACAAAATTTCCTTGAGCGTTTTTGTTAGCATCTGAATGATGTTGAATGATTCATTGTTCCACTTTCGCGTAGAATAGCGATCACGGCGGCCATATCCATGGTTATCATTTTGGCCTTGAAACTTGTCATTTCGCGGGTATCCACCGCCGCCATTTCTTCGCGGAAAACTGGATCCGCGGTAATTATCATTGTTACCATCGCGAAAAGTGTCATTGTCATCTCGCCAACTTTTATCTCTACCCCACCCACACGCGGGGGTTATAGTGCTATCCTCTCCACCACGGAGATAATCATATGTTTCTTGTTGAACTTTAGCAAAAGTGTGCGGAACATCTCTTCGCAGCCTTCGCACCAGAGTTGGATGTCTTTGCGGGTTAATAGCGTGCAAAAATCCAGAGATTTTTTGATCTTCATGTAGGTTTGGAATCTTTTGGCATTCATAGATGTACCGCGTAAGTAATGCGTTCAAAGTCTCTTTGTTGCCTTGCTTAATAAGGTGACATTCTATGTGCGTCTTTTTCTGCGGTAACAGATTTTGAAACTGTAGCAAAAAAATTTCGCGCAAGTCTACAAAACCAACGATACTGCGAGATTGCAAACTATGAAACCATTCCCTTGCTGACCCTTGCAAGGCCATGGGGAATACTCTACAGGCGACTGGTTCATCACAGTTATAAGTGCTTACTACACCTTCAAAGCGTTGCAGAAAATCCAAAGGATCAGTTAGACCCGAATAGACTCCCAGAGTTGCCGGCACAATCGGCGGAGAAACGATTGGATAGTTAAAAATGTGCTGAGCAAACTTATCTGCAGCAGTAGTTATTTCTGTTGCCTTCTTTGTGCGAGTATCTGCGTTCTCCGCACAAAACTTGGTAAGCATATCTTGCAAAAAGTTTGGCTGATCAAACTTATGTTGCATTGACTTTGGCGCAATGCTTCTGAAAGCATCCACCAAAAAATTCTGTGCATTTTCTCTGCGAGCAGCGTCATATGCATCACCCTCTTCCCCATAGCGAGGGAAGGGTGTTGGTGGTCGCTTTCGCTTAATTTGTGGATTTTTAACAAACTCTTCTACGCCGTTCGAATCATCAGAAAATTCGCACTCTTCTCTTGGCGTTTTTGCCATTTTTGATTTATACACAGAGTTCAAATGAATGCGATCTTCTGCGTTATCGCTATCGCTATCATTATGCTCAATAACTAGACGATCAACTTGTGATCCTGAATCGTTCAATGGCATAAGTAAGTGCGCGGTATGCGAGAATCGCAATTACGCTTAGCATCTAGCTTAGCTTGCTCGATTGCAGTGCTGACAGTCTTGTCAGTTCGCAAACTAGATTTTCCAGCCAAAGCTTTTGGTCGCTTCCCATCAGCGGTTATTTCACTGCGATTCTGCAGCAAATTTCTTCTCGCAATCATTTTTTCAACAGCAACTTCTGGCTGTGAGTCACTAGCATTGTTTTCAGCAGATGTTTTAACGATCGGCTCTTGAACCGATTTTCCCGCAGTTATATTAGCATTTGTTTGCAACGGAAATATTATAACGTTCTGCGAATCACCAGGCAGTGCATCAGCATTCGCAGAAATGTCAGTTTGCTTTGCATTTGTCATCGTGATTGACTAACAAATTAACTAATTGCTTATTCCAAAAACACCTGCAAATCATCACAACAAAAACACGATTGAAATTAAACCGTCGAATTAATTGTTTAACGGCGTAAAACAAAAAACTTTCAGTTTAATTTGTAAAACGTGTCCCACGGATGGCGCCAATTGATCAATCCCTAATTAATGATGTTAATTAATCACGGATTGAGTGCAATAAGATTATGATGGAGGATGGGATGTTTGATGATTATTTTGGGCCCCGATGATCGTCTTTCACTTTAGCTATCAAGTGATCAACCACCCCGACCCGGTCTTGATTGTTAATTAGCTTATTTCACCTTTTCGAAATGTAAAAATCCCTTGGGCAAGATCACAAGTGGAAATTACAAAGGCTTAGGCAAAATGGCAGAGAATCAACAACCCATAAATGAGAGGCCAAGCTCTCTATTTATAGGTTTCGAGATATTCGCGGTCTGCGAGTAAATTAACTATCCGCGGAAACTCAGCGGATTAAACCGCGGAAACTCAGCGGATTTAACCGCAGTCTTTGTATCAATGCGAAAACACAACCGCTGTGCTTATTTTCAGCGAATATTGCATAGCTTTGCCTTATAATTCGCGCAATTCAGCCTTTGGCCTTTAGCCAATAAAATATACATATACAATGCCATGTATATAATCACTTATCATTTCGTGTCAAAAATTATCTGCTTATCATTCTTAGTCTAGACACGTCTTACTTCCTCTATTGCATAGATGGTGTATAGATAAATTCGTATCTTAGCGTATCTGTTACTGTAAACTTTGCCTGACAGCTTTCAAAAATTCCTCTGTAATCTACGGGATCTTCTATACTATATTCAGGTATTCTATGTAGTTAGAATATCATCCGATATCCGAAATCATTTCATATCAAAAACCCTTTATCTAATCGTACAAGACGGAACTCTCAACAAGTTCAAATTCCTCGGATTCCGACAGCTATTCCGATATGGGTTTTCATTCGAGCTCCGAAAGCAGTATAACCAGAATGAATCAATCCAATCAGCCATCCCCAATTCATCTGATGGGTTCGTAGATGACTTAACCGATGGAGACGAGAAGAAGGCGATCCTTTCCATCTACCACATTCCCCTCTTGGCGAAGAACCTAAAGCATTTACCGGCGAACCCATTCGAAACGCCATTTCCACACTCATTTCCAGAGTATCTCGCCACGATTATATTCTATCTAAAATTCTAAACCTTATTCATTCGCTCGTTCCGACCTACAATCATCCCAGAATAATATAAGAAATCAACGAACTTCGCGCTCGAATAATCAATTTGGAGAACATGGTGCAAAATTTATCAGCTTCAGCAACATCATCGACATCAACAGTACCATTAATAAACAGCACCAGTACCATCAACAATCCATGCCTCAACATCTCATTCTGTACCTCGAGTATAATCATCGTTCTACGTATCGTTCTACATCAATTATCTTCGTTCTTCATGGCGATTATGTAATCTCTAATGTTTTAGAGATTATGTATTCTAGTTCTAACGGTAAATCAAATGAGATTAATATTATATTAACTCATTAAATCCATGATTACATCTGAAGAAAATATATATGAAAGTATATTTTCATAAAGATTGTAATTAAAAACTCTATTGTATAAACTGTTAATGATGAGAATATTTTAACGGGTAGGTAATACCCGAGAAATATTTAGATTTCACATTAATAAGTTATACTGTACATTCTGCAAATCTGATTCAACATTCATTTACTATCCTACTTACATCTACAGAGATACGAATCCGTTCACCGTAGAATAACCATTTTCATTCAATTTCATATTTAGATTTTGACCTATCAGAATCCAACAAGTGGTATAATGAAGAAAACATTGGACAAAAAATAAAATTTGTTAGAAACAAACAAATTAACTATGAGAAATTTTGTTAAGAATACACGCTAACTGTTTCTAGCTAACTGATTACATTTTATTTATCGCAATTTAATTATCGCAATTTATATTCTCGCAATTTTATTTATCGTCATTTAATTTCTGTTATTTATTTTACGCACTTTAAATATCGGGACACGTATACAAGGTTTTGACATATCATATCGACGCATCTATATATATTATTTGGAATAACCATAGACACTCTATATGCAGTAATGCTTGAGTTAGCTGTACAGGGTTGAGGTTGATTCTACAATAATATATATACTTTAAGTTGTGATCGAGTCTGAGACATGTATATAATGGGTCACGATACGTATTAATTAATTCGAATATTATAAACTATATATGAATTATTGAGTTAGTAACTGTGGACTGCTAACTGTGCACTACCAAGATTGGACAATTAAAATGAATTAAAATATTAATTATAACATATGAAACTAAACAATTCTTCAAGTTTGCCACTTGATTTCATCTTAAACCTCATTTGTATCTTGACGATCACAATCTGCGTTCAAACCTTTCATGATTCTTGAAAACACCTCACTCGAGAGGATGAACCAACCGCACTTTATCTACGAGAAGAAAGATTTAAGCAATAGTTATGCACCTGAAAACACTCAGAATCTGAGTGAACGTTTAACACATATCTATGCTAGCTCTTTAGGCAATGTTATTACCGAAAATAACATTGTAAATCTTTTTCAAATTAGCCAATTTTGTCACAGCTCCAGCAAATCAACTTCAACTTTTCGTTCAAAACAACCTTATTATAACCTTGATATATATATGTGTACTTTTTTATTGTTATCGGTGAACCTTTTATATTCCATCAAATTACCAGCAGACGTACCAGCAACCTCGTTGCTCCTTGGCTTAAATCTCTTTAATAAATTACTATATTTATCTATTGAAGTCTTATCATGAACTCTTCGGCATCTTGTAACGAGAATTACCATACCAAGTATCGGGAAATCAGCAATCAGTATTTTGAATCTCGCAGCATTTCTACATCAAAAGTTATATATACATATAACATTTATCCCTTAGAATTATGATCTCTCATCCTGAAACTCTGAACAAATTACAAGGACTAAACTTGTACATAAAGAATCCTGATGATTCTATTTCTGATGAAATCTTTAGCGAATACCTTACTCCTTAATCGCTCTAAATCATTGTGAATGAATTTCTTCATCACACTTTGAATCTAAAATTCTACGATGTTATCGTATCTTTCCTTATAAATATCCTCAATATTTCTGAAGATATCTTCATAAATATTCTTGTCCGATATTAATAATCTCTCCGCGCTATTGGTCTTATATCATAAAAGAAAACTGTTTTAGATTCTAAATCTCTAAAAATGTAGAGTTTAAATTATGAATGTTTTGAAGTAGTGTTGGAAATTGATGCATGAGTTAGTATAATATAATGACACTTGATCAACGTGATTATATTACAGTAAGTCATGCTGAGTTTCTAATGGGACGTGATGATTCACATATTATAACGTCATAATGTGCCATGTTACACGACTCTTACATTCTATCTAATCTATAAACATATCAAGAACATATTATCTTGATAGTTCTATATTTTCCCGTAACTTCTGGTAATTTAACCAATCAAGAACATGCTATTACAATTTCTTTCTTAGAACATTAACTATGTTCATTCCGAATTTCATATCTACAAATTCTGGACCATTATTCGCTTGACTTAAGGTTGAGAAGAGAATAAAAAGGCAAAGAGCTCCGAAATATAAGGGAGAATATAAAGCCCGATAATAACACATAAATTACAAACCGTGTATATCTATGTTTATCGCAACATAAAGACACGGGAGAATTAAAAACACTATAACTCCAAGGGCGAAGTAGAAGAAAACAGATTCCTCTGGTGAAAGTTGGAAAAAGAGAATGATTGTTGTGATAGTAAGGATAAGGATAAGGATCAGAACTAGATTAAGCATTTTCACAATCTTTTGAATGTGGGAATTGAGTATAGGAGTGATAAAAATAATGGAACGGAAGAAGTTAATTTATAGTGAAATACCTGATAAAGAAATCAAGACAGATAATCGCATTTAATTAAAGAGATTTTATTCACCAAAGAATCAAATCTTTCATATCTCAACGATTTTCTCTAAAACCCTTGAATTCCGGAAATCAACCATGACTACGTCAGAAGTCAAGACGAATCCTATTTTCCTCATGTCACTATTTTCTGATAACTTCATTCATGCGCTTCGTATAATCGAATTGTTTTATCCTTATTACTCACTGATGATAAAAAATCTAATTTCTAGCTCGTATGCGTCATGAAAACATATTTATTGTCAGCTATGACCATCTCAATCAAATTTCGGGACGAAATTTCTTTAACGGGTAGGTACTGTGACGACCCGGAAATTTCTGACCAAATTTAAACTAAATCTTTGAATGTTTCCGACAAGATAAGCAAAGTTTGTAAAGTTGAAATCTCAAAAACTTTGAATTATGTTCATATAATCATTTAACCTTTGACTATTCCCGACGATTCACGAACATTTGTGTGTAAATATATATGGATATAAATATAAATTTAAGTGTATATATAATATTTTGAATAAATAAGTTATACTTTAATCAATTAAAATTAAAGATGTAAAATAATAAATAGAATAATTAGGTAACTATTAATATATATAAAAACATATATATATATATATATATATATATATATATATATATATATATATATATATATATATATGACTTCTATAAAGAAGTATTATGATATGTATATTGGTGTATATATTAAGATATAAATATTATATGTATTATATGTATTATATATATATATATATATATATATATATATATATATATATATATATATATATATATAAATATAAAATATAATATAATATAATTATTAGATATTAAATAATTAGTAAAATGAAATATTAGAATATGAAATTACAAATTAAAGATATAATTGTTATATTAATATTAATGTTATTACTGTCATTATTAATATTAATATCAATATTATTATTATTATTATTATTATTATTATTATTATTATATATATATATATATATATATATATTCTTTGAATGTTTCCGACAAGATAAGCAAAGTTTGTAAAGTTGAAATCTCAAAAACTTTGAATTATGTTCATAAAATCATTTAACCTTTGACTATTCCCGATGATTTACGAACATTTGTGTGTAAATATATATGGATATAAATATAAATTTAAGTGTATATATAATATTTTGAATAAATAAGTTATACTTTAATCAATTAAAATTAAAGATGTAAAATAATAAATAGAATAATTAGGTAACTATTAATATATATATATATATATATATATATATATATATATATATATATATATATATATATATATATATATATATATATATATATATAACTTCTATAAAGAAGTATTATGATATGTATATTGGTGTATATATTAAGATATAAATATTATAAGTATTATATATATATATATATATATATATATATATATATATATATATATATATATAATATAATTATTAGATATTAAATAATTAGTAAAATGAAATATTAGAATATGAAATTACAAATTAAAGATATAATTGTTATATTAATATTAATGTTATTACTGTCATTATTAATATTAATATCAATATATATATATATATATATATATATATATATATATATATATATATATATATATATATATATATATATATATATATATATATATATATAATAATATTGATATATGAAATTGGATACATTTAATTATTAATAATATTGTTATTATAGTAATATCACTATTATTATAATTAGTGGTAAAGTTATTATTTTAGTTATTATTAAGATTATTTTTATTCTTATTATTATTAGTATTAGTATTTTTATTAATTCTAATATTAATAACTGAATTATTATTATTAAGGTATTTATATTTATTTTTATTAATATTATATATAAAATATATAATAACAAATATAGCATATATATATATGATTAAACTTTGATAAACATCACGATCGTACTTATTTATTTATCAATATATTTTTGTTCTTGTCGAATATCGTTACACATCCACTTCAAAGAATCAATTCAAATCAATTATTATCAAACATATCTGTTAAATGGTACGAATGCTTGTCAATCAGTTCCATTATCAGACAAATTCGACTATACTCAATATTATATTTTTTTTATTCCTTGTATCTGATTAATTCATTCAGTGATTATTTTCTACTATAAAACAACGAATTTTCTCAAATTATTGGAGAAGTATCATTCAATTCTACCAACCTCATATTCAATTATCAATTATTTATTTTCTGTTATAAAAAAAAATTTACACAGAAGTGGAAGAACCTGGTCGACACCCTGTTCGTAGAAACTTTTTATCAACAGATTGATTTTGAATGAAATTTCAAAAATTAAAAATGCAGTTTTGTTAAACTTCTTTTACTCAAACTTTCTGCAAAATTTCAAATTCTAATTCCTTTTAACGAGCTCGAATTTTTAAGTCAAAGTTCAAATTCAAAAAAAGTCAAAAGTTGTTCTACAATCAAATTGAAATCATAGATGTTGTTTCTGATGAAATTGGTGATCTATAAAGTTTCAGTGAATGATTTAACATATATTTCATGTTGAACTCATTGTCTAAAAGTGTTTGGAAATCAAAATCAATTTTGATCTTCGTGTTGTTTTTAAAAACGACTGTTGTTGCTCGAATATATCTTAGTTTTCTTTTCTGTTAATTCATTCAACTATAATGAATCATTTCTGTAACAAATCACATCTTAATTCAAACTCTAAAACCACGGATATGATTTTAGTTTACGCTGGTCGATTATTAAGGTGAAGAAGATGAAGATGAAACAACAACGGGTTAAATATAAACGGGTTATAATTATAATCAGAAAGGCAGCCTAGTTCAGCTGGTTTGTGTGCATATTGTGTAGTGACCCGAATTTTTCCATGTTTACATATATTAAATGAAAACTGTATTTGCATGATTAAATGTTTTCAACATGTTAAGCAATCAAACTTGTTAAGACTTGATTAAATGAAATTGGTTTCATATAGACAATTGACCACCCAAGTTGACCGGTGATTCACGAACGATAAAACTTATAAAAATGACATGTTGATATATGTAAATATCTCACTAGGTATATTAACAACGAGTTATATACATAAAAATGAGATTACTAAGTTAAGAAACTCGAAACGATATATATAACGATTATCGTTATAACAACATCTTACTAAATACATATGTATCATATTAAGATATGGTTGCACTACATTAACAGGATAAAATGATAATTTTATATATCATTAAGTATGATAACAATGAACTACATGTAAAACAAGACTACTAACTTAAGAATTTCGAAACGAGACATATATGTAACGATTATCGTTGTAATAGTATTTTAACATATATAAATGATGTTAAGATATATTTTTACACCATGTTGTTATGTTAACCTAACAATTTAACATCTCATTTAGGTATAATAACAATGGATTAATTACATCTAACAAGATCGTTAGCTTAAAGGTTTCAAACAACACTTACATGTAACGACTAACGATGACTTAACGACTCCGTTAAAATGTATATACATGTAGTATATTTAAATGTATTTAAACACTTTTAAAAGACTTCAAGACACATATCAAAGTACTTCTACTCAGCAAAAATGCTTACAATTACATCCTCGTTCGTTTTCATCAACAATTTTACTCGTACACACCTGTATTCGTACTCGTACAATACACAGCTTCTAGATGCATGTACTATTGGTATATAAACTCCAATGATCAGCTCTTAGCAGCTCATGTGAGTCACCTAAGCATGTGGGAACCATCATTTGGCAACTAGCATGAATGATTACACAAAATTACAAACTAATGGAGCCTATATGGTGACACCATATTCACGAGAATGAACACACACATACACACTTTCATTTTGCAAATTACATGCATCAAACTACTCTCTCTCAAGTGTTCTTCCATTTTTCTAAGTGTTCTTCATCATCTTCATCAAAATCTAGCTCAATCTAGTTCATAAATCCATACATAAACCAAGTTACAAAACAACTACTCAAGAACACGCCAACAACACTTCCAAGTTTGCTAGCTTACTTTCAATCTTGCAAATCCATTTCAAGTGATCATTCAGCCTCAAGAAATCTTTCTTATTTACAGTAAGATATCTTTCTAATACAAGGTAATACTCATATTCAAACTTTGATTCAATTTCTATAACTATAACAATCTTATTTCGAGTGGAAATCTTACTTGAACTTGTTTTCGTGTCATGATTTTGCTTCAAGAACTTTCAAGACATCCAAAGATCCTTTGAAGCTAGATCTATTTTTCTCATTTCCAGTAGGTTTATCCACAAAACCTGAGGTAGTAATGATGTTCATAACATCATTCGATTCATATATATAAAACTACCTTATTCGAAGGTTTAAACTTGTAATCACTAGAACATAGTTTAGTTAATTCTAAACTTGTTCGCAAACAAAAGTTAATCCTTCTAAATTGACTTGTAAAATCAACTAAACACATGTTCTATATCTATATGTTTTGCTAACTTAATGATTTAAAACCTGAAAACAAGAAAAACACCGTAAAACCGGATATACGCAGTCGTAGTACAGCGCGGGCTGCTTTGGGTTAGTTAATTAAAAACTATGATAAACTTTGATTTAAAAGTTGTTCTTCTGAGAAAATTATTTTTCTTATGAACATGAAACTATATCCAAAAATCATGGTTAAACTCAAAGTGAAAGTATGTTTTTCAAAATGGTCATCAAGACGTCGTTCTTTCGACTGAAATGACTCCTCTTATAATATTGACTTGTAACCTGTATTTCTGACTATAAACTTATACTTTTTCTGTTTATATTCATAAACTTAAGTTCAATATGAAACCATAGCAACTTGAATCACTCAAAACTGATTTAAAACGAAGAAGTTATGGTAGCCTAAGAATTAGTAAACCGATCTACTAATTGACGCGAATCCTAAAGATAGATCTATTGGGCCTAACGAACCCCATCCAAAGTACCGGATGCTTTAGTACTTTGAATTCGTTTTTATCATGTCCGAAGGATTTCCCAGAATGATAGGGGATATTCTTATTTGCATCTAGTTAATGTCGGTTACCAGGTGTTCACCATATGAATGATTTTTTTCTCTATGTATGGGATGTATATTGAAATATGAAATCTTGTGGTCTATTATTACGATTTTATAAATATATAGGTTAAACCTATAACTCACCAGCATTTTTGTTGACGTTTAAAGCATGTTTACTCTCAGGTGATTATTAAGAGCTTCCGTTGTTGCATGCTAAAATATGGACAAGATTTGGTGTCAGCATGCTTGTATAATATTGTTTAAAACTGCATTCGAGATTTACTTTGTTGTAACACATTAATATTGTAAACCAATATGTATTGGTAGTGTGTAAGTGTGATATTTTTAGATTATCATTTATGGATAATCTAGGTGGTGTTCTTTTAACCTTGTCGATAAAATAAAGATTATGGTTTGTTTTAAAAACGAATGCAGTCTTTGAAAAACGTCTCATATAGAGGTCAAAACCTCGCAACAAAATCAATTAATATGGAACGTTTATAATCAATTTGAACGGGTCATTTCAGTTGGTATCAGAGCTGGTTTAAGCTGTATCGTCAGCTTAATCGTAGAGGGGGTTCTCCAAGTGTTACCTGTGACGAAGCATTGGCTCTTACTCCTCGCGGTCTAAATATGGTTGGTTTTGCCGAGAGGCAGGGCCGTAAAATCTGTGTCTGAGGTACACTCAGTGGTCACCAGGTGGTTAGCTGGGAAGGCCCTGGGTGGGACGTGTGGTATCCCCAACTGAATTAAAGTTGGTATCTGAGCGTTGGTCTTAGAGAACCAGAAATTTGCATTAGTGTGTCTTATCGAGTTTGTTAGGATACATTAGTGAGTCTGGACTTCGACCTTGTTTTCTTTAAAAACGATTGCTTAACACTTTTGTTGGAAACTATATATTATTAACATGTAAATATTATGTGATATATTAACCTCTTAATGTGTTTAATATTGTGTGATAGATGTCTACCACTAGTACAAATCCCATTGACTCACCTAATAATAATGAAGAGTCGAATATATTTTAGGAAGATTCACAAATTCCCGAAGAGGAACTGGAAGAGGAGGAACCGGAAGAGGAGGAACCAGAAGAGGAGGAACCGGAAGAGGAAGAGATTCTGGAGGAAGAAATATTGATACCTACAGTAAATCGATTAAATAAAAGAAAATCCTCAACCAACGGACCAAAGTCAATAATGGTCACTGGTGTTTCCGCCGAGGAAGCAAAATATTGGGAAGATTTCTAATTTTCCGATGAATCGGATCCCGATGAGGATTCCGATGATGTTATAGAAATTACCTCGACCAAATTTAATAAAGAAAAAGAAAATAATAAGGGAAAAGGTATAAAAATAGAGAAACCAGATTCCAACCCCGATGAACTTTATATGTATCGGCAACATCCGTATTTCCTAAAATGTAACAATAACCCGGGAACCTCTAAACCACCAGGTTTTTCTAAACCATTGTGGAAAACGACGGCTCGTATTTGAGGAACACCATATATCCCTAGAAAATTAGGAAAATGAACCAAGTCCGAAGAAGAAGAAACCAGTGATTCAGATTAGAGGGTTGTAATCATGTTGTGTATTATATGTATTGTAGTATGCTTGTACTTTTATGTTCTATGAAAAAATTACTTGTATTGTTTGTTAATTATCTTTTACGAATCTAATCCTTGTCTATTTTATAGTATAAAAACACAAAATGGAGGTTAAGGGTAGACAACCGAATATTTTAGAAGACCTACCAGAGGATATGATTGATGAAATCTTGTCTAGAGTCGGTCAAAATTCATCAGCACAATTAGTTATGGAGAAATTAACTTGTCAAACATTTGAAAGACTTTCCAAAAATGCCTTAGTTTATAAAAGGCTTTCCTTTGATAGGTGGGGTATATCACATTGAGGAGACCGTAAGTTACGCCGTGTTTTCTTTAAAGCATTAAATGCGGGGAACCCAAATGCAATTTTACGCTAAGGGTTAAGAACCTATTTTGACTCAACATATCCCAACATAGGATTTCGTGAGTTAGAAAGAGCTTCTAACATGCAACATAAAGAAGCATGTTATGCTTACGGGTTAGTGATGTTCGCTTCTTACCAAAATGAGAAAAAGAACATCGGATTACAACTTTTACATAAAACCTTCCCACAAGTGACGGATTCAGTAGTTGGGGTGAGAAACAAGGTTTTTAGATTATTACGGGGCTGTTGGACATTACGAAACCCTCGTCCTTTTGACGACATTACAACATGCTGCCTAGCCAATGGTCATAACGGTTACTTTCCACAAGACCAAGGATCAGAAGTCATCTTAGTAAAACCAGAATGCATGACTTGTTTCTGGACTTATGAATTACGTGTCTTTATTTCTTTTGCTGAATGACTTGCGTATTAACTAGAATTGCCTTTATAGCTGCCGAGTAGCAATGTTATTATGTGCTATATTTCATCCTATATGTGTAATAGCGGTATTGTAAGTTTGTAAAATATTGTATATAATTTGAACGCGAAATATTATTATAATCAGTTTTTTTATATAGAATTGTAGTAGTTGAATTGTATATTAGCTACTAAGTATGAACTTAACGGGTAGGTACTACCCGAATTAAAACTATAAAACGCTAATATGAAGAAAAAGCTTTTATAAATGAGTTCATACTATGCTACGAAATACTATTGACTACTCATAAAATTCTATATGATTAACTTAATTCTTTTGGGCTATTTTTGAAGGAAATGGCACCGACGACTCGTCAGAATTTGAACATGAGCGAGGAAGACTTCCGTGTTTTCTTTGCAGCAAACATAGCCGCAGTACAGGCTGCGATACAAAATAACAATAACTCCAGATCTAGCATTGGAACTAATTCCACAAGAAATCGTGTAGGATGCTCCTACAAAGAATTCACTGCCTGCAAACCTTTGGAATTTGATGGAACCGAAGGACCAATTGGATTGAAACGGTGGACCGAGAAAGCCGAATTGGTGTTTGCCATAAGTAAGTGTATTGAAGAGGACAAAGTTAAGTACGCTACGCATACCTTCACAAGTACTGCGTTAACGTGGTGGAACACCTATCTTGAACAGGTAGGACAAAATGTTGTTTACGCACTACCGTGGTCGGCATTCAAGCAATTGATGAACGAGCAGTACCGTCCTAGAAACGAAGTCAATAAGCTCAAGGTAGAACTTAGAGAGTTACGAACACAAGGGTTCGACATTACCACATATGAACGACGATTCACAGAGTTGTGCCTATTGTGTCTGGGAGCGTTCGAAGATGAAGAAGAGAAGATCGACGCGTTTGTAAAAGGGTTACCAATAAGGATTCACGAAGATGTGAGTTTACACGAGCCCGCTTCCATACAAAAGGCAATTCGAATGGCTCATAAACTCATTAATCGGATTGAGGGAAGAATTAAAGAGCAGGCGGCCGAAGAAGCCAACATGAAACAACTCAAGAGGAAGTGAGAGGAAAACGGTGACAAGAGTCACCAGTACAACAACAATAACAATTACAACCACAATCGCAACAACTATCCCAACAACCGCAACAACAATCGCAACAATAACCGCAATCCTAACAAAAACTATAACAAATGTCCCAACAACAACAACAACAACTACAACAACTGTTTCAACAATAATAACAATCCCAATAACAATCTCAATAACAGCAACGGCAACACAAACCAAAAACAGCCATGTCATAGGTGTGAAGAAAATCACCCGGGGTTTTGTACGACATTTTGAAACAGGTGTAAAAGAAATGGTCATAGCGCGACAAAGTGTGAGGTCTACAGACCAAAGTTTAACAGAACTAAAGGAACAAATAGTGTCGGAACAAGTAATACCAGAACGAAGAGTGTCGAAGCAAGTTATACCAACCCTGTTTGTTATAAATGTGAAAAACCAGGCCACATTATTAGAAATTGCCCGAATCAGGGGAATACTAATGGGCAGGGCCACGGAAGAGTTTTCAATATTAATGCGGCAGAATGCCAGGAAGACCCGAAGCTTGTTACGGGTACGTTTCTTATTGACAATAAATCTGCTTATGTTTTATTTGATTCGGGTGCGGATAGAAGCTATATGAGTAGAGATTTTTATGCTAAATTAAGTTGCTCATTGACGCCTTTGGATAGTAAATTTTTACTCGAATTAGCAAACGGTAAATTAATTTCAGCAGATAATATATGTCGGGATAGAGAAATTAAACTGGGGGATGAAACGTTTAAAATTGATTTAATACTAGTCGAGTTAGGGAGTTTTGATGTAATAATTGGCATGGGCTGGTTGAAAAAGGTGAGAGCAGAGGTCGTTTGTTACAAAAATGCGATTCGCATTATGCGTGAAAAGGGAAAACCTTTAATGGTGTACGAAGAAAAGAACAACGCGAAATTAAATCTTATTAGTAGTTTGAAGGCGCAAAAACTAATAAGAAAAGGTTGTTACGTCATTCTAGCACACATCGAGGAAGTTAAACCTGAAGAAAAGAACATCATTGATGTTCCCGTCGCAAAAGAATTTCCCGATGTATTTTTGAAGAATTACCGGGATTACCCCCCCTTCGATCCGTTGAATTTCAAATAGACCTTGTACCAGAAACTGCACCAATAGCTCGTACTCCATACAGACTCTCACCCAGTGAAATGAAAGAATTACAAAGTCAGTTACAGGAACTTTTAGAGCGTGGTTTCATTCGACCAAGTACATCACCGTGGGGAGCTCCTGTTTTGTTTGTCAAGAAGAAGGATGGTACATTTAGGTTGTGTATCGACTACCGAGAGTTGAAAAAACTTACCATCAAGAACCGCTACCCACTACCGAGAATCGACGACTTATTTGATCAACTACAAGGCTCGTCGGTTTATTCGAAGATTGATTTACGTTCTGGGTATCATCAAATGCGGGTGAAGGAGGATGATATTCCAAAGACTACTTTTAGGACGCGTTACGGTCATTACGAGTTTATGGTTATGCCGTTTGGGTTGACTAACGCACCAGCTGTGTTCATGGACCTCATGAACCGAGTGTGTGGACCATACCTTGACAAGTTTGTCATTGTTTTCATCGATGACATACTTATTTACTCAAAGAATGACCAAGAGCACGAAGAACATTTGAGAAAAGTGCTAGAGTTGTTAAGGAAAGAAAAACTATACGCTAAGTTTTCAAAGTATGCATTTTGGTTGGAAGAAGTTCAATTCCTCGGTCATATAGTGAACAAAGAAGGTATTTAGGTGGATCCTGCAAAGATTGAAACCGTTGAAAAGTGGGAAACCCCGAAAACTCTGAAACACAGACGTCAATTTTTAGGGCTGGCTGGTTATTATAGGAGATTCATCCAAGATTTTTCCAAAATAGCAAAACCGTTGACTGCATTAACGCATAAAGGGAAGAAATTTGAATGGAAAGATGAACAAGAGAAAGCGTGTCAATTGTTGAAGAAAAAGTTAACTACGGCACCTATATTGTCATTACCTGAAGGGAATGATGATTTTGTGATATATTGTGACGCCTCAAAGCAAGGTCTCGGTTGTGTATTAATGCAACGAACGAAGGTAATTGCTTATGTTTCTAGACAATTGAAGATTCACGAGCAGAATTATACGACGCATGATTTAGAATTAGGCGCTGTTATTTTTGCATTAAAGACTTGGAGGCACTACTTATATGGGTTCAAAAGTATTATATATACCGACCAAAAAAGTCTTCAACACATATTTAATCAGAAACAACTAAACATGAGGTAGCGCAGGTGGATTGAAATGTTGAATGAGTACGACTTTGAGATTCGTTACCACGCGGGGAAGGCAAATGTGGTAGCCGACGCCTTGAGCAGAAAAGATAGAGAACCCATTCGAGTAAAAGCTATGAATATAATGATTCACATTAACCTTACTACTCAAATAAAGGAGGCGCAACAAGGAGTTTTAAAAGAGGGAAATTTAAAGGATGAAATACCCAAAGGATCGGAGAAGCATCTTAATATTCGAGAAGACGGAACCCGGTATAGGGCTGAAAGAATTTGGGTACCAAAATTTAGAGATATGAGAGAAATGGTACTTAGAGAAGCTCATAAAACCAGATACTCAATACATCCTGGAGCGGGGAAGATGTACAAGGATCTCAAGAAATATTTTTGGTGGCCGGGTTAGAAAGCCGATGTTGCTAAATACATAGGAGAATGTTTGACGTATTCTAAGGTCAAAGCTGAGCATCAGAAACTATCAGGTCTACTTCAACAACCCGAAATCCCGGAATGGAAATGGGAAAATATTACCATGGATTTCATCACTAAATTGCCAAGGACTACAAGTGGTTTTGATACTATTTGGGTAATAGTTGATCGTCTCACCAAATCAGCACATTTCCTGCCAATAAGAGAAGATGACAAGATAGAAAAGTTAGCACGACTGTATTTGAAGGAAGTCGTCTCTAGACATGGAATACCAATCTCTATTATCTCTGATAGGGATGGCAGATTTATTTCAAGATTCTGGCAGACATTACAGCAAGCATTAGGAACTCGTATAGACATGAGTACTGCCTATCATCCACAAACTGATGGGCAGAGCGAAAGGACGCTACAAACGCTTAAAAACATACTACGAGCATGTGTTATTGATTTCGGAAACAGTTGGGATCGACACCTACCATTAGCAGAATTTTCCTACAACAACAGCTACCATTCAAGCATTGAGATGGTGCCGTTTGAAGCACTTTATGGTAGAAAGTGCAGGTCTCCGATTTGTTGGAGTGAAGTGGGGGATAGACAGATTACGGGTCCGGAGATAATACAAGAAACTACCGAGAAGATCATCCAAATTCAATAACGGTTGAAAACCGCCCAAAGTCGACAAAAGAGCTACGCTGACATTAAAAAAAAAGATATAGAATTCGAAATTGGAGAGATGATCATGCTTAAAGTTGCACCTTGGAAAGGCGTTGTTCGATTTGGTAAATGAGGGAAATTAAATCCAAGGTATATTGGACCATTCAAGATTATTGATCGTGTCGGACCAGTAGCTTACCGACTTGAGTTACCTCAACAACTCGCGGCTATACATAACACTTTCCACGTCTCGAATTTGAAGAAATGTTTTGCTAAAGAAGATCTCACTATTCCGTTAGACGAAATCCAAATCAACAAAAAACTTCAATTCATCGAAGAACCCGTCGAAATAATGGATTGTGAGGGTAAAAGACTTAAGCAAAACAAGATACCAATTGTTAAGGTTCGATGGAATGCTCGTAGGGGACCCGAGTTCACATGGGAATGAGAAGATCAGATGAAGAAGAAATACCCGCACTTATTTCCAGAAGATACGTCAACACCTCCAACTGCTTAAAATTTCGGGACGAAATTTATTTAACGGGTAGGTACTGTAGTGACCCAAACTTTTCCATGTTTACATATATTAAATGAAAATTGTATTTACATGATTAAATGTTTCCAACATGTTAAGCAATCAAACTTGTTAAAACTTGATTAAATGAAATAGGTTTCATATAGACAATTGACCACCCAAGTTGACCGGCGATTCACGAACGATAAAACTTATAAAAATGACATGTTGATATATGTGTGTGTGTGTGTGTGTATATATATATACATACATATATATATATATATATATATATATATATATATATATATATATATATATATATATATATATATATATATATATATATATATAGTTAACATGATATTATGATAAGTAAATATCTCACTAGGTATATTAACTGAAATGTCCCGTTCATATTGATTATAAACGTTCCATATTAATTGATTTCGTCGCGAGGTTTTAACCTCTATATGAGACATTTTTCAAAGACTGCATTCGATTTTAAAACAAATCATAACCTTTAAAATATTACGACGATTATCAAATAATGATAATCTAAAATATAGCGTTTTTCACACGACCATTACATAATGGTTTACAATAACATTACACAACAACATAAGTCTTCGAATGCAGTTTTTAAACAATATTATACAAGCATGGACTCCAAATCTTGTCCTTAATTTAGTATGCAACAGCGGGAGCTCTTAATAATCACCTGAGAATAAACATGCTTAAAACGTCAACAAAATTGTTGGTGAGTTATAGGTTTAACCTACATATTATTAAATCATAATAATAGACCACAAGATTTCATTTTTATAACACATCTCTTATCAGGCATTTCGCAAACTGCATAGAGATAAAAATCATTCATATATTGAACACCTGGTAACCGACGTTAACTTAATGCATAGAATATCCCCAAAACAGAACCTCTCGTCTGTATAATAATCTTGAAGTACTAAACCATACATAACCTGAATGGGGGTTGTTAAGCCCAATAGATCTATCTTTAGGATTCACGTCAATTAGGGGCCATTTCCCTAATTCTTAGGCTACCAGACTTGAAGGGCGATATTCAGTTTAATAATCCAACCATAGAATGTAGTTTTGCGTACTTGTGTCTATTTTGTAAAACATTTATAAAGCTGCATGTATTCTCATCCCAAAATATTAGATTTTAAAAGTGGGACTATAACTCACATTCACAGATTTTTTACTTCATCGGGAAGTAAGACTTGGCCACTGGTCGATTCACGAACCTATAACAAATATGTACATATATATCAAAGTATGTTCAAAATATATTTACAACATTTTTTAATACGTTTTAATGTTTTAAATATTTTCATTCAGCTGTCCTCGTTAGTAACCTACAACTAGTTGTCCATAGTTAGATGTACAGAAATAAATTGATATATATTATCTTGACCCAATCTACGACCCAGTGTATACACGTCTCAGGCTAGATCACAACTCAAAGTATATATATTTTTGGAATCAACCTCAACCCTGTATAGCTAACTCCAACATTACTGCATATAGAGTGTCTATGGTTGTTCCAAATAATATATATAGATGGGTCGATATGATATGTCAAAACATTTGAATACGTTTCTATGGTATCCCAAGATTACATAATATATTAGAATACATATATAATACAATATAAGTTAGCTAAGATATGATTTGTATAGATTTGTTACCAATTTTCACGTAGCTACAAGTAAAAATATCCAATCTTGTTTTACCCATAACTTCTTCGTTTTAAATCCGTATTGAGTGAATACAATTGCTATGGTTTCATATTGAACTTAATTTTATGAATATATACATAAAAAGTATAAGTTTATAGTCGGAAATACAGGTTACAAGTCATTTTTGAAAAGGTAGTCATTTCAGTCGAAAGAACGACTTCTAGATGACCATTTCGGAAAACATACTTCCATTTTGAGTTTAATCATGATTTTTGGATATAGTTTCATGTTCTTAATAAAAATAATTTTCCCAGAAGAACAACTTTTAAATCAAAGTTTATCATAGTTTTTAATTAACTAACCCAAAACAGCCCGCGGTGTTACTACGGCGGCGTATATCCAGTTTTACGGTGTTTTTCGTGTTTTCAGGTTTTAAATCCTTAAGTTAGCATATCATATAGATATAAAACATGTGTTTAGTTGATTTTAAAAGTCAAGTTAGAAGGATTAACTTTTGTTTGCGAACAAGTTTAGAATTAACTAAACTATGTTCTAGTGATTAAAAGTTTAAACCTTCGAATAAGGTAGTTTTATATATATGAATCGATTGATGTTATGAACATCATTACTACCTCAGTTTTTATGGATAAACCCCCTGGAAATGAGAAAAATATATCTAGTTTCAAAGGATCCTTGGATGGCTTGAAAGTTCTTGAAGCAGAATCATGACACGAAAACAAGTTCAAGTAAGATTTCCACTCAAAATAAGATTGTTATAGTTATAGAAATTGAATCAAAGTTTGAATATGAGTCTTACCTTGTATTATAAATATATCTTACTGTAAATAAGAAAGATTTCTTGAGGTTGGATGATCACTTTACAAGATTGGAAGTAAGCTAGCAAACTTGGAAGTATTCTTGATTTTCTAAAACTAGAACTTATAGAATTTGTGAAGAACACTTAGAACTTGAAGATAGAACTTGAGAGAGATCAATTTGATAAAGAAAATTGATGAATAAAAGTGTTTGTAGGTGTTTTTGTTCATTGGTATATGGATTAAATATAAAGGATGTGTAATTTTGTTTACATGTAAATAAGTCATGAATGATTACTAATATTTTTTGTAATTTTATGAGATATTTCATGCTAGTTGCCAAATGATGGTTCCAACATGTGTTAGGTGACTCAAATGGGCTGTTAAGAGCTTATCATTGGAGTGTATATACCAATAGTACATACATCTAAAAGCTGTGTATTGTATGAGTACGAATACGGGTGCATACGAGTAGAATTGTTGATGAAACTGAACGAGGATGTAATTGTAAGCATTTTTGTTAAGTAGAAGTATTTTGATAAGTGTCTTGAAGTCTTTAAAAGGTGTATAAATACATATTAAAACACTACATGTATATACATTTTAACTGAGTCGTTAAGTCATCGTTAGTCGTTACATGTAAATGTTGTTTTGAAGCCTTAGGTTAACGATCCTGATAAGTGTTGTTAACCCATTGTTTATTATATCAAATGAGATGTTAAATTATTACATTATAATGATATTATGATATATTAATATATCTTAATATGATATATATACAATTAAATGTTGTTACAACGATAATCGTTACATATATGTCTAGTTTCGAAATCATTAAGTTAGTAGTCTTGTTTTTACATATGTAGTTCATTGTTAATATACTTAATGATATGTTTACTTATCATAATACCATGTTAACTATATATATATATATTCATATATATGACATCATATAGTTTTTACAAGTTTTAACGTTCGTGAATCACCGGTCAACTTGGGTGGTCAATTGTCTGTATAAAACCTATTTCAATTAATCAAGTCTTAACAAGTTTGATTGCTTAACATGTTGGAAACACTTAATCATATAAATATCAATTTCATTTAATATATATAAACATGGAAAAGTTCGGGTCACTACAGTACCTACCAGTTAAATAAATTTCGTCCCGAAATTTTGAGCAGTTGGAGGTGTTGACGTATCTTCCGGAAATAAGTGCGGGTATTTCTTCTTCATCTGATCTTCTTGTTCCCAGGTGAACTCGGGTCCTCTACGAGCATTCCATCGAACCTTAACAATATCTTGTTTTGCTTGAACCTTTTAACCTCACGATCCATTATCTCGACGGGTTCTTCAATGAATTGTGGTTTTTCATTGATTTTAATTTCGTCTAAAGGAATAGTGAGATCTTCTTTAGCTAAGCACTTCTTCAGATTCGATACGTGAAAGGTATTATGTACATCGGCGAGTTGTTGAGGTAATTAAAGTCGGTAGGCTACTGGTCCGACACGATCTAAAATCTTGAATGGTCCAATGTATCTTGGATTTAGTTTCCCCCATTTACCAAATCGAACAACGCCTTTCCAAGGCGAAACCTTAAGCATGACCATCTCCCCAATTTCAAATTCTATATCTTTCCTTTTAAGGTCCGCTTAGCTCTTTTGTCGACTCTGAGTGGTTTTCAACCGTTGTTGAATTTGGATGATTTTCTCTGTAGTTTCTTAGATTATCTCCGGACCCGTAATCTGTCTATCCCCCAATTCATTCCAACAAATTGGAGATCTGCACTTTCTACCATAAAGTGCGTCAAACGGTGCCATTTCGATACTCGAGTGGTAACTGTTGTTGTAGGAAAATTCTGCTAATGGTAGATGTCGATCCCAACCGTTTCCAAAATCAATAAAACATGCTCGTAGCATGTCTTCAAGAGTCTGTATCGTCCTTTCGCTTTGCCCATCGGTTTGTGGATGATAGGCAGTACTCATGTCTAGACGAGTTCCCAATGCTTGTTGTAATGTCTGCCAAAACCTTGAAACAAATCTGCCAGCCCTATCAGAGATAATAGAGATTGGTATTCCATGTCTGGAGACGACTTCCTTCAAATACAGTCGTTCTAACTTCTCCATCTTGTCATCTTCTCTTATTGGCAGGAAGTGTGTTTATTTGGTGAGACGATCAACTATTACCCAAATAGTATCAAAACCACTTGCAGTCCTTGGCAATTTAGTGATGAAATCCATTGTAATATTTTCCCATTTCCACTCCAGGATTTCGAGTTGTTGAAGCAGACCTGATTTTTTCTGATGCTCAGCTTTGACCTTAGAACACGTCAAACATTCCCCTACGTATTTAGCAACATCGGCTTTCATACCTGGCCACCAAAAATATTTCTTGAGATCTTTGTACATCTTCCCCGTTCCAGGATGTATTGAATATCTGGTTTTATGAGCTTCTCTAAGTACCATTTCTCTCATATCTCCAAATTTTGGTACCCAAATTCTTTCAGCCCTATACCGGGTTCCGTCTTCCTGAATATTAAGATGCTTCTCCGATCCTTTGGGTATTTCATCCTTTAAATTTCTCTCTTTTAAAACTCTTTGTTGCGCCTCCTTTATTTGAGTAGTAAGGTTATTGTTGTAAGACCCGAATATTTTCCTTGTACATTTGTGTAATTAAGTTATTCAAGTTGTGGGGTTTTCATTTGCAATTTGGTTTGGGTTGTTACAAGTGGTATCAGAGCATGGTTTAAGGGATTTAGGCGACTTGAGATAGGTGCCTAGACTTAGACTTTATTGTGTGTACGCTTTATGCGGGACTTGTAGGACTTTGGGTCTAATCGGGAATTGTTAGTGCTTTGATTTATGTGAGCTAACATTGTGCTAATTGATTTGTGTTGTGTTTAGCAAACATCAAGCGAGATGGACATTGTACTAGCGAGTTAATGCAACGTGTTCGCGTAACAATGATTAGCTACCATCGTTACGAGTTCAAATCGTGTCAAACAAGCGATGTACGACGATTGTTGAGCAAGATGGGGTAGTGTGGTGTATATGTATATACATATGTGTTAAGTCCTTTCGTTTTATTGCTTAATTTACTTTGTTTTATTGAATGAAGATGAGAAATGGACACGACACCAATGACGGAAGTACGAGTGAGGACATTGAACTCACGGCCAAGGTTGAGGCCATCTTTAAAAGGTTAAAGAAGGATTTTCTTGACGACGTCCGAAAGGTATTCCAAGAGTCGGTCGATGGACAAGTGACCGAAATGATTAATGATCGAATGAAAGCCGCAATAGAGGAGGCTTTAGAGGCTAGAAACATTTATCCTCGAGGCGAAGGGGGTGAAGGTAATGGTGGGGGTGGAAGGCGGGACTTCCACTACAAAAATTTCAATGATACTCAACCTCCGATGTTTAATGGGGTGAGGGATCCATTGAAAAGCACTTGTTGGATTTCCGATATCGAGGGAGCGTTTCGTACCGCGGAGTGTCCTCCCGAGAAGAAGACGAGGTATGGGTCTAGCATGTTGCGCGAAGAGGGCAAGTTGTGGTGGGACGATAAAATCAAATTATATGGTGAAGAGCAATGCATGTGCTTGACATGGGAGGAGTTTAAGAAAGAATTTTTCCAAGAATACCGAACTTCTTCCGATCTTGATAAAATCCGGGATGAGTTGCACAATTTGCAACAAGGCTCAATGGACTTGGTTACTCTCTAGTCTACCTTCTTGGCAAAGACTCGTTTTTGTCCAGAGTATGTTGGCGATGATTACAAGTTGATGCTAGATTTCTACCGTACTTTAAGTGATGAGTTGAAGGGTAAGATTAGCCGGGGTATGGCTAAGTCTTTTGAAGATTTATACGAATTGGCTTGGGGTTTTGACCCGGAGGTTCCAAGAAAGAGTGATTTCGCTTTTTCCAAAAGAAAGTTTGAAGGTTCTAGTCATTCTAACCTTTCAAACAAGAAAAACAAGAACAATAAGGGGTCCGAAAGCGTCGAAAGTGTGAAGAAGGGTGGTTCAAATACTTTTGCGCCTACTTGTTATAGTTGTGGGAAGTCGGGTCATTACGCCCGTGATTGTTTGACCAAGTCGGTCACGTGTTTTAATTGTGGAAAGGAGGGGCACAAGAGGCCGGAATGTCCCGATTTGAATAATGATCATGTCAAGAAGTTAGAAAAGGCGGCGGGCACGGTGTCATAACCCGTCCTTAACCATAAGAACGTGTTAGATAACGTATGATTTCATTGCGAGGTATTGACCTCTATATGCGACATTTTTAAAAGAGAAACTGCATATATTATACATTACAAACCATAACCATTATTTTTGTTACAAGCTTTAGACAATAAAAAGATGATTATCGTTTAGCGATAATCTTCGACTTACAAACTTTACATATAATGATAACAACACGATTTCGAGCATATTTTACAACACAAATCCTTGGGTATGCAGTTTTATTTTTGACACAAATATGCGTACGCAAGATCCTGCTCAAATTCAACATAATGCAGCGGAAGCTTTAGTAATCACCTGAGAATAGACATGTTTTAAAAGGTCAACATAAAGTTGGTGAGATATAGGTTTAATGCCGGCAGCAATATATATATATAGACCACAAGATTTCGTATATAAACAGTTTAATAAAAATATTCTAAGTGGTTGAGCACTTGGTAACCATACTTAACATTTAATCACGTCGCATATTCCCTTTATTATGAAATCTTACTACACCGTACCAAGTGTAGTCACGAAACGAAGTACTGTGCAACCGTTGAATACTGGTCGTCCAGTCCGGTTGGGGTTGTCAGGCCCGATAGATCTATCAACAGGATTCGCGTTTACAATACCGCTGTAAATAACAGTTACCAAGCTACAGGGAAGTATGCCAGTGGTACAACTCAACGTAGAATATATTTTTCAGTTACTTGTGTCCATAACGTAAAACATAAAATACATGTATTCTCATCCCGAAATATTTAGAGTTTAAAAGTGGGACTATATACTCACTTTCGTCTTGAAGATATATATATAATTTGACTTGGTCTCCGGTTGATATCACGAACCTATCCATATATAATATATCAATACCTTTTCTTTTTAAACAAACGTCACATATATATACTTGTTATACTTTTAATACTTTGAATAATTCCTTAGTCCGTAGTTAGCAGTTCGTTGTTAGTAATTCAATTTTAATGGTTCATTTTTAGATGTTTAATATACCCGCAATGAAATAAATAAAACCCCCAACGAAATAAATAAAACCCCATTGTATATGTATTGGTCGAGATTAATCTTGACCCACGGTACCGGTGTTGTCAAATGACGTGTTGCGTACATAAAGTACCGGTGTTGTCAAATGACGTGTTGCGTACAATCATGGGATCTTATGATTAATCTTCTCGTGTTGTTTACGGGTGATCCTGAACCATATAAAATTGAATTATAAGTACATATATATAAAATATCATGTTAACTTAAAAAGATGTGATTTATTTAATTTTTCCCAATTATTTTCGTGGCTAAACTAGTCTTGGATATCCGATTTTGTTTCGGTCATAGTTTCTTCGTTACAACTCCGTTTTTGTTGATTCAACTTGCCATCTCCTTGGATCGAGTCCCTCTTTAAGACTATGAACTGTAAATACCTTAGTTTGTATTCAAAATCACACGGCATAGGTCAAACTTTAGTGATACTTATGAAGTTAATCATTTTCCATCATGTAAACAACCTTAAATGATTATTTTTCTAAAAATACTTATACTTTGAGTTAAATCATGAAATTTTTATGTGTTATCATATTCATAGTAAAAATCATTTTTCCAGAAAATAAACCTCCAATTCAAAGTTTAAGATGGTTTTTAATTATCCAACCCAAAATAGCCCCCGGTGGCACTCCGACGTCGTAAAAACAGTTTTTAAGATAATCTTTGAAAAACCAAGTTATACCTTGTTAAATTAGCATATATTTAAGTTATATTACAGGTCTTGGAGTATTTTAAAAGTTAAGTTAGAAGGATCTATTTAGTTTGCAAACAAGTTTGAAAACATTCAAACTATGTTCTTGTTGTTAAAATTTTATACCACAAAATAAGATAGCTATATATATATGAATCGAATAAGGTTATGAACATAGATTCTACCTCAAGTTCCTTGGACAAGGTTATTGTAAAAGAGGAGTAAGAACCTAGAACCAAAAGGGTGATGGAAGTGGATGAAAGATTGGAAGTAAGTTGGTGTTCTTGGAAGGATTTCTTGAAGTGTTTTTGTAAGGTTTTCTTATGAGGTTTAAGTGTTGTTTTTGAAGCTAAATGATGGGGAAAATGCTTGGAGATGATCAAGTATGAAGTTAAGAGTATTTTGAGAGAGAAATGGAAGTGTAAGTATGAGAAAATGGGGTGAAGAAATGGTGTGCATGCATAAAAACGTTTTTAGGTTATAAAGGAAAAAAAAGATACCTAACTTTGTTTTCTTGCTAAATAATTCATGCTACTTGACAAATGGTTGGTTCCACATGTTTCTTAATCATTTAAGGCTGCTAAGGAGCAGATTTTTATTGGTATATACCAATAGTAAATACATCTAGAAGCTGCGTATGATACGGGTACATATACCCTAGGTATACGTATAGAAATCTTTGAGAAAACGGAACGAGGATTCAAATATAGCTATCTTTTGTAAATATACTTATATTGTTTTATGTATTTAAGTCTTTAAAAGTGATTAAATACATTACTTATACGATATATGTATAAACATTATAGGTCATAAGTATTTAAGTCAAATAACGTTACGTATGGGTATCGTTTTGAAAACTTAAGTTAGTAGTTTCAAAATATACTTATAACTTATTGTTAAAATGAGATATTAAAACATTCTTAGGTCATGTTAAATATGTATATATACATATATATACACAAACGTATAATTATCATATATTGTATAGTTCGTGATATCATCGGTCAAACTAGACGGTCAAACGTTGTGTAAAACTCTTTTTGAAAAACATAAGTCTCGACAATTTGGATTGCTTATCATGTTGGTAAGGTTTAATTTATGTAAATATTAATCTTATAAGTATAGAACGATCGAAAAAGTGCGGGTCGTTACATTACCTCCCCGTTAAATAAATTTCGTCCCGAAATTTTAAAATTGTACCTATTTTGCGTCATCGAGAAACAAGTGTGGATACTTTTGTTTCATCTGATCCTCCCGTTCCCACGTAAACTCGGGACCTCTTCGAGCATTCCAACGAACCTTAACGATCGGTATGTTGCTCTGCTTGAGCTGTTTAACTTCACGGTCCATGATTTCGATTGGTTCTTCGACGAATTGTAGTTTCTCGTCGACATGGATTTCTTCAAGAGGAATGGTGAGGTCTTCCTTTGCAAGACACTTCTTAAGGTTCGAGACGTGAAAGGTATTATGTACTCCGGCGAGTTGTTGCGGTAACTCGAGTCGATAAGCTACCGGTCCAATGCGTTCGATGATCTTGAACGGGCCTACATATCTTGGGTTCAGTTTACCTCTTTTACCGAAACGTATTACACCTTTCCAAGGTGACACCTTTAGCATAACCATGTCACCGATCTGAAACTCTAATGGTTTCCTTCGGACATCGGGGTAGCTCTTTTGGCGACTACGGGCTGTTTTCAATCTCTCCTTGATTTGTACTATCTTTTCAGTAGTTTCATGTATGATCTCGGGACCAGTTAATTGTCGATCTCCTACTTCATTCCAACAGATAGGAGATCTACACTTCCTTCCGTACAATGCTTCGAATGGCGCAGCTTTAATGCTCGCATGATAACTATTATTATACGAGAATTCTGCTAATGGTAAATATTTATCTCATCCGTTTCCAAAATCGATCACACATGCCCTGAGCATGTCTTCAAGAGTCTGAATTGTTCTTTCACTCTGCCCGTCGGTTTGCGGATGATATGCGGTGCTCATATCCAAACGAGTTCCTAGGGCCTCCTGTAGTGATTGCCAGAACTTTGAGGTAAATCTACTATCACGATCAGATATAATGGAAATAGGTATTCCATGCCTTGAAACAATTTCCTTTATATACAATCGTAATAGTTTCTCCATTCTATCCGTTTCCTTCATAGGCAAGAAATGTGCAGACTTGGTGAGACGATCAACAATCACCCAAATGGTGTCGTATCCCCAGGCAGTCTTTGGTAACTTCGTGATGAAATCCATGGTAATACCGTCCCATTTCCATTCTGGAATTTCTGGTTGTTGAAGTAACCCTGACGGCTTCTGGTGTTCTGCTTTGACTTTGGAACAAGTTAAACATTCCCCAACATATGTTGCAACGTCTGTCTTCAAATTAGGCCACCAATAATGCGTCTTAAGATCTTGGTACATCTTTCCAACTCCAGGATGTATCGAATATCTTGTCTTATGTGCCTCGTTCAATATCAACTTCCTTAATCCACCCAACTTCGGTACCCAAATACGATTTGCAAAATATCGAATTCCATCTTCCCGCATAATGAGTTGCTTCTCATACTTCTTCATTATTTCATTTCCTATATTTTCTTTAGTAAGTGCTTCTCGTTGAACTTCTTTGATTTGTGAGTTGAGATTCATGCGAATTTTTATGTTCATCGCTCGTACTCGAATTGGTTCTCGTTCCTTTCTGCTTAGAGCGTCGGCCACCACGTTCGCTTTCCCGGGATGATAACGAATTTCACAATCATAGTCATTTATTAACTCAACCCACCTACGTTGCCTCATGTTCAGCTGTTTTTGATCGAAAATATGTTGAAGGCTTTTATGATCAGTAAACACAGTGCATTTAACCCCATACAAGTAGTGTCTCCATATCTTCAATGCAAACACGACTGCTCCCAGTTCTAGATCATGCGTCGTATAATTCCGCTCGTGAATCTTTAATTGTCAGGATGCGTATGCAATAACTTTCTTTCGTTGCATAAGAACACAACCAAAACCTTGTCGCGAAGCGTCACAATATATTTCAAAATCATCGTTCCCTTCAGGTAACGATAAAATAGGCGCCGTAGTTAACTTCTTCTTCAGTAATTGAAATGCGTTCTCCTGCTCCGAGGTCCATTCGTATTTCTTCCCTTTTTGCGTTAATGCTGTCAACGGCTTAGCTATTCGGGAAAAATCTTGAATAAACCTTCTATAATAACCGGCTAAACCCAAAAATTGGCGTATCTGCATTGGTGTCTTAGGAGTCTCCCATTTTTCAATGGCTTCAATTTTTGCTGGATCAACCTGAATTCCTTTGCTACTAACAACGTGGCCAAGAAATTGCACTTCTTTCAACCAGAAAGCACATTTAGAAAATTTAGCATATAGCTGTTCTTTTCTTAACAACTCTAATATCAACCTTAAATGCTGCTCATGCTCTTGCTCACTCTTGGAATAGATAAGAATATCATCAATGAAAACGATAACAAACTTATCTAAATATGGACTACAAACTCGATTCATGAGGTCCATGAATACAGCTGGCGCATTTGTCAACCCAAACGGCATGACCAAAAATTCGTAATGACCATAACGTGTCCGAAAAGCAGTTTTCGGTATATCTTCTTCTTTGACACGTAATTGATGATAGCCCGATCTTAGGTCAATTTTCGAGTACACACATGATCCTTGGAGTTGATCAAATAAGTCGTCAATTCTAGGTAGTGGATACCGATTCTTGATAGTTAACTTATTTAATTCACGATAATCTATACACATTCGGAAAGATCCGTCTTTCTTTTTAACAAATAGAATCGGAGCTCCCCACGGTGAAGTACTTGGTCGTATGAATCCATGATCCAGTAATTCTTTTAACTGACTCTGAAGTTCTTTTAACTCGGACGGTGCAAGTCTATATGGAGCACGAGCCACTGGTGCGGCTCCTGGTACTAAATCTATTTGAAATTCTACAGATCTAAATGGAGGTAATCCCGGCAACTCTTCCGGAAAAACTTCAGGAAAATCTCTTGCCACAGGCACGTCGTTGATGCACTTCTCTTTTTCTTTCTTTTCGACTTTATTAACATGTGCTAAGATAGCATAGCACCCTTTCTTCAAGCACTTTTGAGCTTTCAAATAACTAATGAGTTTTAGCTTTGAGTTACCCTTCTCTCCATAAATCATCACCGGCATTCTATCCTTACAAGGAATGCGAATTGCCTTCTTGGCACACACAACTTCAGCTCCTACTTTGGACATCCAGTCCATGCCGACTATTACATCAAAACTTCCTAATTCTACGGGTATTAAGTCAATTTTAAATGTTTCTTCGGCTAAATTTATTTTACAATCACGGCAAATTTTATCGGCTTTAATTAGTTTACCATTAGCTAACTCAATCATGTACTTAGCATCTAGAGGTAATGATGAACAATTCAATTTAGCGTAAAAGCCTCTACTCACGTAACTTCTATCAGCACCAGTATCAAATATAATAGATGCGGATAAGTTATTAATGGTAAACGTACCCGTAACAAGCTCCGGGTCTTCACACGCCTCTCTAGCATTAATAACAAATGCTCTTCCACGTGCAGATCCATTATTCTTCTCTGGATTCAGACACTGGCTCTTATAGTGACCTTGTTTTCCACACCCATAACAATTAATGGTAGCCAAAGCAGTTCTATTTGCATTGGTGGCAGGAGTCTTGGTACCATTTGTATTTGTAACGAGAGCCCTACAATCTTCAGCAAGATGACCCTTTCGATTACATTTGTTGCATACCACATTACAGTAGCCAGAGTGATGTTTGTGGCATCGGTTGCATAAAGGATTTTGTCCTTTGTAACCAAAGCTTGAACCACTACCTGCACCTTGTATGGTTTCTTGTTTCTTAAAAGATTGTTGTTGGTTACCTCGATCATAATTTCCATTCCACTTTCTTTTGTTACCTGATACCTTCACATCAGTATTGGATGCTTTCTTATCCATGATGACCTGATCCATTAGCTCGTTTGCCATGGTTATAGCTTCATGAATTGTCTTAGGTTTCGATGCTGTAACGTTTGCCTTGACCTTTTTGGGCAAACCATCTTTGTACATTTCAATCTTCCGTTCTTCGGTTGGAACCAATTCAGGACATAGCAAAACTAATTCCATGAATCGCTGATTGTAGTTGGTGATTTCAGTACCAACAACCTTCAGGCTTCGTAATTCATCTTCCAACTTCCTAACCTCGTTCCTTGGACAATACTCGTTGATTAACATTGTTTTGAATTCTTCCCAAGGAGTATCATAAGTTACATCTCCTCCTACAGCCTTCACATAATTTTTCCACCACGTGAGTGCACTATCTTGTAAAGTGCACGATGCATACTTGGTCATGTCCTTTTCAACACAACCACTGATTTTAAACACAGTCTCCATCTTTTCTATCCACCGGGTTAAACTGATCGGTCCTTCTGTTCCACTGAATGATGAGGGCTTGCAAGCTTGAAAAGTTTTGTAAGTGCACCCCACACGAGGATTTGGGTTAACTGCAGCACCTCTTGCAGCCTCGACCCATAACATTCTGTCGTTCACTCGCTGATTGATGAGTTCCTGGATTTCTTGTTCCGTCATTCGGTTCAATCGCGCCATATTCTTCTATAAGAATGAAAAGAAAATAATTATTCACATGGAATATTATAGATGTAGTGTATATTTACAGTACATTATAGCTTATTAATAATATGAACCAGGTATTATTATAAAAGCCTTTTCTTCTTATTAGCGTTTTATAATTATATCTAGGGTAGTACCTACCCGTTAATGCCCATACTTAATAGCTTAGTACAGAATAAATTACTACCATCTAAATAATACTTAACCATGGAAAATTATTGCATTTCACACTTCACTATTTTACATATGCTTATCTTACATCGAACATTAAGCAAACCACACTAATAATATTATACAAAACATTATATGATCCCATGGTTTAATACGGCAGCGCATCGTTTGGTCTATTTTCTAGGACGTTTAGGTTCAAAGAATCGCTTAACGCTTATCCTGGCTGTCTGCCTATATTTTGGCTGTGGGACTGAAGAACTGGATGCCGGGATAGAACGAATAGGAATAGCGGGAATAGGGGTGGTAGTGTCTAGTGGAGTTGGTGCCACATCATCCTTATTAAACTCAGGATTTGAATTTTCTAATTCATTAGCCTTTCGTTTCTTTCCTAGTTCGAACTCTTCTTTTGTAATTTCCTGTATTTCTTCCTCGGGTTCACTTTCCTCCTCGGGTTCACTTTCCTCCTCGGGTTCACTTTCTGGGTTCTCTATAGTCGGTTCATCCGGAATTTGTGAGTCTTCCCCAAAGATATTATTTTCGTCATCGGATAGGTTAATGACTGGAACACCATCTGAAGATTCTGGTTCGGAGTCACTGAACGTGATGACAAGTTTTGAGCCCGACATCTATCACACAACAACTAACCCATTAGTACTACATAATATTTACATATAAATTTTAACCAACAATGATAAGCAATGGTTTTGAAATCAGACCCGGTCAAAGTCCAGACTTACTAATGTATCCTAACGACTTATCGGTTTAGACACACTAATGCAAACCTGGTTCGCTAAGACCACCGCTCTGATACCACATGTCATAACCCGTCCTTAACCATAAGAACGTGTTAGATAACGTATGATTTCATTGCGAGGTATTGACCTCTATATGCGACATTTTTAAAAGAGAAACTGCATATATTATACATTACAAACCATAACCATTATTTTTGTTACAAGCTTTAGACAATAAAAAGATGATTATCGTTTAGCGATAATCTTCGACTTACAAACTTTACATATAATGATAACAACACGATTTCGAGCATATTTTACAACACAAATCCTTGGGTATGCAGTTTTATTTTTGACACAAATATGCGTACGCAAGATCCTGCTCAAATTCAACATAATGCAGCGGAAGCTTTAGTAATCACCTGAGAATAGACATGTTTTAAAAGGTCAACATAAAGTTGGTGAGATATAGGTTTAATGCCGGCAGCAATATATATATATATATATAGACCACAAGATTTCGTATATAAACAGTTTAATAAAAATATTCTAAGTGGTTGAGCACTTGGTAACCATACTTAACATTTAATCACGTCGCATATTCCCTTTATTATGAAATCTTACTACACCGTACCAAGTGTAGTCACAAAACGAAGTACTGTGCAACCGTTGAATACTGGTCGTCCAGTCCGGTTGGGGTTGTCAGGCCCGATAGATCTATCAACAGGATTCGCGTTTACAATACCGCTGTAAATAACAGTTACCAAGCTACAGGGAAGTATGCCAGTGGTACAACTCAACGTAGAATATATTTTTCAGTTACTTGTGTCCATAACGTAAAACATAAAATACATGTATTCTCATCCCAAAATATTTAGAGTTTAAAAGTGGGACTATATACTCACTTTCGTCTTGAAGATATATATATAATTTGACTTGGTCTCCGGTTGATATCACGAACCTATCCATATATAATATATCAATACCTTTTCTTTTTAAACAAACGTCACATATATATACTTGTTATACTTTTAATACTTTGAATAATTCCTTAGTCCGTAGTTAGCAGTTCGTTGTTAGTAATTCAATTTTAATGGTTCATTTTTAGATGTTTAATATACCCGCAATGAAATAAATAAAACCCCCAACGAAATAAATAAAACCCCATTGTATATGTATTGGTCGAGATTAATCTTAACCCACGGTACCGGTGTTGTCAAATGACGTGTTGCGTACATAAAGTACCGGTGTTGTCAAATGACGTGTTGCGTACAATCATGGGATCTTATGATTAATCTTCTCGTGTTGTTTACAGGTGATCCTGAACCATATAAAATTGAATTATAAGTACATATATATAAAATATCATGTTAACTTAAAAGGATGTGATTTATTTAATTTTTCCCAATTATTTTCGTGGCTAAACTAGTCTTGGATATCCGATTTTGTTTCGGTCATAGTTTCTTCGTTACAACTCCGTTTTTGTTGATTCAACTTGCCATCTCCTTGGATCGAGTCCCTCTTTAAGACTATGAACTGTAAATACCTTAGTTTGTATTCAAAATCACACGGCATAGGTCAAACTTTAGTGATACTTATGAAGTTAATCATTTTCCATCATGTAAACAACCTTAAATGATTATTTTTCTAAAAATACTTATACTTTGAGTTAAATCATGAAATTTTTATGTGTTATCATATTCATAGTAAAAATCATTTTTCCAGAAAATAAACCTCCAATTCAAAGTTTAAGATGGTTTTTAATTATCCAACCCAAAATAGCCCCCGGTGGCACTCCGACGTCGTAAAAACAGTTTTTAAGATAATCTTTGAAAAACCAAGTTATACCTTGTTAAATTAGCATATATTTAAGTTATATTACAGGTCTTGGAGTATTTTAAAAGTTAAGTTAGAAGGATCTATTTAGTTTGCAAACAAGTTTGAAAACATTCAAACTATGTTCTTGTTGTTAAAATTTTATACCACAAAATAAGATAGCTATATATATATGAATCGAATAAGGTTATGAACATAGATTCTACCTCAAGTTCCTTGGACAAGGTTGTTGTAAAAGAGGAGTAAGAACCTAGAACCAAAAGGGTGATGGAAGTGGATGAAAGATTGGAAGTAAGTTGGTGTTCTTGGAAGGATTTCTTGAAGTGTTTTTGTAAGGTTTTCTTATGAGGTTTAAGTGTTGTTTTTGAAGCTAAATGATGGGGAAAATGCTTGGAGATGATCAAGTATGAAGTTAAGAGTATTTTGAGAGAGAAATGGAAGTGTAAGTATGAGAAAATGGGGTGAAGAAATGGTGTGCATGCATAAAAACGTTTTTAGGTTATAAAGGAAAAAAAAGATACCTAACTTTGTTTTCTTGCTAAATAATTCATGCTACTTGACAAATGGTTGGTTCTACATGTTTCTTAATCATTTAAGGCTGCTAAGGAGCAGATTTTTATTGGTATATACCAATAGTAAATACATCTAGAAGCTGCGTATGATACGGGTACATATACCCTAGGTATACGTATAGAAATCTTTGAGAAAACGGAACGAGGATTCAAATATAGCTATCTTTTGTAAATATACTTATATTGTTTTATGTATTTAAGTCTTTAAAAGTGATTAAATACATTACTTATACGATATATGTATAAACATTATAGGTCATAAGTATTTAAGTCAAATAATGTTACGTATGGGTATCGTTTTGAAAACTTAAGTTAGTAGTTTCAAAATATACTTATAACTTATTGTTAAAATGAGATATTAAAACATTCTTAGGTCATGTTAAATATGTATATATACATATATATACACAAACGTATAATTATCATATATTGTATAGTTCGTGATATCATCGGTCAAACTAGACGGTCAAACGTTGTGTAAAACTCTTTTCGAAAAACATAAGTCTCGACAATTTGGATTGCTTATCATGTTGGTAAGGTTTAATTTATGTAAATATTAATCTTATAAGTATAGAACGATCGAAAAAGTGCGGGTCGTTACACACGGCTCGGCGTCGTAACTATTTGATGACGAATGAGGAGGCCAAGCAATCCAACGAAGTTGTTTCAGGTACTTTTATGGTTAACTCTAATCCGGCAAGGATCCTATTTGATAGCGGTGCAAATTTGTCGTTTGTATCTCCAAAATTTGTGCCTAGACTTAATAGACCGTTAGCTAAGTTAAGTCGTCCGGTAGAAGTCACGGATGGCAAGACGGTGCTAGTGGTTGATGTGTGTAAAAATTGTGATGTCGTTTTTGGTGCCGAAAACTTTAAGATTGATCTTATCCCGATGACTTTAGGCGATTTCGATATCATTGTTGGTATGGATTGGCTCGATCATAATAGAGCCGATATTGCATGCCATGAAAAATTTATTCGTGTAAAGGCCCCAAGTGGGGGAGAGTTAATTATTCACGGTGATAAGTGTAGAAGACTTGTGCCGATATGCACTTTTGCACGGGCACGTTGTCTCCTCGGTAGTGGTGGCATGGATTTTCTTGCCCATGTTGTTGATACTCGTGAAGAGCCACCACCCATTCATGAAATTCCGGTGGTTAGTGAATTCGAAGACGTTTTTCTGGACGTGTTACCGGGTGTTTCGGCGGAAAGACAAGTTGAATTTCGCATTGAGTTGGTCCCGGGAGCTACTCCCATTGCTAAAACTCCTTATCGTTTAGCGATGATGGAAATGCAAGAGTTGTTAAATCAAACCCAAGAGTTACTTGAGAAGGGTTTTATTCGACCGAGTGCTTCGCCATGGGGCGCTCCGGTCTTATTCGTGAAAAAGAAGGATGGTAGTATACGGATGTGTATCGATTACTGGGAGTTGAATAAAGTGACGATCAAAAATCGTTTTCCATTGCCTCGGATCAACGATTTATTTGACCAACTCCAAGGTGCGACGTATTTCTCAAAGATTGACCTACGGTTCGGCTATCACCAAATGCGGGTCCGTGAGGAAGATATCAAGAAAACGGCTTTTCGAACGCGTTATGGGAATTTTGAGTTTGTAGTTATGCCTTTTGGTCTTACGAATGCACCGGCGGCATTCATGGATCTTATGAACCGAGTGTGCCAACATATGTTGGACAAGTCGGTGATTGTGTTTATTGATGACATACTAGTCTACTCGAAAGGTATGAACGAACATGAACGTCATTTGCGCGAAGTATTGAAGACGTTACGAAAGGAGAAGTTGTATGCTAAGTTCTCCAAATGTGAATTTTGGCTAAGGGAGGTTCAATTCCTTGGCCACATTGTAAACAAAGACGGTATTCAAGTAGATCCGGGGAAGATAGAGACGGTGATGAGTTGGAGACAACTGACTACTCCTACGAAAGTCCGAAATTTTCTCGGATTTGCCGGTTATTATCGTCGGTTTATCCAAGACTTTTCTAAGATCGCTTCTTCATTGACGAAATTGACAAGGAAGAACGCGAGATTTACTTGGGAGAACGAGCAAGAAATTGCTTTTAAATTGCTAAAAGAGAAGTTGTGCCAAGTTCCGGTGTTAGTGTTGCCGGAAGGAGTGGAAGACATGACGGTTTATTATGATGCTTCGTTAAATGGGCTCGGGTGTGTTCTAATGCAAAGAGGTAAAGTCATCACTTATGCCTCTTAACAACTAAAGGAACACGAAACGAGATATCCGACTCATGATCTTGAGTTGGCGGCGGTTGTGCATGCGTTAAAAATTTGGCGCCATTAATTGTATGGTGTCAAGAGTACGATTTATTCGGATCATAAGAGTTTGAAACACCTCTTCAATCAACGAGATTTGAACTATCGCCAACGTAGGTGGATGGATGTGGTGAAAGATTATGATTGCGAAATACTTTATCATCCGGGCAAGGCGAATGTGGTCGCGGATGCGTTAAGTCGAAAGAGTCACCACCCGGCTTTATGATTGGGATTGTTACGTATGATTATTACTAACAATTTTCTTGAAAAACTTGGTGTGATTCAAATAGAGGCTTACGTTCACAACAAGCATGTGGAACGAATCATGGGGCAATCGGAGTTCATTACTATGGGCTCGCGTGGTTTGTTGTCTTTTCAAGGAAGAGTGTGGGTGCCTAAGATGGGTGATTATCGACAAGTGCTACTTGATGAAGCACATAAGTCAAAGTATTCCATTCATCCAGGCGCAACGAAGATGTATCTTGATTTGAGGAAGGATTATTGGTGGCCGGGCATGAAACGTGATGTTGTAAAGTATGTTGAGCAATGCGTCACGTGTTTGCAAGTTAAGGCCAAGCACCAAAAGCCGTATGGTAAGTTACAACCGTTAGAAATCCCGAAATGGAAATGGGAGCACATTACCATGGATTTCATTACAAAGTTACCTAAAACGGCGAGAACCCAATTTGATTCAATTTGGGTGATAGTTGATCGATTGACGAAAAGTGCTTTGTTTCTTCCTATTAAGGAAGCGATATCGTCGGAGACCTTGGCTAATTTGTTTATCAAGGAAGTCATCTCTCGACAAGGAGTTCCTATATCGATTATTTCGAATCGAGATACTCGTTTTACATCTCGGTTTTGGGAAAAGTTTCATGAAGATATGGGTACACAATTGAAATTGAGCATGGCGTATCACCCTCAAACGGACGGTCAAACCGAACGTACGAATCAAACTTTAGAGGATATGTTACGGGCGTGTATTATTGATTTTGGTGATAGTTGGGACGAGCACTTACCTTTGGTGGAATTCTCGTACAATAATAGTTATCATACTAGTATCGGGATGCCGCCATATGAGATGCTTTATGGGTGTAGGTGTCGAACCCCAATTTGTTGGGGTGAAGTGGGACAAAAGGAAATCGGGAGTACCGATTTGGTCTTAGAGATGAATAGCAAAATTGATATGATTCGAGAGCATTTGAAAAAGGCTCAATATAGGCAAAAGTCGTATGCCGACAAACGTAGACGAACGATCGAATTTCAAGAAGGTGACATGGTGATGCTTAAGGTTTCGCCATGGAAAGGGATTATTCGGTTTCGAAAATGGAGAAAGTTAGCTCCTCGATTTATTGGACCATTTAAGGTTTTAGCTCGTGTTGGTGAAGTCGCGTATCGTTTGGAATTACCCGAAGAGCTTGCGGGGATTCATAATACTTCCCATGTTTCCAATCTCTGTAAGTGTCTTGCGGATGATTCTTCATGGATGCCATTAGACGAAATTGAGCTAAACAATAAGTTAGATTATGTTGAAGAGCCGATTGCTATACTTGATGAGAAGGTGAAAATGTTGAGAAATAAAGAGGTAAGGACTTTTAAAGTTCAATGGCGTCGGAGTAAAGGTTCCGAGTTCACTTGGGTGCCCAAAGAATTCGTGTTGGTTTATCTTCCCGCTTGTCATGCGGCTTGGATCGCGAGGACGCGTTCCGATTCAAGTGGGGGAGAGTTGTAAGACCCGAATATTTTCCTTGTACATTTGTGTAATTAAGTTATTCAAGTTGTGGGGTTTTCATTTGCAATTTGGTTTGGGTTGTTACAATTGTGAATCATTATATTCATAGCTTTTACTCGAATGGGTTCTCTGTCCTTTCTACTCAAAGCGTTGGCTACCACATTCGCCTTCCCCGGGCGGTAACGAATCTCAAAGTCGTAATCATTCAACAATTCAATCCACCTGCGCTGCCTCATGTTCAGTTGTTTCTGATTAAATATATGTTGAAGACTTTTGTGGTCGGTATATATAATACTTTTGACCCCATATAAGTAGTGCCTCCAAGTCTTTAATGCAAAAACAACAGCGCCTAATTCCAAATCGTGTGTCGTATAATTTTGCTCGTGAATCTTCAATTGTCTAGACGCATAAGCAAATACCTTCGTTTGTTGCATTAATACATAACCGAGGCCTTGCTTTGAGGCGTCACAATATATCACAAAATCATCATTCCCTTCAGGCAATGACAATATAGGTGCCGTAGTTAACTTTTTCTTCAATAATTGAAACACTTTTTCTTGTTCATCCTTCCATTCAAATTTCTTCCCTTTATGCGTTAATGCAGTCAAGGGTTTTGCTATTTTTGAAAAATCTTGGATGAATCTTCTATAGTAACCAGCGAGTCCTAAAAATTGTCGTATATGCTTCGGAGTTTTAGGGGTTTCCCACTTTTCAACGATCTCAATCTTTGCTGGATCCACCTGAATACCTTCTTTGTTCACTATGTGACCGAGGAATTGAACTTCTTCCAACCAAAATGCACACTTTGAAAACTTAGCGTACAGTTTTTCTTTCCTCAAAAACTCTAGCACTTTTCTCAAATGTTCTTCGTTCTCTTGATCATTCTTTGAGTAGATAAGTATGTCATCAATGAAAATAATGACAAACTTGTCGAGATATGGCCCACACACACGGTTCATGAGGTCCATGAACACAGCTGGTGCGTTAGTTAATCCAAACGGCATAACCATAAACTCGTAATGACCGTAACGCGTTCTGAAAGCAGTCTTCAGAATATCGTCCTCCTTCACCCACATTTGATGATACCCAGAACGTAAATCAATATTCGAATAAACTGACGAGCCTTGTAATTGATCAAATAAGTCATCGATTCTCGATAGTGGGTAACGGTTCTTGATGGTAAGTTTGTTCAACTCTCGGTAGTCGATACACAATCTGAATGTACCATCCTTCTTTTTGACAAACAAAACAGGAGCTCCACATGGTAATGTACTTTGTCGTATGAAACCACGCTCTAGAAGTTCTTGTAATTGGCTTTGAAGTTCCTTCATTTTGCTGGGTGCGAGTCTGTATGGAGCACGAGCTATTGGTGCAGCTCCCGGTATAAGATCTATTTGAAATTCAACAGATCGGTGTGGAGGTAATCCCGGTAATTCTTTCGGAAATACATCGGAAAATTCTTTTGCGACGGGAACATCATTGATGCTCTTTTCTTCAGTTTGTACTTTCTCAACGTGTGCTAGAACAGCATAGAAACCCTTTCTTATTAACTTTTGTGCCTTCAAATTACTAATAAGATTTAGCTTCACGTTGCTCTTTTCTCCGTACACCATTAAGGGTTTTCCTTCTTCTCGTACAATGCGAATTGCATTTTTGTAACATGCGATCTCTGCTTTCACCTCTTTCAACCAGTCCATGCTGATTATCACATCAAAACTCCCTAACTCTACTGGTATCAAATCAATCTTAAATGTTTCGCTAACCAGTTTAATTTCTCGATTCTGACATATATTATCTGCTGCAATTAATTTACCGTTTACTAATTTTAGTATAAACTTATTATCCAAAGGCGTCAATGGACAACTTAATTTAGCACCGAAATCCTTACTCATATAGCTTCTATCCGCACCCGAATCAAATAAAACATAAGCAGATGTATTGTTAATAAGAAACGTACCCGTAACAAGCTCCGGGTCTTCCTGCGCTTCAACCGCATTAATGTTGAAGACTCTTCCTCGGCCTTGCCCATTATTATCCCCCAGATTTGGACACATATTTTTGTAATGGCCCTTCTTTCCGCATCCTAAACAGGTAATGTCTGCATAACTTGTTCCGGCATTATTTGTTCCCTTAGCCATTGATCCGTAGATTTCGCACTTTGTCGCACCATGGCCCTTTCTATTACACTTAGTACATACTGATGTACAGAGCCCAGTTGGATGGTATCCTTCACATCTCTGGCAGAATTTCTGTCTCTTGCTGTTATTGTTGGAATTGTTGTTGTTGCGGTTGTTATTATTGCTGAAACGGTTGTTGTAGTTGTTGCTGGGGTGGTTGTTGTTGTTGCATTTGTTGTTGCGAAAATTGGTGTGATTGTAGTTATGATTGTTGGGTTGATTATTGAAATTGTGACCCTTGTCACTGGTTTCTTCCCATTTCCTCTTGACTTGTTTCGTATTGGCTTCTTCGGCCGCCTGTTCTTTAATCCTTTCCTCAATTTGATTTATAAGTTTATGAGCCATTCAACTTTCCTTTTGTATGGAGGCGGGCTCGTGTGAACTTATATTCTCTTAGATCCTTTCCGGTAACCCTTTTACAAATGCGTCGATTTTCTCTTCTTCATCTTCGAACGCTCCCGGACACAATAGGCACAACTCTGTGAATCGTCGTTCGTACGTGGTAATATCAAACCCTTGTGTTCGTAACCCTCTAAGCTCTACCTTGAGCTTATTAACCTCGTTTCTGGGATGGTACTGGTCATTCATTAAGTGTTTGAATGCTGACCACGGTAGTGCATAAGCAGCATCTTGTCTCACTTGTTCAAGATAGGTATTCCACCATGTTAACGCAGTACATGTGAAGGTATGCGTGGCGTACTTTACCTTATCTTCCTCATCACATTTTCTTATAGCAAACACAGATTCGACCTTTTCGGTCCATCGTTTCAGTCCGACTGGTCCTTCAGTTCCATCGAATTTTAGAGGTTTACAGGCAGTGAAAGCCTTGTAGGAGCATCCTACATGGTTTCCTGTGGAGTTAACTCCACTGCTAGACCCTGAGTTATTGTTGTTTTGTATTGTAGCCTGTACTGCGGCTATATTTTCTGCAAGGAAAGCACGGAAGTCTTCCTCACTCATGTTCAAGTTCTGACGAGTAGTCGGTGCCATTTCCTTCAAAAATAGCCAAAAGAATTAAGTTAATCATATAGAATATTAAGAGTAGTCAATAGTATTCTGTAGCATAATATGAACTCATTTATAAAAGCTTTTTCTTCATATTAACGTTTTATAAGTTTTAATTCGGGTAATACCTACCCGTTAAGTTCATACTTAGTAGCTAACATACAATTCAACTACTACAATTCTATATGAAAATTGATTATAATAATATTTCACATTCAATCTTTTATACAATATTTTACAAACTTACAATACCGCTATTTTACATATAGCATGAAATATAGCACATAAAAACTCTGATACAAAACAGTTGCGAAGAAAATTCTAGTTAATACGCAAGTCGTTCAACAAAGGCAATAAAGACACGTAATTCATACGTCCAGAAACAAGTCATGCATTCTGGTTTTACTATGACTACTTCCCATCCTTGGTCTTGTGGAACATAACCGTTGTGACCGTTGATAAGACAGCATGTTGTAATGTCGTCAAAAGGACGAAGGTTTCGTAATGTCCAACATCCCCGTAATAATCTGAAAACCTTGTTTCTCATCTCAACTACCGAGTCCATCACTTGTGGGAATGTTTTATTTAAAAGTTGCAACCCAATGTTCTTTTTCTCAATTTGATGAGAAGCGAACATTATTAACCCGTAAGCATAACATGCTTCTTTATGTTGTATGTTAGAAGCTCTTTCTAACTCACGAAATCCTATGTTGGGATATGTTGAGTCAAAATAGGTTCTTAACCCGTAGCGTAAAATTGCATTTGGGTTCCCCGCATTTAACGCTTTAAAGAAAACACAGCGTAACTTACGGTCTCCCCAATGTGATATACCTCACCTATCAAAGGAAAGCCTTTTATAAACTAAGGCATTTCTGGAAAGTCTTTCAAATGTTTGACAAGTTAATTTCGCCATAACTAAATGTGCTAATGAATTCTGACCGACTCTAGACAAGATTTCCTCAATCATATCCTCTGGTAGGTCTTCTAAAATATTCGGTTGTCTACCCTTAACATCCATTTTGTTTTTATACTATAAAATAGACAAGGATTAGATTCGTAAAAGATAATTAACAAACAATACAAGCAATTTTTACATAGAACATAAAAGTACAAGCACACTATATTACATATATTACACAACATGATTACAACTCTTTAATCCGACTCACTCGTTTCTTCTTCTTCGGACTTGGTTCGTTTTTCTAACTTCCTAGGGATATATGATGCTCCCCTAATACGAGCTATCGTTTTCCACAATGGTTTAGAAAAACCTAGTGGTTTAGAGGTTCCCGGGTCATTGTTACATTTTAGGAAATACGGATGTTGCCGATACATATAAAGTTCATCGGGGTTGGAATCGGGTTTCTCTATTTTTATACCTTTTCCCTTATTATTTTCTTTTGCTTTATTAAATTGGGTTGAGGTAATTTCTATAACATCATCGGAATCCTCATCGGGATCCGATTCATCTGAAAATTGATAATCTTCCCAATATTTTGCTTCCATGGCGGAAACACCATTGACCATTATTAACTTTGGTCCGTTGGTTGAGGATTTTCTTTTAATTAATCGATTTACTATAGGTATCAATATTTCTTCTTCCAGAACCTCTTCTTCTTCCGGTTCCTCCTCTTCTGATTCCTCTTCTTCCGGTTCCTCTTCTTCCGGTTCCTCTTCTTCCAGTTCCTCTTCGGGAATTTGTGAATCTTCCCAAATTATATTCGACTCTTCATTATTATTAGGTGAGTTGATGGGATTTGTGCTAGTGGTAGACATCTATCACACAATATCAAACACATTAAGAGGTTAATATATCACATAATATTTACATGTTAATAATATATAATTTCCAACAAAAGTGTTAAGCAATCATTTTTAAAGAAAAAACGGTCGAAGTCCAGACTCACTAATGTATCCTAACAAACTCGATAAGACACACTAATGCAAATTTCTGGTTCTCTAAGACCAACGCTCGGATACCAACTGAAATATCCCGTTCATATTGATTATAAACGTTCCATATTAATTGATTTCGTCGAGAGGTTTTGACCTCTATATGAGACGTTTTTCAAAGACTGCATTCGATTTTAAAACAAACCATAACCTTTAAAATATTAGGATGATTATCAAATAATGATGATACAAAATATAGTGTTTTTCACACGACCATTACATAATGGTTTACAATAATATTACACATTAACATAAGTCTTCGAATGCAGTTTTTAAACAATATTATACAAGTATGGACTCCAAATCTTGTCCTTAATTTAGTATGCAATAGCGGGAGCTCTTAATAATCACCTGAGAATAAACATGCTTAAAACGTCAACAAAATTATTGGTGAGTTATAGGTTTAACCTACATATTATTAAATCATAATAATAGACCGATCAATCCTTAATTAATGATGTTACTTAATTACGGATTGAGTGCAATAAGATTGCAATGGAGGATGGAATGTTTGATGATTATTTTGGGCCCCGATGATCGTCTTTCACTTTAACTATCAAGTGATCAACCACCCCGACCCGGTCTTGATTGTTAATTAACTTAATTCACCTTTGCGCGGTGTAAAAATCCCTTGGGCAAGATCACAAGTGGAAATTACAAAGGCTTAGGCAAAATGGCAGAGAATCAACAACCTATAAATGAGAGGCCAAGCTCTCTATTTATAGGAATCGAAATATCCGCGGTCTGCGAGTTACTTAACTATCCGCGGAAACTCAGCGGATTAAACCGCGGTCTTGCATTAATGCGAAAACATAACCGCTGAACTTACTTTCAGCGAACATTCCACAACTTTGCATTATAATTCGCGTAGTTTTTCCTTTGGCCTTTAGCCAATAAAATATACATATACAATGCTATGTATATGATCAAGTCCCCCCAGTTTATTATGATACATATTGCGAAACAAATGCATCATGATGAACTCTAAAAATTCGCAGTTTGATCTGACCATTATTCGCATTGAAACATATTTCGCATTATCTTTGTTACCGTTATAACAGTCAATGTTACCGTTTGAATTATCTCAATAGATAATTAACATAATTAACTCCATCGCCTATATATATTGTGACCTGAAATCACAAATTCACTACTCATTTTCCAAAGTATCAGAAAATTTCTCAAATCGTCAGTCAATCTTTATCATTTTAACCATTACTTGCAGCTCTTCTTTAATTTAAAATGAAGATTAACGAGTTAGATAGGAAGGCTGATCCAAAAACCTTGATCACCAAACTATTAACAAACCCGGAAGCTAAATCGTCATCATCAAAAGAAAAGCAACCCATTCCAATCGTCGATTTAACCTCCAAATCTCCCTATACAAAGCCGAGCTCTACCAAGCGGTCGTTACAAACACCGCCGTCTTCGCAAAGCAAAAAACATAAACAACAGGAGACCCCCCCCTCACGACAATCCAGTTATATCGGAACACGAAGGGGACCAGCAAACTGGTATATTGCGTATTGTTATTGCATACGTAAAATATACATTAGTTTTATTTGACCAACTAACCAACGATGTTATTTTGCAGGCGATTCTTCTGGTGATCATTTCTTTGTAAGCCCGAACACTCTTGATCAAATCACCGAATTGTTCCGCACTCCACCTGACGCTTATGGAGTGCGGATTGATGGTTTAGCAGGATATACTTGTGCTTCATCTGCTGCTGCTCTGGATCAGCACCAACAGATGAAGTTAGCAATCCCCGGCGAGCTTCGCCGTGAGTTCTCTAAACTCTCTGTGCTAGACGCGCATAATAGTTTTGTTCAAAATTTCTACATGTGCTTCAATTCAGCATATGACGTTATATGCCCTCAAGAACAATTTTTCAATGTTCTTGAAGCTGAACAACTAAAGTATAATGTTGAGAAGATCAAAGCTGAAGACAGCGAAAAACGCTGTGCTAATCTTTCTCATGAGCTAACCGCATCAAAAACCACCGTTGATGACTTGAAACAACAGGTTGCTACTGCGACTGAGAAAGAAAACCAACTGCAGGACACCATTAAAGCACTGTCGGAGAATGTGACGAAACTAACAACAGAGCGAGACAACGCTCTTGCTGCTAAAGCCTCTGCGGAACTTGAGTTCACCAAGGTTCGCCAACATCTCCCTGAACTGGCTAGAAAGATTCTCAATTCCAAGCCTGTTTCTGTAAATTTTTCAACATTTGCTGCCGCATTAAGGCTATGCGAGAGGGTTGAATTTATGGATGAGATTGCTATTCGCTGCCCACTGCCAGACCCACTACCATCTGCATTAGCTGATCGCCTTTGCTCACTGGAAGATGTGAAATCAGCATACGCGGTTGCTCAGCAGGGCATAGCCGAAATTCCCCTCCCCAAGATAACCGCAATAAGTGAGCAAGAAAATGTCACTGCAGATGACATCATCAAGCTTGACTTAACCAAGGATTAGTACGCACTTTGTATAACAGCACGCAGCTACCTCTACAACATTATTAAGAAAATTTCGCTGTTTCATATTTTTGCAAGTACTTCTATTTTTATAGCGCTTTCATTATCAACATTCATAACACAAACTTGTCCTTTGCAATTTCCAACATATATTATTGTGCACATAATAAATGCGTACTTTTGCGAAACAATCTGTATGTGTATATGCTTATACGTTATGAATCTTCTAAGTCCGCCGAAACGATCCTTAGGCAATTGATTAGCATTGCGAAGCATCTAAGCATTGGCAACATCAAACACTTAGGATATAAAATTCCTTTCGCAATAATTTGTATGCAAAAGTGGGCAATTTCATCACTTTGCTATTTAAACATTGCGAAATACTATAATCATTATGAAACAATCTTTAAAACATTTCATAACTATTCGTATTTCACAAATAAGCTTTTCGCATATTTTTACAAGTGCTTATTTTTTAAAATTCCTACAAGCGTGATCAAGACTTGCAAGAAAAATAAAAAACAAAAACACCTAATAAGCATATCAACCATATGCCTTGAATTCAATGTCGCACTTTGCACATATAGCTTTGATATTTTTTTGCAAAACTACGCATAATATCTCTTTACCAAAACAGCATGCCACGCATTAGGTAAAACTCGCCCTTCCATATCCGCGAGCTTATATGAGCCTGCGGCATTAATTGCCACAATTTGATAAGGGCCTTCCCAATTAGGACCCAACTTGCCAAGATTTTCTGCTCTGCTTGCTTCATTGTTTCGCAGCACCTATTCGCCTATAGCGAAAGACAAAGCACGCACTCTTTTGTTATAATACTTAGCAATTTGCTGCTTATTATTCGCTTCTCTAATAGCAGCCATTAATCTCCGCTCTTCTATGAAATTTAGATTTTTGCTCAACGCAACATCATTTGCTTCGCCATCAAAGTTAGCAATTCGATGCGTTGGTACCAGAATTTCTGCGGGGATTACTGCCTCAGAACCATATACCAAACTAAAAGGTGTTTCGCCTGTACTCTTTTTGAAAGTAGTGCGATGTGCCCATAACACATTGGGTAATTCATCTACCCAACCAGTTCGCCTTTCGCATAACCTCTTTTTAATACCACTCACAATATCGCGGTTGGTTACTTCACACAGCCCATTGGCTTGCGGGTACGCCACTGACGTAAACTTTTGTATAATATTTAAATCAGTGCACCATGCCTTAAAAGGATCTTTCGCTATTTGAGCACCATTATCGCTAACCAATTCTCGCGGAATGCCAAATCGGCAAACAATGTATTCCCATACAAAATTTCGCACTTGCACACCAGTAATAGTGCGAACCGCCTTAGCTTCAGCCCATTTGGTAAAGTAATCAATCGCTACAATCAGGAATTTAACATTTCTAGGACCGGCAGGAAATGGCCCTACAATATCAATAGCCCATTTATTAAACGGCCATGGTGAATTAACAGGAATCATATCATGCCGCGGCATTCGATTCTGCGGAGCATGCCTTTGGCAGCTTTTACAGCGTTTAACAATTTTTGCTACATCGCGGTAGAGGGATGGCCAAAAGTATCCCATTCGCATAATTTTTGCTGCGATAGTTTTGTAGCCTGAATGCAGTGCACAAGTACCATTATGCACTTCTTCTATAATCATTTCTGCCTCGATTGGACCGACACAACGCATCATTGGCCCGCAATATGATTTGTGATATAAGATATCATCTTGGTTGATATACATCGGTGCTCGCTCTCTTACTAAACGGGCTTCGCGACCATCATCTGGCAGAATATTACTGCGGATATATTGTAGAATTGGATCTATCCAATTTTGCTGTTCTTCTGTAACAGATGCAACCATTAAGTCACTATCTATTGATTTACTTGGTAATTCCTCAACCCATACTTGTTTTTGAAAGTGCGAGAATGTTAAAGCAGCCAATTTGCTCAACGCATCCGCCTTTTTGTTTTGGCTTCTTGCCACTTGCGCGAGTTTGAAATGCTCAAATCGCATTGCCATTTCTTTCAACAACTGCAAGTATTTCTGCATAGACGGATCATGCGCGTCAAAAGATCCATTAAACTGATTCGCTACTAACTGCGAATCCATAAATGCACGTAACTTAACAATATTCATTTTTCGCGCAATATTTAAACCTGTAAGCAATGCCTCATACTCTACTTCATTGTTTGTTACGTCAAAATTAAACCGCAGAGCATAAGTGTGCTCTTCACCGCTTGAACTTGCCAAAACTAAACCCGCACCTGCACCTTCTGCGCACGAAGCACCATCAGTAAATAAATCTCAAGTTTCACCGTGTTCAGGTTTTAGTGCGGTTCGCTCATTAATCACCTCCAACTCTCCAGACAGTTCAGCGAGATAATCCGCCATAACTTGTCCTTTTTCCGCGCTACGCGGAAGGTAAGATATTTGATAAGCACCTAATTCTACCGCCCATAATGCGAGTCTACCAGATATCTCTGGCTTTGTTAAGACTTACCTGATTGGTAGATTAGTTAATAAATGCACAGGATGCCCTTGAAAATATCTTCGTAGCCTTCTCGTTGTTAAAATGAGTGCATACACAAACTTTTCAATTGGCGCATAGTTTATTTCACTCCCCGTAAGAGCTTTACTAACAAAATACACTGGCTTTTATATTTTGTCCCTTTCCGCAATCAAAACTGAGCCAAAATCTTCGTTTGCTACTGCAATATAAAGATAAAGAGTTTCGCCATGAACCGGCGCTGTTAGTGTAGGCAAAGTTTTTAACAACGTTTTCATCTCCTGAAACGCAGATTCTGCCTCGCTAGACCAAACAAGATTCTTTTGCTTCAAGCACCCTTTCAGAGTTTTGAAAAATGGCAACTGCCTTTCGGCAGCTTTAGACAAGAAGCGCGTTAATGCGGTTAGTTTTCTCGTCAAACTTTGAACTTCTTTGACCGTTTTCGGCGCGGTCATATTTTCTATAGCCGCGATCTTTTTCGGATTAGCTTGAATACCTTGCTCTGTAACAAGATATCCCAAAAAAATTCTGTGACGATCGCTCCAAATCCATATGGACGAACACGTCATTCATTTTCATTGCGAGGTATTTGACCTCTATATGATACGTTTTATAAACATTGCATTCTTTTGAAAAGGCAAACCATATATGAATATTTAAATCAAAGGTTTTCGACATCTGATGATTTCTACATATAGACAATCATCGTAAATAATAGTTTACAACAGTACTTCCGTTGACAATGCAGTCAAAATAAGATACATGGTGATGATTTGGTGAATGCAACGTTTTCTTGAAAAATATTCCATGTAAGACTCCATGCACATAGCTTGTCTATCATATAAGCAAACAGCGGAAGACTTCTAGGGAACCTGAGAATAAACATGCTAACAAGTGTCAACACAAAGGTTGGTGAGTTCATAGTTTGTATGTTTCGCATAATCTGTATATAAAGATGGATCACAAGATTTTAGTTGTTTCATCCAGAAACGTTTATCAAAATATTCTATGAAATTGAGCACCCTGGTAACTAAACTTAACGTATATATAATTTGTACCCTTTGTATAATCATCTTAATAATACACGCAAACCAACGTGTACGCTTATCAAATAGCATACGTCCGTTAAAAGGCTAGCGCTCTAGCTCGGACGGGGATATCAAGCCCTATGGATCCATATACTACTACTCGCGCCCACCAGTTCTTATAACCGGAAGTTACTAGTTACCAAAGCTAAGGGATTTTCGGTTCTAACTCGGTGTAGAATTTAGTATGTACTTGTATCCATTGCGTTTAAAATAAAGTGCATGTATTCTCAGCCCAAAAATATAGATTGCAAAAGCAATTAAAAAGGGAGCAAATGAAACTCACGCATATAAATCTAGTATTTTCACTATTTATAAGCAGTCGCATGTATTCTCAGCCCAAAAATATATTGAGTAAAAGGGATCATATGAAACTCACTCAAATCAGTTTTAGTTTTTGTATTCATTTTATAAAACAGCGCATGTATTATCAGCCCAAAAATATGTATAAAAAGGGATCAATGAACTCACCTTAGCAGCACATAAAGTTGTTCACCGAAATGTGACCAAAACTCTGAATACCAAATAATCGTAGATCTCAACGTATCAATATTGAGATTCAATATTGTAGGACAGTACGTAGACGTAACGGAGATGATAAACACTAGGTTTGACTTGCGAACAATACCCATGAATATTTCCCATAACCTCCATAGCTATAACTCATAATTTTCTTAGCTCTATCCCGCTCGAAAAATCCATTTTGAAAACATTTGGACATAACCTCGTCGTAGTATTTTATGTATAATACTAATAATTATTATACTACTGATAATACTAATAAGATTAATAATAATATTAATCTTAATAATAATAATAATAATAATAATAATAATAAATATAAATATAAGAGTGTGTGAGAGAGATGGATGGAATGCATCAAAAATCAGAAACGGTCGAGCTTTTATACATGTTTGCTGAATCTGATGCCCATGCAATCGCATGGGCTTTCAGTGCAAATGCCATGCGATCGCATGGTCTGTCTGGACAGCTCACTTTCATTTGTTTTCTTGCTTGTCGACATATTATTTAATTATATATATAATATATTTAATTTATATAATTAATTATATATTATATTAAATTCACATGCATAGTTGACTTGTAATTTTTGTTCCGATAAGTCGTACATCATCACTCGACTTATGTCCCGGTTCCGATTTTTCGAACGTCCTTTCGTACGCTGAGAAAACTTGTACATTACGTTTCGCGACTCGTACCATTGTCAAAATATAGTCTTAAATTGTTCATAAACTATACCACTCAAAGTATATCTTAAACTTTCGAGTATTTTGGTCATTTACTTCTATAAATCATCGTCTCGCTATTTGTTAATATATATAATAACAATTCGTTTTTATGACCAAGTGAATATTATATTTTATCGTATTGTTAAATATATATTTTCAATATTAATAAACATGTTGTAAAAAACATATCGCAAGTTATTCATATATCTAATTCCAACAGTTAATATTCCTTATTATTGTATGTCTCCAAATTACGTTATTTAAACAAACACTTTACCATTTATTTCGAATACCATTAAAAAGGAATAATTTCTCAAATAAGTGTGGACCTCACAACAGAGACCCGTAACAATATCATAATCATTAAGACACCTAATAAATATCTTTTAATTCAATCGTTTGGCATAATATTTTAACTTCGTAGTTGAATATATCAATCAGATAATCAAACCAATAAGTTTAATGCACAGTATCATTTACTTAACACTTTGTTACGTTTTCAAGTTATAGTATATGTATCTATTTACATATAATTGTTCACGAATCGTTGAGAACAATCGAAGGGTAATTGAATAGTTCAAGAATTTTAGGATTCAACTTCACAGACTTTGCTTATCGTGTCGGAAACGTTAAAGATTAAGTTTAAATTTGGTCAGAAATTTCCGGGTCATCACAGTACCTCCCCGTTAAAGAAATTTCGTCCCGAAATTTGAGTGAGGTCATCATGGCTAACAATAAAAATGTTTTCATGACGAATATGAGTTGATAAATGTAATTTTTATCACCATTGAATAATATGGATAAAACAATTCGATTACTCGAAGCGTATGAGGGAAGTTATCGTAAAATAGTGAATTGAAGAAATAGAGATTCGCCTTAACTGTTGACGTAGTAACGATTGATTTCCGGAATTTAAGGAATAGAAAATCTTCATTATCTAAATAAGATTTGATTCTTCGGAATTTGCGAAAATTAGGATTTTCTTTGATTAAATGCGTAATCTGCCTCGATTGCTATGTCTGATATTTCGCTATAAATTGACCTCTTCCGTTTCATTTATTTTCATCACTCCTATAATCTTCTTCCTTATTTAATACTTCTTAATAGATTGTGAAAATGCTTCATCCAGTTCTGATTCTTGATATACTCCTAACTTTCATATCTATCATTCTTCTTTTTCATCTGCCACCAGAGGAGGTTATTTTCTTCTACTATTACCTTGGGGTTATATTATTTTTCATTCTCCCGTGCCTTTATATTGCTATACGCATTGATATACACAGTTTGTAATTTCGGGGTTGTTTTCGGGCTTTATATTTTCCATTATATTTCGGAGCTTCATGCTTTATTTTTCTCTTCCCGACTTTAAGTCAAGCGAATAATGGTCCAGAATTCGTAGGTATTAATTTCGGAATGAATATAATTAATATTCTAAGAAAGAAACGGTAATGGCACAATCTGACTTGTCAAATTACCAGAATACCTCGGAAAAAAATGAATCATTAAGAAAAATATTTTCTTGATATGTTTTAGAGGTTAAATAGAATGAAAGAGTTATGTAACATGGTTCATGATGAGGGTATGATCTGTGAACATTTATCACGTTCCATTAGAAACTCAGCATGACTTACTGTAATATAATCACATTGATCAAGTGTCATTATATTATACTAACTCATGCTTCAGCTCCCAACACCACTTCAAAAATATTCATATTTTAAACTCGAAGGTTTCAGAATTTAGAAACTAAAATAGTTTCTTTTATGGTGTTACACAGATATCGCAAGGAGAAAATTGGTTTCCGATAAGAATGATTATGGAATTATCTCCAGAAATATGGAGGATATTTATAATGAAAGATACGATGATATCTTAGAATTTCTAATATCAGAGGATGATGAAGAATATTGTCCGCAAGGGTTTACATTCGGAAGCAAGGTATTCGTTAATGGCTTCAGCAGATACTGAATAATTTGGATTCTTTGAAGGCAGGTTTAGTCTTTGTGATTTATCCACAGCCTCCTTCATACTTTGCTCAATCCGTTTTCCAGTTCCAAACCTTCTCTTTTTCTGAGCTTTGCCAACACACTATTCTTTATCATCAAACTTTTGGCTGTTAAGGTCGTTTACAGTTTTTGCTGCTTCATCAGCATTCAAAGTTATCATAACCGAATCGTTGGTTATCAATCCGAGGTGTTTTCAAAAGTTTGAAGGGTTTGCATGAAGATTGTAATTGTCAAGATACATATGATGTTCTAGAATTTTGAACGATACAATTTTTTTTTTCTGGGTTTATGAATATAAGTGATGTTCTAGCACAGTTTTGAAGTCAAAGTATAGCATTTGAAAGATGTAAGAATCTAAGAGTGATGTTTTCTGTTAAATCTTGGCTTGGATTCTGATTTTCCAAAATCAGAATATGTAATTGAATTTGTATGGAAACTATTGTATATCGCTGTGAGCATAGTTAATAATTTTTGAATCAAAGTTGAAGAATGTACAGTATAACATATTAATTGTGAACTTATATATTTCCCGAGTATTACCTACCCGTTAAAGATTTCACAATTAATACTTTGTACAAAAGATTTTTTTTTATTACCGTCTTTATGAAAATATATGTATGTATATTTTCTTCAGATGTAATACAGATTTGATGAGTTAATATCATATTAAGCTCATTTAATTTTTGAATTGAATGAATAATCTCTAAAACATTAAGGATTACATAATCTTCGCGGAGTATTTCACTAATGAAATCAATACTTCATTATTTATTCTTATTCCTCGGTGAAGGATGTTGATGCTCGTGGAATTCTTATGAACTTCATAAGATATAAATGATGTTTTCTAGAAAGTTTCGAGTACATCGAAGATAAAAGTGTAAAATCAAACATGTAATTGATTAATACACTAAGTTCATTATGAAATGGAATTCATTGAGTTGAAACGGATATTTGTAGTTAACGATGGTTAAGTTGTTAATGAAGGATGTACATCATAGCATATTAGTAATATGAATTAACCGAGTAGTATCTACCCCTTAAAATTCACACGTAATAGCTTAGTACGAAAAGATTCATGATGGTTTTAAAATTTATATATATAAGATATACATATAAATTCTTTAGATGAATTGAGTTATTACTTCATAACTCATTGATACCATATACTCATTGTTGACTCGTAATGATGTCTACGGTGCTTTATTGAACTGACAGAGCTTGTGATGTTAGAGGTGCTGCTGATTCTGACGATGTTGACAGCACTGACTGTGCTGGTGAGGCTAAGGGTACTGTTGATGTTGTTGGTAAAACAAGTCTAGCTTGTATCTTACATCATTCGGATAAGGGTTTCTACTCTATCTAATTTAGGGTTAAGGCTAGAATAGATAATCTCTAAACTTTAGAAATTACATAATCGCCGTAGAATGTTTCTCCGATGAAGTTATGAATCCATACTTCATCGTTTGTCGTTGCTGGTACTTCTTGGTACCTATGGTGCGTATGATGTTGATATTCGAGGTACAGATTGTGATGTTGAGGCGTGCGATGCGGATGTGGTTGTTGATGGTGGTAATGATCCTGTTGGTGTGGATGATGGTGGTACCAATTATGCTGCGGGTGCTGCTGCTGGTGTTCGTAACCCTTGTACCATATTCTCCAAAGTCACTACCCGAGCACGAAGCTCGTTGACTTCTTCTATTATACCGGGATGATCGGTGGTTCGGACGATCGGATAAATAAGATTTATAATATGGGATAGTATATAATCATGATGAGATACTCTGGAAATGAGAGAGAAAATAGTATTACGAATAGGTTCGCCGGTAAGTGCTTCAGGTTCTTCGCCAAGAGGTGAATGTGGTGGATAGAAGAGATCACCTTCTTCTTGTCTCCAATGATTAAGTAGGCTACGAACCCATCCCCAATTCATCCAGAATAGGTTATGGCTGATTGGTTGATCCATTCCGGTTACACTTTCTTCAGAGTTCAGGTGAATATCCATATCGGAATAGCTGTAGGAATTTAAGGAATTTGAACTAGATACGGGATCCATCTTGTATAATTAGAGAGATGATTTTTGATATGAAATAGATTATAGAATTTAGATTGGTACTCTTCAATACATAATTTACATATGTATATATAATACCAAAATTCCGTAAATTACGGAGAAATTTTTGGAAGATGGCAGTCAAAGTTTACTGTAATAGATATGCCAAGATATGAATTTTGTCTATACACTATCTATGCAATCAATGTAATAAGACACATTTAGAATTAAGATGATAGACAGGTAATTTCTGACAAGAAATGATAAGCAAAACTTTTGACATGCAGACACAGTCGTAGTCCAGACTTACTAATGCATCCGAACAACTATCAGTTAGACACACTTATGCAAGACCTGGTTCACTAGGACCAATGCTCTGATACCAACTGTGACGATCGCTCCAAATCCATATGGACGAACACGTCATTCATCGATTTCATTGCGAGGTATTTGACCTCTATATGATACGTTTTATAAACATTGCATTCTTTTGAAAAGGCAAACCATATATGAATATATAAATCAAAGGTTTTCGACATCTGATGATTTCTACATATAGACAATCATCGTAAATAATAGTTTACAACAGTACTTCCATTGACAATGCAGTCAAAATAAGATACATGGTGATGATTTGGTGAATGCAACGTTTTTTTGAAAAATATGCCATGTAAGACTCCATGCACATAGCTTGTCTATCATATAAGCAAACAGCAGAAGACTTCTAGGGAACTTGAGAATAAACATGCTAACAAGTGTCAACACAAAGGTTGGTGAGTTCATAGTTTGTATGTTTCGCATAATCTGTATATAAAGATGGATCACAAGATTTCAGTTGTTTCATCCAGAAACGTTTATCAAAATATTCTACGAAATTGAGCACCCTGGTAACTAAACTTAACGTATATATAATTTGTACCCTTTGTATAATCATCTTAATAATACACGCAAACCAACGTGTACGCTTATCAAATAGCATACGTCCGTTAAAAGGCTAGCGCTCTAGCTCGGACGGGGATATCAAGCCCTATGGATCCATATACTACTACTCGCACCCACCAGTTCTTATAACCGAAAGTTACTAGTTACCAAAGCTAAGGGATTTTCGGTTCTAACTCGGTGTAGAATTTAGTATGTACTTGTATCCATTGCGTTTAAAATAAAGTGCATGTATTCTCAGCCCAAAAATATAGATTGCAAAAGCAATTAAAAAGGGAGCAAATGAAACTCACGCATATAAATCTAGTATTTTCAGTATTTATAAACAGTCGCATGTATTCTCAGCCCAAAAATATATTGAGTAAAAGGGATCATATGAAACTCACTCAAATCAGTTTTAGTTTTTGTATTCATTTTATAAAACAGCGCATGTATTCTCAGCCCAAAAATATGTATAAAAAGGGATCAATGAACTCACCTTAGCAGCACATAAAGTTGTTCACCGAAATGTGACCAAAACTCGGAATACCAAATAATCGTAGATCTCAACGTATCAATATTGAGATTCAATATTGTAGGACAGTACGTAGACGTAACGGAGATGATAAACACTAGGTTTGACTTGCGAACAATACCCATGAATATTTCCCATAACCTCCATAGCTATAACTCATAATTTTCTTAGCTCTATCCCGCTCGAAAAATCCATTTTGAAAACATTTGGACATAACCTCGTCGTAGTATTTTATGTATAATACTAATAATTATTATACTACTGATAATACTAATAAGATTAATAATAATATTAATCTTAATAATAATAATAATAATAATAATAATAATAATAATAATAATAATAATAATAATAATAATAATAATAATAATAATAATAATAATAATAATAATAATAATAATAATAATAATAATAATAATAATAAATATAAATATAAGAGTGTGTGAGAGAGATGGATGGAATGCATCAAAAATCAGAAACGGTCGAGCTTTTATACATGTTTGCTGAATCTGATGCCCATGCAATCGCATGGGCTTTCAGTGCAAATGCCATGCGATCGCATGGTCTGTCTGGACAGCTCACTTTCATTTGTTTTCTTGCTTGTCGACATATTATTTAATTATATATATAATATATTTAATTTATATAATTAATTATATATTATATTAAATTCACATGCATAGTTGACTTGTAATTTTTGTTCCGATAAGTCGTACATCATCACTCGACTTATGTCCCGGTTTCGATTTTTCGAACGTCCTTTCATACGCTGAGAAAACTTGTACATTACGTTTCGCGACTCGTACCTTTGTCAAAATATAGTCTTAAATTGTCCATAAACTATACCACTCAAAGTATATCTTAAACTTTCGAGTATTTTGGTCATTTACTTCTATAAATCATCGTCTCGCTATTTGTTAATATATATAATAACAATTCGTTTTTATGACCAAGTGAATATTATATTTTATCGTATTGTTAAATATATATTTTCAATATTAATAAACACGTTTTAAAATACATATCGCAAGTTATTCATATATCTAATTCCAACAGTTAATATTCCTTATTATTGTATGTCTCCAAATTACGTTATTTAAACAAACACTTTACCATTTATTTCGAATACCATTAAAAAGGAATAATTTCTCAAATAAGTGTGGACCTCACAACAGAGACCCGTAACAATATCATAATCATTAAGACACCTAATAAATATCTTTTAATTCAATCGTTTGGCATAATATTTTAACTTCGTAGTTGAATATATCAATCAGATAATCAAACCAATAAGTTTAATGCACAGTATCATTTACTTAACACTTTGTTACGTTTTCAAGTTATAGTATATGTATCTATTTACATATAATTGTTCGCGAATTGTTGAGAACAATCGAAGGGTAACTGAATAGTTCAAGAATTTTAGGATTCAACTTCATAGACTTTGCTTATCGTGTCGGAAACGTTAAAGATTAAGTTTAAATTTGGTCAGAAATTTCCGGGTCATCACATTTTCCTTCAGTTTCGCCAAAACTACATTTTAGCGGATTAAGCTTCATGTTTATTTTTCGCAATCTGTCAAATGTTTCTCGCATATCTTCAATGATTCGTTCTTGTGTCGCACTTTTGATGACTAAATCATCTACATAAGCTTCAAGATTACTCCATATTTGTTTATCAAATGCGGTATCAATCAACCGTTGATATGTTGCACCCGCATTGATTAAACCGAAAGGCATCATTATATAGCAATATATGCCTTTGCCAGTATGAAATGCGGTTTTATCTGTGTCTTCTTGAGCCATAGGAATCTGATGATATCCGCTTGCCGCATCCAGAAAACATTTATATGGAAAAGCATGTAAAGATTGAACTTTTAAATCAATTTCTGGAAGCGGATAATTATCCTTGGGGCGCGCTTTATTCAAATCTTTGTAATCAATACACATTCTCCAAGAACCATCAGGTTTTTTCACCAATACTGGATTCGCAATCCATGATTGGTATTGGACTTCGCGCAAAATTCCGGCTCTTACCAATTTTGTTACTTCTTCACACAACCATTTTACGCGATCTGGGGCCATACCCCTTCGCTTTTGCACTACGGGTTTTAGAGCTGGATTCACATTAAGCCTGTGTTCCGCAATATGACGCGGAACACCAGTCATATCGTTTTCACACCAAGCAAAAACATCCATATACTGGACAAGTAATTGCACAATTTGCTTTCTAGTATCCGCACTAACATTGCGTCCTACTTTGATTTTCTGTTCTGGATATGCTGGATTAATTATTTCCATAACATCCGCACCATCAACAGGTTCTTGCCCTGTGGTTTTTACGTTAACAGCCACACAAATAGGCATAATGCTCATTGAACATATTGTGGCAACTCCCTTATATGTTGGAAACTTAATCATGCCATGAATTGTAGATGGGACAATTCCAAATTTACTTATAGCGGTTCTCCCCAGCAGCATGTTATAGCAAGAAGAGGCTCGCATAACATAAAAATCTAATCGCGCTTGTCGTACCAAAGCGTCATCATTAACATCAGCTAACTCGATGTTTAATGACAAAACACCTATAGGTAATAAAGATTCTCCTGCAAAACCGGTTAGTGAAACTGTAGTTGTTTGCAGGTTTGTTTTAATACTTTCTGGCAACTGAGCGAAGCATTGTTCGTAAATAATATCAACACTACTGCCGTTGTCGACATGGACTTTCATGACTGTGATATCAGCTTCCGCGATTTTACACGATACCATTATCGGCATTTCAGAGAAATCATCGCTCTGCATTTTCGGAAAACTAATTGGCGCAAATTGCCAATTATTATACATTTTAGCGGACTTTCGCTTTTTCCCTCTTTTTTGGGCATTCGCTCGCACAGCGACCACTACATCACTATTATTTCCAATATTACTCATAATTCTAAGCAATCAAGAAATTCGCCACCGATTTTAAATGTATGCACCTGCAAATCATCACAACAAAAACACGATTGAAATTAAAACGTCGAATTAATTGTTTTAACGGCATAAAACAAAAAATTTTCAGTTTAATTCGTAAAACGTGTCCCACGGATGGCGCCAATTGATCAATCCTTAATTAATGATGTTACTTAATTACGGATTGAGTGCAATAAGATTGTAATGGAGGATGGAATGTTTGATGATTATTTTGGGCCCCGATTATCGTCTTTCACTTTAACTATCAAGTGATCAACCACCCCGACCCGGTCTTGATTGTTAATTAGCTTAATTCACCTTTGCGCGGTGTAAAAATCCCTTGGGCAAGATCACAAGTGGAAATTACAAAGGCTTAGGCAAAATGGCAGAGAATCAACAACCCATAAATGAGAGGCCAAGCTCTCTATTTATAGGAATCGAAATATCCGCGGTCTGCGAGTTACTTAACTATCCGCGGAAACTCAGCGGATTAAACCGCGGTCTTGCATTAATGCGAAAACATAACCGCTGAACTTACTTTCAGCGAACATTCCACAACTTTGCATTATAATTCGCGTAGTTTTTCCTTTGACCTTTAGCCAATAAAATATACATGTACAATGCTATGTTTATGATCATAGACCACAAGATTTCATTTTTATAACACATCTCTTATCAGGCATTTCGCAAACTGCATAGAGATAAAAATCATTCATATGTTGAACACCTGGTAACCGACGTTAACTTAATGCATAGAATATCCCCAAAACAGAACCTCTCATCTGTATAATAATCTCGAAGTACTAAACCATCCATAACCTGAATGGGGGTTGTTAAGCACAATAGATCTATCTTTAGGATTCGCGTCAATTTGGGGCCATTTACCTAATTCTTAGGCTACCAGACTTGAAGGGCGATATTCGGTTTAATAATCCAACTATAGAATGTAGTTTTGCGTACTTGTGTCTATTTTGTAAAACATTTATAAAGCTGCATGTATTCTCATCCAAAAATATTAGATTTTAAAAGTGGGACTATAACTCACTTTCACCGATTTTTACTTCGTCGGAAAGTAAGACTTGGCCACTGGTCGATTCACGAACCTATAACAAATATGTACATATATATCAAAGTATGTTCAAAATATATTTACAACATTTTTAATACGTTTTAATGTTTTAAATATTTTCAGTCAGTTGTCCTCGTTAGTAACCTACAACTAGTTGTCCATAGTTAGATGTACAGAAATAAATTGATATATATTATCTTGACCCAATCCACGACCCAGTGTATACACGTCTCAGGCTAGATCACAACTCAAAGTATATATATTTTTGGAATCAACCTCAACCCTGTATAGCTAACTCCAACATTACTGCATATAGAGTATCTATGGTTGTTCCAAATAATATATATAGATGGGTCGATATGATATGTCAAAACATTTGCATACGTGTCTATGTTATCCCAAGATTACATAATAGATTAGAATACATGTATAATATAATATAAGTTAGCTAAGATATGATTTGTATAGATTTGTTACCAATTTTCACGTAGCTACAACAAGTAAAAATATCCAATCTTGTTTTACCCATAACTTCTTCGTTTTAAATCCGTTTTGAGTGAATCCAATTGCTATGGTATCATATTGAACTTAAGTTTATGAATCTATACAGAAAAAGTATAAGTTTGTAGCCGGAAATACAGGTTACATGTCGTTTTTGTAAAGGTAGTCATTTCAGTCGAAAGAACGACGTCTAGATGACCATTTTGGAAAACATACTTCCATTTTGAGTTTAATCATGATTTTTGGATATAGTTTCATGTTCTTAAGAAAAATCATTTTCCCAGAAGAACAACTTTTAAATTAAAGTTTATCATAGTTTTTAATTAACTAACCCAAAACAGCCAGCGGTGTTACTACGACGGCGTATATCCAGTTTTACGGTGTTTTTCGTGTTTTCAGGTTTTAAATCCTTAAGTTAGCATATCATATAGATATAGAACATGTGTTTAGTTGATTTTAAAAGTCAAGTTATAAGGATTAACTTTTGTTTGCGAACAAGTTTAGAATTAATTAAACTATGTTCTAGTGATTACAAGTTTAAATCTTCGAATAAGGTAGTTTTATATATATGAATCGAATGATGTTATGAACATCATTAATACCTCAGGTTTTGTGGATAAACCCACTGGAAATTAAAAAAATATATCTAGCTTCAAAGGATCCTTGAATGGCTTGAAAGTTCTTGAAGCAGAATCATGACACGAAAACAAGTTCAAGTAAGATTTCCACTCGAAATAAGATTGTTATAGTTATAGAAATTGAATCAAAGTTTGAATATGAGTATTACCTTATAATAGAAAGATATATTACAGTAAATAAGAAAGATTTCTTGAGGTTGGATGATCACTTTATAAGATTAGAAGTAAGCTAGCAAACTTGGAAGTATTCTTGATTTTATGAAACTAGAACTTATAGAATTTATGAAGAACACTTAGAACTTGATGATAGAACTTGAGAGAGATCGATTTGATGAATAAAATTGATGAATGAAAGTGTTTGTAGGTGTTTTTGGTCGTTGGTATATGGATTAGATATAAAGGATGTGTAATTTTGTTTACATGTAAATAAGTCATGAATGATTACTAATATTTTTGTAATTTTATGAGATATTTCATGCTAGTTGCCAAATGATGTTTCCCACATGTGTTAGGTGACTCACATGGGCTGCTAAGAGCTGATCATTGGAGTGTATATACCAATAGTACATACATCTAAAAGCTGTGTATTGTACGAGTACGAATACGAGGTGCATACGAGTAGAATTGTTGATGAAACTGAACGAGGATGTAATTGTAAGCATTTTTGTTAAGTAGAAGTATTTTGATAAGTGTCTTGAAGTATTTAAAAAGTGTATCAATACATATTAAAACACTACATGTATATACATTTTAACTGAGTCGTTAAGTCATCGTTAGTCGTTACATGTAAATGTTGTTTTGAAGCCTTTAGGTTAACGATCCTGTTAAGTGTTTGAAATGTCCCGTTCTTATTGATTAAAAACGTTCCATATTAATTGATTTCGTTGCGAGGTTTTGACCTCTATATGAGACGTTTTTCAAAGACTGCATTCATTTTTAAAACAAACCATAACCTTTATTTCATAGATAAAGGTTTTAAAAAGCTTTACGTAGATTATCAAATAATGATAATCTAAAATATCCTGTTTACACACGACCATTACATAATGATTTACAATACAAATATGTTACAATAAAATAAGTTTCTTGAATGCAGTTTTTACATAATATCATACAAGCATAGACTCCAAATCTCGTCCTTATTTAAGTATGCGACAGCGGAAGCTCTTAATAATCACCTGAGAATAAACATGCTTAAAACGTCAACAAAAATGTTGGTGAGTTATAGGTTTAACCTATATATATCAAATCATAATAATAGACCACAAGATTTCATATTTCAATACACATCCCATACATAGAGATAAAAATCATTCATATGGTGAACACCTGGTAACCGACATTAACAAGATGCATATATAAGAATATCCCCATCATTCCGGGACACCCTTCGGATATGATATAAATTTCGAAGTACTAAAGCATCCGGTACTTTGGATGGGGTTTGTTAGGCCCAATAGATCTATCTTTAGGATTCGCGTCAATTAGGGTGTCTGTTCCCTAATTCTTAGATTACCAGACTTAATAAAAAGGGGCATATTCGATTTCGATAATTCAACCATAGAATGTAGTTTCACGTACTTGTGTCTATTTTGTAAATCATTTATAAAACCTGCATGTATTCTCATCCCAAAAATATTACATTTTAAAAGTGGGACTATAACTCACTTTCACAGATTTTTACTTCGTCGGGAAGTAAGACTTGGCCACTGGTTGATTCACGAACCTATAACAATATATACATATATATCAAAGTATGTTCAAAATATATTTACAACACTTTTAATATATTTTGATGTTTTAAGTTTATTAAGTCAGCTGTCCTCGTTAGTAACCTACAACTAGTTGTCCACAGTTAGATGTACAGAAATAAATCGATAAATATTATCTTGAATCAATCCACGACCCAGTGTATACGTATCTCAGTATTGATCACAACTCAAACTATATATATTTTGGAATCAATCTCAACCCTGTATAGCTAACTCCAACATTCACATATAGAGTGTCTATGGTTGTTCCGAAATATATATAGATGTGTCGACATGATAGGTCGAAACATTGTATACGTGTCTATGGTATCTCAAGATTACATAATATACAATACAAGTTGATTAAGTTATGGTTGGAATAGATTTGTTACCAATTTTCACGTAGCTAAAATGAGAAAAATTATCCAATCTTGTTTTACCCGTAACTTCTTCATTTTAAATCCGTTTTGAGTGAATCAAATTACTATGGTTTCATATTTAACTCTATTTTATGAATCTAAATAGAAAAAGTATAGGTTTATAGTCGGAAAAATAAGTTACAAGTCGTTTTTGTAAAGGTAGTCATTTCAGTCGAAAGAACGACGTCTAGATGACCATTTTAGAAAACATACTTCCACTTTGAGTTTAACCATAATTTTTGGATATAGTTTCATGTTCATAATAAAAATCATTTTCTCAGAATAACAACTTTTAAATCAAAGTTTATCATAGTTTTTAATTAACTAACCCAAAACAGCCCGCGGTGTTACTACGACGGCGTAAATCCAGTTTTACAGTGTTTTTCGTGTTTCCAGGTTTTAAATCATTAAGTTAGCATATCATATAGATATAGAACATGTGTTTAGTTGATTTTAAAATTTAAGTTAGAAGGATTAACTTTTGTTTGCGAACAAGTTTAGAATTAACTAAACTATGTTCTAGTGATTACAAGTTTAAACCTTCGAATAAGATAGCTTTATATGTATGAATCGAATGATGTTATGAACATCATTACTACCTTAAGTTCCTTGGATAAACCTACTGGAAAATAGAAAAATGGATCTAGCTTCAACGGATCCTTGGATGGCTCGAAGTTCTTGAAGCAGAATCATGACACGAAAACAAGTTCAAGTAAGATCATCACTTGAAATAAGATTGTTATAGTTATAGAAATTGAACCAAAGTTTGAATATGATTATTACCTTGTATTAGAATGATAACCTACTGTAAGAAACAAAGATTTCTTGAGGTTGGATGATCACCTTACAAGATTGGAAGTGAGCTAGCAAACTTGAAAGTATTCTTGATTTTATGTAACTAGAACTTGTAAAATATATGAAGAACACTTAGAACTTGAAGATAGAACTTGAGAGAGATCAATTAGATGAAGAAAATTGAAGAATGAAAGTGTTTGTAGGTGTTTTTGGTCGTTGGTGTATGGATTAGATATAAAGGATATGTAATTTTGTTTTCATGTAAATAAGTCATGAATGATTACTCATATTTTTGTAATTTTATGAGATATTTCATGCTAGTTGCCAAATGATGGTTCCCACATGTGTTAGGTGACTCACATGGGCTGCTAAGAGCTGATCATTGGAGTGTATATACCAATAGTACATACATCTAAAAGCTGTGTATTGTACGAGTACGAATACGGGTGCATACGAGTAGAATTGTTGATGAAACTGAACGAGGATGTAATTGTAAGCATTTTTGTTAAGTAGAAGTATTTTGATAAGTGTCTTGAAGTCTTTCAAAAGGGTATGAATACATATTAAAACACTACATGTATATACATATTAACTGAGTCGTTAAGTCATCGTTAGTCGTTACATGTAAATGTTGTTTTGAAACCTTTAGGTTAACGATCTTGTTGAATGTTGTTAACCCATTGTTTATTATAACAAATGAGATGTTAAATTGCTATATTATCATGATATTATGATATATAATATATCTCAGTATGATGTATATACAGTTAAATGTCGTTACAACGATAATCGTTACATATATGTCTCATTTCGAAATCATTAAGTTAGTAGTCTTATTTTTACATATGTATTTCATTGTTAATATACTTAATAATATATTTACTTATCATTTAACATAATTAACCAAGTGTATCAATATCTTAATATGATTCATATGTACCTAGTAAGACGTTGTTATAACGATAATCGTTATATATATCGTTTTCGAGTTTCTTAAATTAATAGTATCATTTTTATGTATATAACTCATTGTTAAAATACCTAATGAGATACATACTTATAATAAAAACATGTTAACTATATATATAACCATATATATATCATCGTATAGTTTTTACAAGTTTTAACGTTCGTGAATCACCAGTCAACTTGGGTGGTCAATTGTCTATATGAAACATATTTCAATTAATCAGTCTTAACAAGTTTGATTGCTTAACATGTTGGAAACATTTAATCATGTAAATATCAATCTCAATTAATATATATAAACATGGAAAAGTTCGGGTCACTACAGTACCTACCCGTTAAATAAATTTCGTCCCGAAATTTTTAGCTGTTGAAGGTGTTGACGAATCTTCTGGAAATAGATGCGGATATTTCTTCTTCATCCGATCTTCACACTCCCAAGTGAACTCGGGTCCTCTACGAGCATTCCATCGAACTTTAACAATTGGTATCTTGTTTTGCTTAAGTCTTTTAACCTCACGATCCATTATTTCGACGGGTTCTTCGATGAATTGAAGTTTTTCGTTGATTTGGATTTCATCTAACGGAATAGTGAGATCTTCTTTAGCAAAACATTTCTTCAAATTCGAGACGTGGAAAGTGTTATGTACAGCCGCGAGTTGTTGAGGTAACTCAAGTAGGTAAGCTACTGGTCCAACACGATCAATAATCTTGAATGGTCCAATATACCTTGGATTTAATTTCCCTCGTTTACCAAATCGAACAACGCCTTTCCAAGGTGCAACTTTAAGCATGACCATCTCTCCAATTTCAAATTCTATATCTTTTCTTTTAATGTCAGCGTAGCTCTTTTGTCGACTTTGAGCGGTTTTCAATCGTTGTTGAATTTGGATGATCTTCTCGGTAGTTTCTTGTATAATCTCCGGACCCGTAATCTGTCTATCCCCCACTTCACTCCAACAAATCGGAGACCTGTACTTTCTACCATAAAGTGCTTCAAACAGCGCCATCTCAATGCTTGAATGGTAGCTGTTGTTGTAGAAAAATTCTGCTAACGGTAGATGTCGATCCCAACTGTTTCTGAAATCAATAACACATGCTCGTAGCATGTCTTCAAGCGTTTGTATCGTCCTTTCGCTCTGCCCATCAGTTTGTGGATGATAGGCAGTACTCATGTCTAGACGAGTTCCTAATGCTTGCTGTAATGTCTGCCAGAATCTTGAAATAAATCTGCCATCCCTATCAGAGATAATAGAGATTGGTATTCCATGTCTGGAGACGACTTCCTTCAAATATAGTCGTGCTAACTTCTCCATCTTGTCATCTTCTCTTATTGGCAGGAAGTGTGCTGATTTGGTGAGACGATCAACTATTACCCAAATAGTATCAAAACCACTTGCAGTCCTTGGAAATTTAGTGATGAAATCCGTGGTAATGTTTTCCCATTTCCATTCTGGGATTTCGGGTTGTTGAAGTAGACCTGATGGTTTCTGATGCTCAGCTTTGACCTTAGAACACGTCAAACATTCTCCTACGTATTTAGCAACATCGGCTTTCATACCCGGCCACCAAAAATGTTTCTTGAGATCCTTGTACATCTTCCCCGTTCCAGGATGTATTGAGTATCTGGTTTTATGAGCTTCTCTAAGTACCATTTCTCTCATATCTCCAAATTTTGGTACCTAAATCCTTTCAGCCCTATACCGGGTTCCGTCTTCCCGAATATTAAGATGCTTCTCCGATCCTTTGGGTATTTCATCCTTTAAATTTCCCTCTTTTAAAACTCCTTGTTGCGCCTCCTTTATTTGAGTAGTAAGGTTATTATGAATCATTATATTCATAGATTTTACTCGAATGGGTTCTCTGTCCTTCCTGCTCAAGGCATCGGCTACCACATTTGCCTTCCCCGGGTGGTAACGAATCTCAAAGTCGTAATCATTCAACAATTCAATCCACCTACGCTGCCTCATATTCAGTTGTTTCTGATTAAATATGTGTTGAAGACTTTTGTGGTCGGTATATATAATACTTTTGACCCCATATAAGTAGTGCCTCCAAGTCTTTAATGCAAAAACAACCGCGCCTAATTCCAAATCATGCGTCGTATAATTTTGTTCGTGAATCTTCAATTGTCTAGACGCATAAGCAATCACCTTCGTTCGTTGCATTAATACACAATCGAGACCTTGCTTTGATGCGTCACAATAAATCACAAAATCATCATTCCGTTCAGGCAATGACAATATAGGTGTCGTAGTTAGCTTTTTCTTCAATAACTGAAACGCTTTCTCTTGTTCATCATTCCATTCAAATTTCTTCCCTTTATGCGTTAATGCAGTCAAGGGTTTTGCTATTCTGGAAAAGTCTTGGATGAACCTTCTGTAGTAACCAGCTAGTCCTAAAAACTGGCGTATGTGTTTCGGAGTTTTCGGGGTTTCCCACTTTTCAACAGTTTCTATCTTTGCCGGATCCACCTTAATACCTTCTTTGTTCACTATGTGACCGAGGAATTGAACTTCTTCCAACCAAAATGCACACTTTGAAAACTTAGCGTACAATTCTTCCTTCCTCAATACTTCTAACACCTTTCTCAAATGTTCACCATGTTCTTGGTCATTCTTTGAGTAAATAAGTATGTCATCAATGAAAACAATGACAAACTTGTCAAGGTATGGTCCACACACTCGGTTCATAAGGTCCATGAACACAGCTGGTGCATTAGTTAAACCAAACGGCATGACCATAAACTCGTAATGACCGTAACGTGTTCTAAAAGCAGTCTTTGGAATATCATCTTCTTTCACCCGCATTTGATGATACCCGGAACGTAAGTCAATCTTTGAATAAACAGACGAGCCTTGTAGTTGATCAAATAAGTCGTCGATTCTCGGTAGTGGGTAGCGGTTCTTGATGGTAAGTTTGTTCAACTCTCGGTAGTCGATACACAACCTGAATGTACCATCTTTCTTCTTGACAAACAAAACAGGAGCTCCCCACGGTGATGTGCTTGGTCGAATGAAACCACGCTCTAAAAGTTCTTGTAATTGGCTTTGCAGTTCTTTCATCTCGCTGGGTGCGAGTCTGTAAGGAGCACGAGCTATTGGTGCAGCTCCTGGTACAAGATCTATTTGAAATTCAACGGATCGATGTGGGGGTAATCCCGGTAATTCTTTCGGAAATACATCGGGAAATTCTTTTGCATTGGGAACATCATTGATGCTCTTTTCTTCAGTTTATACTTTCTCGACGTGTGCTAGAACAGCATAGCAACCTTTTCTTATTAGTTTTTGTGCCTTCAAATTACTAATAAGATGTAGCTTCGTGTTGCCCTTTTCTCCGTACACCATTAAGGGTTTTCCTTTTTCTCGTATAATGCGAATTGCATTTTTATAACAGACGATCTCTGCTTTCACTTCTTTCAACCAGTCCATACCGATTATCACATCAAAACTTCCTAACTCTACTGGTATCAAATCAATCTTAAATGTTTCGCTAACCAGTTTAATTTCTCGATTCCGACATATATTATCTGCTGAAATTAATTTACCATTTGCTAATTCGAGTAAACATTTACTATCCAAAGGCGTCAATGGACAACTTAATTTAGCACAAAAATCTCTACTCATATAGCTTCTATCCGCACCCGAATCAAATAAAACGTAAGCAGATTTATTGTCAATAAGAAACGTACCCGTAACAAGCTCCGGGTCTTCCTGTGCCTCTGCCGCATTAATATTGAAAACTCTTCCGCGGCCTTGTCCATTCGTGTTCTCCTGGTTCGGGCAATTTCTAATAATGTGGCCTGGTTTTCCACATTTATAACAAACTACATTGGCATAACTTGCTCCGACACTACTTGCTCCGCCATTACTCGTTCCGACACCATTTGTTCCTTTCTTTCTATTAACCCCTGGTCCGTAGACCTCACACTTCGCCGCGCTATGACCATTTCTTTTACACTTGTTGCAAAATTTGGTGCAGAACCCCGAGTGATACTTTTCACACCTTTGGCATAGCTGCTTCTGATTGTTGTTGTTGTTGCGGTTATTATTGTTGTTGGGATGATTGTTGTAGTTGTTGTTGCTGTTGTTGTTGTTGTTGTTGTTGTTGTTGTTGTTGTTGGGCCGTTTTTTGTAGTTGCGATTGATGTTGCGATTGTTGGGATAATTGTTGCGATTATTGTTGTAATTGCTGTTGTTGTTGTATTGGTGATTCTTATCACCGTTTTCCTCCCACTTTCTTTTGACTTGCTTCACATTGGCCTCTTCAGCAGTCTGTTCTTTAATTCTTTCTTCAATCTGGTTCACTAGTTTGTGAGCCATTCTACATGCCTGTTGTATAGAGGCGGGCTCGTGTGAACTTATATCTTCTTAGATTCTTTTCGGTAATCCTTTCACAAATGCGTCGATCTTCTCTTCCTCATCTTCGAATGCTCTCGGACACAATAGGCACAATTCTGTGAATCGTCTTTCGTACGTGGTAATATCAAATCCTTGGGTTCGTAACCCTCTAAGTTCTGTCTTGAGCTTATTGACCTCGGTTCTGGGACGGTACTTCTCGTTCATCAAGTGCTTGAATGCTGACCACGGTAGTGCGTACGCATCATCTTGTCCTACTTGCTCTAGATAGGTATTCCACCATGTTAACGCAGAACCTGTGAAGGTATGCGTAGCGTACTTCACTTTGTCCTCTTCAGTACACTTACTTATGGCAAACACCGATTCGACCTTCTCGGTCCACCGTTTCAATCCGATCGGTCCTTCGGTTCCATCAAATTCCAAAGGTTTGTAGGCAGTGAATTCTTTGTAGGTGCATCCTACACGATTTCCTGTACTACTAGATCTAAGGTTATTGTTGGTATGTAGTGCAGCCTGTACTGCGGCTATGTTTGAAGCTAGAAAAGTACGGAATTCCTCTTCATTCATATTCACGGTGTGTCGAGTAGTCGGTGCCATTTCCTTCAAAATAGTCAAATGGAACAAGTTAATCATACAGAATATTAAGAGTAGTTAATAGTATTTCGTAGCATAATATGAACTCATTTATAAAAGCTTTTTCTTCATATTAGCGTTTTATAAGTTTAAATTCGGGTAGTACCTACCCGTTAAGTTCATACTTAGTAGCTAATATACAATTCAACTACTACAATTCTATATGAAAAACTGATTATAATAATATTTCGCGTTCAAACTTTTACACAATATTTTACAAACTTACAATACCTCTTATTTTACATATAGCATGAAATATAGCACACAATAAATTTGATACAAGATGGTTGTGAAGATAATTCTAGCTAGTACACAAGTCGTTCAGCAAAGGCAATAAAGACACGTAATTCATACGTCCAGAAACAAGTCATGCATTCTGGTTTTACTAGGATTACTTCCCATCCTTGGTCTTGTGGAACATAACCGTTATGGCCGTTGATAAGACAGCGTGTTGTAACGTCGTCAAAGGGACGAGGGTTACGTAATGTCCAACAGTCCCGTAACAATCTAAAAACCTCATTTCTTACCCCAATTACCGACTCCATCACTTGTGGAAATGTTTTGTTTAATAGTTGTAGCCCGATGTTCTTGTTCTCACTTTGGTGAGAAGCGAACATTACTAATCCGTAAGCATAACATGCTTCTTTATGTTGCATGTTAGCCGCTTTTTCTAAATCACGAAGTCCAATTTTCGGATATATTGAGTCAAAATAATTTCTTAACCCATTGCGTAAAATAGCATTTGGGTTCCCCGCAATATATGCGTCAAAGTAAACACATCGTAACTTATGGATTTCCCAATGTGATACCCCCCATCTTTCGAACGAAAGCATTTTATAAACCAAGGCATTCTTGGAACGTTCTTCGAATGTCTTACAAACTGATCTCGCCTTAAATAGTTGTGCCGAAGAATTCTGACCGACTCTAGACAAGATTTCATCAATCATGTCTCCGGGTAGGTCTCTTAAAATATTGGGTTGTCTATCCATTTTGTGTTTTTATACTGTAAAATAGACAAGAGTTAGATTCATAAAAAAAAAAATACTTATTAATACAAGCAATTTTTACATATATCATAAAGCATAAGCACACTATATTACATATATTACACCACACGAATACAACTATCTTATTCCGACTCGCTTGTTTCTTCTTCTTCGGTTTTGGTTCGTTTTGCCAAGTTTCTAGGGATATATGATGTTCCCCTAATACGAGCCGTCGTTTTCCACATTGGTTTAGAAAAACCTGGTGGTTTAGAGGTTCCCGGGTCATTGTTACAACTTAAGGACTTTGGGGGTTGACGATACATATAAAGTTCATTGGGGTTGGAATTAGATTTCTCTATTTTTATGCCCTTTCCCTTATTATTTTCTTTTGCCTTTTTAAATTCAGTTGGGGTAATTTCTATAACATCATCGGAATTCTCGTCGGAATCCGATTCATCGGAGAATTGGTAATCCTCCCAATATTTTGCTTCCTTGGCGGAAACACCATTGACCATAATTAACCTTGGTCGGTTGGTTGAGGATTTTCTTTTACTTAACCGTTTTATTATTTCCCCCACCGGTTCTATTTCTTCATCCGGTTCCGATTCTTCTTCCGGTTCCGATTCTTCTTCCGGTTCTGACTCTTCTTCCGGTTCCTCTTCGGGAACTTGTGAATCAGTCCACGAATCATTCCAATTTACATTTGACTCTTCATTATTATTAGGTGAGTCAATGGGACTTGTTCTAGAGGTAGACATCTATCACATAATATCAAACGCGTTAAGAGATTAATATATCACATAATATTCACATGTTAAAAATATATAGTTTCCAACAAAATTTGTTAAGCAATCATTTTTCAAGTAAACACGGTAGAAGTCTAGACTCACTAATGCATCCTAACAAACTCAATAAGACACACTAATGCAAAATTCTGGTTCTCTAAGACCAACGCTCGGATACCAACTGAAATGTCCCGTTCTTATTGATTAAAAACGTTCCATATTAATTGATTTCGTTGCGAGGTTTTGACCTCTATATGAGACGTTTTTCAAAGACTGCATTCATTTTTAAAACAAACCATAACCTTTATTTCATAGATAAAGGTTTTAAAAAGCTTTACGTAGATTATCAAATAATGATAATCTAAAATATCCTGTTTACACACGACCATTACATAATGATTTACAATACAAATATGTTACAACAAAATAAGTTTCTTGAATGCAGTTTTTACATAATATCATACAAGCATAGACTCCAAATCTCGTCCTTATTTAAGTATGCGACAGCGGAAGCTCTTAATAATCACCTGAGAATAAACATGCTTAAAACGTCAACAAAAATGTTGGTGAGTTATAGGTTTAACCTATATATATCAAATCATAATAATAGACCACAAGATTTCATATTTCAATACACATCCCATACATAGAGATAAAAATCATTCATATGGTGAACACCTGGTAACCGACATTAACAAGATGCATATATAAGAATATCCCCATCATTCCGGGACACCCTTCGGATATGATATAAATTTCGAAGTACTAAAACATCCGGTACTTTGGATGGGGTTTGTTAGGCCCAATAGATCTATCTTTAGGATTCGCGTCAATTAGGGTGTCTGTTCCCTAATTCTTAGATTACCAGACTTAATAAAAATGGGCATATTCGATTTCGATAATTTAACCATAGAATGTAGTTTCACGTACTTGTGTCTATTTTGTAAATCATTTATAAAACCTGCATGTATTCTCATCCCAAAAATATTAGATTTTAAAAGTGGGACTATAACTCACTTTCACATATTTTTACTTCGTCGGGAAGTAAGACTTGGCCACTGGTTGATTCACGAACCTATAACAATATATACATATATATCAAAGTATGTTCAAAATATATTTACAACACTTTTAATATATTTTGATGTTTTAAGTTTATTAAGTCAGCTGTCCTCGTTAGTAACCTACAACTAGTTGTCCACAGTTAGATGTACAGAAATAAATCGATAAATATTATCTTGAATCAATCCACGACCCAGTGTATACGTATCTCAGTATTGATCACAACTCAAACTATATATATTTTGGAATCAACCTCAACCCTGTATAGCTAACTCCAACATTCACATATAGAGTGTCTATGGTTGTTCCGAAATATATATAGATGTGTCGACATGATAGGTCGAAACATTGTATACGTGTTTATGGTATCTCAAGATTACATAATATACAATACAAGTTGATTAAGTTATGGTTGGAATAGATTTGTTACCAATTTTCACGTAGCTAAAATGAGAAAAATTATCCAATCTTGTTTTACCCGTAACTTCTTCATTTTAAATCCGTTTTGAGTGAATCAAATTGCTATGGTTTCATATTGAACTCTATTTTATGAATATAAACAGAAAAAGTATAGGTTTATAGTCGAAAAAATAAGTTACAAGTCGTTTTTGTAAAGGTAGTCATTTCAGTCGAAAGAACGACGTCTAGATGACCATTTTAGAAAACATATTTCCACTTTGAGTTTAACCATAATTTTTGGATATAGTTTCATGTTCATAATAAAAATTATTTTCTCAGAATAACAACTTTTAAATCAAAGTTTATCATTGTTTTTAATTAACTAACCCAAAACAGCCCGCGGTGTTACTACGACGGCGTAAATCCGGTTTTACGGTGTTTTTCGTGTTTCCAGGTTTTAAATCATTAAGTTAGCATATCATATAGATATAGAACATGTGTTTAGTTGATTTTAAAATTTAAGTTAGAAGGATTAACTTTTGTTTGCGAACAAGTTTAGAATTAACTAAACTATGTTCTAGTGATTACAAGTTTAAACCTTCGAATAAGATAGCTTTATATGTATGAATCGAATGATGTTATGAACATCATTACTACCTTAAGTTCCTTGGATAAACCTACTGGAAAAGAGAAAAATGGATCTAGCTTCAACGGATCCTTGGATGGCTCGAAGTTCTTGAAGCAGAATCATGAAACGAAAACAAGTTCAAGTAAGATCATCACTTGAAATAAGATTGTTATAGTTATAGAAATTGAACCAAAGTTTGAATATGATTATTACCTTGTATTAGAATGATAACCTACTGTAAGAAATAAAGATTTCTTGAGGTTGGATGATCACCTTACAAGATTGGAAGTGAGCTAGCAAACTTGAAAGTATTCTTGATTTTATGAAACTAGAACTTTTGGAATTTATGAAGAACACTTAGAACTTGAAGATAGAACTTGAGAGAGATCAATTAGATGAAGAAAATTGAAGAATGAAAGTGTTTGTAGGTGTTTTTGGTCGTTGGTGTATGGATTAGATATAAAGGATATGTAATTTTGTTTTCATGTAAATAAGTCATGAATGATTACTCATATTTTTGTAATTTTATGAGATATTTCATGCTAGTTGCCAAATGATGGTTCCCACATGTGTTAGGTGACTCACATGGGCTGCTAAGAGCTGATCATTGGAGTGTATATACCAATAGTACATACATTTAAAAGCTGTGTATTGTACGAGTACGAATACGGGTGCATACGAGTAGAATTGTTGATGAAACTGAACGAGGATGTAATTGTAAGCATTTTTGTTAAGTAGAAGTATTTTGATAAGTGTCTTGAAGTCTTTCAAAAGTGTATGAATAAATATTAAAACACTACATGTATATACATTTTAACTGAGTCGTTAAGTCATCGTTAGTCGTTACATGTAAATGTTGTTTTGAAACCTTTAGGTTAACGATCTTGTTGAATGTTGTTAACCCATTGTTTATTATAACAAATGAGATGTTAAATTGTTATATTATCATGATATTATGATATATAATATATCTCAGTATGATGTATATACAGTTAAATGTCGTTACAACGATAATCGTTACATATATGTCTCGTTTCGAAATCATTAAGTTAGTAGTCTTATTTTTACATATGTATTTCATTGTTAATACACTTAATAATATATTTACTTATCATTTAACATAATTAACCAAGTGTATCAATATCTTAATATGATTCATATGTACCTAGTAAGACGTTTTTATAACGATAATCGTTATATATATCGTTTTCGAGTTTCTTAAATTAATAGTCTCATTTTTATGTATATAACTCATTGTTAAAATACCTAATGAGATACATACTTATAATAAAAACATGTTAAATATATATATAACCATATATATGTCATCGTATAGTTTTTACAAGTTTTAACGTTCGTGAATCACCGGTCAACTTGGGTGGTCAATTGTCTATATGAAACATATTTCAATTAATCAGTCTTAACAAGTTTGATTGCTTAACATGTTGGAAACATTTAATCATGTAAATATCAATCTCAATTAATATATATAAACATGGAAAAGTTCGGGTCACTACAGTGTTGTTAACCCATTGTTTATTATATCAAATGAGATGTTAAATTATTACATTATCATGATATTATGATATATTAATATATCTTAATATGATATATATACAATTAAATGTCATTACAACGATAATCGTTACATATATATCTCGTTTCAAAATCATTAAGTTAGTAGTCTTGTTTTTACATATGTAGTTCATTGTTAATATACTTAATGATATGTTTACTTATCATAATACCATGTTAACTATATATATATATCTATATATATGACATCATATAGTTTTTACAAGTTTTAACGTTCGTGAATCACCGGTCAACTTGGGTGGTCAATTGTCTATATAAAACCTATTTCAATTAATCAAGTCTTAACAAGTTTGATTGCTTAACATGTTGGAAACACTTAATCATATAAATATCAATTTCATTTAATATATATAAACATGGAAAAGTTCGGGTCACTACATTAACAACGAGTTATATACATAAAAATGAGATTACTAAGTTAAGAAACTCGAAACGATATATATAACGATTATCGTTATAACAACGTCTTACTAAATACATATGTATCATATTAAGATATGGTTGCACTACATTAATAGGATAAAATGATAATTTTATATATCATTAAGTATGATAACAATGAACTACATAAGTAAAACAAGACTACTAACTTAAGAATTTCGAAACGAGACATATATGTAACGATTATCCTTGTAATAGTATTTTAACATATATAAATGATGTTAAGATATATTTTTACACCATGTTGTTATGTTAACATAATAATTTACAATCTCATTTAGGTATAATAACAATGGATTAATTACATCTAACAAGATCGTTAACTTAAAGGTTTCAAAACAACACTTACATGTAACGACTAACGATGACTTAACGACTTCGTTAAAATGTATATACATGTAGTATATTTAAATATGTTTAAACACTTTTGAAAGGCTTTAAGACACATATCAAAGTACTTCTACTCAGCAAAAATGCTTACAATTACATCCTCATTCGTTTTCATCAACAATTTTAATCGTATACACCCGTATTCGTACTCGTACAATACACAGCTTCTAGATGTATGTACTATTGGTATATACACTCCAATTATCAGCTATTAGTAGCCCATGTGAGTCACCAAACCATGTGGAAACCATCATTTGGTAACTAGCATGAATGATTATACAAAATTACAAACTAATGGAGCCTATATGGTGACACCATATTCACGTGAATGAACACACACATACACACTTTCATTTTACAACTTACATGCATCAAACTACTCTCTCTCAAGTGTTCTTCCATTGTTCTAAGTGTTTTTCATCATCTTCATCAAAATCTAGCTTAATCTAGTTCATAAATCCATACATAAACCAAGTTACAAAACAACTACTCAAGAACACACCAACAACACTTCCAAGTTTGCTAGCTTACTTTCAATCTTGCAAATCCATTTCAAGTGATCATTCAATCTCAAGAAATCTTTCTTATTTACAGTAAGATATCTTTATAATACAAGGTAATACTCATATTCAAACTTTGATTCAATTTCTATAACTATAACAATCTTATTTCGAGTGGAAATCTTACTTGAACTTATTTTCGTGTCATGATTTTGCTTCAAGAACTTTCAAGCCATCCAAGGATCCTTTGAAGCTAGATCTATTTTTCTCATTTCCAGTAGGTTTATCCACAAAACCTGAGGTAGTAATAATATTCATAACATCATTCGATTCATATATATAAAACTACCTTATTCGAAGGGTTAAACTTGTAATCACTAGAACATGGTTTAGTTAATTCTAAACTTGTTCGAAAACAAAAGTTAATCCTTCTAACTTGACTTGTAAAATCAACTAAACACATGTTCTATATCTATATGATTTTGCTAACTTAATGATTTAAAACCTAAAAACACAAAAAATACCGTAAAACCGAATATACGCCGTCGTAGTAACACCGCGGGCTGGTTTGGGTTAGTTAATTAAAAACTATGATAAACTTTGATTAAAAAGTTGTTCTTCTGAGAAAATGATTTTTCTTATGAACATGAAACTATATCCAAAAATCATGGTTAAACTCAAAGTGAAAGTATGTTTTTCAAAATGGTCATCAAGACATCGTTCTTTCAACTGAAATGACTACCTCTTATAATATTGACTTGTAACCTTGTTTCTGACTATAAACTTATACTTTTTCTGTTTAGATTCATAAACTTAAGTTCAATATGAAACCATATCAACTTGAATCACTCAAAACGGATTTAAAACGAAGAAGTTATGGGTAAAACAAGATTGGATAATTTTGTTTGTTGTAGCTACGTGAAAATTGATAACAAATCTATATTAATCATATCATAGCTAACTCATATTGTATTATACATGTATTCTAATGTATTATGTAATCTTGGGATACCATAGACACGTATACAAATGTTTTGACATATGATATCGACCCATATATATATATATTATTTGGAACAACCATAGACACTCTATATGCAGTAATGTTTGAGTTAGCTATACAGGGTTGAGGTTGATTCCAAAAATATATATACTTTGAGTTGTGATCTATCCTGAGACATGTATACACTGGGTCGTGGATTGATTCAAGATAATATATATCGATTTATTTATGTACATCTAACTGTGGACAACTAGTTGTAGGTTACTAGCGAGGACAGCTGACTTAATAAACTTAAAACAGTAAAACATATTAAAAATGTTGTAAATATAATTTGAACATACTTTGATATATATGTACATATTTGTTATAGGTTCGTGAATCGACCAGTGGCCAAGTCTTACTTCCCGACGAAGTAAAAATCTGTGAAAGTGAGTTATAGTCCCACTTTTAAAATCTAATATTTTTGGGATGAGAATACATGCAGTTTTATAAATGTTTTACGAAATAGACACAAGTAATTGAAACTACATTATATGGGTGAATGATCGAAGCCGAATATGCTCCTTTTGCTTGGTAGCCTAAGAATTAGTAAACCGATCTACTAATTGACGCGAATCCTAAAGATAGATCTATTGGGCCTAACGAACCCCATCCAAAGTACCGAATGCTTTAGTACTTCGAATTCATTTTTATCATGTCCGAAGGATTTTCCGAAATGATAGGGGATATTCTTATATGCATCTTGTTAATGTCGGTTACCAGGTGTTCACCATATGAATGATTTTTATCTCTATGTATGGGATGTATATTGAAATATGAAATCTTGTGGTCTATTATTACGATTTGATAAATATATAGGTTAAACCTATAACTCACCAACATTTTTGTTGACGTTTAAAGCATGTTTATTCTCAGGTGATTATTAAGAGCTTCCGCTGTTGCATGCTAAAATATGGACAGGATTTGGTGTCAACATGCTTGTATAATATTGTTTAAAACTGCATTCGAGATTTACTTTGTTGTAACACATTAATATTGTAAACCAATATGTATTGGTAGTGTGTAAGTGTGATATTTTTAGATTATCATTTCTGGATAATCTAGGTGGTGTCCTTTTAACCTTGTCGATAAAATAAATGTTATGGTTTGTTTTAAAAAAGAATGCAGTCTTTGAAAAACGTCTCATATAGAGGTCAAAACTTTGCAACGAAATCAATTAATATGGAACGTTTATAATCAATATGAACGGGATATTTCATATTGGGTTAGCGAGAGTTCTCGGGTTCGAGCCCGGGCGTGGGCAACTATAATTATTTTTTTATTGGAACTCTTTGTGAGGTAGTCTTCATACTACTACTACTACTACTACTACTACTACTACTACTACTACTACTACTACTACTACTACTACTACTACTACTACTACTATTATAATTATTATTATTATTATTATTATTATTATTATTATTATTATTATTATTATTATTATTATTATTATTATCATCATTATTATTGTTATTATAAGTATTATTATAATTAGGATCATCATTATTATCATTACTATGAAAATAACGCAAACTAGTTCTATTATCATTAATATTAGTATTAGTATCCTTTTTATAATTATTAGTATTATCATCATTATCATTAGCATAAGTATTATTTTTAATATTGTTATTATCATTATTATTAATATCATTATTATGATCATTATTAGAAAGATCATTATTATTATAGTTAATATAATTATTGTTATTATTACTATTATTATTATTATTATTATTATTATTATTATTATTATTATTATCATTTTTATCAAAATTTATAATATTAATAAAATTATCATATAGATTGCTATTAGTAACAATATTACTATAACAAATAAGTAATTCCTATATAAGAGTATACTTATTACACTACCATAACATTACATATAATTATATATATTAAGATTATTTATATAAATATTTACATATAACAAATTATTGATTTTTAATATAATATTAATCCTATGTATATACATAACTATATAAATATTAACTATTTTAATTATATACATAAATTAGATATAATATAAGTATATGTTTTTTTGAATGGAATTTAATATAAATCCTATATAACTAAATATGTAAATAAATAATAAATATTAATAAATAAAATTATGTAATTTCCATTATATATTTTAATATATATATATAAATGATATAGGTTCGTGAATCCGAGACCAATCCTGCATTGTTCAATATAGTCATATGTATTTTTACTACAAAATACACTAGGTGAGTTTCATTTGCTCCCTTTATAAATGCTTTTGCAATATATATGTTTGGGACTGAGAATACATGCGCTGCTTTTATAAATGTTTTACGAAATAGACACAAGTAATCGAAACTACATTCTATAGTTGAATTGTTATACCGGATATCGCCCTTGTTGAACTTGGTAGCCTAAGAATTGGTGTTTATTATAATTGCCACCAATTGACGCGAATCCTAAATATAGATCTATGGGCCTTGACAAGCCCCAGTTAGAGAATTTGAACTGCTTTAGTACTTCGATTTTATTTTTTGGGGATATTCTAGATGCATTTGTTAATGTCGGTTACCAGGTGTTCAATCCATATGAATGATTTTTATGCATGATGTTTATGAGAAATGGAAATATGAAATCTTGTGGTCTATTAAAATGAGGAAATGATTGATTTCGATAAACTAATGAACTCACCAACCTTTTGGTTGACACTTGAAATCATGTTTATTCTCAGGTATTAAAGAAATCTTTCGCTGTGCATTTGCTCATTTTAGAGATATTACTTGGAGTCATTCATGACATATTTCAAAAGACGTTGCATTCGAGTCGTTGAGTTCATCAAGATTATTATTAAGTCAATTATAGTTGGATATATTATGATATGGTATGTATGCCGTCAACTTTCGATGTAATGAAAGTTTGTTTTTTTTTAAAACGAATGCAATGTTTGTAAAATGTATCATATAGAGGTCAAGTACCTCGCGATGTAACCAAATGAAATGTATTCGTTCAGATGGAATAGGATGGGTCATGAAATAATATGGGACGGAGGGAGTATTATTTTCTTGGATTCTAAAAATCTTCTTTAGTCTTTGATTTTGTTTTTGGTAAACTACAAAATAGTAAATAGTAAATTACTAACTTGCGCTAAGACCACCATTAAAGTGGCGTCAGAGTTATCCCGTCAGGCTCGCTGACGCCCTCTGACGCCTGCAACACGGCGTCACTACCAACACCTCCGGGGCGTCAGTCGGCAGCGAAACGAAATAAAACATCAAACCCACGTGGCGTTTTCTGATTCGCTGGTTCCCGTCACAACGACTACATGACAGTTTATTTTTTTTTTTTTTATTCCGAAAATTTATATATTTATATCCTTCCATCCATATCTTCATCTTCACATCCATACTCATCTTCTCTCTTTTCTTCAATCTTCACATCCATACTCATCGGGAATCAACCACCAAACCCGCAAAAATATGATCGAAGGGCTTCAAAAAGTGTTCCTCGACAAATACAAGTACTTGCTCGATCCACCACCACCGCAACAAAACGAAGAATCGTCCGACGACGAGTAGTCTTTTTTTTTATGTTTTTGTTTTTTTAAATTTTTTTTCCAAATGTAAATTTTTTTATTTTATGAATATTAAATTTATATTTATTAAATAATGTATTAAATTTAAATAATAAAATGTTAAAATATAAAAGACGTGGACCCTATTGAATTTTGACACAAAACCTTGACATTTTGGGTTAATGGTTGTCGGATTATGACCCTGTCTATTCACAGTCTATTTACACTTTTTGGCAAAAAGTGCACGCCCTGCCTGTGACGTCATGCGCAGAGTTAATGGTGGCCTAATGAGGAGGAAAGTGAATTTTACGAGGGAAAAAGGGAATTCATTTTTTCCCATTTTTTTAAAAAGGAGTTATTTATGAATGCTAAGATCAAGTGAAAATATAAACATTTATAAAAGGCACTTAACGATGAATGTTAGTATTATTTTGACCGGAAAATACTCGAAGAATAACATTCATCACGATAAATGGTGATGAATGTTATTCTCCGAGCATTTTTTGGTCAATGTAATAACATTCATCACAAAATGTTTTTTTTTAAATGTTCATATTTTTCACTGAACTTAACTTTTGTAAATTTTTTTTAAAAAAATTACTTCTTCTTTCCCCCTTCTGTACTGAAATCTACTTCCCTCTTGATTAATACCTTACTAACATAAATGAGCACATCATTTCTTCATCTATAACTTCCTTCAATTAGCACTTGGCGTTAAAAAAGTAATCAGTTTTAATGATTCAGGTCTGCATACATATTCTGGTGATCACATATATAACCATCTAGATCAGCAAATACATTCCGGTGATGTTTATGATGTTCGGATTTAAAAAGACTCCTGCAATCGCGTGACTATCCTAACAGAACAAACCCAGATCTTGAGTGTCGATGTTGAAAGTGTTTGAGCTTAAGTTTTGATCTTCACATTAATGAGGAAGATCTTTAGGTGCATCAAGCATCGTTCTGCAAGCAAGTGGGTCACACGGTTTTGTATAAGCAAGTGAGGGGTAAGTTCATCAAATCGAATAAGAGGGGAACGAAGGCGTCCTTGACGCAGGGGTATTCTGGGTCTTTGACTTAGTTTTGCTTTTGTTATTGTTTGTTGTTTCTGTGCTTGTTAGTGTTTTTTAGTTTGTTGGTTCGATAGTCCTTTCCTAGATCAACTCGCTTTTAGACAGTATTATTAGTAATTATTGTGTCAGGTTTGTTTCGTTTTGCTTTCTAGGTGCGAGGCAATCCCGAGTCGGTTTTTATTTATTCTTTTAAAGGGTCTTTTTCACCCTTGATGAAATGCCTAGGCTATAATTATTTTTTATTTTCTTTTTTTTTTTAATTTTTTTTTTTTTGTCAAAAATAGTATCTTTTAATGGGTACATGTGATGAGTATTTGATTTATACTTGTGATTTCTTATTTGAAGTTTTCAATATGTATGATTTGTATTTTTTAAATAGGATTTATCTAACCTTAGTCCTTAAACTAAATTTAACAAAACTTATTATGCATGGTCAATGGTAAATTAAGTTAGTGTGTAAGTTGATTATGAATAATTAATGTGTGGTTATTACTAAGGTACAGTAAAAAAAGAAAGAAATGAAAAATGAATTAATTTGGGGTAAAGAAATGAAAGAAACGGATGAAGATGAAGATAAAATGAAACAAAAAAGAGAAAACGGAATGGAGGGTAGAATGAAAATTTTACCCTTCATGTGCTTTGCACGTGACTAAATTAACGAATTTATTTAACGCTCGTTACTGTCGGGGATCTCCATGTAACTTTTACAAATTACGGTGAAGCCCACTAAAAAAAGTATAGGGACACATCATGAAATATGGGGAAAATCCTTGGAAATACACGTAATTTTTTTCAAAGTATGGAGGTCAACACATCATTCTCGTTACAATATGAATTCTTTAAAGATATCAAATAAATAGTGCAAATGCGTTACAATGTGGATTCGCCACAAAGTATGGAGGTCATAAACTCATCATTCTCAATGATTGTACCACACGGTTATGAATCGTTTGTAATTTGATCGCCAGTCGTTGCAAGTCGTTTTTAAAACAAATTTTTTTATTACATAAAAATAGTGAATATTTCTGAAATCTTTCTTTATTCTAGTTTATCATACATCAAAGCCCTATATTAAAAAATATAGAATGGAGTATATACAAAAATAGAAAATTTTGTATACATAGTTTTTAGAGGTGTCGTTAACATGCATATACATATGCATAATAGGAGGGTCGGTACCGAGAATTTAAGTATCTAGAACGGAGTGAAAAAAGACCATTAGGTCATAACGAATACTATAAAACTATTTAAAAAAGGACTTTCGGCCTTGCTAGCATGTTAGTGAATTTTGATTTTTTTTTTCTGGACTTTTGATTGTTGTTTTTTCGTGTCTACTGTGCGTTGGCTCGCTGCTTCAGTTAGCATTTCCTAGTTCCCTCTCCTCAAATCTTCGATTATGTATGTATAATAAAAAAACTGAACCTCTGAAAATTCTGAACCCTGAACGGTTGATCATTTTGTTCACCTCGGTACCTCCCCTACATAAAAGTATGATACAAAACACTTCATTTTTTAATTTAAAAGGTAATCATTTAATTGCGCGAAATATTTTACGGATTAACGAGAAATCTAAAATTTGGTTTAAAAAATAAACTATTAAAATATTAATAAGTTTGTTCCTGTGAGTTAATATATAGACAACCTGTGAGTTAATATATAGACAATCATCCTAAAATGCCAAACCTATCAATGTTGGTCGGTTGGTTTGGTTAAACTAGCTACGGAGTATTATTGAGTTGTATTTAATTTATTTAATAATAATAATATAAAAGGTCAATATACCACTGCGTATGGCTAGTCAAACCAAACGTTCTGATTTATATCCAGAATATGACTAACATACTTGCTTAATTAATTACCCCATGCTACTATATGTAGTTCTTTTAGCGAAAATACGTAAATTAAATTGATAACCATTTAAACGATCGGTTGAAATATAACTGATACTGATCCTAGCTAATCCGCCTAAATAAACCTCTTGATCTAAATTTAAAGGTGCGTTTGATAAAGCTGAATGATTTGGCGAATGATTCATAATCTGAATGATTCAAAAGTTCTGAATGAAGTTGATTTCGAATAAAAATAATCTGTTTGATAATCATTTTGAACGAATAATGTAAATGATGTAAAATTACCATAATAACCTTTGACATGAACAAAAAATACAATATATTTGCTTAATAAATGTTCTTGATGTAATTTAAAGAGCATATTACACAAAATTTAGATGCTTAATGGTTAAGAGATAGTTTCAACTCTGAATGGTTCAACACTGAATGTTGTACTATTGAGCACCATATATCATTCAGAGGTCAGAAACAAACGCGCTAAATGCTAAATGGTTCAACATTTAGGGCTGAACCATATAATTAACAAATCAACAAATGCACCCTAAGTTTTTTCTCAAAGTGTTCCTAACAACATTGAACAAGCAAATAGAAATATACCATACCAACTATAGCCACAAACAATTTGGTACAAACAAACAACTATTAGGGCTACCAAAATCCGAGAAAATCTTGCAACACAGCCAAAGGAAACGACAAAAGTGGTCGCCGCAATAGAATTTGAAGGCGGAATACAATGAAACTAAACAACCATCTCCCTTAAACAAAGTAAACCATCAAGTGAGACTTCAAACGACGCAACGTCTCCCATAAGTGACAACCAAACACTAACCAACTACCTAAATTTGCTAGAGAGAGTAAAACCCAAAATTAATAACTAACCGGGAACCGCACACCCACATCCTCAAATGACGTCACCCCCACCGCGAAATCCGAGAATTCCACCCCCAAGACCGGCTACAAATTACCGAGATGAACTCCAAAAAATTATATAAACCACAAAACGAACAAGCCCTAATCCAACAGACATATCCACCAGAAGGTGGACGATATTAGAAACATCCGTTGGAAAGTATAAAAATCCCTTGAGATCAACAACAACATTACTCACCATCATCAAACCGAAAATGGGACCCATGGCAAGGGAAGAAGAACAATGCTCATGGACCGGAAACACGACAGAAGATCAATGAAACATTAACTATCGGAAAAGAAATGCCTCGGTGGAGGTTGAGAAGATGATGACCCTATGAAGGGAAGCAAAGAAGAAGAGGACAACCGGTAAAAGCACTAGAGAAAACACAATAATTCAATAAAAACAAGCAAGATAATAGGGGAAAAAAAAATGAGGAAACAAATAACTCCGATGGACCCAAGATCCACCACCAACCCCCGTCCAAACCACCGCACAAAAAATTTGGTGAGTGATAACCTGCATATTACGCGCATGTAGCTAGCATCAAATAACTTCTTTTTCTTCCGTTTCTCATTCTCCTCTTCCTCCTCAACCTTCATAATTTGTATGATTTTTTCTCTTTGATATCATATGTATCTTTAAAAGTCATAAATCTTTTTTAAATATTGTTAGTGAAAGCCCTGAGAACTGTCCTTAAAATGCATTAAATCAATATACATAGTAGTTATCAGTTACATTTTAACTAGTTGTTATCAAGTTGTACAATAACCTAAAACATGCTAACAACAAATCTAAGGGCATTCGAAAGAATTTTTTTTAATGAATTTTGAACCGGTTGTTTCAACTGTAGGCCTTTAAGAACTCCACAAGTATACCCGGAGGGTGCCTTATCACATTGCTTACTATGACCAACTGTTGAGGATAAGTTGGTAGAAATTCATCTATATGGGTCTCATAGAAAGATCACTAAGTAGTTTTGTAGCCTTTGAGATTTAAAAAAGTATGATCGAGGGGTCCTTTATCATTTAGCCACCTAAGGTCTCGGTCTGGGTGGTTGGTCTAGAAAGTCTTATATGAAATCTCTTTTAAATTCGCGAGAATTTATTGTTCAAAGTAAACTTATCATCGAGCTCATAAGGTCTTAGAACGAGTTGATAGCTCATCCTTGCGCTTTAGGCTAGAAGTTCTTTCGAACTTGACTTGACCTCTTAGGACTTTTTCTCCCCGTTTTCAAAAAATATTGAGCTCTGTATCTCAAAAATGCTAAATCATTATAAGCTAAATTGAGTTTATTTGAGGGAAAGCAAAGTTCAAGTATGGAGGATCTGATATCACCAAAAGTACACATATTTTTCTACCCTTTCTATGATGATATCATTCATTTTTATCCACGAAATTGACCATTTCCTTTGCTTACCGGGGAAAATGATCTAAACATGTACATCTTAAAGATAAAAAGCTAAAATTCAGAAGTTATCAAGAGAGTAGAGAAATTCGGAGAATTGAAACTCAGGATGCCTACTTAAACACAACAGCCACCAGCCCAACTAAGATCAACAACAATACAAATCTCAGTCAACATGAAGTAAAGTTCCTGCCTAATTATGCTTTGACCGTCGGCCAGAGACATCGGCTGTCGGCCTAATATATGGAAAGTATTTGGAGTTTTAAAGCCTTAATGAAGATCCCAGATTTTTTGTTCTCAACCGGGCCAAAAGTCAATGCAGCCGGTGGAGCGTTCAACATTAAACCAGTTAATCATTTCCAAATCAAGTGATGCCGACGAGATGACAATGGCCACTAGAAAAAGTGATGACTAATGCCTTCAACCCGCGGCACAGAATTCCTAGTCAGCGATGGTAATTTTCCTATATAAAGGCAACTTTGGTTCTCAAACATATATGCAATTTTTACTATTTTTCTTTCAAGGTTAGGTTTACTTTCGTTTCTGTTTACATTTCCACTTCAATTTGCATTTAAATTTATATTTGAAGTATTATAATTTCATATTTAAGTTCAATTTTGGCTTCCAAGCATTTGTACAAGAATTATATGAAGCTACGAAAGTTATTTTGTTCATTTTCATCTTCTGTTCATCATCGTTTAAAGGTATAATCGCATTTACATTTCGTATTCCTCTTATTGAATGCTATGTTTACTTTATGTTTTATTTTCATTCTGATTACCATGATTTACTAAACACCTTTAGGGTGTTAGTTTGGGTAACAAGGGGATAAAAACAGACTTCGAATTAACTTTACACAAGTTAGGTCGGTGGGTTTGTGGCAACAACCGGCGGCCTTAAACCTGAAAACTCCAGAATTTATTCGATTGTTTTCTATGGCTTTTCGGGCAATTATGTATATTAAACACTCCTAGCCGATGGCTGTCTATTGCTAGTTAGCAGCGGAGTAAAGAATACTTAGGGTTCTGTCAAATCTAGAAAGAGCAAACGTATACCGTCATTTGTCTATGGTTAGCTGGCGGCTCTGCTTATTCAACACATTAGTCCGCGGCTGAATGACAACAATCAGTGGCCTTTTACGAACCGAAGATTAAAAAACTTGCTTTCTCAATGCTCTCTGATGTTTATGCTTTCTGACTTAATTATATCGTCCGACTATTCTGAGTTTTGGTTCACATTTGCATGCGTAGTTAATTGTAGTGCATTAATACATCAACAACTGGTACAATTAGCTCCACTAGTAGTTTATCGGAGAGGATCCATAGTTTGCACTAATAAAAGCCCTAGAATCTTGTATGTCAATCTTGAACCGTAAAAGACTTAGAGTCGTGATGTAACATCCTCACTTAGGGCCTAGAAATAAGTTTACTATTTTGATCTCGTCTATAATTACTATTTAACTTAAGCAAAATTTCAAGTTTATAGTTTTGTTAATTAAGTCAGTTAGTCAGATTCGCTTTGTGACCAGGGTCACAAAACATATTTAGTTGACCTATTTTAGCCCCGTTAAGTTTAATTTTAGGTATGATAAAATTTAAATTTCAGTTAAATACCCGTGTGTTGTAAGGAATGAGATTTTAACCCATTTTATAAAAATAAATATCTTAAGTGTCCAGAGGTTTCTAACTCATTCCATGAACATACACACACTCACTTATCACTTTCTTATCTCTCTCTTGAAACACCCATCCCCTTTAACAAGAAAAACTTGACCATAACTTCTAAATTAGAAGGAATCAAGCCTAATAACTATCAAATTCGGGATCGTTGCATCAAGAGCTACTCATCAGGTAAGATTTGATCATTTTTATGCTTGTTTTTGTATTAAGAAATTAGGGTTCATAGGTTCTAAATGGGTTTGATTATTTTTTCTTATATCTTGATTATTGGGTGTTTATTAACATCAATAGATGTTAGGAATTGAGTATATATGTGTTTAGTAGTTTTCTTATAGCTTTGCAATTGGATAAAACACTTTAGAACTGAGATTTTGGGCAAAAATTACCCAAATCAGCGAGTTGATGAACAAATTGCTCGAATACATAGATGCCCGAGAACAGTGCTCGCAATCCCTAGGTAACTTTAGGTGCTTGAAAACCTTAGGTGGTTGAAAACCTTAGGTGCTCGAAAATATCAAGTGACCGAAAACTTTGGGCTGCTCGAGAAGCTAATGCCAGTGAACTTTGTCCTACTCGAAAACCTAGTTTTGTCTGAGAACCCAGACAGCTCGAAAACCTTGTATAGGTTACATTTTTAATAACCGAAAACATTATATTTGAAATGTTTTCCATTGTAGAATGTTAATTATATAATGTTATGTTCAGGAGGACAAAACAAGGAGACGGCTCCGTAGGATCAGAGTTTAACTTGCTTGTAAAGACTGTTTTGGTGAGTGGGTTTAACTATAGTCATGTAGTATATGGTAATTAGTTAAACTGTATATGCCATGCTAGTTAGGAGCATTATACTACGGTAGTTTTTTGATGATTATTGTCTGTTTCAGGCAGATATTGTGTGATATTCTATGATGAACCTTAATGTGTGTCGATACCATGTGACGTAGTCTAGGGTAGGGAGATCAACCATGTGGGGTTGGGTTCATCGATGGCAGTCGGTTTTGTAAAATTCGTAATGACGCATCTCCTGCGTGTGGATGACTTATACTATTCAGTATGTAGGAGGAACTTCCGGCTAGATCTCAGTCCGATCAACCGATGGTTGCAGGCTGGGCCAAGCCGCCAGAGTCTCTTTGACGACACTAGTAGTTTTGCGTGATTTGTTTTATGACATGTTAGTATAGCTATTTATATTATGCTATTGTTTGTAGTTAGCTCATTCACTTAGCTTTATGCTAACTCCTTTCCGTCATCCCCTTTACAGGTACTTAGCTTTTCATGTTGTGGGAAGACAATGATTATTTGTTAAATGTATATAAGTCACACCTAGTTTCTAATAACTTATTATGGTACTGTTTTAATCTACTATTAGTATTCTTTTCTTCCATTGAGTATTTAAAAAAACAATTTAGGGTGTCACAAGTTGGTATGAGCATAGGTTAGACAACATGCACATGGTGATCATATGTCATGTTCCCAAACTATATGATAGTCACGACGAGCATAACACACTGAGGATTGGTTTAAGTGAATGATAGGGTTAAACCATATTATTTTTTAAGCAGTAGTAGTAGTATATATACTAAACTTTAGTACGAGTCACTGTGGTAGTGCAGAAACATCTGATAACCAAGAGGATGCTACTGGCCCGAATGCCCCTAGAATTTTTCGAGCCCCCGACGAGGATGTGCATGTATTAGAAGAGGAGCAGATTTCCATTGAAGTCATTGAATTACAAAGTCAACTGAAAGAAGCTCTTGATCGAATTAAAGAGCTTGAACAACAACAGACACAACTGAACCCTAATACCACCGCATTGAATGCGGCAATTCCTCCATTTCCTTATCAGCAATTTGGGAGTTCATCTCAGCAACAATTTCCAACCAACCAGTATCCATTTCCTAATCAAATGGTGTATCCTTTTCAAATGCCCATGTATCAAACCCCTGCGTTCGAAACTCGAAAGAAATGCACTTACAAACAGTTTTTGGATTGTCGACCTCCTGAGTATCACGATCATTCAGATACAAATACGACCCTTAACTGGCTATGAGAGGTGGATCATGCATTAGATGTTTGTCAGTGTGAGCCTGAGTTAAGACTTTAATACGCTAGTAGGATGTTGAACAGACAAGCTATGGAATGATGAGATTCCATTATTGCTTATTTACCTAAGGAACAGATCAGTCAAATAACTTAGGAACAATTTTATCCAAAGGTGTATGAACAGTATTGCTTAGAATATGAAATGGAAAGATTGAAAACTGAGTTCTTGAACATGTGTATGACTGATGATATGACGATTGATGGGGTATTTAGAGATTTCACAACTAAGCTTAGATTCATTCAGCAATGGGTCCCAACTGAAAAAGATAAGGTTCAAAATTTCATAAAGCTTATCAAAACAGAGTACCGAACAGTGGCAAGATTTTCTCAGAGTTTTTCACAAGCGCATGAAATAGCCAAAGCCACCGAAAGAGATGTTAAAGCAGTGGAAGGTGTAAGTGTAGCAAGTGGTTCTTATGATGTGAAATCAGGAAGTCAATCTGGTTCTTAATCAAGTTAACAGTCCAGTCGGCAGTATGGACATCGTTTTAAGAAAGATGGTATTTATAAGTAAAGGGGTAAATTCAGTACGAGTGGGTCAGGTTCTACATAGAAGAATTGGTGTTTTGAATAGGGGTGTTCAAAACTGCATATCCGAAAAATCGGATATCCGAAATTTCAGATAGTGAATTAGGCCATTCAATATCTGAATCCAAAAATTCAGATATCCGGTTTTCAGATATCCGAAATTTTGGATTCGGATATCGAATTAACCGCATTTTTTTGCAAAAGAAATAATAAATGCTTCTTCCTCCCTGAGAAATAAGACGTACTTTGTACCAAATAAGGTTCAAGATATAGTGCTTCTGATCTAAAAACGAATATTTAAAAGGTACTGAATAGAGTTGTACAATCTTTTCCAACTCTCTTCATTAACATATTAAAGCATTAAAGAAATATATAAAATTTGTCAACATTAACAACCAAAATAATAATAATCATGGTTGTTATTACCGTCACATTGTGAGCAATTGACCATCAATATATACATCAAATACCCTGTTAAACATTCTAAAACAGTTGACATGGAAGAATTCCAAACAACATAACCTTGATTTGCATATCATCATTATCATCACCGTTATCCAAAATTAAACTAGTATAAAAATTCAAAATTTAACATCACCTCCAACATCGAAATGCAGAGAAGGTAGAGATGACAGAAAAGATGAGATTAGATGAGAGATGTGAAAACATAAGTCTAATGATCGAATGATCGGAGCAGAGAAGATTTAGATATGAAATTTCACTTTTGTTTTAAGCTACTGGTTCTTGAATACTCTTTAGGACCCATTGTATAAATTAATTAAATTAAATTAAAAAGTATAATAAGCAAATATAAATGTAATGTAAATATATATTAATAATACGTTTATTCAATTTCGGATAGTCGGATATCCGAATATCCAAATATTTTGAAAAATCGATCCGATATTCGAATCCGAAAATCCGAATATCCGATATTTTGGATATTTTCGGATAGGATTTTCGGATTATTCGGATTACGGATTCGGATTCAGATATTATGAACACCCTTAGTTTTGATTGCAAATCAACACACATGGCTGTATACTCCACGGACTAAGAGATGTTTAAAAGTGGAGTGACGGGACACGATTCGAATAGTTGTTCATTCAGAACCAATGTATGTTGGAACTGTCATCATGAACGTCACAGAGCCATAATTTGTCTGACGACTAGTAAAACCATCTCTGGGCAGGGTCAGAAGCTAGATCGACATCCACTAGGGGATCTTCTACTTCTACAGCTGGACATAAACAAGAGAACCCTCCAGCGCTAGAAGCCCGAACATTTCAGATGATGGTAGATGAGGCAACTACTACTGATGACGTCATTACCGGTATGTTTTTTGTTAATTCCCTACAAGCTCGTATACTGTTTGATTGTGGGGCAAATCGTTCCTTTCTTGTCATTAAGCTTCAGCGAAAAGTTGAAGTTGCCTGTTAAAATTTTAAATAAACCCTTAAATGTAGAAGTAGCTGATGGTAGAACGGCTCTAGTAACATTGATATCGGCTAAAAAGTCACGTTTTTACCCCCGTTATTAAGCTCTAAATCAATAAAGTTCCAAACTTTATCGCAAAATAATCTCTTTGTCGGTTAATTTTGTAGATTAAGTAATCAAAGGTGATGCAAAAAGAATCAAGTAAAACAGAGGTAAAACGAATATTCTAGAGCGAAAACGGTGAAAGACAAGTTACGACCCCGGAAACCAAGCTACGATCCAGGCCGGCTTGCCATCCTGGTGCTGGCTTTCCAGAGCACCCAACACCGGCCACAGAAAATGGGCTAGGAAAACGTCTTGCCAGGTACCGGCCTCCCACACCGGCCTGTGCCTCCGACTTTCCACATCGGCCTGCCATACGTTTCTAGCCGTTTCCAGCCAAGGATTTTCTATAAATTGGGACCTTTAAGCTCATTATCAACACGAGACGTTGTTATTCAGTTCCTTAAACTGATAATGAAGGTCAAGATTAGAACTCAACTCACTAATAAACCTAGTGCTTTACTAAGGATAACCTCGGAGGTTTAGACACCCTTCAATTATACAACCAAGTGACATACTTCTCACTGCTCAACGAGAACTCCGAGAGTCTAGAGATAAGTAGGTTTGTGTAATTGGCTCATCTAACCAGATCTACACTATTCTAATCATAGCTTTAACATAAACATAATTACCTTTCCCTAGCCCAAACTGATATCTTGGTTAACATTTCCCTGATCTACATACTTCGGATGTCCCTCCATTACTTTTACCTTTTCGTAATTTGGATTATTAGCCTAAAACCAACAACTATATTTCATCTAGATAATTTAACCAAAGACAGTTATCCACTTGATTTTCAATTTGTTAAACCATTCAAAAACATGACCCTAGGTTAACTTACACTTTCTACCTTAGAAAGTTAAAAGTGGATTTAGGCCCCGCTAAATATAAAAAGAAAAACCATTATCTCTCTTCTGATAACTAATTTCGATGTTTGCGACCTAACGACAGCGCATAATTAAACCGCCCGATTTAGGCATATCATAAGGAGTAACAAATTTTTGGCGCCACTGCCGGGGACTCGAAATATTTTGATTAATAAAGGTTTTAAACAGGAAAAAGTGCTATTTGGTGGTGTCTAAGAAAGACAATTATACACGGACTTGGTTGTTGGATTTTCCAAACAGTCTCCAATTTTATTGGATACAAAAGGATCCTGTCTCTCCGTAGTCGATCTGGCCACTTAGGTACGAATTAATCTGTAAGGAACCCTATTAATTGGAATATCCGATAAGGTTAGCGACCGAATTTCAAAAATAATTGTTTAAATTAAATTATCGATCCTTTTAGTTAATTAATATTTTCTGAGAGTTACTTTTTCAGCCTTAAAACAGAAAATCTCAAAAATGGAACAACAAATCACCCTCGCTTCTACGCAAAAGTCATGCTTAGAAGAAAGAGGAGGACCAATCATCTTGAGAACCGAATGGATCCCTGAAACTAGTTAACATATGATCAAATTTGTCAGTATGATCTGTAAATTTCAAGGTTTTCCAACTGACAATCCAAATTTTTACCTAAACTAATTTATCAGTCTGGTTGACTCTTTTAAGAAAGAAGAAATCGAGAAAACATTTTGAAGCTTCACCTTTTCCAATATTCTTTGTCTACACACGCTTTAATATGGTTTGACGAGCTTAAACCCAATTCAATACATTCATGGGAGGAATTTGCCACAATGTTTTTACACAAATTTAATCCACCTTCCCTGCAAACCTGTTTAAGAAATGACATCACAAACTTTTCCCAAAAAGAAAATGAGTCATTGTGTCTAGCTTGGAATAGAGTAAAGATGATACTTAGAAGATGTCCGAATCATTCGTTAAGTCAGGAAGACATAATCTGCACAGTTTACAATGGCTTGACCATGGATGATAAGTCTCTTCTGGACATGGCCTCGCAAGGAAATTTCATATCACGAACGGCAGATGAACCATGGAATCTCTTAGAAACGATAGATGCACAACAGGAAGATTGGAGCAATGAAGCTGCTGAGAAGGATGGCCTCTTCACTCAAACGGTAAATGTAACAACCCAAACCAATAACCAACCGAACGCGCGAATCAATTTTTTTTTATAACAGTAGAGTGCGCCACGCGCACCACCTCAGGGTGCTCGGCGCGCACAGGCCCCCAATCAGTTCTGTCCGGTTTTGCAAATTTTCAAATAAAGATCTCCCACTTCCCGACATTTTTAGATGAAACGCTTTTCACAACATGTTATAATATGAAAAACTCATGCGATTCAATCATAAAATTAGTTTTACAAAAACGGGGCCCACATTGGCCATTTTACGAGTTTCGTCCAAAACATACAAGTTCGACCATAAAAGTTTAAATTCCAAACGACACTATGAGCATGGTGTTTGGGGTTAAACTACCCAAATCTTGGTCAAACTCCAAAAGCTATAACATCCAAAAGCGTCCCCTAACAAACAAGCGGGATCTCTGATCCAATCGAATGCCCTTACCCTTGTCAACGCCGGAGCCTGTAAAAAGATAAACAACGAGAGGGTAAGCAAAGCTTAGTGAGTGAAACAAATATACATACACATATATAACCCATCTATTTGCATTCGTACCCACCAAATACCTCATACGAGAATATAACTCAAATAGCATGCCGTCATACTCATAATGCTAACAACTCGTACACAATCACAACACCACATTGGCATATACTCAAAACAATGTATATATGTATATATATATATATATATATATATATATATATATATATATATATATATATATATATATATATATATATATATATATATATATATCGCATGCTAAACAATATCCAACAACATAATATGGTTAACCATAATGATATGGTGCTACCGGCACGTGGTTCACACCATACGCATTTGAGTCTCACTCTTTTATAGTGCTACTGGCTCGTGGTTCACACTTTGGCGCTACCGGAACGTGGTTCACGCCTCATTTTATAGTGCTACCGGCACGTGGTTCACACTTGATGCTACCGGCACGTGGTTCACATCCAAATTTTATAGTGCTACCGGCACGTGGTTCACACTTAATGCTATCGACACGTGGTTCACATCATAATACTCGTCACACACATGTTATGGCACTACCAGCACGTGGTTCATACCATAACATTCATAAATAAACACGCCATATACATGTACGCATAATTATTCCACTCACCTTAAAGATTTGGTGATGGTTTTATCCTTCCGCAAGCTTCAAAGCCAAGTACCTAATGCAATAAGTACTCGATCAACAAACAAACTTGTTGGACTAAAATACCAACACTTCACTCATGTGCATTTAATGACTTAGATGCATTAAATGCCCCATTTTCACCAAAACCGCCCCTTAAGGGTCAAGACCATCATTAATCACTTAAAAGCTAGTGATTAAAGTCCGTCAACACTAACTATTACACATTTAGGGTATTTCATACCCACATTTCCCAACTAGGTCAATCGTTAGCTTTTTAACTAATTTAAAGTCAAAACACCCATTTCGGGTCATCCACTAACCCATCTAACACCCATTTACTAATTAACTAGGTGTGCTAGTGATTAACTAACCAATTAGGACTCATACTTTGAAACCCTACGTTAGTTACCATTGAGTCTTCATGACTCCATCTTAGCCAAGAACACCCAAAATCATTAAATATGGGTTTTATGTTCATCACTATCCCAAACCCTAACCCTTACACAAAATCTAAGTAAGGAAATTAAAGTTAGAACATACCACTACAACCAAAATGTAGCTAGAGAGGAGATGAACAACTTTATAACTCGAGCTAAGACTCAAGACTCGCTCCTTCTTCCTTTGCTTGAGCTTTCTCACACAAGAATCTCACTCTCTCTCTAAAATTGAAGTAAATAAGATAAGGTTGTTGGAAATGGAGTGAATGACACCCCAAGATCTAAACTACAGTCCTCAAACTCATCCACAAGTAAAATTACCAAAAAGCCCATCAAAATATCTGATTAAAATAAGCAAAATCTGGCTACAGTGAGGAGTGCACCACGCGCACCCCTATGTGTGCGCTGAGCGCACCCATCCCAGATCCCTCTCTGACCTCTGTTTTAATATACAAAGTCACCCACACTTCATGTACCATAATTACACTGCTGTATAATTATTATTAGGGTCTTACAACTCTCCCCCACTTGAATCGGAGCGCGTCCTCGCGATCCAAGCCGCATGACAAGAGGGAAGATAAACTAACACAAACTCTTCGGGCTCCCAAGTAAATTCGGAACCTTTACTACGACGCCATTGAACTTTAAAAGTTCTCACTTCTTTATTTCTCAACCATTTGACCTTCTCATCGAGTATAGCAATCGGCTCCTCAATATACTCTAACTTATTGTTTAGCTCAATCTCGTCTAAAGGCACCCAAGAAGAATCATCCGCAAGACACTTACGGAGATGGGAAACATGAAATGTATTATGGATCCCCACAAGCTCTTCGGGTAATTCCAAAAGATACGCTACTTCACCAACACGAGCTAAAATTTTAAATGGCCCAATAAACCGAGGAGCTAACTTTCCCCGTTTTCGAAACCGAATAATACCCTTCCATGGCGAAACCTTAAGCATCACCATGTCACCTTCTTGAAATTCGATCATTCGTCTACGCTTGTCGGCATACGACTTTTGTCTATCTTGCGCCTTTTTCAAATGCTCCCGAATCATAACAATTTTTCAATTCGTTTCTAAGACCAAATCGGTACTCCCGATTTCTTTTTGACCAATTTCACCCCAACAAATCGGAGTTCGACATCTCAGCACATAAAGCATCTCGTAAGGTGGCATCCCGATACTAGTATGATAACTATTATTGTACGAGAATTCCACCAAAGGCAAGTGCTCATCCCAACTACCAGCGAAATCAATAATACACGCCCGTAACATATCATCAAAAGTTTGATTAGTACGTTTGGTTTGACTGTCCGTTTAAGGATGATACGCTATGCTCAATTTCAATTGTGTGCCCATATCTTCATGAAACTTTTCCCAAAACCGAGATGTGAAACGGGTATCTCGATCCGAAATAATAGATATAGGAACCCCGTGTCTCGCTATCACCTCCTTGATAAACAACTTAGCCAAAGTCTCCAATAATATCGCTTCCCGAATGGGAAGAAACAAGGCACTCTTCGTCAATCGATCAACTATTACCCAAATGGAGTCAAATTGGGTTCTCGCCGTCTTTGGTAATTTTGTAATGAAATCCATGGTAATGTGCTCCCATTTCCATTTCGGAATTTCCAACGGTTGTAACTTACCATACGGCTTTTGGTGTTCGGATTTAACTTGCAAACACGTGACACATTGTTCAACATACTTTACAACATCACGTTTCATGCCCGGCCACCAATACTCTTTCTTCAAATTAAGATACATCTTCGTCGCGCCCGGATGAATGGAATACTTTGACTTATGTGCCTCATCAAGTAGCACTCGTCAGTAATCCCCCATTCTAGGCATCCATATCCTTCCTTGAAAAGACAACAAACTGTGCGGGCCTAAAGTAATGAACTCCGTTTGCCCCACGATTCGTTCATCATGCTTATTGTTAACAAAATCTTCGATTTGAGCCTCGCCAAGTGTGACGACCCGGAAATTTCCGATCAAATTAAAAACTTAATCTCTATTTGATTTCGACACAATAAGCAAAGTCTGTAATGGTGAGTCTCGAAAATTTTGGAACTATGTTCATGAAACCATTTGACCTTCGACTATTACGACGATTCATGAACAAGTGTTGCAAATAAATATAAATATATATATAAAGCTTATAAATAATAAATATTCATTAAAGGTTGTCATATAATATATGATTAATAAATATTACATAATTAATAATAATTAATACAAGTTAAAATATAGTTGTTATATTAATATTATTACTTTCATTAAAAAAAATATTAACATTAATATCAGTATTAATAATATTATTATATATAGTTATGAGATTAGATACATTCGAATTAATATATTGTTATCATTACTAATAATATTATAATTAGTAGTAAAAATAATGAATTTAATTATTGTTAAGATTATTATCATTACCATTTTCATAGTTTATATCATTACTATAAATTATGCATCTTATAAATATTATAAATATAATTATTAATAATATTTTTAATAATATTAGTATTATTATTATTATTAATCATTAATTATAATTATTTATTATACATAAATATACATACAGGTACATGAATCCATTTATTTCAACATCAAATTTTATTAATTTGTCTGTGTCTCTAAAGTTGATTACAAACTCAATCCAAAGTCAATTGAAAATTGAATGCAGTACAATGTAATATCAAATTTTCTATTTTTTTTCCTTTGTTTTCTTTCTAATACATAATATTATGTCTAATATTGTTACCCATCGATATCACATTGCAATACAACAAAAATCAATGACATCAGTGTTACTAACTTCACTCATTCGATTACCATACATATTAGTGCCATTATTTACTGCAATCAGGGAAAACAAATCAACATCCATATTATCACCATCTTGTTTTCTTCAAACCACCGAGAACAAACACCACCACCATGCTCGATCACCAACTACTATAATCACCTTGAAACGTACAACCATCACCTCATCGCCAAAGACCATCAAAGAGAATCACATCTAATTTTCCTATCATATATCTTTCATACTTATGTGTTCGATGGCTATCACAACCAAACCCACTTTCATCAAAACAACCCATCATCATTGAATATCAACACCATTTTCACCCATTAAACTACCATAAACTCACTTTTGTTTTCTGTTTACGGCTGCTGCAAAACACCTTCAATTATTGCAAACGACTACCTGTAATGTTACTTCTATCTTTCTGTTTCTAATGATTGATCAATCACATAACAACCCCATGTATTAATGGCAACTTTGGCCGCTGCTATAGCATGTTATCTTTCTGTTTGTTAACCAACCCTTCACCAATACTTCTTCATGAACACTCCAGCACCACCACTTTAGCTCACCCACTGCAGCTGCTCTACTACACTTTCCTATGTTCTGATCAGTTTGAAACCGCTATTTGGACTGCTACCGTTGCCACAACTAATTTTGTTTCTGTTTTCAATTCTCAATCAAACCACAATGCCATCATCGATTACTCAATTACACCATTAGTTAAACCATGAAAACCAAACACCATTAAAACTCGTTGTACAAACTTTAGATTACTGTCTTACCATTACGAGAATACCACTTGTAACTGACTAACACCAAAACCATCATCACGCATCACCAACACTTGTTACTGTTCTGTTTATTTCTGGCCGAATCAGTTTACTACTGCTATAGTGTTCCTGTAACCCAAAGAAAACAATTGTTGCTATTGTAAACAATCGACTACCACTAAACCCTTAAAAAAACACCATAAATTACTGCTCGTGCACAATCTACTTACAAGTACAGAAAATTATATAAATGGATGAAGAAATCAAAGGAATGATTAAAGAATTAATTACTTACTTGAATCAATTGATTAACAGATTAATTTATCGATTGAGGAAGAAGATTAAACGACGACGATGATGATGAAACGAAAAGTAACTCGTGGCTATTGCTGCTACCAATTTCAGAAACCCTCGAATTGGGGCCGATGATACAAGAGGGTGATTAATTGGGTTGCTAAATGGGTTTGCTAAACGGGCTTGAACATGTAATAAATAAGATGGATCCAAAGATAGCCCATTTGATTATTAATGGTAAAATTATTATTATTATTATTATTATTATTATTATTATTATTATTATTATTGTTATTATTATTATTATTATTATTATTATTATTATTATTATTATTAGTATTATTATTATTATTATTATTATTATTATTATTATTATTATTATTATTATTATTATTATTATTATTATTATTATTATTATTATTATTATTATCATTAGTATTATTATTGTTAGATTACTTAGTATTATTACTAAAATTTATATCATAGTTATTATTATTAACATTAAAATTATTTATACTATCATTAAACATTATTAGTATTATCATTTCAAGCATTATCATTATTAGTACTATCATTATTATTAATAATATTATCATTATTAATTTTATCATTAACATTAAAATTGTCATTTTTATTATTATTAACAATATTATTATTACAAATAAATATTTCTTTTAGATAAGAGTATACTCATTACAACTACCATAATATTACATATAATATAAAGATTATATATAACAAATTATTGATTTTTAATATAACATTAATCATATACATATATATATATATATATATATATATATATATATATATATATATATATATATATATATATATATATATATATATATATATATACACACACACATATACTATGTAAATATTAATTATTTTAAATATATATACAAATTAAATATATAAGATATATAATCTAAGATATAATATATAATTTGTTCGATTACCATTATAAGAGTTAATATATATATATATATATATATATATATATATATATATATATGATATAGGTTCGTGAATCCAAGGTCAACCCTACAATTTTTAAATGACGTCATATGTATTTTTACTACAAAATACAGTATGGTGAGTTCATTTGATTCCCTTTTACTCTTTACATTTTTGGGACTAAGAATACATGCGCTACTTTTACAACTGTTTTATTAAATGCTTTTGAAATACATTTTGAACTGTGAATACATGAAATGCTTTTATAAATGTTTGACGAGATAGACACAAGCAAAACATTCCTCGAATGAATTATGTGGACGTGATAATTGCCACCATTGAATTATGTGGACGTGATAATTACCACAATTGATACGAATATTTTTTCCCTGATTTTTATTGCTTGGTAACCTAAGAATTAGGGAACATCACTAATTTTGAGAATTAGTGCACGCCTAATTGACGCGAATCCTAAAGGTAGCTACCGGGTTTAACACCCCCACCCAGAATGTTCACTAGACGGAAGGGCTAGTGGGCGTGGTGTTTAGTACTTCGAAGTTTATATGATTATTATACAGACGAGATGTTCTATTTGGGGATATTATTATGCGGATTATATATTAAGGTCGGTTACCAAGCCAAGCTATGAAAGCAATGAAAAGTGAATGTTATGTATCGAGAGAATGATTTTATACACAGGTTATGTGTATGTTATTTTGTGCACGAGATATGTGTACGGTTACTAAGATTTATGAAAGTTGATTTTGTACACGAGAAAGGTGTACTGTATTTAAAAGATATCGCTTGTACATTACAGGTGGGTATAGGATTCGGGCCAATTTGTACCATGCAGCATTTAAATCTTGTGGTCTATCAAAAATTACAGAATTTTTATTATTTTATGATAAACTTATGAACTCACCAACCTTTTAGTTGACACTTTAAAGCATGTTTATTCTCAGGTATGAAAGAAATCTTCCACTGTGCATTTGCTCATATTACATGGAGTCGTTTATGGCATATAGAGGTCAGAACCTCGCAATGGGACCAACTGTTGAAGACTTCGTCCAGATGGATTAGGACGGGTCCTTAAAGTTGGTATCAGAGCAGTGGTCTTAGTGAACCAGATCTTGCATTAGTGTGTCTAACTGATAGTTGTTAGGATGCATTAGTGAGTCTGGACTTCGACCGTGTCTGCATGTCAAAAGTTTTGCTTATCAATTCGTGTCAGAAATCATCTGGTTATCATCCTTAGGAAATTACCTGCTTATCATTCTTAGTCTAGACACATCTTACTGCAATGATTGCATGAATAGTGTATAGACAAAATTCGTATCTTAGCATATCTGCTAATTCATATCTTAGCATATATGTTACTGTAGACTTTGCCTCCGTAACTTATGGGATTTTAGTATTATATATGCATATGTAAATTATGTAATTGCAAAGTACTAATCTACATCCTATAACTTATTTCTTATCGAAAATCCTTCATCTGATCGAACGAGATAAATCCCTCAACCAGTTCGAGTCCCTCAGACTTCGATAGCTATTCCGATAGTTATTCTGACAGCTATTCCGACATGGATGTTCACTTAAGCTCCGAAAGCAGCGTCACCAGAATGAATCAACCAATCAGCCATCCCCAATTCATCTGATGGGTTTGTAGTCTACTTAATCATTGGAGACAAGAATAAGGTGATCCTTTTCATCGACCGAATTCACCTCTTGGCGAAGAACCTGAAGCACTTATCGACGAACCAATCCGAAACACCATTCTCACTCTCATTTCCAGAGTATCTCGCCACGATTATATTTTACCTAAAATTCTAAACCTTATTCATCCGCTCGATCTGACCGACAATCATCCCGGAATAATAGAAGAAGTCAATGAACGTTGCGATCGAGTAAATCGATTTGGAGATTATGGTGCAAAATTTACCAGCTTCAACAACATCACCGGCACCAACAGTACCATCAATAACAGCACCAGTACCATCAACAATCCATGCCTCAACATCTCATTCTATACCTCGAGTATAATCATCATTCTACGTACCGTTCTACATCAATTATCATCTTCGTTCTTCATGGCAATTGTGTAATCTCTAAAGTCTTAGAGATTATTTATTCTAGCTCAAACTGAAAAGCAAATGAGATTATTATCATATTAACTCATTAAATCCATGATTACATCTGAAGAAAATATATATGTATATATGTTTTCATAAAGATTGTAATTAAAAATTCTTTTGTACAAACTGTTAATGGTGGAAATATTTTAACGGGTAGGTAATACCCGAGGAATATTTAGATTTCACATTAATAAGTTACATTGTATAATTCAACAGTCATTTACTATCCTATTTACAACCACCGATATACGTATCCGTTCACCGCAGAATAACCCTTTTCATTCAATTTCATATTTGGATTTTGATCTATCAAAATCCAACAAGTGGCATAATGAAGAAAACATTGGATAAAAATAAAATTTGTTAGAAACAAACAAATTAACCATGAGAAAATTTTGTTAAGAATCCACGCTAACAAAATCCTAGCTAACTGTTCCTAGCTAACTGTTAATTCCGTATTACCTTTTATTTATCGCAATTTATTCTTCGCAATTTATTTATCGCATTTTATTTATCGCAAATTTAATTCTCGCAATTTTATTTATCGTCATTTAATTTCTATTATTTATTTTACGCACTTTAAATATCGAGATACGTATACAAGGTTTTGACATATCATATCGATGCATCTATATATATTATTTGGAATAATCATAGACACTTTATATGCAATAATGCTGGAGTTAGCTATACAGGGTTGAGGTTGATTCTACAATAATATATATAGTTTAAGTTGTGATTGAGTCTGAGACATGTACACGGGTCACGATACATATTAATTAATTCGAATATTATATATTAAACTATATATGAATTATTGGACTGTTAACTGTGGACTATCGACTGTGGACTAATAATATTGGACAATTAAAATGAATTAAAATATTGATTATAACATATGAAACTAAACAATTCTTCAAGTTTGCCACTTGATTTCATCTTAAACCTCGTTTGTATCTTGATAATTACAATCTGCATTCAAACCTTTCATGATTCTTGAAAACACCTCAATCGAGAGGATAAACCAACCGCACTTCATCTACGGAAGAAAAGATTGATGCATATAATTATGCACCTGAAAAACTCTCAGAAACTAAGTAAACGTTTAACACATATCAGTGCTAGCTCCTTTGGCGTTGTTATTACCGAAAATAACATTTCAATTCTTCAAATTAGTCAATTTTGTCACAGCTTCAACAAGTCAACTTCGACTTTTCGTTCTAAACAACCTTATTATAACCTTGATATATATGCGTGCTTTTTTATTGTTACCGGGGAACCTTTTATATTCCATCATATTACCAGCAGACGTACCAGCAACCTCATTGCTCCTTGGCTTAAATCTCTCTGACAAATCACTATATTTATCTATTGAAGTCTCATCATGTACTCATCCGCATCTTGTAACAAGAATTACCATACCAATTACCGGGAATCAGCAAATCATTATTGTGAGTCTCGCAACGTTTCCACATCAACAGTTATATGTATCCATATAACATTTATCTCTTAGAACTATGATCTTTCATTCTGAAATTCTGAAAAGCACCCAGTCTGCTAATTAATGCTCTAAATTTTGAAAAGTTGAATGAAGCAACAAAAAATGTAAACGACCTCAACAGCCAAAAGTTGATGATAAAGAATGGAATGTTGGGAACGCTCGATAGAAAATTTGGTACTGAAAAAAAAAACGGATTGAGCTAACCATGAAGAAGACCAAGGACAAATACAAGGACCAAATTCTATATTCAAAGAAGCCAGATAACGCTGGATCCAATGAAGTCTTCAACGAATATCTTGCTCCTTATTCATGTTAAAATCTTGCGGAAAATTTTTCTTCATCAACCTTCGAACCTAGAAATTACAAAATATCATCAAAAATATCTTCGATATTTCTGAGGATATTTTCATAAATATTCTTGTCTGAAATTATCTACCTTTTTGTATTTTTTGTATTCCATTATATTGGAAACTTCTGTAAAATCTAAGTATAAATTATGAATGAATTGTGGAGAAGTGTTGGGAATTGAAGCATGGGTTAGTAAAATATAATGACGCCCGGCCAACGTGATTATATTACAGTAAGTCATGCTGAGTTTCGAATGGAACGTGATAAAGGATCACAGATCATACCTTTATCATGAACCATGCTACATAACTCTTTCATTCTACTTAACCTCTGAACATATTAAGAAAATATATTCTTGATAGTTCCATCCTCAGTAATACTGGTAATTTGACAAATCAAATCATGCTACTACCTTTCCTTTCTACCTTGTATATTATGATAATTCGAAACTCCATACCTATGAAGTCTGGACCATTACTTGCGAAAAGAAAACAAATGCATGAAGTTCCGAAAGAGAAAGGGGTATAAATCGCAGCAAATAGGAGAGGGCATTAACTATGGATGACAATGATTATATGAGACAGAAGCAGGGACATCGAAATATAAGGGAAGATATAAAACCCAAAAACAATGTAGAAATTACAAACCGTGTATATCAATGTTTATCGCAACATAAAGACCCGGGAGAATTAAAAATATTATAACCCCAAGGCGAAGTGGAAGAAAATAGATTCCTCCGGTGGTAGTTGGAAAAGGAGAATGATTGTTGAGATAGTAAGAATAAGAACAAGGATCAGAACTGGATTAAGTATTTTCACAATCTTTTGGATGTATGAACTAAGAAAGAAAGTTTAGGAATGGTGAAAACTAATGGAACGGAAAAGGTAAATTTATAATGGAAATATCAGATGTAGTAATCGAGACAGATGATCACATTTAATTAAAGAAATCTTAATTTCCATAAATCCTGACAAATCAGATCTTATAGATTTCCAAGATTTTCTCTAAATCCCTTGAATTCCGAAAATCCACCGTATCTACGTCAAAAGTTAAATCTCTATCTCAATCTTTTGTGATAGTGTCAATCGTACGCTTCACATAATCGAATCGTTTTATCTATATTACTCAATGGTGATAAAACTCTAATTATCAGCCCATATTCGTCATGAAAACATTCTTAGTGTTAGCTATGACGACCTCACTCAAATTTCGGGACGAAATTTCTTTAACGGGTAGGTACTGTGATGACCCGGAAATTTCCGATCAAATTAAAAACTTAATCTCTATTTGATTTCGACACAATAAGCAAAGTCTGTAATGGTGAGTCTCGAAAATTTTGGAACTATATTCATGAAACCATTTGACCTTCGACTATTACGACGATTCACGAACAAGTGTTGCAAATAAATATATATATATATATATATATATATATATATATATATATATATATATATATATATATATATATATATATATATATATATATATATATATACATATATATATACACACACACACACATATATATATATATATATATATATATATATATATATATATATATATATAAAAAGCTTATAAATAATAAATATTCATTAAAGGTTGTCATATAATATGTAACGACCCTACTTTTTCCGTTATCTTTTGCCGTTAATTATTTAACGACCGTTAATTATTTTTCGTGCCACGTCATTTCTTATCACCTATATTATTATTTTTGTAATAATATATTAATTATTATGTGTTATATGAATATTTGTATTCATATCTTTAATTGTACGTTTCTACGTGTCGCGGATTTCTATCCGGCGAATCTTTTCGGTTTTCAAACCAACGGTCGAACTTTTGGAATTTTTAAGTTCTAATTATTTTAAATATGATATTTTGATGTCATATGATTATATATAGTGTTTATATATTTTATTCGTCGCGTATTTATTATCTCTTCGAAAAATCAATCGCGTAGCGGCGTTTTCGCGTTTCGGGTTTCGTTCGGGCGTTCGGGCCACTAGGATTTTGTCATTTATCAAATTGGGCCACTATGGGGCCCACCCCATTCAGTTCTTGGCCGAAATTGTCAAGGAGGGGGGGTATACCCCATTCATTTTTGCAATACTCCTCATTTTTACATTTTATTCCTAATTTTATCAAACCTAATTTTAGATATTTGCTCTCTTCCTCCCCTTTTGCTCCCTTGAGCCGTCGCCACTTCCACCACCAACATCATCATCATCAATTAATTTTAAATCTTGGATCAAGGATTGATTAACACCAACGCGTTCCTCTCAATCTCCTCTACGGGATAACATCCATTGATTATTGATTAGGGTATAAACCCTAACCCTAGAACTTTTGATTTTTCATTTATTTTCTGTATTTTTATGATTATTTAGTAGTATGATGTTTGTGGATTATTGTAATGGTGTTTGTATGCATAGATGTACTCATAATCACATGTTTTCGGTTTGTAAAATTCTGGACAGCAGCTTTTTCGTGTGTTTCTGATATGATGACTGATATAAATGTTAAAATAAAGTATCTAGATGAGTTCCTCTCATCAAGACGTTAATTTTAGACTCCGGATTCATGTCGTTTCGATTCCCGGAACCCTAATTATGATCAAAGTGGTATTTTATTAAGATTGAAATGTGATTTTGGTATGAACCAGGTTTGGTCCGACTTTGTGACCATATTTGGTGACTTTAGGGTGTGTTAGTGTGTTAGAACTGATGGTGGGGCGAACTTTCATGTTCGGGTCATCTCAATCCAAGCCACGAATCACCCATTACGTCTAAAACACGTTTTTGATTGAATTAAAGTTCCAAGTAGTGTATTGGCTGTATATCACGACTTGTGGGTTGTTATTGGTGTGTTCTTGAGTGTACCAAAGTGTCGGGTGGTTTGCTTAGGCGGAGATATATGTAAGGCTCGCCGAAAACCGACACCCGGGGCTCAAGATACGACCCGATGAACTTTTGATTAAAACTTATGGTTAAATATTAAAACTTATGAGAAAAATAATGATTTTCATTATTGATTAATTACTTATGATATAAGAAGTAATTATTATTATTTAAGACTTATGATATATATTTATTAGATCATTTAATTATGACTTATGATTTAATTAACATTTTAATTAAACTTATGATTAATAATACTTTTATTATTAATGAAAAATACTTATGATAAGTATTAAACTTATATTATGAGATTATTATTATTATAGGACTTATAATAAGGATTAAATAATTATTTAATTATTATAAGACTTAGTTATTATTTAATTATTAAATACTTATGATTTAATAAGTATAATTAGAAATTTATGATATGATTAATAATTCATTATTAATTAATAATACTTATGATAAGATTTAAAATTTATTATTAATTAATAATACTTATATTATGACTAATATTTAATTAATTAATTAAATACTTATGTTATATTAATTATATCATTTAAACTTATCTAAACTTTAATAATTCATTTTTATTTAATTAAACTTATGTTAAGACATAATTATACACTTTTGACTTTAATAAACATTATAACCTATGTTATTATTATAACTTACACTTTTCAAATTAATGTTGACTATGTTTGACCAAGGTTGACTTTTGAGTTGACTTTCGGTTGACTTTGACTTTCAGTTGACTTCTGTTGACTTTCTAAATAAGGAAACTTTCCTAACTTCAAAACTTTCTAAAAATAGAACTTTCTAAATTTGGAAACTTTCCAAAAATAGAAACTTTCTAAAAATAGAAACTTTCCAAAAATAGAAACTTTCCTAAAATAGAAAACTTTCCAAAAATGGAAACCTGCTAAAAATAGAAACTTTCTAAAAATAGAAAGTGTGTGTCCGTATGCTGTTCCAGTCAAACCGATGCTTGCCGAGTGTTATTCTATGTCTACTTGCAACATGTACAATAGCTATCATACTAAGACTTGACCTAAGTTAGTTATTTATATCGGCCTGCTTTATTTATAGGTCGGCGTTGTGATCTTTCTTGATCACTTTACTTTATTTGCTGTTCGCTTGTTTGTGAGATTTCTTCAGTTGCTATTAAGGTGAGTTATAGTCCCATTTTTCTATTTTAAATCTTTTGGGATGAGAATACATGCAATTTATTTTATATTTTGGACACAAGTGGAAGTTGGTTTAAATTATTCATTGTGAGTCGAACAAAAATATTCCCTAATCTGGTAATTGTAATCACTGGTTTCTACTGGTGAACGCGAATCCTATGGATAGATCTATCGGGTTTGACAACCCCATTTCGAGCTAGTCGCGCTAGCAATTTATAATCGGAATGTTTAGTACTTCGTATTTTGTTGTAGATACACTTGTTCGGTGTATATTATTTATTGTGTTTGGCAAGGGTAAATAAATGGTTAAGTGGTTACCAGGTGGCTCACGGAAAATGGAATAATGTTTTATTATATGTTTTCTAGCATATAATTTGGTGGTTCAAAAAGGAGTTTTTATGTTTTCAAACATAAATTTTTTATTGTTTAAATTAAATATTGTTTGCAATATTAAACCTATAATTCACTCAACATTTTTGTTGACAGTTACTCGCATGTTTTATTCTCAGGTTCATGATTGATTGCTTCCGCTGTGCTTAGAGAGTCTGCATATTTATGATGGCAGCTTTTATTAAACATTAACTTGCATTCTATTTTGTTACATTAAAAAGTGGTTGTTTGTTGACTTTATTTTGGTCAACTTTTGGTTAAAGTATTATTGTATAGTTTTTCTAAACTTATACATTTTAGTAGATTTCCTTTATAGGAAATCATTTTTAAATAAAGAATGCAAGGTTGTTTTATTAAATTCATATAGATTTTCAATCAAGCTGTGGGACCAAGTGACGGAGCCGTTAAGTGTTTTGACGGAGTCGTCACAGTTGGTATCAGAGCTCTGGTTGTAGGGAATTAGGCTGCATTGATGTCGTTACCCGGGTCAATAGGGTGCATTAGTGAGTCTAGTCTACAGCCCGGCCTATTATATATTATTATATGTGATTATTTGTGTCGTGTTGGTATGTATATTGTTATCATACATACATTTCTATTATGTTCTGAATCCGGAAGGAACTCCCATTCCGATTTAAACGTATTCTCCGACTCATGCGAGTTCATCTTTTAAAGGAACACCTCGGTTAGTGAAACCGAGGGGGTGTCATTCTTGACTTCTGGAATTCTCGACATTTCTATGTCATAATTAGTGTTTATTGATATAACGTTTAAGTTACATTACGTGTTCAAGAATTCTCGGCATTTCTATGTCATCTATTATGGTTATGTATATAACGTTTGAGTTATATTACGCGAGATGTCATTCTTGACTTCTAAATGCTCGGCATTTCAATGTCAGCTATTATGTTTAGGTATATAACATTTTTGTTATATTACGTGCATTTGTGCCGTTGTGCCTATGTGCTTTGGTTGTTGAAACGGAAAACGTCATTCTTACTTTTAGAGATTCTTGGTACTTCGAAGACATTTTTATGTCATCGTTACTCCTATTCATTACTTTCGATGTCCTTGTCTCTTGTGCTATCCTTAGCACATTGTTAAGAAATTGTTTTAGGGAAATTGTGTTGAAATTCGAGGTTGACCGCGTGTCCTGACCTCATGTAGTGCTATTGGAATGGAACTATGACTTAGTGAAATATAATGGCGTCAGGCCAACGTGATTATATTACGTTAATTCATAAAGAAGTCCCAATATTGTGACATGAGGAATAGAAAGCGAGTCAAAGAAAATTTGTACACCACTCATTCGGAAATTCTAACGTTATTACATGAGTAAGGAAGATACTCATTATCTTATTTGTTGATATGCGAGAGACTCATCTTAACCGAACTACCTACCCCATGTTTTATCATTTATAACTCGCTTGTTAGTGACAGCTTTGCACGTGAATAGTTTTGACCCAAGGACTTGTGTTCTGATAAAAGTCAAGACATTATTTAACTCATTGGTTTTCATGACCTCGTAGCATTTATTGAAGAGATGTCGCAAGACGATTCAAGTCCATCACCCGAGCTTTAACGATCTTACTTCAACTCGTAACCTCTGTGATGCGGATACCCTGCTTTTCATTAAAAATTTTACACATTTGTGTAATTGGGCGGTTCTCACTAGATTTTTGGGCGAATAGAAGTAATGAAATACTTTGTCACGTATACTATTTATAAAATCATATATGTACGTATGAATTTAAATGGACAAATTTACCCTTACCTATTTTGGCTAGTATACACTAATTTATACCTTCAAAATTATTTTAAAACCACTCTTATTGAGTTGTCTAGTTAACTCAAATTGATTTACGTAAAATGGTACACGTTGTACATACTTCTAAATTTACTAAGAGCTTCGTTCCATTTATGGGGTTACATTAGACGTTTAAAGCTTTTTCAAAACTTCTTTGATTGATTACATTAGAATTTTCGCATTACTCTACAGAGTGTTTGGATCACATTTCTTCTCATCCTCCGTTTAAGGATGAAAATTTACCATTAAGTCCATTGATAGAAATTCTTACACCAGTTTGGATGCCGGTTTTATAAAATTTGTTGGAAAGACTTTGCGCTCATAGAATTTTCCCTCTTATGGTTGGACATGGCCGAAACGCAGACCGATAAATCAAGTTTCTGGGGTACACTCGATGGTCACCTTATTGTAGAAAAGGCGCTAGGTGGGTTTCTACCCCAACTGTTGTTATAATGGGTATCATGGATATATATTACTCTAGACCGTTTGAGGAGTTTCTACTCTCAATTTTCGCTGTCAACCGCAACACCCTCGTAAACATCAATCCTAGGATTCGATACTTTAGGGTGCACGAAATTATTTTTGGAGATTCATCTCACCTGGAGTCGGCCATTCTTTATAACCCATGATTCGCGTTCTTTTCATCCGCACATAAATTTAAGAATATGGATTAATCCTAGACTTCCTCGATCATTGTACAAGGAAGTTCACTCTCGTTGAATTATCACACCTTTCATACGTCTTCCTTTCGGAAATATAATGAAAATTTACTTTGGAGTCCATGATCCTCGTTAACTCCTTTGAGAGAATTGCCTTAAATATCTATGCCACCGATGTGACTACTCCATATTTATTTCTTCCTTCATTATTGCAACTTTATTTCATCCGGCCCAGTTCGTCCCCTTGGGGAGCTCCCGTTTTGTTCGTTGAGAAGAAAGATGGTTCATTTCGTTTGTGTATTGATTATCGTGAATTGAACGAGCTTACTGTTAAAAACCGTTACCCTCTTCCGAGAATTGATGATCTGTTCGATCAACTTCAAGGTTCGTCCGTTTATTATAAGATTGATCTTCGTTCCGGTTATCACCAATTACGCGCTAAAGAAACTGATATTCTGAAAACTGCTTTCCGCACCCGTTACGGTCACTTTGAATTTTTTGTTATGCCGTTCGGATTGACAAATGCACCTGCTGTGTTTATGGACCTCATGAACCGTGTGTGCAGACCCTATCTGGACATATTCGTTATTGTTTTTATCGACGACATCCTTATTTATTCTAAGAGTGATGAAGAACACGAAGAATATTTGAAGTTGGTGCTTGATTTATTGAGAAAAGAAGAGTTGTACGCTAAGTTCTCTAAGTGTAATTTCTGATTAAGAGAAGTTCAATTCCTTGGATATATTGTTAGTAAACAAGGAATACTAGTTGATCCCGCCAAGATTGAGGCAATTGAAAAGTGGAAAATTCCGAAAACTCCTACTCAGATTCGCCAGTTTCTAGGATTAGCAGGCTATTATAGAAGGTTCATTCAAGATTTTTCACGAGTAGCGAAACCTCTGACTGCTTTAACGCATAAGGGGAAGAAGTACGAGTGGAAGAGTGAACAAGAGTCTGCTTTCCAAACTCTGAAGAAGAAGTTAACTTCTGCACCGATATTATCACTACCTGAGGGTAATGATGATTTTGTTATCTATTGTGATGCTTCGTGTCAAGACTTTGGTTGTGTTTTGATGCAACGAAAGAAAGTTATTACGTACACGTCACGTCAGTTGAAGATTCACGAGCAGAATTACGTAACCCATGATTTAAAGTTGAGAGCTGTTGTGTTTGCGCTTAAGATTTGCAGACATTATCTATATGGGGTCAAAGGTACATTGTACACTGATCACAAAAGTCTTCAACATATTCTTGATCAGAAACAGTTAAATATAAGGCAATGAAGATGGGTTGAGACGTTAAATGATTATGATTGCGAACTTTTATATCATCCGGGAAAGGCCAATGATGTGGCTGATGCATTAAGTCGTAAAGAAAGGGCTGAACCTCGCAGGTTTAGGGCCTTGAATATGACAATTCAAACAAACCTCGCTAGGCAGATCCTTGAGGCACAATAAGAAGCCTTGAAGGAGGAAAATTTTGTAACGGGAAGGTCCGAGGCTTGAGTAAACAGTTAGAGGTACAAACCGATGGTACTCGGTATTTTGCGGGATGCCTTTGGGTTCCGAAGTTTGGTGATCTACGAAAACTTGTTTTAGATGAGGCTCATAAGTCTAGGTACTCTATTCATCCTGGTTCAGGAAAGATGTATCATGATCTTAAGGAGCTGTATTGGTGGCCTAATTTGAAAGCTGATGTGGCTACGTATGTGGCTAAGTGTTTGACCTGCGCTAAGGTTAAAGCTGAACATCAAAAACCGTCTGGACTTTTGGTGCAACCTGAAATTCCCGAGTGGAAGTGGGAAGGTATTAAGATGGACTTTATTACGAAGTTACCGGGAGTTGTGGGTGGTTATGATACCATTTGGGTGATTGTTACCGACTCGCTAAGTCAACTCTTTTCTTGCCAATTAAGGAAACATATTCAATGAAGAAGTTTACTCGTTTGTATTTGAAGGAGATTATTTCGAGACATGGTGTTCCCGTATCGATTATGTTGGACTGAGGCAGTCCTAACAAGGTGCTCTAGGAACTAAATTGGATATGAGCACCGCTTATCATCCACAGACGGATGGTCAGAGTGAAAGGACCATTCAAACGTAGAAAACATGTTAAGAGCGTGTGTTATTGATTTTGGAAATGGGTGGGATAAATATTTGCCGCTGGATGAGTTTTCTTATAACAGCAGTTATCATGCAAGTATTAAAGCCGCACCATTTGAAGCTCTGTATGGTAGAAAGTGTAGGTCTCCTGTCTGTTGGAATGAGGTTGGGGATGCTCAACTCACATGACCAGAGATCATTCACGAGACTACCGAGAAGATTGCACAGATTAAGGAAAGATTGAGAACTGCCAGGAGTAGGCAAAAGAGTTATGCTGATAAGAGAAGGAACGATATCGACTTTCAGGTCGGTGATCGTGTTATGTTGAAAGTTTCACCTTGGAAGGGTGTGGTACGTTTTGGTAAAAGGGGAAAGTTGAATCCTCGATTTGTTGGACCTTTTGGGATTATTGAGAGAGTTGGACCAGTGGCTTATCGTTTGAAATTGCCACAAGAACTCAGTGCTATTCGTGACGTTTTTCATGTATCGAATTTAAAGAAGTGTTTGGCCGAGGCCAATGAAACTATTCTTTTTGATGAACTTCATGTTGATAAGCAACTTTATTTTATTGAAGAACCTGTTGAAATTATGGACCGAGAGGTAAAGACTCTTAAGCAGAGTAAAATTCCTATTGTTCGAGTTAGATGGAACACCGGATGCGGTCCCGAGTTCACTTGGGAGCGTGAAGGTCAGATGAAGCAGAAGTAACCGCATTTGTTCCCAGATGCCGAGGAAACCCCTGCACCTGCTTAAATTTCGGGACGAAATTTCCGTAACGGGAAGGTACTGTAACGACCCTACTTTTTCCGTTATCTTTTGCCGTTAATTATTTAACGACCGTTAATTATTTTTCGTGCCACGTCATTTCTTATCACCTATATTATTATTTTTGTAATAATATATTAATTATTATGTGTTATATGAATATTTGTATTCATATCTTTAATTGTACGTTTCTACGTGTCGCGGATTTCTATCCGGCGAATCTTTTCGGTTTTCAAACCAACGGTCGAACTTTTGGAATTTTTAAGTTCTAATTATTTTAAATATGATATTTTGATGTCATATGATTATATATAGTGTTTATATATTTTATTCGTCGCGTATTTATTATCTCTTCGAAAAATCAATCGCGTAGCGGCGTTTTCGCGTTTCGGGTTTCGTTCGGGCGTTCGGGCCACTAGGATTTTGTCATTTATCAAATTGGGCCACTATGGGGCCCACCCCATTCAGTTCTTGGCCGAAATTGTCAAGGAGGGGGGGTATACCCCATTCATTTTTGCAATACTCCTCATTTTTACATTTTATTCCTAATTTTATCAAACCTAATTTTAGATATTTGCTCTCTTCCTCCCCTTTTACTCCCTTGAGCCGTCGCCACTTCCACCACCAACATCATCATCATCAATTAATTTTAAATCTTGGATCAAGGATTGATTAACACCAACGCGTTCCTCTCAATCTCCTCTACGCGATAACATCCATTGATTATTGATTAGGGTATAAACCCTAACCCTAGAACTTTTGATTTTTCATTTATTTTCTGTATTTTTATGATTATTTAGTAGTATGATGTTTGTGGATTATTGTAATGGTGTTTGTATGCATAGATGTACTCATAATCACATGTTTTCGGTTTGTAAAATTCTGGACAGCAGCTTTTTCGTGTGTTTCTGATATGATGACTGATATAAATGTTAAAATAAAGTATCTAGATGAGTTCCTCTCATCAAGACGTTAATTTTAGACTCCGGATTCATGTCGTTTCGATTCCCGGAACCCTAATTATGATCAAAGTGGTATTTTATTAAGATTGAAATGTGATTTTGGTATGAACCAGGTTTGGTCCGACTTTGTGACCATATTTGGTGACTTTAGGGTGTGTTAGTGTGTTAGAACTGATGGTGGGGCGAACTTTCATGTTCGGGTCATCTCAATCCAAGCCACGAATCACCCATTACGTCTAAAACACGTTTTTGATTGAATTAAAGTTCCAAGTAGTGTATTGGCTGTATATCACGACTTGTGGGCTGTTATTGGTGTGTTCTTGAGTGTACCAAAGTGTCGGGTGGTTTGCTTAGGCGGAGATATATGTAAGGCTCGCCGAAAACCGACACCCGGGGCTCAAGATACGACCCGATGAACTTTTGATTAAAACTTATGGTTAAATATTAAAACTTATGAGAAAAATAATGATTTTCATTATTGATTAATTACTTATGATATAAGAAGTAATTATTATTATTTAAGACTTATGATATATATTTATTAGATCATTTAATTATGACTTATGATTTAATTAACATTTTAATTAAACTTATGATTAATAATACTTTTATTATTAATGAAAAATACTTATGATAAGTATTAAACTTATATTATGAGATTATTATTATTATAGGACTTATAATAAGGATTAAATAATTATTTAATTATTATAAGACTTAGTTATTATTTAATTATTAAATACTTATGATTTAATAAGTATAATTAGAAATTTATGATATGATTAATAATTCATTATTAATTAATAATACTTATGATAAGATTTAAAATTTATTATTAATTAATAATACTTATATTATGACTAATATTTAATTAATTAATTAAATACTTATGTTATATTAATTATATCATTTAAACTTATCTAAACTTTAATAATTCATTTTTATTTAATTAAACTTATGTTAAGACATAATTATACACTTTTGACTTTAATAAACATTATAACCTATGTTATTATTATAACTTACACTTTTCAAATTAATGTTGACTATGTTTGACCAAGGTTGACTTTTGAGTTGACTTTCGGTTGACTTTGACTTTCAGTTGACTTCTGTTGACTTTCTAAATAAGGAAACTTTCCTAACTTCAAAACTTTCTAAAAATAGAACTTTCTAAATTTGGAAACTTTCCAAAAATAGAAACTTTCTAAAAATAGAAACTTTCCAAAAATAGAAACTTTCCTAAAATAGAAAACTTTCCAAAAATGGAAACCTGCTAAAAATAGAAACTTTCTAAAAATAGAAAGTGTGTGTCCGTATGCTGTTCCAGTCAAACCGATGCTTGCCGAGTGTTATTCTATGTCTACTTGCAACATGTACAATAGCTATCATACTAAGACTTGACCTAAGTTAGTTATTTATATCGGCCTGCTTTATTTATAGGTCGGCGTTGTGATCTTTCTTGATCACTTTACTTTATTTGCTGTTCGCTTGTTTGTGAGATTTCTTCAGTTGCTATTAAGGTGAGTTATAGTCCCATTTTTCTATTTTAAATCTTTTGGGATGAGAATACATGCAATTTATTTTATATTTTGGACACAAGTGGAAGTTGGTTTAAATTATTCATTGTGAGTCGAACAAAAATATTCCCTAATCTGGTAATTGTAATCACTGGTTTCTACTGGTGAACGCGAATCCTATGGATAGATCTATCGGGTTTGACAACCCCATTTCGAGCTAGTCGCGCTAGCAATTTATAATCGGAATGTTTAGTACTTCGTATTTTGTTGTAGATACACTTGTTCGGTGTATATTATTTATTGTGTTTGGCAAGGGTAAATAAATGGTTAAGTGGTTACCAGGTGGCTCACGGAAAATGGAATAATGTTTTATTATATGTTTTCTAGCATATAATTTGGTGGTTCAAAAAGGAGTTTTTATGTTTTCAAACATAAATTTTTTATTGTTTAAATTAAATATTGTTTGCAATATTAAACCTATAATTCACTCAACATTTTTGTTGACAGTTACTCGCATGTTTTATTCTCAGGTTCATGATTGATTGCTTCCGCTGTGCTTAGAGAGTCTGCATATTTATGATGGCAGCTTTTATTAAACATTAACTTGCATTCTATTTTGTTACATTAAAAAGTGGTTGTTTGTTGACTTTATTTTGGTCAACTTTTGGTTAAAGTATTATTGTATAGTTTTTCTAAACTTATACATTTTAGTAGATTTCCTTTATAGGAAATCATTTTTAAATAAAGAATGCAAGGTTGTTTTATTAAATTCATATAGATTTTCAATCAAGCTGTGGGACCAAGTGACGGAGCCGTTAAGTGTTTTGACGGAGTCGTCACAGTAATATATGATTAATAAATATTACATAATTAATAATAATTAATACAAGTTAAAATATAGTTGTTATATTAATATTATTACTTTCATTAAAAAAATATTAACATTAATATCAGTATTAATAATATTATTATATATAGTTATGAGATTAGATACATTCGAATTAATATATTTTTATCATTACTAATAATATTATAATTAGTAGTAAAAATAATGAATTTAATTATTGTTAAGATTATTATCATTACCATTTTCATAGTTAATATCATTACTATAAATTATGCATCTTATAAATATTATAAATATAATTATTATTAATATTTTTAATAATATTAGTATTATTATTATTATTATTAATCATTAATTATAATTATTTATTATACATAAATATACATACAGGTACATGAATCCATTTCTTTCAACATCAAATTTTATTAATTTGTCTGTGTCTCTAAAGTTGATTACAAACTCAATCCAAAGTCAATTGAAAATCGAATGCAGTACAATGAAATATCAAATTTTCTATTTTTTTTCCTTTGTTTTCTTTCTAATACATAATATTCTGTCTAATATTGTTACCCATCGATATCACATTGCAATACAACAAAAATCAATGACATCAGTGTTACTAACTTCACTCATTCGATTACCATACATATTAGTGCCATTATTTACTGCAATCAGGGAAAACAAATCAACATCCATATTATCACCATCTTGTTTTCTTCAAACCACCGAGAACAAACACCACATCGCCACTTCCACCACCATGCTGGATCACCAACTACTATAATCACCTTGAAATGTACATCCATCACCTCACTACCAAAGACCATCAAAGAGAATCACATCTAGTTTTCCTATCATATATCTTTCATACTTATTTGTTCGATGGCTATCACAACCAAACCCACTTTCATCAAAACAACCCATCATCATTGAATATCAACACCACTTTCACCCATTAAACTACCATAAACTCACTTTCATTTTCTGTTTACGGCTGCTGCAAAACACCTTCAATTATTGCAAACAACTACCTGTAATGTTACTTCTATCTTTCTGTTTCTAATGATTGATCAATCACACAACAACCCCATGTATTAATGGCAACTTCTGCCGCTGCTATAGCATGTTATCTTTCTGTTTGTTAACCAACCCTTCACCAATACTTCTTCATGAACACTCAAGCACCACCACTTTAGCACACCCACTGCAGCTGCTATACTACACTTTCATATGTTCTGATCAGTTTGAAACCGCTATTTGGACTGTTACCGTTGCCACAACTATTTCTGTTTCTGTTTTCAATTCTCAATCAAACCACAACGCCATCATCGATTACTCAATTACACCATTAGTTAAACCATGAAAACCAAACACCATTAAAACTCGTTGTACAAACTTTAGATTACTGTTTACCATTACGAGAATACCACTTGTAACTGACAAACACCAAAACCATCATCAAGCATCACCAACACTTGTTACTATTCTGTTTATTTCTGGCTGAATCAGTTTACTATTGCTATAGTGTTCCTGTAACCCAAAGAAAACAATTGTTGCTATTGTAAACAATCGACTACCACTAAACCCTTAAAAAAACACCATAAATTACTGCTCGTGCACAATCTACTTAAAAGTACAGAAAATTATATAAATGGATGAAGAAATCAAAGGAATGATTAATGAATAAATTACTGACTTGAATCAATTGATTAACCGATTAATTTATCGATTGAGGAAGAAGATTAAAATACGATGATGATGATGAAACAAAAAGTGACTCGTGGCTGTTGCTGCTACCGATTTCAGAAACCCTTGAATTGGGGCAGATGATACAAGAGGGTGATTAATTGGGTTGCTAAATGGGTTTGCTAAACGGGCTTGAACATGTAATAAATAAGATGGATCCAAAGATAGCCCATTTGATTATTAATGGTAAAATTATTATTATTATTATTATTATTATTATTATTATTATTATTATTATTATTATTATTATTATTATTATTATTATTATTATTATTATTATTATTATTATTATTATTATTATTATTATTATTATTATTATTATTATTATTATTATTATTATTATTATTATTATTATTATTATCATCATCATCATCATTAGTATTATTATTGTTAGATTACTTAGTATTATTACTAAAATTTATATCATAGTTATTATTATTAACATTAAAATTATTTATACTATCATTAAACATTATTAGTATTATCATTAAAAGCATTATCATTATTAGTACTATCATTATTATTAATAATATTATCATTATTAATTTTATCATTAACATTAAAATTATCATTTTTATTATTATTAACAATATTATTATTACAAATAAATATTTCTTTTAGATAAGAGTATACTCATTACAACTACCATAATATTACATATAATATAAAGATTATATATAACAAATTATTGATTTTTAATATAACATTAATCATATACATAAATATATATATATATATATATATATATATATATATATATATATATATATATATATATTAATTAATTATTTTGAATATATATACAAATTAAATATATAAGATATATAATCTAAGATATAATATATAATTTGTTCGATTACCATTATGTACATTAATCATATACATAATATATATATATATATATATATATATATATATATATATATATATATATATATATATATTAATTATTTTGAATATATATACAAATTAAATATATAAGATATATAATCTAAGATATAATATATAATTTGTTCGATTACCATTATGCGAATACATGAAATGCTTTTATAAATGTTTGACGAGATAGACACAAGTAAAACATTCCTCGAATGAATTATGTGGACGTGATAATTGCCACCATTGAATTATGTGGACGTGATAATTGCCACAATTGATACGAATATTTTTCCCTGATTTTTATTGCTTAGTAACCTAAGAATTAGGGAACATCACTAATTTTGAGAATTAGTGCACGCCTAATTGACGCGAATCCTAAAGGTAGCTACCGGGTTTAACACCCTCACCCAGAATGTTCACTAGACGGAAGGGCTAGTGGGCGTGGTGTTTAGTACTTCGAAGTCTATATGATTATTATACAGACGAGATGTTCTGTTTGGGGATATTATTATGCGCATTATATATGTTAAGGTCGGTTACCAAGCCAAGCTATGAAACAATGAAAAGTGAATGTTATGTATCGATAGAATGATTTTATACACATGTTATGTGTATGTTATTTTGTGCACGAGATATGTGTACGGTTACTAAGATTTATGAAAGATGATTTTGTACACGAGAAAGGTGTACTGTATTTAAAAGATATCACATGTACATTACAGGTGGGTATAGGATTAGGGCCCATTTGTACTATGCAGCATTTAAATCTTGTGGTCTATCAAAAATTACAGAATTTTTATTGTTTTATGATAAACTTATGAACTCACCAACCTTTTGGTTGACACTTTAAAGCATGTTTATTCTCAGGTATGAAAGAAATCTTCCGCTGTGCATTTGCTCATATTACATGGAGTCGTTTATGGCATATAGAGGTCAAAATCTCGCAATGGGACCAACTGTTGAAGACTTCGTCCAGATGGATTAGGACGGGTCCTTAAACCAAGCTTTACAAGGAAATCGTTAGTAATAATCATACGTAACGATCCTACTCGTATCGCCGGATGTTGACTCTTTCGACTTAATGCATCCGCGAACACGTTTTCCTTACCCGAATGATAAAGTATTTCACAATCATAGTCTTTCACCACATCCATCCATCTACGTTGACGATAATTCAAATCTCTTTGATTAAAAAGATGTTTCAAACTCTTGTGATCCGAATAAATCGTAAACTTGACACCGTACAAGTAATGGCACCAAATTTTTATCGCATGAACAACCACCACCAACTCAAGATCATGAGTCGGATATCTCGTTTCGTGTTCCTTTAATTGCCGAGAGGCATAAGCGCTGACTTTACCTCTTTGCATTAGAACACAACCGATCCCATTTAAAGATGAATCACAATAAACCGTCATGTCTTCTACACCTTCCTGCAAAACTAGCACCGAAGCTTGACATAACTTCTCTTTTAACAATTGAAAAGAAATCTCTTGCTCGTTTTCCCAATTAAATCTAGCGTTCTTTCTCGTCAATTTCGTCAATGGAGAAGCAATTTTAGAAAAATCTTAGATAAACCGACGAGAATAACCGGCCAATCTGAGAAAACTTCTGATTTCCGTAGGCGTAGTTGGTCGTCCCCAACTCTTTACTGTCTCAATCTTCCCCGGGTCTACTTGAATACCTTTTTCGTTCACAATATGGCCAAGGAATTGAACTTCCCTTAGCCAAAATTCACATTTGGAGAATTTAGCACACAACTTCTCCTTCCGCAACATCTTTAACACACTCCGCAAATGATGTTCATGTTCCTTCATACTCTTCGAATAGACAATTATAACGTCAATGAACACAATTACCGACTTGTCCAACATAGGTTGGCACACTAGGTTCATAAGATCCATGAATGCCGCCGGTGCATTCGTAAGACCAAAAGGCATAACTACAAACTCAAAATGCCTATAACGCGTTCGAAAAGCCGTTTTCTCAATATCTTCCTCACGGACCCGCATTTGGTGATAGCCGGACCGTAGGTCGATTTTAGAGAAATACGTTGCACCTTGGAGTTGGTCAAACAAATCGTCAAATCCTAGGTAATGGATAACGATTCTTGATCGTCACTTTGTTCAACTCCCGATAATCAATGCACATCCGCATATTTCCATCTTTCTTCTTCACGAATAAAACCAGAGCGCCCCATGGCGAAGCACTCGGTCGAATGAAACCCTTCTCAAGCAACTCTTGGGTTTGATTTAACAACTCTTGCATTTTCGTTGGCACTAAACGATAAGGATTTTTAGCAATGGGGGTAGCCCCTGGAACCAACTCAATGCGGAATTCAACTTGTCTTTTCGCCAGAACACCCGGTAACTTATCCGAAAAAATGTCTTCAAATTCACTTACCACTGGAATTTCACGAATGGATGGTGGCTCATCTCGAGTATCAACAACATGGGCAAGAAAAGCCATGCCCCCACTAACAAGAAAATGACGTGCCCGTGCAAAAGTGCATATCGGCTCAAGTCTTCTTCGTTTATCACCGTGAATAATTAACTCTCCCCCACTTGGGGTCTTTACTCGAATAGATTTTTTACGGCATGCAATATCGGCTCTATTATGATCGAGCCAATCCATACCAACAACGACATCAAAATCACCCAAAGTCATTGGAATGAGATCGATTTTAAAACTTTCGGCACCAAACACAACATTACAATTTTTACACACATCAACCACTAGCGCCGTCTTGCCATCCGCTATTTCAACTTCCACCGGACGACTTAACTTAACTAGCGGTTTATTTAACTTAGGCACAAATCTTGGAGACACAAACGACAAATTAGCACCACTATCAAAAAGTATCCGTTCCGGATTAGAGTTAACCATGAAAGTACCTGAAACTACTTCGTTGGATTGCTTGGCCTCCTCATTCGTCATCAAATAGTTGTGACCCCTAGCCGTGCCCGCCGCTTTCTCCAACCGTTTAACATGATCGGTGTTCAAACCGGGACACTCCGGCTTCTTATGCCCTTCCTTACCACAATTATAACAAGTAACTTTGTTCGGCGCATTGGTACAATCACGAGCCATGTGTCCTCTTTGTTTACAATTAAAAAACGTGGGCCCGTAACCCAGAGCATCACCCTTCTTCACGCTATTTGCACCTTCGGAACCCTTCTTTGACTTCTTGTTTGAAAATTTCGAATGACTTGATCCTTCAAACTTTCATTTAGAAAAAGTGAAATCGCTTTTTCTTGGAACCTCCGGCTCAAAACCCCGAGCCAATTCAAATAACTCATCAAAAGACTTAGCCGCTCCTCGACTAATCTTACCCTTAAACTCATCATTCATGGTACGGAAGAAATCCTTCATCAACTTGTGATTGTCGCCAACATATTCCGGACAAAAGCAAGTCTTTGCCAAAAAGGTAGACTTGAGAGTAACCAAGTCCATTGAGCCTTGTCGCAAACTGTGCAACTCGTCCCGGATTCTATTGAGGTCGGAAGAAGTTCAGTATTCTTTGAAAAATTCTTTCTTAAACTCCTCCCACGTCAAGCTAATACATTATTCCTCACTGTACAATTGAATCTTATCATCCCACCACAATTTCGCCTCTTCTCGTAACATGCTAGAACCATACCTCGCCTTCTTCTCGGGAGGACATTCCGCGGTACAGAAAGATCCCTCGATATCGAAAATCCAACATGTGCTTTTCAACAGATCTCGTACCCCATTAAACATCGGAGGTTGAGCATCCTTGAAATTTTTGTAATGGAAGTCCCGCCTTCCATTCCCACCGTTACCATCACCCCCTACACCACGAGGATGAATGTTTCTAGCTTCTAATGCCTCCTCGATCGCGGCATTCATTCACTCATTCATCATTTCGGTTACTTGCCCATCAACCGACTCTTGGAAAACCTTTCGAACATCGTCAAGAAAATCCTTTTTTAGCCTTTTAAAGATGGACTCAACCTTGACCGTGAGTTCAACGTCCTCACTCGTACTTCCGTCATTGGTGTCGTGTCCATTTCTCATCTTCATTCTATAAAACGAAGTAAATTAAGCAACGAAACGAAAGGACTTAACACATATGTATATACATATACACCACACTACCCCATCTTGCTCAACAATCATCGTACATCCCTTGTTTGACACGATTTGAACCCGTAACAATGGTAGCTAATCATTGTTACGCGATCACGTCGCATTTTATTTCGCTAGTACAACGTCTATCTCGCTTGATGATTGCTAAAACAACACAAAACAGTTAGTGCAAGGTTAATTCACATAAACGTAAGCACTAATCAACTCCCGGTTCGACCCGTCTCCTACAAGTCCCGCATAAAGCGCATACACAAATAAGTCTAAGTCTAGGCACCTATCTCAAGTTGCCTAAATCCCTTAGACCATGCTCTGATACCACTTGTAACAACCCAAACCAATAACCAACCGAACGCACGAATCAAATTTTTTATTTTTTATAATAGTAGAGTGCACCACGCGCACCAACTTAGGGTGCGCGGCGCGCACAGGCCCCCAATCAGTTCTGTCCGGTTTTGCAAATTTTCAAATAAAGATCTCCCACTTCCCGACAATTTTAGACGAAACGCTTTTCACAACATGTTCTAATATGAAAAACTCATGCGATTCAATAATAAAATGAGTTTTACAAAAACGGGGCCCACATCGGCAGTTTTACGAGTTTCGTCCAAAACATACAAGTTCGACCATAAAAGTTTAAATTCCAAACGACACTATGAGCATGGTGTTTGGGGTTAAACTACCCAAATCTCGGTCAAACTCCAAAAGCTATAACATCTAAAAGCGTCCCCTAACAAACAAGCGGGATCTCTAATCCAATCGAATGCCCTTACCCTTGTCAACGCCGGAGCCTATAAAAAGATAAAAAACGAGAGGGTAAGCAAAGCTTAGTGAGTGCAACAATTATACATACACATATATAACCCATCTATTTGCATTCGCACCCACCAAATACCTCATACGAGAATATAACTCAAATAGCATGCCGTCATACTCATAATGCTAACAACTCGTACACAATCACAACACCACATTAGCATATACTCAACACAATGTGTGTGTGTGTATATATATATATATATATATATATATATATATATATATATATATATATATATGTATATATATATATATATATATATATATATATATATATATATATATATATATATATCGCATGCTAAACAATATCCAACAACATAATATGGTTAACCATAATGCTATGGTGCTACCGGCACGTGGTTCACACCATACGCATTTGAGTCTCACTCTTTTATAGTGCTACTGGCTCGTGGTTCACACTTTGGCGCTACCGACACGTGGTTCACGCCTCATTTTATAGTGCTACCGGCACGTGGTTCACACTTGATGCTACCGGCACGTGGTTCACATCCAAATTTTATAGTGCTACCGGTACGTGGTTCACACTTGATGCTACCGGCATGTGGTTCACATCATAATACTCGTCACATACATGTTTTGGCACTACTGGCACGTGGTTCATACCATAACATTCACAAATAAACACACCATATACATGTACGCATAATTATTCCACTCACCTTAAAGATTTGGTGATGGTTTTATCCTTCCGCAAGCTTCAAAGCCAAGTACCTAATGCAATAAGTATTCGATCAACAAACAAACTTGTTGGACTAAAATACCAACACTTCACTCATGTGCATTTAATGACTTAGATGCATTAAATGCCCCATTTTCACCAAAACCACCCCTTAAGGGTCAAGACCATCATTAATCACTTAAAAGCTAGTGATTAAAGTCCATCAACACTAACTATTACACATTTAGGGTATTTCATACCCATATTTCCTAACTTGGTCAATCGTTAGCTTTTTGACTAATTTAAAGTCAACACACCCATTTCGGGTCATCCACTAACCCATCTAACACCCATTTACTAATTAACTAGGTGTGCTAGTGATTAACTAACCAATTAGGACTCATAAAAATCGATTAACACTTTGAAACCCTAGGTTAGTTACCATTGAGTCTTCATGACTCCATCTTACCCAAGAACACCCAAAATCATTAAATATGTGTTTTATGTTCATCACTATCCCAAACCCTAACCCTTACACAAAATCTAAGTAAGGAAATTAAAGTTAGAACATACCACTACAACCAAAATGTAGCTAGAGAGGAGATGAACAACTTTATAACTCGAGCTAAGACTCAAGACTCGCTCCTTCTTCCTTTGCTTGAGCTTTCTCACACAAGAAACTCACTCTCTCTCTAAAATTGAAGTAAATAAGTTAAGGTTGTTGGAAATGGAGTGAATAACACCCCAAGATCTGACCTACAGTCCTCAAACTCATCCACAAGTGAAATTACCCAAAAGCTCATCAAAATATCTGATTAAAATAAGCAAAACCTGGCTACAGTGAGGAGTGCGCTACGCGCACCCCTATGTGTGCGCTGAGCGCACCCAACCCAGATCCCTCTCTGACCTCTGTTTTAATATACAAACTCACCCACACTTCATGTACCATAATTACACTGCTGTACAATTATTATTAGGGTCTTACAGTAAAAGTGCTAGAAACCAGGTTACAAGATCTCACCCTCACTCTTCAAAGTTTATCAATTCCTAAAAGTCCCGATGCTACTGGAACCAGTCTAAGGAATCCTTACCCTAGATGGGCATATAAACAATAAAATAGCTCGGACTCTAATATAATCTTCCCATTACACCAACCTGCTCTCCACTCTCAAAAAACTTCAGCTGACTTCATGACAGAGCAATATATGATATATCTTCAAGTCATAGAATGCCAGAATAAATTTGATGTTTTGATAAAAACTTTTGAAGAACTAATAACAAATTTTTAGCTTACTCTTAAACAGTTAACTACTAAAGTTGAAACAGAGTGTAGTGATTTTGATGCCCTAGTAGTAACTAGAGGTGGGAAGGAAACAACTATTAATATACCCATACAAAACTTTTCTGATATGGAACCTGTGCCAATTGACCCAGTTGTCAATCCACCGGAACCTATATCTCCTAAAGCTTCGGAAATTATTCTGCGAGCCCGCATATCTTTTCCAGGTAGGCTTAAGAAGGAAAAGCAAGAAGCGCAATTCGCTAAGTATTGAGATATTATAAAAAATTTGCATCTGAATGTACGTCTAGTAGATGCTTTAGTAAAAATGCCAAACTGTGCTAAATTTTTCAAAGAATTACTTTTAAACAAAGAGAGATTAAGAGAGATAGTTAGCTTACCCTTAAGTGAAGAATGTTCATTAGTGTTACAACATAGTATTTCCCCTAAGTTAAGAGATACATGAAGATTCACTGTACCTTGTTACCTGCAAGATGTCCAAATCAGCAATGCGTTATCAGACCTGGGAGCCAGTGTAAACCTAATGCCCTATTCATTATTCAAAAAGCTAGGATTTAATGATTTAAGACCTACCAGAATGACTATCCAACTCGCGGATAGATCAGTTAAGATTCCTCGTGGAATAGCTGAAGATGTCCTAGTCAGAGTGGATAAGTTCACATTTCCCATTGATTTAGTCGTTATGGATATTGAAGAAGACACGTAGGTCCCACTCATACTTGGCAGACCGTTCTTAAATACAGCCAAATCCATAATTGACGTACACGAGAAATCATTGAAACTAAGAGTTGGAAATGAAGAAGTCACGTTCAATGTTGACCGACTCATGATCCACCCCCGCGAGGAAGATCTCAGTCTCGCTGATTCTTTTTAAGAACTCGCAACAAATATATGGAAGACACCGTGGCTTTATGTAGTCAAGATCAAATTTCTAAGAATCTATTTTTCACACCTCCTAAAGTAAATCTCGATAACCATTTTGCAATAAATCTAGGTTAACAAAAATCTCCCATCTCCAAAAGAAACTTTCTCGGCAAAACTATCCATTTAGCACCGCTAGGTAAAGGCATTCCGTTACCTCTGTTAAGGAGAAGACTGAATGAAAAAAAAATTTCATTCTGGTTTTCCAGGAACCACAGTTAATTGAGAACTGTGACGAAATTCATGTGCCAATCTTCGAAACTAAAGAAGAAGCTTCTGAAGATGAAGCATTAAGAAGGAAAATTTCCAGAACCAAGGAATAGATAGCGTCAGTTACCGCTCTTAAGGATGAAGAATCAGAATTCTATGAGAGATATCACTCGTTAGATAGAAAGTAAATAGCAAGAATGAAGTCGTCTATCGAGGAACCTCCAGAATTAGAGCTAAAGAAGTTACCCGAACATCTGGAGTATGCGTTCTGAGAAGGAGAATCGTAACTCTCTATGATTATCTCTAAGGAACTTACGCCACATGAAAAGGCAGAATTGATTAAGGTTTTGAAGTCACATAAGAAAGCTATTGCTTGGAAGATTTATGACTTCAAAGGGATCAGTCCGAACTATTGCACCCACAAGATTTTTATGGAAGAAGATTTCAAACCATCAGTTCAGAGGCAAAGAAGGGTTAATCCAATGATTCAATAAGTCATCAAGAAAGAAGTAGTCAAACTTCTGGATGCCGATCTGATCTATCCTATTTCCGATTCACCATGGGTTAGTCCTGTACAAGTGGTACCCAAGAAAGGAGGAATGACCGTAGTTAAAAACGAGAATAATGAACTTATTCCAACATGGGAGGTCACCAGTTGGAGGGTTTGCATAGATTATCAAAAATTAAACGATGCAACCCGGAAAGATCATTGATCAAATGTTGGAATGACTATCGGGAAATGAGTTCTATTATTTCCTCGACGGTTTTTCCGGCTACTTTCAAATTCCCCTCAATCCAAAGGACCAAGAAAAGACAACCTTCACTTATCCTTATAGAACATTTGCCTACCAACGCATGCCCTTCAGATTATGCAATGCACTTGCGACATTTCAGAGGTGTATGGTAGCTATATTCCATGACATGCACATGATTGATCAAATTCCCTTCGGATTATGCAATGCACATGATTGAACGTTGTATGGAAGTCTTTATGGATGACATCTCTGTCTTCGGTAGTACCTTTGAGTCGTGCCTTTCTAACCTTGACAAGATGCTCACTCGGTGTGAAGATTTGAACTTAGTTCTAAACTGGGAAAAATGTCAGTTCATGTTAGAAGAATGAATAGTTTTAGGACATAAGTTATCAAAGTCAGGAATAGAAGTCGACAAGGCTAAAATTGAAACATCACTAAGCTTCCAGAACCTACCACAGCTGTGAGGAGTTTCCTTGGACACTCCGAATTCTACAGACGTTTTATTAAAGATTTTTCAAAAGTCACAAGACCTATTACTCATCTCCTCGGAAAGGAAGTTCCATTTGTCTTCAATAAAGAATGTATTCAAGCGTCTAACTATCAGAAAGAACAGCTCACACATGCACCCACCAAAATCATATGTGGCGCTACTGATTTCGCACTCAGAGTTGTACCAGGACAACGGAGAAATAAGCATTTTCATCCAATCTATTACGCTAGCAAACCTTTAACCAGAGCTCAAGAGAATTACACCACTATGGAAAAAGAGCTGCTAGCAGTAGTTTTTGCCTTCAACAAATTCCGTTCCTACCTCATCCTGTCCAAAACTATGGTTTACAAAGATTATTCAGCCCTGAAATATCTGTTTACTAAGCAAGATGCTAAACCAAGACTCCTACGATGGATCTTACTCCTTCAAGAATTTGATATTGAGATTAAAGACAAGAAAGGAGCAAAGAACGTCATACTAGATCATCTTAGTCGCTTGGAAAATCTGGCGATGGAACAACTTGTTGAAAAAGATATTAGAGACAAATTTCCGAAAGAACAGCTTATGAGCTTAGGACAAGCCAACATAAGATCACAATTCACTGATACCGCTTGGTACGCTGACATGGCCAACTACCTAGTTGCCCGAGTAGTGCAAAAAGGAATGAGCACATCTCAAAGACGGAAGTTCTTCATGGGTGCTAAGTTTCATTACTGGAAAGATCTGTACCTGTTCAGAATTTTCCCCAATCAGATAATCAGGAGATGCGTAGATGAGAAACAAGCAACGGAGATTCTTCACCAATGTCACCAGAACAAACTGGAGGTCATCATGGAGAAAACGTAACTACAAGAAAAGTTTACGATTCAGGATTTTATTGGCCTACTATATTCCGAGATGTGCAAGAGATTGTAGAGCGTTGTGATGGTTGCCAAAGACAAGGGATTATCTCTGTGAAGAAAGAGATGCCTTGGACTAATATTCAATCTTGCTAGATCTTCGATATATGCGGATTAGACTTAATGGGGTCGTTCCCCAAGTCTAATCGAATAGAATACGAACTTGTAGTAGTAGATTACGTCTCCAGATGGGTCAAAGCTCAAGCATTTCCAACCAATGATGGCAAGGTAGTCACCAATTTCCTGAAAAGACTCTTCTGTCAATTCGGTGCTCCTCGCGCTATAATAAGTGATAGAGGCACACACTTCTGTAATACTCAATTCATAAGGTGATGCAACAATACGGAGTTACCCACAAGATGTCCACTGCCTGTCATCCACAGACCAACGGGCAGGCTTACTAACAGCACACTTAAAAGAATTCTAGAACGAACCTTCGACCATCATGGGAAAAAATGGGCCGAGAAACTAGATGATGCTATGTGGGCATTCCGGACTACTTAAAAGAATCCTTTAGGAACTACACCCTACTGCATGATCCATGGAAAAGCATGTCACCTCCCGCTAGAGCTCGAGTACAAAGCTCTCTGGGCATTGGAAACCTTTAACCTCGATCCTTCGGTAACCGCTAGGCATCGGAATATGCAAATGAGTGAACTCGCTGAATTAAGAGACCAAGCATACGAGACGTCATATATATACAAGGAACGAATGAAGCTGTCACACGATGCAAAGCTTATACCAACAAAGTTTGCTCATGGAGATAAAATTTTACTCTTTAATTCTCGATTCAAGAAATTCGCTGGTAAATTCAGATCACGATGGAGTGGACCATTCAAAGTAATACAGGCTTTTCTGCATGGAGCCATAGAATTAGAAGGAACTTCCGGGAACTTCATAGTCAATGGCCACCGATTGAAAGCTTATCTAGAAGACCCAACAAGGAGGAATATCTCTTCTCCCTTGATCCATTCTAAAGACACATCAGAAGAAGTCGAGCTGTAATAACTTGATAAACAAAGCGCTCTTGGGGGGCACCCCTTGCTTATCCTTTATAATTTCTTATTTATTTTCTTATTTCAATTTATTTTTATCTTCGATTTATTTTACTGTGCATTAACCCTAAGCTCCATACTTGCGCTTAGTACTTACTCGTTTGTTGAAATGTGTCCAGATAAATTCCATGTTCAGGTTCTTCCTACAACATACCTATCCGCAGGAAGCGGACTCCCAGGGTTTACATTTCAGAGAGCAGTGCAGACCAGCACAGGCCTACGACGGGACAGCTAGGCCCGAGACGTTTAATTTAGAGAGTGTTGATGAGGATATTAGTATGGCACCACTAGTTCCTCCATTACCACGCTCCAGATGTTTAGTCTCTAGGCCTGTTGAGCATCTAGAGCCATCAGAGCCACGTGAGTCACATGTTGTGATTCACCATGGAGCCACCATGAGTGAACCAATCGTCACATGGGCATTACTTAGAGATCACCAGAGACTCTACCGAGCTTTCAGAGCATATCTTCAGTTCCAAGGAATGCCCTGAAGTACACTAGGGCCTTCCTTATTCAGGTTAGTGCGTCATGCTACAACTCCACGTCGAGCTACTCCTTGATGCTCTGCTTAAGTGTCGATTTAGTCTGTAGCTTCAGCAGCTGCACCCGTTCGTGTTACTCCTATTACACCGCCTGCTTCAGCTGCTCCACCTGCTCCATTTATTGAGACCAGCGGTTATGCTAAGCACGAGATAGTGATAGTTCATATCTGTGAGTTACCTGAGGGCTACCATCTAATAACAGCCCCTATTTTAGTAGAACCTCTTATGGCCCAGGTTTTTGAGATAACTGGGAACATCCCTAATGATGAGCCATTCCCAAACCTCTCGCACCTTGAGATACCATTTGTAGTGACCCGAACTTTTCCATGTTTATATATATTAAATGAAATTGTTATTTACATGATTAAGTGTTTCCAACATGTTAAGCAATCAAACTTATTAAGACTTGATTAATTGAAATAGGTTTCATATAGATAATTGACCACCCAAGTTGACCGGTGATTCACGAAGGTTAAAACTTGTAAAAACTATATGATGACATATATATGATTATATATATAGTTAAAATGATATTATGATAAGTAAGTATCTCATTAGGTATTTTAACAATGAGTTATATACATAAAATTGAGTTTATTGAATTAAGAAACTCGAAACGATATATATAACGATTATCGTTATAACAACGTCTTACTAAATACATATGAATCATATTAAGATATTGATACACTATGTTTAATCATGATAAATGATAAGTAAACATGTCATTAAGTGTATTAACAATGAACTACATTTGTAAAAAACAAGACTACTAACTTAATGATTTCGAAACGAGACATATATGTAACGATTATCGTTGTAACAACATTTAACTGTATATATATGATACTAAGATATATTAATATATCATAATATCATGATAATGTAATAATTTAACATCTCTTTAGATATAATAAACAATGGTTAAACAACATTTAACAAGATCGTTAACGTAAAGGTTTCAAAACAACATTTACATGTAACGACTAACGATGACTTAACGACTCAGTTAAAATGTATATACATGTAGTGTTTTAATATGTATTCATACACGTTTGAAAGACTTCAAGACACTTATTAAAATACTTCTACTTAACAAAAATGCTTACAATTACATCCTCGTTCAGTTTCATCAACAATTCTACTCGTATGCACCCGTATTCGTACTCGTACAATACACAGCTTTTAGATGTATGTACTATTGGTATATACACTCCAATGATCAGCTCTTAGCAGCCCATGTGAGTCACCTAACACATGTGGGAACCATCATTTGGCAACTAGCATGAAATATCTCATAAAATCACAAAAATATTAGTAATCATTCATGACTTATTTACATGTAAACAAAATTACACATCCTTTATATCTAATCCATATACCAACGACCAAAAACACCTACAAACACTTTCGTTCTTCAATTTTCTTCATCTAAAGTGATCATCCAACCTCAAGAAATCTTTCTTATTTACAGTCAGATATCTTTCTAATACAAGGTAATACTCATATTCAAACTTTGATTCAATTTCTATAACTATAACAATCTTATTTCTAGTGGAAATCTTACTTGAACTTGTTTTCGTGTCGTGATTCTGCTTCAAGAACTTTCAAGCCATCCAAGGATTCTTTGAAGCTAGATCTATTTTTCTCATTTCCAGTAGGTTTACCTACTAAAATTAAGGTAGTAATGATGTTCATAATATCATTCGATTCATACATATAAAACTATCTTATTCAAAGATTTAAACTTGTAATCACTAGAACATAGTTTAGTTAATTGTAAACTTGTTCGCAAATAAAGTTAATCCTTCTAACTTGACTTTTAAAATCAACTAAACACATGTTCTATATCTATATGATATGCTAACTTAATGATTTAAAACCCGGAAACACGAAAAACACCGTAAAACCGGATATACGCCGTCGTAGTAACACCGCGGGCTGTTTTGGGTTAGTTAATTAAAAACTATGATAAACTTTGATTTAAATGTTGTTCTTCTGGGAAAATGATTTTTCTTATGAACATGAAACTATATCCAAAAATCATGGTTAAACTCAAAGTGGAAGTTTGTTTTTCAAAATGGTCATCTAGACGTCGTTCTTTCGACTGAAATGACTACCTTTACAAAAATGACTTGTAACCTGTATTTCTGACTATAAACATATAATTTTTATGTTTAGATTCACAAACTTAAGTTCAATATGAAACCATAGCAACTTGAAACACTCAAAACGGATTTAAAACGAAGAAGTTATGGGTAAAACAAGATTAGATAATTTTTCTTGTTGTAGCTACGTGAAAATTGGTAACAAATCTATATTAATCACATCCTAGATAACTCATATTGTACTATACATGTATTCTAATATATTATGTAATCTTGGGATACCATAGACATGAATACAATGTTTTGACATATCATATCGACCCATCTATATATATTTTGGAACAACCATAGACACTTTAAATGCAGTAATGTTGGAGTTAGCTATACAGGGTTGAGGTTGATTCCAAAATATTATATATACTTTGAGTTATGATCTAGCCTGAGGCTTGTATACACGAGGTCGTGGATTTATTCAAGATAATATATATTGCTTTATTTTCTTTACATCTAACTGTGGACAACTAGTTGTAGGTTACTAACGAGGACAGTCGACTTAATAAACTTAAAACATCAAAATGTATTAAAAATGTTGTAAATATATTTTGAACATACTTTGATATATATATATATATATATATATATATATATATATATATATATATATATATATATATATATATATATATATATATATATTTGTTATAGGTTCGTGAATCAACCAGTGGCCAAGTCTTACTCCCGACAAAGTAAAAATCTGTGAAAGTGAGTTATAGTCCCACTTTTAAAATCTAATATTTTGGGATGAGAATACATGCAGTTTTATAAATGTTTTACGAAATAGACACAAGTAAATGAAACTACATTATATGGGTGAATGATAGAAGCCGAATATGCCCCTTTTGCTTGGTAACCTAAGAATTAGTTAACCGATCTACTAATTGACGTGAATCCTAAAGATAGATCTATTGGGCCTAACGAACCCCATCCAAAGTACCGGATGCTTTAGTACTTCGAATTCGTTTTTATCATGTCCGAAGGATTTTCCGGAATGATAGGGGATATTCTTATATGCATCTTGTTAATGTCGGTTACCAGGTGTTCACCATATGAATGATTTTTATCTCTATGTATGGGATGTATATTGAAATATGAAATCTTGTGGTCTATTATTATGATTTGATAATATATAGGTTAAACCTATAACTCACCAACATTTTTGTTGACGTTTTAAGCATGTTTATTCTCAGGTGATTATTAAGAGCTTCCGCTGTTGCATACTAAAATAAGGACAAGATTTGGATTCCATACTTGTATGATATTATGTAAAAACTGCATTCAAGAAACTTATTTTTGATGTAATATATTCTTATTGTAAACCATTATGTAATTGTCGTGGGTAAACGATATATTTTAGATTATCATTATTTGATAATCTACGTAATGCTTTTTAAACCTTTATAAATAAAGGTTATGGTTGTTTTAAAAATGAATGCAGTCTTTGAAAAACGTCTCATATAGAGGTCAAAACCTCGCGACGAAATCAATTAATATGGAACATTTATAATCAATATGAACGGGACATTTCAGTTGGTATCCGAGCGTTGGTCTTAGGGAACCAGAAATTTGCATTAGTGTGTCTTATCGAGTTTGTTAGGATACATTAGTGAGTCTGAACTTCGACCGTGTTTTCTTTAAAAATGATTGCTTAACACTTTTGTTGGAAACTATATATTATTAACATGTAAATATTATGTGATATATTAACCTCTTAATGTGTTTGATATTGTGTGATAGATTTCTACCACTAGTACAAATCCCATCGATTCACCTAATAATAATGAAGAGTCGAATATATTTTGGGAAGATTCACAAATTCCCGAAAAGGAACCGGAAGAAGAGGAACCGGAAGAGGAGGAACCGGAAGAGGAGGAACCGGAAGAAGAGGAACCGGAAGAGGAGGAACCGGAAGAGGAGGAACCGAAAGAAGAAGAGGTTCTGGAGGAAGAAATATTGATACCTATAGAAAATCGATTAAATAAAAGAAAATTCTCAACCAACGGACCAAAGTTAATAATGGTCAATGGTGTTTCCGCCGAGGAAGCATAATATTGGGAAGATTACCAATTTTCCGATGAATCGGATCCCGATGAGGATTCCGATGATGTTATAGAAATTACCTCGACCCAATTTAATAAAGTGAAAGAAAATAATAAGGGAAAAGGTATAAAAATAGAGAAACCTGATTCCAACCCCGATGAACTTTATATGTATCGGCAACATTCGTATTTCCTAAAATGTAACAATGACCCGGGAACCTCTAAACCACCAGGTTTTTCTAAATCATTGTGGAAAACGACGGCTCGTATTAGAGGAACACCATATATTCCTAGAAAATTAGAAAAACGAACCAAGTCCGAAGAAGAAGAAACCAGTGATTCAGATTAGAGGGTTGTAATCATGTTGTGTATTATATGTATTATAGTGTGCTTGTACTTTTATGTTCTATGTAAAAATTGCTTGTATTGTTTTTTAATTATCTTTTACGAATCTAATCCTTGTCTATTTTACAGTATAAAAACAAAATGGATGTTAAGGGTAGACAATCGAATATTTTAGAAGATCTACCAGAGGATATGATTGAGGAAATCTTGTCTAGAGTCGGCCAGAATTCATCAGCACAAATAATTATGGCAAAATTAACTTGTCAAACATTTGAAAGACTTTCCAGAAATGCCTTAGTTTATAAAAGGCTTTCCTTTGATAGGTGGGGTATATCACATTGGGGAGACCGTAAGTTACGCCGTGTTTTCTTTAAAGCGTTAAATGCGGGGAACCCAAATGCAATTTTACGCTACGGGTTAAGAACCTATTTTGACTCAACATATCCCAACATAGGATTTCGTGAATTAGAAAGAGCTTCTAACATGCAACATAAAGAAGCATGTTATGCTTACGGGTTAGTGATGTTCGCTTCTTACCAAAGTGAGAAAAAGAACATCGGATTGCAACTTTTAAATAAAACCTTCCCACAAGTGACGGATTCAGTAGTTGGGGTGAGAAACAAGGTTTCTAGATTATTACGGGGCTATTGGACATTACGAAACCCTCGTCCTTTTGACGACATTACAACATGATGCCTAGCCAATGGTCATAACGGTTATTTTCCATAAGACCAAGGATGGGAAGTCGTCTTAGTAAAAGCAGAATGCATGACTTGTTTCTGGACTTATGAATTATGTATCTTTATTTCCTTTGCTGAACAACTTGCGTATTAACTAGATTTATCTTCAAAACTGTCCTGTATCAAAGTGTACTATATTTCATGTTATATGTAATATAGCGATGTTGTAAGTTTGAAGAATATTTATATGTGATATATTATTATAATCAGTTTTTCATATGGAATTGTAGTAGTTGAATTGTATATTAGCTACTAAGTATGAACTTAACGGGTAGGTAGTACCCGAATTTAAACTTATAAAATGCTAATATGAAGAAAAATCTTTTATAAATGAGTTCATATTATGCTACGAAATACTATTGACTACTCTTAATATTCTGTATGATTAACTCGATTCAGTTGGCTATTTTGAAGGAAATGGCACCGACTACTCGACACACCATGATTATGAGCGAAGAGGAATTTCGTACCTTTCTTGCTGCAAACATAGCCGCAGTACAGGCTGCGCTACATACCAACAATAACTCTGAATCTAGTAATGCAGCTAACGGCACAAGAAATCATGTAGGATGCTCCTACAAAGAATTCACTGCCTGCAAACCTTTGGAATTTGATGGAATCGAAGGACCAATTGGATTGAAACAGTGGACCGAGAAAGTCGAATTGGTGTTTGCCATAAGTAAGTGTACTGAAGAGGACAAAGTTAAGTACGCTGCGCATACCTTCGTAGGTACTGTGTTAACGTGGTGAAACACCTATCTTGAACAGGTAGGACAAAATGCTGCTTACGCACTACCGTGGTTGGCATTCAAGCAATTGATAAACGAGCAGTACCGTCCTAGAAACGAAGTCAATAAGCTCAAGGTAGAGCTTAGAGAGTTACGAACACAAGGGTTCGACATTACCACGTATGAACGACGATTCACAGAGTTGTGCCTATTGTGTTTGGAAGCGTTCGAAGATGAAGAAGAGAAGATCGACGCGTTTGTAAAAGGGTTACCAGTAAGGATTCGAGAAGATGTGAGTTCACACGAGCCCGCTTCCATACAAAAGGCAAGTCGAATGGCTCATAAACTCATAAATCAGATTGAGGGAAGAATTAAAGAGCAGGCAGCCGAAGAAGCCAACACGAAATAACTCAAGAGGAAGTGGGAGGAAAACGGTGACAAGAGTCACCAGTACAACAACAATAACAATTACAACCACAATCGCAACAACTATCCCAACAACCACAACAACAATCTCAACAATAACCGCAATCTTAACAATAACTACAACAAACATCTCAACAACAACAACAACTACAACAACCATTTCAACAACAATAACAATCCCAACAATAACCTCAATAACAACAACGGCAACAAAAACCAAAAACAGCCATGTCATAGGTGTGAAGAAAATCATCAGGGGTTTTGCACGACATTTTGCAATAGGTGTAAAAGAAATGGTCATAGCGCGACAAAGTGTGAGGTCTACGGTCCAAAGTTTAACAGAACTAAAGGAACAAATAGTGTCGAAACAAGAAATGCCGGTACGAATAGTGTCGGAGCAAGTAATACCAACGCTGTTTGTTATAAATGTGGAAAACCAGGCCACATTATTAGAAATTGCCCGAATCAGGGGAATACTAATGGGCAGGGCCGTGGAAGAGTTTTCAATATTAATGTGGCAGAAGCACAGGAAGACCCGGAGCTTATTACGGGTACGTTTCTTATTGACGATAAATCTGCTTATGTTTTATTTGATTCGGGTGCGGATATAAGCTATATGAGTAGAGAATTTTGTGTTAATTAAGTTGCCCATTGACAACTTTGGATAATAAATTTTTACTCGAATTAGCAAATGATAAATTAATTTCAGCAGATAATATATGTCGGGATAGAGAAATTAAACTGGGTGATGAAACGTTTAAGATTGATTTAATACCAGTCGAGTTAGGGAGTTTTGATGTAATAATTGGCATGTACTGGTTGAAGAAGGTAAGAGCAGAGGTTGTTTGTTACAAAAATGCGATTCGCATTATGCGTGAAAAAGGAAAACCTTTAATGGTGTACGGAGAAAAGAACAATGCGAAGTTAAATCTTATTAGTAGTTTGAATGAGCAAAAACTAATAAGAAAAGGTTGTTACGTCATTCTAGCACACATCGAGGAAGTTAAACCTGAAGAAAAGAACATCAGTGATGTTCCCATCGCAAAAGAATTTTCCGATGTATTTCTGAAAGAATTACCGGGATTACCCCCACATCGATCCGTTGAATTTCAAATAGACCTTGTACCAGGAGATGCACCAATAGTTCGTGCTCTATACAGACTCGCACCCAGCGAAATGAAAGAATTACAAAGTCAGTTACAGGAACTTTTAGAGCATGGTTTCATTCGACCAAGTACATCACCATGGGGAGCTCCTGTTCTGTTTGTCAAGAAGAAAGATGGTACATTCAGGTTGTGTATCGATTACCGAGAGTTGAACAAACTTACCATCAAGAACCATTACCCATTACCGAGAATCGACGACTTATTTGATCAACTACAAGGCTCGTCGATTTATTCGAATATTGAGGTATCACCAAATGAGGGTGAAAGAGGATGACATTCCGAAGACTGATTTTAGGACGCGTTACGGTCATTACGAGTTTATGGTTATGCTGTTTGGATTGACTAACGCACCAGCTGTGTTCATGGACCTCATGAACTGAGTGTGTGGGCCATATCTTGACAAGTTTGTCATTGTTTTCATCGATGACATACTTATTTACTCAAAGAATGATCAAGAGCACGAAGAACATTTGAGAAAAGTGCTAGAGTTACTGATAAAAGAAAAATTGTACGCTAAGTTTTCAAAGTGTGCATTTTGGTTGGAAGAAGTTCAATTCCTCGGTCATATAGTGAACAAAGAAGGTATTCAGGTGGATCCAGCAAAGATTGAAACCGTTGAAATGTGGAAAACCCCGAAAACTCCGAAACACATACGCCAATTTTTAGGGCTAGCTGGTTATTACAGGAGATTCATCCAAGATTTTTCCAAAATAGCAAAACCCTTGACTGCATTAACGCATAAAGGGAGGAAATTTGAATGGAAGGATGAACAAGAAAAAGCGTTTCAATTGTTGAAGAAAAAGTTAACTACGGCACCTATATTGTCATTACCTGAAGGGAATGATGATTTTGTGATATATTGTGACGCCTCAAAGAAAGGTCTCGGTTGTGTATTAATGCAACAAATGAAAGTAATTGCTTATGCGTCTAGACAATTGAAGATTCACGACAGAATTATACGACGCATGATTTGGAATTAGGCGCGGTTGTTTTTGCATTAAAGACTTAGAGGCACTACTTATATGGGGTCAAAAGTATTATATATACCGACAACAAAAGTCTTCAACACATATTTAATCAGAAACAACTGAACATGAGGCAGCGCAGATGGATTGAATTGTTGAATGATTACGACTTTGAGATTCGTTATCACCCAGGGAAGGCAAATGTGGTAGCCGACGCCTTGAGCAGAAAGGACAGAGAACCTATTCGAGTAAAAGCTATGAATATAATGATTCACACTAACCTTACTACTCAAATAAAGGAGGCGCAACAAGGAGTTTTAAAAGAGGGAAATTTAAAGGATGAAATACCCAAAGGATCGGAGAAGCATCTTAATATTCGGGAAGACGGAACCCGGTATAGGGCTAAAAGGATTTGGGTACCAAAATTTGGAGATATGAGAGAAATGGTACTTAGAGAAGCTCATAAAACCAGATACTCAATACATCCTGGAACAGGGAAGATGTACAAGGATCTTAAGAAATATTTTTGGTGGCCGGGTATGAAAGCCGATGTTGCTAAATATGTAGGAGAATGTTTGACGTGTTCTAAGGTCAAAGCTGAGCATCAGAAACCATCAGGTCTCCTTCAACAACCCGAAATCTCAGAATGGAAATGGGAAACATTACCATGGATTTCATTACTAAATTGCCAAGGACTGCAAGTGGTTTTAATACTATTTGGGTAATAGTTGATCGTCTCACCAAATCAGCACACTTTCTGCCAATAAGAGAAGATGAAAAGATGGAGAAGTTAGCACGACTGTATTTGAAGGAAGTCGTCTCCAGACATGAAATACCAATCTCTATTATCTCTGATAGGGATGGCAGATTTATTTCAAGATTCTGGCAGACATTACAGCAAGTATTAGGAACTCGTCTAGACATAAGTACTGCCTATCATCCACAAACTGATGGGCAGAGCAAAAGGACGATACAAACTCTTGAAGACATGCTACGAGCATGTGTTATTGATTTCGGAAACAGTTGGGATCGACATCTACCGTTAGCAGAATTTTCCTACAACAACAGCTACCATTCAAGCATTGAGATGACACCGTTTGAAGCACTTTATGGTAGAAAGTGCAGGTCTCTGATTTTTTGGAGTGAAGTGGGGGATAGACAGATTACGGGTCCGGAGATAATACAAGAAACTACCGAGAAGATCATCCAAATTCAACAACGGATAAAAACCGCCCAAAGTCGACAAATGAGCTACATCGACATTAAAAGAAAAGATATAGAATTTGAAATTGGAGAGACGGCCATGCTTAAGGTTGCACCTTGGAAAGGCGTTGTTTGATTTGGTAAACGAGGGAAATTAAATCCAAGGTATATAGGACCATTCAAGATTATTGATCGTGTCGGACCAGTAGCTTACCGACTTGAATTACCACAACAATTCGCGGCTGTACATAACACTTTCCACGTATCAAATTTGAAGAAATGTTTTGCTAAAGAAGATCTCACTATTCCGTTAGACGAAATCCAAATCAACGAAAAACTTCAATTCGTCGAAGAACCCGTCGAAATAATGGATCATGAGGTTAAAAGACTTAAGCAAAACAAGATACCAATTGTTAAAGTTCAATGGAATACTCGTAGAGGACCCGAGTTCACCTGGGAACGAGAAGATCATATGAAGAAGAAATACCCGCACTTATTTCCAGAAGATACATCAACACCTCCAACTGCTTAAAATTTCGGGATGAAATTTATTTAACGGGTAGGTACTTTAGTGACCCGAACTTTTCCATGTTTATATATATTAAATGAAATTGTTATTTACATGATTAATTGTTTCCAATATGTTAAGCAATCAAACTTGTTAAGCTTTGATTAATTGAAATAGGTTTCATATAGACAATTGACCACCCAAGTTGACCGGTGATTCACGAACGTTAAAACTTGTAAAAACTATATGATGAGATATATATGATTATATATATAGTTAACATGATATTATGATAAGTAAGTATCTCATTAGGTATTTTAACAATGAGTTATATAAATAAAATTGAGTTTATTGAATTAAGAAACTCGAAACGATATATATATAACGATTATCGTTATAACAACGTCTTACTAAATACATATGAATCATATTAAGATATTGATACAATATGTTTAATCATGATAAATGATAAGTAAACATGTCATTAAGTGTATTAACAATGAACTACATATGTAAAAAACAAGACTACTAACTTAATGATTTCGAAACGAGACATATATGTAACGATTATCGTTGTAACAACATTTAACTGTATATATATGATACTAAGATATATTAATATATCATAATATCATGATAATGTAATAATTTAACATCTCTTTAGATATAATAAACAATGGGTTAACAACATTTAACAAGATCGTTAACCTAAAGGTTTCAAAACAACATTTACATGTAACGACTAACGATGACTTAATGACTCAGTTAAAATGTATATACATGTAGTGTTTTAATATGTATTCATACACTTTTTAAAGACTTCAAGAAACTTATCAAAATACTTCTACTTAACAAAAATTCTTACAATTACATCCTCGTTCAGTTTCATCAACAATTCTACTCGTAAGCACCCGTATTCGTACTCGTACAATACACAGCTTTTAGATATTTGTACTATTGGTATATACACTCCAATGATCAGCTCTTATCATCCCATGTGAGTCACCTAACACATGTGGGAACCATCATTTGGCAACTAGCATTAAATATCTCATAAAATTACAAAAATATTAGTAATCATTCATGACTTATTTACATGTAAACAAAATTACACATCCTTTATATCTAATCCATATACCAATGACCAAAAACACCTAAAAACACTTTCGTTCTTCAATTTTCTTCATCTAATTGATCTCTATCAAGTTCTATCTTCAAGTTCTAAGTGTTCTTCATAAATTCTATAAGTTCTAGTTTCATAAAATCAAGAATACTTCCAAGTTTGCTAGCTTACTTCCAATCTTGTAAAGTGATCATCCAACCTCAAGAAATCTTTTTATTTAGAGTAAGATATCTTTCTAATATAAGGTAATACTCATATTCAAACTTTGATTCAATTTCTATAACTATAACAATCTTATTTCGAGTGGAAATCTTACTTGAACTTGTTTTCGTGTCATGATTCTGCTTCAAGAACTTTCAAGCCATCCAAGGATCCTTTGAAGCTAGATCTATTTTTCTCATTTCTAGTAGGTTTACCTACTAAAATTAAGGTAGTAATGATGTTCATAACATCATTCAATTCATACATATAAAACTATCTTATTCGAAGATTTAAACTTGTAATCACTAGAACATAGTTTAGTTAATTCTAAACTTGTTCGCAAATAAAGTTAATCCTTCTAACTTGACTTTTAAAATCAACTAAACACATGTTCTATATCTATATGATATGCTAACTTAATGATTTAAAATCTGGAAACATGAAAAACACCGTAAAACCGGATATACGCCGTCGTAGTAACACCGCGGGCTATTTTGGGTTAGTTAATTAAAAACTATGTAAACTTTGATTTAAAAGTTGTTCTTCTGGGAAAATGATTTTTCTTATGAACATGAAAGTATATCCAAAAATCATGGTTAAACTCAAAGTGGAAGTATGTTTTCCAAAATGGTCATCTAGACGTCGTTCTTTCGACTGAAATGACTACCTTTACAAAAATGACTTGTAACCTACATTTCTGACTATAAACTTATAATGTTTCTATTTAGATTCATAAAATTAAGTTCAATATGAAACCATAGCAACTTGAAACACTCAAAACAGATTTAAAACGAAGAAGTTATGGGTAAAACAAGATTGGATAATTTTTCTTGTAGTAGCTACGTGAAAATTGGTAACAAATCTATATTAATCATATCCTAGATAACTCATATTGTATTATACATGTATTCTAATATATTATGTAATCTTGGGATACCATAGAAACGAATACAATGTTTTGACATATCATATCGACCCATCTATCTATATAATTCGGAACAACCATAGACACTCTATATGCAGTAATGTTGGAGTTAGCTATACAGGGTTGAGGTTGATTCCAAAATATTATATATACTTTGAGTTGTGATCTAGCCTGAGGCTTGTATACACGAGGTCGTGGATTGATTCAAGATAATATATATTGCTTTATTTTCTGTACATCTAACTGTGGACAACTAGTTGTAGGTTACTAACGAGGACAACTGACTTAATAAACTTAAAACATCAAAATGTATTAAAAATGTTGTAAATATATTTTGAACATACTTTGATATATATATGTATATATTTGTTATAGGTTCATGAATCGACCAGTGGCCAAGTCTTACTCCCGACGAAGTAAAAATCTGTGAAAGCGAGTTATAGTCCCACTTTTAAAATCTAATATTTTGGGAAGAGAATAAATGCAGTTTTATAAATGTTTTACGAAATAGAAACAAGTAAATGAAACTACATTATATGGGTGAATGATCGAAGCCGAATATGCCCCTTTTGCTTGGCAACCTAAGAATTAGTAAACCGATCTACTAATTGACGTGAATCCTAAAGATAGATCTATTGGGCCTAACGAATCCCATCTAAAGTACCGGATGCTTTAGTACTTCGAATTTATTTTTATCATGTCCGAAGGATTTTCCGGAATGATAGGGGATATTCTTATATGCATCTTGTTAATGTCGGCTACCAGGTGTTCACCATATGAATGATTTTTATCTCTATGTATGGGATGTATATTGAAATATGAAATCTTGTGGTCTATTATTATGATTTGATAATATATAGGTTAAACCTATAACTCACCAACATTTTTGTTGACGTTTTAAGCATGTTTATTCTCAGGTGATTATTAAGAGCTTCCGCTGTTGCATACTAAAATAAGGACAAGATTTGGATTCCATACTTGTATGATATTATGTAAAAACTGCATTCAAGAAACTTATTTTTGATGTAATATATTCTTATTGTAAACCATTATGTAATGGTCGTGTGTAAACGATATATTTTAGATTATCATTATTTGGTAATCTACGTAATGCTTTTTAAACCTTTATAGATAAAATAAAGGTTATGGTTGTTTTAAAAATGAATGTAGTCTTTGAAAAACGTCTCATATAGAGGTCAAAACCTCGCGACGAAATCAATTAATATGGAACGTTTATAATCAATATGAACGGGACATTTCACCATCAGACTTATGTTTAGACACACTATTGGGCCTTGATTTGGATGCGGGACAGCTACTCGAGTACTTGTCAAGACTTGAAGACGAGGAGAATTTCCTAGACTCCTTTGGATACTTCGCAAATGCTATTCCACACGCAGGCCAGGACAGTATTTCGTAGACACCTTTTCCTTTTAATTTTATCTTTATCTTTATCATAAAAGTTATATATCTAGTGGAAATGCTACATTCTTTTGTTCTTTATGCAGAGTCATATCAAAGAGACTGGTCCTTTCCAGCACTAGGAGCATCACTTGACCGTAGGAAAACCCATTGATGTGTGCGAGGTGTACTAGGAAATAGTATTATTTTTATAACGAAATACTATTAAATATGATACAATTTTACACAAGATATTTATTTATTTATAGAATGGATATACCTAAACCTTGCTACAACAATTATAGGCAGTGTACCTAATCGTACAGTAGTGTAGTTTTTAGTAAGTCCGGTTCGTTCTACAGGGATACACTTAAACAAGCTTAACACTATATTAGTTTAATTTATAAAAATACAAATATATATATAAGTAATATTATTATTATAAAAAGGGGGTTTTTACCGTCTAATGACCGGTTTGTCGATTTTTAAAACTTTAGTCGCAGTTAAAACCTAATGTAAAATATTAAAAATAAATATAACTTAATTTAAAGCATAAAGTAAATAACGATAATGAAATTGCGATAAATAAAAGTGCGATAAAATAAAAGTGCGATAATTAAAGAGTACGATAATTAAAAGTGCAATTAAATACAATGAAAATAAATAAAAGTGCAATAATTAGAAGTGCAATTAAATATGAAAATAAAGGAATTATGCTTATTTAAACTTCCGTAATCATGATGTTTGACGTGTTGATTTTTAGTTTATTCCCATGGGTTAATTGTCCTTTGTCCTGGATTATTTAATATGTCCGTCTGGTTTTTGTCCATAACAGTCCATCAGTCATAAATATAAAGTGCGAGTGTCCTCGTCAAATTATCCTTATATCCGAAGTCAAATATTCCAACTAATTGGGGACTTAAACTGTAACAAGGTTTTAATACTTTGTTTAATAATTACACCAGGTTATCGACTGCGTGTAACCCAAGGTTTTAATACTTTGTTATCAATTATGCCAAGTGTCCTTGTACATAATTTCACCCCTGTTTTAATAAGTCTATTAACTATTAATCCATTCCCGTGTCCGGTTAAATGAACGATTATTCATACATATAAATATTCCGCCCATCGTGTCCGATTGAGTGTATATAGTTATTTCTAGGTACGTCCAATTGTAAATCTTTATATTAAAATTAACAAACTATCATTTAGTTAAACAAATATAAAGCCCATTAATAGCCCATAGTCTAATTTCCACAAGTGTCGTTCTTTTGTCCAAACCCCAATTATGGTACAAAGCCCAATTACCCAATTTTAATATTTTTAGCCCAACATCATGATTACTTCGGTATTAAATAAGCATAATAATAACTTAGCTACGAGGCATTAAATTAAAAAGGTTGAACATAACTTACAATGATTAAAAATAGCGTAGAGTTACACGGACAGAATTTCGACTTACACCCTTACAACATTCGCTAACATACCCTTATTATTAGAAATTAAAATTAAAATTAAAATTAAAATATAATATATATATATATATATATATATATATATATATATATATATATATATATATATATATATATATATATATATCGTATGATAGAGAGAAAGAAAAAGATGATTAAAAACTGAGCCAAAACCGCGAATTTATAGGATGTCGCCTGGATTTCAGGGCCATGCGATCGCATGGTTTTTGTTCTTCCAGGCCATGCGATCGCATGGCCAGCTGGGAGAGCTCAAAAGTCTTTAAAAACGTGGGTTGCTTATTTATTTATTATATAATATATAATATATATATAATTAAATATAATTATATATATATTATATTATATTCTTGTACTCCGTTGACTTGTAATTTTAGCTCTGTTGTGTCGCGCGTTGAGAGTTGACTTTGGTCCCGGTTCTCGATTTTCGAACGTCCTTGCGTATAATTTAATATCTTGCACTTTGCGTTTCGCTTCTTGTACTCTTGTAATTTTGAGACGTTTCTTATCAATAATTGGAACCACTTTGATTGTACTTTGTACTTTTGAGCTTTTTGGTCATTTGCGTCTTTAATTCGTTGAATCTGTCTTTTGTCTTCACCTCTTATTATTTAAACGAATATCACTTGTAAATAGAACAATTGCAACTAAAAGCTTGTCTTTCTTGAGGGATAATGCTATGAAATATATGTTCGTTTTTAGCATTATCACCCATCAATAAGAGAATAACTTGACCATAGGGAAGTAATCTGTCCTAAATCCTCTCTCAATTATTACGTACCAAAATCTTTAAGTATGGGGTTATACTCGCCACAAACTTGGAGATTCTAGAAAAATATTGTCCTTAAATCATCAAAGTGTTACAATATTCTATTTTAGAGAACATTAGGGATAATGTTCTTCTAAGTGTGGGGTAGTGGGTAAAGGTTTAAGAATAAAGTAACCGTAAAATGCTAAATTTTGAAAAGTTCTTTTGTCAAAATGTAGTTAGCAACGAATATTAGGGAAATTCAAAATATTCTCACCTCGTTTTACCCAAAGATTCTATCAAATTGCCAAAAATCAGTTTTCTAAACATTCACTAGAATGGAACGACGAAGCTAAAACTCACGATATTTTGTCAAAAGAATTCTTTCGAATAAAAATGTAAAAGGCTACGCATGGCCAAGCACGAGCCCTACTCCTAAAAGTAAGGAATTCTTGGACTCAAAGTACCTGTATGAATAATCAATCTACAGTACTTTGTCAATTCATTTGATGAGCGTGCCGGTGGACGGTTTGAGTTAGAACTTGGTTTTGACATACGTTTCAAGACCAATGGTTAGTAAGTGCCATATGTGGTGTAGGTGCAATACTCCCTCCGAAAGCATTCCGAATAGAGAAGACCAAACCAACCATTTGCACTTCCTAAAAAGCTTTAAAATCAACCACCTTATCTCAAAAGAGTTGATGAAACTATCCACCAACCCAGACACCAAAACACACTACCCATTCACCTTCATTCCTTTCTTATTTTTTAAAAGATCCAGAGACCAATAAAGAGATAGATCGATCAAGTTCACTTCAAAAGCACTTGTCAAAAGTTTTTGAACCCCCGATTATTTTTGGTAGGTCAAAGACCTTTTTTCGGTGAATTATCACTTCCTCTCTAGGCACCGGGAGCAAAAGATAAAAGTTATGAAGAAAAGGGTATGCTAAAAAAATGATGATGAAAGAGCAAAGTCTCTAATAAAGGCAAGAAAAACCCGAAGTAGTAACCCATAAGGACTGCCGAAAAAGCAAAGAAAAATTCTAGACAAAAGGTCTTTGCAAAATCTGCATCTTCTGAGGAACTCATCGCAAGATTCGAGCCATTCTATATCCAAAAAGGGATACTCTCAGGAATTAAAGTCTATCAATTCTCTCAAAAGTTGAAAATTACCTTTCGCCCCTTTTTATAAAACTTTTCCCTTCTCTGCCAACAAACCTTACAACCCCACTTCCTCTTGAAAGAATGTCTAGAAAGAAGATCAGTGCCGTCCTTACTTAACCAGTAGAGATATCGATGTTTTACCAAGCTTATGATGATAATCGTTACATGACTAGCTTCTGAGCGAGAATACAATTAGATTAGGACGCCCTAAAAACTTGAGTGATATAAGCAATCTGCTAGCGAGGAGCCTGGTCATGTATACTCTATATCTGAGAGTTGGAAAGTACGCCTTTTTCACCATAAACGCGATTAAAATCTAGTGACAGAACCATCGATGTCTGAAACTTTTTCTACTACTTTCGAAAAATGTGATGACTTCTGGTCAAGGTATTATAAAAGAATACAAGGGTGGGCGAGGGAGAATCTATTAGAAGATAACCATATATTCTCGCTTTTTGCTTGAGGACAAGCAAAGCTAAGTGTGGGGTATTTGATATCGGCCAAAAAGTCACGTTTTTACCCCCGATCTTAAGCCCTAAATCAATAAAGTTCTAAACTTTGTCGCCAAAAAAATCGCTTTATCGATTAATTTTGTAGATTAAGTAATTACAAAGTCGATGCAAAAAAAAATCAAGTAAAACGGAGCTAAAACGAAGTAACTAGAGCGAAAACGGTGAAAGACAAGTTACGACCCCGGAAACCAAGTTACGATCCTAGGAACGAGCAAGATGATCCAAAAAATAGCAAAGCAGCACTAGGAACGACCTGCCACATCGGCTGGCCATGCCGACTTTCCATCCTGGTGCTGACTTGCCAGATCACCTAACACCGGTTACAGGAAATGGGCTAGGCAAACGGCTTGCCAGGCACCAGCCTCCCGCACCGGCCTGCCAGCTGTTTCTAGCCAAGGATTTTCTATAAATTGGGAGTGGGCTTATTCTCAACACGACACATTGTTATTCAGTTCCCTAAACTAATAACGAGGGTAAGGATTAGAACTCAACTCACTAATAAGCCTAGTGCTTTACTAAGGATAACCTCCGAGGTTTAGACACCCTTCAATTATACAACCAAGTGACATACTTCTCACTGCTTAACGAGAACTACGAGAGTATAGAGATAAGTAGGTATGCGTAATTGGCTCATCTAACCAGATTTACACTATTCTAATCATAGCTTTAACATAAACATAATTACCTTTTCCTAGCCTAAACTGATATCTTGGTTAACATTTCCATGATCAGCATACTCCCGATATCCCTTCATTACTTTTACATTTCCGTAATTAAGATTTTTAGCCTAAAACCAACTACTATCTTTCATCTAGATAATTGAACCAATGACAGTTATCCACTTGATTTACAAATCGTTAAACCGTTCAAAAACACGACCCTAGGTTAACTTACACTTTCTACCCTAGAAAGTTGATTTAGGCTCCGCTAAATATAAAAAGAAAAACCATTATCTACCTTCTGATAACTAATTCCGACGTTTGCGACCTAACGACACCACATAATTAGAACCACACGATTTAGACATATCAAACATCATCTGCGACTGTATTTACCATTGAGATTGATGGTCATACTTTTCGTGTTACTTGTTTAGTAATGCCTATACCTTGTTTTGACTTAGTTTTATGCATGAATTGGTTAAGTTCGAACAAGGCTAGCATTAAGTGCCATAAGAAAATGATTACTTTCCCTTTGACCAATAGGACTCGTGTTGTGGCCCGAGGGGAATGTGGTGGATTTAGTTTATAATTGATCTCTATGATGAAAGTGAGTACGTGGGTAGCTAAAGGTTGTGAAACATTCTTGGCTTATGTAATTGATGTTAAGAAGGAAAAGAAATCCGTGGGGACATCTATGTCGTATATGAATTTATTGATGTATTTCCTGATGAACTTCTTGGGTTGCCTTCGGTCCGAGAAATTGAGTACAAGATCGAATTACTACCCGGTGCAACTCCAGTTGCTAAAGATCCGTATCGTTTAGCTCCCTCAGAAATCCGAGAAATGATGACACATGTTCAAAAATTGCTTGACCGAGGGTTTATAAGATAGAGTTCTTTGTCATGGGGTGTACCGGTGCTGTTTGGTAAAAAGAAAGATGGTACACTGTGAATGTGTATCGATTATTGGGAATTAAATAAGAGAACCATTAAGAATAGATATCCATTACCGAGAATTGATGATCTGTTTGATTAATTACAAGGTGATTCTTTCTTTTCAAAAATAGATTTAAAATCTAGGTATCATCAGGTTCGGGTTGCAGAATGAGACATACCTAAGATAGCTTTCTGTATACGTTATGTAATTATGAATTCCTAGTTATGCTTTTTGGGTTGATAAACACTCCATCCGTCTTCATGGATTTAATGAATAGGGTTTGTAAACCATACCTAGATCAGTTTTTAATCGTGTTCATATATGTTGTATTCGAAGAGCGAGGCAGATCATGCGACCCATCTTCGCTTGGTATTAGAATTGTTGAGAAAAGAACAATTGTACGCTAAGTTTTCTAAGTGTGAATTTTGGCTTCGACAAGTACATTTTCTATGTCACATTATTTGTGAAGCTGGTATTAAAGTCGATCCAGCTAACATTAAAGCAGTAATGAATTGGAACTCGCATAAAATTCCGACTGAGATCAAGAGTTTTCTAGGTCTGGCAGGTTATTATCGCCGTTTTATTAAAGATTTTTCAAAGATGACGGGTTCAATAACCAAGTTGACCCGAAAAGATGTATCATTTTGTTGGGGCAATAAACAAGAGCAAGCTTTTCAGACATTGAAACGGTCTGTATGTCAAGCTCGAATACTTGCATTGCCAGACGGTTCTGATGATTTTGTGGTATATGATGATGCCTCGATTGCTAGGTTAGGGTGTGTATTGATGCAAAGAGATCGGGTTATCGCATATGCATCTCGACAATTGAAGACACATGAAAGAAAATATACTGTTCATGATTTGGAGTTAGCCGTGGTGGTTTTTGCTTTGAAACTTTGGAGACATTATGTATATGGTACGAAGTGTGTTATATGTACCGACCATAGGAGTCTTCAACATATTTTCTCACAGAAAAAATTAAATATGAGGCAGAGGCGGTGGCATGAATTGATTAAAGTTTATGACTGTGAAATTAAGTATCATCCAGGAAAGGCAAACGTGGTTTTCGATGCTTTAAGTCGCAAGAAAATCGATGAAAATGTGCATTTTATGAAAACAGAGATCATTTACGATTTGATAGATAGATTAAAAGTTGCACAAAATGAAGCTTTGTTAGATGTAAACTTAATAACAAAACTCATTTCTAAAGTTAAAGATGAATTAACCGATGATTTCCGTGGACTTAAGACTTTTAAGAATCGAATTTGGGTGGCCATGTTTAGAAATTTAAGGGATTTAATTCTCAATGAAGCTCGCAAATCAAGGTTGACAGTCCATCCAGGAAGTACGAAGATGTATTTGGATTTGAAACCGATGTACTGGTGGACAACCATGAATAAAGATATTGCATATTTCGTTGAAAGATGTCATATATGTGCATAAGTTAAGGCAGAACATCAGAAACCTTATGGTTCGTTATGACAATTAGCAATTTCGGAATGGAAATGAGATCATATTATTATGGATTTCGTGACCAAATTACCCAGAACAGAGAAAGGTCATGATATGATTTGGTTTATAGTTGATTGATTGACAAAGAGTGCACATTTTTTGGCCAAAGAAACTGCTTCATTGTAACACCCTAATTTTTTTTTAAATACCAGCAGAAGTAATTAAAACAACAATAACGTAATTATTCATTAAATCCAAGTCCTTAATATTCAAAACCACATAATTATTTCATAAACCATAGTCTGGTGTTACGTTATTACAAAACAATGTCTTAACATCAAAATACGACATCAGAGTGTCAACTGTTTGTCAAACATATCTTTAGCAAACCCATCTTCTACCCTGAACTGGCATGCAATATTCAACAACCAGCAGGGAAGATGTAGGTGATTAGCACGAAGCTAAGTGAATGAAACTATTCAAACAGTATTAGCATACATTATCAAATCATAAAACTTTGGGTGACGACTCACAATAAACAACTTTTCCATCCCAGAGGACCGGCGGCCAGGCCTGACCTGCAACCCTGTTTGATTGGGCTAGAGTAGACCAATAGTTCCTGGTACTGACTCCTTCGAATAGTAATCCAGACGCAATGTATGCATCATTCAAAACTATACTATGAGGATAGTAAGACTCGAACCCAACCTCACAAATCAAGGTTGACCTCATGAGTCTAGTCTCACAAATCAAGACTGACTCCCAGCATCCGACCTCACAAATCAAGATCGAATCAACTTGTGAACATACAGTCATATAATCAATACAATACATCAACAATATACTATCATGGAAATTTGGTCAGGTGGTCATGACAACAGTAGCACAACATGCTACTCTGTACTAATATCCGAAGGATAGTTTCACTCACCGAATACCAGAACGAGAAGAACTCAGAGGTCTTATATTTCTAAGTCTTCACTTCTCCTAATCACTTGGATACATCATAAACAAAGTTAGTATGGTGTTCTCATCAAAAATATAATCAATTCACACTATAAACTAAGTCATATCATCATATATTCATCATATTTTAAGTCTACAACATAAATCCATTCAATATCGTCATACAAGTGCGTGCAAAACGGTACATACACGCTTAAACCTATTTTCCCACTCCAAAAACAATTTGATCCAGCTTCTTAAAAGCTTACCATTGAAAAGTATTCTTCATTATGATTCCAATGATATTTGATTCATCAAAAATGGAGTTATGGTTTGAAAGTTATGACCAAAACAAATTTCACAAAATGCTGAAATGTCATTAAGTATGGGCTGACAAGGTTGAGCCCTCAACCCAATGGTTGAGCCCTCAGCCGCGTATTTGAGACCTCAAACTCATGGTCAACCGTACGGTTGAGCTCCCAAATGCGTGGGTGCTAAAGAACAACACCAGTTCGATGATTTTGGGTTTTTAACACCGAAAAATCGATTTCTGCTTGTTTTAACCACAAAACCACTTCAAAAACATCATATAACACCTATAGAAACTATTTCTAACAACAATTAAGCATTATAAACACTTAAAGATCATGAATCAATCATAAACCCATATGAACTAACTTATGAACATAAACCCTAATTATCACATGAATCAAAACATGAAGCAATTAATTGCTTACCATATCTTGATCACGAAATCACAAGGGAGATGAATCCACCATTTTACTTTAACAAATCCACAAGAATCAAAAGCTAGATTTAGAGAGAAATGTATGTTTATGTAAGTATGTGTGTGTTATCATGTTTCAAATGATGAAAGATGGATGGTCTCAGGGGAATATTAATCACCAAATGGTTTATAACACTCACTCCCCATATCATACGGATATTTATCAGTTATCTGATATGCTAAACACCTCATTAGGAAGCCCTAACGAAGTCCAATTTTAACAACCAAACCTGTTCTGTGACCCTTATCACCAACTGGTCTCAACCAAATAGTCAAATAATTATAAATATTTAATTATTAAATTTACAATTAATAATACATAAGGGCAAAATAAGCATCTTACGTCTTGGCCCAGATTCAAGATGTTACAAATCTACCCCCTTAAGAAGATTCCATCCTCGGAATCTGCTCAGGCACAAATTACAAGGATTCTCAGTTAATACATTAGCACTAATTACTACAGGGTTCAATGTTTCCAGGTCATATTTCCACGTCCTAGATCCGCTTTGGTTCTCGAAAATTCTGTATGATTTACCATAATGTATTTTCATTGGCAGGCACAAGTACATCATTCTAAATCATTCTTTCATTCCGATCCACATAATTTGGAGAACTTCAACACAATCCCAATTCTTACAGTTTCTACTTACATTTTACGTGACAAAAGAAAGGAAACCTACCCATACTGTTCTATGTAAAGACCCGTCCTAATCCATAAGAACGAATACAATAACATATGATTACATCGCGAGGTACTTGACCTCTATATTATACATTTTACAAACATTGCATTCGTTTTTAAAAAGACAAACTTTCATTACACCGAAAGTTGACAGCATGCATACCATTTCATAATATATCCAACTATAATTGACTTAATAATAATCTTGATGAACTCAACGACTCGAATGCAACATCCTTTGAAATATGTCATGAATGACTCCAAGTAATATCTCTAAAATGAGTAAATACACAGCGGAAGATTTCTTTCATACCTGAGAATAAACATGCTTTAAAGTATCAACCAAAAGGTTGGTGAGTTCATAGGTTTATCGAGGTCAATCATTTCCATATTTTAATAGACCACAAGATTTCATTTTCATTTCTCATAAATATACATCCCATGCATAGAGACAAAAATGATCATTCATATGGATTGAACACCTGATAACTGACATTAACAAGATGCATATAAGAATATCTCCTATCATTCTGGGACATCCATTGGACATGATAAAACAACATCGAAGTACTAAAGTATCCGCTACAACGGATGGGGTTTGTTAGGCCCAATAGATCTATCTTTAGGATTCGCGTCAATTAGTAGATCGGTTTACTAATTCTTAGGCTACCAAGCAAAAGGGACATATTCGACTTCGATCATTCAACCATATAATGTAGTTTCGATTACTTGTGTCTATTTCGTAAAACATTTATAAAAATTTCGCATGCATTCGCAGCCCAAAAATATAAAGGGTAAAAAGGTAAATGAAACTCACCATATTGTATTTTGTAGTAAAAATACATATGACGACATTGAATAAAAGTAGGGTTGGCCTCGGATTCACGAACCTATATCATTTATATATATATTAACACATATAATCATAATCGAACAGTTTTATTTATTATACCTTTAATTTATATATTATGTATGTTTAATTTATGTATATATTCATAATGATTACTATTTATATAGTTATATTAATATATCCATATTTATATACATACTTGTTTAATGTTATATTTAAAAATCGATAGTTTGTAATCTGTAAGTATTTATATAAATAATTTTAGTAGGTTTGATAGATATAGTTATGTGAAATTTTAATATAATTATAGTATATGTAATAAGTATATTTTATGTACAAAATATTTATTTGCTTAAAAAGGTAGTTTTTGATATTAATAATGATAATATTAATAATTATTTTAACAATAATAATTGTAATATTAATAATAACACTTATAATAATTATAATGATAGTAATGTTATTAACAATTGCAAATGTGATGATAGTATTAATTTTTAACGATAATAATAATAAATCGTAGTATGATAGTTATAATAATACTTATCTTAACAATAATAATAATAATATTCATTTTTGTAATTATAAACATAATAACAATAATATTGATATTTACTACTTGTGTTGGAAATGATAATAACAATTGTAATCTTTTTAATACTAACAATATTAACAATAATAATAATAATAATAATAATTATAATAATAATTATAATAATAATAATAATAATTATAATAATAATAATAATAATAATAATAATAATAATAATAATAATAATAATAATAATAATAATAATAATAATAATAATAATAATAATAATAATAATAATAATAATAATAATAATAATAATAGTAGAAGTAAAATAAGAATTTATACCCTGGAAGTTTTTCTAAAAAGAATGCCCCAGACGAGGCTCGAACCTCCGACCTCTCGTTAAACCGTTAACACCCAAACCACTCTGCCAAACTCGTTTTCTGTTTTAAACCGTAACTAAAATCAATTTAACCCGTCTCTTCCCGTTTTCCTCTGTCGGCCCAAGTGCCATTTACGGCCCAAAAGCATTAACCCAAGCCCCAACACGATTTTAAATGGTCTGTTTACAATTTTTAAATGACCTGTTTAAATCTCTGTCCATTTTAATCTCATCTGCACTTCTCATAAAATAAGATCGATCTAGTAACCCTACAAGTTGAGCAGTTCAACAGCCGACACTATTATTGTTAGTATCGACATCCTTATTAGTTCTTCCATTATCTTAACCTTACCATTATTTAACATCACCAATCATCACGTCTTCTTCTTTCTCTCTTCACTTCTCGTTCATCATCAATTCATTAATCTTCATCATGTTATTCGATAATAGCAGCCTTCGGGAGCAATCGAACGTAAAGGATACAGAAGAAAAAGAGTAATAGCATGTATGCAGTAACAAATGATTCGTGGGTTTTAAATTGTAAACAAAAACGAATAACAGTGGGTGGTTTATGAAAATTAAAAAGGAATATGAACAATTATGTGCGAGTAACAGTAACAGTTATTGGTTATGTATTGGAGGTGTAGAGTGGTGAATTAGTGTTTGATGGAGTTGTTGATGGAATTAGAAAACATAAGTTGCAGCAGGGAAATTAATTGATGAAAGTGTTGATGTTTTCTTGGTGGCGGTTGTGAAGGATGGTTGTGAAAGTTGAAAAGATGTTCGATTAAACTATGGTATGCATATGTATGTATCTCTATCTTGAATATGCATATGTATATAAATGATATATGGGTGTAGGTGATTGTTTGGAACCAGAAATAGGAGTAGAAGAAGCATGAACGTTTACAGCGAACAATAATAGTAATAGTGACGGTGTAGGGTTTCAAATGTGGTGGTTTCGGGTTGTTGTTAACTTGATCAAAATAGAAGAAAGTATGGCAGAAATAGAGACATAGAGAGAGAGTGAAGATGAGGGTTGTAGTGGTGTTTTATGGTGTTGTGGTTCATGCTTTGGTCAAGAGAAAAGGAAAGAAAGAGATGAAGAAATGTAGTGATAGGTGGTGATCAAGTGTCGGGTTAATTGTAGTGATGGGTTTGGTGTTTGTTCGAGCAACAGGGAATAATCATGGTAGCATCCTTGTTTGATCAGAAATGGAACTAACATTAGTAACTTGATTGGGTTCTGTTGTAAACCGAACAAGAAACATACTAGACCGGTGGAAGAAATAGTTGGCGTTCAATTAAGTTTGACGATGGTGATCATAGGTGGTTCGGTTAGACAATAGAAACAATCAGGAGTATTAGATGCAAGATTTAGATGGGTGTGTGACCACGGTGGTACGATGGTACATGGTGGTTGCAAGGTGGCCGGTGTGATATAGTGACCGGTAGTGATCGAGCTTTGTATATGTATATAATTTATATAATATATATCTCATATATGTGTGCAAATTCTGTATATAGAATTTGATAAAGGAGAAGAGAAAATAATGTCCCATAGATAGATTAACTCACAGATATACTTATCAAAAGCAACAGGAAATTTATAAAAGTTGATGTGTATGTGTAACCAATTTCAGACAAGAATATCAATTAGGAAAAGTAAAACAAAATTTTACAGATCATGATACCTACTAATTCGTACGATTTATTCTTGATTTATAATTTATATAATATATATAAATATTAATTCTAATAATGTTAATAACAATTATATTATAATAATAATAATAAATAATAACAATAATACTAAAAATAATAATTATTAATAATAATACTGATTTTTAATAATAGGAATACCATTAATAATAATAATAGAATAAAAATAATAATTAATAATACTAATATTAACACTAAAAATAACAATGATAATAATTAAAATGATAATTTTTATTAATCATTTTAATAAAGATAATAATAATAACAATATTGATAATATTATTAATAATTTGATAATGTTGTTAATAACAATATTGATAGTTATATTAATTATAACAAATTATATATAAAAAAATTCATATTACATTATTAATAATACTAATAATACTAATGTTATTAATGATAGGGAATGTAATAATAATATAACAACTATAATTAACTTGTAATTACATTTAATATCTTAATGTTACGATTTATTATTTATGCATTGTTTACTAATTATATATATAATTGAATATTTATACATTATATATATTACAATATACATTCAATTACATATAGAATCATATCTATTTATACATAGATTCATCTTAACAATATTATTTCGTATTTTATATACGTAATTAATTCTAATGTTTAATTTATATTATTTCAAATTATTATACATACTTACATTTAGGTATATATATATACTTATATATTTATTTACAATAATTGTTCGTGAATCGTCGAACACACTTAAAGGGTAATTGAATATATGAAGACAGTTCAAAATTTCTGAGACTCAACATTACAGACCTTGTTTATCGTGTCGAAATCATATAGAGATTAAGTTTAAATTTGGTCGGAAATTTTCGGGTCGTCACAGTACCTACCCGTTAAAGAAATTTCGTCCCGAAATTTGATCGAGGTCGTCATGGCTAATAATATGAATGTTTTCCTGATGAATATGAGTAGATAAATAGAGTTTTATCATTATTGAGTAATATGGATAAAATAATTCATTTATGTGAAAAGTACGAGTGAAGCTATCACAAAAGAGTGAAATGAGTAAATGCAGGTTTGTCTTAACCGGTGACGTAGTTATGGTTGATTTCCAGAATTTAAGAGATTTAGAGAAAATCTTTGAAATCTGAATAAGATCTGATTTCCTCGGGATTAAGGAAATTAGGATCTCCCTAATTAAATGACGAAATCTGCCTTGATTTATTTATCGGTTATTTCACTATAAATTAACTTCTTCCGTTCCATTTTTTTTACCACTTCTCAATTCTCAATTTTAAAAGATTGTGAAAATGATTAATCCAGTTCTGATTCTTGTCCTTATCCTTACTATCGTAATAATTATTCTCCTTTTCCAACTACCACCAGAGGAATCTGTTTTCTTCTACTTCGCCCTTGGGGTCATAGTGTTTTTAATCCTCCTGTGTCTTTATGTTGCGATAAACATTGATATACACGGTTTGTAATTTATGTGTTGTTATCGGGCTTTATATTCTCCCTTATATTTCGGAGCTTCATGCTCTTGTTTTCTCTTTCTGACTTTAAATCAAGCGAATGATAATCCAGAATGTGTAGGTATGGAGTTTCGAATGAACATGACTAATGTTGTTAAGAGAGAGATTGTAATAGCACGATCTGGATTGGTTAACCTACCAGAATTCAAGAGAAAATATAGAACTATCAAGAAATTATGTTTCTTGATATGGTTATAGATTAGATAGAATATAAGAGTCGTGTAACATGGCACATGATGACGTTATAATCTGTGAATCATCACGTTCCATTTAGAAACTCAGCATGACTTACTGTAATAAAATCACATTGGCCAAGCGTCGTTATATTATACTAACTCATGCTTCAATTCCCTACACTTCTCCAGAATTTCATTCCTAATTTATACTTAAATTTTACAGAAGTTTCCACTATAATGAAATACAGAAAGCACGAAGAGGTATATAATTTTGGACGAGAATATTTATGAAAATATCTTCAGAAATATCAAAGATATTTATGATGATATTTTGGAATTTCTCAGTTCGGAAATTGATGAAGAAAAATTTTCCGCAAGATTTTAACATGACTTCGGAGCAAGATATTCTCTAAAGATTTCATCGGATCCAGAATTACCTAGATTCTTTGAATATAGGGTTTGGTCCTTGTATTTGTCCTTGGTCTCCTTCATGGTTAGCTCAATCCATTTTTCAGTATCAAATTTTCTATCGAGCATTCCCAACACTCCATTTTTTTTTCATCAACTCTTGGCCATTTAGGCCATCTACAATTTTACTGCTTCCTCTGCATTTAATGCAGCCATATCTGAATCGTCGGTTATCAATCCGAGGTGATTTCAAGAGAATTGTGTTTTTAGATGATTAAACGCTGATGGTAATATGGTGGAATGTAAAAGGTTTCCTGGTAACAATAAAAGAGCATGCATATATATCAAGGTTATAATAAGGCTAGTCCGACTGAAAAGTCGACGTTGATTTGCTGGAGCTGTGACAAAATTGACTAATTTGGAAAGAGATTGCAGAATTATTTTCGGTAATAACAATGCCAAAGGAGTTAGTACAGATACGTGTTAAACGTTTACTCAGGTTTTTGAGAGTTTTTCAGGTGCATAACTAAATGCATAAATCTTTCCTTCCGTAGATGAAGTGCGGTTGGTTCATCTTCTCGATTGAGGTGTTTTCAAGAATCATGAAAGGTTTGAATGCAGATTGTAATCGTCAAGATACAAATCAGGGTTAAGATGAAATCAAGTGGCAACTTGAGGAAATATTTAACTGTAGTAAATGTAATTTATTTAAGATCTTTTAAGTCCAAATGTGTTGTAATTAATATTTCCTACTCTTTTAATACTTTTTAATTGTACATGATAGTAATGCAATAGTCTAATAGTTCAACCAAAACTAGTATATTATAAGGATATAGTCATATAGGAATAGTTAGCTAGGAACAATCAGTTAGGATTTGGTTAGTATAGGTCTAAAGTTTTTCGTAGTTAATTAATTGGTTACTAATTAATTTTATTTTATTCATTATTTTCTTCATTATGCCACTTGTCAAATCTTGACTTGGATATTGATTGGCAGAAACTCGTATATGAAATTGATTTGGAATGAAAATGGTCATTCTTTGGTGAACGAATACGTGTACATGTGGTTGTATGTAGGATAGTAGATGATTGTTGAATCGAATTTGAAGAATGTAAAGTGTGACACATTAATGTAAAATCTAAATATTCCTCGGGTATTACCCACCCGTTAAAATATTTTCACCATTAATAGTTTGTACAAAAGAATTTTTAATTACAATCTTTATGAAAACATATATACATATATATTTTCTTCAGATGTAACCATGGATTTAATGAGTTAATATAATATTAAACTCATTTGATTTTCGGTTTGAGCTAGAATAAGTAATCTCTAAAACTTTTAGAAACCACATATTCTTCGCAGAATATTTCTTCAATGAAGTTATGGATCAATACTTCATCGTTAACTATTAGGAATCACATATTCTTCGCAGAATATTTCTTTAATGAAGTTATGGATCAATACTTCATCGTTCATTGTTGTTGGTACTCCTTGGTATCTATGGTGCGTATGATGTTGATGTTCGTGGGACAGATTGTGAAATTGAGGTGTGGGATGCGGATGTTGCTGTTGTGGATGATGGTATTGGTTATGCTGCTGGTGCTGCTGATGCTGTCGGTACTGCTGATGGTGACGGTGCTAATGTTGATGGTGCTTGTGGTGCTTGTGATGCTTGCAAGTTGTGCATCATATTCTCTAAAGCCACCACTCTAGCACGAAGCTCGTTAACTCCTTCTATTACTCCGGAATGATCATTGGTTCGGACAAGTGGGTGAATAAGATCTAAAATATGGGATAGTATATAATCGTGACGAGATACTCTGGAAATGAGAGAGAAAATGGTGTCTTGAATAGGTTCGCCAGTAAGTGCTTCAGGTTCATCGTCAAGAGGGCAATATGGTGGATGGAAGGGATCACCTTCTTCTTGTTTCCAATAATTAAGTAGACTACGAACCCATCAGATGAATTGAGGATGGCTGGTTGGTTGATTCATTCTGGTAACACTGCTTTCGGAGCTTGAGTGAAACTCCATATCAAAATAGCTGTCGGAATTCGAGGAATTCGAACTGGTTGAGGGATTTATCTTGTACGATCAGATGAAGGATTTTCGATAAGAAATAGATTATAGGATGTATATTAGTACCCTGCAATACATAATTTACATATGCATATATAATACTAAAATCCCATAAGTTAAGGAGGAATCTACAGAAGCTGTCAGGCAAAGGTAACAATAACAGATACGCTAAGATATGAATTTATCTATACACTGTCTATGCATTAGAGGCAGTAAGATGTGTCTTAGACTTTAAGGATGATAAGTAAATAATTTTCGACACTAAATGATAAGCAAAACTTTTGACATGCAGACACGGTCGAAGTCTAGACCCACTAATGCATCTAAACAACTATCAGTTAGACACACTAATGCAAGACCTGGTTTGCTAAGACCACTGCTCTGATACCACATGTAAAGACCCGTCCTAATCCATAAGAACGAATACAATAAAATATGATTACATCGCGAGGTACTTGACCTCTATATGATACATTTTACAAACATTGAATTCGTTTTTAAAAAGGCAAACTTTCATTACATCGAAAGTTGACAGCATGCATACCATTTCATAATATATCCAACTATAATTGACTTAATAATAATCTTGATGAACTCAATGACTCGAATGCAATGACCTTTGAAATATGTCATGAATGGCTCCAAGTAATATCCTTAAAATGAGCTAATGCACAGCGGAAGATTTCTTTAATACCTGAGAATAAACATGCTTTCAAGTGTCAACCAAAAGGTTGGTGAGTTCATAGGTTTATCGTAATCATTCATTTCCATATTTTAATAGACCACAAGATTTCATTTTCATTTCTCATAAATATACGTCCCATGCATAGAGACAAAAATAATCATTCATATGGATTGAACACCTGATAACCAACATTAACAAAATGCATATAAGAATATCCCCTATCATTCTGGGACATCCATCGGACATGATAAAACAACATCGAAGTACTAAAGCATCCGCTACAACGGATGGGGTTTTTTAGGCCCAATAGATCTATCTTTAGGATTCGCGTCAATTAGTAGATCGATTTACTAATTATTAGGCTACCAAGCAAAAGGGGCATATTCGGCTTCGATCATTCAACCATATAATGTAGTTTCGATTACTTGTGTCTATTTCGT